>NC_052045.1:0-2877440 GCF_015832195.1 Motacilla alba alba
AAAAGGCATGAGATACCCAAGCACACAGAATGCACAACAGACAAGTGACACGAGACACACCGGGACTGCTCTGCCCTGAGCACCTCAGCAATGTGATCATAAGTGACACTTTCCCTTTCAGTGGCCTAAGGGCCACTTCTTCCACATCCCCGTCTCCAAAGCGGACTCAAAAACTCCTCCCGGTGAGTCCCAACCCAGCATCCCATTTTCATCCCCTCTGTGGGTCACAGCCCTCAACTTATCTCTCTCAGACATCTGGGGAACCCGGTCCGTGTCAGGTGCGAAGGAAGGCCGCCTCGCCGGCTGGGAAGTTCCTGCTGTCGCTGGGCCGTTGTCTTAGACAGCTACATTAAAGAAAACCAAGCATCAATGCATGATCTGGGCAGCACGTGGGCCAAAACCTAACAATTCTGCTGCTCACCATTCTCCTGAGAATGCCCAGCTCCTCGGGCCACATGCTTTTGCCATGCTCGGAGGCCACGCCGTCTATGCAGGGTATGCCTGGGTTAAGAGCACACGAGGTGATGTGGCATTGCTGAAACCTGAGCGGACCCTCCCTTCTCCTCCCTGCTTCCCCGACTCATCGCAACTCCAAGGCTGTTGCCAAAGGCAATGCAGATGACACCTTTAAGTAAAAAAGGCAAAGGCTTCATCACCGAGTCCTGTAAGACTCCCAGGGGGCTCACGAGAGCAGCAAACCTGGTCCATGGGCCGGTGCGTGATGGGAGCTTTGCGTACTCCGAGTGAATTGCCTAAAGCACACAAACAAGAAGGGAGGCTTAGAGCTGCACCAGAAAGTGACACTTCAGCACTAACAAAGGCTTCATTCCACTGGTCGCTGCTCACCTTCCCCTCTTCAACTTGACTGCTGATATCTGGCTTTACTTCCTAAAAATAAAACCAAAGAACACTGCTGTAACAGAGTCGTGATTTACGCTTCCCCTGCAAACACAAACCATGACTGACCTGCTCAGGGGAACCCCCTAATCCAGGATGGGAGGCTCTGCCATGGATTTTATCCTGCTGCATCTGAAAGAAAGTTAAAGACAACAGTCAAAGGCATTCATGATAACTTCACAGCCCCAAACATCCTGTGTCAATCTAGGAATACCATCTAGAGTCTACACCCCACACTACAAATTTCAAGTCCCGGGACTTGTCCTATCGCACCAGGCTATGCAGCAGGGCAGAGCAGCTCTGGCACAAATATGTGCACACACCTGTGACACAGGACGGGACGTGACAAACAATGGGGGACACAACAGGGATGGCAATCTCTTGGCAAGAAGAATGACTGCAAGGACCAAAAGAACGCAAACTGAGATGACCGAGGAGAGGGAGACGGCGAGCTGATGAGGCTCAGGGAACCCTGGAGGAAGAAAAGGCTAACTGAATGATTTATTCCAAGAAACTGCAAGATGGATGTCAGAGAATCCTGCAGTCAGAATCCTCTACCAATCCTCACATTCTTACAAGTCCTAATCCGCCGTAATGTATCCTTGTGCGGCACAGCTGTCCATACAGCTCAGAACAAGACCTGAAAAGACATCTGAGCGGATGCTTCTAAAAAGAGTGGCAGTTCTGATGCCTGTCTGAGCTCCCGAGTCAAAGTTCTATGGCATCGGTGGCAGGCCAAAGAACAGAGAAATCACAGATGCTAAGAATGCTGCTAAGGTTTCTGACAGGCCCCTCAAAGGGCTAAGGAAAAAGAGCTGTGACATGGGATACCCAAACAACACATAATGCACGATGAACAAGTGACACGAGACACACCGGGACTGCTCTGCCCTGAGCACCTCAGCACTGTGATCACAAGTGACACTTTCCCTTTACATGGCCTAAGGGACCACTTCTTCCACATCCCCGTCTCCAAAGCAGACTCGAAAACTCCTCCCGGTGAGTCCCGACCCAGCACCCCACTTTCATCCCTTCCGTGGGGCGCAGCCCTCTACTCATCTCTCAGACAGGTGGGCATGCCAATCTGTGTCAGGTGCAAAAGAAAGCAGCCTTGCCATCTGAGCAGTCCCTGCTGGCACCGGGCTGTTGTACCTTACTCTGCCAAGAGAAAGAAAACCAAACATCAGTGCACAAGCTTAGCAGCACATCGGCCAAAACCAAACAAGCCTGCTACTCACCACATTCTTAAGAATGCCCAGGTCCTCGGGCTGCACGCCTTGGTCATGCTCAGAAGCTGACGCCGTCGTCGCAGGGTCTGCCTAGATTAAACAGAGAACTTGATTTGGCACTGCCGAAACCTGAGCGGACCCTCGCTCCTGCTCCCTACCTCCCCGACTCACCGCAACTCCTCGGCCGTTGCCAAAGGCTACCCGGAAGACACCTTTTAATGGAAAAAGCAAAGGCCTCATCGCAGAGTCCCGTCAGACTTCCACAGGGCTCACGAAAGCAGCAAACCCGGTCCATCAGCCGGCTGGTTACGGGGGGCTTGACATACTCCGAGCGGACCGCCTAAAGCACACAAACAAGAAGGGATGCTTAGAGTTGCATCAGAAATTGGGACCTGAGCAATAACAACTGCTTCTGTCCACTGGTCACTGCTCACCTTGCCCTCTTCAACCTGACTGCTGATATCCGGCTTTACTTCCTAAAAATAAAAACAAAGAACAGTGCTGTAACAGAGTCACCGCTTACACTTCCCCTGCAGAGACAAACAGAGACTGGCCTGCTCAGGGGAACCCCCCCGACCCGGGTGCTCTGGCCTAGATTTTATCCTTCTGCATCTGAAAGAAAGTTAGGACAACAGTCAAAGGGCTGCAGGATCACTTCACAGCTCCAAACATCTTGTTTCAATCTCAGAATACCATCTAGAGTCCAACTACACCCCACATTACTAATATCAAGTCCCCAGGACTGGTTCTATTGCGCCAGGCTGTGCAGCAGGGCAGAGCAGCTCCGGCACAAATATGTGCAGACACCCGTGACACAGGACAGGGCAGGACAAACACAAGACAGACAAATCTTTTGGCAAGCAGCATGACTGCAAGGACCAAAAGAATGCAAAATGAGATGAGCGGGTTGAGGCCAACAGCGAGCTGATGAGGCTCAGAGGACCCTGGAGGAAGAAGATGCTAACTGAATGATTTATTCCAAGAACTGCAAAGATGGATGCCTGAGAACCCTACGGTCAGAATCCTCTACCTGTCCTCACATTCTTACAAGTCCTACTCCCGCATAATGGATCCTTGCGGGGTGCAGCTGTCCATGCAGCTCGGAACAAGACCTGAAAAGACATCTGAGCGGATGCTTCTAAACAGTGATGGGATTCTGATGCCTGTCTGAGCTCTCGGGTCAAAAGCTCCGCGGCATCGGTGTCAGGCCAAGGAACGCAGGGATCACAGATGCTAAGAATGATGCCGGGGTTTCTGACAGGCCCCTCAAAGGACTAAGGTAAAACACGTGAGGCACCCAAACAACACAGAATGCACGATAGACAAGTGAGACAATACCCACCGGGACTGCTCTGTCCTGTGCACCTCAGCACTGGGATCAAGAGTCAGACTTTCCCTTTATGTGGCCTAAGGGACCACTTCTTGCACATTCCCGTCTCCAAAGCAGACTCAAAAACCCCTCCCGGCGAGTCCCGACCCAGCACCCCACTTTCATCCCTTCCGTGGGTCGCAGCCCTCTACTTATCTCTCAGACAGGTGGGGATGCCAATCTGTGTCGGGAGCAAAAGAAAGCAGCCTTGCCATCTGGGAAGGTCCTGCTTCACCAGGCTGTTGTACCTTACTCTGCCAAGAGAAAGAAAACCAAACATCAGTGCACAAGCTTAGCAGCACATCGGCCAAAACCAAACAAGCCTGCTACTCACCGTTCTCCTGAGAATGCCCGGCTACTCGGGCCGCACGCTTCGGCCGTGCTCGGAGGCTGACGCCGTCGTCGCAGGGTCTGCCTGGGTTAAGAGGAGACGAGGTGATGTGGCACTGCCGAAATCTGAGCGGACCCTCGCTCCTGCTCCCTACCTCCCCGACTCACCGCAACTCCTCGGCCGTTGCCAAAGGCTACCCGGAAGACACCTTTTAATGGAAAAAGCAAAGGCCTCATCGCAGAGTCCCGTCAGACTTCCACAGGGCTCACGAAAGCAGCAAACCCGGTCCATCAGCCGGCTGGTTACGGGGGGCTTGACATACTCCGAGCGGACCGCCTAAAGCACACAAACAAGAAGGGATGCTTAGAGTTGCATCAGAAATTGGGACCTGAGCAATAACAACTGCTTCTGTCCACTGGTCACTGCTCACCTTGCCCTCTTCAACCTGACTGCTGATATCCGGCTTTACTTCCTAAAAATAAAAACAAAGAACAGTGCTGTAACAGAGTCACCGCTTACACTTCCCCTGCAGAGACAAACAGAGACTGGCCTGCTCAGGGGAACCCCCCCGACCCGGGTGCTCTGGCCTAGATTTTATCCTTCTGCATCTGAAAGAAAGTTAGGACAACAGTCAAAGGGCTGCAGGATCACTTCACAGCTCCAAACATCTTGTTTCAATCTCAGAATACCATCTAGAGTCCAACTACACCCCACATTACTAATATCAAGTCCCCAGGACTGGTTCTATTGCGCCAGGCTGTGCAGCAGGGCAGAGCAGCTCCGGCACAAATATGTGCAGACACCCGTGACACAGGACAGGACAAACGAGGGGATGCTAAACACAAACAACTTGTTATCCTACAAACAAGGATGATAATGTTCCTGGCAAGAACTGAGAGGATGCCAGAAAAGACGACCTATGCTGTGGCAATGGCAGATGGAGGAGGCTCTAAGGAGCAGAAGAAAAGAGTAGAACAGAGTGACCTGTTGAAAGAACTGTTGGTCACAATGATCGAGATGGCTGTGAGACAATGCTCCATTTAGAATGGTCTCCCTATCATACAATCCTATAAGCCCCAGGATGTTACAAGTCATGGCTGGAAAGGATGGATGGTGATACGGCTGGGAACAAGGCCTCAAAAGATGTCCGAATCAATGCTTCTGAGGTGCGGCCGAGCCCGCCGCTAAAGGAACAAATTATATCGGCATTGTGCCGAGAAGCACGAGCGTTTGAGAACCTGGAGATGATGGCTGACACTTGTGCTAAGGCCCTCGAGGGGAAAAGGCAGCGATATCTGATCCAACAGACCCCCAAGACACACTAGGCAACACAGTACACCAGACAACACGACACAGACCGGAACTGTTCTGCACTGCACACCCTATAGCTGCAATCAAAAGTAGAGCCTCTCCCTTTGGCTGTCCTGAGAGGCACCTTAGATGTCATCCCTTTACCCTCTGCTAATTTTTAAATCTTTCCCAGGAATTTCCAACCCACTACTCTCCTATTGTCCCATCCCCAGGCTGCGGCCCCCGACTTATCTTTTGGATGACCGGTGATGTGAATCCATGTTGGATCTGAAATGAGTCTGCCTCAGAGGGCACCCTGATCCCCTGTTAGCCTCTCAGTCACCTACAATAAAGAACAGCAAAATCCACGTACAAGTTTAGTGTTATGTGGGCCAAATGCCAGCAAGTCAGCTACTTGCCTTCTCCTAAGTGTGCCTGGAAGCTGAAGTCTCCAGCTTCATCCTGAGTCCAAGGCTGTGGCTGTTATTGTAAGCGGCACCTGGGTTAGAGAGAGGCAATGTTACATGGTACTTCTGCGAGTGCAGTTTATGACCTTGTGTGCTGCAAGACGTGTGAATGCCTCTGTGAAAAGCCTTGGGAGGCCCTCAAATAGACACCATTTCTCACCCTGCTGCCTTCAAAACCCCTCCACAATTACTCTGAACCAGATACCTGCTCACCCTTCCTCTCCTAGCCAAAACTCTCAACTCATCTGAAGCCTCAATTTCAAACATCGTCTTCAACACAGGGCAGATCTCTTTTGTGGCATGATGAATCTGCTGAAAAAAACTGAAGTGTTGTACTTGACACAGCCTGGAATTTCAGGAAGATGCACTCCTCCTTAAAAAAAGAAAAAACCAGAAACAAACAAAACCAGAAACAAACAAAACCAGAAACAAACAAAACCAGAAACAAACAAAACCAGAAACAAACAAAACCAGAAACAAACAAAACCAGAAACAAACAAAACCAGAAACAAACAAAACCAGAAACAAACAAAACCAGAAACAAACAAAACCAGAAACAAACAAAACCAGAAACAAACAAAACCAGAAACAAACAAAACCAGAAACAAACAAAACCAGAAACAAACAAAACCAGAAACAAACAAAACCAGAAACAAACAAAACCAGAAACAAACAAAACCAGAAACAAACAAAACCAGAAACAAACAAAACCAGAAACAAACAAAACCAGAAACAAACAAAACCAGAAACAAACAAAACCAGAAACAAACAAAACCAGAAACAAACAAAACCAGAAACAAACAAAACCAGAAACAAACAAAACCAGAAACAAACAAAACCAGAAACAAACAAAACCAGAAACAAACAAAACCAGAAACAAACAAAACCAGAAACAAACAAAACCAGAAACAAACAAAACCAGAAACAAACAAAACCAGAAACAAACAAAACCAGAAACAAACAAAACCAGAAACAAACAAAACCAGAAACAAACAAAACCAGAAACAAACAAAACCAGAAACAAACAAAACCAGAAACAAACAAAACCAGAAACAAACAAAACCAGAAACAAACAAAACCAGAAACAAACAAAACCAGAAACAAACAAAACCAGAAACAAACAAAACCAGAAACAAACAAAACCAGAAACAAACAAAACCAGAAACAAACAAAACCAGAAACAAACAAAACCAGAAACAAACAAAACCAGAAACAAACAAAACCAGAAACAAACAAAACCAGAAACAAACAAAACCAGAAACAAACAAAACCAGAAACAAACAAAACCAGAAACAAACAAAACCAGAAACAAACAAAACCAGAAACAAACAAAACCAGAAACAAACAAAACCAGAAACAAACAAAACCAGAAACAAACAAAACCCAAGAACAGAATGAGAAATTACAAAAGCACCTCACCCCCCCTGAAAACACAAACATAAACCATGAACTTAAATACTCCCTGTGTTCAATGATGTTTTCTTCACAGTGTCTTCTAAACCTCAGTTGCTTTCGATGCTCAAAAGCACCTGCTGAAAGCAAGCTGAGATAAGCTGAAAGAGCCTCTTCACTGAAACGACAGGAGAGCTCTTATCCTACCTGATCCCAGAGAGGGAATGAAGCCCCTTAGCAAAGGCTGGGGTTAATATACCCCTGATTGCTCCCGCCTCTCGTTCCCATGACACCCAGGAAAAGGGAGGGGGCAAATTCCACCAGGTGTAAAAGCCCTCAGAGGGGCTGTAGCTGTTTGGCTCCTCTGACTTGAATTTGAGAGGAGTGAAGGGCTTGATAGAGGGGAAAACTCTTCAGGGAAATAACAGCGCTTTCTTTTTTGCTGTAGCTACTTGGAGCAAAAGGGCAGAAAGCTGGTAAGAAATAAAACTTTGTGTTTAGGCCACATAACTAGATAAGCTGGGTAATTTGCTGGTTACTTACATAATTATTCCTTAGTAACTACTAAGTAGTATTCTACAGGTGACTAAGTAGGGTGGAGAGGAATATTAATCGTATGAGTAGTCTAAGTCTCCTTGGGAGCTCTAATTAGGGCTGTCTATGTTATAAATCAAAGGAAGAAAAATAATAGGCTCCCAGGAGGTATTAGGGTTGCTTATGTGCTGGGCTTGCTCCCCTATGAGATCTTTGGTACCAGGGTGTGGGTAAAAGTGCCCTGAAATGTAGTTTTACTGACTTAAAATGCTGAAAAAGGCAAAGCTACCTTCAGGTGCTCCCCTTAAAATGAGGAAGTAGGGCAGTTGTCTCTACTTAGACTTATACAGTGGCAAATTAATGGCTTCTACCCTTTAATTTAGGACCCTAAAATATTGGGCAAAGAGGAGTGTTCCTCAGTTCAAATCTCTCCACTGATGGAAAGTGGGGGATTTTTCCATTGATTCAAACCCTTAAAAAGGAGGGACAGTTGGGCTTTCCCCTCAATTTAAGCCTTAGGATGATGAAAAGGAGGGAGTTACCCTTAATTCAAAATAGCATCATCAATGTTTTCCCCTTCTATTTTAACTGCAAAATAATGAAAGATGGGGGTTCCCTATCAATTAATACCCCTAACAGCATGGAAAAGGCAGCGTTTCCTTCGATTGAGACCATTAAAATTGCAGGGGAAGCAGACTCCTTTTCAATTTGAATGCAGATAATTGTGGGAAAGGAAGCTTTTCCCCTCAATTTGAACCCCTTTTCTCCTAATAACCTCCCCCTTTTCTGGGGGCACTAGGGAGGGACTGATAAAAGGGGAAAGCTGAAAGCTCCCCAGGACCCCGCATGCTGCCCCCTCGCCCGCTCAGGTGCTGCCCCCTTGGCAAGAGCGCTCTTCCCTCGGCATTTTCTCGAAGCGATGCTCCGTGCCCGGGTGGGTCCGGCTGCTCCGCAGCCCCTGCTGGATGCTCCAACCATAACTCCTGGAGGGACACTCGGGATATCTCTGTTGCCTGCTCTGCACTAGCAGTTCCCTGTGCAGGTGTGCCCATGTAACCCTCTGAAAGCAGCCTCGGGCAGGAGCTGCCCCCTCCTCATCCTCACTGATCACACCTGGAGCTGTTGCACCTTGGAGTGGGGGATTTTAGCCAGATTTCTGGAGTACTTGCTGCAGGACTCAGTAACTCATGGTCAAAAAGATTTTCTCTGAGCTGTGAAATTAAAAAAAAAAAAAAACAGAAAAACCCAAAAAAACCCCCAATAAATTAAGAAGTCAATTTTGCCCTTAAAGCAATTTGTAATCTAGAAGTTTGTATTGACTAGCTGTCAGCTCTCAGGAAATACTCCCTAGTATTTACATCTTTCAAGGGTGTTGAAAGAGAAGTTGAACACCCTGCTATCTTTTCTTGCCCTTACATGGTGAAGCAATCTAATATTTTGCAATAAAATTTACTGGCTTCTGGTTCATGAACCATAAATGGTATTTGTTATGATTTTATGATGCCATTCACAGGTCAGTGTTCTGAGGGTAGTTCCGGCCCTCCCTTGGCCCGCTGCCCTGAGCAACCAGGCCCCTGTGCTGTGTGGCTGTGCAAGGCAGCTGATGCATCTGTTTTGAAGAAAAAGAGTGACAATTGTGTGTTGAAACTTAGTACCGGTTCCCTTTGCAGTTCCGTATTTTACACTGAATCAAAGGATATGTATTTTGGGCTTTAATTACTTTTTAATGGTGCCTTATCTCAGGGGAGCTGTGCAGAACTGGGTAAGTCTGAGTAGAGAGTGCGAATAATATTTGCACAGCGTTCTGTGTTTTCAGTGCTCAGTCAGTGACAGCTAACGTAAATGACAAAAGCTGAAGAAATGCAAAAATACTGCTGTCATTGTGCGCTTTTTAGTTTAGGTACCCAAGTGAAATGTGCAGTGATTTGAAGCAAGCTCAGCCCAACTGGAGCTAAACATCCTTTCATTCACCTTTGCAGGATGGAGGCCTTCTGAAAAGGGTTCAGAAGGCTTTTTAAAAGTTAAAAAGTTATTCAAGAAGGTCTTGGAACGTGGCAGCCAGAAATGCACGAAGGGTTCACAGAAACTGCAAGCACCTGTTAAAGGGACAAGTATATGAATCTCTTTGTTTGTTTTAGAATAGAAATGGCTGGCTACCAAACATCCTGAAGAGTCACCTACCCACATTCTTTCTCCAAAGAATCATAGATTCTTAGCTCCTGGGCTCTGAGAAGTAATTACAGTATGAGGAGGTTTGGGAGAGCTGAAAAGTCACCATAGCAACCTCCTGGCAAAAATCTTCGCTCATCCAATGTAAAGCAAAATTTATTTTTATCAGAATGGCCTTAGTGAGCCTGAATGTGTTCCGTGTTGGCTCTCTGCTTCATTTCATTGTACTCCTAAGACACAGTCTTTTCCTGCTCTAAGTCCTAAAGGTCATCTCCTAAATCTTCCCATGAAAGTTTTGACTAGAAATGGATGCAGGATGCTGGCTATTCGATCAGGGTCTGCCTCTGGGTTTAAGAAGAAATGCCCTCTTGTGGTGTTCCAGACTCTTTGCAATCAGCTTCAGTGAAGCTGATATACAACCTGTGCTGAATAATTTTAAGCATTGCAGTAAACTGAAAAACATGGAAACAGATAAAAGAAGATGAAGGAAATGAAAAGCATTGAAAAGTCCGGTGCAGTCCCTGTTCAGAAGAAAGGCTCTCCACGCAAGAGTTCACGCAAATTATAGAAGCTATGAGAAGCTATGCAGCATGGATTTGCTGAGACGCAGTGCTTGCCAAGCAATTTTCATGGATGTGACCTGTCCGTAATGGGAGACTGAGACCTGCTGGTCGAAGCTGGTGGATGGCAGGAGGGTGCTCAGCTGTGGCTACTTGACTGTGAGAGGGTCTGTGCGGGTGCACGGGTGGAATGCAAAGCAGGAGAAGAGCTCCTTAGACATAAAAGCGTCTGGCTAAGGGATGCTCTCAGTTTTTTGAGGAAAAACTTGAAGTCTGTGGTTTTTAAATGGGGGTAGCCAAGAGGAGGAGACAGATTTGTGAGCAATAAGGTGACGATGGATGGGTAGGTTACGTAGGAAAGCAGAAGGGAGGGACGCTTCTACTCTGTTTGGAGTCTAGAGCGCTTGGAGGAGCAGGGTGCAGTGCTCGGCAGCCTTGGGAGGTTCAGGCCTTCTCCGGTTCCTCTTACATCCCTCTCAGATCCAGTAAGGGAAATGAACAACCGGGAGCTGCTGTCAGAACACTTAAGATCACGCTCCTGCAGGAGACAGCCACCAGGCCTGCAGGGCGGATTTTGTCCCTCTGGAGCTAACTCACAAAAGTCAGAAGTTGACCTCTGGCTGACCCAAGTGACAGAGACACAGTGGTGTCCTTCTCAGGGGCCACTCTCTCTGAGACCTCACTCATGACATCTTTCTCAGCAGCAAGCAATAATTAGTATTTTTGGAACTTGGCAATGACTAATAGCTTGCAGGAAGGAAGAAAGATACTGGTGTTGGTCTTTACACCACAATATTATGTACTACAAATGGGGACTGTTGTGGGGAATTTTCAACTAGTGTTCTTTAGTGCAGTCGCTTTTGAAACAAAAACGATGGGATCTCTTCAGTTTCCATCTAATTTGTGTTTTACGGTGCTGCATGCTCTGGACTTTGCCCTGGACAAAACCTGGACAGCCCTGTGACGTACCGCAGGCTGGGAGCGTAATGATTTGTTTCTTAAATATTATTGCAAAAGTCAACAAATCATTTCTGGAGTGACAAAAGAGAAGGTTGGAAGCAGAGATTTGTTATTGCAGCAGATTTTCCAGGACCTTAGAAAAGTGGTTTCAAAACAGAATCATTTGCTCTTCGTTTCCTGACCCACTGAAAACATCGCAAGGTCCCATCTGATTTCCTCTTCATATTTCCTTCACTGGTCTTTTGGCATCTGACAGAAGAAACTGTGTGGACCAAAAATCTACCTGAGCTGTGCTACACAGGGAGGTGAGTTTTTGAGCAGAGCCTTTAAATGACTATGGTGTTCTTAGAAGAAGGTATGCAAATATATGGGAAGTGCTATTTATGTGCCACAGGCTGGGAGCAAAATGCTTTATTCCTTAAATGTTACTGCAAAAGTCAGCAAAAAAATTGCCAGAGTAAAAGTGTAGAAAGCTTGGGGAAGAGATTAGTTGTCAGAGCAGTAAATGGGAAACTGGATGACATTTCCTAACTTTGTAAGTTTTGTAAAGTGCAATTTTTAAAGGAAATGAACAGAGTTGTTATTAGCTCAGAGGTTTTTATCATTTTCTAGTGTTCATTTTACGTGTCTGAACACAAAAGGACAGCTTTCAGTTTGCCAGTGGGCAGGGTGCTGTAACCCTTTGTGGGGTGCCCCAGGAGAGGGCTGCGTCTGATGTGAAGCCAGGCGACTCCACTGAACAGAGCGTGGCCACCTTAGACCATCTGAGGATATAGCTCATCCCTCACAGTCATTTTATGTAACTCGTGAATAGGTGAAGAATTCATCCAGTGGGGTCCAAGATGAAGTCCTTCCTTTGATGCCTGGTGAAGTGAGTAGAGGAAGCAGAGCGGCACAGGGAGCTGCAGGGAACGGGGAGCGAGTCTGGGGCTCTCGGACGTCGAGGCTGCCTGTCCGCTTCATTGCTCTCGTATAACTGTAGTCATTTTGTGAGCAACTGTAGTCAAACTGAAGCACAAAACAGATTAAAGCTCTTTTGGTTTAGACTGGCATATTTGGATTTCAAGTGTTCAGTATATGCTTATTACCCTGGAATTAGCCCTTTCTCAATTATAAGCATGTTCCCAGGGCTGCATTACATTGATGAAAATTTGCTTGTAGACAGAGCCCAGGAGCGAGAACAAATACTTTTACTTGCTTTGCAGTCTGTGAGCAGTGTCCTGTTTCTCCCCGTGCCCTTTGACCTGCCTGCTGCTGTGTGGTTTACCATCCCACCAGGGAGGATATAGCATATAAGGATGTAGGATATAACTATGGGTCAGCACACTCAGCTTAGAGGCACCGGCAGGGCTTTCTCTTCTTGTTTTTCCCTATGTCTTTAGGAATTTCACCGCTTTGTCAAAGCAGACTGGAAGCTGGTAATGGGCTTACAGAGTTGTGACAGATGACCAAAACACGTTCAGTGTCATTGCATAAACTTCATCCCTTTTAGAAACCAGCAGAATCCAGAGGGTTTGTGTAGTTGTGACCTTTACAGAGATGGCTGATCTAGTGACTCAGCCCTGTCACGAGGAACGAGGACTTCTGGGCTTCTGTGCTGTCAATGCCATTCCAGCAGATTGCAGGAGCAGTTTGAATTTCTCAGCCAAGTGGGAAGGGGGTGCTCACCAACATCTCTTTTTCAGAACGTGCCTGGAAAATGAAGAGGTTCCTGTGTTGGCCCAAACAGCGCTCTGCTCATAAGGTCTTTTGCATCTTGGTGGCTTCTGCTCGTCTTTTTCTCCTGACAGGTACAGTAATCCTGCTCAGGATTAATCACGTGGATGGTGCACCCAGCTCTGGGTGTTCCCCAGCCCAGAGAGTGTCTGATGGTGTCTTGATTTGTGCACACACGGTTTATCCCTACAGAAGCCCACTTTCCTTGCGTTCTGCCGCAGAGCAGCAGTTTTTCTTATTCTGGCCCTTTTCCTTCGGCCATTATGAGGGTCCCTGAAGCACACTGGCCATGTCTGGACACAATTCATACTCTTTCCCAGCTCAGTCTGGGCTGCAGATGAGTCAGTACAAATAAGAAAATGCATCAAGGAGTGAAATGTCAGATTTTGATGGCATCACAACCGTCATCCATGTTTGGAGGGGAAAAGGCTTGTGGTTTTGTCATTATTCACTTCCTTCCCTCCTGGGTGTCTTCTGTATTTCTGCATAGTCTTTTTCTAGTTTTACTTCGGTCACTGTAAAGTAGGAGCTGTGCGGTTGCTCCTCGGTGTCCTGGGAAATGCACGAAGCTGCTGACAGAACCGAGTTCCGCAGTAATGATTCAGGCCCCCATTTCCACACGGTAAGCTGTGCGTCGTAAACACGGTCAGCTTCCTTTCACTCTAACATAAATCCCAGCAAAACAATAACTAGTTCTATGCTGGTTTCGGTATTCCTTTCTTTAACTTCTCTTCAAGAACAATGCAGGGCACAGAGATAATTCGTGCTTTTAAAATGCACCCCGCAGGACTGGGGTCACTTCCAGCACACTGGCCTGTTGAGGAAAACTCAGACTCTTCCCAAAGAAAACCTTCATAATAGAAAGACTGAATTAATATCTAGCTCCTGCCAAATCTATCAACTTTCTCTCAGCTTTGGATGAGAAAATCAAACACCCAACCCGGTACTGGACCACGTGGACCCTAGAGCTGAACTACGTATTGATTCCTATTTGACACGTCTTGAGGACTTTCTTTTCTATTGCGGAGTTAAACTTTTTACTGGTAGCATGGGCAGTCTCAATTAAATTTCAAAGGTAGCAGAAACAAGAAATAGAATCAACTTTTGGATTTTTTAATCATAATGTGGGGAGGTACTCAAATGAGGATGTAGGGCAGCTTTTTCTTTGGAAGTGACACTTTATTTCCCTTTTTTACTCTCTTTCCCAATGTGGTTTGCTTACAGAAGCACACTCTCTGCATGGAGACTGGGAAGGAATGATAAATATGTGTTTGAGTGCGTGTTCTTATCCTCTCACTGACTCAGTCTGCATCTCTTCCTCCCCCTACCTCACCCACACACTGCTTTCTGGTTTTCTTCTTAACTTTAAATAATCTGAGAGAGGGATGAATATTCAGTATCTGAAAATGACTACTAGTAATATAGAAATACATTTACTGAAATCCTCTTATTGGTTAGTCTCATTTTTGATGCTCAGCTGTTGGAAGCCATACATATGTACAAGATGTCAAACAAACCGTTCATTAAATTATTAAATCAGAATCCTTGAGTTGGACTTTAAAAAGTCAGTGATACAGTAGTCTCATGGCTTCAGACCTCGTCTGCCATCACGTCTCAGTCCTCTTTTCATGAGCAGAATCACATACATGTTAATCAAAGCAAATGAGGTTGCAGGTCACTGGTTCCACACCTGCCTGCTGGTAAAGTTCCTTGATGTGTGAGAATAACCAGATTTTTTTCCCCCTCTGGTGACACCAAGAGTGAAAGAAATCAAGTACTATCTGTGAAGTTGCAATCGTGCTTTCGTTTGTCAGGAGATGGAAACAGAATTCTGAATGACATCCCTGATAAGAATGGGTTTGGCCTTTGTTTGGCAATTTCTCTGGTTTTTTGTTTGTTGTTTTTTTTCCCCTAGCAGATTTTTCCGACCCATGCTCCCTGAGGCTGGGTGATATTGTACATTGCCTGTGAGGCAATGGTTTTCAAAATATTATGCTGATAACAACAGGAATGGAGTGGAGCCTGTGATCGCACTCTGCAGATTCAATCTGACCTGGAGGGAATTTGCAGCACTGGAGTGTGCAGGGAGACGAGTCAAGCCCCACACGTTCTAATAGTTTGGAATGTGGCTCGATGGATCATATCCTAATATCATGTCTATATTTCTGTAGGAAAGAAAAACATTTATTGCAGTGATAGGGCGTGCCTGATGACTCAGAGCTGGATTCTAGTTGTTTCATTGTCCACTTGCTCCAGTTTGACTCTGTGCTGACTTCACAGCCTGTGGCTTAGTGCAAAGGGAAAAATCAATTCTGTGCCTAGCGAGTAGAAGCTTAGCTACTGTAGCATGCCTGCTCAGAAGGGGCTTTTGATTTTCGCTGTCTTTTGAGCTTCACAAGACAATTTGAAGTCATTTAGGATAAAAATAGGAGACTTCAAACTATTACCAACCCCTGTTTCTGTTACTGTCCATGGATGAATTGTCATTGATTTGAGTGAGTTGGACTGTTGTATTTTGAGCATGGATGAGTCCCCTTAACTTGAACTACAGTAGAGAGAATAGTGTTTTATGTATAAAGCATGGTCTTACCCTGCTTCTTTCTGGCCACGCTCCTTATTCATAGACATTTGGCTTTGTATTCATATGTAGAATTTATTTCTCATAGTCAGAGCTTGAATGTCAAGTCTCTGACGGTCATGTCAGAGTGTGAAGTAAAAAATACCAATTACCAGCCTCGCAAGGAAATGGCACTTCTGGGGCAAAGTGTTGTGATCCTGTTTTTCTTTCAGCGCCCAGGCCTCTAATGCAACAGTGTGATTCAGTTTACCGCAATTTTCTGTTGTACACGTGTGCAGAAATATTCACAGTGCCAGAGGTTTGCATCCAAAAAGGAGACAGAGGAGGCCTGTAACTTTATTCAAATAAAGGGAGAGGCCATGGGGCATTTCCCCCAGGATCTCTCAAATTGTTGGAGGAGACAGCGTCCTTTTAATCCTATTTTCCTGGCCACATCATCCTCTCTCTTTCCCCGTTTGGCTGAGCTACTTGAGAGGTACAGACTTATTGAATCACCTATCTATCAATCTCTGGTCTTACCTACAAACAGGCTCGAACAGTCTGTTTGTAAAGACACACTCATTCCTTTCACAGGTGACAAACATCATCCATTTTCTCCCTGTCTGCCTGGTGATGTGGCAGATCGCACGCAAAATGCAAAAGTCATATCTGCTTTGACAAGGTGATTTGCTTCAAGGAAAATTAGCTATGAATGAATGCCTGGAATTTTTCACTTTGAAAACAACAGGCAGGATGGCCAGCATTTAAAATGGGAATCCTTATGCCAGGTTATCATTAACCCTGAGACGATGAATATCAATGTTCCTTTCACAGGCATTACAAATGCCTTTCCCTGAAGGCTGGCACAGCTTACACGGGCAAGAAGGGAACACAGTTATCTGTCCTCCAACGCAAGAAATGAAAAAAGGATAAAGGTGCATAAGCTCTGGTTTTCCCTGTGATCTAAATCCTCCTTTTTTTCCCTTGCTATGCTGTGTTGACCTCTCTATAAAGAAGAAAACCCTGTGTGGGTGTATTTTGCTCTTTGCCTTCACCCTGCTGAGGTCTGTGGAACCACAGCAGGTCCTTGTAACAATAACCTTCGCAGAAGTATTCACACCTTTCTCTCACCTGAACCGTGCTTTCCCTCGTACTTTTGCCGGTGTGGATTCTCAGGCCTTTTATGGTTCTTTCCAGCAGCCTTCAGTCAAGCATCCTCAACAAGGGCCCCCACGCTGTCCCCGGTATCTCCAGCCAGTACCAATGGTACCGTGCCACGTAAGTGCTCAGGGGGCCGTCTTAAACGTTGATGTGGTTGTCATTGATGCTAACTAACACCAAGTGAAGTTCACATGTTTAAGCCCTTGCTGCTTAGCAAGGTGTTCCATGTCAGCAAATCCTCCCGTCTCTGCCTGTGCTTTCTCAGCAGGCAGTAAAAACTGAGACAGTGCACCTCAGGTACGAACCACAGCTTGGTTGTTCAGGTCTGATGATACTGTAACTGTGTGTTTGGGCCCCTGAGGTCTTTAATAAAATGCCTATCGATGCAGCAGTAACATAGACGTGGACACTGCGGTCTGGGGTTTCCCAAAGGGACTCGGTGCTGTGGGAACGGGAACACAGCCGTAGTCCTACGGGAGAGTGAGGAGAAGGGAAGGGGAGCAGGCGCCTTCTGTGCAAGCTGCAGGATGTTTCTCACCTCTGTCCTCTCCTTACAGTCGGATTCTTTCATGTTCACATGAAATTCTCTCTTGTCTATAAAATGGAGAGAGCACCTGATTGCTATGATGCAAGGAGGCTTCTTGAACACTGGGTGAGCAGCTTGCTTTTCTCTTTCTCATGTGTTTCTAGCAAGTATTGCATGAGGACAGCTGGTAGGATCATAGAATACTTTGGGTTGGAATAGAAGGGACCTCTATAAGTCATCTAGTCCCACACCCAATGTACAGAATGAGAACTGTTGGGACAACACAGAAACGAGCATCCGTGTAACAGTTGTGGTGTTCCAGAGTCACGTTATTCAATGTATAACAGGACAAAGTGAAATTCCCAAGGAAGGGGAAGGTGTAAAAATTTTGCAAAAATTCTTAGCCGCTTTCATTGGGATTTTTTCCCAATTTTCATTGGGAATTCTAAATTTACAAGCAGGTCTAGAAAAAGTATTGATATACCATGTTAATAAAAATTTTACTGTTTTCTTTCCAGTTTAATATCATATTTACCGGAGAAGGATTTGTTGTGACAAATTTGAAAGTCAGGTAAGGTTCTGGCTGTCTGGTGGTGTCACCTTGACCCTCTGTGCTTTGAGCAGACAAGTTCCAGATACCCGTTTCCCAACTGACCGGTCTGTTTGGGGGTCACAGAGGGGAACGAGGCTCACGCACCCCGGGGACTGGCTCTTGTGTGGCAGTGTCTAATGAAAGGATGTTATAGCTTGACTTGAAAACACTGCTAGAAACAATGGTTTCTTGCACCAGTTTCCCCTATTTTGTTCCTTTTAGCCCAATCCAACCTGTATTTACACCCAAACGGTGAGCAGTGGAGAGGGGTATTTTAGCAATTCGTAAACATGTCACCGTGCACAGATGCAGAATGTTGTCATTTTCTATCTATTTTGAGTTCCTACTTTCTTCTCTGACTTCCACAGGTACTGCTTGTTTTATAGATGACAATACAGTAACACGCTGCACTGTTCACATAGAATGAATCCAATCCATAAAACATTAAGGGAAGGTTCTTCCCATTTTGGAAGAAACACTTTTTGTCGGTGTGCATATCAATTATAGCGCTCAGTCCTGGTGACTTCTGTAGATATACCTGTGCTGAATTCAAGATGACTTCTGAGCTGTAAAGTCTAGCTTACTGTGGTCACGAGATTTTTTTTTTTTTTTTTTTTTTTTTTTTTTTTTTTTTTTTTTTTTTTTTTTGGTGGCAGCAGAATAGGCATGTTACAGTTACATGCTACTGTGAAATAATTGTTCTATTCTCTTTTGTTTTCAGGGATAATTATCCACACCACGGCGCCTATAAGAGGACTCATGTATGTAATTAGTTATTTTCTGATTCCTCTTATAGACAGGCATATTTTTCTTACCTCTGCATAGAGAATATAATAGTTAAAGGGTCTAAATGTCAATGCTGTTGTGTTTTGTTGAAATTATTTAATTATCCTGATGAACCCCGGACAGTACTGTGAAACAAAGGCTCCTCCCAGTAACATTCAAAGCAACAGGCTCTGTTTTAAAGAGCACACTGAGTTTCTGCTAATTGCTTTGCTTAAAACACAATTTGTGCCTGTTGATTCTAACCAGTTTCTAACTTTCTGTGTCCTTCCATGTGAACTGAAGGGGAAGGTAAAGCAGATATCACAAAGGTAAGACCCAGGGTTGTGAATTGGATTTACGCAGTTTGTACTGATTTCATTTCTAGGGGGAGGAGAAATTATATCCGTCCGTGGCTCTTTGAGTTTTAGGGTGACCAGAAAAGCACACATGGAGGTCAGAACCACAGGAATGCTTGACTTGGGGGAAATGTGTTTGGGCATCCAAGGTTTCCTTCTCATACCCCAGATCTTGGGAGTGCTTCCGTGCCAAGCCGTGAGGTTTGTGCTTCCCTGTAAGAGCTGTAAGGGTCCTTTGCTGGGGCTAGAACCAGTGAGCAGACAGTGCCCAAGAGGGATACCGGGATGAATCCTGAAACTCTTCTGTATGAAATTCTATTTGCCTTCTGACCTCAGGCCAGGAGGAGGAGGTGGTGAATTCTCATCGCCTCCAAGGGGCTGTGAATGGTTTAGAAAGACCATGACGAGTGGTGGACAACTGTGTGAATTGAAAAAGCTTGAAATATCCCAGCTCTAAGGAACTCTCACTCATTAGCCCTCAGTTAAATTACATGTCCATGAGGCGATCCATGCATGGGTTCTTGCATTTTTCTGACATGTCTGAAGCCGCTCAAAGGCTTTCCAAACCTTCCAGAGTCGGCGAGCATAATTACTTAGAGCGAAAGCTGTTCTGAGGAGAAGTGGAATCCACCAGAGATACTGAAAGTGGTTGGTTAAATGCCGGTTTTCCAGAGAGCCATGGAGTCGCAGGGTCACAAGCACCTCACTATTCTATGACTAGCTCTCTCTGAACTTTGAATGCTGAACAACCCTTACTTGTGACAGGGATGTTCCTTTGCTGAGATAACGTTATTAGGAGACCTTTAGCGGCTTATACCGTGAAAAACTATAGAGAGATTCTTGTACCTGTATTCCCAATATTTTCTACTTTAGAAAACGTTTCCTCAAAGCTGCACTTACGGTGAGAAAAATACATGCATTATCCAATTCAGTGTAATTATCTGGGTTACGCCTGAATTTTGTAGCCCCTTATGTTTGTGGAATGTTACCGACATGGCAGCCTTGTTCGTGTATTCTCTTTGTAGCTTTGTCTGTAAGGCCACTGTAAAGACCACATCCCTGGAAATACCAGAAGTCCTGAGTCTCAAGATCAAAGAGCTGTTGAATGACACTTACAAAGAGGGACCATTTTCCCTGTATGTGAAACCTGAGGATGTGGCTGTGAAGTCCATAGGTAAAACCTCACTGAAGCCTCCTTGGAAATCGCATACTTTGCAGTTCTGTCTAACAGTGATTTTTGTCAAATTTATATTCTGTGGAGAGGCTGGGCTAGAAAACATCCTTACAAGTAACCAGACCGACCCCATGTGATGTACAATCTGTAGAAGATCATGCAGTGACAGCGATATCAAAAACTTGGGTTCCAGACAAATGGAGACCAGTTCAAACGTGAATCCCAGAGCCCAGGCAGGTCTGAACACTTTTGCAACAAAGGCAGAGTAAAGCTGATGCAGCTACAAATCCAGGAGCTCCCAGTGGTGGCAAGTACCCCAGGGAGACTGAAAGCTAACAACCGAACAAAATCTACCTGCCAACATTTTCTCAATGCCTCTGCACATTGGACCAATCCTCGGATGGCGAATAAGTATTCTGTTGGTTTGGTTACTGTCTCTGTTCTTCCTAAAAAAAACAGGAGTAAGCCGGAGATAAGAGCCAACAGACTATACCTGAGATTCAAAATCCTTTTTATAGCAATAATTTACAAAATATGGGTTGCAGACGATAAAACAAGTCTGGAGGGAAGATATTGATGGGTTAATAAGGGACAATGTAAAGCACTTTCTGATAGATTAGAGAAGCCTGGAGGGTGTTCTGTCATTCAATAAGGTTCGTGATGCTGGAAACGCTCTACCCGAGAACTGAACTTGTCAAACAAAGGAGAAAAAAATGTAGAAGAAGAGATTAAATATTTAAACAAAATGTTTTCTTATAGACAGTAAACCTGTAAAATGCTCTTACCGGTCTGCAAATTAGAACTCATTCCCACCAGGAAACCAGGTCCACAGGACAGCTGGCCCACCTGGTGGGGGAGCGATGTCTTGTTTTTGACAATTGAGTCTTTGTAAAGCGCGTTTATTTATTTCCTCCTCAGCGCTAGTGGGTTGTCCAGAAAGCTTTTTCCTCACGAGGTACAATGGGAATTATTCCTGGCCTGTAACAAGTCCAGCTTCTGAGACAGAGGTCACCTGCAGGAAAAACCCTCCGCGATCTGCTCAGAGGAGCTGGTGAGTGACGGGACATCTTGTATTGATTCTTCCATGGAAAACAGGAGGGAGCAGCAAGTTTTGTAATGGCAAATCAGATGGCGGTCTGCCACGGCACGCGGCAGTGCCGTGCCGAGGAAGATGCGTAGAAATCCAGGGCTGGTCCTGCATGGGCTGCAGGAAAAGGGCGTGGCATCATTCCCATCACCTGTAGGCAGAACCTACTGTCACTGCAGGGGCCCAACTTTCTGCTTGAGCAGGAAGGGGAAACCTTGCCCCTTAGCATTTTGTGCCTTCTCTTAATGGCTCCTGCCCTCCAAAACCTCAGGGTGTGTTTCACATGGCTCTGGCATTTGGGCTCTGCTGCCATTCTGCTGGCTGAGTGCTAAGTCAGATCTGACTTGAAAGTCCATTTCAAGTTGGGTTAATAAGTGGCATTCTTAGCTACCTAAGTGGGAAATATGAGGAACATCATGACTATATATTTTTTTTCTTGTAACAATGTGCTTTATTTGCATTTTTCAGTGAAATTAGCATTGAACTTGAGCAAGCTTTTTGGAAGAAACCAAATGTGACTAAATGCAAATTACTGGAAAAACTTCCAAATAATATCCTAGACCTCCAAGATATCAAGCTAACAGAAGGTATGGCACCAGATACTTCAGTGACACAGTGAATCACAGTAAAAATAGTTGTAGTTAGATAATGCTCACGTTGCACATCTGAAGAAGCGATGAGGTTGTTTTTTGTGCATCCTGCACAGCCGGTCACCTTAAAGGTTTTTATTGTTGATGAATTTTGCAGGAGCTTCCAAATTCTCTATTGAATCCTCTATTCTCAAAGTCCACACTTAGATTTATAGCTAGGTAAGTAACCAGTGAATAATGTGGCAGGTTTTACCTGTCTGTTAGCACATAAAAGCAGTTCACCGTAAGTCATGGAAAGAAGCACAAATCAGTGTCTGGAGTTGAAAAGTTGGTGCTGTAATTCATGTAAGCTATGAGATGAACTCTACCACCTGTTTATTCTTTTTTTTTAAGCTATGCCTAACAGTGAGAATAGTTTGAATGGCGAACAAACTCAATACCAGAGGTTATCCTCAGCAGTGCATCAAATAATAGGTCATGGAAAGATATCTTCAGTTGCACACAGTCTGTCTGACTCCCAGGGTGTAAAATCTGCTTCTATAAAAAAATTATAGAAGGATGATGACATGATGAATAACAAATGCAAAATACCATTCAGAATTTGCTTTTGCTGCTGTACCAGGTAAGCAGCATAAGGGACAGGGGCAGATCTTTTGTAATTTGTAGTTCACAAATTCTTGCAAATGACCAAAGTTAGAACTAAATATTATTTGCAGATAGTCTTTATAAATCCAAAAGCAGGGGACAGTATTCTTTTGACAAGTACATTATTTTCTTCTGTTAAAACACAATCTGGGATATGCAGATTTCACTTAGAAGTTCATGCCAGTCTCACTGACACGTCGAGAGCTTTTTGACTTTTCTTTGGACATAAGCTTGTAATAGATCAGGAGCACTCGAGAGAGACATGTAGCTGTATGGCCAGACAGATAGCTATGCCACATAAATCATATGCGCTTCCTTTTTTTCCAGAGAATGCACAAGATGTTGTACAGTATATTTTATACCTCTTGCCTGATGCAACACTGTGTGAAGAAGAGCTAGAAATCGTTGCAAGTAAAATTTCTGATATTGTAGAGCTTGCAGATGTGAGTGTGACACTTGCAGAGAGTGTATTGTCTATACTAGACTATATTCTGCTGCGAGAAATAGAAGATGAGAACTTTAGGAAAATAACCAATTGGTAAGTAAGATAACTTGCTCAGAAGAGGCTTCCTAGGCTGAAATGGCACTACGCGGTAATTTATTCAGTCTATGAAATATCATTACCGGAGCTAGCAATTTCTGTACTTTGATCTTAAATGTATTTGAGGTTTTTACCAGCAGAAATTGGTTGTCAAAGGTGCCTTTGGTAGAGCCAGTTCTGCAGAAGTCCCCTTTCCCGCGTTGTTCCCTGCAGGCATCCCAGCCTGGAGGCAGCCCAGGGATTGCTCAGCGGCCATCTCCTCTCACAGGGAGCTTTGTGGCTCAGCAATGAGGGCTGTGGGCAGGTCAGCCTGGAGACACAACTCTCTTCCACCCTCTACCCTTGCTGATAAAGACTTTTTAAACACAGCTATGCAATGTTAGTCTTCAAAATCTGTATTTAGGGTGCTGCATCCATGATGTGATTTTCACACGTGCTAAAATCGAGGTTCTTAGCTTTAAAAACACCCTTCTTCTTTGAGGTCTTAAAGGGAACTCTGCTGCCTGGTTTTGAATGTCTGAGCAGAGCACTGACCAGAGCAAAGCAGCTGGCCTTGACAAGGACAAATGAAAGGACACAGTTTGCCCATTTGGAGCTTTGCTGGACAAGCCCCTGAGAAATAGCTCTGCCTTCAGAACATATCCTGCCCGAGGTGGTGAGGAGCTAGAGGATGGACTTCCAGAGGGTCCTGCCGGACTAAATTCTTCTGGCTCCGATATTTCATCTCCTGGTACAATTAGACTATTGAAAAAATCCAATGAGCAGATATTACCAGTTAATGCCTTCCACATGGAGTGCAGTTTTTGACTGGGTGTGGATTTTGACTCGGGTCTTCTCAGAACCTCCTTCTGTGGTCCCTGCAGGGAGGGTATCTTCCACCTGCCAGAGGCCACTGAATCATGCCAACTCAGCTGCTTGCCATCACCTGAGCCTGTGCAGACAAAGTGCCATCTACCCCAAAATGGACCCATTCTGCTCTAGTGTTTGCTCCTAGTGATCAAAAATCAGAGCAAAGGCTTTTAGTCGCTTGGGTGCATGCACGATGAAACCAGCAGAACATTTCAAGAGTTGTATTTTTTTTTTCCTTTTGGTTGCTCTTGTTGAAGTATCCTGAAGATGACTGAGGAGATGGGCTATAAGGTTACCCACACAGAGAGAAATATGTCAGTCATAACCACGTCCTTGGCCCTCTTGGTGCTGCGTCCAGATCCCAGCCTGTTTGGAGGACTGGCCTTTGGCATTGCCTCTTATGACAGAGGTGTGGATCTCAAGGTGAGAGCAAAGTATCACCTCAGGGACCACTGACTAAACCAGACAATTCTCCCACTCTTTTGCCTCATTTTGAATTTGACCTGAGCATGGCACCTCTGAGCATATAATCTTTCTCCTGCAGATCAGTGTACAAGAAAACCCTTTCAGAAAGTCTTTGGCCTCTGTGTTTTTGCCAAAATCCCTGAAGAACTTCCTAGGCATCGAGTACTCTGACCCAGACAAGCGTTCAAAGATCCAGTTCAAGTTTTTTGGCACTACTTCACTTTTTCTGGTAACTATGACTCCCAGCAAACCCTAACACAGCAGAAATGGGCTCAGCAGTTCTCAGTGCCTACAAAAAGAAATCTCATTCCCAGCATCATCTGTTCTGGGCATATTAGCATCAGACTGACGGAGGGATGTGCAGGCAAAATGTGCTCAGGCAGCAAAACCTTCTCTGAGGCAAGGATGCTCTGAGAGGTGCCTGTAGACCTTAGACTTTTTTTCATTTTCTGTAGCTGATGTTATTCTAGTCCTCCTGTTCTGCAGGAAAAGAACATGCCCTAACCTTCTCTGATAGTAAGGATGATGCATAGCATATGGCAAATATCACAACAATATTTTCAAGACTTATGTCTCTATTAAAATAATATAGCAGCATGATGTGCAGGATTTATGACTATTCTAGTACTTACTTTTCTTAAGGATGGGTGGGTATAATTTAGAAAGGGAGACATTTCTTTGAAATGATGGCTCGTACAGTGCGCTGAACAATGCTTTGCACAACGAAGGAGCATTCACAGTTGTGTCTCCTGTCTAATGAGCTTAGTGATGTACAACCAAGTGTTTAAATGTACTGAAACCATTACACAGCTTTCTCAATCCAGCTGAAGCATGTGAAACTCAGGTCCTCTTCAGCTGATGTGGACACTGTTCCTGAGCTGCAGCTAACTACGTGTTTTGATGATGTAGCAAGTAGCTAAATTACATCAGTCATCCCATGGAGTTTAGCTGATCACCATATCCAAGGAATACAGTTAAAAAAAAAATTAGAGCAGGGCAGAGCTTGGATTCATTTTGCATGTGTGTGCTTTCCCCCTGCAGGATGACAGTTTAACGATGGAGAGGTTGAACACTTATGTTGTGAGTGCCAGCATTGAAAATACATCAATTCAGAACCTTAACGAGCCTGTGACTGTCACTCTCCAGCACATAGACCAGAACAGGGTAGGATGTGTTCATTTCATCAGGGATGGGGTGAGGCAAAGCTGACTTCACTTACCCTTTCAATAAACTGGGAACAGGACAAATAAACTTAAAACACCTTGCTGCCTGATCTCTCCATGATGCATGGACCCAAACATTGACTGACCACACACATCTCAGTGTTTAATAATTCCTTGCAGATCACTAAAGCTTGTGTCTGCTCTCTAAATCCATACTTAGCAACAAGGAACATTCTTATTGTTTCCTTGTTCTGATCTAGGCAATTTTTTTTTTCAAAGAATAGTTTATTTGCCAGAAAATAGTGGGTTTTGGATTGGACTGAAATTATTTATCCTTGATTTGAATTTGGAAAATAGGTTAGGTCACCAAAAGAGAGGAACTTTTAAAAAATGCAAAACCTTGCAAAGATGTTTTGAAAAACAAATTGCTTTGTCTTGTTTACGTCTATTATATATTTAAGTTTATACTTTAACCTGAAGTCTAAACTTAGTCTAAAGTCTAAACAGACTTTAACCTAAAGTCTATTTTTAAGTGGGTGTGGGTCAAACTTTTTGATTGAATTCCTCAGCATTTTTGCGCTGCTAATGTTTAAGGTCCAGTCTCCACAGGAGTATATTACAAACCCAAGGCAGAAGAAAATTATTCAGTAAGAACTTGGTTAAAGTTTGCATTAATGAGGGCTTGTAATTGCTGCTTTCGTGGTAAAATGCTCTTTCCATTCAGCAAATATATACCCAGAAATTTCACCCAGATATCCCCTCTCTTCTGTCATTTTTACTCTACTGGGCCATCTGGCACCTTTCAGATTTTTTTTTTCGTTGACCTTTTAAAATTATCTTAATTAAATATTTAATGAGTTATCATCCAAACCTACACCTTTGGCTCTGTGCCTAATTATATTTGACAGCCTACAAATCACACATCTTAACAGCTTATCTGTTAGGCTAGCTTCCTGTAAACTCTGTGCATTAATAAACTTTATTAATGATATAATAAAAATAAAAGTAAATGAATCTGTGCCTTGGAAAAGTTTGCTGCAGCCTTATGAGTAACAAACTAGAATGTCCCCAAGGGAAATCATTGCATTGAATATCCATTTCCATCTGTTCAGCTCTCACTTGTCTTCCCTGCCTGGTTTCAGAGAGGGGGAATTGCTGAAATTCTAAAGTAAAGGTTTCTTGTAGCATTTTTTTTTTCAAATGTATAAAATCTCAGGTTGTTATTGCAGGTCTTAGTCATAATTTTTGAATTTCACCAGTAATTTGGTGTGACATCTCAGGCACTGCGTGGACCCAATGAGATTAGACACGGGAATTGGTCTAAGGTGAACGATTTGTCAGATTTGCTGCTGTCCTTTAAAGACTATGAGGTATTGAAAGATACAGATAAAACCGAGAAAATCACTGACTCACAGGATTTCCCTTGCTAAAGGGGAAGGCAAAAAGTGGGGCTCTGCAAGGTTAGTGCCACGGGTGAGATGGCCAATATCCCAGCTGGCTCCCCAAGCCAAGTGTCCGACTGCCCCGTACCACGTGGCGTCTCCGCTCACCCGCAGACCCCCTGCAGCACCGCACACAGATAACCACAGACATAAGTGGGCTTTGCTGCCAAGCAGCGCAGGGGTAATCAAATCCGAGTGCCTCGGTTATACACCCCAATTCGAGGTGAGACACGCCACCTGCAAGTGCAGACAGAGTGCATATGTCCTGAAGAAATGTCACAGCCTCCTTTCTTCTGTTTCCAGGGCAATGCAGCAGTGCACTGCGTCTTCTGGGACTTTGGGAAAAACAGTAAGTGTTACTTGCTGAGCTGGCTCTGTCCCCACCGTCGCAGAGGCTTTGGTTTCTTGACATTGCACCTTGAAACTTGAGTGTGTGCTGCTGCTTTGTGTTTATGTCAACACCTCAGTACTCAGCGTTATCCCCAGGGACATGGGTATGGCATTGTGCAGTGCTGCATCTACATGAATAAGGAGAATTTGCCCAAGAGAAAGGCAGAAACGCAATGAAATACCAGATGAACTCTTACTGTGACTTCAGGGAATACAGTAGGGGCTTTGCTGGGATCAGGTCTTTAAAATGGCTCAGGCGGTCACCAGAGAGTGATAACTGTGAATTGAGTTAACTCAGAGCATATGGGAGAGGTTTCCTCTGCAATTACTAGGAGTAGAAATGATTTGCTTCTTTCTGATCAGAATCTTAGCTTCTGAATATGTGACACAGACCTCAATAACAGGGTCATAACATTCAGTCTTACCAGGAAAGATCTGGCTGTTTCAGTGCTGCACTCTGCCTAAACAAACCCTCTGCCCTGTGTGCGTTTCTTTTCTTCTGTTTCCACATCCTCCAGCACAATCTCACCCAGCACTAGGTTCTTTATGTTCTTTCCATGTGTGCAAATATGTAAATGACTTTAAATATTTCTTCATTCCACCAAAAGCTTTCATCCAAATTTTGAGGTTCTCAGGCAACTACAGAAGATGTGTTTCGGTGTGAAATCTCACTTGTGTGCTGTTAAATGACCCTGCAATCTGTGCTAACTTGAGCTTGTCTTCACACACCCTGCATGCTGCAGAGCTATAAATGATGGAGGATGACTAACTCTGCTTAAAAATCCTTTTTCCTTATTACACAGATGGACTGGGTGGTTGGAATACATCAGGGTGTGAAATGGAATATACAGATATGAATTATACAATCTGTTTCTGTAACCATCTTACCCATTTTGGAGTCCTACTGGTGAGTACTCCATGAATCATCTCCCAGAAAGTCCCGTGGCACTAAACAAAGCCATCTCTAGCCTTGGAGAAGAGACAGGAGATTCATATCTATACAAGCTCTTAGATATCTGCAATGTTGCCAAAATCAGCACTAACAAAGAAAACAGTTATAATAATTTAATGGTGTGAAGTCCTTTAAACGTCACTTGCTTCGAGGCAGTTTTGTTTTAGTAGTTTGTACTTCGCAGTGTAACTTAATCAACCTTAATATGCGTAGGAAGTATTGTGTTAAATTTATTAACTGCCAGCGACAACTAATGGCATTACACCTTCTTGAAAGTTTTGTCTATGCTCCATCAGAAAGTGAAGTTTAGTATAAATATGGGACATGTCATAATCTAGCACCTCTTATTTCTCTGTAATACAGAGAAAACTGCCCCTAAAAGAAAAATGTCAAAAGCTGGGATGACTGCCTGAGAGTGGGCTGCACAAATTGCAAAGAGACAGGCGGGTTCTAAGCAAATCAAGTAGATGAAGTTGTCTATTCCTGGTAGGACACAGCCCACGGGATGGGGTGAGGCCGCACCTTTGCCTTTAGATGCTTCCCCTGGAAGTCAGCATGGCCCTGCTCCAGAGGCAAAAGCTCTGCTGGGACTAAAATTGTGACTTTACAGAAAGGAATAGAGAAGGTTCAGATCCCAGACACTTGCTTAAGTTTTTGTTCAAGCAAGAAGAATTCAGTCTGATTTTCAGATCACACCTCGCGCTGTCTCTTTGGTAATCAGCACAGCTGTAGCTCTTCAGCAGCATCCTCCATGGGACATTGGAGATGTAGGTTACTGGTCAAAATAGAAGAGAAGCTGTGTCAGGGAACAACAAAATCCTCTCAATGTTCCTCCTGGCAGCAGCTGTGGAGAAGCAGGGCCCAGCCTCCTGTCTGATTTTGCAGTGGTGCTTTCTGGGCAGGGAGGATCTACAATGCTCTAAGGCATGTAGAAGGTTTGTGCAGTTCCCACGCATGGCAGCTGCCACTGAAGCAAAGTCGTTTTTCCTACAAAGTGAACTCCTGGTGGAATAATTTTGGTAAGATCCTGGAATCCATATTCACTTTGCAGTTTCTGAAGAATAGCTTTTCTAGCTTCACAACTTATTGCCGGATACTTTAAATACTGCAGGTTAATTTGCCATTTACTAGTTTGAATAGTCTGTGGGACTATACCATAAGAAACACATAAATATATTAATGGAAAATCTCCAAAAGTAGCAGTAAGCAGAACAGTAATTTCACAATGTGAAAGGAATTTTCTAAATCTGTCTTGGCAAACAACTGTGTTTCTTTATATTGTAACACAGGACTTGGCCCGGACAGAAATAGATGTCACACATGATCATATATTAACTCTGATAAGCTATGCAGGATGTGGTGCTTCTTCCCTTTTTTTGGGAATAACGCTCATGACATACCTAACTCTTGAGTAAGTATGATCCTTTTCCTTATGCTGATTTTAATATTTTGGCAATAAGGAATTTGCAGCAATTACCAGAATGCTTGCTAGTATTTGATGCTGTGATGCATAAAGGGGAAGACTGAGAGTTGACAGTATAAATATTGCTTTATTTTGATGTCTGTCTGCTGCAAAATTAGAGAGATTTGAGTACTTCTGCCTCGATACAAGCACCTATCTGAACTGTTCAGCAATTTTTATGTTCCTAAATTTCACACAATAATTGAATGCTTTGGATTGGAAGTGATTACTAAGAGGTCCTCTAGTTCCAGCACCCTGCCATTGGCAGGGACCCTTTCCACTAGACCACATTGCTCCAAGCCCCATCCAGTCTGGCCTTGGGGGCTTCCAGGGACGGAGCAGCCACAGCTTCTCTGGGCAACCTGTGCCAGGGCCTCACCACTCTCACAGTAAAATGTCTGTAAAAAGTAAAAATTTCTGTCGTTTCAAAAATTCATCCCCGGACATGGGTGAGTTATTACATGAAGAATCTGGAATATTCCTGTGCAGAGGGTTAGGGTTAGGCTGCAAACCCACTCCTGTAGGGAGTAAATAGGCTGTAAATTGGATGACGCAGTGATAACCTTGTGCACTTCCCCCTTCCTTTTAGGAAGGTGCGGAGAGACAACCCCTCAAAAATTCTGCTCAACCTTTGTGCTGCGCTGCTGATGCTGAACATTGTCTTCCTCACCAATTCCTGGCTGACCTCATTCAACCAGCCAGGCCTCTGCATCATTGTGGCCACGCTCCTCCACTATTTCCTTCTTGCAGCATTCACGTGGATGTGCCTGGAGTCTGTTCACTTTTATTTGGCTCTTGTCAAAGTTTTCAATGTATATGTCCCAAAGTACATCCTAAAATGCTGCATTGCTGGCTGGGGTAAGTACACTGATTTCCTCTCCACTTCTGTGCTTGTCAACTTCTCTAAGATTGGGGCATTTTTACAGAAATAAGTGAAGATACTGAGCTCGCAGAAATGCGATGCACACCCTGCGCTGTAGGGATGGATCTCTTCCCCGAGCTGTTCAGTTTAACTTTCTTCTGCCCTGGGAGACATTAGCAGAGAGTGCTTGTTGGTCCCTGCACAGTCGTATGCAACTGAAAGTTGGGTGTAAGGCACTGCTTTCTTACCCCTCTTGCCTTTATAGGATGATTTACCAGGGTACCTCACATGAGTGGCAGTAATGCTACCCACAGCCTTCACCCCTATGTGGGGATGCTCAGAGGTAATTTTAACTCCTTCTCTTGGCCTTGTGTCCATTTTTGGCATTCTCTTCCCGATTCCCATGCACAGAGTGGACTTGGCTTTCATTCGTTGTTCTCCCAAGGACTTCCCTATCAGAAGTCTTGTTTGGGAGAAACATACCAAAAAGAACCCAAATTCTGGTTCACCTGTTAGAAAAGGTGTTATCAGAGGCACTGATCTAGAGCAGAATTTGGGCTGTATTATTTGGTCAATGTTAGATGCTGTTTTAAGGGTTGGTTTTTGGTTTTTTGTTGTTGTTTTTTTTTTTTTGCTCTTGAATAGTATGCAGCATATTATCGTCCCTATCCTCAAATCTGATGTCCCGCACAATGGTTCTCAGGGGCAGCCATCCTTGATGGTGCTGTTGGCAGCAGCTGTTCTCTACAGAAAAGCCAGAACTGAAAAAAATCTGGGAAATGTGTGAAAGGGAAGACTGATAAAGCACTGCCTGGGAAACATGTGTCTCTATGAGCTCTTAAAACAAAATGCTGTGGTCTGCTTATCCTTTGACGCTCAGCTTTTGTAATAGTCAGTTGGTTTTATTTTACCAGATTGGATGATGTTTGAAGACTCAGAAACATTTTGCAAACACACACAGATATTTTTATGCCTACTCATTTGTAATTTGCATAAATAAGGAGATTAAACCTGCTACGCTACACATTTAATTACAGTTGTTTCACAAGGAGTTCTGGGGGTAGAATTTGATCTGAAGATGCACACGTCCGCTGTAATTATGTATCAGAGATTATCTGACATCTTTCCATATTCTTATTTTTTTCTTTTGAGTCAAACTACTTATTTTTCTTTTGCTTTCCACATTAGGAATACCAGCTACTGTAATTACTCTTGTGCTCATTATAAATAAGGACTTCTATGGCAATGGGTCACTCTCCAAGAGCCATCCTTACAGCAATTTGTAAGTATAATACTTTAAGCTTTTTGATGGTCACCAGAGTATCTGAAAAATACAAGGGATAATCAGAAAAAACTCACTTTTGTCTCCTCTCCTTCATCTTTACTCTCTCCTTTCAGTGGTTCTGGTTCATAGGAACATTTTAAATGCATGGCTACTACATGGAGTAATTTTCACATCGATGAACTTGGCTTGAGGACAGGGAGGGTTTCTGCCAGTCAACTCCATTTTTAGTTTCTGTGAAATTCTTTTATTGCATTAATGCAGTCTAATTGAATATTTTTATGTGCTTCTGCATGTTCTGGGTTTCTGGTAAAAATCTAAAGGCACAATAAGTGCTCCTGTATTTTGCCCATTTCCTTCTGTTTCGTTTTTTTTTTTTTTTTAATATCAATTCACATCATTCGCTCATCATAATTTCAAGTAGTTTTATTTCAATTGTCTCAACCTCTTCCCTTTTCCAGTGGGAAAACTCTGCCTTCTTTCATCCTTTTTTAAAAAGCTTTTATAGCAAAGAATGCTTCCATTTTTCCACCTGCTTCTTGTTTAACACAATCACTTGTTGGTGAAGATTACCTGGAGTATTTAAGTTTTCTCCCATCAGAGAGGCTACACACACCTGTGACACCTCAGAGGGAAAGTTGGTACCCATCTTTAACAAAAAAAGACACAAAGAGAAAAAGAAGTAAAATTCACTAATTTATGCCTAAGGAAAAGCTAAGCAGTGGTATGCTATTATTTGGACCCCTAGTTAAGTCATATTCCACTTGGTTTTCCTAAGGCAGCATGTCTTTGTATTTATACATTATTAAGTTGTGAAACAATCCTCAGGTTTATCTGAATTTGCCAGAAATATCCTTGTCCTAAAGTTACCAAATTTCCACAGCATCCATAAAAAAAGACAAGTGCAGGCATTCCATGAATGTCCTCATTGGGAGAAAATAACTAGTGCTAGGGAATACCCCTAACTAGGCATTGGATAACCATACAGAATGCTTATTTGGGGAACCAGCTTCCTGAGTTTCCCCCTCGCAAAAGTCCTTATTGAATACATACCTCTTTCTTGCAGTTGCTGGATCCAGGACAACACAGTGTTTTACATCTCTGTTGTGGCCTATTTCTTCTTAATATTTTTGATGAATACATCTATGTTCATCACTGTTCTCCTTCAAATCCACTCTGTGAAAGCAAGGACACAAAAGACATCCAGATTCTGGAAACGGGGTGCTCTCCAGGACCTCAAAAGTGCTTTCAGCCTGATGTTTCTTTTGGGCTTAACTTGGGGCTTTGCCTTTTTTGCCTGGGGAACAGTGAGGATATTTTTCTTGTATCTCTTCAGCATATTCAACACCTTGCAAGGTAATTTCTGAAGGGAGTGGTGCTATAAACACAAGGGTTCAGGGATGTGAAATAACAATACATCTGTAATAGCATGTCACTCAAGCATGGGGGAAGAGGAGAACTGATACTGCTCTTGTATTAGAGGCTTTAGCTATTTTAAAAGGAAAGCTCTGTTGCAGTGGGATGACAGTGTTTAGATAAGTTGCTGTGATAGGCAGACTATTAAAGACATAAATTCAAGCCTCAGAAACACAGGTCTCGATAAATGCGCCTTGTCAGGAACCGGCATGATCCTTTTCATCTGGGCATGTCAACTTGCAGATTATTCTTAAACTAAATCTGCAGAAAACTCTTCCTATTACCTTCATATGCATGAAGAAGTCAGTGCAACTCTGGGCCAACAGGATTATAAAATAGTAGCGTGGCTTGGGTTGGAAGAGATCTCAAAGATCCTGAAGCTGGGCCAGGGACACTTTGCCCACACAGAACACACTGGTGTCAGTGGCATGACAGAAGTTTAGAAAAGGGGCAGCAGGTTGGAGAACACACATGAAAACCCATGAATCTCTCCTTTCTTCTTAAGGGTTCTTTATCTTTGTGTTTCACTGCCTAATGAAGGATGAAGTAGTGAAGCAGTGCCGAGTGCACTTCTGCTGGGGAAGATTTCGTCTGAGTAGTTGTTCTGGTAAGCACTGAAGGGATTTGTTGAGTTGACTCATAAATCTTTGTCTGCTACTGGAGTTGCATTTGTTCTGCATTAAGAAATAATGCTCCTCTCAATAGCCCCTCTGCATTGCATTGGATAATTGTTCTTTGATAGGTCTTTATCCTCTTGCATTAACTGCTTGTGATATGATGACAGGGTGACAGCATGCAGTAAAAACTGCAGATTTCCAAAACCTATTTCAGCTCGGTCTCTTAATTCTGTTCTCACATGCCATTCAGTGTTCCCTTATGTGAGCCATATTTTTGGTGGCTTTCCAGTCTTCATATAGCCGAGATTCTGAAATTTATGCAGAATACTGGGCATACAAGTTGCAATTTTTTATGTGCCGTAGCTGGATTTGCTCAGCCTGGGAAAAGGGGAGATGTCTTGCTGTCTTTGGCTATCTGAGGGGTAGTTACAGAAAAGAGAGGGATTTTCAGAAGTGCACAGTAAGAAGACAAGAGACAATGGACCCAAGCCACAAATGATGGCAATTCACGTTATTTATAAATAAACACTTTTTTTTTTTTTCTGCTAGTTGGGTGGCAGTGGCCCAGAGAGATGGTGGGGGGAGTCCCTCTCCTTGGAGAGTCAAAATTTAGTTGGACAGATGCCAGACCCACTTGATCCAATTCTGGGCAGGAGGTTGGAGCAAAGACCTCCATAGTTCCCTTCCAATCTAAATTATTCTAAGATTCTCCTATTTGCCAGCTCAGCAAGGGTTAGCATGGGCTTATTCTGGCCTACTCCAGTGATGTTGATTTTTTTACTGAAATGTGGAAGAATTTAATAACTCTGTCTATCAAAATGAAATGATGTTATGAATGGGTATAACAAAGGAGAAGCTTAACTAGTTGGTTTTCAGGAAACCAGACTAAAAATCCTACATTAATACCTGTGTCTTGTGACCAGCATCCTGTGCACCCTGTGCTGCTGAGGAAGAGGCAGCTTTCCATTTGCAGAGGGGGAATTCAGCACAAGTGCCCTCAGTAGCAACCAGACTGTTTCCCCTTGAGCAGGAGCCGGCTCAGTGTTGTATGATGCAATAAGGATGAGGCTGCAATTCCTACCCTTTGTGTGATTCCTGCTTCCTTCTGTGTGACCTTATCAAATTAGTATTACTAGACTGGGTCCTCAAGGGGAAATAGAAGACTGAATTGCTGGTATCCAGCCTCACCTGCACATGCACGATGGAGCTAATGTGAAAATTAACATCGGGAATTGTGCACTGTGTGGCACAGAGACCCCCGGCCGCTAGGCAGGAATAAGGATGGCACAGAAAGCAAGCACAGACCATTCTCCTCTCTACTCTCTGGTAGTTGGAGATGCGGCACCTGTACAGAATTTTATTTCTGCACCTCCCACTCTCTGATTTCAGACTGGAGTGGGTCAGGTGCAACTGCTGGATCTACACCAAAGCATTTAAACCACAGATCACCATCCCAGGCTTTGTGGAGTCTACATTCTAATGGAACAAGTTCAACTTTCAATGCAGATTTGCTTTCCATGACTTCTCCAGATACGAATTTTAAGATTGGTAAGAAAAACTGCGTACACTGCACAGGCTATAATAGATACGTACCACAATAAATTCCATGTCGTGAAAGTCAAATCCTAACTAATGCAAAGAAATAGGAAACCTTTCACTGCTTCATCTGTGCCAGGCTTCCATTTGGGGATTAATGGCAATGTTACAGATGGCTTTTGCTGTACTAGGGAAAATAAGAAAGCTCTTAAAATCCTGGGATGGCTTTTCTCCAAAAGGACAGGAACTCCCTGCTCAGCTGCCACCTTAGGCACCTGCCTGACCTATTGGGACCTATTCCCAGTTAGGGAGCACCACCATAGTCTTGAGATAGACTATGGTGCTCTCTAACTGGAATTGCATTCCCAAAAGAGCAAAGATCTTGGGGATTAAAGCTAAACAGGTCACGTTGTGAGCCTTTTTAAACCAGAAGAATCCCAGCAGAAGGTTTTGCTTTCAAAGCTAGAGAAATTGTTGCAGGACCGTATTCTGAAAAAGGAATAGTGCCAAACATTCCTAGCTTTTTTTTTGAAAAAATGCTGATTTCTATTATTTCCCCAAAGACATTAAAACTTTGTAGGCAGGTTCTTTCTAAATACATTAAACCAAGTGATTATAATGCAAAAATGTTCCCAATTCTTTCCCACAGCTGAAGTCCATTGCAACCCCAGTGCTGTATCTCCAGAAGATGATGAAACCAACCAACCTTTTTCACAAAGAATACTATCCATGGATACAGGGTTGCACTATCCACAGAAAGTAGGATTTTTACACTGATACTGAATTTGTTTTCCTCTGTTTATCTATTGGAGGTTTCTTTTGAGACTTGTAGAAACAAACATAGTTCCAAATAATTACATCTAATATACAATTATCACTCTGGACACAATTATAGAGCTAAAACCCATGACTCAACTTTGGGCTTCATTAGGAGTAGCAGTACGGATCACAAGAGGATTTGGTCCCGCTGTGTTTCCCAGATTAGTCCTCATGTTAAACAGGGACTGGAAACACTCCTCGTCCTGAGCCCCATTCATAGTTCATCCTCCTTTTTTTCCCCCCCTTTCCACTGTCCTGATAGCCCTCTGTTTCCATCTTCATCTGATACTTATCTCAGAATTCAATACATGTAATACTGAGTTAAAAGTTATATTTTTGAGGCTGTTGGTTGACTATCCCAGGCATGGATATCTAGAATCCTCGATCAGTATCTTTCCTTACTTTTCTGAAATGGACTTTGACGAACTTATACATGAAGAAATTGGATGCAGATTTCCAAGATGTTCCTCTCAGTTGTATGTTATTTTCAGACATGCTGTCATTGGTGACTTGAACTTTGATTCCTAAAGAGATGTAGATGCACGTCTAAAGGTTTGAAAATGTTGCCCAGTATTTTCAAATGGAATGTGGAAACAATAAAAACTGAAATTCCCATCTTCAAGGGGTGTCCATATGTATGATATAGGTTTCAGACTACCTCTCCCGAAAAACACTCCAGAACTAAACCCAAACTGAACGATAGCAGATAAACCCCTACTATTATGGGAGCTGGAAATAAGGAAGTTTTCCCTTTAGTGTTGCTTTACTGTGAATACGGCAGGATGTAAACTCAATTTCATGACATCGCAAGAGAGACTTAACTTTCCTCGTCTGCTGAGGAGAAGGCTTCTTTCAGCAAATGTGTTCAAACCGGTAATTTGCCTGCTCAGCCAAATCCTAGCTTCCGTTTTCAATGCCCCTCTCTGTATCACTCAAGTAAAGATTCGTCACCCATGACAGAGGACTAAAATAATATTATGAAGTGATGTCTTAGAACTGGTATGTATGATACAAAATACAAAAGGTTCTTTCAGCCAGTGAATAACTCCCACATAGCAATTAGTGAAAAAGATGATTATTTCAAGGTACAGTACCTACAGCCAATCTATTTGAAATCAGACAGATCCCCTTCAGTTCCTTGGCTTTATGGGAGAAATCTTGGCATTAAAAACATGCAAACAAGTTCTACTTTGTACCCACGTGTTTCTAACTTGAAATTGCTTTCAAGGGGAATGAAATTCTATAACAAAGGTAGTTCATTATGCTGGGCATGAACTATTGTATTTTTTATTTTCTATAGTAAACTCTTTGTTCCGCAATCTGCTGCTGAATACAAGCTTTCCCTGCTTTCCAGAGTGAGGCACAACACACTGTGCTGTGGTGCTAAAGCTGTGCCTAACCCCCCTGTACCCCTAATCTGGCTGCTGCGCAGCCCAGAGGGATCCTGAGAGATTGAGGAAGGAGGCTCTTTAGTTCTTTGGGGGAACTGGAGTTTTAGTCCTCCCCTGAGCCCCTTTGAGACCAGTTTGTCTCCCCTACATCAATAAGACCAGGTGCTTGGATAGTCTGATGTGTCTCCATCAACCTGCTTTGACCCGCACTTTCTCCTTCGTGCAGTAATTCTTTCTACATTCACTTCAGAGGACAGAAAATAATAGGCTTACATTTCAAATTGACGTTAGGTAACAATTTCTATTTCAAGAAATAAGTGGTCTAGAGAGCACATGGAATTGCCATCACTGCAGGTCTTAAAAAACGCTCAGGGCGATAAGACAAATACCTGCCAGAATTGGTATAGATTGATTTTGCCTTAGAGCAAGTCCCCCCAAATGTATTTTCCATTACTCTAATTTAAAATAAAAAGACAGCAGAAGAGGGCAAAACATGAGAGCAACATAGAACTGGCCTTGTCTCCTGCATGCTGTAATTATTTTTTTTCATTCCTGATAAAAGCTGAAATATACCTTGATTTTCTAAAGTTTTTGCTACATGACCTCGTAAAATATTAGGAGCAGCAAAGACGCAGGTAAAAGCTGCACAAGCAGCAAGGAAAGTGCTGCAATACAGAAGACTTCTCAGGCTGCTGAGAAAAGTCTGGAAATGCCATTTCTTGGGCAGATCCATCATCATGCTTCACACTTTGGAGGTGTACCAGTGGGAAGAAGGGCAAGCTGCACAGAGAGGAGGTCTCAATTCTTCCTACGGATTCTTATTTTTTGGGTTTTTTTTTTTAAAGCAAAATCTGGAAGTCAATTTTTACAACCCTGTCAAATTGCTTCTGTAAAATGCAAAGCACTATTTGTTCAGGGAAGGCGGTTAGTTCACTTCCACTCTCCATCACACGCCTAATGGCTTTTCCAGCTAAACAGTAGATCATTTATGTTTCAAGCATGGCATTGTGTAGGTTGTTAGCTGGAATGAAGATGTGTAATTTTCCTTGGGCTGAAATAATATCTTCCACACCAGCGCTGTTGCATTTGCTCTTCCCCAGCACATCTGCGCTGACATTCTGTCACAGAATTGTGCGTTGATGGTTTTAACGGGGAGAGGACACGCACAGAAAGAAATCTAATAAAATTTCTAAGGGCTTGTGTTTCACATCCTGATAATTTTAAATGATGGGAGCAGCTTCTGCAGCTGTGACCGGTGTGTGACCAAGACAAGTGCATCCTCCTCCTCCTCCCCATTTGGATTCCATCAGTTGACTTCTGCCCATGGCAGGAGGCTGGAACGAGATGATCTTAACGTCCCTTTCAACCCAAACTACTCCATGATTCTATGACTCAATATAAAAGCGACTTTGATTTCTAAGTTGTTCTCAATTTACTCCCAGATTGTTTATTTGTAGTGATACATACACTAGGAAATGTGTGCTCTATTTTAAAGCAATAAAAGGATTTCAGGAGGTATATTTATTTGAATTAATTGAAGTCAGATCTCAGTGGGTTGTTAACAATAGGTTAGATGATACAAAAGAAATAAAAAACCACAGTTAAATCACAGCAGCAGTTGTGGCAATTAGAACAAAAAACTCCCCACTCCCACCATACTATTTAGACTGGCAGAAAACTCTGCCACTTTTCATCCTATGTCAGGGGGTGCAGATCCAAGATGCAGGCAGCTCATTCATGGGTGCCTGGAGGCTTTTTAAGTCTCTTCATGGTCAAGTAGCTAAAGCTGTCTTCTATCTCAGCATATAAACAGTGGTTTGGTAATCCTGTGATAGATAAATCTTACATAGGATGACAGCTAAAGGTCAGTACAGCTTGTTTAAGCTTCCTCCTGCCTGTTTGAATCTGCAGTATTGGTAGCACTACACCCAAGATGTATGATTCTTTCTACATTTAGTAGACAGTTATTACTGGGACAACGAAAGAAATGTCATTATGGGAAAGTATTTGAGATTAAAAATCAAAATACTGGGAAGATAATTGCCTATTGCATAAGATGACTGTTGGGCCTTAATGCACAATTATCTTTGCTTTTAGGTATCAGAAAGTACTTAGCATGTCATGTCACTTTAATGGTTCCAAAGTAAATGTATCATGGAGAGTTTCAGGGATGCCCAGAAGAATTATCCTTGTTGTATTGCTTCATTGCCTGATTGCTCCTGTAACTAGAGAAGTGCAAGGGTTTCATTCCAGAGTTTATTTTTCTCTCTTTTCTAAGAAATGACACCGATATTTCACTGGCCATTCCCATACTGAAACTGACTGAGGAAACTTCTGGAAAAGGGAGCTGGAAGGGATGCAAGAATGGAAAAACAGGGTAAAAGTTATGTGGAGCCATAGATTAATGACAGAATTTGAGATCCTGTTGCAGGCAAATCGTATCACGATAACTCCACTGAACAGTCTGGATTTGGGCATTGTAACAAGATCTGAAACTCTTTTCTAATATTTTAACCAAAAGGATACCCCATCATGTTGCTTCATCGCCAAATGCTCCTTTGGACAGCTCCTCTGAACTGACCTTCCATCTCACTTTCATAACAGTGAGGGCTGGGATGGTGTTATTTTTGCACCTAGGCATGCTGGTAAGTCTTGTGGTATTTGAAAGTTTAATTGGGTATCTCATCTTAGCTTCAAAAAAACAGGGACACTGTTGAAATTAAACACTGCCGCAGGATTTGATGCCCAGAGTCTCAGTACCTGCAAGGCTCCCTCTGCCCTTGGTGTAAAATCTACTCCACACTGATAAACCTAGAAATAAACCAATGGTTTTCTCACCTAAATGTCTAGTGTTTTACAATAAATGGTTACACTCTGTTGTGAATATGACACAGATGAGGAAATTGTCTATGATGTGTACTAAAAACATTTTCCATTTTCATATCTCAATAGTTGCTTTGTCTCCAGCTGCTCAGGAGACTGGGCAATGGTAAAAAAATCAATACAGGATAGCGATGTTTCCACTTAGTGGTGAAAACCATCACATTGACAGACACTGAAATCAAGCTCTTGTCATCACAAGTGAAGAAATCCAGCGTGGGCATTGCCCTCTGCAACATTCCTCCCCTTTGCCTGAGACTTATCGCTCTGAAATAGATGCCTGGCAGGATAGGGAGGTGATGTTCTCTATGTTTTGGGAGGCATTTGATGTGGTACATGGAAATGACGTATTCCCATTCTCCCAGAAGGACAGAGCAGAACAGAATACAACCCTGAATGTTTTGGTAATTTGCTCTGAACAGGGACTGGCTCTCACCGACATGGATGTTCACTCCAGCGTGCATTCAGGCTTTTCCCCTTAATACTTGCCTGCCTGAAAACTAGAAAATGGATTGGGAACAGTCACACAGCCGTTGTCAAGATGGCTTTTTGTCCCTCCATCTTGCCCGTTTTGTGTCATGCCATTGGCGGTTTCAGTTTAAAGAGAAGACACTAATGCTGTAACACATTCTGACTGATGTTAAGTCAGAAACGAGGCAATCACACACACCCATCCCTGAGAAGGTTGTCTCTAGAGCAGGGACTCCTCTTCCCAAAACAAATGTGGCAAAGCCAGCTCAGAAAACACTAGGAAGAAAAATACATTTCAGAAATCCTAGTTACAAATGCAAAGTCTGTGTTATAAGTTGGAGGTGTTAAAGGACTCCAGGTCGGGACTTTTTGATGAAGGAGCAAAAAGCTTTCCCTCATGTCAGAAAAACATGACCTAAAAGGAAGGCTACTGGGATTTGCTAAAAGGGACAGATTTACATTGATCTGGTCAGACTGCTAGATTTAAATCAGTTTTCTTCATCATGGGTGGAATAGGAGGAATATGCCTGTGGTGTCCCAGCAGAAAGTCCAGCTTTGCACTAAAGAGTTTGGGCACATGGGCAGCAACCAGGCTCAACTGTAGGAGAGATCCTAACCTAAGAAAAGCCTTTTTAAAGAGAAGATGCCACGACAGAGTCTACCCAATTCAGACCTAGGACAGGCAAGCTGTTCAGAATCACTCCACTGTTAACACCCGACAAACAGAAACGTCAGTTCACTCAGTGGAGAGACAGAAGGATGCATCAGCCAGCAATAAACAGATGGTGAAACTGCTAGGAGAGATAATCAAAGGGCTTAAAATGAGTTTGAGATGTAAAAGAAGAATTAAGACTACTAAATAGTTCTATTCAGAAATGATACAAATAACAACCGAAAAAAAGTGAGTTAAAATTATCTTTTATCTTTAATAAAATTATCTTAACCAGGCTGGCTAATATAGCTGCAGTTTAGTATGTATCAGTTTTGTGCTCCTAGCCCTTTAGCTACAAAGCATTCTGACATATTTTTATAAATAACGATCAATGCAGCATGACCAATGCACCTTGAAACACCAAAAATAAGCAACAAAAAATTTTACTATTTTGGGAAATAATTTTCTTTAATGAGTGAGTTGAGATTTTGGCTGTTTTCATCATATTTTGGCTTGGTGCAGAGCAAATGGTTTTGAAAGATTTTTCTGAGAGTGTGACACTATGTAGCACATGGCAATGATTTAAGTCAGTAGTCACTGCATTAAAACAGAAAATTCACATTAAAAATACAGCTAAATTATATACTCTTGAGTATTTTATTCGTATCTTTTTGCAGCATGGAGTTCAAATGGAGCATTTATTTTCTGTGAAGCTTGGACCTGAAAAACTAGCCAGAATTACTTAAATTGCTTTTCACGCCAGGAGGCAAAACTCTAAAATAACGCCTTAGAGTACTTTACAGTTTGGAATAACAATGCCATTCTCTTCCTTTAGAGCTAGATTTGAACAACAGAAAACTCTCAGAAATAGCTGAGATTCTGCTATTGTAAACAAACCGCAGATGTGGTTTGCTGTCTGACCTTCAGATTTTTGTTGGGTCTGGACATTGTTATTTCGTGTGCTTTTTGAAAATAGTTGTTTTCACCTCCTATTGATCTACTAAGACAGTATTTTAGGCTCCATAAAGAGAGAAGCTGGGCAACTACCTAAAACCTCCAGTAATATAAGGACTGAGGAAAGAATTGTGAGAAATGATGAAACTTCCTGCTGCCACATTCCTCCAGGAAGGCAGAAAGATGGGAAAAAAGCAGTCTCTCAGTGGAAAGAGAAAATCAAGTAGAATTTCATGCTGCTTTGAGCAGGGTTAGGCAAGTGTACTGTGCCCTGATGGAGAGAGAGAGAGAGCAGGGGAAAATGAGTCTGTGTTTCCAGATAGTGGGGGGTTCTAAGGCGTAAAGCATCAGAATGGGCATTTGGGTCCGGATACATGAACTCTGGTCCAGTTTGGGATGAACAGCACATGAAGTAGCAGGAATAAAGACAATTTTAAGCTTTTGCCACTTTCTGGAGTTGCTTGCATCTGTGACACGCGTTGATGTCCTCAAGAGGCTTCAATATGGGTTCGGAGGTCTGTCTGCTTTCCCTTCATACCTGAATCATGCCCCAAACCAACTGCTGCAAGCAACTCACAGCTCAAGAATCCAGTCCTGTGGATTATGAGTTGCACAGAGGGATATCAGTTCAGGTCCTTCATCCCAGCATGCAAAATGCTCAAGTGACGATCGAACCTCAGAGTCCACATCGCCAGCCTGAATCTCTTGGACAACTCTGGAAGCTCAGGGACTGTAAGAGTTGGTTGGGATCTTTGCTGCTGGCCAAGCTTTGGTGCATCAGCCAACCTCTAGTGCAATTCAAGACAAGCAATGAGCTTCTTTCAGCTCTATTCCAGTTTCAGCTAAACACCTGATATGTCATTCAGATGCCACCCTTGAGTACTCAACACTTGGTGGAGTACAATTAGTTCCCAATGTTTGGTGACACCCTGAATCTCCCATACAGGAAAATGAAACATTTCATGTAGGTATCTGACATTAAGCTGTCACAATCTGCTACAGTTACTGAACTCTATATAAAATATAATGCATGGTACTATGCCAGTGTGGGTGGACAACATAATCAGGATCCTCAAAGGTACCTTAATCTGTGAGCAACCTACATACTGCGCCTGCATGAAAGGACATATTCTGGTTGATGATAGCAAGAGCTTCTCTTCTGAAAGCACTTTCAAAAAGCATAATTGCAATTTTTAACCCGTGAATCCTCTCTCCATCAGTGACTCCTTCTCCCACCATGCCACAGCACAGATCTTCCATTTGATGTACATTCTACCACCTGGTCTTTCACCACCTGATATATATGGCATGGTTATATTTGAAAGGATTGGGACTGGGGGAGGAAAAAAATAAGGCTTTTCATGCATAGTACTCAGAGAATTTTTTTTTTTGAGTAAATGAAACAAGCTTGATTTTGTGTGTCTGCATATGTGCAGCTAAAGGGACTCAGCTATAAGGCTGCTTTTGTGATTTGAGCAGGGTACCTTCTCCATTCCAGTGTCACAGCTCAAGAACAATCCGAAGGAAAAATACTCCAGTGACTGATCTTAATTTTCAAAGCATAAGGCTTCAGTCCTTTGATCTCTTTTCCACTCCCACTATTTAGAAATTAGATCTTGGCTTTCTTAATTTTAGGAGATTTAGTTCAATGCACCACATTTCTTGTACCTCAGTTTACAGAAAAGTTAATGAGGAGTTCATCAAAGTAAGATGATTTGAGCACATAATGAGATTATTTGAGATTTGACTGTTGACTTATCTAAAGATAAGAAAACCCATACTACTACTAACATGTCTGATTGAGAAAGCATCAGGAAATCAGGAATCTTCTCTCATAAGATTAGACTCATCAGCTGTACCATTCAAAGCCAAAACATACATGGGTTATGGCAAGATAACAGGCATCTATCCAGCAACTACCTATAAACTTCTTCATACTTTGGCATAAATTGAAACAGTGGGACTGTTTCAAGGGAAAAAACCTAAGTGTTACCAGTACTGTGGCCATAAATTTTGGTTTTATATTGCCTTTTGGAAGGTCACTGTATTTCTGCGATAGAAATGCTAATCAGAGCATGTGGAGCCCTCTGACTCCGCGCCCTCAGGGAAGACTCTATCATAGAGTTTTCCCACCTAGGCTTATAGAGAAGACTTAACCCGTGATGCTCTGCAGCACTACTGTCAATTTACATCAGATTGCCTCCCCAATTGGCCAGCTGACACTGCCCACCCCAACTGTTCATCCCTCATCCCCCTCTACAGGTTGCCGCCCTTGGTCCTGCCCTTTGCCCGCCCCTGTGCCCTCAGGTCATTGGTCACTGACCCCACACTTAAGTCGTGCAGAGCACATGGGTTGGTCTTTTGTCTCTGGTCCCTTTGGCGTGGCGAATGCCATAAACCCTTTGCTGGACTATATCATGCAAAGACCCTTGCTGCCTTTCCTCTGCTGAGCTATCTGTGGCGTGTGCACGTGCATGGACTTGAAATGGCTGTTCTTGTGGCCTTGCTCTGAGCGGCTTCTGAAGGAGACGCCTCAAAGAAGGCTGCAGCATTTCTACCGCCCTGCCACACTGCAACAAGAGCATAGTCTGTTTCTATTGTTTCGTCAGAAAATACTAACTGTATTCTGATATATTTTATTTGCCATTAATGTGTACTGAAGAGTTTTGTGTTAATTTAGTATATTCTCTGCTTACCCATACTATTGAGAAAACTATTTCAGGTTTTTATTATATTCTCATTTTAGAAAATTTTGAACAACAGTAATAAAGGTTTGCTATGTAATATACAAACCCTAATGTTACAGTTTTGATACAATATGGTATTTACTTGCCAGATATCTCCAGTAAAAATCCCACCTCATTTCAGCTAATGTATTTAAAAGGAACTCTCTTTCTCTTCTTCTCCTCCCTCTCTGTTCTCCTAGCTGAAAAGCCAATAAAAAAATTCTCCTCCTCTCCAGTTCAGAACAAGATCTATGTTCATTTCTCCTAGGCATGTTTTGAGATCCAGAAGCGGGTGAAAGCAGTTAATGTGCAACAGGAATCTGAGTTTCAGACACAAACCTCCACCTTTCAATAGACCCTGCTGACATGCTGCAAGCTAAATATTAAACATTTTTTTTTATCAATTGAAGTCCTGCCTGGGGAGAAGAAACAGTTAAAGAAATGTCTCAATTATACTTGCAATCAGCTAATCAGACTTTGTGTGCATCTGTGGATGGTACAGAACTGAAATCAAGCTCTGATAATGAAACCACGAATGAAAAATGGACCGAAGACTCCTTTCCAGGATTAGAAATACTGTGCACAATTTATGTTACATATGCTGTGATCATTTCAGTGGGTCTCCTTGGAAATGCAATACTCATCAAAGTTTTTTTCAAGATTAAATCAATGCAGACGGTTCCAAACATCTTCATCACCAGTCTGGCGTTTGGAGACCTGCTGCTTTTGTTAACGTGTGTGCCTATAGATGCAACACGTTACATTGTGGATACCTGGCTCTTTGGAAGAATTGGGTGCAAGCTGCTGTCTTTTATCCAGTTAACATCAGTTGGAGTATCAGTGTTTACCCTGACTGTTCTCAGTGCTGACAGGTGGGTCTGTGCAACTGATGTGCCAGGAGATGCTGCAGGTTTGAAATTAGAAATTAATAAAATAGCAGATATTATCATTTTGCCCAGTCTTAAATAGCACATTGTAATAGACTAAAAATCCCAAAGTACCAGCCTCCCATGTAATTTTAAAATGCATATTAGTAAAATTGTAGCACTTCTTTTTAAGGGAGTGAGGTGAGGAAAACTCTTTATCTCTTCTGATCTTTTATTAGTTTGAGGTACAGTACAAGGGTTTTTCTCAATTGCACAGAAAAAGGAAATGGCTTAAGTTGGGAAAAAGACAGTATATTGGTGCTATCTAGTGGTACAGTGAAGTAGTCAAGGAAGATGAAAAATAAAACTGATTATGAGTGAAAATTCTTTTACCTATGCCCTCAGGGATGCTTTAAAATCCTAGAACATGAAAGACTGACATGGGATAAAAAGCCAAAAGAAAACAGAGAACAGACTGGGGGTCAAAGGAATGACTCTCATGATTTGATGGCTAATGTAATTTTCTCCTTGAGAAGTGCATATATATATATATAATTTTTTTTCTCTTGTAGTTCTTCTGTCGTTTACAGAAATATTTTAGCCCGGGGTCGTGAAATTAAGCTCGGGTTGTAATAACAGCATTGCTAGGAGGGATCAGTGTTCTGACTGCTGTCAGGAAGTGCTGAATCTGTTTTCTGTGTACTTCTTTCTTGAATGAACAAAACTAAGAGGAGATTTCAGTTTAATCAGCAGTAGCATTGAGGAGTAGAAAAACAAAAAATGAAATTTAATATTGAGAGAGAAAAAAGATCATCTTATTAGCCAGCAATTGTGGATTAATAGTATGTAATAGCAAATTGTTCATGTGTCCAGAATTTTACCAGTGGTACTGTTACTGTATTCCAAAATAATCAGCCAGCACAGGAACAATCGCATAAGGTCAAATCAAGGATCCATGTAGACCAATACTAGCCTCCAGCAGTGGTGGTATAAGGACAAGGAAAGACACGTAGGAAGAATAAAAGCCTCTATCCAACTACATTTTTAACCCTATTCCTTCAGAACACGCTGAACAGATGTTGTTTCTGTCTATTTAATAACCTCAAAGCATTTCTCTTTTGGATACTTGTTCAGCTTTTTCTTGAACTTGCTTAGCAATGACTTTCATTGCCTGCACAAAGTAACTCCTTTTATTTCTGCACTGCACATGGCTTCATTTGATGGTGCTGGCACTTGTGTCGGAAGAGACAGTGATCCCTATTCGTGTCTCCAGGCTATTCATGTCATAATCCATCCTTCGGTTGTGTTTCTTTTAGTTAAAGTGTGCAGAGCAACACATGATAATAAAAAGCTGCATGAATCAGGGATGCAGCTAACTGCACAATTGTCTCTTTTGTTCTCCATTTTTTTCCTAATGCTACCTAACATTTTGCTTTTGTTGTTGTTGTTTTAGTTTGGGGTTCTTTTAGGGTTTTTTACCTAGTGCTGAAGATAAACTAATGTTTACATTGAACTGCCTATTGTAGCTCCAAAGTCTTGGTCCTGTAGGATGTCAATTCAGAATTCACCATGACTAGATGACCTTTAAAGATCCCTTCCAACCCCAACTCTCTTCCGATTCTATGGTTTAGACACTTGCTTCTGTATTTAATTCTTCATGGTAGCTGTTATATAAATACTCTACGCTGCATTCTCACAGAGTAACTACATCGTAAACTTACAGAACAAGCTCAGATCGGTCATGGGCTTAATGCCAGACTGTTGTGTTCCAATATGCTAGAAGAGCTCAAAGTCAATAAAAAATGGTATTTATTTGATAAATAGCAAGCCAGCTTCCAGCTTTCTATTTTAATTTGCCTAGAGGAGAAAAAGACCGGATCCTCAGCTTGTGCAAAATGATACAACTAAGCTTTCTTATCCTCTGGGTCCCTTTCCACCACCTTTCTTTTCATGCCAGCCTTGTGCTCCCCTGGAGGGGCTGCTTCTTTCTGCATTATCAAGACTCCCTGGTCCTTCAGGAGCAGGGTATATAGTCTCCTGTGCTTCGTCTGCCTTCATGGAAATTGGTCTTTTTCCATGTCCCACTTCCACACAGGTTATCACACAGCTATAGATTAATCCAGATTCTTCTTGTATGCCTGACTCAGTCCATATGCTGCAGAATCACAGGCTTGAATCAACAGCAGTTGATTCCTCTCCTGCTTTTGAAATAAGAAGGAATCCTGGAGCATTATTTTGAGTCAGATCACTGCACTCAGCAGGGGTCTTAGGAAGACAGAAGAAAGGAGGGGTGAACATGCTTGGTTTCATCTATTTATAAAATAGTTGACCTGTTTCATACCTTCATCAATGTTGCATACTAATTCCCTCCTTTATCTTTCAAGGCAGTGTCATAAAATTAGGAGTGATGATTGCCCTTAGTGATCCCAATCCAAACTTTAGAAGTCATCTTTAAATAGGAAGGTTTTAATGGCAACTCCTGCCCATCAATCTGTTAAAATACATGCCTGAAATTAATTTTTACATTTTGTTTTTAATTCCAAAGAGCTAGTGTCTGCTTTCATTTCCAAGAGAACTCCAGCACCCTTTGTTTAGCAAGAACAGTACTGCCTTTAGCCTTAAGAATTTTGCAGTATGTGCTCACATTACTTCTGTGTTTATTCTGACAGCAATGTTGGTCATTTTAGGTACAGAGCCATTGTTAAACCCTTGGAACTGCAGACTTCAGATGCGCTCCTGAAGACCTGCTGTAAAGCGGGCTGTGTTTGGATTGTCTCCATGATATTTGCTATCCCAGAGGCTGTTTTTTCAGATTTGTATTCTTTCAGCAATCCTGAGAAAAATGTAACTTTTGAGGCATGTGCCCCCTATCCTGTATCTGAGAAGATCCTGCAGGAAGCTCACTCCCTGGTTTGCTTCTTAGTGTTCTATATTGTGCCCTTAGCTGTCATTTCTGTCTACTACTTTCTTATCGCCAGAACGTTATACAAAAGTACATCCAACATGCCCGCAGAGGAACACTCTCATGCCCGTAAGCAGGTAAGCTCTGATCAAGCACTAAACTCTCCAATTTTCCAAAGTCTGTTGTGTTGATTAAATACTAATTCATAAGTACAGAACTTTACCTCATAACGGAGTAAAAAGCTCCACAAACTTAGCCCGTACCAAATTTGAATCCAAACTCATCTGTGCACTTGGGCACCTGCTCATGACTCATCATTTGTGAGTGTCCACTCTTTCCTAAGGCGAGACGGGTCTGTCATGCTTTATTGTGACCCTGTAAATTCAAGAGTTAAAACATTGAATTTTAAACACTGGGACCTCATCCATGTGAACTGACACATTTATTACTGTATTTTTAAGTCCTAGTCTAGATGAGAGTGTCATATGATGTATAATGGAAAACAAATGTGCTCTTCACTGGGAATGCTTTGTTAAAAAAATATGAAATAGATTTATTTTCTGGTTTAGGTCTTCTGGTTTGGGGTTTTATTTGTTTGTTCATTTTATTTTTATTTTTTGATTTTTTGGTTACTCAAGCATTTAGACTTTTACACTGCTTTGCAAATCAGCACCAACAACACAAACATTTTACTAATTGCTAATAATACCAGCTATGCATTTCTTTCTTGTAGATTGAATCCCGCAAGAGAGTTGCAAAGACAGTGCTGGTGCTTGTGGCTCTGTTTGCCTTCTGCTGGCTGCCCAACCACATCCTCTACCTGTACCGCTCTTTCACATACCACACTTCTGTCAATGCTTCCACCTTTCATCTGATAGCAACTATTTTTTCCCGCGCCTTGGCCTTCAGCAATTCCTGCGTCAACCCTTTTGCTCTTTATTGGCTGAGTAAAAGTTTCCGGCAACATTTTAAAAAGCAAATCTCATGCTGCAAGGCAGCATTCTGTGCAAAGCCTCCCAGTGCTCCCCGGAGCAGTTCTCCTACCAGAGCCCTGTCAGTCACAGGCAGCATGCGTGGCTCAGAAATCAGTGTTACACTGCTAACAGATTATAGCATCACGAAAGAAGAGGAAAGTGTTTAGTCCATGTGGGAAGAAGACAGAAACTGAGTCATTGCTATCAAGTCACTGCAACTGGTATCCTGGAAAGAGGTGCCAGGGCGTGTCCTATCTGTGAAAGTGTGTTCATCAGGAGTTGCTCATTTTTCAAAATATAGAATAAAGAAATCAAATTGTGGGGGAAGAAGCTGCAACAACTGAACCTTCCAGCACAAGTTCAAAGGGATCACTCATGTTCCCAGGCATGGACACAGATTCCTAGCTGGAATTCCTGGACTGGGCAGGAGGGGGCTTAGCAGAGTTGGTGCAAGAATTGGCTGTAAGGATAGTTTCGTTCCTGGTGACTTGCTTTTTGGGTCATTACTGAGAGCTCCCTCTGACAACTACTTGCATCCGCAGCAAGCAAGCAAAGCCACTTGGTCACAACGCGATCAACCAGGCACATTTTTGATTTATTTATTTTCTCGTCCTGAATGTTAAAAATGGGTAAACACATGAGAAAGAATGTTAAAATGAAAGAAGGCTAAGGTTTGTAGCACTGTAAAGTAAAAAAAGAAAAAACATTATGGGCCAGATCCACAGTAGCTGTTGCTCAGTCAGTGACTTAGAAATTCTTGGTAAGACCTGACTGCTTTGTAGTGAGATGGATGTTCCTAAGGAAGTCAAGGGAACGAGCAGGTGATAGATAATTTCTCTGAGGAAGTTATAATCACCTTTAACCACACTTGTAAAATTCTTTGTGATATATGGGTAAAACATCTCAATAGTGCAGAAGTTTTTTATTGTCACAGTGATTTAATATCAATAAATTGGGGTGGATCTGTATCAAGAGTTCTATTTGGAATTTACGGTGCACTTCTGAAGTGCTCAAACATCCCCTCCTGCCTTACTTTAAATCCGAAAGTGGTCTTGAGTGCACAACCTGGATTTCTCTAAGATGGAACTGTGTGTCCAATCCACCAAACCAGACTAGGGTGAGTTTGAAGTGAAAAATGTAGAGCGTCAGACTGACCCTTTACCTGCACATATCCACTCCTGCTGTAGTGTATGTGGTTGTATCTAAGTGGCCTACACATCTTCAAGCACACTGGGAGAGCTGGATTTTTTCTACTATACTAATTTTCTATTCTTCAGGTTGTATCCCTTTTTAATATTAAGATAGGCTGTCTTAATGCCATAGGCCTTCTAATCTCAAATCCATTGATTTTATGACTGGGCTTGAAGAGTCATATCAGAACAGTCTGTCCATGCTCAGCGGCACTGCTGGCAGGGACTGCCTTCCCATCAGGAAGTACAGGAGGCAAGTCTTCTCCCTCCCATGTTACAAAATACTGGAGTGACACTTATTTTTATGAATTTTATGTTCCCCGAACCAAAATTTTGTTCTGTGGAAGACGGTGATAGAAAACACAATAGATTTTCCATTGTTTAAATGAAGGGGCTTCTACTCCAAGGAAGAATTTGTGCGTTAAAACGTAGAACAGAAGTCGCAACATATGAACTAAAATAAGTCTGTCAGTCACAGAAGCTTCAATTTTAAATAACCCTTGAAGGTGTAGCCCCCCTTCAACTGCACAGAGCCCCTAAGCAACATATGGCTGGAAATCCATGCATCATTAACTAAGTTGATTATAAGATGAGAAAATGTATTTACAGACTCTCTCTGTTCCCTGCTCTAATCAGAAAAATAAAGCTGAACTATAAATCCCAGGGGCATTGCAATACAGCCCCTGTCATCATCATAAACCAGTTAATGACGGACCAGTTTAATCCCATCAGACATGGCCTTGTTTTACTATGGTACTCATGTTACAAGCTGCAAGGCTACAAGCACTAATTTTCAAAGGGTTTCCTCCTTTTATTGTACGAATTGCACACCAGGACAGGATCACTGAAATAAATGGAAATCCAATCGTACAGAAATACAATTTATGGCAAAGCAGACTCCAGAGGCCTTATTTTACTCTCTTTGCCTCAATGTAACACACTGCCTGGAAGAGAGCCATGTACAAATATGAACATGTTGCACTGCTGTTTTCTTCTTCTCTCTTTCCTTCATGGAGCTGCAGGGTGAGGCTGAAATAAGTAGATAAGCCTACACACTTAAGAACTTACATTTATCTTCCTGTATCTTACTATAGGAAATTCTAAACAAAGGAAATATCCACCAACAATACCGTTGCTTACAGCATTTTCTATTTTAGCTTAGTAATGCCTTTGGGAAACAGATCTACGTGTTTCTGGACTTCACAATGTGTCTCTGTCAGAGACCAAATTTCCCACAGCAAAATCTTTTAACCCTTAAAACCCAGTTTCCTAATTCACCATTTCTCTTCGTTTGCATGCAGCTACTTTTTGCTTGTGTCACTCCTCCTCTAACTGGATTGTCTTTCTACTGAGAATATATCTTGTTACAAAACTGATGGTTTTGCTATATTCTGCACATGTTCTGTTTAAAGACTGGCGATATTTCAAGCCACAATTTAATTATTCTGTGTACTTTATGCATTGATAATTCTGTACATTCAGATCTTCATGGCATGATATACTAGAGTGATATATGGGTCGACATATATTTTTGTCTAACCAATCTGATATTATTTATTACATCGACTCCCCACAATATCATTATGCATAAAAGGTCTCCACATTACCATAACTGGATTTAGGGGAAAAGCGTTGTTTCCTTTGCAATCTTTTCTCGGTGTTCCAAAACCAGATTCTCTCACCCCTTAGTAATACAGGTGTAATTCTATAAGAGCGTATGGGAATACCATCTATTTACAAAAGTACTGAGTATTATCTAGCAAATAAAAGGGATGAATAATTAGGGGTTCACTATTTATGTCCACAGCGTAAGAACAGGTAGGAAAAAAGGCACAAAGTACTGAAAGGCTGACTCCCTCAAAGGTTCTGTCCATATGGAGTCATACTGAGAAAGTAAATACAATTCTAGGACGTACTTTTTTTTTTAGTTTGTTTTGTGAATGAGATGTACACATGTGCACATTAGCAACAGTTTCAATATCAGTAGTTAGTTAATCCCCCCCCCATATCCACAATAATTAAGAAACCTATGTCAAAACACTGCTAAAGTGAGAGTGACTGGGGTATAAAAGTTAGTTACACAATTATAGCCATTTTAAAGCTCCCTCTCCTGTTCCCATAAAATTTTATTTTACATGGGCTGCCTGTTGACGCTCCTGTGTTTCTGCTGAGAATATTACAATTAAGGAATAACCCAAAGGTACACACAGCTACAGCACTTACACGTTTCAATCAGCGTTACTTTAAAAATGTAATATGGGCTTTAATCAGCATTTAGTTGTTGGCTCCGACACGGATGGTCCCCTCAGTGCAAGGTGAACTGTGACGTGGAATTTCCATGCATGGGACACGATATTGAATTTTCAGTACATCTGTACTGGTTCTGTAATTTTTCCTACCATTAAGACTCCTCATCACTCTCAGTAATCTGTGTAACAGCTAAAGGCTCCAGACCCCTGAAAAGCTCAAAGAGGCCTGTCTGTACTTAGTCATTAGTCACTGCCTTGACTTAACATAACAAAGCAGCTCAGGAAAATAGCGTCTACCTAATTAAGGATTAGCCAGCAAATTGCTGGTTCCCCTATTAAAGGGAGCAAAACACTTTAGGAAAACCAATTCATCTGACTTTTAGTAGGTGGTACCTCTAGAACAACATTCCAGTTGCATCTTTAGAACATCAATCAGCTCTGATGAGCCAAAACTGGCTTGTATCACACCGACACAGATACAGAATCATCATGCTAATGCCTCCTTTTCATATTTACTTTGAGACATTTTGCTAGAATTTAAAACATCATTTCTTGACAGCTTGGACTGGTCCGAGCTGTGGAATGCTTGAGCTCTTTGCACTCTCCTCAGAAGATGCAGCTTGCAGCAGCAGTGCTTGTGCAGCCATGATCTATGTAATTTCAAGCGTGAGATTGACAGGAAAGTTGTACTGACCCCACAAAAGGATGAGTTTCCAGCTGAGTCGTCTCCCTGGACTGTTCACTGTGTCTCTACCAAAGGATGAGGTAACAGATGGCAGTGACACCATTGGAGGCTGTGCCGCACCTGCTGCTGTCACACATTCTGTTAGGCAAAGGAAGTGTGAGGGAACTCGAGGCAGTTTGTCCTCATAACTACATCAAAGTGTGCAGAGCAGATTTACTGAGCATTAACCCCACGGCGCAGAAGCAGAAGCACTCTCTCACTCCCATTGGATTGAGAATAAATTTAGATTTCCTGCTCCCCAGGACTAATGCAGTGCCTTGCTGAAGGCAGATCTGCACAGCAGGGAAAGCTGTACAGACCTCACTGCAAACACTCAGGTAATAAACATTAAAAACCCTGCAAAATTAAAGCAAGCAGTTTAAGATTTAAATTATATTTCTCTTACAAGTTCATGGTTATGATTATCTGATTTCCAAATATACACCCAATTCCAAATTTTATAAGCAAGCACAGTTTATGTCAAGCCACTTATGCTCCACTCCAAAATCCAGTAACTGTTTGAAAGTGAAGACAAATGTCCCTCAGGTGGTAAGTTTATAAGGGATCACAAAAGCAATCTTTGGACAACTACCGCAATAGACCTGCCTAGAGAAAATTCTTGAAGCATCAAAGATGTCATTAACTAGGCTGGATGTTCTTTGTGCAACAGCAAAGGTTACTAGAACTCTATATTTATATCCTCAGCAATTTTGTCCGACAGCCTGGTGCCCAGGCAGGGAGCTGATGTTCATCTCTCCCTGCAGGACTTCACAACCACATGTCTTTGCTTTTATTATCGTTCCAGTCTTTATATTTGTTCCTGGTATACTGATTTCCAGAAAACTTCTGTTTATTATTTTTATTTCTGAGTGGAAAGATTGTTTTGCCCCTGGCAACCAGCCACTGCCTGCTTTGCTGGGGCTGTTCAGCTCAGTTTTCATTTATAACATGTACACTGATACACGGGGTTTTATAACTCTAGGTTAAGGTTTGCAAAACAAACATGAAGAGTGTGCTGCTTCATCCTCTAAATAGAAATACTTTAAAATACAATAGCAATTAAAATTCAGTTTTCATGTACTACTGTCTGGGCTACACCGTAGAAACCACTAGATGGCACTAGATGAAGAGCTTTTAAAAGAACTGGGAGAAATTTGTACTTAAAATATTTAAGTATCCACAGACGGGGTAGTAATTGCAGACTTCATCAACGCAAAAGGAATTGAGTGTTTTGAAGCCAAACTTCATCCCACTAATACGATGTACCAACCCTTTCCTAAGGGAACAAAACGCAGGACAGCCTCAGCTAAGAAGGGAGAGAGAAGAAATGTGATTTCTTGACATTTGGAGTGCCACTTCAATCTCATTTTTCTATTTTTGGACCTTTGCCTCTAGTAGGACATGCGTGCACTTCCAGTGCCGAACGGCAGCCAGCCTTGCACAGCACCACTGGCAGCAAACCGCTTCACTATCCAGTGTTGTCGTAGGTGCAATAAGGAAAAGCAGGCAGCAGGGAGGACTTTCTGTGCCCTAAACGTTTATTTCTCATGTGAGTAGTCTCCATGCAAAGCCGATCAAGGTACAGCTTCTCGCCCAAAGCAGTGTGGTGCGCAGGAGCAGCTGCCTTCATGAGGAGCCCCGGCCTGCGGTGAAACATCGCGGCAACCCCAAGGTGAAGGGAAAGGAAAAAAAACCACGGCGAGAGAAAAAGGGGCTGGGCCGCTGTGGCAACCGCCCCGTCCCTCGACGGTCGCGCTGCCCTCAGGGCCCGCCCATGCCCCGCCCCCTGTGCCCGCCCTCCCCAGGAAGCGCTTCCCCTCCCCACCGCTCGTCTCATTGGCTACAGCTCCGGGGTAAAGGGGCGGGGCAGGCGGAAGGTACGGCGGCTGGTGAGGTGTTTCCGGTACCGTGTGCGCGCCGGGGCCCGGGACGGTCGCGGCGGCCGCGTGAGGTGCCGCCACCGAGAGGGGCGTGCCTCAGACGGCGGCGGCAGGAGCGCTGGTGTCCGAGGCCCAGTGAACGGGGCAGGATGAGCGGCGAGGATGGAAACGAGGAGTTCTACCGGCAGCTGCAGCTCCAGCAGCAGTACGAGGCCAAGCCAGCCGAGGGCGAAGGCGAGGGCGAGTCCGACCCCTTTACCTACGTGGACCCGGCGGACGGGGCTGCCTACGAGTGGGACTTGGAGAAGAAGGCCTGGTTCCCCAAGGTAGGTACGGGGGCAGCCCCGAGGAAGGGGTAGAGGAAGGAGCGGTTGATGCCGCATCTCGTCGGTACTCAGGTGTCCGCAGTCACCCACATCGTGTCTGCTGCGAGTCTCAGCAGCACCAAAACATACCTTTTTACAGGCAAAACCACGCTGTCATGTCCGTCCTTGGCCGGCTGCGCTGCCGTGAGGAGCTGCGCGTTGGCTGTTCGCCTGGGCGGAGAATCTGTAGAGTTGTTCGGGCCTGGGATGAAGTCACGGTTATATTTGTGGATGTTGATCGGAGGTGCCTGGGGTGTGCTTAGATCTCTGTCACAGTAGCTGTGGTTGATCTCTTTGTGGGCAGTGTAGAAATTAATTACTATGTTACGAAGTCTCGATGAAAGTAGAGTAGTGTTATGTCTCTTTTATTATTATCTGAAAAATACGTTAAATAAGAGAAGTGTTGTTCCATCTTCTCCAATCTTAGAAGTGCACTTGAAAAATAAGTATATTTGTCTTGGTGGCATTCCACAGCATGGAAATACGTTATGGTTTTTAGCTTTTTAAAATTTTGTTAAATATTTTAACTATGAAGTATGGTCTTGCTATAATAACAGGGCTCCTCAAGGGGTGACTGAACATTTAATATGTTGAGCCAATCTGCTGATTTGTGAGTGAAATAGTAGTTTTCTTATCGTATAGCAATGAATGAGGGGAATTACTTAATTTAATATTAAGACATTTTATGGCATCTAATTGATGCATACAATGTGCCAGTTCTAATTGTGACTGTGAATTCATTGCAATACAGAGAATCTGAGTGAGAGTGAAGCCTGTAGTGCCAAGTTTGAATGCTTGTAAACCTAGGAAGATGTCTGTGGAGCAGATGGCTTATGGAGGGGTAAAAATGTGAAAAATCCAGACTCAGAAAGTGGAACAGTGGAGAAATGAGTGTTTCTGGCTCCCTGTGGGTTGCTATATCCAATAAGTCCAGTAATTTCTAAGAGGGTTCTTCTTGTTTTGCTCCTATTTCTCCCCCTTCTTCTTACCTCTCTTTTGAAATGTCTCTTGTCAGTAGCATTTGTCTTCCCTAAGTGCTTTCTTTTCTTGTCTGTTCCGTCTTGGAGAGGAAATAGCATAAAGGGTTGGACAGGTTAAATAGGAGCAGGAAAGTTCATTAGTGAATATGATGTGTAATAAAAGTTGGTGACCTATCCATGACCCCCAATGCTGTGCAAAGATTCTTTACCCAGCTGGATGCCATAGAGTTTTTCTGGTGGTTACTAACAGAATTTTTTATCCAGATAAACTGAGGAGGCTGTTGTAACCAGAAGCTGTACTTCTTTCTCCTTGGGCAGGAATGAAATTTTTAATGTCTGTTTCTTGACAAAAGATGAAAATATTCTGACTGGTCTAAGTAATTGTTATCTATAGACTGGGATTCACTGCTGCTCTGCTTTGGGAATACAGTGTCTGCTGAACTTCCACTAAAGCAAATTTCAAAGCAGTGCAAAAAGTGAATGATATTATCTGCCAGCGTTCTCTAGAAAAGTTTGGAGACGGTAAAATATTTAGTAGAAGCAATTGCAGTGTTTTTTATTACTTGTTTTTATTTCAATGGTACTGTATTGATGAATGCCAACATTTTTAGTGCTTCACAGACATAGCACAAAATAACATGTGATATTCATCTGCTGCTTGCATCACTTGTTGTGAAAATACAGACGTTGGCCGTCATCTGCAAGCCCAGGGTATCTGTTCTTCATTTCATTTTTCTATTCCTTTCCATTTCAGTGGCACCAGCAGTTAATTACACGTTCACATGTTCTGTAGTATTGTGTTTCTTTTTCTGTAAGCTTGATCACCCCAAACTGCATGACTGTGTGCGTGTGTAGGCAGGACTGATCTCTGTGATGTGCTCCACCAGAACTGGATTGAAGTCCCCTGTAAGTAGTTCCGTGACTATTTGTTTCTAGTGCCGTCAGGTATGACAGGAGTTCCAATAAAAGCCTTTATATGTGTATAAACTCCTCTGTGCTTGTAAAAAGACATTTTAAGGTGAAGTAGTGGTAATGGTTATATGGTAGGATGATAGCGTTTTATGCAAAAAACATCTTTGTTATGGAGTGGCAAAATTTTATAGTGGTAGATAATTTGCTAAGAGTAAACGGAGGTTTACACAGAGTGGAGTTCCCCCAGAAGCTGAAAAATAATGCTTTTGCAGGTTGAATCACTAATTTACAAGTAGGTTCTGTGATGAAAATTAATAATGCTGTTCACCAGCAAGTACAGAAGCTTATTAATTCTCTGGATCTCATCAACCGTGGCACTAAGGATTCACTAAGATGGCTAATGTCAAAGATAATGTACCTGATTAGAGCAGAGTCTTCTTTTTTTCACTGAATATGGTTGTACTTTGTCTTGATGCTGTGTTACGTCATACCTGTAAGAGCAGCCGTTTACATTCTTCGTTGAGGTGTGTGGCAAATCTTGTTTAGCCTAAGAGTTATTTTGTGTTAACCTTTGAAGTTATGGGACTCCATGGCATCTTGCATTATTCTTGACAAGCCTGTTACTGTCAATTTTGCATTTCTGATTTGTCATAATGAAATTTTAGAGTTCAAACATCAAGCTTCAAATTACTATGGAAGATAAGAGATTACATTTTCATCACTGACACTTGAAATTGCTCTCTTACCGTAGCTTAATTGCACAAAGTTTTGTTTCCTTTTAAATACAAATGAAGCAAGTTTAGCAAAGGTCAGAGTCAGATAAGATTTTCAAAGGTTAAGGCTCAGTTTTGAGAAAAAATATTTCAGAGTGTGCAACTTCAGAAATTACTTCATAATGTGGGGATGCGAACAAAAGCAGCTATGATGTATCTCTTTGCCTGGGATTGCCAGTGGCTGGAAATACTGTGTGTGATTTGTGGTTTTTTTCTTTTATTTTGATCTCTAAAGCATAGACATTGGCTAATCTTCTATTTTATCCAAATATAGTCTCTCTCTATCTATTTGTAGGATATAATGTAAAGCCTATTGCCCTAGAAGCAATGTGTTAACATCTCTGGTTAAGTGCAATATTTACTGCCTGTTAACACAAATATATGTCATCTCTGGAAATGATTCCATGAAAAGGCAGATGCCTGAAAATGTCAGTCATTCATCATCTGTGGATAAGTTGTTGGCTTACCATCAGTATCAGTTTAACACTTCACCATGGCCTGGAGCACTTGGTTTCCATCCTTCAGGCAGATCCAACTCTCATGGGAAGCAAAAAGCTTTGTTTGAAAAATGGCAGAACCCGTGAAATGTTTGTGTAAAAACTATATATGCATATGTATGGAATTTGTGTTTTGGTCTAATTCAGGTAATGACTGAACTGATTGTTCTTGTTGTGTGTGTGGCTTTGCAAAGATCATTTAAAAAGTTTTAAAATATTTTTATTTTCTATGTTGCCAGATCAGAAAATGACCATCACATTACTAACTTTAAAATACAAACCTGTATTTATACTTCTTTGAAATGTTATATTAATTTTCCTAATTTCTTTTCAGATAACAGAAGATTTCCTGGCAACCTATCATGCCAACTATGGCTTCCATGCAGATGAGACAGATACTTCATCTGTTTCTGGTACAGCCACTGAAAGTAAGCAACCAGTAAGTTCTAAGAAATCAGGAACACATCCATCAGCAAATGAGACAGGACAAAAACAAACAGATCCAAAACAAAAATTGGAAAAAAGGAAGCTAGAGCCAGGTAAGTGACAAAGCCCTTTCCTCTGCGTAGGCTGTGACCTGTATTGTACTGAGGGAAAACTGGCAGTTGATTGTTATCTGGTTCAGCAAAGATAAGGTTGTGCTGGTAATTTGCAGAATGGTTCTAAAATTGTGTGGTACTTCATAGGTGTCCTCCTGAATCTGTATACCAGAGGAAAAAAAGCAAGGCATGTTCAGAATTTCTCTGTGAGCAAGCAAAAATTATTACAAATCTGATGGAATATAAACGTTTATGCTCCCATGTTTAATGTGTTACCATAACTGAATTAAACTCTTGTATTTAGGGTGGTTTCATGTTGAAGAAGACAGGAACACAAATGTTTATGTGACAGGTAAGTAATAGTGTTTATTTATCTACTTTGAGCTAAAGATGGCAAAAGAGACTCATGTATGTCTCTAATATTATCTATTCAATCTGTCACTTGCAAGCTGCTTAATGTTATATTCCTGACTGAGTAGTGTCTTTGTGACCTTTAAATTGCAGATGTAGGAAAGAAGTAGAATGGATGGATTCTGTGCTTTTATCTGTTAAATGGGATTTTCTCTGAGCTGTATCAGCCAAGTCACTAATTTATTCTTCTATAAGAAAAACAGTTTCTGCAGGCTTTTAAGGCACAGGATAATGACAGGTTTATGATGAGACAGCGGATCAACTATATGCATCACTTAATCTATAATTTTAATTTGCTCTAATAAATAATTACTAGGTAAGGAGGCGGAAACAGTAAAAAAATGTTGGGAACAGAGTAAGAAAGTAATGTGAAAGCTCAAAGGAAACTATCTGTGCACTTATTTATTGCAGTGTTTCTCTACCTCTTTTGGATGGTGGGGTGCTATCTTTAGATGCATATACTTAGGTACATTTGGTGGTTGTGAGCAGTCGCAGGAGTCCACATACTTGCATTTCCACAATCATTTTCAAAAAGATTCCAAAATCTTCATGCAGGCCAAACTAGCATGGACATCCACATAATTTTCTCATCCGTTTTGGTGTTTTTCTTATCCTCAATTCAGAGTTCAGTTCTTAAAATCTTTATACATTAGCAGCTACTCTTTGTATTGAGTTTGTGAGTGAAGAAAACAGTTGTCTCTTTATAAGTTGTGCTCTTATGGGGTTTTTTTCTCGTCTCTGATACTTAGAAGTGCGGTGGAACTTGAAGCTTGTGCAGGAGAGTTTCATTTGCAGAGGCCTTTGTGTCTGCTGCAGTGTTGATGATGTGTGACAATAAATCTCTAGGTGTGCATATTAGGGAGCACAGAGATTTTTCTGTGCATTACACTTATTATGAAATACAAGGATTTTCAGAATACTAGTATGAAGTAATGCTTAGAAGGTAAGGCCCAAGGGCAGCGGTCTCTTGGAGTGTATGTAAAATGTTCTCCTTTTTGGTATCTTTAGTTTAAATAAACGCTACGGGAAGATTTGTTCTAATGAGGCTTTTTTAAAAATAGACCATACTTAAGCCTTCTGTTTGAATTTATTTTGCAGGTTTACCTCCAGACATTACGAAAGATGAATTTGTACAAGTCATGTCAAAATGTGGTATCATCATGCGAGATCCTCAGACAGAAGAACACAAGATCAAACTGTACAAAGATAAGGAAGGAAATCTTAAAGGAGATGGCCTCTGTTGTTATCTGAAGGTTAGTGGTGTGCTGAAATGCACTTTTCCATCCCTCTGAAGGCACATATGGCCATTGTTTCAGAATCACATTAATAAGATTCTTGAAAATCTAAAGCACAATTTGGAATATAGGCGTCCGTTTTAACGATTTACTCAGAAATGCCCACTTAGCTCATTTGTTTCCTCTTATCCAACCTCACCTCACTCTCGGCCTGGAAATGGCCATAATACCTGCTGAACGTGTCTTTGCACACTCCTGTCTTGGGTGCCCGAGGTGATGGGCTGAAATGGGAGGATTTTCACCTTTTACTTTGAAAATATGCCTCTGTGTAACCAAAAATAGAGAAATAATGAGCCAGGAAGAAACATACTATAGTCCTGTGTTTACAACTTTTAATTGAGAGCTGGCTTGGTTCAGAAGTGTGCTTTCATTCTTTATTAAGCTTTAAAAGTTTAGGCCGCAATACTATTTCCTTACGTGTTGCACTTGTGAATCATTTGGAAAGTTGGTGATGGCAAGTGCAGCCAGCTTTAGTTCTGCGAGAAGCACCAGGTAGTACTAAATCAAATGGCTTGTAGTCTGTGCTATTTTTGTGATTGTAGTAGTTAGGACAGTGGAGTGCACAAGCATAAACACTGTCTTTACTCTAAAGGACTTTTAGGAAAACATTAAAAATTACCTAAGTCTCAACATCTGCTGTTCTTGGAAAAGTGATACAAGTTTTATAGGAAATCAGTCCCCTGAAACCCTTTTATTCTTGCTTTTAAGTTCATCAGCTTGCTTAGATATTGCAGATTTGTGTCTATGACATATTTGAATGAAATATATGCAGCTGTTTTTGGAAGTATTAATCAATTACAACAGGAGTGAAGAAATACTGGGTTTTGATCAAGAAAACAGTGCCAGCTGTGCATCAGAAGACAGCATTATGGTTGTCAGGAACGGGGACTTGATTCTTAGCACAGTATACTTAATGACATGTTCTTGGAATACAATTTGATTTTGCCATGTGCTTTAAAGTTTGTGCTGTGTTTTATCTTCAAATAGAGAGAATCAGTTCAACTTGCTTTGAGGCTTCTGGATGAAGCAGAAATCCGAGGCTATAAATTGCATGTTGAAGTTGCAAAGTTCCAACTGAAGGGGGAGTATGATGCAAGCAAAAAGAAGAAGAAATGTAAAGACTACAAGAAGAAGTTGTCACAGCAGCAGAAGTTTGTATTTTTTATTTCAGTAAAATATTGCTTGACTTCTATGTGCTATTAGTAAAGCGGTGCTTTCTTTCAAATACAGTGCTAAGTTTTGCAAAGGTTAAAATCTTACCTGACAGTGAAATAGCTTAACTATTGCACGTTTGAAGGGAGCTAACTCCTAAATTAAGTGTTTATATGATGAACTTCTTTGTGATTTGCATATTAAATCAATACACAGGGAGTAATGGTGCCTTCAGATGTAGAAGAAAATATTACAACTCTGGGGAAGTAAGACTCTCTTCCTCTTCAGTGGATGAGAGCATGCAAGTCCTGTCACAATATCTGGGCTTACTGTTGGAAGGTCATAACACTCTGGCTGCTCACATATATTTAGTGCCATTCTGCAGTAGTTGCAAAGGGCAAGAAGTGCTTGCTGTTAGGAGCAAATACTAAATTATCTCTGTAGAGTTCCCCAGATGTCTCTTTCTGTTACAAAATATACTGGGTTTTGAGTTGTACCTTGATTCATTTTGTCTCTTAGAAATTGTTCTTCTGCCTTTTGGAACCAAGAAGATGCAGATTAAAGAAGAAAAAACTCTGAATATTTTTGATATTTCAATGAAAGCAACATTCACTAAGCATTGTAAATAGTAATGCAGAAATAGTTAAGGGGAGCAAGGCTTCTTGATACCTTATCAATTAAAGCCAGAAATATATCTGCCCAAAAAATACACTGATGGTTCTTGCTGTAACAAGTCTCCAGTGTGTACGCGGGTGTATGAAAATTATGAAATTGCATTTGACAGCAATTTGTGTGACTAAAAGGTCTGTGTTGCTTTTGAGTTGAAGAGTTGAATTTACTGGTATAACTACTCTCTTTGGAAATCCAAGTTTTCTTCAGCTAAAGTAGCAGGTACAAGAAGAAACTTAAGATTTCCCCACCCCAGTGTATGATCTTGAGATTTAAAAGTGTAAGTAAACATGTGGGGGTTTTTGTAATAGGATATGAAGTGGGCCTTTCTATGAGAAATAAGATTTGCTGTGAGAAGGCGAAGTCCTAGAACAGATGCGCTCGGTTATGTGACTAATTTGTGTTGGTTGGTCTACACCGGGGAACGAAATACATCTTGTAGTAATACCCGTGTAAGAGTTGATGTGTTCTTACATGTTTTTTTAAATAAAAGCAATTAAATTTTACCTAGGGGAATAGTGGATCTCCTTTTTTCCAGAATAAGTTAGCAAAAAATGGTAAAATACTGACATTTTAATTGCACTTGAAAACAGCTGGTTCCTTTATCCGAGTTGATATTAGGAAGGAATTAATACTTCATAAATATTTTCTCAGTGTTTTAAAAAATACTTTACTTTGAAAAATTATTTATATTCCCTCTATGAGCCTTTAAGTACCTTAAAACCTCAAATGCTTTGTAAGAGTAGTACACCTGTGTAATTACTGTGTTTTTTAGAAGAATAACTCTTTGTGTCAAAATATATGTCAATATATTGCAAGAAATGCGGAATTAATGTTGGTTTTTTTTTTCAACAAATACTTGTAGAAACTGAAGAGAGCCGCAACAATATCTGCTTACTGTTGCTTCATTTCATTAGACAGCTGGACTGGAGGCCGGAGAAGAAAGATGGGGCAACTCGAATGCGGCATGAGCGCATCGTTATTATCAGGAATATGTTTCACCCCAAGGACTTTGAGGTAGGAAGAAGCAGTTTGCTTCTGTAGATTGTGCTGTTAGAGGTTAACATGTCTCAACTTTGTCATACAAATTGTAGCAAAATTCTAAGCGGATGAAAACAAAACTAAACAAAATTAAATTGTTGTTTGGGTGGGGTCTTCTCCTCTGCCAAACCTCTGCTTTAAATTCATTCATCTCTCTCCAAAAGCAAGGAGAAAATGTTTGATAAGAATGTATTTTTCAAGTCGGGGTTTTTCACTGTCTGAAAAACCTGTATATCTGGCAATACTCTTTTCTGGGATGGAGAGAGGAGTAAACAACAGTAATAGTTAGAATGGAGAAATGAACACAAAATAGCTTTATTTACAAGTAGTATTTATTAAATTCAGAGGAGAACTGTCTGCCAACTCATAGGTGGCTTTGAAAATGCAGCATAATAGCACTTAATTTATGGACTTTTAACAGATAGACAGATGTGTACCGCTGTTGATGGAGTTAAAATAGAGCTGAGAGAAGTGAGTGCTTGTGTTTAATTAAAGCTGTGTAATTGCTTTGTAGGAGGACCCTCTAGTGCTAAATGAGATAAGAGAAGATCTGCGGACAGAGTGTGAAAAGTTTGGTCAAGTAAAAAAGGTTCTCATATTTGATGTAGGTATTTTTATATGTTGTGTTGGCAGAATTGATGTATTGTGCAAAACGTTTAGGGTGCCCTAAATATGAGTGGAGCATTCATTTGGGTGTGTTTACTTCATGGAAACTTGACCTATTCTTTCAGTGCTTTAAAACTTTTGGAACTTAATGTCTGAGCACCTGTATATTTCAGCCTATGTAAAGGAAACTAGCTCTTCCCAGGAGAAGAGCTAGTTTGAAAGTGTATGGATACATTATTTGTAGCTAAGCTAGCTGAAATAGTTTTTGTTTTCTGTGTTCAAAAATTGTTCTGTGTGCTAATAGTACAATGTATAGAAACTTGAAAACTGAACGGTTGCAAACATGATTATGTATGATCAGAATGGAGCTATATCCCGATTGTTTGTTTTTATAAGACAATAAAAAGGTATTGGAATGAATGCATTAGTTAGAATATTATTAAATGCAAGTTGCCTGTCCTTACAGAGGCATCCTGATGGTGTTGCTTCTGTGTCATTTAAAGAAGCAACAGAAGCTGATTTGTGCAAGCTGACTCTAAATGGAAGGTGGTTTGGTGGCCGTCAGCTCAGTGCTGAAACATGGGATGGTGTAACGGATTATCAGGTAGCTTTTTGTGGTTCTGTTTTATCCAATATGTCTTCCAAACAGTAAATCTGAATTCTAGGAGTCCTTGGCATTCCTGTCCCCATACCCTTCCCCTGCCCATGCCTGTGTTATCTTGCTTCTTTTCAAAAGCTATAGGATGTTTCCAAAAATCATTCTCAATTATTCAATTTAGCAAAAAATTAGAGGAGCTGTTTGAGTACTGAAAATGTCAACTCAGAGGATTAGCCACTGGCTAGACAGATCATTAGTTCACAGTCAGCATTGAGATATTTCTGTAATAGAAATATTTGTTTAATTTCATCTGTGGAAATACTCATTGTGACAAGAACGACTCTAATGATGTGCATAAACACTTCTTTAACAGGTGGAGGAGACTGCAAGAGAAAGGGAAGAAAGGCTCAAGGTGTGGGAGTCATTTTTAGGGGATCCTGATGCAAAGGAGCAGCAAACTATATCTGATTCGGATTCTGCATCAAGTAGTGTTAAAATGCCCGAAGGGAAACAACCTCCAGAGGTTAATGACACACCTAAGGAGGATGCAAATGATGAAACTCATAAGAGGGAGAATAATGGTGGGGGTATAAACGAAGATGGAGCTCCATCCACAGACAGCAGCCTTGCAGGCAGTGATGGTGAAGCTGATACATAACATCTTTAATGCTTTATGAAAGCATGATTTTTAGGGTGATGTTTGAGTGTATCCCTTTCTTCAGAGTGACTGCAGGCAATATTCATACAAATATAGGTGTATTAGAATGTCATCAACTGTGTGCTCTGAAGTTTTAATTGAAAACAGTGTTCAATGGGGTTCTACAAGTTTGTATTAATTGGCTGTTCAGGTGAAGTAACTCAAGTTTTCAAGAACACAGTAAAACTCATCAGGCTTCTTTTGTTCTAACTATGCTTGTCAGTGTTTCATGATGTGAGTGTTAAATATGTTCCAGTCCCTAAGTTTATGTAACTATATGTAACTTATGTAATGCAAAGCTTTTACAAGATTTGTGGATTGTACTGTTAATTTTCCTGTTAAGCTCCCTTGGATCTCAGTATTTCAGTAACTTGTGTCCTGGTATGTTGGATCATTTTATGGAACATGTGCCGTGATCCAGATAGGGTGAATGCATTGGATGTATTGGTATGTATTAGGTGGCAGATGAGTAGTATCAGGTCACAAGCTTAAAGAAAGTGGCAGACAGTGTTGCTGTTGCAACCCTAAGGCAAACTGAGTGAAGAGAGGTTATTAAATCACAGCATTCAACAAATGAACTTTCCTTCCCCTGTTTAGTTCCTCTGATGTTAGAGGCTGGAATTGTCTCAAGGAGACTAGAAGTTCATGAACACCACGTATTCTAGGCCATAATAACATTGGTTTTACACTCTCGGGGCCTGTATGCAGTAGGTATCAAAATAGGCTTTTGATTTTTTGGTGGCTTTATTAGTTCTTGCTTTTATATTGGAGTAAGGGTTTTTTGTTAACTATATTAGCATGATGAATGTGAGTTCTCCTCAACATTTCCATTTAGCTGTATGTTCTGTATGCTCTTCACAGCGGGGAGGATCTTCCATATTTCATAAAATTTAAATGCTTTCGGCAGCTCAAACTGCAATTTATTGTGCAAAAGTTAGAATACTTTAAAATGTGCTTTCAAATAATGCTCTTATATGGAAAAAGCAAGTGCTAGTCCTCTTCCAAATATTTCCAAAAGCAAGGACTTAGAAGATATTAAAACTTAAGATATTTTAATAAGTGGCAGACTTTCAAAAATAACTGGGGGGAGCTGTTTTGGGCATAGTCATTCTTAATTTAGAATTCCACTGTTTTGATAAGTAAGGATAGAAGAACATGGATTTAGGCACTAAACAATTAAAAATTCATAGCATGCTGTTTATATGGATGGTTACCAGTACACAATTGCAAGGAGGATCCTTTTAATTTCTTTAATTCATATTGGATTGCAAGAAACTATAGATGCTGTGTTTCCATCATGAGGTAATCAGAATACTCTGAAAATGTTATTTTCAGACCTTGTGCTCTGAGATTACCATACAGATTTTTTTCTCAATTCTATGTGGTTGTCTGTTTATTTTGTTGGGGTCTTTTTTGATATATAGTCAATATATGTGGGTGGCTATGCCAACAAGAGCATCTAAGTTAACACTTGCCATTGTGGTTATAAGTTACTTCTTTTGTGACAAAAATAGCTGTCATAATTGAATTTAGGGGTTAAAAGTCTGGGGGCTCATAATAGGCTGATAGGACAAATTTCCCATTTTAAGTTGCATTGGAAAGAAGAGATGTTGCTCTTGCCAGCTAAAAAAGTCCATTTTCTCATCTTTCCAAGTGTGTGGATTGTGTGTTTCAGTAAAGCAGGTGTTTGAAGAATTCAGGGAATCTGGAACACTGCCTGGTTAGTAGCTGCACGTAGTGGTGTATTCAGATGCATTTCTGCATTGCGTTGGTTCTGCCTTAGTTATTTTTATTGGTAAGAAGCACCACAGACCTTTGAGAGCTGGAAGTGTTTGCATATGAGGAGTGTAGTTTAGTGTGGTGAGTATTGCTTTCAGTGCTCCTTTTTTCCTTCCAGCTTCTAGACTCCAGGCTTTAGATCTCTTACTCTTGTGTTTTGTTTGGGTTTTTGGTTGTTTTTTGTTTTTTTTTTAAGGGAGCCCAGTTGTGTTACACTACACAGTTAAGTCACTTGTTTTACAGTGGAATTACAACTGATGTAGGGAAACTTGTGGAAATCTGTGTAAAACTTGTAGAGTTCTATGAAGTCTTATCATGGTATCAGATATGGAGAACAAGGTTAGTGTTAGTGTTTGAAATAAGACTTTGAAAAATAAGGAATTGCTGTATGTGCTGTATGTTCCTCTCTCCAGTTGATGTGCAAATTTGACTGGCTTTGTGCAGAAGTTCAATGTGCTCTTAGTCCTTTCACCTTCTCCTTTAGACCTCACACTAAAGTAGAGCACCAACAGAGACTGAGACCAAATGCTTTACTGGCTTTCCTATTAACTAGGATTCTTAAGTAATAAAAGCTCTTTTCCATGCAAATATATTGTTCTCAAGTGTGGAATTCTGCTCAAACTTGTATTTTCCTTTTGTCTACCTCCATTTTCCCCAGTAAAATGTAAAAAATATATTTTTATAAACTGTTCTTTAAGTTATTGAGGCATTTAGTAGTCCAAGGAGAGGTTAATGCAGCTGTGACTCTTTTCAGCAGATTTTCATTAAAACCAAATTCTTTAGATATTTTCCTTTTTGAAATTACTTATGAAGTTATTTTGAATTTATGAAATTTGTATAAATCAGTCTGAACAAAAATCAAGAATTTTCACAGAAGTTAAAATAGCTATTTTGAACTATGATTATGAAAGTCTTGTAGTATAGAACAGTAATGTTTAATGAGAAATTTTAACAAATCTGAACAAGCAGAGTTGCTTTTTAACTTACATGTTTTTCTTAGTGATCAGCATCATACACAAATTGGTAAGAAATTAAAACCCTAAAGGAATTCTCACTTTATTTTTTCTTTAATTAAAAGTGTTTTCTGTTTACTTTCCTTGCTCATTAGAAGTGGAAAAAAAAACCTTTTTGCTCAGTTTCTAAGGTTTTTTTTTAGGTCCCATTCCAGTGTTCAAGTATACTGCATGTTCCTCCATCCCTGTGCTTCTGGTGAGAGGTTCATTTTAAGAGAACCCGTCTCCTTTCCTCTGTATATGTTGGAAATGATAACTAGCAGCCGGCTGAAACAAATTGTGGATAATTATTTTTGCTCAGTTTTGAACTAGAGGAATAGATGTTTCTACCAATTTTCAGTGTAATAAAATGGATGTAAAGCCACTTAAATACAATACTACAGATTATTAATTAATCCTTCAGCATAATTTGGCAGAATCACTTTCTGAACCATTCAAAATAATTGCTTAGCTTCAGGATAAAGTAATTTGCTTTAAAATCAAATACTGTTCAGTGGTTTGCTGGGAAGGAGTTTTTATGGAGTTACAGGTATTCACCAGACATGATGTGGCTGGAGGAGCATGGCCAAGGTAGACACTTGGAGACAAAAAGCCTCAAAATGGAAGGCTTTTTAGAAGGTTTTTTTCTTTTTTTGCAAGTTCTCAAATGTTCGTATACTGGTGTAAAGAGAGAATTAGTTTCATTTTGTATTAAAATGTTAATCTGTTTTTCCTGCTGGCTTTTTAAAATTTTTTAAATTGAATTTCAGTCCCTTGTACAGCTTAGGTTTTGTATAAGGATTGCAATTCACTTAAAATCTTTAGTATGTTAAATGCAGTGTGCATTTTAGCTAAAACATGTCCTACATGTTACTCAGTTAAGGTTAACCTATTAACAGTTACAAATAATTAGCTTAATTCACTTAAGAAAACTTGAAGGTGTTGGATGCTTCATAGAAACCCAAACTTGCCTTTCATCAATATTCATACCCGGAATTCTTGAAACTAAACCAAACCAAATTTAAAAAAAAAAAAAATACATTCCTATAGATTTTAGTTGGATTATTTTGAATTCCTATTTTTATTTCTGCGTTTGAGAAAACATACTGCAGTATGGTAAATAAATTCTGTGAGTTGTGTATTTGTGTTGATTTGACTTGTGTGTATTGTAGTGCTCATTGTAGCTTGACATCTTACTGTCAGAATATTCTGAAAGTTCTGTAAAATATTTATAGAATTATGAGATCTTTTGCAGGAAACTGGTTTTTTGCTGATTCTGTAATAGGAAAAGTATGAAAAGTATATTGTTAGATTAAACTTTTCAGTTAGTAGACTCAGAATTTTTTCTGACAGGTGATTTTCTTTCAATAAATTAATCATTTTCATTTATCCTTTAAAAAAGCAACATTACAAAGCAAATGCTATTTGAATAATGTCTAGACTTGTGACAGCATCTGAGAATATCCTTTGTTTGTCTTCGATTTGTTTCTTAAAGGGGTTGTGTTTTATACTACCTTTTTAATAAACAAACTCATGAACAGAACAAGTCTCTGCTGATTAGTTTCAGGATGACATATTTGTTTTTTTCCTCAGTAAAAGATACCATAATATTTGGTGCACAGGGGCTTCAGTTTATTAACCACATGTGTTAATGTGCCAGAGCTTCCAGCTGGACCCAGTAGTCATGTTGCTGGAACTGTAAGTGGGAATATGGTATTTGTTCCCTATTTATGGATTTGGTGTCAGCCTTCTTCCTGGCTTGGGGTGTTAATGGACCTGCATGGAAAGAAAAGGAGCAGGAGGGATCACTGCAGACACCGTAGTTAAAATTGAGATTGTGAAGAAGTTTTTAATAAGGACAAATAGAATTTTAATTTTTATTCTCAAAGTTTTGACCCTTTGAATGCTTCAAGCGCACTGGAAATCAGTCATTCAATTCCTGTACTGAAGAGTAGGGATGAAAATCCCATTTTACCCTGTAGTTCTTTCTAGGAGCTTTAAACTGATGCCATCTTAACCTGAGGAGAGCTTTAACTGTTAGCCTGAGAGGAAGATCTCAAATAAGGTCTTGAAAAGCTTTAGCAGAGGAAATCTCTGCTTTATGAGACAGTTTAGAAAAGGGAGTCAGAGCAGTGGAAATGTTGAAGGCTCTTACCCTGCTGGTGGACTGGAATCCAGTCTGTCTCACAATGAAAACGTGTTTACGCAAACAGTGTGTCAATAAAAGACTAAGCACCATCACGGGAACTCTCCCAGCCTGGTAGTTAAGTTGTTCTGGGAAGGGCTGAGGGCGGATTCATACGTATTTAGGCAGAGGGAATTGGATTGTGCTCTCCAGCTTTCTGGGTGAGTAAACAAACTCCTAAGCTACTCTATAAAAGACATAATGTCACCAGTTTGGTGACTAGTTCCTCAGTGTGGTTTTTTCCAGCTGAGACTGGCAAGTTTGACCCTGTTTCAGTGTTTCTGGAATGGCTGCAATTTGCTTATTTTGGTAAACTTTTTACAAAAAAAAAAAAAAAAAAAAAAAAAAACAAAACCTCTTTCCTGCTACAGAACAAGAATGATTTTTTTTTTCTTCCCTGTAGTTATTAAAACAAATCCAGCAAAGAAAAGTGAGAAAATTGATTATCCAGTTTTTCTGGATTGGAAACAGGTTTTTTTCTCATAGGTGTTTGTTGTTACCAATGAAAGAGTGAATATTCTGTAAGATAGGAAAAATCCTTTATCATCCTGGGCAAGTTTGGTTCATTGCCATATCTCATTTATCATCTTACTCCAAACTTTTCCAAAGTCCACAGTATCTTCTTTATTGTATACACATTGTCATAAAAAAACCCAAACAAACCTAAACCTACTTACAATCCTATTTTCCTCATTCCTGAAACCTCCTAACCTGGTTGACTCGTTGGAGTGCATTTCATGCATTCTTAGCAGATAGGCTGAAGGAAACGCCTCGTTCAGTGCAGCTGGAGGCTAGAAAGTGTGGGGAGTTCATGAACGTGCCTTGTCTTCTGCTGCAGTCGCTGCAGTGCACACAGAGCTGGCCAGGCCCAGAAAGGATCCCAACCTGCTGGACACAACATGAGTGTCCCACATCTGGAAAATCTGACTGACAGTGAGATAAGGTAGGAGAATTCACTGACTTCCTCAAATGTTCCCTTATTTGAGGAATAACTTGATGAGAGGGAATGCCTGCTTGTTAAATTGTGGTTTAATGCTTGAGAAGTGGGAGGATTTTTGTTTTTAAAACTGGTTTGAGCTACGTGAAATCAAGAATGAAGATTTCCCTGTCAGATGCTTCAGTGGTGGTAAATTAAACTACTGGCAAGTGTGGGGAATGTGGAAAATATTGTAAAGTATTAGGTCTTGTGGTGAGCTGTCAACAGTCACCACTCTTAAGCCTATGTTGACTACGGGTCCTTGTCCACTTGAAGGAGAAATAACTTGGACAAATCCTTGCACTATTTTGCCATTATTAACCCATTCTAAGAGTAGTGAGATATGAGTTGAGTCCATTTCATCCTGTGCTCCACTTTTACTCTATTTTGACAATGATTCATGACAGGCACAACTTGGAAGGATTTCTGTCTTTTGCAGCCCTTGTGCTGAGTGATGGAATAATAAGAAGTCCAGGTAATGAGGACTATAGTGCTGCAAGTTCAGGTCCTGTCTCCTGGGATGTTAGAATCCTTATGCCCATGTGATCACTGAGAGGACTGAGATGTAACCTAGGTTATACCCAGCCTTCCTCTGCCTACTTGTTGGAAAGCACAAGAGATTTTTAAGGGAAACACTGGGGGAAAAGAGATGTATTTTAAAGGAAAGAAGGTCATTTATTATTTTTCCAGCATTTTAACTGGTTACAATCACACAAGCTGCTGCACACAAACAAAAGATGCTAAAGGAGCCCAGAATTAATGTCAGGAGCTAGTAAAGCATGTTAATAAAGTGGTAAAAAGACATAATGGCTTGTACTGAGTGAAGAATGGGAAAAGTGATCCTCTGGGCCAGAACTAATGCTTCCTAAATTGTACGTTGATGTGTAGTGCTCGCATAGTTTAGGAAAAGCTGCTTCACTTCTTGCTGTCAAGATGACTTCTTGTCCTTTCTCAGGCCATTTGGTTGCTCATGTCTTCACCCATTTTTGGATTGGAATTTTCAATGGCAAGTGTTGCCCCCGGCTGAGCAATTGTAAAGTTCCTTAACCCAAATTGCAGGATGCTTTCTAAAAGAAGACAGGGAAAAACCAGTGTCTCTTCCTGTGCTCAAAGTCCTTCCAGTTGTGTGGCTGGGTTGTGCTAGTTCCTGCTTCCCCTCATGGGCCTTGGAAAGGTGCCTATAAATTGGGAGGAAGAGTTTCTTTAAGTTTTCTATGTCTGGGAAAGCTGGATCACTTTTAAAGTTGTGAAAGATTGTCTTCTGAATTAGAGTGTGGCCTTGCAGTTCTGCTCCCAACTGTGTTTAGGTGAATCTAGAAGGATGGGGCAAAGCAATAGAAATTCTAAAATAAAGACTAAGGAGCTCCTGAGTTTGGACATGAGTTAGCAGTTGGTGACAGGAGATTAGGGCTGGCTGAGCAAGTGTCCATGAGTCAGGGAGAATTAAACAGAGCACATGGTGGTGGGAGATGGAGGTAAACAAGCAAAACTAAATATGGAAGCAAATGATAAACATGGACAAGAAGTTTTTAGGTGAAGGCTTAAGCATTAGAATGGGGATAGATTGTGGCTTGACAACCTTAATCCTCATGTTTCCTAATACTTTCTGAATACTTGTCTTGCAGCCTGAGCAGTTTTTTTTTTATGTGCAAGAAAATTCAGAGAAACCATTTGAAGGCAGACTTTGCAGGCACTTCAGGGTATCCTTTGAGACACAAATGAGTGCAGTGTTTATTGGGAAGCTTCTGAGGATTAGGGGATGTATGACTAGGAAAGAAATCAGATGAATGCATTGAACTGGGTTAAGCAGCGGTGTGTATTGCATAGTTGGATGGAAACATATATCTAATGATTCATGAGGGTTTATGTGGTACGGCTGGCTATTGGCTAAAGGTTGCCCTGATCTCTGGAAAATAACAGCCTTCCTTTTGCTACCAAGGTAAATCAATTATACTATGCAGTGTCATGAGCTGACAATGAGACTGGAAAATTGAATAGAAACAGCAGGCACTTCACTTTATTTGTAGCCTTAGTCTTGCTAAATATGATTTTGATTAGAGCAGGACTTGTGAGCTCTGGCTGGGAAGTTGCTCCCTTGTGGTCAGAAACTGTACAAATGCATGAAAATGATGCTTCTCCAGGGCAAGCAGTGACATTCCTTGTCCTACTCTTACCATACCTGGCAGCAGAGATTTTTAAAGAGAACAAAAAGGAGCCTTATAGGCTTCTGTTGACTTCCTGCAAACTATTTTAGAGGAGTTCCTGCCTTATACCTGTAAATTCTGGTCAACCCACAGTGTGTTTTAGCAGTCTTGCTCCAAAGTTTAAAGCAGCTGGCAGAACCACCACATTCCTAGGTAAGTTGTTTCAAACTTCAAAAAGAAAAGGTTATTTCTTTTGTTGTTGTTTTGCGGTGTTTTTTACTTGAATTTGCCATGATTTGAATTTCCAATAATTTAATCTGAATGTCTTTTTCCAACAGGTGAAGCAACTAATTATTCTTAGAAGTCTTTTTGTTTTGGAGATCTGTGCTGGCAGTGATTAAGGTACTTCAGACTTTACCTCATCTAAAATTATTATTTTCAGCTCTAATGTAGTATAGTGGGGTTTGGGGTTTTTGTTGCTCTTGTTTTGTTTTTTGGTTTTTTTTCACTTTGTTGTTGTTTTTTGAGCAACACAAAAAACTAAATTGGTCAAAGCATTTTGATAACTTCACCCTGAACTTCATTCAGGGATAGTGCCACCTCTGAATTATTTTTTTTGCGTTTGTCAGTTCTTCCAGAGGGCAGATGCACACAGTACTACATCCTAAGCCCAGACTTGCAAAGTCAGGGTGAGAAATGAAAGCTGGTGGGTAGATATGCCCAAGTATTTAATTTTAGAAATATCTAATAGGGAAATCAATAAATAAGAGGTGCATGGAAAAAGCAGAAAAATAGAGAATCTATTCCTATTAATAAGTGTTCTTCTGGCCCCTACCATTTTTGGGAGGAAGCTGGGCTCACCACTCACTAGGCACTTGGAGATGAATATTGTCTCTTTGACCTGCCTGGTTTTTTTTTGGTTTGTGTTTTTTGAGTTTTGGTTGGGTTTTTTTTGTTGTGAGTTTTGGGTTGTTTTTTTTCAGGGACTGTTGGTCATTGAAAATGGAAGAAACAAGGAAGCTTTCCCCGAAGCTGAGTAAAATCAAAGAGCCTGTGAAAACAGAATGGGGATCTCAGAGTGTGGTGTTCACCTATTTCCAAGGGGACATTAACAGCATGGTAGATGAACATTTTTCTAGAGCTCTCAGCAATGTCAAGAACCCCCAAGACCTGAGCACAAAGCACAAGGGTGAGACTGTTGTCCTGAAAACCGGTGAGCTCCTTTCCATAAGTGAGCCTGGGGTTGTATGGGGATGACTGGCTTTTACTAAGGAATTTAAGATCCCTTGAGCTTAATTTTGAAATTGTGTGCAAACAGAAAACAGTAGAATCATACTTGTAAAGCCTTAGGCTATGTAGCTGGGAATTCCTGGGTAAATCTCTGTGATTGCTGGAGTGATTCCTAAGCTTTCCATGGGCCTGTTGGCAGGACTAGGTCATCATTTTCCAGCCAAGTGTCCCCATCACTGCTGGGTGCAATAAGTGCGTTATGACTTAAGTTGTCATCTTCACAAAAATATATTTGTCTAAGCTTGCAGCTGTCAAAAACCTGCCTAAGTTGATGGTTGTGTAGTACACATACTACAGTAGAAATACTTAGTAGAAAGATTGATGGTGGTGGTTTAATCTGCTTTTATTATGAATTTGTGGTTGATTTTTAAGATAAGCAGCACTAAAGTGATTTTGTATTTCTGTAAAAATGAATATGCAATGTGGTAGCATTCCCTTAGAAGTCCACTGGAATTTGCCTTGGGAAAAAAGTAAGAATTGATGAGACTTCAGATGCTTTTTTTTTTTTTTCCTCTTTTTAAGTAGACAGCATGTCTCCCCATCAGTGGAATTTTTCTTCGCATTGCTACAAACCATATCCATCATCTTCTTCAACAAGCATGGCAGCTTCTACTCTGAATTTTTCTACTGCTGGTATGGTAGGCCAGTGCCAGCCATCGTCTCTGCGGAGTCGTCCAGCTCAACCTGCAGATTTATGGCCCTTCCCTCCAACTGGGACTCCCAGTGCCACCGGTTCAGTGTATCCTCACACCCTCCCTGACCTGCATGCAGCCGATGAGCTGGTCTCTGACAGGAAATACAGTTCTCTTCTTGGCCTTCTGCAACAGGAAAGGTGCTTAACATCCATGCAAGAATGCACCATGAAGCAACACTCAAGTTCTGCTTGTATGACTGGACCTGCAAGGTTACAAAATATGAGTCAAAGTTCAGCTCCTGGGGGAGGTAAGAAAATACTATCACTTTATTCTTTGACGACATCTGATGTAAAGTGACAGAATAATGCCATATGTTCCTAAGCCTTTCAAGCCAGATCCAACTTCTGGCAAACTCACAGAAATCTTTTACAGTAGATAACCCTGATATGTACTATAGTACTTAGAATCAATTAGCCATATAGTATGGGTTAATCAAAAAATGTGCAAAAAATTGTGCCTACTCGCACAATATTTTACCTCTGGCTTACATTGGGGAGACATTTTAAGTGACTATAAGCATTATTCATAGTGCTATCTTAATCTCTAATAGGCATGGGTAATAGGTGTGGTGTTTACCAGATGCTCCCTCATTGGGACCAGAAAGAGGTGGCCAGGAAAGATCCCTGAGCAGCCTCTCTTACTGTGCAGGCTGTTAATTATGCTCTGAGTACAGTGTGGGAAACTACAGCCCTTACCAGCATGACCAGGGGTTTTTCTCCCTCCCAGTCTCTGTCTGTAGCTGGAATGGTGAGGATACAGGGGCTGGTGGACCAGCCTTGCCTTGTCTCCGGGCTAAGAGCTCCCTGCCATGAGGTGCTGCTGCCCTGCATGCCAAAGGCTATGTCTGCTCCCTGCAGATTTCCCAGAGCTAATGCAATTCACACAGTGGTGATTGTTGCTTATTATCCACAATTACTAGGAATCCCAATCCAAGGTACTACCAGTGCACAGCAGAAAGATGCCTGAAGTTCATTTATGTCCCCACAGCATCTAGATCTGCTGGATAAAATTGTTCTCTTGTGAGTAATTCTGCCTTTGAGAAGGTCTCTGGGGTCAGGCTTCCTGGCCAAAGTGCTGATGCCTGTTGGGGTACATCTGCATTGCTGTTCCTGGGCATTCCCCAGTCAGGCAGCTTGACACTGGTCTGCAAGGAAAAGGATTGTGAAATTGTTTAGGGAGTCTGCTGGAAAAATACACTGCGTCCTTCCTGGTGCTTCTAAACAAAAAACACTGGGCATGTGAAGAAGCAATCCTGAGGCTTAGGTTTTGAAAAATAAGCAGCTGTGAAATACCTCCTGGTTACCGAGTTTCGAAACTGCATCTGCAGGAATTTGGCAAAATGTGGGCTAAAGACTGCCTGCAGATACAAGCAGGAATTTATCTACAGTTCCTCATTTGAGGATACAACAGATCTATGTTATGAGGACCCTGACCGTACGTGTTTTGCTAACTCATTACTGCTAGAATGTCTAATGCCTGTCTGTTCATGTAAAAGGGAGAGTGTCTGTATCTTCAGCTGGAATGCAAACTGTCTGCTCATGGTATATGAGCAGAGGTTTTCTGTATGAGTTGCATAGGCAGTCACCCTGGACTTTGTGTAGGTAGTGAATGAGAGTTTAATTTCTTTAAAGACACTCTCTGAACAGGGATCTCATTTAAGAACAAGGTAAGGTGCCCTCTTCCCCCATGGGGGCAATGCGAGCCTATCAAGGCTTGGGAGCCCCAGGAACTGACCCCTTCAGAAAAAGAGCTATTTCATTAAATTAGTCTTGTGTTGATAACAGGGAAGCACTGCTAACAACAGTGGACTTTTTTTCCCCGAAATTTCAGAAAGAAAATGAGAGAGGAAAAAATTGAAAAGGAAATTAAACAGTTCAGTGTTCTCCAGCCATTACCAATTAAAGCTGTTTCTTCCAGGATGTATACAGGGCCTTTCTGAATATTTGGGAGCCTCTAAGCACCACACATGTAATGCCATCCTTGTGATTATCAAACAACCCAACAAGGATCAATAAGAAATGGCTGATCCATGTTCACAGGGAGTCTTTGGCAAATCCCTAGGATGTGTACATTTGGTTCAGCTATGGGAGTCCTTGTTTCCTGGCTCTATCTGTTAAATATACTTCTTCTTGCTCTGTGTAATGTTTAAGAACAGCTGATATTTATATTTATGATAGTGTATGTTGCTGTGCCAGACAGCACAGAGCTCCTCAGCACCTGTGCTATAGGCTGGGCTGCAAAAGCGCAAGGTTTCTTTAGTAACTGCAGTCTACTTTTAGCTCTGTGCTGAATCTCTGCTCATCCCCAGTATTTTAAATTTTTTTTTAAGAGAGGAAAGCAAGCTCTTACCAAGGCTCAGAAAATCCCAGTGTAAGCCATGCCACTGAAGGTGAGTAAAGAAACCAGCAGGTTTAGAACAAATCAGACAGCAGTCTTGCTCATGCATGCAGTATTGAAGATCTTCCTTGTTTGCTTTTGTATTTCAAAAGCTCATTTTTCCCCCAGATAGAACCACTACCTCCCACAACTACATTAACAAAGACAAAAAACACCCGCTACATTCTATTAAAATGAGATACATGGGGTTTTTTTACCCCATCATTTTACCTTAGTTTTTGTGCTTATACCTTCAGGCTGCCATTTCACAATGCCTGTTTTGCACTCGCTGTCCAAGTTTCAGATCCCAGAAAGATAGTACAGCCCTTGCTTTATACCTCAAGCACGCATGTGGTAGCACTGCTGCAGTTTGCACCAACAAACCCACCATACTGCTGGGTGAGTTGTTCTAAGAAATTATTCCCAAAGCATTCAGGCTTCCTTATTTTTACTAGTCTCTTGGTATTGGTCATACCCCGTCGTTGGTTCTTCTTCTGATGTGCAGTTTTGGGGATAGTTTGAATAGGTCATTCTGGTTATTCTAGTAAGGGTTCTTCTGCACCAAACCCAAAGGTGTGATTTTGTTTGCACAACATCTTAAAGAGATTGCAAGGACTGTGCTCTTTGATTGTCCTGATGCTGCTGTGTCTTTCAGGTATTCAGATTCATGACAGAAGACGAGATTTGTACTTCTAGCAACTGAATGTTTCTACTTTGTTCTGAAAAAGAAAGTTATTTCTGTGAACTTTTATTATTTGCAACTGTGAATCAAGAAGAAATTAACTGCAGCTATCCTGTATTTTTTCTCTCAGCTGGAAGAATACATGTACTATTTACTGTTTGGGGAATGACAAAATAATCCTTTTCTATACAGTAAATAATTTCTAATGTTTGTGGTATTAACCTGGGCCATATGTTTGTTGTGGCCATAAATTGTCTTTTTAAGGCTTTTCATGTAGCCCTCTTGAAAGGACTCCTGCCCTTTTTAATCTTTCTGTGTTTATTAATTTACCACCTCCTGATAAGAAGAAAAATTCTTATCAATGCAGCTGATAACCTGTAAGTGCAGGGATGCAGTTAGCATAAATTCAATGCTGCAACTTCTTAGCTTTATTTGCTATCTCCATATTGATTAAAACAGTCTTAGGCCACTGGCAAGAGACTTCAACCACAGGCCAGCAAAGCACATTATTTATGTTTTGAAAGTGCTGCAATTTATAACCATACTTGCAATTCCTAGGGATACTCTTCAGAAGGTATATAATATACTTATGCCTGAAGGCCCTGTTTTGCCCTCTCACTAATGTATCATCATCCTCTAGAAAGCAGTGAATTCATAGTAGCTTTGAGAGGAAACCTTGATTCTCATTGGGTGCAATTAAAATACCATTCAGCAAAAATCTGCAGGTAGGAGTGTTCTATTTTCTCAGCTTCTCTGCGGGTGTAAGAGATTCTTATGGTAAATAAGCTCTGAGGGTTTATCTTTTCCTTCTCCATTGGTTATACATTAATATAATATAATAGAGCACGATTAGCTTTTTCTGACAGCTCTATGTAGTTGCTGAGGGCAATATGACCTTTTAGATGGCAGAGCTTGTGATTTTTATAGAACAAAACCTGAACTGGTAAAAATGTTTATGACTGTTACATCAGATATCTCTGCTGCCACAGGTCCAGTTATAACAGCTTGTATAATTTTATAAATAATGAGTTTAGCAACATCAGGCATTTATGGTACAAATTTACAAACTGAGATTTGTTTCAAGGAATTTTTTTTTAATTTTACAAGTTTGTTCTAGCAGTTGCATGTTCTACATCAACCTGAGATCACAAGGGGAACTGTTTCAACTGAACTAATAAAAGATGCACCAATGTCCTGTCTCGCTATAGATGAGCACTGAAAAAAAACCCCACTCTTTTTTAATATTTCTACAAAAAAATCCCTTTCTTCTCTTTTAAGTTTACAAATACTTATCCAAGTAGTTTTGTTATCCCAAGTCACTTAATTACCTGATTTTTAAGGCTACATGGTAATATAATTTGACTTCGTCTATGAGCCAAAGCAAAGATTTCCATCCTGTGTTGTGTACATCTGTCTTACTGGCATGTGCTATAATTCTATTACTTAAAAATATTTTATTTTTTTTCCTCCCTCTTCCATCCCTTCTAAAGGAAAATGCTTATATAATTTCCCTGCAAGGTCTTAAAAGACAGTCTATTCAAATGCTCTTAAATGTAGTGCTTCCCTTGGGAGGCTGGGAATATTCAAGATGACTTATAAAACCCTTGGTTCTGGTGAATCAGACAAGTGGGGTTGGACGGGGGGGAAGCCCTTGTTTTTAAATGTGTGTCCCTTATTGCAAGAACATGAGGCATCAGTGGCTCTGCCTTCACAGGGTCATGCTGAGCTGTTGCTGCAAGGTTTGTGTCCTCATTGTCCAGCCGTCTGGCAGACCTGGGGGAAAGGGAACAAGTCTCCAAGTAGCCCAAAGGTCCCTGGACCCCTTGCCAGTGCAGGCTCCACACCAGGCACACAGGTGCTTACTCTCTTCCCTGGCTTTCAGAGGAATGAGGATGGAATAGAGAGCTGTGGCACAGAGGCTCTGCTACTCTGTGCCACATTTTGGCACATTTGTCTTATACCATCACAGCACCATGCACCAGAGTGTACCCGGGTTTGTGGCATCTCGCTGCTCTTCTGCAATAAACATAGTTAACCCATCACTGCAATTTGCCTTTAATGATTAAGTATAGGAGAGTTTTGAATATTTCACAGCAGTTTCCTACACCAGGTAGGCTTTTCTTGATACATGTATAGATTAAAACAATATAGATACACATATAGGCTCCTCTAGAATATTGTTTGTCTGGAGTGGAGTGTTTCTTGCATTCAAGCCCAGGATGTTGCTGTGTTCCTCTGCTGCTCTGCTGCTGTCATGCTCCAGTGACTGTCTTCACTCCCATTCAGCGTGTACTCTCCTTGCTGGCAAGGACTTGGCAACTGGGATGCTGCATCCAGCTGCTGCCATCTGGTACTTTCCAGTTATCTTCGGTCCCTCCTCTGAATGCAGCAGTCCTGGAGGTGGTGGGAGAAGGGATGCTGGATGTTCCCCTTTCATCAGCTTCAGATCCCCCAAATGCCAATGGACCTCTGCTGAGACCATTCCAAAGGATAGACAGGGGCCGGGTGTTACATCCCTGTAAGTGAATGGGGCTCTCGGGGCTGTGGTTTAATGGTGAACACAGTGATGCTGGGTTAATGGCTGGATTTGATGATCTGGGAGGTCTTTCCAACCATAATGATTTTATGATTTTCTATTAATTTACTGACCCTGTGAGAAACCACTACTTGCCTTTAATTGGGTGTCCTCTAGTCCAGGAATAACTTGTTTGCACAGATGGCTTTTCTCCTGTCTTTTTCTGATGGACAGATGAGATGCCATCTACATGCTTTATGAGCTCTGGTCAGAGATTAATGCATCTGTGAGATGCATTAGTCTCAGAGACTGATGTCGAGCACTGGACGCACCTGCCCTGTGTGGAGTCTAGGCCTTTTTTTACCCAGCTGCAGGAACGGATGTGCATTTTTTTCACCATCTGTGTCCCAGGACACAGACACTTTGCAGGCACCTTGGTTTGACTCCTCACATGAGCTGGCTCTGGTCCAGGTCCTCCTCTGATGGTCAGAAAAACCTTGTGGGTGGCTGGGAGCAGCAAGCTGGCTTAGGTACTCCACCCCACTTTAATCACGCATTAGCAGTGCTAAAAATAGCCCCAGACTGCTGTGACAAAAAGAGATTCTTTTGCTGTGAAAGAACAGCCTAAAGTGTTATATATATTTAAAAAAAAATAGGTCTGCTCATCCCTTTCAAAGGGAAAACAAGCTTTCATTTGCTTTCATTTCTGTTCAGGTGTCAATTAATTTGTCTCATCCCAGGTGAGCAAGGGACACCTCTTGTACCCATGTGGTATGTAGCCTTTGGTAAACACTCACTTGTCACTGGAATTTTTTCCTGTCTTGTGGTTTTTAATCCCCTTCTCTTGCAGGCCTTACCAAGCATGGTCCAGGGTAAAAGCGTTGTTGCACCACTTTGTTCTGTGTTCTGTTTTCCTGCAGTGCCTGGTTGAAAACATTGCATGTTTTGGGCTCAGGCCTCTGTTCCCCTTAGCCGCTGACCCACTGAGAGTTTGGTTTGGTACTCCTTTGAGCTAGCATATATGATTACATTTGGAGGATTTCAGCAGAAAACTAGTGGTTTTGGTGTCTTGGTATCTGGGAAGGGTTTCAGTATCACAGGCTGTGTGTTACTGGTCTGACAATATTGCTGCACAAGCAGCTGCACTGTGGTCATATGCTACAGATCACAATTTATTTACTGAGGAGGTGCAAAACTAGCTGAGTGCTGAGCAGGCAGCAGCTGGGCTGTCCAGGACAGCACAGAGGATGTTTTCAAGTGCCTGGAGCCATAATGGAGCTGGCTGAGCCAATGTGAGCCAACTCAGATGTGGTGTTCCCCAAAACGGGGTCCAGCAGGAGTGCCCAGGGTCCCCTGTGAGCCACCATGAACCTGGCTGAGCCCCAGGAATTCACTGCTGATTCATGCTGTCCCCCAGCCTGATTTCTAGGTGGGGGTTTAAGTTGGGCGCAGCAAAGCCCTGAGAAAAGTGGCTGCTTCCCTGACCTTCATCCTCACCTCTTGTACCCCCATCTTTTTCCATTGTCACAGCCCAAGATTTGCAAGCTCTGGATTTGTGTCTGACCAGGGACATTCGTGTTTTCCCCATCTATCTCTCTCCAAAAGGCTAATGCTGGAATCCGCACAGGCTTATTAAAATACCATCAAGCAGCATTTCATTCTGGAATGCAACAGTATTACAGCTCCTGCTTATGACTTTCCACCTGAGATAAGGATAAAATAACAGCTCTTCCCCACACAAAAATAAAAAATTTCTCTGCTCAGAATTATAAAGCAATCACTTAGCTCCCAATACCATGTTTTCCCAGAGCGAGGTGTCACTTTAGATAGACCCCTCTGCCAAACAGAAAAAGAAATTGAGTGGATAGAAGGAAACTGAATGTACTGAACTCCCAGAGGGCATCTCTAGCCACTGAGCACAGCCTAAAATAATCCGGTACCAGCTGTCTGTTGGACACTGTCACCCTGAGCCTGGAGAGCAGCGCCGATGCACCCGTGCTCCATGGGCTCCATGTGAACTGCCCAAACATCATGAAGTCTCAAGCATGTGCAGGATAAATTATATATAAGAGAAGTTGCCATGTGCAGCTCCCCAGCCAAGGAACAATATGTTAAAAGTGATGGGCAATAAGGAAAGTCCTCCAGCTAGACTTTTTGATGCATAAAGTTGTTTGTTTTTTTTTTCTTTTCCAAGGTAGACTAAGTCAATTCTAAGGAAAACTTCCTGGCTTTACTTAAACTGTCACATAACCAAAACATTTGAGGCATTTAATACTATCACAGTTCCACCTCACATTATTTGTTGGTGCTGGATTTGTGCCACATTTTAAGAAAAGATTAGCATAAAAACACTCTTTTCCCCCTCCTTTCCAAGGTTGCACTAATGACTGCTGACTGTAAGTGTGCAAAGAACAGTCTGGCATTATTTTGCCTGCAAATGAAAAAGGGACTATGCTAGAAAAACAGCATTATGGTTTGTGCCTCTTGTGGGTGCCCAAAAACCGAGTTTGCTGCATAGCACAATGGTGATTATTTTACTCTGAGTAAAAGTACTCTGAGTAAAAGAGCAGGGGCAGGAGAGGCTGGGCCTGTTTCCACTCTGCTCCGTACAGGATTTAAGCACCCTCTTGCTGACATCTACATTTGCAAACAGAGCATGAACTGATTACCCAACATGTGCCCTGGATGATTGGGACTCTTTTTCTGGGTTTGTTCAAATCTGTAGGACCAGGATCATGGCTGCATCACTGTTTCCTGCAAAAAAAATTATTACAGAGAATTCGCTTTATTGGATGGATTTAAGGCATAAAATCCACATGTATCACCACTAAGGTGATGCACTGAACAGAGTTGATCTGTGGGACTCCTTCCCCCTTTCCCCCCCAAGCTAGGGCTGAGCTGCTGATAGGGCATGAGTCAGGACAGGGCTGGAGGATCAGCTGGGTCTGAAGCGGAGGCTTCTATGTCTGCCCTTCAGAACACGCTGTAGGGATGGTTGGACAATGGGGAAGATCAGGAGGCAAAGTCATAGTGGAGCTCACAGACATGGGCAGACAGCAAGTCAGGGATGTGTCTCATCCCTGCAAGGCATCCTGGGCAGCATCCTCCTGGCACAGGCACAAACAAGAACCACCTGCCTGCACAGAAACCTGTTGTCTGCCCACAGACTGTGTAGAGGTATCCCAAAAAGCAGTCTCATTTTTTTTGGGGATTGCATTTTTTTTTCCTTGCTTCACAGGAAAGCAGTCTGAAACTACTGTTGAGAAATGACAGTTTGGGAAGCAGCTCTGGAATCATCCTGCAGGGTGCTGGTGCTGCAGCAGGCTGCCAGGCTGCTCTGATTCCAGGCAGTTTTCCCACACTGCCACAGGCTGCAGGGCACAAAACAACCATGTAACAGTGACTAATGAGAATGGCTGCCTGTCTTTATGAAGAAGCTTGGGAAGGGAGGAGCTTCAGGGAAATTGCTCCTCCTTGGCTGGGAAAAATGCTTTCTGTGGTTTTGCAAACTGGGGAGAACAAGAGCCAGATTTATACCCCTGTGCAAATCCAACCCCTGATCTGTCATACACACAGCTGCAGCAGGCACAAAAATCTGCTTTAATACAGACTGAAAAACCCAGGATTTCCTGGCCTGATTCTGCCTTTTATGCTCATGGAGGCAGACACAGGCTCCTTCAGATGCAGTGGAGCATCAGGAGCTGCAGCTGTGGCAGTCCTGCCCATGCCTCTGACTTTAAGTCAATAAGAGTAGGAATGTTGCACATCCCTGTAGGAATGATCAAAGGAAGAAATTATTGTCCCTAGTCTCTCTGGCTCAGTTTGTGCAGTTCTGCGATTATGTTCATCTCTTTTAGCAATCTTGAAAGGAGGGAGAGAAATCTATAATTAAATCAATACATATGTAAATGAGCATCTGCCACAGGACCAGTTTTACTTCTTTGTGTAAAGCATGCATTTCTGTTGATGCATTATTTGTGACATATTCTTTGTATATAAGAGTGTCATTATGTTGGATTTTGGCTTGATTTAAGCAGTTAAATGAGTCAAACCATTCTACGCATTTGCAGGATTTTTTAAAGCTGTTACATTGGCTCTTGATGTGTATTCTTGATGCTGTCCTCAGCTGACAGCTACTTTGGTGATTTCTGATTATTCAGAAGTAGGTTTGGATGCATTATTCAGGTAATAACAAGGTTTTGGGTTTTCACTGATCAAATGTGGTTGGATGTAAAACTAAGAGCCTTTCTTGCTAGCCTGCATTCAGACCTGGTTTGTTTCTGGACTTCTCTTAGAGCCCTTTGGAAGCAATGGCTTCACTCACTTCAGTCTCATTCCTTGGTGGCTCTAAAATCAAGTAGCTCTATTTCATTCATCTAGCATACAGGAAAAATACTGAGAGTGTAGAGTCTTTATGCCATGAAAGAAGATACTGTTATTGCCCAATTAGGAAATTAGTCTGGTCTTGCATTTTTTCTGAATGCTCAGTGCTGCTGTGTAACTGAATATTCAGGGATAAATGTGATCCATTATTTTTTGTTTGTTTTCAGAGCTTGAACCTCCCTAAGTCTCTCTTCAAAAAATTTGATGTATTCTTGGCTGGTCTCTTTGGAAATAATAATAGTATTGGTGATTGTGATGTTTACAATCATTTGTTTTGCAGGGACACTCCAGGGGTTGCTGGGCTTCTGTGCTTGGGTGTTGCTGGTGCGTGGGCAGCAAGGTCGGAGGATGAGCATCTCCTCCTAACTTGGGAAGTCCAGCTGTGTCAGTATGGCTTAGTCAGGAAGGTTGCTTGATCTCATCCTGTTATATATGTATTTTTTCTGCAACAGGTTTTCACACTTGTGCATAGTCCCTGCGTCATTGGATCAAGCAAACGCTACATCTCTCTTTGCTTTCTGGGGTTTTTCTCTTTATCTCCTGCCTTGTGTTACTTCCACCTCTAGGATGAAAGGAGAGCAGTCATAATAGCAAATCCAAATGTCTGACTACTTCTGCATATTTCAGCACCTGGTAATTATCACTCTGTGCCTGAGGGTGTGCAATGCATTTGCACATGTGCCATCAACTTTGCCTCTGGTTTGTGAGTGCACTCCTGGCGCTGCTGGGGCTTGTGAGAGATACATGTGCAGCTCCTGGGTGACAGATACCATATCATGATGCTGGCATGTTAATTCCAAGAGACTCCATCCAGACAAGCCTCATCTGCTGTGGAGATGTTCAGAATGAAAAGATGCTTAATGAACCCAAGGACTTTGACATTTGTCACGCTCTACTACTGCTGCAGTCCTTGAACAGTACATTGGCTGTATAAACAGCAAAAGACCCAAGAATTAGTAATGGTTTAGGGCAAGGAACACAATATCTTTTTTGCCTTTTGATAAAAGAGGAAGATATTTGGTAAAGCAACCTGCAATGCCCAGTGGAGGAAGAATAATGCAAAGTTCATGCCTGCTCCAGGCACAGTGCTCTGCATATGCCTTAGTCCCTGAAAGGTGACAGTAACAGGCTGTAGGCAAGCTAGATCTTCTTCCTAAGGTCCAGGCTTCAACAGCTACCCCTGTTTCCCAGGGAGCCACGATGTGTCCCAGAGCTGCTGTCAAACAGTGTAGTGTGGGAGGCAAACTTTCCATCAGGTTCAGCTTGGAGAAGTGCCACATTACTGCACTTCATCAGTAAAACCAGCAAATTCTCAGGGCTGAGGAAATGAAAGCTGTAGAGCAGCTCGGCAAGGATCAGATTAGGTGAAGCAAGGAGAAAGAAGTGTTTCTGTTGCAGTGTGTGACCAGACTGTGGTGCTTCCAGCTCAGGGATGCTGTGGGGGAGAGCAGGAAGTACAGGTCTCTCTGAAATGCAGCTCTCTGGATGTAAGCCCCAGTGTAGGAAGTTACAAGCAAACTTTGAAGTGCACAAGTCCTTAATTTCCTTGGTTATCAGCTGCTCTTGGAGATCAGAATTGCATCTTTGATCTGAAGGTAGGATGGCTTTTATGCCTTGTGTCTCCTGAGCTCCAGCTGGGATGGGCTGGAATCGTAATCCAGCCCTTGCTCCATGTGATGGTGTATACTGAGCATCATGCAACCCCATCTCGCATCCCCTAATGTTGTGTGTGCGGACCAAAACCACTGGGTATTGTGCTGTCAATCCAGGTGAGAGCTCCTGCCACCACCACACCCTGCAGGAGCACAGAAATTCAGGAATTGTGTCTGGTCAATTCTTCCTTGGCCTTAATCACATCCCACAGCTGCAAATGCTGGGGTTTCATAGAGATGTATGAAACCCTCAAGGGCTCCTCATTAAATTTGTACACTAATATCCCCAAGACAGCCATGGAATTTCAAGAGCATTTAATTTCCCATGCGGAGTTCTGGTCTTTTTCCTACCTGAGGCATAATTTTATCAAGGACTGACTGGCACGTGGCTACCCAGCAGGAGCCACCTCATTGCAAAGGGTTGTAGTGGTGGCTGTTAGGGAAGAAATTTCCTCTTCATTCTGGGATGGAGCAAAAAATTGCCCCATCCAATGAACACAGATTATCCATAAGAAGAGGACATTGCAGCGGAGGTTTCCAGGGAATATTGCTTCTCCTGTACCATGCAAGCAGGGTGGCATGCCCCCATCTGTGTGAAGGGATTGTAAATTGTGCTTCTTCCCAAGTCTGGAGAGATATATATCAGGATTTTGGTAAATCTGCTTAGAGCAAGGAGTGATTATCCAGTTCTTTTCTTTGTGATAGTGCCTTTGGCCATGACCAAAGAGAACCTGAGGAACCTGGTGTGCATATCAGTGGGGACAGTGTTTGGCAGCTCCTGAAATAGGCTTAAAGGACATAGTTTGTCTTAGAGATACCCGTTGCCTGCTGTCAATCAGATCCAACCCTTCCAAACTGTTCCTTCCAGGGCACCTTGGACTTTTTGACTTTGGACTTTGGAGCTCTGTTCTCCTGGGAGATGCCTGTCCTTCCTCACCATGCAGGGCGGAAAATTTGCTTTATGTCTTCTCCCTGTGATCTCAGGTATGTGAGAGCTCTAGGTTTGTACAAAACTCTTTCAGGAATATTTGAAAACTGCGGCTCATTCCCAGAGATCTGAATCATATGCTTCTACCCTCTAGGACAAGCTCAATGGGTTTTCTGGCTATTGTAGACCAAGAGGTCCTTTCTACCTAAAGTCTTCTGAGGCTGCTGTAAGCAGCAGCCAGTGCTCAGAAAATGAACCCAGTAAACACTGGAAGAAGATTGTGTAATTAGCTGGTTTTGTGGTTCATGATAGTTTTGCATGGGTGGGCACTGTGGTGTGAACCTACTTTCAGTTCCACTGATTTTTTTGCCCTGCAAAACTTAAAAAAACCACACTGACTCCTCTTTTCAAAGACCCCCAACAACCACTCCAGAGGTTGCATGCTCTGCTGTTATGAAGGGAATTTGGGGTAAATTTGGCTTCCTGCACCAAATCCAGGCCGTGGCTTAGAGAATCTCTCTGCATCATGTGTCAGTGCAACAGAGCTTTACAGGTGTGATTGTGGCAGCACTAACACTCAGCATTGCACTCCATTATTAGTAGCTGTAGTGATTCAGCTCAGTTCTTGGAAAATTAGGATGAATTCCTGGGTAAGGAAGCCAGGAAGAGAAGTGATGTTCCTCAGGAGCTGCATTGCAGAGTAGGAACTCAAGAGTAGCTCATGGGAGGGCTGAGACCTTGTGGTGGGTTGACCTTGCTGCCAGATGCCCACCCAGCCACTCCACGAGACAGGGGAGGAAGATAAGATGAAAAAGGGCTTGGAGATGACTCTGAAATTACCATCGTGTCCAAAACAGACTCGGGGGCGGGCCGGGGCGGGGAAGCTTTTGCTTATCCTGCAGCCTCACTTCAGGATACAATACACTTTGAAATTATATTGCTCTGCAGATTAGAGCTGGCATAGAGATTGTTTTCTATATAGGCTGAATCTATTTGGATGTTTATATCTCTGGATCTTTACCCAGCAACAGAGATGCCTCATTTCACTAGTGATGAAACTGAGACCAGGTGACTTATCTAAGGTATCATAAGCAACCAGACACAGGCAGCAAGAGAAAGTGAGTGTCCTGCCTTTCAGATCTCTCCATCTATAAGCCCAGATCCCAAAGGCAAACAAGATCCACATCCTAGCTGGCCCACGGACTGCAAGGGGATGCAAGGACACTCATGCTGAGGGCACAAACTGGGATGTGCTCTAGGTTTGCTTTCCTTCCTGTCCAACCACTGAACCCAGTTTCCGGTATGGTTCCCCCAATTACTGTCATAGAGATGACAACACAATACTTACGTGGGTAGATTTTCTTGTGGCTCAGCAAAATGGTGATTGTTGCATGTTCATCTTCCCCTCCCTGAACACTGGGGAGAAATGGTCCTTTTTTCCCTGTCCTTAGGCTTAGTGCCGGTGGTGTTTTCCTTGAACAGGGTGTCTGGGGTTTTCCTTTCTCTGTATTTTACAGCAAGTGGCCATTCCAGCATTCAAGCCTCTCTGACTGCATCACCTCTCTGTAATACTTCCCTCCAGCTGTGCAGGGGGTTTCAGGCCAAAGATTTTCCACTTTGAAATAAGGTTGCTTTTCTGCTAAAAAGAGAATTCGAGCCTCTGGGGTTTGGTGACTCATTCAAGCAAGTCAGAAGAAATATGTCCAACAATTTGGACTTATTAGGGAGCCGCTCTGTAAAGAGAACGTGTGTCCTGAAAAGCATCTGTGTGTCCCCAGGCCAGGTCTAGTCAGCCAAAGTAAGGGCATGGTTGTTCCAAGGGGGTGTGGGGATGTGCTGCTGGGGACTCTGGATGAGCCTGGGCACCAGTAAAGAAGCAAGAAGCTGAAATCCCATGGCCCTGCAATTTGATGTGGTGATCTGGACCCATAAGTAGCATCCCCCCACGAGGCACATAGCTCTGTGTCTGATTTATTGTGCATGAGTTATGTTTGTAGGAGTCTTCTCCATGAGAAACTTGTTCCTCTGATGTGACTTCATCCTGGGGGACCTGCATGTGGATAATCATCTCTGTTTTGGGTTTTTTTTAGCACCATCATCTCCTGAAACAGAGTGCTTGAACAAGCCATTTTTCTTTGGTTTTTCTACACTTTTTTTTTTTCGCGTCTTATGGGAAAGCTCTAGCAAGGATGAAGCAGCTGGCACATTCAGGGGTTTCCAGCCACCAGCCTGTCACAGCCTGAGTATGGTGGGGGAGAGACCAGGCATGGGGACACAAGAAGGGCTGGTGTTCTGCAGATGCTACCTGGATGCAACTCTGGCCCCTGTGGTAAATGTGAGATGAGCTGATGTCTCCAAGCCTCTGTAAATAGACAGGGAGCTCCAAGAAGCACCCTCTGTCTGCCAGTAAGAGCTTCTGGTACCTAGAAATTGTAGCGGCTTTGTTCCCAGCATCAGCAGGATGCAGGAGCTGGGGCTGCAGCATCCTCCTGGACATGCCCTCCTTTCATGTCAGGGCCTTGCTGGCTGTGATCCACCCAAGCTGGAGCCACCTCTGATGGTTCTGTAGGGTATTGTGCTGCTCTGTACTCAGCCCACAATCAGGAGTTTCTACAAAAGGGAGGACATTCACTTTCTTTCTGGGGGCTGTCTATGCTCCTTTGGCCATCAGCAGAACCAGCTGAGCAAGGTCAGTGCTCAGCCCAAGCCCAGGCTTTGCACCCCCTCTGGTCAGGGTGTCAGGGCTGCCAGGCTGGCCTGGGGCTGTCACCCACTCTTCCCCACTGTGGCTGCCAGTGTTTGGGCTGAGCACACACTGAGCCAGCCCTGTTCCCGTGGACTGTGGGGAAAGCCATTGTGAACCTTGACAAGACACTCACCAATCATGAGGTGCCGCTTCCTTGCGAAGGGAACCTGCACCTGAGGTCTCTTCAGACAGAGGAATTCCTGAAACATCCATGTTTTATGGAAACTGGACTTCTTATTTTCTCTGCACAGGTTTTGTCCCTTGCATGAGAACAAAGAACATTGTTATGTCAGCAGCAGCTTTTGCAGCTTTACTTTGCTCTTTTTGCCTCTGCAGCCTAAACTGTGGCTACATCCCTAGGCCACTGGGCAGGTGAGGCAGGATGTGTGCTTGACTGCAGGGCTTCTCTGGCATCTCCTGTGGCATCACATTCCAGCATGGAGACCCTTCATTTTTAACCACAGTTTTCCAGGTGGCTGTGTGAGGCAGCGATGGAGATGTGGATCGGGCAGGGAGAGGAGCTGGAGGAATCAGTAGATGGCAGAGTTGTTCTCTGCTCTCTGCTGTTCCTCTCACAGGGTCACGGGGATTTTATGGGGGATTTGTTACCAAGATGATGCCCCAGAGCCGTAGGTATTCAGCCTGGCCAAGGAGCAAGCTCAGGCTGGAGCTGGGTTGAGCATTCCCACCATCATGCCACAGCTGATACAGGAGTGGAAGCATGTAGGAAAAGGGCTCCACATGGTGCCAACATGACCTGCTCAGAGCACCCTGGCTTACAGCTCCAAGGCAAAGGGCTGTGTGACACCACTGCCGTGTCTAAACATGCATGGAAGGCAGCACTGCTCTGCCTTTGCATTGCTTTGCAAGAGATTTGATATTGGTTTTGCTGCCTCTGACCATGCATGCAGTGTCTTGGTTGGGCTCCCAGACTGAGATGGCTGCATGTGATCTTCCACCTGCCCCTGGTGCTGCCTGCTCCATGGGGATGGTTAGTCCCACGTAGGGGCCGAAGGTTTCCTCTCCTAAGCTCTCAGGTCAGAGCAGTGTTCCTGAGTCTGACCCTCCTTGGCTGCTCACCCTGCTTGGTTCATCTCCTGCCACTGACAGCAGTGTCACCCTCTCTTTCTCACCATGGGGCTGTGTGTGACCCCAATGGGATCCTAGTTATCTAGAGGTTGGAGCACAAGCCCCCCAGGGGATCCAAAGATCAACAAAGGAGAGAGGAGAAATGACAGCAAAGACTGAAAGGGGAGGAGTGAAGAGCCACAGATGTGATTCCCGTAGCAGTGAAGAAATCCCTGTGATGAGAGCTGTAATCAAGCTTGTGGAGCTTGATGTGTGAAGGGTTTGGGAAAAGATGGGTAATTTGCATTAATATTGCCGTGGCAGGGGGATTGTGGTGTAATGGAGAAGACACAGGCAAAAGATTGAACAAGTTGAACAAGCCTCCTGAGGCTGCCAAATCTGCCTCAGGAGATTGCTCATGTCTTGATAAGTTTCAATCAGGATCCAGATGATTTGCTGCAGGATGTGTCACTGTGCAGCCCCAGTGGAATAATCTGGCATGGCCAGCCCAGGACTCAGCCACGGTGAAGGCTCACTGCAAACCTCCACCTATGGAGGGAGGAAAAGGAGACAACAGCTGAGTGGAGCAATAGCTGATTCAGGTTGTGTCTTACCCACCTCCCAGGACACAAACCCCCATGAAATCCTTGGGATCCCATCCATCCCAGAGCTGCACATGACATCTTCTCCTGGACTTTGGTCAAGAGCTGTGAAGCTGTCCATGAGGCTCAATGCCTTGATCCACTGCCATGTCCCAGCTGGTGGTCAGGGACACTTGTGCGGTGGTGGGAGCTGAAGTGGCTCTGCTGTGGCAAGGCTGAGTAGTGGCAAGGTTTGTTTGTGAAGCCCGGCAAATGCTTGGAGCCAGTTGCAGTCATGGCTGGACTGGGCTAAGCCCCACAATGGGGAAAGGAATGGCAGCATCCTCCCTCTCCTTCTGAGGCTTTTGTTTCGTTTGTGTGTCCCACATGGGTGCTGAACAGGCAGTTGTGCCTACGTTTTTGTCCCAACGGGATAGGCAGAGAGGAAGGAGAGATGCAAAGGTGATGCTAGGGCCCTCCCCACCCACCCATCGCGCCATGCTGTGGGAGGCAGCGCTGGTACTGCCAGCCCTGCAGCCACCCCGGGTTTTGCTTTCCCCCACTCCTCCCTTCTCCTTTCACAACATGAAAAGGCAGAGCCTCGTCAGGGCGTTTCACTGTGGTTTTGATGGGTGCAGGCCCCCGCACCCCGTGCAGGGAGAGCAGAATGGAGGAAGGCACGGGATGTTCTGCTCCCTTCCGCCGTGACTCAGGCAAGAGGGGCTTGTTTGGCAGGGCCAGGGCTGTGGGCCTCCCCACACTGGGCTCTATTTTTAGGAAGTTGGGAGAAGTAGGCGCAGTCTTTACAGCAAGAAGTTTCTAGTGCCATTTGTGGTTTCGCAGCTACAGCAAAGCTCAGCATCAGCAGTTCCAAGGCCAGGTGCTCTCTGTGGCTCAGCACAGCAAGGCTGGCATTGTCACCCAGATGTGGCATGAAAGCCACATGCACTTCGGGGCCCTCCATTCTCTGTGGGATCACAGAGGCTTGTTTCTTTGCTGTTCCCTGCTCTCCATCCACCTCAGTTCCCTGGAGAAAAGGCGGGCTTGGGGTGCAACCGTGGATTGTACAGAAGGGCAGGGAGGCGAGAGGGTGAGGAGGGAAGGGGGTACAAGGGACAGCGACCCTTGGAACAGGGCTGCTCAGAGGGACAGCAGCACCCCAATGCCACCCCCTGTCACTCTTTTTCTATTGTTCTTTGCTGCTCTGGATGATGAGAGAAGGTGTCTGGAGGGGCAGATGTTCTCTCACATCTGCAGGGAAAATGCAGTGGAGATGACACTGTACATCTGATCTACCTGCTGTGTTCACATCTGCTGGAGCTTGGAACTTTTGCTCATCTCCACATGGGTTTCTCTATGGCTGAGGACCATGGCAAGCAATGGGGCTGCAGCCTGCCATTGCCACCATGGTGGCTACAACCAGCATATTCTGCTCTTCTCTTCCACAGGAGGATGTGACTTTTTACAAGCATTGACATGTTTTTCTCTCCCTGAAACTGCTTCTTGCTGCTCTGGACTCCAAGAATTTTATCTTATTCGACTGAGGTAGATAGTGAACAGAAACCATAATGCAACCTTTCCTTTTCTGGATGCTGGTGATATTTTCTGTGGTGCTCTGGCTATTTCTGTTCCCTCTTCCTCTCTGATGGCAGGGTTGTCCTGGAGACATGAGAACTCAGAAGGTACAGGAGAGTGAAAAATCTAAAGTGAAAAAGCAAATGGCAGAGAAATTCAAATTTCCCTTCTGCCCCTGGCCCTGGGCTGAAGGGACTTAATTTAGGTTTCTCTCATAGATTCCTTTCTGCATCCCTCCCACGGCATTGCAGGCAAACTCCTTTTCTGACTCAGAATAAAATCTTCTTTTTGAATGTATTTTTCTTAGCACTGCACAACACCCAGCTTTTGTTAATTATAAAGAGCATGTGGGGCAAGCATCACATTTTAAAAAGCTAGTCAAGAAACCACAGCGTGCACCCAAAAAACCCCAAAAAATCACTCTCTTCTCAGCAGCTTTCACCTTGCTGCCTTCAGAGATGCTCCCAGCCTTTGACAGATCACAGGGGCAGGCAACCGGATATTTTCTCAGTAAACAAAACTCAGAACCCTGAATACGAATGGAGACAATTTGCTGATCAGCGGAAATACCACAACTTGGGCAATAGGAATGCAAGTAGCGGATCACATTTTCCCATTGTCTCACCCAGGGGTTATCTGGCTAGAGGAACTGTACCAGTTTGGGTTCACAAGTGGGTGGGTATGCTTACGTTCAGAGAGTTTGGGACGTGAAAGAAAACCCGATTGGTTTCTTGGTGATGGGCTCATCACCAGGTGAAGATGTGACTTCATCTTCCCTGGGATTATCTGATGAAGGCAGACTGTTCCTTCTGGTGTTGGGTCCTCTCTTCCTTGCCCATCGTCTCTCTGGATCATGTCCCACTTTCCCTGAGACTGTGCTCCCTGCTTTGCTACACTCCCCCATGTTCCTACAGCAGCCAAATAGTCAGGGATATGCATCCCCCCATCCCTGCTATCCATTTGAGGTGGCAATAGAGCATGTCCCAAGGGGCCAATAGCCCCACAAACCTTCAGCAGGTCCCTGGGTTGCCTGGCTCTGAACAGCCACGATGCCAGAACGGCTCACTGGGGGTCTGCCTGCCAGAGGGCTTGGTCAGCTCCTCCTGTCTGATCCAACACCCCTGGCAGAGCAGCTGTGGTGGTCCAGGTTGAGCCATAGAAGCCTCAGGACCAGGTGCTGCAGAGTGGACAGCTCACAAGGGTTGCTTCCCGCCAGTTGCAGCAGCAAGGGGCTGGATTACTGATGTGGAGCAATGGTTTCTTGGAGAGGTGCTGCTGCTGGTGGACCTCTGCCAGGATCCCCACTGTCATATTTTCCACCTGGTTTCTCCTATCAGGTTCTGCCAAGGAGTGACTCAGTTTCCTGGTTTGCAGCACTGGTGGCCAACCGGTGATGTTTTGTGCTGGGTACCCAAAACTGGAGCCCTTCCCCATCCTCCTCACCAAACTTGACAGCCCATCTAAGGCTCCAGCCTCCATCAAGGAGCATGCAATGGGACCAGTGACATGCTTGGGCTTCTCAACATTTCCTACAGGCTCTTCTCATTCCAGTGAAGCAGGTGGCCCTACAGAAATGTCTTTGGAAAGGTTTTGTCCGCTGGAGAAAGCCAGGGCTCAGGAATAGCAGTGCAAAAACTCTCTGCAACACTCAGCTCTGTGGTTTCACACGTTGGCTGCCTCTGTCCCAACACATTCGGGAACAGTATTAAATGATGACTTGTCATGTAATTCAGTTTCACATGTAGTGACTTCCCCCAGATGTGTTAAATTTAGAGGAAACTCTAAAGAGCCCTGAAAAATGCTGGTGGGTATGATGGGGCTAAGGCAAAGCATGAGAACTTTGGGGAGCTGGTGCTGCTCCCCACTGTGGCCTCATGGCTCTCAGCTGTCTGGAGTATTATTGGGGATTTTCAAATGGCTTTCTGCCTGTGGCAAACTTGCCATCATAGGGACAGTATGCGGGAGCTTGATATCAGACCAGATGCCTGAGAGGAGATCAGGCTTGGCCTTTCCAAAGATAATGGAAATTTTAAGACAAAAAGAAATAAAATCAGGCACTTGGCAGTGGCCCCAGGTTGTGCATGGGCTTGGTCCTCTGCACTGCAGAGCTGCAAGCCTGAGGGACCAGGTCCAAAGCTCAGTGATGCTGAAGAGACCCTCTTTGGGGACACAACTAACGTATCCTCAGCACTGTTTAGGTCGCCTTCTTGCCACTGGGAGCACACTCCTGAGGAGACTGGAAAGCCCTGGTGAGCTGAGCAGCAAGGCAGCCCTTGGATGGTCAGGGTGTGCGGGCAGCCCTCAGTACAGGCACTCAAGGGGAGGGACTTCAGCGGCTACTCTCTCCCCTAGGAGGCAAAAGGGAAGCTGACCTCGGAGCTAGCAGCCTCTTCCTAAAGGATGAGCCCTACCCCTCACTGCAGAGGTGTGACAGGCCTGACAAGCTGAAGGGTTACATGACTCCAAAGCACCAGCCAGGGCCTCAACCCTGAGGCATCCTCTGTCCACATGCTGCCCACAAAGACCCTGGAGCCATCCCACTCTTGTGATTAGGATGTTATATTTAGGAACACAGTGACCTGCTAAGGTCAAACCCTGATTCAGTTGCAGAGGCGTTTGCGCTTTGTTACCAATTGCTTTGTTAGCAATTGCATTTGCAGCTCACAACACTTTAACCACACAGGGCAGGATGCGGGAGAGACGGCAGATAGGAAAAGCAGATGCTGGACTCCATCCTGCAATGCTCTAGGCAGCCCCAAAAGCACTGTATACCCTTCTCTCCTGGGGCTGCTGGCAAGCACGACCTGTTCAGCGCCCCCCGCCAACAGGATCCAACCCTGTATTAGCTGTGTGCATGTCTGATAAGAACATCTCCTCTAGCATACCATTTTCAAAACAACTCTACATGATGGTTGATGAAGCCTTCAAACCAGTGCTCCAGTCCTCCTCAATATATTCTTGCAGCCCCCCTCCTCTGCATCCCAACTAACCCCTGCATTTATTCTCTTTACATGGAGAAAATTAGGTCTGTCCCCTGTTGCAAGCAATGAGGATCCCCTGGTATTTACTTGGTATATTATTTTAGCAGTGCTACATGTACTCAAGAATGTTGGAATCCTGAAGAGCTGGGGGGCAGACCTCACCTCCCTGCAGCCAACTTGAGAGGGGTCAAGGTGTAGAGGGGACAGGGGTTTCTCAAAGTTGCATGGCAGTGATGCTGAGAGGTCAGAAGCTGGCTGGAGTGTCTGGCATTCCCAACAGCCCTTTTCATGCCTAGGTACATAGATACAGGTAACAGGGACAAGGGGGGGCAGGGTATGAGATGGTTTGTGCCCTTGGGTACAGGGTGAGCACCTCACTAGGGTATCAAGAAAGCTGCCTAAAACTTGTCTCTCCAGACTTACAGGCAAGCAGCAAGCTTGAAGTCCCATTGTCTGCTGAGGAGCATGAAAGCTGTACCCACACCAGGGTTACAGTGTCCGTACAGATGGTCCTTTCTCCCAGATCATCCAGCCTACCTAGGCAGAGACATCATCCAGGGGTAGCACAAGGGAAAGCAGAAACCAGCACAACCCCCCTGCCTCAGCCAAACATCTTCACTGCAGAAATCATCCTTAGAGGAAATCAAAAGGAAAAAGCCATTCTTCCCCTTTTGAAAAACAACCAAATTTCCGAGTGCTTCCCAGCCACTGGCAGCCCACAATACTGCTCAGCAGCTCTGTACTTGTATTCAGTGTACGCTTCTTTTAAGGCAACTTGCCACAGAACTTTCATCCACAGCAGTAAAAAAAAAAAAAAAAAAAAACCAAAAAACACCAGGGAATATTTTTGAGTGATTCAAGGGCAGATATGAATATAGAAAACAAGCATCTTTCTCTGTTTCTGGTAGAACAGTAGGAAAAAGCATGGAAGTGCAACAGAGAAGAAAGTCTAAGCAACTTTTTTGTTGTTTTTTGTTCTGGGAGATGGTAGTGAACAAACCTACCCACTACGAAAAGCTTTTTCCAGGAAGTGTAGGTTGCTGTACCCTGTATCCCCTGAGCAGCAGGTGCTCGCTCAACAGTTCTCATGCTACTTGCAAGCAGCGCATTTGGAGGAGCCCCAGCAACGTGCACAGAGGATGAACGAACCCTATGGCCCTGAGGCACCCCGTCCCATCAGCAGCACATCTCCTGGCACCATGAAAATGTTCATGGGCTTCCTCACTGTATTTATTGTAGTGCAGACCATCGGGACAGTGCTCTTCTGTTTGTATCTTCACATGAAGATGGATAAGGTAAGCAGAGAGAGAAAGTTGTCTCTGTCTGTGCTGGATTGCTGGCATGCTATGACTTCAGGTCTGGTGAGATCAGCTCACCAGGAGGATGAACATGGTGGAAAATGGTGCTGACCACTGGATGGAGGCAGCAGTATCATTTATCACACCCATGTTCTCATTTCTGCTTTAATTTGCCATGAGACTCATGTGGGAGATCTGTTCCCCTTGCTAACAAAAAGAGAATGACCAATCACCAAGAGACACTTAGAATAAATCTGCTAGCTGATGGCTAGTCTGAGGACAAGAGGGTGTGGTTTAGACATGCAAGTGGCTGTTTTAGGCTGGTGGTGGTTTTTCTGATTTTGTAGCCCTTATTAGCACTGTGACATTAACTGAGAGAATGAAAGGTCCAGAAATAAATTTTTTTTTCATTTTTCAGTGATTTTATCAACATCTCACTTCAGATGCTGTCTTGCAGTTTAGGGAAGAAAAGACTGGACCCTAGTACTTCCTCCATTTTTGAAGGTACACAGTACTAGTGATCCTGTGCCAACTTGAGACAATATTTACCAAAAAGTTAAAGTCCAGAAAGCTGTTTTTGAGGTTGGTATGGCTGCAGCTGCACTGCATGATGCCTAAAATCACCAATCTAAATCTACTTTCCTTCAAGCGAGAAATGACTGCCAGCTAAAGAAATATGTGCCTAAAACCCAGAATGCATGTTTCTTACCTGATACACTGATAAGGTGGATGTTACTGATTTTTACATGTGTTGTTTCTACTTAAACTGAAATTTGGATGTGTGGTTTCTGATCTACAAGGGTGGAGAACAATGTTGAGCTAGAGGGGCTTTAATATCAGAGGGCTGGAAGGGGACTTCACTGCACGGAGGTTGCAGGCTCTCATGAAGGAATGCGTAGGGGGGTTTCTGGCAGAGGGAAATGTGACTACAGGGGGACATGGCTGAGGATCAGAGGCAGCTGAAATGCAGTCACAGGTGGCAAGAAGATTTCAGTTGTCTTCAGAGCTTGTGGCAGGGCTTCAAATCTGATCTTCCATATCTTACTGCTACCTGTGCTGGGCTCTCTGCCCAGCTGTATGTCTTCATGTCCAGCTGAACTTCCTCTTTACCACTTAACTGAATGTTAGGTTTCTACAAGGAACAAAAAAATCAACAAAAAACCAAACAGGTGTAAATATAAAAATCAGTATTTGGATGCATTTAATAATTTTCTTATTGGCTTTCTGATTTTATTTTTGTTTAAATCTGAAGATCTTGGCACAATTCAGCCCCAACCTACATGTTGTTTTGTTTTGCTGGCAACGCTTTTAGTCAATAAGCGAGTAGAAAAAATTTAAAACCCCTCTGAGTGGACAGGGCAGTGAGGGGCTGAGTGAGCATCCCAACTGCCTGCTGAGGCCATTGGGGAAGGATTTGCAAAGCCCAAGCCCCTGAGCCACCCACTGGGATTTCTTTAGGAAAAGTTAGAGATGGACATTTAAATTAATTATCAAGGTGATAGAAGATAGATCCTTGTCGGAAAAGCGGGGCAAGCCCAACGAAGGCAAGAAATGACGAGGAGGACTCCAACTTATCAGAAGGCTAATTAATTACTTTATTATACTACATTACTCTATATTACATTACACCTAAACTGAATCTGCACAAAGCACTCAACTCAACTGCACAGAATCTTGTGACTGTCTACCAACAGCCCTGACACACACACACGGATTCAATATGTCAATGAATCAAAGCACTCACACCAGAATCCAATTACCAATTTCCTTCAGGTAAACAATCTTCCATAATGCATTCCACTTGTGAACAGCAAGAGGCGGAGCAATTGAGATAAGAATTGGTGTTTTCTTTCTTTTCTCTGCTTCTCTCACTGCTTCTCTCAGGTTCAGAGAATGTGAATCCCACAGATCCTGAGCCATCCTCCTGTCACCTAGCATTGTCATTCAGGGTGAGCTCCATGGGTTCAATTCCCAGTGGATGAGGGCACAGATGCTGTGTTGGGTGTCTGGTGGGAGCTCTTGCTGCCCATGGTTTGTCTGCCTGCTTCATCCCAGTGCTGAACATCCAACCCTGAGCTTCCCAGGCTGGATTTATTGCTGGTAGAAATGCAGCATGGCTCTGCTGCCAGCTGTTGCAGGTTTCCTATTAACATCCCATTGACCCTCCCTTCTCTCCTCTGTTGGCAGATGGAAGAGGTGTTGAGCTTAAATGAAGATTACATCTTCCTGAAGAAAGTACAGAAATGTCAGAGAGCAGAAGGTCAGAAGTCAACATTATTGGACTGTGAAAAGATTATAAAGGGCTTCCAGAACATCCAGCGCAAGGTACATGCTGTTGGGTGGATAAAGATCCCACTGAAGAAGGAGAGGGGCTCCCAATCAAACACAGAGCTTCACCCCAAGGTTTTTTTTTTTTTTAAACCATGGGTGTCCTTTACTTTTAGGCTGTGTAGCACATGCCCTTTTTTATACTGTATTCTTTTTACACTACATTGATATTATTGAGAAATCTCATTGATTTTTTTTCCTAAAATGCTCTTGATCAGAGCACATTCAGCTGCAACATTCAGGTGTGTTTGTGGCTTGTGGTGGGCAGGATGGAGCTACAGCCACCTTGGCACTTCTCCCTGATTCCAGTCTGAAAAGAACTGATTTTCTGCCATCTGGCACCTTGCTCCAGTCCTGTGCTGGGTGGCTGTGAGGATGCTTGTGGCCACCTGCCACAGGGTACACATTTCCACCCACTTTGCCCAGGTGTCAAGGCTTGGGCCAGGAAACAGCTCCTGGCAACCAGTGAGGAGGAGCATGAGGGTGCTATGCAAATTGTCACCCCATGGACTCAGGGATGGCATCTCTAGTTGGAGCAGGCTCTTCACGTTTGGATGGAGAAGAGCCAATTTGCATTGCAACGTGCATAGCAATGAGGTGCTCTCATCCTGCTCAGCCCTGAATTCACTGCTTAGGAGTGGCTGTGCTGGCTGGAGTAGACAGGAGAGGAACATTTCTTCCTCATTGTCATTGCCTGATGATAATAAATGCCTCAGCTAAATCTGCCTCAGCTAAATCTTCAGTTTTGCAACAGTACCAAACAGACCACCAAAAATTATATCTGAGGTAGGCTGTGTTCAGCAGTCCTGAAAGCCCCAACTGCAGGGCTGGGATGTACATTGGTAGCACTTGCATCATGGCTCTCCCACATGAAAAGGAGATTTTTCTTGTTTGTTTATCTTACTGTTTTCAGTAAACTTTGCCCATAATTTTAATTGAATAAAACCTAAGACCATAAACACTATAAACTCCCTGCTGCAAACAGCCCATGGTCATGTGTGAAGCTGGGGAACGTACAAGAGGGGCTCTCTGGTTTCAGATAGCCTCTGTCACGAGATGACAGGGCTGTTGGAGCCAAATATCACCAACCTCAGCAATGACCAGAGCATCTTTTATACAGAAACTTTCAAAATCATTGATTTTGAAAAAACCCATATATTTTTGCTGTTGTAACAGGACAGACCCCCCAAGGAGCAGGCCAAGTTTGAAATGCAGAGAGGTGAGTTTCCTGGTGTGCACTCATGGCTTGTTGGGGCAGGAGGAGCTCCGTGGCCTGGGAAGGGGTTTTCTTCTACAGCCCATGAGTTTCTCAGGGCATGGTGTGGAGGCAGGAGATGGGTTGGGGTTTGGAGCATCCCCATGGGTGTAGGACTGAGCTCGGTGTAGGCTGGCAGAGGGGAACACTGAGCATGGCTGTCTCCCCAAGGCAGGCGTTTCTGGGTGCCAGAGTAGACAGTCTGAAGTTGTTGAAATTGAGCCCAAAATTAAATATGTGGCCTTTTTACATCACAGGTCCTGAGCACCATGAGCATCCCCATTTGACGCACAGGAATGAGACATCTGTGGCAGGTGAGGTGTGGGCGCATCCAGGTCCTGTTCCAAGGGCGGGCGAGGTGGCACCTTCTCCTCCACAGGCTTCATCCATCAGAGGCTTTACCTCAGAGGCACCTGTAGGTCTTTGCTTAGTGGAGTCCTGCCTCACTCTGGACTAGGGGTGGAATCTGGAGATGATGTCTTGGCCTGCAGAGAAACATTAAGGGTGGAAGGTGCTACAGTCCCTGCAGAGGAGCGCTGGGGAAACAGTGAATGCCAAGGCATCAATAACACTGGCCTTTCTAAATTGCAGCAGATAAGAGGGAGCCAATTGCAGTTCACCTGGCGGGTCAGCAGAGCAACAAGGCAGGCTCAGGTAAGACAGACTCACTTGGTCCTACCTTGACCAGGGAGCCAGAGGGACACAGCGGTGTGCATTCCCAGTCCTGCCCTGCGGCTCTCTAAGGGCGGGGAACAGGACAGAACAACTCCAGCACAAAAGTGTGTTCCCAAAACACAGCAAACCCCCCAGTGGTCACATCGCCACGTGCACCTGTGCCATGTGGGGCTCACACATCGCAACTGCCCTCAGTAGCCCTATGTGTGCCCTTCCTAGAAATGCCCCACAAGCGCCTAATCTTACAAGTGTTTTTTATGAGTGGAAAACTTTTTAGCTTTGTATTTAAGGAAAGCTACCTCCCACTTTTCTTTTGTTCTTAAAATAGATCTTTTTGCTCTCCTGGCCATCTCTTGCTAGGGTGGCTGCTGCTGGAGGGCTCTGCTTGCATTTGTGTCTGCTTATTTAATCCTCTTCTCACCCGTAGTGCTCCTGGTAGTAAGATGGACTGGCTGAGGGCTTTACAGTAGCAACATAGGGCTCCAAACTGGTTTAGTCAAGGTGCAATTATTCACAGCCATGGCCACATCAGGTTTGAGAGAAACACCTGAGTCCTTTTGCATTTGTGCATCCCACTGTATCGTCTGTGGTTGCTCTTGCTGCTCTATGCCTTGGCTTAGCCTTAGCTAAGGGACTTCCCACAACAGCAAGGATTACCAAAGTGAGTATGAGCTTGCAAGGTCAGTCACTCCATCTGGCGAGGATTTCACAATCTAAACACTTCTGATTTAATTCTGGAGTAACTGACAGTAACCGGCAACTGCTCTTTCCGTGTCTGATGCAGCATTTCACCCAGTGCTCAGTCTACCTGTGGAAAGCTTAGTGTTAGATAAGATCAGAGAAGTGAGAAACTCACTGTATTTTAAAACTCCCTGCTCAAACACTTGTTGAGCCTATTAAGCAGGGTCCAGAGAGCAGCAGTTGCCTGGAGCTCAGCTCTGTGTGGGGAAATGTCCCTGTGGGATGCTTGGTCAGGGCCCATGGGCTGTGTGGCTTCTCCAGGACTACCCATGGCACACTGTCTCTGGGCTGGGGTAGTTGAACCCATTATTCCCCTTGGAGCCAAGTTGCTCTCCCTGGCTGCTCTTCCAGGTGTCTCTGTAGGCTGAGGAAAGCAGACGTCCAAATTCCAGAGGTCATAGCTGAGCTCAGCCCCTACAGCCATGGCTTCCAGGTCTCTGTATAGGCTTATCTGCACTAACCACGTGAGCTGCTGTGATGACACCAAAAGTGCCCCAAAATCTATGGCATCACCTGATCTGTGTGTGCCATGGTCCTGGTAATGGGAAACAGCACTCACTGTGCTAAGCCCTTGTAGCTCTGCACTTAGGTAGGGATAGCAACTGTGCAATGTTGATTTTTGTACTTCCTTGGTAAAGCCTTGCCATCTCCAGAGGCCAAGAGGAGGAAGGACTGTAGAGGAAAAGCAGCCCCCAGCCTGGAAAAACTGGGATGGGAGGCTCTGAAGAGCAGAGTTGCAACATATCTTGCTAATGCTCTGAGGGCTTGGAGGGTGTCCCACTGAAGTCCATGAAGGCAGCAAATGGAAGTGACATAGTGTTTGGTCTGTTGTGGTACAGGCAATCCTCCTCCCTAACATTTTCCACTTGGCTGGATGAAGGAAGCTAAATGTACCTCCACTCACATATCCAGTCAAGGCTGACAAAGCCAGTGATCAGCAACATGGGTTGAATCTGCTCTGGCCTTGGGGAAGGGTCCCTGCTCCCCTGGGCTGGGGATGGTGTCCTGGGCTGGGTACCCCACTAACTGCGCCCCACAGACAGAGGCTTTGAGGCCAGGTGTCTGTGGGTGTCCCCCCAAATCAGCCTGCCAAACTGGAAGTCTCCTCTGAGCTCACCTGCCATGCTCTCTCCCTACAGTGCTGGAGTGGAGGGAGACAATGTATGGCCCCACAAACAGCTTGATATCCAACAAGGAGGGGAAACTGAAGGTGAAGGAAGCAGGGCTCTACTACATCTACTCCCAAGTCAGCTTCTGCACCACGGAAGTGTCTTTGGCACCCTTCACCCTCTATATTTATTTACATATCCCCAAGGAAGAGGACCGGCTCTTGCTGAAAGGACAAAAGACACAGACCTCTTTGAAGACATATGAAGAAGAACACTTGAAGACCCTCTGTGGACTCCAGTCCATCCGTGTGGGAGGCGTCTTCAACCTCCGGGAAGATGACATGGTCTTTGTCAATGTGACAGACTCCACAAAAGTGAGGTACAGCCACGGCAACACCTACTTTGGCATCTTCAAGCTGTAGTGAGGAAAGGGCTGTCCCGAGCTGGGAATCCAGCCCAACTTTCTTGAGCAAAGTGCCTTTCCCTTTTCCCCTTATTTATGTTCCTCTGCCTCTCTGTTTTTCTTATTTCTTAATTTGTATATTTTGTTATTTATTAATGAGGGCCAAGGGGCCCTGAAAACACAAATGGAACAAAGTTTGAACCTGTTATTATTTGCTTTCAGTTTTTATTCTTTCGCAGTCAGTGATTTGGTACATGCTGGTGTTGTGTATCTGGGTCCACCCCACCCCACATTCCTGGCAGGGTTGATGCCCCTGTTATGTCATTAGAGCTTTGTTTACCAAACTCTGCCATCAATGTTTCTTTCCTAGAAATGTAGGATGGCTCAGGGGACTTCAGCCAAGCTGGGTTCATGCATATCTCTGGCACCAATCTGCTTACAAACATCAATGGGAAAACAAAAAATGGCTTAGGAACATCTTCTCTAAAGGAATCATTACGCCCAGCACTGTCTTTACATGGTAGCTGCTGGTGAGACAAGGTTGCCACCCCAACTGTCAGCTGTATCTGGAGAACCCCCTTTTTTCCATCCATGCCTGTCTGTGAAACTCAACCAGCTTCCTCAGGGTGGCACTGCCTTGGCTGGGTTCATACTTGATGGCAATCTCTCCACACCAGCGGTGTGATTGGTGCCTGAGGGAGGACTGCAGATTTCAAGGCAGAGAGAAAGTAGGGCACTAGTGGTGGTCTGCTCTTGGTGACCTGAGTCAGTCCACCAGACTCTCCTGCCACCTCTGCAGGCAGAGGAACCTTTGCCTGTGGACAGTTTCGCTACCCTGTGGAAGGGGTACTGGGCACCACCATCAAAACTGGAACTGCATCTTCTCCTGAGACCCCTCCTACCCAAGAAGGAGGACCAGGAAACCATGGGGGTGGCAGGACCACCTACTTCTTCTTCCCTCCAAGACGTACATGCAGAGCATCTTCTGACTGTCCTCAGTGAGGATTGTCCACAGGGGCATTTTTCCTGGAGCTCCAGGAGAGCAGGACTGTGCAGATGCCCTCTTGGGCAGGGGGCACCTGGGTGACATTGCACACTAGGGTCTTCCCAACCCTATTCTCCAGCTTAGTCTGCAGGGAGGGTGATCAGAGCACAGGGACATAGATTGCATTTTAAAAAACATTTGAAGATGACACATGTGACAAGCCTGGAGTTTTTGGTTATAGAGGTCGCACTTAGAGTGTCAAAGTTTGGAAAAAATTTTGGATGCCAAGGAGTTTGCAAATGGAAGAGCTTCTATATTTGGGCAGTCTTTAGGCTTTGTTGTGCTGGAGGCTGCAGGTCTAGTCCTAACACGGTGCCCAAATGCCACCACTGGTAGGACAGAAAGGGCATTCTTTGCACAGCTCATTGCAGAGCTGGGCGCACAGCACAGCCCCCTTCAAAATCAATAGAGCTCAGGGACTGTTTGGTTTCACTATAATTTAGTAAGTAATTTTTGGATGTTCTCCAAAACTACCTAACTTTTTTAGGGGATGGACCATTCTTGTCTGACATCTTATATGAAGACTATTTATTTAACTAAACCCATCTTATATTTGTAACCAGAGAGACTGAATGCCAGAGGACTGTGCATTATGCTGTGTTTTGCAGCATAATTCAGGGTTTGTGGCTCCCCCTTCCACAGTGTGGGGTTTCTTCCACTGATCACCCCACAATTAATACAGCTTATGGATTCAGACATAGGTGGCTCTGTATGTTTTGAACGCTGCTCACCCTACCCAAACCCAGGCTGAGATTTCACAGGGTCCTGCTTGGTGTCTGGGGACCAAGAGGGCAGTGGGGGGGCCACTGGGGGTCACAGTGGGGACAACCAGTCCCAGAAGCCTCCAGGGGCAGCCATTCCACCATGCTCCTCGGGGCATGTTGAGGTGCCAGGGCCTGGCAACACTTGGGACATTTTGGCAGCAGAAGCAGAGAACCCCTGTCCTGCGAGAGTAGTGAGACGCCAAGGCTGAAGCCCCTAGCTCAGCTATGAAACAGAGGGGTGAGGACTAGTTTTAATGGGATTTAGGACACCTGACTGAAAGATGATTATTCCTGCCTGTCTTGAGGTCATGGAGCCTGCAGGGATGTCTCTGCTTCAGAGCAGAGGGATGGATGCTGCGTATGCTGTGTGTGTGGCTGGGCAGCTGCTGCCTCCCAGGGTGCCCCATGGTGGTGTGGGTCTGACCACATCCCTGTTAATGCTGAAACACAGCCAGCCCTGTGGGCCAGGCTCCTGGAGGCAGTGCTGGGCTGTCTGAAGAACCACAAACCTCCACAGGGGAGGTGGAGGTGCTCGGTCATGGTGGGAGTGTGGGTGGGAGCTACAGAAGAAACCAAAGATGATGCAAACTAGCATGGCCTAGGAGCAGCTTGGAGCAAGTGAATGGGGAGGAGAGAACTGTGAAGAGTGTGTGGCCAAAAACGAGGAGTAGAAAACCTGCTCCTCACAGGCAGGGAGAAACTGTGATCAGTGCACACTTTGAAGCTTCCTGCAGCCCCCAGCCTCAATGGTCAGGAGCACCTGCCAGAGACCTTGGGCTGGGCTGTGGTTCCCAGCCCAGATCACTGAGCATGGATCCAGAAGCTGCAAATTGCATGGTAGAGGAAAACAAAGAGGTGAGGAGAAAAGCAGTCTTTAAACCAGTCCATAGATTCTGCAGCAAGGGCAGCAGATGCCAGCTGTCACCTCCCTGGCTGTGGGCTGCCTGACCAACCCCTGCCCGCACAGCTGCCTTTCTCAGGGCTTTTGTTTCTTGCCTCTGTTTCTTGACTTGCCAAAAATAGCCCATGGGATTCAGATGTGAGGTAGTGTGTGAGAGGGGACGAGATGCAATTGCTGCCATTCCGCTGTGTCCTTCTCCCCCAGCCCTGCCTGTTGCCGTAGCTGCACTGTTTCCTCTCCCCATGGAAAGTTTAAAGGTTGTCAATACATTGATTTTTTTCCTTGATGTGAGGCCTCTATGCCAGTCCTCAGGCTGTGGATTTTAGTGTTTCCAAACTGAATTTTGTTCTGAGTTAAGGGGTTGAGAGGGTAATAAGTTTGCAGGGCACATCAGCAGGACTGGCACAGAGGGTGCTGGATGAGCAATGCTGCCCAAGCAGCAGCATGGACATCTGCTGGCAGAGGTGTTTGCATGGTTCAATGCACACTGAGCCCACTAAAAATAAATAAATAAATAAATAAATAACTATAAATATAAATAAATAAACAAACAAACACACACACACATATATATATCTATTATATATATATATATATATATATATATATATATATATATATTATATATATATATATGTATTACATATATATATATATACTAGATTGGCCTGGAACCCTTCCAGGGATGGGGCAGCCACAGCTTCTCTGGGTAACCTGTTCTAGGGTCTCACCACCCCCATAGGGAAGAATGGCTTTCTAATTACCCATTTAACCCTGCCCTCCGAAACTAAAGTTTCGGACTTTGGTGTTTTTCCGTGATGCACCCAAGGCTAGTGTTTCTTTTTTCCTTTGTTCTTTTTCCTACTCCGAGGGCTGTGTTTCAGGGAGGAGGGTCCAGCCCTCCTGCCCTTGATCCTCCACTTCTGCTGTGGGCTGAGACCACCAAAGAGTTAAAAAACTCCCAGCCTGCAGGAGACGTCTTGTCCAAGTGGTGGTAGACCAAAGGAAATCCTGTCACCACACCTAATTGCCAGAAAAAAACACACACAAACTAAAAAAAATAAAATCTCAAACAGGCAGGAAGTCACTTATCTACAGCAACTGCCTGGTGCAGCAGAGCAGTCTGTTTTCCATAAAGCATCCTTGTGAACAGAGTGCACGTAGGGCCTGAGGGATGGAAATGCATCTCTTGCCCTGGGACCAGGTGCAGGTATGGGTGACAATGGGAGCAACACTCCAAGTGCCAGCATCACCTTTCACACCAGTATTTCCACCAGTAAATCAGAGAGGTATGATGCTGCCATGGCATTTTGAGGAAATCAGTGATGCCCAGAGCAAGCACTGGCTTTGCTTTCATGGCAGAAACACAGGAAGCAGCTCCAAGGACTAAGAAGTGACTTTTATCCTTTATTTGTTGAAAATGTCAATTAAAAAATTTTTCAAAATAAAAACATGTTAGAAAAGTTGAACTTGCATAAGTAGTTTACAGTAAATAAACCTACATGACAAAGATACACTGAAAGGCAGCTGACACAACATCCATCTAAAGACAGACTCACTGGAACCTATTTACAAAGCACTGTAAACAAAGTAAATATGGAAACATTGCTGTCCATCTGGCATGGCTTCTTTTCCTTTTTATTTTATTTTCTTGTCTTTTTTTTGGCTTCTAGCTCTTGACATACGCTTGATCCAAAAAGTCCCAGTGTGCCCTCCATCACATTACATCTCACAAACATGCATATGTACATAGCATGGGTTTCAACTGAGCCTGGGGGCAGCGAGGACACACTTCCACCCTCTCCCTGGAGTGTCAGTGGCCCTTGGTTTGCTCTGCATGTCAGCAGCCTAGTCCCCAGGCCAGCTTGGAGCAGGCAGCAGGGCCAGGCAGTACCAAGGGGTCTGGGCATGGCCTCCCTGAGCAGCAGTAAGTACAGCAAAGGTCCTACTCCTGGAAAACAATTCAGAAGCACAGCAGGGCTTGACTGCTGACCAAATCACTCAACTGTGTGCCCAGGGAGGGATGTGGGCAGCTGCCATCTGGCTGGGATGATCTAGGGATGGCAAATGTAGCCAGACCTCTGTTTTGCTCTAGAAATAGAATTTGCTCTAGAAACCCTTTAAAGAGGGTTTCTTATTACACTCCTTGAGATGTTTTGGAGTCTGTATCTCCTAAAACACCGTTTGCAATGTCCTGGCTGAATTTTAATGGCAAGGAGAGAGTTGTAATTATTGCCTCTGTTACATCCTTCGTAACCAACATAATGGTGTGACTATAATGAGCTGTGGTGCCTCTGCACACCCTGGGACCATGCTGCCCTGTGAGATAAATAAGACATAATTAACAGAAGGTTATTTTTATAATGCTGTTAAGGAAGGAACTAAGGAAACACCAGTTCTAAACTAGGGTATAACACCAAATAAGATAAGGAGAGCTGATACATATGCATGTTGCCTGTATACTGTGTTCAAGGAGCTGTGCAAGGATCTGTGAGGGTGTTGCACATCCTTGCCTCAGGAGCATTCCAGCTTTTGTCAAAGCATAAATACCTTCCCTATCTCAAGAGAAAGTTCCTTTTCCCTAGCATAAAGTCCCTGGGGGGCAATGTGGGGAAAAGTGGCCACTAGCAACATTCCCAACCTTTGGGAAAGAGCAATGGAAAGCATGAAGTGGGCAGAAGGGAGCAGAGGACCAGCACATTTGGGGTTGCTTTTTGTTGTCAAGCAGTGTTTACATTTCATATGGAGAAAAGCATGTCCTGCAAGAGGATGCACAGCAAAATTATCATCTCCTACAATACCTGGACACTCAATGTGAAAACAAAGCAGGGGGTAGGAATTCTACATCATGCATAAGAAAAAGGATGGGGGCAGAACAGCAGTGACCTGTTGTGCTAATCAGGAGCTGTAAGGAGACAGCACTGTGCAAAATACCTTCCTATGCGCTCTGACAGGTGCTCCAGATCTGGCTTCCCCCAAGGAGTTCAAACATCTTCATGTTAATTGCACATTTTAATCAGTATCAAGGCCACACAGGAACCACAGTATTGCTGGGCTCTAGTTCGCTACAGTCAACTAATGGGGAAAAAGAAGATGGATGGGAAAAGCTTCCCCAGTTGTGATTATCTGAAAAGAGGAGCATGGTGCTTTTTTTGGTTTCTGCTCAATACCACCTCAGTAATGTTTTCATTCAATAAATAGGTACTGGTGCTTTTGGAAAGAATGAAAGCATTAAAAAGTGCTTAAGCTTCTTCTAGGAAACTGCTGCCCAAGCCTTTGTGAGCAACAATCACTAGCAGAGTTTGTATTTGCTCCCAGTAGCAGGTACAATGAGGTATTAGTTGCTGCAGATGAATTGTGAAGCATGGACTGCTTGCTTACTGGTTCAGTTGTGATTGATTGTTTCTGCTTTATTTCCTTACTGGATGGAAGAAAAACTTTTTTTCTCTATGACTTTTTTGTTTTTTTGGTGGGTTTTTTTTGGTAACAAAATACCCCAAACCAACAAAATAAGGAGCAAGAAGAGGCAAAGGATCCAGTTCCACTTCCCAAAAATACACCTGAGGTCACACATCACTGCCAGCAGCTTCTCCATGAATTCAAGCGATCAGGGATGACTTGCGCCCGGTGTCCTCTCTGCCACACTCATCTGTCTGTTTCAGCAGCCTTCTCACCAGCTTCTCCAAGTCCTTCCTGGATTTAAGCTCTTCTTCCAAACACTGTTTCATCCTTTTGTTTTCCTGCAAGGTGAAAAACAAAGGAATAAAGATGCAGTTATGCCCATGCACTTTATACAGTGAGGTACTTCCATGCATCTGCTGTCTGATGCCTCAGAGGTGATGAAATAACAGAGATATTTGATAGGAGTTTGTGAGGATGAAGAACGTAAGTGGATCAGACCACAAGTAACCCAAACAGACCCTTACTACCTCACAGACCTGCACATAAGTTCCCTGACTTTGGGCAGACAGAAACATCCTCCCTGAAACCTAATTTTATCTTGGGTTGAAGAACCCTTTTCTCCTCTGATGGTTTCTCCCACATCCAGACTTGGAACTGGAGGGAAGAAGACATATTTCCTCTGAGTCTACAAGAACTGGTGTCCACCAGACCCCTATAAAATGAATGGTCAAGATGAAAGAGCTTTTGGAATAGGGAGAAAGTTTTTCATGTTACCACAAAGACCAGCTACTCCTTCCCTCTTGCTTTCTCTAGCACTCCAGCATGGAGGATGAGAGGAAGTGGTCTCCAGCTGCACCAGGGAAGGTTTATGTTGGATATTAGGAAAAGCTTCTTCATGGAAAGGGTTGAAAAACACTGCAACAGTCTGCCCAGGGAAGTAGTGGAGTCACCGTTCCTGGGAGTGTTCACAGAATGCATAGGTAGGGCACTTCAGGACATACTTTAGTGGTGAACATAGTGGTGGTACTGGGTTGATGGTTGGACTCCATGATCCCAGAGGTCTTTTCCAACCTTAAAGATTCTATGATTCTGTGATTCAGGAAGGTAAACCAGAAAAAAACTAATGCTCATTTAGGAATTTTCAGGATTGGACCAGCATCAGCAAGACTTTTCCTGGCACCAACCAGCTGAAGATGATCCAGCACAGATTGGTTGGCGGTCACTCAACTCCCAGCACAAACAATCCCACCCAAATTACCTGCTTCAGCTCTTTGACTTCATCTTTCAGTGCATAAACTGTGTCAACAAGGCTTCTGAAAAAATAAATTCAAGAAAAAAGAAATAAGAGTCAGTGTGCAGGAAAACAGTGATAGCATGGGAGATGCTGACAGGAAAGTTGCAGCCAGATTCTGCTTCCCAAGCATCAGGCTGCTGTCTGGGAGGGGACTCTGGAAACACAGCCCAGGAGCATTTATATGCCACTGGTCCAAAATTCAGGGCTCTTTTCTCAAACCTTGATACCTTGTTCTGCTTTGAGTTATCAGCAAAGGTCTGTGGCTTTGGCTTCCTTGTTTATGCTATGGCAATAAATAACAGTGACTTTAAAGGTGGAAATGCCTGAGTATCTTTTGTAAAGCAGCCTTGATTCCTTGAGGTTGTGCTGCAAAAAATCAAATGTGAAAGGAACACACTGACTGGGTTGGAAAGGGAGAGGCTCAACACAGTCACCCAGATGCACAAGCTATAGAACTGGCTGGGAGCACTCACAGGCAGGTGCCAGGCAGGCTCCTGAGGGGCAGCAACAGCTCAGTAGTACATCAGTAGTTTAAAAAATAAGAGCCACTTGTTCAGTTCTGTCCTCACTGACCCCATTATCCTACATCTGGATAAGCCATAAAATGGGGATCCAGACTCTCAGAGGAATCCAGCCCTGTCAGGGCAGCTGGGAGGGTGGCCCTGTCCTTAAAAGGGACAAAATAGCCATTGAAATTGTCTGGTGGTTCTTTGCCAGAACTAAGGCAGTAGTCAATGACTCCAGGCCTGCTCCTCCGTGGAGGCACAGAAGGAGAGGGCATTGGTTTTTAATGCTCTTCCAAAAAGTGACACAGGGATCTATCTGCAACTGGAGAGCAGCAGCACTTACTTTTCCTCCGTGACCGTCTGGCCATTGCTTCGTGTCTCCTCTATGATGATTTTCTCTTCCTCAGGAAGAAGGACTTGGGGGATGGAGTCTTTACGGGAGCCTGTGTACAAGAAACATTCATGAGGGAGAAAAAGGGGTAATCTTCCCTGGTGCCCATGCTACATCAGAGACAGAAGCTCTCATTCTTCCTGCTCCACCATCAGGCTGGGGCAGGCTGGAGATGTCAGCTACATCCCACTAACCCAGAGCTACAGCAGCAAGTGGAAAATTTTCAAGAGTACTTATTGCATCTAAAGTTACATCATGACTTATAAATGAAACCATTCGACTAGGGTCAAGAGCTCTCCAAAGAACTATGGCCTCCCTTTTTGATATGTACCATTATTTGAAAGTTCAGAGATTTAACTGGCTGACACCTCACCAGCAATGATAAATAGTTATATTTCCAGAGGTGAAGATGTTAGATAGGTTCTTATGAAGCAGGTTGTTCTTAAACACACAGCTGATTGAGAGATAATATTCATGCTTCCTTTCTAAAGCTAAAAGCAACCTGAGATTATCATCAGGTAATCACTGGTGAAATAGCAGTGTCTCATCTGCCCTCCTACCTGCTTCATTCTCTGTGTTTAGGAGAAAAACAATGGCAACTAAACCACTAGGCAGATGAAGCTTCCTTATCTCAAAGATTGAACACTACAGTTTCCTAGCATGAGTCTCGTTGCTGTATGATGCAACATCTGTTTTTTCCCAAAGGGGTTATCAGTGTTGTGGGCAGAGTAGGAGCTAAATAATGTGTTTGTGTGCCCACCTGAGCTGAGAGCTTGCTGGAAGCCTGCCCCAGTACAGTATGCCTCAATCACCTTCAGGATCTGAGCATCCTCTTCCAGCGCAGCAGTACCTGTAAAACATTGCCAACAAGAGCATGCACAAAAACAAGGTACTCTGGCCTTGTCTCTCCCAGTCTTTGCTCCCAAGCCCCTTAAGAGATCATGCTGTTTCTTTGGCTGACTGCCTCTGAGACTTTGGCCAATCTGTTTTGTGGTCCTTTACATTTTCTGGCCTTTGTGGCATCAAGTACCATGACCAAATGGTGTGAAAACTTATCTCTACTTACTCACCTTGGCAAAACTCAGGGGGTGATGCCCTGCTTTGGATGCAGGCAGCACCAGGAGATGAGCAGGCAAAGCAACCCTAGTGTGGGAGGTCTGGTAGAGCAGCACCAGAGCAGGACTTGGAAACATGAAGTGTTAATTTCCAGCCTCTGCTCAGTGCCATCTTCTCAAGGGAGAGAACTAATCCTGGAGCTGTGCATGGCAGCATGACCACGGCTTGACCATGGTGACCATGGCCTTTTGTGTAAAGCCCCCAAGGTATGCCCCAAGTGGGCTCTAGGGAGTTCTCAGGACACTCCTCTTTGCAGGTGAACATCCCTGTTGGGATGGGGACCTTTTTGTTTCCTAATTCCCCATGGACACTATTCAAGGACATGCTGGCATGGCCAGGTAAGGGTTTGTCCCAGCTGTCAGACATATTTTGGTGACTCTTGATGTGCAGTTTTATGCAGTTTTTAACTACTTGGAAGTAGTTCCTTGGCTTCATACTCAGAGTAAGACCACCCACAACCCATGACCTTGTGCTAGCAATCACAAAGAGGGTGGTGGCATGTCTACAGTCATAAGTGGGAGGGGAGGAGGAATCTCTCAGAGGCTGAGGACAAATGCACTTCCAGAAGTCTCCCATACTGAGGAGCACGTAGGCTCAGAGTGGGAGCATCCTGTCACATCCTGCACTGCAAGAAAGGGTGTTTTCAAAGTCCCATGGAGATCACTGAGAACACAGAAATCTCCAGAAATGAAAGAAAAATAGCATCACAGAATGGTTGGGGTTAAAGATCATCTAGTCCCAATCCCTGCCATAGGCAGGGACACCTTCCACTAGACCAGGCTGCTCCAAGCCCCATCCAACCTGGCCTTGAACACTTCCAGGGATGGGGCAGCCAAAGTGTCTCTGGGCAACACTTACTTTTCCGAATAACAAACTCTTCATCAGATGGTTTTCTCTCAGTTTTCCTTTTTGGAAGAAACTTCTTCATTGTTTTTGGACTTTTGCTAGAATCCTACAGAGAAATAGACTCTTGTGTTTAACCAGATCCAAAGGCAGCTGGAACAGTGGAGCAGCACAGATGGGTGCAGCTATCCATGCCACACACAACATTTTAGAAAGCTACAAAGCAGACAGTGACAAAGTTGGGGAAAACTATCGTTTTTGCCCTTCACATGTACCAGTTGTGATCCACTGCTCCCTGGAACAGCAGTGGGAATTGCACCTACAGGTTTGGGCCAGGACAGGCTCCTCTAGTAAATTCAGCTCTTCTCTAAAATCCTTTAGCCAAAGAATTCAAATACATTCATAGCTCTTTTAGTTGCTTACGAACTCTGTGGTCTGTGCTAGAAAACCCTAAAATGTGGTTTATTCCATTGACTTAATTTCTAATATAAAAGAGTTGGCAAACAGCTCTGCTTCTAAATGCCCACAATTTGAGAGTATAAATCCCATACACATATATACACAGAGAACAGACAAACACACATAAAGTTAGCGTTTGCTATGACTCCACGAGTAAGAAACACAAGTTTTTATCTCCTTCACTCAGTTAAAAGTCTTGCTGATTTGGAGAGAATTAGAGTATTAGTAGGTTACATGCGATAAGGATTTAAAGGAGAAGAGGCATGCCAGGAAGTTTAAGTACCATAACACTAAACCCTTTCTGAGAGTTATCTTAAAATATATTTGCCAGCTGCTACTGACTCTGACAATAAATTACTGATACAACAAGGCAAAATTAGGGTCATGCAAGCACAAGAAGCATTAACGGGAACAAGCATTCTGTGCCACGACAAGTCGAAGAGATGTATCTACCCTTACCTTTAAGATATAAGACATCCTCTACAATGAATATGCAAAGAAAGAGAAGATGAGTGTGAGAGACTGATGATTTTTACCACCAAGTCCATTAAATCCACAATTCTAAACCACATTTCAGTGTTAGTCCTGAGATTAATGCAGCACACCCTCCGTCCTGGTTTTAAAGCACTATCAACATGCAAAGGAGCACCGTGTCATGCAAAACTGAAAATTTACATGTGAGACACAGGATGAGTGGGCATTAATACACTCTAAACACAGAGAACATGCTTCCTTGGTTAGTAGTGGGTGTCTGTGGATGTTGGTTGCCTAAACTGGTGCTTACAACTGCAGGAGCCCCATGTGCCTGGCTCCATCCAAGTCCCAGGAAGCGCTCAGGGCCTGCACTCAACACCAATTCTAAAGGGCAGCCACTTTAGAACCCAGCCTAGTCAGTATGCCAGGATGCTCTGCCCACCCTGGTGACCATCTCCTGGGACTCTATCTTTTCAAAGGGGACCTTCCATCCTCACTGAAGACCTGACCATGTCAGGCATCAGCACTGCAACACCTCTCTGCTTCACTGGCAGGGACGGGGAGCTTCCTGCACGTCCTGTGGAGGATTCCATCCCTGGGATGCTTGACCCAGGGAGCCATGAGGCTCTCCTGCAGGTCTCCCCAGCAAAGTCCTGAACTCTGAGGTTATAAAGTCTTCACCTAATGGAAAGCAGCCAGTTAAAAAAAAAAAAAAAAAAAAAAAAAAGTAGTAGAAGAAACAATCTGTAAATCATTTTCCTTTTGCTAAACTGAATCCAGACACAGCACTTTACCCACAGAATTTACCTGTTCTGTCATTTCAAATGATTACTGGAAACAGAACAGGAAAAATACCCAATTTCAATGGAAATAACAAGAGTGAGGTGCCATACACAAGCAGGGTCTGAGGTTTCCTGAGCTGGGTACAAGGAAATGCACAAGACTATGCCATCCCATCCTACACTATGAGAAGACAAATAAAGTAACACTGGATGTCTAAAAATCTCAGCTCATTTAATCAAACTGTCCCACTCATTTCCCTGCAAGTAACCTTTGAAATTTGTATTCCTTCATTATACAAAGGTGCTTGCATGGAGCTGTCAGCATTGTTTATTTTGTGCTCTACTTTAAATTAAAAAACCCTAAAATACAGTGAAATAGGAATTCAGTTTAGGGATTAAGCATCCCAGAGGGAGAAATGAGACAGATATGGATCTGCTTGGGCCAGCAACCAAATTTATTCTCCATCTGTCATCACAGGCTTGTGTCTCTCCCCAGGCTCAGGCAGGACTGACTGAGTACCAGGCTGTGCCTGCCCAACTCTGCTGGACATGTTGGCCTTTGGGTTTCTACTGACAAGGTTAGCACAGCCTGTTCCCATAGAAGCCACGTTTTTGTTCCTATGACATCTTGCAGGATACCATCCAGCATCCTGTCCCTTGGGACTCGCTGTGGGTGAGGCCTCTGTGGCAAAAACCTCTCCCCTGCTTTTGACACAGAGAGGTTAATTCCTGCTATGAGTGGCTGGGGACAAGAAACTGCAAAGGACCAAGGAATTAATTATATCCCTCAATCTGTCGTTTTTCTCACAGAAAAATTTCTCTTTTACCTCAAGCCAATATTCTTAATTGACCACACAAGCAAGAAACAGTTTAGCCTCCATTAGGAATTTGGAACATGCAAAGATTATGGGTCATTTTCAGTTTGCTCAGTTGGTATTTAACCAATTTAATTCCCAAACTGAAATGCGTTACTTTACAAATTCTAAGAAATGAATGCAACAAGATGCAATGAGGCTACTTAAAACCTCTACCTGGAGCAGCAGACCCACAGTTCTGCCAGCTGCCAGACTCTCCATGCCTAAGTGCTGGGAGGGCTGAGGGGATCCACGCCCCCTCCCTGTCCTCATCCCCCTGGGGCAGAAACACTCTCAGGGCTGCTGTACCAAGAAAGGCAGCTGACTCAGACCCAGAGTGCTCACTCAATAAGAGGAACGTTACGTGAGATACTGGTGAGTAATTCCAAAAATTTAACATGAGGTAGGGAAGGAGAGCACTACAGTTGTGGTACAGGGTGACAACAGCACTAAGCTGTATTTTGAGTTTTCCCACACCAACTCCCAGCTCCCAGGCTGGGATTCCTGCAGGTGAAGCCATCCCTCGACTGCTGCCTCCCAGCAGGACCTCGCTGTGTAACACTTGGTGGGTGGCAAAGGAGGGTAAGCCCCACATCCTGCTCCAGCCACCAAAACAGGTTGGAAGACACAAGAAACATGGCCAGGCGTTTTGCCTCTTCCTCATGGTGCACTATCGCTTCTCAATCCTGTACCACTGAGCTGCTGCCACAGCTGGAGCTGGAACACATTCCAGCAGGGAGCAGGCCCCTGTCCACATCTCAGACCAAGACAGGAAGGAGGAAAGAAGGCAGGTCCACTATGGCACTTCCAAAAAACAGGGCTCAATGGGACACCCAGATGTGGGACTGGTGAAATCCAGCAGCTGAGAGTGCTGGCTATGACAGCCAACAGCTAACATCCAGCCTGCAAACACATGTACTCACGAGTCCTGTGTAGCACAAAGCCAGGACAGCGACCTACGTCCATCACAGGACTAGGGCCAAAGTGGCAGAGTAATTTCTCTCAACATCCCCAAGAACCTACATTTCTGTGTCCTTGATGTGGGATATGAAACCTGAACACAAGGTCTAGGGATTGTGTGAAATCAGGGTCCTGGATAGGCAGGTGGGATTATTACCTCTTTGTAACTCAGTGCTGCTGAAGGTCTGAGTGGAGGAGCAGGACGGAGGCAGCTCAAGCTCCAGGGCTTGAGGATTTTGGGGGGTTCCAGAGGCCCACGGATCTGCCCAGCTGAACTAAATGTCTGAGAAAATAGATGAGAAGCAAACCAAGACTGTTAACCACCAAACAAGGCAGAGAAGTGGATGGATAAGTGTTGAGATACTGAGACATCTAAGTTGCAACAAAAATAGGGCAGGATACATGTAAAATGGTTCAAGCACAATATGGTTACAAAGCAAAGGGCAGGATGTGTCTTACAGCTGTCATGTTACCTCAGAGTCAGGGTGCTGCTGAAACAGACAGCTCAGGCAGCAGTGAGGAGCCCAGGCAACAGGAGGTGACACTTACCGAATGAGGGCTCCAGGACTGTGTTTTGGAGACGGTGCTGCATGTCCCTTTGGTCAGCCTTTGCAAGTGGTCAAGCCATTCGTGCAAGTCCTGGCTGGTGCTGCAGAACACAGTGATCCGCTCCATCATGTTCCCTGTGGCAGAGGGTTAAATAACTGTCTTTAGCAAGTGGCAGAGACTCAGGAGGAAACACAGGGTGAGATCAGCTCAGCACAGCAGGAAATGGCTCCTCAGTTTGCACAGTCCAGTGGCTCCAAAAAGGTTAGAGCAAAGACAGAAGCATTAACCATTAAGAATCATTAAGGTTGGAAAAGACATCTAAGATCATGAAGTCCAACCATTAAAGCAGCACTGCAAAGTGCACCACTTAACCACATCCCTAAGCATCTCATCTACAATGATGATGTGACTGCCCATCCTGCTCCAGGCAGCCACTGACAGCATGGGAGTTGCAAGAAATGCTAAGGGAACTGGTTAGATGAATGTGTGAGGATTATTTAATGTTGAAGGTCATTAAACACAATACTTCCATGATTAACAGGATCCTGACACCAAATACCACCAGCGCAAACAGCTGCACTGCAGCCCAGGCACTGAGCATGAAATGACTGTGTATACCTACAAGTACCTACAGATACACTGGAGGGGGAAATGGGATGAAAGCTCCCTCATGACCAGAGCCATGTATCTGTCAATAAAGGAGGTACTCAGAGCTACAAGGCATGGCTACTGGATGTAGACAGGGCACACCAGTGCAGAGCAGTGCTACTGGGGCGAGAGATTTGTCCCATACAAAACACTATGGTCTCCAAAGGCAGCCAGAGGCAGAGCTCCAGAGCACTTGGAGAAGATTGCCTCAAGCAAGACAGAGGTGCTCAGAAACTCAGACAACACATACTAAAAGAGAAGGAGGAAGATCATGGCAGGGGGTTAGTGGAAGGCGGACCAGTACTTCCAGTGACAACTGCTGCTTGCACTGGGAGGACTGCCCCAGGCAGAGGGCCCACTGACCTGTGATTTCAAACATGTGCTCATTCCCTTCGGCATCTTCCAGCTTTGTCAGCATCATTCCTGTCAAAGGCAGCTTTCCCTAGGAGAATTGAAGAGCAGTCAGTGTCAGCAGATGTTGTTCTGCTGGTTTCTGCTGATTCCTTTCTCTTTGGAAATCGCCATTTAAAATTAATTTGTGAAGGCTTCAGACTACGTGAAGAGTCTCCTTTAATGTATGGAACTAGATTTCCCTGCACAACTAGGTCAAACTCCGGAGATGAGGCTCCCATGACAACTGAGTCATCCCTGGCTCATCTGCCACCCTTTCCCTTCATTCAGTGCAAACGTTTTTTACAGTCAAGTCAGAAGGATCAATTTCCCCTGGCTTTTTCTGAAAGCCTTCCCCATCCCTCTGATTTGCATGCTGAACTGTCTGCTCACCTTAGTCCCACCAGTGGGTCAAGCCAGAAAACCCAGCCAAATATTTCCCAAATCTTTCTCATCTCCCTTGCTACAACAAATGACACATCAAAACAAGAGCATCCTTTTCCTGGCAGTATTGACAGTTTCAGACAGCTGGAGAAAAGCCAAGGTCTCAACAGCCATTGGATGGTATAGAAAATGGTAAAACACAAGAAATGCAGAGTTATATGTAGTACCTCATGGAATTGAATTTTCATGCACTTTGCGGTAGGCTTTATAAGTATTTTCCAGAGATGGCACAAAACTGAGAGCCAGCTGGCTGGTTGAAACCCTGCAGCTGGATCAGGACACCTTACACACATACCCTACTCTCAAAAACAGCAGGTAGAACAACAGGTTTTAAGGTTTTTCTTTTATTTTCTTTTTTTAATTTCACAGCATTCACTTACCAAATGCTGCTTAACCAATTACCAGGACAAAGACATTGACTACCCTAGGCACATGGTAAAGCCAAGCCCTGGTTCACAACCTGGGGTGTTTGCATCACAACAGAGAGTTCAAAGGATGCAGAGGACTTGAATTTGATAAGAACTATCTGTTTTGCTTTTTTACAATGCCTTGCAACTTCAAACTAAGCAGGCCTACCTGATAGATGAACCCACTCATCCGTGGGCTTGCAGACAGCATCAGCAAAGCATTGGAAAACAACAAGAAATACCGCTCCTCTTTCTCCTGAAGGGGATAAGAATTTAAGTTAGTCCAGTCTGCAATGCATCACAAGCACCTGCCTCTAGCAAACTGAACCTGTTGCAGCTCGAATCACAGCCTGTGAGATCACCCCCAAACCAACTATTATGGCTTTTTTTTCTTTACAGCATCTCATTTATGTACCTGCAGAGATTTTTGTCTGCATCCTGCTAATCCTCTTCCAATCATTGCAGAGTGCCCCAGAAAGCCGTATGTTCCCCAGCATCCCACATCCCAAACAAGAAAAACATACTGCATGGCTTTGTTTCACAGGTCTTCCCTTCCCAGGGAAAAACTGCAACAGCAAACAATTCAGTGCTAACAGGTACTTTCCCACACTGAGCATGCAGCACACATGGCTTTAGCTCCACTGCGGAAAGTCTGTGTCAGGCCCTGGTGCGATGCATTAGGACTAGTAGGACAAGAATTACCCCAGTTAGTTCCAAAACACAGTCAGCTCTGGGGTGGGGCGTCAGAGCAGCCCCTGTGATGCACAGAGGGCATTTTCTAGTCACTTTCATTTCTCAGAGTAAGTCAAAGTGGAGAAAGAGGGAAATAAATGTGCTATACAACACTGAGATACTTCTTCTCTTGAAAAGTGGGTCACCAAAGGCCTGAAGCTAAGCCTACGGGGTGCCTGATTCACTCTAAAGACATGCACAGTCCCATTGCACAGCTCTTCCCAAGGTAAAATTATTTATCAGCATCATTTGTCATCAGTTTGTGGCTTGGAAGGAGAGGAACTACCACCTCACATCACTTACCCCAGGAGCAAGTGGGTATTCAGACATGAAGTCTACAGCCAGCCGAAGGAATACCACACTCACCTCACTTCCCCCAGACTGCACCATAACCTGGGACATGTAGATGACGTTTCCCATCATTTTTATGTCCTCTCCTTCCCAGCGCTGGATGGATTCAGAAAGGATTTGCAGCTCAAGTTGTTTCCTCTTCCTCAGCTCCTGGCATTGAGACTGGGATTCACAGCAGAGCTTTGTTAGCTGAAGGGCAGAAGCCGACCCAAACCATCCCAGTTTCACCAGCAACAACTCCCACAGCCCTATGGGCTCAGGGATGGTCATGTCAGGGATCAGGAAAGCCTACTTTGGCTCCATTACATGAAGTCTGTTAAAAAATCACATCCCAGTGATTTATGAAGTAACGATTACTTTAAAATGTCAAGGAAATTGCAAACTGCACTAAGCAAACTTTTCTTTCCAAACCAGCCCTACCTCTGAGAGTTCAGAGTCACAATTTCCAAACCAAGACAGCAGCACAGTTAAATGTCTCTAATTTTGCTACTGCTTAGAGGGATTTTGCCGGTTTTGTCCAAACAGCAGAGTTGAACTTAGAGCACTGCAAAGTCCCCACAAGTCAGATGGGTGGATATTTTCTAACCAAAATTTAGAAACCCAAAAGCAGGACTAGGTGGTGCTGTAGATTAGAACATAAAAGAATCTTCTGAAAGGGCTGTTGTTGAAAAGGCTGCACCACTGCTGGGCAGCTGGGGACTGGAGAAGCTCCAGGGAGTGACCATCTCATCAGCTCTCAGCAAGAGAGGACAATACAGACTGAACAGAGTCCTGTAAATCCAAGCAATACTTTCTTTTACTGACCCCGCTGCCAACAGGGAAAATTGTTGCAAAGCTAAACCAGGGCTATTTTCACCAACTGCTTGGTTTTTCCAAACCCCCTTTTCTGACAGAGATTTTCCTCCTTTCAATTCACTGACTATCCAGCTCTTCAAAGAGAGAGGCTGCATTGGGTCTAGATTGAAACCACACACATTTAAACCAAACTGGGGTTTACTCTGGTTCTACAACTATTGTATGTTTTGATGGGTCCCCAAATGTCCGAATCCAATGCTCCCAGGATAAAAATCCAAATATAATCCACAGGAGTTCATCACAGTCTGTGCAGAGGAACCGCTGTGACTCACAGAGGCTCCTTGGTCCCTCCCTGCCTTTGCTTGGGAGCCTTCCGGATCCTATAACAGGACCACATGCCCATCACAAGGGGCATCTCTGCCTGTCTAACCTCAAATTCACACTGAACGTCTTTAGTTGTGTCATAACGACATTAAATTACTCATCACCCAAGTACACATTTCAAGTAAAACCATCCAGTGTTTACGAGATTTCCTAAAGATTAATGACACCTTGTAATTTAAATGAGTTATTCCCCTATTAGCTTCCAGAATAAATGGAAAGGGTGCTGAGTTTCTAAGTAAATGTAACATGATCACCCTTTCCTGTTTTCTATGAACTTTCTCCTCCCCATCTTTTATCTGCACTGCTAAACACTTGCATCTGTCACAAACGAGCGACATCTGTTGTGCTAAAGGAAGGAAGCTGGACCATATCTGGAGTGGTTATAGTGAAAGGTTCTCTGTGGCTACAAAGCAAGAGAGATTAGAGCTTTTTTTCCATAAAAAGCTTTTCCAGGTTAAACCTTAGTGCATATGGATGGCTTTTCCCCCTCTATTTCATCTAAGTGCAGCAGGACTTTGAGGGGTGCAGGTGACAGAGTTCACAGAAATGGGTTTGTTATCTCTGACTCATCCATTCTCTCTATTCCCCACTGATGGCGATAGCATCTGGAGCCACAAATTACTGGAATGTGTTCCAAGCCTCCTGATACCTGTGGAGCAAACCTCAGCGAAACCTAGAGTTACTCCATGGGCTCAGAGGGGAACTTCCCATTGGCACCAGCACTTGGGTCAGTCACAGCCGTGCTAACCTCTCTCTCAATGAGCAAGGGGTGGTCTAGTTTCAGGTGGAAAGTGATTAGAGATTGGAGGCAACAGGACATGAAAGGGACCCTGCTGCCACCACGGTCCACACATGGCTTTCAGTAATAGAGGAGAAACTTGGTGATCCACCACCTCTGCTCTGGCACCATAGAGCCAGCATGTACTTGCCACAGCCAGAGGAGCAGCTCTAGGCTTGAAATGTGAAATTAAGTTTCTTTGTAACCCATCTTTTCCATCCCAAAAGACCTTTTTTCCTAATGAGGAGACAAATGTCAGGCTTGACTCATTCTTCATGAAATGCAGACCTGAAATGGGGGGCTCTATTTTAAGAATTGCCACCTACCACAAGGGACTTGAAGGATGTGATGGCTTTCAAAACATCTTCATGATCTGCATGCGCCTCCTAGTGAAAGAAGAGCAAATTCAGCCATCAGCAGCAGCAGCACCCACCCTGAGCATTAATCCACCCTGAGCATCATCCACTGTTCCACTACACCCAGGGCTGAGGATATAGGCAGCATGGGCTTCAGGATGAGGTCAAAGTCTCCCAGGTACCTTCCCCACCATCCACTTCAACATGGCATGGCAAAAGGCAGCTATGCAATTTACTGATACCAATTTAATGAGTGTGAAGTGGCCAGAGCAAGAGTAGGTATGACTTGACTTAGAACAAATCTGACTTGCAAAGAAAAATCAATGAAAACAGGCAGTGGTGCAGGGTGCACCTTCAGGAAGGAAACTTCCATTGCAGTGCCAGATATTCCAGCCACTGCCCATCAAGGGTGGAAACCCACCACCATCAAGGGGGCTTCACCTCTGGCTTTAAGGGAGGGAATGTCTGAGCAGAGAGCTCTTGGGCCAGGGAAAAGCAGAATGGTGCCCCTTTTCTCTGACCCCAGCTGTATGCTAGTACTCTCCCAGAATGTTCTGGATCTAAGGCCCTGCTCCTCCCCACCGAGTCATCGTGCCAAGCAAATCATAAGGTGTCTAGGTTGTGATGGACCTGCCCCTGCAGCCTGGCATTGCTTATCTGCAGTGTGGGATGAGTGGCTGCCCTGAACACACACCTGCCCCCTCAGCAGCTCTGCAGCAGTGCAGGGAATGCTGTGGTGTACATCCACACTGCACACAGCCATCCTCTTCCCACAGCATCACAGCTTAAACCTCAGGCCTACTGATTCATGCAACAAAACTCCCACACTCAACTTAGAAACCAAGACAAATAGGTGACGTGTGTGTCCCCAAACCCACTGCTGAACCGCCTGCGAAGAGCAGGCAAAGAGCACAGTGCATATCCTGCAAAGAGCACATTATCCCTGCACGGGCATGGAGGCTGCAGCCAGGCCCAGCTCAGTCCCTGCAGCTCAGCTCAGCCAGGTGAGAGGGAACAGGTAGGTCTGGAGTGTGCCTACCCTGCAGGCTCTCCTGCCCTCTACTATGCAGGAACATCCCTGGCTCAAGCATAGAAGTTTTAATTCTTTGGCTTGATTGTAGTCATGGATAAATGTGCTGAAGTAACTGGTAATTAAAACTGATGAGGAGAAAAAGGAAACTTGCTTAAAAACAGATTGTTACTTCTGTTTTCTTCAGCCCCTTGCATCACCCCTGAGTTTTGCCTTCCTGCAGCTGGAGTGCACCAGCAGTAAGCAGCAGAGCTCCAGTAGCAGAGATCTCTATGGTCCCTGGGGCAAGAAATGTCCTGAAGCACACTTGCTTCTTGCCAAGGAAGTCTCTGTACCCCTGACTGCTCTCCCTGCTCCCAGGTGCTCGCTCTCTACCCCTGTGTCTGTGCTGGCGGCCAGATCCATGTCTGTGCAGCTCTGCCTCCACCCAGGAGCACAGCCCTGTGGCAAGGGGTGGGAATGTGCCTGCGAGCCACAGGAGTGAGTGGCCAGGCTTAGGAATCTCATCAAATGGTAACAAAGCCAGGTTTATTCTCAGCTGTGCAAGTAAACAGCAGCTGTAGCCCGACCCTAGTCTCTGCTTTAACTTGTGCTGGAAATGGCCCATCTTTGAGGAAGGGGAGGGGTGAAGAGCAGGTAATGTGTTTCCACAACATTCCTCAGACTCTTCCACCAGTTTCACTTTTAATCTGAAAGGTGGATAATGTCTGGGGGACATGGGACATCTCCTTGGAGATGTGGTAAGTACTTTTAGCCACACGATGCTCAAATACCAAGAGGCAGAGGTGTCTCTTGAAGCTCAGGGAGCAGCTCTGGCAGCATCCACAGGCAGAGCCCGCCCAGCAGCCCCACACCCCACCTACCTCCATGTGCCGCTCCAGCTCCTGCAGCAGTGTCACGTATTTGTCCAGCCTCAGGAAAGGTTTGCTGAGGCTTGTGGTCAGGATGAGAATGCCTGGGCTGGCTGCACCTTGGCTCTCCATGAACTTCTCCAGCTCATCACTATAAAAAGAGACAACAAAAACAACAACAACAAAAAACAAAACAAAACAAAACCCGAAACAAAAAAAACCAAAACAAAACAACAACAAAAACAACAACAAAAACAAAACAAAAAACCAAACCAAACCAAAAAAAAAAACCAACAAGAAGGAGGGCTCTCAGAGCTGAGGGCTGTGTTTTGCCCATGCTCTCCTGATGGCCAGGGCTCTGCTCTGAGCTGGGCCTCCTTAAAGGCAGCACAAACTCCCCTCTGAGCACCCCTCACCCACTCCGTGGAGCAGGCAGGAAGCTTCTACCCAAGCAAGACCTTTCTCCTCTGGAAAGCAAGAAAGGATGTCGTGTGGCCACAGGTGTTGGAATGCACAGCTCCTGGGGCATATTGGTGCCAGCTGCTGGTCCCCCAGCACAGCAAGGTGGCACAGGGCCAGGTATCTGGTGGGTGGGGAGAGGGGGCAGGGGCTGCATAGGCTGGTGTTGTGCTGGAGGAGGCTGCAGCAATGCACTGGGACCCTGATGGAAACTGTGATGCAGGTGTTTGCATGTACATTGGTCCAGAGAACACAGCTTCTGTGTTTGGCACATTTGCCAAAGCTGATTCTTTGATTTAGGAAAAGGGGTCAGACTGAGGAATCACATGAATGAGTCATTTGCTGGAGCCAGGCTTGTTGTTACACTGAATTAAAGCTGGATTTCAGCAGGTAAGTAAATACATTGTGAGTTCCCATCACAGAATGGGAAGACTTAAACACTATGCATGTGGTCCTGGCTTTCCCATCATTGCAGGGAAGACAGCTAACCTGCATTAGGGATGACAGTTGTAGCATCTTGGCTTGGCACACTCTTGAGCAGGACATCACACAAATTCAAGTGTCTACTCATGTGGGTCACCTTGAAGAAAGATGCTATTAATGTGATCTACCAATGACCCTGAAAATCAGCCCTTTGGTTGAATAGAAGCTCAATGAATAAACTGGGTAACTGCGTGACTTGATGACCATCCTCCTTCTGCAATGATGGCTCCCCACCGTGGTGCCACAGGGGAACACTCTCCCATTTGTCAGTGTGTGAGCACTTGAGCAGTAGATCTAAAACAGGATCTGAGTTGTTTAGCAAGTAATAATCACAGAAGATGCTACTGCCAAAGCTGAGGCTGCCTGTTTGACCCAAGGTGGGAGTCCTGTGCAAAAAAGGACCTGTGAGATCAGCTCTGAACACGAGCAGTGTGAGCTGTCTTCATGCTGAAGCTGAAAGGCCCTGCTGAAAAGCCCCAAGTCCCAGCATCAGGAAATACCCTTGACCAAGGGTCAAAACATAGGTCAACAGCCATGCCAGGCCAAGTATTAATAACAAAAGTTAACTTTTTAAAGGAGTCTGAATCTCCTTCTCCATCACTCACCTGTGCTGTGTGAGGACGTTCACTGCTGAAGGGTGGTTAGCACAGTATGTCAGGTACAGGGAGCGGAACTGGGCCATCAGGTTCATGAAACAGCCTCCCACACGCTGCTGGTTCTCAGGGAGCCTACAGACACCAACACACCAGCTATGTTAAGCCTCTAGATCTGCACCCTGCAGCTACAGCACCCTCAGGGAGCTGCCCAGGAACTACCCACTCCTCAGGGACGTTCCCAGGTCACCTCATAACTGCAGCACTGAGCAAAACATCCACACCTGCCATCTGGGGAGGAGGAAGAGGGGGATCCTCAGGTGGGTCTGGGTTCCTGTGGTTCAGACAGTGAGCATCACAACCCATTATCAGCCTCAGACAACCTGTGACTCAACCTGATATGTCTCACCAGAGGAGCTACAGCTGGGATGATGGGGATGAGGATGTGCTGGAATTAAGGGCAGTGTGAGGGTGGGGGGTACCACTCTCTGGGATGCCCATGAATATGAAAAGACAGAGAAAGAAGGAGAAGCCACAGCCTGAATATATTCTCAATATTCAGTCTTTCCCCATCTCTTTTCAGCCCTTAGCTAAGGCTAATTGTGTCTGTCAGCTTCCCTGCAGGAAATGATCACCTCTAATAATTTGCTCTTTGCTCCCTGGCAATTCCCATCTTCATGCCTGCCAGACTTCCCACCCTGCGTGTGCTTCATCTTTGGGTTAGACACACTTTTGTGTCAGTTCTAGTGACGCTCGTTCAGCAGATGCCGTAACACCAGCAATCTCAGAGTTCCCTCCACCTTTCCTCCTGCCAAAGCACTGCCTGCAACCTTTTCTCAGTCCTGTTATTTTCTTCTATATTTAACAAGTCTAAGACAGCAGTCAGGAGAAATATTAATGAACATGTCTTTCTATTATTTTTAGCTACAGTTAAAAAGGTTAACAACCTCCGTGCTATGACATAAACTTACTTTGCAACTTCTTCCAAGGCTTGGTTCAGAGTTTGCTGAAAAGCAGAGATTTCTTCCATGTTTCCCAGCAATGCTGCAATGTCCCCAGTGCTGAGCCTACAAGAGCCACATCACCAGTCACCATCAAAGAGAAGCTGCTCCCAGGAGCACCCCATTTTTATTCGTCAGCAGCCCTTCCAAAAAGACACAAAAATTTCTCCTTCCCCAGATACAGCATCGGACAGAACACAAAATTCATGATCTATGAGCTACGGACCACAATCTCCTAGAGAAGAAGTCTGCTGCCAAGGATTATCTTAATTGGATTTAAATCACTTAATCCCATTAATCTTCTCAGATCTTTAGCTCTCTAATAGACACAGGCAGATGGGATTTCAGCCAGAGGTGGGGAGGGAGGTGTGCGCACAGACAGAGAGTTTTGTCTTCAGGGATTCATGCCATGGGTTTCCCTAAGGGAGAAAGGTCCAACAGGTAGGGGCTTCTTTGTTCCTTGAGTGAGGTTGGGTGTTTCCAAAGCTAATGTGCCTGTTTCTGTCATCCTAAGAGTCATAACACCCTCATTTAGGCCTACAAGGCTGACAGCAAAAAAATTTTTCCCACATGAAGATTTTGGGAAGGGAGAAGTGACTGAAATACAGAGGCCTTAGAATAGTCTCCTATCCCTCCTAACTGGACAATGTCTAAACATGTGCCCTCTGTCCATGACCCCACGGCTCCCACAGTGTTCTCTCCATCTCAGATGCCCTTATATCTTACTTATCATAAGACTGGAGGGGTCTTAAGTAAGTTCCCAGAAGTGACTGTAGTTCCTTTGCATAATCTCGTTCTGTTTCCAGAATATTTTGCAACACCTAGGGTGAGAGACAGAGCACTGAGAAGATCTTTGTACTAGCAAACTAGTTAAAAAAACATGACATCAGCTTCCAAGTCTGGCAAAGCATGGAAGTGTATCTTAAGTCCAGAAATTACATTTCTTAATGCAGAACCCAGAACACTCAGGGAAGTCCTGGTGGTCAAATGCTGAGATTTTGCTTTGCAAACTTGGGGAAGCCTGGAAAGCAGGTGTTAAAGGCTGCACCAAGAATGGCTTCTGTGGCAGATCAAGCAGGGCACACCTCATTTGCCACTTCAGGAATGTAATGATCTGGGTTTGGACCTGCTAATCCATCTCAGCAGCTGATTTGTCTCTGGCTGCACAGCAGACAAACACAGTGCCTGCACACTCCCAGTCAGCACTCCAGTTTCTCAGTGTGGATAAGCTCTGGAGACAGTGGAGGTGGTTTCCAGCTCCCTGGACAGACTGCTTCTGCTTTGCTTTGCTTGATATATATTTAGACATACTGATGAGCAGGATTCAGCTCCAGCACTGAGAGCCAGGGATGCTCACATGAGGCATCTTCACTCTCTCCCACCACAGCCTGGACACAGGGGGCCGTGGAAGCTACCCCTACTTTACCAGATCTCCTTGCTTCGGCAGCAATATGTAAAGGAGGGGATGTTTCCCTACCCCTTCTGCAGCAGCAATTCATGGCCTGGCAGGCTGCTCCAAAGCCAAGCCCAGTTACAAAGCCAGGCCATGAGCTGTGGCAGCTGCCTGTTCTCTGAGGGCTGCAGCTGCTGGCAGAGGCATAGGACAGGCACCATGGGGTGTAACATCTCCAGCCAAACCCAAGAAAGGGGCCAGAGCTCTGATTTTGCTTGCTTACACCATGACATTATCTCCCCATCTTTATCAACAGGAAATACTGTGCCTTCTCCCCTTGCATTGATCTGAAAGATGCCACCTCTCCTTAATTATCTCAGTTGTCTACTTCAAGTCTCTACTTTTGACATCTTGCAGCCACTTCCATTTGTGGTTTATTGTCTCAATGGCCTTGAATCAAGGGAATGGAACAGCTGCGTTTAAACACAGAGTCACATCCCCAGTTGTTACAAATTGCATCAATGATTTTTAAGGGAAGGAGCTACTTCAGAAGATTAATAACATGGTACTTATTAAAATGTATGATCAGCACTTTAAAACTTACCACAGGGTAATAATTCTTTGTCATCTGAGTGTTTTCTAGCCCTTTTAATGCTTTGGGAGAGAGTGGTTTATCTGTACAAAAAAAACCAAACATTAATAAATTACATTTCACAGCTCTCATTATTCCATCAGGAAAAGACACTGCCACATTATGTCCAGCAAATATAACTTCACCCCTCTGACCACAAAACTTCAATTGCAGGGTTTGTTTCCCCATTTCAAAAAAAAACTAGGATAAAACCAGTGGCATGCACGACACTGACAGTGGCCAAGCGAGTCACACCAGAAGCTTTGTGCAGCCCCTGCCAACCAATGTCCAGGTTTGCTCCAAAATCCTTGGCAGCAGCCCAGTATCTGTCAATGTTTGGAACTACAGCATTACTTCACCTGGCCCACTAAATTTGGTTTTAAAATGGGGCATCTGTCAGAAATGACAGATACTATGTTTTTTTTCCAGGTGATTCACAAGGCACTTGAAGCCAACACCAATCAATATGCTGACCTCCTATCCCCACAGTCACTTGTGATGCAAAATCCTTCTCTGAATGAAGGTAGATTTAAATGAAAAGCTCACAAAACCCTGGAAATCAATTCTCATTCTGCATTCGATAAATCCCTGTGGATGCCTCCAGCTCTGTACATATGTGCACACACACACACACACGGACAAATCCCTGCTCCAATTGTCCTTTCCTAGAGAAGCCCCTTTCCCAGCAACACCATGCTCCCTCTGGACTGGGGCAGGCAGGCAGTGCAAGGCTGCCCCAGTCCTGGCCACACTGCACATGCTGAAACAGCTCCGTGCCATGTGGAGCAGCCAGGCTCTCCTGGCTCCCTGCAATTGCTCACACAAGGCAATTACTTGCACACTGATAGCAGGGGAGAAACTTGAAATTGATACATTTATTCTCTTTATGTACTGTCTAAATATTGCCCTTGTAGTGCTTCCTGTCACTTCCAGCTAAAGGCTCAAAAGAGCTCAGCTCCACAGCTATTTCACAGAATCACAGAATATTTCTACCCAAAGGGCACACCTAGGACACAGCAGAGGTATGGACACTGCTGAAAAACAAGTAACTCCATTCAGACTGTGTCTGAAGTCTTACACTGTGGAGGTGGGAAAAGCAGCTCCCTGCCAGCTGCAGCTCCAGCAGCATTCCTGGGGCAGGGAGGATTTACTGATGGTCCCTCATTCCTGACTTGCAATACAGACACATCTCCTGAGCATGCAGACACCAGGGCAATGAACCCTCCTGTCACCTGAAATGGTGCTGAGAGAGGATCTGGAGAGAAAAGCTCTGCAGACAGAAAAAATCTCATGGGCTCTTCCATCAGGATCAATGGGAGATTGGCCCTTCACTTCAGTGAGGTACTGTCATGTCATGCAGCTCCCATCTGATTTTCCCTTTAGGACTCAAGTTTGCTCTCCTTTGTTTAAAACATCTCTCTTCTCCCCTCACTGAGTTAATTAGTGATTCCTGAGCTGTGCCAGACAAGCCTTCAATCCCTGCTACAACTTCCTGCTCCAGCTCAGACATCATTTCCCAGAGGAAAACAGTGGGAGATGAGATATCCTAACAATGATTTTTTTCATTTAGAATCAAATAAAAACTGACCTAATTCTGGGCACTATATCATGAATTTTTTCCCCTCCTTTTTTGCAAGAGTAGCAAAAAGGTTGTCTAACAGGGGCTGTACATGTTGCAGCTACTTCACAGACCCCTGCTGGCATCTCAGTGTTTGAGGCCAGAGCAGATCCTGAGCCACAGAACCAGCACCAAGCACAAAATTGGTCTCTGTTTATGGTAAGTGCTCAAGGCACACTAAGGAGTTAAGTTGCATTTTGCAAAAGACCAGCTTAATTTCACATGGAGGCCTTGACAGGGGTGAGCTGTTTGAACGGATGTGTAATGCCACAGGGCAGTTGGGCAGGGGCTTCACATCGTCACCACCCTACGTCTGGGTACAACCACATGGCAGAAAACATTAAGGACACTGAAGATAAAGCCAAATAAAGGCAGATGTCATCAGACAGATCATCCCCTCTCTCTTCCTTTTTCAACATTGCAGCAGAAGTGTCTGGGGAAAAATGTACTCTGTGAAATCAACCATCACTGTTGGACCAAAACACTGACAATGCCCCGTGGCCATGCAGTTTTTGTCAGATTCCATACCGTGATGGTGAGCATCCATTCCACTGATGCCTGAAAAGCCAGGATCAAACAGAAATACATTGCCTGACCAAGGTCTCTAACAAAAAGCTAGTTCTGATCTCAGACACTGGAATGACAAAGGGGACCCACAACCATCTCTGTCCTCATCCTCTGACAATATCCCTGGTTCCATGCTGCTGGGGCTTGGGGGGAGCAAGAGAAAGGCACAATGTGGTGGGAAGAGGGTGAAGCAGCTCTCAAGCAATTCATCCGAAACACTGCGCTTTACCCTTCCATTCATCCTTCCATTAGCCCAGCTGCCTGAAGTACACAAACAGTCCTTAATAAATAGCAGCAATTTCCCAAAGGCATGAGGGTCCTCACTGCATTAAGCCACTGTCATTCAATCAGCCCTTGAAAGCAATTTGCTTACCGGTGGATTTGATTTCTCTGACGTAGTTGCTTGGGAACCAGCCTGTTTTTCCATTCAAGGTGCCTTCCCACCAGCCCCCTTCTTCAACTCGAGTGACATAAATAATGTCTCCTTTGTTAACAGAGAGTTCATCCTCATTGGTCTGCTTAAAATTGAACCTGGCCTTTACCACCAGCTGGTGACTGCCATTCTCGGTCATCTCCTTAGGAAAGAAATGTGGAAAAACATCAGTAAATAGTCAAAAAAAGCAGAAACAACTAGGACAAGCCATTGTTCTTCTCTGTTGGGACAGCTGTTTTCTCAGTATTGCTCTGTATAACAACCAATAATATGTTGCTGTTGCGTAAACACTGCCTTCAGAGGACCACAAGGTCCCTCGCAAGCATTAATTTAGTTTTCCAGTGCAATGGGTGGCAGGTAAGAATCGCTCTTCTCATGTCACACAGAGAAACACTGCAGTTTGGAGAAGCTGCGGCAACTGTGACTGCAAACCCATGATGGAGATCAGGGGAGAACAACCTCTGGTGTTGACCCAGAGACACCAATCACAACCTCCCCCCAAGGCCACCAAACCCACGATGACACGTTAAATAAAGGGTACCACAGCCTTGGATTGCCTCCGTAACAGCCTTGCTGACTGGGAAGCTGTGCTGTTGGAGTCACTCTGGGGGTCTCCAGCCGTGGAGTTAAGAGAGGACAGATGTGAACATGGCCCTTTTGACAGCTGATCTGGGGAAACAAAACAACATCTGAGTTTTACTCAGCTGCCCACCATCCCTCCACATCACATCAAATCAAAGAGTAAAGTCTGTAAAGAGAAAAGAACAGGGCACAACAGTTCAAACAGCATCTATGAGAGCAAGACAGCAAGGGCATAGCATCTGCAGCGTGGGTACTCCCAGTCAGCAGTGTGGGTGGTTTTCTGGGCTGGGATAACCCTTCCATCATGGAAGAAGTTGAATTGCATCCCAAGGCACTCCTAGGTTGTGCCAGCTCTGCAGCCACACATCCAATTGCAGTATTTCTTTGAAACCCCCCTTAAAAGTGTAGAAAAGTAGAATAGTACTCAGTACTGTGATTTCCCACTGGGGGTGTTTCTGGCATCAAAGTAAGTACTGTTGAAGGTGTGCCAAAGTTTAGCTCTCCAGTGAGTGCTCTTAGGTCACCTCTGCAGCTGCAGTGTGGGCTATCCCGCTGAGCAGGGAGGAATGCTGAACAGCTGGTCAACACAATCACTCCTCTATATGGAAGAGTCCTTCTGGGTTCATTATCCAGCTGAAAGAGGCTAGGCACTATTTTGATTGCTGCTCATGGACCGTTGCCATTAGCCATGTGAGAGAGGGATTCAAGCCATGCCGAGGAAGGACAGGAGTGTCATCCCCAGGAGATGAACGGCCCATGAAAAGGCTCAGATCATCCCAGCAGCTCCTGGAGCTGCCTCCTCCACACTCAGAGCTCCTTGCTTTGCAAACTAGTCTCTAGGCTTGTTTTTCTCCCCACCTGATGCTGGAGGCAATGCTGCTGCTCTGACACATCTGTTTTTGTAATTAGTGATTTGTTTCTATATTAATACCAAAAAAATTGCCAGAGGGTAAAAAGTTTCCTGGTCCTAACTGTGCAGAGACTGAGTCAGTAGCCTTGTTGCTAAGAGCAGTTCCAGCTCTGGCAGAATCTGGCAGCGCTGAGCCCCAGAATGCTGTTGGGTGCTGCAGAGGTGTAAAAACATGGGATACAAGCCACCCAGTAATTCCCAGTGCTTCACTGCTACTGCACCCCATACCACACTGTGGAACACCACTCAGATCACCTCCTTTCTGTGTCCCATGGTGCTCAAAAGACACAACAGCAGATATCATTATTTCAGTAAACTGTGAAGGACTTTTAAGATTGCTCTTGTAGCTTCTCTTCAGATTTTAGGACCTTTCTGCATTCCAGTGTTGCAGTTTTCCACCTGCAGTGGGGACCACATGTGTCCGTGGACCCTGAAAGCAGAACAGAACAGTCTGCAGGAAACCCTGAGCTGGGTGTGCAAGTCCGTGGACCACATTTGGAGTTCTGCCTTGAAAACACCACAAGAGGAGAGGGTGATACAGCCATATAACGTGTGCAGAAATCAGAAAAGACAAACTGCAAGGCTGCTTTTCCTCCATTTTCCTCCAGTCTGAATGTCAGCATGGAAAACTCATTCTGAAGGGGAAGTTTGGTAGGAGTTACAGGAACTCAGCTGGGCTTTTACTCTCCTCAGAGGATTTTTATTTCAATAGAAAACTACCTCATCCTTGGATCGGACCTGGAGCAACACAAACTGTGAGCTCTTGGGGAAGGGACTTGCTTTGTCTCTCTCTTAACCCTTGCACAGTGTGGAGCAGGTCCTTGACTATGACTGCCAGGTGCTGCTGCCTTACAAAGCCCAGCCATGCCATACTCCAGCCACGCTAGACACCAGTCTAGCCAGTCCATGCTCCAGAGATGGACAATATCCATGGTAAACCTTGTGTGCTGTCAGTGAGTCAGTTTTGTCTCTTGTCCTGCTCATTACACAACTGCCGGACAACTGCATGGTGAATTCCCAGCTTTCTGGGCTGTGGCAACTGCAAAACCCCTCCCCATGTAAAATCCACTTTGCCAACAGAGTGGGTTTTTCTCTCTGAAGCATCCTGATATTTGAGCAGGAGTGGTTTCAGCTGCTCTTGGTGACTCACAGGCCAGGGGTGTGGCTGGCTGCCAGTGTGAGATACTCTTCCCCTGATTCCTTCTGAAAGGGAGGGCATAAATCCTGAGTCCAGACTTCACTTATTCAAGTCATCAGCCACAGTCCCACGGAAATGACTCCATTACTGTAAATTTTATGACTCTCCCTGCCCCTCCCAATCTTCCAAAGCTTTTATAAATATCTGCAGCAACCTAGAAACAAATGTAAAACTGCCTTTGACGGTTTGGCAGCAAAGTGTATCATTTATGTCGCATCATGACAGTGTCCTATTTTATGCCTGGTCCAGCACGGAACACTGCTGCCATATGTTGCTTAAACTACGGTTAAAATAGCTGGGTTTTCTGCTCGCATTCCTACACTATTTTTGGCAGATGAGCCTTGTCTGATCCAGCACAGCTGGTTTTCCTCCCCTGCCCTCTCTTGCAGACAAAAAGCATCAAGCATCTGTATTGCTGTGTTTAGATGGACAGCTGCTGAACTACAAGTATATCCACTACAAAATGATGCCTCCAGTTATTTACATAGAAAGATCCATGAAGACACAAGGATTTGGACTTCAAATGGATGCTCAGAAATACATTCCCACAACCCTTCCTTAGCTGACACCTACTTCCCTCTGCCTCCAACCAGGGTGTTGCAGTGCTGCTGGGATGTGCAGGCATGTCAGAGCCTTGGTGACAGCAGCAACTGCAGCAGCTGGTACCAGGCTTACCCTGATGCTCCGTTCAGCCTGTGGCCTCTGCCAAAACAGACAAACTGGACCATCTGCAGTGGCAGTTTGTAGGACACAGGCTACTGCTCCTCAGGAATTTGACTAAGCCACCAAAAAGTAAATGTTTGAGACACATATTTATTTTACCCTGTACTTTTCCCAAGGGTGCTCTCTGCCTGAGCAGCTAATTATATCACAGGCATTGCGCTTTTTAACATTTAAACACAGAAAGCATATGTTCAAACAGATGTTTGCCATGAAACAAGAGGATCCCAGCTTCTCTATAGACCCATCAGTAACACAGGACAGGAGCTATTGCCCAGCAAAGCCCTGTCCCAGGCTGAGCTGGCACATGGGTGGCTGGAAGTATGGAGCTGGGGCTGTAAATAAGGGGACGGATGTGAAAATGGCATTGCAGCCTTGCCACCCTGTCAGCACACACCCCATCACACCCCTCCAGTTCAGCAACAGGCAAGGACAGAGGCAAGAGAGTTTCTCTCTCCTTTTGCTTTCAGATTAAGGAAGAAAGTATCAATCAGAACAGCAGCATTTGCAGAGGCTGCTCCCAGTCAAGTTAACCTACATTTTATATGCCCCATCACACTGAACTGCAAGAGCTTCTACACAGGGTCAGCGGGTGCTGTTGGTAATGGAGGAGAAGCTGAGGCCGGCAGAGGCCGAATTCCCACCCCCAAACTTCCACAGAGTGAGCTGTCAGCAGAGCTGCATCCTGGCTGCAGAACAGCACCCTCAGAACCTCAATTTCTTCAGAGCAGCATTATACACACAGACACGCACACACATATGTATGTATAGGGGTGGGAAGATGTTAACAAATACATACTATTATTATTATACATTATGTATTATTATTAGACATATATTATTATATATGTTGATGTACTATATATGCACAATAATTAATACACTACTTTATATAATGTCTAGGCATTATGCAGTAAGCTAAAAGAAAAGCCTTCCCATGAGAGGAAAGTAATGAGTTTTCATTTTGAAATTTCCTCCTTTAAACCATCTCAAATGTAACCTGCAAGTGGGAAATGGAACTCTTCTCCTGGTGCTGGACTTCGGTGGGTGTGCAGGAGTCTGTCCTATCACACCTGTATGACAAGAGGCTGTGAACTCTTCCCAGCACCAGGCAGATCTGCTCCTCATCATCTCAGAAAAGAGACTCTGATCCCCTCACCCCTCCCCAGAGCACCACTGTGCCATCATCCCCACCCCCCGCTGAACTTCTCCTTTCACAGACTATGCTACTGAATATAATTTTAAAGCAATCTGTAGGGAACAGCTACATATCTGGGATGGAATCAGGATAAGGTGATTTGTTTTGCTTCAGCAGCCTACTCTTGCTCCCAGGGATACAGGACAAGCCATCAGCTTGCTTCCCAGATCCAGGAGCTTACTCCATGGAGCCAGGGAGAGGAGAGAGAGAAAAACATCAATACAATTGACTGAGCAGCTAGCAACAACATTTATTTTGACATTCAGGAAAGGTATTATGCAGATGAAGCTGTTTTCCTCTTCGGCTTTAAAACACAACTCTTTAAAATCTGATATTTGCATTTTGGGAGGTGCATGTTCATTTACATTGAGGATCACTTATGCTGACCTACTTTGAGGCCCCTTAATGCTCAAAACTGAGCAGAGGTCCCTCAGTGTAAAGTGATAATTGAGCTCTGCAGAGTTCATACAGCAACTCTGAAACATCACATTTTAACCCAGAGTTGGCAGAAGCCTGAAATGTAATTCCCGCCATCAGTGCTAGCAGCACAATTTGACAAATCTTCAGAAATCACCATAAAGTAGGAATTAAAAAAATTAAAAACCAGCCCCTTCATACACAGAAGAAATAGTCTGAAAGGACAACAGAAGAACCTCTTTTTTCTTACCTTCAGTAGCCTTATTTACAGCTGTTAACGTGCTCAGGACCTTGGAGAACTGATCTCCAGTGTACAAATCATGTGGATCAAACACCTGTGAAAGATGACCTCAGTCAGTCGAGCCCAAAACATCTCACACTGGCTGCTGGAGCCACCCATGGTGCTGGAGGGTGACGGTGGGGATTAGGCAGCCCCTGTGTCTCCACAGGGAAAGGGTGACCATTCAGGGCTGACAAGTCCCATTTCCTTTACAGCCAGAGAATTCCTGAGGCACCACTGGCAGGCAGTGTGGGAAGGGCAGGGGAACTCAGAAGCATTTGGAGTGTAAGGCTGGGAACAGGGAAGGAATCAGTGCTGTCTGCAGAGCAGAGACTCCTCTGAAAATCACCGAGAAGGTTATTGCTGGCCTTGAGGGAAAGAGAGATTTTGTTGCTGTTTTTGTTATCAAGAGCTGAAGAGATTGAGGCTGTATGTACAGATCTATGTATAAACACACACATATTTTCCACAGCAGAATTAACACACGTGGAATTTTCTGCTATCACAATATATAGTTTATTTACACTTTTTTACAGGAAGACAAACCCAGTTATATTAAAAAATTTCACTCTAAAGAATTTTGGTGTTGCTAACCCTCAATGGTGAAACAGAAATACATGGTTAGCAAGGGCTTATTTTCCATGACTAATAACCTTGTACACTTCAGAAATCACCACCAGAACAGTGAGGGCAGTTTGAGTTTCCAAAACACTTTGACTCCCTCTAACACCTGAAAAATGGTCTCAACTTCATACAGACTGTACAAATCCTACCATTAATGAAGCAAAGACAAGAGCTACAAAAAGTTCCTCTCGTTGGTACCACCGTGGCACCATCTGCTAATCCCCAAATACATGCGGTCTTGCAGATTGAGACCACAGATACACAAATCCAATGAACAGGAAAGATGATTTTGAAGCTCTCCTGGCAGACACCATCTAATTACAAACACTTCCAACACACTAAAGAGTGTATCCTGCTTAATAAGGACACAAGTCTTAATTACCTTTAGGCTAGTACTGCCCTTTAAAACAGCCCTTTCTTGCATTCCACACAGAGCTCCTTGAGTGCGCTTGGCATATTGCAAAGAGGAAGGGGACTGACCTCTCCCACAGCCCTGAATGCTTGCGGCATCTCCTCCTCTTAAACAGACACACCAGAGCAGCACCAAAGTCCAACACGGACAGTACAAAGGCTGCTCTTTGTTGAGAATATGTTTTCAGATTGACTCAGCTACTCAATACTGCGAGACATGTTTTACCCTAAAGAAATTTAATACATGCTTAGCATGCAGACAGTTTGCTGTCATTACAAATATTTAAGCTGGTAGCTCCACAGCTCCGATCGCATCTACTGCTCTGCACATTCCAGGGACATACCCACCTACCTCGGGCTGTTTCTGAGCTGATCTATCACCTGCACTCACTTGGGCTTGCTCCTTTGGACCATGCCAGTCCCATCCCCTCTGCCAGCTGGTGCATGGAACCAGTTTTCCTGCCCTACAGTTACAGGCAGTGCCATGCAAGCATAGCCTTCAGCCCTAAGCAGTGACGTTCCCCTCTCTGTGGAAAGAGAGATGGTAACAGAGAGCCCGGGCAGCGCTGACCCCATTGGCAGCTGCTGCTGCACGGGATGTTACAGTTGCACAAGAGGAAAGTGAAGAGCCAGGCTGGGCTGTTTGCATGCATCTCTCTGGTTTGTCATTTTTTCATCCATATCCTTTGTCTTCCACTTTGGTACTTCCAGAAAAATAAAGTCCTGCCTTGAATTAACACCTTTTTTTTTTCCTAAGAAGCAAAGTAGAAAAATACATCCCAAATCCTTCAATGCTGAGAAAAATGCTGTAAAGCCAGAGTCATCAGGCTGACAAAGTCCAGATGAAAATGGTGGGAAGAAAGATATGCAAAAAATTCTAGCACAAAAGCAAGTAATAACATTTAGAACTTCTTCATGGGGAAATTTTCTGGAACAGCTACTGTGGAACAGTGGCTATGTGGGGTCAGCTACTGTAATGTAAATATACTCTACAGCTCATTCCAGAATAAATTCCTCATACAAAAAAGTCCTCATTTATGAGCTAAAATTTACTTTTTCCAGCACAATCCATTGATAATTCCATTCATAGCTAAAAGACAAACTGCAGCTAGAAGATAAGGTGGATGTAACTAAAACCCCATTTAAATCTACACCTGTCATCTGAGGATCTCCATTAAAACGCTATTCTGACTTCCAGAATCACGGACTGCAGCTCCCCTCGGTAAAACACTCCGGCTGTTTCCGTCAAGCATCGCACCGGGCAAGAGCAGCTCCGCACTGCCGCACCGCCAGCCTCCGCCGCCGGCAGCGAGGGGACGAGCAGGAGCCGGCGCTTCGGGACCAGAGCACCCGGCTCTTCGGGAAGGACGAGAATAGGAGACCCAAACCCGGGTGCGGCTAGCAAGTTATCAGCACCCAAAACCCCAGTCCCGCGACGGAAAGCACAGAAAAGTTAGGGAAAGCCTGGTTGTGTTTCGAGTCCGAGCTGTCCACAGTTGGACAGCGCCCAGCTGGGTGCCAAGCCTGAAGCCCGGCGCGGCCGCGACCCCTCTAAACCCGAGGACAGGGGCAAGAGCCGCCCGTCCCCCAGCGATGCGGCGCTTCGGGCGCTCGCTGACCCGGCAGCTCCCACTGGATCTGCTCTGCCTCCAGCGGGAGCGGCGGTGCGGCCGCAGCTCCGCCAGCACCGGCGAGACAGAGCCGGGCGGGCGGCGGGAGCGCCGCTGCCCCCGCGGAGCACAAGCACCGCTCCGTCTCCGGGCGCTCTGCTCGGGTGCCGCGGACCCGTCACCCGCTTCAGACACCCGCGGGAGCTGGCCGGAGACAGCCGTGCTGAGCGCCGGGGACACCCGCGGGGCCCCCGCGCCACGGAGGCGCTCGGTACTCACGGCGGCGGGCGGGCGGGCGCGCAGCCCCGGGGCATGGCGGCGGCGCGGGCGGTGCTGCGGAGCGGCCGCTGCGGCTCTGACCCGGAGCCGGATCGCGGCGCGGAGAAGGGAAGAGAAGGGAAGGGGAAGTGACAGGCGGTGCCGCCGCCCCGCTCCGCCCCGCCGCTCGCTGCGGGACGCGGCTCGCCGTGCGGCCGCAGCTCCCTCCGCCGGCCGCGGGCCGGAGGCACCGGGAAAGCCCCGGGAGAGCAGGAAGCGGATAGCAAAGAGCAAATGGATGGGAAAAGGAAGAAGAGAAAGGCCGGAGGTGGGGGGGAGGGAGGAAGAAAGAAAGGGAAAAGTGGATCAGGGAGGGGAAAAGGGGGGAGGGAAAGGGAAAAAGTGAATTAGGGGAAAGGGAAAGGGAATAAAAGAAAGGGGGAAAAGGTGGAAAAGGAACATTTAAAAGGACAGGAAAGGATAGAAGAGAAAAGGAATACCCATACTGTTGGAACAGTAATTGCAGCAGGTTTTCACCACTGTGAAGAGAAGCACTGCAGAAGGGCCCATAGATGGGGCACAGTTCAGTTGAGGCAGTGAGACATGTCCTCTACTGCCTGTGCCCATCTATTTGGGGAACATTCTCCTACAGGGAACAGGAAAATCCCCAGATACATCAGCACACCAGCAGGCTGCAGTGTGGACAGGGAATGGAGCACTGCCCTGATATCCAGGGTGAAGCCCAGCTGTCCCAACCCCATGCAGGGACAGACCACACACCTGGAGCCAGGGGTCTCTGGTACACTGGGTCACTCTAACTGCAGACAGACCCTTTCTCCAGTGCTTGTGCTGGTTGGTGCTGGGCAGGAGCTCTCGCTTCTGATGTTATCTAGCTAGGAGAAGTAATGTCACTTTGGAGTGAAGCCAAAGCAGAGCAGTTTTGGGAGTGCATGGATGGGGAGCTAAAAGGGTGATGATCTCTCACCTGCTCTCCCATGCCAAACTACGTAGTCCAGGTAGTTTGTTGGAGGTTGCAGGCACCTCCAAAAGCACAAATAACTTCTGTGCTGCCCGTGATGGTAATTACCCTCTGCATATCCTACAATTGTTCTGGACAGTCAGGTTTAATCCAGCTATCTTGCGTATACTGTTCTTAGTTCACAAAATTCAGACCTTGACATAAGTTTTGTAGTTAATAACAATAAAATGCGGCTGCTGAATGAAGGTCTTGTGCTTCTTCACTAGCAAATGATGCTTAGCTATTGATCTGCTGTTGTTTTATATGCACACTGGTGTCAAGAGCAAAGTTCCCATTTTTGTCCTCAAGAACAAGCTGGGCCAAGAGCCTTCTATGATTTTTCTCTTTAGTCATGATCTCTTCCCTGTCTCTTCTACACTAGACTCCACCTGGCCATCAGGACAGAGCTCTTTGTTATCCACTTTCCACCTCAACCCACCAGCATCCAGCTGGCATTGCCTTGGCAGTGCTCACTCACTGGACCAGCTCTTGGGTCAGATACACAGCTCAGATGTTGAAGCCACAGAGTAAATGAAGCACATTCAGGATTTCTGCACTGTTCCTCAGTCCAAACCATGAAAGAATCCTCTAAGGACAGTTAAGCTCCAATGAAGTGCCCATGTCTTTTGCCTAGTCCTTTGCCTCAGCAGAGCTGGGTTGACTGATATTCTTATAACCTGGATCAAATTCTAGCACTGAAAAGCTGTTGGAAAATTTTGGACACAGTCTCATTATTTCACCTCATTAAAACACTTGCCTGGTTAGAAGGATGGAGTGATTCCCCTGCTTGCCATTTCTTTTAGGACTAATACACACAAAACAGCAAAAGATTTCAGGCTTCAGTCCTGGGCTGAAGCTAAGGAACAGTTTTGTTATTTAAACTCTGCCATGAGGTGGATTCTTCCAGCTCACACCTCCAGCCTGTAGAATGGCTTCATCTTAATGGAGCCAGCTGATAGCAGGAAGGTCAGAGTGTCTTTCTACCCCTATGTCCAAATGTTTCACTGCACCTGTAAACAAGAGAAGTTGCTGTTTGCCTCACTGTGTCTTTCTTCCACTTCCTGAGTTACCAGGACAACAAAGGGTAGGAGGGAAGCAGGTATGTGTAGCTCTGAAAGAGTAACCTCTATGCATTCCCTCCTACTGGGAAAGACTGGCAAGCAGTGTCTGTTCAGTGGGAAGTGGGACTTGAGTTTCCACCAAAAGCTGTTGGAAGCCCTGCCTTCCACACTGACTGCCTTTCCTGCATGCTGGCAATGTCCAGTGAAGTGGTGTATTACATGGCAGCTGCACAGACACCCATGACAAAAGCAAATGGAAGGTAGAGTACAATGAAGCTTGAGGACACAGTCTCAAGCTGCGACAAGGAAGATACAGGCTAGAATTAAGGAGGAAGTTTTTCACAGAAAGAGTGGTCAAATACTGGAATCATCTGCCCAGGGAGGTGGTGGAGTCACCATCCCTGGATGTGTTTAAAAAAAGACTGGATGTGGCACTTGATGCCATGATCTAGTTGAGGTGTTAGAACATGGGTTGGACTCGGTGATCTTAAAGGTCTCTTCCAACCTAGAAATTCTGTGATTGTGTGATTCTGTAAGGCCAAGGGTTGCCAGGATGGCATGCAAATGTAATGTTTGAGATTCCCCAGGATGAGGCCCTTTTGTACAAGTCAGCATCCAGAAAATAAGTTGTGAACTCTCATTTTCCTCAGAATACCCTCTTTTGTTCACATCTGCAACAGGAACAGAGTGTTTGACCTTAACATACCCTTGTCAGTCTCAAAACAGAAGTGGCTCAGGTGCAGCCCTAGGGTACTACTTCACATCTAAGAAGCAAGTGTTCACTGTGGCATTTGGAGAAGGGCAGAATTTCAGAGAACCTTCAGGGTTTGATTTTCATATCCATGGCCTGGGTAAGCAGCAGGATGGCTGTCACAGAATGAAAACGTACTTAGCCCAGACCCAGACCTTTCGTGATGTTACTCTTTCCTCAGGCTATGTTGCTGAGGCAGAACAAAACCCTATTCTGTGCTCATCTTCCTTTTACCTAATACCTGATCACTGCAACCTAAATGCTGATAGAACTTGGAAGCAGAAGGTTCTCTGCCTGATCTGATGCTCCAGACACGCTTCCAGAGTAAATGTGATGCAGTAAACCCCCTCCTAAAGGGCAATGGCTCTTTCCAAGGCAAACTAGGGATCAGGCTTGAGGGAGGATCACCGATAGGAACGCTGCTTAGTCTCCTTGTCAAGATGTTCAAAACAGAGCAGCTTTTAGAAGGAACAGATGGCAGAGGCTTTGCCTGAGAGGACTCAGAAAAGCTGGCAACATGGGAGAAGAGTCGGAAGGAAGCATAAGCACTCTGTCTGTGCCATGTCTTGCCCACCATCTCAGATGCCCTACCTTGAGCCTTCTTCTGCATGAAGCTACAGAGGAGCAAGGAAGAAGCAAAATTCATGTCTTGGTGTTCAAATATGACAGTATTTTGGAAAAGAAAAAAAAAACAAGAAGAAATTGTTGTCATTTCACTGCAAAATTTAAACTTGAGCTAGAGAGGTTTGAGTTTTTATCCAGCTTTTGAAGTGTCCTCTCACAGCAAACAGGAGAGGCACACGTGAGTATAAGGGAGACTACTAAAGGCTCAGAATATTTCAAAGATGAAGTGGGTTACAAATCAGAAATAAAAAAGAAGCAAGAAACCTTAACTTTATTAAAGCCAAGGAAGAAAAGGCACATGGAGGATCAGAGGAACACCTAGAGATGGACACACCATGTTGCCTGAGTATCTGAAAGTTGTGGAGTGTGACTGCAATATTGCAGAATGAGCTTCAAAGCTATGAGATGGCACTGCACAACAGGTGAGGACTGTTCTCCTGTCCTACCTTTTAGCTGTTTAAGATTCCCATTTTTAAAAAAAAACTTCCATCACAACCATTTTGTTATTAGTTTGCAAATAGAAAACTAAACTCTCAGGAAAATGAGAGAAAGAAATCACATGGTCAATACCAGAAGACTGGCAACAAGTGATTTCTGATGCAACAGGCCTTCAGGGATTATAAATCTCTCTCTCTATATGTATATGCTCTTAAGACTGTGCTGCTGCAGCAGGCTCCAAGAAATGCATCACCGGGCAACAAAAGACCAGGGAGACAGTTCTGGAATGGGCACATTTTCATGCTGCTTAGCTAAAAAGCTCTAAAGAGAAGAAAGGCCCTTTTCTTGTTTAGACTTTCAAAGGAAAAAACGCAGGAACAGAGCTATTGTGGATTAGACTTTTCTTAATGTGGTGCACGAATATTCTGTATAATGCCCAAGGATTCCCTGTCCCTGCTTCTGGCAGACTTGTATTCAGAAATTTTTTTTCCACAATCTTGAGCATATTTCAAATAAGATAGTTACAGGTTTCTTTTTTCTTTTTCTTTCCTTTTTTTTTTTTTTTTTTTTTTTTACTGTAGGTATTTAAGTGTGACACAAAAGTCTTTAGATAGTAACAAATTAATTGAACTCTGAAGTGATTCATTTAGACTCTGATCTTGCAAATATGAGCTATGGTTAAGCATAAGAATCTACACACATAGGATCAGGAACAGGCACAAGAAAGGTGTCTTTTGACTTCATTAGGTTTGGGGTTTTTTTTGTGTAAGAACAATTCAATATGTGTTTCGCAGAATCTCACAGAACAGTTGCAGGGGATGAAAAAATAGTGCAGTATTAAGAATACTTCACCTTCCCATAAAAGCAGGGCTAAAATGTACAATTCCTTCTAATAATGAAAAAAAACTTATGAACAGGTCCAGGTTGAAGTCTGTTTAGACAGATCTCGTTATTGCTGCATGCTTTGTCTCAAAAGATGAGAATCTGTTAAGCTCACAGTTAATACACTGTTTCCAAATTACCCAGACTGAATATTAAATCATCCATGCTCTGATTTATGTTATTAATACAGAAGATGATGAATTGATACCAACTTTTCCCCTCTGATATCTGGCTTCTTTTATGAATGCTGATCAAACCGGCATGTTACAATAAAAGAAAGGATCTAAGTTGACTTACCTCCACTTTCAGAAGTGCGCAGCCTTTCAAGAACTCTTGAACATTACTGATGCAATCAGCTTCATTTTTAGGCTCCAGGCAATACTAAAGAAAGAAAATCCACTGATCTCATTGCATTGCCTGTACTGAGAAGGCCTGCATGAATACTGACATGTGCCTTTTATACTGAATTAGGGAAGCTTCTTCAGGGGGCGGGTGGGGGTGGCAGGCAAGCTGTTGAAGCAGGAAGAAAGCCACTGGAGGAAGTGATGCACACACAGAAACTGTCGGCATCTTGTTTTGAATGCCAGCATATGACAGTGCCCTAACTGTCAGTGGGAAATTGATGACCTTTAACAACATGCTGCCCCGAACCACCACAAGTAAGAAAAGGATAAGGAGCTAGCAAAACTGATTTCTGCATAATGAAAGGCTCCTTTTTTTTGTGGGGTGGAGAACCTATTGTGTAGCTGCTTTTTAAAAAGCTTCTCTTCCGTGTTGCCAGTTCCTATCTCTCATTGGACTCCTAATCTTTTTCTTCTCCTTCAGATTCTTCCTATCACACTTCTGGACTGTGAATACATGCCTTGTCAAACTGTAACAGGAGGCATGCACATGGCTTCAGTACCAATGGATTTGCTGGTTTTGGGACAGACCAAATGGCATAGATGCAAGCATTGTTTGCTTGCTCCTGTTCCAACCTGCTTCTCCAGTGCATTTCCTGACTAACAAAGCATTTTGCAGTAAGAGTTCTGAAAGAGTGAATATATTTACAGTTGTAATTAATTATATTGATGTAAATACTGGACACTGCAAACCCTTCTATTTAAAATCAAGATACTGTGATCTCTAGTAGGCCGAGTATTTTCTGCCATTGACTAAATGTGGGTGAGTCAACTGCAACCTTGCAGGGTTTTTTTCTGGATGTTGAAACAAAATCAAGGAACCAAAGCTACAATCACATTTGGCTCTTAATTAGAAACTTAAATGTAAAACACCTCACCCTGAAGCTCCTTGCTCCTCTCACCAGAGTAACTAGGCCTCGGAATGCCCAGGGCAGGGTTTCATTAAGCAGGGCTCTGTCTCAACATAGCAAAATACATCAGAAAGCATTACCTTTTCTGCAGATCCCGGAAGAAGCCGATTAATGAGTTTGCAAAGCACAGTTCCATCTTTCAGAGAAGTTTTCAGGAACCCCTCCGGATCATCCACTATTTTCTTAGGGGAATTTAAGACTCCTAGTGAAATAAGCCAGGTTACAATCTGTTCTTCTGGATTCATGGTGGAGAGCTCTGCCGCCAGAGCTGTTCTCCTGTACAACAGCGTACTGGAACCCACATCCGTGATTACATCTTCCTGCTGCAGCTCAAGTGTGAAACTACCTTTTTTTTTTTTTTTTGGCTTGGTATAGAAACCAAATCTTAGGAACTAAAAGAAGGTACAAAACTGTTGTCAAAATAAAATAGTTTCTAACACTCAGCAGGAAACAGGGAAAGCAGATTGTTAACTACATCTTTGCAAAATTATTGAAAATGCAAGTAATTTACATCAATAGTTATTACACCAAAAATATCTCACATAGCTCACATAGGGACTTCCTCCTTGTGACAGCTGGCATCCTATCACCTAGTGCATTTAATCTGAACTTAAGGTTATCGCCCAAAGAAATAAATTTCTTAATACTGTAAAAAACTATTTATTTCCACTGTTAAAACAGAATTCACAATGGTCATGTTTTGGAGGAATGTAGGACTAAACAGAGATTTTCAACTTTATGTGGCAAACCTAGTTATTAAAATTGCCTTTTACAGTAGTTTTCTATTGTCCGATTTTTGAAAATAAATTCTGATCATGCCCTTCACGCATGAATAATGCCTCTCTTCAACTGCTGTGTAGAAGTCCACATATAATCCAAAATGGTTATTTAGAAGATGATAATCTCTCAAAACAATTATCTGGATAACTTCAAAAAGGTCAGGAATTTAAGTCATCCAAAGCTGAGAATAAAACTCCCAGCTATTTTACTTGTCTTATTAAGATGTCCCTTTCTACCACCACTGCAGGATCTACTGAAGGTAGTTTCCCACTCTGCCCAGGGCAGTATTCACCATCACTACTTATCACAGCAAGTCAGAAAAGTCCAGTCATCTTTATAACTGTCCTTTCACCAGAACAGATGGAAAATGAAGCAATTCTGTTGATGATGAAGCTGGAACATCATGGCTTGAAGAATCCAACAGGAACAAAGTATCCTAGAGACCAGAATTTCTTGGTTACAGTGTTCTGAGCCAATTCCTACCCTGTTACTTAAAGCAGCTTTCAAGAACCCAGTGTTACCAAACTAATGATTTAAAGGGTTGGGAAAAATCGAGCAGCAGAATGATAAATTGTACGCAGTAAATGTGCACGGTTTTGCCTCTACTTTGCAAGTTTTATGACTGGTACTGGGACCTACCAATAGACCTATTTTAAGAGCCACCAGTAAATAAGAACTGTCCCTTAAGGGTTAGACATGATTATGACCTTTTTCAGGACTCTGGGATGAGTTCCAGGTCTGTGTAGTGTGGAAATACTCTTAACACATGGCTGCAGGCACTGTGAATAAAGTGGGCTACAGCTCAATCACAGCTCACTGGTCTTTGGTGAGGCACAAACACGTGTGCAAAATATTTCAAAATTATGACTAATTGGCAATTCAGTTGTTTTGGGTTTTTTTTTTCCAGTTGTCATTAGCACTACTGCTTTGTAGAAGAAATACAAACAGTATCCATAATTTCATAATTCTTTTTTCAAATCTGTAGGTACCCAAGACAACTACTAATGCTCATTTATCAATGAGGACATGCATTTGGATATAGAAGACACCTCAGTCACCTCATCAGAACACAGCAGTTTCTGATGTAAAGAGAAATACTTCCAACACTGGGAGAATCGCACACCTGCTTCATTGAAGTCAGTGTTACAAACCTGAACACCGAAGTACTTCACTTACTCCTTCCTCTCAAGGAAACCTTTGGTATAGATGGGGGGATTAGTTTTATGATTATTTCACATGCAGCTGCTGCAGCCATGGAGATACTAATGTCTGCAACTACAATTAAATGAAAATACTTCCGACACCTTGAACGCTTACCAACTGCTTAAAAGACCTGCAGATACAGATATTCACAAAGTCAAAAAATTTATGGAATTGTATCAGCTGTAGGTATCAGCTGATCAGCTGTATCAGCTGCAGAATCTACTGATACATTTCAACTGGTAGCTTTCAATGACAAAGTCTGACTCTGTGCATGAGCTAATACTGTAGATCAGGGTACATTCTCATTAATTAGGATTTTGGCATTACACTTTAGGAAGGATGATCCAGTTCAGTCTGAACAGCAGCGCTCAACACTATAAGCTAATGAATGTTACTCCACCTTGCAGAAGAGATACTGAGATCACTTTGTAACAATAACTTTCCAAGATGTAACACCAGTGATCTTGACCACCATCCAAGTGTCTCCAAGAAGAATATGTTTTTCTTTTAAATTAGACAATAAAACCCCAAACCCATAATACTTGTTAACAGTAAATTTATTTGCCCTGGAAAATACTGCAATTCTACATCCGCTACACAGATTTACTCCTAGAATCTGCAGCCCATAACTGAGTTGAAAGTGATATCCTCACCCCAAACATAAAGTTTTATCTAATCTCTAGACAAGGTATGCATGCTTTTTCTTCTTTAGCTACTATGAACTGAGGGTTGTTTAAATGAGATCAGTTTATGTCTATCACAGAAGTCAGTATAAATTTTATTATCCATGATTGTTTATGAGTTTTCTACATGAAATACCAATGCCTGAGGATTCCTCTCACACACACTGGCCCTTTAACATGTATGTAAGAGACAAATGCATCAAAATCAAGACAAAGTTTTGAAGGAAAGCACCAAGATGCCCAGTGTACATAGAGGAACACTAATTATTTGGGCCATTAATCACCAACATTGTCTCTGCACAGCAACACTCCCCTCCTCTCATCCAGAAAGCTGGGACAAAACTGTTAATGCAATATAACAGAACTTTCCGTGGTTTCTTGGTGAAGTCCTCTTTATTCAAGTGGACTAAGACTCACTTCTGTGTAACTTGCTCTTTTTATCAGCATAAATGGCAAGCACACACATAAAAGGCAACCAAAGTATTTCACTGCTGCAGGATGTGTGTGCAATGAGCAATGAACCAGCCCACTCTGGACTGCTGCAAGGTGCGAGCTACAGCAGACAGCGGTTGGCTTCCACCAGAAATTTTATGTGTGTCCAAGAGATCGGTGGTGCTACTTTCAAAGGCAACTCCTGAATGCTTACACATTCCTCTAGAAAATGGTGGGCAACACTACACTCAAAAGCCAGGCTGCATCAGTTGTGATTTGTTATCCTTTGATTTTCCAATGCACATCCACTGCTGCACTGCCACTTCTAGTCACTGTAACTGGAAAAAAAGAAATGCAAGTTAGTACCTTCTCAGAAGCCAAGAGACAAAAATGCTAGATTATCTTTGAGTTAATTTTATATATACAGTTAATACATTTGGATTGTATTTGATCTGTTCCAACAGTATGAAAGCACATCAATAGCTAACTACAATCATCAAAATGTCCCGAGGACAACTTGTATTAATGCACACTGCTTGTATAACACCGTCTCCAGGGCAGGTGCGAAGTACCACAATTCCTGGGTGAACTCCCCCTTCAAATTCTACTCCCCACAAAATTCCACCAGCTCTTGATAATCTCAGCATGCTACTCAGGAGTTCTGTAATACACTGGTATCCATACTGATATTAATCTGTAAGTAATAATGTGCTATAAATAAAATCACACTTGTAATCAAGGGAAGGTATACAGCTGGCAATTCCATTTGCACCCTGATTTTCTACAAGGCTATTATTACCTTCCTTGCCACAAGATCTATTTATTGCTCCCTTAACATTGGTACCATGCCTGTTAAGAATCTGGAAACATTTAGAAGCTGAAGAGAAGGCTGATAGAGTGTGCTTTTGTCTCTAATACCTGTATTTATTACAACATGGTCACAACAGATTTACTAAACTGAAAAAAGAGCACCTTTTTCTTTTTTTTATAAAGGGAAGCTTTTTCACTTGTCAAGAATAATTAAGCTTCAGCTTCCCAGCTAACAGAGAGAACTGAAGTTCACACACATGAAGCTTAAAACGTTCTGACACAACCTATACGATGATTTGTCCGTATCATTTGAAGTTATCTTAGAATGCTGTATTAAAGACAGCATTTCTTCTCTTCATTAGAGAGTTTAAGACCTACATCTGGGTCAAACTATAAATTTAAAAACTGACTCCTGGTGGCTTTTTGCAGGTGGGTGGGAAAATGAAGGGAAATGCTACTTTTAGACCTATTTCCCTAATCCACTTTAGTGGCACACTAGTGACATCAGTGATTTTTGAATGAAAAAGGTTCCATTTTCTTAACATTTAGAAGAACCTATTGTGAAGTGTCCTTTCAGTAATTTAAATATTTTAACAGTCACACCTTAAAAGGAAAACAAAGACAAGGACAGCATTTGCTGGTTGAATTTTATCAAGCGTCAGAAAAATAAAAAGCTGGTAGGGCAGTAGCTTCTGTTTTGCTTAACTACACGCATCCCCTGAACAGAAAACATTTGTGATGATCCTGTATTTTATCTGGAACACATTCCAGTAACATGAAACAAAGAATATTTTTCCTTTATTATCAAGGTAACAGCAGCAATTTATCAGGAGTATTTATAAAACATTATTAGCATATTCTCATAAGGGCATTGCACAGTTATTGAATTGCTGTTACTGACTCTCTATAGGGAGAATGAATTGTAACCCAACTGAGGCTACAAACATCACACAGTATACAACAGAACCTATCCTTCCTACAAGACAGAATCTCCCTGGTAACAGTGACCAGTTGTCAGAAAAACCAACTATACAAACTACAGCTTTTTTTTTTTTTTTACCATTTTAACATTGCTTCTTGAAAGCAGAATTTGAAACTAACAGCAAAATAGGTTCTTACATTTACAGACTCAATAAGAATGTAGAGAGTACAGATGCTTCTTTACATAAATGCTTCTCTCGGAAAAGGGAGTTGTCCTTTTCCCTTAATCTGTTCCAGATTTTATCAAATTCTGCACACGCTCTAAGTTACTTTCCTTTTTTTACTAGCAATTATTTAGCAGAGAAATTTTATTTTCCAGAAAACTAGATTAATATGACAACCACTACCACTTTTTTTCTTCTGAATTTTCAGAGCAACAGGAGCAAGTCGAGCAAGTCACACTTTCACATAATATCCAAAGACAGCTGCTCTTTAATCTTCTTGAAAAATTGTTTTAATAAGGTAGCCTTTAGAGCCACAAAACACAGCTGTTCTACAGACTCAAACCATTCTGGAAGCACCTGAAGTCTGCAGCTTAATCCCAGGACCTCTGCAGAGATCAATTCCTAATCCAAGATTATACTCACTCTAATTGCTAATCTTGCACATTTAACAAGACTGATTAAATGTCGATACTAACATTTATTATTACAATTCTGAATTTTATGGTCTGCTCTTATAAAAATTCATACTCAGCACTTTTTGCCATATGACTTGAAGTGCAGTTGTATACGTGTTTTTCTATAGCTGTACCCAAATTGGCCCTGTTTTTGCAGACAAGTAGTGTCTTGCTGCCATTCCTAAACTGGTTGGTTTACAAAGCCTTCTTAAGCCTCCTCTAAAATTTAAAGAGAAGTCAAAAATAACACTTAGCCATGAAGAACATCCATTCAAACCTACGAACACAATGACCAGGGAACTTCCTTGCAGCTATTGCACTGCTGTAATATTTACCTTACGTATTGGTACAGGCACCACTCATGTCTGTCGTCAACAGATGAACCAGTGTTATTTCAGTGGTATCTTCTAGAAGTTACCCCCCTGCAATTAAAAGATACAACAAATTTAAAAAAAAAATGTTTTACAGCACAAGCTAACCTACAGTAATTGCCCCCATTTCAAAACAATGGCACAAGTTTGGTTTGCAGATTATTCGGTTGCAAGTTTTTACTACTTCTTTAAATGGTGGAGGATTCACTCACTGGCTTGGAATGGGCTGGAATGGCCTAGAGAAAGGTTGCATGGCTTATGGATTCTCATTCCTTTTCAATGGTGCACTGCCACGTTAAATCCATAAGTTGGACGACAAAAATTTACTGAGGACTAAACAGTAGTACAGAGGTTTTGGGTTTGTGGTTTGGTTTTTTTTTTTTAGTTGGAGGTCTTCGTGTTTACTATATTCAAGAATATCTTTTGAACTTCACGGCTTCACCCAAGTTATAACAACTTGCCACACGCTCTGCTACATGCATCCCTGGGTATCCCTGCAATGCAGTGTCAAACTAGAGTTAGGCATCCAACTAAACATCAAGTCTGCATTTCTTGCTTCCAACTCCCAATAGTTGAGCTGATATTTCTCAATCTAAACCAATTCCTGACTTCACAAGGCTTAAATTTTGTTAATGTGCTGCATACACAGCCTCTTTAAGCATCTTCACTGAGATACTATGCACAAAATGCTCCCTCCCCACCCTACACAGCAATACTGCATCTACAGTGAGCTGCATTACAGCTTTAGTTTTAAAATTGGTACCATAAATGCTTTTATCCAAGGACTGTTGAATTTGGAGAATTTCTAATGTCTTGGGGAATTTATTTTCCTTTTTTTTTCTTTAATCTAGACAGCACTTCCATTGCCATGACATGCAGCTTGTCTTACTGTACTAGAAGGTAACTTGTTTTAATTTTGACTTAGACTGAAAAACTAGTTTGCTTTGCTTACCATCTTTGCTGTTTCACAGGCATTTGATGCTCTTAATCAGCTGTGGAATGCTGAAAGATTCACTTATTTTAGGAAGCCATAAGCCTTTCAGAAGTTGGAGAGAAAGACTTCTTTGCTTATCTTATTTTCTCCTTTGGAATCAAAAGATGTTCCTTTAAAAGTGAAACACTACAGAGTTGCAAAAATTTGAAACAGTGTGAGTAAGCATCGATTTGCAGCTTCTTTGATGGAATTGGTCAATGGTTTGCGGATTGTTTTTTTTTTAAAACAGTATTTTGTAGCTGACTTACATGAACATGATTTTTTGCAGGGGAGATCTTTTTAAACTCCCCATGAAACAGAAGGAAGGCAGAATATAGTATTATCCACTTGCTTTTTTGGTTAAAGTGAATGAAATCCTCTATTTTTCTTTACACAAGGATCTGAAGGCATTTTGTACTGGGAATACTTTGACTTCAAATTCTAGGCACAACTGAGCTTTATGTGGAATCATCCCCACCACCCTCCAAATCACAAGCAATATTTTCAGAATGAGATGCTGAACATGTAGAACAATCCATCTCCATGTTAGATGGTTGGATGTTGTGCAGAAGATCTTAAGAACAGCTTGTTCCATTCATGACGAAAATCAGATGGAAGTGTGGCATTTCAGGGAAACTTTACTTTGAAAATTACAACACTAGTACACAGCTCAAGCTTATACATTTAACATCTGCTTTCTGAAAGAAATGTTAACAATTTTGAAATGATATTAAACATTGTTTCAACTTTTTCTCACAAAAGCATAAAAGTCATGGAGGGAAAAAACTTAACAGGCAACAATAAAAAAAGGTTAAAAACAACTTTTCCTTTTAGTAGTCCTCTGGTAGTAAAGATAGAACAGCTTCCACATTTGAGAAATAATCTGTCTTGGTCCAAAAGTTTAAGAGTGTTTTTAGTATCTGCTTCTGCCTCCACCTCTATCGGATCTGCTTCCACCACGGCCGCCACCTCTGGGCGCCCCGCGGCTTGAACTACTGTAAGAATCCCGAGGAGGTGGATAGCCCCTCTCCATGGATGGGGGAAGACCCCTGTCTTGTCTTCCAACACGATCACGGCCACTTGAGTAGACATCACTTCTGCTGCTTGAGTAACTTTCTCGGCTTCCATATCCATCTCGTGTGCTGCCGTAATCATCATAGCGACTGCTTCCACCATATGATGGCGGGGGCCCTCGAGCAGGTGGAGCACTACGTGAGTTACCTGCAGGGTCAATGGTCAGGTAATATGGCAACACCATAAGTTATATAGAACAATTTCAAATCTGAATTTACAGAATTGTTGTTATTAAAATGTTTACTTCTACTCTTTTTATATGTATTGAGATGGTCTTAATATAATCTGCCACACAAATGGTATTTTAAGTGGGGATTGCGTATCAGGCAGTGAGTGGATTTAAAGATTCTGAAGAAATGAAGACGGTGTTTGTTTATTCAGGCAGGCTCTTTAACTGGGTATTCCAGTACAGCTTGTTATTTTAGAGAAGAAACTCAGCCATATTTTCCAGAGACAGCTGTCATTCTGAACTGCAGACTTTGCTTCTTTAGCTTATAGCTTATTAACAAGACGATCAAACGATAACCAACAACTGCATTTTCACTGTAGGGGAAAAAAATTGTGCCACTTCCCCCTAAAACACAAGCAACCTAGTCAAAGTCAGATGTTATGACATCTGTACATTTATATCATCTTCAAAATCAATTCTTACCGTAACTCTCATATGAATCTCTGTAGGAGCCTCCACTGGGATGATCCGAGTAGTCTCTGTCACGTCCACCACCATATCCATCACGATCACTATAGGAGGAAAGACTACTAAGACTTAGTACAAATCACTAACATCACAGGAAAAATAAAGTGTCAGGGAGAAAACTCCAGCAGTAGGTACCTATATCCCCTGGAGGGGTATTCATCACGTGAACTGGAGTGACCATAATCACGATATGCGTAGTCTCGGGGAGGTGGTGCATAGTCTCGGGTATCCCTGGAACTGGGATAATCTCTGCTTGAATAACTACAAAGAACAAAAACTGAGATGTTAGCCATATGTCCTATCACAGAAGGTCTGGAATCAAGATCCTTCTCCAAACAAAAAACACTTCACAAAAATAGAACAGTAGAAGAATTTACCCGTCTTTAGTGCTGTAGCCATCATCTCTGGGAGACATGTAGACATCTCTCCGTGATGGCATTGGCTCTCTGCGTGGAGGACCACCATAACCATCTCTTCCACGTGACACAGGAGCTTCAAAGAAACACTCCATTTAATCAGCATTTAGCCATGCAGAACATTCAAGGCAAGTGCTAGTAAATAGCTTAAAGCAATTTAATAGTATCTCTGGAGCCTACATTTAGAACACTTTACATTTCTGCTTGTACAGTTTTAAAGCAGCACTGGAAGAAATATATCCAAATTGCACCAAATTATAATTGCACCATATTACTGCTACAAAATTATACTGGTATGAAAGGAACCGAAGGTTAGAAAAACAGTACACCATTCCACAGCAGACTAAAGTTACAATCAATGATTTGCACCAGTTCCTAAGGGAAGACTAAGGCACTAGACCTGACCAAGCAATCAATTTAGTCAGGAAGTCCTTACCTCTTCCTCCCATGCTACTGCTACGCACTGGTCCTGAAGGTGCAGATCTTTTAGGTGGAGGGCCTCCACTTCGTGGAGGTGGACCCCTCTTCATGGGAAGTGGCCCTCGAGAAGACCCTAGAAGGAGAAGCCATGAACCAATTATTATTTCTGTGATACTCACCTGCATTATCTTAAAGCCTGAACTACAATCTAAAGGTGCCATTATTACCACTACATGATCAACAGTAAACCTCTAAAACTAGACCTCAAAGCCTTCTCTTGTCTTCTAGCCACTATTAAATGCTACTGGCAGAATTGAGAGCCAAACTTCCCACAACCTAAATTCCTGTCAAGAACTGTATTTTAGAACTTATCCAAAAGCTACATGGTGTGACACAAGGGAAAAGGACAGGTGATACCTGTAATCAGTCACAGCTTAAATGCTTAACAAGTTACTGTTCTCAGAAGAGCCACTTGGGAGGATGTACTAGAGAAGAGCCTACAGAGAGGGAACAGAGGTACTACTACAGAGTCTGCAGAACCTACTACACAGACTCTTCAAGACAGAAGTTTCACTATTTCCAGGGGTTTTTTTCCTACATTACAGCTTTTACTGTTACACCTCAGGTACTGTTTGCTAATTAAGTGAGTTTTGTTTTGATACTGAAAAGTCTGAATAAATAGCTGTATCTTAATGAATATCCAGTATCAAGCAATGTACTTTAGAAAGTTTCAACTCAACAAAAAAGGTTTAGCTGCCCTAACTCTCACTCTAATCCGGAAGGATCAGCCCTACAATTTTCTCAGTTTAGACCTCTTGCTATAAAGAATGAAAGGCAGTTCCCTTTCCCTGGTGGTAGCAATCACTTTTTCAACTCGAATACCAGAAAGCTTCCTTTCCCACGTGCAAGGCAGGAGTTCTGCTTTTCTTTCACAGGCAAAAGTCAAGTGGAGTGTTAGTTGTAGAAAGGAATCTTCACATCTGAAAGCCTTTTCTTAAGGTGTACTTGCCTAATCAAAAATTTGACTAAACTGCCGAGATCGTATTTCATCATTTTAATAAAGAACAAGGAGTGCACTATTCAGGTGTTTGACTTTTTTTTTTTCCAGTAGGATTACTGTCATCTTCCAATGGGATTGTCTTGTTTTGTCGAAGTGTATAATGAGAGAGGTCAATACATACCCAAGTGACTCCCTCTTGAAGGTGGTCCTCTCGCGCCACTTCCGCCTCTTGCGCCTCTAAGGCCCCTGGGAGGACCTCTGCTTCGGGGAGGGGGTGGTGGCCCACGCCTACCACCACTTTCAAAGGATGGCTTGGTTGCTTGTTCCACTTTAATTGCCTTCCCATCTAATGACTAAAGAAGAAGCTGCTTTACTTACTGCTCAGTCATGTTTGTATTTCTTAAATCAAGCCCCTCTTGCTTCACTATTTATAGGGCTTCCATTTTATAAGTTAGAGCAACTCTAGAACTGATTTCAGTCTTCAGTATTAGTCCCCAAGAACTCAGCAGCATGTTGGGCCTAATTTCAATTTCTACAGTACTTCATTCTTGTGGTATTGATGGCAAAAACACCACAGAGCAGCATCAGAAAGGACTTTCAGTGAAAACACAAGTGTCCAATGATTACGGCAGCCCCACGTCATTTATTCTGTAAATGACACATGATATATGATCTACAATTTACTGTCAATTGTCAAATACTTTTGTACCAAACTAGGAGTGCACCTGTAGTTACAAGATTAAGCTGAAGGTAACATAGCTTCAGTCGGGGTTTCTGGCAATGGGGAGGCCGTTTAGCACATTTTCTTGACGTCCTGATAAAACGGTGATCGCTGAAGTATTTAGAAGCTATTTCAGCATCTACACAGCAGACTGAGTATGACAATTCAACCCTTTTTCCTAGTGTTTCAAGTTGGGTTTTCAATCAAGGTGACTGTCACAATTTACTCTATTACTTGCTTTTCCACAGGGAAGGCGCTTTGTGGCTGGGGTGTTTTTGTTTACGGGTTCTGTTGTGTGGTTGTATTTTTTTGTGGTATGAAAAAAAGTAGAAACTTTTGCTGGAATATAGATCTGCAATACAAGGAACTCTGCAGCCAACCAATATACCTCACACATGAGCAGGTAGTAACAAGCTGAATAATTCAACCTAGTTAATCAAGTTTCTGTGTGATCTTTAGACGTCACATGTTTGGATATTATAGCAGAATCAAGATCACAAGCTCTGCTAAAATTAGGTTATTGCATGCCTATCCTGGCAAATGGTTTATTTGCCTTTTTTAGCAGTTAAATATTTAACTCTCTCATGACAACTAATTAATTATCAGACAGAAATTGTTGTTCATTGCACTTCTTTACTGCAATAAATGAGCAAACATAACTGCTAGACTGCTAGTAATGACTTTATCTATCCTGCTAATATCTTTTTAATGAAGTACGGAATATTTTTTGTTCTCTGTCAAAATCTAGCTCTCTGAAAATTCACTGTAGTGGTGGATGTATTTTACCAGCTCAGAGTTGTAGTGATTATTTTAAAACCTGTGTGTACATACACAGGTTCAACTTGATCCATTATGAGGGAAAAAGGGAGAAATACCAGCAAAATCATATTGGTCGTGGCTTTGACTTAGTGCAATATTTTACTTATGGAAAGTTTCTCAAAAAGCCTTTTGGCATGACAAACAGAAATATCCACTCTAATGACTGGAACTTCTCAGTTTGCATCACATTGATTTGCCATTGTAATTAATCTCTCAGTTTCATCCTTCTCAAACAGGAACAGACGGCTTGAAGCCTTAAGCTTTGCTATGGCCACTGCTGTCCTCAATTTCATGGCAGAGTCTTGACAGCTTGTTTTAAGTTTACAAAGCAAACACCGTCCCCTTCTGCTAGCATGGGTTCTGAAAACCTGGATGCTAGGTTTCAATTCTTTCATTTCTGTTAGGTAGGAGGTACAATTATCCTTGTAATTTCTCCTCCTATTTTCTTCTGCCTTGCACTCAAGCATCTTACCTTGGCAAAAGATTGTTTCTTTGCAGACTGCTTTACAAAAGTAGTCTTAAAAAGCTATTCCATAGGTCCAGAAAGACCTTTCACTAGGTACAAGAACGTATTTTTTGCTAACCAGAAAATATTTGTCAAAGTTAGTCCTATTTCAAAGCAGAGGGGACATTTTATGGTTTCTTAGCTCAAAGAAAGGTCTTACCTCACCAAACATAAAAGTCACACAACCCATCTCAGAATAAGAAGTTTTTTCAAAGAGTTTAAAGCACAAGCTGTCAACATGAACACTCATTGGTTTCTTTTTATAACCTTGATTCAGAGTGTTATAGAAGCATTTTTAATATGATGTGAGCACCAGAAAGTGAAGTCACCCTGGTGCTAAAAAGCATGGAAATAATTTAAGCTACAAGTAATTTAGGACAGTAATAGTTTGGCAGTCAAAATCTCCTACTATGTGTGGAATGAATAATCTGTACAGATTTGTGAATTGAGACAGGGAACTTTAACCAAACACAGTTAGAAACTATCCTGCAAACTGTTCCACATTTCAACAGAAAAGATTAATGAAATTTGCTTAATTTTGGGAGTGGGGCAAGAAATCAAGTATTTCAAAGAAACTCTAACAATAACTTGCATGAAGCTGGTCCCAGCACTGCACAGGGTTTTCCTCTTCAATAGATCACTTTGCTGTTGCTGCTGCAATGACTTTATTTCTCCATGTTCCTTGATGGCACATTAAGTGAGATTCCTTTTGCCATATATATCCAAGAAATGAAGATCCACTTCTCAAGAGGCCAAGCTTCTGTACATCGTATCACTTCTTCCCCAAAAGACAAGAAGCACTTTCTGACAATCAGACAACCTTCTATAATGCTGAGTACAGTTTAGGCTGTAGGGTTTGTAGTATCTGCTGCCATCCTCTTAACACAGACCAGCTGGCTTGGCAGGTCTACACTGCAGTAAAATCTTTTGTTTGTCCTGACCCTTTGTCGAAGGTCGTATCTCCTCTCTGTAATTATCCATTTCATCTTAAGGATGTAGAATCAGAAAGTCATGAGAACAGCCCACTGCACCGAACAACATTACAGACTGGAGAGTATCCACATTTATGTCCTGGTAAGCATGCGCATTTTCTGGCATCAGGATGTAGACTTGACAGCCATGAATTAAGATGCTTCTTAAGGAAGGCTGGTAAGCTGCTATAAAGTACTTCTACCTTTCTTTTGTACTGCTCAGACATGACAGCATTGATTCAATCTAGAAGACAAAGTAACTGAAGTGAGAACTCTCCACCCCAACTCTAAAATAATTATCTTGTGATCTCTTTCTGCAGGACAAACTTATCTTCAACAAGCAAGCTTTGACTAGTCTACGCTTGTCCCAACACAGAGTGAAATATAGTTGTTCATGTACGGCCCCTCATCCAAACTGGTGCAAAACTCTGCATATATTTTCATAAACATTTGCAAAATAAAAAATCAAATGCAAATTCATTCTTGCAGCATCTGTTGGAGTCAGCCTCTTCTACTGGTTACAACTTCAAATTCCTTTGGGATCACAGAATGAGCCACAGACAGGCAATGCAGAATTCTTCCCCCAGCCAGACAGATCACCTAACTCCTTACAGACTGCTTGAACTGCATTCTTCACAGTGCTTCTGCTGCTGCTTCTCAGCTGCATTAAAATCTCAAGAATGCTCCAATCCATCTTTTCCAAACAGGCTAAGAGACCTTCAAATTGTGATTTATGACAATTGCCTCTTCTTACACCAGGCCTCAAACACTGCTCTTCCCTCAGACCTTGAATGCAGAGTCTTTTTGGAATACAAGCAGTACCTATTGTCCAGAAGGCTTTCTGAAGATGAGAATGAGACACCACCTCATGAATATCTTTCGTATCATGGTCAAAGCAAGTCGGACCAGAAGACATTCTAGGCCAAATCCCATCCGAGGATGTTCTTTTCATACACTACTTGCTGTTTCATGAAGGTACTTCTAGATTTATAGTGAAGACAAACCCATGAGAACGATAATCCACAAGGCCGTCCCTTCTAGAATTTCTAGCCAGTAATGCAGATTGTGCATTCCAGAACAAGTAAACATAACTCAGCCACAAACATTGTCTCATTTAGCTACTTTACCAAGCAGTATTCTCCCAAATGTTTCCAATGTGACCAAACGCAGGCCTCAACATTCAAGATGTAGAACAGTTGGTGATTATTTTCAGAAGGATTTTGATTTGCAAGCTGCACTCCACAAACATGCAGATTAGTGACCGAGTTCTTTTCAGTCTGACAATTACCTATTGGTCCTTGAAATTACCTTATATGAGGATTCAATGACCATTTCAGAGAAAATAAATTATTTAAGCACCGCAGTAAACAAGTCTTCAGAACTGTGGCAAACTAGATAGCGGAGAAATAAAATTCAATAAAAGGAGCACCCTAACAGATGTTTAGGCTGGTATAGAAAGAACATCATCTGAATTTGCCACTCTCTGCCTTGACTAAACTACTAGCTTGCTTAAAAGGGAAGGAAGTCTTCTAAGAGAGTAACCCTAATTGTGATAAGGTTGTCATGAAGCATCCAGAAACATCAGTACATGGAGTAGAAAACCCACTATCCTTCTATAACACATACCCTGCTATAACACAAATACAAGAGGTTTTACTATTTGTGTCCACGAACACTACACAAAGCTCATTTTCTTATTCCTTAAGTTGTTTTACTTACTGACTGCAATAACTGACATTTTTCTTTCACTTCAACTTCCTAAACTAACAAGACAAACATATCAAAATCCCAAGTGTCAATTAATCACAATCACTCGATGTTTCTTCACTTCACTTGAATGGCATCTTAAGAGACACTGCTTGCAAGGCCAGCGCAGTGTGACCTAAACACAAGCATTCACACAATGCAGGGAAAACCAGAGTCTGCAATTCAAGCGACCTAAGATGGCTTTCACTAGCTGAAGAGACAGCACTTCTATGAAGATAAGCAGTTGTTCACCAAGAAACTGCCAACTTACATCTACATTTTCAAACACATGCCACAACAGATAGATTACAGCAGCCTACAATTCTTTGACAAACTATCCTGGTGTTATCTTGGAATCTGTGCTGCAAATTCCTGTATTTTTATTTTTAAAAACATTACACATCTTATTGCTTTTAAAGCTAGACCATTGCATTTTAGAGCATAAATGAACAAATTTGGTTGCCAGCTAACTGCAAAGCCATGGCACATTAACTGGAAAGATGCCCCTCACACAGACCAAGTAGATCAATGATGCAAGTCACAAGTGTAGGAGATTACCCACAGAATACCAGACAGCTCATCAATCCTCCAGCACTCAAGGGAAATCACAGTGAACCCATGTTAAGGGAACAGTTACTAATTTTCAGGAAAGTCACTTCCCTGAAGTGTAATTTACACAGTACTACATTCAAATATGATCAAAAAGGAAAATCCAACCCAAAAATCATTACTGAAACATGCAAGACTGAAGAGCTGATTCCTCCCTCATCGATTAAGGAATAATAAGAAAAGAGTGCATAGCTGATTGCCAGCCAGACTTTATTTTCTATTAGCAAATCCATGAACAGGAGAAACAGATTTCAGCTTCATGGAGACAGACATTTTGTCAAATTTTAAGTTACAACTGGTCTCCATGATCTTCTAATCCATTCTCTTTCCAACTTTTATTACCAGTTGATTTACCCCAAAGATTAATTGTCCTGGACAGAAGCAACTGCAACATATAAATGGTCTCAATTCCTACCTTTCCATTCATATCTCTGGCAGCATCTTTTGCATCTGCTGGACTCTCAAACGTGACGAACGCAAATCCTCTGGACTTGTTTGTTTCCCGATCTTTCATCAAAAGGACTGCAGAAACAAAATCACATCAGCCTTCCCTGCAATTCTCTATAATAAGGAACACTTAACCTTTATTTAACCTTTTAAGCTCAGAACTTCTTAGAGGACATGTAAGCATCATCATTTCAGATGATCAACTGCAAAAAGTCATCACAGCTATGTTGTTGTTTTATACTATTACCATCTTAAGAAAAGTTCTCTTTACCTTCCACGATGCGTCCATATTTGCCGAATACAGCCTCAAGGGCTTTTTCATTAGTCTCTGTATTCAGGCCCCCAATGAAGAGTTTCCCAGGACGATCTGCTTCAACCATTTTGATTCTGTAAATGACCTACTAAAAAGAATGAGGCCATTATTAACAAAACATCAGACTGCAATAGAGACTTCATGGTATATAAACTACTTCTGTCCTCATACAAGCAAATTTTCTTTAGAAAGATATTAGGTAAGAAATATGAGGTATAAAAAAGCATTAAGTAATTACAATTTTTTGCAATGGAAGCAACTGTAAGTAGTATTAACAGTTACTTCTTCACATTATATAGTGTATTTAAAAGATAATAAATAGAACTTTGAATAGTGGAACAATGCACTGCTTAAATGAAGCAATACTGATGAATGCAAAAACTCTTCCAGAAGTGCGGTTCCTTTTGTCCTGGATGGCCATCCTAGCACATCTTTCCTTTAAATCCTGGACGTTTTAAGTAATTTGCTTAATATGTCAAAGTAATACAAAATGGTTAACTCTTCAGAGCATCTTAGGTCAGTGCTTTTAAATTAAGTTTATTCTTTATGTTATTTAAAGTACATGGAACCTATGCTAAAGTCCTGGCCTACACAACATGTGAGACTGAACTGGCATCAGACCACCACTGCAGCTCTACACAGCAATGTCACAGCTACAGTCGCGGGGGCGGGAGGGCTTAAAAACAAAAAAGCCCAAGAGCCGAAGACAAAGCCAAACCCCCCGTGCCTGGCAGGCCGCCCGGCGCCTGCGGACAAGCGCTGCCCGCGTGTCTCCAGCGCGATGGCGGGAAGGCCCGCGCCAGCTCCGGCAGACGCGGGAGCGCGGACAAAGCACCCCCGAGGGCGCCGCGGCGGGGCCGGGCCGGGCCGCACGGGGCGCGGGTTCAGCCGCGCTCCGGGCACGGGGAGCGCGGGGGGCGTCGGACCCTCCGCGGGCTCAGGCGCCGCCACAAAATGGCGGCCACCTCTAGCAGCGGCTGCTCTCCGTCCCCGCGCCCGGCGGCCTCCTCGGCACTCACCCACCGCGCGACTCAAGCCCGCCCGGACACATCGGCGCGGCGCGCCCGCCATGCCCCCATCGCCCTCCCCCGGGATGCTGGAGAACCCCCGCACATAAAATGGCGGACACTGCGCCTCACACCGCCAGAACCCTCCTCGCCCCACCGCAACGGTGCGGGTCCCGCCGTTCTAACCGGAGCCGGGCAAGGAGGGATTGAGGGCCGGGCCCGGCTCCGCCGTGCCTCCGCTCCGCCGCAAGCGGCGCGCCACGCGGCCCCCACCTCGCGGCCCCCATCCCGCGGACCTTTCGCCGCGAGTCCCCGCAGCGTCCCGCGGTGCCGCCCGCAGAGCCTTAGCCCGCAGCAGCGCTCACCTCCGCCCGCACCGATCCGCAACTGCGCAATGGGGGCGAACAAAGGCGCTGCGGGCCTTTATAGCTTTACGTCACCCGCCGGACGGAGCCCCGGATGCGGCGGCGGCGGCGGCGCCGAGCCCGGTAGGGGGCCCCCGCGGCCCCGCTGCGAGGCTCCCGCCGCGGCCGAGGGACGGCGCGGCCCGGACGGTCCCGTCCTGCCAGGAGCGGGGAGCGGGGAGCGGGCCGGGGACCGCGAGCGGCGGGAAAATAGCGGGAGTGGGCCGTGGAAAAAGAGGGGTAGAGCTTTGTTTGCTGGCTGCGCCGCGTCCCGAAGGATTGAGGCCCCATGAGTCCAGTTCTGGACTCCTCAGCACGGGAAAGGAGCTACTGGAGATAGTAATCATCACAAAGATAATCGATTAGAAGTCTGGAGTATCCCTCTTACGAGGACAGATATGGAAGCTTGGGGCTGTTCAGTCTTAAGAAGAGAAGAATGAGAGGGGATCTCACTAATGCGTATGAATATCCCAAAGCCAGGTGCCAAGGGGATGGTGCCCAGTGACAGGTCATAAACTAAAATACTAGAAGTTCAACCTCAACATGAGAAAGATCTCTGCATTGAGGGTAGCACAACCCTGGAACAGCTGCCCACTGAGGTCATGGAGTCTCCCTCTCTGGAGACGTTCCTGTGTCACCTGCTCCAGGTGACCCTGCCTTCTCAGGGGTATTGGACTGGATGATCTCCCAGAGGTCCCTTCCAATGCTAATTGATTTTGTGAAGCAGCAAATCTATCACTTCTTTGGAAGGAAAATCACAGTAGTATCAGTTTAATTTTGGAGTTTGTGCAGGAGCTTAACCCAGTTTGCTAAAGCAGCCTTAAAGGCATTTTTAATTAGTTTGATTAATAGATGTGCATGGCAGCACCCCTTCCTTGGAGGAAGTGATCACAAAACAAGTGTGATTTAAAATTAAATGTGTTGTTGATGGCACAAAGTTTTGTCATTTTTGTTCAACTGACTCAATTTATTAATTATTTGTACTCGAAGTTCAACTGTGATTTTCTTTGGCTGGGTAAACCTGATAGCAGAAAAGTTAGGAGGAAATCTGCTCATGCAAAAATTGGCTAAACTTTCATTATTTGAACCTGCAGATTATCTTAATTTATATTAATCAGTTATCAAGACCTATTTTCTTAGTGCCACCCAGTCTAACCACCATAGAGTTGTGCAGGGGGAGGTTTAGGTTGGACATTAGCACGAATTTCTTCACAAAAAGGGTACTTAGACATCGGAATGGGCTGCCCGGGGAGGTGGTGGAATCACTGTCCCTGGAGGTGTTTAAGGAAAGACTGGGCGTAGCACCCAGTGCCGTGGTCTGGTTAACATGGTGGCGTTCAGTCTCAGAAGTATTTTCCAACCGAATTGATTCTATGCTTTTTGCTGGGGGCTAAAATCTGAAAAGAGATTCTGGTATCACAGAATCCTAGAATGGTTTGGGTTGGAAGAGACGTTCAGAATCACCTGATTTCATTACCCCCACCCCACTCGCCATGGGCAGGGACACCTTCCCCTAGACCAGGATGCCCCAAGCCCCGTGCAATCTGGCCTTGAACACTTCCAGTGTTGGGGCATGCACAGCTTCTCTCTGCAACCTGCGCCAGGGCCGCACACGCACCCTCGCAGGGCGGAATTTCTCGCCAGCATCCCATCTAATCGTGCCCTCTGGCTGCGGGAAGCCGTTCCCCCTCGTCCTGTCGCCTCCTGCTCTTCAGAGCGCCCTCCCCCAAGATGGCGCCCGGCGCGTCCCGCCCGTCACCGCGCAGCCGCTGTGGCCCGACCCGGCCGTGACGCGGCTGCCGCCGCCGCCGCCTGTGCTGGGGCCGCCTCCGCAAGGCGCTGCCCGGGGCGGTCGGGGCTGCAGCTGCGCCTTATGGTGCCTTTGCCCGTCCAGGCTGCAACATGAGGCTGCTGGTTGCCGCACTCTTGCTGGTTGCGCCTCTCGGCGGCGCCTTCTACCTGCCCGGATTGGCGCCTGTCAGCTTCTGTGAGGAGAGCGAGCAGAGCGAGAGCTGCAAGGTGAGAGCCCGCACGGGCGGGCCCGACGTGGGCCGTCCCCTCGCTCTGCCCCACGCGGGGCTCCCGCGGCCAGGGGACTCCGCGGGGTATTCCCAATCCCGCTGCTCACAGGTGTCCTCCCGCGGGCGGCAGCCTCTGCTCCGGGAAGACAGGCACCCCTAGCTGGTATTCCCTTTTCCCGCTGAACTTTACACTCAGCGCTGGGAGGACCCTTGGCTCCTTGTTCCTGGAGTGGCCGGGGCCTGTCAGCAGCCAAGGGTAACTCCGCCATGGGGTAGCAGCATTTGCTAGTTAGCCTCGCGTTTCATGCCAGCCACACGTTTGTTTCTGAAAGTTCGTATTTTCATGCTTTTTCTCCTCCTTTCCTGTTTCAGTCACTAATTGAGCTCTTCGTGAACCGGCTGGACTCTGTTGAATCAGTTCTGCCGTACGAATATGATGCGTAAGTACATCTCAATAGTTTTACAGAAGTGTTTGGAAAGACGCTTTTCTGTTACTGTAAGGGTGTCAGTATTTTGGCTGTAGGGATGGAAGAGTGAATCCGGTGCTCAGTGGCAGGAATGAAGTACAAGAGGGTGGGAAGGATGAAGGCCACACCTGTGCCACCTGACTGTCCTAAGCTGTTGTTTAAAAAAAGGCTGCAGGGTTTCTTATGGGTGCATTTTTTTGAAATTAGTACAAGATTTAGTATTGACTATTTGACATATTTGAAAGTTCTTTCTGCTAGGCAAGTCTAGGACATAAGATGCTTTGAGTTCCTTTTTTTTTCCTGATAATTGAAAGAAACTCGGAGACCAGTCAGTTAACTTTTTTTTTTTGCCAAGGCTCTGTAGCTAATTCTTGCTTTGTTGGCTTTGGTTTTGTTTAGTTTTTATTCTTCTATATGAAAACTTCTACCTGCTTTTGCAGATATTTATGGGCCTACAAAGTGATGATAAACAATATGATTTGCAGTCTTGCTGTTTGGCACAGAAAAGAAAACTTGCAGGTGTTTGCAAGTGTGCAAACTTGTAAAGACTAGCTAAGAAATACCCCATCTCTATTTCCACTAAACTTTATGGAAAGCCAGTGAATTTAGGACCATTGATTGAGGAAAAGTACTTATATACCAAAGATAAGTATGGGTTTGTTTGTTGTTATGTTGGGATTTTTTAATATAACGTGCTGCTGCCTGTGTTGAATGAAAAGCCAGAATACATTCTCCCGTATTCAGCAGTTTCGGGCTGTATGTATCTGAAAAGAATTGGTGAATGCTGTTGGCAGTGTGGCACTGTAAGACTGAAAGCACTTTCCTGCTTTGAAATGTGTTTCATGTTAAATGCTATTTGTAAATATTCCTTTAAGAAAGGAATGTAGTTTTTCAGAAACTTTTTGCAGGAGAAATGAAAAGTCTGTAGCACAGTGCCTTTTTTTCCCCACAAAATGAAACATTCTATTGTTTGTTTAAATTGCCATTTGAAAAGGGTGGGTGAACTAACCATCGTGCATTTTGTTAAAGATACGCTGGCATATGTATTGGTTGAAATAGATATTAAAATAGATACCAGGTTTCTTTCCAAAGGCTCTCAGATTTTTAACTACCAGTGGCTAAACTGTTAAAAAAATCATGGAAACTACTAAGGACATACTTTAAGAATTTGTTTTAGGCAGCTATATGTCAATTAAAAGTTAAAGGGAACCTTTGCTACTTTTTTCCAGTTTTGACTTCTGTCAAGATAAGGAAGAGAAAAGACCATCAGAAAATCTTGGACAAGTGCTGTTTGGGGAGAGAATAGCATCGTCTCCATATAAGGTTATTTTATCCCTTGAAGTTGATCCTGTTTAAATTTGATAGCCGTTGTTCTGATGGCTGTAATCCATAGACATAGCTGAAGATTTGATGACTGGGTGATTATTTTTGTTTATATTTTTTAATATAACCACTATGGAGTTCATGTAATAAAACCCAATAAAATTCCTCCCAACCCAAAGGCATCTTAGGTTGGTTAATTACAGTTAGGAAACTGAGCTAGTGATCACCCTTCTTGCCTGTTGCTCTGTGGTAGAGAAGTCCAGAAACTATATCTTAGGTAGATTATTTAATAGCTGGATGTAAGGTATGCTAGATGATGAGAAATAATTGGTTTATTAAATGTAACATTGGAGACTATAAAGTGATGGTTCAGGAACTGTTTCGTGTACTTGGTTGCAGTATTGAGCAACTTCCAGAGTGGGAAGGGGAAATTAGGTTATGGCTCTCTTGGAGCTTTTCTCTGCTTGTACATACTTATCATCTGCTGTCAGAAACCAAATTTTTCAGTGTTGATGCATATCACTTGGAAAATAAATGTATGGGGATATTTTGTGGATTGGGTATGTGGTATTTTTCTGTATCATGCCCTGCATTAGCCATGGCCAAATGTAGCATATCTAAAAAGCTGTGCCATCAACTTGGGACAGTTATTAGCAGCGGAGGAGCTGTGGTCAAACAGTGGATCTTGGTGTTTGAGAGCTGTATGGTGTTCAAATACAGTTTCCATACTTGGATTTGCCAGTGAAGCTGAAGACTGTGCTATGTGTGTGTGTGATGGTTGCTAGATAATCCAAATCCCTGTGAGAAAAAGAGGCAGCAGTTTCTGAGTCTGCTGCTGCTCAGTCTTGAGGGACCTGATCACATCTTTTCATTAGTCTGTTAAGTAGGTGATGCCCTCTCCCTTACATGAACTGCTCTTAGAAATCTCCTTGATTGTCTCAGCTAATGTAATTTTAAGTCTTATGGCTAGTGGTCACAAGAAGCTTTTAAATATGTAGCATGATGGATCATTTGAACTGTATACGTATTGAATAGATTAAGTGTTATAACAGCTGTTTGAAATGGCTACACACAGTAGTAATTAGGAAGTGCTGTTCCTGGTTAGCATTTGGGCCTTGATAATATTAGAATTTTCAGTCATGCTTTAAGCTCACTAACAGGTAGATACTAACTGGTTTAGAAGTTGGAGATGCAAATTTGAGTGTGTTTGTGTTAGGTGATGTCTGTGCTTGAAGCTTGGATATTGTGCAACTTGTACTTTTGGCAGCCTTATCTAACTTGGTTGTCATGGAGAACACCAGCTAAAGTTAACATGAAACATTCAAGAATGGTGTAGTGAAAGTCTATTTTAGCCCATGATGAAATGATCAAAATAAAACAAACTGGTAAAATAAAAAGCAATACCTTTTCTACTAATTTTCAGTTTTCAGTACTCAGGGTTTAGTCTTCAGAAACTTACAGTAAGGAGCTAAAGTAGCTAAAAAAAACCCTCCCTACTTTACCTGAAAAAAACCCAAAATGCTAAAAGACCTTTCAAGCGCAATTGAAGTGACTTTTTTTGTGTGCTTTTTTTAACAGTTCACTTTTAAAAAGCAAGAAACTTGCAAGAAGGTTTGTACAAGATCATATGACCCAGGAAACAGTGCTGATAAAAGCAAACTGGCTTTTTTGAAGAAAGGAATGCAATTGAATTATCAGCATCACTGGTAAGCCTAGACATATGCTTGAGGCTGGGTTTATTTTCTGCTTTTGGACATTTGTTACTTATGTTTTGAGTGATTGCTTTCTTCCTTGTGTGTTGTAGTTGTCTCTACTGTGCATCTTGTAGGCACTACTGAAAAGTGTGTGCATTACATGAATGTGAAATGTCACTGTGAAGTGGGGTGCAGCCCTTTCTGAGGACGTGTTCTTTGATGATTTCTGTCTAGGATTATCGATAACATGCCTGTAACGTGGTGTTATGATGTGGAAGATGGACAAAAATACTGTAATCCAGGATTTCCAATAGGATGTTTTGTTACTCCAGATGGTAGAGTTAAAGATGCTTGTGTTATAAATGTAAGTGGTGGAACTTTCTTTGTTAGTATAGGGTGGTTTTATTTGTGGTTTTACTTTTAAGCTTTCTTTTCCTGAGAAAGAACAGATATGTTTTTAAACATGCTTGATGTTCAGATTGTAAGCACTGACAGAGCTGAGTGCTGCTAGTGTGTGCAGTGACTCACTGATAGAGTTTTCCAAATAAAATGTTCTTAGAGGTTTTTGACTAATATGTTTTATAAAGCTATAAAAGAATGGTGTGGGTGTTTGAAAGCCTTAAAAAAATTGAGGTTTTATTCTGAAATTTCATGTGTATCCATCGTAATACCTATTCATTTTTTGTCTGTGTCATGTTCATGTGCAAGATGTTCTTTTATCAGTATCAGATAGAGGCTTTCTAGTGAAGTCCTAGAAATGAGCTCTGTGTTCTAGTTGCAAGTCATGTCTAGCACAGTTTACAAGTTAAATGTGTCAGGGTTTTCCCAGGTGGCTGAAGGATTACAAACACAGCTGTGACAGAGAAAATTGTGTTGACAGTTGGAAATGTGTCAGTCATCCTGGGAGTTCCATTGTGAACTAGTACAATTACAGATAATGGTGATAGTTTTATCTCTATCTCTCCTGAGTAGGGGACAGCACTCCTCTAGGTGAGGAGAGAGCTTTCCATGACTCTGCTCTACCACTTGACCTGCTGCTTGTGTGCCGTGCAGTCAGTTCATTTGTATGCAGCAGGTCTGATGCTTCTTTGAAGTGTTGCATTTATCTGCACGTTCAGTTTACTCTGTCTACAGTGACCTTCCAACTCAGTTATTCCTCAGGGTCCCCAGACTGTTGAAAGTGATCTTTTATACAGGTATATTAATGTTGAAGTGTTTGCCTTTGTTGCTCCTTCATACAACACCAGTCTCACCATAAAGTTCTTGACTTCTTGCGCCCTCTCCTGTTGGAGAAGTTGCTCAGTTTCCTGATCATGTTTTGTAGTCAGAGTTTAACAAGAAGAACACTTTCTACCTCTTCAACCACGTTGATATAACAATCATGTACCACAGCGGGAAGGATGAAAACTGGCCTGGTGCAAGACTGGTGATGGCAAGACTAAGACCACAAAGGTAATTGTGCATTAAAGCATCAGGTTCTGGTACTCTGGAGTCCTAACAGCAGTTCCAGAGAGAACAGTTCCTTAGAGATATTATTTGAGTTAATAAATTCTGGGGAACTTGTTATTCTGACTTCTGGTAAAGCTTTCAGTGTGCTAGTTTATGTCTGGAGCTGTTTACAAGGACAGTTCCACAACTGTAAATATCATTTAACTTTGCTTTTAAAGTGTTTCCCGAAGTCCCTTGTGATAGAAAAGCTGCTTATGCAGACTTTTAGAACCTGACCCAAACAACAGAGCTTTTTTCATGTTTTGGTTGATTTGTATCTGGGTGTGCATGTTTTCAGATACACTGAGAAACATCCTTTTACTGAGTAACAGTTTCCCATGTCAGATCTATTACCTGTCTCCCAAATGTACTTTGGATGAATGTACAGGTGTACTTTTTCCTGTGTAAGTTTGTATACAGGGATATAGTTGAAATACCATGTTAACACTGATATTCAGAACTGCAGATGACAACAACTAATTTCCTGAGAAGACTAACTGATTTTCTCAAACAGTAGCTGCTTAGTTTTTGTGTTGACGTGAGTGGAGGTGCACCAACTCAGAGGTCGGAAGAACACTGGAGCAACTACTTTGGCCTCTGGTTAATCTGTTCATACACAGTTCATATTTATTATTTATCTAACTAATTATTGAAAATTGCAGCCCAGTTATAAAATTTCAAAGTAGGTCGTTTTTTTATAGCTAAACTTTTCTCTCTTTTCTATAGAGGTTAAGTAAGTTAAAAAATTACACTACTACAGTTTCTGAAGTCATACAGACATGCTTGGTACAGTGTGACTTGATTGTACTTGGTTTTTCTCTTGCGGAGGTACAGTGGTTTTTTTAGTGAATTATACTTGCTATGCAAGTTTATTCCTTCCATGAGTGCCAGGAAGATTCTACCAATCTTATTTTTCATAAATGCTTTATCAGTAGCATCCTGAATGGCTGAAAAATGAGAATTTCCCTTTTCCCTGGCAGTGCAGACCACGAGGGGGCAGTTAGGTTGCGCATAACCTTAATTTTGTCATTCTCTGACCAGGTGCTTTGCTTCAATCTTGAAGCTCTCCTGATAGGGAGTATTTGTGGGTGGAGCACAATGCTACATTTTTTTAAAGAAAATTTAAGTTTTTAAAAAAATTTTTTTAACTTCTTTTCCCCGTTAGCTACAAGCATACAGATGAGAACAACTTAAGCTGTGAAGGCCCACCTATGGAGATTCCTGGAGAATTCACCAATAAACTGAATTTGGTTTACACCTACTCTGTGACATTTGAAGTAAGTATTAAATCTGTTACATGAATACGTAATTCCACAAAAGAATGAAATCACAGCAACTGGATAACTTTCTAATAGCCGTATGTGGATTACAGCAGTGTAAACTCTGTAAGGATGGTCTTGTGAAGTATTTTTCTGAAAATCTTAGCAGGTTTTTTGTTCCTATAACTTAAGTGACAATATGAAAATATAAATTAAGGACTTTTTTTCCCCCCTGTGTTTTATTACTGATAGAAAATTAGCAGATTGAATAACTGGAAGAGTTATCTTCCTTGAGGTAAGCTCTGATTTCAGTCAGGCTGCTGAGAGTCTTATGTTAAAGAACAGTTTATATTTGGGGACATTTTCTTTGTTAAATGTTGACTGTAAAGTTTTATCTCATGAATTTGCAGGGTTTGTCTCATTTTGTGTGGTTTTTATTTTGTTCACTGGCTTCTTCTCGAGTAGGTGATGATTTATTTTTTACAATTAATACTCTAGTGTTTACTAATATACAAATGCTTTATTCAGCCTGTAATGGGTTAGGAGGAAGTTGCTTTCTGGCAAATGGGTCTTTACCCCAGCATGGAAACTGAGCCTCCTGTGGGTGTGACTATAATTTGATTCAAGATACTTCAAATCTTGGTACTTCTGTTCCAGTCTGTCCTGAAAATGTGTTTGTTTTTCTGATGTAAGACACCAGTCTTAGAGGGTTTGGCTTGAGACCACAAGCTTGTTTTGTACAGATAGTGAAGCAGCCATGATATGGCAACAGCTTTCATCCTGCGAAACTGAATTTAATTTGAACCAGTGACCTTGAGGTGCAAGGCTCTGTAGCCTGTTACTTTTCCCTTGAGACACTCAATCCTCTTTCAACTCTGATTTTCCTACATAAATGAGCCTTCTTTCATTAACATTTGTGTTTAAATCTTGAAGTAAATTGTGATTCAGAACTTCAGTGTGAACTTTGTCTGGTTACTCACGCAATGGGTGAGGTGTTTGGGTACCCACACTCTGTCTCCCTGATGTGGAGCAGGTAAGGCTCACATCCAGTGGGTTTGGATACTTCCAGCAGGTGGCACTTCAAAACTGCTTATTCTCCCTGTCATCCATAAGCCTTGGTTTGAAATAATACCTCATGTGTTTTACTTTTTATTAGTAGTTTATAAATATATATATATATAAATAACTTGAAAGTTATTATAACTTTATAATATATATAATTATATATATTATATATATACTTTATAATATATAAAAGTATATATTTATAAATAACTTTAAAGTGGGGTGTTTATCAGTAAGAAGTGTTTTTAAATAGGAAATCATCAGTGTAAGTAAGCCTGACTACACAGAGCATAAATATATAACTGCTTTATGGTCCTTTTTAATATGGCAGCTGACTTCTGATGAGAAAGTTATGGTGTCTGCTTTAATTAACTGACATGGACAAGGTATTTAGCACTGTGTGAAAAATATACATCATCATGGCTCTAATGTTTAGTACACAAGCGTACAAAAGTGTAAGTATGAGAGCAGTTTGGTACTTAGCTGTACAAACTTAGCACCTTGTGAGTAAATGAAGAAATTCAGCAGAACTTCAGGGGATAGATGCCAGTCAGGGGATAGAATTTGGTAGCAGAACAACATATGTGTACATCCAAAGAGAACAAATAAAAATAAATAAATGGGGAGGACAAGGCTTGTGGGTCAGAAAGAGTCCTCAGTTGTAGACATGAAGGTCTGTCACCAGAATATCTGTAAATGAATGTTGTGTGCCAGGAATCAGAGTGGAAAATAGTCTGTATCAGCCAACACTATGGCAGAGAGTGAAGAAGCCTGTGCTAAATCCATTAAAAGTGATTAGAAAAACATATTTCTAGTTTCCCCTGGAATTTTTCTCTGGAGTATGTTTGACAAAAGTTGAAATTTCAAGATCAGTTTGCTATGCTGGGAAAATCTTGTAGTGATGTCATAATTGTTTTTCAGCAGTTGGGATCTGGAGGCAGCTACATCCCGAATCATGGAAAGATGAGGCTTAGTGAAGCCTAATTTAAAGGTAGAAGATGTGGATAGGAGATTTCAATGAAAATATACTCTTTTAGAGTCTCTAGAGATGAATTAATGCAAGAGAGAGGTCTTACATCCAGGGCTGATACCAAACTTAGAAGTGAATGCTGACTGAAAGGTTTGGGAAGAGATGTGGTGTGCTTATTTCCTCTTGGAGACTGCAACAAATTGTACTCGCTTCTATAAATTACTGTTTCATTTCCTTATAGGAAAAGAATAGTATTAAGTGGGCTTCCAGGTGGGACTACATTTTGGAGTCCATGCCACATACAAACATCCAGTGGTTTAGGTAAGATTTGCATTCATTCAGTGAGTAACCTTGCAGGGGAGCACAAAGATTCTTAGTTGTACTTCTAGGGAGATGGAACAATGTCTGTAGGTTTTTAGTCAAGAAAACTTTTTGCTTTCATATGTGAATTAAGTTTTCATTTCTTGGGAGCAATTGTATTACTGCATTTTGTGAAAGGAATGCATCAACAGTATCCAAAAGGAAAAGAGCTTGCATTTTTCAGTTCTGGAGAAGTTTTGAGTCATTGCAGCTCTGCAGTGTTCTTTCTCTTACTGTCTGGCTTTGACTGCCAAGTGAGAGGTACATATATATAATGCATGTTTTGTACTCAGCAACTGCTTACAGTAAAAAGGTCTTTTTTTTTTTAATGAGTAAAAGATGTATGTGAAAAGCTCTTGCTTATTTTATTTCCCTTTATAGCATGGTAATTATATTAAGTATATAATTTGTGTTGAAGTGTTAATGTTTTGCAATGTAAATCTTGAAAAGGCTAATCCAAATAAATTGTTCTCAAAATATTAAATGGCACAAAATCATTTTCATTGGTTGATAGATACAAAATGTACTTGACAGTCTGCTTTAAGAACTGTAGCTGTTTTACTGGGGAAATTACTTCTTAGCTATATAAGGAGGAAAATAAAAAAACCCACTATATAACTGTGTTCAGAATTAGCAAGGTATCATGAAATACTGGTTTCCTCACTTCCATCTCCTAAGAAGTCACAGACTTTTGAGTTGTGTACCTTTATCTTCTCTGGATGGGAAAATACTGGAAGGTCTGAATACGTAAGGCTTTTCCTCAGATCTGAGCTGTATATGTAGTATGAACTGGTACATCTCTTGAAACCTGAATAACTGGATTCAAAGTTTGATGCTTTCTTTATCTGCAGTATAATGAATTCCCTCGTAATTGTTCTGTTCTTATCTGGCATGGTGGCCATGATCATTCTGAGGACTCTTCATAAAGATATTGCAAGATACAACCAGATCGACTCTTCTGTGAGTAAAATTTATAGCTTTCACATGAACACATTTTTCTGTCCCTAGTGATGTCTGTCTCTTAGTTTTGAGTACAGTTTAGAGAGATGTATAACTATGATGAGTTGGATACATGCTAATAGCTCCGGGGTTAAAAATTATTGGAGATATTCTGATTAACATAGGCTGATAAAAATTGATGTTACCTGTGGCTGGAAACTGTGGTGGAATTGCTTTGTTTAGTTAGGAGATCATAATATTGCAGTTCATGTGCAACACAACTTCTGACCTCTAGCTGTGTTAGAGCTGCTTGGTATGTGCGTAAATTATATTTTATTTTATTTGTAAATACAATTCTCATGGTAATCGCTGTGTTAAACTGAGTCTAGTTTGTTTAAATTGCCATCCAACTGAACCTGTTGTGAGTTCTTTTGAGATATGTACTCCTTAAAATGGGAAAGCTGCAGGTTTCTGTAGTGGAAGAGAGTATAACTGATTGTGAGTTAGAAAGATTTGACCAGTAGACTGAGAGTAATTTTTACTCAGCCTTTTTCTCATTGGAAAAGTGGTATCTGCAACTCAAAGATGAGAAATAATGTCAGATGCAACAAAGGTTTGAATTTTCACTTTTGTTGCTCTCTGTCTGGTTAAAGAAATACTTCAAAATGCACAAAAATGTTTCGTATTGACTGTAAATTCTGTGTGAACATACTTCTGTTCTTCTTTGTGGTTTTAATATTGAATATCTTTTGTTGATGTACATCCAGACAGTGATTTAAAGTGGAATGATTTTTCTCACATCCTTTAACTGATAGTTTTTGTGAGGCTTCTATTTGATCTCTCAATTAAATTGTGTTCAATATTTTATACTGTGTTGTGTTTATTAGTTGATTATTCTTAATGTGATAAAGAGCAAGACTTGTAGAAGCTTGATTAGTTTTTATGAGTAACATCAGGGATAGGTGTGACTTTCAGAAAGCCACAGTTTTTTATTTCTTGCCAGGTGTGAGAGACTTAAAGCTCTGTTGCAGCTCAAGGAGCTTATTTAAAAAGGTGTGAAGTAATTGTGCAAAAGAGGACGTCAGCTGAAGAAGATGCAGGGAAGCAAAGTAGTATCTCACATTTAGAGGATGCTGGTGATTGTATTTCAAAAGTGATCGATGCACCAGCCAGTGACTGTGGTCTTAGAATGTGCATTTGATGTTTCAGCTGGTGCTAGCTGGCTTTTAGTGTGATGTGGATTTAGTGAGACATTCATTAATGAAGTGCTCAGAAATCATTAGATTACTTTTAGGGTCTTATGACTAAGAGAGGATTCCTGAACTGAAGAGAACTCATGTCAGTGTGTTTTCACCAGTGAGAGGTAAAGCGATCTTTTTTTTTTTTTTTTCCTAAAGTCTCTTTGCTAATGACTGCTTGAATGTAGGGGACTTAAATCTTTGTTAGAATGTTTTGAGCACTGAGCTAAATTAATGGGTAAGATAAGGATTACTGCACCTTTGTAAAGTTTAGAGTAATTTTGCTCTAATATTTTTTGAAACTCTAAAATATAGCTTACTACATGGTTTAGTTGTATAGTTCTTATCATTATGTTGCAAAGTTAGCAGTATGAAATAGTGCCGAATTTTTTAAACAGAAGTCTAAAAAATACTCAGACTCACAGCTAATTAGCTAGTAATAAAAGAACTTAATTAAAAACAAAGCTTTGAGACAAACTTCGGCGCATAGGCTTATGCAGGATAAATCAAGGGTCTCAATCTGCCAGACTTGGTTTCCCTTTATTTCTTAAATGAAGATAATTACCATGTAGCTATTTGTTTTAAAGTTCACATTAGAACTAGAAGGTGTCTTTTGAGTGCATTTCCCAGATGAGTTGTTGACAAGGATTCTGTGTGAGTCATTTCAAATCTGTAAACACTTGCTGTGTTCTGTCAGGAAGTGAAGTACTAAGCATTTATTCGTGCTTAGTGTTTACCATTTTGGAAACAGATATTTGCTTCAGGTGGTAACCTTTGCAACTCTTTCATTCCTTACTTACAACTACCTGGGAAAAGCCTTTCTTCTGTCTTACCTCAACAATTTTCTTGTTATTATCACAATCAGTTCAAGTTCAGACTTGCAGGAAGTTTTGTGTTTATGCTTCTTTGACCAAACAAATCTTTCTTTGCTGGAAGAACACTGATGTGTTGGAATTATACCTGGATATCTGGTATCATTTTCTATCAGATATGGGGTGTGGTTTTGTATTTTAATCAGTGTTATCTTGTGTTTAATAGTTTTCCATTTCTGTATTCATATATCAGCCTACTGAGAGTAATTTCTAGCCAGCAGAGGTATCAGTGTGGGGAAAGCAAAAACAATCTTCCAGAAAAAGAAAAGTTACATCATCTGTTTCAATTTAAAGTGCTCTATGTCATTCACTAGTGTGGTCTGCTTTCTTTCTTACCCTGTTTTTTGGCTTTATGAGGAGTAGAGGGTCTTCTTGTGGGGTTGATTGTCTGTGGTTGTGTGCGTTAGTTTTGTTGTTTGGTTGTTTTTTGTGAGGGGAGGTGTCTGTTTTGAGTGACTTCATTGAAAAGTTTTGTTCTTCAGCAGTGGTTCCTTAGAGGCACTGGACTGAGGCTTCCCCCTCCCCATTTCATCCTTTCATCCATTCACCTCTGGCAGTGGGCCAGAGTGTTTGTACTCGTCCCTCATGATTCCAGAGTGCAGACTTCCTTCTGGAGTACAGAGACAGTTTCATTCTTTTCCAGTATTGTCATTGAGACCAACTTTGAAATCAAAACAGAAAAAAAATAAATTCATGAACTAGATTGAACTTAAAACTAAACTGAATGCTTTGTTTTAGTTTAAATTTAGAATTATGTTCTATGGTTTTTTGACTAATTACATTTGCTTTTTTTGCTTTAGGAGATGAGAATTTTCTTGATAAATCTTGCCTTTTTCACTGAACCATTAGGGGGTTATAAAATCAATGAGTGATGAATCAGATGCAATTAGTCTGGCTTTGGATCTTAACTGGAAGCTAATCAAAATTTAAATATGTATTTTGCATCTTGTTTGTGTTAATTCACTACTGCATTATGTATTGCTGCTAAAGACATTGTTGATTTTATACAGGAAGATGCCCAAGAGGAATTTGGCTGGAAGCTGGTTCATGGAGATGTGTTTAGACCTCCAAGGAAGGGAATGTTACTGTCCGTCTTTTTGGGCCAAGGAACCCAAATTTTCATTATGACGTTTATTACTTTATGTAAGTAACTTCATTAAGGTGATGTGTATGTAGTGTAATAGTAGTAAGAAAGATGCAATATTATTATATAGAAGCCTTCTTTTGGAAATAAAGTTCTTCCTTTAGTAACTTAAAATATTAAGGCAATTTCATAACAGTAATTAGATAGCTTTAGTAAGGCTGCTGTAAGCATTGTCACTGAAAACTGTGATATCTGGGCTAATGCTGATTCTTCATGAATTCAGAAATCAAACTTCTTTGTTCTGGGAACCCTTGCTGTCCAATATGTTTTTACATGAGGCTGCAGCCATACAGAAATATGAGTGAGAGCGCACACCAGTGAAATAGTACTGACATAATGTTGAGATAATGATAGCCTACCATAAATAGCTATATATGCATGTGATTTTGTAACCTGTCAAAGGTGGTATTTTATTATTGGTTATCTGTAAAGTTTATGAGCATTCCTTTTTTTACTGTACAGTAGAATTGGAAAGTACACTGATATTTAGTACAAAAGAAGAATCTTTCAAATTTTGTTCTCCTGGTTTAACTCAGATTTTGGTCTTTCTTAGGGAAGCTGCTTTTTTCTATTTGTTGCATGAAACTGTAAGATTACTAGAATTTTCTTGATAGGCTTGTCTATCAGTGTTGATCACAACTGTGTATCTTGCTTAGCAATGATAGTTTCCTGCACAATCAGTTTAGTAGTATAGCAAGAAATTGGTGGCAAGAGAAAATGCTTTTGATGGATGGTGGAATTTTATTTTTCAGTGTTCTGGCTATGAGAAGTTTTCTACTGAAGAGATGAGGTGAAAGTAATGCTTTTGAATGGAACAGTGCCATTAGGGGCATGTTCATGTGATGAGGTTGTACAAGAGCTTAGGCACTCAGCCTTCATTTAAATATGTGGTAGTGAAAGGGATAAACCTTCACAGTGACCTGTGTTACAGGGATATTTTGACATGTGTCCACAAATAACTAAATCTTTTTGTTCCTTTAGTCCTAGCTTGCCTTGGTTTCCTTTCTCCTGCTAACCGTGGTGCTCTGATGACCTGTGCTGTTGTATTGTGGGTCTTACTGGGAACTCCAGCTGGTTATGTGTCTGCTAGAATGTACAAGAGTAAGTACATGCATTTATTTAATGTGACATAAAGTGTTAAATTCAGAATTGCTGGGCTGAATATATACCTCCAATTGGAGCTGGTGTCTCAGACAGCGTATTTGCTTCTTGCTGCCATTCTGCAAAACAATTGGAAAAATTCTTGACCTTGAAATTGTTTTTATTTTTCTCCTCAGCATTCAGAGGTGAGAAGTGGAAGACCAATGTCTTGCTTACAGCTCTGCTCTGCCCTGGGTTAGTATTGTTTCCCCTCATTCTTTCTTTTATTCTTAAGTATAAACGAATCAGAAGTGGGAAGGAGTTGGGGAACAGCCAATTGTTACGATGCTTGTCTGTGTGATTTTATGGTACTCCCAACCTGCTGTTTCTTTTGTGCATTGCCTATCTGTGACTATAAGGAAAAGTGAATTCTGAGGAGCTGGAGCCTGGTGCAGCTAGAACACAGCTTCTTGGCTTCTTGTTTTGTTGCCAGGTGCAAGGGTAGGAGGAATGGGGCAACTCTCTTGCAAGGTTGCGTCACAGCCTTTGGGAATCACTGCACCAGAACATTGGGCACAGTGCGGGGGTAATTCCAGTTTGGTACTGCAATATCGGGTAATTCTGGTTATAATCTTCTTACATGTGAAAAACACAGTTCACTCTCCTGTAAAAATGTAGAAAGTTTAATAGATGACAATAGGAGACAAAGACAATAAAGCAAAGATGTTATGGCTGGGTGTGTGTTGGCAGTCAGCCAAGAGCACACCTGCTATTTTGGAAAACATCCTTTATATACCATTTCTATTGCATCAGCTTGTTATATATTCATAAACAATTATGCATAGTAAACTTTTCCCCAGACTAGTTTATGTGTTCCCGGAACTATTTTATATGGCCCCTCCTTGGGTCCACCTTTTTAGAGCAGGCATGTTTCTTGGCTGTGGTTTTGGCTTCTTCTCTTTATCACTTCCAGTTTGGGCCTTGGTCCATACTTTCTTCAGACAGTGAGTGCTGGTAGTTGGCATATCTGTAGCAGGTGTCCTCATCATATGTTCATTGGATGTTATCCCATCCAAGCCAGCATTTTAACACAAGCATACTTACATCAGCTATTTCACTACCATGTCTAAGCTTAATAAACAACAGAAATAAAAATGATATCTTTATTGCAAAGTTACTTTAGCACCACATATATAAAATTCATTTTAATATTTGCAAAAACGCCAATATTATAATATGTATCTATAACGTTACATGAATGTAGGTGGTGTCCAGTTTGGGATGTGGCTGTAGTGTGTATCGTACTATATAGTGTGGGCAATACTGTCCTGCTTGGGAAGGGCAATAGCACTTCAACCTTTTGTTTTCTCATAGCTCTTACAACCTTTTTTGAGAATTAGTGGGATGAGGGAGCAGAAATTCATTTCTTCTGCAAGTCTCCCATGTTTCTTGGTTGCAATTTTGAGTACAGGAAGTCATTTCTTGGCAAATAGTTTTGGCAAAAATGGAAGAAAATATTATAAGTTTCTTAAGGTATTTCTACCCCCAAAAAACCTCAGAAAGAATAAAATATGACTTGGCTTCAAGTAAAGCAGAATTTCATCAAATTAAAGGTAATGTTCTTGATAACCACTAAGTCTAGTATTTCTGTGAGAAGTCTTACTTCTTAACAGAATGTGCTTCCGTGTCCCTGCTGTCATTTAGATGTTATCAGGAGAGAGAAGTAAATATATATTGATGGAAAGAATACTGTGCTAGTCAGTTAAACTTCCAAATAAATTGAGTTTCACGGAGCAAGTAAAATGACTGAGGCTGACAGAATATGAACAGATGCCCTGATTACACTGTGGTAGTTCAGTGAATTTGCATAGTATCATAAACAGCCCAAGGCCTTTTTAATCTCAGTAGACTGATGTGAGTTCATATTTGCAGTATATTTTATAGTTGTGGAGGGGGTAAGTGAGGTCTGTGTTATGAGCCTAGGCAGATGATGAAGATTAGAAAGACTTCTAAAATGGATTTGATTTTTATTTTTTGTTCAACAAGATGCTTACACCAGGGGTCGCTTGGGTGTGCTTATTGAACAAGTCCATTTCCCCTAGCAGTTTTGGCAAGTGTCAGGCCTCTCCTAGGAAAAAAAGGAGCTTGTCTATTGCTCTAATCCTTCCTCCTTCCTTTTTAAATTAAATACAGGGTGCATGTTCACTTCAGGGCAGCTTAAATTCTGTCTCAGGAACACTTTTGTAACAAAACCCAGACAGTGGTGCACTTCACAGGACCCTTTCTGAGGCTGAATTTTCTGTGGCATATATTTGAATCCAGGAATAACAACAATTAGCACAAGTTTGTTTTTTTTTTTAATATGGAGTTCCTTTGCAGAATGAACATTCTGCTTTGTTTTCAGAATTAATGTTATTCAAAATCTTCATCTCGCCTTGATTCAGCAACACCTTGATTGTCATCTCTGAGTTGTTTCTAGTTTTTGTCCAGGATGTTTAGAAAATGAGGCAGATGTGTTTAAAGGGGGAGGGAAAAGCGAGTCTGGAGATAAATCATGACTGATGCAGTCTTTATTTAAATTCTCCAGAAGCATGGGCTACTTAGTATGTATAACCCCATGCTTATACAAATATTTCTGTTGTAGAGCAGAGCTCTCTTTAATCCCCCCTTCCACTTGTGACACAAACTGCAGCAGCACATTAGAGTCCATGTTGTGAGAGTCCATGGGGCTTCCTAAATAGGAGATTTTGCTATCACTGTGTTTATTCAGAAGGAATTTACTGTTTATAAGGGACATAAATAAATAAAATATTTATGGTTTTAATAGGAAACAAGGTCCAGATAAGGAGTTTTTACATTTATTCTGTATTTTTCCATTCTTTCTATAGATTTTTTCAATGGCATGTTTCTGTTACTTCTTGGTATTATGTACAGAGTCTTTATTTAAATAATGGTTTTACCATAGGTACCTACATTACAAGCATTGGATGGTGCAGGCATTTTTACTTTACCCGCACCAGTGGTGAAAGAAACTAGGACTGTTGGGAAATTGGAAAATTGAAAGAAGCTACATTTATTTTAACTAATTTACATTTTGTAATACTAAGTGATATTTATTCTTTCTTGAATATTTTAATATATTTTCTGATCTTATTTTTCAGGATTGTCTTTGCTGATTTCTTCATTATGAATCTCATTCTGTGGGTGAAAGGCTCCTCAGCTGCCATCCCTTTTGGCACTTTAGTTGCTATCCTTGCTATGTGGTTTGGAATTTCAGTCCCACTAACCTTTGTTGGTGCCTATTTTGGCTTCAAAGAGAAGGTAGGGCCCTTTGAATACAGATTTGAAATACACCTGTCCTCTGTAATTGAGCCATTGAAGCAAGAGTTCTAGAGAGGATCTGGTTGGATTGAAACATCTGTGATCCCATGATTGTAAAACGATATTTTACTGTCTTGATATTGAAACAGAGTGTGTATTTGTAATGTCATACCAAAGTGGTTTTTTCTGTCCATTCACTAGAATCAGGTTTTAATTATGCTCTTGGAGCTCTTACTTGCTTTTTGTGCTTCAGCAATAGTAGTAGTATTGCTGAGTAGTATCGCTGGTAGTATTGCTGAGTTTTGAAGTAGTGCTTCAGAGAGGCTTCAGTTTTGTACTTCACTAGTTTGAAGTATTGCCAGACAGCTAAGAAAAAGGCGATGTTATTGGATGTTTTAAATTTTATTTTGTTTTTAGTTAAGGGCTCAACAGATTGATTTTCTTTGTGTTCTGCTTTGATTACTGGCCCGTAGTTGGAGTGTCTAAAGCACATGTGCTTTTTCCTAGTGATGGATATCAAGTTTGTAGGTTTTTTTGTTTGATAATTTGTGATGGCTTATGAATGAAAATATAGTTATGTTTATCAAATCTTTATATGCTAATACTAGGGAAAAGTAATCTTATTTATGATGTAATAATTAATCTTTTATTGCTGTTATTTTTTTCTGCAGCCTATTGAACATCCAGTGCGTACAAACCAGATTCCTCGCCAAATCCCAGAGCAGTCATTTTTCACAAAGCCATTGCCTGGTATTATCATGGGTGGTATCTTGCCTTTTGGCTGTATTTTTATTCAACTTTTTTTCATTCTGAATAGCATTTGGTGAGTATCACTTTTTTTTCCTCTATTTATACAAGTTTGATAGTACACACAGTGAGTTTGAACATACCAAAGCATATAATATAAGGAATAAATACATTTTGAAAGTTTTTGATAATTTTGCAGATTTTATGGAATTTCCAGAGTCTTTATTTCTGTGCTTAGAATTTACAAAACTAATTCTTCTTAAGGAGAACTTCAAAGTATTATATGAGAGTCCCCTTGCCTTGTTTTGTCTTCCTGGCTCTGTACAGCACAAATGTGGTTGCATACATGTTGTGGTTAGGTAGAGCCTAATCCATTGTGTAACTGTATTATGATTTATGAAACTAATGTGATCTGGCAGTTTCCGCTGTGTAGATCAGAATCAGGTCAAGATCTCGGGATTCCATGTTCTGCAAAACAGAGACTCCACTCCCCATGAACAATCCACTCCACTCCTAAATCTTGTAAAACCTAATCAAGCAGTGCATGAAAAGTTAAACCAGTGCAATCTTTCATTACTTTCTTAATGTAAATGTGAAATGTCTAATACATTGTTGTTCAATGGGAAATACTATCCTGAAGGTGCCAGGTTTTTATGGTGTCATCTGTATAGGTTGAGAGATCTTACAGAACAGTTTTCTAAATCAGTTCTTAAATGCAAATACATAGATTGACTTTTTATATTAGTCCTCAAAAAATATGTAATGTAACTGTGCTAAAAAATATAATCAGCTGAAAAACAGGTATATTGTGGACTTTAGTAGTTGAAGTTAGCAAATTCTTAAATTTTCTCATTCTGTGTCATATGAAAGGAAAGCATGGAGGGAATGTGCACCTAATACTCCCTCTGTCAAATCTTGTACTGCAGTATTGTCACCTTCACTCAATAAAGTTGACTCAGAATCTGGTAATGTGACACTGGGAATTAACTCAGAACTTCAACCAAAAATGAGACTCGTGTTTTTATTTGTTTTTAATTTTAGGTCTCATCAGATGTATTACATGTTTGGATTCCTGTTCCTAGTTTTTATAATTCTTCTAATTACATGTTCAGAGGCTACAGTTTTGCTGTGCTACTTCCACCTGTGTGCAGAGGTAAAAGTTGCAGTTCTGATGTAGATATGACTTGTAACTGGAAGATGTTAGAAATACAGGTGAGGTATTCACATACACTGTGAAGAGCTGGACACTATGGACTGATTGCGTTTTCAGCCTTGGCTGCCTGTCTTAGCCACTATTCTGAAATGTGCCTTTTGCTTCAAAGTCGTCTGCTGGCAACAGATAAGCAAAACCAAACAGCTTTGATCTTAGAGTCGTTTAATCTTTGTAGTGGAAGCAATACGGTTGACTTTGAAAAAAGAAAATATCTGCATGCCATGTTGGAATTTTTCTGAGCTAAATTTTACAGAATTAAATGTGTTCATAGGACAATGTTAATTTTTCACCATCTTATCTGTATTCCATTTCCTACATGATGATTCTTATCGAGTGGTTTATTGTTTCTTTCAGGACTATCACTGGTGGTGGAGGTCGTTCTTGACCAGCAGCTTTACAGCAGTTTATCTCTTTATCTATGCAGTCCATTACTTCTTCTCCAAACTCCAGATAACGGGAACTGCCAGCACCATTTTATATTTTGGTTACACAATGATCATGGTCTTGATTTTTTTCCTTTTCACAGGTATGTGCAATGTCCAAACTAAAATTAATATAGAGTGCTCTGGTTTTGAAATGAGAAACATTGGGTGAAATTTAGATTACATGAAATATTAAATACAATTTATGACTCTTTAGGTGGTGTTACTTACATGGTTTGTGACACCACACAGTGCAGTAAGTTTTTTTTTTACATTTTCTTCCAACTTGAAATTACATTTATTTATGGTAGAATTAATTTTCCTTTATTGAATATCAAGCCATTATATTTTCAAAGGCCCGTTTTTGTTAATTTTGATATCGAGTGTTAACTTGATTCTGGATTTCATAATTGGTTCTAGAAGTTCTGTAGTTAAAGATAGTTTCACTCTGCGTATGGAGGATAAAAGATATTTTCAGCTTTCACTATCAGCAAGTGAAGGAGGCTGGTGCTGGGGAAGAAGTGAATGTTGACAAGATAGAGGTTAGAGTTGTCTTACTTGCTCATTAGACCACTTCATAATGATGGACATATACCTTAACTGGAGGATTTGAAATATGGCTCTCCAGTGTTAGTTGTCCAACTTTTCTGATGTAACTCATGCAAACAAAGTATCTTCCAGAGGATTATTTTAATGTTCATAGTCACTTGACTGAAGCATTAATTTTGAGGCTGATTTGATGAGAAATCTGTGCCAAATATACCATGTGTTAGTGAAATAAGAAGCTCTTTGAAGGGTACTGGCCTTGAAAAATAGCCATGTGTGTTTTATCTTGGTGTTCATCATACTGCTGCTGTTGTATATGTAGATTTAACACACAAAGTCAGATCTTTCAGGTGTCAGTGCTTGGCTTCATGAAATACTGCAATGACAGAACTAGAGAAAATGCTTGTTCACATAGGATGAGCTGTTGATAAAAACAGCCATGACAGTCACTCCAAAGATTTGTAGTAGAGGATTTCTCTGCCGATGGCGTGGTCGTTTACATTGTTACTTTTTAACTTCTTCTGCCTGTTTGTTGAAAGCTGCTGTGATTACTTTGTGTTCGCTTTGTGAAATGCATCTTTTAGTTAAATGCTGTTGAAAAAGAGTGGCTGAAATAGGTAATGAAGGTAAGTCTTAATGTCAGACTTCAAGTTTGTCAGTGTAACAGGGAGAAGGACCTCTTTCATCCTTATGTATTTAATTTTCCTAGTGCTGGTTGACACAGGGCAAAAAAACCACTCTTCATAAAAACCTGAAGAAAATTCCTCTATGTGCTTGAACAAAGCAGTTAAGCCTTAGAAATGATATTATATAACAGTAGCTGTCACTTATTGCTGGTTTTTGTTCTTTAGAAATGTGTATCTTCTAAGAAGGACAATAAAAGTTCTAAAAAGAAGCAAGGGAAAATAACAAGGATGATTTAATTTTTCTGTTTTTTTAATTATTAGAAGGCAAACTTGGAAGTTTGCATATTTAAGCAGTTAAACCTCTGCTTAGATTGTGGTGAAACAGACAAGCTCCAGATGTCTTCTATAATATCTGTCTGTCTGTCTATCTGTCTGTCTTTTAAAAACCCCAAAAATGCAGTTGAAAAATGATAGTCAAAAATTATAGTCTAAAATGTTTTAATTACTTTTATGCTAAAGCAATATATTAATATGTGTCTGAGTTTTAGTATAGGTTAGTTGCTATCCTGCTAATTTCAATATCACTTATAATATGCAAATTGGTAGAATTAAAAATATCCCCTTCATATATAAAATTATAATTGAAATTGTCCTGACAGGTGCCGAAATGGTATTCAAAGCTTCAGATATGCTCATCCTGGAGTTCTTGATATGAAGGCCAGTGAGGCCCCTGAAGTACAGTAATAAACTGTGTTGCAGTTATTTTTGCAGCGTCGTCTTCTTTTGGAAAAACACCACAATGGTGCTCCCTATGCTGTTTTTATAGCTCATGAGGAAAGCTACTACATGGCCCTCCTTTTTTTTTACATTTAATAGAACAGCTAGTCACTAGAAGGCTAATGGGTACAACAGATGCACAGAGTGAGTAATAAATCCTTGCTAATGTAAAATGCTGTGATAACTTTCTTTTCCGTATTTAGTTAGGTGGTAGATTTTGGGCCTGAAGTGTAAGCTGTTCTAGACAAATGGCACAAACAGTAGACACCTAACTTTGCTTTGTTTTGTAAAATATCCCTTAGCAGGCATTGTTTTAGAAAATAAGGGTTCAGTCCTTCACAGTTTCTGGAGGTGGAGGAATTTGCTATTGTAATGTTACGCATGGCTTGCATTAACAGCCTTCCAAAAATGGGACCTTGATCTGTTACACTTAAGTTAGCATAGGTATTTTGGTTTTCTCTATTCTTGCCTACTAGGTCTCAGCCACTCTGACAGAAATACAAGGGGCAGTGTTAAAACCTCCTCCATGGCAGCGCATTGCGTTACCCAGGGCATTTCAAAAGGGATCATAATGAATAACGGAATAGGAACTGAATGCTTGTATGCCAACACTGACACTAATATAATCTGACCAGTGAAATCTGATGGTGTGCACACCCAAACCAGACAATTTTATTTTAATGTACAAAGTGCAGCTAATCTTTGAAGAAATAACAAGTGTGGTTGGATGGGGGTAGCTACATTATTTTGTTTGTGGAGGCAAAAAAATCCTGAACATAGTCAAAGCATGTTTCTTTACAATGACCTCTATTTTTGAACATCATTTTCACTTGTGAGTTAATGCCATTTTCAAAATTGAGTTTTGATCTTCTGGGTAGATTGTGTTTAGAATCTGAGATTCTGAAGCACCCACCACTGTGCGGTGATTGAAACCAGTATGATACAGAGAGCTTTTAAGGTACATGAGAAGTATCAGCCAAGTGCAGAGTGCTTTTCTATTTGCTTTCTTACAATCTGCTCGTGCTTTGAATTCTTCTTTCTTCATTAAACAATAAAGCTAGAAGAGATGAGTAGAGGAGAAGAGTCTGCTTAATGTATTTTGACATTATTCTTTGCAGTAATCCTTGGTTTTAATTTTGAATTTAACCTGATTTCCTAATAACTGTCCCTTACTCAGTTAGATGCTGGCCTTGTGTATAGCATTTTGTTTCTGTGTATCAGATAGTGGTAGTATATATATTGCAGACCAGATTATTCAGCAGAATATAAAGCAGAGGACAAGATCATAAAAAACAATGAAGGTGTCAGTGTCTCCCCACTATGTATAAAGGGATTTTTGGATACATCTTGCTTCTTGGCTAAAGAAGTGTCTCGAGTCATCTTCATATTTGGATTTGTGAATTTTAAATGGCTCCTGCAAAAGATCCTTTACCTGTACCTCCCTAGAAAGGTCAATGACATGCAGTGAGCTGCTGTACACTGGGATGGCATCACTTTCCTAGGATAGTAGGGATTAATTTAAAAGGTAGAATCTTAAAATATGCAGGTCACCTGCTTAGGGGAAAAATAAGGATCTATCCCACAACAGTGAGTTCCTCAGTGCAGACCATTCAGGTGTTTTTTCATGCAATTTAAGTTGGTGAATGGTTAGGATTGGGTAAAGTAAACACTAGCCAACTAATTTGTTGTATTGGATTAAACCAAACAAACGGATTATAAAGGCTCATTGGAGGAATTGGTGTTAGTATTGGTGCTGGGTCATTTGATAGAGATGTGCATGTGAAAGATGTAAAAAACCTTAAAACGTGAAGAAGTTTAGACTAATCAGAAAATAAATATAATGGTCTCAACTCTTGCAACTAGTGGGGTATTTTACGTATTTGTTTGTGGTTTTAGTTTGTTTGCTGCTTTGTTTGGGTCTTTTTTGTTGTTGTGGTTTTTTGGTGTTTTTTTTAAGTACTTAGTGTTAGAATTTTTTTTAACAGCTTTTCCATAAATGCCTTTAGGTATCTGTTCTCTGTCCTGTTGTGTTCATTGGTGTCTTCAAAGAAGCCTGAGCTGCAGAGTTGTGCTTCTTGTTGATAGTGCTTCAAAACTTGGGTTTCAATTTGAATGTGTTTTGAAAGAGACAAATAAAAGCAACATCCTAGTATGGTCTTATCTAAACCTTACCTAAATAATTCTCCTGTTCGAATGAGAGGCTCATTTTAATAAGGGATGATTTTCATTTTGGTGCAAGGTGAGCTTAGAAAAATGGTCAAGATTGAAGTGCTACCTATGCTCTTGAAGAAAATCTATTTCAAGCCATGCAATGTGATATGGCAAGGTTGGATTTTAACTAGTGCCACTAATAATAGCAATTCTGCAGGGTAGAGGTGCAGGTGTAGGAAACAGAGTGTGCAGTTATCTGTGTTTTAAGATTGGCTTTAGTCAAAGTAGTTAAAAGGAGAATCTGAAAACCTGTGGTACTTGTCAGCACCAGCCTAAAGATCCAGTATGAAGTGCTCAAATCTGGAACAAGTGACAAATTTGTGAAATGGTTTAAAACACAGAAAATGTGGAAAACATTCTGGCTAGAATTTTCAAACAAGCCACACTAGTTCAGAGGTATTTTTTTCCCCAGTTGCTTCTCATTTGCAGATCCCTTTGACTGGGATATTTATTGCTATGTAGGAAATCAGAAACATTTTTGCTGCTTTACCTTTTTGGGGCCTTATAGTGTTCATGGAATCACAAGCATCCCAAGGGCTGAGGGGGAAGACACTGAATTTCATTGGACCAGGCGCTGTGCTGTGGTTTATGTTCTTAAAAATGGAGGCAAAAATTGAGCTTTTTGTTTGCACTGACATAAGCAATCATGTAGGTAAATCTACTGTTCAGGAGAACCTTATAAATAATGTTACCTTACCTTATGTTAATTTCTGTCCAGTAGTACTGGTTGCAATGTCAACACAACTCTGCTGACCTGAGCCTTTAGAAGCTTCTAGTCTATTTGGCCCATGTTATTAAAAAAAAAAAAAAATAAAAGGAAAAAAAAAAAAGCACTAAAACCACCTAGTTGATTTGGTGTGATTCATTTGCACTCCTAAATCTGCCGTTGGATTTCTAACCTAGTTGAAAACCAGTTTTCAACCTAGTTTGTTCCAGTACCTTTAAACCATTCTGATCTTGGAGCATCAAGTGGCTCTTTAGGAGAGGTACCTTTGACAGATGATGGGGTCTTTAGTTTGATGTTCTGGTTTTGATATTTCTAGACCTTAGAGCTGTCCACATATGGAGTTTGTAGGATATATTTGTTCATGGGAGGGAAGAAGAAATTACAGTGTTGGTTAGCCCCAATTATTGATGTAGAGGTAGCACAGAAAGAATCTGTGCTCGCCAGAGAGGGTTCTGACTACCTAAGTCTGTGTCTTGGTGATGAGTGTTGCCTTTCTCTCCTGAATTTATGATTCAAATCTGGTATCTGACAAACATTACCACTTAAAAAGTGTCTTACTCTGCTTCTGGTACATTGGCAAAATTTTTGATAAAGTTTGAAAAATGAGCAGGTTGTACTTGGTCTTTGATCTGCTAAACAGACTTTTTTAGGAGGGGGAGTTGAAAATCATTGTTATTGAAACTTGTGAAAATTTGTTTATAGATAAAATGCTTGTTCACAGTGTGAAGTCTTCAAGTTCTGTTATGACTGAGGTAATGTTTTATAGAAAACTGATGTATTATAAAGATTCAGACTTGCGAGGATCGGAGGATATGTGGATTTAGAGTGTGTTCTCATATTAAGTTCTGGCATGCTCAGGAAACTACGGTAGCTGTCATTCTTGGGATAGTTGTACATTTTTGTTATGATAGTACACTTTTGTTCTAGAACAGCAGATAAATTTTTAAGGTATCTAATCTGTTAAACATTTGGAAGAAACTGCTTTCAAAGCCATAAAAGGCTTGGAGTGGACTATTTTATAAAAACAACCAGGAAGCAGAGACTTAGAACCATTATTAGAACAAAACTGTGAGAGTAAGGTTTAGAGTAACAATGCTGGTATTGGAATATTTGGCACAGTAGGAAGGAGTGGGCTCCTTCATGACCATGAACTGCAAAGACTTTGTGATGTCAAGCCTACAAAGGAATTACATTCCTTGTGTCGTTGCTGTCTCATCTCCTATCAACAGCCATAAATCTGCTGTCTCCTACTGTTTCAGAGAACAACTGCAAACTTCGAAGGAAAGGGTAATCTGTGGCATATAATAATAGTCTGTCAAAAAGCCTTTAACTGAAAATATACATGGTAGCATGAGGAATGTAGAATTGGCATACAGATAATAAGCATCCCAAGATGGGTTGCTTGCTTGGGAAGTGTGTAGATGTGGTCTGAAAGACAGAAATGTAACTCATGTAAAAAACCCAAATGCTTAATAAAGAATCTTCTAGTTACCAAGTCAGTCACAATAGTGAAAGAGATTGGAGCTGATGTTAAATGTGGGCTGTAGAGACAGAAAAGGATAGTATAAAACTGGAGGGAGCCGAGTGCATGATCTTGCGAGTGCCTGCAGTGGAGCTGGGAAGGGCTGTCCCAGGGCTGGCATGTAGCTGTGTTTTTGAGAGGGAACTCTTGTGCAATTGAGATCTTCCTTTTTTTTGTCTGTTAAGGGTAAACATCTCTGTGGCAGTTTACCACTAGGTAGAAGTGTGACAAGTAGTGTGCATTGCTTCCTTTAGAGGCAGAAGACTAAATTAATTGGGACTCTGTCTCCTTGCATATGAAGTTCTTAAAGTAATTTAAAAGTAGATGTGATGGACTGTGTCTTTGCAGTTGCCCAATAATAGTGGCTGTCGGTGAAAACCACAAATTTGTTCATCAGTTTAAAAATAGAAAATTGTTACATACTAATCTCATTCAGTGTTTTGGTTTGTCACTGCTGCTTTCATTTGCTGCTTGCTTCCAGCTGCTGTAGCATTCAGAGCATTCCTTTGCCAAAAGGAAGTAACAGGATACACAGAAGAAGAAATTTCTATTCTCAAGTATAAATAGAGCATGATAAATATAAAACTGGGACAGGTGAATTTTTTTCAAGGCCTAGTTATGTGTCATAATTCATAGGTGGCAGTGAAGTATTGTAGACCTAAAAAAATCAGGCAGGGGCTGACTTGGCATGTTTATGAAAGTCAGTTTCTGTATTGGTGCTTGTGTCCCTGCTCATTGTGGCAACATGGTCATCGGTGGCTTAAATGTACATGAAGTGGCCTGGACCCTAAAAGTCATCTTTGATCTAAACCAATAACCTAGCTTGAGGATGAAAGTGTGGTGTTAAGTTTAAGAAGTGTTGTTTTTCTGGGTAGTTAGCTGGATTACAGTGTTATATTCTGTCCTGCTGGGAATTACATGTTAGATTTCTCTCTCAGGGCAAACTGGAAGATAAACTAACCATTATTACTTTCTTGTTTCAGGGACTATTGGATTTTTTGCCTGCTTCTGGTTTGTAAGTAAGATTTACAGTGTTGTGAAGGTGGACTGAAAAGCTTCAAAGTGTCTTTTGAACATATCCTCCTTGCTGTTTGATAATTTTTACCATGTATTGAGAAACATCCTGTGTAATTATTCTAATTTGTAAAAGTGGAAGACAACATAAAATGCAGATTTTTATTGAAGAAAATGGCACAATTGCCATTTTGATATTAAAAAAAAGTTTACATCAATATACTCATTGAATATGTTAATTATAGTAGTTCAAAAATTATATCCAAAATTTGATTTAGGATGAATAAGAATTCTGTGAAACAGTTTATTTGAAAAATTGAGTGCATTATGCAGTCCTCCAGCTGAATTTCCTTGTGACTAGGGTTTGGGTTTTTTTGTTACCTCTTTTGGTTACCATTTATATACCATGAAAGCCTAGGACTGTCAAGTAAATCTATGTAAAATGTGAATTTTTTAAACTAAACTATGATTGTACATATTATCCTGCACCTTCTTTACAACTAGGTTATCTTCTTACAAATGTACATGCATTTAGTGTAATGTAGACTTTATTAAAAATATCGACACTGGTTTTTGTTCAAATAAAACTGCACAACTCCAGCTGATGTGTTTCCTTTCTTGTTGATTAGGTCTTCACTACTTGGACACAGATCATATTAGTTGGACCAGTTGATTGGTTTTGAGTTTTATATTGTTCATAAGCAGTTTGACTGTGTCTTTGGTGCAGATTGTGCAAGGACTGGTGGGTCACTTGAATCTGTGGCTGTAGGATGGGCACAGGCTTCTGGACCTCTGTGTCATCTCTGTGCTTTCTCCAGCTTACCCCAAAATACTTTTTGCTGGGCAAACCATTACTTTCTATCAAAGATTAACCCCCTATTTCTTCTTGTAGCCATCTGAAACATATGTCTCCTTATTCTTCATCCTGTGAAGATTAATTGAGCTTGTTGGGAAGTTTAGACATGAATCTAGGGGGCTTGGAAATGGGTGTTTCATAAAGGTGAAGCCTTTTTCTTCCTGTGCAGAGCTTAGCTTCAATGCTGGATTGCTTGAGATGGAACATCTTAATAGCCTCTTCAGCTGTAAGGTGGCAAGGGCTCTTCTCTAAGCAATGTCAAAGCTTTAAAGAGGCTCTCCAAAATCTTGAATGGCCCTGGAAGCTGAGCAGAGTCACTGCAGACGTGTAATTCCAATGGCTGTGTTACAGATCCTGTTGGAGATGAGTAGGGGGATATTCACTCAGATTAATGGGTGAAATACTCAAAGCTTATTAAATGGCATATGGAAACGTTCATTGCTGGAAGCTACTTTTCAGCACCTAAAGCCACAATTTAACAAGACCCAAAATGACTCTGTATCTTTTCATAGTCATGTGACAGACCAGGTGACTGCAGTTAATGTTTATTATTCTTTCGATAGTGTAATCTTTGGTATGAGGATTTTAAGTCTCTATGTGTAGCTGTTCCTTCGAGGTTACTGAAATGTTGGGACAGATTGCCTAGCTCAGGTGGGATGACTGCCAGGCCACATCTTTTGAACAGTGCCTGTGGCATAAAAATGAAGCTTTAGATAACTTAAAAAGTGTCAGTCACTGGTGTACCAGGAGGAGCTGACTACAGTAAACATAGTTGCCAGTGAGGTTCAGATATGCTCTTGATGGCAACTTGGCCTCACAAGTATTTTCCCCTCCTACCAAGAAAAACCTCTGTTTGCCTTCTGTTCCCTTGCAGAGTTGGGAAACAGCATTGCTCTCAGAGAAATCAGGTTGTGGTTGGTTATCAGCTGGTTCGAGATCGAGCACTCTATTTCATGCTCTTGGAATTGGTGCTGGTCTGTTTATATCGGTCCTTCCTATTAAATTTTATATTTAAAGTTGGGGGTGGATTTTATTGGATACTTATGCTGAATGAAGCTGCTTTTAAATTTTACGTGTTCAGAGGGAAATTAATTCATGAGAGTATTTGGAGCTCCAATTGCCATAAACTCACAGCGGGAAATTTTGCCAGATTAATAAATATGCATTTCACAAGAGGCAAAGTAAAATGGGTTGTAAAATTGTATTTGTGGTGCTTTTACTGTGACTACTACTGAGCTAAAACATAGAAAGTGGGTTGAACAGGTTTCTGAAGCTTGCCAGTCAGTCCAGAGCCAAAGTCATGAAGTAAAATTGATTGTTCTTAAACTGTTATCAGTGAACTTTCGTGCGTGTGTGTGTGTGAGAGAGAGATTTGCTACTGCTGCTGCACTCCCCCTGCCAAAGAGACAGCCACCCATTTTTCCTCCTGAGGTCCTCTACATCTAAATACTTCTGCTGTATACTTTCCCATATCTAAGATTTGTGCTGTTTTGTAAAGAATCTGAATATATGGCCTCGGAATTTTCTGGTATCTTTTTTTGACTACAGAAAAGGTGCCAGCTGTCATTTGGCTTTGTGCTTATAGAGAAAGCCCCTTGGCTGTAATCTAAATGCGAATGGTTCTGACCGCGTGCCATTTAAAGGTGGTGTAAGCCCTAGCCAGAAAATAATAGACAAACTTCTTAGTTTTAATTCTATTGAGCACAGAATGGGCTGTAATAATGTGCTTTTTTTCTAGTGATTCTCAGCACTCTTTGGGAGGTTTTCAAGCATGGCTGAAGGTCTTGTCCACTCTGTGTTGAGTCAGTGATGGGTTTTGAAGATGAAATGGTCATTACGGGGACATGAATGTTTTGAGTACTTAGATACCAGCAACTGATTCCTTGATCTCCCTTTTATATTAATTTATGAATAATAGCTGTCACATGGAAATAACCATTTTTCATCTACTCCTGTGAGAACAACAGACTTAGTAAAACATTCCCTGCATTGTGCTTTTGTGATGCTTTCAGTAATAGATGAGGTAAAGCATCTCCAGTGTGAGACTCTCCTGGTAATAATCACCCAAATCCAGCAGACTTTGTAGAATGTCAGTTTTGTCATATTTTAAGTAAAACTTGACAAGTTACAACAGAACCTCAAAGGAAGGGAGCATTTCAGTTTTACATTTCATTCCACTTGCTTGAACAGTGAGCAGAAAGAGAAGCACTGTTAGCTTTGCAAGGCTCCTGTGATGTTCAAGCAGGGTGAAATGTCTGCATCTGTCCAGGCATGCCTCTGGCACAGGCGTGGATGGGATGGCAGTGGGAGGCTCCCTGCCAGACTCAGGGAAGTGGGGTCACACAGCTGACTGTGATTCCTTGGTCTCCGTACAGCCTCAGCTGGCTTCCAGCTTCCTCCTGTCTCTCCAAACACCTCCTTTGGAGGCTGCATCAGCAGGAAAGCTTTGGTTAAGAAGGAAGAAAAGAAAAAGGCAGATGCCTTATCCAAAACAGCTGCCCATCATCCTCTGTGTCCTGCAGGGTGAGCTCATGCTCAGGGAAGAAGTCCTATGGGGATTGGGGAAGCTGAAGCAGAGGTAGAGGAAAAGCAGCTCCAGCACATGTCTCAGGAGGATGCATGGGCAGCTTCCTGCAGGACAGGCTGTGGAGATCCACTAGCTTCAGCATCAGTGAGAAAGGAGGGGGCAGAGTGAACTGGTGTTGCCTGTGCAGCTGAGGGTAGTTAAGCAGCAGAACCCATGGCTTTCTGGGATTGTTAGAGCTCTTGGGTGTGGTGAAGAGGGAGCTGGGGAGAGGAGTGTATTCTGGATTGTTGGCTGCAGTGTCTGCTGCTTCTCGATCCCAAACTGCAGGAAAAGATGCGAGTCAAACACTCCACAGTTTTTGAACTTCCCCTCTCTGAGGGCAAAGGGGGAGAAGGGAGGTGTTTGTGACAGTAATTGTTATGCCATTGACTTGGGGTAGAGGTTTTCTGGGCAGAAGTGGGCTGGCTCCTGAGGCTCTCTTGGGGCAGGGAGAGTCTCTGGGCAGGACGGTGGCTGTGCCCCTAGGCTGTGGTGCTGCTGTCACAGCAAGCTTGTCCTCCACGGACCATGTACCTCCGCAAGAGTTGGCAAATAAATGGTGTCTGGAAAGCAGCAGGCCTCTGGTGCTGCAGGTGGGGCAATGACTTGTCCTGTGCTTGAGATCAAAGTGTTTTATGGTGAATTGGGATATTTAAAGCAGGGAATTAGACCCTATCATCTTGCCATCAGCTGGGGTTTTTCTGTGCCTTGGATATAAAACCAGGAGGGTGGCCCCTGTCCCCTGGTTGCTATGTTTATCCCTCAGAGATAGAAGGACAAGTCTGTCCCTGCCCTGGGTGGCCAGCCTATGATAGCCCAAGAAAGGCTCTCAGAGCGTGTATTCTGTTCAGCTCCTCTGCTGTCACACTGCGGCCCGTTGCTGTGGCTGGGGCAGACGTGTCTGTGTTGTGTTTGGAGTTTGTGAAAGGGCTGACTGGGGTGGCTGTGGGCACAAAGAACTCCTACAGACCCTGATGCGTGATGGAGGGGGGAGGATGCCTTTTGCCCCCCCAGATTTCTGACTCAACCCGAGGGAAGATTCCTTTGAAGTTCTGAATAGGTCCATGGCATGGATCAGATCCAGTGGGTAGCTTTTCTCTTCAGGTCCCTCTTTGAGTGACAGATACTTCAGTGTGTAGTTTTTAAGCCCAGCCATGCTTTCCTGGCCCAATGCAGGTATCCTTCAGGAAGCACAGGGTGCCTTCCCACATTGTTAATAACTTCAAACCACTGTTCCTGTGTACTACATACAATGCTCCTTACTTACTGACCAGAGGTGACCAGGCTTCAGCCACATGCTTCCTGGGTAGAAAACCACACACCAGTGTGATCCAGTCACCCTGCTCCTCAGAATCTTGCCGCAGGACACGTGGAACCAGGTGTCTCTGCTTCTTTACTTCCCTCTTATTCCAGCCCTGAATGACTCCCAAGTTTCCTCCTGCTCTTAATGAGTTGTGCTGCACTGGGACAGAGGTCTTGGCTGAAATAGTCTAGTTGCTGGAATAAGGACCAAGTACCCATCAGAGTGTTTGCTACTAATTAATTATTGCCTGTCACCGCTGAGAAGCGGAAGGGCTCAGTTGCAGTGTAACAGGCTTACTGGTACTAAATGATCTTGTTATTTGCCTGCAGGTTGGTGGTTGCTCTCTGCTTGTAGGGCTGCTCTTCTGGGGACATGGGGAGGCCTAAGCCCCTGTCTGTATTACACTTTTTTTATTCTCCTTTTTCTCTGTTGGTTGGGGTTTTTTTTTCTGCAAAATCTTGGGGTTTCTTGCTCATCCTCGATGTCTTTAGCTGGTTTAAATCGGATAGTGTCTCCCTTACCAGTCAAACCTTGTTCTCTAGGATACCTCAGAGAACTAATTAACCTGCCAGACTAGTCAACAACATTACAAAAACATTTATTTTAGCTAAATACAGGACATATCTGCTGCCTAGTTTGCTTGTTTTACATTTAGGAAAGGTGCAGTGCTGGTGGGGAGAAGAAGAGAATTCTGTGCATCCAACTGGAGAACTTGGTTGACAACCAAGCGGTGATGATTTATGGCTGGGTAATTTTCCAGCTGCCATAATTTGTGTCGGCTCAAATGAGAACTGATGGCAGTCTGAGTTAATAGCTGATGCAGTGAGGACCTGGCACATGGTAGCTTTGATCTCCTCAGCCACGGGAGCAGGCGCTTCTCAAGTCACCCAGGCTTCACTGCTAAAACTGAGAGGAGCGGGTGGGCTCCAGCTGTGTGGAGGGATGGCTGTGTGGAGGAAGGAGGGAAAGTGTGAATGCATCCAGACGAGACCCAAGCTCATGTGTGGGGCCCTCAGACTGGCCGTTACACTCTCTATAAGGTGCTGTTTTTTCACTGAATTATTTTCTGTTTTAACGCTGATAAAAAGAGGCTTTTATTCTGATGTTGTTTGTTTTCAATGATTAAGAGGTATAATAAGGCAATTGCTGGCAAAGTGCATTGCTTATAGCAGAAATAGTCTTTGTTTTGAAGCTTTCCTGTGTCAAGGTTCTTCGGTAGCTCTTATTAGGAATTGCAGCACATGCCAGCCTTTGACAAGCAGCAGCAGGAGGAGTGTAGCCTCGCAAGAAAAGTCTAAAATATTTAAATATAAATAATTCACCTCAAAAGTTTACTTTCTGAATGTTTCTTGCCACAGTACCTGACCAATTATCATTTTATCAAAGAAGTGTGCAAACCTATAAGCCGTGGGTTTGGAGTGGCTTGACAGATAAGCCTTTCTGATGGGAATAGCTGTAACTTCGCTATTATCAGTCGGGTTCACTTTTGAATTTTGAATTACTTTTTTTAAACTAATAGTCAATTTTATGCAAACTGCTCAACGATTAGGAGGTAATTTCGAAGATCATCCTCCATAAAGTCTCTTGATCATATTTTATGGTTCCTGTGACTCATGGATGTAATCTTGTATCCCTGGGATATTCATGGCATGCTTGTCTAATTCCCCATGGTAGCTAATCTCACTTCTCTACCTTAAAAAAAAAAAATTAAAATATCTTTAAAGCACGACTGGTAAGAAGGCAACTTTTACAGCCAATCTCCAGCTCCAATTGCTCCTGCTGGGGAAGTCATAATGATGAATTTGTGGCATAATTTCTATGGCAACATGCTGGGTTTTCATAAATGGGGATGGTGATTATAGAGCAGGATCAGGTGAAGCTGGATTGTGATAGAAAAAGCCCTGATTCAAATGCAAATTGTTCAATAATGGCATAGGGGATACCAGAAATTACTGGCAATTTATTTTATTTGGGTTAAGCTCCTCATTCAATCTTCTTCAGTTGGAAGTCACTTTTCCAAGGATGTGAGCAAAAGAAATGGCTGGAAAATATATTTTTCTCCTCTCAAGAGAACAAAATTTTTCTAATTTAATAATAATTAATCAGTTAGTGTAATTAATAAGGATGTTCTTTATTTCGATAATTTCTCCAATTCAAGACTCTGCAAGTGCTTCACAAACCCTAATTGATTCCACCTTAGTAGTCCCTGTAGCAGGACCACGTAATTTACCTCATTTTCTGGAGACAGAGAGGTGTATGAGCCAGGCAAATTGATTTAACCAGGTTAAATGACTTGCCCAAGGCCAGACAAAGAGCTGAAGTCAGGAAAGAGCTGTGTTTCAGAGAGCAGCCTGTCCCCAGTTGGGTTTTGGCTGTAGGAGAGTGGGTGCACAGCCTGTGGGAGTGGGGGCCATGCAGTTGCAGCCTCTGAATAAATCTGGTGTATTTGTGTTGTCCAGCACATGAAGTTGGAAATAGGAACAAGCCCCATGAGCACACACTGGTGGTGAAACCAGCTGAATTGGCTGTTCATTAGTTATTCTCACTGAAAGTGGAAACAACTTGGTTCTTTTTTTGGATTTTCTTTTCCCTTCTTTTTCTTTTCCTCAAACCACTTGGAATTTAAACTGTTTATCTGAGGATTAAACTAATTGCTTCTGCAAAATGCCATTCCCACACCATCTAGTGTACATCTGTTAACTGGGGAGGGATAACTGAACCAGTTGCCAGATGGTCTCTTGGATTTGGGTGGCGAGGAGCCAAGGAGCTGCCAGTTGGTGGTTTGTGGGGTTCTAGCAAAGAAGTCACGCTACATGCACATTCCCCTCGGTTACTCTTTTCTGCCTTAATGAAGATATTGCCTAATGCAATAAACAGCCATTAGCCCCCTCTCTGCACTCCCTCCTCCCCAAATGGGGTGAGTTTATAAGCCTGATTTGTCTGACTGAGGCAGGCTTTTCCAGGAGCTCGGGTTCCCCGCACGCTATGTGTGCAAAGGCACTTTTTCAAGTATTCAATCCCGTGTCTGCAGGCTGCCTCTTTCTGTGCCATAGTGGAAAGATGCTGTTGTGACAAAGCTGCTCTTTGAAAGGTGTTTTTATAGATAGAAACTCAAAAAATAATTGCTTAGTCTTGATTATCAAATGACACATATACATCTAAATGTAATACATATTGGCCCACATCATACTGACTATTTTAAAAACTTCAACCTGAGGGCTGGATGCTGTATTTTGTATTTAAAAAACATGTAATATTTGACAGTGCTTGGAGTAGGACACAACCCCTGCTGTGCTGGAAAGAAGTGTTACATCAGAGTCTGAAGAGACTGTTCATAGTAGGGTAATACAGGTGTCCTTACCAACACTCAGAACATCTTTTCCAGGACTGGACCAGAACTTGGGATCCTCAGGGCTGACAACTGAGTGGTGTGCTTTGCATGGCACTGCTGCGTGGAGGACAGCCAGGGCCTCCAGAACCCAGCCTGTTTCTGTTTCTGACTATGCCCTTGGAGTGGGCTGTGGTGCCCATTAGCTGTCACAATGGGTTGTGGAGTGAAAACCACCCATCTTGAAATGAGTTAGGGACAAAGTGGCTTTCTTCTAGTTGAGGAGGTCTGGGGTGGTGCAAGGTGGTGCAAGTTTTTTTTAACCCCTTCTTACACCAGCAAAGTCTTCCCTGCCATAAGAAACTCACAGGAGGGAGGAATTTATGGCTTCAGCATGAAAAAAAAACAGTTTGGCAGCTGAGATTTTGGTTTGCTGTCAGAAAAGGGCTGGACATCAACAAAATTCAACCAAAACCATTTATTGGAGGGAAATCAAATCAATGGTTTGTTCTCCATTCTGTGAAGTGGAGCAGCAGCATCTCCAAACTCAACAGTGCTGGGGCCAGACTGTGGGGCTACATTAGAGTTAGATGCACTGCTAAGCAACTCCTTGTACTTTGCAAGGTGATTTTTCTTTTTCTTTAAAGGAGGAGTTTGGCAAGGAGCAGAAGTGGTGTGTGCTCCCAGGGCTGGTCTTACACCACTTGCAAAGCTCCCCGGGGTGGGTTGTGCTGGTGAACAAATCTCCTGGCATTGCAAAGCAGTGACTGTTTCCAGATATGGCCAGTGCTGAAGTGCGGAGCTGAGACTCCATCTGTGGGGAGCTGCCCTGGGCGTGTGCAGGTCAAAAAGCCCTTTGCTTTTTCTTGGAGAAATGCTTGGCCAAGCTGTGCACAATCTTTGTTGGGACAATGTCTATGTGGCATCACTTAGTGAACAGCTCTTGGTGGAAGCAGGGCTAGAGTCTGTGAGACAGCTCGCGTGGGCATGGGAAACAGCTCCACAGGGCCAGGGCTTTCTCCCAGTTCACTGTGGGGCCCTGGGCACACTCGTGGTGCTTCCCTGGCTGTGCCTCGTGCAGCACAGGAGCACAGGGTGGGCAGGGGCTGTGTGTGGCCAGAATGGCATCTGGCTATACAGGGAGGTGTCTGTGCTACTGCTCCCACCCACATCCCTCTCTTCCTCCTCTGGAGGAGCAACACGATCCCTGCCAAGCCCCATTCTCTGGGGGAATAACACCCTGTCTGTCCTAAGGCTGCTGGGAGCAAGCAGCTGCCTAGCCAGAGACTCGGGAGATGTGAGGTACCTATGCCTTTTCCTTTTGCTCCAGCTTTAGTGTGAAAATTCCTCTAGAAAAATACACCTGAACACTGCTGGGCAGGAGCAGGGAAGGGAGGGAAAAGTCTCTGAAGGAGCTCCCTTTAAGTTCCAGTTTAAATTTCATCTGCCTCAGCCCTGGGAGTGCCACAAAACTGGCTTGTGGATGCAACCACCCCTGTTGTCTGCATGTCACCATTGTCCCTTGACTGCTGCAGCTCTCCTGGGACCACATTGAACCTGCTCCCAGTCCTCCTGCTGAGGCCTCTGTTGCCCGTTTGGCTTTGTGCCTGCTTGGCTTCTTATGTACATGCAACACCAATGGAGGACAAAATTTCCATGTGGCACTGGAGGAAGCAGATGAATGGAGATTTGGGCTCAGAAGGGAGTTTTGTCTGCTGTCTACACATGCAAGGATGTGATTAAGACCTTGTCTGGAATTGCCAAGGAATATAAAGTAGAAAATAGCACGCTTTCTTGGGAGTGGAGGAAGCAAAAAGATGTCCTGAACATGGTCCATCAAGAGCACAGTGCTGCTGCTTGGATGCTCAGAGAGAAGGGGCCCAGAAGCTGCCCTTGGATGTATCACCAAGAGTAGATGTGGCAATGTGCAAGCTCCATCAGAGGAGTCACACACTGCCCGTCTTTGAGAAGGGAGCTGGTGCTTTCTCAGCCGCTTCTGAGAAACAGAAGATGAAATGTGACACAAGACTTTATAGCTGTTTTTAAGGATGAATCAAAGAGATGAAGGCAAACTGGGATGCTGAGAAGGTGCACATATGGAAGAAGCTCCTTTATTGAAATTACAGGCACACAAATCCAGAAAAGCCATGTGGGTTAGGTCTAGGTGCTGATTTTGGTAAGCTTCTTAGTTGGCATGATCCCTCCTTGCCCGGGTTATGGGCAAACTGACCTTCAGAAGCCTGGTTTGGGGATGAGCACTGGCAATCCCTGAGGCTGCGTGGTGGCAGGCGAGGGGCCCCGCTCCACGGGGCTTTGACACAGGGCAGAAGACTGAAGGAAATGGTCAAGGGCACAGGACAAATCCCTACTCTGACTCCCAATTTCCCAAGACAGCACTGAGCTGGAATGCTTAAAGAGGATGCTTTGAAAATGTCTGGTGGTGACACACTAGCTTTGGTTTCTATACCCATCTGTTGCACTTCTAGGAGGGTAGATGTTTAATGGGGTCCAGAAGCTCAGGTTTATTGCAGGCCTTGTGCAGAGAGGATCCTTGGAGGCCACAAAAGCAGCTTGGAAATGCCAGGCTGGCTTTAGGCTGGCGTGTGGCTGTGCAGGGAGCCATCCTGCTGCAGGGTCTGCGTCACTTCTTCGCACATCCCAGTCCAGTGCAAGGAAATTCGGGGCATCATCATTCAAAACTCTGTGTCTCTCACACAACAGGATTGATTTCTCCGAGCTCATTTGGAATGTGTTTGGGGGTCAGATGAGAAATGAAGCAGGATCAGAGCCAGCCTGAGGGAAGCTTCCATTTATGTGCATTTCTCTTTTTTCCAAAAGCGGTCTCCAGCCATATGCATGTTGAGCAGAGAGGTCTGGGCAAGGAGCACGCCCTCAAAGCAATTCCAGTTCTGCCTTTGGGATATGCCTTACATTTCACACAAACTGAACTGGGTCCAATATGCTCTGCATGATAGAATATGTCTTTGTGAGCACGTTCATATGTGAGACTAGCATTAGTAGGCATTTGCACTTCAATTTGTGCTAAAAGCCAACAGATGGGGAAAGTAAATGCCAGGAAACCAGGCCCTGATCAGGTGACTTGAGCTGTGCTCACACTGTATTTAGACAATAGGCTGTGTTGTGTATTTGGAGTCTGATCTTGTGAAAATGAAACCCTGCTGGTGCTAACCCACAGAGGTTTTGCACACTGGGAAAATGGCCAAATTCCTCTGGAAAATGGTGAACCTCCAGCTGGGAGAATTAATGAAAGTTCACTTTTGCCAAAAATGCAGAATTTCATCTCTTTGCATGAAAAAAATTGGCTGTCATTGATGGAGATTCCCCCTCTCCTGCCACCCCATCTCACACACATACAAGAGGAACATGGCAGTCAAATACCCAAACCTGCTGCAGGGATCACAAGGAATTTGTTCCCTGTATCTGCAAGGAGTAAGGTGAGAAGTCAGGGTTTGGGCTGCGGCAGGAATGGATAGGCTTCATGCTGAGAAACCCTTCCTAAATGTAAAGGATGGGATTGCCCAGGACATCTGTGGCACTGTGGGGTGAGAGCAGCGTGGTGAGCATGTTTGCAGCCGTGCAGGTTTACACAGTCTGTGTTGAAGTGGGGGAAGAGACTAGGGCATCTTTTCTAGCTCAATTTCCTATGATTTCTGGCACCTTCCAAGCTGTCTATTGGGCAGCTTGGACCCAGGTGCTGGAGGAAGGTGCACAGCTCTCCTGCTCCCAGCACTGGCCTCCTGGAGTTTCATTGTTTTTTGGGAAGCCTCATAATGATTTGGTTGTTCATCAGTTGAATCTGGCTTTGTTTGGATTCTCCCTTAAGTCTCTCCATCCAAACTGAGACCAAGCCTTTTCCCTTTGTACCAGCTGTGTAAGTGAGCTCCCAGAAATGCTCTGCCCTCTCCCACTGCCAAGACTGACTTCAGGGAGGCCAAATTCACAAGGGTAGCCTGTATGGGGCAAGGTTTCTAGAGGGCAACAATTCCTCAGTCCTCCGTGGTTCAAGACATTCAGAGGATTTTGACCTAACTAACTTTCCCAGGCCACTTTTTTCAAGTTTTCTTCTCTAGCTTCCAACACACAGTTTCTGAGGTGGGCCTGCAGTTTGCCTCCACAAGGCCAGCTCTTCCCCTCCCCTGGCACAGACTGAAGGATCTCTGCTGGTAGCACAGGCAAGGTGAGCACCTCAGATGAGCAATCCAGGCACTAGTTTAGTTTCTAAAGTGCAGCAAAGAACATTTCAAGGATTTTGCTCTTCTGGCCGAGTTCTCTGCCTGTTTCTGAACAGAAACCTGATCCAACTGCTCTTGTAAAGCTCCTATTTTCTTCAATAGTCCAGTGGTTAAGTTCCAAACTGGCTGATAATCACAACCTGATCAAGCAAGGACAGTTTATCTTAAAATACAGCAATTATATGCAGAAGGAAAAAAACTGAGCATGATGCTCTGCTGTATCTTGCTGCCCTGCTTAAGGAGGATGGGCAGCAGGATGACCTGAAGGATGGGGTGCTGCTGTACTCGGCTTGAGGGCTTGTCTGAAATCCAGCCTTTGACCTTGCTCCACTGGATTTTTGCTTATCATGGGAAAAAGAGGAGAATTCAGCATATTTATAAATTTCTAATGCGGAAGGAAAAAAAAATTATCTGGGATCACTTATCACATATTATTTGAATGACTTTCAAAGGGTTGCATTTAGGGAAATTTGACTAATTTTAAAAGAAAAACAGTATTTGGGTCTAAATTTTTAGCCTCCTTGAACAATATTTCTGCAGTTCCTAAGACTAACCTGCAGAAGGATTTTTCTCCTTTGGGAAAGGCAGGTCACAGTGCTGTTGGAGCTGGGGGTAAGGGAATTCATTGCTTCTAGTGCAGGTGTGGTGCCATCACCCAGTCCTTGCTTGGCTCCAGCAGGCTGAGCTTGGCCAGGTACGTATTTTATGCTCCCTGTAACGCAGGCTTTTCTGCTCATCTTAAGAGGTAAAGGTTGTGGACTTCTGGCAGTTGATGGAAAGGAGTTTTTGGAGCCTGGTGCTGTTGACATGCAGAGCAGTGGAGGGTGTGTGCAGCACTCTTGGAGGGTCAGGGTGGCCAGGTGTGAGCTCCCCAAAGTGTCTCCCTCCACACGCAAGAGCTTCCCTGCTGCTGGATGGGTGGCCTGAGTGGAGGTGCAGCTCCTTTGCCCTGGGCTCCTTTGCAGGTCCTTGGCACCAGGGGCTTTGGGGTCACAGTGTGAGGGCTGCAGCCCTGGCTCTGGCTGCCCACTCCCCAGGGCCTGGCATCCCACTTTCAGCTGAAGCACTGGCCTTGCTGGATTTAACAAATATGGGCTGTGGGGAGAAATGAGAACATCTTTAACATCCGCAGAGAGATTTGGGTCGTGCTTATGACTTGAATGTTTACTTGATGAAGAGTGAATTGCTTCAGTCCCCTTGCAGCCCTTGGGAACCACTTGTGAAAGGAACAGCGATTGTTCTCTGCTCAATTATTCTTACATAAGTGAATGCCTTGTGGTGGACATCCCCAGAATGGTGCATAATTGATGCACTTAACTGATGGTTACACCAGAAGGATCTCACTTTTCATGGCAAAGTGGGAAAAGACACAATGCTGGAGGAGCTGTACTGGGCCTCTGGGAGAGGGAGTGTGCAGCGCCTGTATGGGACGCTATTGTGCCCAGTGCGGTGACCTTGAAACATATTGAGCTTATTAGGAGTGCATGTTGACTCTGAGATTTCAGTGTGACTGCGTGGCAAAGCAGTCAGGCCAACGAATATGTGATAATAATTTTTATAAATGTGATAATTAGATAAAAGAAGAGGGAGTTGGAGTTTAGACTCGAAGACACTAATTAAATTCACATTGACAAATCAGCATATTGGTCTCGTATGGATTAAAGCAGCTCTGAAATGCTTCTTTTGTTTAGATTACACTAATTAAATTCACACGTTTTGCCAATCCATAACAGTTACCTTGAAACACAGAAGGCTGAACCTAAAGCTTCGACATGCACGTCAATGAACGTGCCAAAGTCAGAGCATTTTTACAGAGCAAATAGCTGAGGAGTTTAAGAAATTTTGGGACTAATGTTTTTGAAGTTTTTATACCCTCACAACCGAGCACTGTCAGAATGATGCATGCTCTTACTTAAATGCTGAGTGCTTAACTGCAGTTTTAAATTATGCTCAGTGATGAGGTAATAAAGTATTTCAGCAAATATGTCTCAGAGGAGAACTTGAGAAAGAAAAAAACCACATCTATTCCCAGCAGCCTGTCTTTTCAGGTCAGTGTTTAAAAACCATAGGTCACACGTCAGAGAATTAAGAGCTGCTGCTGGCAATATTTTTGGAAGTTAGGACTTCATAAATATATCAACTACTTGATGCAGGGCTGCCCCACAGCAGCCGCCACCGAGCCAAAGCCAGGGGATGGGAGTTTTGAAATTTAAACTAATATTTGTGTTCTTTCTGCTGGGTTAAATCTGAAAAAAACTGAGCTCGTTGATGTGCACATTGCCCAGAAATGGGAGAGGTGGTGTCAAACTGGAGCACCCTGTGCTGGGCTGGTGGAGGCCCTTCCCTGCAGGGCAGGGAGGTGCCTTGGGAAGATGGTTTTTAGGGTTGCAAGGTGCTGTTCCAGCCTCCCCTGGCTGCAGAGGAACCCAGTGTCATCCCAGGGTTGTGTTTCGTGCTGTACAGTCCGGGCAAAGCCGCTCTGTTATCTTCAAGGACAAAAATCTCGGTGTAAGCATTACTGTCTCATCACCAATGCCTTAGGTGTGGGGGCCCCACCCTAATCCTGAGTCATCACCATCTCATCATTAGTGAATATTCTATTTTCTGTCAGTAAACACAGTTTAACCACTTTACAGTTAAGCTTCTTAAGATTCGTAGCTGATGAGGGAGCAATTAGGACAGAATTTTAATGAATACACACAAACTGGGGGTTCCTGCTGGGCGAAAGGAGAGGTTCAGGCTCTGTCTGGAAAAGTGTTCAAGGCACACGGCAGTAAAATGCACTTAACAAGAAACTCTTTACTTTGGGGCTAATTATGCTAATCTTTGCTGTATTATCTGCTTCAAATCTATCTGTTGAATGGACAACTGGACCTGAAAATCTCTGAAGTGGGGAGGTTTCTTCTGAAACTGGTGCTGTATTATTGCAATAATTTGTTCTATTTCCTTGATTACATGAAACTCATTGGGCTCCTCCCAGAAGATTTAATAGTTACAGGATTTGATCCAAGTTCAGGGAAAGTTTTGGGACTTTATTTTAAAGGACTGGACTTCAAATGCATTTCCAGCTGCAGGTGGAAGGTGAGCCTGCGTGGGGCAGTGGGAAAGCCGAAGGCAAGGGCTCTGTGAGAAGTGGGGGACTGTGAGGCTTGACAGCACTTCTCCTCAGAGGTTTTTCATCTCTGCTGTAATGGGGCTTATTTTTTTTAATCAAAGCACTGAAATAATCGTGGATGGAGAGTGCTGTATAAATGCAAATTTCATTTTCCTCTGTCTGCCATCAGCTGGGGTGCAGGTGCATCACAGTTCTCAAGGAGGCAACGATGAGGGAATGAGGGGATGAATGAGCATCATGGGGAAACTCAGCACCTCTGGGGTTCTGCTCTCTCTGCTCTGGTTTAAACAGCTGTGGGGACAGCTGGGCAAGGGCACATCCCAGGGATGGCACTGGAGCTCTCCCAGTGCTGGTGTGGGTCATATCTGCGGGACTGCCTGTGGGAGCAAAAGGGGATGGCAAAGTGGCTTTGACCTTGGGGAAGGTCCACTGGAGTGCAACACAGAGCAGCTACAAGTCCTTGTCATCTTCAAACCTCTTTACAGATGTTGCTTAATTAATCTTAACTAATTTGATCTGTTAGTGATTTGTCCTCAGTTATCACCAGCCAGGTTGAGGAGTGGCTGGCTGCTGCCCCCCATGTAAAGTGAGAGCTGGTTGTTGAGAATCTTCTGCTAGCAGTCCTCACTTTGGGAAAAATACTGGTCTGTTGAAATAGACATTTTCTGTCATCAGACTTTGCCCAAGGTGGGATTTCTTCATTTCTTCTGCCCTGCACGGTGATGGTTGGGCTGGCACCAGTGCAGAGGCTCTGGCTAACAGGGTGCCCAGTGGGGAGGTGGTATTGTGTCTCTGATTTGGATCGAGGAGAAGACAGTCCCTGTGCACAGCTGTTGCTTCTCTGGAATGGGTGAAAGTTCCTGCCTGGGCGCTGAAAGCTCCTAAAGGCTCCGGCTTTGTATCTGCACCCTGGGAGCCGCTGCTGCAGCTGGGCTGCAGTTCTTGTGCAGCTCTGCTGGTGACAGTGTCGACCGAGCTAAAACCCGCTGCAGCTCTCAGGGGTGGCAAAATGCTGACTGCTCGTGTCCCAGCCCTGCTGGAATTCGGGATCCCGCTGCGCCCCAGGGCGTGCCTGGCTGCGGACGGATGGATGGCAAGGGGATTGGAGACTGGGACTGAGCTGTGGGGGTGGGAGAGCAGGTGGGGTTTGGGATGGGAGCAAGTAGGTGAGGAGAAGTGATAAAGTGCAGGAGGTTCAGCTACATTTTACCTACCTATCCAGATGTGACATTTGTGCCAGCTTGCCAAAACTCAAGATAGATGCCTCTGTTTAAAAATGCCCGTTGTCCTGGAGGATGCTCAGGTCCTCAGCCCTTATCCAGAGAGGTGCCTTGGGAGATGGGCTGGTTCAAACCTCTGAATGCAGGGTTTTTGGTGGGGCTGCACCAAAACCACCACTCTGAGATGGTCATAAGAAAATTGGGAGTGCAACTGTCCAAGGTAGCTGCAGGTCTGGAGCCGTCCAAATTCTGGACAGCATAAATGCATTTTTGTTTTTTGTGTTGGACCGCAGTGGATACAAATCCCTGTGCAGAACAAGGTACTCATCTGAGTCTGCACCTTTCCCAGGATTTGCCATCCCTGTGTGCCTCAGCTGTGCCATTACACCTTGCAGAGGATCTGTCAGTGCCACAGTGCCTGCAGCCAGTGTGTGGGAGACAGCCTGCCACTGCAGGCACAAGCTGGGCTCTTTCTCGTCTGATGACCAGTGTTCCTGGAAGAAAAAATGCTGAGCTGTGCATGGGAAAATTGCACAATGAAGTCAAGAAGAAGCTTGGATGGGAAAGAATTAGTTAATGAAATAAATGATTGCACACTGCCAATCTTCCTTCATGTGAGGGTAATGAGTGTGTAATTCAGGTAATAAGCAGAAGCCAAGGGCCCGCCCTGCCCGTGGGTGGGCAGCAAGAGCAGAGAACTCCTTGGGACTTCTCTGACCCTGGTGCAATTCAAATTGTTGATGTTCCACAGTGCTTCCAGTCCTCTGGAAAATCAGCTACTCTTAGTTGTTGCCTGTCCCATCCTATGGCAAATGCCCCCTCCTGCTGAATCCCCCTTCCCTTTAAAAATGAAAAGCACCCACTGTCGAATTTGAGGGTGATGAGCCTTGTTGCACCTCCAACCTCTGCCGCTCTTGGTGAGAACTTGCACCTTGTGGCACCCTGGGGCTGGCAGCTGTGGTGTCCCCAGACTATGTGGATGCCAGGGATGTCACTTACCACACAAATACCTGCTGGTGGAGAGCAGCTGGGGATGCTTACATGCGCAATTCCTTTTTCCTGAGGCATTTTGCCTGCAATATGGCTCTAAAGATAAGTTTTCCCACCCTAAAGGAGTCTGGCAGGTATCACAGATGTCTTTTTGGTAACATAGCAACTCTCTTTTTTGTCTGTTTGCAGGCTTCCAAGCCCAAAGCTGTCCTTTCTTTTTCAGGACAAGCTATGCTATTAAAAAAAAATAAAAAACCAAAACCAAAAACAAAACAAAAAAAACCCCAAAACCAGACCAATAGCATAATTTGCTTAAGACTCGAATTCACAGCAGCAAGTAAGATATAATTGCACCCTTTGATCTTCAAAGATCTCATCCAGTGTGTGCTGAAGTCAGTGAAAGCCACTCTGTTTGACTTCAATGAACATTTATAATATACAAGTCAGAAATATCCTTCCATTTTATCTGTACATGTCTGAAGCCTCTCTGGTGGAAATAAACTTCAGTATGTAAGTTTGGGTGTTTTAACATAATTTTATGTGGCATGAAAGTGTTTCATATTTGAACATGAAAGGAATAAAATTTGTTTGCCCTGAAAAACACTACTGCTATTAAAGAAGCATGTGGCATCAAGCCCAGATCACCTAGCAGGAGTTAATACAACACTTGTAGCTGCATCAGTGCTGCTGAAACAAGTGCTCAGTCGCTAATGAGCTGCCTGCCAAGCAGCGATGCTGCCATCTGAAAACCTTTCTGGTCCTTGGCATCTGCCTCTAAGAGAGATATGCGCTATATAAACCCAAAAAATTATCTTCATTGTGTCAGATTAATTCTGCACATAGTCCAGTGTTTTAGCCTACTGTAAAACTAAAACTATCTCTATGTAAATACACTAAATAACCATCTGAAATTTGCCTTGGTGTGGAGGTTTGGTGTTTTCCTTCTCCACTTCTATGTGCATCCTCAGCACCAAATGTTACTGACTAGTCTGGAGGGGGAGGTTTAGCAGCATGAGAAAGCTGTAATAGAAATCAAATATTAGTACAAGCAAGATGATATCTTGCCCAAATGAGACTTGATTACATAATTAATCTTGATAGTTATACATGATTTTATGTGCATGTGCTTAGAATGCTGGGTTTAAAAGCCAGGAGATGAGCCACTGAGATAATTTAGTTTCTAGGGAAATCCAGGCAGAAAGGTGAGTGAAATTTCCATGGGCTCTGGGATAGTTTGAAGGATTTCATCCTGCTCAGATTGTGATGGAGGCCTTTCCCTGCAGAAATCCTGGACCAGAGCTACCCATCATCCAGGCCAAACACAGCAAAGCATTTCAGCACTGGGGCTGAGCTCTCTGGTGCAGTTCAGCACATGCTCGTGGTTTTGATGAACAGGGATGTTTTAAATGACACATTAATGAAAAACTGCATTATGGTCTCAGTGCATGTTCTTCAACCATGTCATCACCTGATGGGATATTCCCTTTTGTGCGCAGCCATTGCTATGGTGCCTGATCTCCCTTCCAGTCTGGCTTCTGCCTCATTCTCTTTCCACTATTGTTTGTACAGCTTTGCACACTCCTTTACATCCCACAGCATTTTCAGTCAGGGCAGCACCAGGCTGTGGTCTCACCCCTGGGATGATCCATCCCTTGAGGTGGGTGTTGTGGGAAACTGCTCTCATCAGCCTCTTCAAGCTCAGTGAGGGCTAGGTGGCACAGGAACCTGGAGCAGCTCCTGCTGTGGAGTGGGTTGCACATGTGTACATATTAAGGATTTGTCAGACTAGATCCCAAACATTTCAAAGACAAAATATTTCACATTTGGAGTGTTTGATGTGTGATTTTTTTTTAAACAGACTTTTTATTCCCTAATTTTTGAATGAACTAGTGATAATCAGAGGAGGGGGATGAAGCCTCGGTGTTTGATCCTTATATTTACTTTTCAGTGTGATTGTTCTCTTTCTCCTGCGTGTTTTTTTGAGCACTGCTCACAGAGTACGAAGTTCAGCAAAGTAGGATATTGCAAAAAAAAATATAACTTCTGCAAAAATCACTGAAAACTCAATTTATATGCTTATTTATTTCAATTACAGCAGGATAGTTGATGTTCCTCTCTGTATTTTAGAGTCCTTTAGGAATCTGGTGTGATGGAGAAAAGGGCCCTAGAGAGTCCTTGGAAAAGTAAAGGCATGCATGTTGGATCCATAGGAGTGGTGACAGAGAATAATCTACTGTTGGAATAAGAATTAGTAGCATTTTTAAAAGGCCTGCGGTTTTGGACCATGAAGAGGGAATAGTGAGTCATGATTGTAACCACTGTCTTTGAGTTTTGCTTTTTAACCACCTGCTAACTGTTTGTTTTGTGGTGGAAAAGGCATGAACACAGCTGTTCCCCCACATAGGATGTGATGCAGCAGCACTTCTGAGATCTGAGCCTGTGGCTTTCCCCAGGATCCTATTTAATAAAGTACTGGCAAACAATTATTTTAATTTTGATTTACATTCCTGAGAGTTATTCTACTCTTCCCCCACTCCTTAAAACCCAAGGCTACCTTGATGAAGCCCACAGGGCTGCTGTGCCTCTGACAGCTTCTTCTTTGGTGATGGGCACTGCAAGTGTGTTTTCCCCAGCAGAGAGAGGCAGGCAGGAGAGAGGATGTAGGAAGTTGAGGGCATAAACCTGGTGAGAAACCACAAACACAGGAGATATTCCGGGGAGCAGTGGGGTAAGTGTAAGCCATGCAGCTGCATGGCTCAGACTTGGTGCTTATGGATGGTTTTGTGATTGGTGCTTCTGTCAAGCTGGCTTCAGGGGAATTATCCTGGGTGAGGGATTTTTATCATATCGACTGGATTCAAGGCAACACGAGAGGAGAAGAGGATGGAGCAGCGAGCAGTGAGAGGAAAGTGCTCTCCATGGTGTGGGAGATGAAGGTGGCAAGGAGAGGGGCCTGTGTGGATGGGGTACCTTGCAAAGTTTAGGTGCCAGCACTGGGTGGTTCTGTAACTCTTACTGCTGCTGCCAAGCGCACAGCACACTGCTCTTTTAGGAGAAACCTGGGGAACCAGATACAGCCAAGATGAGAGACAGATACTGTGCCTGTTGGCATTTCTGGTTGCGTGTCAGCATCAGTCCGTGACACAGACACCTAATCCAGCATCACAACTGGAGAGAGTAAATGCCACCATGTTCCCAGGAATATTCTGGGGCTCCTGCCATTAAAGATTGCCTTCAGTACAGATGGGATCAACCGGCCATAGCTCAATTTTAATGGTGCAACAGTGACAACCAGTGGCCAGCTGGGCTAATCCGGGATGAGTGCCATCCCTCCAAACCAGGGCCGGGCACCTGGCGGGTCTGGCTCCCGGAGGGGCCTGGAGTCACACTGGCACAGCTCCCTCCAGGCACTGGGATATCCCATCAGAGAGGCTTCTGAGCGAGGCAGGGTTTGATGTTTCCATCTTCTGGGTCATGATCCCACATTGCTAATGGGTGAAGTGTTAGTGTAGCATTTGGGGGTTGAATTTCTGCTACTGAGCACTCAGCTGCTGGAACACAATTTGAGGACGTTTGGTGTAAATGGTTGGAGAGGGCAGAGCACAGGTGGGAGACAGGTTAAGCCTCTAATGATACCAGTTTATATTTGGAGTTGTGCCTCGCCTACAACAACTTTATTTCCTTATTGCACCTTTTTGTGCTTAAATAGACGTGACCTCAGGCACTGCACAAAACAGTACATGGCTGAATGACTCATGTAAGACTTTGTTTTTCCCTCTCCTCAAACTCAAAGAAATCATTTAGACCCCAAAGTGCTTGTCCCGCACTTTGTGTGCAGAGAGCCCCATGGCTGACCAAACACTTTTATTGTGGGAAAAGCAGAAATTCCACTGCCTGCCTCCACCTGGGCACTGCTGTATCACAGCATCCCAAGGACTCAGTGCTGCGCCTAGCACATCATCCTACTGCAGTCTTTCCCCTCCCAGGAGAAGTCTGGGGCTGTGCAGGAGCTGGTGGGGCTTGAGGTCCTCCTGCTCCACGTCTGCCATCTGTTTTGGGCAGGCCTTGGTCCCTTTCCCAGGGAGGTGACAGCATCCCTTCCCAGGCCACCGCAGGGAGGGCACATGGGGGAGGGCAGCATTTGCTTTTCGTCTGCACATTTGGCAGTTCAAAGGCTGCTGCTCCTTGTTGCTGCTCTCAAATCTGTAGATGACACAGATGTGGATATCTGGTGATAGCACAGAGGAAACTGTGGTTCCACAAGCAAGGGTCTGAACAGCTCGAGGACTGCCAGTAAGGTGCCATTTGCAAGATCTGGACATTTGAGAATTTAGGACAAAGGTAAGACCCCTGTGAGCTGGCACAGGCAGCCCAAGGTTATTAACCCTTCTTGTGCAGTGGCTGGTGTTTGACCAAGCTGTCCCACAGGCACCTGCGATGCCCCTATAAATTTTGGGTCTCAACAGGTAAATTTTGCTGAAACCCAAAAAGCTTTGGGGAAAACTTTTTGATCTTTCTTGTCCCAGTGCAAATGTGTGGTGTGTCTCAGGTTGGTGAGTTGCAGCTACCAGCGATATGATGCTCATGTCCAACTGCAATGTCGGTCGCCTTAACTGAGACTGACTCATTTCATTGAAGTTTGTAGTTTATAAGATCTTAAATTGTTTCCTCCTTTGCCACTTTGACCTCTGGGTCCCTTTGGAACAATTCCGGTTTTTCTTGTATTTTTAAATTTGATAATTAATTTAGAAACTGAAGAGTTAGGGCTACAGGAGCATCCGGGCGCGCCGTGGAGCTGCTCCCCGGTGGGAGGGCGCGGGCAGCGCTGGGGTGTGCCCCGGGGCTGCGGAGCCAGCACGGAGCGCCGGCCGCCAGCACGGTCCCCGCTCGCAGGCTGCCCGGGCAGGACCTGCTCTCCTCCTGCGCCTTGTCTCCCTGGCCAGATTGGCCTACAAGTAAAAACTAAAACAGGAGGTGAAACCTTTTCACTTCTGTTTGTTAATCTTTCTTCTTCTATCTTTCTTTCTCCTTTCTTTTTTTCTCCCCCTTTCTTTCTTTCCTTCTTTCTCTCTCTCTCTCTTTTTTTTTTCTTTTTTTTTTTTTTTTATTAGCAGGGCTCCTTTTTTCTCTCTCTTTTGCCTCAATAGAAAGAAAAAAAGTTTTGTCAGCACTCCTGTTTCTTTTGTTGTTTTCTTTTTCTCAGAAGTCTTTTCTGCTTTTATCCTAATCCCAGGCATGCATGAGGGAACAGTTGTGCTCTGTTGTTTGTCTGTTCTGGTAGTTTTGAACCAGTAGGGCTCCTGCTTTGTTCTCTTTATTTTCTGAACACAGAAAGGTAAAAGAGTAGGAATAGCGATTGAAACTCTTAAGAGAAACCTTCGATATTTATTTAGATTTAATTCATTTTTTGCCATGTTGGTAATAATTAAGGGATGATGACAAATAAAAAAAAAAAAAAAAAAAAGGAGAAAAAAGAGGAAAAGGAAAGAAACCTCTTTTCACTCCCCTGAGATCAGAGTTTTGCTACCCAGAGCATTTTTAACTTGTACCCCTTGAGAGGCACGGTTTTAACTCTGTTGTCCAATTTATTCACTCTCTGGAACCAGACAACAATTTAACATATGCCAGGGTTGTTTTTTTCCCCTAAACACAGAATTACTCCTTTGTAGAGCTGCCTTTATGATTTGAAAAGCAGTGTTAGCCTGGTTTACCTGATGTGATGTCAGCCTGACTTTCAAGTCACATCCCAGTTTTAAGCCTTGTATTTATGGCTTTAAATGCACTCTGGTGCTTCCTTTTGGGCGGCATGTTGCAGAGCTGTCACTAAAGCTTTATTTATGATTTTCCAGGTATTTCTTTACTAGTTGGGCATGCTGGCTGATAAATTGCCTGAAATGTTTAAAAAAATTAAACTAAAACTAACATGGATCCATCTGTCTCTTTCATTCCTGCAAAACAAACCTTTTATGATTTTGGTATCCACCATGTGCTTGTTCTCCGTTGCCATGGAGATGCTCTAGGCCTGAATTTTTTTTCACAGGCTCTTACGATGAAGTTTTTTTTGAAAACTGTTTTGATTAATTTTTCCTCCACTTCAACTTCTCTCTCACTTAAACTGTTTTCCCCTTTTGTTTCCCACTTGATTTATGGCAGGTCGCTGTCATTTAAATAGATGCGCGTTTTGAAATTCCTTCTTTCTGTTCGAATGCAAAGAAAAAAAAAGAGAAAAAAAAAATAACCCATGCAAGTCATGCTCAAAGACTTGGTTATTGTTGCTTGTTGGATTTCTGCTCTCTGTGGTTGTCGGGCCTAATTCAAAGTAATTCAGGCTACTCAGTGGGGGCAGTGCATAGCTCCACAGGAAATTATGATAGCAAAAGTCTTCCTGTAGAGCTCTACACTTGGCACTACAAAGTGCCTTGGGCTGCAGTTACCTGAATAGGGTTGAATTAGACCAGACAACCGCATCATCCCACTTCTTAATCTATTAGAGCGATATACAAGTGGCAATTGTTGATTGCAAAAATGGGATTAAGAGGCTCTTCAAGTGAATTGATTTTCTTGTGAGAACAAAAAGAGGAAAGAGAAGGCTCGTTTGAATCACACAGCCAGCAAGTTTCGTGAATGGGTTCCACTCCAAATGTTAGAATTAAAGCAACCAATATTTCCCCATGGAGCATGCAGGTGAGAGGAATAAACTGCTGAAAATAGAAAATTATGTCCAAAAGTTTGTGGTGCTCTTAGCAAATCGAGGCTCTTCCCCCACGATCCCTCCCTCCCTCCCTGCTCCAGGCAGCAGCAACAACAAATCCTTGTTTCAGCCAAACACTTCATTGCTCTTCATCAGCCTCTGCTTATCATTCTTTAATCTTTCTTTTTACCCACACATTTCACTTATTTATTTTGCTTTATCTCTGGCAAGAAAGGGGGTGAGAGAACAGCTGCTTTGACTCCTGCTGGTTTTCCCTGAATCTTTCCGCTTTTTTCTTCCCCCCACCAAGACCAAAGCCAGTGCCATGTCTCTCCCAAGGGACCTCCAAAATCTGTTGCCTGCATCACTCCAGAGCAACTCCCCACAGGGATTTCACCCTGTCCCGCTGGTGCCTGCTTTTCCTCTCATGGCTACTGTTTTCCCTGAAACCACAAGTTTTGTGTGTCATAAATTTCCCATTAACCTGAGTGTATCATCCCCTGGGAAGAGCAGAGCCTGGCATCTACCTTCACTGGGATGGGTCCTGCTATTTATTTTGGATGGCTCTCAGTGATGCTGGAAATCCTTTTCCCTCAGCTGAAAGACAAGCTGGTGCTGGGCTGCAGAGGAAAGGTAGTGGTGAGGGCAAGTTCTGCCCTGGGTGTACTGGACACCAGTGCTCAGGCATGGCTCACTGTCAGCAGTGTGGAGAATAGAAATGACACCCTGCAGGAAAAAGGAGCTGCTGGAGCAGATGGAGGGAGCCTGGTGCTGTTGTTTGCCTTGGGAAGGGACAGTGGGGAGGGTCCCCTCTCACACACAGGGATGAGAGTCCTCCCGTCCCACCATAAAAGGATGAGGTCTCCCCCTGGGTGCTGGCGCCAGTGCAGGGCTGAAGGGGATGAGCCACTTTCAAGCGGACTTCAAAGATTTTGGGTCAGGGAACAGTTGGCTGAACTAGACCTTGCTCCGTGGGTTGGAGGGTACATGTTCCTCCTCAGCAGGTTATCACCAGCACGTCTGTTCAGGCTTGCTATGCAGTCGCTTTGCCCTTTCTTTAAATTTGCTATAGCAGGCTTGTTTCCCCAGCTGGACCCTGCCTGGGACAGGTCTTGAGAAGTGTCTCAGAGCAGAAAGGACTGATGGAGTGACTGCTGTGAACTGGAGGGGGCACAGCCACCAGGGAGACTCTCACATGAAATTTTGGGAAGGGTCAGAAGTAAATTTGGAGCAAAAGCACCATCTCAATGCTTCACTTAATTTTTTTTTTTTTTTTTTTCAGGAGACAGTTGTGTTGTTGCAAAGTTTTTCCTTTTGGGTAGGTGATTGTAGGACAGGGATGACCTTTCATGGCACCAGAGACTCGTCTTGCACCCCAAGAAACCCCTTTGCATGTTTAGAAGTGATGCAAATCCAAATGAAACAAGACCAAACCCTTAGGAGGTTGCATTCATACTTCCCTGAATCCTTCACCATGAGCAGCCACTTTTTTCTTTTCCCAGCACATTCCAGCCCTTCCCACCTCTCGCTCAGCTCTCACAGTTTTAGGGGGTGGTGTTTCCAGACACACATTTGCATGGGTTTCCCTTTTTCATCTCTTCTGCCCCATGGAAAGATTTTTCCCAAAACTGCAGTCACAGGATGCCAGGAGCACCCACCAAGTGTTAGCATCCATGAGGAGCAAGCAGGCACAAATTTTTCCTTTGCAACAGCATCAGTATCTCTAACTGCGACCCGGTAATTGCTCTGTATTTAATTACCCGAGATTGCACCAGGTCCGCATGCTGTATTTGCGTGTGTGCTATCAATTATGTCATAATAAATGAATTTCCTTTTCAGGATTCCCTGCAGCCGATGGCTGGGCTTCTGTTCCTCCTTGACTGTTCTGACTTTGAACAGGTTTATTCAGCTGTTGTCTGCTAAGCCCTACAGAAAAGAACAATAGCTTCTGATCTGCCTTTTATGGGTTATTGGAAACTGGTGGTCCGCACTACAGCTTTGGTCAGTGATTAACCAGAGTGAAAACAAACTACACAAGGCTAAGTTGATGTTGGAGGAGGAATGAACCCACTTCATTAAGGCTTTAAGAGGAAACCTTTTCTTCTTCAATGCTTGTTCACAACTTTTCAGGTCTCTATTTAATCACGTAATTCTCTCTAAGTAGGAAGAGAAGCTTGCCTCACAGTGAGAGGTCTTTTGCCACATGACAACTTAGAAAGATAAATTATATATAAATATCTTCATGGTTTTGTGGAAAGGAAACCAAATTCAGTTTCACTGCATGCAGCTAATTTACCAGATTCTTAGGTGCTGTGGGCATCCCAGTGTCCATTGCAGGTAGAGAAATTTTTGCTGCAATTGCCTTAACTTCTGGCGAGTGTTGGTGTGTGTAGGGTGAGCAAATCATATCTGATCAGTGCCAGACAGGGGCAGCTGACAGGGGCCAAGGGCAGACGAAGAGGCAGCAATTACAGCAAGCCTCCTTTACAACCACTGAGACAAAATGGAAGTGCTCCCCAGCGTGGGGGTTTGTTACATCCTCTGGACATGTCGAACCCTCCTGCATACTCGGATCTCTTTGCTGTTGGCAACCTAGGGAGCAGAAATGAAAGACAGGAGATTTAGGGTGGATGAATTTGGTGCTGGTGAATATGATGAGTGACTCGAGCCCATGAGGTCCAACCCTCGTGCTGTGCTGGGTAATCACACAAAGTGCATCATGTTGAGGCAGCCCCTGGGCTTTTGTTTAGTGTAATTTATTATTTAATTTTTTTTTAGCATGGCAGTTAATTATGGTTTGGAGAGCATATGACTTTAACCCAAGGCACAGCCATAATAAATCAACCCACTGGCTCCTCTGTGGGTATCCAGCAGCAGCAAAGTCTGTTTTTTTCCACAGCCCTTGCTTTTCCAGCACTGTGGGCAGCAGCTCCTCCTGGCTATCAGTGCACGCCCAGGGAGGGATAACATGGATACCCTGGGAAATGCCAGGGAGCCGCCTGCCGATTACCTACCTGCTGATTACCTACCTTTAGCAATTCCTGGTGGACAGCAGAGATCTTCAGCAGGTAGATGCCTGAAATGCTGAGGGGCATGTGTTAAACTGGTGCTTGTGGCATGGGTGTGGTTGGTCCAGGCTCCTGTTCACCAGTTGGAAGAAACAGGGATTTGTTTGGGGGCCAGGATGAAGTAGGCTGCAGTTAATGTATGCAGGCCATGTGGTCTTCTAATTTTTCCCTCTAAGAGTTCCAGTGGTGATACGTAGGAGATTCCACTGAGCAGAGGTGACTGTACCCCCGGGCACCTGCTGCGGGCAGGGCTGACCCACCTGGGTGCAGCAGCCTGCCTTCCCTGCAGCTCCCTCAACACCCTGAAGCTCCCCATTCAACACTCCCGATTCAGCAGGAAGCCTGGGGTTGAGTGCTCAAGATCCCTAGCTGTAGCTGTGCTCCCAAGATCTGGGGGCACAGAGGCAGGTGAGTCCCTGCATGCCCCCCAACACCTGCAGCTGTTCCAGGGCTGCTCCCTTCTCCTGCCGACCTGAGTCATATTCCTACTCCTGAGCACCCTTGCCATCCAGCAGGGTGGAGGGAGCATTCCCCTTCTACTTGCCTCGGATGATGCACATTGCTCCTTTGCACCCATCTGCTAAACTTTGTAAGCACACATGGACCTTGATGAAAGGACGTTTGAGGAGGAGGAATCCCTAGTCCCAGTGAGACAGGAGATGAGCAAGAAAGTGTGACTTTCTTGGGGCTCTCTCCACACATGGAGAAGCCATGGAAAAGGTTTTGCTCTGCTCTTGGTGCAGCAGTGCACCGAGGAAGGATGAACCCATCTGGGCTAGGAACAGAAAAATCATCACTCCATTCTTGGAGGAATGATGACTGCAACTAAACAGGTTGGGAAATATAGGAACAAAGAGGGTAAAATGTATGTAGACTTCTCAAGAAAAGTAATGGGTGATCGTTTTCTCCTTAAATTAAACAGCAGGGGCACAATTTTTTCCTCCAGAGATTCATTGTGAAGCATGATTTTCCATAAAACTATAATTTTGTTTTCTCCAGGTGTTTTCTAAACTGATTAATTTTGGGTACAGAAATGTTTAAATATTTCATTAGCTGAATTCTTTGAAGTCCAATTAGAGAAGCTTGTTGGAATAATTCAGTGAAGTGCTTTGGTCGGAGTGGAGGATGGAGGGGCAGGAAAGGTGGAGTGCTGGGATGAGAGCAGCCTGGATTTGCAGCAGGTGAGGATCTGTCCCAGTGCAGGGTTTGGCTATTAAATTACAGTGCTAAGCTGTCTCAATTAATAATTAAAATGTATATTTAAATAATGCATCAAAGGAAAATGCCTAAATTGCAAACTTCAGATTTTTGGGGTGAGCTCATGTTCAGACTCAGGCTTCACATGTGGGAGGAATTCAGATACCTAATGTACCAACATGAAATGGGGATTTCAAAGGCTTTTGCTTTTGTGTTAAAATGATGAAAAGAGATGTAGGAAAAGAGACTGCTGAGCTCCTTGGAGTGTTTGTGAACAAAATAGCACCTTTTTGGGGAAACAAAGGCAACCGTTCAGAATCTATCAAACAGTTCATGCCTCAAATACCAAGCTGGGTAAAAAACTGGGCAGCAAAAAGTGTGAGAGATCCTTTAGACGATTCCACCAGGGGAAGGCTGGGTTGCAGAATGAACAGAAAACACAAGAAGCAGATGTGCCTTGGACAAAAGGATTATCAGACTAAGAGCCATTCAGGAGTCTGCAGCTGAATGAGGAGGAGAAACTGAAGCGAAGTGAGACTTCCCAACAGTGTTTCATTTCTGGCATAGAGGTGTCCTCGGAGGCGGTGCAGGGTCTCATGGCACCAAACCAAGACCTGCAAGTGTACCTGGAGGTGCAAGATGTATGCCTCACTGCTGTAGTGAGGTCCAGTGCCTCGTGGCAGCTGGCACCAATCAGTTCCTGGCCGTAATCAACCATTCTTGGCTTTTCTCGGAACTTGTGTGGTGCTGGGTGGTTTTTGCTCTCAGACCTCTCTGCTGAGCCAGGCCAGTGGCAGAGCTGCCTTGAGCAGGCACTGCCTTCGCTCTGGCTGGAGAAACAGAGGAGTTGGGCTTTCCCAGCATCCTGTCCATGCTCTGCTCTGGGGATGGCACTGCCAGCTCCACCCGTCCTGCATGAGCCCAGCTGGGCTCCTTGCCCTTTGTTGCTTGCAGAGAGGCAAACTTGGCTCCTGCTGTCAGCTCCCAAGTCCTCCTCTCCCCATGCCCACCCCGGGCCGGGGTTGGGTGGCAGTGGCATGCTCAGGCTGGCTGTCACCATCGCACTGCCCCGCCTGTAGGGCTTGGCCACGCTGGTGTCTGTCTGGTTTGACTCCAAACACAAACCTCTCTGGGGCTGAATAGAGGGGATTCCTCGGTGCAAAAGGCTGGCTTTCCCTTCACACATGAGGGATTTGCTCCAATATGCTTTGATGTCCTGCAAGGAAGCTGCTGCAGCATCAATGGCATCTAACACAGTGACACATGTAGGGCCCGAGGGCCCCGGGAGCAGGTTTAAATAAGACCATTGACTCATCCACCCGTGCACATGACTGGCCATGGCAGGAGCCCAGCCATCGATTGAGCTGTCAATGTGTGCCCATGGACCACGTTTTGGTCTTTCTGTCCTGTGCAAAAATGACTGGTCTTGGTGCACTGGGCCTGATCCAAGCCTTGGAAAAATATTTGGCTGCTCAGGAAGTGACTGGGGGGTACAGGACCTGTCCACTGTGTGTGCAATTAGTGCAGCATGGCTTTCTCAAATCTGTTGAAATGAAACCATTTAAACTGCAAATTGTTTCCCTCCATAGCTGAGCACTGCACAAAGGAAAAAGTCTCCATTCAGGGTTATTATTACACCCCGGGGCTTTGGAGATGTTGTTCCTAATGGAGAGAGAAGTAGGCAGTGTTTAACCAACAGAGGAAATAGTGTTTAACCATAAGCATGTCTCTCTAATTTCTGCTTACAGTCCTAATGATGAGTGGGTCTGAGCATCAAAGGCAATTTTGCTGAGGCCGAGACCACAGGGATTTCATCCCTTTTACCAGGGGACAAGAAAAGTCGCTGCTTTCCAAGGACAGATTTCCCCCCAGATTGCTGCTGCTAGTCCAGGCTTCTCCGGATGGAGAGGGCCTTGGAGGCTGTGGTCCAGCCCGGAGCGTGAGGGCTGTGACCAGGCAGCTTCCCCTCCAGCCTGCACACAGTGCTGAGCTTTCCAGCAGCTGCCCAGTGTGCCGCCACAGCCTTTCCTGACTGCAAGCACCTGAGCTGGCCTGGCTGGTCCAAAAGCACCTCCTCCAGGAGGGAATGTGAATGTGAGTTTCTTTATCACACAGCAAGGTGCTGATGCTTTTTCTCCCGGGTGCAGGTGTTTGCTCACCTGTGCCTGTCAGCATTCCTTGGAGCACACAGATGGGATCTTCAGAAAACTGGACCCGTGCACTCAACCTCTGAAGTGATGCCCAAGTAGGCAGGGTCTACGTGGGATGTGGTTATGACTGAAATTTATTAAGGACATCTAGGTGTCTATTGATTTTGGCTGCTCTTTGTGGCCCCAGAACCTCACTTTTCCCCTGGGAACAGTTGGACAGAGGATCCCAAAGGGGAGGGGTGTTTCACAGCGAGCAGTTCTTTGCACCTCTGTGGAAAGCATGTACTGGGAGAGTAGCGAAGCTGCTGGTCCTGGGATATTGTGACTCTCTGCAAGAGTGAAGAAAGAAGATACAGCAGCTTTGAACCATGCTGACTTAATGAAGTAATGTGCAATTTCTGTTTCTTTGTGAGTAGGTGAACTTTTTATTCAAAATTTGTCTTTGCAGAAGCCCTTTAGCAGATGTACATGGTAGTGTTCAGGGAGGGGTTTGGAAGAGGACGGGTGATGTTGGACTTTCCTTATCCTTGCTAAGTCTTGGATCTTGCTGGGATGTTGCTGAGGTGAGGCCTAGAGGGTGATGCCAGGGTCTGTGGGACTCCCAGGGCACAGCAGAGCAGGCAGAGCCTTGGGAGAAATGAGCAGGGCAGCGGGGGCAGCACAACCCCTCCATGTGCAACCAGTTGCAATCCCTGTGGTGAAGTCCATGCTCCCACAGTAGCTCCCTGCCCAATAGGAGATGGCCTTGGGCTGATCCTGGCTCTCTGCATGGCCAAGGAGGGCTGGTCAGGGTTGTTAGAACCCCAGGGATGGCCCTGCCTTGACAATCAAAACCTCATCAAAACCCTCATCTGTGCAGAAATTCATAGCTCTGATAGCATGGGTGCTGTGGAGAGACCTTGCCCAGAGCTGGATTAATTTCAGCCCCAAAGTGAGGGGTGTGGAATCACTTCTCTAGCCATGCAAGGCAAGTTTCTGGCTCTGCTGACTTGGGATTAGTGCTCCAGAAAGGGAGGGTGGGAGCATTATAGTGAAATGGAGACTCTCCATAGGAGGCATTCATACATCCTGATGATGTGGGGAGAGAAGAGGGGGGAGAAAGGCATCTGTGGCCCAGTCAGGTTTACAGAAGGAGCCAGATGGCCCCTGCCAGTGCCCAGGCACAGGTGCCAAACCTGAACAGGACGGGTGGAAAGCACGGGGTGTGCCTGCAGGTACCATCCCACGGGAGAGCCAGCCCTGCTCCTGCAGCCTGGATCAAAGCATTGCAAAGACAGGACGTGTAGGAGGTGGGAAGAGAAAATGTGTTTGCCTGCATGTCACTGTACAGGGGTAATGTTTGCTGGGAACTGCAGTTAGGAAATGCAGTTAGGGCAAGTGTGAAACAAGGAACGAGGTTAATGCTGCGAAGGAGCTGGCTCTGTTAGCTCTGCACCCCTGTGTGATGGGCACACCAACGTGGCACAGGCTGACCCCGTGTCCCGTGTGCCCTGCAGGCACGATGCCTGCAGGAACCCACCTGCACTCTCCACATGGGCTGGGCAAGAGGAGTGGGGGAAGAGTTTGTTGGGGGAGAGTGTTTTTTCCCTTGTTCTCAGAAGTTAATTTCATCATGAGAGTGCTTCTCTTAAAATGCAGACAGGAAACTTCAGCTGCTGGGTTGAGCACTGCCACGGCAGGTTAAGTTTCCATCAGCCTCTGGATCAACAGCCAAAACATGGCATTCCCTATGGAGATGCTCAGTGGAGGAGCTGGTGCTGGAATAAAATCTCCAGTTTTCTGGAGGATGCTAAAGGGGTGAGGGCTCTGGTGGGATGGGGATATGAAAGGTGCACAGCTTTGCAGCTGGGATGGGAGGGAAAAGCCAGTGAGTGCTGGTGATGCCTCCTCTGGTGCCTCTTTGCACCCACTGCTTCCTTCCAGGACTCTGGGCACACTGGAGAGCAGTGGTGGGGCTCTGGGGAATTAGTTCCTCACATTTAACTCACTTCATCTTCCATTGGAAAAATGGCATGCACAAGCATGTATGGAGTTTTCTCTATAATTATTCTTTTATATGTGCGTATATCTCTATATATAGATATATAGAGATTTATATAGATATATATAGTCTGAAGACTTTTGTGAATAGGGATCTTGGAGGGTAAATACAGGACTGAAACCAAGGAATCTTAATTTTGGCTCAAATTTTGGCTATACTGTTTCTATAGAGACCAAAAGGAAGCTTTGGCTCCCCCACTCAGCTATTAAAGTTTAGTGCATTGAAAACTGTCTTCATGCTGTGATACCCTTTCACGGAGTAGAATAGGGTCTGAGCTAATCCATGAAAGTTGTCATGCTATGAACTAGTAGTCAAGCTTTTTCCTTTCAATTGAGTCTAAAACTATACTGTACTTCACACTTGATTGGCCCTTCAGATGGCAGGACTCAATATCCCTGCTGGAAATAAGCTCGTCTTCACACAGTGATGTTGAACGTGGAAAGATCTTGTTTCTGTGGCATAATTACTAGCACCGCAATATGAAAGTCGTCAGGATGAGACTTCTTTTTTTGGTCTAATTAATATATATCAAACTTTGCTTTCTTCTCCTCAAAGATCGGGGAGGTTTGGGTGCTAGCAGCATGCCAAGGACCTGGACCCGAGCACAGGCTCCCACTTGCTGGGGAGCTTTCCTCTCCTCAGTGTTGCACATACAAATGTAGCAAGGCAAAGTTATCATCTGCACACCCGCCTCAGCCTTCCCCCATTGAGTGTACTGTAGCAAAGGTAATGAATGGGTCTTTTTTTTCTCCTTTTTTTTCTCCTTTTTTTTTCTCTTTTTTCCCCTCTTTCTTTTCTTTTCTTTTCTTTTCTTTTCTTTTCTTTTCTTTTCTTTTCTTTTCTTTTCTTTTCTTTTCTTTTCTTTTCTTTTCTTTTCTTTTCTTTTCTTTTCTTTTCTTTTCTCTTTTTTTTTCTTCTTTTCTCTCTTTTTTAAAATAATTTTTTTATTATTTAAATTTTTTTCCTACTGTCTGTAAAGATGGCTATAAAAAGCAGGGTTTTGCACTGGGGCAATTTTTCTGATGGAAATCAGCCCGCTCGTGTGACCTTAGCTGCTGCTCGTGCGTGCTCGCAGGGGCTGAACCGACGGCAGGGACAGTGGACTGTCATTAACATGGAGCAGCCATGAGACTCTCGATTAAGACTTCACCACTGAAAAGTTACTGTATTTTTATGGTTAAATTTTTAAACGGGGAAAAATGCCTTGAACTGTATAGACCAAAAGGGGGCACCAAGGTATTAAAGAAAAAAAAAAAAAAGCGCGTTGTTGGTTTGGGAGCTTACCTTTGTAAACTGTGGCGGTTTCTACCATAGCTTTCTTGCTTAGTGTAGTTCCTAAACAACCACCACAACAAGATTTCTCCTCAAAGTTTATGCAAATTTCCAGTATTTTCACTCTTCCGATGTGACACTGATTCAGCTGGGAGGCTGCTTTGGGGATTCCTTCTGGTCTATTTTCCCCTAATCCTCATCAGTTAATTTTTTAAGATTTGTAGAGGTTTTTTATGCAGAGTTCGGTTGAATGGATTTTCTTAATTCAGGAGTGATGTTTTAGAGAATAAGCACCAGATAAGTTTAATTACATAAATACTTAAAGTGCTGTCTGCTTTTTCTGGAGTATTCATTGTTGCCTCTGTCACTACTTTTAAACAGAAGTTTGCTGTTTCTTTTGTATGGATTTCTCCCTTTCGTGGATGTGGGAGGAATTCTCCTTAGCTGGCTGCGGGATGAAATGGAGGGCACAGGTAGGGGCAGTGTCACCCCTCCATTTCAGAAACCAGCTGTAGCTGCAAGCAGCCTCCTTTATGGGCTGCTCAGCTCAGCTGTGACCAGGACAAGGCGTAGGCACTGGAAGAAATTCTGCCCTGTGACAAACAAGACCCCAAGGGTCTCTTCTTGCACTGCTACGAGAAAGGGATGAAAGTGCAGAACAAACCTATACTTCTTCCATTTTCCATTCCTGTCCTGTAGCCAGATTTGGTTGAAAGCCTTCTCAGTGAAAGGCTGCAGCACAGGGAGGGTGCAGAGCAATTGTGTTCTTGCGTCTGGGGGTTTTTATTCTCTCGGATGTGGGGAGGTTTATGGTGCTCAGTTTATAATCTCAATTTTTTTACAAGCATTTAGCACGAAAAATGCCAGTCAGATGATTATGGCTGTTTTGTAATCACCATGTTCTATTTGTGCTTTGTAGCTCTGTTTAGGAAAAGTCCTTTCATAAAATTTTCAGATTCAATTATTTTTCACACCAAATTAGAATAAGTTTGCTTTCCTTACTTTTTGAAACCACCTTTATTAGTTTTTAAATAATTTAGAAATGAAAGATGGGGTGTTTTCAAGCACTGAGTACAATGTTTTATAGTTTAATTTGTACTGAGACCTAAGCCTTTTTTTTTTGGTTTTGTTATGTTACCTAATTTATTGGATCATATATTGCATAATGCAAGTCAACTGAATAGCTGAGGTTACATTAATAATTTTGATACATGTGGCTAATTAGTTTGTATTTTCTATGGATCCCAATTAAAGAGAAAAAAAAAAGCAGAATCTACATATCCAGTTTGGATTTCTGCAACAATGTTAAACACAGTAAATAACTAAATACAACTATTCATACAAAATCGAGAAATTTACATTTAAAATATAAATAACTTGGTATTATTTTTTGAGGGACTATCCCTTTGGTATCTCACAATTTGTTCACAATAGAGTACACTTGTCTTGTCCATCCATCATTTAATAACAACACCTACAAAACGAACCTGGTTTGTTCTCTGGTTTAAGAAATGGCATTTTGATCCCATCAGCCACCTCCCAAGAAATGTAAACTCGTTGATGTTTTGGTAGCAAATGCTTTGTAAGAAAGTATGGAAAGAAGGAGAGACTTTAATACCACAAACTATTCCGAAGAATTTAGTTGGAAAAATCGTTTGTTTGTCTAATTCTCCTCTTGCTGTTTTGCTGCAGTTTTATAAATTACTCCATGATCTGAGTATATTAATACAATATTTTAATTTAGTTTTTCCAACTAACTGGTTTAAAATAGTTTCTGGATTTAAAAGGTTTCCTTCTGCTTTTGTGGTTTACTTTGAAAAATAACCACTAAAGAGCATTAAACTTCAGCTATTTGTCTCATGATTATGATAATAATAGTAATAATAATAATAATAATAATAAAATTACAGTCTTTCTATTAAAGCACTAAAAAGCACTAAAAGCACTAAAGCACTAAAATATAGTACCCTTACCTTCTGCTGCCCTGCTTGGCTGTACCCTGTACAGCTCCAATCTTGTTTTAAAGGTCTGCCATAATTTATTAAACCAGTTAACAAAAATGTGTAGGTACAGAAAACTCATTCAAACATTAACATGAACCACTTCAAGCAAGAGCTGCAGAAAGCTGATTTATCAGGTTAAATTCTCTTTCTGCACTGAATATTATTTTGCTACAGAATAGACTTGTAATGTATCTTTTTTTTTTTTTTGGCGGGAAACAGGGAAGGGAAATAAAATTTAAAAAAAAAAGAAAAAAGATACCTTCTTAGTTTAGCCTATGATACTTTCTTAGTTTAGCCTACATATTTTGCTGTAATTGCAAAATAAGGTTTTATCTCTTCGTTTCAGAGGCACAGAGGCAAACATTGCCTCTTCTGCTCCCATGAAACTTGTGTAAATCAAATGTGCAGATGTATAAAAAGTGCAAGCAGAATTTGAAATCTGATTTCTCCCTCTGATTTACAATTATAACCTATCAAAAGAAAATATTTGAAAATTGAATATGCCTCCAATTTTATTTTTCCTTATCCCTCGTATGTGTGCTTTTTAAGCAGTGGGAGGACCTGCGCTCCTGTTTTGGGTGCTGCACTGTGGAGTAAATTATCACCTGCATTTTTAATTTTTGTAGCACAGAGGAAGAGAAAAATCTGCCTTGTGCTGCTCCACTGGCATTGGTACCTCACTGAACCCAGCTTCCTTGCAGACAAAGGTATCAGCAGAAGAATTTACTGCTGATTTCCCTGTGCTCTGCATGAACGGGAGCAGTTTTTTGTTTTGTTAAAAAGCAAATCAAGAAGCAAAAAAGGCAAGAAAACAATTTCCAGTTCCTTGTTTGGTTAAATGCTAGGGATACAAGTCCTCTGTGCCCGTGGCTGTGTTGGGAGTCTATGAGCCCTGCAAAAGCTGGCATCGTTAGAGTCGTAATCCAGCTGTATTTTAATTTTCTGGGTAGAGCAGAGCACTTATTTGCCGTGTCTCTCTCTGTCTCCCTCCCTAATGTTAGTGCAGAAAGGAAATTTAATCTCTCCAGTGACCCTGCTTCTGTTCTTTGCTCATAAAAGCCAAAAAAAGTGAAGCCACAGGCTGCCGTATGTGGCAGATCCTGTAAATTACCCCGCAGCACTGACAGGATAACACCTTCCAGGGAACAGATTTTTTGCCTGGACTCTGAGTTTTATTCCCTTTTGTGAGTTTAAGAGACACTCGTGGTAGCAAATCCATGTATCTGTATGCACAGTATTTGATCTAAAACAAATTGTTTTATTATGGACAATGACTGGAGATAATTATGATGGCATACAAATTTTTAAATTAATTCCAGGGCGTTGGATGCCTCGTTACCTACGCGGAGGGAAAGCTGCTGTATTTCTGGCTGCAAAAGCAGAGACACAATTTAATCAATGCATTTAGAAACAAAGTCCTAATGTCTCGTTCCAAAGTGGGCAAATTAAATGCACAGCAGAGCAAAAATTTTAACATTGTCGTGTATAATTAGTGACTCAAATGTAGGCATAGATTGCTAGATTTTTTTGCTTACTGCTGATTAACTTAATGTTGTCACAGAATGAGGGAAGAAATGGATTCTGGCGAGGTGGTTTGGACAGGAGTCTCAAGTATGAGCTGGATTTGGTGGTTTTATAAAAATCCGGAAAAAAAAAAAATTGTCATTCCTTTCTGCTCCTTGCTTTGACACTGCCTAAATTAAATACAGAGTTGCATTGGCTTTGCACGTTGTTTTCTGCTCGTTTGACATTTAATACTGTTGTATCAGGACCGCTCATCTCAGCTGAGATTCTGAGAGGAAAATATGCAATTTAGACCAAATGTGTGAGGGACTGCTGAGGCCAAGTGCTGTGCTGGGAGCAGGGAGGGAGTTTGCTGGGCTGTAAAAGGCAGATTGCCCCAGGATGTGGCTGGGCAGTGCTGCTGCCAGCACAGCCCTGGCACCTGGGCAGGTCTCCAGCACTGCTCCCTGCAGCCTCTTCTTTCTGTAATTGCTACTTCCTTATGCAGATGGATGAAACCTGCTTTCTCCATAAAACTCTCATTAATCTTGTGTATAAAGTATACTTTTTAAGTTTATTGTGAGCAACAGAGTTCTCCAGGCTTTTTAGTATCCCGAGCACTGCAACACTACCACATTCAATAAATGTCATGTTATTGTACGTCTGAAGTTCAAAAAAAAAAAAAAAAAAAAAAAAAAAAGGGAAGGGGGGTTTAGTTGCAATCTGTAATTAAATCCAGTGGTAAGTATTTCCTGAATAGCAGAGACCTTTCACACTCCGTTACCTAATTCTTTACAGGTGATTTTCCCCCCAAACCCCCTCCTCTTTTTTGGCACTAGGAAGCGGTAGTCATAGCAAAACTGGCTGGATTGCAGAGCCAGAAAATGCTCTGTTGTCTCTTAGTGAAATTGGTAAACGTGATGGCTAGTCCTTAGAGTGAGAAAAAGTAACTTCATATTTAGTTTTTCCTCCATAAGAAGTAAAATGCGATGGAAAGGATTTGAAAAGAATTATTTCAATTCCAAAGCAACCCTCTTTTGGCTGAAAAGTAGCTCGGTGCAACACTGCATTTTCCCCTTTTGTGTCGGAAGCGAGGGAAGGCAGCGGGGGCTCGGGGCTGCTCCCGAGCTGAGGAGGGCTGAGCCCGGCCGGGGGCTGCAGCCTGCGGACCCCGGCACCACGGCAGCCTTTTCTCCGGGGGAAGGGTCCGCCTTCCCCCGGCCTCCTCTGCTGCGGGAAGGGCGAAACAACTTGCGCTGGGAGGAGCTTTTTGTGGCTCATGTATTCTTTGGAAAAGTGGCCCTTTTCCCCCCACTCCCTGAAGAATAAAGTGATGCAAAGGAGTACAAATGGCACAGCAATGACTGGGGCTGTTACATGCAGGTCTGATTTGATATATGAGGTCAGTTCCTATAGGATAATTCTGCTCTGGTTTCCTTCCAAGCTTTGTGCTGAGCTTCTCATCCAGTGTTTTGATAATATCTTCTGAAAACTGAGCAACTCAAGAGTCAGTTAAAACCATATTTCTTCCAGGCAAATAAATGTATAAATGCTCCCCAAACACACTTGCAAGCAGAAATGTCAGCTAGTGTTCTCCAGATATTTTAATGTTGATAGAATATCATTTTGCACTGACAAATATAGAAATTTAAAGTAATAATGTGATGCAACAGCCTTCAAAACAGTAGATAAAAATTCAGCAAATTTTTTTTAGTGTTGATAGAAAATATTGTTTTAATTTGAAAAAAAAAAAAAAAGAAAAGAGCAATTACACCAGTTTAGTGATGTTCCTGACCTCTTGGTATCACCCTTTGTGCAAGGGTTTCCCTGCCAGTGGTTGCCACAAATGCCACTCATCTTGTGTTGGCCACCAAAACTCACACACACACGGGACCTATGCATTTCCATGGCTTGGGAGCAAAACTGTCCCTTGAAGTCAACAGCTCTCAGAGAAACTAAGTCACATGTATTTTTTCATAATAAATGGTGCAGAAATTCCTGCTTGCCTCAGCTCCAGCATTACCACTCTTTCCATGACTGTAGCTGTGGATAGTGCTGCTCAGACAGACCTGGGGTTTGGAGAAGGGGGAGACATGGTGTTCATCACTTCCCACCTGGGAACAAGGGAAGCTGCCCCTTTGGTATTGCCACAGCTGAGCTGATTTGCCTCTTGGGATGTCCTAGGCTTGGTAAGACTATAGGAGGCATACAGTGTCGTTGCTGAGCAGTGGACTGCTCTACACCGGCTGCTGTGAGAGCAAGAGGAGCTGCTTCATGCCAGCCACGGGGTGGGTGTGTGTGCAGGAAGTCCTGGGGAAGCTGCCAGGTGTGGGGCAGGACACCACCTCCCCTGCTCTGGCAGCTCTGCGTGGTTACAGCAGTGTGCAGGAGTAAAGCTCATCTGCAGGAGCTCCCCTGTGTGCGCCACCGTCTCTGCTGCTGGCTGTGTGCTTTCTACAGGGTCTGGGTACATCAAAACTGTCATGTGGTGTTTTGCCCATGAGTGGCAAAGCCTATAGGAGGCTTTGCCTGCAAATCAGTCTGAAGATCAGCTGGTAACAAACACCAGTGGTGCTGTGTGGGTGCAAACAAATGACAGTCACAAAGCTCTAATGAAGGTGACTTCTCTTGACTTGGCCATGGTTTGGGTAACAGCACCTCTTTCTTCTCCTCCCAAATGCAGCTGCTTTCCACTTCCTGAGTGGCTACAAACTGTAGTGCTCACTCTCTGGGAAGCAGCTGATCTCTTTGTTGTATCAACAGAGCCCAAATAGCCCAACCAATGTACGTAGGATTGGAAAATACAATCAAGGGGTTGAGTGCTTTGCTATATCTGTTCTCAGCACAAAGTGAAAGTATCTCGTCTGCACCAAACCTCACTCATTTACACTTTGCTTATCTGCAAATTCCACAATTTTTCTACTTTCATTGGCAGTGATTTTTCAACTTTTATTAGTGATTAACAACAGAACACTGCACGAGCCCTCCTCTTACTCCAACTTCATTACTTTTACAAAATAGACTACAGCCCACTTAATCGAAGATGCTTTGCTCAGAAGAATTATTGATGATTAAAACCAAGCTAGACTTGTTAAAATAAATTACTTGAGTACGTTTTGAGAGGCAGCAGCCCTTCCTCCTCGGAGCAGTTGCCTGCCATGGTAATTTGCAGCACTGGGTACTTGCCGTGGGACGGCAGTGCTGGTGGAGGCCCTGTGATGCCGTGTGGCAGCTCTGGGCAGCAAGGAGTGTGGAACTTATTTGAAGTCCCATGTTTCCTTGTACTTTACCAGTATTTCATCAGCTGTGCACCTAGTCAAACTTCATTGATCGAGGAGGTTGATTTTCTCATTGGGTGCAGAGCTGGGGTGCCCCAGGATTGCCTCCTGTCCGTGTGGTGCCCCTGGGTTTTGCACGTGGATGCAGGAGTCAGCTGGGAGCTGGATGGCGACGTGGGCAGCTCTTGTGGGCTGTGAGATGAGGTGGCATGAGGGGGCACAGAAGAGCTTTTACTTTCACTCATGAAATTTGCTTCAGATCTTCCACTTTCTTAGAGAAATATGTAAACAAGTGATTGGACTTGATGATCTCAGAAATCTTTTCAAACCTTAATGATTCTGTGAATCTTTGGAGAAGCAGAAAGCAGCTGGAGACAAATAGTGAGAGCATGATGCCTGGAGGGCTGTATCTGGGGACCTCCATCAGCTCCTGCTGTGGGAGTAAGCAGCTCACTCACCTTCCTCGGCATGGGATAGTCCCCCCAGACCTGAACACATGGAATTGTTTACGTTGGAAAAGCCCTCAAAGCCCTCTAAGAGTTCAGCATTAACCCAGCACTTCCAAACCCACCACTAAACCATGCCTCCAAGCACCACACCCACACATCTTTCAAATGCCTCCAAGGACGGTGAGCCTGCTCCAATGCATGACAATCACCTTGGTGAAGAAATACTTTCCAATACCCAGTCCAAACCTCCCCACATGTTTCATCTACAACGTGGCTCATCAGAGGTGTTTCTGGGGAGCACTCAGTTTTATTGCCAGGTGCGGAGCTGGTTATACAGAGATGGGTGTGTAAAGGACTTGTTTCTGAACTGCCAGCAGTGTGTTCACAGCAGTATATGGGGAAAAAGTTATAGGCAAAGCAGAACTTGCAGATGTAGGTGCCTTTTTAGACTAAAGCAAGGGAAGATGCACCAACACCCACAGGTGTTAATTGTTCTTTCAGTGTTTCCTCTTGGGCATAGGCTTAAAGCACAGAGGGACCCTCTGGCAGGCAACCACAGGGGTCATATCTTGAGGAGAAGAGTCTTGTCCCCTGGCAGAGAGGAATCTTCAGCAGGGTGTCCTGGGTGTATGGGATTCAGTAGCCTCTGTCTTGCTGCAAAGCAACGCAAACCCTGAAAAATTCAAATTTCCCATCTTGGCAATGGGTGCCTAAAGCAATGGGAGCACCAACTCTGAACAGAAAGAACAGCAGACTGCTTTAGAGGAACTGTATTTTATCAGGCAAAATTAAGTCTTTTAAAAAATAAACAAAAACAAAAACAAAAACAAAAACAAAAACAAACAAAAAAAAACCAGAAAAAAGGGGTAGTAAATCAAATATCCTGGGGAATGGACTAGAGGTAATGCAATAGCTTAATTTTAAAATTAACTCGAATTGGTGGAGATATGACTGCTGCTGTCTGGATTGGAAACTGGCTGGAGGAATGTAAACAAAAGACAACAAGAACCAGGATTTGGTTGAGGGGTGTGTTTGTGTTGCTGCAGACACACCAAGGGTGTGTCCCCTCTGAGCAGCACACTGATGGTGGTGCAGGATGCAAAGCAGGCAGGGACGGGTACCCATGACACAAAAAAAACCTGTCTGAGGCAAACCTTGGCTGAAGAATTGAAGAAAACCAGCCCCTCACGTGTGAGCTCAGTAGGAGGAAGGTGACAGAGGAGATGGGAGCCTCTGGGAGTGGTGGGCAGGACTTGGAAGCATAAGGTGAGGTAGAGTGCAGCTGTGAGGGGTGGCCAAAGCCCTTCCAAAATACCTACCCTGGTGAGCCAGTCACACCAGGACCCTTCTGTCAGTGAGGTGGGATTTCACTGAAATGCTAGTAATGCCCATGAACCACCACATCAAATAGACCTTTATTTTTCCTCCCTCCCAAACAGCAGTTATCTATTGGAACCAGATGCATTTTTTTTCTGTAGGAATTTCCAAGCAGGGAATGCCAGGCTACCTTGTAGTCAGAGAGGTGACAATCTCCTCATGAATTTTTGCTTTTTCAGACACGGAGAAATGCAGCCTTTTTCCTTGTGATGAGAGACATTTGCAAGGAGAAGAGTTCAGCAGACACTTGTTGTTGAGCAGTTTGAGGGGCTGCAGCACAATGCCCTGAAAACTTCACCCACTGTATTCCCTGGGACGCTGCAGATGCACACGGATTATTTCCATGTTCTCCTTTGTGTACCTTGGTCACATTTATTTTTTTAATGACGTATGAGTTTGTTTTCCCCTTTTTTTCCTTTAATAACCTTTATTTCATTTAGAGCTGTTTTGAAGCAATAGACACCTTTCTAGGTAGCAGCTTCTTACATCGTATAAGCCCATTTATCAAAGGCAGGATTTGCTGCTGTTGTTTTTCTATTAGGGAGGAATTACACTAAGCCTGTAGCAGACATTTTGTGTTACCATGGCAGCCCATATTTCCTACAGGGTTGTGACCTCTAATGACTACAGTGGAAAGCTAGGAAAAATGGGGACTCTTTGAAGATTAGTAAATAAATGCATACTTATGCAAACTATCCAAGAGCTGGCTAAACTATAAGAGGGGGAATGGCATGATTCAGAACACTGAGTAAGTGGCTCTTTGTAAATACCTGTGTTTTTTAAAAATCACCTTTCATTTCTCCATGCTTTTAAAAGGCTGTTTTGTTTCCATCAAAGTGGCACACCAAACACATTTTCTGCATAGGGCTCATATTATTTTTCATGTAATGTTACGGAAATACAGAGTTCAGAATTTCAGCAAAAGACGTTTCTTACCACCTAAATAATTCCTTTTTTATAGCCTTTTCAAATATTATTGCCATCATGATTGAATTTTCAGTGTTCTTTTAGTTCATCATTGCCAGATAAAATAAGGCAGCAGAATGTACTGAACTTTTAAACAGACATCTCAGTGGGAGCTGTCTTTATTCTTTTAAAATAGCGTATTAAAAAAAGTCTCTGTTTTTAAAAAGAACAGATTGATTTTTACGTATGGGATTTAGTAAAAAGGAAAAATTGCATCAATCGAGTAGTACACAGTACTTGTTTTGGACCATTAAATTACCTACAAAAGGTGTTTTATAGTATTTGTTTGTGAATTTTAAATGATCCTGCATTGTACTCTGCAGTGATCTCCTAAATTGTATAAAGCCTCTGTAGACCTGCTGGTACTCTGTGCATCTTCAGTTAATGACCCTTTTCATGTAAGCACAGCTGTTGCAATGTAAAAAAATAAATTAGCAAAATGTGCCTCTTCTCCCTGCAGCTTCCCTTTAGTTTTCTGTGGATTTCAGCATTTTTCCCCTTCAGTTAGTAACCTTCCAGACTCCTGCAGCCCAGTTGTGTGGTTCCAAACTCTCTCCCATCCATGCTGTCAGCAGAAAAGGAGCAGATCAAGGTCTTACAAAGCAAAAACTAACCTCAGCCAGATCCTGAATCTCCTGTCAGGAATGCCGAGGTCAAGACAACACTATTGCTCCTGACTATGGAGGTTGTTGTAACCCTTTTCTCTTCATTCAGAAAATAAAACGAGCCCTTTGCAGATAACCCCACAACACCTGGCTTTCACAGAGAGCACTGGAGCCCCCTGTGCTGGAGCCACGTCCTCTGAGGGTTGCAGTGGGGCCACACGTGGGTCCCCCCACCACAGACTGGGAGGCACTGGGAATACCTCGCCCTGGTGATTGAAATGAAAGGTGATTTTTAAAAATACAGGTATTTACAAAGAGCCACTCAGTGGCTGACTCTACCCACCACGTGAAGTCCTCTTTCATTCGGAAATCATGGAGGCCAGGGGACACCAGGAAGGACTGGAGAGCAGTTTTGCTGTACCCTGGAAGACACAAAACTAATATCCTCAGGGATATGCCCTGTTCCCAACAGGCTTGGCTCTCTGACCTGTTGGTGCCCACACAGGATGGGAAAGCCCGGGTGAGTTTGTGATCCACACTCGCATCAGCATCGAATATTGCAGTGATTTAACAAAGTTTTGGGATGGCTGCAGGGGATGTGGTGTGGGGAATTGCTGTGCTCTGTGGTACACAGGAAAATGCTGGAGACTTGAGGCAGATGGCAAAAAGCATTAGTTTTGGTGTTGGCTTTGATTTCTTTGCATATGATTTTGCTTTGTGGTAACTGCACTGGCAGTACAAACTTAGCAGCCCCTTGTAGGGATGGGGGACACCAGATGCCCTCTGGGTTAGTTTGCATTGCTGAAAGCTCGTGGTGGTAATTTCCTTGGAATTGGGAAATTTAGTACAAAATGAGACATTCCCGATGTCATTATCCTACTCCTGTTGCACAACACATCATGCTTATGAGCCAGGGCAATTTACGCTCCTCTTTCTCCTCTTGGTAGCTCTGAGTTCTCTGTTGATTGTCAGCAGTTCAAGAAGGGCTGCCTGGGGAGGTGCCTTCTCCTCAGGCCCTCCTCTCCTGCAGTCAGAAATGAACTCTCCCTGGAGCGGGGCTGGGGGTGCACAGTCCCAGTTCCTGAACTCCTGCTCCCCTCGCCCGGGGACAGAACTGCTCCTCTCCTTCTGCATGGCTCTTAAAGCTTTTTCTGGCAGCTGGAACCTTTCCAACACAAAGGTTTGCCTGCTAAACCAGCCTAACCTGAGGTGTGGGGTGTGTGCAGATCCTGCCCTTTACCTGATCCCAGGCTCTCTGGAAATCCTGCTGTTAGTTTCCTGGGCTCCCACAGGATGTGTTCTACTTTTTAAAGCTCAAAAAAGTTCTGAGAGAGAGGGGCTGAGTGCATGGCCTCCATCTGTGTGTTTTAGATCACTTTCCTCAGCCATGAAGCAACCTATCCCCCTGCCCATCATTGAACACACAGTTTCCAGCCCAAACTACTTGGCAAATCTGACCCAGACTAGCTAATAGTTTCAGGGTGACCAAGACCTCCTATCTGATGAACTTATGATTCAACTGAAAACTCTTTAGTCAAGTTCAAATGCAGAGGGGAAACTGGTGGTTAAGGCAGCAGGGAGGAAGAGAGGAAAAAGAAACATGGTGAGGAATGCTAAGGAGGCTGAAATGGGATCCTGATGTGAGCTACAGGGCTGGCAGAGCACTTTGGAAAGGGGGTCTCCCTGGTGGAGGACCCCTGGGTCCTGGTTAAGGGGATACCCCTCCACCCCTGCCAGTGGTTTTGTGAAATGGCTCTGTCCTTCCTCTGGTTAGTGTCTGTCTTTCTGTTTTATTTTGAAGGATATTTTTTACTAGTCCTTGAAAGCAAAATTTTTTGTCCCTGCTGCCACGAGATGAGAGGGGTACTTGTGTTAATTGAAAAGGGCCGTGTGGACTGCTTTGGAAAGTAGTGATTTGGTTCTGCAGAGTGGCAGCTGAGCAGACCATTGTGTGATTTTCCACTCCCAGGCCACTGTCACCAAGAGCTGCTGCCGTCCCCAGCACCCCTGTGGCTCCCTGCAGCTCCCACCCTGTGCAGAGCCCAGCGCTGGGCAGCAGCCCTTCAGACACTGTGGGGACCCTCAGGAGGGTAAATGCAACGCGTGTCCCGCTCCTGCCTTCTGCCAGCTGCCAGCCTGCAGGTAAAACTGACTGAGAAGCATTTAGAGCCCAAATGCTGTAATTCTGAGAAAAATGTCTTCAGCATTTTGATCCAACCATCCTCGGAGCTGTGATCAGCCCACGCACCCCTCTCCCACCCAGGCTCACCCCAACACTGCACCCTGTGGTGGCTGGTGCTGCTGCTGGGGGGGACTCATCTGCTTTTCTTTTTTTTCTGAGGCTTACTGGTTTGTCAGTTCAGTCCAGCTGAAAATCAAATATGTATGTCCAGTGTGCTTTTTATCTAGTTAACTAAACACAAATAATGCGTTCTGCCTCTTCACTTTGAAAACTTTCAAACCTTTCTCTTTTATCTCTGCCTGTATTGTTCTTTAACAACCTGACAGTTGATTATTACATGGTTTCTCTTTCTCCTTTATCCTCTGCCTATAATACTCAATGATTTTTCACTGGGCATCACTCCCAAAGTGCCTCTGTAGATTCAGAGCTAGGCAAGGTTGGACATTGATATGATTCTTTGATGCTGAAAAATCACAGGTACTTGGGAAGGTGTTTCTTCTCTGGGGCACTTAATTTTTTCTGGTGACTCGAAACTTGTCTCCAACCCTGCTAGAGAGAAATTTTGGGGAAATTCATCAAGCTGAAATGACACATGCTTACTGTTCAGCCATTTTTTGGCATGTTGTACTTCCTGCTCCCCTGTCACCAAAACCCCATTTCACGTCTGTGCAGCCTGCTCATAATTAAATTGCTTTAGCATGGTTTATTAGCTGCTGCGGGGAGCGTCTCTGCCTGCCATTGCCAGTGACAGGACTGTCCCCATCAGTGAAGTCACATTGTGTTCAGCAGTGCTCTGATCTGCTCTCCCGTATACCCAGCACACTGTGGAGGGTGTCTCTGAAGCTCCACTTTCCAACATGTGAGTTTTAGCCAAAAATGCTGATATTCCCCCTAGATATTTTTGCCTGGTGGCACTGCAGGCTGGTGTGCATCTCCTTGCTTATTTGACCAAACTAGGATAAAGCCAAGCTTTCTGATTGAAATACTTGTGCATTTGCAATACTTAGCAATACACTGAAAAAAAAAATTCTAAATTTTAGGAATTTTAGTGATCTTACTTTTCTTTGTGCATCTGTGTTGCTGGCCTCCGTGACTTTTTCTGCTGTGTTGGGCCCAAGCATTTGCAAGTAATTTCTTGCCACTCGTTCTCAGTGAATAGTTGTGTTATGGTTATTGGTTTGCTGATAAAACTGTAATTTTGATGACTAATAGCCTTTTCCCCATTAGACCTTGAATTTGGGCGGAATTAGAAGCAATAGTCAAAGGAAACAACTTTGTAGAGATCAGGTTCTTTCCCAGCCATTTCCAGCACAGGAGTTGCTAACACAACCACTGCTTAGCTGCATGTAAAATGTGGACAGAAATATTTGTAGCAATGATGTCAGCTGGAATGAAGTTATGGAATTCCTGCTATGCTGAGACACTAAAATATGGTTTAAATTAAAATGGAGGCTAAGCTTATTATTCACTTGATGAGTTTTGTTCTACTCCTCCTCTTGGGATACCTGAAAGCAGGCTGCTATTTCTTCTTCCTTTTTTCTTTTTTTTTTTTTTTTTTTTTTTTTTAATTCCTCTAAGGTGACTGATGTCCTCTGAATCAAAATGGCACTTAACATTTGAAATTCACCTTCGCTTAGTTGCACATTTGGTCATGTCAATAACACAGTGCTGTTGCTTCTGTTACTTGAATGGCCATGGGTTGTTTCCTATAACTGGGAAAGGGCAAGAAGAACCCACAGGGAAGTTCAGCCTCTCAAGGAGATGTGACACCAAAAGCAGGGTCTTTTGCAACCATTGCTATTTTCCCCCTTGTTGAGGCAGTGCAGGATTCCTAGAGGCATCCCAGAGACCAGAAAGGACTGGCAGCTGGAAAGTTCCTAACCTGAAGGTGGGATCTGGATTCAATTTTCTCTCCTTACAAATGGATGCAGTAATTGGGCACTTCTAAGTGCCTTGGGTAATAAACAGTACCATTGCATCTCTGTCTGCCTTCTTGAGGAGGCTTTTTTTCAGGCTGGGAGTAGACCTTCTGACTTCCCAGTCTGGTACGAGGCACAGCAGAGTCAAAGGCTTCATCCAGGAGACCCCATCGCCTCCAACTGCACTGCCACAAAAGGAAAACACTCCTTAGGGAAAGAGCCAACGTTACAAATTGCCTTGCATAGTCCCTCCAGAAGCTGATTCACTGCTCAGTTGCCCTCCCTTTCAGATGAGCAGCTTTTTCCCAGTGTACGAGTGCAGTGACCTTTGGGGCTGAGCTGTCTGGACTGCCCAGGCAGAGAGGGGTGGCTGTGCAGGGTGGACCAGGGCTGCAGGGAGTCAAGGCAGCTTTGTGCTTTCTGTGTCCTGACTTTTGTGCAGTATGTTCAGCAAATGAATATTCCTCAGTGTCAGATCCAAGAGCCTTGCTGGGCTCACTCTGATGTGCTGTATCTGCAAGAACCATCTCTGGGCCTTCCAAACGCCTACTGCCCTCACGTTGTGTCTTGAAAAAAATCTGAAGATGTCATGTGGGCAAACTTGGGTGCACCATGTCCTCGCTCTGCCTATTGGTGAAATAACTTTTTGTGCTGGCTCTTGAGATGTTAAGTATAAGGACATGTGGTGTGAAAGGGGGAACCAGCCTCACATTATATTTCACCTTTTCTTAGTCCATAAATGGTGTGGTTTCTGCCTGCATTGTGCAGTGATAGTCAGGAACTCACCATGATGAACAAATCCCTGGTGCACTGTTGTGCTTTATTTTGGAGTCCTCATTCACTTTCTGGGCTCAAAACAAGCAAGGGAAAAAAAGGCTTTCTTCTGCACAGATTTGACATGAAATCACTGGACTATTGAAAAGCAAAGGAGAATATTTTGATCTTGCCAAATCATGCGTCTTGTAAACAGAAATCATTGCTCTCTTGTAGTTTTAGGGCACAGAGAAGGCAATCCGAGCAGTAAATAAATTACAACTAACATGGGGTTTAAGCAGTTCTTGATACAGAGGGACTCGCTGTTCTGGCCCACCCTGAGCCTGTCAGAGGCTCCGGAGCAAACCTGGAGAGCCGGACTGGAGCCCTTGGCACGCGCCGGGCGCCGCGCTCTGCTGCTTCGAGCGCCAGGAAAGGCCACCACAGGGTGTGCAAAGTGCCTGGCTGGTGGATTTCTGGGCACGGAGAGGGCCGGGGTCGAGCCTGAGCTCTGCTGCTGCTGCTGGAGCCAGAGCCCCCTGGCCTCTCCAGCCGCCCCACCAAGGAAGCAGCTCCCAGCCCGAGGCGCTCCCAGGTGGAGAGCACCACAGAGGGACACCTCCCCAGGGGACTGTGCCGTGCCAAAGCAGGGACACCAGCGGCACAGGACAAGTGTTTGGTGTGGTTTTAGGAAGATACAGAGCTGTGGCTGCTGGAGGTGGTGACACCTTTGGCATGGAATGGGCTGTCCACAGTTCTTTGCTTGGTTTGTCTGTCTGCCCTGCATCAGAAGGCAGACTGAAAACAGAATTTATGCTTTAAATCATCCAGGCTGTGGTGTAGATATTTCTTCCTCTGATGTTTCTAACCCTGTGGCTGCTAATTATCAGTTAACAGGGAAGTTTTCAGAATTAATTCAGAATAGTGGCACTTTTTTATTGCATTCCTTGTTTTTCACACACCATCTTGCTCAGCGGGGCTCTCTGCTGCCTGCACTGCTTGTAGCAAAGGTGACAAACACACGCCTTGAGCAGCATGGAGGGTTTGTAGTGGAGAACAAATCTGAACCAAAGGACAGCACTCCTGACTAAACACAACTTGTGAAAAAAATTCAGAACTGTCGTCACTGAGACCAGGGAGAAGAAAGTAAGTAGAAATCTCTCCCTGCAAAACTAAAACTTGTTTCCAGACTTGATAATATTTCAAGGAGATACATTTGTAATTCTACCTGGAAGCCAAAGCAGAAGTTAGTGCATGTGCATCACCAAACCCAAAGCTGCAGAAAAAGGAATTGCCAAGATCAAGAAAAATTAATATCAAAGAAACATAAAGGTTATGCCCAGGGGTCCTGTTCTAGGTCAGAATATTTGTTCTTTGGGTGCAGGGCACAGTTGCTTTCCTCCCCTCTGCTCTGTGCTGCCCTGTGCTGGCTTTCCATGCAGAGCAATCCCTGCTCCTGCTGGGCAGCAAGTGTGGGATACCCAGCACAGAGCTGCAGCACAGACAGAGGGGGATGTTTCACCCCTAATATAATGGAAAAAGGCAAAATTTAAAACAAAGACTTCTTTCTTCTTGTAGTTTCACAACAACTTTGCTTTGATGATTTCCAGGATGCAAGTTAGTTGTGGGAAGCAGAAAGATACAGATATTTTCCTTCTGGAATGCTTAATTTATTTTTCATAACCTTGTACCATTCACTGGTTTTAGTCTTTTGGACTGCATGGTCTGTGACTCCTCTGCTAGAGCTAAATGTGGCGTGTGAGAATCTTGTCAGAGAGCCTTGGCTCTGCTTCTGTATTTGTATGCCACAGCAGAAGCCGTGGTGTGCTGCGGGGATGCCTGGTACACCTGGTCCTGCCTGAGAGGCACCTTTCTAACTGAGGATCTCAGCTGGGACTCTCCAGGGAACTGCGAGGGACAGACATCCTTCCATTCTCACTGGAAAGCTGTCAGGTAGATTTTTTCCACTACCAAACTGCTTTCCTTATGAACAGAGAAGATGTGGAGGGAAAGGAGCAGCAAGACCTCAAGGCCATGAAAACAGAATGGAAATCAGGCAGCCCCTGAGCTTCTGGGAGAGGATGTGTCTGTGCAGGAAGGCCCATGGCTGAGGACCAGGGGTCTGTGGGGCAGCCTGTGATATCACCAGAAGTTACCAACATTTCCAAAGGTCATAAGGACTCCAAAATGTCTCTCCAAATTTCTTTACACCTTGGCTAAGGCAGCCTAGGATCTGAGCCTGCCCTTGCTGGGTATTGTGAGATACCCCTTGCTCTCCCAGGTAGTCTGGCTGAGTTCAAAGGCACTGCTGCAGTTTCCTGGACAGGGATTATTCTCAGGAGTAAATCTCCACAGGATCAGACCCTAGGTGTGCATGATAAGATATTTACAATTTGATTTATTTCTATTTTAAATGCCTTTACTTTAAGCTTGTAGGTACATTTGCTACACAAAGTCAGCTTGCTAATATTTTCTTGGAAAAAGCTAAGGGAAAGAAAAATAACCCCCAAAACACTGAAATAGATGGCTGCCACAATAAAAAGGATCACCTGGAAGTCAACATCTTCAGCCAGAGCTGTCCCAAGAGGCCTGTCTCTGTCCTAGCATGAGATGAAAGCCTCCATGGACAGATGGGCTCTGGCTGTGCCTGTGAAAGGAAAAAAGCCTGGGTCTGCTGGATCAAAGGAGACTGGGGTCTCTGAGCAGCAGACAGCCTCTGAACCAAACCTTGCTGATCCTCCAGTTCTGGCGCTGTGTCATGCCCAGCTGTGGGGAGCTGACCTCCCCTCCCCTGTCCCTCCAGGGATGAAGCTCCTCGCGGGGCTGTGTCACCTGTGCTGTCCCTCTGCGGCTGCACACGGGACCTGCTGGCCCAGGAGCCCTCCATCCACCCCAGGGGCAGTCAGTCCTGTAGCTGGGAATTAGGAAGGTGCTTTTCCACGTGTGGGCAGGCACGGACAGGGCTCTCAGGGGTGAGTGGGTCCAACACAGCACTCCCAGCCTCCTGGCACGGCACGAGCCCTGCTGTGCATGGCTCAACACAGCCCTGCATGGATCTGACAGACGGACCTAAATCAACCCCTCCTAGTCCAAAACTGCCGTGCCATGTCCTGCCACAACAGGCCCTGCTGAGGTGTTTGTCCCCACCTTTCTTATAGGCCTCCTTCAAGTATTGACAGGTTGCAAAAAGGTGTCCCTGGAGCCTTCCCTTCTCCAGGCTGAGCAACCTCAACTCTCATTCTGTAGTCAAGGGACAGAGGGAGATGTGTATGAAAGGTGCCTTGCTTGGGCCACTGGGATCTAATTTGGCAATGAAAGTGCTGTCCAAATCACTGAGCACTGGCCACCTGTACAGAAAGCCCAGCACCCGAGTGAAGTGCTCGTGTCAGAGCCAGGATGGACGTGCCAGTAGTTGTCTAAAGACCTGTACAGTTCCGAGTCAGTGTACAATATCCCTTTCCTGAATGTCTTCAGATGTTCATTTCAGAAATGCAGCTGGGCTGACCCATCTCTCTCCAGTGGTATGGGAAATGGAGGATGAGTCCTGGGATAGCTTGGATTCTGGTAGAGTTAGTGTCGTGGGGATGGCTGTAAAATCTTTAACCCCTTGTTAATGGTTTGGATTGATTGATTTTGCAATCACCAAAAGGACAGTGGTTAGCAGAGGTGCCTCTGTTTAACGATAATGATGATGATGATGATGATAGGTCAAAGAATAAGAATAACATGCATAATAATAATTAAAGTAATAAATAATAGATTACATTTCTTGTCTCGAAGTCATGTTCAGAAATAACACAGTGAATTCCAAGTGAGCTCCCCAAAGCCCTCGACTACAGTGCCAGCCTTGCAGGCAGCCAGGCTGGGGACAGCTGGGCCACTGGCATTTGGGACAGCAAAAGTCAGAGGCTGAGCAAAGGAGGCCAAGTGCCTGCAGCACGTGGGTATCTGGGCACCCCCTTCACAATGAGCCAGTAAAATACAGCTTCTGTTCTCTTTTTCAAGCTGCACAGTGTTCAGCGAAGGAAGAACTTTGTTCCAAAGGGAAGCTGTGTTTGCTGGAGCCATTTGTGTGCTGGCATGTGTTGTGTCAGCTGAGAACAAATGTGCTGGGTTAGGGCTTGTGATGTGGCTGGTGGGACCGATGTAACCACATGTGGGGACTGGGACAGAGGCTAAGGAGCACTCTGGAAGCTAAAGGAAGTCAAAAATCAATTTTGAAGGGACACAAAAATAAAGCTGGCATGTCTGGTTTTAATCTACTTCCCAAGATGAGACTCTGGCTTGTGATTTTGGGTTGCTTTTTTTTCTGCTCAGCACATTTTCTGAGGGATTTAAAAAATGGTCGGAAAGCAAATTGTTTCACAATAGTTATTCCTTTTCTTCATGAGTTAGAGTTTGGTGAGAGTTTATATTCTTCTTTTCATGAGGAAAAAAAAAAGCTTAAAAATCAAATTCTGTTGGTTATTTTGCAACTGATTATTTTCCAGACAATTCACCTATATATTACCCAAACTGGTTAAAGAAAACTAAATATCTTTAGTTTTCTTGAGGGTTAAAAAAAAAAGGGATACTTGAGGGAACCATAAATACATTCCTTATAAGAATATATTTTCTGTAGAAAATGTTATTGACAAAAAGAAAACCCTAAACTCCACATGGAATTTTTTTTAATTATTTCCTCTTCTTACATATGTGGAGCTGTCTTCTTGCATGTCAGATATAAGTGATAATTTTGGTTGCAGTTGATTCATTTAACATAGGAAACAGAAGGGTTAAGGAATTTTTAAAGCTGGTACCCACATCAATATTTTGGCTTTGAAGCAAGCAGCCTTGCTGTTTGGATGTGCACACATTTTCCACATTTTCTCATCATGTTTTGTCTTCTGTTAATAGTCAGCTCCTGTTATTGATGGGAGGCAACACGGGCAGCACCCTGACTGGCTCTTTATTTGGACGCGTAACTCCAGGCACTGCAGCTCTGGCTGTGAGTGTTTGTCTGTCACCCATGTTATGCAGTCAGCAGGAATCCAAAATTATGATGATCGATATTTATCGTTTGTGTTATGACATCTTTTAGGAAACCAGCTGAGTGCTGTGCTGCTCCTTCTAGGCATGGCTTGTACATGTGGGGAGAAATGGGGTTTGCCCTCTGCATCCTCTGGCAGACGAGGGGCAGGAGGGAAAGGGGCGTCAGCTGAGCCAACCCTGCCCTGGCCATCCTGCATAGGTTTTAGGGAATGAGTCAAACATTGCTCTTTGAAAGGTGGTGCCCAGGCAGGGAGCTTGGGGTGTTCATCATGGACACAGGGAGAGGAGTTCCGGAGGTTGTCAGGGGCTGCAGCAGCTCCCCTTCCTCAGCAGGGATTCCTGCAGGGTGCCCCGGGCATGGGCTGCGGGGTGAGATCTGTCCTGCTCGTGCTGCTGCCTGATAAGCTCCATCCCAGCTGGTTGCTTTCACAAGAGTTATTTTCAACTGAGCAAGAGTATTAGGCAGCCAGATTAGGGTCTAAGGTTTGGCTATTGTATCTAGAGCAATTAAAGCAATTTCCTTCTGCAGATGTTACGGGAGAACGGCTTGTTGGCTTCACTGGGAGCTGTGCCTGTGGAAGGAATCCCAGGCTCTTGTGGGTAAGATTTGCTTATTGCTTCTCTGCCCCCTGCTTAGACATCTCTTTGAATCCTGTGTCTGCAGCATATTCGCAGCTCCAGTCTGTTGCAGATGTCCTCTGTCCAGAGCTGGTGCGGGCTGTAGACTTTCCAAGGTTTGGAAGCAAACGAGAGTCCTGGGTTGGAGTTACACCCTCCTGTCCAGCCTCTGGAGACAACAGGCTGTCCACCAGCCATTTGCACATATAATGCTAAAGAATACAAACCTGGAAGTCCATCTCCTGGCTTTTCTTCATCCATCTTCCCTTTCAATTGCAAGTTCTGCTCTGATGAGCAAATCCAAATCCCAGTGTAAGCAGGAGCTTACAGCCCAACAGAAAGGGGGCTGAGAGGGATGGGATCCCTCCCAGGGAGGGATGGATTCCTAGTTTTGGAAGGGTTATCCTGGAAGTCCAGGTTATTTCTAATAGTTGGGCAGCTGTGGACCAGGTAGGATGGCAGTATCTCTCTGGAAGTGTCCCACATTCATGCTTTCATGTGCAGTGCTGTTGCAGAAATGTCTATGGCTGTGGTGAAGAAGGAGCAGGAGTGGTAGGGCACAGACTAAACCCATGTGCAGTCTTAACGAAGCAGCATCTTTGGCAAAGCACAGCCCAGGCTTGGTCCTGTGTGCCATCCCCATGGTCCTGTGTGCCATCCTTGGGTCCCGTGTGCCACCCCTTGGGTCCCGTGTGCCATCCCCATGGTCCTGTGTGCCATCCTTGGGTCCCGTGTGCCATCCTTGCTTGCAGCTGCATGACTGCAGCAGGACTTTTGGTATGCATAAGTGAACACACAGCCATGGAAAACACTTCTCCTTAAAATTAATCTCCGTTTAGGGGTGGTCTCCCTGAACACACCTTGTGCTTTGGATGAAGCCTGGTTTTCCTCCTGTTCCAGAATATTTACACTTTTCAAACTGATGCTGTTTCTACCACCTCCTGAAACACAGCTTTGGTTTTCAAAAGCCGACTGCTGGGGAGGTTGTTTTGGTTTCCCAGCACACAGTGCTCTGTCTGCCTCTGCTTTGTCTGCCCCTCTGCCCAACCCGGCCATGTGGCTTGGGATTCATGCCCTGGTTGGAGTTCTCTCATTTAATTTTCATGCATCATTTATAGCTTTCTGTGGTGATTTTGTGAAGTGAATGTATGTGGTTAACGCAGGGGGCTGACTGGGAGCCGGTCATGCAGCTGTGACAGAATGGCTGCTCCCTGCCTTTGTCATTATTTTCTGTACTTGGAGTGTGCTGGTGAGAAACTGCTTCTGGACCGAATGTTCAGACTTTAAACTTGATTGCTTCCCTGAGGAAAAAAAAAAGGAATGCCTTCCCTTTCCTGGAAATCTGGAGAATTTCCTACACGCGACTTCTGCCCTTCAGACAGACGGGGTGCAACTGAGCAGGGAGACCCTGAGGTGGTTAATTTAAGAGAGTGCAGGGCTCTGCTCCTGTGAAATGATGGTGACTCCTGAAGCCAAGCCAAAAAACAACATCCAACTGCCAGCAGGAGTTTACACAGGAAACCTGCCTTCTGATGTGGGCAGCTGCACTCACAGCCTTTGTGCTGTCCCCTCCTTTGGGCACGTTGTGTGGCCTTTGGTGGGAAAAGGTAGGCTTGGAGGGGAGCTGGTGGAGAGGTCTGGAGGTATCGTTGAGAGCAGCTGTCCTCCTTTCCCCACCCTTTTCCTTTTCTTGAGCCAGGCCTTTAATTTCACAGATTTATTTGATCTATTTAATAGATTTGCTAAGGCTGAGTGACTTCCTGCACTGTCTGCATTTCTGGTTGCTTGTATTAAGTTGTTTGCTGGACTGATGTGTATCACATCAGTTTAGAAATTACTAACAAGGAGAAGAGAACAAGAGAACCTTATTGATGTCCATCTGGTTTAACTGGCAGCACTTGGAAATGGTGGAGGAACTGTGTCCAGTTTGAAATGCCACATGTTCACAGGCTTGTGCCACCACTGGAAAGGGGATGGAGCAGAAGACCTTGAGCAGGGGTAGCCAATCAACCACCATGGACCTCAGAACAAGGGCTATATATGAGTGGATGAGTTTGATTTGTTATTTTTAATGGGCCAGTTCGGTGCAAGTCGTACCCTTGGGATCCACGGAGGTTGGGCACCTCTTACAAAAGGGTCTTCATGCTTGCCAGGCTGGAGCTCTGACAAGGATATGCAGGGTGTACTGGGGTGAAGGATGGAGAGCCTGCGTCCCTGTGAGCCAGGATGGAAACTGGAAGTGATATTTAGAACATGGTTTCCCCCCAGGATAATGCCTGACTGGAAGCTTTAAACACAGACGTGCAGAAATAGCTTTGAAGACAACCCAGAGGTGGTGCTTCATCCATGAGATTTGGGAATGAAAATCCTTTTGGGAAGGTAAGAGGTTAGCAAGTACATCCAATCTGTCTGCTGGATGACATGCAGTAAAAGCTGGACTGGGATCCAGAACATAAAGCAGTGATAAGGAGATGTGTTATGACCTTGTCTGCTGTTAGCAGCTTACACAGCCTGCCAAGGCAAAACCAGCCTGCAGTACAAGAGCCATATGGTATTTTACTAACTCAGTGTATAAATCCCTAATACAATTAGAAGATCCAACTTCCATGCTGAATTAGAGCCTCTGTGTTGCTTTATCTGGAGGAATTTCTGGATTGCTCAAGATTGTTGATATCAGTAAGGAATAAAATATATATGACTGGACAAGGGAAGGGGTCTGTCAGCCTCCTGGGTGCAGCAGCCCTTTTCCTGGCCTCTGCTGTAAGAAATCCTCTTTCTGGCTTGCACAGACCCTCAGGAGCTGCCTGGAGCTGGCCTTTAGGAGCTGGCTGCCCAACCTCATGGTAGCAGTCATCTGTTTTATCAGGGAGAATTTGTGCAGGATTCCTGAACGAGGTCAGGATTTCCATAGGAGGCCAGCATGAGCTATGGCTATGAGTAGGGTCAGGAGGAAGAAAGCCTTGTACTCTCAGCCTTCTCCCACCTCTTGGATTTTGTCTGGATCAGACAAAATGTGGGTGCAGGAGGGAAAGGGATGCCCACGGTGTCTGGGGAAAGCTCTGACCATGCGAGCTCCAAAGGTGCTCAGGCCCAGAGCATGGGCACCGGTGGTGGTGGGCATTGCAAAGAAATGCTGGGGGAGCACGGGGCAGATTTGGGAGTGTCTGGCTGGAGACAGACATGTGTGATGCAGCCAGTGGAAGGGCAGAATGTCCAGAGCAGGTTCCACATGCTAGGTCATCCCTCTGAATATAGATCTGTCCTTAGTCTTACCACTTCTTTTGTTGTTTTGGCCTAGGCAGGTTTACCCTGGTGTTACCTGGGTCTTCTCAGAAAAGTTTCTGTCTTTACTCCAGTATATGAACCTCTTCAAGAGATACCACTTCATTTGCAGATGAGAAGGGAAATGACCACATTATCAACAAGCCATTAAGTTCTCTGAAGGGACGTGGCTGTGCTTAATGGTATCAGTATTGAGGGACAACCTTGAAGCAGGCTGGGATGTGCTCTCCTTTTCCCTGCAGGTATTGCAAGTATTTTCTCCCTGCCTCAGTTTCTTCCTCTCACAGAGCTGGCTGAGAACATGTCCTGCCCTGCTTTGTGCATTCACAGAAAAGTTGCATTGCTCTTATTTTCTTTGCTGTAAAAGGTCAGACAGGCACTCGGTGAAGCAACCTCCCTTTTACCAGTGTTGGAGGGAACATGGCTTTTGTACGGATGGTGATAGCTGTTTAAGCTGATCAGCTGCCTTGTACATCTACACAAAGCCATTTTTTTAGCTGTGCCCTCTCCCTTTTCTATACGTGCTGATTTCCAGGTGAATCACTCCATGCTGGAGCATGTAATTGCAAAGTGCAGCCCTGTCTCTGCTGGGAGAGACCCTGAGATGGGAAGGATTCACCCAGGGCTTGTCAGGGGGTGGTCACTGTCAGTTCAGAGCCTGAAGGAGGCAAGTACCATGGGGCAATGTGTGTGAGTAAGAAATGTACTTTTAGCAGGAGCTGGATCCTGCAGGTGGCACAGCCAGAGCTCAGCCCAGTGAGTCCTGTGCCCCTGTGCTCCTACAGCCCTGCTGCCAGCAGTGATGGGCTCATCTTGCTGGGACGTGTCTCCAGGTATGTCACCTCTTCCGTGTCAGGGCGGGGTGAGGGTGATGCTGCACCACTTTCCCCCACTTCCTGCAACTCTGCATGGCAGGTGCAGGCCCTGGATTAGGGGCAGTGACTTCTTTCTTACTGTGACCATCTGGCAGCAGGCTCCTGTGCACAACCTGCATTTGTTTTGATGGTTGGAACAGCCGTAATGCATGGGTTACCTGAAGTTTTCATCAAGATGAGACTTTCAGAAGCTTATTTGTTGTGGCTCCTATAGCAAGTACTGCTTGCTCAGAGCTTGGCTTCTCTCAGCCCATAGTCAAACTGTCTCACTTTTTTATTTTGAAAAACTTGAGAAATTTTTAAGTGCTGTTACAACTCTGGAGCATGAATAAAAGTATATACACATACAATCAGGGATGAAATTGCTGAAAGCTCCTTCGATGAAATGGCCAATATGGTGGCAATAAATTCAGAGGAAATGGACATTATCTGCTGATTGACCTTCTGGAATGTTAAACAGCTTTTGCTTTTGCCTTGAGGCATCTGGCTGCCTGACATGGTCAATTATCCTATGATAACATCAACTTCATTGGGTCTTATTGCTTCATTATGAAACTGCTTTAGCTGATAATGCACTACGATTAGCAGGCAAATATTCTTGGGAAGGGAGATAACTCCTCACCCACTGTTTGGCCTTGGAGCTGAGCAGTTTGTCTGCCTGCAGTGCAGAAGGCAGTGATATGGGGAAGGTCCTTGCCTGCTCCTGAGAGCCTCTCTGGCAGCAGTGATGCTGCTTCCCCTGTTTCCCTCTCTCAGCTTCCCATTTCCTCCCTGGTTGCTTGGATCTCTTCCTCGCCCTAGTGAAATAATTTGTAAATATTTTTATTTATGGCATGGCTGTCTTTGGGGAAACAAAAATACCAGTGCTTAGTCCTTACTTGCCTGGAGCACTGAATCCTTTTCAGTTGTAATCAGAGCTGTGCATAACTCTTTGCATCATGATCCAGCCTGGCATGTTCCTCCCTTTGTGTCCTCATCATTAGAATGAGAGAGGGCCTCTCCACAGGAGCACTCCATCCTAACCCCCATCTCCTCCTGGCCGGTGGTGATCAGAGCTTGTGGCCATGACAGTGACTGGAGGGAGTGCAGATCCAATGCACGGAGTTCTGCTGTGAACCCACTGTGATTCTGCTCAGTGTCCTCTTGCTGGAGTCCTGTGGGTGTGAGAGACTCCCCGCAGCACTGAAAATGGGAGACTTGTCCTGGGGGAAGGTGAAAAAGCATGAAAAATAATATTTTTTTTCTTTGTAATGATCAGACCAGTGGAGGACTCTGGCAGAGATGCAGCTTCTGTTGAAGAGCAATGAGGAGCCCGTCCTCTCTCTGCCACCCTCTGGAGTGTATCAGCACATTACGGGTGTCAGTGTCCATGCGGATAAATTACAGGGTCCAAATTCTGCAACCATGTGGTGCTTGTGGGAGTCAGAGACTTAAGGGGCCCAAACACTCTTACATGGTGAATATACTCTTAGTGAATGTGTTTCCTTGGCATCCTCCTTGTGCCCTGGGACCTGCCCTGGGCACAGAGTCACCCAACAGCAGGGACCTGGCCAGCCTGGGGCTCTGCCTGTGCCCCAGTGCCGCGTTCTGCCCCGCTCCGGGAGCCCCAGGGGCAGGCAGGGCTGGGCAGAGCCATCCCCCAGCCGGGCTTTGTCTGTCCCCCAGTGCCGTGTTCTGCCCCGCTCCCGGAGCCCCCAGGGGCAGGCAGGGCTGGGCAGAGCCGTTCCACATCTGGGCTTTGTGTACGGGAGGACAGCGAGGGTCCAGATGGGAGCAGCTGAGGAGGGGAGATCAGAGGCTTAAGGAAGCCAGGGGAAATCAGCGGGCCTGGTGAAGCTGAAGAGGGAAGATCAGAGTCCCGGAGCAGCTGGGGGGGAGATTGGATTAGCAGTTGAGAGATCAGAAGCCCGGCCCAACTGGGAAGGGTGGATCAGACAGGCGAGGAGCGGGGAGATCAGAAGCCCCGCTCAGCCGTGGAGGGGCTCGGGCAGGTCGCGACAGCTCACAGGGGCGACAGCAAACGGGGCGAGGGGTTTGCCAGCGCTGCCTGCGCCTGCTGAGCTTCAGTGTGCGCCGGTGCGCGGGTCTGCATCCCCCCGTGAGCGCACTGCGTCCGCGGCGCCCCGAGCCTGCCCGCCGCGCTTCCCGGGGATGCCATCTGCGGGCGCCGCCGCAATTACTCCGTGTTTCAGCCGAGAGTTCCCCAGAGCTGCTAAAATGCTGCAATCACTGCTAAGACCCGACTGCAGTGCTGTGAAACGCTTCCTCCCACCTGCAGACACCATTCACCAAAGGCTGCGTTTGGCGAAATAGAGCCTTGACATCCTGCTCCTGCCCACCCGAGCGTGGAAACGCGGCAGCCGTGAGGGGGAGGAAGCTGTTTAACACAGATAACTGATAAAACAGCAGCTGTGCTGCTTCAGCTCACACGCTCCTTCACAGGCGGCACACTGGGGTCCCCGGGCAGGCCCAGCACCCCTGGAGCCCACCCCCGGTCCACCTCTGCGCTGCTTCTGGGAGCACCAAGCCCAGGACAAACAGACCCGTCGGCTGTGCTGGCAGCCGTCCCCCGCCTGCTGTGGCCTCGGGGAGCCCCAGCCTGTGCACAGCAGCCCCCCAGGAGGGCGGGCTGGGGACTGGGGGTGGCACATGCCTGGTACAGGGGACAGCTCTGGCTGCAGGTGGGTCCCTGCCTCTGCTGCCAGCAGTTAGGCAGCACTTCAGAGGCTTGTGCTTCTCTGTCTGATTTTCCCAAAGGAGAAACAGAAGTGAAGATGGACAGAAAAGCTTCCTAGAGTAGGGAGCACTGATCACTTCTCTGAGTATATGCTGTCCTGACAATTGCCTATTAATATTGTCTTTCTTGTGCTTCTTTGATTCCTCCCCTTAAGCAATGTGGCTTTGGTTCCCAGTGCTGCTTTCTATGGTGAAAACACCTGAACACAATGCAGAGGTGCTGGGTCACCCCCAGAGCTGCAGGAGTACCTGGTGGGGGAGGTGGCTGGGGGTCACTCAGTGCTGCCCCTAGACCCTGTGACCTCAGTTTTGGATTTGGTTGCTAATGCAACCTTTGATTGAAGGGATGGAGCTCTGGCTTCCTGGTGCTCCCACCTTCAGAGATGTCACCTAGGGCCTTTGCCAGGTGGACCTTGGCCACTGTAACTGGTGAGGACACTTTGTGCTGGCTCTTTCCAGTGCAGACTTTGGTGTCCTCCAGGTGCTGGGCAGAGCCATGGGTGGCTGGATGGAGGCAGCTTTATGGAGCATGTCTAATTGTTTCGTTGTGCCTTTCAGGCCCTGAAGGTGGGCTCAGGCTCTGAGGATGCGGGATCAGAAAGAGAGGGAGTGAAGCAGGACCATTCAGAGCAGCCTTGGGTTTGGTTTTGTGGTCACAGCCAGGACTTGGATGAGCCTTTTGTAGAATTTCTGGATGTCTTCCTGTCCCTCACCCGCATTCTTCTGTTCTAGTCTAGGTTTCTTATTTTCTGATGTTTCACTGACAGGGGAGATGTGCCTCTCTGGGCTGGAGGGCACTGCAACACAAGCTGGGCATTCCTGTGCCGGCTCCAGCCCCCCTGCCATGAGGTGCACTGGAGCCAACGGGGTTTGATCCCTCTGGATCTGCTCCAGCCTGGCTCAGTCCAGCTGATCAGGGCCTCCTCTGCACCCTGTGGGAGAGTAACACATCTCTGCCCTATGGGAGGTGTAAAAGGGAATCTGTTGGCACACGGAAAATACAGATGAGAGGAATGCTGCCGTTTGGATGATGTCCTTGTTCTTCAGTCAAAATGGTTTGATCGCAGAGATGGGAAAATTATTTATATGCAGCTGATTTGAGAGACACAAATAGAGGGAAGGGAGGTGCTTTGCCTGGATGACGATGCCGTGGTTTTGGCCATACTAGGTCCAGTATACAAAAAGCTGAACTTAAAGCAGCCCATGGGGAAGACACTGCCAGCACCACACCTGGCATCTCAAACCCCTGCCATCCTGAGACCCTCGTGTCCAGGACACTGTCTCCCTGCACTGGAGGCACACAGACCTCCAGTCCATGTGCTTGGGGTTTCTAAAGCCACAGCAGATCCCGCCCCAAGGAAGCTGCAGCTGCTGGGGCTTGGGATGAGCCTGCAAGATGGTTTAAATGGAAAGCTAAGATGAGCTCAAGCAAAAAGGCAACAGCAGAGGAAGAGGAAACCTGTAAAACCTTTGAGCCATCTTATTTGCTAAGCTGATAAAAGGTAAAGTGCATAAATGTATGAAAAGGGGAAATCCCTGCTGTATTCATATAGACTGCTTATGGTTTGACAGTTAAGTAAATATAGTTCAGAATAAGACCAGTTTAAAGGGAATCTGAGAACATAATGAGTCTCAGAGAATTGACTGGCTAGCTTTCATTTGAGATTACAAAACCACAGTGTAATATAATGTTTAAATACAAATGTGGCTTCGATATTACATAAAATTACCAAACTGAGATAAAACCACTGATCTGCCCTAGCATCAGCTGATAATCCTATTACTGAGTTAATATATCCACATGTGTTATGATCACCCTTTTCCACTAACTTGACAGGCTAAGGGAAGCAATAAAAAATGTCAGAAAGGAAGCACATGTTGCTTTTAAAGCTCACCAAACTGCAAAGCCTGGTGTAAAGCAAAACCTGGTGGCCCAGGCTATACTGTGCTGCCAAAATGTTGTCGCCCTGGCATTGGATGGGGCAGGAGGGAGTTCTTGATTTTGGGTGTCTGGAAGAGGCTGGGAGGATGCTTGACAGTGCTGGTGTCAGCCTTCATGAAGCGCGGGGAAGACTTCATGTTCCTGGGCAGGGAACATGACACTGAACTCTTGAATCCGTTGCGGAAGGAAGGGAGGTGAGAGGGGTGAAGGTGTGTGGTGGCTGCTGGTTTTCAGAAGGAAAGCACAGGTTTTTCGTCTCTTGTGGTACGTGTGACTCTTGGGCTGAGGCAAAGTAGTGCAAAGACTGTGTGCTGGGGCGTGGTGTATTCCCACAGCGGATTCATCTGACACTCTATTGCATCCTTTCACGTGGTTTGAAGGGGACAAAGTGAAGAATTTACTGCAGTGAAGAATTTACTGTGGCTTTGGTCTGTCAGTGTTGTTGTTGGGAGATTGAAAAATCCCCCTTGTTTGGCTGCCAGCTTTGCCCAAGTGATGCACTGTTCTAACACAGCCATCCTGGCTGCAGCATCCTGGGAGGGTGCAGAGGAACATGCAGGAGGAGCAAACGCTCCCCAGACGCATCCACATCCATCTGCAGCATCTCTAAGGGGGCAGATGTCCAGCACCAGGGAGCCAGGAGGAAGCAATGAGCATTAGGAGGTCAGGGAAAACAGTTACAAATGAGTAACAGTAATCTAAATTGAATATGTCCTTTTTCAGTGGAGTTTCTGCCCAAATGGTCACCCCTTATGTCAGTGTTCTGGGGTGAGAACCACGTTTTGTGGTCAACCAGGGGCTACAGCTGGCAAAGGGACCAGCACAAGGGATGCTTCTTTGAGGCATCTGTAGGTGTGGTGCAATCAGAACGCTGCTATTGCTCCTCTGGGACCATTTTTTGGTGGGTGGGAACAGTGGGCAGCATTTTCAGCACTTTGGCATCTTCAAGGTCTCCCACTGGTACAGTCATCTGGCTGCCTCGGAGGGGCTCAGAGGTGAAGGGTGGGGGACTGCTGGTCACACCCCAGGGGTGTTGCAGATCTCACAGTGTTATTTGCAAAACATGCCAAGATGGCTTGGCCCAGGGAAAACAAATACCTTCACATCCGTGTTCACAGCCAAAATGATTTGCTTAGCTTTGAATTGTAGTCCAAATGTTTTGAACTCTGGGATAATGCTGCTCAGCAAACCCAGTACCTGAAAGGCCTCTTTTATGTGACTATTACTTTGGTGACCAAAGTGCCAGGGTTTTACAAGAGCTGCTTATCCTTTGATAAAACAAAATCAGTGAATTTATGCTGACAGCTTCAGATGCCGTGGAAACCTGAGCAACCTTTCACCAGCATATGTTTCTTGCTGGATTCTTCCTCAAGAACAAACCACAGAAGCATCTTTAGTAATTTAATGAGCAATAAAGGAAACTATAAAAAACCAAGGATAATTAAATGCAATGATAGATTTTAGCACCCTAAATGGTTACCAGAAGTGCTTAATCAAAACTAAGGTTTCTGCTAGGCAGAATGAATGGTTCTTTGTTGCCCCATAATAGAAAACAATTAAAAATAAAATGCAGGGAAATATTTGGGATACATTGGAATAACAGAATCATTAAAAACCATCACAGCCTGCCTCCTAATGCCCCTCTGATGCTTGAATAAAACAAATAAAACAAAGCAAAATTAGGGAGCTAGTTTGTATATTGCTTTGATCTTTGTTTCACCTTTTGAAGATATTTATGAAGAGTGCTTTAAGAACTTGGCATCTAATTTTTTGATTGGGAAGAAGAAAAAATAGATTGTCAATGCTAGAGGTTAGTCAGGTATGTGATTTTTTTTCCCTTCAGCCTCCTGATGTGGGAGGTATATCCCAGAGCATGAAACACTGGCTACCTAGGCAGAATGAAGGGATGTGTGTGTGTGTGTGTGCTGTCAGGGTGGAGGGTACACACACTCCAGCCGTGCTGCTGCTCTCATTTCAGCAGGAACAGGAAACTAAGGAAGGCAACAGAACTGCCACGAATTCTTTCTCAGTACAACAGTGTTTGGAAAATCTGTGGATTAACGAAACATTTTGTGCAATAGCATGATGCTAATTGTTTACACTAAGCCACATTTGCTTCTGTAATTTGCCTTATTTGGTAAATTCTTTAGCTTATAATTGTCATAGAGTATTAAAGAAATGAGGAAATATGGAGACTGTCGAGGCAATCCTGTGCAGATGATGCTCAGGTGTGATTCAGGGTGACCTAATCAGTAAACTCAGGCACTCATTCCTCAGGTACAAAGGTGCTTGAAATTATGTGGAAGAATTATGTGAGTTGTAATTGTGACAGTTCATGGCCTGATCCTGCCCTCACTCCTGCACGAGCCCTTCCTGAGACCAGGAGGGAAGGGATGGGGAGAGCTGCCAGACCCTTGGTCTCTTCTGGTGGTACCTGAGTAAGCACAGTGTTTTTCATGAAAACATCTTTTTTGAAAAAAATCAAGAGGGATCTTTGCACTGGGTTCGAGTTACTCGACTGTCCACTGTCCAGAGCTGGGCTTGTTGTTTGTGCTGGAAATCTGTAATGCCCAGTGAGAACCTTGGGAAGCCTTTGGGCAAATACCAGGGCAGAGCTTGGGTGCATAAAGGGGCGTGAGCAGCCTTTGCTGCAGCTGCTCTCAGCACTGTCACTGGTGTGGGGTGTGTGTTGACTCTTCCTTCATCAAACACCAACACTTTCTCCTCTTGGTGCTTTTACTGAACAAATCCCCCAGCAGCAAGAAAGCTGGAAGCAACTTCTGTGTATGCCACAGGTGAAGTGTTTGGGCTCATTTCTCCTGGCTGCCCCTTTACAGCTCAGCCAGTACCCGGGATGATTCCTCTAGAGGTACTTTCCCAAGGATGTAGGCTTTTCCCAGTTGATTCAGGATAAGCTGGGATATGGTCAGAAACTTTCTTGGAGTAAGCTAGTGTAGTGCTTTTGAAGATAATAGTGGGGCCTGTTAAATCATGAGATACACAGGGAAACATAATTTTTCCTATATGAAAAAATACAGAGCAGCCTGGCATGTCTCAGAAAGGGCAGGTGTCAGTGGGGGAGGTAACTTCTCCACAGGCAGTGGCGTGGGAGGCCAGTGCAGCCCTGTCATTGCTGCAGGGCATGGCCTCGTTGCCCCGTGGCTGAGGCTGTTTCTCCTCCTGGCCCTGCCACAGACTTGCCTGGGCTCTCTCCCTCAGGATTCTGCCACTCAGCAGGGTCTCACCATGCATGCAGGATGCCAAATTTCATCTCAGTATCCCTGGCTGTGGGACCCTTCTCCTTCCCCAGAGATCCTGCAGGGACCCTGCAGCGGGTGCATCTCTGCGCCCTGCTGCAAGGCGCCGAGGAGCTCAGCAGCCCTGCCCGGCAGCTGCTTTCTGGGGAGAAGCTCTAGAGGAGGGGATCCCGGCGGCCCCAGGAAGGGCTGTCCTGTGCCAGCTGCTGCGGGGGTGGAATCGGTGCTGGGGCCATCGGGGGGATGCTGGGGCCATCAGGGGGTGCTGGGGCAGTCAGGGGGTGCTGGGGCAGTCAGGGGGTGCTGGGGCAGTCGGGGGGTGCTGGGGCTAGCAGGGGGTGCTGGGGCAGTCAGGGGGTGCTGGGGCAGTCAGGGGGTGCTAGGGCAGGGGTGCTGGGGCCATCAGGGGGTGCTGGGGCAGTCAGGGGGTGCTGGGGCAGTCGGGGGGTGCTGGGGCCATCAGGGGGTGCTGGGGCAGTTGCGGGGTGCTGGGGCTATCAGGAGGTGCTGGGGCAGTCAGGGGGTGCTGGGGCAGTCGGGGGGTGCTGGGGCCATCAGGGGGTGCTGGGGCAGTTGCGGGGTGCTGGGGCTATCAGGAGGTGCTGGGGCAGTCAGGGGGTGCTGGGGCAGTCGGGGGGTGCTGGGGCCATCAGGGGGTGCTGGGGCAGGGATGCTGGGGCTATCAGGGGGTGCTGGGGCAGTTGCGGGGTGCTGGGGCAGTCAGGGGGTGCTGGGGCAGTCAGGGGGTGCTGGGGCAGTCGGGGGGTGCTGGGGCCATCAGGGGGTGCTGGGGCCATCAGGGGGTGCTGGGGCAGTTGCGGGGTGCTGGGGCAGTCAGGGGGTGCTGGGGCAGGGATGCTGGTGGGGGCGCGGCGCGGGCAGAGCGGCCCCAGCGTTGTCAGAGGTGCAGGGTGGAACCAATGCTGTGCACTTCAAAGCTGCCCCGTGTCCGAGCCCGGCCGCAGCTTTTTCAGCAGCGATTAGACACGAAGGTAGGTAGAGGAGCGGAAATGCCGGGCCGTGCCCCCCGCGCCCCGCCAGCCCCTTTGTGCTCCCTGCCGCAGCCCCGGCCAGGAGCAGCCCGGCCTTTTTGCTCGTATTATTCTCACCATCTCCCTGACAGGCGTAGTAATATATCAAGCTATCTCAAGCTGGGACTGTTTGAATGAGGAGAGATTAAAAAAAATATTAAGAATGAGATTTAAAGTGTCTCAGCAGAGGTTGGTGCTGCAAACTGCTGCTTCAGGAGGGTGCAGGGATAGAGGAGCCGAAATTGCTCCAGGGAGATGGAGGCTGCCCTCAGGAGCAGCAGAGCTGAGCATCGCCGGGCACGCATCGTCGCTTAATACAAGTTGTCCAAGAGGGCAGAGTGTGTTTATGATCAGATAGGACTCTCCTACTGCTGCATTTAAAATGTACTTTTTTTTACTTTGACTCAGCAACTATTCTGATGGGAGGAAGAACATCACCCTTTAAGGTCTGAGATCTAGTTAAATGTTTTCAGCATAAAATCCCCAGGCAATATCTTCATATCCTGCTGCAATGATATTTCAGTCTCCTATGCCCAGTGGAGTTGTGTCCTGGATCACTAACACTGGTCAGAATCCAGCCATATTTTAGTGAGGGGAGGAGGGGGTGGTGGGGAAAGGGAGGGAGGGAGAATAATCAAATATTCTCCTTTTTTTTTTTTTTTAATTAGGCTTATTTGTTCTTAGTTTTACTTATGGCTATTCACAAAATATTTTCTTAAGAGTATCTGCTCTTGATGCTATGTAAAGATTGACAGTCTGCAGCATCATAAAGGAAATGTATCTGAAACACTTGCTCCGTGGAGTCTCAGAGGCACCAGGCTGTCCAAAACTGTTAATGCAGGCAGGCTGCTGCTAAAGAGGCTTTTGCAGCTCCATCAGATGTATTAATTTTGAAGGGTGTTTCTTTGAGTATTAAGCCTTTCTCATGCTACATGCTGTTGGCACTCTTTTGTCTTACAAACCTTTTAAAATTTATCCCAGGACACTTCAAGTTGAGGCTTTCTCCTTTTTTGGGGGGAGGATTTTTTTTTTTGAGCACTGCCTATTTCTGTCTTAACTCAATAAATGAAGAGCGGATGAAGGGCTGAGTGAGAATTTCAAGCTCCCTGCAGGATAGTTTTGGAAAAGATTATATGGAAAGAAGAAAAACAAAAGCACATGTGGTGAAAAATATGCATATTTTACATCACCATTTTGTATGGTAAAAGGGGCTGTTTTGTGTGTATTTTCAAGATGTAGAGGGAACAAAATTATTCAAATATTCTGGCAACTCCTGCGCACTTTCTGGTTGTTTTTTTTTTTTTTTGGTGTATCATGAAGCAGCTGGGTAGGACAGTAATTAAAAAGCAGTGGGTTTGCCAGTGGTCATAAAAAATTTCCATGGTTACCGAGGTAGTGTACCTAAAGAACTCAAAATATGTTCAAAAATTAAGTTTCTTTGAAATTAAAGCAGAGGTATGTTGAGTAACTGCTGTTTAAGTTTATTATTTTAGGAAAATTGGGACTTGATCTGGTGCTGGTGCAATCAGAGCCAGTGACCCTGCAGCACACCTGCTGATAGCCAGTGGGAACCTGTTCCTTGTCTCAAACTCTGTTTGAGGGGATTGCCCAGAGAAGGGTGGCTGCCCATCTCTGGAAGTGCTCAAAGACAGGGCGGGCACCAGGGCTTGGAGCAGCCTGGATGAGTGGAAGGTGTGCCTGCCCACGGCAGGGGGTGGGAATTATATGATTCTTAAAGTTGCTTCCAACTCATTCTATTCTTCTATGATATTGGCAATATTTGAGGTTTGTTGGGGTTACCATGAGGGTCTGGGCCAAATATTAGAATCTCCACTTTTGGGGAAAAAAATGGGATTTGGAGAAACAAGAAGTTCTTTTTAATGAACTACATGCATTCTTCAGAAAGAGCTGTGTGATTTCCAAGCTTAGCTTGTGAATCAAAGGAGCTGAACCCCCCATCCTCCCCGGTGTCTCAGGCAGGGGCTGCTGCAGTTGGCTGGGGACGGGGTCTGTGTCCATGGGCTGCTCTCCTGGAGGGAAGATCCCAGCCTCCAGCGTGGTGATTCATGTCTGAGAGGAGCTGGAGGAGCTGACATGGAAAGGCTGCCTGCTCAGTGTCTCCTCTACAGAGAGTGCTATTAAACCTGACTGTTAAAGGCACTGCGAAGTCCTGGGAGATGAGACACGCAGCCAAGAAGCCCTTGTGGCTGGGCTGTGTGTGCCTCCCAAGGTGAAACGCTGCAGCATCTGCTGCTCAGCTGCTCTGAGGCTGCTGCCAAGCCCGGAGAGTCCACAACCCCCTCGCTGCTGTAGCAGGACCTCTCCTGCCTGTCTGACCCTGTGCTCAGCTTCTGGCTGCCCCCAAGCCGGTGTGCCCACACTGACCAACAACGCCTTGGTTTAATGTATACTGAAGCAGGTTTGCCATGCTTTGCTCATGAAGTGCTGTGTGAAGAATGTATTAATGTTCTTGAGAAAAGTCTATTTGGGCAGAAAAATGCCAACAAAGTGTGACCAAATCCATGCAAGAAGGACATAATTCCTTTTTCTCCAACTCAACAGAGCTGTCCCAATGCCAACACGATGAGAAGTGTTGAAGGCTCCTAAAATATCAAATGAAACAGCCAATCTTAAATATTCAAGTTCACCAATTAGAAACGTTTTTGCATTTCCTGATGATGAAATACCAAGTAGCAATTTCTGCTCCTTTCTTCATAGGCCCTGCATTCCCTTGAAGGGATTGAGATTCATGGACTAGAAGGTAACGACGGGGAATGTAGAGAACTTCAGATGCAAGAAGGGAAGCAGTCCATGTGTGATTGAGTTATTATTTGTGATTGAATTATTATTTGCTTTCCAGCTTCTTTATACCTTGATTTTCTCAGACTTGTGTTTTGAGTACTTGGAGCTGCAAGGCCAAGTACTCTGCTGCTTCTCCAGCAAACACCCCTGCACGAGGTGGCAAAAGACATTAGGGGGAGAGAGAAGGTCTCATTCATCTTCATGCCTTCCCCTATAAAACGGGAACATCTGTGAGTTTTGTCTAAGGAAGATGCTTGTAGACAGAATGATTGTTAATGTACCACTTTCTGAGGGTAAACAGTTTCTTGATGTTCACCCGGAATTCTCATTTATCTTGCTGTTTTGCTTCTCTCTCCCCCCTGGGGAGCATACATGGGTTTCCGTGTTTCTCTTCTCTTCTCTGAGCTCCTGAGGGGTTGCTGAAGGCTGCTCCTGCTGCAAAGGGCCTGCGGGGATGGGTGTGGGTGCTGGAGCAGCCCCGGCCCCAGCAGGAGCTCTGGGTGAGCACTGGCCAGAGGTGCTGAGCCTCTGGACTCTGTGTCCCACGGGCAGATGGAGCTGGAGAGGGGAGAGCTGCACCCTCAGGGAGCCCTGGGGTGAGGGGAGAGCTTGGAGGCACCTCCGAGCCCCTCTCCAGCCCATGCTGAGGGACAGGGTGCCTCATGATGGCCGGTGTGGCTCTGCAGAAGGGCCCCTGTGGGGACAAGGTTTCCCAGGGGGACAGCTCAGCAGAGCTGGCCCAAGAGCAGCACGGTGCAGAGCAATGCTGCTGGTACCCTGCTGCTCTCCCGGGGAATCAGGCACGTCTGGGGAAGCACAGGCACAGCCTGTGTGGATTTGGTTGCCAGTGTTGTCACCTCCTGTGCCATCTTCAGTGCGGCTCAGCAGAATGAGGGGATGAGCCTGGGCTGGTCCCAGCACGTTGCCAGCTCCTGCCTGGAGGTGGTTTCTGTGCTTGAAGGGTCTCATAAACTGAGGGGGCAAAGCCATTTCTTTCCTTTCCATTCCTGTGCTGCTGCCTGAGGCCCATCTCTCCCACAGTCAGCTCCTCCGGCCCCATCTTTCCCTGCTCTGGCAACTGTGAGGCTTTTGGCAAAAGGAGTCCCCAGATAACGATTTTGTATACGCAAACCATGTGGCTTTAATGGAATTACCTCAGCCCTGGAAGTAAATAATTTATAGGAAAAAAAAAATAAACAGAGAGCAAGTTGTCTAACTGCAATGCTTGCTGTGGGGCCAGGAATGGGACTGCTGGGCAAAGCATCCAAGCCCAGAAGAGCTTGGATGGGAAGGGGGATGCTTCAGAAAAGCTGTGGTCTGGGCAGGGGTCTGGGGAGCCGCCTGCTGACTGCCTACGGTGTGTCTGTCTGTCTGTCTGTCCATCCAGTGGGGCATTTCCGAGGTTGCCTCCCGGCAGCCTTGACCGTGAAACCCGAGCCCGCGCCGCTTGACCTGAATTTCCGAGGCACCCGCGGCAGCCCCTCGTGTCACCGAGCCCCGATTGAAACCCGACCTCTGTCACTAATGGCATTAACGGGAGCTGCGGGCTCGGCCGGCGGCAGCTGAGGGTGCCCCGAGGGTCTGGGGGGGATGCCCGGAGGGAACGCGGGGTGCCTGGAGGGCGAGGATGGGTATTCAGAGGGGGAAGGACGGGGGCGCAGCGCGGGGGATGCAGGATGCATAGAGGGGAGGATGAAGGGGGTCCGAAGGGATGTGGATGGAGGGGTGCCTGAAGGGGAGCATCACGGTAATGTGGGGTGCCTGGGATTGGGAATGGAAGGTGCCCAGAGCGGGAGGAGGGGAGGAGAGCCCGAAGGGATGCGTAAGGGGGATGGCGATAAGAGATGCCTGGGGGGGAAGATGAGGGGTGCCCAGAGGGGTGCCCAGAGGGGTATGAGACATACTGGGTGCGAGGGTGAAGGGTCCCCGGAGTACGGAGGGGTGCCTGCAGGGGTACACCGAGAGGGATGAGGCGTGCCTGGAGGGGTGCACCGCTGGGGACGCAGGATGCTGCTCGGGGGCATCACCAGAAGGTGATGAACGGAAGGGTGCCCGGGCAGGAGCAGGCGTGCACGGAGCGGGGTTCAGGGCCAGCCGCCGCGCCTCCCGCCCTTCCCGGTGAGCGCATCCCCGCTCCGCGGCGCGGCTCCGCCCGGCCCGGCCCGGCCCGGCCTGCCCGGGGAGCCGCAGCCGGTCTCCCGCTGGCGGGGGCACTTCGCGCCGGGGAAGGCGGCAGCGGAGATTTACGATGCGGGAGGACAGAGCGTGAAAGCAGTATATCATCATCAGGTTGGGCTGAAAGAAAGAAAACATATCTTCAACAAAAAGAGGGGCTTCGCAATTCAACTGCGTTGTTAGGACAACGCAAACTATCCTTGAAATGATTAGTTCCACTTCAAAGGCATTTACATTCAACAGGGGCAGACGCAGCCTCTTTTTATGTCGCCAGAGGAGGAGGAAAAATAATAATAATAAAAAAATAGCGAGGAGGAGGTGGGGAGGCTTTGTGCTAAGAAGAGTCATATGTTTGCTTCTTCTATTTATTTTTCCTCATTCAGGGGACACTTGTGTAAGACAAACACGGTGTTGGCAGCCGCGGGGCTCGGGCTGCTGGACAGAGAGGTGGCGAGGGGTGGCCCGGCAGGCAGCCTGGGGGCTGTGCTTGCACTCCCCCACCCCTTCCAAAGGAGAAGTGAAAAGACAACAGGGGAAAAAAAAGGGAGAAAAAGAAGGAAAAAAATTTCCCTGACCTCAAGAGCTGTCTTTCCTGGGACATCTATTATTAACTTGAGGAAGCATGACGTATGTTCGGTCGGATCACAAAGACTCAGGGTATCCTGACAGAGTTTGGGAAAGATTTGAGGACTGAGATGTCCCCACTTTGTGATGGCCTGGGCTGGAAAGAAGTTTTTGCATCTGAAATCACGTATCTAAACTGCTTCCCAGAGGCCTCTGCATGGGAAAACCCATTTTTTGTGTTCCAGGTTATCCTGAATGGATAAAGAATGTGAAAGAAGAGAAAGGTTCCAACATTAGCCCAGAGGCAACATTTACCATACCCCTACTGCTTTCTCAAAATCCAGCCCATCTCCACTTTCTCTGATCACCTGAAATGTGTTGGCCCAGCATATGAATATGTGTAGTGGCAGGCAGGAGGCTTGGCTCTCTCCCTCTTTTCCTGTTGCTGGTTTCTGCCTGATGTTTTGCAGCTCATCCTTGGGTTAGACCTCATCATTCTGTTGGAGAAGAAAATTGAAATTGTAAAAGATCCTGGGCAACAGCTTTCTAAAATATTTTGTCTCCCACAGCTATCTCAACCCATATGAACTGAATTAGTCTCAATACTGGTGCTGATCAAAAATCTTTCTTTCAAGTCACTTTTGTGGGGAGGTTAACACTTTGCACATTTGAAACCAAACAACTATATTAGGGTTTTTTAAAACAAAACAAAACATTTTTAAGGTGCTGTGAACATTTTAATGCCTGCACCCATAAATTCTCTGCTCTAGCCTTATTGGGAAGCCAGAGATGATGTTGGCCCCAGCTTTATGAAAAAATAACAACATGCAAGTTAGCGCTTGAAAATGAAATCCTTATTCCAGTCAAACTGTAGCTGGAGTCAAGGTTTAACTCATCCATGATCCTTGTTTTAGGCTTTGAACATGTGTGTGAGTCATTTCTGATCATTCCAAGAAATTTTCTTCTTTTTTTTCACCTCTTTTCCCATTCTCTCTTATTTTCATCAATCTTCTCCTCACAGGCATGGGGAGGCTCAAACAGGGAGAGCTGGAGATGTCAGCATTCCCTTTCAGTTACTTTCAGGCAGGTTTTGTTCATTTCAGATATTTTGTTTGCTCTGGAGAGCTGTGGCCCAAGGAGAACCAGTCCAGTTCTGCATCATGTTGGGACCATGTGCGTTGAGGAATCGTGCTGCAGCATTGAGAGACAGAGCTCAGAGATTAGAAATGGGCCTTCCTGTGATGTCAGCTCTTGTGGTGGTTGGGTGACCAGCAGAAATGTGGCCTCAAGTGTGGCAGTGGCTTTAGAGACAAAAGTGGTAACATTTTTTATTTTAGCAGGTGAACACCATCAGGCTGGTACTCTGGAAAAAGAAAGATATAAAATGACAAAAATCCTAATAAAAATAATATGGTCTTGAAAACTAACAACAACCAAAAAAAAAAAAAAAGACGTAATCTTGAAAAGAATATTGGACTGGGGGAGATGGGAGAAGTGCTGGCTGCTGTGCTGTGTGAGGGCTCAAAGGCGAAGCTGCCAGAGCTGCCAGCCTGAGACATGTTAGCCACCAGTGTTAGTTTTCATTCCTGAAGATAAAGACACTTTTTCAGTCAGAAAAATGCATTTTTATTGAATTCCCTGCAAGTTCATACTTTTAAAATGTGTTTTCCATTTCTGACTTTCTTGTTTTATGAAACACTGGAAACATGAGAGCTTTTCAAATATCCTTGAGAATGATGGGAGCTTTACATTTGTTCTGTCATTTACTCTGTCATTTATTGAGGCCTTATCAGGAAACAAAAGCTGGTGTGTGTTTTAGCTCTACAGCATCTTCTAATGCGGATCTTTCTCCTCTTCTGGGTTTTATTGTTATTCTGCCATCCTGTCCCTAAAATACCAGTGAGGCTGCTAGGGCTGCTGGCTGCAGGAAGGAGGGAAGTGCCCCCGGGCCTCCCAGGTTTGGGTGCTTGTAAAGGAGAGAGTGAGGCTGGGTGAGCCATCAGCATCTTGCATCCCCTGAGTTTGAGAGTAGTCCTTAAAGCGGTAGTTTGTTTACCTCAGCTGATCAATGCCTGTCCCTGACCTGGCATTTACTAGGACCAGCTTTTGGTTTTGCAGGCTGATGCTGATGACTGTGGCATCACCCAAGGCGCATTTTTTGGAATAGGAATGAGGAATGTGGCTGTTGGTGAGAAACTCACCCAGCTGCTCCAGATCCCTTTACAGATCTGCTGATCACAGCCTCCCCAGTGGCAAGGCAAAACCTGGGCAAACAGGAAAATCCTCTTGGATATGGGCGTTCAGCCCAAAGCTCTGATGCTCTGGTCCTGGCACAGGGCAAGCAGAGAGCGAGAGGAGCAGTGTGGAGGGAGCGGGCCAGGTGAGGAACGCCCTCCCCCATGGGGTCTCTTCCCCCCTTGTTATCCCCTTGTCGTTCCCTTTCTCTGATTTTTGTGTGTGTGCGCGTCTCCCTCCCCTCCTCCTTGTCCGCGCAGCTCCTCTCCCATTCTTGTCTCGCTCCACCCTCCGTTTCTCCTGTCTGGCTGCCCCCTCCCCTTTTGTCCCGCTCGGCTGCTCGGCATCGCTTTTGTGTGGTAATAGCAGCGGCTGCCTCCGGCTCCGGGGTCCCAGCGCGGCTGCCGTCGCCCCCGCCCTTCCCTCATCTGCTCGGGCCGGGGCGGCTGCTCTGTCCCGGCCTGCCGGCACCCGGGGCTGGCCCCGCTCCGGGATGCGCTCCCCGCAGCCGGGAGAGGGGACACTCCTGGCCAGTGCCCCGCTGCCCCGCGTTAGCTCCGAGAGCACAGGGGCCGGGCGGTGCTGCGGCCAGCCGGAGCCGCCGCACGGTCTGCCCGGTTCCCCGGCCGCGCCGAGCGGCTCTCCCGGAGCTGCGGCACCCGCGTGGCAGGAGCCCGGGAATGACACTCGCACCTCCGCGGGGGTGTAGGGGCCCCCTGTGTTTCCATCCCCACCTGAAGTGTTTCTTGTTTTGTGTTACGTTCAACTTAAACAGTCAGGAAAGAAGTTTCAGCGGGAACTTTTCCTTTGGCGTGGGGAATTTGCTGTTTGTGGCACGGCAGGGGCCGGTGGCTCGCAGCGGGCTCTGGGAATCGGCCTTTGCTGTCTCCGAGCACATCCCCGCGAGCTGTGCGGGGGCTCCCTGCCGCAGGAGCACCCCCGTCCCTCCAGGAACGCCGTGAGGTGGGGCAGCAGGTGACAGGGGTGACAGACACCCGCATCAGCGCTCCTTCCCACCGCCCGCTTCGCGTTCCCAGCTCCCGCCGGGCAGCAGCTCTGCCGGGCGCCGAGCACCACCAAGGCTAATTCTCTCAGGAGCCACAGCTGCCCCTTTCCCCGCAGTGACAGCTTGCCACATGCTTTATTGCTCCTCTCCCTCCCGGGAAGGCTCCGGTTGCTCTCGGGAGCCGCCACGCTCGGCCGAGCGCGTCGCGCAGCCCCGCGGAGCGCGGCCGGAGCGGGGACGGCTCGGCTCGGCTCGGCTCGGCTCGGCTCGGCTCGGCTCGGCTCGGCTCGGCTCGGCTCGGCTCGGCTCGGCTCGGCCCGGCTCGCGTGGCTCGGGAATGTGCGCTGCTGCCCCGTGTCACATCTGCTTTCCTAGGAGCCTGCCCCGGCTCTGTCCCGGGCAGCTCCGGGCTGCGGCCGGTGCCCGCGCCGAGGCTGGCAGCAGCCTGCCCCTGCCCGCCCGGGGATGCCGGCATGCCGTCAGGGGATGCTGCGCGTCAGCCAGGGCACGCTGAGACCTTTGGCCGCGAGGAAAGCGGCAAAAGGTGATGGAACCTGCCTCTGGTGAACGCCAAACAGTGGCAGAAAATGCTAAGGAGGCTGAAAGAAAAGCAGCCAGTTATGGGATTTTTTTTTTTTCCTCAAGAACTAAACTGTTTTCCTCTGAAACTGTTCATGGTCATTTGTAAGTAGTCTGTGCACTGCAGCTATGCTTAGATTTAAAGGTGGAAACAATAGGAGTGAGTGAATGCAATTTTCTTAAACTCCTCCTTTTTGAGACTTCTTGAAATATTTTTTTCTCTGACATGGCTTTCTCTCCTCTGAGGTGAGCAAGTTAGAAAAATAGCAGACATAGAAGGAGTAAATGCTAATGGGGTGTATGGGATGTTAAATGAAGTATTTATGTTACACGCTGATGGATTTCGTTTGTACAGCTGAGGTAATCATTCCCACAGTAAGAATAAAAATATATATGTTTATAAATGTATGTATATATACATAGACTGAGATATAGGTGGCTTGAGAGCTTGTGGATGTTCAGACACGTGTGTGGTAGGTGGAGAGAGAGAAACAGAAATCCACCTGTGCTACTGTAGTTTTGGTTTGCAGAGTGGTGGGCTGGAGTGAGCGAGTCTCTGATACACCCCACGGGTTCCTCTTTGTTTAAAAAATAGATCTCCCTTAAAGCCCACCGTAGGCTGAGATAAAACAAGGCAGATTCTAATGAGCACCAAGAGGTTTGAGTCCCCCGAGGAGGAGCTGTGTGCAGGTTTCCACAGCGTGCTGACCTTTTGTGTGAGTGCTTCAGCCTGCCACAGAGGCAGCCTGCGTGACCTTCTGGAGTGTGCAGGAGTTGCAGTGTCCTGGAGAGAAATCCTGTCCCTGCTGAACCCGCTGCAGCATGCCAATGCCAGCCAGAGCCAGAGCCAGCATCAGCAGCACTCGATTTTCTGGAGATCACACAGCATCACTGCTGTCAGAAAGGAATATAAAAGCCTGTTTTTATTAATCTAGTACAGCCTTCTACGTATTAAAAAATAGTTGTGCTATTAATAATGAATTTGTCACATTTCTCTGTCAGTTCCAATTTGTGTTCCTTCCCAGCTGGCAGCAGGTTTGTTAGCAGTGCAGTGGGAGCTGGCAGAGCTCTTACCTGGCACCTTGGCTTCTCCTCTCTGCCCTGTGTGCAGCTCCCAGCACATCTGGGTGTTGCTTGCCAGGGGCTGCATCCCTCCCACTTTCCAGAAAAGTGCCCTGGTTCTTAGTGCCATAAGGAAGGGGAGGCTTAGCTGGCAAGTGTGCCCGAGAGGTGTTTTCTATTCCTTGGAATACTAAAAAGAATCAGAGCAGTGAATACACAGGTTTTAAATGAAATAACCTGGTCAGACTTTTTTCACTCTGAGGAGTTAAGAAGTTGATCATGGATGTCACTGGGTAACTGGTAAGGCAGTAACTTAAACATTCCCAAATAAATCTGCTTTTCCTCCACTGAGACCAGATTTAAGTTTGAAGTAACGGAGCCCAGGGGATTGCATCAGGTACCTGTGATGGCCCATCAGCATCTCCTGGCAGCAGCCATCCTGCAGTGGGGATGGCAAGCTGCAGCCTCTGACTGTGTCCTCCCATCCTGTTGCCTTTCATGGAGCAGGTCTGATGGACTGAGGTGCTGTGGGACACTGTCCAGGGTCCCAGGGAGCCCAGGCAGGAGTGTGACTGCTGCTTGTCTCCCTCTGTTTCAGTATTGCTGTGGGAAATGGCTTATCCCTCTGACTTTGTCACTTCCAGTGAACGGTCCATTAAGTCTGGAATTGTCTCTTTGGTATCTCTTGCCATGGGATTTTTCAGTCTGGTTTCAGAAGCAGATGAGGGTCCCACTTCTCAGTTGCTGATCTGTCCCTGTTCTGCTGCTTTGCTAACTCTGCCCATAAATAAGAGGCATTGCCCTTCAGTAGCTGTGCTGAGCCCAGGACTACCTGGTACTGCCTTTGAAATCACAAGTCAGACTGTGTAACATTGTGGAAATGGCTTAAAAACTTTAATAATAATAATAATAACAATAACAATAACAATAACAATAATAATAATAATAATAATAATAATAATAATAATAATAATGGACTGAGGTTTGATTTTCTCTGGATCCTTTGAACCCAGGGGGATGCAGTGCAAGAGGATATAATAAAGGCACGAGGGGGAAGCATATTCCCTGGGCACTGTTGTGATACATCCTGGAAAGCTGGGATGTGGAGCCAGGGGGAGCCTCGGTGGCCACTGTGGCTGTGCTCTGCTGCAGCTGTGTTCCAGCTGTGCCAAGAGCCCCTTCCCAGGCACACCCACCACTGCACCCAGTGCCAGTCCCTTGGCACAGCGAGGGTGCAGCAGAGCACCAGGCACTGGTGCTCACGAGGCAGTCAGTGTGGAGCCCAGCTCAGCACAAGATGGGGAAACACTCAAAGGTGGTAGTGGAAATGCACACCGAGGGCATTTAGCACGATTTAGCAGCAAGGGTTTTGAAGGAAGCTTCTGTTATTGGGAGTGTTTGTTTGTTTTCTCAACTCTCATTGCTTGCTTGTCCAAGTCCATAATCAAAACATTTGCTTATCCAGAGAACAGGCTCAGGAATGCCTCAATGAGTGCAGCAGTGCTGCTGGCAGGGTGCTGTGCCCCTTGGTGCGGGGCGCCTGGGGACACCAGTGGGTGCTGCTGGGACTGGCATCTCCACGGTCATCCTGGAGCCCTGGCAGGGAACCCTGCAGTGAGCCTGATGGGTTATGGTTTATCTGGGCATCCTCAGCCCTCCTCCACTGCTCTTTCAGGTCTGCTTGGTGAGAGGCTGTGGGTCCTCCCGCACCGAGGGGAGGCAGGGCTGGGGGCTCCACATGAAGCCACAAGGGGGGAATCGTTCCTTTCCCTGAGCCTCCCTGGGGCTGGCAGCACCTGGAACGCTCACCCTGGTGGGGATGGAAGACCTCTCCTCGGGCAGGAAGGGGTGGGGTGACATCCTCAGACCTGCTGCCACTGTGTTTTCCAAAGCACTGAATTCTTCTTGCAATGCTATTCTGTGTATGAGGCTTATTTCTCCTTCTTAGCTGGAGTTTCTGAATTTTGCTGCTAATGCCTGCACCGCATGCTTTTAAATTACTGCTCATGCCCCAGTGTTCATAGCCTTTGCTCTCTGTGCTCTTATAAATCTTCTTTTGTTTAAGACCCCAAATTCTACTTGACGGCAAGCACAAGGCATCGGCTGCACCACCAAACATCTGCCCACAAATCCAGCCCTCAGTGGGCACAACAGGCAGAGGCAATATTTCCCCTTCTCTTCAGGGAAAAGTTACTGAAAAAGGAAAGGGGGACCAGTGAGCTGTAATTATCAAGTGTTTGTTGGTGTACCTGTGCCTGAGTGCTGAACCAGGAGTGCAGCCAAAACTGCTCTCACAAAGTTCAGCAAGAGACAGGTAAATATGAAGTTACTTGAAACTGGCATCATTAAAAAGCTGTGGGACTGAATATAACGAGCTGGTAGGAAAATATTTGAACTGTTAAGCTGAGACCAAGATGGAAATGTGGTAGAGGTGTCTCCAGGCTGTACCACACCCAGCTCTCAACGCCTTTGTTTCACTCTTACAGTGCTGTGAGAGTTATGGCCACGCTGAGGGGGCATCCTGGCAGTGATGCTGCTGCTGCTGCTGCACCTCTGGGCTCACAGGATATAAAGAAGAAAAAGTTAAAGAATTATTTTTATTAGATCATCTGTTAAGTGAGACCTAGGTGCTTTTAGCGAGCCCTCTGTGACAAATATCTTTGCCAAGAGCCACATGATTAACAAAAGATTCTCCTTGAATGTTGGTTTCAAAGTTACCTTTGTAGGAAAAAATCTATAATATACATGTGTGTCTGTGTACACATGTTTATTCACAGGAGTCCAAAGCTTGTCTGTAATTTGCTAGAGAAATACAAATGCAGTGGTTGATCTTTCTTTTTAACGGAATTGAATATTAGCATTCTGGGCTTGATTTTCCATCTGTGTCCTGCAAAAAATTATACAGGAATTTTCTCTGACTGTGATGTGAGTGAGCCTTATGAATTGTGTGTGTTCAGCCTAGTAAATTAATGACATTTTATTTTTGTAGATAGGTGTTTTTCAAGAGTTTGGACTGAAGCAATCAGAAATTCCTATTAACCTATCACAGTTAGCTTTCTAATTAGTGTATGATTGTTGTTTTATGGAAAATTCCAGCTATGTATTTTGAGTTTTTCCCCAAGAATGACTCCTGGGCACCCACAGAAGCTTATTCAGAATGTATAGGTCCAAATAGGGGAAGAATTTGTACCCAAAACACCAATTTTCTAAAAGAAAAAACAAAGAAGCTTCTGAGAAGCAATGCAAGATGCTACTTTCAAATTCAGTTATTGTCTCAGTGATTGACTGCACTAACTGTATCCTGCCAGAAACGACTGGCTTTTAAAATATATATTTGTGATTAGTTTAATTCATGGAGCCTTTTTCCTCTGAATTGATTTGATGAAATGAACTAGACAAATAATAAATTTTTCACTGGAATGAATCTGCTTAATCAATTTAGACAATCAGTTTGTTCTTTGCTTAATAACATTTGCAAAAAGAAAACAAAGTCTTTCATTAACAAGGAAGGCCAGACATTTATAATGAGAGGTGGCATCTAACATCAGGTTATGTCTTCTGTTGGAGCAGAAAACAGGATTAAACATCTGGTACAAGTACCTGGCTCTGAAATGCTGCTCCTGCTCTTCAGTACGGGATTCAGCATTAAGTAGCAGGGAAGGACACCCTGGCATGAATCCCATTTTCATCCCTGGACGTTTTGCCAGGGCAGGAGTTAATGACAGGTACATGGGTCCACATCTGGACCTCCCTCAAAACCCATGGGGGCTTCCAGGCTGCTTTCAGTGGAAGCTCAGGGAGCAAGGCAGAGACCAAACGTGGTGTCAAAACCCTGCATTCAGTGAAATTCTCTCATTTGCTGTTTAGAGAAGGAGTTTATTACGGAGAGTCATTAAATATCTGCTTCTTACAATGGGCTGCAAAGTAACAGCTCGGCTGGGAAGCCTGGGAGTTCAAAGCATCCCTGAGCAGGGAAAACAAACACTGCTAGCCAGAGAGTGATTATGCTTGTACTGCAGTGCAGAGGACTAGTAATTTTAAAGACATTATCTCATAATGTTTTATTTTCACTGTGTTCTGGATTTTATGTTGATTTTAATTATACCTCTTAGGAATAATATCTGGTAAGCTAATTTTGGTGAATGGCAATGAAAAAGCATTATCCACCTACGGTAATTACACATATTTCTTGGTCCCTAGATTAAATAGTTTTACTTAAACTGCACTACAGAATTTATAAACACCTTTTTGCAAAGTCTGCCAGTGGAGTTTCAGATAATAGAAATCTAAAATACTAATCTCAGCATCCCAGATGGCTGCCTCTAGGAGCAACATAAGCTGTTACCCCTGACAAATTTCCTTTTGCAGCTTTCTCAGAAAAACACAGCAAGCCAAGGCGAAGACGTTCAATATTTTCCTTCATGGTTGCTATTAGTTTAATAACTTGGGTGTTAATCCTTCTGTCTTTGAAATCAGAAGGGTGGGGTGTTTTTGCCACTGAGTTTTGATGCTGAGTTTTGCCTGTCCAATTGCTCTCCCAGGGGGTGGTAGAAATGCCCAGCTGCCTGATGAGGGGCATTTTCTGGTGCTGCTCAATATACAGGAGAATTTTAATGATCCCATCTTACATCCAATATAATAATAATCTGACACTTCGGGTTCTTGTGATTAAGCAAATATCCTATTTACTAAACCAAATGCTCAAACCATTATTTCTAATATTTTACTGCAACAAACATTAACAAATAGTATATTTTCCCCATGTTTTCATCACATTTGGAAACAGAAGCTGAGGATGAGCAGTTGATTTCACTTGTGGGTGATGTCTAATCACTGATAGCCTCCTCCTGGGACACTCCTCTCCACAGTTGCCTTCTCCTTTAAGCCTCTCTTCACAGCACATCTTTCCCCCAGCACTTTGCAGGTAGATGCATGTGGAAGTTCTAGACTAAAATGAATAATAAAATAGAAGCAAGTCCAGGTGTCTGCAGGATGGGACAACTTTTCCTGCTCCTGAATGACTGCTGTGTCTCTTTCAGCTCTCACTTGCTCCCCAAGGCATTATGCGTGTCCCTGGGGTGAGAGGTAAGGATTTTGGGAAATAACCCAACTGTGTGATGTTTACTGTAGAAGGGTTGCTTGGTGCCAGAGCTGCCTTTCGTTTGTTTGAGTTTGGTTTTTTATTTTCTTCTCCTGAAGTCCTTAAGGAAGGCTGTGTCAGGAAGCTTGAGTAAGAGTCTGGTAGTCCAGTGTTAGGATGTTAAAGAAATGGTGTAAAAGATGCATAACAAAAATTAGGGGGAGCCAAAGGCAGCAGCACGTAGAAAGAAAAGAGGGGTTTTGTGCTGGCATGGGTATCCCAATCAGAGTGGCTGTGTAAGCCCAGCCTGGGGGACATCCCCCTGGCTCCTCAGCTGCACCCACATCTTCACAGCCTCTGCTGCAGATTCAGGTGCAGTTACACCTTGTCCATCCTGGCGTCCTGTAGCTGATCACTTCTACTGCAGATTTTCCCTTGGCACTGATTACTGCTAAAGCCAAAATTCCATTGGTGTCCTTGAATTGTTCTGTGCAAATGCATGGTACAGTCAGATTCTGCCCTACTCTTGCAAGCTGTGGCAAACATCTGCAAGCCAGTCTCCTACCCAGGCACGAGCTGTTCAAATCTTCCATTTTATTTGGCGTTTCTCTGTGTCTGAAAAGCGCAAAGCAGGGACACAATACATCAGAAGCAGCTTCCCTATTTAGTGCTGTAGAGACACCATTTATGTTTGAGGCTAAACTGGGACTATTCTGCAATGGCAACACCTGCTCTTTCACAAGACTGGACTTCTGTCGTCTGGGGGATGGAGCAATGAAAAAGCACCGCTCCTAAGCCTAGGCTTGGCTTTAGGGCGCCGCTCCTAAGCCTAGGCTTGGCTTTAGGGCACCGCTCCTAAGCCTAGGCTTGGCTTTAGGGCACCGCTCCTAAGCCTAGGCTTGGCTTTAGGGTAGCTTTACTCTCTGTATGAGCAGAAGATATGTGCAAATAACAAACAAAAAAGAGCAAATTCTCTTCTGCCTGATCTGCAGTAACTGTCCTCCCTGGAAACCCCATGCCAGCCTACTTTCCTTTCATCCTCCAGGAATGCCTTCTGAAAAGTATTTGAGCAGCAATTTGGAGTAACATGGGGAGGGGGCTGTTTAATGGCAGCTAATTGAACACTTCTGACTTTCTCTGCCACTGTAACATTTCCCAAAAGCTGCTAGAAAAGATACTGAGCCTTTTAATGTTGAATATGTGTCAGGCTACATGTTCTCGGTGGCTTTGGGTGAGCCAGTTGTGAAAAAACACCAGAGCTGCAGACTTGCTGTTTTGTGGGGGAAATGTAAATTCTGACATCCATGGTTTGCATCTCGGCACTTTGTGGATGCAGCATTAATCATCCGTTATGGCATTACATCCTTTTTGTGAGGGTGTGAGGTTTTTTGTGGTGGGTTTTCTTTTGGTGTTTGCTTAAGCACCCAGAAATCAAATATTAACCTGATTAAGAATTCAGTGTTACATGTGAGGCAGAGAAGAGCTGCAGGTGGTGACAGGCAACTGGATTGTGTTTGATCTGGCAGTTTTCATCTATGCCACCATTTTATTCCTGCTGTGGGACTGCAGCAAAATGGTGGCTGCCTTGTTGCGTGCCTCGGTGACGAACAGGGTGAGTGAAATCCCAGCTCCTGCATGCCAGGGGCGGCGCTCCCTGGGAAAGAGCTCACTGGGAGATGTCCCCTTGCTGGTGTGAGGTACAATAGGATTTCCTACTGGGAGCTCCTGGGATTGGTGCGGGGAAAGAGCTACGTTAATTCTTCTCATGGGATGAGGATTTAGGAAGTTCGTTCTCCACTGACTTTTTTCCTCTCACTCTCGTGTTTTCTTTGGGCAGGGGAGAGAGATAATCTCCTTGGAGCACGTGGACAGGGATGCCTTGCCATCATGTCTGTCAGAGAGCCAGGTGCCATGGCTGGCTCCACACCTTCCAGCAGCCCCAATCTTTCCTCCTATGGGCTCTGGGATGAGTTTCACCCGAAGATTTTGCTTGGAAGAGGCTAGGTGTGGAGGAAGATGGCAGGCTGTGCAGAGCTTGGCTCACCCAGGGGGTATCGCTGGGATGGCTGTGGTCCAGGCAGGAGGGCAGGGACACCCTGCAGCTAACTGGGACCCCAGTATGCAAAATCTTTTCCAAGCAGAGACTTCTGCAGGTCTCTGCTGACCCAGGAGTGTGTCAGCCCTTTTTTGGCCATTTCTGACGTCCCCTGAGAAGGTGCAGCAAGGTTTTTTGTTTCACAGAGCCAGAGAATGGGGCACAGTGCTCATCTCTCTGCTCTCATCCTGGAGCACGTGGCACACGATTGCATCTGGAGGTTCTTGAATCTCTCTGTTGAGGGAGACTTGGAACCTCTCAGGTCAATCTGCTCCAGTGCTCGGTCCCTGCAGAGGAAAGGAGTTCTTCCTCATGTTCAGGTGGAACTCCCCGTCCATCAGTCTCTGCCTGTTGTCTCCTGTCTCACTGCTTGGCAGCACTGAGCAGGGCTGGTCCTGCCCCCAGCAGCAAAGAGCTGTGCTCGGTGCTGGCTGCTCTGGCTGGCCACAGCCGCCTCCATCTGCCGGGGATCTCCACGGGCTGTCACAAAATCACCAGACAGTGATCTCTCCAGTGAACTCCCAGACAGAAGTGGGGCACTTTGGGCCTTTTGGGGAGTCAGGCTGTGCTGTGGGGTCACATAGCCTGAAGGTTCCTGGGAGCCAAAAGCTCAAGCTGGAACTGGCATCTTCTCTGCTGAAAGAAACCTGACTCCTGGGTGATGACTGCCCCATGTAGAGGAGGAGCACCTCTGGCATCTCACAGCCCTCCCTGGACAAAAAGGGACCTTCTGGTCCGACTGAAGTGTCTCTTGGGGGAATTCTGATTCTTTTTTGCCCTGAGACAAGTGCAGCTGTGGGCCAATAGTGTTCAGATCCCCCCGTGCCCTGCCCAGGCGCTTCTGTAGGAGTTTCTGGGAACGCGTGTGTGTGTCTGTGCAGGGAGCCAGATGGACTGGGACATGGATTTGCTGCCTTCCAGTCCTACAAAGTAACCTGCACAACTCTGGGCTGACTGACATAATAGTAATGCATTGGGGTTGCTTGTTCACTAGTAACTCAAAAATGGAATTTGGTGCTGGGATGGACTACAAAAGAGAAGCTATTTCAGCAAGGATTTTTTTTTTGCTTCAAGTTTTCTGCATGCTTCATCCTCACAGTTGTGCTTAAAACTGCTGTGTATCGATAAGAGTTTCCTTCCACTCATAATCTCTTCTCTCCTTCTGTTCCCTGCTGTAAACAAGCCATTAAAAATGTGTTTATGACATCACAGTTGGTGACCATGGAAATGACTTTGATGTTAGAAAGACAAATATAGCATCATGATTTCACGGCAGGATCAAGGCAGGAGAAGACCCTTGTTCAAATGGTGGGTAATTAACAAAGGTGGTGGAGGGGAAGTTTGGAAAAAAAAAAAGTGACGAGCCAATTGACTGAATATGATACACTTTAAAGTTTTTTTGCAGTGTAAAAAAATAAAATAAATTTCAAAAATCTCTTTCAAATGAAAAAAATTTTCAATGCTCTGGCTGTACTCTTTTAAATAAAAGCCTATAGGGTAAACAGAGAAGTGGAGTCGGGGGGAAGCTTTGGAATAAGAATTGTACATATGCCAAAAACTCCAGAAGGCATCTTTCAAGCTGTAGTGGTCTGTGCTTAAATCAGGCTTGGAGCATTGGGGCCAAATGAGACCATGGGGCCAGTCTTCCTCCAGTTTACACCAGCAGCAGAGTCCTGCAGGTTTTGAGAATGAACGGATGCAGCTGGGATCTTTATCTTGGAAAATCCTCATCCCTGGCCGTGTTATCCTCATGGTCATACCTGCCTGCAGCCAGATGCCTCAAAGGAGCCAGGGGAGCCAAGTCTGGCAGCCAAGCAAAAGTCTTTGGCTCCTGATTCTGCTGCGGTTCCAACTCCTCCTCAGTCCATTAGGCCAATGCTTCTGGCATGGATGCATCCATCACTTACACAAGCTGTTGAAAATAAGCCCTTGTTTTCACATACATTTTATTAAATCATTAGCATTACACGCTTCAGAGGTAGCAGGACCAAGCCCGCCAGGAAAGTATTGTCAGAATCCTTTCTGGGCTCACTTTCTGAGCAGTTGTTCCAACATATGTAATTACAAATAAAATAGCCTCTGAAAAGACCTCCTTGGATTCAGAGAGAAATGAGAGCAATAATGCAGAGATTTGAAAAAAGGTGGTTATTCTCAGCTAATTGTTTTTAATAAAATGCTAAAAGTTAAAAAAATACCAGGAAACTAGAGTTAGGATGATAATGCTTTGTTCTGCAGAAATATGTGCCCTGTTGCCTCTCTTATTACAGAGCAGAGAAAGGAGTGAAGCGCAAGGGAAGGGAAAAGTGGGGATGAATGGAGGTTGTTAAATACTGCACTGGAAAGGTCAATAATCTTGCCTGGAAGGTAAAGCTGATATAAAGGAGCCCTGCAGCAAGGCTGCCCTGAGTGCTGCCTAGCCTGTTTAAAGGGTTTCTCAGGTGTTGGGGCAGGTGGGTCCCCTTGGCTGCCCCATCCCCACGGCCTGGCTGGGAGCAGGGCTTGGAAATGCTGCCCAGGATGTTCAGGTCCTGATGCTGAAGTCCACACTTCCTCCTGTGCCAGGACACCCCTAAGGTTTGGGGGACTTGTATATTCCTGACATCCAGCTTCTCTCACCTCTGAGGGCTCAGCCCAGCAGACGGAGAGGAGGATGCAGCCCCTCCGTCTCCGCTCTCCATACTGCCGCCTCTCTCAGCTCTGCCTGGCTCTGTGTGCCCTCTCCAGCCCCCAAAACATTCCTGATCCCATTGCCACAGAGCAAGTAGCACATACACAAATAGCCCCTGTCTTGGCTTTGAGTGGTGTGCAGGCAGGCTTGGCTTGTCCAGTGCTGAGCTGCCTGTCCCTGTATCATTGGGGATGCAGTGTGTCATTGTGAGCAGGTTTGGGGTGTGATTCACTCTCCAGTCTGCTTGGAAATGGTTCTGTTTATGAAACAAGCTATGGTGCTTGGTTCTTCCTCTGACTGTGAAGATTTTATCTACCAGCACAGGCCTGTTGGGGTGGGTGCTTGTACCTGCGCTCTTTTGGCTGAATTTGCTTGTGCATGGAAACTGATTTATGTGTAGCTGTTAGAAAGGTTTCTTCATGCTAGTGTTTTGCTGGTTTAACTCTTTTACCCCTATGCACTGCCCTTTGGGGTATGAACCTTGCAGTTTCGGGGTGGGAGAGAATGGTTTTGCCTTTTTAGCACGGACTGGGAGCACGGGGGGAGCACGGGGGTCCTGGTGGTGCTGCAGCCTTTCCCTGGGCAGGTGCCTCACTGGTGACACATCTGTGGACTGCCACAAAGACCAGTGATTCCAGCAGTCTGGGTCTGTGTCTGCAGTCCTCACCTGTGGGATGAAAGCTGGTCTTTAATTGAGCTTCCCAGGGGAGGCTGTGATGCCCCAAATTAACCCTTGCATGATTACCCATGGAAACAAGCAGCCTGGTCCTGGGATGGGGGAAAGGCACTGCTGGCCCGTGGCTGCCCTTTCCTTTAGATGGGCAGGTCCTGTCTCCCTTTGGAGACAGCCACTGTGGTGGGGGTGGCAGGGGAGCTGGGACACCTCTGCTGTGGGGTGACCAGGAGGACACAAAGGCAGGGGATCCCCAGAGCACTTTATATTCAAGTATAGAGAAATTCAGTTCTCCTTGGGCTGAGGACTCTGTGGTACCTAGGCAGCAGAAATTCATAATGGAGCAAGAACTGTGCTACTGAAGGGGAAAGGAAAGCTTTGGACATGTCGGGGTCTCTTTTTGTTGTGCTCATGTCTGGTATCTAATTACCACTTTGGAGAATGAAAACGTTTGTCATCCAACAATCCCTCTGCTTCATCTCCTCTAGTCAGACCAAATTTTACATCTATGAAATCAGTACAGTAAATCAGAAAACAGCGTCTTTCCCTAAAGAAGAGTGAACCCTTTCAGCCTTATACCAGGCAGCAAGAAAGGTCATAAAATTGGAACAATCTGAAGTACTCCTGGTTCACATTTAGCAGCTGTCACAGAGCAGCAGGGAAGTGCAAAGTGTAGTTATTGCTTATTTTAGGTACTTAATTTTGTTTGTTTCATTTCTTCCATACTCTGGAGATAAAATGTTGCAAGTTTGCCTTGTCAGAAAGGAAGAAAACTTATTGTGATGGGTTGCTGAGGTGCACCTGAGAAGCCACGCTGATGGAGGAGAGCTAGAGCCTCTTACTTTTCTTGAGTGTCATGTAAGAGTAAGAAACCCCCAGTCCTCTGCCAACAAAGTGCTGGTGGCTTCAGGTATTTTGTCTGAACTCATCCGTGGCAGGATGGGCAGAGATTGCCAGTGCTCTTGCCCCAAACAGCCTTTTTCAAAGGGAAAAATGTTGGTGGATTCTCATCACGGTGATTATAGAGGATTATTGTAGGATTCGCAGAAGAATCTGAAAACCAATCTTTCTAAGTTATTTCTGAATAGCTATTGAATGGATAATTTCCACAGCCATTATCAAAATGATGTGCTGGCAGTGAAATTTAGCTGTATTGTATTTGATCAGTAATTGGTGAAATGTTTTCCTAGGGTTAAGAGTAGTGTCGGCAACATCTCTGTGTAGGGATTTACAATGTGTTTAGATACATTTTTTATGTATGCAGTTGCTTTATGCTGTCCAAATGCTTTGATGGTATGGAGAAAGCTAACGGGATTTATCCAAGTATTTAAAGACAAACTGAAAAGATTTTCACCTTCTGAGACCCAAGTTCAGAGTTGCACTGCCTCTGTGAGCTCTCGATGACAACTAACATTTTAAACAGCGTGCAATGTTAAAGTCTTGATCATTAGTGACTTGCAGGTCTGGAGAATAGAGCAGCCTCAAAAGCAATCAATGCAAATGCACCAGAGTAAATAGAAAAAAAAAAAATCAATGATAAAAGAGCGAAAACTTTCCTTGGCTTAGACTTTCTTTCCGTTCATTGTAGTAATAACTAAGATTATGCTGTATCTTTTATTTTATCTTGGATTGTGGGAAATAAGAATTTGGTAAAATGTGCCCCACTTTCTCAATTGAAACAAAGAGAATAGATTAAGACTTGGAGACAGTAAGGAAAACAAATATGTAAGGAAAGAAAGCAGCCCAATTTCCAGTGAAAGGTGAACTGAAAGGCAAATCTCTCATTTAACTCTGGTTTTCCATTTCAGTAATGTGACAAGCACACGGTGGAGACAAATGCGTAGAGGCAGGGACAGACAGGAGACAGGCAGTGCTTCAGCCTGAGCTTCAAAAATGTCTCTGTGCTGCTGTAGGTAGCTGGGGTCAAAAGCAATTTTCTGGAATTACATCTACCCAGTGAGGTGCTGGCAAAGGGGCAGAGCTGAGCTGCTTCATGCCTGAGGAGGGCAACCAGGAAACATCAACACATCCATCACAGCGCAGAGATCCCTGTGCACACTCACACCTTTCCTGCAGTCTCTGCAGGGCCAGTGTGTGTTGGTTCACTGCTCTTCTGCCCTGCATTTTGGACCCAACCCTGCTGGCTCGTGGTGATGTCTAAAGCCATAGCGTGTCACTGTGGGGAGGGAAGGTCAAGGTGCTGGCAATGTCTGAGCGCCCCAAGTTCCTCACCTCAGGCAGGTCTATGCTCTCCTTCTGGAAAGAGCTGATTCTTAGATTAATTTTTTAATATTCCAAATTGTCACTACCATCTGACACACAAAAAAAACCAACCCTCTGATTGTTAAATCTGATACATCCTAGACAAATATTAAGGTGATGTTTGATTTTAGGGCAGTCTGTCTGTTCTGGGGCTCTGTGGGCTTCTGCAAGCTCTGGAAGGCTGAGTCTTTTTACAGCTAGGAGGGGATAATGCATGAAGAGACAAGGTGACCTGCCTGAAGCCAGAAAATCAGCAGCTGAGGAAAGAATTGGAACCAGTTCTTAGTCTGACAAGCTGGATGTGGGACTGTCCTTCCTCTTTAGCCATGAGACAATCCATTTAAAAATAACCAAATAAAATGGAAGAAAAATATTATTTTAATGTTTCTTGTTATGATATACAGCTCTTGGAGCTGCAATGAAGTCAAATATGATAGATTAATGGAAGCTTACCTAATTTACCACCAAGCCAGGTAATGTAAAACAAAGCTTTGCAGTAACTACATAGTGTTTTAAAAAATGTTTCAGACTGATATCAGCACTTCACTATCGCATTTTTGGAGTGAGCTCCCTTAAATTCAAAGCACTGTATCCACCGATTTTCCATTCTCTTGTTTTGAGGTGTGTTTAGTGATTACATTTCCTGTGACAAGCCTCCCTGGCTTCACTGGTGGCTCTGTCCCATACTGCTCTGCTGCTGGGCATCCCCAGGCCAGGGCCGTGCAGATCTGGCCCCTGCAGGAAATAGTTGGAAAGGAGAGGGGAAAGAAAATGCAGCCCATCTATCCTGCATACCTTGAAACACACAGAGCCGAGGGGACCTGCCGAGGGGAGGCATTTCCATTCGCTCTCCTTGTCAGAAGAGTAAGCAGGCTGGAAAAGTTGGACGTGCACAGTGAGTGGAAGCTGACCCGGGCAGCCTTGATTTACATAGTGCACACTTGGGACCTGCTCATTACCACAGCATCCCCCTAATCATCACCTCGGCATGATGGGCACACGGGTGGGAATCTGCCCCAGGATCCCCAGCCCTTCGTTTCTCCGAGCAGCACCCAGCCCTTTGCAGTTATTGTGATCTGACAGATGCACAGATCATCGAAAGCAGGTCTTGCATGGCATTACACAATGTAAATCAATAATGTGAAAATACAGCCGTTAACACAATGTACAGTTTTGCCTATTACTACAATGCCCTGCTTGTTCCAAAGGAAAAGCAATTTTATGCTCCACTGAAGCATGGTTTGCTTAGCCTTCAACTAGCGGCAAATGCCAGATACTGCAAAATGTTATTGTTACGCAAGCAGTGTCCTGGATTTATTTATAAGTATCCATGCAAAGACTAATTTCAACAGGGACTAGGACTGCAGCCCCTCTGAATATGGGGCTGAACTGCCCTGACCCTGCATTTCCAGCTCTGCTGCCTCTTCCCTGCAGCCAGGCCCTGACCCAGCAACTGCACAGTCCTGTGCACCTCGCTGTGGCTGTCCTGGTTTGGGCTGGGATTAAATTCTCACAGCTTTTAGGCTATCCTAGCACACAGTGGCACTTCACAAGCCAAAAGTCAGACACACCCCAAATACTCAGGTCTGTGTGCCTGGCACACATGCTGCTCCGGTTGCTTGCCCTTACCTCTACCATGACACTCCTTTCCCTGGATGTGGGGCTTGGCTGCCTCCCTGCATGGCAGGAAAGTCAACACTTCTTGGGCACTTTTTATCCTTGTTGGCAGAGATGTAGGGAAAGAGTAGCATGAAGCTTCTGAACCCCTAATTATTGATGTGCACCTCATTGGCTGCTCCCAGTAGAAGTTAATTCCTTGTAGTTGAGGACACAGAGAAAGAGCTGCTACAACAAAAGGAAAGATCTGCTTGGATCACTGGGGTAGCAGGGAAGAGGAGCAACGCTGCTGTGTGAAGGTAACCCCTCCTGACCCTCTCTCAAGGCAGAAATTGCTCCACGTTCACTTCTGAGCAGGGAAGCCTTGATGTGTTTAACCTGCAGTAGAAACAAAGATCCCAGAAAAACATGTTGTTGAGGTAGAAAAGCCATTAATCCCTGAGCCTATCAGCTCAGCATAGTGGGGTGTGAAGGGGCAGCACTGCTGACTCGCTGTGTGTGCAGCCATCCTGGGCTGCCCCTGCTCAGCTGGGCTGGCTTTGGGCTCTGCCACCGTGCCCCAGCGTGGCTGCAGGAGCGGGACAGCGGGGACATGGCTGCGCCTCACAGCTGGCAGCTCACCTCACACCTTCCCTGGCAGAATCGGCTTCCACTGGAAAGAGTCAGATTTGTCAGACAGGATGTTTGGTGGAGTCAGATTCAATATCCTGAGAGTGTGAACAGGAAAATGTGAAAAATGAAAACAGGTGGGAATCCTCACCGGCCCCTGTTCTACCAGCTCTTTACACTCCAGGTCTCCTGCATGGAAGCAGTTGGGCAGCTCTGAGAGAAATTTTCTTGTTTATGTTTGGAATAACTTCTGGGTCTTGATTTATCCCTGAGCTGGACAGGAAGCATGTTTCAAAACGCTTAATTATTTCACAGAATAGAAATTCTGGCATTGCTCTGTTCTGATTTCTGCCTATGAGGTGAAGCTGGGAAAGGATTAGAAGCTTCTGCCAGTTGTACTGTGCTGGCATCCAGCCACTGCAGGTATGGCCCTTAATGAGAACTTAATTGGGAATCAAGGGGTTTGTGGGTGATGGAAGGGTGCAGATGCCAGCTTCTTTCAATAAAGGGGAATTGTGTACCACAGCCCCTTCCTCCTCTCAGCAGCCTGGTGTGGGAATAACTTGAAAATTAGGAGGTCTTGCATGGGGCATGGTGCACTGATGGCCTGACCTGCCCGAAGGCCATGTGGCAAACTCAAGTGGGTTTCATCCAGGACAAGCCACGTGCTGGGGTTCATCTCTGGGTTCTTCTAAACCTTTTTCTTTTTCTCACTTGGGCTGATGTCAATTTGAAATGCAAACGCAGCATTGAAGTTGGAAGCGGGAGCATTTTGTCTTTGAAATGTCCTTACAGAATATCTCTTTTATTAAAAGACGTCCTTTTTTTTTTTTTTTTTTTAATCTCCAGAAACATTTTCCATGTTTGGCCCAGTTTCAGGAGTGTTTTGGTGCCTGTCCCCCTCCTTTTACCATTGCATATCATTTGCTGTGGGGAAAAACCTGTTCTTTCTGTTGTGCCTCCTTGGTCATCCCCTTCCACCATGCCCCAGGCTCTTGCCCTCCCCTGCCTGCACCTCTGCTGGCTGCAGCACCCTCTCAGGTGTCTCCAGGTGGGCCTTGCCTGACCAAAACTCAAGATGCAGGCCATTGCTATTGATCCTGGGATTTGGTGCAGGCCACGCTGTGGCTTCTGGTGAGCCACAGCTTTGCACACAGAGGGGAGGGGGAATCCTCCTTTCCCCAGTGCTGAAGCTGCCCCTCCATGCCTGGGGGCTCTTGCTCATAGAGAAGAAGGGAACAGATCCCCTTGGCATTATTTTTTCTATTATACAGCCTAGATTAATTTTGATTTTCCCTTTTGGCTCCTTTGTTGTGTTTATTTCAAGGGATTTCTATCACCTCCCTTATGCACTTCAATGTGCCTGAAAAATTTCTGTCAGGAGTGATTGTGTGTGACTTGAAGAAAGTACAATTTTTAAGACTTGAATTCACTTTAAAATCCCCACTGCTTTCTATTCTTTTTTCGCCTCCAAATTAGTGCATCTTTGTGCTGAAGCTTCCCCATCTGACAACATTGTGTGTTATTACTGCCACAAGACCTTTCCACCACCGGGTTTCTCTCTTTTCCATTTCTTGCTATGAATATGAGATTTGCAGGGGATCTCTCTGTGCTGAATATTTGCATCATGGCCTGGGATGCTTTGAGACTGCAGGGACTGAGAGATCAAACCAAAATACTCCAGAGAAAATTCCCCAAAGCCGTAGACAAATATTTCCAAACATGAATATTTCCACCCTGGCAATTTTGTTTAAATATATTATTGCTGCAGACAGCTGGAAAGACAGGCAGACACCTACGGACAGCTGACATTAGCATGTGGCTTCTGCTGTCACCCACAGATGGGCTGCGTGGCTGGAATGATGATTTTTCAGTCCTGACTTTGGGGAGTTTCACATATTAGACAGTACTAAAAGAATTTTTAATTGGACTAATCTTACTTTTTTTTTTATCAGAAATGAGACAATGTGTGTGAACCCCTGTGGTTCCTGCAGTCTCAATCAGCTGCCAAATAATATCATAGAAGTTGTGATTGGATTAATGAAAAGCTTGTAACAAAATTACGATTACGAGGAAATTATCCTATTGGGGGCTTTAATTTAAACTGGTGGGACAAAATTAGTCCTGAATTAAAGAAAACTACTAATTGTCTAGATATCACTTGGTTGATAAATGCACCAGTAGGATCCCATTCCCAGGGTGTCACTCTGCTGTCCATAGGTTTTTGAGGAAAAATGCACATGGCAGCCTCGTTCCATTCCTTCTTCTCCTTTTTCCATGGGTGTCCTGGCCCCATTTCTGAGGTCCTTGGGATGTCCCAAAGGAGAGGGCTGGCTTGGGCCAGTCCAGGAGCACCCTGTGCTTCCTTGGGGATCCCAGTCCCCACCTGGGATGAGAAAGCACCCACATGGGTGGGACACGCAGGCAGCACGGGGACATCTGGACGAGGTGAGGACTCTTTCCTTGTGCCCCATCCAGTGCTTCTCTCTGGGGCTTGTGAAGGAGTCACCTCAGCCATGTTCTCCGTCAGCTGCTGCTCCCTTCCATGGGTTTGGGAAGCTGCCTGCAGGCTGCTGGTCCCAGCCCGGGGTGCTGCACTGTCCCAGCAGCCCCCACGGAGTGGGACCCCCAGCTCACAGCCGTTCCTCATTTCAGGGCAGGAAAAGGTCTTGAAACCCTGTGTTCTACAGAAAGAGCTGTTTTCTTCTGCTGGACTCAAAATCCAGCCACAGATCTGTAAATGCAGAGCCACAGCTGCACCTGGTGCCGGGAAAGGGATGCCTTGGTGGGTAACTGTCTGTGTTTAACTCAGGAGCAGAGCTCAGTTTTCCCCGTAGCTGAGGCACTCTGGGTTCTCCTTTAGAGCCACAGCTGGAGGCAGTGAAGCCCAGAGGACACCCCCACAGGAGAACCTGGGGTGGCTTTCATCCCACTTTGTGCTGCTGATCTGGACCCGGTAACAAGATTTTGTGGGCCACAGCATTAGCCTGTTGCGTGTAGCTCCCCTGCTATTTATAATATTATTGGGGAATTACATACTGGGACGTGGCAGGTTTTTGGGGCACCAATTTCATCCTGTTAGAACAATCCCACACAGGAGGGCTAAGAACAGATCCCCCTCTTGGTGCAGACATCCTACAAAAACTGAGTCACTTTGAGACAGGACTCCTGGTGACAGTAAAGGGTATTGTTAAGAAAATATTAACTTGCAGGCTGTGTAGACTAAGTTTTCCCTTTATTTTTGAGCCCTTGTTAGATCCCAGTGTTTTGCCTTGGGTCAGACTGCATTGCTGGATCAGTGGTCTAAGAAAAAAGAAGCTCCATTTCCTTTGGAAATTTTTTCTCTCCCCTAGGAAAATATTTCTGTTGCTTGCCTCTGTCATTGGCCTTCAAGCAGTAAATCCCAAGCAAATAAGTCTGTATTTAAAGAAAAATATTCAGTGCCTTTCCTCCAGAGGCTTTATTTTCTCATTTAGTGACCTCTTGTTCCCCATGTCTTTGACACTTCTCCGATGTGCATTAAGCAAATATGCAATCATCCTTTCATTCTCTATCTTTGCTTTCATTATGATTTTTTACACTTCATTACATTTCCCTCTATAATTGCAACTCTTTGTTGTCCCAAAGTTTTATGGCTCTTTCCTCTCTTCTCTCACTTCTTGTGTTTCTTTGTTGTTCACGTTAGCTTTTCTTGACACTGTGTTCCTAGCACATTTTCTAGATGTCAAGCAAACTCTTAGGCCTAAACTCATTTATCTTTGAACACTTTCCATTTCCACTTCAGTGCTCTACCCCAATGAATTCCATCCAGAACTTCCTTTTCTTCTAAAATTGGCTGTGCTGCTTTTATTCAGCGTTCTTCCCTTTTTAGGCCTAATTATAAATCCAATTGTTCGGTCCTGAATGCTTCCACGAGCTCCATTCATTTCCGAGCACGGTTCTGCCATAACTGCCGGGGGAAGTTGCGTGACTGCCCTTTCAAAATCCTAATATGATCTAGATGAGAAAGAGATGTTATTTCTAACTTAAATTAAACCCTAGCACAAGCCCAGGCTGTTAAGTCTCCCCGCTCCGCTCTCCCGTGGCTGCCTGTGCCCACCCGGGAGCTCTGGGATGCTCTGTGTGGGCTCATGGAGCTTTCCCAGCCCCTCGCAGTGCCCGCAGAGCCGGTGGGCACGCCGTGCCTCCCGCCAGCATCCAGAGCAGGGGCCTTTTAAATCCATCCAAAGCAGCTCCAAGTGGCAAATGGCTGATTCCCACAGATACACACCACAGCTCGCCTTTGGAATTTTTACTGGCTGCTTGAATAATTGGATGTTAATTTGTAAGCAGAATGTGCCAACATTACTGACGTAATTTTGAATGTCTTTGGTACAAGCAGTCAATGGGAAACAGGGTTTTGCTGCAGCTCTCTACCTGAGGATCAGTTCTCTGTTTGGGCTGAATTTTGGCTCTGCAGCTGGGCAGGAGTTGGCGCAGGGTAGCTGGGCCTGTGTGGGGACAAACCACCCGCAGTTTGGGAAGCTCATCCTGCTGCCAGGCTCCCCTTGAAGCTCAGTGGCTCAATCTCAAGGCAAACAATGCCCACTGCTCCGCTGCCTGCCTCCAGTCCAGTCTTTCACAGTCAGATCTCAGCAGCAGCTGGATGACGTGATGGATTTGCTGTATTTCCAGATAGCCTCTGGCAATATTTGCCTGTAGGTATGATCAGTTTGGCTGCTCAGGTAACTTCCTCTGGGTTAAATGTTCTCTGGAGGGAAACACACAGGACGGGGAGTGCCGTCTAAAATACAGAACAAATGGGAACGTGATGTTCTTTCAGTGGAATTGCTGACGGGATTTGCTAAGATTCCATAAAGGCAAGGCAGCACTCTTCTTTCTCCTACAAAATTGCCCTTGGAGGAAGGTGATGACAAAGAGGATTTATCTTGTCCACTTACTGATTTAACCTGATTTCTTCCTGTTCTTTGAGCATCTAGAAAAAAACATGAGTAATGTGATGACAAAGTTCACCCTTTGTTCTGAGGCAGAGGATGTCAGTGACTTTGCAAACCTGGGGCACTCTGTCATCCCAGCCAGCATGTGCAGAGGGGGCTGCTCTGCTCTCTAGGCATTGCTTTCTCTTGAAAGCCCGAGGAAAAACAACCACTGCTGTCTGACCTGTCTTCGTGTGACCTTTCAGGTGGGTGCTCCAGCAGTGCCAGCAGGCCCAGAGGATGCACAGTCCCACAGCAATGTGGGTGGGAGCAGTGCACTCTGGAGTGTGTACACTGCTGTGGTTCTGCACATCCTTGAGCATCAGGAGTGTGGAGGTCTGTTCATGTTGCAGGATCACTGGTGTGGCTGTAAGTGGCTAAACTGGGCTCTGCTTCCCACCTGTAAAGCAGAACGAGTATTGCTGGCTGCAGAGCGTGTGGGGCGGCATTGCTGTGCGATGCTGGATCTGCAGAAGGTTTTGAGATGCTCTGTGTTGAGCTCCGTGGTTCCAGGAGGACTTGGCTGTGTCCAGCTTTGCTGGTGCAGAGCAGAACTGTTGTGGTTGGAGAGGAGACAGACATTATCAGAATGCACCAACACCCACATCAGAGATTGCCACACGTCGCTGTGTTGGTGCCATGCACACAATGAAGGAGGGCTTGGGAATAAATGCATTTTTTCTCATCTTAAAATATCTGATAGAGGGAGATAGAAAGACCTCTTGCAGCAACTTCTCTGTATCAGACCAGTCACAGCAGATGACCTGAAAAAACCAGCTATCATGTACCATATCATGCCAATAAATACCTCTTGCAGTTTTTCTAAGCCTCTATAGTCAGCTGTGTGTGCAGGATAGATATGACTGGATTATTATAGTCTGTCACTTCAGCATGAATTCAGACACTGTTAAGTGAGTATTATTTAATAGTCTGGAAGAAGCCTTTGGAGCTGTTATTATCTCTCATGTAAATGCACATTAAAGCAATTTGAACAGGCAAATCATCTTGCTGAGGGACTATATCCCTCCAGAGGAGAGGCTGAGGGGTTTACACTGTGCCACAGCAGAGCCACCTGTCCTCTGGAATGGCAAGCGGGAGGTGTGTGGAGCCCCAGGATGTCAGGCTGCTGTGAGGAATGGCCAGGCTGCTGCTTAGGCTGTGGCCATGTGCTTAGGGATGCAGAGGAAACCGCCTTGCTGGGGGGACCAAGATAAAAAGTTTAACACAAAGTTTTGGCCTGCTGTCAGCCAATCTGCACGGGCTGACTGCAGCAGCTGCCTCTTTGCAGCTCCCAGCTGTGCTGCCTGCAGGCTGCAGGTGAGCTGGGAGCCAGGAGCCCGCTGGGGAGGGACAATCGTCAAGGTCCAAAAAGGATCCTTCGGGAAACCCCTGGGCTTGGAGGGCTGGAGCTGTGGGGAGGGAGCAGCACTGCCAGCAGCAGCAGCAACACATGGAGAGCAAGTGGGGAGGAGGGATAAAATCCCACGCAGCACAAAGCTGCTTGGTGGGGATGCTGCTCTAGGAGACCTCCACGGCAGGGCAAAAGAGGCTGTAAAATTGCCGTAGGAGTAGGCTACACATGAGCTCCTTTTCCATCCCTGCAACCTGCGCCCAGACCCTCCGAAGCAGGCAGCAGCCCCCAGCTGCCTCATGATATTATTATTTTTTTTATTTGCCTCAATAAAAATCTGTGAGTCATTAAGTGCTTGTCATGTTTTGATACGTGGATCAGGAACTGATCAATAGCCAGCCAAATTTAATAAAAAGGAGCTCTATTCTTGGGGAATGAGCTTGTTACCATGCCAACTATCGATCTTTTCTGACAGGCTCTGTAAGTCACAAAATGGGGTCCTGATGGTAGGTTGGTTTCCCTGCCTACCAGAAAGGGTGTTGGTTGCAACCTCTGTGTCTAAAAGACTTCAGAGAAAACCCTGCTTTTTAATACTGCCTCTATGTAATTCTTTGGCAAAGGTTCTAGATTGCCTGGAGCTAGTGGAAATCATCTAAAGACTTTATTTTTCTTACTCTAAGGCGGTGGAAATATAAGACAGAAGGTAGCAGAGCTCTGGTTTTGCACCAGAGCCTCACAAGGCAGGGAGGGATGGAGCCCAGTGCCAGTCCACACCCCTGCCTCGCTGATGCAGGGTGTGCCAACCACCACCTGGGTCTGCAGCCAACATCCCAGAATTCTTCCTTGCAATTTTAATAACATGAGCCCAACAGTGTTAAATGGCACTGAAACAGTCACCTGCCAGGTGGATTTCTCTAGCTGATCATGGTAAGCAGGACAGATTTACATCCTGAGGAAGAGGGATGTTCTGCAGAGTCCATCAGGTCCCAGAATTTAGCGTTGAAGATCTCACCAAAGTCAGCTGGGGGGCAGGATATCAATGCAATTCCTTCGTGGCTTTCCCAGATTGTGCACTGTAAAAAGCTTACCGTGATTCGACCTTGACATTAGCCCTGCCTTTGGTGGGGGCTGAACTCAAGACCTCCAGAGGTCCCTTCCAGCCAGAGTTTTTCCTTTATTTCATCTCAGAGATGCGATGTAAGATCTAACCCCAAGATGAAAGTGCAACTAGCTTTTTCGGCTATTCAGACATGGAGGGCAACATGAACAGACATCAGACTCTGAATATTTCTCAGAACTATTTGTGTATCAGAGTTGCCAGAACAGTCCTGGTCACTGGGCTACATGAAACGGGTTATTGAGCAGAGCTCTTCGACTGCAACTATCAGAAAGTCACCAGCAGCAAGGGCCTGCCCTTGTGTCTGCTCTTGGCATTCCTGCTCCTTGGGTTTAGCTCATCTTAAACTCCCTTTTTCAAGTTTCCTTCTTTCAAAGATTTCCTCTAGCAAAAATCAGCAGCCTTCTCCGTGGGGTTTGTTAGCATGAGTTGTTTAATGGAAATGTCCCTTTAATATATGACAAAAGTGAAAGACTTCAGTAAGGTTTAACCTTCAGTAAGGTTAGAATTTAGTAATTCTAACCATAGAATTATTTAGGTTGCAAAATCTTCCTAAAATCATCAAATCCAGCAGTTAACCCAGCACTGCCAAGTCCACCACTAAGCCATGTCCCCAAGTGTCACAAGGTCTTTTAAATACCTCCAAGAATGGCAATTCCACCACTGCTGTGGGCAGCTAGTGACAGGGATTGAGAACTCTTGCAGTGAAGAAATTTTTCTAATATCTAGTCTAAAACTCCTCTGGCACAATTTGATGTATTTCCTCTCCTCCCGTCACTTGATGCCTGGGAGAAGAGATCAACGCCCATCTGGGTACAACCTTCTGTCAGGCAGCTCTAGAGAGCAATGAGGTCCCTGCTGAGCCTCTTTGTGTCCAGGTGGAACATCCCCCCGCTCCCTCAGCTGCTTCTGGCCAGCCTTGAGCTCCTCTCCAGCTGCAGTGCCCTTCTCTGGACCGGCTCCGGCAGCCAAGCCCAGCCTCCCCAGTGCCTGCAGTGCTGTGGGGCCACGGCGAGTGCAGAGCAGAGGCTGGAGCAGCGCTTTCAGCAAAACGTGTGCGTGCCAGATTGAGCCTGCAATAAAGGTCATAAAATTCAGTGAAAGTTGGTTTTGGGATTGCAGAGCCCCGCTGCCTGGGCAGAGCCTGCGGTGGTTTTAACTCCATACTGACCGAATATTCTGTTCCTCTCGCAGCGTGCACTGGAGCCTGGAAGACACACGAGACCAGCCGGGAGCCGGGAGCCGGGAGCGGGAGCCGGGAGCCGGGAGCCGGGAGCGGGAGCCGGGAGCCGGGAGCCGGGAGCCGGGAGCGGGAGCCGGGAGCCGGGAGCCGGGAGCGGGAGCCGGGAGCCGGGAGCCGGGAGCCGGGAGCCGGGAGCCGGGCGAGAGGCGCCGCGCTGCTCGGGGACAGGGCTCCGGCAGGCTGGAGCACCCCTGCGGGCTCGGGGCATGCAAACCGCGGGATAGCCAGCTCGGAAAACACCTTCAGCTCAAGAGAGAGAGCTGCCAAAAGCAAGCTGGGCTGGCCAGCTTGGCTCTGCGGGCAGCTGCTTTCCCTTCCCTTCCCTTCCCTTCCCTTCCCTTCCCTTCCCTTCCCTTCCCTTCCCTTCCCTTCCCTTCCCTTCCCTTCCCTTCCCTTCCCTTCCCTTCCCTTCCCTTCCCTTCCCTTCCCTTCCCTTCCCTTCCCTTCCCTTCCCTTCCCTTCCCTTCCCTTCCCTTCCCTTCCCTTCCCTTCCCTTCCCTTCCCTTCCCTTTTTCTTCCCTTCCCTTCCCTTCCCTTCCCTTTTTCCCTTCCCCCTTCCCTTCCCTTCCCTTCCCTTCCCTTCCTTCCCTTCCCTTCCCTTCCCTTCCCTTCCCTTCCCTTCCCTTCCCTTCCCTTCCCTTCCCTTCCCTTCCCTTCCCTTTTTCCCTTCCCTTCCCTTCCCTTCCCTTCCCTTTTTTCCCTTTTTCCCTTCCCTTCCCTTCCCTTCCCTTCCCTTCCCTTCCCTTCCCTTCCCTTCCCTTCCCTTCCCTTCCCTTCCCTTCCCTTCCCTTCCCTTCCCTTCCCTTCCCTTCCCTTCCCTTCCCTTCCCTTTTTCCCTTCCTTCCCTTTTCCCTTCCCACAGCAGCACGAGCCCCAGCGCGGGCAGGACGCAGCTCGGGGCTGCCAGGGGGTTTGTGTTTTCCCATGTTTGAGGGGCCTGCTCTACAGTTTTTGAGATGCCTCCACGGCCTCACAGCACATCGTGATTTGGCTGCGAGTCGAGCCGCGTGTGTATTATCTCGGCAGACCCATGGTGTGCGTCTCCTCCCCATCTAATATATCCCAACATACAGTGAGAGTTTTACAGACAAGATAATGTGTTTTGGCTGCATGAAACAGTTGTGCTATTCCTTTAGGAGAAAAATTTAATTTTGCTCTGAATTCCTCTATAACCAGACAGCTCCCCATTTATATCCTGGGTAATAAATCAAAGCAACATGAAGTCTCGTGCGTGGAACTGAAGTGGTTTCTTAAAGCAAATTTGGCAGGAAATAAGTCATCATCATAAAAAGCCAGTTCATTCCTCATATACAATGCACCACTAACTCTTTGCTAAAATCTGTGACCAGGCACATGATTGTGTGAAAGATAGAGAAATACACAAGCCCTAGCAATGCTGTGTGAGATAGGCCATTTGATTCTCTTATCAAAATCAGCCACATCTTTGTCAGAGAAATCACCCCGTGCGTTCCCTGGCTCACAGCCTTGCAGTGCCCAGGCACTCGAACATCACAAGGGTCAGTAGTTTGACTTCATATAAAAATAAGGTCATCACATCTTCCCTCTGTGTTTTTCCTCTTTCTTCTTGCCTCCTCAACTGATGTTTTTTTCTTTCTTTTTCTCCTACTGACTTTCCTTTCTAGTTTCTGTTTCTACCGTGCAAACATGCCACGGCAAAGAGATGTAAGCAATGCATAATATATTTGCAGTAATGTATGATTCATTTACTAGCTTTCATAATTAATGTGGCTGTGTTTTACATACACAGTACTTCCTGCATGAATTTTATGATGTGAACACTCTTCAAAAATCTAATAAAATGTAATCCGTTAAAAACAATAGCACTAGTCCTGCGGTGAGATGTGTGTGCAGTTTTGCAGCAGCTGCAGAAAGAACTTGGTGCCAAGTTTCTATTCTAAACACCAATTTTTTTGCTGCTGTTTTATGCAGCTCCTAATTCTCAAGGTGGAAATTATTATAATTATATATATTATTATAGTGATACCACAGTTGCTCTGAGTATAATTTGCTTTCATACCCTGAAAACTTTCCAACCCAAATAATCTTTCTGTCTGCTCTCTGGAGTTCAATAAAAATACAAAATGATGCTGAATTTATGAAGAAACCTATCAGAACCATACAACAGCATCTCTAAAATACAGGCTAATAATGCCAACATCTGCACCTCCAAAAAATTCATTCTTGCCTGGGATTCAGTGAGGCTGCAAGCACACTCAGCTTCATCCTCTGGGCCCCAGAGCCCTGTTTCCAAAGGTATTTATACATCTAACTGCCAACAATATCAGCAAAAGTTGGGAACGGCTGGAGAGCTCAGGCCATGCACTCTATTTAAACATTATTATCTTCCTGATGAGGATTTGAGGACCCCAGATTAATTTTCACCCCACGAAAAGGAAATCCAACATGGCCATTTGTACACTGTTCCTTGACACACTGTCCCAGGCAGATGGACTCGGGAGGTTTTGGTTTCCTATCTTCACAACTAAAGTGTGTGTAAAATGATTTGCAGCAAGAAAATCTACACTTTTGAAGAAGGCAATCTAAAATGAATGTATTGAAAATTCAAAATTTGTACGAGAAATGGATATAATTTCCCGTGTAAAGCTACAAATCCAGTTTCCATCTCTCCAGATACCAGTCCGATGTTCTGCCTGCTTTCCTCCAGCTGAATCCTCATTAAAGCCAACGGGCACAAATCATCCCAGCTCCATGGCGGTGTGGGGTTGGGGGATTTATTTACTCTTGTTTAAGCTCTGACCCCCAGCCTGGGTGAGAGCAGCCAAATCAGGCCCCTGCTGCTCCTACCTCAGCACTGCACACCTGCACAGCACCTCAGCGCTGCCTGAGCTGCCAGCAGGTGAGGGGGACCACTGGCTGAGGAAATTGAGCCTGGGCTTGGAACTGAGGGGATGAGTTTTGCAGAGCATGGCTGAGTGTAGCAGGAAAGTGCAGCATTTTCTGAATGCTGCTGGTTGCAAATGCAAAGGGACAGCTGCACTCCCGCATGACTCCAGTCCACTGGTTTTGCTGCTCTTGCATCACCAGGCTTTCTCTCAAGTATTTGACACAGAGATTTTTTATTCAAAAGTATTCAAGCTTTCTTTTGGGCTGTTCTGTGCCCCTCCTGGTGGAAGTGTCCCTGCTGGAGCAGCTGCCTGAGCTGTGTGGGAGCTCTGGGTAACCACAGGTGACTCGTGCAGTGGCTGATGCTGCTCGGGCTGGAGAGTGCGTGCTCTGGCAGCAGCGCTGGGCTGGGAAAGCTGCCGTGCTTCTCTTCCCATCCTGGCACGAGGGGAAAGGTGGAGAACTTTTCATGTGGAAAAGTGAGCTAGAGACCTTACTGCCCAAATCCTACCTTTTAGAGGAATCAATACTGCTGCTGCTGTTGGGGAGTGAAAGGCTGCACTGCAGCAGCACGAACGTGATGTGCTGTGTCCCTGTCTGGGGTGAGCATCCTGCACTTTGCATGGCTGGGGGACACCCAGGGGGACACCCAGGGGGCACCCTCCAAGGGGGACACCCACCAAGGGGGGCACCCACCACCACCCAGTGCACTCTGTGTCCCACTGGGCCACCTCTCACCTTGCATGCTGCAGGAAGGGGTCACAGCAGTAGCAAGGGACACTTGTACAGTGCCCTCCTGGCAGTGTGGGAGGAAGCTGTTAAAATGGTCATTTCTAAGGTTTTCTGGTTCTGACTATGAGCTGGATTTTATTTTTCTCCCCTGAATTTGAGGAGGTTTAATTTAGTGTTGTGTTTACTGCTTGGATCTTTGGGCTGAAGGTTATCTTGTGTTATTTCTTGCCATATCTTGGGTTAGTTTTGCATGCTTATTTTTACCTTTGGGGTTTAGGTGTTCTTTTGGTGGTTGCCTTAAAAAAAAAAATTTGCTAAATTAATTATTTAGAGAAGAAAAGCCAGGTAAAGCTGAGTAAGTGTACCTCTGCCCTGTGAAGGTTCAGGAAATGCAAAGCTATGGAGGGAGAAGAGATCAAGCATTTTGAAACAGCAGTATTTGAAAACTGTTTTAAAGCGAATCTTTTCAGTATTGGAGACCCGATAGCAACTTCTTTGGCAGGCTTGTGCAGGGGATGCTAAAGCTTTCCTGGCACCTGCATCTGTATCTGTTTTCCTGATTCCATCTGGAATTCCATCAGGTGCTTTTGCCGCGGGGTCCCTTCTCCTTCTGCCAGCACAGCCATGGGAGGGCTGCTCCCCTGGGCGGGCAAAGCACCTCTGCCACGCCTGTGCTGCGCCCTGGGAGCGGCGGCAGCGGCAATGTTTCTGACTCAAGGCGTGTGACAAGAGGGTCTGTGCCGGGACTCAAGCCGGTCCTCAGCGCGGGGAGCTGCCCTCAGCCCCAGCCTGCCAAGTGCCACTGCTCTGCACTTCCAGGGCCCTTGGTGCCCGAAATGGGTGAGAACGCCCGGGGACGCGCCCATCCCGGTGGCCTCCTGTCCGCAGAAACTGGCCTCCAGCTGGGAAATCTCTGCCCCTCCTCCCAGCGCGGTTCCCACCCATCCCCCCGAGAGCCCCAATCCTGCCCTCTGGCAGGTGGATGAAGGGGCACAAAGTCCCCTTGGCGGAGATGTGGGGAGGGAGGAGCAGCGGGAGCCTCCCCGAAATGGGAGCAGCTCTGGCCCGTGTGCGGGCTCCGCGCGGTCCCATCTCATGACCCGACGCCGCGGCCGGAAGGGCTGAGATGCTCAAAGCACCGGTTTGGAGGAGGGTCAAAAGAGACAAATTTGGGGGAAGGCGGAAATGCAGGACAAAAGGGAGACCTTTCCTCTGCCTGATGCGGAGGAAATTTAAAAAGAAAAATGCTAATTACTGCTCGTCTGGAGGGGGGAACACGGTACAACGGGTGAGGCTGGGAGCCACAGACCCCTTTGCGGGATGCAGAGGGGCATTCCCGGCTCTCCCCCCAGTTCCTCCAAGCGCCGTTCCGGGGGTCCTGGGACGGAGTGACTCTGGGCTCATGGGGCTCTCCGGCCCTGCTGCGGGGCAGCGGGATGGGCGCAGGGGCTTCCCACGATGCGGAGCAACAGCGCGGACAGCTTCTTCCTGCAGGGCGAATGGAGGGCATGGGGTGGCTCCCGGCATCGAAGCGGCAGGTGTTGAAAGAATATAAAATATATATAACATATATTTAATTTTTTCCCCTGCACCAGTAAGCCACGGGCCCATCTGCACCTGTAATTCTCTTTTCAGGGTGGATGTGATGCAGCAGCCGCTGCCGCCTCAGAGTCAAACGAGAAATAAAATAGGAATAAATGCCCGCATCTGCCCCGTTTTTAAGGCAAACTACAAAATAATTTTGTGTCTCCCGGTAGAGCCAAACCCGCGCGATGACCATGGGAGACCCCAAAGCCTGGGGAGAAGGTGCAGTCTTTTCCCGCAAACGAGCGGTGCGAAATCTTGTGAGATAAAATGATGGAGGAAGGTGGGGGATCTCTGTAAATACGTTGAGCATCGGCAGTCTTTATGCTCAGGTCGTCTTGGAAGGCGGAGTGGCGTCGGGGATGGCCGTCCCTCCCGACTCCCCTTTCCGTGGTCTCGGACATGGTCACATCAAAGGACCCGCCGGGGGCATCTGTGCACAACCGAGTCCCTGAAATTTGAGCCTGGAAAAAGATACAAAACCAGATGATATTGATATATTACTGAACAGAGAAATATTGGATGTGTCTGTACGTGCGCGATGCCAGAGGTTTGCACAGTTTGTCTGGAAACGCCCGGAACTGGAGGCGGGTTTTAATAAAAACCATTTGCCACTTGTCTTCAATTAGGGTCTAGAAATTTAGCAAAAAGAAGAAATGTCTGGTTTTTTCCTCACTTGCTGTTGGGACCAAGAGGTGAACGCGACGCCCCTGCAACGATTTCGGGGCTCCGCGTTACAGGAGAGAGGAAATGCAGGCGGTATTGTCGCGATCCGTGTCGCTGCGGCTCATGTCCCGACACACACCTCGCCTGCTCTGCCGCTTCCCGCCGGAGCAGGACCCCGCCGGCCGCGGAGCCCCCGCGGGGCTCGGGAGCGGCGGGACGGGGACAGCCGGCTCGGGGCCGGGGACTCTGCAGGGCTCTCCTCGCCGCGGGTGGAAGGGTGGAGCGCCTTACAAGGGGGGGGCTTCTCCCTCCCCGCGGCTGGGCAGCCGCGAAACATCTTGTCACCCTTCCCCGGCAGGTGATGGGCACCTCGGAAAGCCACCCCCCACCGCCCCAATATTCCCCGCATCTTCGTGTCCATGGCAAATAGAGGCAACGCGAGACAGGAAAAAGGGAGGAGGGAGAGAAAGACGCGCACACAATAGCCAGGCAAATTGTTAATAACTCCGGCGTTTGGGGAAGCCGGTACTGTAACTGCGCTCTCATCAGTCACCGCTCCTGAAGTGATAGTAAAAATGCATCTAAACATGCTGCGGTGTGATATATAAAAGCACAGCGGGATGAGCTGCTTTCCAAAAAGGGACTTGGTGATTGGTTATGCCTTGGCATGATTGACAAGAGCTTAGTTTGGTAAAGAGAAGACACGCAAGCTTTCACAGCGGGATTTCTTTTCTAAAATATATCACACTAGCCTTTGAAAAGCGCCGCACACTATAAGGGAAATAAGGTTGCTTTATAGTGCGCTGACATTTCTTTAAAACACAACTAAGATCAAAAAAAGAAATAAAATGTGTTCCAAACACAATGTTTTAATTAGTTTATTCTGTGCATTTGCTTTTATCTGGTGTATATATCACGGATCCCACCCTTTAATTAAAACAACTGGCTGCCTATACAACAACACAGACAAATGCTTAACTTTCTCCTTTGTAGCTACAAGCAAACTCAATTTACTACGGCTCTCAGAAGAGTTTTTAAAATAAACGTGGACTCCTTGAAAGCTATTGGGGAATGGGCGAAGGTAGCGGGAAATGGCTGTTTCCTGGCTTTGAAAACTTGAGAGGATGAGGAGTGTCGCGGGCAGCCGTGCCCGCAGCCTGCCCGCAGCGCTCACCCGCGGCCCCGCAGCCCCGCCGAGAGAGCTGAAACGCAACGAGGGCACAGAGCTGCCTTCATCTGGGAGAGCAGCTGAAGGGCTGCGATGGGGCTTTCCGTTTGCTTGGTTGCGTTTTGGATTCATCTTGTTTTCCCTCTCTTGATCTCTTTCTTTTTTTTTTTCTTTTCTTTTTTTTTTTTAATTTTAATTTCGGTGCTGTCCTCATCGAAGCCCTGATTGCCGCAAGCCCTCCCTCCCGCCAGCACTGCCCGCTCCGCTCTTGGTCCCTTGACGCACCTTTTCCACCGCCGTCCCCCCGCCTCTGCCCGACACGGTTCTCGTTACGGAACTGATTCTCCGGGTAGGGGAATAAAAGTCCTTTAAAAGGCTTCGACTCCTTCACCCCGTGGCCAGCACATCGTTTGCAGGCGGGTTAATGGTCCCGCGGGGGCCCGCCGCTGTCCCCAGCGCCCGGGGCGCGCTCCCGCGGGGCCTGGGGGTGTTCCACAGCGAGAATGCAGCAGGGAGGCAGCCAGAGCCGAGGGGACGCCTGTGCGAGGATATCGGCAGCAAGGGTAGAGCTGGCTGTCCCCGAAGCCCCGCGGACACAGGCAGGGATGAAGCAGCCGGTGCCAGCCCGGACCCGCGCAGAGGGGGACAGGGGGCAGAAGCCCTCGCCCCACTCCGCGCCGCTGCGATTCACCCGCCTTGGCCCCAAAGCCTCCAGCGGGTTCTGCCGGCGAAAGCGGCTCCTATCGCAGGGCTGTTGAACCGAGGGAAGCGGGCGAGGGCTGAGCCCGTTCTCCCCGGGCGCCGCGGCCGCCCAGCCCGCGCTGCCCCACGGTGCCCGGGGCGGCGGAGCCCGTCGGGGCTGCGGGCTGGAGGGGCCGCCGGAGCGCTGCCCTCGTTGGCGAAACGAGTGGGGCAGGGGCGAAAGGAGGAGCGGGTCAGACCCACAGCTGTGCGGGGGCACCGCCTGTCCCGGGGAGGAAAAGAGCCCAAGAGAAAAAGGGATGAGCAGATCGCCCGAGGGGGCCGTCGGGGATGTGTCCTGGGCCGGAGAGCGAGGGGGAGCTTGGTTCTTTCCCCGACACCTTGGGGAAAACCCCCGGCCCCTGGGGGAGAGTCTCTGGGCGCTGCGGCCGCAGAGAGGATGGCGAAAGACGAGCAGTGGAAAATTGTCGTTTTAATTGTTTAAAATACTTTAAATCGTTCAACACCTTGTTCCAACACATCACCGGGGCTGGCGAAATCGTGTCCCCGTCTTAATGGAATGCCGGCTGCGGGAGACGCCCACGGTGCCCGTGTGCCGGCGGGTGCGCGGAGCCGGCGCTTGAGCGGGTGACCCGAGCCCCGGTCTCGGGCCCGCCTGCGACCCCCCTCAGATCCCACCTGAGCAGCGAACGGCTCCGCTCCGGCAGGCCCGGCCGGCGGCGGGTCCCCGCCCGGAGCCACAGGGAGCGGTGGCCCCGCTGCCGGCCCCGCAGCGCCGGGCCGCGGCTGCGCCCAGGGCTGGGGAGAAGAGGTGGGAGCGAGAGGAAACCCCTCGTTCTCCCGTGGGGCTCCGGGCACCGAGATGAGCACTGGAACCCCGGCAGCCCCCGGGCTGCCCCCGCAGCCGCCTCAGGGACCTGCTGCAGGCTGAGGCGGGCTCCCGGGATGGGTTTGCATCTGCTCCCCCGGAGCTCGGCAGCCTCCTGGGGCTGACCCTCGGCAGCTAGAGACCGCAGTTTAGAGCCCCTGGGGGTGCCGCTTCAGACGGGGCGATTTGCCCCCGGGAAGCGGGTTTGCTGCCGGTGTTTACACCTGCTGTGAGGCCCCGGGGAGGGACGGGCGGGCCCGGGGACGGGCGGGAGCGGGGCTGCTACCGGGACAGAGCCCCATGCCTGCCTGCCCCACATCCTCCAGGGCTGGGGGGGCCCGTCCGTGCGCGGGCAGGGCCGCGTGGCATCGCCCGGAGCCGCGGGGGTCTCGGGGGTCTCGGGGCCGTCGGGGCCGGCCCGGCCGCTCCGCAGCGCCGCCCCGCGCCCGGCCCCGCCGCTCACGGGGCCCGCAGGCCAGGAGCTGGGCTCCTCCCGGGACAGCCCCTCCTTGTTCTTCCTCTCGCTTCATCCCCATCGGCTCCTCGGAGAATCTCTGCACGTCAAACCCCAACTCAGCGCGGCCAGGGTCACCCGGCGGGGCCCCTCCGTCCCGCCGGTGCTCGCCATCGGGCGGGGAGGGTCTGCCCAGCCTCGCCCGGCTCCCGGAGAAAGGCCCAGGGCAGGAGGCGGCCGCGTACTGCGGGCGCGGGCTCGGGAAGAGCCGGGGACAGCGAAAAGGCAGCGGCCTCGGCACGCCGGGGAAGGGGCGGCTCTGCCCCGGCAGCTGATGCCGGCCCGGCGGCTCCCGAGGCCGGGATGCCTCCCCGGAGCCCTGGGCTTGCGGTTGCCCCTCAGGGCTCAGTCACGCAGAAAGGCTGCCTAAAGTCTGTGTCCCCCGCAACAGCGGGACAATAGAGCCACCCTTCGGGTCACAGGTCACCTCCTCGCTGATTGAGATATTCGCCGCTTCCCCCACCCTCTCTGCTCCTCGGAGGCGTGGGGGGGTTCTCAAGAGGGCGGCCGGAGGGTGCGGATGCTCTCGGCCGGGCCGGGGCGCCGACACCCCGTGTTCCCCCGCTGCCCGCTCGCGGGTCTGCGCTGTCCCTGTACTGATGGCTTAGCGAGCGGTTCGGGGGTGGGGGAGATGAGGAGTGGGTGTTTTCCCCTTCCAGAGGGTGGCCTTTCTGGGGTGACTCCGATGCGTGGGCACCCCAAGGTGCGGGAAGCCGCCTGCAGGGCTGCGACACCCGTTGTTCCCTACTCCCAGGTTTGCCTCGGGCCCATTTGGGCGACAGGACACAATTTATTCTGCAGCACTTGAACCGGTCCTTGTGGTTTTCCCACTCTCTTCCGAGCCCGATGCATATTTCCCACGCAGCTGAACGGTGATCTTCATTTTGGGGGGGAAACTTCCCCCATCACCACAAAACGAGCAGCAAACCCTGGTGCGGGGTGAGGTTGCCAGTGTCGGTGCCGGCCCGGCTACCCGGGGTGCAGGATGGAGCCCGCTGGCACCTTCGTTTCCTCGCCACTCCAGTCTTTCTGCCTGCCTCCGTCTGGCCTTTGATATTCCTCGCCCCCTCCCCTTGCCGAAGTTCAGACCTGTTTACTCCAGCCCGGATCTCTGAAGTTCAAATGTACATGTGCTTCCCTCTCCGCTGAGTGACAGCTACAATGGAAATGTCTCGTTCGCTCCTGGTTTGCATATAATTACACCGGAGATGCAATATGTTTATGGCAGGAGAAAAACTACTTGTCTTTACGCTTGTTAAGGATATTCATTTAACCGCGATACAGCGCGGTTTAAAAGCTCTTTAGGGTGGGTGGAATATTCCCCTCGCCGCTGGCTCGCAGCTCAGCGCGAGGGGACTTTTGTCGCTGTTATCCCGAGTTTATCCTGCCTTTTCCTCGCATCCTCGGTGTAAGGGACGAGGAAAATCGGCGGAGCCACCGAGCTGCCACTCCTGGGGCCGTTGCCGAAACTTCACCTGGCCGTGCCCGGCTGCGAGATCTGCCGGAACGAGCGGGCACCCACTGGGGACCGCGTTCTCCTCCGGCGCTGGAGGGCCCAGCCCCGCGGTCCTCTCCCGGGCAGGGCTCTCCGGAGCGGGTCCCGGGCCAGCGCAGCATCGCGGGAAGCCTGGCAGGGAGCTCCCGCGGGCTCTGGGCACGGAGGGACCCGTAACGCTTCCCAGGGCATGTTACATTTTTGTAGCTCTTAAGTTCCAAAAACACTCAAAAGGAAAACAAAACAAAACAAAACAAAAAGGTGGGAGAACTGCGCGATATTTGTTCCTGACGTAAAGCAGGGGGCCTTTCTCCGCCTTCCCCTCTCGTTGGGAGCACGGAGGGAAAAGGGAGCCTGGAGACTACTTTTCCGGTTGCTGTTGTTTTCACGTTTGCAATTGGGATAGATTTTAAATGGAAGAGATGAGAGGTACCCCGACTTCTGGAAAATTAATTGAGTTTGGCCAGAAATACCGCTGAATAAAAATGGAAATTACTGAATTGATAAAATAAAGTACAAAATATATTTTATATATTTATATATATACACACATATATTCCGAAAACTCAGCCAGGGAAAAACAATCCTAGGCTATACGGACAATGCCTTTAAAGGAAAAAAACAACAACAACAACAACAACAACAAAAAAACCAACAAAACATCAAAAAAACCCCACCTCGTTTTATACAATTTTTGCACCCCGAATTGGCAAATTCCAGTCAGGAAACAATGGGGTGTAAATAGTGATAGAACGGCAGTGCGGATGCTGCCGGGTAAACACACCCAGGCAAAGTTGGCAGAGTATAAGTGGGAAACATATAAAAAGAGATTTATAGGTTAATTGATGTAGCCCGATCCGCAAGTACACAGCTGCTAGGCAGGCTGTGGCCACCACACCGTCCCGAAACGGGGAGTCCTCGTCCAAAGCTACGATCGCTTCGTTTTCCTTCCCAATCCCCAGCCCTCAGGATGTTTTTCTCGAAGCCCTGTGTTCGCGCCGTTGCCGACGCGGCGATTTTATTTTTAGGCGAAAAACAAGTTTAATTTTTTAAAAGCTTCTGCCGCCGTGGAGCCACAGCCGCTCCTTCTCTCCGAGCCGGAGGGTTTCCCAGCCCGCAGCCACGCCGCCGCTCGGGGCAGCCGCAGCCCCGCGTGGCGCGGGCACCTGGGCGGGCAGCGCCGCTCCGCCGCCGCCGCCGCCGCCGGGCCGGCGCGTCCCACCCACCGGGGACACAATGCCACACGTGGGGCCTCTGCACAAGCAGGGGTCAGTCGCCCTCGGTCGCTCCAGGTCGGCGACTTCAGAGGCGCTGCCCTCCCCGACGCTCAGCTGACGGGAATAATTGAATTTGCACCCCCCTCCCCCCGGCCTTTCCCCCCCTTCTTTCTTTCTTTCTTTCTTTAAATTTTTTTTTTTTTTTTAATTTTTATTGTGGGGTTGGTTGTTGTCGAGAAAACCCTGCACGTGCGGGCGGTAATGAGTGACCCCGCCGCAGCCCTCCGGGGACAGGCAGGTAGAGCCCCGGCGGAGCAGCACGGGGGGCGCGGGGCTCGCCCCGGGGCCCGCAGCCCCGTGACCGGCTCTCCGGGGCCCTGTCCCGGCTCCCGGGCTCCCGGGGCGCAGCGGGGAGCAAAGGGCGGCCCCGACCGCCCCCGACGGGTGCCCCGGTGGGTGTCCCGGTGGGTTTCCCGGTGGGTAACCCCGCTGGGTGCCCCGCTGGGTGTCCCCGGTGGGTAACCCCGGTGGGTGCCCCGCTGGGTGTCCCGGTGGGTAACCCCGGTGGGTGTCCCGGTGGGTAACCCCGGTAGGTAACCCTGGTGGGTGCTCCCGGTGGGTGTCCCCGGTGGGTGTCCTGGTGGGTGCTCCCGGTGGGTGTCCCCGGTGGGTAGCCCTGGTGGGTTTCCCGGTGGGTGCCCCGGTGGGCGTCCCCGGTGGGTGTCCCCAGTGGGTGTCCCGGTGGGTGTCCCGGTGGGTGTCCCGGTGGGTGTCCCCGGTAGGTAACCCCGGTGGGTGTCCCCGGTGGGTGTCCCGGTGGGTGTCCCCGGTAGGTAACCCCGGTGGGTGTCCCGGTGGGTGTCCCCGGTAGGTAACCCCGGTGGGTGTCCCCGGTGGGTGTCCCGGTGGGTGTCCCCGGTAGGTAACCCCGGTGGGTGTCCCGGTGGGTGTCCCGGTGGGTGTCCCCGGTGGGTAGCCCTGGTGGGTGTCCCGGTGGGTGTCCCCGGTGGGTAGCCCTGGTGGGTTTCCCGGTGGGTGCCCCGCTGGGTGCCCCGGTGGGTGTCCCCGGTGGGTGTCCCGGTGGGTGTCCCCGGTAGGTAACCCCGGTGGGTGTCCCCGGTGGGTGTCCCGGTGGGTGTCCCCGGTAGATGCCCCCAGGGCGGGTCCCCGCCTCCCGCCTCCTGCTCTGCTGCCATCGCGCACCAACGGCAGCGGCGGACTCACCTTCCAGCTTTAGCACTGCTCTTGGCGGCCGTGGCCTGGGAAATTTGAGTGTTTGACGGGTACCGGTGCTATCTCTCGGGGAGATTTTATATCGGTGGCTTTTTTTCCCTCGCCTTTCATTCTTTCTTTCTTTCTTCTTTTTTTTTTTTTTTTTTTCTTTTCCCTCTCTCTCTCCCCCTTTTCCCTTTTTTCTTTTTCTTTTTTTTTTTTTTTTTATTTTTTTATTTTTCTTTTACTCCCTCACTACAAACCTTAAAATAAAGAAGACGAAGCCTTTCCCGGGGCTGACTGGGGGGAAGAATGTGAAAGGGCCGCGGTTATAAAGCGCTGCTTGAAGCGGGCTCTCAATGCGTCTCTGAACTTGATCAGATTTTACGTTTCCTGCAGAGAGCCGGCGGCGAGCCTGAGACCTGCCCAATAGCCAGACTTGGGGGCTCAGCAAACCTCAGGATATTACAATTACAGCCATCTTTCTTTCTGCCTTTTATTTCCACTCTTACTCCCCATAGTTCTTTGCAAATGCTTTCCAGAACAGAAAATGAGTGGATTTATAGCGCTGTCTGCAACTGATAATTATTCCAAGGCAGAACGTTTCCCTTGCAAAATAAAATTTAAAAAAATAAAAAAAGGGGAAATAACAGAGAAAGATAGAAGGAAAAAATGAGAGAGAGAAAGAAAGAAAGAAAAAATGAGAAAGGAGAGAGAGATGAGAAAGAAAATAAAGAAAATAAAGAAAGACATGAAAGAAAAGAAAGAAAAGAGAGGAAAGAAAGAAAGAAAGAAAGAAAGAAAGAAAGAAAGAAAGAAAGAAAGAAAGAAAGAAAGAAAGAAAGAAAGAAAGAAAAAGAAAGAAAGAAAAGAAAGAAAAAGAAAAGAAAGAAAAAGAAAAGAAAGAAAAAGAAAAGAAAGACATGAAAGAAAAGGAAGACAAGAAAGAAAAGAAAGAAGATGGGAGAGCAGGAAGAGCCGGCGAGGAGCCGCCGCGCGGGGCTGCTGGCCGCGGGGCCGGGCTGGGCCGGCGGGGAGCCCCGGGCCGGTCACCCGCGCGCTCTGCTCCCGTGTTCAATCGGTAGAGGAAAAAACGGATAGAAAAATAAAACAAATGTATAAACTATATATGATTATATATACATGTATGCATGTGTACATAAATAAACTGTAAACAGCCTCGGTTTCAGAATTTTCTTTTTTTTTAAATTAAATTTTATTTTTGAATCAACGCGGCGGCTTTGCAGCGGCTTTACGCCTCCCCGCCGCGCCGCAGAGGGCGAGCATCCCGCACGGCCTGGGGCGGCGCTGGCAGGGCACGGGCGGCGGGGCGCGGCGGGAGAGCGGCGGGACACGGCGGGACACTCGGGCAGCGGCGGGACACGGCGAGACACTCAGGATAGCGGCGGGACACTCGAGACAGCGGCGGGACACGGCGGGACACTCGGGACAGCGGCGGGACACTCGAGACAGCGGCGGGACACGGCGGGACACTCGGGACAGCGGCGGGACACTCGAGACAGCGGCGGGACACGGCGGGACACTCGGGCAGCGGCAGGGCCCGGGACTCGCGGACACCGGGGCCGCCTCACGCGGGGCCGCCTCACGCGCGGCGCTCCCGCCGCCCGGGCCCCCCCGGCCGCCCCCGCTCTACCTGCGGGGCGCGCGCGCCCAATCAGCGGCCGCGGCGGCGCGGGGCGCGTGCCAATCAAGCGCGGCGCCGCCAATGGGGCGGCGGGCGGCGGGTCAGGTGACCGGCGGCGCGCGGCTCCCCATTGGCGCGGCGCGGCCTGGCCCGGCTCGGTTTATGTGCGAGGCGCGGACGGGCGCCCCGGCAGTGCCCCGACGGCGCCGAGCGGGAGCGCGGCCGCCCCGCGCCTCCTCGCCCTGCTGCGCCGCCCTGCCCGGCCCGGCGCGGGGGGCGGGTGGCCGATTTGGGTTTTGTGGTTTTGTTTCTGGGTTTTTTTTTTTTGGTTTTTTTTTTTTTTATTTTGGTTTTTTTTTGTTTGTTTGTTTGTTTTGTTTTTGGTGTCGGCCGGGGGGTGCTCGCCTCGCTGCCCGCCCGCGGCCGGGACCGCGCCTGCCCGCAGCGGGGGGCGGAGCGGGGGTGCGTTTTGGGGTGGTTTTGTACTTTTTTGGGGGCGGGCGGGAGGAGGGGGGCGGGCAGGCTGCTGCCGCGCCGACGGCCCCGCGCCCATGACGATGCTGCTGGACGGAGGGCCGCAGTTCCCGGCGCTGGGGGTGGGCGGCTTTGCGGCGCCCCGCCACCACGAGATGCCGGGTCGCGACGCCGGCGGCGGCGGCATGGGGCTGGGCCCCTTCGGGGACTCTTCGCACGCCGCCGCCTTCAAGCTGAACGCGGCCCCGCACGACCTCGCCGCCGGGCAGAGCTCGGCATTCACGCCGCAGGCGCCGGGCTACGCCAGCGCCCTGGGCCACCACCACCATCACCACCACCACGCCGGCCAGGTGCCCTCCTACGGCGGGGCCGCCGCCTTCAACTCCACCCGCGACTTTCTGTTCCGCAACCGCGGCTCCGGCATCGCGGACGCCGCCTCCGGCACGGCGCAGCACGGGCTCTTCGGCGGCTCCCCCGGCGGCTTGCACGGCCCTGGCGGCATCCCGGACACCCCGGGCTACCTGCTCTTCCCGGGGCTGCACGAGCAGAGCCCGAGCCACACGTCCCCCAACGGGCATGTGGACAACGGGCAGATGCACCTGGGGCTGCGCGGGGACCTCTTCGGGCGGCCGGATCCCTACCGGGCCGTCTCCAGCCCCCGCACGGACCCTTACGCCGGCGCCCAGTTCCACAACTACAACCACATGAATATGAATATGGGCATGAACGTGGCGGCCCACCACCACCACCACCACCACCACGGCCCCGGCGCTTTCTTTCGGTACATGCGCCAGCCCATCAAGCAAGAATTGTCCTGCAAGTGGCTCGACGAGAGCCAGCTCAGCCGGCCCAAGAAAAGCTGCGACAGGACTTTCAGCACCATGCACGAGCTGGTGACCCATGTCACCATGGAGCACGTCGGGGGGCCGGAGCAGAACAACCACATCTGCTACTGGGACGAGTGTCCGCGGGAAGGCAAGTCCTTCAAGGCGAAATACAAACTGGTGAACCACATTCGGGTGCACACGGGGGAAAAGCCCTTCCCGTGCCCCTTCCCGGGCTGCGGCAAGATCTTTGCCCGCTCCGAGAACCTCAAGATTCACAAGCGGACGCACACAGGTAAGGCCCGTGTCCGTGTGTCCCGCCGCCCGGGACGGGGGGCTCCGGGGGGCTGCGGGGACGGGCTGGGCCGGCGGCCGCCTCCGCGCTCGGCCTCCGGAGCGGAGGGAGCCGTAGAAATGCTAATGAAATCTCATTTTCGGTGACTTCCGCTCCTGTTTTATTTTTATTTTTAGGCCTGATTGGCGTCTCTGCTAATTAAATCGGCGATACTTTTGTCAAAGTATTTTTATTTGCAGCCCCGACTTTCCTTCAGCCCTCCTGCAGGGGTGGAGGGAAGAGAGGGGGAAGGCTGGAAGCAAACGTACTTTGGCTTGTATCCTCGAGTAGGTCTTGTAAAGCTGTCCGAGCCGCTGAATTTATCTCGGGTCTTCTCCTTTCCCAAGCTCGCCCAGCCGCCTTCCCTGCTGGAGCCCAGCGTGGGCCTGGCGGGAGGTGAGTTAAAAGTCATAAAGGCTGATCCAAATTTATCCGACACGTAACAAATCTTGCTGTCCATCTTCCCCTTCTTCATTTGTTGTAGTGCTTGTGCATCCATAAGGTGGGGCGAGCAGGGCAGATGCTGTCCTGGGAGGAGGCGGGTGGGGATGGAGAGGGGAGCGGCCCTCCTTCACCCTCTCTAAATTTCGCAGGTGAGAAGCCTTTCAAGTGCGAGTTTGAGGGCTGCGACAGGCGCTTCGCCAACAGCAGTGACAGGAAGAAACACATGCACGTCCACACCTCGGACAAGCCCTACATCTGCAAGGTGTGCGACAAATCCTACACCCACCCCAGCTCACTTAGGAAACACATGAAGGTAAATCACCCCGGTGCTCCAGCCCTTTGCTCCCTGAGCAGCGGTGCTCAGTCGCTGGTGCGCTCAGGGCTCGTTCCCCCAGGGCAGGGCAGAGCTGAGCTCCGCGTTCGCAGCGCGGCCCGAGCCGTCCCGGCAGTCTGGGCTGTGGCTGGAGCACAGCCCGGGGAAATGGCGTAGTTTCTGTCCGCCCGCCCCCGGAGCAGGCGCTGCCCCCGGAGCCGGCGCTGCCCCCGGAGGAGCCGCTGCCCGGTGCGCGGAGCGTGGCTCGGTGCGGGCAGGCCGTGCGGGCTGCGGCTGCAGCCCCTCGTGCTGGGATGCTGCAGCAGAGTGCCGGGGCCACGGCAGGCGTTTGTCGCCGCTGCTCGGCGGCCGGCCGGGCACGGGCTGCCTGGCGGCCGGGCAGGGCCGAGCGCTGCTCGCAGTGCCCCTCCTGCCCGGAGGAGCAGCCCGGCGGGGTGGCCGAGGCCCGAGCTCGCTCCCATCTCTGCCTCTTGGTTTTAGGTGCACGAATCCCAGGGGTCGGACTCTTCCCCTGCAGCCAGCTCGGGGTACGAGTCCTCCACCCCCCCTGCGGTGGGCTCCGCCGGCAGTAAGGACTCCACTAAAACGCCGCCGGCCGCCCTGCAGAGTAACCCCGGCCATAACCCTGGACTGCCCCCCAATTTTAATGAGTGGTATGTGTGAAGGCAGCTGCTGCCCGGCCACAGACTGGACCAAATGCATAGGGAACGAGGAAAAAAAAAGGACAAACCAAGCCAACTGCAGCTCGCTCCCACGGAAATGGAGTTTCCACACCGACGACCGCTGAGGGCTACACCTACTTAACTGCCAGGATGCGGAGGGGGGTCTTTTATTATTATATTATAATTATTACTATTTTTTTGCAAGCCCAGACGCTGGACTAGCCATGTCCTTTTCTCAGGATTAGATTTCTTTTTTTTTTTTTGTTGTCATTTTTTTTCAGTCTCAGTCGTTTCTTTGATTTTCACCCCCCCACCTTGCCTGAGTCTCTCTTCCTCCAATTCCCCACTTATTTTATTTTTCTTAATTTGTTTTTTTTTTCTTCCTTTCTTTCGGTGGGATGTTGACATGAGGATGAAAATTCTCCTTCGCCTTAGTGGTGATTGTTTAAACTTACAGTCTTAAACCGTGCCAAAGTCCTGTTATGTCTTGAACTTTCCTTTCTAGCTCTCCTGCTGCTTCTTTCTCTGCTCTTCTCTTTCTCCTTCTCTCTCCAAGCATTACACTTGTGAATGTATTCTCGTCTGATGGGGTCGGTCAGTATTTTTCAGGATGAGGATGTGGTGTTTATTCTGCCCAGATTGTGACGTTTAGTATAACAGTTGCCTTTTTGTAATAACTTTTTTTGTAAATACATACCCATGATGCCATATTTATCGTTCGTAATTTAATTATTGATACAAAGTGCCGGGAACTGAACAATATTTATGGGGGAGAAAAAATTGTTTTCTAACAAAAAAATACAAACAAACAAAAAAAATCCAACTCTGTACAGCTTTTGGTTATAACTGCTTTAGCATTAAAAGTTTATTGTTTTGGAAAGAGCCGTTTTTGACCTCCTCCGGGGCGCGGGGCAGCCGCGGGTGCCGTGGCGGGCCCGGATGGCGCTGCCAGCGGGGCCGGGCCGTTGTTTCCGAGCCGGCGGTGCCGGGGGAAGCCCCCTCCTCGCCGCCGCTCTCTGCTGTCCCTTTGTCCCCGCCCTTCGCTGCCCCCGAGCTTCCCGAGCGGCGGGGCTCGGGGCACGGCGCCGGCCCGGTGCAGCAGCCCCGACGGGGCGGTCCCGACGGCGAGTAGCGGGTGAGTAGCCGGTGAGTACCGGGCCGAGCGGGGCAGCGCGGGCTGTGCGCCGGGCAGTCGTGCCGGACCGGGCTGCCGACAGCGGGCTGCTTGCCGCGGGGGGCCGGGGCGAGCGAGCGGCGGGCGGGACTGTCTCCGTTATCGTCTGCTTTGTTTTGTTCTGTTTTTATTTCTGACTAGGATGCGGAAAAGCCTTCAGGAGAGAAGAGGGATCGAGATCAAACATCTCCCCCGCGAAACTTCCCGGCGTCGCGCAGGAGCCCCAAGCCACCGGAGCGACGGTGCAGGCCGGCCCTGGCTCCCGGCGCACGGCGGGGCGCCCGCGGGCCGGGGGGCGCCGGCCGTGCGGCAGCAGCGGCTCCCGGGAGCGCCGACGGCCTCGAGGCCGCTCGCTCCGCATCCCCCCGGCAGCAGGGCCTTGCCGCGGGCTGAGCCCGCCCCGGGGGCACGCAGGGAGCCGCGCTGCGGCCGCCGCCCGGCCCTGGCCGGCCCGACCCCCGAGCGGCCCGTCTTGAACTTGACTGGGGCCAGGGGGAAGCACGGGCGCGGCCCTCCCCTCCTCTTGCCGCAGGGGCCGCTCGGGCGAGCAGCCCGCGGAGCCTTGCATGCTTTGAAATTCACATTTGAGCAAATTTACCCTCTCCTTCCTCCAAAGGTAGGGAAAAAAAAAAAAAAAAGAAAGGAAGAAAGGTTTCTCGGGCAGAAAAGGTCAGGAGAAAAGTGGGTTGCAGCCTCTGCCGCTGCACAGCTAAAACAAAACAAAGTCCCCGAGTTCCGCACTGGCCATTTTAAATAACTCCCTTCGAGGTGTCCCGGCTAGACATGGATCTCTGCTTCTCTTTGCTGCGAAGTCTGTCTCTCGCTGCCCGCCCGGGCCCGGCCCCGGCCCGGGGCGAGCGGGACCGCCCTGCACCGCGCGGGCGAGGAGCAGCGGAGCCGCCGGGGGCCGCCGGCTTTGCCTCGGACACCCACCTGGGTCGTGCCTGCGTTGCTCCGGACCGCGCCAGGCTCGGAAAAGGTGCCGGTAGGCTCGGTTTCGTTACTGCTTTGCTCGGAGCCGGGGAGGCGCGGGGCTCCGCGGGACGGGTGCTGCTGCTGCTGCTGTGGGGCCCGCGCCGGCCCAGCGCGGGGGCCTCGGCTGCGGTTGTCCGGCTTGGGGAGCCGTGGCCGGGAGGATGTAGCGTTCCGGCCCTGGAGTAGCAGCCCCGCTGGAGGATCAGTGGAGGCAGGGGCCGTTTCTGGCCCCTCAGTGTCTCTGGCTGGTCCCCGGGGCTCTGGGCCATGCTGGCAAAGCTGCGCTCCTGCCTGCCCCCGCCGGTGCTTCCTTCAGCTGGCAGCACTGCCCCTGCCATTCTTATAGCCAGGACTTGTAACCAGCATCCTGGCTCACGTGGCTTCCCTGGTGCCGCAGCCGGTCCCCCACCCTCGGGGCTCCCCATCCAGACAGGGCTCGCAGCCAGTTTGTGGAGCAGTGGAGCAAACTGTTGAGCACGCCCTCTGAGGTCCCGGGTCCCCCTAGGCCATTCTGCAGCCCTCCAGAAATGGGGCATGCATTGGGCAGGTGCAGCTCGATGTGTGTGTATGGTATGAGATGAAGCCATGGATTTGGGTGGGTTCAGAAGGAGCTGGGGCCCTGCATGGCTCTGAAACGCTTTCAAAGCACAGGGTTCAGCACCATGGGGTGGGGCAGGAGGGCCGTGCCTCCCGAGCATGGGAAGGTGTGCTGGTGGGTGCTGGTGCCAGCACCTCTGCCCCAGCAGCTGCTGCTGCTCACACTTGGGAGTGACGCCAGAGAAGGGCTGTCTCTCCCTGCAGCCTAGTCCTCAGCTTTCATGGACAAGAAGGAGTTTTCTCTTTTGTAAAAAGAGGTAAAAAGTCCCTGTTCCTTACCGTGCCAGTTGCAAGGAGATACTACAAAGTTCTGGAATGGGAAACACCCTGTTTCCTGGATGTCTTAGGCTGGTTTTGTGAGTTGGGGAGAGACAGCTCATGATTTTCAAAGCCAGGGCCTGGCAGTGGAGACCTGTGCTCACAGCTTGGACAAAAACATTAGAAAGCTGACCAGGGCAGGACAGTACTGGCAGGGCAGGTGCCCTGTTAGCTCAGCTTCTAGTGTGTCACAAAAATGGGACTTGTGTTGCGCCCCAGAAGAGTCCCAGGACTGTTCACAAAAAGGGGGCGTATTCTGCTGGCCTCTCCCAGCTAGCAGCTCTCTTTAGGTTGCTGTGCTTGCTTGTATGAGCGGGATTAGGTGGATTTGTCCCCAGATAAACACAACTCGGGATGGTTTTCTTAAAGGGGTAATGTAGATTCATTGTGCTATAAGGAATCTAAGCAGGGGCAGGCGATGAACTGGAGCCGTTCCGTCACTACCATGCTTTATGAGCCATGAACATTTTGATTCCTTTGGTGTCATTGTTTTTGCATATCTGTCTCTGTGTCTGGTGTAATCCTCTGAAAAAAATTTTAGTTTTCAAGCGTTGTGCCTGCCTTTAGCATGTAGTGGTTGCACACTGTGTGAAGGCAGAGTCCTGAAGGCATTTTGATCAGGTTGTGTTCAAGTGTCTCGACCTTACGGCATCGGGAATTAAGATTCTATAACAAATCTGTTTGCTGTAAAGCTCCAAAGCAGTGGATAGGGTGTGGTATTGTGTGTTTGCATTTTATTTTTTTAATATAATGTTCTCAGATTAAAACCATCATATACTAACACCAGCTTTTTTAACTGAGTGTAACTTTGACAATTGTTTGCTAAACCATCCCTCTTATTTATGCTTGTTACTGTGATCACCTATAAGGAAAATATTTCTGTAGAGATGCACTCCTGGTTTGGAGAGGTGAAATTCCAGAGAAAGCCTGTATTCTTTGAGAAATCTAATTTTATAATGGAGCATGCAGAAGGAAATAGTTTTATTGTAGTGACTAATCTGTACATCCCCTGAACTAAGACATTTAGTTAACCTTTCTATGCTGTTTGTATGGGATAAAAATATAATCTGTCTTGCTAATGCCTGCTCACCTGAACATAACTGCAGGCAGTAAAAATGCTTTTGTAAGAGCTTACAGTGGAGAGTGAGAATGGCAAAGCAAGGACCTGCCCTGCAGACCTGATAGGAGATGGTTTAGGATGGCTTTACAGACATTCTGTTGTAGTCATGGAAAACCCCCTGCAGAATCCGGAGGAGGCAGTTGTCAAAAGAGGCGCAGATATATTTTAATATTTAGATGCTAATTTTATTCTCAGTAAAGTAGGTTGTGTGCTGCTTAGGTTTTCTTTTAGCTGATACTTTGGTAATGTTTCTCTATTTCAAATGTTTGTGTGAAAAGAAACTTTAATAAAAAGAGCTGGGGAAAAAAAAGAGTTTAGCTGAATGATTTTGTTTTGGCATCTTGCTCAATAGTGGCAGCTTTGAAATTGTCAAGGCTCGACTTTGAAATGAGCGATACATGGAGTTTCTTTTGAGGGAGATGCAGGCTGTGCGTTGGGGATTCATGTCTGTGCACGCTGGGCAAGGAATCCTGACCTGGGACAGGGAGGCAGAGAGGGGAAAAGTCACTGTCCGTGCAGCTGGCCGGGAAGGGGCTGGGCAGCTGGAGAGCCTGATGTCCCAGGATCGTAAAGGATACGTGCAGAATAGGGCTGTTTCCTTGTTTTCATCGTTTTTCAGAGCAGAGTACAGTCAGGTCTAGGCCTGTGGGGTTGTGCAGCTACAAAATGGCTCCTGGCAGGGCTCTGGGCAGCGGGCACGGCCGGCAGGGCTGGGCACAGCCCGGGGCCCTGCCCGCGCTGCCCAGGCTGGCTGGCGTGTGGAGCAGAGCTGGGGCTCGGTGGCTTTGGTCGGGGGAAGGTGTTTTTCCCTGCAGCCCCGTGGGGCCGGTGCCCGGCAGGTGCGGGGTGTCAGTGCTCCCTGCGCTGGGGCACGAAGGGCTCCTTGCTCCCCTCGGTCACAGGCTGCTGGCCGGGCAGCCTGGCGCTGGCAGGGTCACAGCAGGGTACCAAACAGCAGCATTCTGGTTTCTGCTGGCCGTGGGCTTGCTGCATCTGCGTGCCACAGAGAACAGCCACTTTGGAGAATACGGCTCCATCCCGAACGGCTCGAGAGGCAGGGCATTAACATGCAGTCTTTGCCTGACATAAAATTAATTACTGATCTCTACCTTCTTTAAATTCGTCTCAGCTTCCCTCAGACATTATTTCAGTGCAAAATCTGGTGTTTGTTATTTTTTAAAGTATTTTTGCCACTTTCTGTAATTTACATGGCATGATTCTTGTTCTGAGAAAGATACTGTTCTTTTTGTTTGCTTTTGTCCTTATTTTGATTTTTTCTTTTTGTTTTTTTACCTGTGTTAGTAGAATGCTGTTTGATTTAGGGTTTCTAGTACTTCAGCATGCTCTTACTGAAAATAAACTTTTATTTTTTTGGTTGCATTTATTAAATCCATGGACTTGAGCTTTTCAGGGACTATTGGTAAACTCAAGGAAAAACGTAAAGCTTGTGTTGAGGTTGGTGAAACTTAGTCTTAACTATTTGAAACATTTTATTTTGGAGTCAGATATTATCTTTGATAAAGAGAAAAAGCGTCGTGCAGCAGGTGATGTGACTGAAGTTCCTCTGAGTCATGCAGAGTGCAGAGTTTGCAAGGAGTGGTCTCTAGTTGCTCGCTGGTCCAAGGACTCCTGGTGAGGAAGGCAGATGTTCCCCAGAATACTCATTTCCCTGCAATATTTTTATTTCTACTAAAAAGAAGATGCTGCAAGATTTCTGTGAATCATAAATATTTTAAAATCATATGCCAGATGCACTTGAAATGGATTTGCTCAATTGTACAAGATTATAAAAGAAAATTAAATGGACGTTTTTTTTCCCTTTGTCTCCTATTTTTCAGAGCCTCACTGTGCAGATTTTATTTTGCTGCCTTTTTTTTTTTTTGCTTTTTTTTTTCCCCCCGGTGACAACTTCCAGGCCAAAGGGGCACTATACTTGCTTTTAAAACTATATTTTAAGTCTTTTAAAGTGAGCTTGAGTTTTGTGTAATTTCCTGATTCTAGAGCTTGACTTATATTTTTTAAAATGAAGCTATTGCCAACATTGTAAAAATTGGCATAATTGCTACGGTAAAATATATATTTAATTTTTAATCTTGACCCACAAGAGTATTTTCAAATAATACAGCAAGTAGGATGTTTTATTTTAATGGCTTTAAAGCACTCATTTTGTTTTTAAAATGCAATACCAATGTGTCATTGCAATCTGCTACTTATTTTCTGTTTCCTTTTTGTTCTTTGCTGATGCAGAAGAAGGCAGGCAAAGACCAAAGGAGTTGAAAATGTGCCTTGAAGACACTCCCTGTACCTTCGGGAGGATGCTGGGCTGAGGTTAAAAAAAACCCTTCTGTTGCTGCTCACTTTATGTTGCTGAGGACTTGATTTCAGAGGAGTTCCCTTTTAAAAAACCTCTGGTTGGAAATATTTTTTAAAAAAAGAAGAAGAAACTTAAAAAAAAAATTTAAACATTTGCTCCTTTCTTAAACGATGAGATGACGTGGGGCATTTTTAGAATTATGATTTGATAAAGAACTTCCTGGGCCCTGCACGGGGAGCTGCTGTGGGGCTGAGCTCTGACAGCCTCGTCTCACAGCCGTGGCCTCTGTGTGTTTAACATGAAACCAGAATGCACCTTGTAAGCTACATCATGGTGTCTACAGTCAGAGGACAGAGGAGAGGACTACAGAGGGCTCTTCTAGAAGTCCCAATTTCAAACTACGTCCATTCGATCAGTTTTATAAAAATTTATAACTCAAAACTCCAGAAATTTGTAACACAAACTTGAGCAATTGTAGTTTTAAAGCAAAGTTCTTTGTTGTTATTTAATTTTCATCCAAGCTAGGGGGAAAAAAAACCTACAGAACAATGGTTTATATCAGCACCTTAGTTGTATCACACTTATATTTCTAGATTTTATAATTTTACTGTAGAGTAAGAAATAGTTCCCTTCCAGATTGACAATAAATTGCACTGAAAAAATTAAACTGGCATAAATGCCCCCTACAAAGTATAAAATTACATATGTATTAGTGAAACATTAATGCCCTGAAAATGTGTTTTCTTCTTTTTGTTAGTTTTCTGTTCTTCATCTTGGCCAGTCTTTTACAGAAAAGCTGGTTGTCAGTACAGCAACGGGACTAATCACGCTCCGTGGAGAGGCTGACGCAAGGAAGGGGCATTGGAGAAATACTGCATTTCATAAACAAAATCACTGGAGCATTAGGAGAGCAAACATGTGGTTTTATGAACATAGTTATAAATATTTAAACATGCAAAATGAAAATGTTACTAAATATCTGTTTTTCATTATCTTTCGATGAACATTTTCATTCTTGGAAGCGTTGCTGGCTGTCTGCAGAGCGATCACCACCCCCTCCCCAGAATGAATGATGTGTAATGTGAAAACGTGTTAAAATGCACAGTTGTTTGTAATATCTTCTACCAAAGTGGAAGACATTCTACCAAATTTGGTATTCTACTGAATCGCAAAATATTCTTGCCCAACAAACAGGCAACCATCCTGATCTGTCAGCAGCTCGCTTGCTGGATGTTATGAAAAATCTGAGGATGGTTTAGAAAATATAAGATGTCACTCAACGAGCCTGGAGTCATGGTCTACCATCCTTTCTCCGGCAAAATTCCTACAGAAGTCAACAAAAGATGGGGCTGCTGATTTCATCATTAGCAACGTCTTATTTTGACGTGTCAACAAGCGTGGAAGAGTTCTGAGTGTCTCGGTGGAAGGCTGCAGCAGGAGGTTCGGGCTGGGCGCCGGGCTCTGCCCCTTGGCGGGGCTCTCAGGGCGCTGAGGCTGCACCTTTCCATGGGCGTGAGGCAGGCAGCGGGGCGCGCAGGTTGTGCGCTCGGCTGGCGTGCCCGGGGGCTGTGAGCAAGCAGAGGCCACGCTGCGCCTCGCTGTGCGCGGCGAGGCCGGCGTCTGATTCCTCCCACTCCGCGTAGGCAGCCGTCCCTTGGCTTCGGTTCTCCAGCCCTGCCTCCCCACCAAGCTCTCACTGTGCTGTGGATGTCACGAAATCAGGGGCCAAATGAGATACTCTTTTATGTACCAGAGAACCCATTTTATATTAGTCCCATACCATTGCTGGCTGTGCTGAGTTTCTGGTGGAGGCACGGCCCCGGTGCGCTGGCGCATCCACACGCACGCGCACGCTGTTTACTATTCCTCCTGCAATTGCTCCCACCAATAAATCTGCACTTGCTGTAGCCAGGATGGAAATCTTTGAGACAAAGGACTTGAATGGGCAGTTTTTTATTGCTGTTATAGAGTAGAAGGCCCCAAGCTGGGGGCTACTGCATGCATGAATGCTGCCCCCCTTGGCTTGGTACTGTCTTCTGTGAGCTCTATACCAGTACCAGAGACTGTTAAGGGGAGAGGGCCCCAAGGCTGGTATTTCCCCATTTCAATTCCTGCTCCTCTGACTGCAGCAAATCCCAAAGAAATGACGGCTGAGAAGTAAACTTGGAGAAGAGTGTAGAAGGGCAGGCTGTTGGGTAGCGCAGGGGATGCGTGGGAGGGCAGCACAGAAACGTGGGAATGAGGAACGGAGGAACAAAAGAGATGCGGGTTGGCGAAGGAGGAATAGTGGAGTGAAAAGCGGCCAGGCTGGTGCAGCAGTGAGGAGCTGCTCCTTGTCCCTGTGTGTGAATACATCCAGCTGAGCCTTTTGCATTTGCAGGCTGTTCAGGCAGAGCCCCCACAAAAGTGTGTGAGTCTCTGGAGACGTGCACAGGGTTTGCCCTGCGGGAAGCAGCGTGTGGTGCTTGGGGCGAGGGATGCACGCTGCTGGCTCCCACGCTGCAGCCGTGCAGGGCTGCTCTGGGTGCAGTGTGTGGGCACCATTTGGGGCGAGGGATGCACGCTGCTGGCTCCCACGCTGCAGCTGTGCAGGGCTGCTGTGGGTGCAGTGTGTGGGCACCACTCGGGGTGAGGGATGCACGCTGCTGGCTCCCACGCTGCAGCCGTGCAGGGCTGCTCTGGGTGCAGTGTGTGGGCACCCACGGTGCCATTCCTGTGCCGGGGCTCTGGGGTGGCGATGGGGCGAGTCCCATGGCGAGCTGGGCCTGAGCTGCAAGGGGGAAAGAACAGGCTGCTGTCCTGCCAGCAGCTTCGTGCCCACCAGGCTTGGGGGGAGAAGGGCCCTCAGGGAGCTGTCGTGTCCCTCCTGCTCCCCCATGGTTCCCACTAGCCCCCGTTCTTGCAGGCCACCAGTGGGTGCTGCCCTGGCGGAGGGACTGGGGTTGGCTTCTCAGCAGCAGGAGTGGTGGTGCTGTGCTCCATCCACTTGCGTCAATGCAGACCTTTCCACGGACTCCAGTCGGGGTTGGATCAAGCCTTGCATGATTGTGGCCCTTGTGCATTTCAAAACTGTTAATCTATATCTGGATCCCAATGGGGGCACTCGGGATGAGCTGAGCTCAAACAATCCTTGGCAGGAGGGACAGACTGGAGTTGGCAAGGATTTTTGTCCCATTATTGGTTACTCAGAGGAAGGAATTTACGCACCATTTTAATATATGACAACTTGAGGTCTGTCATCTTTAGCCTATTAGAAAAGCCTCATTTTTAACAAATCCCAGAGCGTTTACCAGGCATGGTGCTGCAGCTGGGTTGAGGCTTCATGCTGGTCCTGGGCAGAGGCACAGGACTGCTCTCTGTCTCTTTGGACACAGAGCAACTTCTGCTGTCGGGTCAGCGCTGTGGGTGCCAGCCCCAGCCCCCGGGCTGCTAACCTCTCACTCGCGTCTGACCCTGCCAGCAGGGGAGGTGGGAATGTTGGGGCAGAAAAAAGCAGTCGCTGTGCAGCCCGTAGAGCAAACCCTGCTGAAAACTCTTCCCAGCTAGTTAAATCTGCCTGTGTGTGCTCAGCGAGTTTAGCCAGGGTTGTTTACCAAGCTCAGAGGAGACTTGCCTGTCTGCACTAAAATCTTCAAAACACATCCCAAAGACCCAGAGAGAGATTTTACACTCTTTCAGTCAGTTTGCTCTTTTCTCTAGTGAAAAATCCAGATGGGTGCTTGTCTTGAAAACTGGTTTGTATGAAATCACACTTTCTGCTTTATATTTCTGGATTTCTAAAGTAGAAAAATTTAACTCGTAAATATATTCCAAGATTATTTAGGCTTGTTGTATCAAGACCAGGAAATTAGTTCAGATAACCAGAAAATGGCTAGGAAGGATGGAAGAAATATGTTTGGGGGTTTGTGTTGTTTGAATATTTTGGGGTTTTTTTGCGGGGGAGGAGGGTTGTTTTGTTTCGGGGTTTTTTTGGTTTTTTTTCTTCTGTGTTTGGGTTTTGTGTTTTGTTTTGTTTTTTGTTTTGGAGGAGGAAAGAATTTTAAAATAGTTTCCTTTGTTTTACAAGCATTAGTTGTATTTTTATCAACCAGCAAAGCACCCGAGTACTTAGCAAACCGTTTCCTTCAAAAACATCCCATACAGAGTGCTGAAATAATCAACCAAAAGCATTGGTGGCAGCCTTAGACAAACAACTGTGTTTCTTGGTAATCTAATGCCATTTTAATATCTTGCTTTTAATGCAGCTGAGCGAATGGTTTGATGGACAAGGCACTGATGCTCACGAGCCTGAGTTCAGTTGTTAGGCTATGTCAGAAATTATTTTTCACAGGCAAGTGTAGTTGGAGTGTCAGCTCCCATTAAGTGTATTAGGGCCTCTGAGGTTCAGTGCTAGCACACCATGTTTTGTAGCCTTTGGTTTGCTTCTGTGGCAGCCAAAGCAGAAGGTCTTTGGTTAACTTCTGACCACTGACATATTAAATGAAGATGAGCGTTTGAGCAACATCAGTGATTTCAATTGACTCATCAATTGCCATTGCATAGCAGTCCTCATGTTTCACTTTGGTAACAAGCTCATCTGCCACATCTGATGCCAGCAATTCAGTCCTTCAAACAAATGACATGTTTGATAAAGAAATCTTTTAAAATTCATTATGCACTTTGGCTTTTGTCTTTCCTTTTAATACAGCATCTGTTGCAGCCAGGATACATTCCTTGATCGTTTCTGAGTCTGCAATTATTTTTATGCCTGCCCAGTGTCCCGGAGATGTGAAATGAAGCTGCCATGCTATGCTGCTGAGCCCTGAAACTCTACACAGACATTCAATTTAATCTCTTGGCACAGACTGCATTAAAGTAGTGTCATCAGTGCACACTTGTGATAAAAAGACGACATGAAGAAAGACAGTGAACTAAAAGGCCCTGCTTTTTTCTTCTGGGAAGAAAATAGGATATCTGTCCCTTCATTTGTTTCATGGCTTCCTTGTGCAGCCATTTAAATTCAGCAGAAGCCTCCAAGTGTCTAAACTTTATCCTGAGCCTTTTCTTCAGTGCTGGAAAGGAATACAGTCAAGTGTCCCAGGGGGAATTTTATAGAAAATGCTATGTGCAATGTTAATGACTTGGGATGGGGTTGTACGTTTTTCCATAGAGAGCCAGTAGGGAAACAGATAGAGGACTCGATGAGAAGTGTTCTGCAGGAATCCACTGCTCTGTGGCTCCAGAGACTGGCAGAAGGATAATGAGGGCTTTAACCCAAAGTGCCGCCTTGTGCCTTCGTCCTGCTCCATGCCAGAGCCCTGTGAATATCTGGAGCTGGAAGAAATGACAAACTTCTTGGGTGCCACAAGAGATTGCATCAGCATTACTGATCCCTACTCGGCTCGTTACTGAAAATGCATCAGGCAGCTATTTGGGTCAGACTGCTAAATTTGTAGACACGGAGTGTCAAGAAGCCTTTTTGTCAACTTGGTACCGTTTAGTGTTATTTGTCTTCAAGTTCAAAGCAATCGTGGCCTCAGACTTGTGATATTTTCTGCCCTTTCCCCTTTCTGTTGGCTCAGACCTCTTCCCTTTGAGGTCAACATCAAAATAAAGATGTATGTTTCCTCAGTCTGACCATGGCTCTGACTCTTTAGATCAGCAATCCTATAGTCCATATGTCTTCCCATCTGTCAACTGGCATTTGAAGCCAGCTTGCTCTTCTATTCTTTCAGACAAGTGTGAGAATCAGAAGTTTCTTTAATGACGGTTTCGGGCCTTAAAGCATTTGCTAAGATACTACCTATTAAGATCCCTTGATGGCACCTTGAATAGAGATCAAAAGCAACTGAGTTCACTCCACAAATCTGATTCCGTCAGTCAGTTTAGGGCATTGAGAGAGGGGTGGGGAGGGCTCCGGAGGGCACCGCGCTCCCGCAGTCAGGAGACAGGCTTGGGAAGTCCGAGCCCTGGCTTCTGGGAGTGACAGAACGCAGCAAACGAGCGCTGCTGAATGGCTGCAGTGGTGGCTGTGCTCCGGCTGCCCGGGCTCCGTGGGCTGGGGAGCAGGCCTGTGCAGCAGGGCCTGGTGGCTTTGCCAGCGGGCCTGGTTTGGACGAGCGCTCTTTGGTGCTGCATTGGTACCTGTGTCTGCACCTTCGGCTCAGAGAGTATTCAAAACCTGTTAGTCACATAAAAATCTGTAGTACAAAATATTCTTCTCATTAATAATTACTACCAGACTGCAATTTGTCTCTTATACTTTGGAGAGCTGCTAATGATGGGAATCTGTTTGCTGCTTCACCACTGGGACTGCATGAAAGGCGATGTGGAGAGATGCTGCCTGCACAGCATGATCACAGCAAGGTGGTCACTCTTTCTGGGGGCACAGTTTGACTTTCAAACTCCCCTATTCTTAATGCTTGTCAGGAGATGATGCAAAGCCCTTGGAATATTTAGGAAAGTGTTTGCTCTGGTGGTGCATTTCTCCAAGTGACTGTCACTGAGAAGTAAGAAGCTGTGGACATTATTTCAAGCCCAAAGCCTAAACCTCAAGGCCTTGCTGGATTGGGGGGCTAGAAAATGCAGGGTGCTCACCGTGGGAAGGGTGGAGGAAGGCATTCCCCAGGGACCCTCCCCAGCCAGTGCTAACAAAAGCTGCTGTTTGTTTATGGGACCCAAATGTCTGAGAAGAGCTGAAAAGCGCCAGGATGTGGCTGAGTGCCGGAGGATGGTGTCACAGTACTGACTGTCAAGTAAAACTTGACTTGCTGGAGTCAAGGACACCATATGTCCTTAGATTTGTGTTGAAGCCTGTTGAAGTGTGAGCATGAACCTGAAGTCCAGACACTTTCTTTGGCCTCAGTGTCTTTAACTGCAGTCATAATGTAATTTCTGCTCGCTGAGCGAAAACAGCTGCTCTGGCTGCCTGCTCTGGAGCCTCGCTGCCTTCAAATCAGGTGGTTAGTCAAAACTTGGGGCATGTAGATTGTTTCTTTTTAGGATGGAAAACAGAAATTACTTTGATGCAATTATATGTCTTCACCCAGAAGATGCACCAGCTCCTGGACACTGCAGTCAGTGAAACATCAAGGGTCATTTTGTGTTCCCACTTGAAGCCAGCTCAAAAGGGATTTCTATCTGAGACTGTCATTGGACTTATTTAAATGCATTTGGCTTTCTGCTCTTATTCTCTGCCTGTACTCTTGGTGACCTACTGTTTTTCTTTTACAACCCCCACTCAGTCTATTTTGTCTCTTTTACATGACGATACTCAGCCAAATTTGTCTTCAACACAGTAATTTTTAGTGTGAATTCATATCTGCCTTTTTAGGGGGTAGTAGCGATGGTGACGTATACTTGTGGTTGCAGCAGAAGCTGCTATTGAGTTGGATAAAATAGGATGAATGCTGTATAAAAGCCTTCAGAGAGCTGTGAAATCTCCATGCTCTCTTCCTTGTTCTCCTGGGAACACTTGCACAAAGAGTATTTTTAATGTGAAGCAAAAAGGATTCTGACGAATACTCATTAACATTTTGTTTCTGCAAAGATACATGATTATCACAAGGCTGCAAGGGACATGTATTCAGTAAAGCTCTTAGATGTATGCTTAGTTTAATGTATATGCTTAAATCTTCCTGATGGCCCCTGCTTTGCTGAATAGACTTATTAACCAAGACAAAACCAGGTATTTGATGGAGCTGATTTGTACTGCTCAGGTATGATGCAGGTCTCCAACCTCACTGCATAATACCACTCTGTGAGCAGTGAATCCTCTCAAACAAGTGTTGCAGTGGACCGGTTGACTTACACACCCACAAATCATTTGTATCATAATTGTGAACAACAAACCATAAGAGCAGCATTCAGCCAGAGAGATTGGAAGAGGAAAAAACATCAGAGCCATCATATGCTGTAGCTTGTTCGCGTCATGTGCCTTTGTAGCGGGAGCCCAGATGGAAAACATCCGGCGAAGGTATTGCTTCTCCATTGCCACCGTGGAAGCTGCGGTGCCATGAATAAAGATCTGATACGGGCTGCAGTCTTTGTCCACACTGGCTCAGTCCCCCAGGGCACAGGCAGGCAGCCCCATTTCCTGCTGCCCGTTATTCCGAGCTGGTGAGACCCAGGGCAGCCTTTGTCAGGAGGAGTTAATGCAGCGGCGTGGCGGCGAGTGGCCGCTGCTTATCTCGTCTGGAGGCAGAGAGAGCCCGTCTGTCTGCGCCCCTTCCTGCGGGCACGCCGCGGTACGCCGGCTCCGCTCCGGGCGCGCTGTGGAAGGAAGGTGGAGCGCTGGGATGCTCGGCGGTGCCATTAGATGCTGCCCTAGATTCGCTCCAGAGTGAAGATTCCCCATTGTGCGGGAGAGGAGCACGCTTTGGCGGGCACGGCAGCAGCGCAAGTAAGCAGACATGACAGAAGGGTTTCCAGGCTTGCTGGAGTTCTCGTATCTTGTCACAGGGGGAACCATACACTCATTTTTCATGAGGTCCCCATTCTTCCAGTGGTTGTAATCCACTTTCTGCGCCTCTTTCCGTATGAAACATTTGGTTCCTTTTAGCAGTTGTTCGGGTGGAATAACGAAGTCTAAGAGATGGAAACCAACAAACAAAAAAAGTCCCCCCCAAAAGATTGCATGGTCCTAGCTATTTCTTTTATAAAAATGAAATGTTTGAAGATGTTTTGTATAGCTGAGTGCCATCTTGCGTCACTTGAAGCGTGCTGAAGCTTTGACACCATGTTTCTGGGAACGGCAGTTCTGTCACTGTGCAGTGGATGGTTTGCTAAGACCTTCTTTAATGTAACCCCTCTAAATACCGCTGCAGCCTCAGGGGGTGATCCAGGGCGGACCAGAAGCCCACGTGTCTCTCCTGGGAATGAGAAGCTCCGGGTTCTGGTTCTTAATTACAGGGTTTTCTGTTTTACATACGAAGAACACTGAGGAGCGCAGGGCTGGCTGCGGGACGTCCGTGGCTGCGGTGTTCAGGAGCTGCCGCCAGACGAGCTCATCAGGGATGGTTCGGTACTGGTTCCGTAGCCCGGGGCAGGAGGGCAGCAGTCAGTTCCCCTGCTTGGCCACAAATACTAATTCAAGCGGGCCTCTTGTCCCTGCAGGGCAGGGTGAGCAACTTCAGAATATGACAAGTACTTAGTAATTGTCACTGAAGATCAGTCACCCAAGAAGAGCACTGTTTTCTTTAGACTAACTGGCCAAAAGCATCCTGGTTTAATTTCAGGAGGGACAGGGGTGTTACACTGCTGTTTTTTACATCACCATTCATTTTGACTGTGCTGCAACAACAGGTTACTTATTATGTGTGTGTAATTGGGGGTATTTTTATTAGTTGATGGAAAGATAGCTGTGTAATTAATGGACTGGGTAATTTGTTCTAACAATAAGCCACATTGTGATATGATTGTTAAACAATTCTACCTTAGCAGAAAAAGAAACATTTGCAGAATGGAGCTCAGGGTTTCTAAGAAAGCTTGCTTGGCCTTGGGTGAAGACTGGAGACGGTAGCACCTGTTAGCATGAAGCAAATGAAGATGGTGTATCACTGCTATTTATGTGACAGAGGTCGAGCATTATAAACATGTCACTTCTTGCACAGAGCACAAGTGCACAGAGCTGGAATAAAAAATATGGAACTACAAATGGTTAAACTCCACCCAGCATTTGACATAAGTACTCTTTCTCAGCACATAAGTAATGTGAATGTTATGTTGCACAAATACTTAGAGCTTCATTTACCCTCATCTTCTTTTCATTATTTGCAGGAGGTCTTGTTCTCTGATGGTGTCCTGAAAATACAAAGTGGATATTATTCTTATCTCTGCTGCTGATATTTACTGCTGATAAATAGACTCAGTAAAATGGGAACAAATGCTTGTTTCATAATCCTCCTGCAACTGCTGCCTTCATTATATTTGAAGAACACAGAGATTAAGTCTGTCATTTGCCAACAGCATGTTTCCAGTTTCTGTTTATCTAGTACTCACAAGCAACTGGATATTAATATTAACCTGTACCTGGGCTGAAATATATTTTTTTCCTTCTTGGGTAAGATATGAGGATTAATTATGGATGTACTCACTCTAGCCTTTCAGCCTGGCTGGGATGGCAATTTTTTCCCCCATGCTGCAGTGTCTGAAGTATGTTTTCTCCGCGGTGGAGGTGAAGTTTGTACTGCGGTGAATTGATCTTTGCCTCCTTAGAAGTTTTATATTTTTAAAATATTTTTGTGCACGTGTGTAAAGTCCATTTTCTGAAAATGAATTTCTTTTTATCACAATATGTTATTAGACCACATCTTAAGAGTTAAAGTTTTATCATAGTCAGATTCTATTTGCAGATAGCATCATGTGGAGACTGTTTTCAAAAGCATTAACTCAAACCACACGGATGCACAACTATTTTAGAAGATGAGAATTCACACATGCTTTTTATTACAATGCACATAAAACTGAAGTATAATACAGTAGGCTTGGCAATAAAACAGAGTAGTTGATATATAAATTTTATGCTGGTTCTTTAGATTAATGAACTGCTTTTCTTGATGAATTGAGGATGAATGAGTAAACCACAATGATCTGATTAGATACTAAATCAGTTGTTTTCTGGCAATTCAGAAATTGTGTATCTAGTTCAGTTTTGTTTTTTTTGTTGTTTTTGTTTTGGTTTTTTTTTTTTTTTTTTTTTTTGTTTGTTTGGTTTGGGTTTTTTTCTATTTCCCCCGGGACAACTTGATAACCTTCTTGTGCTAGCCAAACCACTAAAGAGGCATTGTCAGTCTCTTCAAGTTCCCTATTGTTCTCAGAAAATCACTTCCTTAAGACACATCCATATGTTGAGGGTCTCAGTAGTACTTTGTGGGAAACAAAGTTATGGATTAAATTCATTTAGTCTGTAACACCACTGAAGCTGGATTCAGCTGGCAGAAATACCTCTTGATGCTGTTGTAGCAGGGGGGAGTCTGCCTTTGCCTTCTCTTTTCTGGCACAAGAAATAGGGAGAGGTCAGTCATCAATAAGGACAGCTGCCGGTGAGGGAGATTCCTCAGGGCTGAGGTTTCAAGTTGATCCACTTCATAAGTTTGGAAGCTCGGATTTGAATTTAGGAATATAAATGAGGTCAGTGATTTTCCAAATGAGGTGAACAGCCAGACGACCTCCTTCTGTAGGGCGGGCCCCGGATGTGTTTGTGGCAGAGAGAGACCTTTTCAATTTTAGAGGCACCGGGAAGAAAAAATACAGATGGGAAGCTGCCACAAGCCAGACAAGCCTCTAGAGGCTGGCAGGGAAGGAGTTAATCAGCCCCTTGACAGCAGTCAGTGAGAGCAGGGCCTGGGCAGCAGGTAGTGATCTGTAGGAGGGTTGGGATGGGCCAGCTGGGAAAAATGATCTGATTTCTTTGGGACGGGGTCTCTATAAAAGCCTGTCTCAGCAGAAGGGGCTGTTGGAGAGACAGCTTTGCTCTTTGGCTGTAAGGCGTTCTGGCTCAGCCTGTTGTTACAGATTTTGGTGAGATGAACTCTGTCTTGCACTTTCCTTCCGAGTCCTGCTAGTGGTTCCCAAAGAGGTGCTGCTGTTGCAGTGAGGGCCTCCCTTCTCTATGGTGGTGATCCTTGAGCTCGGTGGCATCTCCCTCTGGTGCTGCAGGTCCCGGCTGGGAGGGCAGATTGGCCACCTTGGGAATGGAGCCATGCCAGAAGCTAGCTGACATAAACTCTCCCAGGGGAAAAGATGCTTGTCCTGATTCTCCCTTCCCTTACCTTGGTCCGGAGCAAAAGTGCTGTGGATTACTCCAGGAATGAGTGGCTCCTGGAGAGTGGAGGGCTATGGTATCCTGTGTCCACAGGGAAGCTCTGGGGTGGTGGTAGAGCCCCTCCATGCAAAGGGTGAGTGCTGTGAAGAATGGGAATGCCTGCATTTAAGGCTGTAAGGGTTAAATCTGATGGAGATGGTGAGCCCTCCAAGGTGACAGGAGCAGCTGCTGTAGAGGTGGTTGGAAAATGCAGAGTGCTGTGAGACTTTTGCCAGGGCTCTGGGGCAGTTCTAGTGGCAGGAAGGGCAGGATAACTAGGGCAGCCCAGGGGGTTTCAGCGTGTGCAGCTGTGTTGTGGCTCACATGGGAGAGGGCTGAAATGGAGGGAGAAAGAAAACAAGTGGTGGAATTGAAGAAGGTGGCAGCACTGACACAGTGGTGAACTGGCGAGTGCAAGCTGCGGGCGTCTCTCAGATGGGCTGTAAGAAAGGGAAGGAGACATGTGGCATGCAGAAAAAAAAGAATAATAATACTAAAAAAATTTAAAAGCTCAGTTAGAGAGGTCAGAGCTTGAAGTGAGCCTGCCAGGAGTGAGGGTCCTGTCCCGGGGATCCTTTGCATCCAGAAGCTGCCATGGCATGCACAGACCTCTGTCTGGTCCCTTTTCTTCCTTGGTAGCGTCTTCCCCCTCCCCCTCCTCCTTTGTCAGGCAACTCGTTAACACTTATTAGCAAGCATCTTCAAAAGGCCAGGAGGGGGGAAAGGATGGGAGAGGAGCTGAGATGGCTAAAGGAAATGATTAGGAGATTCCTTTTCCTTTCTGCCTATTGAGGCTTTAATGACCAGCCCTTGCGCTGTCTGTGCCCTGCATTGTTATCCGGGCCTGCCCTGGGACCGCAGCACCCCAGCCAGCCCCGGCACTGATCCGCTCTGACATCTGGGGCACTGAAGTGCCCACCCCCGCTAACCTTTCTCATGCTGGGCGCTCGCTGGGGTTTACTCCTCTCGCTGCCCTTGGCATTGATGGCAGAGCTGTGCCAGCACTGCTCCAGTCTCCTGCTGGTTCACCCCTCCGAGTGTACCCTCTAAGCTGCCTGGCTGGAGTGCCCCTGTGTGATCCTGCCTGGTGACTGATCTCTGTTTCTGTCTGAACACGGCTGGAAAACCCCGGGTATCCAGCGCCAAGGAGCTGCTGGGCAGTGCCCAGGCTGGTTTCGTGGATAGGATTGTGCTTGCCTGAGGTGGAGGACAGAGGGTTGAATAAAGGTGACAGAATTTGGCCCAGAGCTTTCTATTTCTGCCTTATAGTTCCAGCTGCAATGTGTGTTCAGTGGTGTCCTCTTCGGCTAGTCTATCTGGAGCTGAGACCTGATCCCATAGGGGAGGATGGCAGAGCTCCCGTTGGTGGTGGGAGGAGTGCACTGGAGCCGCAGAGGCTGTTCTGTGCTGCTCTGTTGTGGACTGTGGGTTATATTTGTTTTGTTCTGTCCATCAGAGTCTTCACCCTTTCCAAGTTACAGTACAGGAACAGATCCTGGGTGGTTTTTATGCATTAGTGAACTCCACAGAGAAGGACTGGTCTGTCAAAAAGCTACTCTGACTTGGCCATGACAATCATCCCTCCTCCCCTCCCATCCAACAGACAAAAATTGAGAAATTTCCAGAAGTTGCTGAAGTTCTGCATCTACCAAGGACTCTGTAGGCATAAAATAGCAGTGTTTGTTGTCTTTTCACAAAGCTGCTGCCTTTTCCTGCAAGAACAGCACCTTGGCATCTAGAGAGCTGGGTGCCAGCAGCGCATGCTTGAGCAAGCAGGTGACCTTCGGTGCGAAGTTCCTGCTTTGCAGAGAGGAAGAAAGCTTTCATAGATTTCCTGCCCCTACCTGATGATCTTTAAGTGGGGTTGTGTATGTGTAACTGCATGCAAAGGCAAAGCCTTTATCCCAGGAATGGGCCCTTTGGGACAGAGACTTAAAGTAACTATCAGAATATCTGTGTGTGGGTTGGGGCTGGAGTTAAAGGTCTAGGGTGCTTCCTGAAGACAGATCTGACTCTGAAAGGCAGTGCTGCATCTGCTCTGGGCCTTGCTGCAGACCTGGCATCTCTGCTGGGCTTCCTCAGTGTCTTCCACTGACCTACTGGTGCAGATGTGTGTTTAATATTGCTCTGTGGCCACCTACCAGTACCTGGAAAGAAGTGTTGACAGGGCTTGGTTATACAGAGCATAGATGTGATTCTTAGTAATATAAAGTCATTTGCTCCAGAAGATGTTTTGAGGGCTCTGGCTGACTCCTTGGGGATGTGAAGTCTTGGTGGCAGTGTAGAGACAAATAGAGGCTTGCTAAATCAGGGGATGTTTTACTGTTGAGCCCAAGCTGCAAAGTTTGTTGACTCAGTTTGTTGACATTTGTGTCAGCATCAAAGATGAGTACAAATTTGAAATGAAAGTGAGTAAGTGATTTAGTTTATTCTGTTTTTTTAGCTTGTAGAACATACCATGGGTAATGTGGAGAGAAACCAGACCAAAGAGCTGCTGGTGGCTGGCTGGAGTATTCCTGCTCGTATTCCTGCTCCGAGTGCCGGGAGCCTGAGTTCACACCAGCTCCTAGAAGGCTCCTTCTTTCAACAACTTATTATTACAGTCTGCTGAGAGTGTGAGCCAATCTCCTCTGTGTCAATAGCTGAGGGTTTAATTTTAAACAAGGGGAAAAGTGGATTTTCAGATGAATACTGGAAAATTGGAAATATGCATGGAAAAAAAGCACAGAGAAGAACTGGTGAGCTGGAAAAAATAGAAAAATATTATTATTTTTTGGTGTTTTTCAGAGTACATTCTTTATATGGTACTTATTCCATGCAGCACTTTGGAAAGCATTTGGCAAATGCATAGAAGTAATCTGTAGGATACTTTGTAGTCAGATGCCATAACTTAGATTAATTTACTGCCTTCAGAAATAGCTGCAAACAAATGCACTGATTAATGTGTCAGTTTAAAATTTGTGTGGGGAAAGAGTTATAACTGTAGAAAACAGGAAATATTTAGGACAGACATTTCAAAAATGTTATAGCTTCTTATTAAGAGAAGAGGAATAACTTTCAATTATGCATTTTATTAATATCTCCTTTTTAGCTCTATGAAATGGTAACAATGTTAAAATCCCCTCCTGGGAAGTAATGTCACATGGCTTGCCACTGATAGAACTCAGGAGGTTAGGAGATGCTGGTGGAGTTAGCCAGTTGTTAATCAGTGGCTCATTTGCAGCCCAGTCTTGCTCTAGCTGGACTGGAGATAATCAGATGATAATTTTGACTAGGAGGCGGGTTTGTTGTGAACTTGGTGTCTTAACAAGATCCGTATGGAATGGCTTTATTCCCGTGGTAAAATCAGGTCAGCTGTTGAGCTTTGTGGTGGTGGCAGGTCAGCAGGTGTTGTGCTGAGGTGTCTGTGGGGCTGGAGCAGCAGGGCCACTCGCTGCTGGGCACTGGTGGCTCCCGCTGGCTTCCCGACAGCCCTGCAGCTGCTGGCTGTGCTGGGGGGCAGCATCCTGAGCCGAGATGCTGGGCAGCATCTGGAGCAGGTCTGGAGGAGCTGGTGCCCAGTACAAAACCCTGAGGGGCTGGTGGGAGCAAGATGTTTCTGTAGCCTGTGGGGTCTGGACCTGGACTTGCCCTGCAGAGCTGGGACAGTGGCCCTGCTGTGACACACCTGATGATGGGGTCTGGCACAAGTCCCCTCAGAGAGGTGTGGGGAATATGGGAGGGCTGTGGGATTCAGCCACTGAGGTCCCAAAGGCTCTGAGGTTCAGCATTTCTGTGACAGGCTGTTGGTAGGGCACCTGGGAAATACCAGGAGCACCAGGGCTGGATATAAAGCTACTGTGGGCCTGCTCCTGATGGGATATTCCTTCAGAAATGAGTGAGTTCCACAGGATTTGCTGTGAAACCTCTTCACTGCAGGTCAATAACTGAGAGTTGGTTCATTACACTCCTGTCTCCTGCTGCTTATGGTGTTGGTTCCCTTTGCCTCCTTATCCTTGAAGCACAAACTCCATGTAGCAACTGGCAGCTGTAGTGACTAGCTCAGCTCCTTGTCTTCCTGTAAATACTAGTTTTCTCCCCCCCAGAAAAGGAGTTTTGGTGATATAATCCCAATGAATGAAGGGGTTTTCTTAATTAAAGTAATAATCTGAAAGTTGTCTTTAAGTGTGTAAACAAGCTGATTGCAGCAGGCGCATGAATAGCTCTAATGAGCACGTGTGGGTACTGAATTAACCATGGTTCACAAGCCATGCATGGCTATATGGTTATTCACAAATAACCACTTTCCCCTTTTGCTTGACTTTGCCTGCCACCCCAAAAAATCTGGTCTTTACACAGCAAAAAGGAACCTGCATCTTTCACAGGAGGAGAGCTTTGGTGGCAGTCGCTGCTCTTAAGGTGGCTGGGGAGGCAGCCCTTGCTCTTGGTATTTTTTCCCTGAGGTGAAGTGCAGCCTGGTGGGTACAGCGTGTGTGCTCAGCGTTGGCCTCTCCTCCTGGTGGGTTGTTGCAGGGCCCTTGGAGGAGGCACTCCCCTGCTGGCTGTGATGGGGTGCCCTGTCTGTGAAATGGGAGCACAATGGCTCTTGCAAGGCTTTGTGTTTTGTTAGGAGCTCCTCGGAGAAAGGGCCCTACAGAAGTGCAGATCATCTTCTTAATCTGCTGTTAATTGCTGATATATTTATTACTGCAGTAAGCAGGATGGCAGTAGTAGGGTGATGGTAGGCTCAGCTGATCTCTACGTGGGTAGAAGGACACTGACTTCTTGTGACCCTCCCAAGGAGGTGCCTGCTGGGCTTGCTGCTCTGCTGGTGCTGGTGGGACTCTGGAGGAGTCTTTCCTTTCCAGGCTTAGGAACACCTCCATGGTTTGACTGAAAAGAGCTTGTGTGTGTACCTTCTATCTATTGGAAGAGAAATAAAGTTTCATTGCTAAATGTCACCTGGGTCATCCTGCCTGCAGCCTAAAATAGCAAAAGAAGACACAGGGCATAGTTTAACTTCCAGAGAGTTGAGTACAGCTTCTTTCCTGATCAAGAGGAGATCAGGGTTTGTGTTGTGGTGTACTCATGGCACTTGGACTTGATCTCCTGTTTTCGTAGCAACTCATTCTTCTCTGCTGTCATTTCAAGACACCATGTTGTGAAGTGGAAATTCAGCCTCTTGTTAACTGTTGTGTTGCTGCAAACAGCCTCCTTCTTTTTGAGTGCCCAGATCTAGCACAAAATTAAGGTGGAGGGGAAATGCTGAATCAGTGACACCAAAGACACCTGTCTTTTTTTTAAACAGTGATTTGTATCATGGATTAGGATGTTTGTGTGTCTGCTTCCATCCTGAATCTGTGACTTAATGTTTCTCTCTTGGGATAACAATAAATGGTCCAAGAGGCTGTGGAGGAGATGGCTTTTGGGGATCTACTACAGTTTGTTGTGTATCTGTCCTGTAAATTCATATGCCATGCTACTGTCATGGGCTTTATGCTCTTCTGGGTCTCCATGATCATTAAACAGACCAGTGAGCTACTAGGGTAACCCTGGCTCTGAAGATATTTGTGTTTACCAGTGTCTGCTTTTACGTGCAAAAACTCAAGGGAGGAGATTTCTGTGGGGCTCCATGTGTTCCCTTCCCCAGCTAGCGATGTCTGATATGTGCATGTCCCCTGTGCACTCCCTTTCTCCTGTCCCTCGGGGTGGGATAGCCATTCCCTGGTGAGTGCTGGAAGCAGCACTCTGGTGCTGCTGGAGATCTTGTTACAGGATGGGTTCTGCTCTTCCTCCTAAATTCGCCTGAAAGAAAAAGACCAAAACAGCAACACAAATCCAAGCTCGGGTAGGGTTGTTACAGCAGAGTCCTGTGCACACACAGGGATGCTTCCATAGGCATTTGAGTTAAAATGGAAACTCCCAGGTGGAATTTCTGCACTGGGAGTGACCTGTCTGGCTCCCTTCCCTTTCCTGCCAAAGGGAAGGTAATGCTGCCCTGCTCTCGGAGAAGCTCTCTGGTGCCTGTTCAATGGATGTGAGTCCAAGCTGGCTTTTGGGAGCAAGATGTGTGTGAAGCTTGTTGTCTGCTGCCCTGCAGGAGCTGGACCACAGGAACTGTAGGGAATTACAACCTTCAGGTGTATTTCTTTCTTCTGTCAAGCAGGCTGAGGTTTGCTGGAGATTTCTGGTTTCAAGGTTTGGCAGAAATTGTCATTTCACATTGCTAGCAAAGAGTCTGAATATATGCCATATAATTAACACCAGGAAATTCTGACTCCTGAGGCTATAGGGTTAAACAAATATATGTCCCCATTAAACTTGAATAATAAGAGGTTAACTCATTAGGAAAAGAACACTCTTGATGTGCTTAATGGAGGGAGAGAGTATTAACTCTTACAGTTCCTTGTGAACCCTTATGTCAGTTACACTTTCATTTTTGAGTGTTCATTTTTCTGCTGCTTTACACCTCCAAATTGACCCATTTATTCTGTTTTTATCCTGTTTATTCTGTATGAGTTCTCTTTTGTTTCCTGGATTATTGATATGCCTGGATCCTTTGGAGTCTTGAAAAATATGCATCGTTGATGGTTGGTGCATACTTTAAAATAATATGCAGCACAGAACAAAGGCAAATCTTTAAAACCCCTTATTTGAAAATAGTGAAGGAAAATAGGTGAAGTATAGATAAATTAATATAGCCAAGGGACAAACCTGCAAGCCTAATGGTTCTTTGATTGTGGTATGAGCAAGCCTTATCCGGGGTGTGGCTCTGGAATGCCTTTGGTGTTCCCCAAGTGCTGTTGTGCTCTGGAGAGCAGGTCTTGTCTGAAATCCTCACTCTGGCAGAGCTGATTGCTCCCTTCATGCTGGACACTGGTGAAAATAAGTCAGCTCCTCCAGCCCTTTCCTCTGTGTCCTCTTCCTTGCCGAGCACTGACCAGGCACTCCAGATTGCAGCTGCTGGTGGAATGGGAGAGATTCTCAAACACGAAAGTGATGTTTCTCCTGGCGAATTCCTCCTCGCTCCAGGCATATTTGTGTTGTTCTTTTGAACAGTTTCAGTCTGGCTTCTTGGGAACTTCTGGCACTATGAAGTCAATAATCCTATTGCTGATCATGCTGTTGTCAAAATAATTATTCCAAGTGTTGGCTCCATATGATGCAATTAAACTATTGATTAGTACAGTTTGGTCCAACCAAGGAAGAAAATGTGGTCCTTTGCACAGATTTCCTAGAACTGAGAGACTGATTTTTCTTTGAGGTTGTCCTATTAAACAAAAGGAACAGATTTAATTCAATAATTGACTTTGGTAAATGGAGCACAGAGATAATTTGATTCTGTTGTAAGCAAATAGGAACTTTTTCTCCATTGTTACTCTCATTCTGGATCCTTTATAACATCTGGATGTTTCTGGCTATGCACTCCTTCAACTTGGCAGTTAAAAAATTCTAGAGAGGATTTGAAGTTAGAGGCCCATGAGGTGAGAAGGGGAGCCCAAAGTATTGATGACCCACTTAAGAAATGAGATGTGCTTATGAGACAGCAACATGTGTGAAGCAGCTCTAGCTGGGAACAGTTCTAGGCATGGAAAAGACAAAGTAGTCTCAGACTATGTATTAATACTTTTCAAGGCAGAAATAATAATTTATAATTCACGCAGCTGCGTAAGCTCTTAGCAGAGTCAATTATGGAACATTTTATTTTGTGGATCACCTGAGAATAGTCTATCTTCCCAAGTTTTGCAGAGAAGAGAGATGCAAGAAGTCTGGGAAATGCTTCTAAGCAAGGAGGTTTCCAATAGCAAATAGTACACTGGTGATGTCAGCCCAAGACAGGAAATCAGCATTTTGGCTCCTGCATCCTCCGTGGCTCAGCCTCTTTCCCGCATGTGGGAGTGTGCATGTGTGTGGAACTGTATAAATAATCACACACCAACGTGTTTCATGTGGTGAGGGACTGCCTTGCAGCGACTGGCTCCTGGCACGAGTAGGTGCTTAGCATAAACACATTTTGTGTGCTCTTAAAAAAGCTGAGGAATCTGTTTTTCACCTGTGTCCTGTGGAATGATCCTGAGATCCAAGATGCTCTATATGCTGCAGCAGGGTAGAAGAAATTACACATCTTTTCCCTTTTTTTTTTTTTTTAAGTAACATGTTTTTGTTGAATTTTCTGTTATGTGGGTAAATTAATCTCTGTGTTTTTGTCAGGTGTTTCATACAAGACTTCTGTTGCAGCAGCCCAAGCATTTAGATTTCTGTCTTTATTTTTATTGGCCTGGTTTCCACTTTAGCAAATTCACAGCTTGTGAGCTATTGCTGGAAAATTCAATGTGCAAAACATTAGGGAAGCACTAAGCACAGCCATCCTCTTAATTTGTGCTCTGTCTTCGCTCCTAATAGTGTGTAACATCTGAGTGCAGTGGTGCCCAGAGCAGCAGCTCCATCAGCCCCACGGTGCCGTGTGGGCGGGAGGGGAATTCCTCCCTTTGGGGTCTGGAGTGGGAACCAAGGGAGATGGGGCCAGGGAAATCACCACAGCGGGGAAGGGAGCAACTGGCTCGGTCACACAGCAGATCACTGGCAGAACAAGGAAGAGAATTAGGTTTCCGCTAGGATATTTAGTCACATCTAAACTAATTTTTCACGGTGCCTCGAGGCAGACTAGGTGACTTCTCACAGTACTTTTTTTGTCCCATTTTATTATGAGCCTATGGATGAATTAACTGTTAGCTGCTAATTAGTGAAAGCAGACGAGGACAAATCCTGCTCAGGCTCACCTCAGCTTGCCTCAGGTAAGCTTAATGCTGACCATGACTCTTCCTTGTTTCCTGGCCAGTTAGCTGTTGTGCCAATCTTGATTAACTTGGTAGTTTAAAAACTGAATTCAATTAATTTCATCATAGAGACAAGCCCTCTGGCCATGCGAGTTTGCAGGGAGAGGCACAGAAATTAGACTTGGATCAGTACCTGCATTTCTCTGGAGTCATTGAAATCCTACCAGTAGTTCATAACTGAAAAGTACAAAAATAAAGCTAATAGTTATGGCAAAAGAAATCTCACTGCTGTGTTTCATAGAATGCCACGACAGGCAAAGCATGCTTTGAAGGGAAATACTGTGTTCTTGATATGATAGAGCCTCTTCTACACATGCAGCACATTAGTAATGACTAAGATTTTCCAATGGATATCAATTTAGGTGAAATAAGATGGACTAATACAGGCATTCACCTTCCCTTTCAGTTTAATATCAAGATAATTTTATTTGATAGTTCAATGTAGTAAACTTCCCTTTTCCTTAACACATATTTGCAAAAAGTAGGCAATATTGTAATACAGTAATTAGCCATATTTGCCTTTACTACGTGTGAATAAGATTAATATACTAGAGTGTTCAACCTAATTGATCTATTATGTGATAGGGACTCACAACCAGACTGCAAATTACAGTTTAACCCCCCAAAGGGCTAGACTTGTTTAGAAAATGTGTGAGTCTTTAAGAGATAAAATTAATAGAATTGACGTTGACCTAAATATTCAGTGTTATTAATTGTATCAGTGGATTGTGCTGCTTTTATGTGCAACTAGGAAGGCAGTCTTTGGAAGGGAGAGGGTTTATGACAGCAGTGGGAAGGGTGGCTAACAGAAAACATGACAATTATTGCAAGCCAGGTTTTCTGGTTAAAAAAGTGATTGTCACAGGCCCTTAAAATTGCTATTCCATGTGGTTGTGATTAAATAAATCATCCGTGCAGTGCGTTTGGAACATAATGGCTCTGTGGGAAAAAAATGTAAATCAGGTTTTTGTATTAATGAAAACAGTTTAATATGGTTTTAATGACCCATTTTTCAGTCTTCACCAGAAAGTAATTACCAGTTAGATAGTTAGTGCTCTGGGCTTTGTTCTGGCTCTCAGAACTCCTTCAGCTAGTCACCCAGGGGAGTCCTGCCACGCTCCGTGGGCAGCCTGGGCCAGTGACCCAGCAGGGCCGGGCTCTGATCCGCTGCAGCCCCTGCCTTCTGCTCCGGGCTGTGCTCCGAGCCCCCGGGGTGTGGGGAGCAGCCCCCGGGGTGTGGGGAGCAGCCCCCGGGGTGTGGGGAGCAGCTCTGGGCCGGGCTCTGAGCCCCCGGGGTGTGGGGAGCAGCTCCTGGGGTGTGGGGAGCTGCTCTGAGCCGTGCTCCGAGCTCCCGGGGTGTAGGGAGCAGCCCCTGGGGTGTGCTCTGAGCCCCTGGGGAGCAGCTCCCGGGGTGTGGGGAGCAGCTCCTGGGGTGCTCTGAGCCCCCGGGGTGTGGGGAGCAGCTCCGGGCCGGGCTCTGAGCCCCCGGGGTGTGGGGAGCAGCTCCTGGGGTGTGCTCTGAGCCCCTGGGGAGCAGCTCCTGGGGTGTGGGGAGCAGCTCCTGGGGTGCTCCGAGCCCCCGGGGTGTGGGGAGCAGGTCCGGGCCGTGCTCTGAGCCCCCCAGTCCATCACTGCTGGTTGGGCCAAGGCCAAGGACAGGCAGCGGCTGCCCCTGTGCCGGAGCGGGAGAGCTGGCGTGCCTGGTTAGAGACTAATCTCTGCAGTGGGACGGGAACTGGCCGCTGCCAGGGAACCTTTGGACAGGGAAGCAGAGCCCAGACCTGGCCTGGGCAGCCGGGGCCCTGGGGAGGATGCTGCCCAGAGGTGTGCTGGCACTGAGGACAGGCAGCAGTTTAAATGGCCGTGACTCCATCCCCAGGAGGAATGAGAGAAGAGATAGCAGTGACTGAGGAAACAGGTCAGGAGCCAGACTTGTATATGGCTGCCAAACCCCACTGCCTCTCTGCTCGATTATAAAAATAAAGGTCTGACTAGTGACTGAGGTCTTTGTGTGTTTGTAATGCTTGGAAAGGTCTAGCAGCCAGTATTAGGAGTGGGATTACTGGGTTAACTTCTGCTGCAATGCTGCTTGGTACTGGTGTTTGCCCTCTAAGAAGGGCACAGAAGTGGATCCAGACCAGGTGAGGCACCTCTGAATCAAGACATTAAGGCCCTGTTGGATGCTCAGAGTTTGCACCTTTTTATGTGGGAGCAGGTGTTTCATAATAAAGGACTCTGATCTTCCAAAGAAAGGCACAATATAGCCCAATTCCTCAAGACAGGAATACACAGGGTCAAAAAGATTCATCTCCACTTTAGTAGTGCATAACATTGGAACAGTCTGCTGAGGAATATGGTGATTTAATTGTCATTGGAAGTTCTGAGGTCAAGACAGAATGTTTTCCTCTAGAAACCTGCTGCAGAAGCTCAGAATGTGCTCTTCATGTTATTGGATTTGGGCAGGATCTGTGTGCTTGCACTGGAGTGAAACCCAGGCTGTTGTGAGGATCTCTAGTGTGGTCTGTGCATTCAGAGCTCTTCTTTCTGAGCCTTCTGGTGGAGAGAAGGCCAGGGTTGCCTCATACTCATATGGATGCAAAAATAATTAAGGTTCAGGTGAAATGTAGAAGCTGCAAAATTTCTGGTTTCTGGAAGTTTCTAGGTGAGTGGATTTGAGTGTGGTTGCTGAAGCTCAAACACATCTGGAATGTCTCTTCTTGGAAGCAAAGGCAGGAGTCTCTTGGCTCTATCCCTCCAGTGAAAGCCAACGGGTTTGTTGTGCTGTGTCTAGTACCCTCCTGGAGTGGTTCAGGCTGTTGAACAGTTGAATGTGTGGGTTGATGCAGAGCTCTGTGTGACAGCAGCACCTGCATGAGCTGTGCACCTTGTTACTGCAGCTGGCTGGCAGGGATGTCAGAACTGACAGCCTCTTAGCTTGCATGCCCGGTGTTTTCCTGGGGGAGTTGCTTGGGGGTGAGGTATGTTTGGGCTAGGTGTTCCTAGAACTTATTTCAGCTCATAAAATTCACAATATGAGCATGATACCAGTCAACACAGAGGGATGAGCCTGTGTTCAGAGTTCCTGATGCTATTGAGAAATAAAGTAGTTTGAGGGCAGTGAGTGAGAACAGAAAGATTTTGAGGGAGGTGAGGGTCCTTCAGACTTTATCTATCCATTGTAAAGAAACATATGAAAGTAAACAGAAATCAATTTTCTGAAAACTCCTCCCAGGTCACCTGCAAGGGAAATAATGTGACACTGCTCAATGCCAGGCACTGCAGATTTTGTCAAGACATAAAGAATCCTGGTGCTTTATTTTTATTTTTGAAGTGAAAGTGGTTCACAAGGTACACCAAGGAGATGATTCAGTGCTTACAGTTGTGACATGTCAGAGGCTTGTAAGCTCAAAGACAACTGTCTTTATTGTGTTTGCCTTTTTATCTTCCAAACTTTGAGCCCCTGTGTTCCTATCATTTTCCCTTTCCGATGTGAAATAAGGAGCATATTCTAAACAATGGTGCTCTTTTGATACGTGCCATAATAAAGAAACACTGACTCAGAGAACAGCAGATCATAGCTGTCCACAAAGAAGTACAGAGAGGTGCAAATCCTTTTGGCATGGCACCACAGCAGTTGTTCCTGCTGGCTGATGGAAAGCCAACAATTATTTTTCTTTTCTAACATAACAGGGACAAAGGAGCTTCCCTTAGCAGCCCATCTCTGCCCTAATTTATGTTGCAGCTTTTTAGGGAAAGGAGCAAAAGTCATTTTAGGAGCTATTGAAAAATACCTTCCTCTTTTGTAGCTCCTGTATGTTTTTGGCAAGCGAAGTGGAATACATTTGTGGGGCACATCAATGGCAGCAGCCTGAAAAGGGCTCGGGAAGGGCCTAATCACCTCCTCAGTGTGGCACAGCTGCTCCAAGCTCTGCCAGAGGGGAGGTGGGGCGCAGGGAGGGCTTGGGGCTGCCCTGTGCAGCTCAGGCAGAGCCAGGGCGAGTGCTGGTCTGTGCCCAGGGCTCCCGAGGCAGCGCTGTTCTCTGCCGCAGACACCGGGCACAGCTGGGGAAACGCTCTGGGACTGCCGCCCTTGCTCCTGCAGCCTGAGTCGGGCCTCAGAAGGGGCTCTGCTGTCCTCTCTCAACCTGGGAACTGCTGCGTGTTCTGTCTTGGGAAGCGCTTTGTAATTCGGACCTTTTTTGCCCTCAACAGAATGACTTTTGCTGTCGTGTTGTGCGAGTGTTAGGGCAGCTCCCTACTGAATGTTGGACTGTGATGGGAGCCTTAAGGTGTAACACATGTGAAGCAGAAACTGTTAAAGGAAGTTCTGGGGGGGAAACTTTCACATGGTTGGTAACAGTACCTGGTGAGATCCAAGCTGACTGACCTTTACCAGGCATCAATATTGCCAGCTAAGATTCCTTGTGAAATCCCTCAAGGGACAGACAGTTCACCAACGGTGGAAAACTTGCTTCCTTTTTCTGCTGTGTATGGCTCAGGATGAAGCAGGGACATGCCAGCAAGTGGACCTTGATGCAACACAGGAGCAATGAGGGCTGGAGCCCAGGGTGGCACAGTGTTGTTACAGGGTGAGGAATTCCCACAGGTGCCCAGCGGAACTTAACACTGGATTGATCTGGGAGCCCTGTCCTGATCAGGACAACGTAGATAAGAGCTGGTTCTGTGTATCACAGCTTGTGCTGCCTGTGCATTTTAACTAGACAATCATATAATCTTCTTGTCCCTAAGGAATCTCTGGGCTTCAAGAAGGATTTTGTGACTCTCTCTGTGTCTGGCTTATATGAAGGATATGAATGCTCAGGTTGAGGGCTGGCTTTTCCCTGTGTCTTTACACTTATGGAAGTGTAAGACTATGGAGTGTTTAGTGGCTCCAGCTTCTGACTGAAACCTTTCTAGACTTGCCTGCTCCATGAGTAAAAAGTAATGAGATTAGCCAGAAATGAAAAAGCCCCAGGAATTCTGGTTTTTCTACCAGACTGAGCTGCATAGAGTCCCTCATTGCTGGAAGGCTGGAGAGTGAGTATTTCCACAGCCATGGGGTGTCTGTGCATGAATAACATGGCACATCTGCAGCATGAGGGTTTAGCTCCTCCTGCTAACACTGTGCTTGCTGCTTGAACGAGCTGATCTCTGCTATAACCAATGCAGTGTCTCTTATACCAGATGTAGCACCATTTTCTCAAGCTTGGTTGTTCCTGCTGCTGGTGCTGGACCCATGGCCCCTGATGTGCTAGTCATTCACCCTGCTGGGACTACCAGATTTTGTCAAAAAGTCTGTGGATGGCTGGTGGATATTGGTATTTTTAAGCTTCTAGTTTGAAAACATCCCTGAGCTTTTAAATTGCTTTCTCCTTCCAATCACAGTGACACTTCATTCTCAAAAGGCTGCATTCATCCCTTTATTTGCCCTGTTAAAGGCTGCTTTGTGGCTCTCTGACATCTATCCTTCTATTAGGCTGTTGCTGTCTTGTCTCCATGTTTGCTGGCCAGATGGCTGGGGTAAGCTCTGTATGTGGAAGACACCTGGGGACACCAAAAAGGAAGGTTCTTAATTTTTGGCTGAACAATACTTGATATATCTTGTTTCTGTCACTACAGTTTTTTAAAATCGATTTTTAATGTCTGTTTTTTTTATAAAAACAAACACTGGGGGAGGATCAGGCTCCAAGTTAGACCTCGGTGCTGTGACTCTGTGGGACTCTTGCAGATTCCTGAGTCCAGTGCTGTGTCCTTTGCTCTGGCCCTTGCTTCCAGATCTTGTTAGTCCTGCTTGTGCCAGGGCTGTGCTCCCTTGACTGAATTGCAGGGAAAGCCAGGAGTGAGTGCTGTGGGCAGTGATACACAGAGCTTCAGGGGAAAGGCCAAGCTCAGGGGGGGTCTCTTCTTAATCAGTTTGAAGATTTGTACAGATCGGGCTTTCTGCAGCTGAAAGGTGCTTGGAGGAGGGGATCTGCTGCGAGCACAGCCCTGTGTCTTCCCAAGGAGGTTTGCTCTGCTGCTGCCTAGAGGAGCTTGGGGAGTTCCAGTGCAGCTGTGTGGGAGGAGAAGAGGGATTTGTGGTTGAGCTTCTGGGAATTAAAAAGGGTTGAAATCTTGCCAGTCAAAAATGAGAACCCTTGTGAAAAACTAGTGTGAAATCCAGGCACCACTGAAGTCAGTGGCACACAGTTTTGTACTAGACTTGAGCAGCATTTTATCCCAGCTGTGTGAGGGAAGTTGGACTTATGTCCATTGCAGTTTTTGCTACTGAAGCTCTAGAGCATATAAAGGTATTCCTTTATAGAAAAGAAGTGTCACAGCTCTCAAACTCACATGTCTATGTCCAGACAGCAGAAGGAAAACCTGTGGGTATTTGTAAGGTTAAACTCTCTACACTCCTTTTTATAGTCAGGAAAGAGTGTGCTCCAGTATGGACCATTCCTTAATTTTAAATGTGTCTTTTCCTCAGGAGGGAAGTATCTGCTTCATGTCTCCAGGACTGTGTGACCTGCCTGATATGTTGGTGAAGGGTATTATAAATATTTCTTACCCATACAGAGCAATCAAATAATTAAAATGAACCAACTAAAAACGCACTTATTAATTCTATTAGACTAACAAGAACTTGCAGAAATGGGGTATGTGTGTGGTTAATATGTGAATACACACACATTGTAATTTGTCTTTTTTTTTTGTAATCTGGTTTTTTTAATTGGGTGCCTTGGTCAGAAGATGGTGCTGTAAATATGTCCAGTTGTCTTTTACACTTCTCTAAGCATCCCTAGTGCAATGTCTGAAAGCAGATTGCCCTGAAGATCTGCTGTGCTGTGAGATCTGCCCTGTGTAGCTCTGAGAAGAGGAATGAATTACATGGTTGAGGAGCTGTCAGGCAGCTCCTGTACCTCAGACGCCGTCTCCTGGCGATTTGCTATCACCTGATCTTCCCCAGCAATGAAGATCTGTCCTATCCTTTGCCCTTAATGCCCCTACTCCCCTTCGAAGGGTGTCTTATTTGGGCAAAACCCAGACAACTGGTATCAAGTCTCAAGCACAAACTTCTTTTACCACCTGAAACAGAGTTCAGTGAAGCTCCTTTTAATAATGTGAATCCTGCTGACCTTAGCAGTAAAATATTATGTCTTGCATGCTTGAGGTGACTTGGATGTGTACCCAGTAGGGAAAGCTGTCTGTTGGCATGTCTTCACAAAGCTTTTTGTCTCAAACCTGAGACTCAAACACAGAATCTAATAGGAGCTGGTGAGTCCAGTACTGATTCCTGGAGGATTGCTAGAGAGTTAACAAACCATTAATGGCCTTCTCTTAGTTGTCTCCAACTGGTATAGTCTTCACTTAATAGATGTTCTCCTGTATTTGCTTAACAGTAAAAAATATTATGCAGTTTAAATGTCTGGAGAGCACAATAAGCTCCAAAAGAAACTGCAGCTAAATAGTGATGCATTTGTGACAGTAGATAAAATAGATGTGCTAATAGAGCACTGCCAGGCCATGCCATGTTCCTGCTTTGCAATGCCAAGAAATAGATCTGGCTTTGGGGGCAGGCTGCTGGCTGTGTTTTCAGGTGCTGGTTGCAGGGCTCTCTCAGCACGCCCGTGAATTGCCCAGGTTGAGCTGGCACCGAGTCACCTGTGGCCCCTCAGAGAACCCGAATCCGTGCTGGCCCAGCTGTGCAGCCTGCAGGGTGAGCATCATCTGTGGGGTGTGGGCACCCCAGTGCCAGACCCTGCTGTCCCCGGAGGGGTGTGGGCACCCCAGTGCCAGACCCTGCTGTCCCCGGAGGGGTGTGGGCACCCCAGTGCCAGACCCTGCTGTCCCCGGAGGGGTGTGGGCACCCCAGTGCCAGACCCTGCTGTCCCCGGAGGGGTGTGGGCACCCCAGTGCCAGACCCTGCTGTCCCCGGAGGCAGCGCTGGGGCTCGCAGGCCCCTGGCGTGCGTGGCACCACTGCTGCCTGGGCTTGTGCCTTCTGCAGAAGGGATCATTTTGCTTAACAGTTCTGCTACTGTCTTTTTGTAAATAAAACCTTAATGACTAGAGTGGAAAATACTTTAAATTCTTTTTGATAACTTCAAAAATGTTTTCGGTAGCAGCCGAGTTGTCAGAAAATATTTACATAACTGCATCTGTGAACCTACAATATCTTAAGATCTGCAGCAGCTTTGTCACTTCCTTACAAATAGCTGTGAGCGATCTATTATGTAAAAAGGTTCAGTTTAATTTACAGGAAGCCTTACATTTTTCTCTAAGTACTGTGTTTAGTTTGTCTTGTTGGGTTTTTTAAAACCACTGTGGCTCTTTTTAATGCTTCTCTGCAGAGGTCTGAATGATCTGTAGGGAAGTGTATTACCTTTTCTTGGGCAGGCTGGCTGGGGAGCAGGGAAGCGAGCGGTGCTTGTGGAGGTGAGCTGTGGGCATCCCTTGGCACTCCTGGCCCAGCACCGAGTGATGCTGGTGGCTGGTTATCTCCAGGGCAAAGCCTCCCGCTGGTGGCTCTGCGTGGTTCCCTCTGCAATCCCGAGGTGCGTGCTTCACCCCCTGGCAGAGCTCAGGGAAGCCTTTGGCACTGAGGATGGCTGCTCCTTCACACCTGGCGTGGGCAATTCTGGCTTCTCTCTTGGAAAGAGCACCAACCTGGCAAATTCCTGCTAACTTCCGTGCAGTTATTTTTCAGGAGGTTTAATTTATTTGATCCAAAAATATTTAGGTCTGTGTGGTGACTTTTGAAAAAAGTAATGGGCAGTATTTTTGTTTCAAGGCCTGATGTTCGTGCTGGTTTAATGCAGTTTTCCAAAACTGCTGGAACTAGTTGAAGTCTGAGTGGTTTGATTCCAAAACAAGTGGATGGTGTTAATGTAAATTAGCTTTTTATATTAGTAACTGACTTTTAATCTCTCCCCTGCATATTCAACTTGAATGATAAAGCTGTCCCTTGGTTGAACTGGTCTGAAACAAGTAAGTTGTCTTTAACTTGTACCTTACATTGTTCTGAATATGAGTTTATATGGACCCAAACAACTCGATGTCTTTAATTGTGTTATGTAAATCTGACCTCCCCAAGTTGCAAAGCTTCCCTCAACAACTCCAGGCTTGTTGGCATATGTCCCTAATCAGCCGAAAACAATCAGGGACACTTCCTGAGGCTGCTTTGTTCTTCTCCACTGTCATGTGTATTGTGTGTGGTCACGTTCTCTAAGTGTGCGAAGGCTTGCTCACACTGTGGGAATTTCTCCTCTATCTGCATTGCTGATGGAACCAGCTATCCAGACAGATTTCTCCCTTAAGTGTAAAGCTAGACACAATGATAATAATGGGACCAATTATTTTTTCCTCGCAGTGTCCCAGATCTGACTTTCTCTGGGGACAATACAATGTTTCTCCCTTATTTTATTTCTTTTCCCTCCTAAACACTGGATGATATATTACCAAGGAGAAGACTGAGAGAAATGAGCCATCTTTCTCTCAAACATGGTAATGAAAGAATTACATGTTGCTATCCAAATAATAACTGAAGCATTGCAGCAGTGAAGGCAGATTTTGAGCTGTTGCAGCATTCCCTGGAGAAAGGGAACATGTTGGCAGAAATTTCTTTTAATTTCCATGTATACTTTCATTCAGTGGAGGATATGGGATTGCTGATACTGGAGAGAAATTTGCATGGGAAGGGTGATTTTCCTAGTTCTACTATCTAGAGTTGAAATTTCTCTAGTTTGCAAGTCCTTGAAACTCTTTAACAAGAAAATGTTATATTTTTTGAGGAGGAGAAAACAAACTTTGTGGGTTTGGTTGTTTGGGGTTTTGGTGTTGTTGGTTTGGGGTTTTTTGTTTTTTGGGTTTATTTTTTTCCTGTTGATTTGGCTTGGTTTTTTTATTATTTTTAAAGAAGGCCTCTCCAAAGAAAAACTCTGCAAACTTCATTTTCTTGAGGTAGTGTTTGAAAATATTTGGTTTAGGGTTTCTTGCTGAAAAGCCAGAAACCTGTCAGAACAGACCAAGCTGAAATGTTGGACATAGACTGGGAAATTTTTCTGGGCAGATTCAGTAATCCAACATAGTTTTACTATTCCCAGTTTGCCAAATACAGCATCTGGCAACATTAGGTAGCCCTATGTACTTTTTTCTTTGTGAAAATGAGGAAATAAGTGCACTGTTGAGGCAAAGAAAGGAATAGGAACAAATAGAGTTCAGGGAGGTAAAACTTGGGTTAGGAGAATTGCTTGGTGTTGCCAGTGAGAAGAGCAGTCCACTTCCATGCCCTCCTGAGATGTTGACTGTAATCTCAGTTTCTGGTACTGATTTAACTCTTACTCTGTTAAATCCCAAGAGCTGCAGCAGCAGGCACTTCCCGGTCTCTCTTCCAGAGGGTGGGTAACAGTCAGCTCTCTAAAGAGCTGGATGAAATGTCTCCTCAGGCGTGGTGAGAGCTTTGCTCTGGTCACTGTGTGGCCTCCTGGTGAAGGCAGCAGCAGTCTGCTGTGCTGGGAGAGCGCTGCTCCCTCCTGCAGTGCCTCTGACCTGCTTTGACCAGCTCCCTTAGCGCATGGCCCAGTCTCCCATCGCAGCCTGAGAACAAACCGGATCTGATTGCTGTCTCACGAAGGGACGCAAAGGCCGCTGGACGGGAATGCAATTCACTTGGCCAGTATTTTCTTTAAAATAATTGGAAGAACTTAATGCACTTCACGCAACCCTTGGATTATGAGGAAGGACGTTTTCCAGCCTAGCAGAGCCATCCAGCTTGGCGAGACTATCGCTCTTCCCCCATCCCAAAGTGCTGGAACTTTGTTATGAGTTTTCTTCACCCTGCACAAACTTCACGGTTCCCCAGGGTGCAGCTTTCTGTCTAGCCTTGTTGCCTTATAAACGTGTTCTTCTACCTCAGCTCTTGTGTAAGACCCAGGGTTAACTCTTCTAAAGGTCACAGTTCCACAGTGTGCATCTCTTCAGCTTCTCTACACTAGTGAGTTTGCTGTCACATTATTTTTAAAGTTAGAATTTCTAATATTGTTCTGAGCACGTCCAAAAAACTTACATCACTCTTCACTCTGTTTTAAGACTTAGAGTAATTTTTTTCTCTTATTTCCCAAGAAAAGAAAACATTTTCAGGATTTTTGAAGTATTGATTTAGGTTCAGAAATTAAATGGACAAATGCTTAGGTAACTTAGTGTGTGATTTAACCAGTTATTTCATATAATAAATTAGGCAGGAATTTGAAGCCACTGGATAGCTACTAGGTTGGGTTTTTTTAGGTACCCAACTCCTGGTTTATACTACCTTGATTTTTCAGAAAGTTTTGAGCACCTCAGTTGTTATTGTTGCACTCATGGGCAGCACAATAATCGCTCTTCTATTATTGTAATAGAACAAAATTGTGATCACCTGTGAAGCACAATACTGCTACTCTGTGTACTTCCATGTAATGGGGGTTTTTGTGTATTTTTTTCAAAGTGCCTGTTTAAAGATAGATGTCAGTACTCTTTGAATTTGAATCTGGGAGTAATCTGCTTGTAAAGTGCTTTGTTTTGTGGCTGTGTTGTATCTTTTGGACATATATTAATAGATGAGTTTTACAGGAATCTAAAATGAATGAGGGAGTGAACAACAGATGAGATTTTTTGTAGAGGTAGAAATAGTTGTGGGTGCCAATTGGAAGCTTAGATGCTGCTTAACTAAAATTGATTTTGAACACTGAGGATTGAATCATGAGAAGGAGACTTGGATCTGGGTTCAGTTCTCAGATCTGCTATTTCATTGAGTAACTTGTTCAAGTCACTGAATTTTCTGGTGTCCCACTTCCCCTTCATAAAAAGGAGGCAACAAAACTGCTTTTCTCTTGGGTTATGAGGCCTCCGGGACAGGAACAGCCTGTTAGTTTGAGCATGTGTAGTGTTTAGCACAATGGGGTCCTCCTCTTAGAGATAATAACAACAACATGTGTGACATTCACAGAACACAATTTATCTTTCATCTTCTAATGCACTGGAGTTCCCAGATTGCCACAGTGTTTTCTTTTTTAGATGTGAGAGATCTTTTTTTGTCTTGTGAGAATGCAGACTGCTTTTTGTCTTTCTATCCTCTCTCCATCTGAGAGGAGGGAGGTGTGTGGGATAAAAACAGTGCTCAATTTTCTGAAGGGTCTCCTTGTGCAGGTTGTCAAGATGACTTCCCAGTTTCAAAAAGATCCACCCCAGCAAGGGAAAGTACTTGTGATATGCAGGGAGAATTGCTTCTATATTCATGGTTTAGGGTGCACCACATGCTAAAGACCAAGTCACACCATCTTGAGCATTGCTGTACCCCAAGGTAAATTACTTGGGTTATATGTAATGTTAGGGACAGCCTCAGAAAATACAAGGCTTTACGATGTGGGGAAAGAAATTATTGCCAAAAATCAGATAAATCCATGAGACTAGTATCTACAGAGTGTTAAGGCTGTGTAGAGATGCAATGGGGGAAATGCCTATTTATTGTAAATAGCATCGGGTGGACTGTCAGAAGAAAAACCAAATTTTTTCAAAAGTTATTTAATGGCAAAAAATATGTTATGCTCACAAGAAGTGGGAAGCATCTTGTGGCACAGCTGACTTTTAAAAATAAATATTTGGGATCCTAAGTATCTCAAAGTAGGAGGTAGAATTGAGCTGGAGAGATTGTCATTAAAGAGTGGGACATTCAGCTGGTCTGTTGATGTACAACTTCTTCCCACATCCAAGTCATGGACCAGCACATCTTAAAGGTGTAGATGGGCAAGCTTCCCATTCAGCAGATCTATTCCTTGTGCTATTATAAAGAGCTGTGCTTTGAGATGGCACTCAGCAGACTATGGAAACATCAGTGACTTTGTTCTGCATCTCTGCAGCTCAATGGAAAATCACTGGCTTCTCCTTAAAGCTGAAAAGCTGAGCAAATGCAAGCAAAGTTTTTGTAAATTCCATGTGTTGAACTGTTTTAGCAAGTTATTCCAAATGGTATTAACACAGGACACTTCTGTTCTTCTGAATCAAGAGTTGTAGGATGGCTTCAAAAGAGGAAAATCCCTATTGGGTTAAGGAGAGGTTATTCTTAAAAATCTTTTACAGGGAATCAAGTGGGAAATGTTTAATTGCTGATACAGTGCACAAGTAAGCAAATTTACTTCCTGTGACTTCTCTGACTGTTCCCAGAAATGTCTGCTCACCAAGAAGGGTGCTGGGCTGCAGAAGCCCAGAGCAGCTCGTACCAGGGAGGTGCACGCTCAAGAGCAGCTCGTACCACGGAGGTGCACACTCAGTAGCTGGCAGCGGTGTGGCTTCAGCCCGTGGTGAACCGTGACGTGCCCTGTTGGGCTGCACTGCCCCGAGAGCTGTGCCTTCATGCAGCGCTGCTGGAAAAGGCTGAGCGGACACGGCAGTGAGAAAGCACCGTGGCAGAGCAGTGGCTCCTGCAGACAGCCAGCTTTCATCAGCCCCAGACTGCAGTCAGCAGGGCTGAGACACTGGGTTGGGATGGGTAGAGTTGTTCCAGCCAAGAGGCAACATTTAGCAGATGTTTAGCAAAAGGTTCCATTCTTCTTGCCACAGACACATGTGAAGCTGTCTTGAGTCTAGTAAGGATTTTACAAGTTTTATAAGTCATAGTTTATTGAGCTTGGGAAAGAATTTAATATGGCATTGTGATCTTGGAAGCTGTTTTTCTCTGAAATGTTTTAAGTGAGTTCTGATTTTGTGATAACAAGTGAAAGAGAAGCTAAGTAGTTTTTTGGGTGTGGGTTTTTTTTTTTTTTTTTTTAAATACTGCTTCTCTTCTTTGGAGTATCCTCCTGTACTGTTCTCTTCAGTTGCACAGTGGTGTTTTTTTCCTCTGAGTGATAAACAACCAGAAAGCTGAATCAGCACTTTGGAGCAGCATGACTCTGGCTTAACTTTGCTTTGGAGAAAATGCTTTACCAGGTTTCATATTGACTGTGGAATGGTACAAATAAAGGGAACACCATTTAGGAACTGCGTTGGCCATGGAAAATGATATCTTTAGATGAGCAGTTTACGTAAGTGAAGGACTTCCTGGGACACGAGGCAGGCAGTGCTGCACATCAAGCAGGCATCCAGAGGGAGGGGTTTGCTTTGGGCAGCCCTGGATTTGGGAGATGCAGCCCTGGAAGTCAGCGTTATCTCTATCTGCTGAGCACTGGGGCTACTGATAAAAATGAAAAATTGTGATAATTTTATAACAGTTTCTGAGGTTCAGCCTGTAACTTAGGCTACTATTTTAAGTGTCCCATTGAAATTCTGTTGATTTGGTTAAGCTCAATGAATTTTACTGCTGGACTTGGTTGCTGCGGGGAGAGTGCTCTACATCAGCCCTACTGGTGCAAGCTGAAATCGAAAACATTTGAGTGTGAAACAAAAGCAGGGACTGGAGAGACATTGGAAGGGATATGACAGAAGGCCTAGTGTAGGTGCACGAGGCTAACAAGCATTTCTGCTTTTCAAATGCCTTTCAGAAAGAATGGCTGCCTTCTCAGCATTCCCTCAGAGGGTTGAGAAGTAGTGCAGTCAGTGTTTTGGAGGCTGAAACATCAGTTCATTCCCAAGAGGAGAATTGGGTATAGAGCTCAAAGCCCTTGATGACCAGTCCTCTGTTCAACAGTGACACCTCCATCTTCCTCTCTTGGACCTTCTGCTGGGTTATAAGCAGGAATAAATCTTGTACAGCACGTGGAAATGCACTTTCCTCATGGGCATAGCTGCAGTTTGATCAGAGCTCTGCAGATGTGACAGGGCTGAGGAGGGGAAGGAGGAGAAGGGGTTAAATACCTGCTGGTACAGTCTCAGTGTGATGTGGCTGCCACCCTTGTGCGATTCACACCTCTGCTCTCCTTTGCATATGTCAGTTCTCAAGGCACCAGCACCACAGAGGAAGATGATGTTGATTGACACAGCCCCAACAGAAGCTGCCAGCAAAACCAGCTGGCTGCTGTGCTGTACTTGTTAGTGGGCACAACATTTGGAAAAGCCCGAAGTAAAAAACCACCATCTGAAAATCTGCATCTGAGCCACTAAGCTGAATTTGAGAAACAGGATTGGCAGAAAGTGATTCTCACTCCTTGCTAATGTGGATTTGCCTGGTGGGGTAGCCTGGAGCAGGAGCAGCTCTGGGGAGAGTTTGAGACAGGTGTGCTGCTCCGGAGCACAGCGAGCAACATCCCAGTCACATTTCCTGAGGAGCTGGGGGAGCAATCACTGATGAGGGATGCTGAGAATCAGTCATGGCAGGTCAGTGTCTGAATCCTCCTTGACTTAGGGCCTGCCTTTGTTACATTTCTATTGTTTCCCCAGATGAGGTATGACAAATGCAGAGATTCCCAAGAGAGGTACTGTCCATCCTGAATATGTGAGTAGCTCTCATTACTGTTAATGGGAGTTGCATGTGCTCAAAAAGCTAAGACTCCCCTGTGATGCCTTCAGATAGAAGACTAATATCTAAATGATGTGTAATTATTTGAGCAAATGGTGTAATATGTGATGTCTTTGTTAGGACATTGTTGTTCAGAGAATTGTCACAGTATCATTTTTCCCCAGGAAAATTACCGCACACACAAATAATGGATGCTGTTAATTTCTGCTTGGTTTTATTTAAACTCTCTGTTCTCCCTTCTTGTTTTCTAAAACTTTATTTTTAGCTTCTAAAACTTATAAAAGATGTGAGTCTGGCCCTTCAGAAATAATGTGGTAACACACGGGTGACTATGCTCTGTATAAGAATGGAGCTGGATTAGTGAAGAATCTCTACGTGGCAGTCAACTCTGGAGAACTGTCCCTCCTGCAGTCCGGTTCAACAGCAATGTTAGAGTATCACAGGTGAACTATCCCTAATGAGAAGTGAAGTTTTTGAAGAATAAAATTCTCCCTCTTTTTCTATGGCAATGAAGCTGATTTTTGGCGATCTTTCACTCCATATAGGCTCTGACCGTGCTCAGGGTGCTGTTGGGCATGTGCCAGTTGGGTGAAGCACAACAGAAGGTACAACCCACTTTGCAAAGAAAAACTTCTTGGTTGCAGTGTAGCTCTTTGAGGACAGCAAACGAGCAGAGTGGAAGGGCTACTCACCCTCATCCTTGAGGACAGCAGCAAAAATATCATTAAAGATTGTAGGGTGGAAGCTTGTTTGGCAGTGGGGGCCCTGGCACCTGCGCATTCGATTCTGATTCGTTTCACAGAGGCGATGCCACGTAAACCTAATATGAGCGATGGAAAATGCTATACCCTGTGCCTAAATAGGCAGGACAAATGAAGCTGTCACGCTTTGCCTTTGCTCCCTTCTCCTCCGTGGGGCAGAGAGGTCTTTAGAGATCAGCCTTTCCTCCCCGCAGTGGTTTCGGCTGGTGTTGTCACTTGCTGCTGATGCCCCTTGGCCAATCATGCATTGCTGATCACCATTCAGGTGAGGGACAAAGGAGGGAGCTTAGCAGTCAAGAGGATACTGATGAGAGGGGAAATTGCTTATTTCAAAGGCTTTTTAAGCGTTCTTCTCCATCTTGACAACAACAGACTTATCGCTCTCCTTTTATCCCGTATGGAGTCAGACAGTGACCATTATGAAGAGCTCTGGAGAAGCCCTCCTCTCCTCTTTGTTAGTCTCTCTTGCCGGTGCGTGCCAGCGAGAGGGGACTGGGGCGTCTGCATGGCCGAGGAGGGACTGCTGGCCAGCGCCAGTCCCTTGAGATGGTGTCAGAATGTGGGCTTGCAATAAAATGGACATTTGGGTGAAAAAAGACAAACTGCCGCAGAAAGCTCACCAGTGTGTTTTGAAATGTGTTGACTGCCTACAATATTGGCTTTCTCTTATTGCATAATCCAGCCTGGACTCTTTAAGTTTTACAGCTGCATGGTTAGCTGGAAAATCACAGAATTTCTTGGAAGGTAGCTCAGTTGTTCTCTCCCTCCACTCCTGGCTGTCTGTTGTGCAGTTTAGTGCTGGCAGCTAACATTGCTTGCATGCCTTTTGTCTGATACCGGTGGCACAGCTTAGACTTAGGGTGACGCAGCTGCTTTCCAACTTTCCTTCTTTCCAGCGTTGCTCAGGCTCTCCCTACGTCCTGCATAGTTTTGGTTGGTATTTGTCACTCCCAAAGGGCCACCACCCCCAAGTGAGGCCTCACCAGCACGTCCTTCCTCCCAAGGAGCTCGCAATTGCATAGACGGGCGGCAAGGTGTAGGACAGGGATGAAGATGCTTTTGGTTTACAGGTGGGGATTTCAGGCACATGGAAAATAGATCTTTTAGGAACTGGGAAGGAGCACTGGGGCCAGCCCTTTAGAGATAGGGCTTTGTGGAAGACTTGCAGCTGAACATAATCAATAGTGTGATCTTGTGGCTTCTTCCTTGCAGGGATAAAGGGACTTTTTTCCAGGTTTCAGATGCTGTCATTGCCACCCACTGCATGGTGACCAGCCTGTCTTGCCGTGTAGCTGTGCCAACTTGTAGCCTTTTATAGTCCCCCTTCAGTTACCAATAAAATTTTGGCTTTCTTGGAATCATATCCCAAAAGGTTTAAGGTAGGTTAATTGGAAATTCTTGGATTGGGATACTTTTGTGTTCAGTCTCAACAATGCCAGCAACTGTTGTTTTGGAAATAACATGACTCAGTGGAGTTACAATACTAAATTTTGAAGTGTGAAATGTTTCAGTACGCTTTTCTGAGTCAACATGAATGTTTTGTGTCTGGGCAGCTCAGCTGTTAGGTGCAGGCTCTTGAGGTGTGGTGCTTCACAGGGACATTAGTTGTGAGACAGCTGTCCTGGCTCTTTGTTTGGTGGGGCCGTGGGCAGACTGGCTCCTACGAGGCACCACAGGTTAACCAAAATCTGACCCTGGCAAGAGCAGGGCCTACACTGGCCTTTTTCTTGAATGACAGCAGTAAGACTGGCGGCAGACATGCGCTTGAAGTCATGCACAGTGCCTGAGCAGAGTGTCTCACATTTTCCAAAGGATCTCCTACAGAAATGGTATTTTTCACTGGAAGATATTCTCTGTACTTTACATAGTCAATACAGGCTTATGTTTGTTCCTGGTAGAGGTAAAGGTTCTTCCCATTTTGGAAGGTGGAGAATATCAACTGTCATAATTGAGATTCTGCTGTCGATGTGTTAAGCATAAAAATGTGTTTGGTCAGCAAATGTGGTTCAGAATTGTAACACTCTCAAACTGCTCCCTGCTGTACACAGAAAGGATGTGAAATGGCATTTTTATCAGTCAGTGAAAGCTTAGTTAATTGGCTCCAGTCAAGTTTCTGTATTGTTCTGCGTAATCTGAATTAAACATTGGTTTGACTACATATGTGGCTTTATCTTCCTTGAAGACATCGGGTGCTCAGTCAGACAGTAGCATCAGCTTTGAAGTTAAGTTATTCATAGCTCAAGGATTGATTCTGACATTAACACTGTTTCCCTAGCTCCTTGAAAATGCATCCCACCACCCCATTCTTTCAGTTCCTGCTTTAGTATTAATTTTAAATATCTGCAATTTCATAGTGAAAATAAAAGCTCCTCTCCCACTCTACACATGAAAGGTTGAAAAGACCAAAACTAGAGCTATTAACAGGGAATGTTGCTTTTTAAAGAGTATCTTCTTGCTCATGTTTATAAGTTACCAGCTGTCATTTGCCTTCGTGTAGAGTTGCTTTGCCACCTCCATCTGTGAAGAGGTTCTGTCACCTCACCCCGGGGCTGGGGCACAAATTCGTGCAGTAGAAATAATGAAGGCTTAACCATACAAATATGTAGCCTGGATCTTGCAAACCCGTGTTTATTACTGACATACATGCCTAATAGCTCAGAGTCACCCACTTAACTAGCCTTTGCTTTTAGCTGGCAGGTACAATTGGGTTAAGTGACATCTCCTTCTCTCTTTTCTCTTTTTTTCTTTTCTTTTCTTTTTTTTTTTTTTTTTTTCTTTTGCAGGGACATGTGGGGGAGGAAGCATGACTTTATTCTGAACTTTCTTCTTGTTTCTTTAAGGAACTTTTTGTGTGAGAAAGACTTGATGTCAGTGCACAAAAAAATGACTTAAGATTTGCATTCTTTTGCCACAGGAATAAATGAACAAAGTTTGCAACTGAAAAGGCATTTTTACACCTTTTGTTGTTTAGTAACGTAGAAATCCCATTATGCTTCATGCATAGCCCTAAGGAATGTGCAAACAAGTATTAGATCAATGGCATGTCTCTGCAGCTTCTTTTATCATGAGTATTTAAAACTGAATATTCAAACATTCATTCATATTTCAAACATCTGTCTCAAATAGTGGATTTTTGTTGGAGTATGTTTTATTGCCAATAGATAGATTAAATGTAAAGCTTTTAAATGTTTTATAAGTTGCAGATGCTTAGCTCTGGTCTTGTAACAATGTTTGCAGGTTTTTTTTAAGCAACTAAGTGGAAAATCAGCAATAAGCTCTAAAAGGTAGCCAGGGAAAAAGAGTTTTAAAAAAGAAAGGTACCCACCTGAAAGAAGGCATGTGCACAGTTGGTGTGTAATTCAGAGGAGCCATCTCGGCTTCCCTCAGTGGTAGTGGGGACACCGTTAAACTCCTTCCTTCCCGGGGATCCCCTCCCGGACACCGTTAAACTCCTTCCTTCCCGGGGATCCCCTCCTGCTTGCGGCCGCTCGCCCCGCGCAGTTTGGCAATCGCCGCATCTTCATCCTCATCCTCATCCTCATCCTCCTCCTCCTCCTCGTCTGCGCTGCAGCGGCTCTGCAGGGTGCTGCGTGCCGGGGGACCGGGGTGGGTAACAGGGATGGCTACCAGGGCTGCTCCCCAGTGTGGGTGACTGGCATGGGTAACCAGTGTGGCTAATAGGGGTGATCACCAGTGTGGGTACCAGGGGTGGCTACCAGGGCTGCTCCCCAGTGCGGGTACCGGGGGTTGCTAACAGGGCTGATAACCAGTGTGGGTGACTGGGATGGGTAGCCAGTGCGGGTACCAGGGCTGGCTAACAGGGCAGATCCCCAGTGCGGTTGCCAGGGCTGCTCCCCAGTGTGGCTAACAGGGCAGATCCCCAGTGCGGGTACCAGGGCTGCTCCCCAGTGTGGCTAACAGGGCAGATCCCCAGTGCGGGTACCGGGGCTGCTCCCCAGTGCGGGTACCAGGGGTTGCTAACAGGGCAGATCCCCAGTGCGGTTGCCAGGGCCGCTCCCCAGTGTGGCTAACCGGCTCTGGTAGCCCAGGGCTGTCCTTGCTGGCGCGCTGTTCCCCGGCTGTGGGGGAGTGTTCAGGAGAGGCTTGGTGGCCCAGCAGTGTGCAGGTGCAGCCGCGTCCCCCTCGCTGCTGGGCCTCGTGCCCCTCCTCAGTCCCACCTCAGCTCGTTCCTGTCTTTGGGCTCTGTCCTTTGCAGTCCTTCCAAAGGACACAGAGCAGGCGTGCTCACCCGCTCCTCTGCAGAACAGATGATTAAATGCCATGGTGAGGGGAAGGCAGGGCAAGGCGCTGGCTCTCCTGTCCAAATGGATAAAATTCAGCCTTTTTTGAGCTCTATTACCTGTTTTACCTGGACTGGTCCCATCCTAGCCGTGGGAGCCCCTGGTGCAGAAGTGCTGCAGTGCCTGAAATGCAGCTGGCCTTGGTGGATTTCCCAGTGCTCGAGCAGATGTGCCACCGTGTGCATCTGTGCTAAGGGCTCTCTCGGAGGAAAACGTCCCCTTGTTGAAGAGATGTTCAACATTAGAATTGAAAATATGTTACTTTTTGTGGTGAAAATGTTTTTCAATGACAGGAAAGCTTTTATTTATTATTAAAGCATTCCTGGTTTTGGTGAGATTTTTGCTGTCTCTCTGGAGTATAGGCTGCAGGCTGAAGCAGGGAAATACAGCAAGACTCCAGTCCTTTAAAGAGTTTTTCATATGTTCATGTTGTGAATTCTGACTTTCAGCCATAAAAAAAAGAACTTTTGTAAAACTATGACTTTAAAAACAAATTAATATTCAAACAAACCAAATAAAAAGCAAAGAGAATACATTTCTTTTTTAAAAAAGGCACCTCTCCTTTTTTTGTTGAGCCCATTATATCTGGAATTATTATGCTGAACACTTCATAGTTCATTTTGCAAAAATAACAGATTAGAAATGTCTTAACAAGGCCTCTCTTCTGGAAATAATCTCCTGAGAGTTAGATTTCTTTTTTCTTTTTTTTTCATTTTTTAATTTTTTTTTTCCTATCAGGACGCTAATAACTGTTTTTGCACCACTTTGTTGTTCTCATCTTGCCTGCAGTTAGACTTAAGGAATTAACTTTAGTTTTTGCAGGTGCAGATACTTCAGCATCTGAACATCTGGCCTTTACCAAAAGATGCTGGCAAAATCTGTCTTGCTTGTGGATTTTCTGCATGTATATTTCCACTTTCAAACTGTAAGACAGTGTGGAGTGGTTCAACAAAGTTCTTAAATTTAATAAGTTCCTAATCTGTTTAAAATAGGCTGGAATAAGACTTAGTTTAAACAAAACTGGTGTTAGTTTAGCATTTAGCTTTTTGTAGACTGAACCAATCAAGATGGCACATTGTGTTAAGCCAGAAAAACGTGTATAAACAAGATCTCTACACAGGGCATTGCATCAGTTTTTAGGTGATCAGGCTTTTTTCTCAGAGATCTACTTTTTTGCTCCAAGTATTTGCACCCAGATATTGCAGCTTTGTAGTAATCAAGGCTTCGGCTCCCTGGCAGGTTTGATGTGTGTTTCCTGTAGCTGCAGCAGGACAAGCAGAAAGACAGGTAAATGCCTTCGTGTGTGATGCGCCTTGAGGAGGCCTGAGCCCTTGGAGGACCACGATGGAGTGGCTGGTGGAGGAGCCTGGGTTGTGGCTGGTGGAGGAGCCTGGGTTGTGGCTGGTGGAGGAGCCTGGGTTTTGGCTGGTGGAGGAGCCTGGGTTTCCACGTCGGTCCCCGCAGCAGAGCGGTCTCCCTGCCCTCTCTGGGGCATGGCATGCTTCCCGGGGTCCGTGCAGGTTTTCCCGTGCCGTGCCCCCTCCCTGCCCGGGGTGCCAGCAGGGAGCCCTGTCCCTGTGCTCGGTGCCCCAGCCCTGGCAGGTCCCAGGGCTGCTCGGGCTCTGGCCCAGCCAGGGTGTCCCGAGGCAGGGCATGGAACGAGATCCTCTTCCAACTCAGCCCACTCTGGCAGCTCTGGGGACCTCGCCGTGCCGCGGCGCTCTGCCAGCCCCTGCCTGCCCTCTCTCGCGGGGTCCGTGCCCTGTCCTCTCCGGGGGATGCCCTGGCAGCAGCTCCCATCTACACTCAGCAGCTCCCAGCTTTTCCAGCTCACAGCTGCTCCCCGATTTGTTCTCCTCCAGGCCCAGTGCTCACTGTGCGTGTTTTCCGCAGCCTGCTCGCGTTGTGCTGGTACCAGAAGCAGCAGGATCTGGGGAGTGGTGGCGTCCCCAGCCTTGGCTCTCTGCCTGCTGCTTTAGGGAGCAGGGGAGGAGAGCATCCAGCTCGGCCCCTGGAGCCAGGCTGGAGTCTGCTCTGCAAGAGAACGGTGCTGACTCTCTCTTCCCCAAAGGTTTACAACCTGGCCAAGTGTGATTTTATTTTTCTTGTATATATAATTTTTTCTTTCTTTTAAATTAGTAAAAGGCACAGTGAAATCCCTGACACCAGCAAAATCCCTCTGCTAAATGTAAGGGACAGTTCTTTTGGGGAGCTGTCTGTGCCTTGAGGCAGTCAGCAAGAGTTTGTTATAATGCCTGTGGAATGATGTATGTTCCTCAGGTCGTTTTCTTGAAAGTACATTAATATTTCTCGTAGAACCTATCAAAAGAGAATGCAAAGATTGAATCCAAAATGTACCTGGCATGAAGCGTTGTCCAAACTTTTGCAAAGCTGTTAGTAACTGAAAACAGAGCTTGTAAAAGCTGTCATTGCTAGCTTTGTCTTGAATAACAGCTAATGCAAACAGAAACTGCTGCAGTGTTTTTGGAAAGATACTCAACTTCTGCTTCTGCTTTCAGGGATTAGGAAAACACCCATGGTGGGAGGCAGATTATCTCACATCTGCCTACTTCAAGGCTTCTTGTGTCTTTCTCTGAAACATCTGGTACAGGCTGTTGTCAGAAGAACATAAACTAATTTATACATGCATGTGGTTTTTATAGCTCATTAGCAGGGGCTGGTACTTTTTTTGTGTATTTTTGGTGAATTGGTAAATTTTTTAGGTGAATCAAAACTAATGGTTTGTTGCAGCCCAGAACACTTGAAATATGTTTGTAGCTTTAAAAAGATCTGCCCAAGTAACTGTTTTTATTTTTTTCATTTGGCAGTTATTTGGCATCTGAAACAGTAATATTTTTTTGAGATGAGCTAAACCAGAAAAGAGTTGTCACAGCAAGGAGTTGCTAGACATTTTGTTTTGAAAGAAATAGGTTTATTTTTTTTTTACTAAGACAAAAAGGTTTCATTTGGCTCTTAAATATATTTTAAGTATGAAAATTGTACTAGAAGGAAGCTTTAAGAAATGTAATGTATTGATGTTTGACTAAGGTCCTGAACTTTTTTTCTGCTGGCAAAGTTAATAGTGGGATAAAGTTGGTTGTGCCAGCATTTTGATTTTTCTGAAAGCCTCTCCAGTCTAATTTTTGAATGTTACCTGGCCTTAAGCAGCGACCATTAGCAGTGCACTTGGGCTGGATGGCCACAGACCTTTTGTTGTGCTGAATTTGATCTGCTGAACAAAGGGTCTGATCAGGAGGGGCAGCTCTGCAGGCCAGGGTGCAGCCCTGTGGGTCAGTGCTGGCAGCACCTGGAACTGAACCCGCCTGTGATGGAGGGCACTCTGGAACTGGAACTGAACCCGCCTGTGATGGAGGGCACCCTGTGATGGAGGGCACTCTGGAACTGGAACTGAACCCGCCTGTGATGGAGGGCACCCTGTGGGACCAGAGGGACCCGCGCTCCCGAGCCCCGCGGAGCCAGGCAGCAGCTCTGCAGGAGCGGGGCAAAACCGGCCAGGCTCAGCTGAAGGAAGGCTTTGCACCTGGAGAATCTTGCTGCCAAAAAGTGCAGTCAAGGGGGGTTTTGCAAAGCCAGGCCTTGATGCAGGTATCACCCTGATGTTGGAGCCTGCTGGCCCTTGGCACTGTTGCTCTGTTTCCCAAGCAGGGTAAAAACCTCCAAAAACTTTTGAATACCTTTAAATATCTTTACTCTTAAGCATCCCTCCATGACTAAGTGTACAAATCAAACGTGACAAATAGTGAAGTTAATTAGTCAGCTGCTTTCCTACTCTTCCTTTGTGCAGAGAAGTGATAAAAATAAATATAAAAGCACAATCTAAGGTCCACGAATTTAAGAGTAAGAGGTAATTTTTCAAAATAAAGATCTGCTCATAGTGGTTTTCTTTCTACAAGCTTTAGTCTCCTATCTGAAGGCTGACCTCTATTTGAATGAGGGAATCAAACTCTTTGGTTAGTGTAAAGGGATGAACTGAATATGAAAGCAATTGAGGGAAGGGATGGAACATCTAAAGGCTACATTGTCATTAGTTTTATTTTAGTGAAAATAATTGTACATGTTTAGTTTAAAATGTAGGGGGAACGTACTTTGAAATATAATTACATTTAGCAGTCTTGTAGCTTTGTACTTTGTGCTATAAATTGCATTCCCAGTTGTTTTTCATCTCCTGTAATTTAAATAAGTAAACCTTTTGTTCTTAAACTCTCTTAGTTCCTTCTAATTCTGTTGATGGACATCCATTTCTACTGCTTTATTTTATGTTAATATTTAACAATGGCATGCAGTTACCCCCCTGCTGGCAACGCTCCACCTCCTTTGTTTCTAGAAGGCCTCTTTTTGCCTTGGTCTTTAGTTTTATAGAAGAATCCAAACTTCCTGTCCCTGCACCTAGCAGGAGCAAGGTTTCTGCATAAACGGACACAAAATCCCTCGGGAAGGGCGCTGGCCCCCAAGCAGGGAAGGTGGTGCTGGGCTGTCAGTCTCTTTTGTTCCTTGCTCAGATGGAAGCATGGAGTGGAGGATGCTTTGTGGGCCAGAGCAAAGCTGTGCCAAGGGAATGCAAATCCACTAGGTGTGCCCAGGTAATTTAAAACGCTCATGCTGGCAGCTTTTCTGCATGAGTAAAGCTGTTTAATTAATGCGTTTTCTCCACTTTCTTTTCTTGACAAGTTGATTCGAATTGAAACGGTCTGTAATAAGCTTGTCACGGGTCTTGGGGACAAATAACCCCTCCCTGCAGGTGGAAAATAAAGAGCCCGTGTGTTTTGTATTTCTGTGTGCTCAGAAGGGCTGGTGGCAGGTATGGCAGACTGGTCCGGCTGCAGCACCCCTCACAGCCCAGCCCATGGCTTGGCCTCACAGCCCTTCTGGTGCCCAGAAAGGCTCCAGGCAGGGAGCTGGCCCTGCCGTGGCTTTTCTGCTCCCCTGGTTTTACACAGGGAACGTGAGAGTGGAGTGAACATAATGGGCACATGGGCTGAGGGGAGTGCTTGTCCTTGTCTCCCCCTCCTCCACCCCTCCAGAGAAAGCTTATGTTTAATTTGCTCAGCCTTGTGGTTTGACAGAAGTGAACATGGAGACCTGAGCCCAGGATCAACAAAGGCAGCACTGGGCATTTCAGCCACTGCCTTTGAAATAGGCCTTGACAATAATGGAGTTGGGAAGCCCCACTGTTCAGCCTTCTTTATAGTGTTAATAACTGTCCAGAAAGAAGAGAAGCAAGAAATTGCTCAGATTTCATCTCTCAGATTTCATCTTGCATCTAGAGTGCCGCAACAAATCAAACTGAAATGGGCCCCATCGTGGCTTCTGCACTGCCAGGCTGAGCTGCCCTGGGCCCCTTCTCCCCCTGCTTTGCTGGGGGTTATAATGCTGAGCAAGCGCTCAAAGCAGGCTGCTTGGGGCAAACACATGTGCTTCCCAGTTGGGCAGGTGTCCCCGTTAGGGCGCACTCAGAAGTGAATTGGTTTGGTGAGTGTGAAGTTGGAGGCTGAGGCAGTAGCATGTGCCCAGTGACAGACACAGCATGAGGCCAGAAGAGATGTCTTCTGTCCCTGTTCACCTGCCCTGGCTGTCCCCAGGACACATCTTCCTTCCCTGGAATGTGCAGGGGCAGTTCTTCCCCAAGGGATGAAGATGAAAATTGAGAGTTGAGCTGGGGTGAGGCAGAGCTCATGCCTGGCCATCTCCTCTGGCCCAAGCTCCAGGGGAAGATGGCTCTGCCAGTGACAGCCATGTTTGGGCCGTGGTTCTAACAAGAAATTATTGTTCATTGTTTAACAAATGCAAACTCTTTGATGCCATTAACAGGTAATGCTATTTTTTATACCTCAGAGCAGTCATGGAATTTGGAGTTGTATGCCTTGTCCTCAGGGATGCCTTTGGAGGAGTGCTGGAAGTCCAGGAGGACAAACACGGGTATCGTGTATTGAGTTACACTTTAAGAACTGAAAAGAGTTGTAAAAATATTTAACTCCTGGGGAAAAATAAACCAAACAATCCACCAAACAGTAAAATGTGTAAAAAGAGTTCCTAGTTTTAAAGCAGAACAATGATACTCAGAAGTTGCATCTTTTCATGTTCATCCATCTCAGGTCTATGTAGTAGAAAAAACTCTGTCACCTTCATTTAAAAGCTTTTTGGATCAATAATCTCCACCCTCTCCATACATGGAAGCAGCTGGAATGCATTCTGATGTTGCAATAGACAGTGCAAGGTCTTCAGCAGTTTCCTTATTATCTTTTGTAATTAGCAAATCAAATTTTTGTCTTTAATCCTTTTGCATCCAGGGATATTTTATGCTCAGAAGGCTGGGAAGTATGCGTGAGCAGATTGTCTTGCCAGTTGGAATTCCCCAGGGCACTGGGGGAATCGCTGAAGAAGAGGGGCAAGCGTTTTGTTGATTGTGTGAGCATTTGGAGCTGCAGCATTACAGCATCCTTTCCCAAGAAGTGCAGCAGGCAGACAGGGAACACATGCTATTGTGTTCACATCTGGCATTAACATATAAAATTTGAGGCATATAAAGTTTCTTCCCGTACAACTAAATTAAAAACCTGTGGCATAAGGTAAATTGACAAGTGCAAAACTTCTTGGGTGGGAAATTTAAGTGGTTGCAAATGTTTCCTTAAAGCTGCTTCTGGAAGCATGTTCCTGAGCACAGCTGTCTGCAGGCTCTCTGCCTAGCGGTGTCGGGGAGAGCTGTCCTGTTCCCATGATTGATTTCATTTTGGGGGGAAAATTCTGCTCTGGTCATGAAGACAGCACTGCCACGTGGGACAGAGTCCAGGCTGCAGAGCTGAGTTGTGCCATGTGAAATAAGCACATCTTGGCTCTCTTTGGAGGGGACAGGGAAGGCACTGTGGCTTGCCTGGGTAAAGCGGCACGTGCTGATAGCTATTGATGTACAGACACCTTACCTCTGGGTTGGACCACGTGCTTCTTATTTAAATCTGTAGCTCATAGAATGTCTCAGCTGGGGCAGGCATTAGAGTGTCCTTCCTGGAGACCTTGTACCTGACTGAATTAGATGTACCTATTGATCTGGACAGAACCTGGTCTAAAAACACGGTCTCCTTCTGCATGGCACTGAGGCAGCCCTGCTGGAGAGCTGCTGTGCTGTCTGGCTTCAGATCACTTGGGACTCTGGTGTTGGTGGCTCTGTGGAGGCAGCTCAGCGCCTCTGCAGCAGCTCTTGCCCACACAGTGTCCACGCCTTCCTTTCCAGATCTGTGTCCTGGGGTGCCCTGACCCTGACTGCTATTGCAGAAAAGCAGACGTTGTGCAGGATGCTGGGACCTGCAGGTAGACTGAAGTCAAGTGGAGCTGCTGTAGCAGAATGATCCGTCTGTGTGTCTCCAGCACTGATACTCTGCTGCTCAGGTAGGTAGTAGTCTGACCAGTCCGTGTCCAGGCTGGCATTCCTGTTAAACTAAAATCTGGGTGTGGCCTTTCTGGTGTTCAAAGAGAAATGAAACTTCTCTCATAATGACCATACTTGTTCCCTCTTGATGCTGGCCTCCGCTGGCCTCTTCCATGCTGTATCACATCTCTAATTATGTCTTTGCTGATTTTATTAGCAGCCCCTGCCATTTATAGTACTCGTGTTGCAAATAGTCCTACATGAAGGCACTTAGAAAGATATGTTATGGCTGTAGAGACCCAAGTGATCAATAACTGTTAGATTACTGTGTCACTAAACAGCAGGCTGAGACATGGAAAGCCACGGTTACTTTAGGGATGAGAGATTTTTATAAAATAAATCAATAGTGAATACAGGCTGATTGGTTTCCAGTTCAAATAATTCCAAGAAACATGGAGCCCAGGGGAAACCATGCCATTCATACTTGGAAATAAACAACATGTGCTTGCTTTCATTTATGTATTTGGGTCAGTACTCTTTAAAATGGACAGGGAGCTATTGGGCAGGGTATTAGTCTGGAAATGGGAAACCTGGGCTCTCCCTCGAGTGCTCCCAGAGACCTCTTCTCCCTCTGTTTCCAAGCTCCTTTTGGTACTGACAGCCTTCACCCTGGGGCATGGCTGTAAAGCCCAGCTGGAGCCCTTTTGGGGCTATCAGGAAGGTAAGTAATAACAAACGTTGAGGAGATGCTTTTGCTCTCTCAGTGTTTCCCTTTCCAGTGCTCAAGCAGCCATGGGCTGAGTGCTGGTAGGTGGCTGTCAGGTGCAGCCAAGGCTGCGTGGTTTGTAGGCAGGGGTGACCTGAAGCTGCCAGGGAGGGAGATGCTGCTGCCTCTCCAGGAGGCTGCTGTGACACCTCCCACGTGCAGGTGTGTTCACATGGCGTGGGCTGGCTTTGCTGGTGTGCAGGAGTCCCTGGAGCAAACAAGTTCCTGCAGTGCCAGTGCGCATCCCTGCTGGCTGGTGCTGCCCTGGAATGGATCCCGGGACACGGGGGAGACACTGACAGTGGGTGGTGGCTGCAGGAGCACACCTGTCCCTTGCCACTGGGGAAGGGATCTCTCTGAAAGTGTTCAGCGCTTCAGGGATTTTGCAGCATCCACCGCCAGGAAAGATTCCTGCGTGAGCCTGAGGTGTCTTCAGTTAATTCTTGTTCTAGGCCAAGACCTGCCTTCTACTCTGCACTGAATCCTCCCAAAAGCTCTTTTGTGGATGTGCTTCAAGGACAGTTTGGTGACAATGCAGTTACCTGCTACCTTTGGGACATAGTGGACTGAAGGTCCCAGGAATTTTGCTGGAGTGCTGGCATTATACCGACTGGTTTATTGGAGCACTGCTTTTGTCTTGGGATGGGTTGCTGAGTCCTGGAAAGCAGCCAGTGGAGATGTGTAAGTTGTGAAGGATATTTTCTAGAACTGCAGCATAGTGCAGCAGTCAAGGGCTGACTCCTGTTCATCCAGTAGTGACTGAGGAAGGTCAGTGGCAGAAGACAAGTTGGAAAAACTTTTTTGAAGAAAGAAGTGAGAGATACTTGAATGTTGTTTTCTCATGTGGCTTTGTTCCTCCTTGTCCAAACAAGAGAAGGAAACTGGCTGCTCTAATCTGACTTGTGTGTCTCCACTTGAGAAAGGTGTTTCATGGTGGTGACAAGGTGTGGAATAGTACTTAGGTCTAAGGTTTGGGATACTTGGAGTTAAGACCCTTTCCTGACCTGGATGTGCCTGTGACACATAACTGCATCACCTGGTGTGGCTGTGCTCTGTGTGCAAAGTGGAGAAAACAGAATTCCTCAGACTCAAAAGAGTGAAGGGTCATTATTTTGAGTCACTGAGATAAGGGAAGCTGAATAAGCATCTAAGACAAATAGATCTGCTCCCAGTGAATTCAGTGGCAGAACTTTTAATGGGAGCAGGATCCGGGCCCCATCTGATAAAGAGTTTCATCTGGATTGCATATGGGGGTAGGCATTAAAGGACCCATCTAAGGATCTCCCCTCTGGAGTACATCTATAAAAGACCCTCTGTAGTTGTGTTCAAAGCTCACAGTAATGCCAGTCTCCTCAGGACCATTCACTTAGATCATTCAGAAACTCTTTCTTGTCTAAGCCCTGATGCTCTCCCCCAGTGGAAGAATGTGGTTGAAACTCCCATGCCGGGAAGACTTGAGATTTGTTTTTTATTTGAACCCAAAACATTAACAAATTGGACACACGTGCTCTAAGACTGGAGCCCGCTCTCATTTAAGCCAATGCAAAACTCTCCTTGATCCCAGCAGGATCAAGGTCTTGAATATTGCTTGCACCTTTTTAGAATATCTGCCTCTAAACGAAACAGACAGTGACAAACTCATTCTGGATTTATCCCACTTGACTGATTTGCAGCCAGAGAGGTTTGCAGACCCTCCCTCTTGGAACAGAGGAATTCACAGTCTTAATTGCTGAATGAAAGACCAAGGGCAGGTATCAGAGTGCCTTCTCTTGTGGCACGTTCTTTAGCATGTGGAAGTCAGTGCTGTGATTTAGTCTTTTTTTAGCATTTAAACATCTTTAATGCTCTTGTCAGACTGTTGCTCCAGGTAGCGTAGTGCTTCTGTTCACTATCTGTGATTTTCTTCCTCTTCATGCCAAAGTACTGACAGGTGAGTATTATATGTGTAGGAAGCTCTTTGGCAGAAACATATGCCTTGAATATGTTTAAATTCCTTGTAAGTCACTTGATCAATGTGCAGTATTTGTGTCCCCTCTATCTTTGCTCTAAATTCATATTCATCAACAGAGGTTGCTTGGTACTTAATGGGACACTGGGGGCACCGAGTGAAGGGAAGGGACAATACACAAGCAGGGTGAAGAATGAGGACAAATGTAGATGAACTTCCTCCAACAGGCACAAGATGCTCATTCCTGAATAAAAAATGTGAAAAGGTCAAGTGCCCCCAGAGGTTTCTATTGTGACAGGCACTTAACCCCTTCACTCCTGGTTATCTGCTTCAGCTGCTGGGCCACTCAGTGCACAAGTGCCATTAGCATCAGTGAAACGCGGGGCTGGGAGCGTCGGGAGACCCACCTCCCTTGCAGGCAGCGGGCACTGGGTGAGCAGGAAATAATCCTTGTGGACACTGACCTTGTCAGTAGCTGTGTCTAGAGATAATTATTTCCTAACATGTAACCTTTTCATGGTCAATTGCTCCAGTATATTAGACAGAATTGTGATTTCCTGTATCTTCAGACACACACAAGGTCTTGTCCTTCCTGCTTTGAGGGCGTAACGTAGCAAGTGCACAGACAACCCAGTGCTGGCTGAAAAGTGTTGTTTCTATTTTGCTTAAAAGGAAAAGAGTTTTACTGCTCTTCCTTGCCACTGAGCAGAAGGGATCTGGGGTATATGCCCACTCGCATGTTTTTTGGATAGACAGACATTTCCCTTTAAGCATCTAATACTAACCAGGCAACTGTCAGTGTTCAGTAATCTTCTGCTCCACCAGATTTCTTGCTTGTTGACTGATTTTGGTTTACCTTTTCCTAGCCTGTGATGCCTCAGTGTGCCCCTTGACACATCACCAAGGCCTCTGCAGAGGCAGGATCAGCAGAGTATGTCAGTACAGCCGCTCGAAAGCGTCGGCTTTGATGCCTTGGTGCCTCAGGACCAGCATCAGCCTGAGCAGCCAGGGGTGAAGGCAGCTCTTGCACCACCCCGAGCCCAGTCTGCCCCTGCCTGGAGTGCACCCCACAAAGGCTCTTGGACGGCTGGGACTGAAGAACCTGAGGGGGACACTGTTCTTGCTCCTCCACCCCAAGTACTCCTCCTCGTGCACTCGTGTTGCAGCTTGTTTGGCAGAGACTTGGGCATGGGAGCCAGCACCTCTCTTTGGGACAGTCCCTTTGGGAGCCTACTCAGCTGAGCCCTTGGAGACACCTTGTGTGGACTGCACTGGTCCCAGCAATAACGGGAAGCCCGCTCCTGCAGCAGTGTGTGATTTGTAGGTGATATGTCTACAACCTGCTCCTTGTTTTGCAGCAGTATTTAATTGGCTTTAAAATAAAATTGCAAAACTAGGTCAATTTGCCATTGGGCCTTGTAAGACTCTTTAGCTAAATCTCCAGACTTTACCTAGAAGTTAATTTGAGCTAGACTTAGGAAAAATATATATTAATATACCCAAAGTCTCACGTGAGAAACTTGTAGGCAATGATTTGGGATTCAGAGCCATATTCATATTCCTAAGACTAAATTCAAAGCCACAGTTTAAAAGCAGCCTTGCACATGTGTATGTCCTGATCTTTAATTAGGCAAAACTCCCACTGACATCAATAGGAGTTTGACTTGAATAAGAACTGCAGGATCAGGTCCATAATTTGGTACCTGGGATTTGATTAAGCAGCTAAATTACTAGAACAGTTTCCCCATGTGAATAATTGCCTAATTAATTTTTAAAATAGCTAAGTTCAGCACTGGATATGGTGTACCTCTTGCCACAAGAAATGTATGCTATTTAATCCAAGTTGATGGAGCTATTTGGAAGAGCCTATAGAGTTTATTTTACCATTAAGTAGTACTGTATTTGAAGCTCAGAAATAGCCACCATTGTGTTAAAATGTCATGCTCCAGAGTAGTGCTCTGCTACATTTCAATTCTTGAGTTCTGACTACTGTGATTGATATTGCAGGTGAGAAAACACTCTGGAGGCTGGGGAAGAACTTACTCTCTAAGATGATTTTAAAATTCAATGCTTTGAAAAGTTTTTTTGTCTTTTTTTTTTTTTTTGCTTGTTTGTTTTTGGTTTTTTGTTTAGGGCCACAGCATACTGCCTGTGGTAGACTATGTATCAGAATAAGTGTGTATTATTTGCTTTTTGCTGAAATTTCAGTCTAATACTGTGGGCTGGAGTTGATATAGTTGCTGCAGAAGGACTTGCTCTCACAACTGAGAGACTTTGTTTGTTGGTTCTTTGTTTGAAACAGAGAACTTGTTCTGTGAGAAGAATAGGGAGATCATAAATGAGTTTCCTAAATGGAAGGATAATGTGGAAGGACTTGCAATGCAAAAAGTAAAATCGGTTCTCCCTAAATGTAAGTATGTATGTGTGGGTCCTGTGTACAGACATGATAACCACACTTGTAGCTGGCATAAAGCACGGCGCCGACTCACGCTGCTGCCTGTCACGTAATAATGCATGCTCTCCCATTCTCTCCAGCTGAATTCCTAAGGCATTACCAGGGGAGTTCTCCCTTTTTGGGGATTGCAGCAGAGCTCCAGGACTGGCTGTGTTTGTGATGTGCATCTTGCAGTAGCCCTTATTCAGGAACTCCAGCCAAGCCTCTCCTGCAGAGCATGAAACCCTCAGTTGTGCTCAGAGAAGAGCCCCACGCTGCAGCCACGGCCAGCCTTGTGCCTTTGGGTCTGTCAGGGTGAGGGGTGCTCGGATGCATGGCTGGGAGCTGGAATTCCAGCGGGATGCAGTCAAAGGTACAGCTCAGAGAGGTTGAAGCCTTTAGAAACCATTCTGCCCCTTTAAGGATCTAAGAATGCTCCATAGGTAAACAAGTCATGGCTCTGAAGCTGGCTGAGGTCTGCAGTGTTGCTGTCCTTTCAAATGATAGCTTTTTGTCTGTTCCATCAATGCCAGAAACTTGCCCACAAAATAAGCAGTCCTGTACCCCTGAAAATTAGCTATTGGGCCCACCCAAAATTTTGAGATGGTCTTGAAAATGAGAAGATTGCCATTTTCGGTTAAATTGGAGTCCTTTTGAAGGCTGTCTTGCTGTCTTGGTTTGTCAACTTTTATTCTGTATTCAGCTCATATTTTGAAGGCTTTCTATGGGGATTATAGAAATGAGTAGAAGGGATGGAAGCTTTCAGCTTTTGTTTAAAAAGAAAAATAGGTAACTCTGTCTTTCAGATGCTTGATTTCTGCAGCTGAAATTCTCTGAATCACCATGATTTAACATCGTTAGTGATAACTAGAAGTGATGTCTATGGGTTTGGGATCCCTTGGGTTTTAAATAAAAGTTGGAGGTATCTTGGGTGTGTGTGTCATGTCATTTCCCCAGCTCCTACTGAATCTCATTAATCCTGAGGGGACTCCTCGGTTTCAGAGATAAACGGTGAGAAGGGAGTGCAGTCTGTCGGCGCTGGCTCCGGCTGTGGTTTGTCCCCGAGCTGCGGGCAGCTCTGTCGCGGCGCTCTGCCCTCCTCTAGCGGCGGCGTCCGAGCCCGTCCCGCTCCGCTCAGCTGCTGCGGGACACTCTCGGTTCTCAGCGGTTCAGCTGCGTGCTCAGCCTGTGCCCCGATCTTTCCTTCGGACAATACCAGAAGTTCCTTGCCAGTGTGTCACTCGGAGGAGCCAGAGGCGTGCTGGTGGAAGTCTGATAGCTCCTGTTGCCCTCTTGTTTTCAGTCTAGGTTTCTAAAGTATGAAACCAGCAAGGAACTGAACAAACCCCAAAAGGTGGGGTTTTTCTCTCTTTCCCCTCTCTTTGTAAAATGCAAACATAGGGAAAAGAGCTAACTTTCAATTTCTTCTCAAATTTATAGTAATTTTCCTGTAACTGTGGATGCTTGAAAAATCCAGAGTACTGCTACAAAGGGGAAATCTCTGTTTGTCTCGTTCTCCTTATTGTCTTGGCTTGCTTGACCCTGTTGGGGATGTGCCCTGTCATTGTGTGCTGCTGTTTGGGCCTGGGAGGACAAACAAAGGAACGAGCTCTGTGTGAGCCCTGTGTGCACGGGCAGAGGAGCAGGAGCAGTGAGCTCTGTGAGCTCTGTGTGAGCTCTGTGTGAGCTCTGTGTGAGCCCTGTGTGCACGGGCAGAGGAGCAGGAGCAGTGAGCTCTGTGAGCTCTGTGTGAGCTCTGTGTGAGCTCTGTGTGAGCCCTGTGTGCACGGGCAGAGGAGCAGGAGCAGTGAGCTCTGTGAGCTCTGTGTGAGCCCTGTGTGCACGGGCAGAGGAGCAGGAGCAATGCTCTCTGTGTGAGCCTTGTGTGCACGGGCAGAGGAGCAGGAGCAGGAGCAGTGCTTGAGCTCTGTGTGAGCTCTGTGTGAGCTCTGTGTGAGCCCTGTGTGCACGGGCAGAGGAGCAGGAGCAGGAGCAGTGCTTGAGCTCTGTGTGAGCCCTGTGTGCACGGGCAGAGGAGCAGGAGCAGGAGCAGTGCTTGAGCTCTGTGTGAGCCCTGTGTGCACGGGCAGAGGAGCAGGAGCAGTGAGCCCTGTGTGAGCTCTGTGTGAGCTCTGTGTGAGCTCTGTGTGAGCCCTGTGTGCACGGGCAGAGGAGCAGGAGCAGTGCTTGAGCTCTGTGTGAGCCCTGTGTGCACGGGCAGAGGAGCAGGAGCAGTGCTTGGCTGGGCAAGCTACTGAATCACATCCCACTAAAACAAGAAGGCAAGAGATGTTTTCTTCAGTGGTCCCTTCCATGGGACAGAAAGCAAAAAGACTTAGTCCAGTGATCTGCACTACAGTCTCTGGTTTGCTGTGTTATTACTTTCAAGGGAGTGCAGGTGTAGTTAAGCAAAGTCCTGCAGAGCACAAATGGCAGGGTTAGGTCTGGGATGGGTTGGGGCTCTCCCTCCCAGCGCACTGGATTCTCGCTTTCAACAAAAAAAATGAAAGACCATCTCCAAAAGGGTGGAGTGTCCTTCTCTCTTAAACCCCCAACGCCCTTGCGGTTGCTGCTCTGGGCTGGTTTGTTTGTCACAGGGCTCCTGTCTAGCTGGCAGTCCTTTCTCTTTGCAGAAACTCAGAGCTTAGTGGCTTTAAGCTGAAAGGGTGTACTCAGGTTAGATATGAGGAGGAAACTCTTCCCTGGCAGGGTGGGCAGGCCCTGGATCCGTGGCAGCGCCCAAGGCCAGGCTGGACAGGGCTTGGAGCACCTGGGACAGTGGGAGGTGTCCTGCCGTGGCAGCGGGCTGGGACTGGATGATAGTTAAGGTACTTTCCAACCCAAACCCTCCCATGAATCTCTGGGCAGTGAAGGCATTGTTTTAACAGCATAAATGTCTCCTGAGGCTCAAGCAAATGTGTGTTTTTTTTTTTTCTTTTGGCGAAATCTTTTTTGGCTAAGTCTAGGTGAAATACTTGATTTATTATGTTTCAAAAAGTAGCATTTGCTGCTGATTTTGCTACTCTCTTTTCTTTTACCTCAGATGATTTTTACGTTGTAGAAATGCTGGAAGTAAGAGGAGTGCAACAGATTTTAGCTGCATTTATGACTGTATTTATGATACACAATTTAGTATGATGCATGAAAATAGGGTCCTCACTCTGCTTTTGTTTCTTTAGCATTGCAGCCCAGAAAAAAGATTTAATACAGGAATAGAAGTGAGGTAAAGACCCATGGTGTGTTTAAAACCTGCCCTAAAACTGATCAGTCATGATGTGGTCAGAGTGGTGGAAGTGCTTGGATAGTCCTGTGCCACCACCTGAAATTGTCCCAGGCACTTCAGCACATCCAGGTGGGTGTTAGGGTTACAGTTTTTGTAACGCACTGCTTTTTTTTTTCCTTCCCTAAAAGTTTCAGTTTTTAGAGGACTTCTGTGTGCTTTAGTGTTCTCCCAAAAGTTAAAAAGAAAATAAAAAACAAATATCAGCAGCCAAAAAAAAAAAAAAAAGGAAAAAAAATCAAAACAGACTGATAGTTTGGAGCCAGAGTACAGATAGATGTAGTTTTCAGGAAATTCATGTTGACTTTTGGGTATGTGAGATTTGGTCATACTGTCAAGTGTTTTAAAACCTCAGTTGTCCTAAACTTGCATGTTAATGGTTGTTTTGGTAGATTTTGGATAGAGCTGAGAGCTGATACCCTTGAGTCCCTGAAGGCAGCATCTGCAGGCAAAACCTCTGGGTTGTCTGGTTCCTGAACTACTCCATCATCCTGGGTGGATGTATGCAATTTTGGCTTTCTTGCATCAGTCTCTTTGAGATGAGCAAAAGGGAAGATTAATTCCCTTAGAAAAAGCTTTCTCTGCTTTGCATCCATATCAATTTCAGTGACTTAAGATCTCTTTCCTTTCCTTTTTTTTTTTTTTTTTTTTTTTTTTTTTTTGAGAAAGGAGGGAGTGTTTAAACTGAAGACTTATGGAGCATGGCAGTGCTGCAAACTTTTCTAAGCCCCAGGCAAAAACTAAACATCAGTATATTGCAGTCTGTTTGTATGGAATATTTGAAGAGCTTCATTTTTATCTTAGAGCAGTTTAAGGCTCTGGAGAGATATACAAATCTCTTCCTTCTCCCTGTGAAATAAACAGGAGCTAATATGTATTATTGCTGCATTCTAGTACTTTTTTGTGATCCTTTACCCCACTATTCGAAACTTTTCAATTTGATTAATCCTGTAGTGCAGGGAGAGCTGTGTTTAGTTCTGTTGTGATCACCTCTCCCAAACAAGCCACAGAATTTTCCTGAAATGAGTGAATTTGTTTGAATAAGGGTGCTTTTCCAAACCATCTGCTTTGTCTTCGTTAGAGAACGGTAGTGCTGGATCTGCAGCACTGTCACCTGTGGTGAGTTATTCCAGCCCAGTCAGGCTGTGTTTAACTGCTGTTTCTGTTAGGCCTTTGCTAGACTGGGAAACCGTTCTCACAGTTTGGTTCCCACAGAGGTGTGCGTGAACCTAGGCTTTGATAAGCTAATTAGACAGAGTTCTCTCACTGAAATGCATCTCCACGGCCTTTAATCAGCTCTGTGACTCTGCTCTTGGCTGCAAGAGGTATTTAAAGAGGTATTTTCTGTGCCTACCCTTCTGCCTGTTCCCTTTTCCTTGCTGTGCTCTGTGATTTGCCTTTAAATATCTTTGGGGAGTGGAACTACCTGTGTGTTTCGTACATTATTGAGGATGTGGGAGGGCCTCTGGGTACTGCCTTAATAAATGTTAAATAATAAAGCCCAGAGGAGGTGTTGCTTTGGCAGTGCATGGGTGTACCAGTGAAGAGATGAAGAGCTGGAGTCTTGGGAGATGCTTTGCAGACCCACTGTGGCAAAATCATCCTATTTCCTTTATGACTATATTGATGGTTAGGATCTGTGTCCCTTCAATGTTATGGGGTTTTTTCCCCCTGCAAAATGCTGCTGCCTTCTTCTTGAAAGCTGAGAGAGATCCCCAAAGCTTACCAGGCAGAAAAGCTCAGGGAGCTCTCAAAGGATATTGCTGCTTTTCCCTCTAACCTCTTACAGTCTCTACCTTTCCTCTGTTCTTTTTTCTTTCTTTGCCAGTAAGGCGCTGTGTGCAGTCTTTTGTGAACCTTTGTGGGCCAGATTTCTCCCAGGTGCCTTTTTTCCTCCTCAGTAGCTGCAGAAGAGGCAGTGGATCTGAGGGGGAGATGCGTTTTATGATTTATGACTTTATAAAGTGCATTTCGCAGAGGATTGACAGAGCTGGAGACTGAAGTCCACCGAGTTTTGGGGATGCAGAGGCAGGCAGGATCTGCTCCTGGGGACTGTCCGTGTGTCGTGGACCAAGTGGGGGCACCTCTGCTTGCTCAGTCCTTGCTTCCCCGCCTAAACTGTCTGCATCCAGAGCTGTGGCAGTGCCAGGAGAGCCCAGGAGCTGCCTGTGCTGGGACCAAAGCCATTTGACAGCTCTGGCACCTCTCCAGAAGCCATGGCAGGGCTCCTGCCTGTCACCGGGCTCCCTTATCAGCTGTTGCTCCAAAGCTGGGCTTATTTTGACAGGCCTTCCTCTTCCTCCTTGGGATGCCTCCTGATGGCAGGGGTGTCAGCCCAGCTCGCAGTGTGAGGAGCAGGGCTTTGCTCCGTGTTCCTTGGCACTCGGGAGCTCTGTCAGAGACTTCAAACGGGGCTCTTTCCCACGGTTTGTCTCTGCCTCTGCCCCTTTCTTGCCTGTAGCCTCAGGGCTGCAGCTCTCCAGCCATCTATTTATATGGCCCTCATTTGTCTTGGTCTCCTTGGCACTTATATGGCTCCCCTTGGCCCAGGGCCTGAATGCCTCCCAATCTTTAATATATTTATCTTCACACATGCGGACACACAGGCATACCTGTGAGGTCAGGAAGTACCAGTGCTGCCATTGTACAGATGGAGGACATTAAATGGTAATTGGTAAACTGGGAGCAGGTGGTGGTGGGGATGGAGGAAGGCTGCTCTCACATGGAACAGGAAATGGCATCACCAGAAATGGCTCCTAAGCCAGTGCAGCCCTGGGAAGATGGGTCTCCCCGCTCATACACGAGTCTTGCAGCCAGTGGAATATGAGGTCCTAGTCATGTCCTATCCCTGTTTTGGCCTCTTCATTCTTCAGTCTTGTTTTGAAATATTTTTGTCCCAATGATACAACTTCAGATGCAAAGGCTCTGTCAAATTGCCTAGCCAGGATGGGGGAGGGAGGTTGGAGTCCTCTTGGTCTGACCGTGGAAGCAAAGGATCTTTTAGTGGCAGGGTCCTTCCCTCTTGCTCAGTGGGTTTGCTGTTCTTGGAGGGGCTGGTCCCCTCTTTTCAGTGGCTGCGAGGAGGGGATGGGCCCAGCAGCACCATCGGCTCAGGGTTTGCTTTGTTCAGCTGGAGCACTGGAGCAGACTGTCTGCTGGGTGGAATTCCTGGCAGCTGACACACGGCCACGCTGTGCCTTGGCAGTGGCTTTCCCTTAGCCTTTCCCAAAGATGGCAATGCTGCCAAGCACAGCTCCGAGTGCTTTGCAAACGTGACCCGTTAGCAGTGCGACTGTGGCATCTAGGGAGCTCAGCCAGGACCTGCTGGGGTCAGAGGTGACCCCTTCGTCCCGGGTGCCTTCTCCTGTGCTGGGCTGAGCTGGAGCCAGGCCGTGCCCGGCTGCGGGCATGGCGAGGGCACAAGTCAGGCGGCTGTTGGCTGGGCCTGGCTGATGGAGCACGCTGCCTAATTAGTGTGGCAGCTGTTCCCCGTTAGCGAGGCTTTCCTGAGGCGCCTGCACTAATGCTCGTGATAGCAGCTAAGGAGAGAAAGGAGGAGGAAATTGCATCTATATTTAATTAATACTGCATCCATATTTTATTACAGAGAGCCCTTAGGTGCAGGAAGATTCTCAGTGAGAACAATTGCTTTGGAGGGCTGAAGCCATTGTATGGTGCTGAGGAGGTGAACTTTGGTTTTAACAACAACCCCAAATTCCTTGCAGGGTAACCTGGGAAAGCCCAGAAACCCTCTGCCACTCACCTCTCAGCCTTGGGCCAAAAAGCAAGTGGCAAATTTGCTGATAATTAATATTTGATTAGCTTTAATATCTTCTAATATTGCAAGCAAGAAAGGCTCAGTGGCTGCAGACAAACCCCACTGATTTATTTTTTCCTTTTGATAAGCTTCCAGGACTGGAGAGGTTTCCTTTCCCATTCTCTGAGCTTACTCCTCTCTTCAGCTGTGTGCTGTGCTCCTTCTCTTCTGACTCGGGATCCCAGCGAGGAGACAGAGCAGCTGCTGCCATGGCCATCCCGTTCCTGTGGCTGGCTGTGGCTGAGGTGGCCCGTGGGCTGCCAGGGCGGGGGCTGAGAGCCCCTCGGGGGGCTGGTGGCTGCAGTGGCCTCGGCAGCTTTGGGTGCCACCTTGAGGCACTGCTCACTGCGTGGCCAGTGGAACATGCTGTGGACCACGGGGGAACCTGGGGATGTTTAGGGGTCAGCCTGAGCGTGGCCGGAGCGGGGCTGTGGGTCAGCGTGGCTGGAGTGTGGCCATTGGTCAGCGTGGCCGGAGCAGGGCCGTGGGTCACTGTGGCCAGAGCAGAGCTGTGGGTCAGTGTGGCCTGAGTGGGGCCGTGGGTCAGCGTGGCCTGAGCGGGGCCGTGGGTCAGCGTGGCCTGAGCAGGGCCGTGGGTCAGCGTGGCCGGAGCAGGGCCGTGGGTCAGCGTGGCCTGAGCGGGGCCGTGGGTCAGTGTGGCCGGAGCAGAGCTGTGGGTCAGTGTGGCCTGAGCGGGGCCGTGGGTCAGCGTGGCCTGAGCGGGGCCGTGGGTCAGTGTGGCCGGAGCAGGGCCGTGGGTCAGCGTGGCCGGAGCGGAGCTGTGGGTCAGCGTGGCCTGAGCAGGGCCGTGGGTCAGCGTGGCCGGAGCAGAGCTGTGGGTCAGTGTGGCCTGAGTGGGGCCGTGGGTCAGCGTGGCCGGAGCAGAGCTGTGGGTCAGCGTGGCAGCACTGCCCCGTGGCCGGAGCCCCCAGCCCTGCACACGGGTGGTCAGTGCTGCTGTCCAGCTGTGGCAGCGAGGCACGGCCTGACCTGCCAGCACTCGGCCCCCTGCCCTCATTAGGGGCAGGCTTGGGCCAACAAGGGGGCATTTTAAAGTCCAGTCAGAGAAGTAAAAAATAAGCCTGTGTGTTGGAGTAGCCTGAGCCTCTTAAAATATTTTGTACACACCCTTCATGCCCCATTAGTACCATTGTTTTGTTCAGTCAGCATGTGGTACAGCCCTTCTTGTACTCTGCAAAACACGTCATTTTCCAAAATGCTGTTGTACTCTGTGGTTTCCGTTATAATAAAAATATGCAAACAATTGCTATCCAAACAAAACTGACTACCATTTAATTTTTAAATCCTCCTCCTTCTCCTTTCACTGATTCCACAGTTTTTCCTTGGTAGTATCCAAATTTTAGGGAGAAAGGAAAGCTGAAGACAGAAGTGTTTACAGAAAGGAGCATTTCTGCCTTTCCACAACTACAAAAGAAACATTTGTTGCCTCAGATAACTCCTAAACAAACTGCTGCCAAAACAATTAGTGTTATTTTTCTATTATCCTCCTATTTGAGAGTAAATAGCCATTTCATGAATATGTTAATTATCTGGCCGGTGCAGAAGATAAGTGGATGTCGTATCTTCACAAATGATGATAACTCTTCTATTGTATACAAAAACTTCCAACAATGATTTTTCCCAAGTATTTGGGGTCAGGTGGCTGTGGTTAAACTGCTCACAACTGGACCTTTTGCTTTGATAACCTAAAGATTTAGCAAAGGTGAACAATTGAGTAAATTAATTTTTTTCATTTTTTTAAAAGAAAAAGCAGGCAGCTGAGCAATAAGAACCAAGTCCCTACAACAGCTGAGCTTTTAAATCGTGTTGTATTTCTGTTTTAAGTTTTAAAGGCTAGCAGAGAGGTTCTGGGAGAAAAATCACTTGTGTAAGTAGTGCAGGGTCCTATGTCTGCTATTTTTAGAGGTAAAGTAATACAGTGTTATTCTATTTAAATTGGACTGTCTGCAAGACAGAAATTATTTGTGAATTTGTCAGTAAAAACTGCAGGTTACTAGATAGATATGTTTGTTAATGTTTTAAATCATCCAAATATTTATTTTAATGATACTATGCTTATCTGGGCTCCGGAGAAGCAGCAAAGTGCTGATTTTCCTTTTGGAGATGTGTACATGTGTACATTTAGGAAGAAAAATTCAATATTCTGCAAAGTTGAATGCACCATTGTGCCAGATAATTAAAATGTAAATTTAAGTATCTATGCCTGCTTTGTGATTTTTTTAATACTTTTAAGTTAGTTGTCTTTTAAAACATGTGGTCAGCTGTTGTATTCACATATGGTCAAATGATCAAAGTCTGAACTCCTCTCTAATTGTCCCCTGCTGCTTGTCTGCTCTGTCCATGATCAAGGCCTCAGCAGGTGATAAGAAAGGCATGAGAACAGGCTGGAAGGAGAATGAACTACTGAGGGGCCCAAGCTGAAAGAAATAAAGACTTCCAGTACATCACCCTGACAGTAAAGAACCAAGAAAAAGTGAAGTCTGGTTAGTTCTTATTTTTTCTTTCTTTCCTGCCCTTTTTCCCCCTTGCTCACAAATCTGCGTGTATTTTTTTAACAGCAGAATGCAAATAGAGTCGTCTCTGTGTATTCTCAGCTCATATAAAAGGCAGAACCAAACAGCCTTCTGCAGACATGTTTATTTACTTGTGAGGAGGAGGAAGCTGCTAAGTCACACAGTTTATAGTATTTCACATGTTTGTGGAAATCATTGCAATTCTTTTCACTTGTGCTTGTCATTGTTTGCCTGGAGTTCACTTTGCCAGATGGTGCTTTATTGTCACTGGTGTCCACACCTCACTCTTGCATCACTTCAAGACCAAATGGTGTGAAGAGCTTTAATACTTAGAGGATTTAGTAAAAGTAAATCCACACTTTGTGGAAGGTTCATTCTCAGCTATTCAAGCAGGTCTAGCACTGATTCAGAGAGGGAGTAGCTGACCCCAGGAGTGAAGAAAGGGTGAAATAAATGGATTGTCTTTGCCACTCCTGTTTGTCCCCTGCTCTCTTGCAGTCAAAACGCTGATAGAAAATTAGGGATCAATATTAGATTTAGAATAAAGAGTTAACAGTTAAAGGAAGGTGCATTGTCAGATTCTCCTCTCCTCCCCCCACTCAGTGTAGAAAACAGTTAGCTGCATTTCTAAAGCTAAATTTCTTAGGCTTGCAGTAATGTATTTGTATGCATCGTGTTTTGGGAACCACGTGAGGATTAATTTTTTTTACATGAATTTGCATGCAAATAGAGTACTGCCTTTGGCTTCTGCAGAGTCATGTCTTAATGTTTGCAAACACTGTCGCTCAGATGCAAGAAGTGCCATTGCCCCATTTTACAGATGAGGAGGCAGTGGCTGGCTGAGAAAGAAGTGAGCACTGTTCAGACTGTCGTTCAAACGGGGGGGTTTTGGGCAACCTATATTTCATTATTTAAAGCAGGACAGTGCCTGTTTCTCTATTTTTGCAGGTAACTGAAGTCCATGTGTCCAAATGACTGCAGCAGCAAGACTGGACAGAGGGAGTGTGTGTCTGCATGGACAGGGAGTATTTTATCAGGAGGCAGATGTGAGAGGATTTAGAGGATATTGAAGAAGAATCCTTGTGGTGGTCAGGCTGCTGTAGAACGGCAAGCAGGTTGGTGGCTGTAGCCACAAGGAAAGAGCACGCATCACAGCTGCAGCCCCTGCAAGGAGGCAGAGCTGTGCTCAGTGCCCCAAGCTTTTTCTGGGGTCAGCTCCAGAGGGTTCTCCTTGAGAGCCATGTGGGTTTTAGGAAGGACAATTCTTGGAGCAGGTTCGTGATGGAAGGGGAGACTGATGCACAGGGAGGGGGGTGGAGGAAGAGGATTATGATCATGTCTCTGCACGGGGTGGAGGGTGAGAGAGACTTGAAACAAAGCGTTTGGAACATTTTGACCGTGGAGATTTGTGGGAAGGAGGGCCCCAGTCCTGCTGGGGTCTGCTGAATGGTGTCTGCCTCAGCAGTGACCCACAGAAGGGAAGCTCCCCTTGGAAACGTCGGTGCTTTCCTTCCCTCCCTCTGTGCTCCCTTCTGGAGTGGAGCTGGTTCCACTTGGTCATGCTCGGTGTCTCCCTGAGCTGGGCTTGCTGGGCGTGCGGGGCTGGGGAGGCAGAGTGCCCGTGCAGGCTGTCTAGGGCAGAGCTGTGTGCTCCGAGGCCGGTCAGCACGGAGGCTGCCAGCCAGGGCACCGCAGCAGGGTGTACAAATGAGCTGAGAGACAGCCAGAGGTGTGGCTTACCTGAGTACCGGGAGCTCGCCCTTGCTCAGGGTATCTCGCACGTCCCGTGTACTGCCAGATCCATCCCCCTGAGCAGCCATGTACACCCTTCTGCCAGGATTTGCCATGCCCTAATGACCTTCCTGTAAATATTTATTGCCCAGAACATCCAGAAGTAGGAAATATCTACTGTGAAGGCAGATACACAGTGGGAACAGAGGCAGCCAAATTTAACCAGCTTACTCAGGGTATCTTCTGCCACTTTTGGTCCTCTGTTTCCTTCAGAGTGAAACTGACAGTGCTGAGAGAGCTGTTGAGAGTCACCTTTGCACCTGGAACACTCTAAGCTGGTGTGGCCTGTCCACCTTCAACACACTTGAGATGTTTATTTTTTTATAGAGAATTCCCAGCCTTGTCAGTGAATTCTGTTTCCTGAATGGTTTTTTTGTTGAACATGTGGATTTTTATGTATACAACAATAGCATTCAGTAATGCATTGAATTCCAGAATTGGGAATGTTGAGAAGCAGTGAATGGAAATGCTTTTTATGTAAAACTGCATTAACCTTGCAGACTTAAATGGTTCAGTGAGGAGTTACTGGTCACAGTAGCTGTGAATAAACTCATGTATTCTTGTTTTCATACTGGTTCAGGTCCCTTTCCTGGCACAAGCTGGCCTTTCTGCGAGCCCATGGAAAGTTCTTGAGCTGAGAGCTCTCCCTGCCTGCTGCTGATAGCAGGTAGTATCATGCTGTTTTCTTGGAAAATGCATTTGGATGCTATTTTCTAGAATAAACAAGTTTAAGTGGCCAAGAAATAAAATAGATTCCTCCCACTTTTCTCCTTCCCCCATATGCTCATAATAAGTGGGTGAAGTGAAAAAAAAGGTAAGTGGTTGATTCTCACTCCTGCAAATGGTCAAGAAAATTACAGAGCCAGCAAAATCAACTTTCAGGTTTAATAGTCCACCAGCCCCAGGAATTCTGACAGTACTCCCTGGGGTCTGGGTAGGTGTTTAATCTCTGAAGTTCTATACAGAGGAGGCATGTTGAAAACCATAAGTTTTTTGTGGGGTCACGTGCTCCAGGAGGTTTGGGATCAACAGGAGGTGCGTGGTTTGTTTGCTCTCAGTGGTTTTGGGCAGTAGCTCTGTGCAGTGGCTTTGGTGGGAGGGGGTGAGGTGCTCCTGAGGCTGGTTTTATATTGCTTTGTGAGGAGCTGAAGGGGACAGGTCCCTTCTCCTTCCATGGCATCCCTATGTAGGAAGCAGAATTTGGTTTATTACTTTGCCAGCTTGCTGTGAGAGCTCTCTGCAATAAGAGATTTTTGAGGAAGCACCCTTGGGCCAAGCAGGGCAGGCCCTGTGGGATTTATTTCCTGCAGGATGGATCCTGTACGAGGCTCCTCCTGGCTGGACTGGGGTGACAGTGTGAGCCCACCCTGTCCCTGCATGTGCCTCCAGCTGAGCACAGAGGAGGGGTCCCTGCTTTGGATGGGATTGTGAGGCAGAGGAGAGCAGGAGGCTTTAGCAGAGACTCCTGTGAGGATTTTGGCTGGTGGAGGGAGAAAGGACCTTTCTCTGCACTGTGGGTCAAGTGGTGGGATGATGAGGAGAAATGCTGCCTGTCAGAATGACTACTCTGCAAATCAACTTAAAAGTAATTTTCTGTGTGCCATCCTGAAATTCATCCGGCAATTAAATGATAAGGTTAATATGTTACATGCATGGAGGCCAGAAAATTTGGAGGTAGTGTTGCCATAGCAACTGTATCTCTGCCCTCCTGGGCATAGGCATCCCTGTGGGGTCAGCCAGGGCACGGTGCTGGGGGTGGGAAATGCCGCCAGCGTGGTAGCAAAGGGGTGGGAAAAGTCATAAAAATGTAAAAATAAACCCAACTCTTTGATCTCGCTGTGTGCTGTCGGTGGAAGAGCAGTAAAAGGTGAAGCTCCTCTCCATTGTGTGTGTCAGAGGGAGCACTGCAGCCCTGCCTCGGGGTGTGCCAGGGAGCCTGTGCCTTCAGAAGGGCAGGGCTCACCGCTGGCTTCAGCTGCTCTGTTCTCTGGGGCAGCTGGATTAACTGGGAAAAGGTCAATTCCAGAATCCTCCTTCGACTCCTACAGCTCAAATCCCAGTGCATAAAGACACCCACTCCAAAGAGCATAGACTCCAGCAGTCAAATGTACTCAAATAATACCGTGCCTTGAGGGGAACCCAGAAGGGTTCTCTTGCTCTTCCACAAATTTTGAAGCCATTTAATTTAAGTCTGGGAACTACAGAGCGCTTGCTTTTGTGCACAGGTGTGTTTGTGAGCACTTCCATTGGTGCCACGGGGCTGTGCATCCCTTTGGGGGTGGCAGCTGAAGCTCTGCTCTCTGTGACCAGGAGCAGTAGGGTGTGTCACCACTGGGACCGTGAGCCCTCCTTCCTCATGTCTGCAGTGTCACTGCCTGGCACTCCAGCGTGTCCAGGCTTTGTTAGTGCAGATGATTTTAGGCTGTTAGAAACCCCTGTGATGAATGGTGCAGCTTCTCATAACTACAAAACATAAAAGGATTTTTGTGGCGAAATCAGAAATGATGAGTTGGCTTTTCCTGCTTTAATGAACTAAGTGTTCAAGCCTCAGTAGCTCTGCAGAGATTGTGATTCCTGTTTCAGTCTCCAGGCCTCACTCCTGAGTGATCTCTGGGTTTGTTGTTTTGCCTTTGAGAAATGGTTTGGTTTTCTGTTGCTATCTTTTCAAAGTAGATCCGTGCTTAGGTATTACCACAAAAAAACAGGTAATCTTTTAAACTGAAAAAAATGTCAGCTGGTTGCTGGCAGATACCTCTCATCTGGGAAAGGCTCTTGGCTCATATGCTGGTTATCCCTGCTGAGATAAAGCGAGCAACTGGAGCAAATGAAGCATTTATGAAGTGTGTTAGAGCCTCTCCCTGTAGTATGCAAACGAACTGCAAATAGTCTGTGTTCCTGCAGGAAGTCCTTTATGAAAAGCAGTGGGATGGAAAAGGAAATGGAGGGCCTTGGCACTGGTGAGGTATTTACATGGAGGGACCGTGTGTTTGTTGTGTGGATGGGATAACAGAAGTCTGCTTTCCCTGGAATGTTGTGGCTCTCGGAGGCAGGAGGTGAAGGACCTAGAATGATAAAGTCTTACATCTCAGGGCATTTTATTTTATATTAAAGCTTTTTTTTTTTTTTCCTTCAGCAAATGCATACCAAATGCCAGAGGGAAAGCCTGTTGTGTTACCAGACTAATGTCAAAAGATACACAGAGATCATGCAACTGTGTTGTTGTACTGAGATCTCATCCTAATATCACTTTGGTTTATTTGAATAAATACATGTACTTGCCAATGGTCCATAAGAATCCTACATAAGAAACCTTGCAGAGGTGCATGATGACCATGCCCTGAAAGGCAGTGTTTATGGACAAAGTGCTTTTATGCACTGTTGTTCAATGTTGCACCATATTTCTTCAATTTACGTTCCTTTATTTTTAAGGGTATATTTTAAAGGTATTTTTAAGGGTGCATAATAACTGGGTGTAGCTTTGGAGACTCGGGGCAGATATAACTTAGGTAGATTTATCTAACTACACACAGTACTTTGCTGTTGGATGCAGCAGTAGTTGCCATAGCAACTGCAGGATCCCAAATTGTTATGATGCCTCCAAGAAACAGGTTGTCTTTTGGAAGAGCTGCAAGCAATTTAACTTTATTCTACCGTAGCCATATCTTTAGGGGATAAATGATATCTCCAAATGTATGCTTCTCTCCATGTGGGATCGTCATGGTTTATTTCAATGATGACATTTTTTCACTTTGCTGTAATTTTTTTGTTATAATTATTTTTTTTCTGAGCTGAAGGAACAGAATATGTTTTAAACTGCTCATCATTATTAGTTCTGTATACCATGATAGTGTCTAATGACTCTTGCAAACTTTGAGATCTTCCTGCCACCACTTAAAAAGAGGAAAAAAAACAGGGAGAAGGTCGGTGGCATTTTTTTCCCTCTGGTTGTTTTGTCATCAAATAATATATCCCAAATGGAGATGAATTTACCTTCCTGACAGCCATGACCAAGGTATTGTCCCTGCTTCACAGGTGGGTGAATTGTTCCACTGAGGAGTTAACAGAGTTCTGTAGGACTGAAGATGACTCTGTTGAGAGGTGGGACTAGGTCTCATGAGTGGTTAGGAGAATTGTGAACGAAGTCCCTGCAAGCAAAATTTTTCATGGGAGGTGACAAAATAAAGCATGGATTTTGTTGCAGCCATGTCCTGCTCCTGCAGACAAATGAATATAAATAAGCAGCTGTATCAGGAGCAGTTCATTTGTGTATAGTATTTGGCTCAGATGGTTTATTTTTGTGATTCCAGATTTATTTTCTTTCTTTTCTTTTAGGAAGGTCGTGGTAGAGTGTCCTAGCTCTTGAGAGAGTTGGGATTGTTGAGCCTGGAGAGGAGAAGGCTCCAGGAGACCTTAGAGCCTCTTCCAGGGGCTACGAAAGAGCTGGAGAGGGGCTTTTCAGAAGGCAAGGGACTGGGAAAGGGGAGGTGGCTTGCCAGAGGGCAGGGTAAGATGGAATTCTGGGAAGAAGGTTTTCCCTGCGAGGGACAGGCTGCCCAGAGAAGCTGGCTGCCCCTGCCCTGTGGGTATCCAAGGCCAGGCTGATGGAGCTATAAACAACTTGGGATAGTGGAAGGTGTCCCTGCCCATGGCAGGGGGTTGGAACGAGATGGTCTTTGAAGTTCCTTCCAACCTAAAGCATTCTGTGATTCTATGAAGAATGTTAGAGATCAGATGTGGAACTAAAATGTGACTGTGAAAATAGAAGATACCAAGAGAGTTTCTCAGTTCCTATTAACAACACATGCAGGGGATCTGCACACATTCAGGTTAACTCTTAATGGGTTCATTTTCTTAGAATTTGTTACTTGGTTTTGAGGCCAGAGAGTCTTAGCTGTGCTCTAGGATGTCAGGGAATGCATTGGAACAAAACAAAATGGTTTTGTCCTCAGACCACTTCCAAAGTGAGCCCGAGACAAGGGGTTGCAGACAGGGGTGTGTGAGGACTGATGAGCAGGCTGGTCTGTGGATGTCTCTCAGGAAAGATGCTGTGCAAGGGCTGGCAGGCTGCTTGTTTGCACGGTGGTTCAGGAGGCTTTGAAGGCTGGCTTGAAGACAAACAACGACGGCACTTTGGGGGTGGCTGTTGGGAGCTCTTCCTTGCAGGAGTGGCAGCGGGGGCAAAGCACAGAAGGGATTTTGTTGGAAAACAGAGTGGAGGCTAGGGACACGGTGGGGAGCAGAAACTCTGTGTAAGACAGACTTTATCAACTCTTACTCACCAAACTTGCTGTGAGGAGCAATCTGTGGGTCTCCCCCGGAGGTGGCTGCATTTTGAGACACTCAGAAAGGTGGTGTCACTGGCTGCAGTTGGGCTTTCCCAGTCTTGCTCCCTGATAAAGCCTGTCTTATGTGAGTGGCTGGCTCTTTTCCTTCTCCAGGGAAAGGGCTGGGATGCCATACCTGCTGGGAATAGCTCAGCCAGGGACCTGTACCAGGGCCTACCCTGCCAACAGCAGCACTTCACCAAAGTGGCAGTGACTTGTGGAAAGGTGGGTGCTGAAAGCAGACACTTTCTGGATATTTGAGTCCAAGTGGTATCTGTGACTTGGGAATTCTGAGACTTAGCTGTGCCTCATTACAAGGAGTTTGTATATCTTTGCCAGCCTTAAGTGCTCAAAATTCATGAGTTACACCTCAGAAAGTTCATGAGGATGGGTTTTTTTCTTTTTTTAAAAAAAAAAATTTGGGGCGTTGTCATGTTTATGAACTTTTTCATCCAGCTGTGTTGCCTATTTCAAGGTTTTATTTGCAACTGAGAATTGGAAACTTATTTTTATGGTACGTGTTCTTTTTTTGCACAGAGCCTAGATTTGGGTGAGTCACGTGCCTGCAGGTTCTGAGGCTTCCTGGAAGCACCAGCTGCTGCAAGACTTGGGATGAGACTGCAGGAGTGTGCAGTGCTGCTGGCACAAGGAGGCCTTTTCATCCAGCATCCTTTTGGGTCACGTGGGTATGAAATGGGGCTGAATTAGTCTTTTCTTCCCTCCTGACATTTGGCTGGGTGGGAGGCTGATTCCTGATAGGTTTTAATTCGGTGTTTGGAAACATAATTTTCTCTCAGTTTTACATGTAATTTGCCCATATTATTACTGTAATATGGGTTTTATTCCTCTTGAGGCTGTACAAGTCTTCAGGATACTCTTAATATGTATGGTGGGAAATGGGCTGTTTGCAAATTAGTAACAAACTATAATAATTACTTTGCTTTCCCCTTGAAATGCTAATCTGAAGCTTTGATGACCACAAAATTCCCTTGTAAAGCCACACAGATCTTCAGCTGCATTTGTTGGATCTATTTAGATCCCTGCTTGGTGTCTAAAAGAGGCACTAACTCTGCGAACATCTCTGGCCACTTCCTCCCACACACTGCTCGGTGTGGCTCCTGTCTGCTTGCATATCTATATACAGCACAACTGTAGGTGTGAGTTTTTGTGGTTTGACCTGTTTCCATAAGTTAAAGTTGCTAAGGATGGCCACAATGATAATTTAATAGGAAATGCTGAGCTAGTGGTAAATTTTCTAGAAATATCTGCAATGAAAATATTGAGCATTTGAAAATTCATGGGAAAAAATATACATTTTGAGGACTTGAAGACATGAGAGGAAAAAGAGTTTGTAAACTAGTGCTAATCTTGGTCAATGTTGTAGAAATTAGTGTTTAATAATGATAAAAAATTCTGTGGTAATATAAAAACTCTCAATGTACAATTCTTGAAGTGATTCCATCCTGTCCACTCTTAAGTCCAAGCCTCTGTTTGACTCTTCTTCCTCATGGATTACCCTGGTGTCATCTCTAGAAGGCATCATCTCTGTCTCACAGCATCTCCAAAGATGTTTTCCTGCTCTGCTCTGAATGCACAATTCCCATGCAGACAGGCGAAGCCCAAGGCATGCTCCTCAGCAGCCATCAGCCCTTTTCTGTGGGTGGAGGAAATGTCAGTGAAGTGCAATGTGTTGGCTTCTCCTGGAGCATGTAAGGCAAGCTGGTTATGCGAGTGGCCTCTGCTGTCCCAAACTTTTACAGCTGGTGGCTGGATTATCTTTGCCTTCTCCTAATCCCTTTGAAAAACTTGAGTAGATTCTCTTTTGACAGCTGCTGCTGTTTCTCTAGCAGAAAGCCATTTCAGTGTCCCCATTATTGTTTTTGGCTCTGCCACCTGGATGGACCTGGTGGGAAAGGTGTGACTGGGAGGAAGGAGGTCCAGCAGGGGAGCCAGGAGAGCGCTGCAGGGGAGAGCCGTGCCACTCACTGCTGAGGCAAGAGCTGCAAGAGCGACGTGGAGAGGGCAGCTGCCACACAAACATCGCTGTGCCGGGGTGTTCACCCCTTGCTCTGCAGTTAACATCTGCTGGGAGAGCAGGTGTGGATGGAGATGCTGATGTGTGAGCCAAAGCAGCCCTGGGGGCGGGATGCTCCGGGATCGGTCACAGCCCTCTCACCCTCGAGGAAAGCAAACAGGGAATAAAGGTCACACAAGAAAGTGAGGAGATCATCTCAAAGAGAGCCTCTGCTACACAGGATTTTCTCGTGCAGTGCTGCTGAGCATCTTGAAAAGCAAACCAATAGCATTAGGGTGGAGGAATTCCCACTGCATCCCCCTCCTGTAGCCCCCTCACCTCGGCCTCCAGATAAAAAAGGCAGCAGCAGTGCAGCCTTCTGTCTGCACGAGAGCAGAGCCTGTGGAGGAGAGCTGCCACAAGGGAAAGCTGCTCTCTGAAGATGCTTGAAAAATAAACAATGGCACATCAGCACCGTGTGAGGTGGTTACCTGGGTCTAGATTGAAACCATGTGTGCTTGGGGTAGTGAGAGCCTGCCTTCCCTTCCTCTTCAATGGCAAAGACTTCATTTCCATGTACTTAGCAGACCTGGGGCAGCGTTTCCAGGAAAGGCAGTTTGGTGGAGGGAGGTGCTGCATGCAGTGCAGTGCTTCAGGGATTGCTTTCTGTCTTCTGAAGGCTGAAATGCCCCAGCACAAGCCATCTTGCAGTGTGCCCTGGGGAGCAGGCTGTTAGTGGGGTGTGCCAGCAGTGTTTTCTCATCTTGTGATGGAAAGGAGAGCTCAAGGTTTTTCTGTCCCCAAATTCTTGGCATTAGCCTGACCTCTTTCTGCGCCTGACAAAATCTCTCTCAGTGGGCTGGTTTTATTGTAACAAGGTGATAGTTAAGGAGACCAAAGTGGTGAACAGTCCCTGAAAGACACGCTGATGTGTGCCAGGTGCCTGACAGGATGTGTACAGGGCTGTTTTCTCCTCTTGTTCTGTCTCGGTTTCCCAGGAAGCTGTTTTGCTGCACGTCTGGTGTTGCTGGCCCACCGCATGGGAAGCCTTGAGTAATCCCACACTGCTCTGAGCATGTTTGAGAAGCTTTTTATGACAAGATCGCTGAGTGTCCTGCCCTTTGCTCTGCCCCCTCTCGTGTTTGTCACATCTAATAATGGACAGAAATGTGGTGTGTGCCGCTGAACACGGGGAATTTGTTTGTATTCCATGTTTGCCACAGCCTTTTAATTTGAGGAGGGAGCGTGGGAGCAGGGAATGGCTAGGAACGCTTCTCTTTGGTAGCTCTCTGCTGTAGGCTAGATACAGTTCTTAGGGAATGATGTGAACTTGAGCTGAAGTGTTGGGCTTTAGAGTGGCAGTGGTGTCTGGAGGGGCAGTGCTAAGTGCTCTAAAAGCACTGTATCTGTTTCAGGGCTTGGTGAAGGGTGGTGAGATAAGCTCTGTCTGTGCTCTGTTATCTGTATCTCTGTTATTAGGCGTGTCAGGCACTGCAGTTTCCAAGGAGGATGTTGCCACGTTTTATTTTGCAAGGGAGTGCTTTGGAAACATCACTCAGGCTGTCTCCAGCCCTCAGCCTGGGCGGGTGCTCATGCACACTCTGAGCTGTGCTTGTGCTGCTGCCAGGTGCTGCTCTGCCCTGCTCAGCCAAAGTGGGCTTTTGTCCCTAACCTCGATGTTGGTACATCTTGGGCTTGTTCCTTGCACAGGTCCCATCTAGTTAGGTAACAATAGTAAGGTGTAAAAGTGCAGGAGAATCCTAAATTGTTAAATCCTGGTGACTTTTCCACGCTTACATATTTGGTTGTTGTACGTGTGTATCTGGCCCTAATTTCTGTGCACGTGCTCTCTGTTCCTCAATGTAGCAGATGTTGTTCCAACAACCACTTCCCATCTTTTCTCCCTCCTTTTTATTTCTTTCTTGCTTGTTCAAAACATGGTGAGTAAGTAAGGATGCTGTTGTTAGGTTGAAGACTTCAACTGTCATGATTGCCTGGTCCAAGGGAAAGTGGGACTGGTGTAGCTGGGATGTTGGCAGGAGAGGAAGGCATGCATAAGGCGTTATTTCTCATGAGGCCTCTTTTCCCTCCTTAGCCTGTATCAAAGGTGGATAAACTCTACTTTTGGATAGCTGTGAGTATTCAGCAGTCAGCAGGGAAACTTCCACAAGGCAGATGAAGTCCCTGACATATCAGAAAGGGCATCTGCCTTGCTCTGTAGACTTTGTAAGAAGTGTGAGATCTTACATGAGAGATGGAAATTATTGTGCCACTAGGATAACATTTTTGAGAAGCATCTGGTTCAGGATTGTACAATGTCCAGCATGCATGCTTCCTGGGACAACTCCCCATCCAAGGCTTGTTTCCATTTGCCTTATGTCACGCCCCTTCCAGGAGCACATTGCAGAGATTTCTGAGATGATGGCAATCAGACAGAGTGGGATTGTGGAGCATGAGAGCTTTGTCAGCGAGATGCTGCGCCGAGTGAAGGAGCCCTGCTGGCAGGGTAATTTCACTGCTGCTGGGACCTGGCCAGCATTTCCAAAGGAAGTTCTGTGTGCACAGGAGGAACGTCCTCTGGGATGGTTGAGGGCAGGATACATGCCAGGATGAGTGCTGCTCATGGGTAAAACCTGACGGTTACCTATTATCCAGAATATTTTAATAGTATCTTTAGGGTATTTTTTCTGAGAGACACATTTTTGGATGACTGCTCTTATCTTTATTTATGTTTTCATAAGCATTCCCAATATCCTTCTCACTTCCAGCTGGAAAATCTAAACACAACAAGCTTTTATTTATTTATTTATTTGTTTGTTTTTTATTTTGCCTCATGTGGTTGTTGTGGGCTTTGTTATCTCTGCTGCACTTTGTGTGCCAATAACTTCTGAAGTCAAGCAGTCTAATTGCAAAAATGAAGAAACAGAAAAACACCACCCAAGAGCACCAAAAATATATGGGAAAAGCCACCTGTTTTACAGTGTCCATGAACATCTGCTAATGCACCATTTGCCAAATGGGTGGGGAAATTTGTATGGAAAGGAATGTCATTCATGGTCCAAGCTAGGTTTGCAAGTAGCTTCTCCTTCAGATTTCTGCCTTTCATCATCAGAGATGCCAGGCTCCAGGCACAAGCTCTGCACTGGGCCAGCCTCAGTCAGGGATAATCTGCCTTCACTTCAAACTCAGATTCTTTTTTTTTTAAGGATTATGTAATTTTTTTTCTCTTTAAGAATTGGATCATTATTTTGGAATTTGAAGCCTTTCAATAAAGGGCAAGGGGAGGGAAAGTTTGAAGCTGTGAGGGTGCTGAGGCACTGGAACACACTGGCCTGAGAAGCTGTGGATCAGCCATCCCTGGGAGTGTTGGAGGCCAGGTGGCTGCAAGGTGGATATTTGTCATGGCCTGTGCAGAGCAGAGCCCTGTGCAACCTGGGAGGGGAGCAGAAAGCTGCTGCCAGGTCTGCTCTCTGGTTTGGGGTGCATGGGGCCCAGTTCTTACACTAATATATGATAACATTCCCTTTGTTGGCTTTGGGATTGCCAGCAAAGTGTGTCAGGCGTTTTGTGGTAAGATGGTCTTTGACAAAATCTGTGGGGGTTTTTCCAAACTGTGCTCTTTCTGCTCAGTGTTTCTGTGCCCTGTGGACGCACATGGATTATACCCTGTAAAATTATTCTAATGTTAACTAGAGTGTGGATGGGCTGAGCAAAGAAAGACTTTGAAGCAATGTGTTTGTAAGTTCTTCAAAAGCCTGATAAATTGTCCATTTAAAAATATAGGGTAAATTGTAGACATTTTATTTCAATTTGGGATGAAACTGTGTCAACATTTTAACATTTTCCATGGTGGCTGGAAAGTCTTGTTGACCAAGGAAAATGGTCTAAGTATGATGGCATTGTTACTTTGTTAGAAAGGGAAAGAAAATTAACATGAAATCAAAATTATTTATTGCTTCAAAGACCTGATGACCTAGTGCATCATCAAAAGGAACTTGGAGAAAGACCTCTTACATAAAATTAACTCTCTGAATCTGTCTCTTACCAGTAGTTTGGGGATGTAAAGACACTTAGTGAGGGTGGCTGTTAGCAGCCAGTTCCCATGTCCTGGCTTGATTGCATTGCTAATTGGGGTGCAAAAATGGGACGGCCTTTCCCAGTTGTGGGAGTTGTGTGAGACCTTTGTGCACCTTTTTCTTTATAACACACTTCACCCTTTTGAAAAGTGGGGGTTTTTTTTTTAATTTTTTTTTTTTTAGGAAATACGGGGTTTTGGTGTGCATTTTGAAACTTGTCTTCTCTTCCAAAGGAAAACTTGGCACTGTGAACCTGCTAACTCCAGCAGGCACCCGACACGTGCTTTGGAGAAGGTGATTATTCCCTGTCACTGGGGCAGGTGTCTTTTCCTGTGAAGATTTTGATGCCATTAAGGAGTGATGTCCTAAAGGGGTTTGTATTTTTAGCAGCTGTGATTTATGTCCTGCAGGCTCTGTCTTTAAATCATGCCTCAAAGAGGGACGGGTTATTTTACAGAGAAACCCATAAAGTAATATATGCTTCTGGTGTGACTTTCTTTAAAGCTGTGCATTAGTTCCTGAGAACTGAGGTCAGCCTGCCTGTGCTGAGATCTGCAGAATGACATTTCCATACTGGGGCTTATTTCATGCTGATGTGAGAAGCAGGAAGTAATATTTACCAGATGAAGCTACATAGTACTTTTAACAATAATGATAACAACCAATAATGCAGTGCATTTTAAAAATGATTTTTTCCTTTGTCTCAGAGTACTTAAGAAGACCTCCAATCTATAGAAAAATAATGGAAGTGTTAATGAGAATCCAGGTTTTGTAGGGATCAGTACCAGCCTCGGGCACGTGTACAAACCATGTACTTGCTGGAAAGCTGCTGGCTTTGGAGTTCTTGCCTTTGACCTGGAAATGTCCTTGCCCTGCTGCTCTGGAGACACCTCTGCAGGGTGGGGAGGCCTCTGAGTTTTCCTGTCCCTCCTCAGCTTCTGCAGGCAGCGATGCAGCTCACGCTGGGAGTGCAGAGAGGTGGCCGACCTGTGACTTCATTGAGGTATTTCCTCCACTCCCTTACCTCAGGCAATGTCGTCATTTCCAGCTCTGCACAGCCTGCCCGGGACAGAAGCTGCTGCTGTGGGGAAGGTCTGTAAGTTACAGACACTAAAGCTGAGTGATGTGCTCTTCTCAGCAGCGTCACCCGGGTGCTTCTGATTTGGCAAATAGAGCTGAGTTCACTGTGGGTTGAGGAAATGGTGATGTGTCTCTGATGGTAAGACACTTGTGGAGGAGTCTGAGAAAGCTGTAATTTTTTGCATGTGTAACTATGGAGGCATGCTTTGATATCAGAGAATTGCTTCATAAATGAAGTTGTAAGAAACATTTAAATGTCAAGTATCCTTCATCTCGTTCATTCAAGCGCAGAATATTTATGAGGATACTGTTAATAAAGCATCTTTGCCTCTCTGGCAGAGACTGGACTTAGGCAGGATATTTGACAGTGGAGAAGACTAAGAAAGTGAGAAAAGGATGTTTTCAATGAGTTTGAATTTCTCTAGCATGCCCTTTTCTTTTAAGGGTTTTGTGAATTGCTCTGGCAATTTGCTAAGTATTAAAGGGAACAATGAACAGGGCCCTCTTTTTACAAAGACAAAGAAACAAAGATTTGAAGATTTTTCAGTTTGCTTCAAAAATAGCTTGATGAAGATGGACATTATAGCAAATGAAATATTTAACTAGAGTGACCCTCAGTGAAGTGATGTCAAGGGTAGTAAGTAATACAATTGTCACATTGTATGTAATCACTCCTTTGTAAGCTACTGAGGCACAATTATTTTAAGTAAATTGAAATGTCTAATAGGGACAATGCTGTTTTTCTTTAGCTAAAAATAGTCATATGAAATACTTATTTAATCTTTAAAATGTTTCAGGCTTTTAACACCAAGACTGGATAATTTCACTCTTTTGGTTTTGGTTTTATTCTTTCTAGCTAGTGCCTTTGCTCTGAAGCTTTCTCAGAATACAAGTATTTACCAGTTTCCTCTAAAACAATGAAGTTATTAGCCACTTAAGTTGATTTTCTCCCTGATTAAAAAAAAAAGATTAAAGAGGTTTCATTTTTTGAATGGCACTCTTGAGATTTGGCTCAAGTGTTTGTGATTTGGAGTAGCTGCAAAATTGTTATAAGAAATACGGCTCAAGAAAAAGCTTCTAAAATACCCACACGTCCAGGAAGCAGCCTCAGGTCCTGAGTTTCTCTCACTGGTGCAGACAGCAGACCCTGCACTCCTTGTCCTGGAGTGGCAGCATGGTCTTCTGCACAGCCCTTGGGTTCTCCTTCCATCTCCAGGAATATGTCAGGAAAAATGTCAGGCAGGTGCCACACGTGTCAGCACAGCCAGGGTTTGCTGTGAGAGTCCCTGAGAAAATGCTTCTGGTGGAGTCTTCCCCTCCAGACCTGCTCTTTTTAGGCTGTGCTGTCTCTACCCCCTTTGGAGGAGATTTGCAGGACCTGAGCCTTAACACCTCCTCTCTCAGAACTCTGGGTTTTACTGCTATGTGTGACATCCCAAATCCTTTATCTTTAACCCTGATGTTCCACTGGATTATTGTGTTTCAGCCTTTGGAAGATTTTATTCTTTTCCTCAAACATGAACAAAAATATTGTTCAAAGCTCCACTCCTTGTCAAGGCTATTGGTGCTTCCAGTTTGCTGCCAGGGGTGCAGCACAGAACTGTTTTAGATGGATCAAGGAACATGCCCAATTACTAGTTAATTTTCTCCTTAGATGTTCAAAGACGAGTCCTCTTTTAGTACATCAGCATAATTTAAAAATATTTTTCTTAATTATTAATTATTCGAAACTTCTGTTTGCTTATGGAGCTGTTGCTACCCTTTTGAATCCAGTTATTTATAAGTCATAGTTCAGCACATGTACTTGAGGGAACCAAGCCCTGTAAGTCAGACACTGACTGGTGTTTTGGTGTTGGTCCATTGCCCCGTGTCAGTGCCTGTGAAATTGCCTGAAAACTCTTACAGTAAATTTCCTGAATATACCCAGAGAAGGCTGGAAAGCAATGTTGTGTCACAGATGGATTTACCAGGGTCTAACCCATCATGCTGCCCTCCTCCCTCTGGCAGCAGGAATCAGAACTTTGACCTGTGACTGCAAAAGAAAGAAACATCACTGCCTGAACTTAAAAAAAAAGAAAATCTTAGTGACAATCTTCATAGCATTTGATAGTTTCTTTCCTCAGGGCCCCGTCACCAGCGGAGAGGGGCAGTGCCAGTCCACAGAGCCAGTTCTGTCACCCCAGCAGAGTCCCTTGATGTCCTTCTGGGGCCTCCATCTGAAGGACAGGAGCTGCTGCATGTGCTCAGTAGAAGAGATTTCCCTGCAGGAATCTCGGGGAATGTGTGGCCCAGCAGCTCTCCCTGAACCCTTGCCCTTGCCTGGTGGCCCTTTTGTGGTTGCTGTTTTCAAGTGAGCGTGAGGCTTGCAGCTCAGGTGGAAATCTCTTCCCTGATGAGTACTGAGCTGGCAGCTTCTGAGCTTTCGGTGTCAGAAGGGAAGTTGATGCTGAGTGCCCAGACTGGCAGTGTCTGCTCTTTACCTGTGCACTGCCTGTGACAGCCCCACAGGAGGGGCTGGGGGCTTTGTGGGACTGGCTACAAAGGCCAGTGCCTGACCTTGATGAGCTTAACAAAGCCAGATCCTCTGGTATCTTAGTGTGACCCTGATTTAACAGGGCACTTCTAAGCCCTGCCATCCTGGTTCTGACAATGTCCTGACTAACCAGATTAACCCCAAATCTCAAGCTTGTTCTTTCTCCTCATAGGTAAAGAATACAATTTTTCCTGAGAGATTATTTTCCAATACCCATTTATGGGCATGAGTTGAATAACTAAAACCAGCTACAGTTTCATCAGAGAGATGAGCTGTTAAGGTGGAAATTGTTAGATGGCAGTATTGTTTGATTGAAGGGCAGTATATGCTGCTAGATTCTGAGCTTTTCCCTAAAGAAATCAAAAACTTGTCAGATTTCAACCTGGATCCTTATTTATCCAGATAGAAGTCTCAGTCTTATGCTGCCAAAGATTTTGAAAGCTTTTCTTACGAGCATATTAAAACCCTAGTGTTGCCATATTTCATTTGGCAATAATTATGTCCTTTGCCTCTCTTCTGGATAATATTTAGCTTTATCATCATCATTATTAGTTGCTACTGTTCTGCTGGGAGCACTAGTTTGCATTTAATTACAGACCACTTGCAAATAGCCTGTGTGGCCCTGATTCAGCAAACACTTCTGGCAGGTGTGTAATTTTAAAGCCAGTGAACGAGCCCATTGACGTTCCGTGTGGCTCTGATCCGCTCTGTGCCTGGCATGCACTGACTGCACGAGCCCCAGGTCTGAAGAGTGCCTCCATGCAGAGCTGCTGCTGCGTGCTGCTCTGGCCCCATGGTCTCCCAGGTGTGAGGCTGAGGCTGCAAATTGCCACAGTGCCATATCTTAGGTTATCACCTTAAATGGCTCTGAAACTGCACCTGGCAGCCCGTTAGCATCAGACAGAACTCGAGGACTTTTGGACTTCTTAGAAAGAGCAACAGCTTTTTGTCAGCTGAAGAAAAAGTAGAACCCTCTGTTTTGCATGCTTCCTTGGCTCAGTATAAATTTTAGTAAGATTCTCTATACTAGAAGTAAAACTTGGCTGAATGACCTGCCAGGCAGGAGGATATGCCAGGCACATTCACAATATTGTATAATTTAATTGGCTAGTTGGAAATGCATAATAAAATACAGGGTGTTTGAGTTATTACTTAGCTGCCTATGTAATTACTTCTGTTTAATATTTAATTGTGTTGATCTTTCTGTCTTGTCTTTGTTCCACACAGAAAATAGATCCCTCTTTTTGTCTATTCACGGGCACTGGGCTACTGGGTAGAGGGCTTTGCAGCTAATCTTCCTGATTGTTCAAATGTCACTGTAAAATATTTAGCATCTTGATAACTCCAAAGCTATCAAAACAGATTGGTTGGTAACAATTAAAATTATGCTAACATCACTAAAACAGATATAACGGAGTGATGCTTGTTAAGCACTTAATGATCCCTTTCTCCAAGGAATTCCATTTCAATTTCTTTATGCTGCCTGATTGCTTTACTGCATCCTGCAGGTTCTGTGCTCTGCTGCTCTGTGTAATACATATTCAAACCCTTCTCTGAGCTCTCGTCGTGCCAATCAAGGATGCAAATGGAGTCTGTATGTCTGTGTGATCAGAATTTCTTGCTTGTTTGCAAGCCCGTAAATAATGGAGTGAATAAGGATCTGATGTGTAACAGTATAAAAGTAATCAGACCTTGTATCTGGCTTCCAGTAAACATCGGTATGGCCCTGATCCAGCCACTGCTGTAATCAATGGGAGCCTTTTATTGACTTTAATGGGAGTTGAATTAGGCCTTGTCTGAGGCTTGAAAATTCAGCTGCAGCTCTTGGGGCTGATCCTCGGCTGGTGCAACCTGGCTTTGTGCCCCTGGAAATCAGGCAGCTGATCTGCCTTGCCCTGCCGAGGACGTGGCAGGCAGACCTGCCCTGAGCTGCTGTCACCCTCCCACCCTGCAGCCTTCTGTGCCAGGCCAGCTCTGGGCTCTGCTTCCTTCAGCTGTCCACTTAGGAGCTTACACTGCTCTCTGAACAGGGCTTGAAATGTGCAATTGTCTTTAGAAAAACCTTCTACTTGAAAGGAATTATAATAATCATTATTTTGAACTTTAGGTTTTTTTATATTTTCATTGTTTATAAAGGAATATATCTGTTCCTTTTGCTTTACTTTGGCTGCGAGGGAAAAATGAGCCTAATTAGCAAAACTAAAAATAAACTAAGTTGATCAGAAAAGCAGTTCTTGCAAATTTGACGACCTTCCCTTGCAAATGCTGATATGAAAAAGGATAAAGATTTTATGAAGGGTCCTTGCTTTGGAGTTTTGTGGGGATGAATGGGTAGAGAAGACAGTAGCCGTGTGTGGATGAAAGGCTTTTAGAATGTAACTTTGTGGATCATCTATGCTATGAACCACTCAGAGCTGTGATACCCTTCCTGTTTCTCAAGTACTACGAGTATAAAAGACTTTGTAAAATTCTTTGAGCTGATTCTTATTCTGGCCTCTCCGCTTTGAAAGGATGTGGAAAATACATCCTTTGGGAAGTCTTCTGGCCAGCTGAGCTCTCCAAGGATAAGCTTGCAAACATGCTAGATTGATGCTCTGGAGCAGCTCCAGGAAAGCTTGGCCAGTGTGTGATGGCAACTGCACCCACGCTGAAATTCAGGAGGGAAGAGCGTGCCTGCCTCTGGGTTGTGTGTGTTTCCAGGCTCGCTCCTCAGCAGGGACAATCAGCACAGTTGCTGTTTCCTCCAGCAGGGTGAGGGTGATTTATGCCAGCTGAAAGTCTGGCTCTCCACACCCTCGTGCATGCACAGGCACCGAGGTTGGCTTTTGCTGGGGTTTGTTCCCCTCAGGGCAGTGTTATTTCCAGCAAAGGCGGTGGAAGCAGCTTGGATGTCAGTTTTTCAGTGACAAATCTGTCTGTGTGTAGGGGGGTTCTTGGCTGTGCTGGAGGCAGGAGACAGCCCTGTCCCCCCTCAGCAGAGGGGTGGTGGCAGTGCCGTGACTCTCGTGCTCAGCCTGGGGTCAGCTGGGCCAGAGCTCGGCCAGGTGACAGAGAGCCTGCGGGACACCTGTGCCACACCTGTGCTGGTGTGCTCTGGGTCCCAGCTGCCCTGGACCCCACCAGCTTTTCCTTGTTCCTGACAGACCTGTGTGCTCCTTTGGGAGGCAGCACTTGGTGAGCTTAGGGTGCCTGTTTGGGTCCTGCTGGCAGTTCTGGTCCAGACTTGCGTAGGAAGAATCTCCTTCCAAAAGGTCTGAAAATGTCTCAAAGTTTGAAGATTAATTTGAGAAATCCCACTTCAATCTGGCCATTGAACGTTGCTATGAATAAATGCTCTCTGCTGCTCTGGTTTTCAACAGAAAGGCTCCTTTGCCTGGCACTACTAGGCTTGTTCTCCTTTTCAGACCTAAGCTGCAAAACAGGAGGTTCTGCTAGTCTTTACAGGGTTTAATGTCTCTTTTGTTTTATAAAATCCTGTCTTTGGAGATGAGTTCTGTAATAACCCCATTTTTTAAAAATGGTGTTTGCCACTTAGCTGTTTTCCATTTGGATGTGTTTTATTTACAGTAAATTAAAGCAAGAAGGCAAAGTGGGTTTTATTTCCTATTTTCCTGTGTTCTGTATTCATAGAACATCTGCCCTCCATCCCCTTCCTGTGATCATACAACATCAAACCATGCAGGAATAAGTCAGGGCTGATCTTTCTGCCATGCTATGCTCTTCTTGATCATTTGACTGAGAAGTATTTGTTTGTAGGTGAAAACTACCACTGCTTTTTCTTTTTTCTGTAGTGACTTTGGAGTTGCACCCTTTCTCTTATGTTTAAGAGTTCCAGTTCATGGTGATATTTAAGAAATAAAGCTGAACTCAGCCAAAACAGAAGAACTGAAGAAGGCCAGTCATCAGAGGGGAGGAATATAGCCTGACAAGTCTACAGAGTAAGTAAGGTTGTAGAGATATGTCACTTAATTAAACATCTGTGCATTCTCACCCATTTGTGTTCTGTGGCTTTGCTGGTGAGTAGAAAGGTTTCCTCAGTGATGCTGTTTACTTTTTGTTCATTCATATTTGAGCTTACAAATTGCTTGAAAGCAATTTAACTTTTTGCATAGAAATTTCACACAGGTGAAGGCTTTTCTGTGCTAGGGAAAAAGTGAACAGAATTTCCTTTGTTGATTTTAAAGTCCTAGAGTGTGGAAGCCTCCAGAACTGCCCATTGCCAATGTGTGGAGCAGTTCTTCTGCCTGTTTACCTTCTCATTTTCCACATTATTTTTTTTCCAGCCTCACATCTATTTCCTGAAGAGTTCGTTCTCTCTCCCCTCGGCCCCCAGTGTCTGCTTGTCTTTCAGCGCCCTGTGGGGTGTGCTGGCAGCTCTGGTGACCCAGTGAGTCTGGTGCTGCTCTGCTCAGAGTTCAGGCCCCAGGGACGTTGCCCTTGTCATGTCCATGTGCAATTAGCAGCGAGGGCAGACAGGGCTGGGGCTGCTCCTGCTGCTGTGCTGGCCTGGGGGGTTAGCCCTTGGGCACAGCACAGCCTTTAGTGCGGCCTCGCCTGCCCGTAATTCCGAATATTAGATGGACAAACATGTCATGATTAAGTCCTTAGGAGCCTGTAAGAAGCTGTTTTTTCACAGCCACTCCTGGTGTGTTGAGATTAAATGTCCTGTCACACTGGGCGTGTGTACACTGCCAGGCAGGAGCTGACCTCTCCAGTGGCTGTAATTAGAAACAATTTTCAGATTTATGTGATGAGTTCTGTTTCACAGTGTGTACATACAGTCCACCTAGAGAAGATTTTTTCAGAAATTGCTCTCATTCTCTCAAAAGCAACTACATCTCCAGATGTCTTCAGAATACCTCGCGTGTCTGTGAGAGCTGTAAAATAACTGCGAGCTTATAAATTCACCTTTTTGCAGTTATTAAATGTGGTTGACTCATTCCAGCCTGTTGCTTTGGAGATAGGTACAATATAGGAACCTTGGCACTATGACAGGCAATTAAAATCCCAAGATGTTTAGCCATGTATGAGTATTTTCACACAGTGAGACCTCTAAGCTTAGCCCGCTGCTGACATTGTTAGTTATTGCATCAGTTGCACGAGATGAGGTTGACAGGTGTAATTATGTATTTCTATGGTGATTATGTATGGCCTGTCATAGAGACCAACGTGCCTGTAACTGTGCACTCATTTAGTGGCCATTTATTGAGTGAAGTATTGGAGTTGGCACGCCGTTTACAAGGGAAGGAAATGTGAAACAAAACAGAAGTTCATTTTGAAATATAATTGATTCATTAAACCATTTACCAATGCTTCATTTTAGTGCATGGAAATATATCTTCCCGTATTTCCTACAGATGTCACAGTTATTTAAGGATATTCCTGCAGCCTGACTTTAACAAAAGAATAAAACTCATGTGATGGGTTCATGAGAAGCTGGGTCTCAGGTCTTTATCTGCCTCATCCTGGGAGAAGTTACAGAGCTCGCTGGAACTGTCTGAAAATGGGACCATTTAAAAATATTTGGCTTATTTGTTAAAAGAGCCCAAAATCTTTCAAAATAACTGTCTTTCTATGCAAACACATCTGTACAATCATCTTCTTTGTAGTAGCTGCTCTTCAAAATGTGTTAAAAATTATACAAATATTTTTGGGATTCTCTGAAGTGAACTTGGGCTGTTGCTGGAATTCCTCATTCACTTTTCCAGATAAAAATTTTTCTGTGTGGTGACATCACTCAAAACTTTGCTGCATTGTTTCCCATGTAGTTCTCCCTGGTGTTTGTGCCACCCTGATGATATCAGTGAAGAGCCTCTGCTTCTCAAACTGAGAAGAGGCTGAGAGAAATGAAATACTGCCCTCAGTTTAGGAGCTCCTTGGACCTGGGTGAAGTCAAGCAAACAATTTGACTTATTTTCCTTAGCCACGTCTCTCTGCAATACAACTATTACCTTATTCACAGAAGTTTCTGTGTCTAAGATAGTTATCTGAGATGGGGTGGGGTTGCTTGCTGGTGTTTTTGTTTAGTTTTTGGGGTTTTTTCCTTTGTTTGAAGTAAAAGAGTAGCAGCTTTTAGTGACTGCTTTAACAAAAAGAGCCCACTGTCTTTTGCAGAAAAACAGGATCCATGTGTTCTCTGGTCTTCTAGGATGGGCTGAAAAATGCAATAGGAATTTGTGGATATAAATAATAATAAAACCAATTCTCCCTCATTTTATAGGATACAGAAAGAGGCTTTACATAGAACTTCCATTATGTTCCTAATTAACCATCAGAATTTTTTATCTTTCTGTTTTTAACCAAAAGCTGTTTCTCACAGCTTTTGTGATAGATATGAGATGATATCTATGAGATAGAGAGAAAGAAAGAATAGAGATGGTGAGGATGTGGCCAAATGATGAATATTTAGAAAACTGTCCTTTGGAATCACTAATTAAACTAGGTTCAAATGCCAAAATGTGGATGCAAACCTAAACTTGGAAAGTTTCATCTCAAAGTTTGGAAGAACCTTTTTTCCCCAGTCTCATCTGCTTAGAACACATTGGTCATAAGTTTCCATTAGGAAGCATTTGGATTAATATCTGGCTTTCTAATCATGTGCTTGGAAAGACAGCTTTTGTTGCTTTTCCAGAGAACTTCCCAAGTGTGCAGTAAAATGTGTGCTTTTCCAAAAAAATATCCTGAATAGAGTGATGTCTGGTGAATTGCATTTTTGTTTTTCTATCACTAGAGTTTGAGGGCTTAGGTTTTTTGGTTTTTTTTTAATTTTCTGGTAATGAAGTTCCATTCAAGTGGAAGAATATTTGATGTTGGAAGAGGTCTCTGGAGATCATGCCATCCAACATCCCTGCTCAAAGGAGGGTAAATTGGAGCAGGTCGCCCAGGATCATGTCCAGTTGGGTTTGGAATATCTCCAAGGATGAGGAGAGTTCTCTTGTTTAGGTGTCCTGTTCCAGTGATCAATCACTCTTACATAAAGATTTCTTATGTTTAAATGATATCTGCTGTATTTTAGACATTGATGTATTTGAAAGACACTGCCTGTCTTTCTTTCACTAGACACCATGGAGAAGAGTCTGGCTCTGTCCTTTCCTCCTCCCTTCCATTTATAAAAACAGGTAAGATCCCAGTTCTCTCTGCTTTTTCAGTCAGGTGCTCCCTTGCAGTTTCTGGGACAATATAGAGGAAAAATACCCATTTTCTGTGTGCCTGAGAAATCTGTTTCTAAGGGGGCTGGGGAGAGGGGCAGGCGGGGGCCCTGTGCTGGAGCAGATGGTGCTGGGGGAGCTGCTGGTGCCCTTCAGTGGAGCCTTCGGAGCTGCCTGCACAGGCCGGGTGGGATCAGTCCCCTCTGCACAGAGAGGAGCTCCGGGGCCCTAAGGCAGACCTGAGCAATTGTAATAAGGAGCAGCCATGGGCATGAGGAGGAAAGGAAGGGCTGCAGTGGAGCTCCTGCTCCTGGCCTGTGCTCATCCCCTCAGCGCTGCTCCTGTCCCAGCCACGGGCATGAGGAGGAAAGGAGGGGCTGCAGTGGAGCTCCTGGCCTGTGCTCATCCCCTCAGCGCTGTGCCTGTCCCAGCCACGGGCATGGGGAGGAAAGGAGGGGCTGCAGTGCAGCTCCTGGCCTGTGCTCATCCCCTCAGCTCCAGCGCTGCTCCTGTCCCAGCCACGGGCATGAGGAGGAAAGGAGGGGCTGCAGTGCAGCTCCTGGTGCTGTGCTCATCCCCTCAGCGCTGCTCCTGTCCCAGCCACGGGCATGGGGAGGAATGGAGGGGCTGCAGTGGAGCTCCTGGCCTGTGCTCATCCCCTCAGCACTGCTCCTGTCCCAGCCACGGGCATGGGGAGGAAAGGAGGGGCTGCAGTGGAGCTCCCGGCCTGTGCTCATCCCCTCAGCGCTGCTCCTGTCCCAGCCACGGGCATGAGGAGGAAAGGAGGGGCTGCAGTGGAGCTCCTGGTGCTGTGCTCATCCCCTCAGCGCTGCTCCTGTCCCAGCCACGGGCATGGGGAGGAATGGAGGGGCTGCAGTGGAGCTCCTGGTGCTGTGCTCATCCCCTTGGCTCCAGTGCTGCTCCTGTCCTGCTGCTCCCTCCCAGCAGCTCGGCTGCCTCTGCCCACGGGGACTGCCCACCTCATCACAAGGAAGGGGTCACGTATTTGTCTAATCTGTAGCTTTAATGCCCTCCTGGATAGCCCTAAAAGCGATCAAGCTCTGAGGGGAGGACAGGAGATAGAGCACAAGCCTTCAGGGCCCGCCAGGACCCCTTGCCCCTCGCTGGCATCAGCGAGGCCGGCTCAGGAGCAGCAGTGACATTTTCTCAGGACAGGATATGAGCGAAGGGCAGAACTTGCTTTTCCCTTGTACTTTCTATTTTCATACACGATTTATTTCTGATTTAAAGTCATTCTCTGTTTTTTATTCCAGCCTTGACCACATGGCTCCAACTGTTCCCATAACTCCCGTTGCTGATGTTCTAACATGATACAGCCATAAACTGGATCTTTCTTTTCTTTTCATGTACTTTTTAATTATCTGAAGACTAAACTTTTGAATACCACTTCTCACGCTGGATTTGAGGCTAGAAAGCAAGTTTGCTTATTTAATATTTGCTTTGATTTGGTGATTAGTCTTTGCTCTTAATTATTTTCACCATTTCCACATGAGTGATCAGGAAATTAACAGCTGTCTCACACTTTCAGCGAGTTAAAAACAGCCTATGGTATTTCCTTATTGACGTTTTACTTGCCCCTGTGCAGAATGTTTTAAGATGTTGCTTCTCTTGAGTTTACCACCTCACAGCTTGAGTAATGTCACAGCTTTTAAAAAAGTTTCCCTTTTGACTTGCCAAGCTGATGAAGACAAGTAAAGTCATCCAGCATAAAAGGTATAAGTGAACAAAACATGAATGGAAGGTGTGGGTCAAGTTACAATCCAAACAAGGAGAATATTAGAAGCAGTTCTGGAGACTGAGGAGACCAGTCCTGTGGCACACATCTGCCGTGAGAAATACTGCCATCCTGGGATCCTGTGTGGTGTTTACACACTCGTAGCAAATCCTCTGAAAAAAGTGAAAATAGATGGGTTGCTGCTCCTTTTTCCACTGATGTTTTCCTTTTATCTTTTCATTCCTTTTCAGATGGGTAATGATTGTAAATCGCTGCTTGCCACAGAAAGTGATGTTTTCCAAGAGCAGTTATTTGATTCTTGTAATATCATTTATTAGTTACATTCAATAAGTGCCCAACCTATGCTCTAAATGCCTTTTAAAAACACACTAATAAACAGGTTTTGATTGCTTTTTGATTGAATTGCAGATGATGATGTTGGTACCATCAGCGAGTTAAGGGACTCGGCCTTCCCAGGGAGGCGTTTCCAGCGCAGAGCCCCTCTGCACTCTGGGCCTGCTCCAGACAGGAGATGAAGATGGGCATGGTGGTGGCTGTCCCTGTGCTCCTGCACTCTTGGGCTTTGGGGCTTTAACAGATTCGCTGCCGATATTTGACTGATCAGACTGTTGTGACAGAGATCTATTTGTACAGATAGTGAGTGTTGCAGAGCTGGGCCAGAAACTGCTGGGGCTGGTGTAGTTTGTGCTGCTGAGCAAAGGAAAATGGTGTGCAGCTCTTTTCACTTCATGTACATTTTGTGCATGCTTTGCGATGTGAATCCTGGCAGCTGCATTGGAGTCATCACTAGTTCAGCATGGCTGACTTTGCAGCATCTGTAGGTGTGCCTCATTTTTGGTGGGTTTGAAGAGAGATTGGTGAAGAACTGAGTGGAGCTCATCGTGATGCTCCTGTCAGGGCTGGGAAAATGCCCAACAATATCCTGCAAGACCTTTTGCTTAGCCAGCTGTAGAGGGACACAGCAAGAGGGAAAATACGGGAATTCCTCTGCTTTACAGGAGTGTGTTTGAAAAGGCTCCTGTGCCTTCTCTGAGGCACAAGGCAGCATTTTCTGCTTGGGTGACACAACAGCCCCAGGGTTCTCCAGAAACTGACATCTTTTGCCCCATGCTGGAGGTCAGAGGGACTCCAGCACAGGCAGAGCACATTCCACAGAGGTGATAATCGCTGGTGTTCTCGGCATGGGGCATGCTAATAGCAAAACACTGTGACGGCTGTGGCTCCCTAAACCTTGCAGCTCCTGGAAGGGTACATCAGTTCCAAAGGAGAAGAAATAAAGTACTTTGCGAATGTTACTGCAGACAGATTCTCTCTTAGCCAAACCAAGATGCTTTCTTGCGTTTATTTAGTCAGTGTATTAATGCCAGGATGTTGCTTATAAAATCTGTTCCTAGCCAGTTGCTTCAGCCTAATTGAAAACTGTAAGTAATTTAAAATCAAAGGGAATCTTTGTTTGACTGGCACGAAGCAGAAGGATGAACTGTTAACATCACCCTGTTACATCCCCAGCTGGGTGGGAAGGCAGCTTGCACGGGCTGGTGTCTGGGATGGGAGCAGGCTGGTGCTGTAGCTGGGTTGCACTGATAATGCCTCCTAATCCATCTTCTGAGCTGGGACGAGAGCATCACACCCTGTCACAGGCTCTAGGTGACACAATACTGTTGCAATTTGTGCTCTTCAGCGAAGGTGACCCTCAGGTAAGACCAAACTTTTGCTTTAAGGCTGAAGTTTTAGCTGCATCTCTGACTTGCTGAGAACTGGAAGTGCTGCCTCCCTTCTGATTTAAGGGCTGCTGACTTGCACTTCAGATGGTTTGGATGTGACAGCAGAAGGCTCGTACATTCTTACAGCTGCCTTGTCTGGCTGCCGAGCTGGGCTGTAATTGCACTCGTTTTTCAGTGGTTCAGATGTCAGCTGGGTGTGGGCTGAAGTTCACTGCCACGATTTATTTCAAAGGTTTTCAGAGCTGGGCTTATGGGCCTTATTTAGGTATTGAAGTCAGTGCAGGTTTTTTTTTTTTTTTTCAGTGTATTTGCAGTTGATTCAAAGATCTGGGGGAACTGTTGGGAGATGTGTGACCTCTGAAGCCTGATTCCGTGCACCTCATGCAGCAGGGCCAGAGGGATTTGCCCTAAAGGTTGGGAAGAGTCTTTCTCTGGGCCAATGCTTGATGCTCCTCGCAGCTTATTACAAGCTGCAGATTAGGAACTCTGAGCACTTTTATTTCTAATGTGTTTGGTTTTTTTTTTATTTGACTTGAAAACATTGCTGTGGATGTTCTGACCAGCCACACGACTATTTTAATTTTTTCCCCCTAAAAGGAAAGGGAGCTTTTAACATGCTCTCATGTGCTCTGATTTACACTAGAAGTTGCAAATCAAGGCTGGTGTGACTCTAATCTACTGCTGTGCTCCCCCGGGAGCATCTCTTCAGCAGATGTGGCACGGAAAGATCTGGTGACTCTGCTTGAGGACAGCAATGAATGGCAGCAGAGCTTGTGATCTGCTACCAGTCCTTTCTTATTTAGAAATAGTCTTTACAACCATCATAACTGCAAAACACTGTTTTTAAAGAGAGAAACAAATATTCAAAAGACAGACAAGATAGTCTAATATTAAACAAAAATGAAAGTTATGTTTTATATTTGTCTGTTGAAAATTGTACTCACAACTTTGAAATTCTTTTGAAACAGACAAATCAATATGCCAGGCTAAAGATGATCCTAGAGGTGAACAACTCTGGGGTTTCAGCTGCTGGTTGCATCCCTCACCTCTTCATTTAGGCCAGGAGCCATATACCACAGCACAACTGGACCTCCTCTGATCAGTACATAAGCATTTTGGTTGGGAAAAAACATCTAAAATTTCAGAGATTTCTAACCATGTTGTGGAAATAGAAGTGACAGACTTTTCACATTATTGCTTTTAACTGCTGTGGTGAGAAGTGCCTCCAGAATCAGAGGGCAGAATCTAACACACAACACAGGTTTTGTTTTGTCTTTCTCTCTTTAAAATTAGATAGTTGCAGGGAATGACTGAAGGAATGCAGATTAATGGAAACAAGCTATGCTGCATGTGGCTTAATGTGCCTGTAGGCTCCTTTTTGAGGAGCGGGAGCTAAATAAAGTTTGTGCAAACACCAGGTGGAGAAGCCCCCTGCTCCCTTTGGGTGCTGCTCAATGAGTGGCAGGGGTCCTGCAGCCTCAGTTCCCCTTGGGCTCACCCAGCAGCCCAGGAGCTGCTCAGGGCTCTGCTCTGGTGCTTCTGCCTTGCCCTGATGCTGCCCTACCCAAAGTGAGCTCAGCAGAGAAGCAGCAGGGTGAGAGCTGTGTGCTGCAGGAGCTGGGATGCTGGAGCAGTGGAGGCGACAGTGGGGGGCTTGGGTAAGGTCTGGGGCTGCTTTGATTTTTTTTCCTAAGGAGAAAGAGAACTCCCTTTGAAATGGTGTTTTTTTCTCAAAAGGATACTAAAATGCAGCACTATCTCTGTGTGATCAGCAGCCACAGTAGCTTTGGTACCAGGTTCTGATGAAAAACATATTCCAGTGCAACTGATCCACTACTAGAAATGGGAATCATATCTCTTCCTAACAGTGGTTTTTCATGCCATTTCTGGCTCTGCACAGTATTATCTTGTTTGACAAATACCCTGAGATTGTATGAAATGAATGTATTGTGGAATTTGTGGTGCAGCTCTTAGGAAATAAAAAGCATATTGATGCCGCCTCCTTTTGCACATGCAGTGTGCCCAGGATGGACAGAGGGCACAGAGCGTTGGCACGAGCTTCAGACATGCACGTGGAGCTCAGTCAATGGTCAGTGTTCTGCCTGGAGGGCTGTGTTCCCCTGCACGGTGGTGGGCTGGAAGGAGGGTGCTGTTAGGGAGGCCAGAGTTCCCTCTGCCCTGCCCAGTGCCCTGCAGGTGGGGTCTGCATTGCTGACAGTCCTCAGCACTCTGCTGGGGCCCCGTGCTGCCCATCCTCTGCTGCCTGGCCTGGCCTCTGGATGGACTGAATCTTCAAGTTTCAGTTTTCCCCGCTTGCACAGTAACTGTAAGAACATTTACAACAGAAAACTTACTGCTTAATTACTCGACTTGGGAGTTTTGGAAGAAAAGAACTCTTGCTGTGGTACAGGTCAGTGCCAGCATTCTCCACAGTAACTGTGAACAGATCACCTTGCTGTGTGCAATATCCCCGTGCTCTAAGTGCAGGTTGTACAAAACACAGATCACTGTGTCAGTCGAATGAGAGTCCAAGTTGGAGAATTTCATCCAGCTAATCGGTTGGTCTTACTCTACTACTTTTGTGACAAAAGATTATTTTGTATTATTTTATGTGTTTGAAGAACCTAAAAGTAGTTTTGTTACTACGATGTGTAGTGGATGCAAACTTTCCAATGTGAGTTAGCCTGCCTGGTTTTCAGTGTTTTCTAACAAAACAGAAGGAGGAGATCTTTGTGGATGACTAGAGCTTATCAAGGCTCCTTATAGCTGCCTGAAAGCAGAGGCAAAAATAGATGTGTTTTCAATCTCTATGTTTATTAATTTTATATTTAATATTTTATTTTTTATTTATCCTCCACATGTAGCTGACTTTGCATAGCTTGTTATAAAGAATCAGCATTTTGGGGGGTGTTTTTGTTTGTTTTTCTGTTATAAAAATGGTGGTAGTTTAAAGTATTTTCTGAGCCAAAGGTCTTATTTAACTTTGTGACCTAGGTGCAATTTAAAGTGAATTATGGTATTCTGTGACTTCTTAGATTTTGGCTCACAGTCTTTAGATGCTTTCATTCCCACACCTGCCATCCATTAGCAGACCTCCTTCTGTGATCTTTCATCATTCAGAATATATGATGATTTTCTTGAACACTTGAGCTAATTGGGAGTGACTCTGGCTTTTAAATATATGGCAGTATTTGTAAATAGCAGACGTTGGGCAGGCTTGAAATAAATACAAGCAGTTTGGCAGGAATTGTTAAAAAATGCAGAGCCACTTTCAAATGGCCTCCAAAAGGGGGCTGTTGTGCACAGGACAGGCCAGGCAGACCCTGTTCCCTGGAGAGCTTGCTGGGAATCCCAAATGCTCTTCAGTACGAGAGAGATCTGCTGATGTCAGTCCCTGTCCTTCAGCCGCCTCCAGGCTTTAATGCAAAGTACACTGGTTATAGTGTTTGAGGAGGGAGCATCATTTCTGTGTGATATAAATAAATCCCTCCTAATGTGAGGTCCCACTTACTGTGCATCCTGCTCTGCAGAGCAGCCTGAAGAGATGGAAATGGCTTTGGGCCCTGGTATCAAGGGAGAAGTGAGAGCTCACAAGTCCCACAAAGGTTTTTATGAATTGAAATGACTGCACATGTCCTCTCCTGGTCTTCCTTGTTGTAAGCCAAACCAGATATTCATTGTTTTTGTACTTCCTCATAACCTGACTAGAATTTCCACAGTCACAAGAGTGTTCTTTCAGAACCATGAGTAGATGACTTATGATGAGTAAGAAACCCCAAAATGAAAGCAAGGCATAGTTTTGGTTAGAGCAGTGGTATCAAACTCCGTGTGTTAAAAAATGCAGGAAGAGGTGAACCATAACATCTGTCATCCCTAGGCAGAAAATTCTGAGTTGAGCGTTGAATTGCATCTGTAACAGAAAAGGACTTTAAAGCTTGAGTGGGAAACAGTGATAAAGGTGTCGTTTTAGCAGTTGTATCTATTTGGCCCGTGTCTTCTTGGGGTGCTGGTTTGGGCAGCAGAGGTGGTTATGTGTGCACAAATGAGAGGGGAAGGCACCACCCCAGACCAACCCCAAATCCTGGAGGTTCCCCAGGGCAATCCCATCCTTCCAGCCTGGCTCAGCAAGTCCTGGCTGTCCTGTGAGGACAGATGGGACAGCCTGAGGCTGCTTCCTGTTCTCGAGGTTCTGCAGTCGGGGCAAGTGGAGGTGCCAAATCTGTAACCTTTTATGTCATTGGGATGAACTGTAATGAGTCAAGTCTCTTTCAGGGGAGGGCAAACTGAGCAGCTCTGTCTGGCTTCCAGCCACTTTTGGCCATGTCAGCTTTTAGGAGAGCAGCTGACAGATCATCCCAGGGCTGTGCTGGGGTAATAGGAGAGACTCACTGGGTTTGAAGCTTAAGTAACTCATGTATGAAACACTATCTGCATAGCTGAAACCTCAGAGTTGTGATATGATCACTTTGGGCTTGGGACTGTGCGAGGAAAACAGCTGTTCTCTGTTTTGTTGGGGGTACTTTGACACATATTTGGGGCAGATCTTAGCAAGTGCGGGACCTGGCGTGCTTTGCGCTGCTTCCCTTTGGTATTCCTGTCCTGTGCGCTCAGCAGACTTAAAACAAGGCATGCAGATGGGACATCTTCCCCTTTTGCTTGCACATTTCTTTTGCAGCAGGATGCTGACCAAATGTTATTCAATCTAAAGCACACTGAGAGCTGCATGAGATGATAAAACACTAAGGCTGGGGACACCAGGGGATGGGAGAGCTTGGGCTGTCTAGAAGATAATCAGCCTCCTTGAGAGGATGCTTCCCTCAGTAACTCTTGTGCTCTGAGTCTAAAGAAAACATGTGCTTCTCTTTCTCTCTCTGTCTTGCCCTCCCTCTTTGCATGCTTAAAAAAAAAAAAAAGTAATTGTTAATAGTTTAAAACAGGTTTTAAGCCAAAATTTTTAAGAGCTGCAAACAGACTTATTGGCAGGCTTTCAGATCTCTCATGGCAATCAAAAGCAGCTGATCCATGTTTTGCAATCTATTTTCAGACTGCCAGAACTTATGACTCAATTAATAAAACAAATGTGCCTATCAACTACAGCATAACCCTTTTGACCTTAATGAAGTCCTAAATCTTCAGTGAATTTGTTTCAGGATTTCAAATGTACACACAGCTAATATCTGCGCTTGTTGCATGATAGTTTATTGCCTTGCCATGCTGCTGGTGCAGGCCTCGCTAAACTCCTGACCCTTGCCTGCACACACCCTTTCCAGATGACCGGCAATTTGGAAAACCTCATCAGACAAAAGGTCACATTTCTGTGCCCTGTTACTTGATATAACTCTGACTAATTGGCACGCAGGACGGGACAAGCTGCTCCCACTCCCAGCGCAGCACAATCGCCGGTGGTGACACGGGAGGCTTTTCCTGGGTGCAGGACCTGTCCCCTCCTCACGGAGCAGGAGGGGGGCAGATCCCATCTCTGGCCTGGGCATGCTGGCAGGAGGTGTCCGGGGTCTTTGAAGGACAGTGTGCTTGATCCCCAGCTTTGCACAGCTCTCTGAGCACAGTGACCACAGTATTTTAAGTCACTGTGAGACTATTCCCTTCAGCTGTGATGTGTCTGGCTTTGCAGCCCAGGCTCCAAATTTCTTTGCCTAGTGGAGATGGGATCTAAGCTTGGAGACCAGTGCTGGCTTGTGATTATGTACGGAGACAGATGTAGGTCTTGTCATGGGCATTGCAGGCCTTCAGGAAAGGTTATTGACATTTTTAAAAGGTACAGAAATGGTGTTAAAAAGGTAGTGATTGGAACATCTTCAAGGTGTGGAGTCAGTAGTGAGTTTTTGTTACTTTCTAAAATAGGATTACAGATTGAGAGGAAGGTAGAGCTCTTGGGAGGGGTCCTGTCAGCCTCCTTTGCTCTTTAAAACCTAATTCTAGCTATGAGTGCCAGAGTGAAGGGTGAGGAGCATCACTGATGCTCTCTGCTGTGTCACCCGGGCCCCGAGGCCGCCAGTGCACAGTGCTGAGGAGCAGAGGCTGGAGCTGGTTCTTGAGATCCAGACAAACTTCCAGCAGGAGAGGGCACGGGGCTTGGTGCTTCCCCAGCTGCCCCTCAGCCCCTCTGTCCTGTGCCCTGGGGCAGAGCAGTGGCTGCAGGCTCCCTGGGGACAGTCCAGGAGCAGAGGACTCTGGAGGGGCCGTGCGAGTGTTTGCTCCACAGCTCCCCATGGGGAGGGTTCCTGTGAACTTCTGGAGGACAGCTTAATAACTGAGGAGTCAACATCAACACAGACTATCAAAATCTGAATTGTAGAGTATCCGTTCCCTCAAGGACTTTAATAAAGGGAAAGGCATTGATTCCCAGGAGAGCTGAGCAGGCTAGCACAGAAAATTAAGTGTAACAACTGCTCTCTGCACTTTCCTCAGTCTCTTTCTGCTTATGGCAAGTGTTCTCCTCACAAATCTTCCCCCCTAACTTTTATGCAAATACATGAAATGGTTCAGCTTGCCAGGGATGCTCACAGCCCACAGTCAGGTAACTCACTGAGCTTTAGTATACATGTATGTGTAGTTTTCTTGTTTAACCTGTCAGACTGCTTAAAATTACTTTTACAAATACGAATTAGCTTTGTTTTCAGATCATAAGAGCATTTTAATAGTCTGTTAGAGGGGGAGGAAGGTGATTTAGAGATCGAAGGGGAACCTAAATGAGTTTTAGAACTGAGTTGTTTCATTGTTTTGATTTAAATCTCATTCTTACCTTCATTTTCTGCATGGATTGAGTTGAGAGTACAGCTCTCATAGGTTTAAGCAGACCTGGGGAGGTTGGGTGAATTCCACTCTGGTTTAGTCTTCCAGGCTGGCTGAAACCAGCAGCTTTTGCTGAGGAAGAAGAGGCAGGGCCGTTTCCTGTGGAAATCCTTCTGCATTGCATTCTTCTGGATGATGACACAGGTCCAGCCAGGAGACCTCGTTGGTGCCCCAGGCAATGGCTCTGCCAGGCAGAAGAGACTCTTCTCCCTTGGTTATCCCTCACTCCCTTCTGGCCAGGCAGGGTGATCCCCTGGCTCAGTGTGGGGCTGGGAAGGGTGACAAAGCCCCCAGATATCCCCCTTCTGCAAGGGACTTCTCTGGGACTTCCCAGGGCAGAGAGGGGAAAGGCACTGAAGGGCAGATCCGCTCCTCATCCTCCTCAGCATCCATCCAGGGGTGTCGCAGGTTTGGGAGAGAGCCAGAGGTGTCCCAGCTGGCCAGAAATGCATCCAAGGACCTGGGGGAGTTTCTCTTTGGCTGGGCAGGATTTTTTTCATGTTGCTGTTTTGTCCTAAACTGTGAAAACAGCATAAGCAGCAGTGATGGCTCAGCACCCCACAAGGCCAGGAAACAGGTGGCCTACTCAGCCTGCAGAATTTGTTTCTTTCTGAGAAAAGGGGGGGGAAATGGCAAACTCTTAAATTTCAGAAACATCAAACTTTTAAGAATCATTATTATAATAATAATTATTATTATAATTTTACTGAAAGAACAGTCTGATATTGAGACAGGAAGAGAGGTTGTTTAGGAGGCAAAAGAAGGAGATGAACTTACTCTTTTACATTGTTTCCTATGAAAATGAGAACTATGGTTATCCAGTACACATGTGAGATCATACCAGGACTTACTCTTTGTACAAACCCCACTCCTCCCCTCTTCTCCTCCTCAGTATATTTTGAATGAGAGAACCAAACTGATATTCATTTTAATGAGCCTGGAGTAGTTTCCAAGATACCAGATTTCCATGTGATTTCTTAAAAAAAAATATGACGTACCGTGTAATTTGATTTGATTCTATATTTATGATGATGTGTATTACTTTTAAAATGCAATAATAAAAGAAAGTTGAGGCAAAGGTAATTTCTGTGCACATTGAGCACACTGTTTTCCTCGTGTCTCACTGGTTCCTCCCTGGTGAGGAGGGACACGGAGGGACATGGAGGGACACGCGGGTGGCAGCAGAGGTGGCTCGAGCAACGCCGCCCTTGTGCTGTCCCTGCCTGTCCCTGCCCTGCGGGGACAGCCCGGCTGCGCGTGCCTGTCCCTCTGTCCCTGCACTTCTGCCTTTGCACTGGTTCGGGTTGGTTTGGGTTGGTTCAGTTCAGGTTGGTTTGGTTCGGTTCAGGTTGGTTTGGGTTGGTTCAGTTCAGGTTGGTTTGGTTTGGTTGAGTTCAGGTTGGTTTGGTTTGGTTGAGTTCAGGTTGGTTTGGTTGAGTTCAGTTTGCTTTGGTGGGTTCTTTGGTTTGTTTTTGTTTGGGTTTGTCTGTTTGTTGGTTTGGGTTTTTCTTTGCTTTGCTTTTCCAGGCAGAGGGCCGAGCAGGGTGCAGAGCAGGGTCCAGGGCAGGGTGCAGGGCAGGGTCCAGGGCAGGGCGCAGAGCAGGGTGCAGAGCAGGGCGCAGAGCAGGGTCCAGAGCAGGGCGCAGGGCAGGGTGCAGGGCAGGGCGCAGAGCAGGGTGCAGGGCAGGGTGCAGGGCAGGGTCCAGAGCAGGGTGCAGGGCAGGGTGCAGGGCAGGGTGCAGGGCAGGGTCCAGAGCAGGGTGCAGGGCAGGGTGCAGGGCAGGGTGCAGAGCAGGGTGCAGGGCAGGGTGCAGAGCAGGGTGCAGGGCAGGGTCCAGGGCAGGGTGCAGAGCAGGGTCCAGAGCAGGGTGCAGGGCAGGGTGCAGGGCAGGGTCCAGAGCAGGGTGCAGGGCAGGGTGCAGGGCAGGGCGCAGAGCAGGGTCCAGAGCAGGGTCCAGAGCAGGGTGCAGGGCAGGGCGCAGGGCAGGGTCCAGAGCAGGGTGCAGGGCAGGGCGCAGGGCAGGGTCCAGAGCAGGGCGCAGGGCAGGTCCTGGCTCTCACTGAGAGGGGCTGCGCAGTCCAGCTTGCCCCAGTCCCATCCCCTCTTGCTGGCTCTGCAGTGGGAGCAGCACCCATCGTCTTTTCTCCTTTAGCTCCTTACAGCTCACACCGCAAGCCCTTTGGATCTCACAAATAGATGTGTGCTCCCCAGCACAGCGCCTGGCGCTTCCAGCTGGCGCCTCCCAACGGTCTGCTAATTAAAATATAAACCTTGTAGTGCCGTAGATTGATTGCATTGTCCTAAGCAGTGGAAACCTTGAGATAGCTTAGAGGGAAGGGCTGAAGTAGAAAATAAAGCCACTGCTTTTCACACACAGTAAGGCCAATTAGCCCTGCCTGTTGTGATGTTCTGTAGAGGTCTGTCCAAAAACTCCCCGAGCGAATCACTGCTTCACTTTTACAAGTTATGGTTTCCAGTGATCCTGAACTCTTCTTGAAAGCCGACTTGCAGTAATTTATGTATTGTAATAATAATGAGATTTGTAATAATTATCAGTCTGCAGGGCTGTTAATTATAAATTTAAAATGGTGTATCACAAACTAAACAACTACTTTAAGAAATCCCCATAGCTCTATATTTAAAACAAAAAATAGTCCCCTGCACGCTGTATTAAAAAAAAAAAAAGTAAAAAGTCAAGCTTGATCCATAAGCTGACAATAGTGAGGAAATTCAGACATGAGCAGGGAAGTGTTCCATATGTTCTCCACTACCTAGGCACAACTGGGTGCCTCTTTAATGATGAGCTGAATGCTCCCTGTTGTGCCTAGGTACTGCAGAACATATGGCGTGTTTTCCCCCTTAACTGTGAATTTCCTTGCTTTTGTCAGTAGGTGTCTTAAGTCTGTTGTGTTTTAATATAGTGTTTGTGCCTCTGAGCACAGGCCAAATTTGGTCTTAGGCAAATAGGAGGGTGGACACAGCTGTTGATTATCTCATATTCTTCTTGAAACTATATTTCAGTACATAATCTGTATCTATATAAACACACCTTGTAATTGTTAATCAGGACCCTCAGAGTTTAAAAATCATTCCACTGTGCTCCAAACTTAGCATGGATGATAAATGACTGTTTAGTTGCCAATATAGCACAATATTTCAATTTCCTGCCTTCACAGAGGTATTTCAAAGGTTGAATGGAGTTCATACTCACAGTATGTGTTGCCTAGAACTCTGTGATCTCTTGCTGGCAAACTTTAACCAAAACCTTTTCAATTAACTAAACGCATTCCTTGTGGAAGTCAGCCAACCCAAAGCTGGACAAACAGAGTTTCTGTGCTACTTTGCAATAACCTTTCCCTGCTCCTGGCTCTGGATAAGCATAGCCAGAGTGAGTTTATTAGTTGATAGCAAGTTATGTGATTGATAAAAAGATTAATGTAACTTTGCACTAAATTTTGCTCTCTGACAGTGATATAATTCCAGTGAAGTTTCCTTTAGTTCTGCTGGAATCCTCATTTACATGGTGTAAAGATGAGTAAAGTTTAGAGCAGAGCAGAAATCCCCCTGACAAAAGCCCAGGACACTGAGGTGTGAGCCTAACCAGCCTGGGTCAGTCTGAGGCTTGGTTCTGCTGCTGTTTGCTGAGGCCCTGGGGGTTGGGGCTGTGCTGCTGACTGCTGGAACTACAGGCACTGAGGAATACCTGTCTTCTTGGGCAAAGCTGGGAGAAAAACCCTCCCACAGCTCAAAACTCGCCACTGGAATTCCCCAAGAACGGTCCTGGAGGAGTATTCTGCATGAAAACCACCGCGTGCTCTCTGTGTGTCTGTACTCCTGTGGAGCACATCTGTTGTTGGCCCCTCTGGGGACAGGTGGCTGGGCTGGAGGGACCTTTTGCCTGAGCTGGTGCATTTTTGTGCCCAACATGTGCTGCAGTGGTAGCCAGGAACATTTGTAAAAGACAGCTTGTTCTAGCCACACCGAGCTCCAGATTTTCTTTGGGTAAGTCCTTATTAAACTCATTTGCTTTGATATGAAAATGCCAGCCCAAACAGTTCCCTGTTCAGAGCAGCGTCTGAATATTTATCAGTGGAAGATGACATGAGGGGAGATGAGGTTGCATGCACTGGTGGAGGACATGCCTTGTCTCCCAGATAAACTGTTTGTCATTTCTGCCCTCCTTTAGTGTCACAGCCTGGATCTACCACAGCTTATGAAGTCAGAGTCAGGCTGATCTCGTTTACCTGGGGCTGGACAGGTGACCTGCAGCTCTCTCTGGAGGGTCACCAGGCAGTCAGGTTTGCTGTCCTCAACGCCAGCTGCTCTCTGTGCCTTTGCACTCAGGCTTTGTCACTGTCCATGAATGCCAGTGTGCTTCCTTGTTCGTGGGCCCACGTGCACAAGGGTAGGAATGGTTTTCATGAAAAGCCACTGCTTGGGCCATGAAACAGCAACTGCTTTAATGTGTGTATCAACAACATGCAGCCCCTGCGCAGTTATCCCATCCCATCCCATCCCATCCCATCCCATCCCATCCCATCCCATCCCATCCCATCCCATCCCATCCCATCCCATCCCATCTCTGTCCTGACTGGCAGTTGGCTCAAAGGGAACCTTCTCCAGCTGCAGAGCAGCCAATTCCAAAGCGCTGGAGGGGGCTATTTTCCATCTCTTTTCCACTTACATTCCTGCTTCATTCTCTGTCTTTACTCGGTGCCTCTGGGTGCTCTGGCTTATCCCACCCAAGCACAAGGGCTCTCCTGGCCAGAGGATGTCACCTGTGCGGGTGCCCAGGACTCTGCAGGGTGAGCTGCCATCGTCCCCCTGCCCGCAGGCTCCGTGGGGCCTCTCAGCAGTGGCCACGCTGTACTCCACTCCCTTCTTTTTCTGTTTCTTTGAGGGCATGTGCCTTTTGAACAGCAGAAACCACACAGAATTTTGCCATGTGCTGCAGCTGGACACACCATGAGTCAGTCCTTTAGTATGTGCAGAAATCAATATTTGACCACAAACACCCCCAGGCCCCAAATGGCCCTTGTTTTGCCTATGGAAAGATAATTTGCCTATTTCAGCTGGAGTCTGGATAAGGCACCCTAATGAGCCATGGCCACCTCTGGTTTTGTGACTGGGTCACCAAATATATTGCATAAAAGATATAAAATATATTGCATTTTTATTGTCGCACCACCATTTCTGTTTTCTTTTAAAGAACCTTCTTGTGGAGCTCAAAAAGGGAGGAGAAAAGAGAAATATTTGCTTGTTGCTTTGCAGCTGGCTCCCAAAGCACTGAGCTGTGTCTTTAAGGCAGTACAGACCCAGTAATCCAGTAAATACTGTGTTGAATAATGCAAAGGATAATTACTTATCAGACCACACAAACGACTGACGCTCCAGCAGAGGGTTCTGTGCTGCAGGCTGGGTGCAGCTGGGCCAGGGCTGTGCTGGAGCCCAGCTCCGTGGCAGTGAGGAGGGCTCTGCTGCTCTCTGGAGCTCCGTGGCAGTTTGGGGGGCTCTGCTGGAGCCCAGCTCCGTGGCAGTTTGGGGGGCTCTGCTGCTCCCTGGAGCTCCGTGGCAGTTTGGGGGGCTCTGCTGCTCTCTGGAGCTCCGTGGCAGTTTGGGGGGCTCTGCTGCTCTCTGGAGCTCCGTGGCAGTTTGGGGGGCTCTGCTGGAGCCCAGCTCCGTGGCAGTTTGGGGGGCTCTGCTGCTCTCTGGCACTGATGCCCCGTGCTGCCCTGGCCTGGGGCTCTCCAGGCGTTCCCAGAGACTGCAGGGCTCCTCAGATTCTCACCGGGCACTCTGGCTGCATGAGACATCAGGAGGCTTTTGGTGCAGCATGTAAGAGATAGAAAGAGTGTCTCAGTGCAGGAATTTCTCCATTTTCCATGTGGGCTCACTGCAAAATCATACTTTGTGATTAGCGCCCAGCTACACCACCCTAGGGAGCAGTTGCCTGTTCCAGCTGGCTCCAGGGATCTCTTGGGTTCCAATTCATTTATATTTTCCACTCCTTTATTTTTTAACCCTTCTATTTGTCTTAGACTCCACCACCCTGGGCAGTTTGTGTCACAGTGGCCTACATGCTGATGAAAAATAACTAATTTTTCTTTGCAATCCCCTTATTCACTGTTATTATCCATTGAAGTACCCTGGAAATCCATTTTTCCAGTTACTAATTTTTACTTTCATTAATTATTTTCTCCTTCACACACCCCCACAGTCACTCACCCCTCCCCTCAGCCCAGACCATTTCTCAGTCACCACAGTTTTGAACTATGTTTTCACGATGGGGAGAACCTTCCATGGGTTGTGTTCCTTCCCTTCAGATAGGTTTTCACTTCTTTTTGAATTCTACCTGTTTGGCTTAAATAACCTCTTGAACCTTGCTGTTTTCCCATGCTAATTTTATTTTTCTTGCCTTCCGTGTTTCTTTGAAAAGCTGTGCATTCCTTCTGGGACTCTATTATGGTTGCTTAAGTAGCCTCCATGCTGAGTTGAAGGATTTTAATTTCCTCACTTCTGACTTCAGGGCCTTTTTGACTGGCTTCCTCTTTTTTTTTTTTTTTTTTTTTTTTAAATCCCCTTTCTAAAGCTTAATGTCACAGTGCTAGGTTTTGTTGCATTCCCTCCCACAAGGACACTGAACTTAATTACACTATGCCCCTTTGTACTTAGTGATTCAGCTAGAGTGAGTTCTTCAACTCTGCATGTCATTTGCACTGCTAAAGGGGCACTTTGTTGGTATTTTTTTAAGCAAGAAAGGTAAGTTTCAACAGTTATCTTGATTTATAACCCAAAGGGAGCAGCTCCTCAAAGAGCTCTACAGCCCAATGAATGTTGCCCTCATCCAGTGCACTTCTCTGAATTTGCATTTCCTCATCATGGCCAGGGTTGATTAGGAGAGCTGATTCTGCAGGAGAGTTTGGGGATTTGGTTGGGTAGAGAAGACCAAGGACTGGACTTACTGAGCAGAGTGACCAAGGAGAAGCCTGTCTTCCACGGGTGTCTTGGTACCTGGAGACAGGGTGTCTCTGTGTCCTGTGGGAGCTCCGGGGTTTCCAGCTGTCCCAGGGCTGCAGGACCGTGTCTGACATCATGGGAATGCCTCCCCATCACAGCCTGGCCATGAGACTGCAGCTCCTGCCACCCTGGCCTCTGAGAGTCCCTGTGCCAGAATCAGAGCTGGGCGCAGTCCCCAGGGCAGTGGTCCCTAAAGACTTGGCTGCTCGTCTCAGAGGTGTGGGAGAAATCCCTTCTTGCTCCGCAGACTGGTACACGACTCACTGCTTCTGTTCTTCCCTCCTGCTTCAGCAGTGTGTCTGCAGGAAGCCTCTTGACTGCTGCTCAAGCTTTTGTGATTTATCTGCCCTTCCTCCTGTGCCCCAGCAAAGTGCCCCCCATTCTTTTTTGGGATGCCAGGATCCCCTGGGGCTCAGCTAAGAGGCAGGGTAAGGAAGGGTGGTTGCTGGTCGGTTTGAGCACTGCTCTCTGCTTCACTGACCACCTCTTGTGCTGCTGAGCTGTGTCCCTGGGTGTCCCCCAGAGGGACGCCTGCCTGTGCAGGGCTCAACTGGAATTTTTCCCTTCTCCTTCACAGTCAGAGACCTTGTTACTGACACGTAGCTGACAGCATGCCTCTCCCTGCCTTGTATGCTCGGTTTGCCCGTTTCCTACTTTAAATAACACCCTTGTGCCTTGTCAGGTTTTTTAAACGCCCTGCTCTGATTCAGCATCCTCTGTGGAGTAGCCCTGCTTCATCCTTGCTTTCCCAAACAAGGAAGAATATTTTGGGCTGTGGTTGTACAGTTTTCACCACCTTCTCTGCACCCAGAGCCGGGGCCTTGGCCGCTGGCACGGGCAGGAGTTTGGTTTCTTTATCTTCAAGGCAAGGAACTGCAAGAATAAAAGTTCAGCAAACACTCCTGATGGTGTTTCATGGTGAAGTGCAGGAGGAAGCATTTTCTGTTTCTTTGTGATTAACAGGGAATTTTAACTCCCTGGATCCCCGTATGAGCTGACCACAGTGGCTTCTTCAGCGTGCTGGAATCTCCTTGGTGTGGGGAAGACTGGAGTCTGTGCAGCTGAGCACCAGGGCGAGGACCCACGGCTGAACCTCGTGGGGAGGGAATTGCAGAAGAGAACTCGGGTAATCTGGGGTTTTGTGAACATTCCTGAGGATGGTTGGCACCCATTCGATCGCAATGCAGTGAGATCCCATTCTGGGTCTAAGCTAGACTGGAAAACATAATATGCCTGCTTCATATCAATGCTCCAATTAATTTAATGGAAATTTGTGCTTGTTCAGGTTGGAAACCATATGGAGTTGTCTCATACGTCAGACAGAAGAATGAAAGCCAGCAGCAGAAATTTCAGTGCATAAACCCACTTGGAGATCCCACCATAGGTACTTTGGAAGCAGTCTCAGGCTGCTGAATTACTTCTCTACAACAATATTCTGCAACTAATAATTAGCATGAAGGAAATTACTTTAGCATGTCTTCATGACATTTTAAAGATTTGCTGTCTGGGATGTGAAATATGGTCAAAGTAGCCAGCTTGTAATTTCATTTCAAGGAATCTGCTGCCAAAAAGATAATTTTTCTAGAATTTCAAGTGGGAAAAATGCAAATTTAAGGCATGAATAGTAGGAACAAAAATTTTGTATGTGAATTTTGAAAAAAACACATTATTTTGGTAATGCCTTACATTTGCCAGGTAATTATTGTAATAATTTGATATGTAGAAGTGAAGAAGGTTTGAAACTGGAAGACAAATGTTGCTTAAAATCACATTCTGCCCCCATTTTCATGCCAAAATTGTCTTCCCAAATTTTCAAGATAATTGCAAATGCTTCCAAAATAGTTCAACACACGAGACATTACTTGCTTTTGGAAGGGAAAAAAATGCACTTAGCAGAGGCAAACCTTTATTTAATTAGGCACAGTGTAAAGGTTTCTTGTATTCCTTTGCAGTTACACGGCCGTGAGAGACTGGGGAGTACCTGAAGGGTAACTCCTACTGGGACTAATTCAGTCCAGACAGCTCCAAGTATGTTCATTAAGCTCTGGCTGGGTTTCACAGGTGGGGAAGGTTAGAAAGCAACAGATAGAGAATGGTCCTGATTGTGTTGAGCATAAAACACCATTTGTTTCACAAGTAAGAAGGGAACTAAATCGGCACGTCCTGAGGAGTACTATCCCGCTGCTAGAAGTCAGCTCTCTTTTTTATTTATTTTTTATTTTCTTGCTACATTTTCAAGCCTCAGTGTAAAGCAGCTAGGATGCAGAAACCCTAAGCTCATAAATCAGGGGGCTGCTGAAAAGATGCCAAGGTTTAAACTGCCATGGGGCTTTCAGACTTGTAATACGTCAGGAAAAGAGGGAATTTTAAATAAGTGTTATGGTTGGCAAGAGAGAGAGAGGGAGAGAATAGAACTGGGTTTAATTCCAAAGTTTTAAAACAGAGCCAAATAGGCTTGAAAGTCAACTGGTGTAGCAGTTAAAATGCTACTCTACATTGACTACTGCTTTCTCTTCACTTTTGAAGAATTGACAATAAGAGGGGCAAAGTGTGTTGGAATGCACAGTAACTATGTCAAAATATTGAGTACTCCATTGTTGAATTAGACAATCTTTAGAGGGTTGCTAGTTAAGAAGAAACATTACAAGGGCTGAGTGCAGATGTGTCTGAGGGCTGCAGAGCTCTGTGGACACTGCGGGCCATGACAGTGGCCATGTGGGGAAAGAAGAGATGTTCCTCCATTGCCTGTAGCAACTTCTGCTTGGAAAAACCATGGGTGGGACCTGGTGTCTGCGGGGCTGCCAACATCTGGTGCCCTGGAAGGTCAGAAAGCAAGAGCAAGATTTCTGCAGATCCCGAAGGTGAGGGAGCCTCACCCTTCAGAAATCACCTGTCCGAGGGAAGGGCTTTGCTGTGAATCAGGGACTCAGCCTGTAAGGCCCATTTTTTATAATCTTGGGTTATTGTATATAATCCCCAAGCTCTGCATTAGGGAGACTAAAAGGGCAAGAAGTCAAGTAAACTGTAAATCTCCACTGTCACAGATGTATCAAAACTTTAGTGGTATTTGATATTTTTGTTAAAATCTCAGGTCCTGAAATCACACAGAACTGGAAATTCCCCTTTTTCTTTTGTGGCCTCTCTCTCACTCCCCCTTTATCCTTTTTATTTTGTTTTCTGTGTTTTTAATATAGTTCCATTACTTGAACAGGACTAATTTCCTGACCCATTAGACCAATAATGGTTTTGCCATTCTTTAGCTGTTAAATGCTGACCTAGCCTTGACTTGCGCCAACAAATTGTTCACATTAGGAACAGGATTTTGGGATGTGAGCCAAAGCTTTTACAGGAGAGAGTAGAGATGAGTGTGGGCCCACCAGAGCATTGGTGGAGGTGGAAACAGTTGCCATCTGGGCTGGCATGAGTCCCTCTGACACACGGGCGATGCAGCGTGGCAAAGTCCTGTGACAAATGTTTGTTGGCTGCTCCATCTTCACTTCCCTGAGGAGAAGCATCGTAGATATTCAGTTCATAACCTTTGAAAAGCCTGTGCTCACCTTTCAATATTTGTCTTGCAACACCAGCATATTCAAAGGCTTGGTTTTTATGTTTGGAATAGAATTTTCTAGGCAGCTTAGCTCCCATCCAGTGCAGACCCTGGGACTGCCCCAGATGATAAGAGCACAATGCTAAAAACCACCAGGGTGGCAGGTTTGATTCCCATGTGGGTCATTCACTAAAGAGTTGGACTTGAGGTTTTTTGTGGGTCCTTTCCAACTCAGAATATTCTGCTGTAAGAACCTGTGGTAAGGTGACCCCCAGAGATGCTTTGGATGGTGTCAGCCTACCTAGAATTTGATTTTTGCTTGGCTCTCTTTAAAACAAGGGCTTTTGTTACTGTTTTAAAACTCAGGATATTTGGTTTACTGAACATTCTGACCATACGTGATGCCCTTCACTGGTGTGCACCTGGGCATCCTCCACCATTTAAAGAATCTGCTGAAGTACTCCCAAACCAGGCACTAAGGTGAGCCCACGAATCCTTCTCTGCAGAGAGGGCGTCTGCCCAGGGTGACTGGAGATGGAGCTGCTGAGAGCAGGACTGCTGAGGCAGGACCTGTCAGGGACGTTCGGGTTTGGGTTGTCACGAGGTGAAGGAATGACACAGCTCAGCAGCTCGGCAGGCACTGAAGAGGGATCCCAGGGAGAAGGCCTGCGCTTACTTTTCCAAAAATTCCCATCTTGGTTGAAACCAAGGTCCAGATCTCCTTGCCTCCTTCTTCTGCCTGTCCTGGGTGATTTTATCTTGGGCTAAAAGCACGTGAGGCTGGACTGAGAGCTGCTGGTGCTTTTGGACCTCCTGACCTTCCTGTTCAGCCTCATTACTGTGAACTTCCCTACACTCCCCATCACCTCCCATTTTCCAGCCGGGATCCTTGGAGCAGAGGTGGCTCAAGGGTCCCTGCTGTCGTGACACGAAGCTTTGGTCACAGGTGGGGTGCAGTCAGGCACCACCTTTGCAGAGCCCTCGTCTGCAGTCCCCCTTGCTGCAGCGTTCTCAGCCGTGCCGGGGCTGCAGGGGCTGCGGGGCATGGCCCCGGGCTGTTGGCACAGCGACTGAGACACGGCTGGAGAAATGTCAGCCCCTCCAAAAAGCCTGGGCCATGCCACAGAAAGTTCCAGTCAGCTTTGCAGCAGCTTTGGCTTGTAAAACTCCCATTTCATCTCCCAGACAAGCGATCGTTTTGTGACCTCCAGAGTTTATCACAGAAAGTACAAGACTTTGGGTTCATTACCGACTGTACGGCATTTCAGCAAACAATAATTAGCAGCACTTAAAAGATATTCTGTACCCTGAAACACTAAAGCTGAGGGTATATAACAGCCAGCCGTGGCGCACATGTGTGTGTAACAGTATCAATATTGAAAGCCCCCACTGTGATGAGCCATAGCAAAGCATTTTTAGTCGACATACTTTTGGGATCGCTAATGATTAATTAGTGTGGATCATAATGTAAAGCAAATGTCACCTCTGCTACCTGGGGCTGCTGTCATTCGAGAGGAGAGCTCCTGGCGGCGGCAGAGGCTGAGCAGATCCCAGCCTGCCATCTCGTGGGCACAGCCCCGCACTCCGCAGAGCCCCGCAGAGCCCCGTACCACAGAGCCCCGCACAGCCCTGCGCCCCGCAACGCCCCGCACAGCCCCGCAACGCCCCGCGTTCCGCAGAGCCCTGCACAGCCCTGCACTCCGCACAGCCCCGCACTCCGCACAGCCCCGCACAGCTCCGCACTGCACCTCGCTCTGCTCCGCTCCGCACCGCTCCGCACAGACCCGCGCACCTCCCCGCAGCCCCCTGCACAGCCCCGCTCTGCTCCGCACAACCCCGCACAACCCCGCACTGCTCCGCGCTCCGCTCCGCATCGTACCCCGCTCCGCACCTCCCCGCACCGCGCTGCTCCCCGCGCTCCGCACAGCCCCGCACAGCTCCGCAGCGTGCGGGCAGCGGCCGCGGCTCCCCCGCCGCAGCGCGGCCCCGAGCAGCCGCGGCCCCCGCGCAGAAACGCTCCGAGCTCCCCAGGGCGAGGCTGCAGACCGGAGCTGCTCCGCGGCCAGCCGGACTCGGTGCCCGAGAGCCGCGCTGGTAGCCGCGATTCCTCCCCTCCCCGGCCCCGTCCCTGCAGGGGCTGCGGCTGAAGCAGCGGGCGAGACAGCCGCAGGGCAAAGGCGCTTTTCACTGGGGGAGTCCGCGAGTTTCCTCTCCGTGCATGGAAACCACATTGCACATACCCCTGTGTTTATTCACAGCACTTTTTATCCCATCCCACTCTTTTCATTCCAAGAGCTGCAAGTTTTTAGTATGAAGTATGCTATTTTATAAATATTTGTTGCTCATTTTTAAAAACAGCTCTCTGGGAGATTGTTACTAACCAAGAGGAAACACTACAGATGTAGTCCCACATTAAGGTCTAGAAAAGCAGATTTTCCTGTTTGCAGTGAGAGTGCCAAGGTACATTTCTTTGCAGGCTCAGCCTAAAAGTGTTGGTTTACTGATTTTTACAAAAACCAGGGGTGTCACAGCTGAACTAATAAACATTTTTCTATTCACCCCCATTTAATGCAAGTGGCTGAACTGATGATTTCAGCTTATGAATTTATCCTCTAAAACTGCAGCATTAAATTATGTAATCCTACTGTCAAAAACCAAAAAAAAAGTCAATAAGACATTACAGCTGTGGATCCCTAAATACTGTAATCAGATATCACTAATCTGGACAATTTGTGTGAACTCAATACAGTTGCACTTCAGCTTCAATTTGAAAAGGGGAAGGTTTGTTTGATTTATCACATTTTTTTGTGCGCGCAAGTTGAAAAGCGTGCTTGATTTCCGCTATAAATTGTACCCATGCCTCATCACTCCATATTTTTAGAGGTATGCTGACATCCTAAGCACAGTAGGATCTATACTTGACATTTTAAAGGGGCTTTTATAATTTATGTGGATGTTTGATGCAACATATTTTTTCAATCTGTAGTGTGGGAGGGTCACGAATTTGAGCTTTCATTTCCCATGCATTCTAGGAACAGCTAATTTTAAAATGTAAACTGTATAGCTTGCATATATTTTCCAATTCTCTGTCTAAACCATATAATGGTAACTTACTGTGCAATTGATAAATTTCTTAGCTAAATAATAGCAGCTGTAGTGGACAGAATTGTCAGACTTTCATCTACCTAATTGTCAGCATGGGTTTGATTAGTTTTCATCTTTTGCTATCTATTGTAGCAGATTAAAAAAGTTACATTTCATGTTGCTATTTTTTAGCAAATAAAATTCATGGAAATATGAATTACATGTCAGACAATACAGTGGTTGTCTGGTAAATAAATAATACTTAAAATGACACTCTTGTTACTGAGAGATACACAGAGAATAGCAAGGGATGGGAATTGATGCAGCCAAATTCTAACCATCTCTTCTCCGATAATCGTGACCATAAACAGGGAAATTTCACTTAAATACCTATTTCAATTTATTAATCTGTCTGGAAAAGCAACTACTGAAATATTGCTCATTTTCCGTGTGTTTTTAGTATTTTATATGATTTTATTCAAAATTCTGTTGGTGTTCTGCTTTTATGTTTATTTCAGCAAGAACTTGGCAACCTAGAAATGGCAAAGTCCAAGGGATACTTCCTTTTCCATCCTATCTCTTTATCCCTTTATGGAAGGAGGACGTGTGTCTTGTCTAATGTGTTAGGGTAGGTTTGAATGTGTTCACAGGGTAGATTTTTCTCCTTTAAATACCTTAAAATTCTGAGATTTGTCTTACACTGAAATCTTTAAGAAATAATGCAAAGGAAAGCTCAGAGAATTTCGTAACAGTTACGGACGTTCTAGTTATTCTAGTTAGTTATTCTAACTGCACCCTCTTGACCCTGTTTGCCGTGTCACTTGGGAGGTTTTCAGGGTGAGTTTCAAGGGTCCAGGAGTGCTTTGGAAATCTCAGCCCCGGGCCCTGGAGCCGTTCCCTGGCTCTCCTCTGGATGGACAGGGCTGGGCAAGGTTTTGTTCCATCTCCGGGTGGGGGTCCCGGGGGCCGCTGGGCACGGCGGCTGTGCAGCAGGGCTGTGCCGAGCTCTCAGCTCTCTGCTGGGGCAGCCCTGGCGCAGGGAGCAGGGCTCTCCCTCATCCCCCGGGGCACACACCACGGCAACCATCACCCCAATAACCAGAGCTACAGCCCTGCTCTGCTCCTGGGCCGGGGCCTGGGCTGCGAGGGACAAGGTGCAGCACCTGAGGATACAGGGACAGCTCAGGTGCCAGGGCAGGGCAGGGCTGGTACACAGCTGTGACTGCACCCCTGGACCTGCCCGGGGCTCACCTGCTTGCGGGGATTCACCTGCCCGGGGCTCACCTGCCCAGGACACACCTGCCCTCCAGGGCTCACCTGCTTGCGGGGATTCACCTGCCTGGGGCTCACCTGCCCGGGGCACACCTGCCCTCCAGGGCTCCCCTGCCTGGGGCTCACCTGCCCAGGGCACACCTGCCCTGCAGGGCTCACCTGCCTGGGGCTCACTTGCCTCCACGATTCACCTGCCCGGGCTGCCCAGGGTGTGCCCACCCAGGTCTGTCACGCTGTCATGTGTCTGCTGGGAGCACAATCTGATATTGCTTACATGCGCAGCCTGTGATATGATCTGTTCAGAGCTATTCTGCATATTCTATTAATATTTAAGGTGTAATTATATTATTAATGCATTACACAAAGAGAGCGCAGCGTTAGCTTGTGTTAACTGGATGTATTCTCCACCTGAGCACTCACTCACTCTTCCCTGGACCTGCCACATTCTGAACAGGAAGGAGCACAGATTTCTCTTCCAAAGGCCAGCTTTGCAGACCCTGTGTATGTTTAATAAAGTGCATTCACTGATTTTTCACTTCACTGTGTGAAGACACTACACAAGGCTGAATGCTGAGTTTCATAGACATATACTGCTAAAATTGCCTTGCCTATTATAAAGATAAAAATATCTTTTTGTTCAAATGTTCTGCTTGCTTCTTTACAAATGAAGGAGTTAAATACTGAAAGGCAGGTGGATGCTGTAACTACTTTAGAAAAAGATGAATAGGGCTGATGGCTAAAGCTACAGGGAATCTATTGAAGGTCCAGATGCAGACGTGGCTCTCACTCTACACACAGTTCAAAGTGGGGTGAAGCTGCCTGGTTAATTGGCTATGAAATAACTAACCTCTGGGAGAAAATTGCCCTTGTAGTTAATTGCTTGTGTTCAGGGTAACATGTAGCCACCTGGCTGATTAGTGCCCTCACCTATATTTACACCCACCCGTGTTTAAATGCAGGCAGCATTGTCAGGCTGGCTGTGTGCATTCATCTAGTGGCCCTCGTGGATTAAAGAAAATATGACCATCAGGGTCAGTTTTGCTTTTCATTCTTCTTTTATCTCCTTCTGAATCCCCCATTTCTCACATAAGAAGAGCCAATTCAATCCTAAAGTAAATCCATAGGCTTTAGCAAAGCAGTTGTGGAATGGATTTTGCCCCAGTTGTTTGGTTTGGTCGTATTGCAGAATCAGCTGGGCTGGAGTGGGGAAGTAAAACCTGACAGGCTAATGGAAGCCAGAAGGCAAGGCTGGCAAATGAGTGGAAGGAAAGCAAAGTCTTGAGATACAGACAGGAAGTTGTGGTGTTTTTGTGAGGGAAAAATCAGTGGGAATAGGTCAGACAAACACCACTCAAAGAAAGTATTAAGCTTTTCCGAGGGGTGCAGATGGAGAGGAGGGAAATGGTAAAGCAATTGCATGTAGAATTGTGTGACTTTTAAAATGGTTTTGTGCTCTCCTGCCCGCTTATGTTTGGCAGTGGGGCTGGGCAGGATGTGCCCTGGGAGCTCGGAGCCAGCTGTGCTGAGCCCTGGGGTCCCTGCCCTGGAGCTGGCTGAGCCCCCCTTGGGGTCCCTGCCCTGGAGCTGGCTGAGCCCCCCTTGGGGTCCCTGCCCTGGAGCTGGCTGAGCCCCCCTTGGGGTCCCTGCCCTGGAGCTGGCTGAGCCCCCCTTGGGGTCCCTGCCCTGGAGCTGGCTGAGCACCTCTTGGGGTCCCTGCCCTGGAGCTGGCTGAGCCCCCCTTGGGGTCCCTGCCCTGGAGCTGGCTGAGCCCCCCTTGGGTCTGTTCTCTGCTGGGAGAGGCTCAGTGTGCCCGAGGGGAGAGGCTGTGGCAGGAAGGTGCCAAAGGAGTCTCTTCTGACGCCACTTTCCCTCCCAGTGCTTTCTTTACTGTTTGTTTCCACTTCCCATCCGTCATGGCCTTGCTGATGTTTTCCTGCTTTCAGAGGAGAAGAGCTGCCCCTCTCACCTGCACTGAGGTAGGATAGCTGGGCAGCTTTGGGTGCAGGCAGCAGGAATGTTGCACAAACCTGTTCTGGAGATTTACGTGTGGTGTGCAGTGACTAACTGAGCAGAGTTCAAGGCTGTTCCTTTGCTCTCAGGATGTGCCTTGTTTGTTCAGACAGTGCACATGCCACAGGTGGTCACACAGAAGAAGTGATGCAGTCATGAATGGAAGCAAACAAGGGGACAAAGGGGTTTTTCTACTTTTGCTTAGCTAGCTAAGAGTCTGCACTTTGTCTAAGCTTGCCATTCAGAGTCCTCCACCTGTGAGCTCTCTACCTCCAGAGAGAAATTCACCTCACCTGTACTAGGTGGGAGCCCTGCTGTGTGTCCCCGTGAAAACAGAGAAATCACAGACAAAGGGCTCAGACATCTGAGTTTTCAGTGTTCAGCGAGGTGAATTCATCCCGAATGATTCATCTGTCCTGCAGCTCTCTGGCTGGGAGAGACCCCTCCTTTTCAGAATCAGAGAGAAGGCCTCGGAGTCCTGCTTAGCCCGACAGTCTCTAAACACTCTGGCTGCGTGTGGGGAGATCCGAAGGTTCAGGTGAGTGCTTCTGCCTCGTGGAATCTAAATCCTGTAGAACAAACTTCAGATAACATTTTAGCCCTTTCTGATGCTTCACTGTTTTCTTTCACACGAATGACTATTGTTTTACTCTTTCATTTACTTAGTTGAAATGTAAACTTTGTAAAGAGAAATGAACACTATTTCTTTTACTGATAAAGATTGCAGTGGAGTTGAAGGTATAGGGAAGCTAAATGGAAACCCTGCTCCAATAGGATGCAGCAGATTCTGTGAGAATTGTGGCAGGAGAGTGAGATTAACACATCACAACTCTAAGTGATAAGGACCTGACAAGGGTAATTTCCTTCACACGTTTGTACGAGGATCTATATCTACAGAACTTGAACTTGAGGGATAACACAGACATAAAATATACATAAAAATGGTGTGACAGAAAAAGATTATGTTAACAACTATTTCCCAGTCTGTAAAATGTGGGGAAAGTGCATAAATTCATGGGCTGGTATGAGAAATTGTCTCCCTTAACTCTATTGTGTCATAATGAGGACCTTCCACTTGTATTCAAAATGGAGCCTTTAGAACCTTGCAACAAAAAGGGTCCATTTGTATTAAAGATTTGTTTAAGGATGGGCATTTAAAATCGTTTGACCAATTTATAGAAGATTTTAATATTCCTGCAGCTCAGTTTTCCCGTTTCCTTTGGGTAAGACATGCTGTTCTTTGTGAATTAAAAGAAGGTATAGAAATGCAAATGCAGCAGATTGAAAAATTGTTGTACAAAGAGACTGTCTCACTAAATTGATTTCAAGGCTACATAGGACATTGTCAGTATCCTTAGACAAAAGCAAATTGGAAGTTAAAGAGAAAAATGAGAGAGATTTAGGTAGAAATCTTAATATACAAGAATGGAAACAGACAGTTTAATAAAATGGATTTGTATGAAAATAAGACATCAGGTTGTTCAATTTAATTACATCCCATTCAGAGAACCTATTTATGCCCTCTAAAATGGCAGAAATATAGAAAGAGATTGCTGCTATGCTATAATAACAGCAAGGTGCTGCATAGGGGGTAATGTATACATATACTTAGGTATTGTATGGAGATCAAATGTTTTCACAGAAAGGTGTCAGGAATTCTGCAAAATGAGACCTTTTGATGTGTTTAGACTGAAATTTAAAGACTTGTTGATTATAGCAGTGGGAGAGAGGTATTTCTTGTTGTGTTTCAAGGAATTTTGAACAATTTCTTCCTGTGTTTAAACACGAAGACGTTAGAAGGCCAGAGGAGAGAGGTGGTCTGTGTTATCTGTGGTAGAATATTTAATTTATTCTGTGCCTCAGCATTGTATTATTAAATATTGCACAAGAGTAGTGAACAGAATAAAGTAAGTTTAATCTTATGAAGAGTATGGGTCGGGTGGAAGTGAAGGCTGGATAAACAGGGAGGCAATGAAGACACTGGGATGTGGCCAAGACACAGCATTACTTAATGAAAAGAAGTGAAAATCGGGCACTGCAAAGCTCTTACTGCGCAATTTCTCAGGGGGATAGTAAAACAAAATACTAAAGAAACACTGAAATAATAATTAAAAGAATACCCAGAGTTTTGAAACTTTTTCCTGATGTCTGAGTTGAGAAAATCTTGGCTCTGCATGTTGAGCGGAGCTGGTGCTGTGGTTGTTAGTTTAGCTCTGGGAGAGCTGGTCAGTCATTCCCAGCACAGGTGGAGCCTGGCTCACGAGGACAGGTCCCTCCTCCATTGCTGCCTGTGTGGGGAAGATCAACCGAGGTTCTGCTGGGGCTTCTGTCTGTGACAAAAACGTCCCAGGAGGTTTGTGCAGTGACAGACTCCTCTGCAGCCACTCCTGCCTGTCAGCCCCCTCTGCTCTGGGCTCTGCTGTGGCTCCTCGCCTTTCCCAGCGCTCAAGCAGGAGTGATGAATCCTGCAAAGTGACACTTTGCCTTGTTTCATGTTTTCTGCAGACCCAAGGTGGTGCCCGGGCTGTCCTGGTGGGGTGACAGCAGTGTCACCAAGGGCAGGTCCTGCAGCTCTGGACAGGGGTGTGGTGTTGGTCTGCCCTGGGGTGGCAGCTGCAGGTGCTGAAGGTTTGCAGCTCAGCCCTGCTCCTCACCTGTGCCAAAGCCTTGTGTCTTAGCTCTGGGACTCGAGGTCACCCATGCCAGGCGTTCAGCGGGTGCTGTTGTGCCGGGGCTGGGGTGGCTGGTGCCTGCAGGGTGTGCAAACAGGCAGCAGCCGAGTTCCGCAGGAGCAGCAAGCCCCTCGGCAGGACAGGGAGAGCTGCACCAGCCTGACCTCAGGGATGGTGTTTTGGAGCCCTCTGTGCACTTCTGAGGTCTGTCTCCTTGAAAGCTAAGTTTTGCTTTGATATTTCCTGCTCGTGATTTTCTCCCAGTGAAGCTGCAGCACTGTCAGCACACGCTTTTCACCCGCCCAGTTCAGCAGAGGACAGTGCCACTTCAAAAACTCCTGCAAAATGAAAGGGGATATTTTCTATAAAGTTTGTTATTCTTCAGCCAAAGATGGCTCATTCTTTTCAGTCCTAAATAAATGTCTTTTCCTCCTCCAATAAATGAAAGGCCAACTGTTTATAGAAGGAAACAAAAGGGATGACTTTAAATGTCGTCTTACTAATGAGTTAATCAGCATGTTTGAATGCTAATAAGCACAAGTTGATAACTGGATCATCTCTTTTCTATTGTCCACTGGGAAGCTACATTTTGGAAATTAATTCAAAATTCATATTTAACTCACTTTGCTTATGAATTAATGTGCATATTTAAATCTACCATGCAACAGTATCTTTGGTATCTGCTTTTTTTTCCTGTCTCCTTCCTCCATTAATAATTCTTATTCTCTAATAAAAATTAGAGGAGGGAGGAAACACTACTGATCATGAATTCCAGCACTGTCATGCAAAGATTGCCTCTAGAGCCTGCAATCACTTGCTGCTTAAACAAAGGCCAGTAGTTCTTGCCTTTGCATCAGGAGTATCTGCTGTCCCTCTGCAGCATCAGCAAAGCCTTGCCCTGCTGGCCTGGGTGCCCGAGGAGTGCCAGTGCTTCTGGGCTCAGGCAGGAGGGAGCCTGCACCAGGCGAGCTCACGGCCTCTGGCAATGAGTCCCCGCAGCTCCCTGCACTTGCAGCACCGGCAGGACAATGTGTGATGGTTGTTTCCTCAAGTCTGCTGCACGGGAGCTCAGGAGGCTCTGCAGAACTCAAAGGGCAGCCACGGCAGCGGCCCTGGAGGGCTGGAGGCTGCACTGGTGCTTCCTGCAGCCTGGAGGCACCGGGATGCCCTGGGCTGGACAGGTCGGGGATGCTGTGGGCAGGTCAGGGATGCTGTGGGCAGCTCGGGATGCTCTGGGCAGGTCAGGGATGCTCTGGGCAGCTCGGGGATGCTCTGGGCAGCTCGGGGATGCTCTGGGCAGCCCAGGGATGCTCTGGGCAGTTTGGGGATGCTCTGGGCAGGTCAGGGATGCTCTGGGCGGTTTGGGGATGCTCTGGGCAGCCCAGGGATGCTCTGGGCAGCTCGGGGATGCTCTGGGCAGGTCAGGGATGCTCTGGGCAGGTCAGGGATGCTCTGGGCAGGTCGGGGATGCTCTGGGCAGGTCGGGGATGCTCTGGGCAGGTCAGGGATGCTGTGGGCAGCTCGGGGATGCTGTGGGCAGCTCGGGGATGCTGTGGGCAGCTCGGGGATGCTCTGGGCAGCCCGCAGATATCAGTGAGAACAGAGAGAGAGGTGGATCTGAGGAGCAGCTCCTGCTCTACAAATAGATGAAGGTTCCTCGCTGTGAGGGGTGGAGCAGAAGGAAATCTCCCGAGCACAAACGTCATGTCCGTGGGATAGATGCAGTCCCTGGGTGTGATCCCAGGAACTGCTGACCGCCAAAACTCCTGACACGGCTGCTGCCCTGTTTGGCAATGGGAAACTGATTAGCTTTTCCCGTTAAATTTTTTAGTTACCACTAAAGGCAATGCCACAGCTAACATTATATCAGGCCAAATGACGCTAGTGTGCTGCTTCTATTTTTTTTTCTTTCATGCTGTGGCATTTCCTTTCCCTTGAAAACACTCTTTCACTCAGTCTAGCAATTAACTGCTTGAACGGTATAATAAGGAAGCAATTAAGAGGTGACAGAGAAAAATTAACACTCCATTTCACATTAAGGGCCAAGTGAGTATCCTGGCCATTGTGAGTTAAATGTGTCTTTGAAAACCCGTAGTTTGGATGTATTTTCCTTTTGAATAAGAAGCCAGGTCCATGTTTTTTAGTCTAGAGTCCCGGTCTGAAAATGGATGATAACTAATTGGGTGCTGTCTGCTTAAACAGGCTGTATTAATTGCAGTTCTCCTGTAAGTGTCAAGGAAAACAAAATCTTTGTAATGTGTAGGCACAATGTATGCAGCCCTAATTTGAATATGCATGTATCAGGGCAAATAAAGCAAACTACTGCACGCAATGTTGCCATGGCAGGGAGCATTTGCATAATAAATAACAGCTATCATGAGACTTTCTTTATGAAGTTCTCTCCTGTGTTGTCAGCTATAAGAGGCGGCAATCACGGAGCCAATATTGAGAAAGTTAGAGTTTGTTTTGCTCGCAGTTGCAACTCCCCGAGCCCAGCGGCTGTCAGGGATGGGTGCTGGGATGGAGCGCGGGGCTCGCCTGGCTCGGCAGGACAGCTCCGGGGCTCTCCTCCGGGAGCTCGGGGCCGGGGCAGAGCCCGGAGCCGCTGGGAGCGACAGCAGAGCCCGGAGCCGAACGGGGCCAGGGCAGAGCCCGGAGCCGCTGAGAGCCAGGGCAGAGCCCGGAGCCGAACGGGGCCAGGGCAGAGCCCGGAGCCGAGCGGGGCCAGGGCAGAGCCCGGAGCCGCCGAGAGCCAGGGCAGAGCCCGGAGCTGCTGGGAGCGACAGCAGAGCCCGGAGCTGTGCTGGTGCCCCGGGGTGCCGCAGAGCCCGGAGCCGCTCGGGGTGCCTCGGGGTGCCCGGAGCCGCTCGGGGTGCCCGGAGCCTCTGCCCTGCCCGAGCCCCGGGGCTCTGTTGGAGGCGGCCCCGGACGGTCTCGGAGGCATTTCCAGCCCGAGTGATTCCGTGCTCTGCGGTTCGGGGCCATCCCGCAGGTGGGACACGGCAGCCACGTTCCCGTGCTGATGCTTTGCGTTTCGTGAGCAGCCTCAGGCTCCGAACCTCTGCACAAGCGCTCTGGCAGTCAGGCGCCCTGGGAGAGGCTCGGGCTGGGATGTGCCATCCAGGGAAATCATGGATGTGCCGCGCTAACTCCAGAGGAGCGGAGGCTGGGTCTGTCTCTCAAAGGTGGCCCTTGGCTTTTCCATAGCTTACTGAACAATACCACAACGCTGAAACTTGTACGAGGTTTTTCAGAGTGACTATCTACCAATTGCTAAATGAAGCTGATCCCTGGTTAGTTTGACATTTGGAATCTGCATGGGGATTTCTGTTTTTCTTTTCTACATGTATTGTATTTAATAACAGGTGTAGTCTCTCCACACTATTTTTGCTCTCTTTAATCAATTGTAAGGAATAAGCTGACTATCGGTATTATATGAAAAGCAAGCAATGATTTGCAGGTTTTATTTTGCTCCGAATGTCAGAAATGATACCTTTATCTGGGTCTATTTTTTAGCTCATGGATGGATCATGTAATATCTATAGTACGTAATATCTTCTCCTAAACAGAAAAGAAAAAAGTCTCTTCAAACAAGTAACCCCAGATCTCATACAACAGCACAGCATGTGTCAATTCACACTGTGTCATGTGACATGAAACTACTTAATACAGCCTGCCTTGGAGTGACATTTGTATTGCCCATATCATAGAATAAAAAAATAACACTTTCACAAGTGAGGAATTATCTTTTCCAGTTGATGGTATTTTGCTATTTGCAGGTAAAGTGAAAAACAGGTAAGGGTTAGTGAGCTACCTTGAAAGGAAATGTTACAGTAGGGAAGAGATTTGATAAGGGCCTAACCGTGCTGGCAATGCAAGCAAAAGAAATGGTTCTGTTCATGAAAGGATGGCTCTGTCTTTAGATGTGATTTGAACTGAAGCAGGGGAAAACCCAGAGAGGAAATCTCAGCTTTTGAACAACAGGCTTGTCAGCTAATTAAGGCTGAAATAAGATTTTAAGGAAGGAAAAGAAAACATTATCTATTGCCAAGGACTGAGGGCAGGGTTTAACCCCACACCTCACGCTGCAGGGGATGGGTAATGCCGTGCAGAGCAGCGGGCAGGAGGCAGTGCTGGGTGTCCTCCCCAGCCCAGCTCTGCGCTCTGGCTGCTCTCGTTGCCTCGAGAGAGGACAGTTCTGAGGTCTGGTCCTGCCCTGAAGACATTGAATTTTACGGCTTATTCATGAAAATCCTGATTTGATCCACAGCTAAGAGCAGTGAGTCCTGTACGTGCTGGACAGGGAAGTAGCTTCTGAGTAGTGAGAGTCACCCACAGGCTCTGGTACTTCCCCTGCTCTCAAGAGAATCCCCAATCCTTCTGGAGGCTTTTCTATTTAGACTGGATCTTCTTCATGCCCACAGGAGTCCCTTTGCAGTAGCATCTCTTGCTGATGTGCAGCTGTCCCCATCTTCCTGCTGCTCTGAAAGCATCTCCTCCAAGCTGTGTATTCCCAACAAGCAGCAGAGACCCAGTGCCCGCCCCAGTCTCCAGCTGCTCCTGGTGCTGTGGGATGTTTTGCACAAGCCCTTTCCTGCAGCCCAGCAGGAGTGGGTGTTACCTTTCCAAAATGCCCTGGAAATAACCTGAGAGCCGGGAAGACAGATGGCAAAAACATCCTGCCATGGGCAGTGTCCCTGCAAGAACTTCTGTGCAGGGCACTAAGTGTCCCCACTGTGGATGAGAGTGACTGCTGATTTCTGGGTGACACTGCTCCTCGGAGCAGCTCTCCTCTTCTGGTAATTTCTCAAGTTGGAACAGCAAGGAACACATTCACACTGTCATATTTAAGATCCTTTTGGACAAAACCTTGTAACCCCACTGGTCTCCACAAAGTTACACAGCTCAGAGCAGAATTGCACCCTGCCAATGTGCTGGTACTTGTGTGTTTCTGTGACTTCAAAGTATGGAGATCTTGGAAAGAGTAATTGTAAATTTATTTCAGCTGTTTTCACAGATTTTTTGTAACGAAGCCACACAAATAAGCTCGCGGTGAATATTTCTTGCTCTCCTGCCACGGCCCCATGCTGCCACTGCCATGGCAACCAGGAAATCTCCTCTCCTTCCCATCTCATCTCCTGGGCTGGGGAGCCTGTGATGCCACAGCCGTGGCAGTGCCTCCTCAGGCAATTCCTGCCGTTCCCAGCCCCGGGCTGCAGGATGCCCTGGGCACGGGGCTGCTCTGCCCTCTGCGGCCCGGGGGAGCAGTCCCGTTTCTGCTGGGGGAAATCAGGCAGCCAGCACATGGGAGTAGGGTCTCCCACCAGTCAGGACTTCTCCAAGCAACGCTTGGGAGGGTCTGGATGATACTTGGTGGACAGTTTCATGCGTGGCCTCCTCACATCGTTTTCTATTGACAGGGACAGTTTCAAAGCTCTTTAATCAAATCTTGACGCTTTAAAAATGTAGTTTATGTTATACAGGGGATATGTCTTTTTCTTCACAAGGGGTGGAAGGCACATATCAAATCTTAGGAATGAATATAACATGCCAATTTTGAAAACCACCATGAAATAAGGATTTATGAGTTTGTTGATCTCCCCTGGGGACCCAGTGCAGTAAAAGCAGGAATTGTGCTGACTCGGGTGGAAGTGAGGAACATGTTCAACTTGGAGGCAAATGGTTTTGTGGCACAATCCAGGGATAGAGCTCAGCTGCCACTCAAACTGTTAATCCCTCAAATCTTTAGCGCTTGAGGATTAATTTCTCTAAATATTGTGCCAAATATAATAGTCTCTCTATCTCTCACACTATTAGGCAGCTATGAACTACAAGGAGCCTTTTGTCTCCCTAATAGGATTCATCCCTAATTTCAAAGTCATAAAGCATGAGTTTAAAATAAAAAACCCATGAAACATTTTCCTCAGGTAGGAAGAGAGCAGTAGGACAGCTGCAGGGCCATGATCCTGGGCTCTGCTCCTTCCTTACCCCAGCCCTGCAGCAGGAGCAGCGGGGCAGTGGCGCTTGCTTGCTGCTGCTTTATCCTGGATTTCCAGGGTGAGGAAGAAGGGACAGGGATTCAGTGCCCTGCCACTGCCATATCTGGATCTGGGGGTATGGGTGTACACCAAAGGAATACACTCCAAATGACCCAGCCAATGGGAAAACAAAGGAGAAAAACAAAACTGAGGTAGTGGCAATGAACACGGTTCAATTTTCAACTCTGAAGGACCTTGTGTTCTGAAATATTAGCTCAGTTTTACTTTCTGAGAAGTCAGACTTGAGACACAGAATTTTGCTTTCATGGCTCCAAATCATTTGAGGTTAGTGAGTATTATTCTCATTATATGAACTTTTTCTCCCGGATTGGGATGGCAAACACTGCAAAATTAAAAAAATAAATAAACTAAATATTAGGTTATGGACAGCTTGGATTCTGGTCAGAACTCCTTAAGGCCAGTATATTAACATTTTCAGTATAGCTGTTAAAAATACCATTTCACTCCAAATTATAATTAATTAGCTTGGAAGGTGTGACATGGAATCAAAATCCAGAGTGAGTTAAGACTTTCACACTTCTGTTTTAGGTGAAAGTGAATATAAGAATAGAGGAACATTGGATGCAAATGGCTTCACTGCTGTAGTTCCCAGAGTCTGAGAATAAATGGATATCTTTCTATAGAAGTGATCTAATGGGATTTTGAAATGAAAAGCTTTTTTTTATTGGAACATTAACTAGATTCTTTGAAAAAATGGAAAGCTGAAAATTTTGGTCTGTCAGCACCTGAGTAAAGATAGAAAACCTGTTATATCTGTGTTAAAAGTATAACAAGATCGTGTAACTAGAAATGGAAGAAGTCAGCGAAAATTAGAAAGAAAGTAGGCTGGTTTTAAAGTGAGATTAATTAACCATTGGAGGAGCATCCCAAGGGGCACGGTACCTTTTGCAGCACTTGAACTCTGTAAATCATGACAGGATATGTATTTCAAGAAAATTCTGTGACAGTACCAATGGTTCAGCGGGGTCTGGGGCCCCAGGGGCAAGGCTGGGTTGTTCAGAGGGGAGAGGATCACGGTGCTCCCCTCTGGCCTTGGCACTGTGGGGTCAGCCTTGTGCGCCAGGTGAGAGTCAGGTGTGCAGGCAGCAGAGTGCCAGCAGTGTGCCAGCCCTGCAGTGTGCCAGCCCTGCCGTGTGCCAGCCCTGCAGAGTGCCAGCCCTGCAGAGTGCCAGCCCTGCAGAGTGCCTGCCCTGCAGTGTGCCTGCAGTGTGCCAGCCCTGCAGTGTGCCAGCAGTGTGCCTGCAGTGTGCCTGCAGTGTGCCAGCCCTGCAGTGTGCCAGCAGTGTGCCTGCAGTGTGCCTGCAGTGTGCCAGCCCTGCAGTGTGTCTGCAGTGTGCCAGCAGTGTGCCAGCTCTGGGAGCAGGGTTTGGCTGCTGGGAGGGGTGCAGATGTGCAGGGGCAGGTGTGAGGGATGCAGGTGTGCAGGGTGCAAGGTGCAGGTGTGCCGGGTGCAGGGTGCAGGTGTGAGGGATGCAGGTGTGCAGGTGTGCAGAGGTGCAGGGTGCAGGTGTGAGGGATGCAGGTGTGCAGTGTGCAGGGTGCAGGGTGCAGGTGTGAGGGATGCAGGTGTGCAGGTGTGCAGAGGTGCAGGGTGCAGGTGTGAGGGATGCAGGTGTGCAGTGTGCAGGGTGCAGGGTGCAGGTGTGAGGGATGCAGGTGTGCAGGTGTGCAGAGGTGCAGGGTGCAGGTGTGAGGGATGCAGGTGTGCAGTGTGCAGGTGTGCAGGATGCAGGGTGCAGGTGTGAGGGATGCAGGTATGCAGGGTGCAGGTGTGCAGAGGTGCAGGGTGCAGGTGTGAGGGATGCAGGTGTGCAGGGTGCAGGGTGCAGGTGTGAGGGATGCAGGTGTGCAGTGTGCAGGGTGCAGGTGTGAGGGATGCAGGTGTGCAGTGTACAGTGTGCAGGGTGCAGGTGTGAGGGATGCAGGTGTGCAGTGTGCAGGTGTGCAGTGTGCAGTGTGCAGGGTGCAGGGTGCAGGTGTGAGGGATGCAGGTGTGCAGTGTGCAGGGTGCAGAGGTGCTGCCCTGTGCAGCTGGAGCCCAGGGCTCCATCGGGAGCTCCCTCAGAGCAGGATGTCCAGGACTCTGCAGCAGGGGCTGGCTTTGCCCTGTGCTCTGTGCTTGTCAGGTCTTGCTCACCCCTCCCTGCTGCTCCAAACCCGCTGGTAAACTCTGCTGCTGCTGCTGCTGAACCCCTGTTAACCTGCAGGCATTAGAGAAATTGGCTGGAAAGCTCAAATCCTTCTTGGGGGTCAGGAAGAAGAGTCTTACAAACGACAAAGAAGAAAATAGGAGTCAATGAGGCACACAATGGTAGGAGGAAAATATTCTCTTTTACAAAATCCAGTGACTGAGGGAATTCCCAGAGGAAGGAGAGTAAGGTGCTTCCTATGTGACAGTGAATGACAGCTTTTTTGTGTACTGTGCCTTGACAGTTACATTTCCTGGGATTCAAGTGAGAAAGGGGACACTAACTCTTTTCCCAGAGTTATTGCTAACTCACGTCCCAGTTCTTCTCCATTTCCATGTTCCCCATTTCTCATCCAGATCTGCCCCTGCTTCCACTGAATCCTGCACTGGCCTTTGCTGCACAACAAGGTTAGAATGACTAAAAGACCAGAGAAAAAAGGAATGGCCCATCCTTGTGCTCTCTGCCCTAAAAATGAGCACTCCCCGCTCCCCCTGCGGCCCCCGCTGCTGCAGGGATGGATCATCAGCAGTGGAGCCACGATTCCCAGTGGCACAGGGGGCTCAGCGTGGACGCACAGCCACGTGCTGTGGTGCTGTGCTGGCTCTGGGAGCTGTCTGGGGCATTTGCTGTTTGATGGCTTTATGGACCATGGGTCTGCAGTCCCGGACAGGGGCAGCACGCAGCCCAAGGCAGGGCGTGGGGTGCTTTGTGAGGAGTGAGCTCCCACTCCTCCCCGGGAACGCCAGGCCCTCCTCGGGCCCCTGTGACTGCCTCTGGTTTTGCAGTGGTAGCCCTGCCCCAGGGAGCTGCTCTGGCCCTTCACCCTGCGGGGTGGCTGCAGCTGCTCTCAGCAGCAGAAGAGCACACGCTCACAGCACAGCCCGGAGACAGCGAGCAGGGCAGTGCCAGCCTCCCCATCCTGCTTCAGGCACAGCACTGGAAAGGGACAATTACCGCCTGCAGGGTCTGATCCTGGACATTGTGACTCCTGTGTGCATTTTATGGGCTCAGGCCTTTTGACAGCCTGCAGCCACTCCTGCCTGCTCCACTCTCTCCCATGCAAGGATGGGATTTATCCTACCTCATACCTGCTGCAGAATTTTTCATGTTTCCTTCTGATGAAGGACAAAGGGATCTAAAAGGAGCTGGCTAAATGGAATATGCGGGTTTGGAGTGTGTGAGAAGCCTCTTAGGCAGCAGTCAGCGATCTTGGGGTGAGGTTTGGTGAAAGAGCTCTTGTTGGTTTCTTGGAGGTTACAGCTCCTCGCCAGAGCCTCCCCTGCCTCCTTCCCCCAACTCTCTAGTTCAATATCAAGTTTGCTTTTGTCTTGTCTTATTTTTCTTCCCTTTTTCCAGGGAGCCTTGCTGTCTGAATTCCTGGTGGTTTTGATGCCTGATTCACAGCTTTTGGCTTGTGAGGTGCTGCAACAGGGAGGCTGATGCAAGTCCAGCTCTTGTTCTTTAATTCTGTTCTCTAAATTCAGCTTCACGGGGTAACAGATAAAAAACCCCAGCCCTCCCTGCAGGACTCGTGATGGCCTTGATCTTTGTGTTTTTTCAGCTCCAGCCCCATAAACCTTGGAAGCTAACCTTGCAGCTGCATCCTGCTAGGCTCTCCCACACAGGTCAATCTCATTTCTAGTTTTGATTGTTACAGTTTAAAGATAGAATTTCCCTTTCTTGCTTCACAGCATTCAAATGCTAATTAGTTCCCTTAAATGTCTAGGAAGTTATCCCAGTTTACACATATATGGTTTATTAACTCATGTTCATTTCAAACCTGTTCTTTGATGTAGGCTAATGGAATTATTCTTTTAGAATCTCTTTAAGAGGTGACTTCTCTTTCTTTCTTGATGGATAGTGTTTCTCTGAAGCACATTTGTGAGTGTTTGCCTTTGGAAAAAATACTTGCTTTTCACGGGTTAATGCTGAGTACTCCTGGATGTTCATGCAACAGATAAACATTTGTTTTCCATTTGCAGCAACTTACTTTTTAGAGTAAGTTTACTTTTACTCTTGCTGAAAAGAAATTTCTTTTTCCTCCCTTCCCATAGCTAATCAGATGGAACAGACCAGGTTTGCAGAAATACATCTGCCTAGAGAATATGGCCGTGTGAGCCAGCATTTGTTTCCAGCTGTTTTCTTGTCATTAGCTTTTAATTTCAACAACTACCTGCTTGTGCCTCTCCTCTTTTTTCCCCACCTCAGGTATTTCGCGCTGTTATTGTGATTGTCAGGTCTGTTCTGCTTGAAATGTTTCCATCTATGTTGCCATGGTTACAGGTGCCAGAATTGGAAATAAATGAAGGGGGTATCAAGGCACCGGTGTGACTCTGATGGAGGCTTAGCACTAAGATATTAGCTATTATTTTGCTGGATTCCACGATATTTGATGATGGATCCATTTTAATAGAATATTTAAATGCTTGCTTGAATATAGATTGCACTAAAATGGAATTATGTGGAACTGGATTTTAAAGAAATTATTTTTTTTTTCTTTTTAATGAGTACACAGCCTTTGGGACAGTCTGCACGTGAGAGAATAGAGTGTCTAGAACATTTACTGCACAAATGCTCTGAATGTATTTGACTGCATCTACTACTGCAGCATGGATGAGTACTGAGTACAAGTCCACAGAAAAGTTCAAAGAGATAAGAGAAGAAATTTTTAGGAAACAGAGAGCTGCTTCAGAATGGTTTCTTAGGAAAATACTTGGAAATTAGGTGGATGCTGTCTCTCTTATAGTCTGTGTGGCAGTACCACCCGCTTGCAAGTCTTGTGGGAGGTTTCTGGTGATGTGAGGGTTTCTGCAAACCAGAGATCCCATTCTCATTCTCTCTCTTCCATTTCTCATTTTATAGGCTTGAGACTTCCTCGAAAGCTCAGCAAGGTCACTGGAGAAATTCCCAGTGACAACAGTGAGATTTGGATTGAATCTCAGGTCAGCTGTTTAGCCTTTTCCCACATTGTTCAAAGTGATTTTAGTCTGTTTTGAGCTCTCCTCTTTCAGGTTGTCTCGGTCAGTCAGACCCTCTCAGGGGCCACCTATGGGCAATGTGTTCCATGTGTTCTTTAACACATGGCATGGGCACAATATGGGAGCCCTGCTAAATGTCTAAAACAGGCAGTAACATGTCTTGCTGGTCCCAGAGAAAGTTCCTGCTTTCCCTCCCCAGTGAAGGGGTGGCTTTTCCTTTCTTGGTGCTATCTGTCCCCGCTGAAGTCAGCTGAGAAGCTCCTGCTCATGTGAAAGAATTTGTGTGCATGTGTGAATATGCATTTGTTTATACACCCGTACAGTTATGAATGTGCAATTAAATCTTTATCTTTTTGAAGTAGCTTTAAAATAAGCTGTGGCTTTCTATTTTCTGAAATGTTATTTTGAGGCCAGCAGAAAGAGGGCAAAGAGTAGGGTATCCCTCTAGTGTTGACTAGTGACTATAACTGGATGGTGATGGTAACATGAGATTTAACTGAAGATTGAGGTTTTTACAGTAACTCGGTTCAGCATGTCAAATGCAGGAAACTGGAGCAAATGCAGGCAGTTGCTGTATTCATCCTTTCCCTGAATTTGTACCTTCATTTCTCACTCACCTTCCTCTAGGAAACTCTCACTGGGGGCATTCCACCCTCAGCCAGGCCAGAGCCTGTCAGAGTCCATCGGTGCTGAGGTTTTCCCTGGTGCATCCAGTGGAAAATGTGAAGCTCAGCTTCTCCATTATGGTTGTGGCTGCCTTTTGTGTACCTCTGGCATTCAGGGAGGGGCAGAGGCTGCTGTGCTTGCCCTGCTGGAGCAGCTCCTGCAGAGGAGCCAGGGCAGCTCTGCACACCGTGGGCTCTGCAGCCAGCCTGGGGTGCCCTGCTCCTCTCTGAGCTCTGCTCCTCCAGCTGGAGACCCCAAGGCTGAGCACTGCCAAGTGCTTTGTCCTCTGTCCCTCGGTCGGCCTGGGCTGACATTTTCAGCTCTGTGCTGCACACTGTCTGGGGGAAGCTGGGGAACAGCCTCTGCTTTGTCTGAGCCCTCAGCAAACACTCCCAAGTCCCCCAAAGCACGGTGCCGTGTTGGCCTGGGACTGCCACTGCCTGTCTGTAGGCGGGGGACAGTGTGCAGGATGAGAGGAGCTGCACCAGAGCCAGTTCGCACAAACTCTGTAAACAAAGCAGCATCTGTCGGGCTCTCCGGAGCCTTCCCTGGGCACCAGGGCCCCTAATTGTTGTCAAACCGTTGTGTTTTCCTTGACACGGAATATTTTCAGCACGGGGTGACGCCGCTCGCCTCCTGGTGAACGAGCAGAGCTGTGGTTTGGTGCTTGCTCTGGATTTCGGCTCTGGCTGTGCCTGGTGGAAGGCAGCTCCAGGAGCCAGGGCTGCACAGGACAACAACGACAGCTAGTGGCTCACGGAATTCCTCCCAGAAGCGCAGGAACGGGAGGGGAGAGGCCAGCACTCAGGCTGTCCCCGGCTGTCGTTCATGCGCTGGCGGCAGAGGTGCAGGAGGCTGCAAGGGCTCTGGGCCGGGCTCTGTGAGTGCCCTGCCTGGCTGGCAGCACTGGCAGCATCCGCAGGGAGGGCAGGGAGGGCAGGGAGGGCAGCCAGGCAGCTGCTGGCACCCAGGGACGCTGCCTCTGGGTGACTCTGTGCAGCGCAGGGCACTGGGATCACCCTTTATATGCCACCAGACCAGAATTCAGTTCCTGCTGCCTCCCCCAGGGTCCCTTTTGAAAATCCCTGTGCTCTCTTCAGTCCCATAAGGCAGAGAGAGGAGAAGAGCCAGTGGCGTGTCTGTGAGTAAAGCTGATGGAGGCTGGTTTGGGCCCTGGGGCTGTCAGTGACCCAGGGCCAGCTCAGTCAAAACAGATCAAAGCTCAGGTGTAAAACAGGAAGAGCAGAATAAAACATCACTGGCTGGTTTGGGTTGGAAGGGACCTTAAAGACAGCCCAGTGCCACCCCCTGCCATGGCAGGGACACCTCCCCCTGTCCCAGGGGCTCCAGTGTCCAGCCTGGCCTGGGGCACTGCCAGGGATCCAGGGCAGCCCCAGCTGCTCTGGGCACCTGTGCCAGGGCTGCCCACCCTGCCAGGGAACAATTCCTGCCCAATATCTAATCTAAACCCATCCTCCTTCAGCTTAAAGCCATCCCCTGTGTCCTGTCCCTCCATCCTTGTCCCCAGTCCCTCTGCAGCTCTCCTGGAGCCCCTTCAGGCCCTGCAAGGGGCTCTGAGCTCTGCCTGGAGCCTTCCCCCTCCAGGTGAGCCCCCCAGCTCTCCCAGCCTGGCTCCAGCCTGGAGCAGCTCCAGGGCCTCCTCTGGCCCCTCTCCAGCAGCTCCAGGTCTGGCCTGTACAGCAGTGCACACAAGGGCTGAGTTTTGTTTCCTGTGTGCTCTTTGTGGCTCCAGGCATACCCACACACCAGTCTGAAAATCAGTTTTCACTGGTTCAGCTGGTGTGAGGAGAGTCCTGAGCAAGGAGAGCTGAAGATCATCAGCTGAACACCAAATGCAAAAGCTACATCTTGTGTTAACAAGAAGCTAATTGTTTCCAGATGGCCACAAGATAAAATAAGGATGGTTCTCTGCTCAGGGCATCCACTTTGGCTCCAGAGGTCTGCATTGATTTCCTGTGGGAAAACCTTCCAGGTACTCCCAAATCTTCCAGGTATGAAAATGCTTGGTTTTAGCTCCAAAGAATGACTATGTAAGTGCTCAATGCATAGCTGGGTCCTAGCTAGGAGGGAAAAAAAGAGGAATTTCTTTTGCCTTGAGGGGACTATTATGTTTTATATAGCAGGGCATCCTATCAGGAAGGTATCATATCCAAAGCTAAGACAAAAAGAAGGATGCTTTTTGTGTTAAGCAACTTTACAAGTGCAGTTATAGGGGGTTTTTGTCTTCTATTCTGCCTGGAAACATAAACAGTTTTAGTAATTTCTGCTGCGTGTTAGTAGGTGGCAGTCTTGATCAAGTTTTGAAGCAGTGAAGTTCCTCCATCCCTCCCTGGGGCTGGGCACGCTCGGGCTGCCTCCCCCGGGGCCATGCAGGGGGGATCTGAGCCCCTGCCCTGCCCGGGGCGCCCTGGGCCGTGCACGGCTCACACCTGGGAGCCCCGATGGTTTCTAAGGGACCTGCTGGAACTGCAGTCCCACAGAGGGGTGCATCAGCAGGGTTAAGGTGTAGATGGTGATTTTTAGCAGTAATTGCTCCATCTGAGCCCTTCCTATAAGCACCTTACTGGTTCTGGCTCTGCCTCTTGCCTGTAAGCATGGATGAAGTCATTTCCCTGTTCTGGAGGATGGCTCTGGGCTATGTGGCAGTGAACTGTGGACTGGGCCCTTGGGCTGCTCTGAAAACTGGGCACACTGCTGCCACAGCATCTTTCCTCTCTCGGCTGAATCGTCCTCGGGTCTGGGCTGGCCTCCATGTCTGCAAGGAGGAAAGGGGAGGCCTTTCTGCTCTGGGTTGAAAGCCCTGCTGTGCTCCTGCTTGGCCTCCTTCCCAGCCTGGTTTGTCTCTAGCAATGGCCAGGTCACCTTTCTTGGATCCCAAAGCTGATGGCTTTGTTTATCATCCCAGTAAGTCTCTCAGAAGGCTTAGCCAAGAGAGATGACTTGCATGTGAGCCCACCAAAAGAAAGTATTTTTAAAAGCAGTCATTACAGACAGAGTAGAGCACAGGTGATGGGCAGTACGCTTCTTTCCGAGCAGCTTTATGTACCTGGAATATCACTCCATTAAACTGCCCCGAGTGTTGTAACAGTCATCTGGTGGGTTGCAGGGAAGTGCTATTTTCAGCACAGCATTAATCTAAGTGGACATTTCCCAGGTTTTAAAATATTGATTCCTCTGTGCGGCCTGCAGCCTGAGCGATCCGTGGCTGCAGGAGCTTGGATGCAGCCCTGAGGCAGGCTTGGGTCGGGGCTGTGGGCACAGCCAGCCCTGCCCTGCAGGCAGGACCAGGCTGTGTTAAGCGTGTGCTGCTGTGGTGTGGAGGGCAGGCAGAGGCGGCTCTGACTCCTTCTCTTTCCTCCTGATGGAGCCTCCTCTTGGAAGCTCTGTCAGAAAAAAATGGATTGACTCAAATCCTGCAGGCTCAGGCAAAGCCACAGGGCTCTTAATAAAGATTCCAAGCCATGAGGGACATCTGGTCTGGCCTTTCCTCCTTGGGCAGCATGAAAATGGGACTGGACCTGCTCCCAGATTCTCCTCTCCTCAGCTGGAGTACCTGCTGTGTGATTTCTTTTTCTTAACCAGCTGCTGAGGAATTTTGGGCCATCCTCTGATTGCTACAAAAAATTGGAGTGGGGAGCAGAGGGTAAAATAATAATGGACAAATGAACAAAAAGTATAGTATGAATCCCTGCTTGCTGGATAAATGTACACAGTGTAACTCACTTTGCACAGCACTGCAAAGCTCTTCCCTTTCCAAAGGGCTGATGGAAGTTACCAGGTCTTGAGGCAGATTGCAGAAGTCCTCTGAGAAGGCAGTGTCTGCCTCTGAGAAATAAGGCCTCCGCTGTTTGTTTCTGCCTTGCTCTCTTTGTTTTGGGAAAGTTTTCCAACAGAAGCGTTTTAATGGGAATAACTCTTGACCTGTCGCAGCCATCCATGGATCTTTTTGGGGGTTGCTGGTGTGTTTGTAACGTGACTGTTGGGGGCTGTGCCAAGCAGGAAAAACTGTTTTCAGGTGTCTGAGGATTTGGCTTTGGGATGGAGCGTGGTCTCTTTAGCAGAGTGGTCAGGCTGTGGGGTGACCCAGAGGCTGTCAGCACCCCGGCAGCCGTGCAGGACCTGCTGCCAGCCTGCCCTGCAGCCCAGCCCGGGGAGACGGGGCAGGAGCACAAGGGCCAGCTGTGCAGGGCCAGCTGTGCAGGGCCAGCTGTGCAGGGCCAGCTGTGCAGGGCCAGCTGAGCCCGGGAGCAGCACAGGGAGCAGCTCTGGTCTCCTGGAGACATGCCAGCCTGGGCTGTGGCCCTGGCAGAGTGAAGGCTCCCTGCTCACAGAGGCTCCAGCCTGCCTCAGCGTCAGGGCCAGATTGTGCTGCTGCCATAAAAAGGGCAGGATTTATGGCTGTGCTGCAAGAACCGGGTGGTAAAAGTTTTATGGACTTCTGGTGGGAGCCAGAGCTCCAGGGAAGCTGTAAATCCTGAAGCAGTGTCTGCAGCCTTCTAAAGGCAGAGCGTGTCAGGGATTGCAGCCGTGATTGCTTTAAATCCCAGCAGTGATGCCCAGAGCACACAAACCCACCCTGGCCCTGCCTGTGCCGTGCCTGTGGAGCCACGAGATGGCACCTGCTCCTCGTTTTACTCTGAATTTGCTTTTCCCTGCCTCAGCTTGTCAGCTGCTGTGAACGCTAACAGTCTGGACGCCTGGGTGTTACTCGTTTCATTCTGAGTTAATAGTTTTCTGTTTTAATTTGCTGATAATTTGGTAATGCTAAAAAGCCCTGAAAGTAATGCAGTAGACTCTGCTGTGACCCACAACTACTGTTACAGTTATTTGTAACAGAAACCCCTTTGGGAAAGAGAACTTGCACCCAATATATAAATATTTTAATGGCATCTAATGGAATTTAAAAAAAAAAAACTTCCAAGCATGTTAAAATCCTGCTTTAATATCCAGCATCATTAAATGTGTGTGATTACAGGAACATATTTAAATCCAGAGTGATGGGGAATTATTCCAAACCACTCAAACCTCCTCCAGGAAAACCTTAGCAGAGAGCTGCTGCTGACCCTGTGACAGAACAGAGGGGGTGGTGGGGGCTGTTCTTTGGGAACCCTAGAAATGATAAACTAAATTGGAATAATTAATTCAACACCACAGGTTCATCTCCAGATACGATGATAAATACATAAGACACAAATGACACAGGGTGTGGAGGAGACTAGGGACTCTGCTGAATCTATCTGAACTGGCTGGTCTGCATAAAACTGCCTCTACATCTCAGATTTTCATCCACAGAGCTTTTTTTCCAAAGGGTTTGTTTTTCCCTTTGGGGGTCAGAGGCTAAAGGTGGGCGTTTGCAGCTTCAAAGTTTCTTTTCTTCCCACTCATGGGGAGAGCAGTGTCTCTTCCAAGGCAGGCTGCACCCTGCCTCTGGCTCCTGGCCCTCCTGCCGTGTCCCAGCATCATTTCCGTGCTGTTTGCTCCAACTGCTTGGCATCTGCTTTGCTTCCTGAAAGGCAGCTGGAGCTGAGTCAGTCCTGCTTGCGCTGAGTGTTCCACGCTTACACACTGAGCTCATTCATTGCTGAATTCTCTGGTTTCTGCACAAAGGTCTCTTTCCTGGATTTAGTTTGGCTTTTTATGCAGTCCTCTGTCATTTCAGAGCTCCTTTTCAGGAATTTTCAGCCTGATGCTCCAGGTAAAGGGAATTTTCTGTGGGAAAAACTGGTGCTTACACTCGGTAGATGGCTTCAGCTTGCCCATGGCTCTGCCCATAGTGGGGCAGGGTTTCCCCCACTGCCTGCAGGCTCTCCAGCAGCAACGCCAGAGTGTGCTCCTGTCTTTCCCCACCTGATGAATTTCCCAGCTATGAATGACTCTGTTGGGTGTGGGAGACCGTGTCCATGTCCTGTTCCCAGAGCTGCTTGTGCCCATCAGAGGCAGTGGGATTAAACTGAAATGGAAGCTTTCTGCCTTGCACAGCAGTGTTTTTATTGAAACTGCAAATCTGCAAAATGGGGTGCAGTTGCCAAAATGTCTTGTGTTGTTCTTCATTTCAATTCAGACCAGCAAACCCAAATTCCAGGTCTGACTGGACGGTGATGTTTTAATTTCTAACATTTTCCTTCCATTTTAATTGGGAAATCTCATCCCATAGCTTTAAGAAGCTGTTATTAAATTTAAAACATCATAAGTGTTCTGGAAAAAAAAACCCAACCTAATAGTTCAGTCTGTAAAAACACTCTCCTTTTTGGAAACTGCATTTGTCCATCTCCACATCAAATTTCTGAAAAGCTCTCCTCCTGCCTGGAATGAGTGTGCTGAGCTGCTCACAGCCCAAAGTCCCCTTCTGCTGCCCGTGCTCCTTGGCATGGTCAAGGCAGGGTTTTGCTGGTTTGGTGCCACGAAGGGGCCTGTGCAGACAGGTTTGTTGGTTTGTTTGTTGGTTTGTTTCTTCAGCTCAGGGTTCCTACTAAAGGGTGCCAGCAATGTTAAGTAATGAAATCTGCTAATACAGTGGGATAAATTCTACAGACAAATTAAACCAAAAAGAGTACAGAGTAGGGTCATATGAATATTTAATGTAAAGGCATGGATTATGTTGTCCTGGAGACAGCTGTCAGAGGCACTCTGAAGCCACATGTGGCTTGTGATAGGTAGGCAGAGGCAGCTTTAGCCACGAGTTCAGGCTCCTCTAAAAACTCCCTCCAGGGACCCCTTTGAAGTGGTAAAATTTTATGACTAGCTAAAAAAATCAGAGGTCTGCAGCCAAAAATAAGTACTGTTGTATTTCCTCTGTGCCCTTTTGAAGTGGACATCACATGTATTTTTAACCCTTCTTCTCCAAGAGGAAGGTGAGCTAACGTGGCCTGGGAGGAAAGTGCCAGGTGCTGATGCCAAGGAAGCCTTGGCAGCAGGGCCCAGGTGGCCTCGGAGCAGTGGGGCAGAGGGGAGCTCCTGGAGCAGTGCCAGGGCTGTGGAGCAGTGCCTGCCCATCTCTGCCCTTCCTCCCCAGCCCTTTGCTCACCTGGCCCATCTCAGGCTGTGGAGCAGTGCCAGGGCTGGTCTGGCTGGGCAGTGCCAGGGCTGTGGAGCAGTGCCTGCCCATCGCTGCTCCTCCTCCTCTGCTCACCTGGCCCGTCTCAGGGCTGCTCTGGCTGTGTGAGGTGGGAGCCCCAGGTGAGCGTGGGCAGGAGCCTCCCACGGGACAGAGAGCCCTGAAGGGCAGAGGGGAGGCTGCAGAAGAGGGGTGGCCCAGCAGAGGGTCTCGGTGGCCTGCCCACTGCACTCAGTCAGCTGCAAGGTCGTTTCCAGCGCCCAGAGCTGTGCTCCCAGCAGCGCAGGATGCCTGGGTGTGGGTGGGGATGGTGGCACTGTGGAATCCGAGTTCCTGCCGGCCAGCTCCTGTTGCAGCCTCTCTCATCAGTCAGGAAATGCAGCCCAGAGCAGAAGGTTTCCTGCTGGGAACTCAGGGCTGTGTCTAATGCAGCTCCCTGATTGAGTTTGGACTGATGTAAGCAGCCAGCAGCACTGTGCCTCAGTAGGACCTTCCCCGAGGAAAGAGCTCCAGTCGCTGGGGGCTCAGATCCCTCTCTGGGGGGATGCACCCAGTCCAAGCCGTGCACAAGTCTCCAGTGTCTCGGGCAGTTGTCCCAGGTCAGCCTCGCCAGCCCACCACTGGCAGGGGCTTGGCTGGCACCTTGTGCAAACCGGGTTTGGGGGAGGAAGTTGAAAGTAGCAACTTGGAGTTAAAAGAGTCTTGAGTAATTCCAACAATGGCAACTTAGGATCTACATGTCCAGGAAGTTTTATCCTGCCAGAGACATCTGTGTTTTTCACTCTGCTGGGATTTATTTTCAATCATTTTTCTCATTAAAAAAATGTGTGTATCTCATTATGTCTTGATATCTGAGCCAGCATTTAATTCTCTGATTACATATGGTCGGTACAGCATGTGCCATTACACCCACCAAAATAGTGAAATGACAGTTCCCTTTGCAAAGTAGAAGACTAGAAATAACTTTCTGCTGAGAGATGCTATTAATTTTTCTCTCTTTTTTTTTTCTTTTTTTTTTTCCTAATAAAAGCGAATATATAAGTGGCCGTGATTCAGATCTCAAAGTGTTTTCTGACTAGTCTGTGACTTGTATAAGGGCTGCACTGCAGCTTTGATATTTATGGTATATTATACCCACGTAAGAGTTATTTTAAAAGGCTACAAGAACTATCTGCTTCTTGTTTTATGTATTATTTATCAGTCTCTTATTCTTTCCTTTATGCCACAGATTTTTATTTTTTTCTCAGTCTCTCCCCTTGCTGTGGCAGAGCCCCAGGCCTGCTGTGAGTGCCCTGGGGGATGTTTGCAGCTGGGCTGTGCCCCTGCCCGGGCTGTGCCCTGCTCCCTGAGCTGTAGGTGGCCCTGGCAGCTCTTCCTCGGGAGCCTTTCTGACAGCACCCACACTCCTCACTGTCGTTGTTCAAACTCCTCTGCTGCTGTTCACCTTGTGTAAATTTCTCCTTCCCTTTAGCATTTCCTGCACCTTAGGAGAGCTGTCCTCTCCCTCACCCAGAAAATCTCTCCTGGTCTGTGGGAAGGACTCAGAGCTGCTGTGGAGGCAGGGAAAGGCAGCAGCAGGCTTCTTCCCTGGCTGGAGCACAGAGCCTGGAACCAGCACTGCAGCCCAGCAGCACCAGCTGTGGGGCCAAAGCAGCTCCCAGCAGCCCAGGGCAATAAATGCCCATCTGCCACGCACAAGTGCAGCTTGCTGCTGCTGCTGCAGTGCCAGAGATCCAGGAGGGGCTTTGTGGGTGGACAGTTTCCCTCCACTTAGGATGGAGGAGGAATATTTAATAGAAATTTAGAAATAATTTTTTAAAAGTGCAGCCTCTTATTTCTTCATTTTCCTTGTTAATTATGTCTCCTGGCATGCACTTGCAGGAGAAACCAACCAGCTGCCAGCTCCTGCCTCTGCTGCCCCGTGCCTGATTCAGTCCTTGGAAGGTGTTAGTGCTGCTCGTCCCAAACACGAGGCAGCTCCTGCGGGCACGGGCTGCTGCAGCAGAGCCACGGCACCCTGCTCTGTGCTGGGGAGCCCCAGCAGGGCTCTGGGGCTCAGCTGGGCCAGGGCAGCACCAGGGCCCCCTTCATCGTGCTGTGTTCCTGCACTGACAGGGCCATCTGTGCATTTTGTCAAAGCTCCAGTGCCCTGTTTGGTTGCCTTTAGCTCCCTGCTGTAGGCCAGGCATTGAATGTTGCTCCTGGAGATAACAAAGAACCAGCTCTACATTCACCCAAAAGGTAGCAGTTGCAGTTTAATATTATTTTTCCCTTATTGCTTTTTTCCTCCTCTTTCCACGTGAAGCTGATGAAATCCCTTTGAGCATCTGTTTCCTTCCATCACCATTTTGTCAGAGCAATTCTTTGCAAACCCGTTGTGCTGGTTACCCTGGGTCTGCCTGTGCTTATTGCTGTGCTGGTCGGGCAGGGACTGAACTGTTTTCCAAGGGGAAGGCTCAGTCACCAGCATGAATCACGTGGAAAAGATGTGTGACAGCCAGCCCAAAAGCCATTGCAAGCCTCATCCTGGCAGGGCTGTTTATTCCAATACCCTTTGGTGGGTGGATCTCGACACGAAAGACGAGCCCAGGAAATGGGTGGGTGTTTGTTCAAAGGAAAGGCCAAATGTGCTTTCCAGCAGGGCTCACCTGTCAGGGTGTCACTTTCTGTGATCTGTTTTGTAGCCTGTCCCTGCTCTTTGAAGCCTCAATATTGAAGGCTTTTCCCCTGATGCTGCTGATGTGCCTGGAACGTGGTCCCACATCTGTCACTCTCTGTGTGTGTTACAGTCTGTGGTGACGCGCCCTTTCTACTTTTTCTAGCAGGTAGTTTTTAAATTAAAGAAAAGGCAGACTTCTTAGCAGAGCTTGGTTATTCATCAATATTATTAGATTCTCCCTTCCCTCTCCTGACGCTAGGAATAGAAACCTATGAAATTACTGTGGAGGATGAGCTCTTAAAACAAAGCACCAAGTAAGGAGGATGGGAAAAACCCATCCAGCTGAAGTGCAGAAAGAGAGGTACCAGTGGAGGGGAGTTCTGCACTGAATACTGGGTGTGTAAGCTGGCAGGACCTGGCAGGGGAGAGGCAGGGAGGGGATGCCATGGGCCTGCCCCAGGCCAGTGCTGGGGGCTCACTCCTTCCCGGAGCAAGGCTGGTCATGGAAGGGAAGCAGCTGGCTGGACCTCACCCGGCAGGGGCTAACAGGAGCTTTTGAGAAGTGAGCTTTTGAGAAATGTATTTGATTTTTTCCTTGCTTCCAAAGCAGAGGCTTGCAAACACCAAGAGAAAAGGCCATGCCTTCTTAAATCGTGGAGGAATAGTTCTGTGTCACATTGCAGGGGCACAAACACCTGGCTCCTGTAAGGCTATTTGCAGATGGGGTTGTGTTCCAGCTGGTTTGCCCAAAAAGAGCTGGGGAGCTCAGGCAGCTGCAGAAACCTCTGCGCTGGCAGCACCTCAATGCCAACAGCCCTCACCAGCAGGGTCAACCCTCCTGGTTTTATCCTGGAGGGTGTTTGCTTGCTGAGCAGCCTTGGGAAAGGAGCTTGGCACCACAGGAGTGCTTTCTCTACAGTCTGTTCATCGTTCATCCCTCCTGGGCAGGTTCACTGCCAGTGGGAGGCTTGAAGGAATGAGACCTGCCCTCGGGGCTGCACCCGGGCTGCTGGGAGCTGGAGCCAGAGCTGGCTGGGGGAGAGGCACTCGAGTTCCCATTTCTCCCAGTCGCAGCCACGGGTGGCTCTCCAGTAAGAGCCTGTGTCTGTCTCTGGGAGGTGCTTGTCAGCCTGCCCCAGCACCAAGCTGGGAGCCTTCTTGTGCAGCGCCCTGTGTCCCGTTCAGTGAGGAGAGGAGCAGAAAAGCAGCCCTGGCTCCAAGCCCGTCAGAATTGCAAACACAGGAGAGGGGCTCACCAGGGCAGCACAGGAGCTGTCACAGGTGCTGTGATCCCACCTGTGCTGCAGGTACAAATGGACAGGTCTTGGGCATGAAGGAGGAGCTGGAAAACCTGCAAAGTGCAAATGCCCCCTGCAGCAGAGCCTGCCCCTCCAGCCAGCACAGGGAGAGCAGCTCCCACCCTTCAGCTCTGCTTTCCACCAGCCACGGCTTTGTGGAAACACAGCTGCTGTTATGGTTCTGCTGCAAACACAGGGCTTGCAGACGTGTCACCGCCTAGAAAACTCCTGGGCTTCCCAGGCAGTTATTGTGCTGGCTTTCCCCACCTTCCTGGCGTGGGTTAATAAGGGCACCGGGCGCTGGATGAGAAGACGCGCAGCTTTTCTCTTGGCAGTTTTCACAGGCACAAGGTTCACCTGTGGTTCAGCGTTTAACTAAAATTAAGGCTGACAGCTTTTCCCTATAAATTAAATTAATGAGATGTTTGAACCACTGCTAAATTACTTGTGCAGATCTTTGCTGTTTGACATTGTCTCTGGGCTTCCTTCCCACAGCCCTCGCAGCCCGTGCCTTGCTGGGATCAAGGGCTGGTCATCACTGCCTCGCCGTGCTGGGAGAGGTGGCCACACTGGCCTTCAGAGAGCCACTCCACTGCAGGGGAGAAAGTTTACTTAACAAAAGAAAAAAACCAGCAAGAAAAAGACAAGCAGTGCTGCTGTTGTGGGCTGGCAGGGGTTTTGCTGTGTTAGCCCGAGGGTGCTGCTCAGCAGCAGGGCTGTCCCACGCTGCTCGTGTCCTGGCTGCTCCTCTCCACTTTGCCCATGCCCACGAGCTTTTCACTGTGACCTGCTCAGCTCCTCCCGCGCAGGCACCACAGCAGCTGTCACCCTGCCCCTGTCGCCCAGGCACCACAGCAGCTGTCACCCTGCCCCTGTCGCCAGCGTTCAGCCCTTCTGCAGCTGGAACGGGCTGGGTCAGCAGGGGCAGCTGGTAGCACTGATGAGCTCACTTGGCCGAGCGGGATAAGCGATGTCCTGGGCAGAAGCAGGAGCATTCCCTCAGCAGAGCCCCGGTGGGGGGCAGTTTGCCTGCACCATCAGCTGCTGGGGCTCAGTCCAGTTTGGAATCAGCTTGGAGAGGAATCGCCAAGGAGGAGACCTTGATAATTATGGGAAGCCTGTCTGGGATAATCGTGTAGCTCTGGAAGGGTAGGAGGGTGGGTAAGAGGTGAGGCTGTTTCATCTTCAAGAAATGCAGGGTTTAAAAAGGAACTTCTGCTTTGTGGAGAAAGCAGAGTGAGTTATTTAATAACAGCAGCCTTGTAGGAGACAAGCTTTTTAAGAGCAGAAATTGAAGCTGGTTTGATTTGGTAAAGCCCCCTGAGCTCTTCCTTTGCTGCTGCTTTGCAGAGAAGGACTTTTCTTCCTTCCAGCACAGCTCCCTGAAGCAGAGGAAACAGGCATTGTGACCTGGGAGCTGTGGTTGCCCAGCTGAGAGGAGAGAGCACATTAGCTCTTTGTTGCCTGAAAATTAATCTCAGCAAGTATCACTGGCAGAGGAGTTAATAGCTGTAAAACAGATAAGAAAGCTAAGTGCAGGTAGGGAGGCTATTTTGCACACACATCGTCAGAGAGTTTTAGCTGTGGTCTGATACCTCAAGGAGCTAGGTATTTCAGTGCTGTTTGTGGCCAAAATATGTGGTTCATAGTTAAAACTCTGTTTGCTTTAAAGGGTTTTTAAGCATTGTTTTAAAAATACCATCTTTTTCATTTTCTCTGGTGCCATGTTCTGTTTAATGCAGGCACAATGCAGGGAATGTCAGAAGAAGCAGATTAGAGATTATCTGGAGCAAAATATGACAAAAAAGACTATATAATGGGGACATGGCCTGTAAACCTTGCAGCTCTCCCTGACAGGTTGAGAGAGGCTGAGCAGGGGGACATGAGCGAGGTGACAGGGACAAGGAGAGAGAGGCCAAGGCAGGTGCTGATGGGATGCACACGTGGATTCAGCTCTACGAGCACAGTGCATTTGCTGGGGCTCTGTGAGTTGTCTCTGTCTGGGGCACCAGTTTGAATGTCACCCCACAGTTCTGAGCTGGCCAGCTGCTGTGTAATTCTTGGCACAAAGATGCTTTGGGCAGGCTTGGCTCATCTTGGCCTCTTGGGCTGATGCAGTGTTTCCTCAGGATTGAGTTTTGTGCCCTTTCCTGTTTGCGTTTTCATCTGAGATTTACAGCAAACAACAATGAGAGATGCCAGAGGGCAACTTTTCAATTCTTAGCAAAATAAAAATATGTGCCAGGGTTCATGCATATATTCATGTGGACACCTGTGTTATGGAAACGCATTTCCTTTGCTATTTGTGATCTATTTACTTGAACCACTCTAAAATTCAACTAATGCATAATACTGAAAATTCTCCTGTGGAGTGGGTAGAAAACGTGAAACTTTATTTCGTGCTGGGAAATTCTGCACTATACATTTGCCACTTTTCCCTTCAAGCTCTTCCAGCATGGAGCCTTACCCTTGCCAGGCTCTGGTGCAAACCCAAGGAGTCTCAAGAGCCTCTGACCAGAGCAAAGCCTTAGGGGTCAATATTTGTTCATGAACCATATTCCTGGGCAATTCCATTTCCCACCTAGTACTGAGTTTACCTTAATGTCTTGTCTGGTTACTTAATATTTTCCATTTGACTAGAGCTCTGCCAGGGAGCTCTCAGCCCCCCTGGACCTTTCCCTGGGAGCTGGGGAGCTGGAGCTTTAGTGCTGTGGACCTCTGACAGGCTGTTGGGCAGAGAGGCACAGTGGGGAGCAGCAGGACCTTCCCCACGGGGTGATGCCTGGTGGGAGCTGTGCCGAGGTCCTGACTCACTGCTCAGCCACCCTGGTGTTTGCCTCCTCCAATTTAAGATGTGTCTGAAATGCAGCTCTCAGCACACGTGCAGAACTTGCTGCTGCACCCATCAGCCTGAGCCAGACCTGAGGGGAAGAGCAGCAATCGAGGGGGGCTATGGAGTCAGAGCCAGGGAAGGACACCAGGGAAAGTGAATAACCCACCTCTGCTTTGGGGTCACAAAGCTCTCTGCTTTGGGGTCACAAAGCTCTCTGCTTTGGGGTCACAAAGCTCTCTGCTTTGGGGTCACAAAGCTCTCTGCTTTGGGGTCCCATTGCCACCCGTGTCCTGCGGGCACAGGGCCTGGCATGAGGGTTTTGCTCCAAAACCACATTTGTGTGAGGAGCCTGTGGTGCAGCCCGAGCTCGCACCGTTCAGGACTAATGGAGAAAATCAGGAGTTTTGTTCTGTGAAATCACAGAGCACTGAGCCCATGGAAACTTGCCCCATTGCTGCAGGGAGCTTGAGACAATGGCACTGTTTTGATCTCCAGCCAAGCCCGGGTTTGAGGTCTCTTACCTGTGAAAAATAAATACATTAAAATATTAGAAGGTACCATGCTGGTAATTGATTCTTCCAAGAATATTTTTCCCAAAGCTTAAACCATTTCCAATAGCAAGAAGTTATAATAGAGCCTAAGTGTATTTATGAAGTGAAATCATTAACAATGGATTAGCCAGTAGAATCCAATTTCCTTTTCCATCAGTGATGCTAACACAGACTGGAATTTCATTGATGTACTGGGCATCATCGTCATCCTCTTAACTGAGAGAAAAATTATATTTGCCATTCTCCAGTGGCTGCACTTCACAGGAAAAATGGCATCTTATACAGAGGATCAAGCCAGAATCTTAATGGAGAAGGTATTTACAAGAAAATAAATGTGCACATAAATATTTCACAGGCATCTCATACGTGCATTGTGTTTCATTATGTTTAATGTATGAACCTAACCATTTTACTTGTGTGAATTTTTTCCTCTTAAGCAACGTCTTGAGGAGTTTAATGTAGAGAAATAAATTTGTGTGAATGTCTGTAGTGCTTTATAAGATAATACATGGGAGAGGTAGAGGAATCCTTCTCCTAGGACTCCTTTTCCTTAAAGAGCTTACCTCTCTGTAAGTACTGAGTAGTAAAATCTGTGTGTTGGAAGCTTTGGTCCCTGCTTTTTTTCTCCACGCTCTGAGCCCTGCAGTGCTCTCCCTGTGCCCTGAGAGGAGAGGCATGAGCTCCAGCAGTGGGCTGCACTGGCAGGGCTGGGTTTGGGTACCAGTTTTAGTCCAGCAGGCCACAGTGCCTCAGCAGAGCAGGGCCCAGGGCTCTCCTGGGCGCCCGGCTGCTCCGCAGCTCACTGCTCCCTCCTCCCAGCCCCTCGGGAAATACAACAGCAGAGATTTCTTGTAGGGCTCCTTGAGGCTCCTCTCTCTGGAAAAAAGTCTTAGTTCAAGATTCTGCTTCTCGATGCAGTGCTCTGCCTGTTCCCCCTCGCCCCCGATGCAGTGCCAGCGTTGTCACAGCGTTGTCCCAGCCGTGCCGGGGCTCGGGGCCGTGGTGGTGGAGGTGTCCCTGAGCTGGGCACTGAGCAGGCTGCTGGCTCTGCAGAGGGGCTGTGCCACGCAGGGTGGGCACTGTCCCCACTGCCCTAGAACAGGGGGCTGCAGGCTCTTGTGCCTCTGCCACCTGTGTTTATTCGCATGCTGTGCTGCTTAAGCCTTTCCTCTCTCAATTTTCCCCTGCCAGAATAATAGGATTCAGGGAAAAGTCCCGGGAGTTGCTGATGGCCAGGAAAGTCAGCTGCTGTGCTCCTGGGGGATGTGCTGGTGTAATTCCATGTGCAGCCAGGGAGGTACCAGCTGTCTTTTGCTGAGCTGTTATCAGGGCTCTTTCCATAAAGAGAACATTTCTCTTTAGAGATGACAGCAGACCACTGTCTCAAACCAAAATGAAACACTAGATTTTGACCCTAGTGATATAACAAGACAGTGATTGATACCAAGCAAAAAACCCCAACACTTTATTTAGGAAAAAGTAATTTTTGGGAATGTTATTTTTAAAAGGAAGGCATAGAAAGTTTAAATAGAAAGCAAACTGTAGCTTTTAATAAAATCAGTGTTGCTTTTCCTCCCTATTAAGAATCCCCAAACCAATTTCTCAACCAGCTCAAGGTGACCAAAGGTAATTCAAATAGAAGTTTAGACCAGATTGCATTTGGACTTGTCCTGGGCATTAATACATGCAACCATGATATTTTCTCATTGTGTGAACCCTAGAGAGAAAAGCTAGGCTGTTGGGTTTTTTTTAAATGCTGGTGCTAAAATTATCTGCTAGTTTTGAACATTTCTGTAATGATAGTTGCAGTGTTAACTCCCACAGCCACCTCTCCCACCGCCACAGGAGCTGGGGAGCCACGTGGCTGGGTTTGTAGTGCGCCAGATCAGCTCAGACTGTGCACGAAGGAGGCTTTGCTCCAGTAAACCACAGCGTTTGCCTCTGTCACCCGCTCAGGAGAGGGCTGGAGGAGATGGTGGTCACAGGGAGAGTCAGTAGAAGAGGTCAGTCCTCAGTGCTTCTGCCTTCTGACAGGGGGGTCAAATAAAAGCTGGAGCTGCAGATCAGGTTTAGCAGGAGCTTTATTCCTCACCTTCAGGTAGTGCATGATGTAGGCAGCACGTGATGCCAGGTAACAGTGGCCTGTTTCCCTGGATCAGCACTCTGGTTCCGTTTGGGAGAAATTCATAAAATTCTGCACAGACAGGCAGCACTGAGCTTCAAGCTGCACTCTGCAGTCGCTGCAGTTTGTGCAGAGCTGGGCTCTGGCGTTCCCCCTGCAGCCGCGCAGGACACCCCTGCAGCCGCGCAGGACACCCCTGCAGCCGCGCAGGACACCCCTGCAGCCGTGCAGCACACCCCTGCAGCCGTGCAGGACACCCCTGCAGCCGTGCAGCCTGCGCGGCAGCGCCGGTGCGGTGTGTGACCGCTGCCCCGACAGCGCGGGGCTGGGCCAGCAGCAGCACCGAGCACGGGGTCTGGAACACGAGATCACTGTCTGGGCTCCGGGCGGGCTGCAGGGCCATCAGCAGGGCGGCAGCAGGGCCACCATCCCAGCCCGGCTGCTGCTCCGAGTGCCCGTGGCCAGCACCCCTGAGCATCCCTGCGGCAGCGGGGCTGGGCTGGGCTGGGCTGAGCCGGGCTGAGCTGAGCCGAGCTGAGCCGAGCTGGGCTGGGCTGAGCTGAGCTGAGCCGGGCTGAGCTGAGCTGAGCTGAGCTGAGCTGAGCCGAGCCGAGCCGAGCCGGGCCGGGCCGGGCTGGCCACGCTGGCAGGGAATGCCCAGCTCCATCCCCAGGGGAGGCTGCACTCCCAGACTGGGCTGCAGACGGGCAATCTCCCTCTGGGCTGGGAGAGGGGCAGCTCTGCACAGGGGACAGCGGGAGGCACAGTTACAGCCCAAAGCATGAGAGAAAACTGACCAAGAAGGAGCCGATGAAGGAGAGAGGCTGCCTGTGCAGAGGCAGCTGAGGGTGAGATGAGCTCAGAGCAGTGTGTTTTCCCATCCAGGTGGTCTGGGGGCACTCGAGGATGGGATGAGTGGGCTGGGATGCTCAGAGAACACCGTGAGCCCACATGCAGTTCTGCCTTGGAGCAGCCCCTTCCAGTGCTTAAATACATGCTCTGGGGATTCAGGCTGCTGGCTGCGATTCCCTGTTTCTCCAAAGGAGACTCGGGAGCCCTAAGACAAAACCAGTTGTCTTGAACAGCCCATCCTGCAACTAGAAAAGAAATCTGTTTTGTGATTAAGTTATTCCAATCAGAATGTGCCATATGCAGCTTTTCCCAATGGGATGCAGCCAGCAGATGCATTGGCAGCCCCTTCTCCGCCACCCCCTGCAGCTCACATTGGGTGAGACAAATGCCCATGAACCAAATAACAACCGTGCTTTGAAATTCGGGCCAGTCTCTGCTCTGCCCGTGCAGCTGAGGCTCTGGCGTTGTCTGAGAGGAAATGTCAGACACACAGGAAACCTGCAGGGCAGGGCCTTGAGTGCATGTCTCATTTTGTACTGGTGCTGTAATGAGTGGGTCATGCTGGAATAAGAGCAGTGAAGTAGAAGAATGTTGAAATGTATGCTCCACTGGGGTGGGCTGGAAGTTGAATATATGGAATTAGGGACGGAGTTTTAGGAGAGGGTCCATGGCTGAAGGATGGGGTGGTGAGAGCTTTCTGATATTTTTTTTATTCTTCCATCACCTACGGAATACCAGAAGGTCACAGGTGGAGGGAATTCTCAGTGCTGAGACTCAGCTCTTAGTGTGATGGTTCTGTCTTGCACATTAATACCAAACACTATGTGGAAAAATTATTCTGTTTAGAAAAGCATCAAACCTATCTCCAGAGAACAATGCATCAAGACTGCTCTGGCATTTCTGAAGTGCCTTCATACTCATTAGATTAAATGATATGAGTGACTTTTTGTCTATCAAACGCTGCAGAGCCTTCTCCCTTTGCCTGCTGCTCATCAGTAGTGTCTGGGTTTGCAGTCCTCCTAACGTGTTATGTTTGGCTTGTCTGCTTTTAAGCCTTTTGTTATAGAAAATGAGGAGTATTGCTGGGCTAACTCTGGTTCACAAATTCTGCAGGCTGTGTTCATTTACAAGTCAAAAGGATAAATGAAATTGGGTTGGGACAATAAGTGTGCAAGGGACGGTGGAAGGTGGCACCCTGGCAGGGCAGGCTGGCAGAGCTGCCCTGGGCAATGGCACACACCAGCCCTGCGTGCCAGCCTGCTCCTGGATGGGGGAAGGGGGCATCCTGGCAGGGCAGGGGCTGGCAGAGCTGCCCTGGGCAGTGCCACACACCAGCCCTGCGTGCCAGCCTGCTGCCAGCTCTTGCTGTGCCCCAGCCCTCAGTCCCCTCCGCGCTCCTGCGCGAGCTCCCCACCAAGTTCAACCCCGAGCTGCTTTTAGAGGAGCTAACAGAGTTCTGGTTTGGGCAGCTATTTAGTTTTTAAAACTAGAAACTGTCTTTTCCCAAAGTGAAGGTGGAAGGAAAAGGAGGCAGAGAAGGCCCCTGGCCCCTGGCCTGTGATTCTGTGACATGGTGCAGTGAGTGCAGCTCAGCCCGGGGCAAGGACTGGGTGTGAGCATGCCCTCGGGCTGGGAGAGGGGATGGCAGCTTGGCTGGGCTGAGGAGGAGGAAAGCAAGTTCAGGAGAGAGCAGCTGAGGTGAGCAGACAGCTGCATCCCCTCAGTGCCAGGTGTGAGGGGCTGGAGGATGGCTCCTGGGCACACAGGGAGTGCCAAAGGGCACGCTCAGCCTGGAGCAGCCCTTTGCTGATGGCTGGCTGCCCAGGGTGCAGTGTCCAGGTGAGAAGGGCACGCTCAGCCTGGAGCAGCCCTTTGCTGATGGCTGGCTGCCCAGGGTGCAGTGTCCAGGTGAGAAGGGCACGCTCAGCCTGGAGCAGCCCTTTGCTGACGGCCAGCTGCCCAGGGTGCAGCGTCCAGGTGAGGCCGAGGGCTCTGGAGCAGGACAAAGCCAGGAGAGCCCCGAGGGCACAGAGTCCTGGCTGTGCCTCAGAGCTGCCCTGGCCATGGGGGCTGAGCCCTCGCAGAAATCCAGCCCATCTTGGGCAGGAATCACTGAAACACTCAGGATTGTTATTCCCCCTCCCCCAGTGCTTCTTCATAGCAAATGTGCTTTTCCCCCCTCCATGCTCTAATTAAAAACCAAATGAGAGGGAGAGAGGAGGAGGAAACTAATAATGCCAGTTACACATTTGGCTTAGAAAAAAGAAAAGCACACTCTAATGTGTTTGAGGACAATAAGGAGGAAATGATTCACGCTTAATAAACCTCTTTGCTGTTAATCTCTGTTAACCTAAGGGCTCTGTTACTTTATTGGAAAGTCTCCTCACTTTCTGTTGTGTCACTGAAAAGCAAGAATTTCATTATTATTTTTTGCAGGGGTTATTTATTGAATAACTGCTGCCTCTGGAGCACTGGGGTGTTGTGGGAGCTGGGCAGCCTGGTTGCTGTGATGGCATGATATATATTTTGTCACTGTCGTGATCCTTCCCCTGGCTCAGTGCAGCACTGGGAGGTCCCAAGCCCCACGCCTGTGTCACGGGAGGGCTGGTCACAGCTCCCAGGGGCTGTTCAGGAAGACTGCTGGGGTCACCTGCTTGTAAAGGTGATGGAGAGCTGCTGCCAGAGGGGATTCAGGCTCCTACACCTGAAGGGCTGAGGGTGGGCGTGTGCTGGAAGGTTCCAGAAAGAACCCCAGAGCTAAACATCCTGCTGGCACCTCCCGGGGAGGTGGGAGTGCAGCGGATGGGTGCGATGAGCACACTGTGTCTCAACGCCGTGTTCTTCCTGCATGATGCACAGGCTTTCACAGCTCGCTCATCCCGTGGAGCCGTGCCCAGGAACTGATGCTCTGCTGCTGTGATGGAGAGCAGCAAGGGGCAGGGTGGACACTGCCGACACTCCCTCACACAGTGATTTGCTGTCCAGCTGCATCATCTCGCCCCCTCCCGTGTGCCTGCCTTCAAACATCCAGAGGTTTGCTTCTGTCCCTCAGGTGTGTGGCATGGAATGCTGGCCGTGTTTTTGTGAGGCAGCTGTGTTGGCAGAGGCCGGGTGGCTCCTCCTGCCTGTGGCCAGGGGCTCAGGGGGCACAGATGCCAGCCTGCCCCTGGTGGGGACCCTCCCACCCCGAGGTGCTGCTCAGGTGGCTGATTTGGAGGTAGGAAATGAGGAGGAAGAGCAGCACCAGAGGTGGCAGGGGATGTGTAAGAAGAGAAAATTATATTTCTGGGAAAATTTAGTGTCAGGACCACCATGTGACAGAGCAGCTGGTGCGCCTTTGACTCCTGGAGCAATTCCCAAGGGATGTGCTCTCCCTCGGTCTGGGTGAGGGCTCTGCCCTTTGCTGCAGCCCGCAGGTCCTCCCCTCTGACCCTGCTGGACCCAAGTGTGCAGAGCAAGCCAGCTCCTCTGACTGAGATGTGCCCAGTCTGGGGGTTCACAGGAGGGTCAAGCCTTGGTTTGATATCCAATCCTTAAAGGAAATTTCCCTGTGGGGTTAATGCACTGGGGCTTTTAACTCCAGCAGGAGTTTTGTCTTATTATTTCTGTGAATCAAACCATGTTTCTGAAATCTTTTCATTTTCTTTCTGAGAGAAAGCTATTTGAAAGTCAGAGATGGATAAAAACTAAAGCATGAACATTATCTGACTGGATTTTAAGTCCTTTATAAGATATTTAGAGTGAAACCAGTATACCTGCACAACGTCATTCCCTGCTAATGCAATCAATACCCTCCTCTTGCAGTGTTGTTAGAGGCACATTTCTCTGGTTCTGGCCAGTGAATTTTGAAATATTCTTTGCATAAGTTTGCCGGTTTCTCACTGTGTTTATTTGACAATTATTTTAGTTATCTCAAAATCAGATTTTCAAATAAAGCCGTTTTCCCCCTCTGTGATTGCTATGAAAATTACACTTGGAAAATCAAAGCTTTCAGAGACCATTTTACTTTCATCTCTTGTTTTTGATGAGGTCCTAGCACATCAAAAATCCACACTCGGAGACATCCGTCCCTGCTCAAACATTTACAATACCAGGAGGCCTTCATGGCACAGGAGGAGTGCAGCCAGGGTCCTCCCAGCCCAGCGCTCACTGGAGCCTGGGATGAGGCTCCCGAGGTGTCAGAGCTGGGGCTGCTTGGCTGGAGCCCCTCTGTGAGCGTGTCAGGGCCTGGCTGGGGCTGCACAGAGAGGCCCTGCAGGAGCACATTTTCCACAGGAAAAGCCCTGAGTGCAGAGGATTCAGTGCTGGGCTGCCAGCAGCCAGAGGTTACCAACCCTCTAAAGGCTTTCTGTAGCTGGGGGCACTAAATAATTCAGTAGTCTTTCCATCCAGCCTCATGGAAAATTTTCTCATGTGCTAAAAAATTCTCCAGACCACCACCAGTAACTGAAATGATGAGAGAAACCCAGCCTGAGCACTGACACTATGCTGTGGCAAAAATGAATAAAAAAATTGCATGAAGAAGCAGACCCCTGGCAGAGTATGACATTTAAATGTGTTTTCCTCCTCCAATTTTAAATGCAGAAGTGAGGAGGTGCAAGAAGGCTCTCACTTGAGGTTCAAAGAGCTGCTCATGTGAAGGATCAATAGATCCAGCACTGTATTTAGTGTCATACTAAATGCTGGACCAGGCAATTATTTTGATTCATCACGGTGGTAAGTGAAGCATCAAAGTGTGACAGAAAATTCTTGTATTTTCTTGTTTCTTACGTAACTGAAATATTTCATCTTGAGAAGCAGTTGTGCTATAGATTGCTATTCTGCTCTTGACAGGCATTGCAAATGGTTTGTTAATTCAGTGTTGGTTTTACCAGTCTCTATCCAGGGGTGTCTGTGTCTTGGGGACCCTTCCAGCAGCACCCGAGGCCTTTGAGGCCCCTGACAGGGGGCGCAGATGCTCTTCCTGGCATCACAGAGAAAGCTCCTGTAGGCTCCAAAGAACCGGTTCTGGAGTTGGATGCATCTTACTTCAACAAGCTAAGAGATGAAGGTCTGGATTTACTCAGGGTACCAATTAGATAACCAGTACATTCCGCGTGCTCAGCCCCTTTGCTTCCAGGCTGTGACAGCTCTGTTCACTACCAGCAGCAGCCAGTGCCAAAGAAAGCTCGTGCACGTTCTTCCTTGCTCTGCAGTGGAAGCAGCAGCTGCTTGTGCCCTCCTTGCCGTGCCACGGGCAGCCGAGGCTCCAGGAGCCTGCAGCAGCTCTCCCCCGCAGGGCTTGCCGTCCTGCTCCGTCCAGCTGAGACCAGCTGAGCTTTGATCTGAGACTGGTGCTGAACTCGGAGCAGAGGGGCTTCACAACCAAGGCTGTGCCAGGAGTTTGCAGCCCTTTCCAGCCACAGAGGGGTGTGGGAGCCACAGAGCCAGATGCTGAGGGAGCGCAGTGTGGGGTGTTCTGGGTGACCTGTGAAGAGCCCAAGGAATTCTGCTCTTTCCCAGGGTCCTTAGGTCTCAAATGCCTGCAGAAATGTGGCCTCGGGAGTGGAAAAGGTGTCAGAAGTGAGAGGGGACCAGCTCAGCTTCTGCGTGGGAAGGGCACAAACAGCCCTGAAACACAGCAGCCCTCTGAGTGTCTCCTGCAGGCTGTGAAGGAAAAGTGCTGCTGCCAGGGAGAAAGGACGGGATGCTGTCTGAGGTTTGCTCCGTGCTGCTGCTCTGTGCCTCTTGTGCCAGCAGCTGTGAGAGTTTGTCCTGCATGAGCAAGTGCTCCCATTTGGGGTGAGAGCACCAGTTCTGGAGCGTTTATCTCCTGGCAGATCCCCATTATTCAGGATGTTGGAGCAGGCTGTGGAAAACACTGAAGCTCTTCAGCTCCTGTGCTGGGATGGGGTGGACAGACAGGCTTGTCCTGACAGTCCTGGAGTGTGAAACTGACAAAACCCCAGGTGCCACCTGTTGCTGCTATCCTGAGCTGCTGCTGGGGCCACAGCAGCTCCAAGGAATGGATTTGTTTGCTCAAAGGATGCAAACATACCATATTTGTGTATTAGTTTCTTTTGAAGTAATTCAAATTCCGCTTAAAAATTCTGCAGGAAGTTCTTTAGGGAGCTGCAACCTCTTAGACTCATTTGTGCATTTTGGTTGACAAGAGCCCCTTCCAAAGAGCTCTGTGTGCTTTGTTGCTGTGTAGTCAGAGGTGCCTCTGCAGGCTGTTGTTGCCTGCTCTTGGCAATATTTCTGCCTGCAATCCTTGTGCAGTCTCAGGCTACAATGTCACCTCAAGTGGGGCTTCAAAAAACCAGCACCAGGACTGGTCTGGCCTGCAGGGCATGGCAGGCAGCTGGAATCTGCATGGCTGGAAGTGCCAGGGGAAAGCTCAGAATCACATCAGATATAATGTATTATGGGTGAGATTTATAACAGGATTACAGAAAGCAGTTAGTTAAAGCTACTGGCAGTAAACAGGGATTAAAATATTTATCTAGCTGTAGAAATATGAATAATGGAGTAATTCATGAAGATATGCAAAGAAGCTGTGTACTTCACCCTGACAACAAATAGCACTCCTGATATCACTAATATTTCACAATGTCCATGGATCAAAATCCTTCCACGCCTTTCACTTCCAGCCCAAATCCTCTCGTATCTAATCAGTGCATGAGAAGGGATTTCCTGCAGCTGCAGACACACTCACAGGGGGTAGAGCTCCCCCCAGGGCAGCTGTCTGCCTTCGTGCCTCCCTGGGACATCCGCCCCTTCCCTCTGGGAGGTGTGGGATGCCAGCCACAGGGCTGCCAAGAGTTCCTGCATTTTCCTGTTGCTCTTCCAACTGTTGCACTTCCAGTTTAGCTCTGTGTGATCAGTGTTATTGTGCGGGGAGCTCTGGTCTTTCTTTGGGGAAGTGGTTGAGATTTTGGATTTCCATAAGTCCTGTCTAACGTTTGAAACTTTTCACACAGAAGAATTCTCTTTCCTGCCCCAGATCCTGCTGCAGTATCCCTCCAGTTCAGCTGCTCTGACATGTAATCTGTAAAACAATGAATGAGTGTACAGCAAACACTTACTGCCTCCACAAAATGTATTGGTGGCCACGAGCAGCACCAGAGGTTTCACTTTTTGCTCTTTGCATCACCTCCTTGCCAGGAGCAGCTCCCAGTGAGAAGCACATCTGCAGGGATGCTCGGGGTGTGCTGGGACGTTTCATCCTGGACAGGCTGCAAGTCCTCCTGCTGTTGAAGCTCTGTAAAACTGTGCTTAAGTCTGCCTGGACTGATAAAACCATCTGCTGGGAAAACATCAGCTTCCTCTGGAGGATCTGTGTGTCCTCTGAAGGCACAGACCTGGGGCCAGGCTCTTCCTGAGCCAGCCTCACAGGCTCCAGGTGCCACCAGGACTCTCGGGCATCCTGTTCCTAATCTTCTGGGTGAGAAGAATGTTGTTCATTCCTTGTTTAGGCCTAAGGAAGGAAAGCTCATTGGTTTGCTGCTTTCTGCTTTTACTCTCCAGTCAGCTTAAATGTTTAAAATATTCAGCAGAGAGGATTAAGCAGCACAGCTGGCCTTGATCCTGTGTCTTGCTGAATTCCCCAGGTAATCGGTCATGCTGCACAGAGTGTCTCCCAGCAGCTGCTTATTTCCTAAGCTGTCCTCTGCTGACAGTAATAAATTCAGCCCGTGGGGTGGTCCAGGAGATGGGCATTAATGATGGTCTTTGGGTGGCCAGTTCCTCTCCCTCCTGGGTCAGACCACCCCAGTACTCTGCGAGCTTTGCTGCTTTCTTTCTCTGCAACAGATTGGTCTCGCTACACTGCATCAACACAAATTACTGAGTCAATTTTGGATTTGAACTCCATCTTTTATGCATCACTTGTGAGTCTTATGTGAGCTGCGTTTTTGATTTTTGCTATGTGCAATGATTCATCCCCTCCTGACACTCTGTGGGGCTGAAGTTTGCTCTCCCTCTCAAGCGGTGCATCCCCAAGTGGAGTCCCAGCCTTTGTGAGCCAGCACAGAGCTCATAATAAATGATAATTTAAAGAATATGAGCAGTGGCAATCAAAGAAAGCAAATACGGTATTAAAGAAGGCAAAAATGTGTGGTATTGGAAAACTTTCAGCTCACGAGCTGAGAATTGTGTGGTGGGACTCATGGAAGGGGATCTGTGCGTGCAGCAAGGGACAGACAGAGGGCAGCTGCTCAAGGATTGCCCAAAGGCTAAAGAGGCAGGAAACATTCTCTTTTAAAAACTTTGGCTGCTAAAATGGGAGGGAACTCTTTCTATTGCAAAAGCCTTTCTGCTTTTTCCTCCAAGTAGGGGGAAAAATATAGGGAGGAGAAAGGGTGTTTATTGCAGAGCTGTTTTGAGGAAAAAGCTGTTTTTATAAAGAATTAACAGGAAACAGAGCAGAAGTGAGCTGCAAACCCATGAGGTGCCTCTCCCCTGGATTCTTCAGGGTTTCCCACCTCTACAATTATTTTTGATCCTTCATAACCAGGCAGCTGTTGGTTTTATCAAGGCAGTATTAGAATGCATCCTTTAGTCAAAATTCACTGATTCCTGTGTTCTCAGGGTTGTGCCAGAGCAGTCCTGGGGCAGCTTTCCATCAGCATGGGGATGTGCTGAGCCGTGGAAGGCACTGCCCTGCTGTCCCACGAGCAGCGAGGGGACGTGCCCCACACCCGGGGCAGTGCCTGCCTGTCCTTGGGAATAATTTTATTTATCTGGGCTCTCACCTGCTGCTCCACCTGAGAGTGCAGCAGCTCCTCCTCCCCTGGGGCTGCTGCTCAGGCCCCTTCCCCGCGGGCAGGGCTGTGTCAGGAAAGCCCAGCATTTCTGAACACCTGGGACCAGACAGGGAAGGGTTCCGTGCTTTTCAAAATCTGTTTTGTTTTCGACCCAGGGCAGACCTTTCAGCTCAGTGCTGAGCTCTCTGGTCTGTCCCGGCCAAGCCGTGAAGAATGCCACAGAGCATCAGAGCAGGGCTGCAGATCTGCTCCGTCGCTCTTGCATGAGGCTGGAGCGCTCTGTGCTTGTTCTGGCAAGCTCCTTTCCCACCCAGGGAGAGCTGCTTGGGGCGCTGTGGGGGCAGATCACCAAATGTCATTTTTCCTGGAAAGTAGAGCAGAGCATCCCCCACATCTCCCGTCTGACTCTCGAGGGGGAGCAGCTCCCCTCGGGTAAATTCCAGGGTGTATCTCATGGTGCTCCAGCGGTCCCAGGCAGCATCCAGCCCTGGGGGGACAGGGAAAGGAGGAGACTGGGCAGGGGTGACTCCAGCAGAGACAGGGGATTGATGTGGGTGTCACAGAGCACAGACAGCAGCTCTGTAAGGAGAGTGCTCCTTCAGCTCCAGCCTGCATCAGGAGAAGCCCCTCTCCTGCCCTGCGAGTCCTGCAGAGCCTCATCAGGCAAGACACAGATGTCAGGAATGTCCCCTGCTGCCATGCAGGCCCAGCAGTGACTCAGCAATGCAACAGAGAGCGGCTCAGCAAGGACAGATTGTTCTCTGAGTACGCTACTTTTTTCTTTTTTTTCTTTAATATCTTCTAATTATGTTCTCTTTGGTATTGATCCTGCGCTCTTTTAGAAGCCAGGTTCATCCTTTGCTCTTAAGAAGCAGAACAGAAAACATTTGGAGCCTGAGCTGCTCTGAGGTCCCCCAGCCACGTCTGCTGGGCTCGTTTGCAGCTGACAGTTGGTTTGGGACTCTGGATTGCATTTCTTGGGGATGTGATTTTACAGTGTGTCAGAATCTCATGTCTATCTCTTTTCCCTGCAAACCACTTGTGGACAGTTGGCCAAACGAAAGGCTTATGTTTAAAAAAAATATATTTTTTTTTTAAGTTGTGAGATTCTGTTGCCAATTTTCCTGTCATTCTCCTGTCCTATTTACTGCTTGGACTTGAAAAGCATAACGATTTTTGAAGGCTTTGTTTTTAAACTCTGCTCTTGCTTTTCCTTTGTGGCTGCTTTGACAGACTCCTCTGATGTATATTTCAGTACAGGTTGATGTGAAGCTAATGAGAAGGCAGATGTTTATTTACAGAAATATGGGTTCCATTTGTAAAATTATTTCTGGGTGAGGAGAACATTGCTTTCCAATTACCTTACATTCTAGGAGGGCTTTTTTATAAATTTCTTTACAGCTTGGTTTTTAAACTGTATATTGCTACAGGCTTATAAAACTGCCAGTAAACCCAAACCCCACAGCTTTAGCAATCATTCTGAAACACAAAAACATTCAAAAGTTATTTTAAGTCAAGAAACGGATTTACACATCATAAAAAAGTGTATAAAATCACCACCGATTTACAGCTCTGACTAATAGGTACTAAATGGAAAAAGATTAGGTTCATAAATTCTCAGGCTCTTCTTTGAGTGATCTGGTGCCTGATTTTCATGAAGTAAAACTTTGTGTAAAACTGAGAACAACAGAGCTTCTATCTTGTCTGCCATACAAGCCCCAATCCTTGTTGTGTATGTCCTGGTTAGACTTTTATCACTTCATCTTTTTGTTACTAGCCTTGGCACTATGAAATCATGGTACAAACAGAAGCAGAGCTCCTCTGGGGTGTGTGGCCACAAAGCAAGGCTCTGTGGAAAAGCCTGCCCCACCCGGATCAAGCCCAGGAGTCAGGTGTGTGTAACTGAGGGCCCAGCACTGAGCTGTGAGGCGCTGAGCCAGCTGTGAGCCAGCTGTGAGCCAGCTGTGAGGCGCTGAGCCAGCTGTGAGCTGCTGAGCCAGCTGTGAGCCAGCTGTGAGGTGCTGAGCCAGCTGTGAGCCAGCTGTGAGCCAGCTGTGAGCCAGCTGTGAGGCGCTGAGCCAGCTGTGAGCGAGCTGTGAGATGCTGAGCCAGCTGTGAGGTGCTGAGCCAGCTGTGAGCCAGCTGTGAGGTGCTGAGCCAGCTGTGGGATACTGAGCCAGCTGTGAGAGGCTGAGCCAGCTGTGAGGTGCTGACCGAGCTGGTCTCCTGGGATGGGGTGAGATGCTCCCCAGAGGCTGGAGGTGTGGGCTGCTCTTCCTGCAGCTTGTGTGGACTCCAAACCAACTCTGACACTAACCAGGCTAGCAAACACTTCAGGAGGTGGCATTTCCCAAAAAATGGGCTGAATGCCAGGTGGCAGGTGGCTACATTAGCTTGGAGTGAGATGTGCATTCCCCAGGTGCTCCACAGTGCAGCCAGCAGGACAAGCTCTCCTGTCCCTGCGCTGCCCTGCCCTGCGGCCAGCTGGGGTGTCACTCCTGATGTGACCCAGGATAAGTATCTCTGCGTCTGTCTGTCTGTCTGTCTGGCACTCTGGTGTTCAGGAGCTCAGCAGGACCTGCCCTGCTCCTCTCAGGAGATGTCTGTCTGTCTGTCTGTCTGGCACTCTGGTGTTCAGGAGCTCAGCAGGACCTGCCCTGCTCCTCTCAGGAGATGTCTGTCTGTCTGTCTGTCTGGCACTCTGGTGTTCAGGAGCTCAGCAGGACCTGCCCTGCTCCTCTCAGGGGATGTCTGTCTGTCTGTCTGTCTGTCTGTCTGGCACTCTGGTGTTCAGGAGCTCAGCAGGACCTGCCCTGCTCCTCTCAGGGGATGTCTGTCTGTCTGTCTGTCTGTCTGTCGCTCTGGTGTTCAGGAGCTCAGCAGGACCCGTGAGGGTGCTGCCAGTCTGACAGCAGCCTGGAGTTACTGGGTGCCGTGCAGGGCTGGGGACAGCCTGGAGCCCAGGGGCTGCTGGATTCGTGGGGTTCTCATTCATGGGGTATCTCATCCATGGGGTATCTCATTCGTGGGGTATCTCAGCTGCAAGATGAAATCCTGTGACTAAGGCAAGCACAGCCTTCACACCAGGCTTCACACAAAGCCTGCGAGTTGTCCTGCTGAAACAAGGGGAGGCATTCATGTGCTTACACAAAAATGTCTGTACTCTTGAAGGCCTAGATACCAATCCAGTGAGAGAATTCATTTATAGTCCCATTGTGGAGTGCTAGCTTATGTAATTACCCGTGCTCAGGGTATCTTTACCCACCTAAGTCAGTGTGCTTTGAGATGGCAGTGCAGTATGTGCTTGTATTTAAACCATCACAGCCCCTTTTCCTGTTTGTGTAAAGGGAGCTTTGAGACAGACAGGGTGTGGTATTAACACTATCTTCGGTTTATTTATGTATTTATTTATTTATTCTCTTGGGATGCTTGCCATATTTGTGTTATTTCTAAGTGAGTCCAGGTTTTGGCCCATCGCCCTGAGCGGCTGGATGAGGCAGGTCCCTGTGAAGCCAGCTGTGTGTTTTGGGAGATGCTGCACTGGGTCTGTCCCTCACAGCCTCTTCCACATTTTCAGCTCAGCAATGCTGTTGCTTTAGGCTGTCATAATTTGATTAAGCCTGGATTTCTCTGGAAAGGTGAGTCACCTGTAATCAGCACATTAAATGAAGACCTATGCGATTTCCTACTGCAAAATAATCTCAAATTCAATAAAGGTTTAATTCCACATTTACAAGCCCTGATGCTTTCAGCTCTCTAATCACTGTTTCCTGTCAAGCACGAAAGTCTTTTCATTTCCTGGAGCATGAGCACAAGCAACTGTGTGAGAGCTGCAGGCTGAGGGCTGAGCTGCTCCGTGCCGGACACTGCACGTTCAGAGACCATCTCACTCCAGCAGGAAACCTAGGATTGTCATCTTTCCAAGACATTTTATGGAATAACACTGCTAGCAAGCATCTTACCTGTCTGTTGATGTCCAGAGAGATTTGACCAGGCAGTAGGTGAAGTAAGTCAGCATCCACCAAGTTTCCAAACTCTGCTGGTCTGTGTTTGGTGGTGTCCAGGTGGATTTGAAGGGAACTTAGCTTCTGGAATAATTCTAGCCCTTAGGGAGCTTTGGGGAATGTGCTGCCGTATCAAATCACATGGCTCCCTTGTCACTGAGAGGTTTGTCCCCAGGAGAAGCCTCGTTGTGTAGTCAGGGACACTGGGGCAAGAAGAGCTGCTGGCCAGCTCACCCTTTTTGTCTCATGTCTCCAGAGCCAGTGAGCCAGGGAAACAAAGGGGAGCTGCTGAGCTTTGTGGGGCTTTTCTCTATGGGCAGAACGTGGCTGTTGGCCAGTGTGCTCTCCTGAATGACTCCACAAAAAGTACAAAGACCAGCAAGGTCATTTCACAAGCAGATTCCCTCGAGAGTGGCTTTGTGATACACCTCTGTAGTGACAGAACATCAGCCAGACAGTGAGTTAGCTTCTTGGAGAGAAAGGTGTGGTGTGTGCTCTTCTGTGTCAGTCTGAAGCACGCTAACAGTGGTTCTGAGGTGAGGAAAAAGGCCAGACAGTGACCCAAGGGCTCTGGCTGTGCAGAGCCTCAGGTCTGGTTTACACCTGCCAGAGGCAGGGCTCAGGCACGGGAAGCTGTGCTGCGAAGGGAAGAGATGCCCCGTGGGAGGTGTTCTCTCCCTTTGTTGTGCAGCTCAACACTGTCATGTTTGAGGAGCTTTTTGTGGGGAGGGAGGCTAAGAAAGAGACTGGACTGTCAGCTAAAGGATCGATGCTGCTCGTATGTACTTACCAACATGCAGCACTATTGCCTCCAGAAATATTCCTAGAGCTCGAAAGTCCAGCACTTAAAGGATTTGTGGAACAATGGTTTCCTATAAAGACTGAGAGGCAACTTTTATATCAAGCATGCTTGAGATTTTTTTCCACTTGGCACATGCAGAGTCCATTAGACTCAAAGTGATCCAAGGATAATGATAGGAGCACAAGAAAAGAAAGGAAATTGAGGGAAGTGCTTTTAACTCCAGCGATCTGAAGTGTCAAAGATAAATAATACATAGATTGGCATTGCTTTCTAAAGGTGCTGCTGAGCCTGATGGAGATTTTAATGCTGAGAAATCACGTGTGCCCCACGGAGGCTTTGGAGCCAGGTCGGGGTGCCAGGGAGAGCTGAGCTGAAGGGGAGCTCCTCTCCTCTCCTCTCCTCTCCTCTCCTCTCCTCTCCTCTCCTCTCCTCTCCTCTCCTCTCCTCTCCTCTCCTCTCCTCTCCTCTCCTCTCCTCCTCTCCTCTCCTCTCCTCTCCTCTCCTCTCCTCTCCTCTCCTCTCCTCTCCTCTCCTCTCCTCTCCTCTCCTCTCCTCTCCTCTCCTCTCCTCTCCTCTCCTCTCCTCTCCTCTCCTCTCCTCTCCTCTCCTCAGCACTGGGGGAGGCTGGGCTGCTCCTCTGGTGACAGCAGGCTGCTTCAGCCCCCTCTTTAGTCAGGTGCTGTGCTAGTCCTGTTTTAATCTTCTCCTGGTGAGCATTTACAGAGTCTGCTCGTGCAGGGGAGGGTTCCCTTCGTGGGGCTGAGCTCTCTGTGCTGGGCAAGCGAAGCAGCTTGAGAGGGAAGGCAGGGTTTCCTCTGAAGGCTCTCACCAGATGGAATAACCTGATCCTGTGTGACTTTTCCAGGCTGGTTGGTGGCAGGAGCTGACGTGGGGTGGATGGCTGAACCTGAAGCGGCCAGTGGCACCTGTGGGGCCCAGGTGGTGTGGGATGGCACCAGGGAGCACGCAGGAGAGAAGGAGGCGAGAGAGGGTAAAGGGGTGAAAGGCCCTTGGAGACAATCAGAGGATGGGGAGCACCGGAGGGAGTGGGACAGTGAGGAGGAGGAGCCCGGGGCGGGCTGTGCTCCCGGGGCCAGCAGAGCTCCGTGCTGGTCGCAGGGCTGTCTCCTGTCCCCTGGACCTGCTTTCCCCGGCGGATCCCATTGCCAGGGGAGAGCCCTCCTCCCGTGCCCTGCGTGCCCAGGCAGCGGCTCAGCAGCTGGGCAGGGGCCAAGGGGGCTTTGGGGGAGCCCCTTGCTCTGAACTTGCTCCAGCAAGGTTTGATGGACTGCAGAGCCCTGCTGCCGACAGCCTCATCCATATTCATAACCATGATCGCTTCGCACTCACCAAAGACTGGATTGCCTGGCTTCACAACCTTTAATAGACACAGTGTGTGGCTCTGTGTGGTTCTAACAAGGCAGATAACACACATCCTACAAGCTGGTGGCAGTCTTATATTGATTTTGAGTGATTCTGGTTTCTGTCTTTTGACCAGCTATCACTTTCTGTTGTGATAATTAAAGTGCATTTTCACAGCGTGGCAGGAAGCCCTGATTTTCTGTGTGCAATACACTGAGTTCCCACATCACAAGGGGAACTATTGGGAAATCCATAATTGCAGGGCTTTGGCAACCTTTAAATATTTCCATGGTTACTGAGGGGAAGGAGTTTCCCATTGGTTGGTGCAGTAATTATTCCAGTGACAAGGATGAACATGATTTTTGAAGTTGTTTGTTAGAGTGTTATTTGGATTTAACTTAATTTTGTAGCTCTTAGAGTACAATTTCCATACGAGCTGTTTGTTGTTTTCCATTAATGAGAAGCATTAAAACTTTGGCTAATTGTGCCAGTGGAATGATGTGGAAAGCTTTACCTCTGGTGCTTTTGCATCACTTTCCAGTGAATGAGGAAAGCCATATTCTTGGGACCTTTTGCCTTCACTGTGGTTTGTGGCCGGATTTCTTGTCAATATTAAAAATTGTGTTTTTACTGATAAAAAATCCCCAGAAAGGAAAAATCAAAGTTGTAGCAAAAACTGATGAATTTATGCTGTGGGAGCTTTCAGGTGGAAATGAAGGTGCTGAGAGCCTGCGTGGGCCAGCTCTGCTCCGCTGGTGCCTGGCTGGTTTTGGGGTGTCTCCACGATGCTCCTCATGGCCAAGAGGGGACAAAACGTGCCTGTGGGCAGGCTGGAGGGGCAGCTGCCAGGGGAGAGGGAACGCCAGGGGCTGTGTGTGAGGGGGGCTGAGGCTTCCTTTCCAGAACTCTCCCGTGAACAAAGGAGGACAGCATTAACTGGATAAGTGGCTCATGAAATCCTGCTCGGTCCTGCAGCAGCAAGGACATGACAGCAATTCTGGAGAGAGCCCCAGCCTGATGCTCTGAGGCTGCTTGTGCAAGGGAAGTGAACTGATGCCAGGGACAGGAGCCTGCTTCCCCGTGTGCCTGTTTCTGACTGCTCTTATTTCTTCCAGGCGTGTCTGTGCAGACAGCGTGGGTGTCCCTGGGCCAGGTGGCTCTGGTGCATTTCCCACTCGGGCCTGACAGTCGCTGCAGTTAAAGATTTACAGCTCACTACTTGTGCCAACTTTTTGGCCCATTATGAGTCCAACCCAGCTTGATGAGCAAACCTCCAAATTTGTATTATACAATGAGTCTCAGCATGTTTGTTTTCTCTAGGGAAGTAAAGACAAGTATTAATGTCAGACTGGATTTGAGCTGAAAGCATCGCACAGGAGTTGTTTTATGGGGCAGTACTCTGGGTTGTTCGGGTTTTTTTCCTTTTTTTTGTTCCTGCCCCCTCCTGCTGACTACCCACAGCCCAAATTAGGACAGCTAGAAATTTTCTGGTTGAAAAAGCTGAAATACCACTGCCTTTCCTACGTCTGTGTGCTAATGCCAAGGGCACATGGATGGAAGCAAGGCTTGAGGCACAGACCTGGGGCAGTTCACACTGTGGCAGCTGCAGACAAAGAGGCAGACTGTGTGTGGAAAGCGTGTCAGGTTTAGGCAGGATGCAGCCCAGGGGGCACAGTTAGTTCATTTTTGGGGGCTGTGTGTGCAGATTGATTTATCTTTAATTGGGGCAGCTCGTGCTGCTGAGGGTTAATGCATTTACAGGTTCCTGGCCCACTCAGGAGCCATGAACCTGCTTTTCCCCCTGCTTTTCCTAGACCTAGAAGTGTCGTTCAGGTCTGGATGTTGCAGCAATGCCCTGAGGAGAGGGTTTTCTGTAAACAGCAGTATGTTTTTCTTTTATTTTTATCATATTCCATGTACCATCAAGGTTGAGAAATCAGTATTGCTAGCAGGGAGAGCTGAGACAGCACTGTGGCTGCCTGCCTGTCAGAGCAGCTCCTGGGGGAGTGGGTGTTTTTCTCTAGCCTGGCTCAGGCACGGCACTTCAAGATTTGTGCCAGGCCAGCTTGAACAGGCTGCTGTGCATAGGATTGGAATACCAATAAAGGCTGAAGCCGACTCAGTGATTCCAGGGCATTGTAGTGAGAAAACATTGCATTTTCTGAAGCTGAACCGCAGCTGTTCGGTTCAGAAAAGCTCTTGAAAGCAGGGTTACAGTATTATTCTGTGTTACTAGGTGACCGCTTTGCTGTCACAAGCTGGACTTTGCCTGCAGCACTGGCACACGTTCTGGGCACTGACTTAATCCCAGGAAGAGAACGAATCCATTTCAGGAAGCAAAGTGTACTTCCATTGTGTGCTCCAAGTGGTCATTGCTTTGCTCCGTGTGGGGATCTGAGCCTGCCTCTGTAATTTCAGTGACTAAGGTGGCTTTACACTGCCACTGTTGTCGGCAGCTCAGTTCTCATCAGACCCTTTGCGGGGCGGGAAATGTGGCGTGCACATTGCCATGCTGGGTGCAAACTTCCCCCTTCACGTGCAGCTGAACGTGGAAGAGCTCAGTCCTGCTCTCCCAGGCTGTCTCTGTAGCACCTCAGAGCAGCAGAAGATCAAGGACACGCAGGGCTGGACCAGTGTCGGAACCCAGAATGTCCCTCAGACCCAGGTCAGGAGCATCTGAGACCCTGGCATGCAGCCAGGAACCCCTGTGGCTTTGGATCTGACCCGTGGAACAATTTACCAGCCTTGCAGGAAGAACAAGAAGTCACAAGTTTAGGTATTGTAGTAGAAGTGGTCACAAAGTGAAGGGAAGAGTTTTTGAGTGCTGTACAGGGGGTTTTGGGCCTCGTACATCTGGGTCCAAGTTTTGTACCTGGGGGTCAGGGGTTCTAAGATGGAGGGATTTGGGTGTGCCCTGTCCTCCTTCTTTCTCCTTCCCAGCCTCCATGTCTTTGGTGATGTTGGCACTCACAGATTGGTTTAGAGCAGAAAGTCACCATTCAATATAGACAGGAGGCATTGGGGGAAAATATAAACATGGAACACGGAATGTGTGATATAAAAGATGGCCCCAGCCCCTGGGAGGGCAGTGTGCCTCTGTCTGACCTGCTGAACGGGCCACAGCAGCTCAGGAGAAGAATCTTTTAGATAACCAACAATAAACTACCTTGAGAACAGACAACTGAAGACTGCTGAGTCTTTCTTTGAAGGCACGGGTTGGAGGAGAGACTTTTCCATCTTTCAGGGTCACCCCAACCAGGGGGTGAGACCTGACAGACCCTCCTGAAACCGAGGGGAGCTATTCTCTAGGGTCACAGACATCAGCTTTGTGGGACCCTGGAGAGCTCACTCAGGCACTGGGACAGCCTCCTTTGTCCAGCCTCTGTTTCCAGTCCGGCTTGGAGGCAATCACTTGCTGATGGTTCTTTCCAGAGGGAGGAATTGCTTCCTGTGCATGTGGAGAGGAATTTGGACGGTGATGGGAGGGGGATGTGGCCATGCTTTACTCCCTTCTGGTGCTGCTGTGAGATTTCTGGGCTGCACACAGCAGCACCCCAGCGCAGCTGAGAGGCGAGGTCTCCTCACTTGTCACCTCACTGCTGCAGAGGCAGCACAAATGCAGCTGTCAGGGACATCTCCCTGCAGCTGTGCTCTCGGTGGAGGCGTTTGAAGGTTTATCTCGGTGTCCTTCAGGCAAAAGCCACGGAATTGCTTCTGTTTAAAGAAGCCCTTGGGCTTGGGGGCTCGTCAGCAGAGCAGGGGTTGCCCAGCAGGACGCTGGCACGGAGGGGCTGTGGGGAGGGAGGGTTCTGTGCTCAGCTGCCTCTCTCCTCCCTGCTCCCCAGGGCAAGCTTGCACACAGCGGTGTCACAGCAGCGTCCCCACACCAAGGCTCAGCCCGTTTTCCTCTCGTGAGCCCTGCTGCTTTGGCCAGGCAAGCAGCCCCAGGCTGGGGCGTGCTGCAGTGCTTCTCGGTGGGGGTATGTGACAGCAAAGTTTGACTCAAAATTCTCAGGTTAGCCTCCAATGAGAATCCTGCAAGAGGAGGAGGACAACTAGAGATGGCTTTAGCTTGGCTTCAGAAAACTGGGGGCTTTTTTATAGAGACAAGAATGCATTTCAGATTTGTTGTTGCACAGAGTTGAGTTTTGTTTGGAAAAGGCCATGTGGCAAATTGTGTGATTATATTAAGCTCACAGGGGGTGACTCACTGGCATAAATTATTTCCAGGAAACAAATGGAAGGAAGGGTAGTGATATGTTGTTTCTTCTCCTGTGGAATAAAGGAATAACCTTTCTGCTTGGGGGTACTTTTAGAAAAGCAGATAAAACCTGGAGTCAAAACCATTTACATCAGTAAGTCCTGTCTTTAACATTTCCTTCAAATTTCCATGCTGCAGTTTCTGAAGAAGAGGCTGAGAATCAAATTACTTCCAGCCACAGAGACTGGAAGCCTATTTTCAGCTACCCAAATGTTTTCTGTGCACCTCTGCTGGGGAAGTCCCTAAATTTCTGAATCCTCGAGGGAGGAAGCTGCTTGAGCAGGTGAAGTAAGAGGACTGGGAATGGTCATTGTCCCTTTGGATGCAAACTCCCAGGCTCTTTTTCCATTAGCCACGGGGTGAAGAATGGCATTTGGGAAAAGCTGAAGGAACTGGTCTGGTTGTGGAGTATCACTTCTGCTAAGACTTAAAAAAATATATAATAATTTGGAATCACTTATCAAAGAAAAAGCAATTCACATTTGCAGATCTCTTTGCCACACAGAAATATTTTATAACAAACACATGAAGAGTCATTACAACTTGTGCTTCCTCTAATAAAATTAGCAGTAATGTACGACCCCAGCAAGTCCTGGTGATAGAGGAGACATAAATTTTAAAGCTTCGTATTTCTGTTTTGGAACAATTACAGAACCTTGCATTATAGAGGATGATGTGATTGTTTTTCATGTGGCAACACCATTTAATTAAGATTTAAACAGATGGTTAACAGGAATGGTATTGTAGGCTTCATCAAAGTAAAGTCTAAAGGGCACAATAATATTTCCACTTCAAAGTGGTTTGTTTTGATTTCTACCAATAAATAAATTAATTTTACATGTCAGAGGAAAGCACTCACAGCAGTTACTGCATTACTACTTGTGCAGCCAAGTGTGGTCACAGCACAGGGATGCAATTTGTAACCCCAGCACAGATACAAGTCCACCAAATGAGCAAAGTGCTTGTTTCTGAGACTTGGTGGTGGCCGCTGAGAGTGAAAAAACCCAACAAGGTTTTTGGGACAAGGCTAGGCAGAGGTGAGTGGGGTGCAGCGTGCAGCCCCCCCTGCCCTGGCAGTGCCCAGCCTCAGCAGGGCAAGGAGGGCACTCAGGAGACGAGGACAGGGACAGAAGCAATCTCTTCTGTCCCTCCACGCAGGGAAGCAAAGCAAAGATGGGCATTTAGCCCAAGAGCAGGACTGGAAATGAGGAAACAAAGGTGGACAGGGGAGCAGCTGCCCCCCAGCCCCGCGCTCTGCCCTGCCCTGCTTGCTGAAACCCCCGGGAGAGGAAAGGGCGTGCAGCATGGCTGTGTGCACGGGGCTGTTTCTTTTTCCTCCACAGCACAGGTCTGGGGAAGAGCACCATCACAAACCCCCCTCAAACCTGTCACAGTCAGAAAGGAGAAAGCACAATATCTAAACCAAATTGAAATGAAATCTCCAGGACTCCTGAGGGCAAAGCATTAGTCTGATAAGCAAACTCTGCCCACGCAGAGGCAGCGGCCGTGCTGGCCCCAGGCCACCTCCAGAGGAGGCGAGAACAGCCTGCCGAGATAAGTGCCCTATTTCTGGGCACGGCTCAGCAGCAAGGCTGTCCTGCAGCCCCAAAAGAAGATTTCCAGGAAGGAAAGGTCAGAGAGGATGAAGCAGCCGTGTGGGAGCTGTCACTCTCTTCAGTGTGCTTTCTGCCACTGCGCTCTCCACCCTCACCCGCAGGTCAGGAGCAAACCCGAGGTCAAAAGGTGCCTTGCTCCAGCGGGGCTGCGTTGGAAATTGGGCTGGGATTCATCTTGTCCAGCTTTAGTCAAAATCTCATTTCCTTGGCACTCTGCAGGAACAAATCAGCAATTCTGGAGGCCCACGCCTTCAGCCCTTGGCTGCCAAGGGAGCTGAGCAGCTCTGCTGAGCCCTGGTGCTGCTCTCCCCTGGCTGCAGCTGGGGCTGGAGCTGGAGCTGGGGCTGGGGCTGGAGCTGGGGCTGGAGCTGGCTCCTGCCCCCTGCCCTCTGCAGAAAGCTGCCCGGGGTGCTGGGACGTGGCACAGCCCAGCAGCACCAGCTCACAGCTCCAGCAGCTCCTGGCTCTCTGGGGATGCTGCCGAGGTCCCTGCAGTCCCTGCTGCTGCTCTGGCCGTGCTCTCTGCTGGAGCAGGTGGACAGGGGGGAACATTCCAGACCACCTCTGCCCGCAGCATCTCCAGCCTGGCTGGCTCTGGGAGCCCCTGGCCGTGGAGCTGCTGTGCCAAGGGCTGCAGATGCACCTCGGGTGGGTGAGGAGCAGCAGCAGAGCTGGGAACACCAGGCAGCTGTTCAGAATACTCTGAAACAGAACAACAGAGGCAAACAGCTCTGAGACATCCCATTTGTAACCAGCACACGCAAAAGACAGGAAGGTGTTCCTTGTTCAACACCTAATGTCATTAAACTTTACCCTGGCAAATATCAGAGCTGCTGGAAACAAATTCAGCCTTTCTGCAAATACAAACTCCTGCTTTAAAGGGATAATTTCCCTAAACATTCACGAGACAGGTTTGGGAGGTGTAATTAGAAAACTCTGACAGACTTAAAAGGAAATTTTTCCCCGCCAATATGCAAGTGTGGAAAATGCTCCATTGTCCTAAGGTCCAATGTGTTTGGTAGTTTTGTTGCTTAAAGTGACAATCAGACCGTGTTGAATTTAACAGAAGTCAGGAGAAAGATGAACAGAGTGTAATCTGACCTCAGTCTCTCTTGCCTAACTCTTCTTAGGGTAGCAGGCAGTGTAATTTTCTTTTTTTGTTTGTTATTTTATCCCAACAGAGTTGGCACCTCTCCCCTGCCCTTCTCCACCCCTCACTCTCTCCTTGCATGCTCCTCCCCAGCTGATTTCCAGTTTCATTCCTTGCAGAAGAGGTGACTCACAGGATCCTCAGCATCTCCTCACAGGTTGTATCAGCATCTCCAAAGTATTTAACAGCAGGAGCAACTCGAATATGGCATGGAAGTTAAAAGCTGATGAAAACATAATTTAATGTAATATTAACAGGCCAGATTCTCCACTGATACAAACTGAGGAGAAAATGAAATTGCACTGGTTTTCACCATGTAAAGGGAGGCACGGTGTAGATCTCTGGTTAAAAGTACCTTGTGTGGTTATAATTTCACACTCTAAGTTGTCTGGAAGACAGAGAATTAAGCAACAAGGCTAAGCATTTTCCAGAAATAGAGGCATCAGTGGGAGTTGCAACAGGATTTTGTGTGTAATTACTGTCCTGCCCGGGGTGCCCGCTTCATCCATGACAGCAAAGCTTTTCTTTGTGCTGGAGCCTGCAAGCCCGAGCAGGCCCCGCGCTGGGCACTGACGGCCGGGCCGAGCATCCTGCAGGAGCTGCAGGAGCAGGAGCTGCAGGAGCTGCAGGAGCAGGAGCTGCAGGAGCAGGAGCTGCAGGAGCTGCAGGAGCTGCAGGAGCTGCAGGAGCTGCAGGAGCAGGAGCTGCAGGAGCAGGAGCTGCAGGAGCTGCAGGAGCAGGAGCTGCAGGAGCAGGAGCTGCAGGAGCTGCAGGAGCAGGAGCTGCAGGAGCAGGAGCTGCAGCCGTGGGGAGCGCAGGTGGAGGGGAGCCCTGCAGCCAGGACAGCCGGGCTGCAGGAGGGACAGCCGGGGCTGCAGGGGTGACAGCCGGGGCTCTAGGCAGGACAGCCGGGGCTGCAGGAGGGACAGGGCAGGACAGCCGGGCTGCAGGAGGGACAGCCGGGCTGCAGGAGGGACAGCCGGGGCTGCAGGGAGGACAGCCGGGGCTGCAGGAGGGACAGCCGGGGCTGCAGGGGTGACAGCCGGGCTGCAGGAGGGACAGGGCAGGACAGCCGGGCTGCAGGAGGGACAGCCGGGGCTGCAGGAGGAACAGCCGGGGCTCTAGGCAGGACAGCCGGGGCTGCAGGGGTGACAGCCGGGGCTACAGGAGGGACAGCCGGGGCTGCGGGCGCTGGGCCTCGCCTGTCCCGGGCCAGCGGGGCTGGGCCCGGGGCTGAGCCGCGCCCTTCCCGGCAGCAGCAGATGGCCAGGGCCGTCTGGCCCAGCTCAATCAACACTCCATTTGAGGGGCAGCCCCGGGATGGGGCTGTCGGAGCAGACAGCAGGCTGAACGCGCCCTGAAGATCCACACAGCAGCCATGCCAGGATCAGAGGGGACAGAGCAGCAGCCTGCAGGCGCGCTGGGCAGGCCCGGGGGCAGGAGCCAGCCTGGTGCCTTGCTGCAGGACAGGGCCATCTCCCACAGCCTCTGCAGTGCTGTCCCAGGGCGGTGCTGCAATTCCGAGGAGCTGGAGCGAGGGGTGCCCTGCTCCCACACGGTCACTGCGGAGCTCCAGGAGGGGCAAGGCCACAGGGCGTGAAGGAGGGGCGCGTTTGCCCCCCACCTCCGGTGCCCTGGGACCAGCGGGGCAGCCCTGGAGTGCGGGGCGGGGAGCAGCTGGCTGCCGCTGGGCTGGCATTGCTGCTGCTCCTGCTCTCCCGGGCCAGGGACCTGCCTGCCCAGGCTGCTGCAGCCCCCAGACCTTGGCACCCATGGCCAGGGGCAGGCTGCTGCTGCTGCTGCTGCTGCTCCTGCTGCTCCTGCTGCTGCTGATGTGCTGCTGCTGCTGTGCTGCTGGGAGCAGAACCGTGGGAGGAAACTGTGTTTGGGCACCCTCCCTTTAATGGGGTGCTTCAGATCCTGCAGGACTGGCTGTGGTTTTTTGGCCTGTTCTGGTTCTGCCCTTTGGAAGAGGTGTTGATCCCCCCAGAAAACCTGTGATTTTTGTGTTTCAGATGTTTATGCCTCGTTCAGTCGCCCAAAAGAATCTGATTTTGGTTCTTTTCTCCTGGTTTCTTTTCCTTGAGGAGAAATCCCTTTTCCCCCCATCTTGTTAGCTGCACAGTGGCTCTGCAGGGCTGTGGACAGGGAGATGAAGCAATGCTGAGGCCGTGTTGTGCAGCCAGGGTTCATGGCTCTGGGGTGCAGGCCAGGGGAAGGTGCTGCAGGAGGGGCACCAGGACACTGGCCAAGGGCTGGAGGGGGTCCTGCAGCCCCTGCAGATGCCTGGGTGGTCTTTAGCAGGGCAGGCAGCCCCCTCAGCTCCATCCACAAGCTCCTCTGAGGGTATGGATGGCTCACAGGCAGCGGGTTGTTCAGTTCTGTGGATTTACAGCCAGCTGATGAGCTCTGCCCGTGGCACCCCAGAATCCCAGGGGGGCTCACTGTGTGTCCAGGGGTGTCACTGTGTGTCCAGGGGGCTCACTGTGTGTCCAGGGGTGTCACTGTGTGTCCAGGGGGCTCACTGTGTGTCCAGGGGTGTCACTGTGTGTCCAGGGGGTGTCTCTGTGTGTCCAGGGGTGTCACTGTGTGTCCAGGGGGCTCACTGTGTGTCCAGGGGTGTCACTGTGTGTCCAGGGGGTGTCTCTGTGTGTCCAGGGGGGCTCACTGTGTGTCCAGGGGGCTCACTGTGTGTCCAGGGGGGCTCTCTGTGTGTCCAGGGGTGTCACTGTGTGTCCAGGGGTGTCACAGCTCGGCCAGTCCCAGCGCTGTGCCCTGGGCAGGGATGGCAGCTGCTCTCCAGAGCAGGAGGAAGGGCAGCCTCGGGCAGCACGTTCCCCTGCCCACGAGCAGAGGGTCTGGGAGCCTGAGCGCGCTCAGCGCGGGCTCTGGTGCCAAGCAGGGCCAGGCACGGGGGCTCTGGGGGTTGCTGACTCACAGCCCTACCTTACTCACAGTACCTGGCTCTCGGTGCCAGCCAGCACCGGTGCACTACTGAAAAATATTCCAGAACCTTCCCTCTGGGGCACCTATCTCATTCTATTCCGCGTAAATCCTCCTCACAGGTTTGCAGTAAGACTTTGGTTAACTTTTTGCAGGTGATTTAAAGTGTGTGTCTGACAAGATTCCCTGTGCCACGTTTCCCTTGATGCTGGAATGTCCTTTGGTGTTCAATAAAAGCCCAGAGTGCTTATGTTAATTTGATTTTTGCAATCAAGCCACCTTAAATTGCATTTATTCCTGTGTGGTGAGTCATGCTGTAATGATCTGATTTGTAGATCAGGTCCAACTTCTGCAGGGCATTGTGCAAACATGAGACAATTTCCTCCTCACAAATCTTGGAGGACGCTTTCAGTTCCACAGTAACAAAAGAAATGAACACGTTTTTGCCTACTCCAAGCAGCAGCCAAAGCTTCCAATTGTTTTTAAAATAAAATGTACAATATTTTAGTACAACAGCCATGAAAAATTGTCAGGTGGATTCTGTGATCCCAAATGGGTGATAATGTAAAGGTGTCACGGAGCTGCAGCCGCGGTGGGAGCAGGGGTGACAGAAGGTGTAGCCATGCTCTGTGGACAAGGGGAAATGTGCATTGACAACCAATCCAGGGAAACTCCACACTTTCTGGTTTCCTGTGGGCACAGCCCTCGCAGCTCCTTCCTGCCTTCCCCAGGTTCAGCAGGACATCTGGGGCTGTGGTTCAGTCCCTCTCTGACACCACCTGAGTGTGAGCAGCAGCAATTCCATCAATTGTTGTTATTGGCACCTTGGTCCTGAGCTGCAAGCGCGCACCAAAGTGATTCCGGTGCCGGGATTGGCAGCGGAGGTAACGAGCCAGCAGCACTACACCTGAGCTAGTTAGCTCTGCCAGGACAGCCTCATTAGCTGCAGCAGGGGCTCCTCTGCACAGGGGGGTTGCATGGGAGCTGCAGGTCACCTGTGGAGGAAGGGGACTGCAGAGCTTCGAGTGCCAGCAGGAACAGCCTGTGCCACGCTGGTGCCCTGCCAGGCACTCGCTGGCTCTGTCCTGCCTGGAGCCCGCTCCCTGTCCTGCCCGGAGCCCCTTCCCCGTGCTGCCCGGAGCCCCTTCCCCGTGCTGCCCGGAGCCCCTTCCCTGTCCTGCCCGGAGCCCCTTCCCCGTGCTGCCCGGAGCCCGTTCCCCGTGCTGCCCGGAGCCCGTTCCCCGTGCTGCCTGGAGCCCGTTCCCCGTGCTGCCCGGAGCCCGTTCCCCGTGCTGCCCGGAGCCCGTTCCCCGTGCTGCCTGGAGCCCGTTCCCCGTCCTGCCCGGAGCCCCTTCCCCGTGCTGCCCGGAGCCCGTTCCCCGTGCTGCCTGGAGCCCGTTCCCCGTGCTGCCCGGAGCCCGTTCCCCGTGCTGCCCGGAGCCCGTTCCCCGTCCTGCCCGGAGCCCCTTCCCCGTGCTGCCCGGAGCCTGTTCCCTGTGCACAGACACTCCTGGCTTCTCCCCTCTCCTCCTCCGCTGCTGCCCCACAGCCCCTTTCCTCTTCCACCCCTTTCGGTGCGGCTGGAGCTCCTGCCTCTGGGGTCTCTGCGCCTGGGAGCAGAGCCCCTGGCAGCCGAGCCCCTCCTGAGGAGCTGCTGCTGCTTTGGGGCGTTCCACACCGCAGCAGGGGCTTCGGGAGGTTCTTTCACCCGAGGTGGGTTAGAGGTGCCTGTCCGTGCGTGCCCTGGCTTTGTGCTGGGATTGTGGGGATGGGCACAGGGAGCAGCCCCCGTGCAGGGCCCTGGGCCAGGCAGCGAGGGGCAGGGGCTGCTGGGGCTCCTGCTGGTGACAGTCACAGAGTGGAAACACCTCTTTTGCATTCCCTTGAACGGAAATGCCACCCAAGGTTTCCCTGCTGTCCTTGCTGGGCTGGGAGGCTCCTGTCCCTGGGAAGACACAGTGAGTTTTTCTTTGCCTTAGTGTGGTTTGCTCTTGGAAAAACACTTTTTCTCTTTTCTCTACTGGCCTGTTTTCCATCAGCACAGCTGACCTGGGGCCCTGCCAGCTGGGTGCTTCCCTTCCTGCTGCCCAGGCACCATTTCCAGGGCACAGACTCCCGGGGTCGCTGCTGTAGGAGCAGTGACCCTTTGCATCTGTTTCGAGTCACATTGCTCTTTTTCCATGATGAAGCCTTGGAAACTCATCCCATATTGTAACAGTCCCTTTTGGTTACTTTAATCCTAAATTCAGCAGTTTCATTAAATTACTCATTCTCCCCCATTTTCTTTGTGATCACCAGCCATGTCAGTCACAGCGACTCTTCAAAGAGGGAGGCTGAACTCTACATCAGATAGGACTTCTTTCTTTTTATTTATAAAGCAAAGCATGAGTTCTAACAGGTCCACTAGTCATATCTATTGATTTGGTACTTAATCATATGAACACAATGAATATTCAGTGCCTGCATGATATAAAAAGAACAATCAGAATAAGCTATTAGAGGTGCTGGAATCTCATTTAAAATCTAATTAGGTCTAGAACAAAACTAGAGGAGTCCTGTCTGAGTAGGAAGAAATGGATGTGTCTATATAATGATCGAAATGCCTTCTTTTTTCATCCTTCTCTTGGCAAGTATTAAGAAACTAGCTTTTTTTTTTTTCTTCTTCTCTAGTTCAGGCTGGAAAACCCTTCCTTTGGCTGGTGCCCTCATGCTTTAACTTTGAGATGGAAGCTGATCGCCCTGTGCTGTGTAACTGCTCTCTGTGCAGAGCTGCAGTCGCAGTGTTTGGGTGGGCAGTCCACTCAAGCAGAAATTGCTTTAGAGCTGTCCCTGTTCCCCTGCACTGACCAGCTCATAAACTCCTGAGCTTGCACTGCTTTGATTGACCTCGTGGTTTTCTGGATTTTATCACTGTATCAGATCAGTGCTTTGTGAATTTTCCCCTTTTTCATAGCAAAACTGGGCCCGTGGTGCACTGACTTCAGAGCTGGCAGCTGCTGGATCCTCCCAGACGGCTGTCTAGCATTGTTACAGAGCACCTCAGGAATTCTATTTGCAAGTATATTACCTCACATGGAGACAGGGAATTAAAGGGAGTCAGGGAAAATCATGTGCTGCCCTGTGTGGATCCTGTGTTCACACAGGGACTGAGCAGCAAGGACCATCCCTAAGGACTACCCAAACTCTGCAGTTTCATTGCTCACTGTGAATATTCAGCTTCAGAGGCATACCCCAAGCTGTGCACATCTTCTGGCTGCCCCCTCCACTCTAGCCCTGCAAATTCAACTTATGGAGACGTAGCTCAGCCGTGGTCAGCCAAGAAAAGCCCCAGGACTTCTCTCTGCAGGGGAAGAAATGGCACTCATGAAGAACATGAGGTTGATTCCTGAATTAGGGTGTATTCCTCATGGTTTGGGGATGATGAGGAAGGTCTTGAGCTCTTGTTCAGTTTGCCTATGGTTTCCTTGCTCTTCTTCTCCCTGCTGCAATGGATTAAACCTTACAGAAGTGGGCACTTGCCAGGTATGGCTTTAGACTTTTCAGGCTGCTGTGTAGGGTTCCTAATTTTTGCCTGATATGCATTACCTTCCACAACTGTGTTATTCCCAGGATTTGATTTTGATTCTGTTCCATCTCATCTGAGATGAATGGGTTTAATCAGAATCTCTTACACCCACTTCATTCAATGGCAGCCCTTCATAAGATGCTAAGGAACACACCGCAGTCTTGCCCTGGCAAGGCAAGAGGCTCAATGAAGGGAAGAATTTTAGCTTCCAATTGGATTCCAACTCTGGAGCTCTGAGGGTTTATGAGATTTTCCAGTGATAGCCTCATCTGGCCTCTGTAAATGGACACTGGGCGAGAAAATACAATCTGCCTGTCTGCTCTGAAATGTGCTTCTTGATCTCAGCAGTTGTACTGTCGTTGTTCTCACAAATCAGCTAATTGAGGTCCCTAACGAAAGGTGACTGAAGCAGCAGTAGATTTTGCACTTGCCTCCCCAGTGGACAGCAGCTGACCGGATCTGGTGTTCCTTGTTAGCCAATGCTGTCCTTCAAGCACGTTGGACTGAGTGAGTGGAATTGATGGGGTTTATCCGGGTGCTGAGGCTGTCCCTCATCTCCTGCAGTGTGAGGCTGAGCTGTGCTGGGCTCCCTGTCCTGTGCCAGGGAGGTGCCTGACCCCCTGGCAGGGCTCACACCTGTGCCAGGCAGGTGCCTGACCCCCCTGGCAGGGCTCATACCTGTGCCAGGCAGGTGCCTGACCCCCCTGGCAGGGCTCACACCTGTGCCAGGCAGGTGCCTGACCCCCCTGGCAGGGCTCACACCTGTGCCAGGCAGGTGCCTGACCCCTGGCAGGGCTCACACCTGGGCCAGGGCAGGTGCCTGACCCCCCTGGCAGGGCTCACACCTGGGTCAGGGAGGTGCCTGACCCCCCTGGCAGGGCTCACACCTGTGCCAGGGCAGGTGCCTGACCCCCTGGCAGGGCTCACACCTGGGTCAGAGCAGGTGCCTGACCCCCTGGCAGGGCTCACACCTGGGTCAGGGCAGGTGCCTGACCCCCTGGCAGGGCTCACACCTGTGCCAGGCAGGTGCCTGACCCCCTGGCAGGGCTCACACCTGGGTCAGGGCAGGTGCCTGACCCCCTGGCAGGGCTCACACCTGTGCCAGGCAGGTGCCTGACCCCCTGGCAGGGCTCACACCTGTGCCAGGGCAGGTGCCTGACCCCTGGCAGGGCTCACACCTGTGCCAGGGCAGGTGCCTGACCCCTGGCAGGGCTCACACCTGGGTCAGGGCAGGTGCCTGACCCCCTGGCAGGGCTCACACCTGGGCCAGGGCAGGTGCCTGACCCCCTGGCAGGGCTCACCTGGGTCAGGGCTGTCAGCTCTCACTGCTGTGTCCTCCTCGTGGCTGGAGCAGGGATCCTGGCCAGGCTTTGGTCTGGGCTCTGGAGACAGGACCGTCCTGCAAATGCTCCCTGTTCCTGGTCTCCTGGGCTCAGGGCTCCTGCCCGGGGCTCCACCAGCCCGGGGCAGCCTGGGCTCTGCAGGGCAGGACCTCTGAGCAGGCAGCTCTGGCTTTTGGCCATTTCAGAAGGAGTTCAGCACCAATTCATTCTCCAGTTCACATCTGAGGTTTCCTGCTTTCATTTTGCAGCTTGCACTGGGAGGAGAGGACTCTAAAGTTCATCTGGAGGCTCAAGAAATTAACATGCTTTCTCCTCTGAACTTTCAAAATCCAGCTAAAGGCTTTTAGCTGATTATCTCAAGTCGCTTCTCTCTAATGACTTTCCAGTTTATTGATGTTGCACAAAAATGGTGGATAACCCTCTCTATTAGATAGAATTATCAATGACTATTGAGCTTGGGAAATTTTTCTGTTAATTTTGTCTTTAGTCTTCTATTTCCTGTCAGAGATGTGAAATGGAAGCCTGCAATCCTCTCATAATTACTGCGTCTTGTTGATTTCCCGTTTTTTAAAGATAAGCTTGTGTTAAAGTAGGAGCTTTTGAAAGAGGGAAGTAAAAAGTCTCCATTAAAGCGTGGTTGTGATTTGAATGCAAAAATGTCATTGACTAAGGGAAGCCCTGATTTTTGATGGAAAGTTCACCTCTGATTAAGCAATTTTGTTTCTCTTGATTAGATTTTGAGATTGTCTCTGCATCTCATCCTCGCAGGGATGAGTTCTTGTTCAAGTGGAGTTACACAGATCAGACTGATCACATCCCATCCTTAGCAGCTCTGGATCCTTTTTTGACCCTTGTCAGCTGCTCAGCTGATTACAAAGAAGCCATGAATACGTGAGGACGTGAGAGACCCCGCCGGGTGTTGTGAGGCTGCAGTGTCCCACAGCCCTGCCTGCCACGTGCTGCAGTCACTGCAGAGCTGCTGCTGCTCTGTCCCGTGGATGGACGAGGAGAAATCCTCCCTGCGGCTCTTTGAGGTCCCCAAAATAGCTGTAAGACATTTTATTTTTCACAGAGAGGGTCAGTGCTATTGTGAAGGCTTTCATGGCACAGTGTTACTGGGGCAACCACCCGCTGTCTGTGCACCAGATTTTGTCTGTTAAGAGCTGGGTATTTTGTCCTAAAAATTTGCAGTCCAGTGGGTCTTCTCCCTAAGCAGTAGTTACCTACAATTTAATTCTTTAATTTCTTAGGATCAAAGAATCACACGGGTTGAAAGGGATCTCTGGCTTTTATTCTAGTCTGAAGAGAGCCTGTTGTTTCCTTTCATCCTCAGCACAGTGCTGCATGTTCCTGTTCTCAAATCCAAAAGTTTCAGTAACTCAGCTGAGAAAGTAGGTCTGGAGCTCAGGGCTGGGTTTCCTTCCCTGTGTGCCCCTGGTGCCTCTTTCCCTTGTCCCCAGAGCAGCAGAGGGGCAGCCCAGGCCTCAGTCTGGAGTTTCCACTGCTGAACGGTGGCTGGCAGCAAAATCCATCCCCGTTCCTCCAGAAACTCATTAAAACCAACTCTGAACTACAGCAAAGTGATTTCTGTTTGGACTACATCGCCAATTTAGCAGATGTGCAAAAGGTAAAATGATTAAAAATTATTCTGGTAAAGAAATCTCTCTAACTAGAAACTTAAAAAAAAAAATTCCAATATATGTTCACTTATTTGATCAACTTTGTAGGCATAACTTCTTCTAATGATGTACTGCATTCCTAAGAGAGAGGACATGGATTTTTTTGACATCACAGTTTTTTCCGTGGCTCGTTATAGCTGCAGTATTTTGTGTAGGTGTTTAGAACAGAGGACTGGGAGTACCATCCCTGCAGTATTTCAGGACATGTACTGGCTGAGCAGTGCAGCTGAAGCTCTCTGTGTTGAGAGTTCAGGAAGATTTTTCCTGTATTAAAAGAACATGTATGATTTTGCATATTACTTTTGATTCTTATAGACATATTGGTGTTCATAATGGAGGTCTGACTGCTCCTAGGACTAGGTAACCAATCTTGGTGTCAGTGAGGGTCTTTTCCCCCACCTGCTTTGATTACAATTCCCCTGGAATAGGGTGGCAGCAGCGTCCTGTCTGCAGGCACAGCACCATCCCTGGACTGTTAATGTGCTGCTCGCTGCTGTCGCTTGAGTTCTTTTCTCAGAAAGGAAAAGAAAGTTTTCACACTTTTTTCCCCATTTAAAAATACCATTTTTTTAGCTAAAACTAGTTGCCAAATTCTATTTTGATCCCGGGATTTATTTTTAAACTGGAGATCGGTGCGTTCAGGAATCACAATTAGCGGAGATGATGCTGCTGATCGCGCTCTGCAGTTTACCCGCAGAGCTGGTCCGTGCGGTGTTTGTCGCCGTGGAGCCTGGCAGCAGCGACGGGAGCAGCCCTGCTGGCAGCTGCAGCTTGTGCGGGTGCGAGAGCAGGCTGTGCCGGAGCGGGGCTGCACCGGGGCTGCACCGGGGCTGCACCGAGCCTCCACTGGGGCCGCTCATGCGGGGCTGTGCAGAGCCACAGCTCGTGAAACCTGCTCCACAAGCCCGGGGGGCTGCCAGACTGCAGGGGCAGCAGCAGGGTCCTGTGCCACCCCCGTGGGTGGGCAGCAGCCGGCGGAGGGGACACTGCAGGGGCAGGGGCAGCAGCAGGGTCCTGTGCCACCCCCGTGTGTGAGCAGCAGCCAGCGGAGGGGACACTGCAGGGGCAGGGGCAGCAGCAGGGTCCCCTCTCCCCGTGGGTGAGCAGCAGCCAGCGGAGGGGACACTGCGGGGGCAGCCGCAGGGTCCCCTCTCCCCGTGCTGCTGGACAGGGAAGGAGCGCCTGGGACCAGCCCAGCTCTCCCCGGGGCTCCGCTGCCCCGCTCTGGACACAGCTCCGGGCAGCTCCTTTCCTCCTGCCCGGGGCAGTCTGGAGCTTGGGGCAGAGGCTGCCCGCAGGCTCCAGCAGGGGCTGGGGCCGGGTTGGCATGATCTCCCTTTTCCCCAGGCATTGTCCCCCCTCATTGCACACAGGGACACAGGAACGTGCCAGGGGCTGGCAATGATCTCCCTTTGCCACAGGCATTGTCCCCCCTCATTGCACACGGGGACACAGGAACGCGCCGGGGGCTGGCAGTGATCTCCGTGTTCCCCAGGCATTGTCCCCTCTCGTTGCACACGGGGACACAGGAACGTGCAGGGGCTGGCATGATCCCCCTTTTCCCCAGGCATTGTCCCCTCTCATTGCACACGGGGACACAGGAACGTGCCAGGGGCTGGCATGATCTCCGTGTTCCCCAGGCATTGTCCCCTCTCGTTGCACACGGGGACACAGGAACGCGCCAGGGGCTGGCATGATCCCCCTTTTCCCCAGGCATTGTCCCCTCTCATTGCACACAGGGACACAGGAACGCGCCGGGGGCTGGCATGATCCCCCTTTGCCACAGGCATTGTCCCCTCTCGTTGCACACGGGGACACAGGAACGCGCCGGGGGCTGGCAGTGATCTCCCTTTGCCACAGGCATTGTCCCCTCTCATTGCACACGGGGACACAGGAACGCGCCGGGGCTGGCTGCGGGTGGCACACGGTGGCCCTGGCAGCACAGCAGCCCCTGGGCTCTGTGAGCCTGCTCCACCTCTCAGGCAGTGCCCCCCCAGCTCTGCCGTTTGTGGGGTTTCTAGCATGGGGCTCCTGCTCATCCTCCTCAGCGCTGAAGGGAGCTGCTCAGTGAGGGCAGGAGGGGCACTCTCCCTGTGTCCCTGACAGGTCTGAAATGCGGCCCCTCTGGCAGGAGGGGCACTCTCCCTGTGTCCCTGACAGGCCTGAAATGCAGCCCCTCTGCTGGCAGCCCATCTCCCCGTGGCGCTGCCCGGGCACAGGAGGGGCGGCGCAGCCCTGGCTCAAATGCTGGCTGGAAGCTGAGCCAGCACAAAGCTCTCTCTGGCCACAGTCAGCCGGGGCCATGACTCCTTCATCTGCTGACATCAATTCCTGAGAGCAAGAGGAGGCACAGTCCTGACAGACGCCCTGGAACCCTCTGGTGCTCCAGCAGCAAGGTGAGCAGGAGCTCCTCTCTGTCCCTGCCCTGCAGGGGGAGGTCCCAGGGCCCATGGGTGTCTGCAAGGGTCACACAGGGACAGCAGGATTGGAGCTGCCAGGCTCAGGGTGCCAAGTTTGCCTTTCTTCAGGCTTTATTTTCATTTAATCTTGTTTTTTGGTTTTTTTTTTCTTCTTTATTTTAGTGCAGATTAGGTGACTGAGGAATGGTTTGGATGCATTTGATTCTAAACTCTCAAGAGGATGCTCTCCAAAGGGCTTTTCTCATGGCCAATCCTGAATCCCAGGGCTGCTGTTGATTCCTGCTCGGCTGTGTTTTGCTGCTCTGTCCCAGGCACAACTCAGCAAAGGAACAATCCTGCTCTGATTAGGTACCAAAATGCCAAAGCAAACAAAAGTGCAGTCACAAAGGTGGATTATGAGTTGTTTTTCCTTTGCTGAGGGCAGAATGCTTTTGTCCATGCATTTCAAGGCACTGTTCATGAGCAATTTAAAAGAGAAATATTTGATACTGCAGGGGAGTTGGTAACGACTTAATCAAAGGCAAAAACACCTCTTTGCTCTAGTTGAATGTTCACATAGTTTAGTTCTTATTAGCATCGATTTCCCCAAATCTTTAGCATCTGATTTATGAAGGGCAACATAATGAATTTTAGCAATAAACAAGGATATTGAACGGGAAGACCGAGCATTGTTCCACTGCCTCGTGTGGCAGTGCAGAGCTGCTCGGGCAGCTCTGGGAGGGCCCTGCCTTGGCTGGCTCACCCTTCCTCTGCAGTCAGAAGTCAGAGGTGCCCGGGGTGGGAGCAGAGAGATCCCTCTGCAGAGCCAGGCAGAGCTGTCCCTGTGCCCTGCTCCCCCACCTGAGCAGAGCCCGGGGCTCCTGGCCCGCAGGTGCTCCAGACCCTGTGCCACGCTGCCAGCTTCCGTGCAGACGGGCTGTGCTGGGCTCCCGTCAGTGATGTTTTCATTTAAACCAGCCGGGAGTCTCTGACATTCTCAATCGCAGTTCGTTTGCACACGCTCTGCAATTGAAATGCAGTTTGCAGCCGCTGCCCCCAAGGCCTGCTCTGGGACGTGCCAAACCCTCGCTGCCAAAGCTGTGAAAGTAGGTGGCATTTGCAGTGCTAATAGAGAAGGATCAGGGGAAAAATAAAAAAAAAAAAAGAAGCCTAAACTTTCTCCATCCATCCCTTCTAAGCAGTGACTCAGTCACCAGCCCTTCCCACAGCTCTTCACTGATGTTCTAATTGCAGACCAGTACCAGCTCAGGCTGCCTAAAAATAAACTCTGCATTTTCATTTAATTAGTTGGACTGTCTGCCTCATTGCTGTGAAAATTATATGGAAGAAAATATTTACTTACAGGGTTTTCCTAAGTATGATCTCCCAGCTCTCCCAAACAGGCAGGTAATGAGTCTGTACAGAAATATCTTAGACTACAGAAGGCAGAGTGAGAGCTGGGGGGAGCTCGGAGCCTGCCTCACCTGTGCCCCCTGCTCTGGGCACAGGCTCTGCCCCTGCTCCCCTCGGGAGCAGTGTCTGCCTGCTCTGGCAGCCTCTGCTTCCCCAGACCCCTCACTCAGGCTGCAGCTTTGCTTTCCCAGGGAAGGATGGCGTTTGCAGTCTGGCATTGCAGCTCAGACCTGTCCTGGCGAGTCTGCTGTCATTCCTCTCTCTGCCAGGGCTTCTGGCATGCAAATACCCGTGTGGGTTAGTGTCCTGGCAATGCTGCGGGGCGCTGGCCATCGCAGTGCTCCTGCCATTCCACTGCAATATTCTTCCAGTGAACTGCAGCTTTCTCCACAAAACATTGTGCCCCTCAAGTGTCTGGAAAAAAAGAAAACCGGGATGGTGGTGGGTTTTTGATGCAGAAATAACCTTTTGAAGGTATTAGGGTTTCTGAATGTGTTGGCCTGCAGTCATTTGAGGGAATACTGCAAAACCACTCATGAATGTTTGCCTTTCCACTCCTTGTGAAAGGGAAACACTGAAGCTGTGCCAATGAAATGCATTTCTCGGGGACGTTGGGCAGGGGGGAGCAGCTGGATGGGGATGCAGGAGAGCCACGTGCTCAGGGCTGTGTCTGAGGAGTGCTGGCTGGATTGCCTGCAGCTCCTGGGCAGGTGGGGCTGCAGGGCCACCCGGAGCTTGGGCTCAGCAAACACCGTGGTCAGTGTCTGGAGGATTGCAAGGGTAGTTCTTGACTGCACTGTTTGAATGTGAACTGGGAAGTGACTTCTTATCTTTATTGGTAGTGGAATTTCAGGAGGTAAATCACAGGCAAAAAAAAACCCCAACAAAACAAAACCTGTATTTCAGCTCACTGAATATTTTGCCAGGCTGAAAGGTTTTGGACTCAGTGATCCTTGTGGGTTCCTTCCAGCTGAGGTCATTCTATATTTTATGTTGTTGGCAAAACCAGAAAAGCTCAGGTAGTTTTTATTTCAGCTTTATGATGAACTATCCCAATAATTGTATTTGACAGTCAGAAATCGATAGAGACCCATGTAAGTCATTAATGACAAAGGTTGTCTGTCTGTCTGTCCAGCCCAGCTGCCTGGAATGCAGCTGCTGGAGGCTGCTTTGGCAGGGGCTGTGCCTGGAGCCCTGCCTGGCACAGCCAGGAGCAGATGCTGCCAGGGACAGGGATGCTGCCATGGTGCCCACGTGCCCTGAGCCACGGCTGCAGGAGGCCACCTCTGCTGCTCCTCAGGACAAGGAGCCCTGCATGGATCACAGCCCTGACATTCACTTTGTGGGAATTACAGACCAGACCTTCAGGTAATGCTGCCCCTGAGTGCTCAGGAATCATGGAATTGGCTAAAAATGATGCCTTTACTATTTAATGTGAGAAGGAAAGGCTGCTGCTCTGCTTCATCTTACTACAATTAATTCTTTCCTTCTGCAGAACATTATTAATAATAAATATTTTTATGTAAAAGAAAGAAAAAGCAGGAATATTCTTGGGGCATATCCCAGTATCAGGTTTTAGTGTGTAAATTGCCAAATCATCCTGAGATTTGCATTAGAAAGCACAGGTTTAGCTATCCTAAATGCATGATACTGTAAGTCTGTTGCTTGTGGGCAGCTCAGTGAGGCAGCAGCCATGAGGAAACCTTCAGAGCGGGGTTTCCAGGGGCGTCCCGGGGAGGGAAGGCTCTGCTCTCCTCCTCCTCCAGGGAGGGTCCGGGCAGCCGGGCTCCCCTCATTCCTGAGCCCATGCTCTCAGCCCTCTCGGCCCGTTTAGGGCTGTGGGGCTGCTCCTCTGGCGGTGCTGGGGCTGTGCCCCGTGCTCTGCTCCTCTCCCTGCCCGCCCAGGGCTGAGGATGCCCGGAGCGAACGGGAGCATCCCCGAGTGCGGAGAATCCCCGCTGTGCTGGGAACCGCGGCTGCCGCCGCACCATCGCTGCCCTCCCCCGAGCCCCGGGCCGGGCTGGCCGGAGGGAGCCCCCTCTCCCCCTCTCCCCCTCTCCTCCTCTCCCCCTCTCCCCCTCTCCCCCTCTCCTCCTCCTCCTCCTCCTCCTCCTCCTCCTCCTCCTCCTCCTCCTCCTCCTCCTCCTCCTCCTCGCCTCCGGCTGTGCCGGCTGCGGGCGCGGAGCCGCGGCCGCGCTCTCTCTCAGTCGCGCTTTGATCTCAGGCGGGTTTCCCCCGCTATTTTTAGATGCACCGAGGATAACCGAGGGATGTCGATTGTGATGCAGACGGAAAGCAGCTCCAGACGCAGTGTTTCTCCAGGGGCGGAAGAGAGGAGCAGCAGGAGGAGAGCAAGGCGGGCTCCAGCAGCGTTGCCAGCCCTGCTGCTCACACGGAGAGGAGGCCAGGGCCCCGAGGCTCCAGAGGGATGTTCCCAAACACGAAATTCACCCGATAGCTGGTGATTCTCCTTGCCGGCTTTTGTGTAGCTCGCGGCTCTGCTGCAGCCCAGAGCCGGGGCCTGCAGATAAATTAATCCTCGCAGCACGGTGGATGTGTTTGTAAGGGATTGCTAATAGCCACCCTTTGATTTAAAATAATTGCAACGTCCCTCCCTTTCCCTGCTTTAAACACGTATGTGGAGGTCTCAGATTGCTCGGTTTTGATCTCACCAACCTCTGCTTTTTGTTTCATCTTCAAAACTGAAGCAAAGCAGAGAACAGATCCACAACCCAGCCTTTCCCCCCTAGGGCAGGAGAGTGTGCGTCTGCAGATCGCACTCAGGCTGCGGAACAGCGAGAGTGAAAGCACGTTTGCAGGGGAGAAGCGCTCCGGAAGGTGTTTTCCCCTCCTTCTGCCATCGCTGTTGCTGGGGAAACCAGCGCGGTGCCCGCAGCGCCTCTGACACGGAGCAGCTCTGTCTGTCTGTCTGTCTGTCTCTCTCTCTGTCTGTCTCCCTCTCACACTCGCTCTCTGTCTCTGTCTGTCTCTCTCCCTCTCTCTGTTTCTGTTTCTCTGTCTCTCTCCCTCTGTCTCTGTGTCTCTCTGTCTCTCTCTCTCTCCCTCTGTCTGTCTGTCTGTCTGTCAGTGTCTGCCCCAGCGCGGCTCCCCCAGCCCCGGGAATGCAATTGGGGCTCAGCGCCCAGCCCAGCCCGGGACACGGGGGGCGGCCGCGGCTCCGGGGCTCTCCGGGGCTCTCCGGGGCTCTCCGGGGCTGGGGCAGGCGTTCAGAGCCGGGAAGGAGGGGCAGTGCTGCGGCGGGGGGGGCTGGAGAATCCCCAGGGAACCCCCAGGCTGGGTGCCGAGGCTGATGAGGAAAGCCCCATCCATTGCCGCTGGGCTCGCCAAGCTCCCACCCGTCCATAAACACTCACAGGGACTGACGAGCGCTCCCACCCTGCTTCCTCGTCCCCCCGTGCACCCCAGGAGTGCAGCTCAGCGCTGCCCCGTGTGAGCTCTGGAGCCCGGGATGGGCACAGGGTGGTTTTTGCTGTTCTGGTGCTGTAGCTAGAGGATGCTTTCCCATGGCCAGGTGTAGTGTTGTAGTGTTCTGCTAGCACAAATCCAGGCACTGAGGTACCTAAGCTTATAAATCCCAAACCATCAGGTCAGACAAATACCCTAAAAAGTCAGAAGCTTAAAAATAAGAAAATTCAGATCTACTGATGTACTTTAATGCATTTACTAGAGTTTTGTTCAGTTTTTCTCCTCTGGAGAACCAGAATTTCAGCAGTGACTTCAGTGCTCCTGTTTTCATGCTTTCTTTTTACCCAGTGGCACAGTTTTGGGGCGGGGGCTGCAGGAATGTGCCGAGCCTGCAGGAGAGCAGGAGCCCAGCAGGACTGGCAGCAGGGACCAAGCCTAGCAGGTGCCATTGGCTGCTTTGGCTCCTGGTCTTGGCGAGCGCTGGGACACGGAGCCCTGTCTGGAAACCTTCCCTGCTCAGGTTTGTGGGCAGCTGTGATGCACAGATGTTTCCAACATCTGCATCCGACAGCAGAGCCCTGGTGTTCCAGGTGCTGAGGTTTCAGACAGACAGACCAGCTGGGCACTTCCAGATTTGCAAACACCACCTCAGCTCCTTCTCCCCTGTTCTCCTTCCCAGCACTGGGGTACCCCCCACTTCTTCAGGCTGTTAACCTAGCAGCTGAAACAAGCAAATTCTAAGCTGGAAGAATCTCCAAGCCTGGTGTCTCTTTAGGTACCAGAGTCCAGATGTGTTTAGCCAGATGGATCAGTTAAGCATCCTTTCCTCCCTGCTCCACACACCACACCTGAGAAATCTTTCCAGGCCCTTTTCAGTACCTGAAATGCCATCCCTCAGCATCCCTCAGCATCCCCAGGGCAGACTTTTCTCTCTCCAGGCATCTCTCCACGGCCGTGGTTAATCCCAGTGTCCCTCTGCAGTGAGGCATTCCCCTGGTGCTCCGTTCCCCTCCTCCCAGCTCCCTTTCTGCAGCAGTCCCTGCGGGTTTGCTGCTATCAGCCCGTTCCTGGAGTCCAGGGGAGAGGGAGGAGACAGGGCTGCGGGCTGTGGGCTGAGCCCTTTGTCCTGCAGGAGCTCCCAGGGCCTGGCACTCGCTGTGCTTGGTCTGGGAAAGATCCATCAGCTCGGGAGCCTGGAGCTGCTGTCCTGGGGCAGAGCCCTGCCGGGCAGGGGCCCGTCTGCAGCCCAGCATCACCTGCAGCACAGCAGCAGGAGCCAGAGGGACACCAGAAGCCAGGGCAGGAGGAGAGCACTTTCAGCTCCGATAATGCGGGAGCATTTCAAGCCTAGTCACAAGCCAACGCTGGGTTTCCACAAGAGAAGTTTGGATTTAGAGGTGGACTGTCTCCTGAATCCTAAACCCCATTTCCTGGGGAATTCTTGATTCTGCAAGTAGGTCATCTCCTTTGGGAACAGTGGGGACTTGACAAGTCTAAATAATAACTCTCATCTCTCCCCTCTTTGATGTTAGATGTCACAGAGTTGTTCCCTGCCACCCACTTTTCGTCTCTTCAGCTCCCGCTGAACTCAGCTGAGCACAAAGCTGGTGGAGGAGAAGACATTTCCAGGTCCCAGCAAGGTTTGTGGCGAGGGCTCTGCGGGGCTGGAGGGGCCCTGTGGCAGCCAGAGCTCCCCCTGAGCTGCAGCTCAGTGCACAAAGCCCAGCCCTGCCAGCCCTGCCAGCCCTGCCAGCCCTGCCTGCCCTCTGCCAGCCCTGCCAGCCCTCTGCCTGCCCTCTGCCAGCCCTGCCAGCCCTGCCAGCCCTCTGCCAGCCCTCTGCCAGCCCTGCCAGCCCTGCCAGCCCTGCCAGCCCTCTGCCAGCCCTGCCAGCCCTGCCAGCCCTCTGCCATCCCTGCCAGCCCTGCCAGCCCTGCCAGCCCTCTGCCAGCCCTCTGCCTGCCTTCTGCCTTCCCTCTGCCAGCCCTGCCAGCCCTCTGCCAGCCCTGCCAGCCCTGCCAGCCCTCTGCCAGCCCTCTGCCTGCCTTCTGCCTTCCCTCTGCCAGCCCTGCCAGCCCTCTGCCAGCCCTGCCAGCCCTGCCAGCCCTCTGCCTGCCCTGCCTGCCCTCTGCCAGCCCTGCCAGCCCTCTGCCAGCCCTGCCATCCCTGCCAGCCCTGCCAGCCCTGCCAGCCCTCTGCCAGCCCTCTGCCAGCCCTGCCAGCCCTCTGCCAGCCCTGCCAGCCCTGCCAGCCCTGCCTGCCCTGCCAGCCCTGCCAGCCCTGCCAGCCCTGCCAGCCCTGCCAGCCCTCTGCCAGCCCTGCCAGCCCTGCCAGCCCTCTGCCAGCCCTGCCAGCCCTGCCAGCCCTCTGCCAGCCCTCTGCCAGCCCTGCCAGCCCTGCCAGCCCTGCCAGCCCTCTGCCAGCCCTCTGCCAGCCCTGCCAGCCCTCTGCCAGCCCTCTGCCTGCCTTCTGCCTTCCCTCTGCCAGCCCTGCCAGCCCTCTGCCAGCCCTGCCAGCCCTGCCAGCCCTGCCAGCCCTGCCAGCCCTCTGCCAGCCCTCTGCCAGCCCCCTGCCAGCCCTGCCAGCCCTCTGCCAGCCCTCTGCCAGCCCTGCCTGCCCTCTGCCAGCCCTGCCTGCCCTCTGCCAGCCCTCTGCCAGCCCTGCCTGCCCTCTGCCAGCCCTGCCAGCCCTGCCAGCCCTCTGCCAGCCCTCTGCCAGCCCTCTGCCAGCCCTGCCAGCCCTCTGCCAGCCCTGCCAGCCCTCTGCCAGCCCTCTGCCAGCCCTGCCTGCCCTCTGCCAGCCCTCTGCCTGCCTTCTGCCTTCCCTCTGCCAGCCCTGCCAGCCCTCTGCCAGCCCTGCCTGCCCTCTGCCAGCCCTGCCAGCCCTCTGCCAGCCCTCTGCCAGCCCTGCCTGCCCTCTGCCAGCCCTGCCAGCCCTGCCAGCCCTCTGCCAGCCCTCTGCCAGCCCTCTGCCAGCCCTGCCAGCCCTCTGCCAGCCCTCTCCTCCTCCCGGGGCGCGGCGGGGCCAGGCCAGGGAGTGACCGGTGTCCCCAGCCCAGGACAGCCCCCAGCTCCTCTCAGCTCTGTGCGTTCAGGCCCTGGCACTGAGCTTTCAGCTTCCACCAGGAGCCTGGCACAGACCTTGCCCTGGCTACGGAGTCGTCCCAGTGACGTTGTAAATTATGGGTGAGTTTTACATAATTCTTTTGATACGTGTTGTTATGACATGTAAAATTTTATCTTTGCAGTTCAGACAATTATGTAAGCTCTTTGTTTTGCCTTTGTCAGGATAGCTTGAACCACTGCACATTTAGCAAATGCACTTTCAGTGGGTCTGGGCCTGCCCACAGCTGTGGTAATTCAGATAAACTCCATAAGCCTTATTAAATTTCTAGGAAGTTACAAAGGCTAACAGGCAAGTTTATGTGACAGTGTTCCAACTCCAGAGCCAAGCATGCAAGGAGTAGGAAAAGTCTTATCCTGAAATGCAGCAGCATCCTGGGCTCCCAGGGATGGCTCATTTCAGGATCAAATGCTGCTTTCCCATGGGGCCCTGTCTCCCTGGCGGGGCAGCCTGCCTGTGGGGCAGCAGTGCAAAAACCTCTTTTCTTTGTGTCCTCCAGCGTGCGGCCCCAGCCCTTGTTTGCTGTGTCCTGCCCATCCTGGCTGTAAAGGGGAAATACTCTTTCTGCTTGGTGTTTGGGGCTTTTTCTGTGACACTCATTGCTCCAGTCATGTTTGTTTATTCTGTGTGCAAGCTATTAATTAATTTGTCTCTGTGCAGCCCAGTGGGGCAGGGGAGAAACATTATCACTTGATAGATAAGGAGCAGAGGCCCAGAAAGATTCAGTCAAGAATGTCAGTTAACCTGGGATGCTCAGCCTGATAATCCCTGAGCACCTGGGGTTTGTTTGCTGGCTTTGGAGATGCCGTGGGCACTGTCAGGGCAGGGCTGCAGTGGGCAGCTGCTGCCTGGCCACTCAGGGGGCCCAAAGCCCTTCCCAGGGCACGAGAGCAGAAACAGCAGCCAGGTGGAAGTGTGGGAAAGCACAGAGCCCCACAAGGGGCTGTAGAGATCCTCTGGTCCATCCCCTGCCGTGGCAGGGCACCTCCCAGTGCCCCAGCCTGGCCTTGGGCACTGCCAGGAGCCAGGGCAGCCAGGGCTGGGCAGGGTGGCAGGATGAATGCATGCACGACAACCCTTTCCATGAGGAAAGACTCCTAAAATCCACTCCAAGCCTCCCCTGGTGCAGCCCGGGGCCGTTGCTCTTGTGCTGGGTGCCTGGCAGAGCAGCTCTGCCCCAGGCGCTGGTGGAGCTGCCCCGAGCCCTGTGCAGGAGCAGGCACTGCCCCCTGTCCCAGCGCCAGGGGCACGCAGGGCTGCAGGAGGAGCCAGGGCAGAGCCCGAGCTGGGCTCGCCGGCCTCCTTGGCTTGCTTGAGCTTCTGCCAGCTCCCAGCCCATAAATGAGAGACCTGAGAATGGCCATGGAAACCTTCACTTGCCAAATTCCAGGGGTATTTATATCATTTAATCGATAAATTGCATTGATTTATTTGCACTAAGTAACTCCTTGAGGTCTGGATAATAGATAAGGGTGTGCTTGGTGCTGTACAAACACATCATAAATAAATGCAGCTTGCAAACCAATTGCAAGATATTAATGATTAATTTTCTCATAGTAAAATAATGTGACGTCTTTCCATTAGCGATTTAAAAAAAAATCTGACCTAAGAGGTTTCAGAGTCATTTATTTGAGGAAGGCTGCCCTTTAAGGCAGATCTTACACTTTTTAAAAGGTCACAGGGTTTAAATATCATGGTTCCTTTCAAAGCAGACTCCCTGAGAGGTCTGACAGCACCTTCATCAGAGCACATCATGGTCCTGCTCCACGAGAGCTCGGCCGCCGGGGCCAGGCCTGGGCTCCTGCAGGGAATTTCACTCTGCCACCCCTCTGGAGCTGCTGAAGGATGCACAAAGAGCTGCAACGGTTACCCCAGAGCTGTGCATCCACACAGGTGAGGGACAGCACATTTACCTGCATCACATGGTTACCCCAGAGCTGTGCATCAACACAGGTGAGGCACAGCACATTTACCTGCATCACATGGTTACCCCAGAGCTGTGCATCAAGGTGAGAATCAGCACATTTACCTGCATCACATGGTTACCCAGAGCTGTGCATCCACACAGGTGAGAATCAGCACATTTACCTGCATCACACGGTTACCCCAGAGCTGTGCATCAAGGTGAGAATCAGCACATTTACCTGCATCACATGGTTACCCAGAGCTGTGCATCCACACAGGTGAGAATCAGCACATTTACCTGCATCACATGGTTACCCAGAGCTGTGCACTAACACAGGTGAGAATCAGCACATTTACCTGCATCACATGGTTACCCAGAGCTGTGCATCAACACAGGTGAGGCACAGCACATTTACCTGCATCACATGGTTACCCAGAGCTGTGCATCCACACAGGTGAGGCACAGCACATTTACCTGCATCACAGCCCTGGCTGGGCCATTTTCTGAGAGCAGTGAGAGAGCTGGGAACAGAGGAATGTGGAGTTTCTCTGCACTGCATTTTGTGCTGGCCTCCTGCAGGCAGGAGACAAATCTCTGGCCAGAGCAAGGTGTGATTCCAGGTATGCTGAGCCCAGTGAACTTCTTGTTGAGGGAGATGAGCCAGGCCAGATCAGATCCACTGCCCAGCCTCGGGGCTCCAAGCTGGGCACAGCTGAGCTGCCTCCCCAGCCCATTCGTCCCCTGATGCATTTTTACATAGCAAGAAGAAAATGCCTATTCTACAATTATTTGTTCTAATTAATTTATCTCTTCATCAGCTTTCCAAAAGAGACAGATTCCCTTGTTTCTCTTCCTCATTGCCTCTTGGCACGTGCAGTGCAGCAAGGCAGGGCCCCGTTGTCCAGAGGTCTCCCTGTAATCTGCAGCTCCAGGTTCCACATGGGCCTTCAGACTGGATTTTTAAAAGGAGCAAGGGCTTTAAAAGTAATTTATGTGCAATTGTCTTTCATGCCTAACATGTTTTGCCTTTCCTTTTTCACCCATGCTCTCTGTTTTTCATGCACTTTTAGGCACGCATCCCTTTGTTTAATAGCACAGCATTTGCTTTTTAAAGGGGCGGGTGATACTGGGGCTGTTTGGATTAGGAGGTTTTTGTTCCAGCAGAACTGGTGAGGCAGGGGAACGTTTGCTGCTGAGCTCCTGGTTCTGCTGAGAGGTTCCCAGCCCAGAGGTGTTTGGGCACAGGGGGAGTTTGGCAGAGCTCTGCCAGCACTGCTGATGTGAGCCAGCCAAACCATCCCAACACAAGCTCCGAGTACAACTCCGTGGTTCCCTCCTGGATTCGCAGCAATTTCATGGGTTTAGCCCAAGGTCTGGCAATAAATGAATTCTAATAAATGAAGCAGTGAAAGGCGCTGCTGGCCAGCCCCTCAGCTGTGGGCTCCAGGCTGCAGCGTGCCCAGGCTGCTGGGCTCCTTCCTGTGGCTGCCCTTCCTGTGACACACTGATGTCCTCCAGGAGGCAGGGGGTGGCAGCCTGGGCTCTGGGCAGGCAGAGCAGATCAGCTGCAGTGCTTTGGAGCCTGGCAGCTGGCATTTTCCTTGGCATTTCATGAAGGCTCCTGCTACTAAGGCAAATGCCTGGATCTGGCGGGCAGCCCAACTTTCAGTAAGTTTTTCGCCACTTTTGAGTCATCATTAATGCCATCCCACTCATGGTTATCCCCAGGCCTGCTCTCTCTTCCAGCACTCTCTTGCACATATACTTTTAATTTCCTTTGACCCTTCTGGTGATTAACCTTTTCCCCAGCTCCTGTCTCCTCTTGCCTGGCAAGCTCCATCCAGCTCTGTAATCTCCGTCAGCTGCTTAAACCCTTCTGCATTTCCATGGCAGCCTTCAAAGACTCGAGATCTTTGTGCAGCTTTCAGTGAAGCTTCAGCAGCTGCCTCCTCTCCCTCTTGTTGTGGCCAAGGGGCTGGAGTCTGCTTTCCTCTTTGATGCCATTGCTGAGCAATTCTCCTCCCTGATTGTTCCCCTCCTGCTCTCAGAGGGGTCGGGCAGTGCCCAGGGGAGTGTCTGGCTCTTGGAAGTGCTTCCATGAACAAGACTGGCAGGATTTTCATCTGCTCAGCATGTGCCAGTTCTCTGCCTCGCCGGGGGATTGCTGTGAGCTCTGAGCCTGCTGCACAGCTCAGGGTGCCCCTGGAGCTCCCTGGTGCTGCCCTGTCCTCAGTCTGTATCTGTCTGTCTGTCTATCTGTCTGTCTATCTCTCTCTATATCTCTCTATCTCTATCATCTATCTCTGTATCTATCATCTGTCTATCAATCTACCCACAATCTATGCCTGTGTTTATGAGTCTCTATATTCCATGCATATCTGTGTGTGTCTGTGTGTGTATTGAACAGATTTCAGTGTGCTTCACACGTTTTCCTCCTCAGCAGAACGGAAACCCTGAGTGGGCTCTGCCTGTCTGATGGAAGGGCTCTGCCTTCGCTGGAGAGGGAAGGGCTCTGCCTTTGTCTTTGCTGGAGAGGGAAGGGTTCTGGCTTTGCTGGAGAGGGAAAGGTTCTGGCTTTGCTGGAGAGGGAAGGGTTCTCCCTTTGCAGGAGAGGGAAGGGTTCTGCCTTCGCTGGAGAGGGAAGGGCTCTGCCTTCGCTGGAGAGGGAAGGGCTCTGCCTTTGCTGGAGAGGGAAGGGCTCTGCCTTTGCTGGAGAGGGAAGGGTTCTGGCTTTGCTGGAGAGGGAAGGGTTCTGCCTTTGCTGGAGAGGGAAAGGTTCTGGCTTTGCTGGAAAGGGAAAGGTTCTGGCTTTGCTGGAGAGGGAAGGGTTCAGCCTTTGCTGAAGTCGCTGCTGATCTCAAGCTGCCTCAGCAGCCCCGGAGGGCAGTGCCCTGCCCAGGGGAGCAGCACAGCTCACCTGGAGCCAGGTGTGTGCAGGGCAGAGCCTCTCTCTGCAGAGAGCAGCCTGGGGCTGCCCTGAGAGGCGAGGGCAGAGATCTGAGAGGCAAGGGCAGCCTGGGGAGATGCTGGCTGTGCAGGGCTGCTGCAGAGGGGCAGCCTGGGGAGATGCTGGCTGTGCAGGGTTCCTGCAGAGGGGCAGCCTGGGGAGGGGCTGGCTGTGCAGGGCTCAGGGGCTGCCACGTTCCCCCTGGCTGCCACGTTCCCCCTGGAACGCTGAGGGGCCCTGCAGAAAAGGCACCAGGAGAGGAGCTGAGTGCTGGGCTGGGCTGCAGGGATCGCCAGGCACAGGAGAACACGAGCTGGCAGGAGCAGCACCCACAGCCCTGACTGCTCCACGATTGCCTTGGCTCTTTGCTTTGCTCAGTCCACCCCAATTGTGTGATCATGAGATCTGCTGATTGAAACTCCCTAGAAAAATCTCATTGTGTTTTCTAATGGAAAACCTTTGGGGTTAATGTAAAATAATTTCACCAGCTCTGTGGCAGGTGTTCTCAAGTGTTGCTGCTACTTCCAAATGCAGTAATTGTTCTTTTAAATTAAGAAAGTAAAAAAACCCCACACTTTTAAACAGCACTGGACATTCTGCTTTTGTTTAACAAGAAAAGAAGTTTAATTTTTAAAGATCACTCTATATTATTAACTTGCTTAATTATCAGAAGGAATGGTTGGATGAGCAGACAATTAAAACAAGGAGAAGCTCAGAAGGAAAAGTTCATCAGTATATTAGAGAGACAATGGGGGAAAGTAAAACTATTTCAAGTACCATTTGAAGGAAACCATTTGGGAAGAAAATAGGATTAATTAAGTTTTGAACCGGTTGATTTTGTTATCTAAAAATATTTCCTGGATTAACACTGTTACATACTCGTGCATGAAGCAATGTCTGAGGCTCTTCAGCGACAGAGGGAAATGTTGGTGCAGATAAAGGCTCTTCCAGCCAGCAGGGAGCTCCAGGCTGAGCAGGGTCTGTGGTGAGTTCTGAGGCTGGTTGGGACCCCCAGGCTCTGCAGAGGGTCTGGGCTCTGCCTGTGTGCTCTCCAGGCTGCAGCTCTGCCTGCTGACCCCCGTGGGAGCATTGCTGCTCTCCAGGCAGGGTGTGCCCCCTCCCCAGCCCTTGGCCTCCAGCTTCTCTTTGTTCCCTTTACTGGCCTTGTCCTTCTCCTCACAGGAAAGGGAAATTTCTCCTTCACTGCTCCAAACACAGCTGTGATGGAAACTTCTCCTTCATTGCTCCAAACCCAGCTGTGATGGCCCTCGGTGTGGGGCCTGTCCTCTGCCAGGGGACAGCTCAGGGTGACAGCATGCAGGGCTGAGCAACCCCTGGGGCATGAGAGCCTTCATCCTGCCCCTCCAGCTGCTCAATTTAGGTGAGACATGCCAAACATAACTGGGGAAAAAAATTAGGCTACGAGTGCTTGAAAGTAATTTTCCAGAGGTGGTGTTTAAGACTCTTGAATTTCAAATCATTATAATGATCTTTGAAGGGAACCCTGTAAGTTGTCTCCTAATTCCTGATGAAATAGAATAATTTATTACATCAGTTTCTCTGATTAATGTAAAATGTGTTTCAAATTTGGGTTTTCCTTTAATATTTAAACTTTCCCTTGAGAGGAGCTGCAGAAGGTGACTGAGTGCCCCCAAACTGATGTGGTGTGTCCTCAAAGCAGGGTGAGATCTGCTGCTGGAGCTGGTCAGCAGTAAAACCACTGTACAGCAGCAAACCCAGCTCATTTCAGGACCTGCTCTCCAAGAGGCATGAACCAGGGCCCCACAGCTCTGCTCACTCATGCTTGGGGTGAGAGTGTCCAAATATCTTCCTCTGTGAATTGGAAATTCTTTGCTGTTGAGGACCCGTCCCCCAAAATTTCTGAAAAAAGGCCAGAGCTGGAGTCACTCGGGATAAATTGCATGGCAGGTCTTTCCCCTAAGAAATGAATTTATTTTCAATAGCTTTCTACTGTACTTATCTGACATTTTTGCAGAGCCAAAGTCGGACAAAAGCTTGGTGGTTTTAGTCTTGGTCTTGCATCACGGAGGAAAGTGAGCTGCAGCAATCAGAGCAGCCATTCTCCGAGCTGGTAAAACACATCCCACTTTGGGTCCTTCCTCCAGCACGAGGCTACAGAAAGCTGGAACACCCATCTGCTGCTGACCACTCGCTGCCCCTCTGTGTGTCAGGAGCACAGGGAGAGGAGAATTTCAGCCCAGAAGGGTCTCTGTGCCAGGGAAAGCCAAGCCATGGCGCTGCTGCTGCTGGAGCAGAGAGCCCTTGTCATATCTGCAGTGACAAAAAACCAGAGCCCAGGCAGGAGAGTTTGTTTAAGAGAGGATTATTTATTAGAAGACAGGAGGTTGTTACGTACAGATTCTGTCCTGCAAAAGTGTCCTGGTCAAGGGTCTGCCAGGGAGATGTGAGCCCCGTGGAGCTGGCCCTGCTCCCACACAGAGATACTCAGACACAGCAGAGCTCTGCCAGGCCTGGCTGCAGCCAGGAGAGCCCGGGTACCCCAGCACCCCTGAGCTGGCCCGGGTACCACGGCACCCCTGAGCTGGCCACAGCGCCTGCATCCCCCGCAGAGGGGCTGCAGGGGCAGCAGGGGCAGAGGGGCAGCAGGAGGGGCAGCAGGGGCAGAGGGGCAGCAGGGCTCTGCTCTGCTCTGCCCTCCTGCAGGACGGGCTGCAGGGGCTCTGCTCCTCCCTGGGCTGCCCTGGGGACAGCCCCAGGCTGGGAATGAGCTGGCTTCCCTCGAGCCAGCCATGAAGGGGCTGAGCAAGAGGCTACGGAGACACAGCCATGCTGAGGTAGCATGAGGAAAAGCAGAGTGAGAAGGAAAAGGAGAAACAAAGGTCTCTGTGACACAGAGAGCAGCTCTCCCGCTCTGGCTCAGCCCCACAGCAGCCCAGCAGCAGGATGGAGCCCTGCAAAGGCCCCAGCTCTGCCAGGGCTCGCAGGGCAGCAGTGAGGGCTGTGCTCCCACGTGCTCCTGCCTGCAGGGCTGCCCTGTTCCCGGGCTGGGGTGGAATTCTCTGCCAGCCCTGAGTGCTGGGGGCTCTGCCAGGTGAAGCCCAGGAGAGTCAGAAGCTGCTGGGAGGGGGTGGCACCTCCTGGGCACTGCTGGAGGGGCAGGCACAGGAGAAGGGGCAGGGGAAAGGATCCCCAGCCCTGGCAATGCCAGAAGGGCCTGGACCCCCTTCTGCAGGTGCTCGGTGCTCACAGGAGCTTAGGGCTTGGGGCCACAGCAGCCCCTGGGCTTTTCCTTACTGCAGGTGTGCATCTTCCTGCTCTGCCACTGCACCTGTGGCACAGCAGAGCAGCTTTCCCAGTGCCCCACGCTCTGACAGAGAAGCACCCAAACGGACATCTTCCCAACAGCTAGCAGGTTTCTTAAAAGAAGAAAATCTGTGTAACTTCCTAATTAATGGGTGCTGAGAGGAATATTCTGGAGTCTGATTCCTCAGTCTGGTCCTCTGATGAAACCACATTCTTGTCTTAACTTGGCTGGCTGGGGCAGAACATTACCCTCACTCACTGTCTGTGAAGTCACATTTAACTCCTGCCTTATTAAATCCTAATTATGGCTCCAGAGACTGCATGTGAAACCCCCCTCTGCTCACAGAGTACACAACCTTTTGTCTACTAGCAGCACTCCAGCAGGGTTATTACCCTTTCAGGCCTCAGTAACTTGAAGGAAAAATATTGTTGGGCCAGGTTTGTCAGGAATCTAACACAACTGTCAGAAACATCTGTTTCTGGCTCATCTCCCAGCACATCTGCCTCCCCATGGCCACCAAGAGCAGCCTCTGTTAGCTTGGTGCATCAGAAAGCTTTGGAGCAAGAGCTCTGGCAGTGAGTGCTCACAGCTGCCAGCAGCACCAGCATGGGCCAGAGCACAGGGCTCGGGGGGATCTGTGAGACAGGAATTTCCCTGCTCAGATGAGCTCAGGGCTGGAGGTGCTGGGGATGGAGAGCAGCAGGAATGCTGGAGCCACAGAGCAGCAGAGCTCCAGTTATCTCCAGGGTGGTGAACACTCAGCACTGCAAATATGCCTATTTTAAAATAGGTTTTATGTTCCTAAGGCACTCAGACTCCTTTTTTGGAACATGTACCCCAATGAGTTTGATGTTTGGGGATGGGAGGGTTAAAAATATTCCCCAAGGACATCCCACATTTAGCTGAAGGGAAGAGATGATCCAGACCCACTGAGTTACCAAAGCCTCTGGGGCAATTGTGACCACATCTTCAGTTTTTTAAGGATTGCTGCAGTGCTGGATGTGCTCCCACTTTCTTACCCTGTGGAAAGGGGCGAGCTGGGGAAGCCTGGGCCCTCTCAGAGCAGGCCAGAGCTCTTCACTTGCTATTGGCCATGAAACAACAAATCTGGAGGTTTGATCTGCAACAATCTCCTTCCCTCCTCTCTCAGCCCTGACCATAAAGCTGGGTCAGGTGGGAGGAACACAGAGCAGACAACAAAATATTCCACTTCCATTTCAGCCTTACATTTAGGGGTAGATTTTTGCCTTCATTTCTATTACTGTCTTCCAGAACTGGTTCTTCAGCCACCCAAGATGAAAACTTGTCCCTGCCAGGACTTCTTGGAGCACCCTGACGAGTGAAGCTCACCTGTCAGAGCTGCCTGGCTGCTGCAGACGAGCCAAGTTTTCCTGGAAAGTTTTCCTCCAGAGAGAAAAGGCAGGAGAGAGGGATGCTCTGTCTCCAGAGCAAAGGTATGGGAGCTTTTTTTTGGGAGGCCAGATGAAGCTGGCTGTTAAATGCACCTGCAGTGATGGCCAGCAAATGCTGAGCCTCCCCAGGTGTGCTGAGCATCCCCCAGGTGTGCTGAGCCCCCCCAGGAGTGCTGAGCATCCCCCAGGAGTGCTGAGCCCCCCCAGGTGTGCTGAGCACCCCCCGAAGTGCTGAGCCTCCATTCAGCAGAGCTGGAGCTGCCAGAGCTCCGGGAGCCTCGAGGCTGGCAGGGGCACACAGGGAGCAGGGGTGGCTCAGGGCACAGAGGGGCAGCTCCGGGGCCAGCAGCACAGCTCAGCTCAGCTCAGCTCAGCTCAGCTCAGCATGGCCCAGCTCAGCTCAGCTCAGCATGGCACAGCTCAGCTCAGCTCAGCTCAGCTCAGCATGGCCCAGCTCAGCTCAGCATGGCCCAGCTCAGCTCAGCTCAGCATGGCCCAGCTCAGCTCAGCATGGCTCAGCTCAGCTCAGGGCTCACTCCCAAGGCCCGGGGACACCAGGGCGTGGCTGTGTTTGAGTATCTCAGCTGGGCACCTGCAGGACCAGCTCTGGCAGTGCCCAAAAGCAAAGGAAGTTTGAATCTCTGTAAGTATGGCGTTACAGGGGATGACCGTCACACAGAAAGATTTTGAACATTAATTACAGTTAATTTTGAACGTTTTGTAACTTTATAATTTAATTGCCAACCCTTTTCCCTTCAAATTAACCATGGATGTACAGCATACAATCAAACAAGCTTTTTTAAAAAGTACATCTTAATATAAATAGTTTATTCAGTGCATGGTTGTGTATACAACAAATAATAAACAACTTTTTTTGTACCAGGCAGAAAGCTGCCTGCACAGAACTAATTCAGTTTTGGAGCACAGAATCCAACGATGATTAATGCACAAAATCTGACACATCATGCAACTCTATGCCAATATTCCAACTTTCTCCCATGCAACAGACATGATGACCTAAATGGAAACCTAACTACATTTTTGAAACAATTGTTTCCAATAGCATGTGTAAGTATATGTTGTTTAGGGGTAACCTGTCCTAACGCTTCCTCCTACACAATATTCACGTGCCCGTTACAGTGAAAGGACTTTTACAAATAAGACGTTTCTTATAAAAAAATTAAGTCACCTTAATTCCACAGTTTCTGTCTTTAGAAAAGAAGCCACAACGATAGTTTAACATGACACACAAAATGGAATTAAGAGAAATCTACACTGGAGGATAATTTTATCCCTTTCTGTTAACTTCCACTTGGGATAACAAAACAACTCAATTCCTACAGACTGGGGTTAGCACAAGAACTTTACCAGAAACTACAAATCTATAAAAATTTATATTTCATTGTGTTTAAAACCACAAGAACACTGTTTGCTTGAGCCTGAGACACCAACTCTCAGTTCCAACCCTGAATTTTGAATTATTTTTTTTAAAGACACAGCTTTAAAGACCCATTGGAGTTCAGAAATCAAAAAGTTGCACTATTCCAAATTAAAGGATACATTTTTTTATCAAGCCTTAGATATAAAACGGTAAGCCAAGGAAACAACAGAGTTTACGTATTTGTTTTTTGTTTGCCCCTATAAAACATACAAGCATTAAAATTTCCTTTGAAGAGCAAAAGTGGTCTTTTTCTGAGTTGGAAAGCAAATTCTTATCAGCAGTGAATGCTGTGAAATGTTTTTGTTTCGTTTTCCACAAAGCATAGGAGAGAGAGAGAAAGAGAGAAAGGAGAAGTGAGAGAGAGAGAGAGCCGGACATTCCTTCTCGGAGGGCTTCCCGCAGCTGTGTCTGCTGCTATCCAACTGCCTTGTGGTGTGCACGAGCACATTCTACATGCCTGGGGCTCTCCTCTGCCCACCAGAAGATCTAATGGCTGATAAACGGGTGACCTAGCGAGCGCGGCGCCTGGTCCTGGGCACCGGGAGCTTGATGAAAGACTGCGAGTAAGAATTCAACTGCATCCGGAGGTAAGGTTCTGTTAGAGAGCACTTGGCTGGCCTGAACCTGGCTACGTGGACTCGTTTTGGCTCATGGATTTACCCCCGTTTAGCACTCCTGAAACGCTTCTGCTCTTTGTTGGGGTCCCGCTTCCAGACCTGGAGAACTCTGTGAGATCGTGGAGGGAAGGCTCTTTGTACATGGCCACTGCAAGGCAAGAGAGCAGAACGTCAGCACAGCTGGGGCACAGCCCAGCTCTGGCACGCTCAGCCACAGCCCGCAGTGGAGGCAGAGAAACACCCAGGGCAAGGAGGCCCTTCCATTTCAAACACTCCCTGAGAACCCTCTCAGTGGACTGACGTTTTACAGAAGGGGAAAAACACTCCTCCCTCTCCCACTGCACCTACACAACCCTGCAGGGCAGACCTAAGCTGACAAAATCAGCATTTCCTTAGGAACAGAGAAGAAGGAGGGTCAGTAGTTGTGGTTTAACCTGTTGGAACTCTACTGAGACAATGAGAATGCTACACTCCTGTTACATAAACAGCTGGACACGCCAAATATATGTGCACAGGAATTAAACACAACACAGTATCAGTTCAGATAAACGGAGCAAGCCCAAGCAATTACCTTTTAAGGGTTTTGGAAGAAAGTGTGCTGCAGGTTTATTTTTCTTCACGTGGTTTCCTTTCATTATTTCTCCTTCTTTGTTAAGACCCAAATACCAACCCCGGCCAGACTGTTGCTGTCTGTAGATCATTGAGGAATATGTCACATAGTAGTTTTCAAATACTGATTCTTTGAACTTGCATTCAGGTGTAAAATGTTCCTGTAAGAAAGCAACAGATCAATTTGAGCAGGGCCGAATCCCACATCAGTTAATGAAAAAGCACCCACCATCCACTGCTTTCTGAACGGTGAGAAGTCACACCTCTCATCCTCAACCATCCAGTTATGAAACTTGGGTCCTACAAGTATTAACAAAGGAGTAACACAATTTGAAACCTGTGAAATGATGCTGCGAGCAGCCCTAAGAGGAATGTAATAAGATCTTTGTGAACAACGAGTAAAAAGTCAGAGGATTTATTGATTGATGCAGCTAATGGATGTCAGGCAGAGAGGGGCTGCGTCACCCCTGGAGCAGCTGCGGTGCAGCCCTGCAGCAGGAGAGCCACAGAGTGCTTTGAGCATGAACTGCTGCCCTGTAAGAGCTGTGCAAGAGACACGGGCAGAGCGGCACAGAGCCAGCGTGCCAGCAGTGAAAGCTTGCCTCTCCCTAGCCCCAACAGCCCTGGCTCCTTCGGCCTCTGAACGTTACAAGTTCTGGCAACACCTCACCTGTGGACTCTAAAATGTGAAAGAGGAAGGGTTTGGTCTTTGTTAACATCTCAGTCGTGCCTGTCCCTGCACCACAGAGCAGCCAGATGCTTGCTGGCCTGCCCTGGTGAAGGCAGCCAGCTGCAGGGGAGCTGCCCTCGTGCCTACAGTACCTACAGGGGCGTGACAGAAAGGAGGAAAAACTGTGCTTGTACAATGATTGTCATTTGATTTTAAAATATCACAGGAAATTAAATGTCTCAGGAGCTTAAGATATTCTTATCTAGTTTCTGAAATATTCTCATGTGAGAAAAGGATGGTATTAAAAAAAAGAAACCCGCCACTCCGCATTTTCTGCACATCTTTTGCCATTTTGTCTTTACAAGAGAAAGAAAAAAGCTCCCATTCTCTGACTGGCATTTGCTTCAACAAAGAATGTGAAGCAAGTAATTTTCTTCTTTTTTTCCTTTAAGCTAATTGGTTGTTATTTAGTTAATTGACAATTGGTTTCAATTGCTGTCAAATAGGCACAGCCATTGCATTTTGGTAAGATTTCTGCATAAAAGCCTTCCCTCGCTGTTCTCTGCCCAGCACCAGCCATGGTAACAAAGACTGTTGCAAGGGTATCATCCAATTAGCAGCAAAATGGAAAACTGCAGTGCTCCCACTGGCAGATTATGGTTTATGTACAGTAATTTGGAGCTGTTTTGGGTACAAAAGGCCCGCTTGCACACAGCAGCAGAGGGTCAGACTGCAAACAGAACCCCAACATTTCCTCTGGAGCTCCCAGGGAGCAGGTGAAGCTCAGCACGAGCAGCAGCCCTGCCGGAGCTGCAGGGGCTGGACGCTCTGCCATGACACACATTCCCTCCCGATGTTTGTGCCCTAAAGCAGAGCCCCTCAGCTGGGCTGGCAGGGAGCCGTGCCCTTTCTGCCAGCTGCACCTGCAGCTCAGCACGGTGCCCTGGCATCCCCCTGGGCAGCCCGAGGGGCTGGGGCTCTGCCTGCCCCCGAGCACTGCTCAGCACTAACAGGGAGCAGCCCTGCCGGGGAGGCTCCGAGTGAGGAAGGGCAGCAGGGGCATTCCAGTGACAATGCACTTTCCTGAGCCTGGCAGTGCCAGCTGGGCACGACAGCACTTCCAGGAGCACAGCCCAGGGCACAGTGCAGAGCAGCAGCTGCAGATTGGCCATCTTGTTATCTCTGCTGGCAAATTCTTTACCAATACCCCGAGCAAGAGCTTGCTGGAGTCAGGAGAGGGCTGAGTGCCCCAATAACACCGAGGCTTTCCAGCTCACACAGTCAATCCCATGGAAATCTATGAACACAGGTGCTGAATGCCAAGGCCAGGTTTTCCTGTCTCTCAGCTGTCCTTTTAGTCCATCCTTGCAAGGAAAACAATGCAAATGAGTTCTGGAAAGCCCAGTGTTATGGATGCATTATTGCACAAAACAGATGAAAAGCACTCTTTCTGTGAAACACTATTTCCACCTCTGCTTACCTCAAAAGTCACTGAAGATGGCACCTAAATGACAATAAACTGCAGTCACTCAAGCCCCTCACACATCCACCCTTAACACTGAAGGAATGAATGAATAAAGAAAAGGAAAAGACAGTGCTGGATTCACTGTAGTCGTGACTCAGCCACGCTCAAGTAAGCAGGAAGATGAACTGTCAGGGGCTGCTGCTCGGTTCTGAGCTGATCAGCTGAACTACTGAAAGGCTCCTTCATGAACAAATCTGTAGCTGCATTGAACATGTGAAAAATCATTAAAAAATAATAATTTGGTGCATGATAATATGGTAAAAAGGCCTTGTGGCCTTTTTCATACACTTAGAGTAGCTGTATTTCCAGGCAGCTGACTAGATTATATCTAAAATAATTCAGGCTACATTACAGAATGCCAAGCCTGAAAGCTAAAATATCATAAAAGCCAATCTGGAATTCTTCCTGCTCTGTTTGTGCAGAAGACATATCTGAAGCCAAAACCCCTCCAAATTATCAGCCACCACACCCACCTACCCTGCAGGACTGCATGTTGATGATGCTGTGCTCCAAAGGACTCTGGAGCAGGAATTCAGCCTCCCCAGGACCCGAAAAGGGGAAGCCTGGGTGTGAGGAAGGTGTTTGCCCTCTGCCATTCATTGCATGCTGAATTTGCACTGTGGATACCATCAGCAGGGGCACCACCAAATTCTTGAAGGCATGAGGTCAGGACTGGTTTGTTCCATGTTTCTCTTGCCACAGGTTGAATATCCTGCAGCAGGATATTAGAGCAATCCCAGATAGTTCAGATATTGGTCTGGGATTGTTATCCCAGACAGAACAAACCCTAGAGCACTTTATTAGAACAATCACAGACTTTGTTCAGATGGACTTAGTGCTAGAGGCATGAGTAAACAGCAAGAAAAGAAAGTTTAACTTTGAAAAGTATTCAAGGAAAGTATTGTGTACTTGGGAAACTTGGAAAATGTTCTTATATATTGAGCATGTAATTATATTCCTTGTGATCAATGACTATGTCTGTGTACAGGATTTATCCTTTATTTTCTCCACTTAATGAAAATTGGATTTTTTTCCCTCCATATCCCAATTTCTTTCAGAACTATAATGTAGCCCAGGATTCCATTTTATAATCATGAATTTTTGAAGGAGCCTCGTTAAGGCTCCAGAGTAGTGATTTTCTGCGCCAGTGAGCCTGCCTTTTTTTATTAACAGAGATTGATTTTCTCCATCTTGGCATGTGAGGTTCCAGGGTGTATCCTCTGGACCATCACCCTGTAACGTGCAGTGGTACAGCAGCACAGGATGGGAATACTTCAGCTCTCATGTTGTAACAGCTTTTCGATGCCCAGTGTGAGGAGTCTGAAGAAGCTGGGATTGCCTGGGCCCCCAGAAGCCTTTTGCTGCAGCGGTGGAAAATGACAATTACCTTAGAGCAAAGCCTTTTCTATCAGACAGCACATTGCCACAGCCAGGTTCCCACCCCACGGTGCTGCCCGTGCTGCTGGAGCTCACCTGCCTTGAGGAACCCAGGTGACTCAGTGGGAGCAGCTCCTGCTCTGGATGCACAGCTCCTGGCTGTTTGGCCACGGCTCTGTGGCTGTCCCCAGCACAGCAAAGACTCCTTTTCCCGAAAAATGTGGGGGCTTTGGGGACAGGTGCTGGCTCAGCTCAGGGAGGAGCATCCCTTTGGCCACACCCCGTGCAGGTGAGCGTTCACACACTCTGCAGTGAGTTTGCACACACTCTGCAGGTGAGTTTTCACATCCTTTGCAGGTGAGTGTTCACTGACTCTGCAGTGAGTTTTCACAGACTGCAGGAAGCCCAAAGCCCTCAGGAGGGCTGGGAGGCTGAACTAACTGCTACAGACAAACTACCAGCTGGTTTGGGAACAATGTAGTTCCCCTGGAGTTCACTTCAGGTATGTGTACTGGCCATGCAACCACGGAAGGAAGAAAATTAGATCAAAAATTACATAGGCAAGAGACACTGAATTTATTCAGGAAAACAACTTAGTGACTGGAGTGACAGGGAGGCAAAGCTTTCTGGAGAGTGATCCCAAACAACTCCAGAGGATGGATTTTCCTTATTGCTAGTGCAATGAGCAGGAATTTATCAAGTGAAACACGAACCATCAGTGGTGTGTGAAATTATTTAGTGCAAAGCTTCTGTGAAGAGTACAATGGAGCCCAAGGAAGCAGCTGGATAACCAGGATCTCCAGAGAAAGATTTCAGGTTGTCACTAGGTATTCTCTGGATCCATGAGAAAAGCACTGAAAAGAGCCCCTAGTGATTCCCTTGACATCATTCCTCTGCACAGCAAACCAAAGGCACAAATTCAGGGAACAATGCCCACGGTGAACCAAAGTAGAAAACATTAATTACAAACACAGAGATTCAGAGGTGTCAATTTTGTTCATTACTCTTTTTCTATCCTTATCAGTGACTCAGCTGAGCAAAAGCCTCCATCTTTGCCCAGGTTTTTTAGTGGCCATCAATTACCAACTCTTGAGAGCTCTGCCCCTCAGGATGTGCTGCTGCTGACCCGAGGGAACCACTAGAGCCCGTAAACAAGGCTGGAATTTAACTGGGACAGGAGCCATGCGTAATCCTATTATTGCTCCCCTGTCTTTTGGTGATGCTTCACTTTACAGCTGTGTTCATTAACCAAAGCATTCCTTAACTGGGGCAGGAGAACTAAGGCATGATACATACAGAAGGAAGGCACTCCTCTGATTACTGCAGAGGAGATTAATCCTGCTGGAAAAAAACCTGTAATGGGGCTTAAAACTTCTGCAAGATGCCCAGGAGTCCACCTCAGAGATGCCAAACACAGGTCCCCAGCCTAATCCATCCCATCAAGTTTTGACATACATTGTACTTGGTATGAAGAAGGGCAGAAGATCCACTTTACCCCAAATTCTTCTCTTCTGCATCATGTTTACCTTGATGATGCTGGAAGCATTGTAAAGGGAAACCTCTGCCATTACCTGAATGATCCAGTCTTATTTTACTACATTCCAATGCTTGCACCCACCCTATTTCAATTCCTGCAGCTTTTGGAGCAGCACAGGCAGCTGCAGCAGGTCCCTCTGTGTGCAGGTATCAGTGTGCAACAAACACCCCGAGCCCACTGGAGCATCACTCCAGCAGCCCTGGGGCTGTGCCAGCTGCTGAATCTGGAAACTACCAGAGAACTCCCTTTTCCTCTCAGCAGTTCTCCCCAGAGCAGCCAATCCTTTTCATAATTTTCCTAAGCTCATTATCTCTGTTCCCTGCCACAGCGGCTTCCACAGGTGAATCCAGCACTGTGCAAAACATATTTAAAATGTGTCTGCTGTTGTTTTTTATCATAAGCACACTGCTCATCTTTTTTTTTTTTTTTTACGGCTTTCTACTCTCAGCTTTCAGTTTTGGAAAACAGCACATAAAAGTACTCAGTGTGCCTCTTTGTGCCATTCATTACCCCACATCTCTCCATCGTGCCTCTGCTTATTCATCTCTTGTCTTAACTAAGCAGGCCTAATCTTTTAAAATCTCGTCTCATATGAAAGTTTCTCAGTGCCTTTAATCATTTTCATTACCCTTCACTGAATTCCTTCTTTTTTTTCCTCTATCATTTCCAGAACTGAAACACAACATTTAAGAAGAGGCTGCACCATTGAGTTGCATAACAGACGTAAGGTATTTTCAGTCATTTGTCTTATGACAAAGTAAAATGGACTTTGCTGCTCAACCTCACTATTGTGCATTTGTAGGAAAGTTCTCTATCTTTTCAGTTGTGTCTCTGATAAATATAGTCCAATTTAATGGTATTTCTGACCCTCAGATTAGGCAGTGTACCCAAGCTTAAATATTAAAGGAAGGGAGAAAGATGCAAAAGGCAGCTTGAACAGCTTTCTTCCCCAGAACTAGAGCAGAGAGCCCCAAAGATGCTAAGCAACCTATTTTATAACAAATCCATTGTTACATGGATAACCTGCCAGACACTGCAATCAGATTTCCAGCAGTTATAATTGACATCAAATCCTGGTATTGTCGAATCTCTCCAACACAGCTGTTGAGCACAATGTCCTCAACTTAAGAGTGTCATTTAAGTGTGTGGTTTTTAAAAATAACAGATCTAAGCTGAAAAAAAAGGTCCCTGTAAAGTGTGGGGATCATCTCCTGCTCTCAGTCACAGACAGCCCTTCATGTCCTTGTTCCAAGGGCCAAGCTCTGAGCCCACGGGCACCGGCTGGACATGGCCAGTGGCACCTCAGGGAGCACCAGAGCAGAGCCCCAGCAGAGCAGAGCCCAGCCTAGCCCAGCCCAGCCCAGCCCAGCCCAGCTGCCCTGCTCGCAGGCTCTGCTCTGGACGAGCCTGCAGCTGCTCCTGTGGCTCTGCAGAGGATGGGCAGCAGGGCTGGACTCTGCAGCACCAAACCCCCCGGCACTCGAGCAGCCCCGCCTGGCTCCCCATGCCCAGCCAGGCTCTGAGGGAGCAGCAGGGCTGCTCAGAGCACAGGGGGATTCACTGCTGCTCCTGGGCACAGGGCAGCAGCCCCGGCCTGGGGACGTGGAAGAGATCTCCTCTGGACTGACACCCATGACTTCATGCACATTCATCTGAAAGGGCTGGAAAACAATGATCTCATCAGTGTCTGCAGCAAGCTCTGCATCTCTGTTTAATTACAAGCAGGGACATGAGCCCTTCTGCAGTGGATGCTCCTAAGTTCTCTGGAAAATCACACAGAGCTTTTTGTCTTCTGGGGAAGAGCAGCAGAATGAACAGGAGTCAGGGCAAGAGGGGACAGTGCTGTGTCCCTCCTGTGGGAGCAGGGCTAGCAGGGGATGCCAGCCTGCAGCCTGGCTGTGCGAGTGCAGCTGGGCCAGTGCATGGGACAGGATCCCCTCTGCTGCCCTGCGAGTGCCATGCTGTGCTCCTGTGGCAGAGCTCTCCCCAGCACAGCCCGGGCTCAGCCCGGCCTCCCCAGGCTGCAGCAGTGTCTGCTGACACTGAAGAAGAAGGATGGGGTCTGCACCAGGGGAAGAGCTCAGCTGCTGCTGAAGGAGCTCTTTTTCTGCACACCAGCAATTGCCTCTGCTCAGTGACTGCGAGAGGCTGCAAGAGGAAGATAAATGCCAGCAGGAGCTGCAGAGCAGGAATAATGCCACACTACATCACACAGGCTGCTGCTGGCTGTCAGCTGAGGGTGCTCCACAGGAACAGCCAGCCCTGCCCTCTGCCTGTGCTCCTGTGGGTGCCGTTCCTGGTGCCTGGCTCAGCCTTGCCTCGGGCTCAGCACAGCTCTGTCCCTCCTCCTGCAGCCCCAGCAGTGCCCTGGGCCCCGTGCTGAGCCCACCCTGCCCTGGGCACTGCCTGGGCTGCAGCTGCTGCCCCACAGGAGCCTCCCCTACAGCAGCACTGCCACTTCCCCATTTTGGGAACTCCCTGGAAAGCTTTGTAAAGTAATAATGAGCAGAGGTTTTGGACTAAAAAATAACACCAAACTAACAGGCCTATTAATATTAGGCTTTTATTCTGAAGCATTGCATTGCAAGCATAATTGTTAATATGGATAAAGTCAGTGTTGGGAAACTTAACCAGGACATTACCCTCAACAAAAGCAGTGACTTCTTCAGAATCTGATCCAAAATGTATTTTACCAAGGCAAGTATTACCCATGCCTTCCTGCATTTTGGTCAGCTCCTAGTGTTCAGGTAGCCTGCAAAGACACACAGACCTCTTGCTTTAAGAAACCCAGGATATTTGATATTTGTCACTATTCATTCAGCTCGCTTGATACAACGTGTAAATATAAAAACTGAGCTTAAGAATAATCTGAATGTCACGGGCTGAAGGAACTGGTTAGCTCCATCCTGACCAAACCAGCACCTCTGTCTGGCCAAATGGTAATGAGACCTTTTCAAATGAGCTTGATTTACTGAAATCCCTTCATTCATGCGTGCCACGGGTGGATGTTTTTCAAAGCTCAGCAGCTGACAGTGCCAGGGCATTACTGGCAGCCAAACCCTTGATACAGAGCAGGATGCTCTTGGAATGTGTGCACCCTCACAGCTCCCTGCGTGGTGCCACTGACCATGTGCTGCTCAGGGGAGCTCAGAGGGATGTGTGTATCAGAGATGGAAGCTCTTTGTGACATCTGAGAGGCTTCAGATGGCAAAGCCTTTAGTAACAAGGCAATGAAGGATTATACATGGGAGAGGAGATACAAGAGTGGCCCTTTATTCCAGAGCTGGTAGAACACATTTGCTTCAGCAGGTGAAGACCCCACCTGCAAAGGGACACATGCAGAGAACAGGCTAAATCTCTCTCTGAAAATGACACACACACGCCTTGGAAGCAATTTAAGCTTTGGGGAAGTTTTCCAGCACTTGTATGTCCTCTTACCAGGTCTCCAGCAAGCCACTGAAACCAAGAAATAGCCCTGACCTTCCAGGAGACAGCCTGAGCACACAGATAAGCTCACAAAGCTCTGGTTTCTTTCTCCCACAGTGATAGGGACTTTGCAAAGGTCTGTCACTTGGCTGGTTTATGACTCCCTGCTGCCCCTGGGCTGTGGAAAAGATTACTCTGGAGCCAGACTTTTGGGAGACACCATGCTGCTGTTGTCTAAGCAGCAGAGGAGAAACAGGTCCCTGGTAAAGCACTTGCAAACCTAATTTAAACTTGGAAGACACCCAAACGTCTCTGGGAGGTGCAATTTAAAACCCTAACCTAAGATAGCCTGGACTGCAATCACCGATTTCTGGGAATGCTGTGGGACACTTGCTCCATGAATCAAACACTGCAGATCTCTGTATTGTAACATTTCCACAGGAGAGCTATTCTGAGTTCTCTCACAGTGAAAAAATTAGAAGAACACTAAATTCGAACATAGGTATGACCACCACCTGACTTAGACATCTGCTCCAGCAAGTCTCTCAGGCTTCCTGAGAATTTGAGTCAAAGAACTCTTTCCATCATCTCCATCTCCATCTCTATCCCCATCCCCATCTCCCTGATAGTGTTACCTGTTGAACAGACAGGGAGCTCCCTGAAAGGATTTAGGAGGGTTTGAGTGAAGTCTTTGTCCCTGACTCACACAGAAAGGTGAATGATGTGAGCACTTGGATTTGAGAACTAAAGCTCGTGTCTCTGCCTCAGAAAGTTTTCAGCACAGTTGAAACAAAGACCTGGCAGGAGATTACCAGATGCTGGGTACTGTACCACAAGGAGGAATCTGAAAGCCAGGTCCCAGGTTTACTTTGGAAACTACTGCTGCATTTTTCTTGGGGTATCTGAAGGGCCTGGGACCAGCTGTGCCTCTGTGGCTCTCCACGTGCAGTCGCAGCTTCTGCAGCCAGCCAGGAGCGAGCAGAGCGACCCCAGCCCGCAGCCGATGCCCCAGGGCGAGCCTGTCCCTCACAAAAGGAGGCCATCTCTCCATTTCCCCACTGCCTCATCTCCCACTCCACTGGCCGGGGATCCCTCCACTGATCCCTGCCCAGCCTGTGCCCTGCGTGCCCAGAGGGAGCAGCTGCTGCTGTTACAGCAACACACCCAAAATCACCACCTGAGCAGGGACTCTGCGCTTTCATTGCAGTGCAGTGTTCTTAGAATTAGTCCTAGGTGGCTTTGCCCAGGACTAATTGGGTCTACAAACTAATTACATTCTTCCTGTAGGTTATAGCAGTTTGTCTGCTGGTCTCTTTTCTAAGCTCCTGCTGGTGAGATTCAGCTCTTCACTCCAGTGTCTCCCACCACTGGATGTTGTTCTGGAAAAGCAGCTGCTGGCAGAGCTGCAAACACAGCCAGGAAAGCCCAGAATGCAAACTGGAAAATGATGAGGAAGAAAAGGATTCATTTCTTCCCCTGGATTTTGCAAAGCCATTACCTGTTTTTGAGTGGCATCTCCAATTCGACACTGGGAACTGCTAAAGCATTTACATAAGAATGCAAAAATGCACACATTATCACTGCAGGAAGCACTTAAAATTTAAGATAATTATATAGTATGGAAACCATTTCAAAGGACTCAAACAAAATAACAACTAATTCCGGAGAGTCACCCTTTAAGATGATTATTACTCTGCACTGCCACTGATCTCCCACTAAAAAAATCCTTCTCTTTACAATTATGTGCACATTATAAATTCCTACTTTGTTCTTCCCCCATCAAGCTCCTACAGCTGCCACTGACAAATTTGCATTCTCTGAGAGCTTAACTAGACAGCAAAATCTCCCCACTGGGAACAGAGGTGAAGCACACGATTGCCAGGCTCGGGGCCACCCTCCCTTGGGACAGGATTCCTGCAGCTCAGGGGGATTCCTGCAGGAGCCTGCCCTTCCTCTGCCATGGCAGCAGCAGCAGCAGGAATCCCACGCTGGAGTCAGCAGCAAGGCTGAGCCACGGGGACCTGCGGGGAGCCCCTGCATCCCTGCTGCTGTGCTTGCAGCGCTCCGCAGCCTGGGCTGCTGCTGCTCGTCTGTGCGAGGTAAGAAAGCAGGAAAAAGGCATTCAGCCAGCTGCTTCCCAGACCAAGACGTGCCATTTCAGCTGCAGAGAGCTGGCATGGGAAGGGGGAAGCACACTTGTGAGTGGGACTGTTCTGCCCCTGCAGCCTCTCTCCACCTCCTGCTCCACGCCCCTCCGTGGCTCTGGCTCCTGCCCCACTGCTGCCATTCTCTTGTCTTTTCCACAAGTGTCCCAGGGAAAAAAATAAAACACTGTGCCTAGCTCTACTGCTCAAAGCAAACTCATTTGGGGAAAAACTTACCTGCCAAAGCCTAATATGTTTTTATTGGCTATCTGCTAAGAGATCTTGCAAAAGTACAAACTGAACTCAGAGCAAATGAGATTTTCTTCTCTCAGATATTATGGAGACTTAACAAAGTCCCATACCAAGTCTCTGACTTAATGGACAAAAGAAAGTGTTTTCTGAGTCTAATTATTGGAAATTGCAGCAGCGAAAAGAGCTGGAACTTTCCCACAAACTTCATCCTGAGAAAGAAAATTGACACATTTAAAATCTTGTATTTGTACAGAGTAAATTAAAACAGTATCTGGTAATGGAAAGTGCAGCCACCCCATGGATAGGTGCTGGGCTGCTGCAGGTTTCCCACACAACTGTCTCCAGCAAACCAAAGCCCTGGAGGTCACTGCTGCCACTGGCACCTGATCAGTGTGGGAAAATGAGCTGTGCCAAGTGAGGGTCTGGATGTGATCTGTGGACAGCGCCTGCTGTGACCCTCCCCACAGCCAGCCCCACCTGGGTCACCTGCAGCGCCGAGCCCCAGCGTGCCCAGGGCTCAGGGGGGAGCTGAGGGCAGTGCCCCTGCCCAGGGTGGGAGCTGAGGGCAGTGCCCCTGCCCAGGGCTCAGGGGGGAGCTGAGGGCAGTGCCTCTGCCCAGGGTGGGAGCTGAGGGCAGTGCCCTCTGCCCAGGGGGGAGCTGAGGGCAGTGCCCCTGCCCAGGGCTCAGGGGGGAGCTGAGGGCAGTGCCCTCTGCCCAGGGTGGGAGCTGAGGGCAGTGCCCCTGCCCAGGGCTCAGGGGGGAGCTGAGGGCAGTGCCCCTGCCCAGGGCTCAGGGTGGGAGCTGAGCACCCCGAGACAAGCTGGCACCACCTGCATTGAGAAAATAGTTTTTAAGAGATTCACCTTTCCTGCTCCCAGCAGCTGCAGCCAGTGTGATGCAAGAGTGCAAAGGGCTGGATTACTTCTGCAGACAGGAAAATGATTTATATATTTTTAAATAAATAATGTGATTTATGAACAAAAGGGCTTATAACCTAAGAATTGAATAATGTATAGATGAGTTCATCATTGGGGTTTTAATAAGATACCTCTAAAATATGCATACAGGTCAGTGATTTACTAACAACCTGCTCTTACAACACAGGCACACAGACAGGGTGCAAAGCACAACAGGTTTAAACCCTTTAACCCCCCCATTTCCATTCTCACTGCTATATAAAAAAAAAGTATTTAAATTAAGTTGGTTTTATTATCCCTTTTTAAGTCTTAATCCATTACTGGGCTACCTTCTATCACAGCACATAAATAAATCAGCCTTTCATTGCCAGAGACCCTTACAATATTGTTGTTCATTTACTTCTAGTTTTCTAGATATGCTGGGCATATCCCAGGCATGCATAAAAGATCTACTTGCCCTAAGAAACTCCAGATCAAAAATAAATATGATAAAGATGAAAACACATTCATCAGAGGCAGCAGGAAATAGGGGAGCAGAGCAGGGCAGAGATGCAGCAATGATGCAACGCTCAGAATTGTATTTAAAAAGTAAATCCTTGGAGCTGAAGTGCATCTCAGCTCCAGTAGCAGCTGCACAGCCAGAGAGAGCTCCAGGAACGTGTCCTGGCTCCCCAGCACGCCGGGCTCCCTGCGCCTGCTCCCGGGCTGCTCACACAGAGCCTGGCTGAGCTGCAGCTCCCGGCGCTCAGGTGCCGCTCCCACGCCAGCACTGGCACAGAGCAGCAGATGAACACCCAGTTCTTCCAGGTTTTGCCCAAGGCTAAGGAGGAATTTATTGCCCAGCATGGGTTAAACCCCCAGGACGCTTCTTGCACCAGTCCTGTTTTTAGTACAGGCTTCTCCTGTCTCTGCTGACTCCACCAAGCTCTCGGCACACGGAGGGCGAGACGAGTCTCGGTCTGCTGGTCCTTAAACCTGTGAAACCCTGAAATAGCCCCAGGAACTGCACTCTCCTTACCCCCTCCTGCTACTCTGCCAAACCTGTGTCTTCTCTTTTCCCGTCCATCAGAGGGGAGCTGGGCTGCACCAGCAGCAAGGGCTCAGCACCAGCGAGGCAGCTCCGGGAGAGCCTCTCCGTGCCCCGCCAGGAGGGGAATCAGAGGGAGGAGCTGCTGGAGATCACTGCTCCAGGAAAACATGCCTAATGTGCAGCACCAGTTGCCCACTGCACCAGCTGCAGTCTGTAGCTACAAGTAAGTCAAGTACTTTATTTGTGTAATTACAAGGAACTGATCCCTGGGGGTCATAGAAATAATTCAGCGTACTAGCAAAAAATGAGCTTTCTGAGAACATTTACACTGGTATAATCTGATGGGATGCAGAGTTCTGGAAAATAAATGCCAAAGGGGATGAAAAAACAGCTAAAGCTAATTTATTTTTAAATCAAATTAATATTAGCTTTTTTTTTTTGGTCTGTATTTGCTCAGCTTTAAGGAATAGCCTCTTTTCTTCTTTGTTGCCATTTGTTTTTTTTGGGCAATGTATCTCAAGCTGAGGAATTGTATCCAAGGTTCAGCCCTAGTGCCAAGGAGTGAAATGCAGGTATAATAAAGCCACACTGCACACTGCATGTGGGAGGCACCTCTGCCCATCTGCCTTTCCAGGAGCTTCTGAAAAATAACCCCCGTTATTAAACTAATCACCTTGTGTCAAATGGCAGAGTGACAGCAGAGAAAATTTACCCGGGTAATAACTCAGCAATAAAGGTACGTCCAGGGAGGAGGAAATGAGGCTGCTGCAGACACAGCAATAACATCGTGGAGCAAAATCCAATATTGGAAGAGATAAAAGTTCTCCATCCCAATATTCCTCCGTGACAAGTATGAAAGAGTGTGCATGAGAACAAGGGGAAAAGATGAAAGATAGCAGCAGGAAGGACTTTGAGAGGTGAGCCAACAGGTAAACAATGCCTGCATGGAGAGCAGGTGAGGAGAGGGGCAGGGCTGGGGGCTCAGTGCCCTCTGCTCAGCTCTGCAGGGCTGGGGGCTCAGTGCCCTCCTGATCAGCTCTGCAGGGACAGGGCTGGGGGCTCAGTGCCCTGTGCCCAGCTCTCTGGGGGCTCAGTGCCCTCTGCCCAGCTCTCTGGGGGCTCCGTGCCCTGTGCCCAGCTCTCTGGGGGCTCAGTGCCCTCCTGATCAGCTCTCTGGGGGCTCAGTGCCCTCTGCCCAGCTCTCTGGGGGCTCAGTGCCCTCCTGATCAGCTCTCTGGGGGCTCAGTGCCCTCTGCCCAGCTCTCTGGGGGCTCAGTGCCCTGTGCCCAGCTCTCTGGGGGCTCAGTGCCCTGTGCCCAGCTCTCTGGGGGCTCAGTGCCCTGTGCCCAGCTCTCTGGGAGCTCAGTGCCCTGTGCCCAGCTCTGCAGGGCCAGCCAGGGCTGCTCCCATCCCACCCACCCCAGCCTGGCAAGGGGCAAGCAGGGGCTGGGCTGGCAGGGCTGATGAGGCAAGCCAGAAACAAAATGTGTGGCACTGACATGTTTCCTAACAGCACTGACAGATTTTAATAAGCAAGCTATTCTTCAGTTTTGATTTGAGGTGTATATAATTAGGTAATGTGGGTGTTGAGTGATAAAACCCACAAGAAATACACAAATTAGAAGCACTGATTTTTTTGAAACCATGGCCTGTTTCAGACTAAGTGGCATGACCTATTTTTATTGTATTATTATATTTGGAAAATAAAAGGAAAGCTTCTCTTTTTCATCTCTTCTTCAGCACAGGAAAGATTGGGGACAAATGATACTGCTCTTTTAAGTTCTCCTCTTTCAAAACTTAAGAACCTTTATTTGTTGTTTGATTTCTTTTGCTTTTCTTTTACTCTTTTATTTTTCTTATTCTTTTACTGGCTTCTTCCTAGAAGAGATGAGATCTATCTCGATTTTCCAGTAATCACCTTCCAGTGATTCAGTGAATCAGTTTCACTTTTCCAGTAATCCCTTTCACAAACTTCCCCACAAACTCAGTTAAGTATTTCTCTATTCCAGATTTGAGTAAGACCAGGGAAAGCCAGAAATATTCTACGACTGCTGACCAAAAGCAAGAATTTACAATGGATTTCAAGAATGTCCTCTTGAAGGGAATACAACTGCTCATGAAAAAGGGATCCTCTCTGAATTTTCGGGCAAGAGCTCTGACAGTGAAATATCCAGTACAACTTCCTGTACAGCCTTAGGGCTTCCTGCTCCTGTCACCTCTAATGGGCTGAGCAGGGGATCTGTACAGCAACTGCACAAAATACATAATTCTGTCTATCTCAGGAATTTCATCAATTCCTTTTAAAATAAGGTAGATTATCTTAATTAAATTTATAATGTGAAGTCCTTTGGTGTGCAGGACAATGTCTTGTCCCAGTATCTTCACCATCTTTCATCCAGGCCTCCAGTGGCCACCACCTCATGAATTGCCTTTTTTAAGCACGTTATCATCCCTGCATCATGTGAATGTTATGTAATGCCCCATCCTTATCTCTGCTGCCTGCTGGGGACACAGCCCAGCGCTATTATTTCCCAAAACTGCACTCGGCAGGGCTGCCCAGGGGTGGTTACTGAGGCACTGTCACATCTCCCAAAGCTCTGGTCCTGCACACAGTCCCAGGGCTCTGGGCAGCCCTTCCCAGTCCTGCTGTGCCCCTCACCAGCACAGGGCTGTCCCTGCTGTGCCACCCCCAGCTGGCCACAGCCTGCCCTGAGCCCTCCTCGGGCTCCCCTCCTCAACTCATCACCTCCTTCTGCATCCTGGTAAGCTACAGCCAATAAAACAAATTTAGTCCCACAGGAAACAGCAGGACTACAAAACCTGCTCTTATTTGAAATCAGTATGAAACACACCAAAATCCTGCATCTTTTCACAACACAAAATATTAGAAATCATCTCCTGATACTCTTAAAATTCTACACTTAGGCTATTATACAACAAAAGACTGAATTGCCATTTTTAAATGGTTTTATTTTTAGCCATAATAATAGTATTTTCATAGACTTCTCAGAAATTTTAGAAATCAAAACTTGCAGCTTTTCTTCTGGATACACCCATCTATCTCCCAGCTTTCTCTCCTGGAACCTGTTTTCCTGAATCTTTGTTTATCCTTACGGATGAACAGCCCTGTTTTGCAGATGTCTGCATACAGCACCTCATCCAGAGCATCCCTGATCCTGGCTCCTCAAAGATCTTCTTAGAGCTGTCATCCATTCAAATTCATAACAGCAGTGATTAATGGGAATAAGAATAGAAAGCCAGCAGCAACAGGAGCTTAGTGGGAATGCTATACTTTTAAATGAAAGCTGATTAGCCTCGGCTGCTCCTTCTGGCTAACACTGAGCTGTTATACTCCCTGATTCCATCTGCTTTACTTCCTGGCCTTTTGTAGGGAAAAGATCATTTTTATTTTTATGACTGGGAAGGCAAAGTATCAGCATTTTTAGTGACCCTCAAGGCTATAGGGACTCAGGAACAGGTATTGTTACCAAGAATCTGCCCAAAATTTCCCTTTTTATGTCACTGCCTTTTGACTTAACCTGCAACTGCACCCGTGGAGAACCCGGTGAGTCCCCATGTCCCTCTGCTGACTCAGCTCCAGACCCAGTATTGCCAGGAGTGATGGCAGTGACCCCCTGAAGCCCAAGGCTGGGGGCTGTGAGCAGAGCAGGGACGTGCACTGCTCAGTGTCTCATAACTCCATTCCAGGCCCTGGCCACTGTCCTTGGGCTGACTGGCAGACAGAAAACATCTGCTTCATTTCATGATTTCGCCTGATGCCTTTCAGATCCCAGCAGGTTTGAGATGTTGCCCTTTATGCACTTAGAGCACATTTCCCAATTAAGAGCAGAGCAGATTTTAGAGTCAAGTGGGAGATTTGCAGTAACTATTGTAACCCAGTTGTAAGGAAGATCTCCAGGGCTTTATCAACTTTTTCTTTGAAAAAATTAATCCTGGTAAGAAAAAGCAGAGTTTTAACCTGCACAGCAGCTTCCCAGACGAGCTCTGCCCTGGCCATGCCTTCTCCTGGTCCCACCCAGAAGGCTGCAAGCTGTGCCCAGAGGCTCAGTGTGCAGAACTGCAGCCACTTCTGGCTGTCACCAGGGTAAACAAGGACAGATTCCCAGAGAAACTTCTGAAGAGACTGACCTCGAAGAGCACAGGCTTTGCCTGATACACAGGAGAACCTTCCTCACAGGAAAGCACTTTGAAGGAGGTCGTAACTTAGCCCTTATCACTTCTTGATGGAAAAAAGAAAATGCTTTTACCAGTTAATGGCTCAGAAAAGTGCATGACTGGTTACTGTAACCACAACAACATATTCAAAAGCAGTGAGACAGAAAAGGAAGTGCTCGATAAGCATATGTTGTTGTTAATAAAGAATGACTTAGTGCTAAGTGGACCACACGGTTTCCAAGGTTGCTCGGCAAAAGCAGAACTTGGGGGGACCCAGCACCCTCGGGCTGCCTCCCTGTGCCCCACCCAGTCACCTCTGCAGCGTCACCCTGCCCTTCTCTCTGCTGGGCAGCCTGCCCCAGGCTGCAGAGCAGGGCTGATACCCCCTCCTGTCTCTGAGCATCCACCCAGCCCCTGGCTGCACCAGATTCAGTGCTTGATGTACTCCCTGCGTCCTCAGGACGAAGGCAATGCAGTCAGAACTGAGATCTGGAAAGCTGGTTTTGTTCTGGCCTTACGTTAACAGATCATTTATTACCCTGCAAGATCACGTGGGATCAATATCCAGGGGTCTGAGAGCTCCAAGGGCAGATGGACCACGGACTGGCAGGAATTTATTGTGTGCAGTGGCTCAGATGAGACTGGAGGAGAAGTGCCACCATCCAGGTGGCTTTAGAGAACAAGCACAATGAATCAGCCAGCAGCACTGAGATATCCTTCCTGTGAAGCTGCAGAAGGGAGGGACCTGGCCCTCGCTGCACACACGGCTTCCCCTGCTCCCCGAGAGCCAGACAGCAACACGCCCATGACACAGACTTCAAAATACCTGCCCTCCACGAGGGTCATCCTCAGCAGGGCCTGAAACCATCTGGTTGGCAGGCTGCAGCTGAAACAACCAAAACGCCCCTTGTTCCCACAGCAAAACCTCCACAGACCCTGCTCACTGCCCCCTGCTCTGACACCCCAGCGAAGCATCCCTTGGGGCAGCCCTGACCACCCCAGGCTGGCTGGCCGTGCTGCAAGCATCTTCCTCCAGCTGCACTCCATCCTCCCACCCTGAGCGCCTGGGTAAGGCTACCCCTGCTGCACAGGAAGGCAGGAAGCAGCACCTGGAGTAAAAATCAGCTGTCATGGCAGGTGAAACCTCAAACAAACCCGAGTCAAGGAACCACCGAGCCACGACAAGGCTGCTGGCTCTGGTTCAACAACCTCACTACATTCTTCCCTGCAGGGGAAATGCATTTTGCTGCTTCTTGGGAGTAGCTGGGAGAAACAGAAAGCTCAGGTAAAGGTTTGAGTGGGAATGGTTCCTACAGAGCAAGCAGGCTGAAAACAAACTGCAGAACTCAATCAGCCACCAACAGGACTCGGGTGAAATTCACAGAGAAAAAACATTGCCTCATTTAAACTAGCAAATCAGCATTATTAAATTACCACCTTCTTTAGCTGGGCTGTGTAACATCCACCAGTGCCAATCCCAAACGTGTGCCCCAGCAGGGCTGCAGGCATGTGGTGAAGGCTGAGCACCCCTGAGCCCTCACATCCTGCTGAGAAATGCTAATGCAGTGTTTCCACTTAACCCCAGTGCTTGGACCCCAATTCTGAGAAGGCACAAAAGCAACTGCTGCTTTCACAAAATCGAGCCCCTGATAAGATGCTGCAGGTTCCACACCATTTCCTGAAAGGGAGATAAGGACAGAGTTGGGACAACTCACATCCTGGGCAACAGTGACTCGGAAAATCAGCTCCGGGTACAAAAAGCAGTTTCAGGTAAACTCATCTGCTGATATGGAAAAGTAATTCTAGTACAGAGATGAAAAGTATTTTAAAGTCTCATAAAAACAATCTGACCAAAATGCCCTTAAAACTTTCCATTGAGTCCAGCATCTCTGTCATCCCTGCTCTCAGGGCTGGACTCGTACAGCTCAATAGGTCAGACCAAAGGCAGACAGGAGCACTCTGGGCTCTGAAAACACCATTACTTCTCCCGGCTGCTGGAACATCACTGCTGTGGCTGTCCAAGGAGCAGGGAGGAGCAGGGAGGAGCAGGGAGATGTGCCCCACGCTGGCAGCAGCACGGAGCTGCAGAGGGGCTGGCTGTGCTGGCCCAGGGATGCAGCACAGAGTGGCTCTGGCATGCTGGGCTCTGACTGCCCCCACTGCCCTGGGGCTCATCCCTGCCTGCCTCCCTCCATCCCCTGTGCCCTCACCCAGCCCAGGCTGTGCAGAGCTCCGGAGCAGGGCTGCAGGCCTGGAGACACAGAGCTCCTCCAGGGCAAACTTCAGCCAGGAGAAGCTGGTCCTGGGCACTCTGGGGCACCACGAGCTGGCCTGGCTCTGTGGCTGCTCCTCCCCAACTGAGAAAGACTTCCCTTGAGGCTTTAAAACTTTTTAATCACAAGCTGCCAATGTTGAGACCACAATCAGCAAAGAAGCCCAAACGCTCAGCTGTCATGAGCCAGCCCTTGGTAAAACTGTTATAAATGGGTCATTTCCATCAAGTGTGACTCGGCTCGTGGGGAAGGTCTGACTGAGTACCTAATTTAGGCTGGAGGAAACAGCCTCTGTGCTAACCCTCTACTCTCATATTTCACACCACTTGACAATCTCAGATATTTTTCACTCTTGCTAATGCTTTTCTTCTCGATGTCAAAAAATTTCAGGACAATTTTAACATGTACCTTCAAATCATCTTCAAGCTGAAACAAATCTGAAAGGTGTGCATTTCCCCACAAAACACCCCCAAAATGACTGCTGCTACTTCTACAGCTGAGGTGAAGTTAGAAACTTTAGGGAATGTCTTTGTTAAGCTTGGCAGGAAAAAGAAATCAAGCAGGATGAACTATGGTGAAAATCACCAGCCACCAGCAGCTCCCAGAGACAGCAGAGGATGAGAAACCCCATAGTGGGGTCAAACACGACCCCACAAAACCCCACAGGGGTCAAACACGACCCCACAAAACCCCCCAGGGGTCAAACCCTCCCTCTTGGCTCTGCCACGCAGCTGCAAAGGATTCTGCCACTGACCTTGAGGCCCAGGGGTGCTGTGTTGGAAAGGAGAACTCTCACTCAAAACAAACCACTCAGCTTCAGGGAAGCAAATGAGTTCATTTCTGGAAGTCAGATAAAGGATTTGCAAGGGTTTTTTTCTTTTGGTGGGAGAAAACTATGCAATGGTCTTGCTGACACAAATCAGTATAAAAGGTGGTTTAAAATCTCCTGTGCAAAACTGTATTCCAGACCAGAAGGAAAAAGATACACATGTGCACAGGGAGAAAATATACAGTTATGGAGAAAATTTATCTCCTCTGAGGGAATTTATTGCATGTTCTAAGATGATGAAGAAAGAAGACAAAGTGCAGCCCAGCTGAATCCTCATTAGCAATGTCTGCACTCACCTGGCTCAGCCATGCACAACTCTGTGTGGGGCTCAGCCTCCAGCACACATACCTTCCTCACCATTCATTAATGCTTCCCCAACACTTCTCTTTCTGAGTAATTTTCTACATGAAAAGAAATTTAAATACTTTTCCCATGTGTACTTAATTAAGAACAATCCCCTCAGATGTGATGGATGGCTGTCTGATCTGTAATATACTTGCTCTTCCGTATTTCATATTATCCTGCTTGCTTTCTTCCCCTATTTCTGTTCTTTATTAATTCATTCTCTCTTTCTGACTTTCCCCTTTAGTAATTCTCTGCTTGGTTTCCAGCCTTATTTTTATCAGTGGATTTTTCCATGACTCCATTTTTGGCCCCTTGAAGACAAAAACAAAAGCTGAGCGTCCCACCCCAGTCAGACTCAGACCTTGCACACTCTCCCTAGCAAGCTGCACACTTTTTTGCCCACTTTCACATATTTTTTAACAAGCTGGCTTTCAAATAAAAACCACAGCGCTTAAATGATACAGCTCCTGTTGGCAGAGATGATCACATTCCTTAGCAGCTCATCCAAAGGCTTTGCAAAGGCAATTCAAGCACATCCTTCTACCTGGGACTGTTATTTCCCAGAGGCAAACACACTGCTGCTAATTTAAACAGAGCTCATGTACCCATGTGCTCTGCTGTGAATGGCTGAGGATCACTGGGGCTTACACTACATAGACTTCCTACTTATGGAAATTTTAAATTACCCAAAATGTATATGAATTGAGTTGAATATGTATGCCCACCACCCCCACTTCAGATTGAAAATTGCTTTTTTTATAACAAATGCCTATTTCAAGCAGAGTGTTTGGAAAAGAAAAGCCCTTCCAAGCCAGGGTGTCCTCTGAAGCAAGTGGGAGAAGAAGCAGGTTTTAAACCCACTCCTTTTGTTCCAAAATGTGGAATTTGTGTTGTTACTTTTATAGCCCCACACTTGCCACTGGCTCCAGCAGGCTTGGAAGCAGGCTTGTGGGGATGCTGGGAACAGCAGGGAGGGGCTGAGGGAGGTAAATCTGGCCTTTCTGCTGGCAAAGAGAGGGATGGAATAAATTCTAGAGAGGGGGAGGGAAGGGGAAATGTAATAAATAAAATACTGAGAGGAGTGGATGTTAAAGGAGGGGAAGTGACGAGCAGAAGGGAAACGAGAAGTCAGCTGCAGTAAGGACCAACAAGCTGCTCCTGAAATGGAGGCAGTGAGGGAAGCTGGGCAACACCCAGGGCAGCCTCTGGTGCCCCCCGGCAGGGCAGGCAGCCTGGCTGGGAGGCAGGAACTGTGCCCTCCTTGGGGAACTGTGCTCTCTTTGGGAGGCAGGAACTGTGCCCTCTTTGGGGAACTGTGTCCTCTTTGGGAACTGTGCCCTCTTTGGGAACTGTGCTCTCTTTGGGAGGCAGGAACTGTGCCCTCTTTGGGGAACTGTGTCCTCTTTGGGAACTGTGCCCTCTTTGGGAACTGTGCTCTCTTTGGGAGGCAGGAACTGTGCCCTCTTTGGGGAACTGTGCCCTCTTTGGAGGCAGGAACTGTGCCCTCTTTGGGAACTGTGCCCTCTTTGGGGAGCTGTGCCCTCTTTGGGGAGCTCTGCCCTGTTTGGGGAGCTCTGCCCTCTTTGGAGACAGGAACTCATCCCTGCCAGAGAAGGCTTTGGGTGGACCCCGAGGTCACCCAGCCCCACTGCTGGCATGGCAGAGCACCTCCAGAAACCCAGGGGTGTCCAAGGAAAGTGCAGGCAAGGGCCAGGGGCAGCCCCTGGGATCTGCAGCCCCTGAGCAGACCGGTGTTCTGCCCAGCTCACCTCTGGTGCCCCTGCAGGGCTCCACCTGCTCTCCCCAGGCTTAGCAAGACCTCAGACAACTTGACACACTTAGTGTCTCCTTTAAAGCGGCTTCAGCCTTCCTCCTGAGCTAATGAGGAACCCTTTCTGAGCTGCTCCTTGAGGAAGGGGCCCTTCTTCAAAGCCCCTTCCAGGTGCCATGTGCACGCAGCAGCAGACCCAGGTTCCCTCCTCAGATCTCACTTCTCTGCACAGGGACTGCTCCTGGGAGCTGCTTCAAAGGCTGAAGTGTCAGCATCAGAAAGAAAAGAGGTGTGTGGGTGTGAAGTTACTAAATGCAAAACTGTCAACCTCCTTTCATTTACAACCCTGAATATGCATGCATGCAAAAATGTAGGGCTTATATTAAAGTTTTTACTCTTGGAGCAGAAAATATCAAGGAGAAAAGAAACTAAAAGATAAGATAAAGCTGTGCAGGTCAGAATCAACTAATCTTTTCTTTTTCATCAATTATAGTTTCTGTTAATAAACCCTGCCCTACCTTAAGTGAGATTGTCTTTTCCCATCTCAGGGAAGGGCACTGGCAGCAGACAGACACCTTTTGTTGGTGACTGGGCTGTGACAGCTGATGGATTTCTTTAGTCTCTGACCCAAGTAAAAGCTGTGTAGGAATCCATGCCCACCCCAGAAGATCACAGAGCTACAAAGCACCTCAGGGTAGGAGTGGGATCCTGGGTGCCCCAGCTGAGGAGGCTCTCTGGGCTCTGCCTCGAGCCCTGGCAGCTCCCTGGGCTGGGACAGGGACCCAAGGAGCTGCCAGTGACAGCTGGGAGAGCTGTGCTCCCCAGGGCTGAGCTGTGCCACACTGGGAGCCCTGAGCAGCAGGACAGGGACACGCAGGGCTGGGGACACTGCCTGTGCCCCCTCGACGGTGCAGGGATTTCGGGAAAATGCACTGCTGCTCTCAAGCAAATCACTCCTTACCGAGCCTGCCACAGCCAGGAGGAGAGAAAACTTACCCCATCTCATGGGAAACCTGAATTCTGCCCTTGGTCACCCTCAGACTGTGCTTCTGCTGCCTGCTGCTGGCCCAGACCTGTCACCTGCTCAGGGGACACCTGCTCACCAGCTCAGCCTGACTTTGCTGCTGTCCCCAGGACTGCCCAGGTGTCCCCAGGACTGCCCAGGTGTCCGACACCACCAGAAGGATGCTTGGGGATGGCTGAGGCTCCCTGAGCTGCTGGAACACTCCTGTGCTCACATCCAGCTGGAACACAGCACTGGGGCAGAGGTGAGGCAAGAAGGGCTGAAGGGGGAATATGTCCTGAACAGAAACCCCCAGCACTTACATGAGAACTATGATTTTCAGAGTAGGTTTTACTGACAAAGTGCTTATATTTTGGGTTAAGAGCTACATGACCTGCAAAACCCCACCAGACTCTCTACCAGAGAGTCCAAGATGACAAAAGATCAAAGGCTCAAACTCTTTATAAAGTGTGTGACCCTGCTGCAGGTACCACAGGGACGAGGTGATGTGGGGACAGCTTGAGCACCTGCAAGGCACAGGGAATTTCCCCTTCTAGGTTACCCAGCATTTGTTTTGAGTAAGGGTAGAGATGTTTGGAGTTGGCCTTACAGTAGCAAATGACTCTAGAGGCATCAGCCTAATGGCAACTCAATTTTACCAACATTCCTTGAGTCAGTAAAAACCCCACAGACTGAATAATTGCTGTATCAAAAAGGAAAGGCCACAACTACCACAATTACCCACATTAACTCCTGTTGTTTCATAAGAGAAGTAACTGTTGTTTAGAAGACTGTCAGAGGAAAAAAGAAACTTGTCTTCTCTTACTGTCAGTGCTGTGATAACAAAATGAAGGGCTGCAAGTGCAGAGGGTTTGCTCTGGGTAGCAATTGAAGCTTCATCAGATGATTCATGGCCAAGCCAGGATGACTGTACCCATCTTCTCCCCAAGAGCACAAAAGGAGGTTGCTTTCCTTAGTACAGATATTCCCAAGCCACTGGCAGATCAAGACTGCCTCCCCCTCAGCTGGAAATTCCAGATCCTCAGGGGTTCCTCATGGGGAAATGGCTGTGAGGCCCCTAAAGACAGCCCTGGAGGACTCGGTGTAGAGCTGGTGACAAACAGGGCCTTTCTCTGCTTCAGAGCAGTGCTGCTCAGCAAGAGAAATCACCAGTGCCTCATGGGTGAGGAATGCTCTCTCCCTGCCATGGCTGCTGGACATACTTCTGTGAAGAAAAGGTTTTGTTTGGTTTTAAGAGCTACAGGTTATTTATAGTAAATGCTTGCCCTTCTGGCACTGTTCCTACAAGCATAATTAAAGGAAACATAAACAGTTAGTGCATCACTCAGTACAGGTGTTTTCTGGCATCTCACAGATTAGAAATGCAAATTTGGGAAACAATTAACTAATGTGGTAGCAATCAACAATCTGCATAAAGCTCTTCCAGGTCTTTCCTACCACAGCTGCAATAATTTCCCCAAGAAGAAGCCCAAGGAAGTCTGTGCTGAACTCTGCTGCCCGTGGTGCAAGCCCCAGGTCTCTGTCTAGAGCTCACATCAAACCTGGCTTTCACTCAGAGGCCACCAAAGCTTAAACTGAAGTCAAGGCTTTCGGAGCTGGTGAGTGGTGCTGGCACAGCCCCTGCCCGTGGCCCAGGTGTGCTGAGCCTGGCTGAGCTGAGCTGAGCCTGCCTGAGCTGAGCCTGCCTGAGCTGAGCCTGGCTGCGGGGCTGAGCCTGCCTGAGCTGAGCTGAGCCTGCCTGAGCCCTGCTGCAGCCTCTGCCCCTCCCTGCAGGGCCAGGGATCCCACAGAGCCACCAAAAAGTGCAGCTCCAAGGGAATGGCCAGCAGCACAAGGCATTTGAGGGGGCATTATCTGTGAACAGAACCTCAGCTGGCTCTGCTGGGCTGCTCCACATCAGTCCAGCTCCTGCCCGGGGCCTGCAGCCAGGGAAGGCTCCATCCAAGGGCTCAAAGCTGGCCCGTGACAGAACCTCCCCTCTGGGCAGCAGGGCTCTGCTGCCCTGCCTGCTCCTCGGGCTGCTCCAGGCCTTGGAGCCTGGATCCAGGCACTTTTTTAGTCGTTAAGTTTCACAGGCCTCCCAAACGTTCTGTTCATTTTTTAATGACACAGAAATCTCATCTTGTAAATCAATGACCATCTTGTCCAGATCCTGAAAATTTTACTCAGATAAATTAATTCTCCCTCTGGCTGGCAGTCAAAGAAACTGCATGAGTAAGAATTACTTACATGAGAAAGGATTTACAAAATCAAGCCCATTAAACTCTTAGTTTATCAGGTGAAGGGAGGAGATCTGCACTTCAAACTGTGTCTATTTCACTTATTAGAATTTCTTATGGTTTTTGTTCTGTTTCAGATCATTCACTTATTTACTCTGAGCTTACAGTGCCTTCTGTCAGTGTCAATATGGCTCAGCTGGCAGCAGATGCTCTGCTAGCTCTGAGCACACTGGTGTGAAGCAACGAGAACTGAATGAGAATTGATGGGAGCTTTTGCCTGAAACCTGAGCTGAAACCTTTGTATTTATGAAACTCTGCCTCTAATTCATGTACCAGCTCCACCAGCTATCCTCACGTTAAAAAGACAGTATTCCAGTTTAGCAGGAGTTCCAGCAGGGCGAGGAGCAGCCCACTCTTTGCAGCTCCCCAAACCCCTTTTGCTAAAGCAGTAACTTCTGGAGCTGCCATTCGAGGAAACGTGCTCACAAACCTTTAGAGGTTTGCCCACTCACAGTCAGCTCAAAGGAAACGTCCCACCAACAGCTGGGCTCAAGAGGAACGCTGCTATCTCATAACAGGAGTTTTTAACATCTGAAAATGTTCTGGGAATGAGGGTGGAGGGTCTAAATTGATCCCTTATTTCTGTGCATTCAAAGTAATCAGAGTAAGGAAAGGGGGAGACTGCTTGATAAAGCAGACAGAGCCTTGTGCTGTGATTCTGAACCCAGCTCTCTGATTTTTAGATACCTCCTGAGGCTTTAAATAAACAGAACTGCACTTCACCAATTATCATGCCTGTTTTGCTTGGCTCCCCAGCGGATTCCATTTTAGAAGAACCATACTGCTCAATATGCAGAGCTGTTTGGGTAGAATTACAAAAATGAAAAACAATGTGATGGCACCTGTAGCATCAGCAGAATGTAAAATATGAAAGGCCTTATCAGCTCAGCTATTCAGACCATCCCATTTGCTGGTAAAAGCTATTATATAGGCATTATATCCAAAGACTCCCTAATCCATTTGTAATTTCAGATTCCTTTGTCAATCCTAGATTGCCTAATGAAAGAAGTTCAGTATAAAAATGCAAGTTTCTTAATACCATTCTTATTCAAGAGACTTTTTCCTTTCCCAGGCCCTTTTTATGCTTCCTATGCAGGAGCCCAGCAGGTCTAACTCCAAGAGCTACCTTACAGAAAAGTTAGTCTCTGAAACCAAGGCTTCAAGGGCATAATGCAAATATGACAACTTTTCCATTTCCTTTGTCCTGAGTAGCTCTGTGCCACAAAGAAGGTTTCTCCTGCTTTCCAGGACTCATCCAGGGGGCTCTGCTTCCAGCACACAGGAGTCTTGCCAAGAGGATGGCATTCAGACTGGGACTGAAGTGACAGAGTTTCCTTTGGAAACCTCCTCCAGTTGTGCTGCAGTTCTCAAAAGCAACCACAGAACTCTGGATCTTGGGCTTAAGGACTCCTTTTCCTCCCCCACTGACTCCCCATCAGTATTTCTCAGTACTCTTTTCAAAAGAAGTGTTTGGCTGACAATGTGAGCCAAAACTCTTTATAGTCGAGCCGGAGTCTCAGTTTTTGCACCTCATCCCTTGCAGTAAAAGTTCTGCAAGGAAAAGATGCTTTTAGTAGGCTTGCTAAAGGATGTAAATGGCCAGGAGCAGTAAACATTTCTCTGGAGGCTGCCAAGTGGAACAGAAGTGAATTCAGCTCCTCTTCGCACTGCTGTAACTGCAGGGCAACACAAAGATAAAAAGACACAAAGTGTTTAATAAATCTGCTCCCAATACCCCCACATGGCAGATCAGTTGCTGGTGACAGTCTGGATTGATAGACAGCAATTCTGGGGAACGGGGCTGCCCTTTACCTACTTTTAGCACAAGAACTGCTGAATTTTGTTTGTCCTGGCCCTGCTGAACAGCCAGAGCTCCGAGTGCTGTCCTGCAGCTCAGGCCCTCCCAGGAGCAGGCACACTTGCACCTCCTCACGCAGCTTTTCCTGCAGCCATTGCCACCCTGCTCCACCCTCTCCACCTTTCCCATCCACCTGGGACCAGCTGAACGCTCTGGGGCAGTTCCCATGGGAGCAGCAGCCTCCTGAAAAGCACCCCCCAGCCCAGCCCAGCCACCAGCAGGACGCAGCAGCAGCCCCGAGCAGCCAGGGCACCCCGTTCCCACCTCCCTGGCCAGCTGCAGGTGCCCGTGGAGAGCAGGAAAGGGATCCTGCCTTCCCCTGCAGCCTGCCCCGGCCTCTGCTGGGTGGGCACTCCAAGTGCCTCCAAGCCAAACAGAGCACCATCGTGCCTCACAGCATTCTCCTGTCAACAATTTACTCCGTGGGGCTGGAAGCCACCCAGAGGATGGGCTCCCATGGCAAGCAGCTCCCGGCTGAACGACGAGCTGCGTGGAGAGCACTTCTGGGAGTTCACCAAACTGATGAGCCTGCCATTGCAGGGCCATCCTGGCTCGCTCCTGCTCCAGTTCTGAGTTTGTTTTCCAGTGCCAGCCCACTCCTGTTGGTGTGGGGAGCCCTGGGAGCCCGTCTGACTGCTGCACCCTGCTTAGATGCTCACCCTCAGACTGGCTGAGCCACCGGCAGCTCCAGGCAGGGGCTCTGCTGAGTCACTGTGACAAGAGCTGCTCATTAGCTCAGCCTGCAGCACCAGAGGGAGGGGAAGCCCTTCTGGGCTTCCCAGAGCAGGCAGACAGCTTTTTAGAAGGAAAGGCAGGTGCAGGAAACAAGCCATGGTTTCAAAATGGTATTTTCTTTTAATTAAGTCACATTCAAAAGAAACAGTCAGTCTGGAATGTGATCTTGCTTCTGAACCTGAAGACACAGATCAGGAAAAATAATCAACACCTCAAAAATCCACATAAATACTAGCACACATATTTTCCCAGTGAACTGAGCCCAGCTCTACAAGAAGCAGGCTCACATGCCTGGCGTGCATGGATCCCTACACCCCAGAGGCACCTACGCTGCTGGTCCTGAGGTGTAGCACCCACACCACACTGAAGAGAGAAAAGCAGCACTTTTCTCCCTGGCTCTGCTGAACTCCAGCAAGGTGAGCTGTGCTTTGGTGATCTGAGCACACAAATCCAGTGGATCCAGGAGCTGGCAGTGCTCTCCTCCGCTCTGCAGCTCCAGCCCTTATCTGCTCACCCCTGTGCCTGCCAGCCTGCTTTGCAGGGTGACAGGGAGGAGCTGGGAGCAGCCTGGGAGCCCTGGCGCTCAGGATTCCTTGTTTGCTGGTCCAGGGCCAAAAGCCCTTGTTCAAAGCGATCAGTGTGATCCAAGGTGTGAAGCTCTCAGACTTGAGTCCAGCTCCAAATTCTGCCAAGGTGCTTTTTTTGTCATCATGGCAGTTTTGTGTCACTTGTGACCCCAGTGAGCAGTACAATGCACTGAAAAACTGGGAGTTACACTGCCATTTCAGCCCCATCTCTGAGCTTGCTGTGTCCCAAAATTCTGCTCTCAGCAGTATCTGAAGTCTGAGTTTATAAAAACTTTCTGCTTTTTCACCCAAGGATTTTGGCATGGATTAGCAAATGACCAACAAAGGAAGAGGATGCACTTTTAGTCTCCTACCTACTTTGCATATTGTGAGATATGCAAAGATTGTGACATTATTTATCTCCCAGGACATTAGACCCCCCTTGCACCAGCAGCAGCTTCACTGCTGGCTTGTAGCAGCAGCTCTGCTGGGGAAGCACTGCCAGGTGTGCCAGGATGAGGGCAGAGCACAGCCCTGGAGCACCCCTGCCATGCCTGGGCTCCTCAGGGAGCCTCAGCTGAGCAGGAGCTGAGACCCCCAGCTCCCAGCACCTGCAGCCAGGGCTGGAGGCACAGCAGCACCTCGGGGGCTCCAGATGCCTGGGGGATGACTAGGAGAGAAAAGCAGCATAATAGCTTCAAGACCTGCAGCTTGCTGAAGCTCCTAATAATTCTCCCGTGGGAGGATTATGCCATCTGCACTTCCCCGCTGCAGACAGGCAGTCTGTCCCCAGAAATCTGGGCTCACACTGGTGCCACAGGGACAAGCACCTGAAGGAACAGCACCATCCCTCCAGCCCACATCACTGACACCAGCACAGCTCTCCTCCTGCTGCAGGGAGCCTCTGCTCCCCCAGGAGTGTCCCACACCTCAGAGCAGGGCCAGATAGGCTGGGGGAGCTCAGCCAAGGGCTGCAGGTCCCTCCAGCAGCTGGGACACGTCTGTGAGCAGCACTGCAGCTGCACTGCAGGCAGTTCAGCTCACACCCACCCCAAAACCTGCCAGGCACACACCCTGCGTGGAGGCTGAGGCTGGGCAGGAGCATCAGCAGCCTGTGGTGCCCCAGTGAGAGCCAGCAGGCTCCCCCTGTGCCAGGCAGCAGCAGCAGCAGCCAGCCCCGAGCTGCAGGCACCACCTGCAGCACTGCCCGTGCCTGGGGGCTCAGGACACGTTCAGCAGCTGGGGCTGCTCCTGCAGTGCCTGCACCTCCTCCGGGCAGGCTCCTGTGCCCTGCTGCCCTGAGCCTGCCCCTGTGCTGTGGGGCAGAGCAGCAGGCAGGGCTGGCAGCACAGCAGGGCACGCGAGGGACAGAGCGTCCTCTGAGCTGTGAGCCTGCTGAGCACCTGCCCAGCACAGGGCAAGGTGCTGCAGGGACAGGAAAACATGGATCTGCACCTCAGACCCTGGCACTGAGGAGAATCAGCTGTATCCAGGTGTAGCCTGCATTCGTGGTAAAAAATGATTTATACTGACAAGCAAATTTAACCAGATGAAGCTTTTGATTATTTCCCCTATCTCTTGGTTTGTGCTATTTCCCTGAGGTGGAAAAATGCTCTTTGCCAGTAATTCATTATAAATGCCCCAGCCATTCCCATTAGCTACAGCAGGTCTCCACTGCACTGCTCAGTATTAAAATATGCACAAACTTCTCTCCAACTCACCAAAACTGATTTTTGAATCACTCTGAGAATTTAATCACATTTCATTCCTCTTGGCTATCATCAACGTGCATGCTTCACACAATATTTACTTTCAGTGCAGGTACCAAACGTAGATATGACAGTTTACTTTACATACAGAGGACAATGTTAGCTGAATGCTCTCTTAGGGTAAATTGTACACGCAGCTCTGCCCAGGGTTTTACACCAAAGTGCTCCCTAAACCCCTGCTAGCTCTGCACCAGGCGACATCAGACTAGAAATGGCAAAAGGAAGCCACGTCCAGCAGCAATATTAAAGCAACAGTGCTCACCCCAGAATAGTTAACAAAGGCAGCATGAACACCTCTTCCTGGCAGCTGAGTGCCCTGAACTGCCCACAGCTGGGCTGGAGGGCTGCATGAGGCATGGGCAGACTTGTCCCTGTCACACATGGCCAGGGCACAGGACTCCCTTAGGGAAGGCTCCCTCCAGCCTGGCAGAAGCTGTGAGGATCTGCCCATGACATGGGAAATGAAACGCTTTGGTAAAACACAGGAACTCAGAGCAAGACAAGAGGGGAAATGAACCCTCTTTCCAAGCTGAGCTGCACTGCTCTGAGACTGGCCAGAACTGTGCAATGAGCAGCACATATTTAATTATACTGTTTCTGACAATGTACCCAGGAGAAACAAGCACAAAGTCACCCGTGTTGAAATGTTCTGCAGGAAAAATCTGCATTTCCCTGACAGTCACTACGCGGTTTGAAAAACTCTACCATGATGGTTCATGGAAAATGCATGGCTGGAGGTTGACAGGCTGTTTTTAAACTCGGAGTATTTTGGGCTGTTTCAGCCTATGCAGAACACCCAACTCCCTGCACCTCCATCCACCCTCCCCTGGAGGAGCCTCCCCCACTGCTGCTCTGCATCGCTGGGAGCCTCCTCTGCCTCATCACCACCCCTCACCGGGAGAGCAGCAGCTCCAGCACTGCATGCCTGCCAAACAGACCCTCCAAATGTTCCAGACAAGCCAACAACACACCAATCCACAGCACATCAAACCAGAAAAACTCAAGTGGGGCAGAGATGGCGGTCATGTGAAAGATATGGTCATTCATAGAAAGAAAAATAAGATGAAATGAAAGCCACCCTAAAGCACAGAATGATTCATGACGTGGTTACGTAAGACAGCAGGCCAGAACACCGTTTAAGTCATCTTGCAGCAGCACCACGCTGGTGTGAGAGGAATGAATCAAACACTGTGTTTGTACGGGGAAAGGGTGCTCAAGCACCAGGAGCTGTGCCTCCAAATAGCTCCTAACAAGGTCCCTCCAAATAAAGCCCCCAGGGTGGGTTCAGCTTGGGAGGAGCCCTCACACAACAGCCATGGGCTTTGGAGGACACTGGCTGCAGGAAAGAAACCATTTCAGATGGGGAGTCTCTGATCTGGAGATGTGACATGTCACCTCCCCTCCCTGCAGGCCAGGACTTCCATGTGCCCTATAACACATGTAGAGAGCTGCATATTTGGTTTCATGGTTTATCTTTCTTTTGCTGAGCTGAATTGCTGCCTCGTCCCCGAGGAGCTTTTATCACTACCCTACAGATCTTACTTTTGCTCTAACTGACAGATGCTACAAACTACCCATAAACTCTGGCAGCCAACTCCAGGTATCTGCTCTCTGCAGATTCATGATCCTCCACTGATCCCCCCGTGGAGATTCACCTCCTTCCCCAGGACAGCCACGGGGCTGAGGCACGCCCCACTGCAGGCTGCCTCTCAGGGCAGACACCTGGGTGCCCTCTCACAGACACGAGGCTCACAACAGAACCAAAGCCAAGGGATCATGCAGAGACCTCAACGATCTCTCTCCTTGTTAAACGGCTTCACCAATGCTAATTCATTTCTCTCTGGAAATGGTGCAACTATCTGCTGTAGCTACCTACAGTTTAAGTGCCCTTCTATTTCCCCTGTTCTCCTGCTTCAGGAACTTGACAGTGTTTTGTGGGGCTTTTGCACTTGATCAATCCCATGTTGCCATCTGTCTGCTCCTGACAAATCCCATTCAGGAACACATCCCTGCAGGGGCTTTGAAACCCTCAGGATGTGTAGATGGATGTCACTTACTTGAGCTGATCTGTTCCCCAGACTCCCTGGTGGCTTTCCTTGAACAGGTGAGTGTTCAGCTGGTATAAATCAGCTGAGCTCTCCTGGGACTCATTTATATCAACCAAGAATACAGCCCAAAATATAGAGTTCATTTCCCATGCATCAGACTGTCAGACTGCATCCCTTGCTGAAAGGACCATTATCAGCAAAAGAAATGCTAGACACGCTTGAAAAATAGTGCTGGAACTGGATTCTGGCAGCCTGAAGGAGGGGCAGATGCTCCTCACCAGCCCTTGTCCATTCCCTGGGCTCACTGACAGGGACAAGAGCTGCTTTTTCCCCCTGAGAGTTTCTTGTGATTATTGCAAGGAACAGAACAACCAAGCCAGAAGGCAGCAGGGGATAAACCCACGATTATCGAGAACTTGGGTGACAATTTCCCTTAGAAAAGCAGAGCAAAATTAAGTGGACACCTGTCTTTGTGAAGAGAATTTAAGAGTACAAATTTGGGAAACCACACAACAAAATTCTGTTTAAAGCCTTGCCAAGCCCATCAAGTTCAAGAAGATTAAAAAAATAAATGTAAGAAAATATAGCTGTCTAATAAGGAAACCAAAATGACCACTGTTACTAAGAGGCAAATAGAGACATGGAGGATTCAAGGAAGACACAATCCAAGGGAACATAACCATGTGAAGAGCTACCCTCAACCAACGTAAAGAATAACCCAAGTGAAACTCGGAGCTCTGCCTCAGATGCACATCAAGCTGAAAGCTGCACTTAATGGAACCCGGGGCCACATTCTGCCCCTTCTCCTCCCAGCAGGGGAACTGAAAGGGATGCTCACCACCTCAGAGGTGCCTGTGGGCTCAGGGCTGTGTGTCAGAGAGCAGGGACTGCCCTGCAGGGTGAGTCCCCTGCCCAGACAGAGGTGATTTCTGCAGGAAAGCACAAACACCACCAGAAAGCAGAGATTTCTGCTCTGAGAGCACCAACCCAGCGCTCTCTGGAATGTTCCTTTGGCCCGGCACTGCCAGGCCTGATCTGCTCCTGCTCTGGCAGACAGAGAAAAAATATGCAAAGCTGCCCTGCTCCCAGCTGTCAGGATTGCAAAATAAATGAGAGATTTGAATAAGTTTGCTTAATTTTTATCAGGATTAAGGGAATCTTTTATAGAAGAGAATCATTTGTAGTAGATAATAGAATACATTCTCCTCTGTTTTCCTCGGGAAAAATCTATTAAAAACTGTATAATTAAAACTCCTGAAGATAGTTCAGCTAAATGTTTTTAATTGAAAAGTGGTCTATTTTTTAAAAAAATCTTTTTTTAAAAAATAAAAACACATTCTGCTCTCGTGAGAAATGTCACTGAAAATTATTAACAGACATTCTTCATCAAAACTACTAATAAAGCTGTTCTTTACTCACTCACCTACTTGAAGCCATAAAATTTCTACTTGAAAATCCTAGCCAAACAAAAAACATAATTACTTTCTCTAACTCCTTTTACTCAGAGTAACACAGATCTATAGGAAGGCACGAACCACGCTGAGGCACGTGGGGGACACACCACGTTGTCCCTTCCCCTCAGTGCCCCACTCTGAGCAGCCCAGCCGCTGCACAGGGACCAAGAGAGAGGATCCTGTCTGTTTGGGGTTTTGGTTGTGGGGCTTTTTATATTTCACACTTCAGGATTATTCAAAGGCACCACAGTGTGATCCCATACATCCCTAGGTGTTCCTGATGGATGAGATTATTAAACCAGAAGCAGACTATCACCACCACGCTGACTCTGCTGCCAAACTCACATTTCTAGGTTATCAGCAGATCCCTTGCAACAGTCAGTTATTCATTTACCACAGTTCCACAGAGAACAGAATTAAAAACGTTTACTTACTGATGTATATAGGTATCCTTCACTGTTCATTGCCAGATATAGTTTTGTTTGAACCCCCTGAATCGCCACCACTCGTAAACCCACAGGTATGAGGTTAAACAAAGCTAGGAGAGAAAGGAGATGGAGAGCAAAATTAATCCTTTGGAACGTGCAGGTCGGACAGAAAATGAGACCAGAATTACCAGAACCAAGTAAACATCTCTGTTCAGGCATATATGCATTTCTGTGGGTGCTACAGAGCAATACTTGTACCAGCACGTCCTTTGGCCACCAAGAGCTCGGGAATGACCTGAGGTGTCAGTGCCTCTCCCTCCTTCTGAAGACGGGAATTGCTGACAGCTGAGAGAACTCACCTGCCTGGTGAGCAGAACCCAGGCCCTGCCCAGTGACCTGAACGCTGCTTGGGGTTTGTTAGGATGCTTTTCTTGTGCCATTAAGTGCAAGAAGGAATCCAGAGGCAAACAAACAAAAAAAATTTCAAGACAATCAGAACTTGTTTTCAAAGTCAGTAAACATTTTGACCAAAAGGCAGGAAGAAGATGAAATTCAGAAAAGTTGAAAACCATCATTAGCATCTCAAAATGTTTCCACTTATAACTCATTGGGGTTTAATTTTTCCTCTTTCTTAGAGGAGAATGGGTTTGAAAAAACAGAGTTAAATAACTTCAAAATGAAATGAAAGGCCAGCATATTCTTTAGATCAACCCCTAAATCTGTGCTTTCAAAATTGAGCTGCTTTGAATGTTCTGCTTGCATTTCTGCTGGTACACATGCTAATAGTGGCAGTATTTATAAGCACAGAAACAACTCTTCAAAAAATGAAGATTCCGGTTCGCAAAGTGGAAAAGAAAAAAAAAAAAAAAGAAAAAAAAAAGGAAAAAAGCAAAGCTCTGCCATAGCTTGGATTCGTGGATGTGTTAAAATTGAACACAAGAAATAATGAGTTGAATACAGTACTCTGTGTTCAACATGGGGGATTAAAAATAAAGGGGAGTTAAGAAAATTATCATAACCCAAAGCATCTCCTTCCACTCTGTGGCAGAAATGCAGAGAAAGGAAAAAGTGATGCCAAACTACTCCCCATTTCCAGTGATTTATTATTTGGCTGAAAAACTATGGTCTGCTTCAGGCTGAAGTTTGATATTTATTGTTACTGTCCAAAACCAATTTAAACTCAAATTATGAATTTGAAATATTTTTATTATTTTCAAAATTACACCTAAGAATTATGACCTCTTATCAATTTTTTTTTCAGCCTGAAAACCCCCAAATGGTCATACTTCAGTAAAAAAAAAAGAAAGAAAAAAAACTTCAGCTTGACAGCATTTAACACAGACCCTAAATTCTGTGTTTGGGGATGCCAAGAGCGCATGGAGTGCCCCGAGGTTGGGGCACCTTTGGGCACTGCACTTCCTACAATGGTCAAGCATAGCAGAAAGGAGGAATACCCAGAACTAACAAATAAATGCAGGGCATCATAAAATCAGTGTTTTCCTTCCCCTTTCATAGCCACGAGTGTACAGACACTGATTGTGCAGACAAACCACACATGCAGACCCTCCTCATGCTCGCCTCCAGCTCAAAATCAACACCCTCTACCTTCCCTTCACTCAGAGAAAATCCTCCAGATCTGCGCAGCTTTTGGCAAAAGAAACTCAGATCTTCAGTAAGGGAAAAGGATTTTTCATTCATTCTAGCAAATGCTTGAGTTTACTGGGGGGAGAAAATATTCCCTTGGGCACGGGTCCTTTGCAGCTCAGCCCCAAAAATCAGCAGCTGATCTCTGTGTAGGCTGGAGAGGAGGATTTAAAGCTCAGCAGCCAGGCAGAACCTGCGGGTCTCTTTTGGAAGGCGATTTCTTGATGGCACGTTTACAAGGAGGGCAGGTGTAGGGGTATTTTCAGCACGAGGGTCTGAGTATGGGCTCCACTGCAAACAGTGCTGCAGACCTGTCAGCAAGAGCTGAGGAGAGGGCAGAGATGGGCCAGCAGGGACAGAGGTGCCATAGAGCTGGGACAGCAGGGACATAGCTGCTAGTGGGCCACGGGGACGGGCTGTATGAGGAATTCCTGGCTGTGCTTTGTTGGCCAGTGGCAGAGCCAAGGCTGAGCCCTCCTGCCTGAGCGGGCTGGCACCAGAGCCAGGGGTGGGTGCTGTGACACCTGAGCCAGGGGTGGGTGCTGTGACACCTGAGCCAGGGGTGGGTGCTCTGCTCTGGCACCAGAGCCAGGGGTGGGTGCTGTGACACCTGAGCCAGGGGTGCTCTGCTCTGGCCCCTGAGCCAGGGGTGGGTGCTGTGACACCCGAGCCACGGGTGCTCAGCTGCTGCTCCCAGCACTGGGACACATTTCCCTGGCAGACACGTCCAGGCTCAGTCTCGAGGCAGGCTGAGGCACACTGGAAGCTGGGTCACACCCCAGTGGGATGAGCAGGGGCTGTGGCACAGACTGCTGGAATTTGGGAAGGGGCTGTGGGGAACTGGCCCTGTCGGAGCAGTGCCCACTCTGCCCTGTGCCAGCCCAACCACACATCCTGCCCCAGCTGCTGCCTCTAAGGACAGGGGCGCTGGCACTGCACCAGAAATGGGACTGTCCCTCTCAGCAGCAGCTGTTAGTGCCCCGTCCCTGAGCAGCAGCACGCTCAGCTTTGGCTCTGGAGCAGTGAGTGACCTGTCCCCAGCTGTGACCGCTGTCAGGACCCACAGCAGAGGCACAGAGAGCATCTCTGCAGGTCCCCAGAGGCACAGCAGGATGGAGGGGTTACCTCACTCCTAGGGGCTGCCCCTCATGTGGACAGATATGACAGAAGGGTTGGCAACGAAGCTACAGCAAAATAAATTGCTTCCTATTGTGATCAGCTGGTGTCAGCACAAAATAATCCAAAGCAATTTGCATCCCACTCTTTCCCTATTGCATTTGCATTGTTTTAAATGAGGATAAGGATAAGGATGCCCTCCTAATGAACAGCTAAGCAATGCCTAAGGGAGAGATGATCTTTGCCAAGGTCTCTGTGCAGTATGAGTGGACAGAGAAATGAAGCTGCACAGGCAGAGGCAGCAGGCCACAGCTGGATTTATGAACATAAACATTTCTCTGAGGTCTGCCAGTCTTGGCTTGGCCACCTGCACCTCCGTACACGTTCTGCAGGGCATTGTTTCCTACACTGCCTTATTTTACCAGTCTTGAAATCTTTTTGTCTAGCTGTGTGGGACCCTTAAGCATTTTTCACACACCAAAACAATGTTGTAGCATCTTTCCCTGTTTTCTATTAATCCGCAAAGTTGTAAAAAAACCCAGTCAAAAACAAGTAAAAATGCCCAGAGCTTTTTCAAGAAAACCTGAGGGAAACCTGGTTGAAAGTTGATGCTACAATTTATAAGCAGTAACAAATAATAACAATAGGGAAATGTGGAGTGAAAATGAAATGAAAATGCTGCTGAAGTCCCAGTTTGTGAAATACCACGGCGCTGTTTGAATGAGCCCCTGTGAGAGTGGAGATAGCGTTATTCTATTTCAGGCTCTGAGTAGGCGAGCAAATTTTCCCTGCCGAAAAAAAAATCTAATAAAATCCAAAGGACAGCAATGAACTTCTCTGGATTGCCATGGAGATAACATTTGCTTTGTTTGTCACATGTGTCATCATTACCTCCTCTGGTTCATTATTTCTGTAAGTGATTTCTATCTGTGTTTCTCTCAGACCCTGTAAGTCTGAAGGACTCCTGTGCTGCCAGCACGGCGTTAGTGCTGCTGCCACTCACTCAGCCAGCCCAGGACTGCAGCTCTGAGGGGACCTGCACGGGAGGGAGACACACAATCCACAAACACACCATTTATTCTCGTGTCACTTACTATAACTACTGTCTTCCTCTTTCGTTCCATCAATTGTTCCATCTGCTTGCAACTGCAAGTGGTATCCTTGCCTGCTGTAGAGCTTTGTTACTATACCTTTAAGCTGAGGCTCTGCAAAGAAACAACAGTGAGATTAACGGGGGAAATCCTGATGTGCCACTCCAAGCGAGCAGGACGTGAAAAACAAATCTTCAGGTTTCTTCTCAAGGCTGAGGTAAGAGAAAGACCCAAACCAAAAGCAGGGCTACCAGCTTTGCAACACTTTTCATTCAGGCTGAGATCAAATTTATGTCTATGAAATCAATTGCCAAAATGATTAAATGCCACTTTTGATTACGACGTGAGTAGTACAGTAAAATCTCCTTCCAGTGAATACGAATTCCAGCAGCACTGCTTGGCCCCAGGAGCCCAGCCCTATCTCATTTAAGATTAAAAATGAGCTGGCAAAGAGTACATTCAGTCTTTTAAAAAGGTGTGAGTTCTTAGATGGAGAGGAAAAAGAAGACTATTACAATAGCATTAATAAGAGCCACAGTGACAGTCGAGAGCCTAAATATATAGCAGCAAACGTTTAGCACAGGAACTGCTGCAGCTCTAATAAACAAACCCCCATTCCTCCCTGCTTCAGAGAGTACAGAGCATCCAAAGAGATAAACTACTCAATGAACATATGGAAAATGAGAGGGAAACCCTGAAATCCAGCAATGTGTGGAACTGCAAAATAAATATTACCATAAGGGCTGAGGTAATTACCTCATCAGCTAGAAGAAGAAAGATCAAAACAACGCATAGTTTGCATAGATTTCTTTTTTCCATAATCATCCTCAGATTCACAGCTAGAAAGCGAGATATCTCACACGGTTTCATATCATTCTAGACCAAAAAGTACACAACAGCAGGATATGCTGTCAAGTGTGCCATTCAAGATATCTGGCTAAAGCATCAGGAGTAATTGCAAAAAAAGGTCTACGCCCACTGAATCCCAATGACATCTGCATTGTAGTCATTTCACACAGTTACGTTTGTCAGGAGCTCATGCAGCCCTGCAGCTCGCTCCACAACATCTCACTCTCCTCAGAGACAAACACTGTGAAGATGGTGTGTCACTTCCAGCACTCTGAGTCTGGATAAGGCTCCTTGTCTTTGTAACCAAAGGCACTGGGGCTCTGCTACTGCGCTTCATTTTAGCAGGGGCTGAAGGCAAAAGCTTACCACAGCTTGCTTAAGTGTATTACATCTTATTAGCAACTTTGATAAGAGTCCTGATGGACACACAACTCTTACCCAACTTTTCTGACCAGAAGTTATTCCAGCCCTCACTCTGGCTCTTTAGCCGTACTCCATCCCACAGCTGCTGGCAAGCTGCAAGCAAGGCAGGCAGGTGGAGTGGCACAAGCACCACTGCTCCAGCACAGCCAAGCCACGGCAACATTGCCAGAGGGCTTTGCTCCTCCCACGTACAAAACAATCCACTCAGATCAGGGACCCAGTCTTCACGCCTGATCTTTGGCACCTGTGCCCCAGAGAGCCTCGTGTCTGCAGGGCAGCTGCAGGTATGGCATTCCTAGAAAGGCACAGGGCGCTGAAGCAAAACTCTGGAAGGTGCCAGCAAAAGCACAAAGCCTCGTCTGCAATCAGCAGATAAAGCATGGCACAGGCGTCTGTGAAGCAGGACACCGAACCCAGATCTCCAGACCATGAAGTTATTTAACATACAACGATATATTAAAGAGAGAGACGCGTGTGTGGGAGCTTCCCTGCTAGCACATCCCCCACAAATACACCATGTGTTTGTGTGTGTAACAGAGGGACACACAGCTGACTTACGGGCACCTGGGTGCACACAGGTGTGCAGGTGAGGCACAGACAGCAGCGTGTGCTACCCAAAGAAACCAGATGAACGACAGGGGAAAGGACTGGCATGGGGTACCCAGGTCCTGCACATCCATTGTACGAGCCCTCAAGTACCTCTCCCCCTTTCCCCACACCTGACACACGTCCCAGTCTCCATTGCACGAAACCAACCAACCCCCCAAAGACATAACCCTTGCCAACCTGGTCGCCTTCTTCGCCTTTTCTTGGAGCCAAAGAGTTTGACCCTGGAAAACACATTCAACTTGTTCTTGTCGCAGCTTCCCTTGCTCTTGCTGGGGCTGTTGACACACTTACAGGCATTGGACTTCTCCCGCTCCCTGGCTTGTCTCTTCTGGCGGATCAGGGAGCTGGCGATGGCTGCGGCCATGGCCGCCACCGCCCCGGCTGCCCGGCCGGCTCAGGCACGCGGGGGTCGCCGGCCGGCCGCGGCCAGCATGCTGCTCGGCCGTCCCCAAGGCCGGGGACGCTGCCGGGCAGCCTGGCCACCGCCGCCCACCGCCGGTCGGCACGGCAGCCCGGGACACACCGGCGGGACGAGCACCAGAGCCCCGGCGCGGCACGCAGCAGTTTAGCTCGAGCGATTTCGTCCTCTGGGATCTTCCCCTTTTGACTTTCTGGTGCCTTTTTATTCCTCCCAACTTCTGGCAGGGGAAAGTTTGCAGGCAGAGGTGAGCGTTTCTACGGAGATCACGCAGATCGCTTGCAAGACATCCCTCCAAGCTTCTCCAGACGCGCTATCTGCACGCAGCCATGGCACATCCACTTGGTGCAAGATCATCGCATCTCTCCTAGCCCCGATTTCTGCAGTTAACTTTTCTTCCCACCCGTCCCCTCCCCATTCAAATCCCGGCAAACACCTGTTAGACTCCAGCAGGGGCTGTCCGGTTGCAGGGGTTTTCTGGATCCTTTTTCCTCTTCTCGCTTAGAGGAGACCCGAAGCAGTCGGTGCTGAGGCACTGGGCTGAGGCGCCTCGGGAAGCCTCTTCTGCTGCGCTCCTGACAGGTGAGCGCAGCCTCCCCTGCCCGGCACGCTCGGCTCTCGCACCGCAGCTCTTCCCAGCCGGTAAACAAGCAGCTCCCGAGCCGGGACTGCAGCAGCAGGAGCAGCAACAGCAGCGAGAGCAGCAACAGCGGCAGCGGCAGCGGCAGGATCCCTCCGGCAGCGATGCGGGCACCGCGCACTCCCCACGAGCCGTGCGCTGGGTACAGAAATGAGGCGACGCAGCAAACCCCTTATCACCACCTCCCTCCTCCTCCGCCCGTGCCTCCTCCTCCTCCTCCCGCTCCTCTCCGGCGCGGCGGAGAGCGGAGAGCCCGGCCCGGCGCTGCGGGGCGGCCGCGGGGCCGCGGCGGGGAGGGGGCTGGGGCGGGCAGGGGAGGGGGCACCGGGGCGGGTACCGGGGCGGGGGTGCCACGGGAGGGGGTACCAGGGGAGGGGGTGACACGGGAGGGGGTGACACGGGAGGGGGTACCAGGGGAAGGGGGTACCAGGGGAAGGGGGTACCAGGGGAAGGGGTACCGCGGGAGGGGGTGCCAGGGGCGGGGGTACCTGCGCCGCTCGGAGCCGCCTCCCGGCAGGCGCAGACACCCAAACAGACGTGACTGCGGTGAGCAAGCAGCCCCGCCGGGCCGGAGCGAGCGCACCTGGCTGGCAGCAGCGCCGGGCTCGGGGCAGGGCGCAGCTCCGGCCACCGCTGTCCCCTGCCTTTCCCTCATCCTTACAGGGGGTCCCCCCTCTGCATCACGGATTTATTGGAGGCTTTTTGCGTCTCTCTTTTTGCCGTTCCTTTCCACCGCCCGCTCTCAGCGGCAGCTTCGTAGCAGACGAGGAAATCCTCAGAAAGAGCGATTTCCCTGCCGCTGCCGTGTTCCCCGTTCCCCACCGTGTGTCCCCGCGGCCGGGGTCTCCTGCAGCCGGGTTTACTGATGCCGAGCTGCGGTGGCGGCGGGCCGGGGCCGGGGCCGGGGCCGGGGCCATGGCCGTGCCGGGAGGCCGGGCACAGCCTGGCCCCCGCTGGGGTCAGTGCCCTGCCGCGGACACCGAGCCCGCAGCCCCCTGCCCAGGACACCGGGAGCGGGAGGTCCTGGAGATCCCCCCGCAGCCCACTCCCGGCTCTTCAGCATGCCTTCCAGCTGGAGCCTCAATCAGAGCCAGTTCAGGCCGGAAATAAAGCAGAGATCTGCAGCCCCGGAGGCAAACAACTCTTGAGAGAATTTGTCCCAAGGCAGAGGGATTCACAGGCGCTGAGGCGGGGTGGGATGTCCCCGAGAGCTGGCTCAGGCAGGGGCAGAGCCCGGTGGGGACTGCGATGGCAACAGGCTGCTGTCACCCACGGCGGGCAGCCGTGTCCCTTGTGCCAGGGCCAGGGGCCACAGAGATCCCAGGGATGGCTGGGCTGCTGTGACAGCACCAGGCTCCCGATGTGCTTCCAGGCTCGGCCAGCTGCTGAGGGCGTTTGCCCTTCCTCCTGTCCTCCATGTGCCCTCAGCAGAGGCAGGTGCCCCCATCCCTGCCTGGGGTGACGCGCAGGGACAAGGCCTGGCACGGGCAGCAGACGCCGTGCTGCCCAGCACCTCCCCACAGCTCAGCTCCAGAGGTTGCTGCACCTCTGCAGATACCACAGCCCTTCCCTCGGCTGGGAACAGCCACAGCAACAGCTTCTCACTCTGCTCCACCGGGAATCCCTGTCCCACTGACCGCTGTGCAGGCCAGGCCCTGTGACACTGCATGGTACAGGCTCTGTGACAATGCATGCTACAGGCTCTGTGACAGAGCCCAGCCAGGCCCTGTGACAGAGCACGGCCAGGCCCTGTGACACTGCACGGCCAGGCCCTGTGACAGTGCACGGCCAGGCCCTGTGACACTGCACGGCCAGGCCCTGTGACAGTGCATGGTACAGGCTCTGTGACAGAGCCCAGCCAGGCCCTGTGACAGTGCACGGCCAGGCCCTGTGACACTGCACGGCCAGGCCCTGTGACAGTGCAGGGCCACCCTTGCAGGCGTCGGTGTCACCTCAGGCTGTGCTGGGCCTGGCACCCCATCCCACACGCTGTCCCCTGGCTGCAGGAGCCGCCTGGGTACACACACACCTACACGCACACGTTTGTTTGTGAGGCAGCCCATGCACACAGGCATATTAAACAAACACTCCTAATTTAAGTTTAACGGTGGGGTAAAAATAGCTGTAATTCACAAGTTCCACCACTACCCTCATCTGCCAGTCCACATAAGACATGTGAAATCCAACACAGGAGACAGCCAGTTGGATATTATTAGCAATAACTCATCCCACTCAACTCACCGGTAACATACTATGGATTTTGCCATCTTTCCACTTCCAATACAGTCATGAGTGAGGCTTGTTTTCTTTCCTGAGACTCACCCATTACTTTATAAATATTCTCAATTTGGAAAGCAGTGTTTGATCTTCAGATCAAAGTGAAGCTGCCTCATTGTGATCTGTCCTACAAGGTCACAAGACATTGCGTTTTCACAGAGACTAACCAGAACTCTGAATTCAGCTAACCTTGAAAATCCCAGGGAAAAGCAGTATATAAAAGCCGTATGTGGGATATCTTTCTGCCAGCATCCCAGCCTGCATGCTTAAAATCCATAATGAAAATTCATTTGCACAAATGTTCCTTGACAGATAACTAAAGAGAGGAACAAAAATAGCATATATGCATAATCAGATTTAAGTTTCAAAAAACAGTTCTCTAGTTTTTTTGCATGAGCAACCTCTTCATCTATCGGTACTCCTACAAACATGTCTTCATTTACTATAAATGGCACATGAAAATGAAGATCTTGTTGGGAAAACGTCTTTGGTACAGGACCAGCCTTTGGACTACTTCAGTGTTCCAGATATAAAAATCTCAAAGAAACAGCTTTATTTTCTTTCAAAAGCAAGAGCTGCTCACTCCCCACCACACTAAAATAAAATAAAATCACATTCCAAGTGACTTTTTGAATGCAGAAGACAACCAGACATTCCCTGAGCACACATTCTCTCTCTTTACGATTATTGCAGTGGGACACATTTAAAGCTAAGGGGTTAATTGCCAGTGTCATTTCAATCAAAGAGAAATCAGCATGGACAGACTTGTCCAGTTGCTGTCAGGGACAGTGCCACCCTCTCCCTGGAGCTGCCATCTGACCAGAAGCAATTCCACTGTTTTGAAGTAGACAAAGATCTCACCCACTTTTGATTTACAATTTTTCCTCCCAGTCATCTGTTGAGTGTTTGCTCATGATTATTTCCATGATTCTGATCACTGAAATGTGCTTGAACCTTCCGAAGCTGCCTGGATTGGGCAGAAGCAGAGCCTGCAATTTGGCACGCAGGCCAGGAGCAGCTCTTGGAGGCAGGGCATGGTGCCTGGCAGCCCTTTTTTTTTTTTCAGGCAGCCCTTGCTGCCTGGCTCCTGCACAGAAAAGCATCAAATCCCCATCACTGGCCCAAACTGCAAGCAGTGCTGGCTCTTTCACCCAGCTAGAGGAAAGTGCCAAAGTTCTGGTTTTCCCTTCCTCCTCCCTGAATCATCTGTGCTGTGGTCCCAGAGCACTGCTGTTTGCTCTGGGCTTGAATCTATCCCGAGCACAAAAGATTTACAGCCGGTCCTGTCTCATGCTGAGCAAAACAAAAACTGAGACCAGGTGAAAAATACCAAGCCAGCTGCAGTGCTGACTGCCATGGAAGCAGCTGCAAGGACAGCCAGAGCCCATCGTGCAGCCTGTCTGTGTCCAGGGCAGCCCTGAGCAGAGAATCCTTCCCCCAGGGCTCCTCACTGCCCACAAGCCCAGCGTGTGACCCCAGGGGACCCACGCTCCTCTGTGCCCTGTGAAGCATCAGCAATTCTGTCATGGTTTGACCCTGGCCCAATGCCAGTGCCCCCATGAAAACCCATCCTCCCCTGGTGTCTGCTGTGAGATGTGATCAGAGACAGAGCAAAGCAGGCCTCCACTTGCAAACAAAAGGAAAAAAAAACTTTATTAGCACACAATTATAAAATGGACACACAGAGCAGAATGGAAACCTGTCAAACATTCCTCCTCCCCCCACTCAATTCTCACAGAATGACACAAAACCTCAGTTCTTTATCCAGTCCATCACACTCTTCAAATAATCAACACAGTCCATCTCCACCCTTCCGACAATCACCTCTCATTTCATCAAGGAGAGAAGAGCCCCCCCTTGTGCCACAGGCCAATCCCCGTCACTCAACAACTACACGTCGTGACTTCTTCCTTCCATGTTCAGTGCTCTCACCACTGCACATGGACCAGAGCTGCTTTTAGGGTTTCCCTTTCAAGAATGCCCAGTTCCAGAAGAGAACGACAGTCTCTCACTGTTTTGGGACACCAGTCCCCCCCCAATATTTCACCCCCTGGGGCCGAGGGGTCTCACCATTACTCATCACCTGTCGTCTCCGCTCACGTCACTCCTTGGCGCCGCCTCCTCCTGTTCGGGACACCAGTCCCCCCCAATATTTCACCCCCTGGGGCCGAGGGGTCTCACCATCACTTCTTTGGCGCCGCCTCCCCCTAAAATGCAGTCTCTGTATTACAGGAAAGATTCTGCTCATGGCTATACAAGAAAGAGTCCAGCCAAAAGCCACTCTATCATCTCCTCCACCTAGGATTTCCTCAGCTTCTCTCCGTCGTTCTTCACTTGCACCGCTCTCTCACCTTTTATATTTCCTCTCATCCGTCTCTCTCTCCTTCGACTCCCGGAGGATCAGCATTTGCCAGGTTTCCACCTTCCGCAGAAGGGTTAAAATCACAGTCTCTGCTCATTACGAACTCCCACACCAGTTCCGCACTCTTCACTGGGCACGGTTCCCATTGCCTCGGCCAGGCCGGTACTATCAAGTTCAAGATAGCACTGGCACCTCTCTCTCACTCTCTCTCTCCCGAGGAGGGGGGGCTGCCCACTGCTTCTCTGAGTTCCTCCACCCCTCCGTCTCTGTGGGGAACTCACTCTTATCCAAGCCATCGCCTCCCGTCTCCGGCCCATGGCTCCGGCCTACCTCCCCCGCCCAGCCCGAAGCTGGGCAGGGGAGGTCTGAACTCTTCCATCCACCGGAACCAAGAGAGCTAAGATCCTATGAGCTCTCGCTTTTAACCCCTGTGTTCTCAGAGGCGGATCCATATCCTCAATGGTCAAACCAGGTGCCAATATCCACATCTGGGCACCTATTGGTTTGACTACTACCACCTCCCAAAAACTCATTTCCTCTCAAACCACGACAAATTCTCATGACACGCTGCCATAATGCAGGAACTGACTTCCTTGGGTCAGAATATCCCATCCTTGGACTAAACTGCATTCTCAGTTATTTCCCGTTCCCCTACATAGAAAGTAGTTAAAGATTTATAGTAGGCCCTATATAAACTAATAGTGTTTAGGTCAAACTAATGCTGCATCAAAATCAGACCAGAAGAAAAAAATCCCAAGCCAGCTCCAAGCCTCACTCAGTCTATCTCAAGCCCCAAACCACTCCTCTGCAGTTACAAACTTGAAGCTGCTTTGGTGTGACAAAAAAAATCAGCCTGCCATTGGGTGTCAGGAGTCCCTCCCGAGGCTCTTTTGTTCTTGCTGTTACAGAAAAAGCAGGAAAAAAAAGCTTCAAACATCAAACCTATGGACTATTTCCACTGCCTACACTCTCCAAAAGTAGAGCATTATTTTCTGAAAAGCACCACCAGAATCTCGTCTCTTTTCAGGATGAGATAAACAAGACTTTCTCCAGTCAGGGATGACACAGCAGCACTGAGGCCCCGGTGGTTTTTGCTCTCCTAAGTAAACAGAATTACTATTCACCAGGAAGCAGAGCTGCTCAGAGCCCAGTCCTGCATCACTGAACTCCTGTGTGAAATATCCCATGGACGTGACTCAGCCTCTGCTCTGCAGCCAGCCCTGGACACAGCCTGCAGCACAGCAGGGCTGAGCACGCTGTGCTGGCCCCTCGGCACCCCAGAGCTTGGGCTGTACCCACACAGGGCTCCAACAACACCAGCCTGGGCTTTACTGCTGAGGGCAAGATGAAAAAAGCTGTTAGAGGAAGCTGAGCTTCCAAGCAGCTCCAGCCCAAGAGCTCAATCTTGAGCATATTTTAGTAACTCACCAACATGAAAATTAATAGTAAAGAATGGCTACAACAAGCAGCTGCAAACAGAAGTATTTTTATGTTGAGAGCATAAGGGCACTTGTAAATAGTGATGTGGATATTCCTGTGTGTGTGTCTGTGTCATGGTTTTTTGCAGAAGTGCACTGGGCAGCCTTGCTCAGAAACAGGAAAAAAATCAAAATAGATTCCTGTGACACCAGTGTAGACATGGCACCTAGACCCACTTTATCTAAACGCTCACTTCTTCCTCAAAGGATGAGGTGACGGGTTCATTTTTATCTTCTCAGGGTACGGACTCACGAATCCCAACACCAGAGGAGACCCCAGCACAGCTGGCACACAGGACTGGATGTGCCAAAACTGGCACCCATCCAGCAAAGCACAGAAACACACCCCTGACTTCAACACGTGAGACATCTCACCAGGACTACTGGGATATTTAAAAAATAATTGTGTAGCTGATGCATCACAAAAGGTTCTCACAGACTAAGCCCGTTCTCTTCTCATATCTGCTCAAGTTTGCCAGGGCAAGGTCTTGTGACTGACGAGAATTTGGGTCTCTTCTTCGTGACATACATGACCTGCTAAATGCTGAGGATGGCCACGGCACCTCACATAAAGAACACCAGATTCCCCTCAGATTCCTCAGAAAATACTAATGAGAGAAAACCCAGTTCTGCCTTTTCCCAGCTGTGAATTCCAATTCCTTTATGCTATAGCAGTAAAAACTGGATTTGATCTGACCTGGTAGTGCAGCCATTTTTGGAAAAGGAGGACATTGTTTGAAGATAGAAAAATAGAAATATTTTTACCTAGGCTAATTCATATTCAGTCATCCCAAAATGTCAACCACAAAAGCTCGTCTAGCCGGGGCATAAAAGATCAGTGCCAATCAGCTGGGAAAGGTCACAGAACAAACACAGGGGATCATCTCCCCCGGCTCTGCGGGCTCCCGAAATGGGAACGTGTTATTCCAGTGCCTGGGGGCCCGAGCTGAGCCAGGAACCTGAGCAGTGCCCAAGTGACTTCTGTGCCCACCACACAGCCCAGCGACACTCCCACATCAGCATGCACGGAGGGATCTGCTCACTCCCCTCCCAGCACGGTGGCTCTTGGAAACATCAGTGTAAATGACAGCTTATCGTCCCTGAATCATTTACATCTCAGCATGGGACACACCAGAAGTGTGGGCTGTGTGCCACTGTCCAACTTAACATAAGGCCGCTTTACACATGACAAAACACTGCAAATAGTCCTTCACAGAGCCAAGGCAAGTTGCCTGGAAATTGCCACATTACTCAAATAAGATCTTTTCCCACCTTTTCACAGATCTGATGGTTCGTCCTTTGTCAACAGCTTGACCAAAACAGACTCAGTGGGTCCCCACTGAGCTGGAGCCTCTGAGAGTTCTCCTCCTTCCCCTGCATGCAAGCATTTCACCAGCTTCTCACAGTCATGCTCCCTGCTTGGCTCAGAACGAGCTCCTGCCCCACTGCTCGGCTCCACGGAACCCCAGAGCCCAGCCCACTGTGATCCTGCGACGGATGCCACGCCTGGCAATTCCCACCGCTGTGTTAACGCTGCCGGCTCAGCTGGCTCCTAGCCATGCAAACAAATTACCCACACTGGGGTCACCAGAGCCTGGCACTGCCTTTCTGGGACTTCTACCCAAATGCCCAGATCATGGCGCCACATTCACACAGACAAATGAGAAGGTGAGCAGAGCTGGTCACAAATGAAAGGGACTTTGAGGAAGAAGCGTTGTGTCTTGGATGGAAGCAGAGCTCTCCAGGAACGGGACTCAGACCCTGCACCAGTCAGTGATGCTTCTGGAAATGTGGACGTGGAGCCTGGCTCACTCACTGGCATGGAACTGGAACCAGTTTACCCAAACAGAATGCTGGTCTCAGTCTCTGTAAGCAGAGGGAAGGTCTGTCCTTGAGGATCAGGAGAAGAGCCACGAGCCTGAGCTTCCTTTGGGTCTCTGTTCACCAGGTAATAATCATGGTATGAACAGAGGTGTAACCAGACATATCTGACTTAAGTGATGGAAAAAGGAGGTTTATCTAAGCTCATCTGACCAGGTATCTGGGCTGAATACTCAAGAAAGCAGAGAGAAAGGCAACTCCAGATGGCACTTCATTCCCATACAAAGAACACCACTATCTTCCCAGCTTTATGAAGGAAAACATTACCTCTGCTTTACTGAACCTGTTGCAGAGTGATTCAGACTGTACCTCGTGCATTGTTATGATAATTAATATTCACCACCACCAAAATTAGGTGAACCCTTAATGAAGGTCAGCAGCTCAGGGTCAGTGCTCTCTCACACATGGGAACAAAAATCCAGCCCAGGCAGTGGCTCAGTCACACTTCCCACACTCAACTGGCCCTGCAGAAATCAGCCTCATGACAGGAGCTGCTGCTGGCAAGAGCAGAACAAAGGTGACATCTAGAAATCACTCCGGGATTTTGAATTGAAAAGTACAATGCATCATAAGCAAACAGAAGAGAATTCATTGTCATAGGTTAGATGCACTATTTTCACAAGCAACACCATGAAAAACATTGGCCAGCAAACAGGAATATGAACCACAAGCCAGCATCTGCTCTGTGGGATTTAAATAGGTCTGGAGACTAGAAAAAATGTGTATGCAAATTTCACAGAAGCAAATTAAAAGAAATTCAGAGAAGTCAATTCAGAGAAGGAAGCTAATGGCAGAACATCTGCTGCTGCTCCCAATATTCGCATTAGAGGCTGGGAACATTTCTGGGGACTCAGGCCTCATCAGAAAGCTCAAAAAGGTTCTGTTGCTATGCAGAGAAACAGTGCTCAGAAATCAGAGAAAGAGACAGGAAGCTGCCCGAGCTCAGCACTGTTATTGCTTGCTGAGGTCCAGCTGAGCTCCAGCAGGGCTGCATTTGCTTGTACAGACTGGGTAACTGTCCCACCCGTGGCACATTTCTACCAAAGCCACCACAAAAGCAGCAGACTAAGCTGCACAAGTAGACACAAAGATAATGCCACGATTTTAATCCAATTCCCAGTCCATACGCATGGCCTTTGCAACACCCAGTCCTACAGCTAAAAGGTGCTGAGCTGAATTCAGAGCAGACAGACAGACACACTGTTAACAGCTGATGGTAAATCCAGGACTTCTGTCCTCTCCTTCAGCCCCCAGCCCCTTGTTCATCACTCTCCTTTTCCACCTCTTCCCACCAGATCTTCTTTCCTCGTTTCACTAAAAACTACAACATGTTTCTGATGAGAAGTAGTCACAAAACCCATCAGTATCTCCATGTCCTTACCCTTCAGCTGAGGTCAACTTAACCTTGTTTACAAACTTATAAGCTTAGTTTAGCTTTATCTACAACATTCCAAGGCTTGGGAGCTTTTGCTGGGAAGGAACAAGGAGCACACTGAGACTGTCAAGCACAGAAGTAAGCCTGCTGGATAGTAATAAGTTCTCTGGGCATATATTCATACAGACAGAAATAGAGACATGTTTTCTGCCTTTCTTCTTCCTGATTCATAAATATGAGCAAACCCAAAATGTTACAAAAAGGCTGAGATGCACAAACACTAGGGAATCAGAGGGGAGCTGTCAACGATGGAAGAAACTTTCACCTCCCTCAGTCCTTTTTTTTTTTTCCCAGTTCTGCAATATATTAAACATCTTACTCAGGGACTATATTTTTAAACCTTTACTGCCATAAATTTTAGCCTACTTAAAAAATTCTGATGAACAGCCTTTTCAGGAAGCTTTCAGCAAAATATAGAGTTTCCTGTACAGGAAGTATGCAGTAAAACATGAATTTGTAAACAGCTACAAACCAAACAAATGGAACAGATTTCCAGCACTGAAAGTACTGGAAACGAACGAAATTGGGAAAATGAGAACCGAGAGAGACACCTGCAGTCAGTCCGGGCAAGTGCCGGCAAGGTTCCCGCCTGGCTGTCGCTCCGGGGTCTGTCGGGGCTGCTGGAAGCAGGTGGAAGCACCTGGCTGGAAGCTCAGCAGCTGGGCAGGGCTGGGCTGGGCTGGGCGAGCCGGGAGAGCCGGGAGAGCCGGGAGAGCCGCTGCGGCTGCCCCGGCAGCTCCGCATCTGGGGCTCGGAGCGGCTGCCTCTGCAGCTGCGGGCCGGGCACCGGCACAGGGCACCCCGGGAACAGGGCACCCCGGGAACAGGGCACCCCGGGAACAGGGCACCCCAGGGCACCCCGGGAACAGGGCACCCCAGGAACAGGGCACCCCAGGGCACCCCGGGAACAGGGCACCCCGGGAACAGGGCACCCCAGGGCACGCCGGGGAACAGGGCACCCCGGGAACAGGGCACTCGGGGAACAGGGCACCCCGGGGAACAGGGCACCGGCACAGGGCAGCGCCCAGAGCGCTCCCGAACAGCTCCGCCCGCCGGAGCCCGGAGCTGTCCGCGGTGCTGCCCGGCCGGGGCGGCCGCTCCGCGCCCAGCCGCATCCCGCACCCCTTATCCCTCATCCCCACAGCATGGTGACACGTCCCCACAGCACAGTGACAATCCCCACAGCGTGGTGACACGTCCCCACAGCACAGTGACCATCCCCACAACGTGGTGACACGTCCCCACAGCAGGTCCATGCCCGCTGCACACTGGGGCTACACCACAGACACCCCAAAACCTAACCCACAGCAAGGCTCCCGCTGCGGCAGACCCCCTTCACCCTGGCTGCCCCAGGCACAAAGCCTCCCGCTGCAGCAGCACAGACAGGCATTAGCATGAATAACAGCCCACACCTGTACAATCACACCTGCTACCTGCCAAACCACGGCAGAGTGCACGCCTGGCACTGCACACTTCACCGCGCTCAGATTTGCTATATTGAAGAGAAAAAACAAAAATGGATGCCACATGCAATTCACAGAAGTTGATGATTAGTGTTATTTCTAATCTAATCCCAGCTGGTATCTAAGGCTCTCTGTTAATGCTGAATGCTCTGTACACGCTGCTGATCAGATTATTGTTTGATATTGGGGTATTTTCCAAAAGCCCCTGGATTTGCTCTTCCCTTCTAGCCACAGGGCGTTGGTTCTCAGAGTAATCTGATCATTGCACGTACCCCATGCAGAGAACACACTATTTCATTATTGAAGAAAACCAAATTACACCACCATAAGCCTTCAGCTAAAACACGGACAAAAGAACAGAGAAATTAAGAAGGTTTTGTATTGAAAGTGTTTCTATGTTATTAACACCATGACCAGATTGCCTTCAGTTAAGGTTAAGCACAGGACTCTGATGAAAGGCAATTAGAAAGGAAATGGAATGGGTTTTGTTTCCTCTAAAGCAATTCTTATACCTGACAAAAGCTTGGGTACAAAATTAACTAAATAAATACATGGCACAGATGTTTAAAATCAACCTGTTTGACATGCCAAACATATATTTGAGCAGGACAAATGTGCCAGCTCAGCAGCATACTCCGTCTATTTACAGTCCCAGTCAGTAGGAATGAACAGTAACACCTGCATTTTCCTTCTTAAATGACATTTTTTTAGAGTTACCAAAGAAAACTCATGAAGTCTAAGAACAACCCCATTCTTAGTATTACAGAAATATTAACCTCTGATTTCTTTATATAGTTTATAACCTCTGCAGAGGATTAGTTACCAGGAAATACCTTCTCCTTTTTTCCTGTAAAAAAAAACATTGCTTAAATACATCTTACCTGAATAAGACTTTCTTATCCCCAAAGCCATGCTGCCTTACAAGCTGCTCCTGCCCAGGCAATTGCAGTCTACATTTGGAGCAGACACACAGGGAGTAGATCAGAGAAAGTTTAAGGCACATTTAAAGTATTCTCTAAGGTACTGGCCAGAAACATCAAGCCCATACTCGTGGTATAGAGAGATCATTAATGGGCATTAGTGACAGACCATTATGACTTTCAGAATCATTAAAGATTCATGATGTAGCTGCATTGTTCTGGCAACATCTCACCACTTCTTGGACATAAATGTACGTTTCTCCTACATGATTTACTTAAACTTATTATTTTTCAGTGTCAGATTTTGTTTTCTGTCTCCTAGAATTACAAAGAGAGGCTGTAACAGGATCCTGCAGTGCACCACGCCAGCCATAGGAGCCTGGTGCTTGGTTTATTTGATGCCCTTTCTGTAAGGCAATTTGCAACAGGAATAGCACAACAACATTCACTAGGCTGAAAATGTACCCTTTCTTTCTACTTTAAATAAGCTGAATTACTGATGTACCACACACGTTACAAGCGTGAAAACACTTGCAAGAATTAAATCTGCTAACAATTCTGATATAATTCCCTTTTGAAATTGTTAAGCTTTGACACTGCCTTCCAGGAGAGTTCATCATTTGGTATTTGGATACGGTGAAAAATATTGCAGATATGCTAGCTGGGGCCAACCAAACCTGCCACTCCCAATGCAGTTTTGACAAGCGAGGAAAACACTGGGATTTTCTTTTAAAGATGCACAATACTGCAAACAGTGTGCTCCAAAATGTGGCTACAGTTGTACTTCAGTTGTGTTAGTCAAGGGCTGCATTTAAATTTTCTCCTGCTGGACTGAGCCCCTGCTGAACCCATTTTCCTCAGTACAGTAAGTTAAGGCCATGCTCACACATTATGTAAATAATGAGATTTGGGCACTTGAGAAGCAGAGACAGATTTTGAAGTCAAATATGTGTCCAAGTGTGATTTGTTCCTTGTGAAAGCACAAAACCCCAAGCAGCAGAGAGGAGCCGTTTGCCAAGGCTGCGAGTTGCCCAGGGGCAGCACCCCCTGTTTCCAGCCGGAGCTTGGCCCACGCTGCCCGCTCTGCTCACCCACAGCGAGCTCCCACTCAGCCTCCACCCGCCAGGGCACGGCACCCTCTGCCTCTGGGGAGCAGCACTGCTGAGCTCCTCCTCACTGCCACTGCCACTGGCACTGCCGCTGGCACTGGCACTGGTGCTGGCACTGCCACTGGAGCTGGCGCTGGCACTGCCGCTGGCACTGGCACTGCCACTGGCACTGGAACTGCCACTGGAACTGCCACTGGAACTGCCACTGGAACTGCCACTGGAGCTGGCGCTGGCACTGCCGCTGGCACTGGAACTGCCGCTGGCACTGCCACTGGCACTGGAACTTCCACTGCCACTGGCGCTGGCACCGCCACTGTCACTGGCACCGCCACTGTCACTGCCACGGGCACTGGCGCTGGCACTGTCACTGGTGCTGGCACTGCCACTGGAGCTGGCACTGGCACTGCCACTGGCACTGGCACTGCCGCTGGCACTGGAACTGCCACTGCCACTGGAACTGCCACTGCCACTGGCGCTGGCACCGCCACTGTCACTGCCGCTGGCACTGCCGCTGGCACTGGCACTGGAACTGCCACTGCTGCTGGCACTGGCGCTGGCGCCGGGTGGGATCTGCTGCGGCTCAGACCCTCCCAGCTGCTGGGCCTTGGGTACCAAAATGAGATCTGGCAGCCAGAGCCACCCAAGAATTTCAACCTGTCAGCACTGAGGCTGTGCTGGTCTCGGCCTGAAAGGGGAGGCTCACCAATTTACTACTAATACACGATTCTCCAAACCCAGTATTTTAGTGTTTACTAACACACATGACTGCTTATGTATTTGGAATTCACAGCATGAAGTATGCAGGAACATAGCACACTGTGAACTGCACAATTTTAGAATATTCCCTGTTTCTTATGCCACGATTGCTCATAATCGAGCTGTGAATAATCCTGATATCCAACTGCACTGTACAATTAAAAACATCCCTAATTACTGTTGCCAGAAATCAACAGTACCTCGCAAGGAAAACTGCACTGGGGCAAAAAAAATGAAGCTGATTTTGAGACCTCTCCACTTGGATTTATGCCCCCACGTTGCCTTGCTGGCTGCCTTGGGAACAGGGCAGCCAGAACATTACCAAGCACTCTCCTCCCAGAGAGCCCAGCCACACACCAGCAGTGCTCCACCCCCTGTGTGTGCTCTCCACAAGACAGAAACTCTGTCTCTTTTGCATCTGAGCAGTGATGCAATTATTATTTTGCATTATCATGCAGGCTGAAATCAGGGCCAAGCACTGCCACAGAAGCTAGCACAGACAATCCTATTTCACAGAATCCTGCTCTGTGCTTTTGAATACAACTTGTCCAGAAAAAACCAACAATCAGGCTTGCCCTTACTCCCTGGAATCCACCAACAAAATCCCCGAGGAGCCTGTCTGGCAGCACGAGGCCAATTGCTCAGGCCCCACTTCTGCTGCTGCTGCTTCGACCAAAGGTCTCAAAGGCAAACTGAGGCTGAGCAAGCCCAGCACTGCTGCCTCTGCACCCCTGCACACCGACAGCAGCTGCAACAGGAACCCGCCAGGAAAACACAGACCCAAGGGCTGCTGCCCTTGCAGAGGGAAGCAGGAGAGCAGAGAGCTCTGAACTGCTGCCCAGACTGACACAACACCCTCTGGGGCTCTGGAGCCTGCTGCCCTGCACAGACTACTGCTGTGTTAGCCAGCATCAGGCTGTCATAAAGCGGTTCAGAAATATGAATTTCAGCTCCAAAGAAAAGTGACTCAATCCAATTTTATGATTTAGAGTTTCAGATTAGTGAAAATATCGTATATTTGTATGGGAAAATACATTTCCCCCTCTCTTTTTGACCTGTTTGCATGACCCTGCCATGCAATCTAAAATCAGGAAGAAACTCATTAATGAGTGAAACGATTTAATATTCTGGTGCAGGGAATGTTTCAGTTCCTACTTTCTAAAGGGAAGCTGAGTGAATCAGCGCAGCAATTTCGTTCCTTGGCTTCATCTGCCACCTGGTGGAACAACCCGAGCTGGCAGAGAGCAGCACTCGGTGCCTGTTCCTCCAGGCACCGGGAGCTCAGGCTGGCGAGAGGCTGCAGGAGGCAGGAGCAGCACTGCAGCTGCCAGCAGCTGTGCAGCTCGTGTTTGAAAAGCCTTCTGCAGCAAAACCAACAGGGCAAACTTTGGGTTCTGATATTTCAGCCTATGAAACTAAACAGCTGTGAACTCCCAAAGGTCAGAAACCGTCCCAGCAATTGATAACATTTATGAAAACCTCCTGAGCCCCAGAGAAGCTCAGACTCAAAATCAGCACTTGCAGGCAGACACAGGATTCCAAACAGAGAAGCAAAAGAGACGCTTTGGTATCTGCCTGCAATAGCTGGAAATGCCCTGCTGTTAAGCCATACAAATAAAGCAGGAAAGACAGAGCTGGTACAAACCTCAGCTTCTGAAGCTACTGCACTGGGAGTTCTTGATGTGGAGACCCAGAACTGGAACTCTATTGTTGGGTATAAATGAAAAGGATTTCATCCTTGCCCCACTATCCAGACTCTCCTCACCAGCCACAGATGTGAATGCCTGAGGTTTCATCTAAGCACAGAATGGAGTGGTTTTGTCCCCAAGTTCCGTTCCACTGACAAGATGCTGCAGGAAACACTCCTGGAGAAGTGGGAGTGAAGATCATGGCAGAGTAAATGGGTTTTATGTGCCAGTACCACCATCAGGCCTTGATCCTGGTCCTGAATGCACCAGCCCAGCACGGTGCTCGCATCCTGGCTCGTGCTGCTCATGGGGCACCGAGGACACAGGACAACGCTTGTTCCTAGGAGATGCTCAGTATGTTCACCAGAAGTGGAAGCATAAACCTCCAGCAGACAAAAGAACCGTCACCACTTATTTTGCAGACATTATTTTGGCCCACTTTCCTCGTTAGGTAAAACACTCCCACGATTCAAGCACTCAGAAAAATCTCAATAAAGCATTTGCCACTAGAGGAGGCTATTCCATAATTTTTTTCCCCAGTGACACACCTGTACACCAAAATCTCAGTGGAGTTTCTGCAAAATCCCCACTACTGTTCTCCAACTATTCCTACTGGGCATTCCTTTGAAATCAGGAAATTCCTCAATAACTGTATGTGTACTTATTCTTATAGCCAAAGAAAAAACAAGTTCACGAAACCCCTAGAGCTCCTACCCTGGGTAATTTCTGTCTCTTTTAGCATGATGGTGTTTTTGCAGCTCCACAGACACTGAAAGGGAAAATGCAGGTGATCAGGCTGGGGGCTGTCAGGGACTCTGCTAATCTGCAAATACAATAATCCTAGGCACAGAAACTTCAGGTGGGTGGCTTATTAATGTGGCCTATCATCAGCAAGTGCATCCATTTTCTTCACTATTTCCTGTCTTTTTTACAGTCTTTTGAGCAACTGAACCTCACTTTCAGACCATCAGGCTCCAGGTGACCGGATCAGGATTCATCCCCTGGAAGAACTGTGTGGTCTTGCATTACTGCTCCACGTCTGAATAGGACCAAATTTCGGAATGTCCCAATTTTCTAAGAAACAGATTTGCCCTCTCCAGCCTGGCTTGGTATAAACTGATATTAAGGGAAACAGGCCAGGTCATTCCGTTGGACAAATCTTGAGCTCAGAAAACATCTGTGGCTGATGGTCCCAGAAACAGCTGCCCTTTCTCCTTCCCCAGAACAAGCACATCCCAGAAGAGATCAGGGAGAAGGTTTGTCCAACAATCCCATTTTTTGTTGCATCCATCACAGGCTCCTGTACTCAGTGGAATCTTCTGTGCTGTTCATCTGGCTCCCAACTCATAAACTCCAAATCTGACTCTGTATCTTTAAACATTCCCACCTCCACTTCCTGTGCAAAGAAGCAGTCGTTTAAAGAAAAAGTAATTTAATTTAATTACAATTTTTTAATTAAGGAGGTGTGTGACTACGTTCTCAATTATAGTGGTGAGAGCTCTAACTCCTCATCTCAGCATCAGAGGGAGTCCTACTCCTGTTTAATTCTCTCTGCAAAGCCAAGGAGGAAAGTTGGAAGCACGGCTTAGTGAACAGCATCAATTCTGTCAGCAGCGTCAGAAAAAGGAGCAAGAAAAAGCCCCAGGAACGGATTTCATGCTCTGCAGTGAACCCACAGCACATCAAAGTCTGGTCCCTAACCCTAACCCAGTGCCACGGCAGGGCTGGCAGCCAGGCAGGCAGGGACAGCCAGCCTGGGCTGCAGCTGGCAGTGCTGCAGGGGGAGCAGCTCCAGCCCAGGCTCTGGCAGCACGGGGAACTTCAATGGGGCTGTTCCCCTGCTCCAGCCCCAGCTGTGCCTGCCAGAGATTCATCCTGTCAGGCACTAGAGGAAAGGTGCTCGTTCAGGTGACACTGCCAAGACTTCTCTGCACCTGGAAGCAGGAAGTGAATGGGGTAAATGTTAACTGACACTGATGGACGTTAAGTACCAGCACAGATGCCCACTGGAGTTCTAAACCAGTCATTCTGCAGCTCCTTTGCTTTTGCATCAATCACTTTCCTGTGTATATTTGACTCGACACACAGTGCTGACACGTTTTCCCAACTCTTTTCAACTTTAAGCCAGAGAACTGATGAAAATAAAGGTGAAAGGCAGATTACTGTTTAGCTCTTGCTGTGTCAATCTTAACAGTCTTCTAATAAATGAATGTCACAAAATACTTATTACCAATTTTTTAGCAGCAGGCTGTTCCTGCAGAAAAGCCAGGCTTCGTTTAACTCGACAGAGGAAGAAATCTTGGGATAGAGGAGGAAGAGCTGGTTCACTCTGGATTGCCCACGGTGGCCACGTGAGGCTGTGAGAGCTGCAGCCCATGGGGACAGGGACACCCAGGGGACAGGGACACTGACAGGGACACCCAGGGGACAGGGCCAGGGCCACCCAGGCACGCAGGACCCTCTGCAGCCCTCACTGGGGGGACCCTGCAGCCTGTACCAGGCTGATCCACGTGCCAGCGCTGCTCCAAGGGGACACCACCTCTGCTTTCCCATCCCTGCCACTGCTGAGACAAGATTTTAACCACCAGCTACAGCTACCCAACGTAACTTGAGAGACAGGAGAAAACAACAGCCTTCTTTGTGCTCCACTCCATGTCTGGCTGTGTTCTTGCCATCAATCTACGAAGCACCCGTGTTTGTTTTTATCCCTGGCTGCAATTAAACCTCCAGGAAACGTGATAAGCACAACAATCCCACAGGGATTATTTCTCTGCAAGGCACTGAGTAACCACCAGATGAAACACCCAACTGACACCAGCATCCATCTTCCAAAAAGCAGGACTAGGATGAACATCTTACAGTAATAATGTTAATTACACTGGGTGGATAAAACGAGAAAAACACCCGGAGAATTCGGCGAGGGCTGCTAAGATCTGTAATGCTTAAATAGCCAAATGCAATTAAAAGACTCACTCTTTAGTCATCAGCAGTTTTGCAGCTCCACTGTAGGACAGAAACACTGGAGCCAGTGCACTGTGACACGGGAACAGATTTCTGCTGTGCTCTACAGCTGACAAGCCTGTATCTGTGGGATGTGTGACATTTACTGTGCTTTTAAAAAACAGACTCGGCAAAACCAGACAGATGACTGTAACAATTAGTAGCCATTTCCTAAAGCAGTTATTTATCCCAGCAGATCTATGGTTTTCAGACGTGACCAAGAGAACTGAAATGTCAAGAGACAAGAGGGACGTCCAGGTGTGAGGAGAGCACACCTGAACAGCCAGGCTGTGTTTGTGTGGGGCTCTGGGGTGGACACAGCCCCAGCCCCCCTGGATCTGCTCAGCCCCACCGCTCCACAGCCACCAGCCCTAAGCAGAGATCCTTGCTCAGGAGAACCTCAGGCACCCGAGACTGATCTGCCAGGACCCCCTGGCAGTGAGAGCAGGCTGTGCGTGGAGGGCAGGACACCAAGCCCTGTGTCCAAGGGGCAGCAGTGACATGCCAGAGCCCCGGAGGGCAGGGAATGCTCTCCTGACCCCAGCACACTATTTCCACTGCGCGGCTGCTTTCCCAGCCCTGGCACCACCAGCCTGCAGGAGGGCCACGACACAGGCAAACACCCACCTCTCACAGCTCAGAAAGATGAGTGGCACTCACCTGTGCCACTGCCTGCCACACACAGCACGAGGCACCTCTCACAGCTCAGAAAGATGAGTGGCACTCACCTGGCCTGCCACACACAGGACAAGGCACCTCCAGCCTGGTACACCCCAAGGAAAATGAATGTTCAGCCAGCAAACAGAGACTGTTACCAGTGGGATCTTGTGGCCCCAGAGATGAGCCACAGGAGAGAAGTGCTGCATCATCTCCAGTGTCACCTGCTCATTTCACTCAGCAAGTGGTGGTGAGGAAGGGAAGCAGTGGAAGTTTTACAAAATAAATACTCCCACAGCTGTCACCAGCTTCTAGGCATCCAGCTGAAAGGAGGCACTTGTTTTCAAATTGCACATCACGGCTTGGAAGGGATGAAATGATCATCTTCATCACCAAACACTTCAATATTTGTAATATGGTAACATCTAGGAGCCACAATCGGGTCCACAAACTGAGTCTGCACAGGGATGGAGGCAGACATCCTGCTCCGAGCAGGTAATTAGCATTAAACTGACAAATTACTGTTTCTGCCATCAATAACCTGATTTAAATTGTGGATGGAAACACAAATAGCAAGAGACAGAGCCCTGGATCAGTCTGCACTGCTCTGCCTTTGCCTGCTGGAGTCTCACAATAAATGAATTCACTGCACTGGAAGAAATGCACATCCACTCTCAGCTGCAGGAGGAAGGGTTTTGTGGTTTTGCTGAGTTTCCCTGTCTCCTGCCTCTTTTTAGCCTCTTTGGAGCACCCAGAGTGGCAGAGGTGTGATGGGCCAGTTCATAAGGCATTTCAAAACATGGACAGGCAAAAGAATTCAATGCAAAAAAATCCACTTTTTAAATTTTTTTTTATTTTGGCAATTTGAAGTACTGCTAATTTAATTTGGGGTGAAATTTGGCTCTTTGTAAAGGTTGATTTTTTTTTTCTTTTGAGCAGCTGCAAATGGTGCTCAGTGGGTAAATCAGAATGAAAAGTTTCAATTTACAGGCATTTTCCCCCAAGATTTCTTCTCAAATTAACATCTGACCGAAATCAGGAGGAAGTCATTAAATGTTTTGGTTTCATCCAGCCTCCTGTCGAGATGCCCAAAACGACACAATAAACACAAATGAAGAGTTTTACTACCAGCAACATGGCCACAGTCAGGGAGGGGCTGGGGCAGGGGTGGCTGCCAGGCACAACTGTCCCCTCCAGAAATAAGGAAGGCCACAGTGCTCATTAAGCAGGAAAAATCCATAAAACATGAGAAGAGACACTGCGAAAGCTTGTGTTCCAGCTACTGCAGCAGCACCTTTTCCATCAACAGGGAGAATGGAAGTTACCCACCGGAGTGGACGGGACAACTCAGCTGCAGTGCTGCTCCAGCTGAGGCCATGCTTCACCTGCACGGTGACATCCCGTCAGCCAGGAGCAAACTGTGCTGCCCGACGTGCCCAGGGCTCAGCCAGCCTGCCCTGCCCAGCAGAGCGCCCATCCAGCTTTCCCAGGATGGCAGGGAGCCCTGCTCCTGCCCCGAGCTGGGCTCAGCTCAGCAGCCAGAGCAGAGGCACGAAGCTGCGCCGTGCTGCCCCTCCCTCGGCAGGGGACAGCGGGACAGGGGACAGCACAGGTGGGACAATGCTCCTGCAGCCTCTCGGGGACGGGGGAGAGCTGTGTGCCTTTCCTGCCAGTCAGAACACACAGTCAGAGCTCAGCAATCACATTCCAGAATGGGTTTTGAAGTGTGTTCCATCCATTCCCGATTTCCGGCTCTCCCAGTCCTGTCAGCATTTCCCAGGAGCACACACTGTGGCACTGGACATTCTGCCCGGGGCTGTTTGATTTCCCCTAACCTGAGCACTGAAGTGCACTGCCAGCCTCGCCACGTGTCTTCACAACCAACCCAAATGATGTTCTGCTGTTCAGCCAACAGGACTGCCACCACCAGGGAACCGCAGGGAAACGCCTGAAGCCGCCATGGGTTGTACCTGCAAGCCTGGAACTGCCCCCAGTACTGCCTCTGACATAACAGATGGAGGTTTACAGCCAGAATAACTCCACCCCCATCTCAGTGTCCATGAGAGCCAAGGGAAGACTCAGAGCTGAGTTTACAAAGGAGTCATGGCACAGTAACAAGCTCCCATTGGCTGATAGATCCAAGGTTCCTAGAAAATAAGGACCAATGCAGTGAATTGTTTCCTTTGAATTTAAATAAATTGGACACCATCCTTTTACCTAAAAATTCCTGTGCTTCAATAACATTTATGCAAGAATATATGGTGCATTTTTACTGTGATTTTCTTGGTTCAGCTTTTCTTCTCACAGCACTTACCACAGGTCGCAGATTTAACTCCAGCAGAGCAAAGGGGATGTCTCTGTCTGCAAACCTGGTAACGGTGGGATAATTCAGCAAAACAACAGCTTAGAGACCTGTAAGAACTTGAATATTACCTAAAGGGCCCCACCTGCATTTGCTGTGATGGCTCTTAGCTGGCTGCTAACAACAGAGTACAGGTTTATTCCTTACTCAAACACTGAACACACAACAGCTCTGAGCTCCTCCCTCAGCTCTGACCTGCCCTGCACGAGCACCTCAGCCCCAGAACCATGTTCCAAACAAGCAGGACTTGAATTTTCAAACACAACCTTTTTCTGCCTGCATGGGACAATATAGCATCCAACACCATGTAGCAGGGAATTTTATCAGGGAGCAAGGTTTATTTCTACCAAGAGTAACAGAAAAATAAAGGAATTACTACAGCAGGTAGAAATGGAAGCCCACTCACCCTAAATACTACAAAGAAAAGTATATGCATTTTTCACTAGATACCTCCTCTTCTTTTCTCTGCCAACTCTATCTGATACTATGAGAGTGGTTTCAATACTAAAACATCTGAATGTGAATCCCTGCCAAAAGCTAGCTGGAATTAATCTACAACTAGATATTTTGATCACTGGCACTTCCATGGAGACACAGATAGCAGAAGCCCAAGTACATCTCCAGCTATCCCCACGTGAACTTCAGTTTCTACAAGACCCAGCTCAAATCCACTATATTTAACTGTGTGTTTACAGAAAAAAATCAACTCTGCATAAAAGTTTAGAAAACCAACGCCCAGCCTCAGATTGAACAGTCTTAAAATATAGTGCCAGAGTTGGAGTCTGAGAGGAACTGAATTAGCAATCCATCATCCCTTTTGATCTCAGACCCATTCATCTGTCAGCACCAGGAGCAGAGTGACAAACCCCAGGCAGCCCCAGAATAACCCCTCTGCACCCCAGAGCCAGGGCAGCCCCACTGCAGGCAGGAAGAGTCCAGAGCATGAACCATGTCAGGATGCACTCCTCAGCTCAGCTGACACCCAGCTCTGTTCTCACAAGAGATGCTGAATCAAAACCCTCCTAAGGACATCTGGCTTGACTCGCTGCACAGTCTGCATCAGCAAGCAGCTGGAGAGTTTCCTTATTGAAAACTCTACATATTAAAAGTGCCAGAAAGGTACCTTTGAGTCATGTTGATAAATCCTTGTCTAACAGCTGTCAGGGGAAGCTGACAGATTAGCCAGAGGGGGCTCTCTGGGCACGCAGCACTCCCGGGCGGATCATGCACAGGGAAATGCAGATGTAAGGAACGATCACATCACAGAGCCAGGCAGCATCCTGTCTGCCCAGCACGGGGAGAGCAGCCTGCCAAGGCAAGCCTTCCCCGGGGCCACGCGGGCAGAGCCACCCCGAGCAGCACCCCGGAGGGGGCAGGGGCACCAAGGGCAGCCACAGCCCCCAGGAACGCAGCCACAGCCCCCCAGGGATGGAGCTGTGCTGGCCCCTCACCTGCAGCCACAGCCCCCCAGGGATGGAGCTGTGCTGGCCCCTCACCTGCAGCCACAGCCCTCCAGGAACGCAGCCACAGCCCCCCAGGAACGCAGCCACAGCCCCCCAGGAATGGAGCTGTGCTGGCCCCTCACCTGCAGCCACAGACCCCCAGGAACACAGCCACAGCCCCCCAGGGATGGCAGCTGTGCTGACCCCTCACCTGCAGCCACAGCCCCCCAGGGATGCAGCCACAGCCCGGCTCCTGTGAGCCCCTCCGAGCCCCCAGCCCAGGCTGTGCTGGCCCTCACCTGGGTGCCTCCAGGGCTCTCCCCCTGCTGCCAGGCTCCCAGGCTCCCAGCCCGGTCATCCCAAACACAGCAGCTTTGTCTCTCACAGCCAGCAGAGCCCCAGCTCTTCCCACGGCGCTGCTGCTGCCCTCCTGTGTGCCCAAGGTCAGACCAGGGATCTCCAGAATGGCTTTCAGGCAAGGATCTGTGCACAACCTGGGACAGCTTCCTCCCGGGCCGTGTCTCTGCCACACAAAGCTCATGGTCTCGCATACCAAAGGACCGAGGCCAGATGTAAAATCTGCAGATAAAATCTTTACAACCAGTACACAAATTCACAGTGGGTCATGCCAAAAACCTCCGATGTATAGCAAGCCTAATCTTCCTGAATAATTGTTTTCCTTCCCACCCCACACTGCTGTATTTTTCTCTATTTTAATTTATTTTAATAAAACATACATTTGTTTGGAAACAACATATATTATTGAGCTGTTTCTGGTTTAGAAAACAGAATCATTAACATGATATAGCACACAAGTGCATCTCCAGTTCGTGTTATTTTCTGCTTTGTCAGTTTGACTCAGTCTGTTCTAAATTGCACAAGCTATTTTAATGCCTTTTTTGCAATTCAAATCTGCATTCTGTAAGTATAACTGAAAAGATAACAGTTCATTTTCAGTCTTGCACTCAAATCTGTTGAAGGAGGCTTTAGCTGAATTCTGTTATTTAAACTCTCTTTTTGATTATATTAATTTTAAAACAAATTTGTTCAAAAAAGCTAGTCAAAGAAAAAAGGTGAGGCTTGATTTGGAGCTTTTTCATGGGCCCGAAGGCCAGCGGGTTGCAGCAGGAGCAGGGAGAGGGATGCTCCAGAACAGTGACTGTGAACTGGGGCTGGGTGAGCGGAACTGTGCCCAGCCTGCTGGGTCAGAGCAACAACAGCACCAGGACTCCACCAGGGCAGACCCTGAAAAACCACCTGGGCAAGTCTCCTCCAGCTCTCCCTCCTCCCTTGGCCATCAGACTCTGGAGGGGATCTGCCTGTGCTTGGGCAAGCCTGTCTGCACTGACGCCTCTGGGCCACCCCACAGGGCTGCCCAAGGGAGCACAGCACCGAGCAGACACAGCCAGCTCCCTGCCTGCCCACACTTCTGCTCCTCTGGCTGAAGCCTTGGATCAGCTCCTCTATCACACAGCATTTTGTCCTAATTTAAAGTGATAACTGTAAAAGAAATTTGTAATTTATACAGAACTGCCTTGGGTAATAATAATTCTCCTGACTCTGCATAATGCAGCGTTAGAAAATGACTCCATGCAGGGCCAAGGGAGAGCTGGAGTGGGAATGAGGGAGGGAGGGCAGGGCAGAGCCCAGAGCAGAGCCCAGAGCAGAGCCTGCAGCCAGGGCAGCACCTGGGCACGGCAGGGTGTGACAGCAGTGCCACCAGCAGGGCTGGTCACTCCCTGGGCTGGGCAGTGCTGGTCACTCTGTGCCCGTCCCTGGGCTGGGCAGTGCTGGTCACTCCCTGGCCGGGCAGTGCTGGTCACTCTGTGCCCATCCCTGGGCTGGGCAGGGCTGGTCACTCTGTGCCCATCCCTGGGCTGGGCAGTGCTGGTCATTCCCTGGGCTGGGCAGTGCTGGTCACTCTGTGCCCGTCCCTGGGCTGGGCAGGGCTGGTCACTCCCTGGGCTGGGCAGTGCTGGTCATCATAGTGAGACATTTGAAAACAAGAGAAAAAATCAAACAGCTGAAGATGAAAGGAGGGGAGGCAGAAGAGCTTTTTCCTGCAGCAAGAATCCCCCAAGTCCTCTGCAGCGTGACTCCCCTTGCCTCTCTCTGAGCCTTGCACCTTGGTTCACTCACACGCTGCTGTAAAGATCTTTTTCTCTGCCACAGAGGCTGTCCCAGGAGAGCCCTGCTCCAAAATGTGGCTTCCCCCTGACACCTCCCCAGGGATCTCTCTGGAGATCCTCTGGCAGCTTCCTCAGCTCTGCTCTCAGTGACATCACAACTAAAACTTCCACCTGGTATCAGTGGAAAAAAAAAAATCTGCTTGTTTTGTGCCAGTGGGCTCCAAACCCAATTCCTGCTTCTCTGCAAGAGCAGATTTTGGGTTTCTTCAGGGATTTCTGAGCCTCAAGGGCCACTTCTGTCCACGAGAGCTGCATTTCCCCTGCAGCCTGCACCCTGCCTCCCCATCCCAGCTCTGGGCGAGCCCTGAGCACAGGCTCACAGGGCTCTGCTCCCCCTCAGCAGCAGCTCCATAGCCCATTTCCCCTTGTCCTTGCTGCTGAATTGCCTTTTGTCTCCAGTAACTTCTCGCTGCCTGTCCTGCCTCAGCATCTGGGCCCTCACTGACTGGAATTCTTCACTCCTAAGCTCATTATCTTCCATTTATCTGCACGGAGCTCTGCTGCCCTGTTACAACCCAGGTGCTCAAAATTAATCCCCATCATGTATCAGATTAAATTGTTTCTCATTATCTGCTTGACTCTCAATTCAGTACCATTTGTAAAACTACAACCTACTTTTCCATACTATTAATCAAGACTTTTTTTGTGACAAAAGCCACTGCATTGCAATCTGAATAATCTAAAGCAGTTCAAGCAATATTTCTCCTGCCAACCAAACTCAAATGTTTCCAGATTTCTCTTTTCCCTTCCTTTTGAAGTCCCTCTCTGTAATCAGCCATTTGAAACATGAATTTAGTGCATTTCATGCCCATTTCTCTAACTTGTATTGTCTCCCTATAGCTAAAGGTTCCCAGTGATCAATATTTAACATGATCAGATCAATCACAGCATATGCAGCTGTTTCAGGAGACCTGATAAAACAATTTCCTATTGCTTTTTAAAATGGATTAACAAGGCAATTTCCTCACTGCTGGGTGGGCCACAACCATAGAGAGCACAGCCATGACCTTGCAGAGAGCACAATTCTCAGGATTAGGGTTAGGAGACATTAGGGGAAGGTCTGATGGTACTTCTGCTCTCAAGTTCTCCAGAACTTACAGGAACATTCTCAGAGGATTAATTCCATACTCCTGATTGCCATTCCCTCCACTGTATTTATCCTCTCATAAAATGGAGAAGAGGAGAAATAACAAAAGACAGATACTTGAAATTGAATTGAAACATGGCCTTGTTCCAGAACAGAACAGCCTCGGTCTCTTGGGTCTGAGTTAGCAAAAGCACTTCAGCCTGGACTGAAGGGCAGGTCTGTCTGTCCACACCTGGGCACAGGAGGGCTCTCACTGCCACCCCACATGTCCCTGGCACCACCCCGCCAGCAGAACTCTGCAGACAAACAGTGGCTCTGCAATGCACTGACAGCAGCTGTCTGAACCCAGGTTCATGCACTAACTGGAGAGAACTCTCTGCTCTCTGCTGGGCCCCAGCCTGGAGTAAGGCTCCAAGCACGCCCGTGCCCAGGGGAGCTCCCCGGGGGCAGTGCCAGGAATGGGGATGGCAGAGATGCTCCTGCTCCTGTTCCCTTTCCCACAGAGGCTGGGGCACACTCTGCCCTTGGACAGAGGCTCCACAGCTGCAGCAAGCACGGTGGAGGAACCTCCTTTCTGCAACACTCCACACAAATCAATACTCCATTAACACCCCTTGCTATCCTGGGGGCACTTCGAGGAAAATCTCCTTTTGTTTAAAAACACCAAAACCCACTCTGCCTAGAAAATCCAGCTAAAATGTGGACACAACAGAGGAAATTTAGGGTAAGTGAAGATGACTGCAACAACCATTTTTTCAGAGAAATTTTGTCTTTTGAGAGGAAAGCAGACCAACAAGACCATGGTGCCTCTGGGAGATGGAATAACTTCCAAAGAGATGTATTTGGGTGGAGACAGTGATCTCCTCAGCCCTTGGACAGCACTCTCAGGCCCAGGGTGGGACAGGATGCTCTGGGCAGGGCAAGGAGCTCAGGGTGGGCTCCTTCCAATGCAACCACCCCGTGGCTCCAAGTCAAAGCAGGCTCTGAGCCCAGCACCAGGGGCTGGGAGAGGCCGTGGCCTGCTCGGATGATCTGACATTGCTTCTGCCTCCAGTCAGCTGCACAGTTCAGGAACACCTCATGCCCTGAGGCTTAAAGCCCCTGCTGTGCCTGGTGGGGCTGTGCTGCACACTCCTGGCACTGCTCCTCCGCTCAGAGCTGCCGGGGCCAGGCACCCTGCTCCTCTGGGGCACAGACACCTCCCCAGCCTCCAGAGGAACCTCCCGGGGCACAGACCCCTTCCCAGCCTCCAGAGGAACCTCCCGGGGCACAGACCCCTTCCCAGCCTCCAGAGGAACCTCCCGGGCCATCCCTCACCACGGCAGGCTCCAGGCACAGCTGAGCCTCAGGCTCCCCAGGAAGGCTGCAAGGAATGCAGGGCACCTCTTCCACAGAGCCAGCACGAAGACCTGAGACAAGAGCATGGTAACAAGAAGAAAAACCAAGGATAAGGAGAAAGGTTTAGCTGCTACTTGGAGAACATTTGGTAAGAAACCCAAACCTCCATCAGAGCAATTAAGGCAAAGCCATCCCGGGCTTTGCATCCTATCTTCTGCTGGGGCTCAGAACAATCAGGTTGCTCAGGTGTTTGTGCAGCATTATCCTGGTCACCACTCTTCACTGCTGCTCCGAGCTCTCCACACAAAACAAATTAAAACCTGACTTACCCATGCCAGCACACACTGAAGAGTGGGCACAGGTGTGTACTCAGGTTTTTATTGTGTCGTGAGAGCTGAATTTGGCCAGCCCGAGTAGAGCAGTGAGAACTCAGACAGCTGCACCACCAACCTTTGCAGGAGGGACTGCTGTGCCACGTGGAAATGTCAGGAGCGAAAGACAGCTGGACTAAAGACTTCTTGTGCACTAAGCTGAGCATGTTCTTAAGCTCTCCCTTCCCAAATCAACCTGCAGGAATTATTTGGCACACTTGAAAAATGCGGCAGACAGCTTCAGAGCAGGAATATCCAAGATGCCTGGAAAGGATTTCTCCTTCTTTCCCTGTTCTCTTTGTAGGAGCTCAACACTGCGTCACTGGGGAGGGAGTACAGCCGAGGGCTGGGCACACTCTGAGTTCAGAACCTCTGCAGGTGGTTGTGCCTTGCAGTCTCCAGGGTTTACCGACATCTTTGTAATCTGGCTTTCAGAGAAAAAAGATCAATCTGTTTTCAAACAGGTGGCAGACAGAATCAAAGACCAGCAGCAGTACCCCTCCTGCTGCACAGACTCAGCCCAGCCAGGGCACCACAAAGATCTGCCACGGTCCCAAGCCTGGCACTCCGTGTTTGAGTGCCACAGACACTGCCCCTGACAAAGCCTGAGCAGTAATTATGATGGGCTGAGTAGCTGAGTAAGGGACAAAGAAAAACCTTCATTATTAATAAAGAGTCTCCTGATCTAAAATGAGGACGGGCTGAAGAAGGAAGTCTGATGCTTTCTCAGGACAGTCATGGGATGGAAAAGTAGCAAGACAAAGGCCTTCCTCCATACAAGGAACACTCTTTGAAGATCTCAGAGTCCTTTAAAGATGAGATGAGAAAAGAATATCAGGGTGACTCATTTGGTCTAAATGTCCTACTTCAGCTATGCTAAGTGCCAGATACTGTCTCCATAGTGAATATTTACTTTGAGATTAGAACAAAATAGCGAGAGGCACAGATAAAAGACTTCTCTCAAAGGGTACACAGGTAAGGGAAGAGACAGCATTTCTTTTTGGGTTGCCATGACCTGTGCAGGGGTAAGGCCAGGTCCAGTTTGAGAATTAAAAATCATTATCTTGAAATAAAAGTTCTACAACTGCTCCTAATGCCATTACTTACTTAGACTCTTCTGATGCATCAGAGCACAAATCTGGCTAACAACTGCACTACTCACACCTGCACCTTTGAATTCTACCACCAGGAAAACCCACTTCAGTAACCCACTCCATTATTAGCTACCTTCATTATGGACATTCCATCTTCATTTCCTCCAGCCACATTGTTCTGAGCTCTGAGCCTGGCCAACAGCCCGGGGTCTGCAGGCACCAGCACTGAGCTGGTGTGTGCACACAGCAAGCAGCATCTCCCAGACCCTCCCAAAGGCAACAGCAAAGCACCCAGAGCTCAGGTGACTCGGCAGGCAGTGTTACTGCTACTGCTCCTGAGACATCTCCAAGTGATGATGATGATGATGATCCTTCTCTTCCCTCTTTATAGGGGCAAACAGCCCATTCCTCTGCTGCTCAGGACTCCTGTGATGACTGGCATGTTCAATCATGAACCACTGTGGGCCACATTAACTGCTGAGGGAGTAAGAAAAGAAATCAAACTGAACCCTATGAGGGGGTTCTGATCTCATCTACAGACAAGTAAATATTGAGTAAATCTTGGATTTTGGTGGAATTACTCTGGATTTGCACTGGCTGAGCCCGAACCTGAGTCAGGCCCAGCCTGTGTTCAGGTAAGCTCATTAAACACCTCCCAACCCCTGTGACTCTGCTGGGAGCACTCGTGTTTAAAGTTAATCTCGTGCTTAAAGGCTTTGGAGGATCAGGGCAGCAGGCTCAGCCACGGACAGGACTGAGCTGCTGTGCTGCATGGCTGAGCTCCTGCAGCAGAGCCACCCCTGCCCCCAGAGCAGGAGCTGGCCGGGTCACCACCCAAGCCAAGGAGCTTCTCCTGGGGGAAAAGCCATCATGCTGGTGGCAGCTTCAGACCTCTGCCTTTTGGTGTCTGTCCCTCCCTTCAGATCATCCCTCACTGCAGATATGGTCCCCCAGCTGCAGCCACTCCACGTGCAGCCAGACGGGCAGGATTTAAGAGCTGACTTTCATTTAGTACAGGAGAGGGCTTAGGCATTGCTCAGCTGCTGGCCAGAGCCTGGGAACGAGGCAAGGGGAGAGCTCCACAATCCCCACAGCAGCACCCGAGAGGGGCAGGAAGAAGCAGACTCAAGAACGAGGTTTTGCTGAGGGAGAGGGAATGAGGAAGGCACGGAGGGCCCAGCACCGGCCAAGAGCAGACTGCCTGCCCTCCCTGGGAGGAGCAGCTCCAGGAGACAGCTCAGCGGCAGCAGGAAAGGGTTAAAAGGCAAGAGCACACACCAAGCCTTTGCTCTCCCAAGCCTTTGCTCTCCCAAGCCTTTGCTCTCCCGAGCCTTTGCTCTGTCTGCAGTGAGGAGACGGAAACAGCACTTGTGGAATGTGATTAGGGAAGCCTCACAGGCCATCCCCTGCAGGAGCTCCAGGTGTGAGCAGCAATGAGAGGCTCCAGGTGTGAGCACCAGTGAGAGGCTCCAGGTGTGAGCAGCAATGAGAGGCTCCAGGTGTGAGCAGCAGTGAGGGGCTCCAGGTGTGAGCACCAGCGAGGGGCTCCAGGTGTGAGCAGCAGTGAGAGGCTCCAGGTGTGAGCACCAGCGAGGGGCTCCAGGTGTGAGCAGCAGTGAGGTGCTCCAGGTGTGAGCAGCAGTGAGAAGCTCCAGGTGTGAGCAGCAATGAGAGGCTCCAGGTGTGAGCAGCAGTGAGGGGCTCCAGGTGTGAGCACCAGCGAGGGGCTCCAGGTGTGAGCACCAGCGAGAGGCTCCAGGGAGCACCTCAAGCAGGGGGCTGGGGGGACACCTGTGGCTCAGGGAGCCAAGCACAGGTGCTGAACCTGCTCTCTGGTGTCCCACTGCTCTCCATGTCCTGGACACTGTGCCTGCTCCACGTGGCTCATTGTGATTCCTCACCGGAACACAAAGTCATTTTTAGCTCTGAACAATATGTAAAGTTCAAAAACCTCTCACAATTCTCTGATTCCAAACACAGTTCTCCTCGCCCTTCTCTAAAAGGCAGAAATACACTGCATTACCATAATGAAATGGGTGAGCAGGGCTAATAGGGCTGGTTTGCTCTGGAAGAAAAGGATGCAATTAGAGTGCCAAGTGACAGTGCCCTCACGATGCTCGGAGCACCCAAGGGACATTCTGTATTACAGCAGAAAGGCTCCACATTTCTGCTGGGGACACAAGTGCACAGGGAGCAGGTGGAAGAGGCAGCCTCCACACCATGTGTGAAACATCCTCCCTCTGCCTCACCCCCAGGACTCCTCTGCCACTCACTCCACTGCCAGGGATGAGGATAACAAGCCATTGTCAGGGGCAACCACAGAGCTGCTTGTTTCACATTAGCATCCTTAACATTTTCTATCTAATCAGATTTCCTGTTGGTTGAGGAGAGCTGCCTTTCCTCGTTACCAGCTGCTATCCCAGATTTGCCTCTCCCCATCCCCAATTCGTATTTTGCCATGCTTGTCTGCTTTTCTGTGTAAAAAGGTTATGAATGCCTGGAGGGAGACTAAATGTTACAAAAAAAAAATAGAAAAAAGGCAAAAAAAAAAATCCCACATGAAAACAGAACTATGGGCGAGTGTCCAAGACTCTTGACTGTGTGACTGTGACTAACCAATGGGTGTTTTTAAAAAACATTTCTCTCATTTTATTCCCTTCCCTGCATGTAATAATACAACTCAAATTAGTTTTCCAGGAGCTGACTCCTTTTTATGTAACCATGTTTTATACAGATAGCAGCAGCAGCTTATGTTTAAACTATTTAAGAGAACAAATAGCTGCAAAATGTACTTCAGATGGCCCTTCTGCTAGCAGTGTGTTCCTGGCTTGAGGGAAGCTACAAACACTCTGTATTTTGCTGCTGCTGCGTGGATGCAATTGCAAACAATGCCCAGTGCCCACAGGAGCAGCACCCAGGCAAGGATGTCAGCTCTGCTGGCTTTACTGCCCTGCAGAGACCCACGACACCGCACACTGAGGAATGACTTTGACAACACAAAGCTGGGAAGAGGCAGAACGAAGCAGCAGCTCAGCTGTCACCACAGCTTCCCTAGCACAGGGAGGGCAGCACCACAGCCCAGGCCAGCAGCATCCCCCTGCTGCCACGGGGCTCAGGGGACACCTCACCTGTGGGGGGATCTCCTCGCTGTGATCCCCATCTCTTCTCCTTCCTCCCACTCCTACCACTGGCTGCAGCTGCTGGCCAGGGAGCCTCTGTGTGTCCTGCAGGCTGGTTCCCAAGGATCTGCCCTGGAGCTTTCCTCCAGTGCATCTGGGGCACGTGGGGAACAAAGATGAGGCTGCTGGCAGGTAAGGAGGTGTGGGCAGAAGAACAGGAAGCCAAGGCAGATCAGTTCAGGAAACATGGATCTCATTTCCTCATTCCACTTGTGCTTTTAGAAACAGGCCCAGGAGGTGAGAACTGATGGGCCACCAGGCTCAGACACCAGCAAGAGGGGGCACTCATCTCCCAGCAAACAGCAGAGCTCCCCAGACACCCCTACCAAAAGCCTGGAAAATCTTTTACCTGGTGTCATCCCACCTGCCTAGGGAGTCCAAATCCTGAACGATAAATGAGGCTCCCCAAGCACTACCCCTGCATGAAAGTCATTAAAAGGTGCAGAGAAATCCAGCATCTAAACTAGAGTTGTGAAGCTAGAAACACGCAGGCTTTACTCTGGTCCCATGCCAGCATCCAGCAGATTGAAAAGGTGCATTTTTGTACTCTCTGTGGAGTCTCCCAAGTCTGCAATTTTCCATAAAACTTCCATGATGACATTTCACTTGGAGAACTTGGCTAACAGCTTCCTAGTTGTCATACTTTCCAGTACCTTCAAAAATGTGTAATTTATGTCACAGTTACAAGTTTAAAGATTCCTTTTCCTTTATCCTAACAACACAACGGAGCTGTTAGCTGCTGGGCTCACACTGGAAGGGATTTGTGCTAGGATTTGCTTCAGCCACTCCATTAACTTCGACGGACTGTGGCAGGCTTTGCATGGAAAGCACAGCTCAGATCACCTCACAATCAACATTTTTCAAGCTCCATGCCAACAAACCACTGAGGATGGCACACATCAGTCTTTCAGTGGGTCGAGTACCACTTTCCAAGCAATTCACAGATTCTGAAGAAAAAGACGAATGCAGCCCAGGCAACCTGAGCTACGAGAGAGGCTAAAAGGATTCCTGATCAGATGTTCTCCCTCCCGTGCTAGAGACAACATCTGCCAGAGAAACACACGCAGAAATCACACACCCACAAAGGCTGCTGCCCCTCTGAACCCCCGCCCCCAGGGGTCACAGGACAAGCCAGAGTGGCCACGGCTTCCTGTGCCTGCCTGGGAATGCAGCACGCCTGCAGGAGAGGAGGGGGGACACACAAGCAAGAGACACTCACCCTCGGCATGGCCACAGGGGATGGCAAGCCTCTTCCCTGGGAATGAGCACCAGTGCCATGGAGGAAATGCCTTCCCTGGGAATGAGCACCAGTGCCATGGAGGAAATGCCTTCCCTGGGAATGAGCACCAGTGCCATGGAGGAAATGCTCTCCCTGGGAATGAGCACCAGTGCCATGGAGCAAATGCCTTCCCTGGGAATGAGCACCAGTGCCACGGAGGAAATGCTCTCCCTGGGAATGAGCACCAGTGCCATGGAGGAAATGCTCTCCCTGGGAATGAGCACCAGTGCCATGGAGGAAATGCTCTCCCTGGGAATGAGCACCAGTGACTCCTGCCATGGAGGAAATGCTCTCCCTGGGAATGAGCACCAGTGCCCGTGCCACGGCGGAGGGGGTAACACAGCTGCTGCTGGAGACACACTGCAGATTCATGGAGAACCCAGCAGCAGCAACTCTTGGCTTCCAGGGAGCACCACGGCCACACTGGTGCTTGCCAGGTCTTCCCTCGGAGCCTGCACTGGGCCAAGCCTTTCCCACAGATCCCAGATTCCCAACGCTGAACCAAACCACGTCCCCCGCAGACTCTGGAGAGAAAAGGCCCAGCAGTGCTCTGCTCTCCTTGCTCCTCCTGGGCAGCCTCTGGGCTGTGAACTGGGGATTCTCCACTGAAATGATCAGCCCAGCCACGAGCCAGTCTTCTGCAGCAATCCCGTTCCCAGTGCTGGCTCCACTGAAATAAGCAGGAGCTTCTGCTGCAGTTCCACACGGAGGACTCACACACTGCATGTCAGGGAGGGCAGGTGGGGGCCCAGCTCTCTTTCATGTCTCATGGCTGTGGAATCCTCCTGCTCACCAAGCACCCGTGGAAGCTCAGCTGCCATCACCTTCCCAGAGGAGCTTGTCAGGAACAGTTCTGGGCTCCCAATTTACTCGGGAACAACACAAACCTGACAGATGAAGAAATCCATGACGTCTGCCAAGCCAGGAGAGTGCCACAGGATTCACCTGTCCTTCATCTGGACTGAGTCAGGAGATCACAACTTCTGTCAAGTCAGCCCCTTTCTTCAAACCCTGATTTTAGCACTCAGTTACATCATCACTGAAACAAGAAACCCCTCCCCAAGCCTTACACCAGAATGTGTATCAGAGCTCATATTTCTGGTGAGATGATAAATGCTACTTTAATAAAACACTTTTATTTTAAAACACATAAATCTCCCAGAGGTGGTACAAAGAACATTCATGCAAAATTTGGAGAATGTAACAGAAGAAAGCAATTGACTGAAATATTTTGGGCTAATAGTGACAGCTCAGGAACTGATGCCCATCATTACAGAGAGAACAATGCAAGTGATTTGTAATAAGAACTCCAACCTGCTCACTCTGCCGCTCCTGCAGACTCGACTGTGGCAAAATCCAGCCCTGAATATTTCATCTTAAAACACTTCTACCAGCAGTAGCATTATTTGTCTTGGCAGATACTGGAGCTTATGCAAAAAGTACAAGGCTTACCACGTGGAATATGAAGCAGTAATGCAAAACACATATAGAACAATAAGAGAAAGTATTTAAAAGTAAAATTTAAAATAGCTTAATCTTATGCACACTAGATGAACGAGATAAACCTCACTGGCAATTTCACATCAGTAAACACAGCATGAGGAGAGACCATACCTTTGCTTCATCTGAAAAGGAAAACAATCTACTTTTCTTTTTTTTTTTCTGCTCTGCATGCATTTCATTTCCCAAAATGCAACCAGGCGTGCATTACACACAAAGTTCATCCTGCTGCACCCAAGAACAGCTGCCATGAGCATTCTCTAGCACTGTGCAGAAGCCTTATGGAGTGCAAGGGGCTGGGGACAAGCCGAATCTGATCTGAGAGCCAGACTTAGAGCAGAGTGCAGCTTCAGGAGCCACTGCAAAGACCCGGCTGGGAACCGATGCCGTTTGAGCAGCAAGCAGCTTTGGGCAGCCAAAAAAAAGGGCGGTGTGTGATGGTGAGAGCTGAAACAAACAAACTTCATCGGAGAAGAAGCAGCGTCAGTGGTGTCCCAGAACGACCCGCGGGGCTCAGGCCGCAGTGTCCCGCGGGAGCATCAGACACCGACAGGCAAGCAAAGGGACAGAGTGCAGGCTCCCGCCCCCGCGCAGCCTGGGGACACACAGCCCACCCGGCACACACACGGAGAGGGGAACAGAAACAGGACATGGACCCAGAGTGCCACAAACCTTCCGGCTCTGTGTTCTCTTTGAGGTGCACTTGCTTCAGTGGGCAGCAGAAGATTTCGTGGCACTTAGCACGAAAAGGGGACTCTTTTTTCTTTAATTCCGCAGATTGGATGGAATCTTGCCGTAACATAATGTACTCCTGAGTGCCAGGGGGAGCGTCATCCATAACTGTGGTCACCACACAACAAAATGAACTCAGGTTAGAGCCCCAGGAAAGCAACCCCGAGAAGCAAATCAACTACAGAACGTCAGGGTGGGGAAAGACAGAGGGGGAGAAAGGTTCACAGGGAGGAAAATAAACTTTAAAGAGTAAAGTATCTTAGTTATGGTGCAGAAGGGTGGGGAAAAACATTTACTTTTATAAACAATGCTTCTGATAAACCTCAACACTTCATCCCGTTTCATGCAGCTCTGATAAACAGTAGAGTAACACCCTGCTCTGAAAGCTGCACAGCTCCCTCCTGGATCTGCTTCATCCTCCCCCGGCACCTCCATCCATTCTGCATGCACACTAGGGGAAAAGCAAACCAAACTTTGTGCTTTTAGGGCCTGGCCCCAGGCAGTGTCTGCACTGCCACCCTCCACGGGGACCCGCAGGAGCCTGCTCCCCAGAGCAGCAAGGACAGCCTTTATTGGGGCATGGAATTCACCCCGCTCCTCAGGGCAGGGAGCAGCCAGGGATTGGGCTCAATCACCATTTCCAACAGACAGAAGAGTAGATGTACAAAGAGAAAGCACATTAATCCTGCTGATGGTTTTCTTGTAAAACAGCAAGTAGTTTTTAAAGCTGATCTTATAAATCAATACTGCCATTAATAATGCAGTCTGAAATGCTTCTGAATGGGGTCAAACTATTAAATGGCACAAAGATAAAATATATAGCATAAAGAAAGTTCCAGCTACCTCAAAGTATTACATTACCAGACTGAATTGAAACACTTTTCCACTATCTAGAAAAATGAAGCCTTAATAACAGAGATAGTGAGATTCCTCAGCTCACAGCTTTAGGCACAGATCATCTCACATGAACAAAAATTAGCTGCTTTTTCACAAGACAGCCTCCAACCACCAATTTATAGTGTGACAGAGATATAAAACCATACCCAAAACCAAACCTGGATTTCCCAACCCTACGTTAAAAAAAAAAAAAAGAAGAAGGCAGGAATTTCAGTAGTGAGAAAAGTAACTGACAGGCTAGTCTAAACATGCACTAGCATGCACTAGGTAAGTTTATTTGGTTCCCAAACTGTTGGCCATTAATTCTAACAATTAACTGCTTCCTAAATATCTGCCAACACATGGACATCTTAAAAACCATCAGATTTAAACACGGACCCCCCTCAAACAATATTACCCCATTGCATTCTCATGCACTGGATTTTCTCTCTGCTAGGAGTCATATCTGGGTGATAAATTCAAACTGACAGTTGTTCTGCTCACAGTGGGCAGCCACCTTCTCTCAAGACCTCATTAACCCACCAGAGAAGCCTCACACCTTGGCTGCTGCTGCCTCATTACACCCAGCACCAGTGACACACACTAATAATCCATACAAGGAGCCACTAAAGGGATGCGTGATCGAGTAGGAAAGCACAGGTGGCTCCAAAAGGAGCAGCAGGGCAGTGGAGCACGAGGTCTGGGCTGCCATTTAACCACACCTGAACGTGCCAGTCTCACTCTGGAAGGGCAGGCTGTGCTCGGGGGGCACTGAGCCCCACGGGCAGCTGCTGGCAGCAATTACCAGGAGCCCTCACCCACAGGTCCTGAAGGGCCACTCCTCGGAAAGGTCTTGGTGTGTGTGAGCTCAGAGCATGCAGCATGGCAGACAGGGCCAGCGGTGGCTCCCAGCTGGCAGGGTTTGGCAACAGCTGCCTGGCAGCACTGTGCAGGTCCCCGTGCCAGCTCAGGCAAGCTGAGGTGCAAAGGTGACACTGAGGTGTCACCAGCAGTGCCTCACCAGCGCCCTGCACAGCCCAGCACCACCTGCACGCAGAGCCACTGAGACAGGAGCACCCCAGCAGGAGCCACACCTGCAGCGAGGGACCAACACCCCAAAGGCAACCCCAGCACGCTGTCACAGCAGGGGACAGTGCTGAGGGCCAGCCTTGTCCTGACGCCTGCAGCAAAGCCCCAGCACCACGGCACCAACGCAGCGCCAAGGCTGGAATGACGCATGGACAGCTGCACTGGTGTCAGGGCTCTGAGGAACAGCCAAACCCCTTCCTGCCATGATGAACGGCCCCAAGTCAGGCTGAGAACTGATTACAGAATGAGGAACAGCCCCTGACCCTGCTGTGCACTTCTCCCTGCTGTGATGGCAGCCAGACACCCTCGTGGAGCCCCTGAAATCACAGCTGCAGCACCTCCAGCGTGGCCCCAAGAACAGCCCACAGGCAAGCTCCAGCCACGTGGAATCCATGGCAGAAAGCTTTAAAAAGCTGGTGGCAGCCATCTCTGATGACCGAGGATCATCAGTGCCCGACCACGGGAGGATCATTATCAAACAACTGGGAAGAAGCCCTTTGGAAAAGGGAGAAATATCAGCAGGCACCTGCTGTGGTTTGCCAGCGGGATAAAACCCACCCTTACGCAAGAAGCACACGTACACAGAGCAGGAGGGACAGCACACGTTTCTGGGAAGTCACAGAGGTCAGAGCAGTGTTCACCTGGCGTGCTGTGCATGGGAGCAGAGCACAGGGGCTGCGCTCAGGCTCTGCAGGGAGAGCCTGACCTGGGACAGCTCCTGGGCAGGGCACAAGCTGTGCAGAGCTGCCCTGGGCAGCACCAGCCCAGCCCCAGCTCAGCCAGCACTGTCCCCAGGGCACAAACAGACCCCTCTGGGGACAGCTGCCCTTCCCTGGCACGCGTGGCACCAGTGCCAGCCTCCCACAGGCAGCTCTGGCTCTGCTGCTCCAGCTCAGCTGCTCTTTCCATCCCTTCCATCCCAACGCTCCCCATCCTCCTGGCAGCACACACGGCTGGACACATTCCCACCTTCCCGCGAATAAAGCAGGGATAAGGCCAGGGGTGTCGTGGACAGGTCATTCATTCTCTGCTGAAGAACTTGGATTTTCTCACATGGAAGCGATAAATAACGACTACAGAGCTTTAAGGAAATGAATCCTTTTTTCTCCTCCTACAATTTGATGGAGACCAAACCCAGAGCAACTGAGAGGAATTTGCTTAGCAGCAAATATAAAATAACTGCAGTAACTATTATGTTTCCTAATCAAAACATTCAGCTTGCTAAGTATCACCCTGTAGCACTTTCTTTAGCTCAAATAAAATAATAATAATTACATTAATAAAAACTTGCTGTCAACAAGCCACTAGGAAAAAAATTCCTTCTTCCTGTAAGCTTTACTGAGAGAAAGCAATCTTTAGGATGGCTGCTGGCACCAGGATGTTTTTCAAGATAAATTCAAACATGTTTACTTTATATAAACACACCAGCTAAACAGTCTGCTGGTTTGTGTCTTTCTTTTATGTCCAACTGCATTTCAGTCCCATCCAGAATTGCCAGAAACCATAACATCAACCCTGTCCATAGGCCTTGGCTCGGGTTCCAACTGCATAATCCTTGCTGTAATTCAGACTTTAATAAAGCTGCAAGGAAATATCTTTCCCCCTGGTTTTACACAGAGAGGCTTCTGCTCTGCTAGCTACAGGCTATGGCAACCATAGGGTAAATAAAATCCAGGCAAAACAAATCCTCCTGCTCCTGTTGGACTATTGTTCTTGTATGTATGACACAACTGGAACAAAAAAATTATACTTCCATGGATCCACGCACTCCTGAATGAACCTTTCACCTGAAACATGAATTTTCCTCAGCTCCCTAACTGTTCACAGTGGTTAGTTGTGCATGCTGTGAGCCCCAGGATGCTTACACCTGCAATAAATTAGTTTTTCTGGCGTTTTGGAAGGACTGAAGTCGTGCCTCTACACCGAGGCCTTCAAGCCACAGAGAGCATCAGAGCACCTCTGAGATCCTGCGCCCACAAAGGGAAGAAATCCCTTCCCTCTGGCACGGGGCAGGAAAATCCATTCCCCCAGCATGATCTTTGGAATAATGAGAGCAGCAGCCAATGCCCCTCAGTGTCACCTCCCCAGTGCCACCCCCCAATGTCACCTTCCAGGTGTCACTGTCTCCTCCCCAGTGTCTCACCCCAGTGTCACCTCCCCAGTGCCACCCCCTCACTGTCACTCCCCCAGTGTCACTGTCACCTCCCCAGGGTCACTGTCACCTCCCCAGTGTCACCTCCCCAGTGCCACCCCCCTCACTGTCACTGTCACTCCCCCAGTGTCACCATCACCTCCCCAGTGTCACCTCCCCAGTGTGACCCCCCCCAGTCACTGTCACCCCCCCGTGCCACCCCCAGGACACAGAACAGCCTTGCTCGGGGCACGTCCCTCACCTCAAGGACATGAAGGGCACAGTGAGGTCACGCTGCCCCGGGGCTGTTTGCAGCTCTCAGGAATTTTCTCTTTTGCCTTTCAGGGAAAACACTAGGCTACCAAGTTGCTTTCAGCTCCTTACAGGAACAACTCTAAATAAAACCTCTCTAAAATAACTTCAAGTGACTGCCTGTGGGACAGGGAAGGGCAGGAGGGTGGGGGATTTAGCTGTAATGGCATTTTTGAGACAGCTGATGAAAATCTCTCAGGTCTTTGGGCTGTAAAAATTCTTCTTTTCATCACTGCTTTGTTTCCCTCCTAATTTCTCCCAGTTGAAGGTGTGATTTTTTTTTAATCAGCCACCTGCACAACGTAATAAACTCACCACAACAATACTTACAAGCTAATTGAAAAAAAAAATTCTATTCTGGGGTTGTAAAACACTCAGAACCTCTTAATGACAACACAGTCTATCCAAACCATTTCACATTAAGCTTTGCCAAATCTTGATGAAGTATTCTTACCAAACAGCCTTTCTGACACTTCTGCACCACCCAGAAATCTTATTTTCAGCTTGCAGCTGTGCGCTCCCAACTTTGAAGTCTGGTTGACTCTGACTTGCAGTTTTCACAATGAACACAGACATGACAGGAAGCACAAGCAGCCAACTCTCTAATTTTTATTCACAGCAAGCCATTTCTGGAGTCCCTCATTTTGCACCGCTCCTTCCTCCCCAGCACGCGCCCAAACCCAGGCACCACACCAGCTTATTTCAAACCAGCAAAATACCTTGTGAAAGACACAACTTTCTTTAGATGAGCGCTCGGAACTAAAAGCAGGCTCAAAATGAGCTCTCATTCCATCCGGAGGCTGCTGCTGGATGGGGGCTGTGCCAGCGAGGGCTGCCAGGGACAGCCCAGCTCCTTCACCCTCACGGGGAACAGGCTCCTTGCTCTCAAACCAGTTCCACACACCTCCTCCCTGGCAGCTTCTTCTGGGCTTCTTTCTGACCTGATGTTAAAGGACAGCTTTATGGCAGGCATGAACAGAGCGTAACTGAGACGGGCAGGAACTGTCTCCAAGAACTCAGACACCTGGGGCAGAACCCCCTGCCCAGTGGAGGCTGTCAGCACTCGGACCAAGGAGCTCTCCAACTGCTGATCTCAACCAGACTGCAGCCAGCCTGAGCCTGGCTTAGGGATCAGCCTCCCTAGAGCCTCCAGGGATTCAGTACACGGCTGGGAGTGCCCTGCTGTGTCTGGTGGGAAGGGAGGGTAACCTCCTACCTATGGCACAAATATCACAGGAACGTTTAAAACTCACCACTGATGTCTGAGGAAAGGTCCCTGTGCCAAGGGCGAGGTCCCAGCTGCTGCTGTGACAGTGTGGGGCAGCCACAAACACTGCCCCGGGCAGCTGCAGCCTGGAGCTCAGCATCTCCCCATCCCACACAGGTCCCGTGTGTGTCTGTGGCACAGCTCCATCTTCATTCCCACATCAAAGAATTTCTCTGATGGTTTTAGATAGTGATTTGTTTTCTGATTTGAAACTACTTTCCATTGTGAAATATCTTTATATTTTAAATAAGTGACTGCCTTGTGATCAAAATTTAAAGCTGACAGCTCTTTCCACCATGTTTCTTCCAACATATGTAGGAATTTCTCAATCTTTTAATCTGCTGAAAAATTCTGAAACATGCTCTCTTTGGGTCAACACATAGAATACCATTTTCAGATCTCCCAAAAATATTTGCACAGAACACTCCCGCTTGACCTGGAAGAGTAATTGGATTAACTGCTAGCAGTAATAGGCTGTTATCCTCTGAAAAGACCAGCCCAGATAAGGCTGCATTTAGATCCTCGTGGATAATAAAGACAAAGCCATACGACATCACACATTTGTTGATAAATGCTGCTCAGAAGGCATCTCCCCTCTCCCTGGGGAAGTGGCAGCAGGGTTTCTGCAGAGAGCCTTCTGTGCCAGCTGTGCCTGGCACCCGGTGCCCCCGGGCAGCCCCGGCTGAGCCCTGCCTGCCCTGGCTGCTCGGGTTGCAGCTGCAGCAGGAGCTCCCTGGGGCAGGAGGAGCAGGAGCTCCAGGGGCACCCTGCACACGGGAGCCACTCCCCAGGGACACGGGCTGCCTGCCGTGGGCTCCTGTCCTGGCAGCCCCGCACCGCTGCTGACCGGGGACCTGCTGGCTGCACGGCGGGCAGCAATGCAGCTGCACCCCGGGGTGCAAGGATCAGGAGCACAAGGAGTGCTCTGCTCCAGCCCTGCAGCTGCTGGGGACAGGAAGGGAGAGCCAGCACATCAGTACCTTGTCCCAGGGCTGTGTCACCACAGAACGCTGCTACCAGGGACTGGAATTGGGAAGCACTGCTTCAAGAAAAGGGCTGCTGGGCAGTGCCACCAGCTGCCCGTGACACGGTGGAACCACAGCCCCTGAGGGACTGAGAGGATGTGAGGATGTGGCACCTGGGACACGCTCTAGAACACGAGCTGTTCTGCGTGGCCAGCTCTGAACGACGGCAGGGATGGGCCATGGTGTGTGCCTGGGAGAGCTGCAGTTTGCAGGCAGGGATGGCCATGGTGTGTGCCTGGGAGAGCTGCAGTTTGCAGGCAGGGATGGGGCATGGTGTGTGCCTGGGAGAGCTGCAGTTTGCAGGCAGGGATGGGGCATGGTGTGTGCCTGGGAGAGCTGCAGTTTGCAGGCAGGGATGGGGCATGGTGAGGCTCCACGGTCTGAGTCTCTTCCTCCCTGCACAGCTGTGTGCCTGGGAGAGCTGCAGTTTGCAGGCAGGGCTGTCAGCTCCTGCACCAGAGCTGAGAGGGACAGACCCAGGCTCCTGCCCAGCAGGGGCTGAGGAACAGCCCCAGTTTAGTGAGGAACAGCCCCATGGTGCAGAGCCAGCACCTTTCCCTTCCCAGCCACCAGGGTTTGCAATGCCACACGTGCCCACTCTCACTTGAGCTCTGCAGCTCAGCTCAGCTCAGCTCAGCTCAGCTCCCTGCTTTGCTGTGCTTGCCCCTGCATGAAGGAATGAATAAATGAATGACTGAAGGAATGAAGGAATGAATGACTGAAGGAATGAAGGAATGAAGGAATGAAAGACTGAAGGAATGAAGGAATGAAGGAATGAATGAAGGAATGAAGGAATGAATAAATGACTGAATAAATGAATGAAGGAATGAATAAATGAATGAATGACTGAAGGAATGAAGGATTGAATGAACATTTCCTCCCAGCCTGTTCCGAGTGCTCTCCTGCTTTTCCCATCTGCTGAAACTAATGCAAGCTGGCTGCTTTCCAAACAGGTGGGCTGGGGCATGCAGCACAGCAGACAAGACACTAACTCACAGGGTGCCACCCCTTTTTGTGGAGCGTGTGTTTGGGAAGCAGCAGGCCCTGGGAGCACTGGGAGCACTGGGAGCACACCAGCGCAGAGCTGGGGACACTGCACGGCACCAGGGGCTGGCTCAAGGGAGGGCACTGCACAGCAGGACCTGCCTGGCCAGCTGCAGAAGACAAACCACCCAAACTGCACAGCCACCATTTCTCTTTCTGCTCCAACAGCACAGGACAGGGGCACCACGGAACACAGCAGGAGATGGACAGCAACTCCAGATGGAAATACGAGCCTCAGTCACCCCTGTCTGCCATCAACCCCACTCTGACCAGCCCACAGGGAATTTAAAAATCACTGTGACAACCTGTGTCACAACAGTGAACTTACATTCTTCACTGACAAAGTCTGGGAGAAAAAGCAAGGAACGTCGCTGATCCTCACAGAATGTCCTGGAAGCATGGTGAAAATCAGGCATGCAGAGGAGAAGGTGCCAGGAGACCTACTAGAAAGGTCCAGGATGAGTGGGAAGCTTGCAGGTTTTGAGAGCTTTGCACAGCTTTAGTTTGCTGCTTATGAAATATTAGAAAACTCTTGTGTATCATAACTTTAATGAGAATTTAATTATTAATGTATCCCTACTTGGAGCTAGGAGAATAGTTTCAGATCATAAGGGAAGTAGAGAGAAGTTCCTTTTTTCTTCCTATTTATGGAGCATTATTGTCAACAGCTGGGCTACAGAAAGAGACAAACTTCCCTAGTGTTGGGAAGAAAAAAAAACCCAAAAGAACAAAAACACAGAGAAAGAACTGAAAAATATCAGGATCCTCCAGGAAAACAAGGAAAAGCAGCCTGAAAATGGCAACAAAAGCATCAAAGAATAGACTGCATCCCTCCTGGAAGTCGGAGCACTGCCTCGGGGGAGCAGGAGATGAGCACCAGCCCGGGAGTCTGCTCAGAGTCTGGCACTGGGAGTGCAGCTCCCAGGCTGTTCTCTTGGAAGAGGCACACAAGAACAGGAGCACCATTCACAAAAGGACAGGTGACACCTCCCAGTTATCTGCCCCATTTACTGAGGATTAACAAAAGGAAGGAGGCAAGAAATCGAGTGTTTTAAAAGTCACACTCATTACAGCAAGAGCTGCTCAGAGAAATGGCCTCAGAGGAAATTTTTCAAAGCGAAGCACAGGGAACTCCTCAGCAGAAGCCAAAAGCCTGGGGGTGCCACGGAGAGGTGCAGAGAGTGCCCCCAGCCCTGGGAAGCAGAGCCCTGGGCCCTGCTGTGCCTCAGCACCCCACCCAAAGGGGCAAAGAGCTCTGACCAGGGCTATGCACACAGAGGCTGAACAGCAGAGAAGTCCTTCCAGAAAAAAGGTATAATTTAACATTACTCTTCATTTTAAGGTTGGAAATTATTTTATCAGGTTAAAGCCTAGGCGTATGCAGACAGGGTCCCCATATACAAACACGGGTACACAAACCAGTTCTACTGTAAAACAGACAAATGAAAGGCTGCAATATTTTCTCACATTGATTTCTTAGACTAAGCTTTAGTTAAACTGAATTCCCACCACAGGTAATTTTGCAGAAATTACTTGATGCACACCCCAAAAATTTACCCAGCAAGTTACACCACCTTGAGAAACCCTACTCAGCTGTGTGCTCACTGGAGTCATTCCCACAACAGGAGAAGCCTCTGCCTACCCTGTCACTCCTGCTCCCAGCGCTACCTCCGGCAGCAGCCACTGCTGGAGCTGCCTTCCCCAGCCCAGCTGCCAGCCCTGGGACTGAATAATCCACCCAGCAATCTGACAATCAGCCAGCTCTTCTTCCCTCATCTGGCCCGTGCAGAGTTATTATATCCACTTGAACAGCCATCGACTGAGGAGCAACACCCACAACCCCCCATTCCCCCTTCCCCGAAATAAATGGACTGCATGTCAGCAGCCTGCACTTGACACAGTTTCAGAAACTGTACTTGAAAACGTTTTTCCTCTCTCTACACTTACCTAAAGCCTTTCAGACAGTGCAGAAAGCCATGTGTAATTATGCCATCACTGCTACTCAGTGTAGCTACAACACGCTGCATGCACAGAGCAGGGTTTTGCTTTTCACTGTTCATCAATTTAATCAGCAACAAGACAAATTAGCAGAAGACTAAACAGCCTGTTTTCCTGTTCCTGCCTAGCCTGATGATCACTTGTAGAGTCCAAGCAGATGTTCTGTGTACTGAGATGCTTCTCAGCTTCCCTACAACTTTCTTTTGTAGGTGCCCACAAAAAGAAATTCTTTCTTACCATACATTCTTTTGTATGGTATCCCACACAGGGCCCAGCACCTCTGCTCTGTGCTAGCAGCCCAAGCAGCCCAGAATTGCAATCACACAGCAGAGCTAAAATGGCATTATTATTTTACTGCAAGTGGTGCCTTTCAGTTCCTTGAGACACCGCTGGATCCTGGGAAGGCAGGGTGAGAGGGGAGTCAGCAGCAGGTCACCACAGACCACAGGGCAGGGCTGGCTGCCGGGCTGGGAGCAGCCAAGGGGCAGCAGGAGCAGCCAGGACTCCACTGCCCACTGCACCTCCACAGACTTGCAGCAGAAACTGCAGCAGCCAGGACTCCACTGCCCACTGCACCTCCACAGAGAGCAGCCTGCAGCAGAAACTGCAGCAGCCAGGACTCCACTGCCCACTGCACCTCCACAGAGAGCAGCCTGCAGCAGAAACTGCAGCAGCCAGGACTCCACTGCCCACTGCACCTCCACAGAGAGCAGCCTGCAGCAGAAACTGCAGCAGCCAGGACTCCACTGCCCATGCACCTCCACAGACTTGCAGCAGAAACTGCAGCAGCCTGCACCTCAGCGGGCACGAAGCCACCAGCTGCAGCCCCTGCGAGGGGACATGCCCTGGCAGCCCCCCTGCCCCTGCCTGGCAGAGGAGAGCAGGACCTGCTGGGCCCTGCAGAAGGAAGCAGCCCCACACGGTGCACACCCCGCGGCAGGGAGGGGACCAGGGGCACCAGGGGACCAGGGCAGGGAGGGCACCAGGGGGACCAGGGGCACCGGGGGCACCAGGGAGACCAGGGAGACCAGGGGGACCAGGGCAGGGAGGGGACCAGGGGCACCAGGGGCACCGGGGGGCTGGCACAGGCGCAGCTCAGAGCACCTGACCGTGATGGCTGGGCTCACACCTGGACCCCACGGTGCTGGCACTCTGCAGCCTGACCCAAGAGGGATTTCAAGGCTGTGCGTTTGCAGAAAAGAGTTCAGTCAAAGCAGCAGTAGCTCAGCTGGGTGGCTCTGGCCCAGCACATCACTGGCCTGCTCAAACAGCCCAGCCAAGGCCAGCTGGGCACCGCTCCTGACTGACGCTGTCACCGAGGGCAAGGACACGGCGACAAGGTCGCGGTACAGAAATGAAACGCAGGCCTTTTACAAACCACACAACTTGCCACGGAATTCAGACGTTTGTACAGGTGACCTCCATGCCTGGGTGGCTGCCACCCTCGCAGCTACACAGCTTCCACCCACTGCCAGCTACGGGAGACACCTGGAGCCCTGCCCCAGGAGCTCCCGCTGCTACTCAAACACGCACACAAACACTCCAGATGCAATACACTACTTGGAATTAACTTCTCCAGAAATCAAAAGGCAAAACGATCAAGTGAGGTTGTTCTGTTGGAGCAGAAGTAACAGGGGAGGTTATTGCCCTTGTGTATTTTTACACTACATTGCATAATATGCTCACATTGATGTTCAGCACCGCAAATGACATAAAAAACAACCCAAGGCAGCAAGCACAGCAGAGCTCTGAGAAAAAAATCCTCACATTTCACATTCCAGTGCATGAAGTGAATGCTGCAGACCTCTAGCTTACCACAGCCTATCAAAGCTAGCAAAGACAAATGTGTGTCTTAGAAAAAAGACATTGTTTCAGCACTGAGCCATAAATTAGCTTCTGGTTTTTCGGAGGTAGTAAGTGGTCTTTATTCTACTACAAGGAAAAGCCACTCTGTTCAAACTAAGGACATTGCATGCTGCACACTGTAGCTGGGGAGCTGCCTTGGGATACCACACTCACTTTTGTACTGCTTTGAAATCATCCATATCAGAGAAAAGTCCCTGTTTTCTGTCATTACCGTATTTACACCTACTGAGACTCTACACACCTCCAAAGAAATTAAACCATTTATTCTGTAAGTTGATTGAAAAACTTTAAAACATTGGAAGGATGCTGCTGTAAATGTCTGAAATGTGTGGATTCACACCAGCTCCGGATAAACAAAAAAAAATATCAAGAAAAGCTTCAGAGCAATTTGCAGCAGCTGAATATTTGGCCCAAACAACCCTCAGAGTACAGAGGGCCTGTGAACCCTCGTTCCTGAGCCCTGCACTGCTGTGCACAGCTCCAGTTTGCAATCCTTGCTCTCAGCACCACTCGCACATTCCCAATCACCAGTGCCAGAGTCCTTCCACTGCTCCTGCACACCACATAAGCACTCACAGTATTTTCAAAAGCCCCCAAAACCCCGCTTGCACCTGAAGTGACTGCAGGAAAACTGAATTTTGAACAGCTTCTCAAAGAATTCAGTTAAGTAACAAGGTCTTTGCAGGTTGCAAACAAACCCACCTTTCCTCTTACCTTTAAATTTACTAATCAGTAACTTCCATTCCACCCATGCATTCTGCTCCTGAACTGACATTCTAAAGAGCATTTAGCAAAATTTTATTACCATTTTTAGTCTTTATCCATTAATTTCCCAACAGACAAGTGACAAAGAGCTCTGTGCCTGCTACTGCATGCACCTGCCTGCTTCCACGCCCTGGAGAGGGGGACACGAGCTGCAGGTGCCAGGTGTGCCACCCCAGCCCCAGAGCAGCCCTACCTGTGTCGGTGCTCCAGTCCCAGCCCGCAGGAGCCCTCTCTGGAGAGGGGGACACGAGCTGCAGGTGCCAGGTGTGCCACCCCAGCCCCAGAGCAGCCCTACCTGTGTCGGTGCTCCAGTCCCAGCCCGCAGGAGCCCTCTCTGGGTGAGGGGGACACGAGCTGCAGGTGCCAGGTGTGCCACCCCAGCCCCAGAGCAGCCCTACCTGTCTCGGTGCTCGGTGCCCAGCCCTCTCTGGAGGAAGCAGCAGCGCCTCTGAGCTGCTCTCCTGTCCGGGGCTCTCGTGCAGCTGTGGGATGGAGGCTGTCCCCACTGCCTGTGGCTCTCCAGGCTGCCAACCCCAGCCACCAGGGATGACTCACTGTCACTCACACACATGAAAGGCTTCTGTCCATCCTCTGCCTGCCCGGGGTTCCTGCTGCAGTTGTTGTGCCTCCCGGCTGAGGGCTGGCAGGGCTGGGCTCACCCCTGCAGCCGTGCCAGCTCGTGTCCTGGGGCTCACACCCGGCCCCTGCCCAGCACAGGTTCTCCTGTCCCATCAGGTGAGACGGCAGAAGGGAGCTTCCCTCGCCACACCTGACATTTCAGCACTGAAGCCTCTCTCCAGGAACGCCGTGCACATCACATATTAATAGATTCTGGCTAACAGCTTCAGCTGCACATCGTGTCTGGACAAAGTGCCCCGCTGTGGGCAGCGGCCTGCAAGGGCACTTGGAACAGCTGTGGGTGAGCACAACATAAACCGTGCTGCTGACAGGTCGTCTGCACACCGCACCTCACCTGGTGACTCTCCAGGAGGTGAGAATAATGGCAATTTCACTGAAGCTTTAGCAGAAAGAGGCCAAAGCTCAGGCTGGCCAGAGCACCAGGAACAACCCATGCTGTCCCCAGCCTGGACATCAGGAAGGATTTCTTCCCTGGAAGGGTGGTGAGGAATTGGCAGGGGCTGCCCAGGCTGGAGGTGGAGTCACTGTCCTTAAGGTGTTCAAGAAGCAAGAGGGCATGACGCCCAGTGATCTGGGGAGCATGGGGATGGGACTCCATGATCCTGGAGGTCTTTTCCAGCCCCAATGGCTCCATCCCTGTGTGAGAGGCTGGGGCTGCCCCTGGACCCCTGGCAGTGCCCAAGTCCAGGCTGGACAGGGCTTGGAGCAGACTGGGACAGTGGAAGGTGTCCCTGCCATGGCAGGGGTGGCACGAGGTGACCTTTAAGGATTCCTTTAACCCAAACCACTCTGATTTTATGTGCATCACTCGATACCCAGAAAAAATGAAACAGTCAGAGGACTAGAGGGGCAGCAGACAGAAGTTCCACAGAAGATTCTGATGGAACAGCGTGAGCAGGCTCTCTGCAGAGCCAGGTGGGCTCAGCAGTGTCCATTGACCCCCTGCTGCACCCTGACCATGCAGCTGCACCCAAAGCTGGCCACAGCTCCTTCACACCACAGCTCCCTGCAGAGAAGCGACAGCGCAAAAGCACCACAGCTGCAAAGCCACAGTGAACTGCTGCTGGAAGCAGAGAATGGGTGGTAAAATATCTACAGCCCACCAGAGAGTCTCCACCAGCCCTCAGCAGCCAGCAGAGCTTGCCTGCCCTTGGCTGTTACCTGTGAGGTGAGCCCTGTGCCTCGGTGTGGACTGCAGCACTGCTTCCCTTCCCTGAGATGAGCTGCCTGAACTGAGAGCATTTAGCTCCCTTCCAGGGCTTTCATCATGCTCCAACACGCCGCGACGCCACTACAGCTTTAAATATTTACTGGACATTATCTTGCATCTGGCAAATGCATCCTGATACTCCCCTGCAAGGCCCAGGCAGGATTAAGTTCTCCACTGGTCTCTGCACAGTAACAGATCCCGTTTTATTTCACCACTGCAGTTCTCTCCACATCGGGACTGCAAAGTCCAAGAAGTTTTCCAACAATTCTGTTAGGGCAGATGAGATTTGCAGGCACCAGACTAATTTCTAAGTTCCCATAGCAGTTAAGACTTTTCCTGCCTCCATTGGCTGCCTCATTTTCTGTGCTGCTCAGACCCACCCAAAGACTGCCTGCTACTCTGTTAGTGCTGCCAGTCCACATGCACCTTCTCCCTTTATTCTCTAATTGTTAATTAACTATTTCACGTTTCAAATTCCCATATTTCAGACAAGGTGCTGTTGTCACAATAGCCCTGTAAGTGAATTATTATAACTGTAATGCATTCATAAATAACACATTAAAGGCTTAAAATACTTTTTTTTTTCAGCTGCTGCAATCCAGTTGGCCCACATGTAATAGAAATTGTACACCCATGAAATTAAACTGAGTAAAAAAACTAGTTTTCAAAGGCTTAATTCTCTGAAAAAGTTATTGCCTCTAATTCTTTTTGGTCAAATGTCATTTTCTTTCCGATGCTAAATTAGAATACTAAAATAAATAAAAATGACAGCCTCTGGGTAGGGAGCTGAAGCAATGAACAACCAAATTCCACTGAAGGCCAGGCAATCATGGCGGGGGGAAGGAGGGAGCAGAAAAACAAACACACCAATATTTTCTCATGGACCTGTGGCAGGGTAACAGCACAGGTCTTCAGAGAAGCACTCCAGAGTCAACTTCTGCATGAACTTCTCCACGGGCACGCGCAGGCTGCTTGCCACGGGCCTCCAGGGACCTTTGCCAGGCCCCAGGAGTGGCCCTGCTCTGCTCTGCGCCCTGGCACAGGTGTGCACAGGTGTGCACAGGTGTGCACAGGTGTGCCCTGAGCAGGTGACACATGCCAAGGGCCTGGCCATGTGAGCCACGGGGACAAAGCCAGCCCAGCCTGCCCCATCCCGGCCCAGCCTGCCCCATCTCAGCCCAGCCTGCCCCATCCCAGCCCAGCCTGCTCCATCCCAACCCAGCCTGCCCCATCCCGGCCCAGCCTGCCCCATCCCGGCCCAGCCTGCCCCATCCCGGCTCAGCCTGCCCCATCCCAGCTCAGCCTGCCCCATCCCGGCCCAGCCTGCCCCATCTCGGCCCAGCCTGCCCCATCCCGGCCCAGCCTGCCCCATCCCGGCCCAGCCTGCCCCATCCCAGCTCAGCCTGCCCCATCCCAGCTCAGCCTGCCCCATCCCGGCCCAGCCTGCCCCATCCCGGCTCAGCCTGCCCCATCCCGGCCCAGCCTGCCCCATCCCAGCTCAGCCTGCCCCATCCCGGCCCAGCCTGCCCCATCTCAGCCCAGCCTGCTCCATCCCAACCCAGCCTGCCCCATCCCAACCCAGCCTGCCCCATCCCAACCCAGCCTGCCCATCTCAGCCCAGCCTGCTCCATCCCAACCCAGCCTGCCCCATCCCGGCCCAGCCTGCCCCATCCCAACCCAGCCTGCCCATCCCAGCCCAGCCTGCCCCATCCCAACCCAGCCTGCCCCATCTCAGCCCAGCCTGCTCCATCCCAACCCAGCCTGCCCCATCCCAACCCAGCCTGCCCCATCCCAACCCAGCCTGCCCCATCCCAACCCAGCCTGCCCCATCCCGGCCCAGCCTGCCCCATCCCAACCCAGCCTGCCCCATCCCGGCCCAGCCTGCCCCATCCCGGCCCAGCCTGCCCCATCCCGGCCCAGCCTGCCCCATCCCGGCCCAGCCTGCCCCATCCCAGCCCAGCCTGCCCCATCCCGGCCCAGCCTGCCCCATCCCAGCCCAGCCTGCCCCATCCCGGCTCGGGCTGGCTCTGCACAGCCCCAGCAGAGCAGCAGGCTCCAGGCTGATCTCAGAGCCCCGTGCAAGGACACCTGGCTCTCACAAGGGGAGCAGCTGACCAGCACAAAGGGCTGCACAACCTCCCCCCTCCCCGGGACTCAACACAGATCTCTCCAGCTCAAAGTCAAGGAACGTTCTGAGCACTTCTGTCACCTTGCTGTGCCCCTGAGGCTGGCACTGCCGGCAGGCTGCGGAGCCCACACTCCACAGCACGGCACTAGCTGCCCTCCAGGTGCCATCTTCCCATTTCTTTCCCGTGAAGATACCCAGCCAACAACCAACGGGGAGTGGGCTCAGCCCCAGAGCAGTTCTGTCGGTTCCTGGAGAGGTGAAAACCCAAAAGGACGCTCTTTCTCTGCAGCTGCAGTGAGCAGGCAAGCCCACACTCTGTGGCCAGCCCCGGCTGCTGTCAGTGCAGCAGGGGGAAACGTGAGCCCAGATCTCCCGAGAGCAGAGAGGAGCTGCTCCCCAGCACCCCCAGCTCCCTCCCTGGCACAGAGCCCAGCTCTGCTGCACCCCTGTCCCAGGGCAGGCAGGAGCTGTCCCCAGCACGGGCTGCAGGATGCTCACACCTCCTCCTTACCCAAACTGCCAGCTCTAGTTTTACTTTTGGCTCACTCCTCCTCCCAGGGCTATGAAGAGCTGGTCGGATAAGGCTTTTGCAGGCTATCCAAGGCTACATCACCTAAATGCACACCTCCAGCTCACAGCACTTCATTGCTGCTGCTGCTGCTGCCCTACTGAGAGCTAGATGAAAACAAGCAAATACTGGGTAAAAACATTCCAGAAAAAGCTGGATATTTATGGCTTGTACACAGAAACCTGACTGGCAAGTGGATGCTTCAGGTGGAGATAAAAGGAGTGACAGAAGAGTAACTTTTATCTGTGCAGTCTACATTTAATGACTGCATGAACATTTGCAGGTGATTAGGGCCAGCCTAAGTGCTTTGTTGTTCCTTCGTTCAGTTTCTGAAGGGTCTAGACTTTATTTATTATTTTTCTTCTTTTTTTTTTTCCTTCCTTCCCCCCCCCCCCCCCCCCCCCCCCCCCCATAACTGCAACTAAATATAATTTTTGGCTTTTAAAGACCTATTTCCATTTATAGAATCCAGCTGACAGGCTGGGATGATGTTTCCTGGCTGAGGCATCTGCCTCCTTGTCAGAGGGAGGGATAATCAGGGTGGGTGCAGCAGGCTGGGCACCTCCGGCAGGCTGAGGATGGCAGGGCAGGGGTGTCTGCCCCTGGGATGTCTGCTCGGGAGGAGCCCAGCCCCATCTGCTCTGGAGGGCAGCCAGCCTGCAGGGCTGCTGGGCTGGGGACAGGGGATGGGGATGGGGACAGGGACAGGGGATGGGGACAGGGGACGGGGATGGGAACAGGGACAGGGGATGGAGATGGGGACAGGGGATGGGGACAGGGACAGGGGATGGGGATGGGGACAGGGGATGGGAACAGGGACAGGGGATGGAGATGGGGACAGGGGATGGGAACAGGAACACGGGATGGGAACAGGGACAGGGGATGGGAACAGGGACAGGGGATGGGGATGGGGACAGGGGATGGGAACAGGGACAGGGGATGGAGATGGGGACAGGACAGGGGATGGGGACAGGACAGGGGGTGGGAACAGGGAACAGGGGATGGGGATGGGGACAGGGGATGGGGACAGGGACAGGGGATGGGGATGGGGACAGGGGATGGGAACAGGGACAGGGGATGGAGATGGGGACAGGACAGGGGATGGGGACAGGACAGGGGGTGGGAACAGGGAACAGGGGATGGGGATGGGGACAGGGGATGGGGACAGGGACAGGGGATGGGGATGGGGACAGGGGATGGGAACAGGGACAGGGGATGGGAACAGGGACAGGGGATGGAGATGGGGACAGGGGATGGGAACAGGAACAGGGGATGGAGATGGGGACAGGACAGGGGATGGGGACAGGACAGGGGGTGGGAACAGGGGATGGGAACAGGGACAGGGGATGGAGATGGGGACAGGACAGGGGGTGGGAACAGGGAACAGGGGATGGAGATGGGGACAGGGGATGGGGACAGGGACAGGGGATGGGGATGGGGACAGGGGATGGGGACAGGGAACAGGAGACAGGAGATGGAGACAGGGGATGGGGACAGGGAATAGGGACACTGCACTGCTGAGGCTGCCACAGCTCCTGTTTAATTGCTGGATTTCTTTCCCTAAGATCATGAAACTGCAGGCTCAAAGTTAGAGCTTAAATCATGTCTTTTTGCAGAAAAGTCTAAGCTCCAAACAATCAAATTGTGATTTATAATCTGTCGTTTTCAGTCAATATGTCATGTCTAGCAAACATTGATTTATATGTAAGATTAGACTTTGTGGTTGTACTTTCCAAAGTTTTTCAATACCAGCAATCATAACCAACAATTGATAGGTAATTTTTCTAGTACACACAAATTAATCTTTGCTAATTTGAGCTTACATTACCAAAGTTTCATGATTCACTTCCCCATACAAAGTTTCAAGTTGGTTTGGTTTCTGGGTCACATTACTCTTCCCCTGCATCTTGTCCTTTCACTATTAAACTCTTTGCTCGTAACTCATTCTTTCAAAGTTTATTTCCTTTGTGCATTTGGTAGAAATGCAGACTTGCCTCCTCCATTTTTACCTGGGTCTTTGAGCTCTGATTCTCCTGCAAAGTATCTTCTCATCTGTTAAATTCTTTCAGCCCATCCTTCTGTGTGACATCTGCACCTCCAAGGCTGACATCTACTCACAGAACAACTCCACACTGCCAGTCCAGAGCAGACAGGCAGCCCCTCTCCCAGAGGAGCAATTCCCACCCTTTGCCTGTGCCTTGCCCTGGGGGTCTCTGTTCCCAGCTCCACCTCAGCTCTCACAGCCTGAGGGCAACTGTCCCAACCTTGTCCCGTGCCCAGACAAAGAGTGACTGCACTGGAGCTCCTGCCCAGGTGGTTCCAGGTGTGGAACACAAACCATGGCTTTGCTGAGCTGGTTCCAGGTGTAGAACACAAACCATGGCTTTGCCCTGGTGGTTCCAGGTGTGGAACACAAACCATGGCTTTGCTGAGCTGGTTCCAGGTGTGCAGCACAAACCATGGCTTTGCTGAGCTGGTTCCAGGTGTGGAACACAAACCATGGCTTTGCCCTGGTGGTTCCAGGTGTGGAACACAAACCATGGCTTTGCCCTGGTGGTTCCAGGTGTGGAACACAAACCATGGCTTTGCCCTGGTGGTTCCAGGTGTGGAACACCAACCATGGCTTTGCTGAGCTGGTTCCAGGTGTGGAACACAAACCATGGCTTTGCTGAGCTGGTTCCAGGTGTGGAACACAAACCATGGCTTTGCTGAGCTGGTTCCAGGTGTGGAACACAAACCATGGCTTTGCTGAGCTGGTTCCAGGTGTGGAACACAAACCATGGCTTTGCTGAGCTGGTTCCAGGTGTGGAACACAAACCATGGCTTTGCTGAGCTGGTTCCAGGTGTGGAACACAAACCATGGCTTTGCTGAGCTGGTTCCAGGTGTGGAACACCAACCATGGCTGTTTCCCTTGAGGACAGGCTGGTTCCAGCCCAGCAGGACCCTGAGCAGGCTCGTGACACACAGAGGAGGGGCAGGACCATGGCATGAGCAGGGCAGGGTGGGCTCACCCAGGGGCTCAGCTCACTGCCACTACAACTGAAATAAAGCCTTGATGGGAAGGGCCACCTGTGGCTCCATGTGCAGAGCCAGTACCCTCACCAGGGGATTGTTATTTCAACACCTGTCCGCTGGACGTGGTGGTTTTATTAATAGAAAGGATCACACACAGCCTGAGGTAAATTAAAATTCCAGTTCTGCTATGCCGTGTCATTGAAGAATATGCCAGGCTGTTGTTTGATTTGGTTTCTAGCAAAGCAGGCTAACAAACTCCCTTCCAAGCCATTAATTCAGATATGCAATAAGCCTAACACAACTGCACTGGCTCATTAAAGCAATTTGAGGTAACCTGAACTCATTAGAGCAGCCACCATCTATCCCCTGTGACTGCAGCCTTGTTTTCAGACAGCATCAGAAATGACCTGCTGGGCCAAATGTCCCTTCTGTCTCAGGAAAACTTCAGGGAAACAGCAAATTGAAAACCTTGATTTGCTCAGGATTTGAAATTCATTCAAATGCAAGAATATGATAACATTTGGAGTATCTTTTATCATCCAGAAAAGGATTATTTAACTAGATGAAGGGAAATTCTTCAGTAAAGACAGTACCACGATGGTAGTCATGCAGGACACCAGTTTGCAGATAAAACTGATAAGCTTCCTGCTGTATCTGTGGGAAAGGACACTTTAACCATTCAGGAAAGCAAATACAGGAAGGACAAATTATGAGTGTGCCATAGCTGAAATAATAACAACCAACCTGTGACCTTGGTACACAGCCCAGGCTGCCATCAGTGTACAAAGCAGCTGCAGAGATCTGCTGCCCACACTTAGGGAAAAACCATAAAAATCCTCCTGTGCTTAATAAAAAAGGACACCAGAAGGAAGGTACAAAGGCAACTGAGGCAGCACTTAGCCTTTAAGCAGGGACATTTACAGGGGTATCAAGCTCAGGATAATTAAGCCTGGCCCTTGAACTACATCAACCCATTTAGTAGCTGGAGGTGAAGCACAAAATCCTTGAGTGAGACTAATTTGGAGTCCTCCAGCAGAGGAATTAAGCAGCTTAATACAAAGCACCTTCTGTGGACTTAGCACACTTAAAGAAAGACTTGTTCACATAATAAAAGGGAGACAGGCACACAGCAGACTTTGACCCTCTGCTACCCAGTAAAATCAACTGCCTAACAACAACAACAACAACAAAATCCTCTCTGTGCACGTTTGCTGTTTCCTAAACAAAAATGTGTTTCTTCCAAGTCAGGTTGCCAGCCAGCAGTGCACGGTGGAACCTGCACTGGCAGCACTCCCAGCAGGCTGCTGCCCTCCTGCCAGCCCTGTCCGAGTGACCTCTGAGCTCCCAGCGCAGGGAGGAGTTTGTTAAACTGGATGGATTGGTTTGGTGGTTTATTTTCATTTCAAGCCACTATCTCTCACACACCCAAGCCTCCAGAGCTGGGAGAAGCACCTGGAATGTGCAAGAAGGGTTCTGGGACTGGAAGCAGAGTTTTCCTACCCTCAGTGTCTCTCATTTGAGCTACAAAATCTCACTTTAGCTGGAAGGGACAACACGTCCTGAGTCCTCCCTGTGGGCTGGCCCAGCTCAGGCTCATCTCTGCTCCCCCTCCCTCCCTCCCCAGGGCAGATCCTTCCCTGTATCCATGGAAAGGAGCTGGCTTTCACTGGGACTGCTCAGAGGGGAGTAAGGAGAACTTCATCCAGTAACTTTCTTTCTGAAAACACTTCTGAAGTTCTTCCTCAATTCTTTTTCAGAAGGCCTCCTGAGAAACCTCCTAAATAATTAACATCTCTTTCTCATTTTGCTACCGTAATGTGAATACCTAATCTATTCCTTAGTAACTGCTGTACTACAAGAGAACAAGAGCTGCAGTGGGGCTCCAGAGAGAATCTCCTTCCTCTGAGTCACCTGCACAGCCCCTGGGGTGGCTCAATTCCCACCACCAGAACCCACCAAGGCTCTGCAGCTTGGGGAACACAGGATGGCCCGAGGTGATGCTGACAGCAGGGAGCTCCCAGCCAGAACAACCCTCAGCCCCTCCTGAGAGCCTTCCAGCCTGGAGCTGAGCCCACGGACCAGGGGAGCAAAGGGCACAGAGCTCCCCAAGCACAGCTCTCAACATGACTCCTTCCAAGGAAGCTGTGTTGTCTGGGAGACTATCAAGTGTTTGCTGTAGAACTGCACCAGACACAGGCTCTGAAACTGCCTGTGTCCTTCTCAAAACCCACCTTCCCCTCAATAAATGCTCTGTTATCAAAGTCAAGAGATTTTCTTTTGATTTTTCTAAAAAACCAGCATGCTCCTATTTGGTGCCAAATTTCAGTTCTAATTTTTAAAGATTTTCCTGTCTCTGTCAGAATTGTGACCACATCTCAGTTTCATTTTCCTTCCACTTTCTATCTGGCCAAAAAAATCCACATAATTTAAGTTTGTTAACATTTCCTGTTTTCCTTCCGTATACAGAGAGATTTTAGGCATAAAAACATGGAAATGAATAAATCAAGAGGAGGACAGTGAAGGCACACAATTATACAGTATTTTAGTTAACCTTCAGCCTTATTTCAGCGAAACAAATGAAGAAACTCCTCCAGTCTCGGCAGAAATTTAGAAAAGAGCAAGCAGAATAAGAGCTGGGGGTATTTTAGCGCTCCAGGCTTGGAATTTGATCAATGAGCTACCTCTAGGAGTGTCCAAGGAGCCCCAAAGCCCAGATTTACCCACACTCTGAGGGGATGGATGGGTCTGCTCTGCCCTGGGTTTTCCAGGAGCCCCACTGCAGGAGCCAGCCTGAGGGAGGGAATGTGCATTTTCCATCACTGCTATTCTTTCTCTCTTATGCATCCTAGTTTGTCTCCAAGGAAGGGGGACAGACCTGTAATAGCAGCTCTGAAACATCTTAGCTCCCCCTGGGTGTTCCTTCTCCCTGCCCCACGCCACTGAAGATGGAGCTGAAGCTCAAGGTGGATGATGTTCCTTCCCTGAACAGTGGGACTCCTCTTCCCACCTCCCTCTCTCCATTTCTAGCTCCTCATCTCAGCACCACCAGCACCTGCCTGAGCATTCACAAGGTATCAGCACGATAAAGCACAAAGCTGAAAGTCATCATGGTGAAGGACTGATGGCAGGCAGGGTGTTTTTAAAAGGATGGGTTACAATCAAGCCAATCAGCCTCCAAACTACTCTAGAGAGAAGCACTCCACTTCTGACATCAGGAGGAATTTTCCCCACCTACACTGTCATCCCTGAGGGTGAAGGAGACTCTTGGAAAAATGGAACAGAGTGTTCAAAACAGCAGCAGATCACATGCAGTACAGCCATGCCTCCAAACTCATCCGAAGGTCACCGAGCCTGCACACTGGGAGCTGGGATCTATTTAAATACTGCCACTGTGAAGTGGATATATCCTCATTTCGACCAAAAGGCGCTTCAAACACGGCAGCCTCGCTCGTCAAGCTGTGGAATGTGCTCCAGCCTCACTCCTAGTGAGAATGAAGGAATTAGCACTGCCCTGAACCACCCACCACAGACAGAGCCCCACTGGACTCCTGAGAGGCTGATTACAGCGTCACACTCATTAGGTCAGAAGGAAACACATTTGGTTGGAATCTAGCATTCTCTGCAACTGAGAAGCTCTAAAAGAAATAGAACAAACCAATTTATATGTTTAAAAAGTGAAATAAAGGCCTGTAATCATCAGGGTTCTAATGACCTCTATCGAATTACTGTCCCACAGTAAGGATTACAGCAGCAGCACCTCCCTGCTCCAGCACAGCCCTGTGGGGGGCACGGAAAGGGCTGAGGGGTCCCAGTGAGGAAATAAGGGAATAGCTGGGAGTCAGGAAGAGATGCTGGCAGAGCCTTGTGGGCACAGGGCAAAGGAAAACAGCTCAGGGAGCACAGAAAAAGCACACACAAAAAGCCTGTCCCAAGAGCCAGGCCAGGGTTTAACCCTGGCACAGGAGGAGGAGGAGAAAAGGCATCACAAGTCCTACCTTGAGCTATGGCCCTCCAGCTTCTCCCCATGCCATCACTGCTGGGCTGGCTGCATCCATGGCACAGCAAACACTGCCCACCCTGCCACCCAAACCGGCGCTCAGGATGCACTCAGGCAGCAACTGCAAAAACCTGGAGCGGGGATGCCCGGGGAGGGTGAACGTGCTCAAGCTCTCGTGCCCCGTGTCCTGCAAACGTGGGGCAGCAGCAGGAGGGGCTCCGGGGTGCAGGGCTGCCCCCACTCTGCTGCCTGGTGAGCTCAGCCCGGCAGATGGAGAGAGCCTCAGCAGGGTGTGATGGAGCCCTGCCTCAGCTCCCTGTGTGAGCACAAGGGTACAAACAGCCTCCTGGGAATTAGCATTTGCATGGTATTTGTGCCCTGCTGGCTTGGGCTCTATTCAGGCTGCTCTAGGCAACATGTCTGTACTTCACTGGACACAGCCTGCCTAATAACCATTACTGTTCCTGGTAATTTTTAATGAGTGGATGCGAGGCAATTGTACTTCCTTCCCCCTTCAGAAAGAATTCATGAAAAAGATCTGTGTAGGAAAAATAGACTCATAATCAGAGAAGCCACATGCCATGATCAGAATTAAAGGAGCCATCTGTTTCTTTACAGTCATGCACATCTCAAACAAAAAGTACACACATGACATATGTCATTACTTCCACTTTCCTGAGAGAAAATATTTGCCATGATTGCCTCCCACAGGAGTGCAGGAAGCTCCACCACCAGCCTGCATGCTGGAGGAACCCTTCCCACTGAAGCCCTCCAAGCAGTGGATTCAGGCTTTATCTCTGCCTCGGCCAACCCAGCAGAGCTTTTCATGCCCCTGTGACTTCTCTGCAAACTTATTTTCAAAAGATCTGCAGCCAGGGCTTGGCTTGCTGCTCCCCAGCACCAAGAGGAGCTGCCCTGCTGAGCTCCACACACACACTTGTGTCTTACCATTTAAAAGTCAATTTAGGGAATTACACTGTTCACTGGATGATATATTTTCATGTCAATATGTTGTAATCTGCAATTTTCTCCCAACTTTCCTCTAATTTCAAGATGCAGTGATAAAAGCAGTGATGGCAGTGCACCAGACACACTCCCCAGCAGCAGCTGCCACAGCCAGGGGTGTGAATATTGCCTCAGTGGCAGCAGCAGCACCCTGCTCTCTGTCCTTTGCTCCTCACCCCTCCCTCGTGGCCAGCTGAGCCATCAGCTGGAGGTGACACTGCAGGCAACACACCTGCACCACCAGCACAGGCTATCCCCTGCTGGAGCCACCTCAGTGAGCTGCAGGCCCAGGTACCTGTTCATAAAGCCTTGGGAGCATCCCCTGTGCTCACCCCAGGACACAAGGACAGCGTGGACAGCACAGCTCCTTGGTGCTCCCTGCTGCTGGCAGTGCTGGCACTGCCGCTCCTGTGCCAGGCTCCCTGCACACCACCTCTGGGTGCATCCACCTCAGCCCAAAACGTGAATGTCTGCACTGCTCTCAGAAGCTTCTCTGCTCTCTGGTCTGCTCAGAGAGCACCTAGTCAGAAGGCAAGCAGGATCTGTAGGACAGCTGAAATTATCAGATTTCTTTAATCCCAGCAATAGCTGAGCTCTTGCTGTGCAGGCACAGAATGACAGCTGCTCCCCCCAGAGCTGCCCTGCCAGAGCTGCCCTGAGCTCTGGCACTGCCCTGGGAGCCACCAGGAGAGGAGGTGCCACCCTGGCCCTGGGACACGGCTGGCAGTGCCCTGCTCCCCTGCCCAGCCCTGCCCAACACACCAGCCCTAAACCACAGGGAACAGACCAGTGACAAATGTTCTGGAAAAAGCCTCTCCTGAAACGTGGTGAAATTCTTCCACCTAAGACATCTCCTCCTCTTTTCCCTGCCTTGCCTCAGCTCAAACACTGAGCAGTTCAAGGCTACCTACTGTGCCCTGAGACACTGTGAGAGGATTTCTTTAGAAAAATCAAAGAGTAGCTTAATTTAAGTTTGTCTGACCTGGGTTGTTACCCTTGCTTTCAGTTATGGAAAACCTTTAAATAGGAACAGCAAAAAAAAAAAAAAAAAAGAAAAAAGGAAAGTAAAAGTTGTCTCTGGTTCTTCAGCTTTTCTCTCTGCAGGCCTGAATGTTTTTGCTGTAAGGGGCTCATCAGAGGCCAGCAGAAAAGCTCTGCAGTTCAAACAGTGGCAGCTCTGCAGGGGGATGTCTCCCTCACCCAGCTGCTCCCCCTGCAGATCACCACTCCTGTGCAGACACGTATTTCATCACTGGACACGCTCTGTGACCCTGAGACGTTCTGTAAATTCTGTCAGCTCCGTGGAAAGCCCTGTCTGAGCCACGTCCATCCATACTCTGCTCCTGTGACATCCTGCATCCCTGTGCAGGACTGCCCACCCATGGCAACCACTCCTCTGCTTTGATCACCTACGGAATGCATAATGATCCAGATGTTACGATGAGGAAAATGAAACACTTTATATCCTTTATTCAAACACTGTATATCCTTAATTAACACTGCACATTCTTACAGTATGTTTTTAAGTCCTGCAAACATACACAGAGACACATATATATAGTGTATCTATTTTTTATCCAGCCTTCTAAACACAAACTTGTAACCAAAGGTTTGCACTGGGGCCACAATCAATTCCAGATTTGTGTTTCAGAGGCACGAAGTCAGGACAGACTCCACAATCCCCACCCTCTTCCCTTCCACAACCACATTCCTGAACAGCTATGTACACCGACACCTTATTTAAAAAACAACTGAGTTAAGCATCTGCTGAAGAAGAGGGCAAGGTGTGATTGAGATTTATTGGTGTTTCAGCTGTCCTTCTGCACTGGCACATCATTCTGCCTTCTAACAATTACACCCTACTGCAGGGTACACAGACAAATAAAAAATCCTGGAAATGCCTCAGGACCCGGCTGTGGGTGACAGCTGTGTGTGCTGCACTGTCACCTCCCCAGTGCCACCTGGGCAGCGCAGCCTGGCTCCTCCTGGGCACACCAGGAACATCCTCACAGCAGCAGCAGCCGTGCTCAGGCTTGTCCTGGTGGTTGACTCTGCTCCACTCGGAGAGCCTCCCTGACCAAGCACTTTTACCAGCCAGCAGCTCCCCACAGCTCCAGCTAATAAATGCTAGATATTATTTCTTTTTATTTCACTTCTTCTAGCAATAGTAGAGGCTATTTTGAGACTTGGGAGGAAGAGAGCAATCATCCAGAGGAGCGTCAGTAAACCGAGCTCAGCCAAGGAAACCAGCAATATTTCAGGAAGGCTCTTTCTGGATCCTTCCACGGCTTCTTGCCCGACAAAGCCTGGCTCAGAGGAGGCACAAGCACACAGCCAGGGAAGGCACTGGCACTCGCTGCTTACGCACGCCAGGAAATTCTCCTTTAACGCCCTCTGTTCAGGGGGAAGAAATCATCCAACAGCAGAGTTTTTATCACAAACCCGGAGCACCTAGAGCACAAAAGCCAAGCAGCCTGGAGCTGCTCACTGAGCCAGGCTGACAAGGGACAAGGGGCTGGCAGGGGAACCAGCGCACAGGTTGCTCCCTGCACCTCACCTGAGGACATGACAAAGCCAGAGCTGCAGCTCAGGGCAATGGACACACAGAACCAACATCCAGAGGGATGGCAGGAGGGGCCTGGCAGGGAGAGGCTCGGCTCTGCTCTGGGCTGCAGCGCTCGGCTCCATGTCAGCTGGAGGGGAATGCTTCAGCATGGGCATCTGTTTATCTTAAAGACGTCGAACCATCAGCCAATTTTACAAAACAAAAAGCACTCTGAATGGAGAGTACTTCAGGCTAACCAACATGCTGCAAGGTTTCTTCTGGCTAATTAAAAAAGTTCTTCATAAACGTTTGTCTCTTTGCATGTCTAATTTGGTTTCAGGTCTTAAAGCAGGATTTCAAAAAAAAAAAAAAAAAAAAAAGGCAGCTAGAAGATGCACAAGGAGTTTTGGCAAAATAAAAACTTTTATGCAAAATTGACCTGATTCTGGAAGAAGCAAAATGTGAACACAGCATGGCATAATTGCGTGGATTTGTTATTACAGTCATTCTAGCGACATCTGCTTCTCTCCTTGCCTCACTGATCTGCACATTACAAAAAGCAGACGGCACTAGATGCTGGTCACTCAGGAAGGTCACCCCCTGGCTGTGCCCATGCTTCCACCTTAATTATTTTAGGCTTATTTCTGACATAACAGGAATTTATTACCATACACAGAATAACCATATTCCAAAAAGGATCAATAGCAAAGTTGAAACACTTCTAAAACGGGACTGAAAGAATAACTTGAAAACAAATATTAGAAGAAGGGTGAATTTTCTGTCCTAACACTCCCAGGTTTTCAACTGGGTGTTCTTTTTCACTGTGATTTATCCCTTGGATTTTGTTTGTTTTTTCCTCATCTCATTTTCATGCATCACTGTACCACATTCACGAACAAGGTTTGATGGCCCTGCTCCTGCTGGAAGGGTGTTCCAGGGTGTCCTGCTCAGAAACCCAAGCACTACACAGAGAATACAGAAATCACCAGAGTATCATAAGCAGAAGGGTTATTATTACTTGCTCATGAATTTGCTCTTTTACTTATAATTAGACTGATCCTGCAGTTAGGCAGGCAGCAGTCAAACCTTATCAATAAGTCTGCACAAAAAGCAACTGAATTGGGCCAAATAAAACAAAAAAGGGTAAAAAAATTGCATTAAATATGTGCTATCATAATTAAAGAGTGAAAGATACCATGGCAAAATTCTCCTCTCTGACCTATGTGATGAAGGCACGGGGTGTACCTGTACTGTAATTTCTGAACTGGGGATATAAATGGCACTGCCAGTGACTTTCATGGATCTCCCCTGTGCAAATAAAACCCAGAAAACCAAAATGGCAATGACAGAGCTGTAAAGGAAGAGAAAATTTTCACCGCAGCTGGAAGAGCAATGCAGAGGTAAGACATAAATAAAATAACAAATGAAGCTGCATGGCACACGGCTGAGATAAAAACCAGAACTGCCAAAGAGATCCTCACAGTCTGGGATGGGCTGCAGGAGGGGCTGCTCAGTCCAGCAGGACTCTCTGGGGTTGGGCAGCCCAGCCCTGCTCCTGCACACCATTCTCACTCTGAGAACCCAACACAGCCCCTGCCCCAAAACTCAACAAAGATCCTGCCCCAAAACCTGAACCCAACAAAGATCCGGCCATAAAACCTGAACCCAACAAAGCTCCTGCCTCAAAACCTGAACCCAACAAAGCTCCTGCCCCAAAACCTGAACCCAACACAGCCCCTGACCCAAAACCCGAACCCAACAAAGCTCCTGCCCCAAAACCCAAACCTAACAAAGCTCCTGCCCCAAAACCCAAACCCAACAAAACTCCTGCCCCAAAACCTGAACCCAACAAAGCTCCTGCCCCAAAACTCAACAAAGCTCCTGCCCCAAAACCTGAACCCAACACAGCCCCTGACCCAAAACCCGAACCCAACAAAGCTCCTGCCCCAAAATTCAAACCCAACAAAGCTCCTGCCCCAAAAGCCCTGCACAGCCTGCCCCCTCCTGCACCCACCATTAGGAAGCAGAAAATTATTCCTACTCTACTGAAAGAAAACACTATGAATTGATTCTGAATAGACACAATGTGGAAATTGCAATTACAGCAACTCCAGCTGCCGAGACAGACTGTGAGCAGCAGCCATGGACTCTACACTGCACTTGAGCAGCACTTTCCAGAATTCCCCAAGAACACTGACAAACACAGACAGTCCTGCTGTGAGACTGAAGTATGTTTTCCTAAAAATATCTTCTTGTTTTCATTTCTTATTGCCTTTTCTAGATATTTTTTTTACACTCCATGCATTAATTGGAATAATACGAAGTCTAAATATGCTATGTGCCTGCCACCACAATTACAGTGCTGAGACCCACAGTAAATCTTTAATGCAAATGCATTTATTGCAATATCTGGAAGTACCGTAAGATATGCAGTAAGTTAAAAATGTCACACGGGACAGTCGTAGAGCAACAGAAAGGTTTGGGTTGGAAGGGACCTTTAAAGATCATCTAGACCAGCCCCCAAAAGCCCTACAGCTGTTTCAGTCTTGAAATCTGGCAAGAGGAAGGTGGAAGAGGAGAATGCCATTTTCAGTAGGAATTAAAAGGATTACATTGTTTGGAATGATTTTTCCACTTGCATTGAAACATCAATCACAGCTCCCACTCCCAAACTCTCTCATCACTGTTGATACACTGTTTGCAAAACAGCCAAAAGCAGAAGGTTTCTTTTCTTTTCCAAGTGTATGACTCCTGCTGTTCTGTTGGGATTTTTTTCCCTCCCCCTCAAGATGGCCATAAAAAAGAACAATACATTTTATCATTAGATACAAACCCAAGTCTCACACATTTATTGGTTTCTTTTAAGAGCCATTAGGTAAAACTTACAGAACAGGAAAGAAGCCCCAGTTGAAGTCCCATCAAAGTGAACTCACACTTCAGTCAGTTAATTAAATAATCCTTGCCAACCTGAGGGCTCCCAATCCTGTCACAACAGTCCACAAGCACTGATGGTAATAAAATATTAGTTCTGAACTGCTCTCATTAATGTTAAGCTGAACCAAACCACAAAGTTCAAACTTTGCTTAACCGGAATTAAAAAAAGTGTGAGCATCTTTAAATGGCACAGGCATTGATCTTTGTGTTCAATACTTCTTTTATTTGAGGACATTTAAAAGTGTAAGGCAACAGAAGCCTCTCCAGCGAGAAATGCAGGCTGTTACTACAGAAGACATGAAAACCTGTCTGGTTTTCACATGCTTCACTGAGAAAGTGCCAGAGGTAATGAAGACCCATTGCACAACCCCAACTGCCACCGAAAGAGAGCCAGCTTTGAAAGGGCTCTATTTTTAGAGGGATGCTAAAGGTCAGCCAGCTGAGGCCTTTAGTCATGCAATGTCATCCCCACGCTAAGCCTGAAGATGCTTTTGAACAAGGCATTTGCTATACAGTAAATGGCAGATTTTTTTCCAAGACATTACTGATTTGCAAGTTCACCTTCAGCAAACAGTGCCAAAAGTGCTCTCAGGAAAAAGAAATGGCACAATTACAACTTGAGCAGGAGACAGAAAATGTCTGTAAAAATATAATGAGAGCTTCTGGAATGCTGCTATGATCCTGCTCCCATGAGAACAGCAATAATCAGAGGATCATATTTTTAGGAAAATATGCAACATTTCAAGTTCCTGAAGAGCCACTGAAATGTCCTGTGGTCTGCAGGAAGCCACAGAACTCGGGCAAAAAACCACCTTCTGCGTGTGGGCCATGCTAGAGCCTGACTGCACACATGCACCTACAAATCCCCCTCCTGGACAGGGGACCCTAAAGTGCCACAGGGCTGGGCCCAGGAGCTGCTGTGGGGACACTCAGCACAGCCCCAGGGCTGTCCTGGCTCTCCCAGTGCAGGGAATGCCCTCCTGCAGCCTGGGGCTGCCTGAGAGCCCGGCAGAAGGGCTGGCAGCAGGCAGAGCTGCGCCGAGCACAGCCCGGGCAGAAGGGCACAGGGACCACCAGAACCCCGTGGGGCTCTGGGCTGAGCAGCCCCAGGGCTGAGAGAGCAGAGGACTGCAGCTGCAGAGAGCTTCAGAGAGCTGCAGAGAGCACCCACGCAGAGGAGCCAGCAGGGCCAGGGCCAGGGGCCAGGACAGGGCCAGGGCCAGGGGCCAGGACATTGCCAGTGCCAAGGGCCAGCATGGCCAGTGCCAAGGGCCAGCATGGCCAGTGCCAGGGGCCAGCATGGCCAGTGCCAAGGGCCAGGACAGGGCAGTGCCAAGGGCCAGGACAGGGCAGTGCCAGGGGCCAGCATGGCCAGTGCCAGCGGCCAGGCATGGCAGGCAGATGTGGAGGCACAGCTGGCAGCAGCCAGCAGTCTGTGCCAGCAGCAGACAGGGGCTTGCTGCAGCACTGTGCCAACCACGGCTGCTCTGTCTGTGCAGCCTGATCTTCCACAGCTGGGCACAGCTGCTCCTCCGTGCCCTGGGCACAGCAGTCAGGCCCCAAGGTCTGCATGCATTATTTAACCCCTCTGCACCTGCCAACAGAGGTTTTCTCCCATCTGTGAAGTCCCACTTCAGCTCTTCTGTCTGAGGTTTCACCTGTGATGTCTGAGTCGAAATTAAGGCACTTTCACCTTCCCCAGCTGGGATTGCTTGGCAGCTCACAGAACCACACGAAGAGCCCTCTCCCTTCAGCAGGTAAGTGTGAGCCCTCTCTGCCAGCCCTCAGCCACCAGCCCGGCTCTGTTCTGGATGCAGTTTGCCACACAAAACAAATCAATCTCAGGTATTCCCAGGGCCAGGATCTGCCTGTGGCTGAGCAGGGAACGGTGGCAGTGCTAGCAGTGGGTGAGATGAACAGCAGCACAGAAGGTCACTCCTGACACACACCTGTGAACTCACAGAGAAAATCACTGCCTGCAGTGCAAGCCAAGGCACTTCTGCAGATCCTCGTACACTAATGGTACCAAAGAACGGCAGGGAAGGAATTCATGTTTCAATTTGCAAACTAAACTTGTACAGCAAACTTGTAGAGAATCAGAACATCATGAATTTTGACAGCTTTGTCAAAAGGAAGAAAAAAGCAGCAGAAAAAAAGGATTGGAAGAAAGAACACAAGAAGGAAAGACTGACCCTGCTGGTCCAGGAGCCTTTCCAGCTGGAACTTCACCAGCACTGCTGGCACGGGCAGAGCAGGGTCCAACCAATTCTTGTTGCTTTCAGAGTCCATACACCTAACAGGAGAAGAACTGCAGTCCTTGAGGATGCCAGAAGTGACTCTGAACGGCAGCAGAAAGGAGGCAGCCTGATCTGGTCTGTGTAGGGCAGGAAGACAAACAACACAGGCAGCAGATCTACAGCACGTTCTGCCCTCTGCTCTGCTTTCCAAGACCTTCTCTGCCCAAGAATAAAACCCTCAGCCTACTTAGGAACTGCTCTCACAAACTGCTCAAGCTCTGTAGTGCAGAAAGCAGGGCCAATGAACTGCAGTGAATCTGAAATGCTTTTAGTGGCACTGGAAAGGAAAAGCAGTGCTTTGCCTGTACTCTCTTCTTAGCAAGACAGGGAAAGGGAAAAAACTAAAGAGGTGCCTTGTTGTACAGCACTGTTTGCTTCACTGTTATTTTTATTATTTGTTATTGCCTAGGGCATGAGTTTACATGAAGTGAAGAAGTGGAGGAACAAGGCACCATTTTTATTCTTTATCTCCTACGCTCCCGTAAGTTACAGTCACTGATGTTGCACAACTTTTGTCCCCATAATTTTCAGGATGGACTTTCCTGCTTCTCTATCACACTATGTTCTGTTTCATCAGAAGCCGAGCAGCAATTTCCTCCGTAGCTCAGATCACAGACATAAAAATGTGCACCACTATCAGGATGATTTACAGAAGGCACAGGTCCTCTGCATCCTCCACACAGACACTGGCCTCCTTGTCTCCTCTTTTATGACAGGTAGCAAATGAAGTAATGAAGTAGAAATGAAGTAATAAAATAAAGATAAATCATTCATCTTGGGAAAGTCTGCATCAGACCAATTAAAGTAATGCCTCAGACACACTGCCATAACATATCCTACCTATGGGAAGAGACGCTAGCAGGAGCAAGCCCTGCAATTACTATTTTCTCCAATTATATCCTCGGAGATTTCTAGATCCAACATAATAAAAGATTAACAAATTAAAATATATTTAAACACTGAATCTTTATCTTTTTTCCAGTAAGCTGTTAAAGGCAGTGATAGTGACACATCTCTGCCTGGAGAGGAAGCTTGCACCTGTCAAGACCAAGAGCAGCTGCAGCCAGGATCACTGAGGATGAGGAGGGTCTGCAGGCCTGACCACACAGCTGCAGCCCCCAGCAGCCCAGCACTGCCCTGGCAGGCAAGGAGCATGCTGCAGCAGGGACAAGGCTGGCTCCTGCACTGCCACGGGCACCAGAGCTGCAGCAGCTCCTGCCCAGCTCGCTCCCACGCTGTGCTCCATGCCAGGGGGCCAGGAGCACCCCCTCCCCGCCCAGATGGGGCAGAACCCCTGGGCACTGCACCCTGGCACCCAGGGCTCAGGATGGCACACCACCATCACAGCACAGAGAGCTAAACACAGCAAAAATGGTGCAAATAGCCAGCCCTCCTCGGGGTGAAACCTGCACCCACACGGGGCAGAACCCCTGGGCACTGCACCCTGGCACCCAGGGCTCAGCATGGCACACCCCATCACAGCATGCAGAAGCACACACAGCCAAGGGGATGGAATACCAGCCCTGCCCAGGTGAGAGCTCCTCCCTGCCCTGCTCTGTGCCACGCTCCCAGCAGCAGTTCCCCTGCAGTGCATCCCAGGCACAGAAAGCTTCCCTGCCAGGGGGGTTTCCTGAGGCTCCTCTGCTGCACAGGAGCACCTCCACTGCAGCCAGCTGTGGAACACACAGGGCATGGTCTCAGGCAAGCCAAGCCCAGCAGGTTTCACTCAGCCCTGCACTCAGAGTGCCCTGCTAGGCCTGTCAATGTTCTGGCTGCATTTCAGAGCCACGTCTGCCCCCAGCCACAGGGGTTTGGGCACCTGCTACCAGATTGCCTCTGGGCAGTCAGTCCTGTGCTCCCTGCTCTGTGGACCCTCCCATGGGTCTACAAATCAATCCAAATCTGGTCTAGAATTTTATTCTCTCATCTAGAGTCCTAGTCCAAGAATAGCACCCATTCCCTCCCCATCTGTTGATTTTCAAACGATTTCATAGCACTGGTATCTAATTAGAGTCTATCACTGCCTGTTACAATCACAAATCATTTACTCACTGGATGACCCATGGAAGCCCTTTTCATACTCCAAAGAAAATCTCCATCAATACTATACTCAAGATTTCAAAGATCCAGCAGAAAGACTGAAGAAAATAGGTTTTGGGCTTTTTTAGCTTATCACTTCTGACCACTTCAGAGGTTTACAACAAAATTCAGTGTCAAAAGCAATGAACATGAGTTGAACATTGGTGAGACTGCAAACCACAGAAAATGCAGTGTGACAGAGTTAACTGAAGCATGATCACACAGGCTATCAGACAAATCTGGATCACTTGAACGGACTGGCACGGCTTAAAGGGGTTTTTCTTTCATTTATAATTAACCACTGGCTGTCACATCCCTGCATCCACACAGGATGGCAGGGAGGGGTTACACAGAGAGCTCAGCGCAGGACACAGCCTGCGAGCCAGCCAAGGTGGGAAGGGAAGCACCAGAAGGATCTGTGTGTGTGCACCAGAGGGATCTGTGTGTGTGCACCAGAGGGATCTCTGTGTGTGCACCAGAGGGATGCTCTGTGTGTGTGCACCACAGGGATGCTGTGTGTGTGCACCAGAGGGATCTGTGTGTGTGCACCAGAGGGATCTGTGTGTGTGCACCAGAGGGATGCTCTGTGTGTGTGCACCAGAGGGATCTGTGTGTGTGTGCACCAGAGGGATCTGTGTGTGTGCACCAGAGGGATCTGTGTGTGTGTGCACCAGAGGGATCTGTGTGTGCACCAGAGGGATCTGTGTGTGCACCAGAGGGATCTGTGTGTGCACCAGAGGGATCTGTGTGTGTGTGCACCAGAGGGATCTGGGTGTGTGTGCACCAGAGGGATGCTCTGTGTGTGTGCACCAGAGGGATGCTCTGTGTGTGTGCACCACAGGGATGCTGTGTGTGTGCACCAGAGGGATCTGTGTGTGTGTGCACCAGAGGGATCTGTGTGTGTGCACCAGAGGGATCTGTGTGTGTGCACCAGAGGGATCTGTGTGTGTGTGCACCACAGGGATGCTCTGTGTGTGTGCACCAGAGGGATCTGTGTGTGTGTGCACCAGAGGGATGCTCTGTGTGTGCACCAGAGGGATGCTCTGTGTGTGTGCACCAGAGGGATCCTCTGTGTGTGTGCACCAGAGGGATGCTGTGTGTGTGTGCACCAGAGGGATGCTGTGTGTGTGTGCACCAGAGGGATGCTGTGTGTGTGTGCACCAGAGGGATGCTCTGTGTGTGTGCACCAGAGGGATCTGTGTGTGTGCACCAGAGGGATCTGTGTGTGTGTGCACCAGAGGGATCTGTGTGTGTGCACCAGAGGAATGCTGTGTGTGTGCACCAGAGGAATGCTGTGTGTGTGTGCACCAGAGGGATCCTCTGTGTGTGTGCACCAGAGGGATGCTCTGTGTGTGCACCAGAGGGATGCCCAGCTCAACCCCGAGCAGAGGGAGAATCATTCACCTCAAACAAGGCAGCAGCTCCATCGCTGCCCTGGTGCCTCCCCCTGCTGCAGAAACCTTCCTTGGGCTTTGGGAGCACAGGGAGGGCTGGCCAGTGCACTCTGCCCTCTGCCATGGGCTACAGAGATGAACTGCTGCTAGGAAGAGGTTACTGGACAGAGGTCAGTAAGGGTCCTAAAAAGCAACAGATGTTGCAGAGCGTGGTCTGTGTGATTTGAGGAAGCTTTCCCACAAAGCTCTCCAGGATGAAAAACTTGTCATGCTGGCAGCAATGCTCAAAATGGAAACTGCATTAGGAAGTACAACAATAAACTCCAGTTTAAACAAGGAACAAACCAATTTAAGCAAATTAAATATTGCCCATTGTACTGTACAAATATCTGCTTCTGCCAGTAAATATCCTCAGAGTGCTTTTAGGGAATGCAGGGTGGCTGGGGCTGCTGCAGTGCCACTGCTGTGGGCCTGTCCCTGCAGCTGTGGCAGAAGAGGGCACACAGCTCCAGGAGCACAGGGCAGCCTCACTGCAGCCCTGCCTTGCTCCCAGCAGCTCTCAGGCACTGCCAGTGCTGCACGAGGTGCCAGCCCCAGACACCACCAGCCACTGGGCTGAGTATCTGAGCTGCAATAAAGAGATTTGAAGAAAGGCTTTCTTTACTGACAACCTGCTTTATTTTTGCCAGCAGGCATGAATCAAAACAGGATCACGGTACCCCAGCCTGACTTCAAAAGATACGAACGTTTAATTCTTTGCAGCTTTTGCTTCCCTGTCCATTGCTCTGCAAACACACCCACAGGCCCCCAGATCTCTGCCATGGCTAATTTAACGCTCCTGGTTTAAAGATGCCAATACTCTCTGCAGGGCTCGTGGCACACAGGAGGCTGGGCTGGCCCAGGAGCTGCAGGATGAGATGCTCTCCCAGCCAGAGCTGGGTTCAGAGCTCAGGGGCTGCCAGCACACACTCCCCTCTCAGTGCCACAGCACAGGCCTAGAGATCAGGTCTGGAATGTGATGGTGCAAGTGAGGCACTTGGTAAATGGCTCAGCGTCTGCACACCAGCAGGCCCCCCATGAACCAGCTCAGCACATCATCTCTGTGAAGATCATGGATCTTCCCCTCCAACCGACTGAGTGTAACTCCTGCAGCTTGTCCCACCCCGCTGCAGCCTGGGGCCAGCCCTGCCAGGTGCCAGAGCCCTTGCCCCACTGACATCCACGGGAAGCAGCACAGCCCAAGCTCCCAAAAGAGCATCCTCAGGCTCGGAGTCTCAAATCCAGACAAGGGGGAAATGGTTTCATTTGTGAATGGCCCAACAGGCTCTGGTTAGCACTGCCTCTGCTGTCCCAGCTCATCTCTGCTCTGGGCCTGGATCACAGCCAGCAGAGCCTCAGTCACTCCTGGCATCAACCCTTGTTCAATTCTGGTGCTTACCAGGGAGCTACACCAGGCAGCACAACCAGCTTCAGCTAAGCTTAGGACAAACACAAAGAAAATTATGAAAAACCTCTCATCCTCCTGCCCCAGCATTTGAAAGTTAACACAGAAGATCAGGTGTTTGTATTACAAAGTTCCTAGAACTTTTATTCCAGTCAAAAAGATGTTCCTTTCTGTCTTGGGATGAAAAGCTACATCTCTACATCCATCACCAGTCTGAAAAGCATAAACCCAAATTTAGTTCAGGTCCAACAAAAGCATCATTTAATTTTGACCCTATTAAAAACAAAACCCAAAACATTTTAAAAAACCCTGCAGGGTTGTTTTGTTTGCTTTAAGCAGACCTGAGATGCAAAGGAGGTTACACTCATCTCTCTCTCACTTAAATTTCACACACATTGTTAGTCTCGTGTGTTTTCCCACGTGTCCCAGGTGCACACTGAAGGCTCCTTTCCCCCAGCCCAGAGTCATGAGCCCAGCCCCAGGTGAGGTGAGGACACCTCCACCCTGCAGGTGTGCCGTGGAGCTCGGGCCCCAGAGCAGGGCAGAGCTTCCCCAGCCTGCGGGTCCCGGCCATGCCCCACGCCGTTTGTACACCCAAGAGAGAAACATTTCTGCCCAGGTTTTCAAATTCCCAGGGAGCAACTGAATGCTGACAAAGCCAAGAAACTCCCTGAGCCCTTCACTCCAACACAGACCGTTTCAAGATGCGTTTTCCCTAATCTAAAGCTCGCCTCTGCCCAGCAGTAACATACCCCAAAACCACAGCTCCTGAGTCTGAATGAACTCAATGAGTTCTCAATTGAGCCGTATAAGATTGCTTTGCTCTCAACTTCCTACACCTAACCTCAGGAAATTCCCACACCAGCTTAACAATAAATTGCCTTCTTTGTCACACATAATGAGAGAACAGCCACAGAGTTAATTCTGCCTTCTCAGCCCACAGCCAATGCCAGCACAGAGAAATGGGGGGCAGCAGCACGCAGGCTGATTTCCACACCACTGGCAGCACTTTAGGTTTCAGCAGAAGCAGCTCAGAGGTTTGGTAAAACGTGATCACCTCGACTGAATGCAGAGTTTCAGAGCTCCTGACTATCTCCAGAGAGCTCAAGGAAAGAGTTACACCATCCCTGCCCCACCGAGGGCTTTGGGAAGAGGAACGGGAGCAGAACACGCTCAGGCAGACTCAAGGAGACAATCTCACAGCTGCCTGTGGAGTGGCACTGACCACCAAGGGCCAGCACCTGCAGGGCTCCAGGATGCTGGGATGCTGCTCCAGGAGCTGCAGGGCCCCAGAGAGCACAACCCCTGTGCCCTGCTGCCCTGCCAGGGCCTGGGAGAGGCACACACACTGGCCTGGGCTGCAAACACAGAATTCCCAACACGCAGCAAACCCAGCAGGTGATGGCACGGTGGCAGACCTGCAAGAGCAAAAGAAGGCTTGGAAAAAGCCTGCAGCAGGAAGTAGCACTTTAAGTAACCAAGCAGCAAAGGATGTGAAAAGCCCTAATCCGTTTGCTTGTTTGAAATATTACTCACTGGATGGCTCATCTCAAAGCACAGCTTTGCAGTTTATCCTCCTCAAATGACTCCCAGATAAAATTAGTCAGGTGATTTGCAGGATATATTGATTAGAGAGGATTTAGCTAAGGAACATAAAAAACATCCAGCTTTATCATTCAGTGAGAACCAAAGAGAAGAAAGAAAGCCTGCAAGCTATTATCACTGTGTATAAATTAGGCTGTATTAATGAATTAACTAACTACGTAGAAAATGCTAGATAACAGTTAAAAGAATGGCATTTCTCTCTGAAAAAAGAGTAGGTCTCAGAAAAAAGCAATGCAAATACAAATAAAATAGGTCTTCACCGTTTGCTAGGTTTTTTTCTAGTGTCTGTAACAGCCTGAACTTTCACCTGAACATTCCTGAAAAACTCTGAGATGCTTGGTTTTCTCTTCCAGCTCACAACTTTTTCTACCTTTACAAAAAAACATCCTCAGGTTGCCTCTATTAAATCCCAGCTGACATGAACTACCCAGACTTTCCCCAGTGAGCACTGATTTTCTTCAGGATTAACTCTGAAGTGGCAAAATACAAAATATCCTGATTGTGCTACGTAGAGACTGAAAAATCTGGGATTCTTCTGACAGGGGGAAACAGAAAAGGGCATTTCTGACTCAGAACTGGGCACCCTCAGTGCCCCAGCTGGGAGGGGGCTGTCCTGAGGCTCCAGCTTTGCAGGAGACCTTCAGAGGAGTGTCCTGCAATGGCCTGACAGATGGTTTCTTTACCTGCAGGCTCAGGTGTCCTGGGTGTCTGGGAGAGCATCTGCAGGCTGCACAAAGATGCACCAACTCCAGCACAGTGGTGAGAGCAGCACAGCTCCCTGAGGAGGGGGGTCAGGCTCAAACCCACATGCCCCACGACCACAGAAAGCTTTGTGGAACTGCCCCGAGTGCCTGCCCTGCAAGAAAAGGAGCAGCCTCCTGGAAGTTATTAAATACCCACAAACGCTCGTGGCACTGCCAGTGAGGCACCCAGCAGCATCCAGGGCAGCTCCCAGCCTGAGCCTGGCAGCACTAACGGGATCATTTCATGGGCAACGCCTGCTTCCCCCACTCCCCCTCCCTGACACTGCCCCACTGTCCCAGGAGGGCTCCAGGGAGAGCCCCAGGGCTGCAGGGGGGGAGCAGGAGAGGGGTACAGCCCAGGCCAGCTGGACACCCCCAGGGGAGGTGCTGCTACACCTATGGCACCCATCTCCCTGCCTGGGACACGCACCTGTACCCTGCCTGGGACACTCACCTGTGCCCCTGCCTGGGACACTCACCTGTCCCCCCTGCCTGGACACTCACCTGTGCCCCTGCCTGGACATGCTCCTGTCCCCCTGCCTGGACACTCACCTGTGCCCTGCCTGGACACTCACCTGTCCCCCCTGCCTGGACACTCACCTGTCCCCCTGCCTGGACACTCACCTGTGCCCCTGTCTGGACACTCACCTGCTCACAGCCTGGACACTCACCTGTGCCCTGCCTGGGACACTCACCTGTGCCCCTGCCTGGGACACTCACCTGTCCCCCCTGCCTGGACACTCACTTGCCCCCCTGCCTGGACACTCACCTGTCCCCCCTGCCTGGGACACTCACCTGTGCCCTGCCTGGACACTCACCTGTGCCCCTGCCTGGACACTCACCTGTGCTCCTGCCTGGACACTCACCTGTGCCCCTGCCTGGGACACTCACCTGTGCCCCTGCCTGGACACTCACCTGTCCCCCTGCCTGGGACACTCACCTGTCCCCCCTGCCTGGACACTCACCTGTCCCCCCTGCCTGGGACACTCACCTGCTCACAGCCTGGACACTCACCTGTGCCCCTGCCTGGACATGCTCCTGTCCCCCTGCCTGGACACTCACCTGTGCCCCTGCCTGGGACACTCACCTGTGCCCTGCCTGGACACTCACCTGTCCCCCCTGCCTGGACACTCACCTGTCCCCCCTGCCTGGGACACTCACCTGTGCCCTGCCTGGACACTCACCTGTGCCCTGCCTGGACACTCACCTGTGCTCCTGCCCTGAGCTCTGCCCCCCCCTCATGCCCAGGACGGTGCCAGGGCTCCCTGGGCTGCAGAGGGGCATTCCCAGCTCTCCCCTGGCACTGCCTCATTTCCTTGAGCAATCAGCTGAGCCCACACTGACTCCAGCGCTCAGCAGCCAGATACTTTCCAGGGATGCAGGAGAAATGCATTTAAATTCCCTCAGGCTGCAAAGGGAAATGAGTTCAAATCCACAATCCGAGGTTCATCAGCTCATCCAGGAACCACTGGGAAAAAGTGCTACGTCCCAGATGTGTTCTTGTTTTATGAATCATGATTCTCTAGCAATTAACTCATTTCAAGAGGATAAAGATGCTTCAAAGGTTTTTTATTTTTATTTTTGGTTTGAGTTAAAAATATATATTCTTGTCAGTGAGACATGCTGATAAATTTTCGTTTCAGAGCATATCTATTTTGTTTTTATGTGCTATTTTAGATCAAGCACAGAGCCAAAAAATAAATGCAATTATGTATTCAGCTCTATGCTAAAATTTCATTTAAAGTCAAAACAGAAAGGATTAACAGACAATGACAGGGTAGAGCAGTGAAGTGGCAGATTAAAAGATCCAGGAATTCTGCTTACTGAGCACATTTCTATGTTTTCTCCTTGTCTTACAGCCCTTCCTAAAATTCTCATTATTGGCAAGACAATTCTCGTGAGAACGAGCCCCTTTCTCACTGCTGTGCTGCATTGCTGGGAAGACAAAGACAGCAGCTCGGTTTTCTGTAGGTGAGGCACAAGAAATGAAGGGGAGGCCAGCAGCAGCACAGGCAGCTCCCAGGCACTGCAGGGAGCTCCGAGAGCCCCTGCGAGGGGACAGCCACGGCCAGGGGCCACCACCTTGCAGAGGAACACCTGGGAAAATGTGACATCTTTCTGCACAGAAGATGGACTCACTGTTTTTAACTATGCGATCCCGTTGCCTTTCCTCCACTCGGATTTCGTGGTACCTCAGAGCAGGAACAAAATGTAACCCTCGGGTTTAATTCTACCACGACACAAAATTGTTTCCCATGGAAATTAGTTAAGGTTATAAGTCTTCCTGTCAAAGCAGAACAAAAAAAAAGGGTATTTTTCCTTCAACCTAGAGCCAGTGGCACTCCCATACTCTGGAGTCTGTGGACAGGCCCAAACTCTAACAACTGTACAGGAAAAAATTCTCCTCGTGGCACTGAGAATGTGTAAGTGAAGCAAGCAAGATGTGTGAGCCAACAGAACATCTTCCTTGACCAAAATGACCCCATTTCTGCAGGTTTATGTCTACAGCAGGCTTTCACTGGTTTACCAAAAGAAATGTTCTAGCCTTTAAAAAACCAAAAAACCTCACACATCCCTTGATTCCCACGCCAAGAGCGCTGAAATGAAAATCTCCCTCTTAATCGGTGAAATTGCTGTTCATTAAGATTTCATTAATTTAAGTCAGTCAATTGCTTGTACAAATGTAAAAGCTCGTTGCAGACTTTCTGCATGCTCAGCAATTAGACTTCCATGGCACCTGGCAGCTCCCACCTTGCTCTCAGAGAACAGAGCTGGTTTTATGGCAGCACAGCATGAGGTGTGTAATTACTTCCGAGAAGCCAGCTAAAGCAGTTGGTCCCTTTTACAGTCCAATAACTTTCAATACCAAAACCGCTTTAAAGAAACACTTTAAATGAAATTAAAGAACCAAATTGAGCTTCCATTACTTGAATTCTGTTTAATTGCCATGGATGCTGAAAAGGAACCCGCGCTCCTTTCATTGTGGCATCTCAGGCTGGAAGCAGCACCAAAAGCAGAGCATTGCATTAACCTCACACCCCTGTGGCACTGCAGCCATAATCCCACTCGCACTGAAGGCAACAAGACGCTTGGTTTTAGAAGCAGTTCAGGACTGAAGCCACCTCTCCCCCGCGGGGAAGCTGCCCACTGCTGGTGCAGAAGCAGAGCTCCTGTGCACAGGCTTTGGAATGAACTGCTCTGCTGGACAGCAGCGACAGCCCTGGAGGAAGGGTTTCACAAGCAGGGCACAGCAAGCACGTCTGAGAGAGGATTCCCACATACCCCTAATGCTCCCAGGAAGGATTTCTGTTAGTTACTGGAAGAGCTAGTGGGGCAGTCCATCACTGCTGGCTGTAATGGTCGACACAGCCCCTGCAGTTTCTTTACACAAACACTCTACAAGACGCCTCATTTCTTTCCTTCTCTCCCCTTAAGTCCCTTGACTCACTCACATGAGCACACTTCTACCCTCTCCTTGCTTGTCCAATATAAAAAATAAATTCTAAAGCTAAGGCACTCACTCGTGGGAGTTCCAGAATGCATTGGTGCAGCTCAGTCCATCACTAACATCCCAGAGATACATCAAGTGCTGCACCCATCCACGCTATCCCACCAGCTGCCCTGGTGTCCCACACCCCTCTCCTGTCATCCCCTGCAATCCCTCTGCTCCTTCTCCCTTTGCCAGGCACAGTTATTTACTGCACCCATGTATAATGTGCCAAACCCACGCTGGGCTCTCTCACCACGCCAGGAGAACAAACCCCTTCTTTGCCTTTGACAAGTGGGAAAGTGTAACACAAAAAATACAGCCAGTCTCAGCAAACGGAGTCAGAACAGCGAGCTCCTTCCATCACAACTCTTATCTCAATGAGTTTATCTTTAATCCTACAGAGGACTCCATGAAACTGAGCAAAATTTCAGTAGATCAAAAATGGAATTCATTATGTGAGAAGATCAGAGACACCATACGACTGAAAATTACTCAGACAAATCCTGGGTAAAGGCTTCAGTGGAAATGGCTGTGGATGAACATTATCCAGCCTCACTCACAGAACTCTGCAGAGCTCTCACAGACCCAGCACAGGCGTGAGCAAAGGCAGGACACCCAGGGACTAAGCTCTGGTCTAGCAAACACTGGGCAAGGGCTCAGTCCCGTGGCTTCAGGAGCTACCACACACCAGCAGCAATGTTCCACCAGCACAGACCCTCAGCTGCTGCCACCAGGACTCCTCTTACCACGGGAGGCATCAGCAAAATCACAGATTTGTATTTGTTCTGTCAGGGTACAAAAGCTGCCCCAGAGGCTGTCAGGGTACAAAAGCTGCCCCAGAGACTGTCAGGGTACAAAAGCTGCCCCAGAGGCTGTCAGGGTACAAAAGCTGCCCCAGAGACTGGCAGGGTACAAAAGCTGCCCCAGAGACTGGCAGGGTACAAAAGCTGCCCCAGAGACTGTCAGGGTACAAAAGCTGCCCCAGAGACTGGCAGGGTACAAAAGCTGCCCCAGAGGCTGTCAGGGTACAAAAGCTGCCCCAGAGACTGGCAGGGTACAAAAGCTGCCCCAGAGACTGGCAGGGCACGCAGCGAGGCTGGGGTGCCCAGGGAGGGGACACAGCCAGCACAGCTGGGACAGGGACACCCCAGAGCGTGTGGCCTCGTGGCCAGCATGTGCCAAGTCACTGTGACTGTGCTGGAGCCCTGCTCTCCTGGGGATGCTGAACCTGCCCACGGGAGCTGGAAAGGATTTCCTTGCTTTGCTTTGGCTTTTGCTTTAGCTATTGAGCTGCCTTTATCTCAACCCCAAACTTTTGTCACTTTCACCCTCCACTTCTCTTCCTCATCCCTTGGCAGGGAGGGAGGCTCGGTTGCTGGCTGGGGTTAAAGACCAGCCACTGCCAGTGAGGATCAATTGATCTCAAAAGCTCATGCAAGTTTGTTCTCAAGATAAAATATGAGCAGCAATGACATGGTGAGTTAGCTCTGGGTATTATCAGCATTCACTCACTTGAAATAGATTAACAGCTCTTTTATTATTTATATATTATGAGGACGTCAATCCATATTATGAATTATGAACCTAATTCTGCTCCCAGTAATATTAATGGCAGACAAATATGTCTCGACACTTAATATATTCTTTTCAATGTCATTAACTTATTAGTGAGTATCAAGTTCTGCTGTCACTACAAAACACTTCAAGTTATTCTCAAAAATGATCTAGTATCTCAGAGAAGAAAAAAATGCATTCTAGAAGAACAGTCATCTCTCTTCTTAAGAGCCCAAGACAGAACATCACTCTGATGTCACTGCTTTCAACATTAATTTAATTTTAATAATCCATATTTTACTCCAGCCCAAGTGGTTCAAGTAACAAAAGAAGGCAGAATATTGCAGGGAATGTCTCAGAAGTGACACCACTTCCTGTGAAATGAACTAAAATAAACCAGAAAAAAACAAAACCAAACTAACACCACAGGGAAAAAAAAACCAAAATCCAAAAAGCCAACAAAAGCAAACCAAACCCCTTACTCCTCTCTAAAAACTAGATCTGGATGGGCCCATCCATTTGCCTGGATCAGCATATCCTCTCCTAATTAAAAACTTCACCAAGCACACCTTCAATTTTAGAAAAAATAAAAACAAATCCAGACCACTCAGAAGCATAGATCAAGGGAAATAATCCTGTCACAGAAAGGAAAACCACAAAGCACCCAGGGGTTTGATGAGCGTGAGAAATCAATCGTGCAGCAAGTCGACTGATGCCGTTTATTTTAAGTCCTTCTTTCCTGATTTATTGCCATCATTGATGCCAATTTGCATAGATAATAGAACAAGACATCCTCTTAAAGTCTTAATCAGGAATTAAAACGTAATGCACTGGTGCATCTCTGCTCGCCAGTGAGGCACCCACACGAATGTTTCATGTCATTTTGTTCTAGGCACGCTGCTGGGCTGCAGAGAGGCACTTTGGGCTGCTCTGTGGCATGGCCACAGCTTCGTGGCTGTAATAGCTGCAAACCAAAAACTGTCGGCAAGTCCTTGCGGCTGAGGCAGGTTGTAAACAGGACTGTGACAAGCACAAGGCTGAGCTGTATTTCTGAGAGCAGCTCGGTTCTCCTTCCAGCACGGCAAGTACAGCTGCAACTGCAGTGTTTGCCCAACGCCTTCCCCAGCTCTGCCAGTTCCTCCTGAGGAGCCAGATGATTTGCTCCCACTCCCAGTGAACGGCAGATGAGTGGGAAGTTTGCTGCTCAGCAAAGTGATTTCTCTGACAGGTACTTACATCATTCACAAAACCACCACAAATATGCACAACTGTTTAAAAACAGTGGGGAAACAACGAAAGCCTCACCTCCGAGAGCCAGGGAAGGGCGTGTGACAGGAGCAGCAGCTGTGACACAACGTGGGTGTGAGTGCAAGGGGGGAGATCAGCCCTGACCTGCCACCTCTGAGCAGGAGCTTCTGCACAGGAACGGGAGGAAGCTCCAACTGCACATTCCCTTCAGGAGGTGTGCTGGAGAACGCCTCACGAGGAACCTGGCAAGGTGAAGCAGCAGAAACCACTCTGTGTTTCACGGAGAACAGCAGTGGGCAATGGAACAGGACAGCAGGCAGGCCTGGTGATGGCCATGTGTGCAGGACAGAGCCGGATCACAGGCTGGACAGGACTCCCAGGAATTCAGGAGCACACACCCCAGAAGGAGTAAATTCTCGTGAGAACACGAATCCCTGCCATACCCAGAGTGTGGGACCCTCGGGTCACTGCTCACCCTGATTCCCACTGCAAATAAACCAGAGCTCTGTGCTTCCCCTCCCAGGGGACACCGCAGCCCTCTGCCCTCTGCCATTCCTGCTGGCAGGAGCTGCTCCCACCACGCTGCTCAGGGCACAGCAGCCCCAGACCTGGCTCTCACCTTGCTCACCTGCAGGGCCACGGCCAAAGACAGCAGAAATGACAAAGAAATGCTCTGGGACCAAATGCTGAAGCCTCTCAAGTGTTTTCCCCAAAACCTCCCAAGGATTGCAGGTTGTTGGGGCTTTTTTTGGCTTTGTCAGAGGTCTGTGGACCTTTGACTAACAGACCCGGTTCTTGGATTTCACCAAGCTCTCAGAGGCTCAAAGATGGGAACAGCCAAGAGCACTTGCTAAATAAGGAAAACATGATGTGGGCTCTGACATTAAACAGCTTTACAGGTGTTGCTTCCTTTAACTCTGCTAAAATAATGAAGAATTAGGGTTTGCTGAGAAGCTTCTCCTGCAGAAAGAGCCTATATATAGATGAAAGATGAAATCTGCTACATGTCCCTGTGTTAAAAATAACTGCAGTATTAAAAATTAAAATTATCCTACAAAGAACTGTCATTATTAGCCAAGTTAAAAATTAAATCCAATCAGCAGAGAAAAAACACTTGGAAACTCTTTTAAAAAATGAAAGAACCAAAGATTAACTACTATAAAATCCAGTATCAATTGTATGAAGCGGAAATTTTCTTCCCAGAAAAAAAATCCCTTGCTGCTGCTGATGTGGAGCCAAAACTGGAGCTGAAACAGGAGCGTGGCATGGATCTTTACCATCAAACCAGCTGCAAGCCAGCTCCCAAGGAAATGTCCTTTCAGCAGAGCAATGCAGCATTGCTCAGTACGGTCACTGATGGAGGCTGGGAGAACACAGCCCTCGAAATACTCCAGGAAATGTGATTCACAAGCCCACGGTCCCCTTTCCCCAGCTCCAGAAGCAGCTGCAGGGGCAGGCCAGGGGTCTGGCTCGAGCTCTCTGCCACGTACTGCTCCCAGCACCTCACTACAGGGGATTTGATCTCTCCACAGTTTCAACAGTCAGTCTCTCTTGAAATTCAGTTCACAGAGTGGAATCTAAATTGCACTCTGCTTCAAATAAAATACCTCAGGAACAACGTACTCCGGGTGTAGGAGGAGAGGAAGAGCTAATAAATGAGAATGAAGATAAAAATTGCAACATTTCAGTGGAGAACGAAGCACTTAGTAAAGATAATTGTGCCCATTCACCATAAAATGAGAGCTCGAGGAGAGCACCGTAAGTCACAAAATATTTGAAGTATTAAAATGTGAAGCATCTGAGGATCCATCAGCTGTACCGGGGTGCTCTCTATTCCCTTCCCTTCCAGTTAACCTACTTCCCAGGCAAAGCTGTGAAATTCACGTTCTCACAGAACTGACTCCTTTTTCAGGCTGCTCCTCCTGGGCAGGACTGAGACTCGGAGCAGCACCACAGAACAAGCATCTGACTGAAAATGGAACCCAGAGATAACAAGACACCCAGGACTTTAATTACTGTAAATTACATAAATTAAGGGAAAGATCTTGAGCTCACCCTCTGCTGTAGACTGGGGTGGGGCTAACAAGGCAAACATCACCTCCCATTTAACCTTTTATCCTAAGTGGCCAAAACTGCTTCAGGATAGAGTTATGTTTATGTGTTGCCATAGTAGTTTTGACACCTTTTCAAGCTCAAAAGCAATGGCAGTTGAGTAGGTTGAAGATTTGGGCTTTAAAAAAAATTTTATACACCCAGGAAGGCCTTTTTAATCTCTAATACACAAGAGGTATTGGCATGCTTTGTGTGGTCCCTTCTCACAGAAAGTGTAAGACTTAGTCCAAAAGCTGAATTCTGTTTTCCATTGACAGGAATATCTCCTGTATCTTTTCCTTCCTCAATAATAATATGATCTTGAGATGCTTTGGGGTTTACTTTATTATGCCAAGGATATCTAAATCGTATCTCTTCAGTTACATGCCAGATAAAAATTGCCCAGGATGGTTTTCTTTGCCTGGCTTCACGGTGCTTATACTCCAAGATGTCTTTATCTTCAGGATACTACAGTTGGTAAAAAATTCTTTTTGCTGTGAAACTGGGTTATTACTTCATTATTGAATTCTGACTTTTGTGTGAAGGCTACTGTGCAACTCCTCCAACAGTCTAAGAAATAAAAAACCCAGAGGAAAGTATTCCAAGAGAAAAACCAGCTCATACTCACAATAAACCTAAGGATAACATTTATCTCTGTTTATCCTTGCATCAGCACCAGCCTGTCCCTCTCACGCAGCTCCACAGCCCCAGCTGCCCTGCCAGGGCTCTCAGAGCAGCTCCAAGGACATTTCCTGGAGCCCAGCTCAGCTCTGCTTTCCCTCTACCATCAGCACAGAGCGGGATCGTCTCGGTCCTGCCTTTGTTTGTCTAACACACTCTACTTTTCTGAACTGATTTTGGGAAGGAAAATCCACCCTGGTCTGGACTCCAGCCTAGGGAAGCACAGCACAGCCCCGGGTGCCTCTGCCTTGGGATGGCTCCCTGGGCACCTGCAGTGCCTCTGGAACACTGCCACGGTCCTGCCAGAGTGCCAAGGCACCCCAGACACCCCAAAGGAGTCCAGACAGAGATTGCTGCACCTCCAGCCATGGGTGTCAGTGTCAGCTTGGCTGGATTTTAAAGCAACAGTGTGAGAAAGAATAAACCACCACAGCACCACCTGCTAAGTTAGGAGCACTGCTGGTGATGTAGGAAGTTTTTCATATTGCTCACACTGCAGTTAGAGAAAAAAATATATAATAAATCTGAACCCCCCTCATAGCTCCCTGACCTGGCTCAAAGCTGCTCAGCTGGGAGGCTCTGACACACGTGGTGGGAGGAAGGAGAGCAGAGCTTCCAGGCAAAAGCATTTCTCCAGGAGTTAATGAAATTTGCAAGTATAATTATTTTTCATCTGGGTGCCAAGTTCTCTCTCCATTCCATGAAATCCTGGTGCTGTGATGCTACGAAAGGAACACATGAGCCCTCAACTCTCATTACAGCATCATTATATAATTCACAAATACCAGTCTCAAATTAAATCTACTGAAAGGGGGTTACAGCAGCCGGAGAGTACTAAGGAACAGAGTATCTATGGAACTCAGAGCCCACGGCAGCTCGCCGGGAAGGTGAAAAACTCCAAGTTTGCTTTCCCAGGAAGCTCTTGCCAAGCTGAACTCAAGAGGGGCTGCAAGGAGCCCCAGCAGCCACAGGAGCACAGCCAAGAGCACACTGGAGCTGTGCCCGTGGGCACGCCACTGCTGCCCGTGGGCAGGAGGAGCAGAGGAAACATGGGTGACAGAGGGAATGGCTCTGAAACATCTCCCAGTGCAGGGTCTGCTTCCCTCCAGCACCCACCCCCTGCCCAGGAGCAGCAGATGCTGCTGGACCCACTCAGCTGGCCCTGGGCTGGGAAAGGACCACACTCCTGCATCATCCACAAAATCCAGGCTGAAAACCAAAATGCTCAACCACCCCCGACCTCAGCTCTGGCCATGACAGAGAACTGAAGCAAGTGAGAGGCAGGAGGGAATGCACCCTGCAGGAATGCACCCTGCTCTCACTCACAGCACAGCAGCTCTGCCTGCCTCCCCATTGTACTGCATGCAGCAAATGCTCCATGTTCCTGTTTTGGGGCAGCCCACCCTGTCTGGGCGCCTTTAGGAGCCCAAAATGTGCCCCCTGTGCCAGCTGTGAGTGCTGGGTGCAGCTCCCGGTTCAGCTCGGCTCCAGGGCTGGGCTCCAGCCCAGGAGAGCCTGCACACACTGCGGGCTGGCCAGAGGCATTTATTAAAAACCTGCTGGAACAGCAAATACACATGAATTGAGATCCTGTTCCAATCTCCTCCTTTTGTCTGCCGGGCACGTCGTTAATGCTGTATCGCCCACAGGGGATTTTCAGCAACTCACCAGCACAACTGCGAGGGGTATTTCATTCCAGGCTTCAGATTTCCAAGAAGTTAAAGAAATTCCTATCAATTTCCGTGCTATAAAATTTTGTGGTCACAAACAAAAGGTAAATTTAACAGAAGAACAAACATACTGGCTAAATGAAAATCTCACCAACCCCCAGTTCAGTCTCTTGTTGTCTATGGTGGCCACTCAGGAAAAAGTCTAAGGACAAGACCAATGTACACACAGCATCCCAGCAGTCTGCCTCATCCCTTCTCAACACAATTCTGAGGATAAGTTGCTTCTTCCACAGTTTCCACAGTAGCATAAAACAAACGGATCTGTATTAAAATTAAAGCAGCCTTGCCTAAGAAGCATCCTGGTTTAGATCAGAGTCTCCAACCAGTACCAACGCTGAGTTTGGATGAGACTTTAGTGAACTGAAGCCTGCTCTGCCAGCCCCCATCCAGAGAGAGTCACACTTTCTGTCTCCTCCCCACAGTGTGGACACTGACTTCAGAGATTCTGGAGGAAAAATATCTCGGACTTCTGCCCAGGGGCCAGGAGACAGCAGGCAGCACTCTCAGGTGCATTAGGCTGACAGCAAGAGCCTGCCATTCAGCTGGAGTAGCTAGAACACCTTGAGAGAGATATTTAGAATTGCAGAGAAATTAATTTGAGCAGTTTGCAAAGAAATGCCATTTCCAAAAAGTAGTGGTTTCCAAAATCTCTGGCAGCAGATGTCATGGCTGTAAGATTTCCCCACAAATGAGCATCTGTTATACAAAAAGGAAAAACAACAGAAAGCCTTTGGGGAAGGAAACTCTTAAACATCTTCTATATTCCAAGGCTTTTGTGATCATGTCTTAGTTTAAAGGCTAGACTTTAACCTAGGCACCTGGGGCTGGATTTATGCTATTGGAAGACAAACTAAGAACAACTGTTCCCCATCCCAAAATCAGAAGCTGACAGGCCCTTCCCATTGTTTCACATAATACTGTGGAAATGAGCTTCAAGTAACATTTTCACTCAAGCTTTTGTTAAAGAAGAATGCTAATCATTCCCATCCTGCATCCCAATTACTCACTGCCTCTCAACTTCACTAACAACTCGAGAATCAGCACAGAAACACCAGTGCTACAGACGGAGAAGACAGGCAGCAGAAATAAATACATCAAGCCCGTTCTGAAGGCTGCTCTCCCTGCCAGAGAACAGCTCTGGAGAGATGAGCCCTGGCACTGAGTGTGGCTCAGAGCCACAGCTCCAAGGGCCACCAGGCTCCTGGGGTGACCTCGGGCACGTGGTGCCACCCAGCTCTGGAAGCAGCACGGGAACAAAAGGCTTGAGAGGCGCCTGAGATCCCACCAGGCTGGGCTGGGGTACAGGAGACACCAGGATGCACCGAGGGGCTCCTCAGAGCTCTGCAGCATCTCTGGGGAGAGGGGGAAGCTACACCACCAAGCAGCACGGGCAAGCCTGACAAAGCTCAGTCTGCTGTGCCCTCCTTCATTTAAAGCCCCTGAGCACACTCGGATTCACAGCTGGCGCTGGCCCATCATTTAAATCAACCCCGGTTGTGCCACAGGGATGATCTCAGGTATCTCATCTTTACACAGCTGAGCCAGGCTATTTTTAAACCCAGTTATCTGCAGGCAAGATATTGGTATAAAACTCATTAAGCACCATTTCATACACAGAAAGGCAAACGATGGATCTGCTAGGGAAACAAGTCGATAGAGCGAGTACACACAGTGACAGCAGAACAGGGAACACACAGCAGAGTGCTCACTTCAGAGCAGACTTTAAATCTGACCTTCACAATATGCAACAGAGGTAGTGTACATACACAACACGGCTCTAGAGAAAGAATATTTATCCATCAAGTTCAACTGAGCTTCTATAAATAATGCAGAAGCAAAGCACTAATTGGCCTGTTGCAGAAAAATTTTGCATTTCACAACTCACTGCTTTCCCTGTATATTATCTGGGAGTTTATCCTGACTAATCCAAGAATGCAGACATCTGTCCAAGGAGCCAGCACACAGCTCCAGAAAAAGTACCAGCTCTTTCTTTTTTAACCTCATTTCCTGTGGAAAAGAGATTAGACAGCTGCACTGTCCAGCTATCCATCCCTCTATGACTTCATTTCTCCTATGAAGTCTTTTTTGGCAAATTTCAACCATGTCTTAAGATAGGAACGTGCTTCAAAAATACTGCTTGTAAAAATACAACCCAAACCAAAAGCCAGGCCAGGAGAGACCCAAAAGGGTGGTTTAAAAAGCAGCTTTAAACCCCTCCCAAGAACAGGCGGCTCCTGCTCTCCCTGGAAGAGCACGGGCAGCACAGATGGGCTGCATTAAACTGCCAGAAGCAGATGCCCATGGAGAAAGGCTTCAGCAGGCACCTTCCTGGCACTCCCCTGCACACAGCTAAGAAGCTTCTGGAGCTGCCCCTGGTCTCTCCATGGTCACCCAGCTGATGAGCAGCCACTGCCCAGCCTCTGAGACAGAACTTCTCTTCCATCTGCCTGCCCTCCAGGGAAATGATGCTCTCCCATCACTTACTGCACAAGTTATTGCACAAGGCCTCCAGTAAAAATCTCCCAGTGGATTCTTTGTGGAGAGACAAAATGAAATGTTTCTGCTTGCTTAGTTTGTTTCTTGTTGGATCTCACTGGATAATTTTAGGTGCCATTTTTGGAAGAGGTTCTCTCTGACTGGGCCAATAATATCTTCTAGATATGAAGACAAATGTTATCTTTAAGGAGAAATTCACCCAAAATCTCAAATATAGGCTCCTGAAAAAGCTGGCATTTAGGAAAGATCAGTGGGAAAGGCATTAGGAAACTGAAGGAAGTTATTTCACTGATTCCTTTCAGCAGCTTGAGCAGACTGGTTCCCAAACTTCAACTGAGAAGAATTCATATCAAAGCACTGCTGCTTTTTAAGCCAGCCTTCCACAGAGAGGAAGGATCACAGAGAACAGTCCTGGAGAGAGTCCAGGGGAAAGTTTATGTTTACAAACAACATCCTGCCTCAGGGTTCTGTTACTTAAGAGCCCCTACAAAGTGTGAGTTTTGGACAACATTCAGAAACCTCGAAATCTTCAGAAAAATTATAAATGCTGAACCAGACCAAACCATTCCAGTAACTTAATTCAGTTAATTCAGTAACTTAAACTGAATTTTTGGTCAGCAGAGGTCATAAGCATACAAACAAATAACTGTCACCAGGGCTTTTTCTGTGGGACCAGAATAAGGGAAATGCATTTCTCCTGAGCATGACCTTGACAACCTCCTGGTTTGTGCCCTGTGAGGCAGATTCAGCTCATGGGCCTGATGTCCCATCCCACAGCTCTAAGGTGAGCCTTGCTTGAAACGTGATCTTCTAGAGGATCTTCAGGAAGGTACATTTCATCTTCAAAAACAGCTAAAGAAGAATCCACTGCCGTTCTGAATTAAGGTCTTCCCAAATTGATGATACAAATGTTCCTCTTTCTAGCATAAATTGCTCTAGATACTGATGTGCATTCCACTCTCTCCCAGCCCTGCCTGCTCACTCTGTTTCACCTGTCACACACTGAGACTCCACTTGCTTCCCCAAGACCTCTCTGGACTAAGAGCAGCGATGAGATGTGGCCTTTCCTCCCTTATCCCAGGCTGAAACAAGGCAAAAATGTGACACCCCCCCAGACCTGCCCCAGCACCTGGCAGTGGGGCACTCCCCAGCACCTGGCAGTGGGTTATTCCCCAGCGCCTGGCAGTGGGGCACTCCCAGCACCTGGCAGTGGGTTATTCCCCAGCACCTGGCAGTAGGTTATTCCCCAGGGCCTGGCAGTGGGGCACTCCCCAGTGCCTGGCAGTGGGTTATTCCCCAGCACCTGGCAGTGGGGCACTCCCAGCACCTGGCAGTGGGTTATTCCCCAGCACCTGGCAGTAGGTTATTCCCCAGCGCCTGGCAGTGGGGCACTCCCCAGCGCCTGGCAATGGGGCACTCCCCAGTGCCTGGCAGTGGGTTATTCCCCAGCACCTGGCAGTGGGTTATTCCCCAGCGCCTGGCAGTGGGGCACTCCCAGCACCTGGCAGTGGGTTATTCCCCAGCGCCTGGCAGTGGGGCACTCCCCAGTGCCTGGCAGTGGGGCACTCCCCAGCGCCTGGCAGTGGGGCACTCCCCAGCGCCTGGCAATGGGGCACTCCCCAGCGCCTGGCAGTGGGTTATTCCCCAGCGCCTGGCAGTGGGGCACTCCCAGCACCTGGCAGTGGGGCATTCCCCAGCACCTGGCAGTAGGTTATTCCCCAGGGCCTGGCAGTGGGGCACTCCCCAGCGCCTGGCAGTGGGTTATTCCCCAGCGCCTGGCAGTGGGTTATTCCCCAGCACCTGGCAGTGGGTTATTCCCCAGCACCTGGCAGTGGGGCACTCCCCAGCGCCTGGCAGTGGGTTATTCCCCAGCGCCTGGCAGTGGGTTATTCCCCAGCACCTGGCAGTGGGGCACTCCCCAGCACACAGGAGCAGCTCTGCATGGGCAGAGGGCTTCCCACACAGCACATCATGGACAGGCTCTAAGGACCAGCACAAGGAATGGCATGCCAGAAGCTTGTTTCACTCAGGCTAACAGCAGCAAACCAAACCCAGTTCTGCTGCTGATGGGCAATGCTATTCACAGCCACTTGTGGGACTTCAGCCTAGGGAACCCGAACTGAACTGCCCAGAATAAAGGCCGGGCAGCGGGCTGGCTGCATGGGGGAAGCAGAAGGCAGGCACAGACAGAGAGCCCAGGTGCCTTGGAGGAAGGCCAGCCTGTCTGGGGCACAGAGAGCGAGGGCCAAGGCTGGCCAGAGGCTCCTAGAGCACCCCAAAGTGCTGCTCTGCAGAGCCTGCCTCAGGATGGTCAGAGCCAGCTCCTCCCGAGAAAAATCAACATCCTGGCACTGCCCAAACTGCCAGCAGCCTCTCTGAGGCTTTCCAGTGCAAGGGGACACAGGATGTGACAAAGAAACGGGTGAGAGACCAGGAGAAATGAGCACCATGAGTTGTCAGGGAAGGTTATAGTGTCCCTCCTGCACGGCTGTTCTTTGCAGTGCTGAAGCACAAAATGGTCAGTGAAAGGTTACTCATGAAGCACACAAAGACCCTGTGCCCCATCAGATGGCTCAAGCTGCTGGGTGGTTTACTGTCATTGTGCTAATTATCTCCTACCAATTACTGCACACTCGTGTTCAAAGCCCTAAACAATGAGCAGAACTCACATTTAGCCCAGCTGCAAAAGATGAATTCAAAAAATGAACAGAAAGCCCCATAAAAGCACACCAACAAATTTACCCTTATTTCAGGGTGTCCCTTGACTGATCCCGCACCTCAGAAAAGCCCAGGGGAACAGGACCTCGGCCAGGGCCAGCTGGGGCTCAGCAAACCAGGACTCCCAGTTACTGGGAGCATCCTTCACCCTCCAGCTCTGCTCAGCCTCAGGAAGCACTTTGGGAGATCCCCAGGGGCTGGAGGCCAGCTCAGTGGGACCATGGCTGGTCAGGCTGGGGCAGGGCAGGAGGTGACATCCCACAGCACTGCTGGCCCCAGGGTGGGGATGTGGGGACAGTGGGACAGGGGATCTGAAACCAGAGGGGGAGGGCAGGCATCCAAAGGCAGGGGCTTCCAAAATCCCACTCACCATCACAGCCCTGCAGTGCTGCAAGGTGATTTGGTAACTGTTTATTGGGATTGTGTTTCCTTGCTCAGGGCCAGCAAGAGAGCATGTGCCATCATCTTGGGGACATATTGGGAATGCAAACCTAACATATTCTTCTCTTCCTTTCAAAATCAGATGATCAGCTGTGGCTTTAGTCCTGCCAAACTCTGTCAAATATAGCACAAAATTATACAGAACCATAGTAACTGCACTCCCACCATTGTTCTGATTTAAAGAGGAGTTTGATTACATTAGGTAAATATTTGTCCTTATGTAATAGCTCCCTCCAACATTGTAAAAATTTTCTGTCTCCTAGAATTTAACTGAAGAGGATGCTTTTATATGTCACTGCTCTGCCCCAGAATCAAGTATACTCTATGATACCATGAGTATTAAACTGTGAGTAATGTTATTACAAGCAATAATAGTTATCCAGACAATTATGCAGTTGCAACTGCAGTTTTCCTATTAAATCTAGAAGCTTTAAGCAAATTCAGAGTCAGTAAGAATTGCAACACCATCTCTGATGAGCTAAATAGCAGTTATTTATTCACAGACTGTTAAATTCTTACAGCCCTGGGACTTCCAGGAAGAAAGCAACAAAGAACTGACTCTGCATCTAAACACTGGCTCATTTTTCGTGTTGATATAATTATGAAGTTTCAGTCATTGCAAAGCTGTTCACACTGCTCTACATGCATTGCAAAATCTATGCTAACTGCAGTTTTTCCATTATAAAACTCGCTGGTGAAGTCACTGTTCTATTTCCAGCTCAGCTCTGGCACTGTGCGGATGCTCGCTGCTTAGTAAATAGAAATAGTTTTTTTAGGGAAAAAAGAACATACTGAATCAAAAAGCTAGAGGCTTTTGATACCCTTTCTTCCAAGTCATTTCAAATAACGTAATGAAATAAATGAATAATAAAGAGCAAACAGAAGCTCGTGTGATGACTCAACACACCAGGAGTCATGAGGCAAATGCTGAATTCCTGACTCCATGTTCCAATATAATAACACAGGAGTGTACACCTGTGTTACTGTGTACTGGAAAACTTTCACCTTTTGAAACAGGTGTGAGCAACAGCAGCCTCGGCAGCATTAATCAATGTTGTTATCGCTTCAGTAATTACATTCCTCTGGGCACACACATGCAAAGGAGGGAGGTTAACATCTTGACTTGCGGCTTGGAAAAGAAAGAAGCAAGAATGCTCTTCTACCTTCTGTCCTTCCTGCTCAGCTCCAGCTGGGGTCTCGACTTCTTTAGACAGCCTCTGAGATGAGGAACATTTTAGCCCCATGCAAATACATCTGCTCATTTTCCTAAGAATATCTGCTGCAACAAATTACTTCACTAGCTCTGGCTGCATTCATCCATGTGTTCTGTGCATCTTGGAGGTGAGGTGATTGTCACAAACATTTGTTCATCAAAGGAATTAAAACGAGCCTGTTGACAGCTCTCTCCTCACACAATGGTTATTTCTACCTGAAACATGGTTATGGACAGAGTCCAGATCAAACAATCCCAAAACCTGCCAGCCCCTCTGTATCACAGGCAGCACAGCTCCAAAGCCTCACTCCCCACGGGGAGCCTCGAGGGAAATAACTGCACCCAACTTTCTGCAGCTGTTTCAGACAGGAGAGCTCTCAGCACCGAGCACTGGGGAGCCCACGGTCTGTGCAGACCTCAGCCAGCAGCTGGAGTGCCACAGAGATTCATTTCCCTTTGTGCCAGGGCACACACAGCCATACCCAGGCCACACACTGCCCAGCCAAAGCCAGCCCAGGGCACACACACTGCCCAGCCAAAGCCAGCCCTGGTCCTGCTGCCCAGGGCACACACACTGCCCAGCCCAGCCCAGCCCAGGGCACACACAGCCCAGCCCAGGGCACACACACTGCCCAGCCAAAGCCAGCCCAGGGCACACACAGCCCAGCCCAGGGCACACACTGCCCAGCCAAAGCCAGCCCTGGTCCTGCTGCCCAGGGCACACACACTGCCCAGCCCAGCCCAGGGCACACACAGCCCAGCCCAGCCCAGCCCTGGTCCTGCTGCCCCAAAGCCTGTGCCCCAGGCAGAGCTGGCTCCAGCTGGGAGCACTGGAGCCAAGGGGGATGCACACACAGGCTGCAGCGCAGACTGGCAGGAAAGGGACTTTAAGAGGTGCATCTGGAAGGTAAGAATAGACTGCTGCAGTGACAAAAGTGCTTTTTAAAATAGAGCACGCTTGTTCCATGCCTTCCTGCTGCCAAGAGGAATCAGCAGCAGAGGACTGGAGGCAGCAGGGACAGGTGTTTTCTCTAAAGGGAGAATTTGTTCTTTTGGCCACCTATACAGCATGTTTGGCCAATGGGTTCAAATCCAAGGGTGGGATCCTTCCATGGGCAGCATCCAGTCACTGGCAAGCTCTGCTGGAGCTCTGCTGTTGCCTTTCACATGATCAGATGAAAAGCTGCTTTCTGAGCTTCTGCTTGCCATTTCTTTTTTCTTCCAAACCATGTATTATTTAAAATTATCTGGAAGAGTTACAAATTATTCTAACCAATTCTTTCAGCATGCAAGAATCTATGACTGTAAGGAGATTATAAATGTATTTTCTTACAGCTGAGCAGTTCAAGCCCAACATTTAAATGTTGGTATAAAAATATGCGAAACCAAATTGTATGACAGAGCTTGCTTTGTCAAAACACAAATGTCTCATAAAATATGCTGTCTGGCATCATAAGTAGTAGGTGATATTTTTCAGACAAACTTTTTTCATGGAAAAATATCGATTAAAATTAGCAAAAGACATTCAAAATTAGGATTTGATATTTAGTCTTTTGATTACAAATGGCAACAATTCAGAGGTTTACCAGATTTGTTTAAAGGTCAGCCCCAAAATAAAAAAAAAAGCTAGGTGAAATATTTTGTTCAACTCTTCAAAACTTCTTAAAGTTACTGTTCCTTAGTTGAAAACTGCCCAAAAAACTCTTGTATTTATGCAGTTCCTCTATCTGCCATCTTTGTTTCCAGTATTTCTCCACAGTCCACAAGCCAAAACACACCATTTGTTTGGCTCTAATCCAAGGGCCTTCACCCATGCAACTTATCAAAAGGGTTTTTGGATTTTAGGTCTTCCCAGCAGCTGTGATCTTTTGGCAGCTCGTGTGAGGAGGAGGGAAATTGAATTTCTTGGAAAAGAAAGCACTGTGAACCATTTGTACACGGCCTCACCACACTGAGCAGCAGCGCAGCCTGGCAGGAGGAGCAGGGCAGGGGGCAGAGGTGACATGCTGTAACAGAGCCTGCAGAGATGGGGTGGGAACAGGGCACAGGGAAACCTCCAGGCCGTGCTGAGACACGGAATGTCTCTCGGCAATGAGCAGCACAAAGCCAAGGCACTGCCAGGATGGAGATGGCACAGCCTGCCCGGCCAGGATGGAGCCCCAGGACTGCAGGGCTCTGCTGAGAGGGGAGAACAGCAGTCCCCAGAGGGATGTTCTCCTTGGGGTGAAGGGTTTGGGGTCACAGGCTGCTCTGACAGCAGGGCCGGAGCAGGAACCTGAGCTGCAGGAGCCCTGCTGCTTTCTGCAGCCCTGGGCACTCCCCTCATTACAGCTCACAGCTATTACATCTCATTCTGCACAGGCAGCCTTGATGATTTCAGAGAAATCAAAGCAACTGATAACAAAATCTGGACATTCACTCCAGTAAAGCAAAGAGTCTTAGGCTGCAATTGTATCAAATTATGACCCGTTTTATCCCTCTAGAAAAGGCTTCACAAATAACCACAAGACCTGTGAGTACAGATTTTTCAACTCAAGTAGACTATAAAGTATTTAGTTTCTTTGATAGTGTGGAGGGTTTGATCTTCTCTTGCTTCATCAAAGCAAGACGCAAAGCCCTGGATCTACTCAGTTCCATTGTGGTCACCCACAATAACATGTTTTTGTCAACAGAGCAGACACGAGGTGACACGGTCTAGCTCTGCATCAGCCTCAAAAGGCTCCTGTGCTACACACGGCCCTGAAAGGATGGTAAAAAAGGAAAAAGGAAAAAATAGAGCTTAAGCTGAGATACAGCTGAGCTTCCTAAAAACCCTTACTATAATCTATTTACACGCTTCCTGCAGAGGCTCTTTGGGTGGACAACTGTTTTATTTACACGGTGCTTTACACACCAAATTCCAGCAATCTACCTGAGCAAGAAAAAACTTCTATGCAGATAAAACCAGAAGAGATCAGAAATCCTCAGCCAGACAATTCCAAATGAAAAGCATGCTAGTGAGAGATTTTGTGTTGTCCCAGGCAGAAATGAGCAGCTGTTGTGGACACTGCACTTCAAACAGGCTGGTGTTAAATATCTCACTGCACTAAGTCATATTCAAACCACCTCTGACATGACCAGTGGCAAAACCTGACAAGGATGACATCTGACTTAACATCCTGCAAATAAACACAAATATTCTCTCTTGATAGAGATGGCAGATTTTTTTTACAGGGTGAATGACTATGAAGATCAGGTGAGCTATGGGCCATGCAGTGCCAGTCAGAGATCAGAGCCTGCAAAGCTGCTGAGCATCCTCAATGCATTTTGCACTGCAGAAGAATTCAGCACTTCACTGAATCAGGCCCCACAGCCAGGGGAGAACTGCTGACTGCAAGGACATGGCCTGAAACACAGCGGCCACCACACACAGAAGGGTGACTCCCTTTTCACACTGAGCATTTGCCCACTACAGTAACACCAGCAGGCCCAGCTGCATCCACTGTCCAGGGCAAGAGTGCAGCTTTGTCCCCAGCTGCTTTCTCACAAGCAGGGACAGGAAGAGGAACACGCTGCAGAAACAAAATCCTGCCTACAGGCAGAACAGCAGCAAATGAGAGCAACGGCCAAAGGAACCCTCCTGCTTCATTAGAACACCTCTCCTTTGGGTGAGTCTGTGTTTCCCGAAGACACAAGCCTCCCTTGTCACAAAGCTTCTCCCCAGCTCAGAGCTTTCCCACACGCTGCCCCTGAAGCAGCAAACAGGTCAGTGTTCCTCATCAGCTGCAGCTCCACATGGGCACAGCTCATCTCTGCTGGCTGCTCAAGCTCCTCTCCAATCACCTGACTTGTCCACGCAAGAGCTACAGCAGCAGGCTACCCTCTAACCATGAGCTCATTCTGATCTTCAAATCCGGCTAAAATTATTTACTGAACTATTGAAATAAAATTAAATAAAAGTTACACAGCCAGGTTTCTTGCTGGCCCTACAGGCTGCGCTCTGTCTTACATTACAGAAGCCCATCAAATATTTAAAGTGACTATGTCTACACAATCACACGTAATTCAGCAGAGAGGAACATACTGCAAATTATATAAATCATGCTGGCATTTGTGTTTATGCAGGACTAATACCAAATACAATTAAAATACTTCTGTTTTCTTCCAAGAGACACTATCAGGCTGCCATCTCTTCCCAAAGAGTGCAAGGTGCCAAGCCCAGAGATGTGACAGCAGCATGGGCTGTGGTGTCCCCTGGCAGGAGCAGCCCGACACAAACATTTAGCATTTAGGAGGTGAGCATCCCCACCTGCAGCGGCACCTGCAAAGCCCTGCCAGCCTGCACAGGGGACAGCCTGCAGTGTCACCGGGCTCTGTGGGCATTCAGTGGCACCTGCAAAGCCCTGCCAGCCTGCACGGGGGACAGCCCAGGCACAGGGCGCAGCCCAGGCACGGGGCACAGCCCGTGGTGCCAGCAGGCTCTGGGGCAGCACGGCTTGGCCAGCAGCACGCTGGCACCTCCAGAGGCACAGAGGGGACAGAGCTGGCACAGCACGGGGACAAAGCTGCACTCAGGGGAAACAGCATCCTGCCTTTGTGTTCTGGAGGAAACAGCCCCACAGCTGTGGGGCTCCCGAGCTCCAGGGACAGACTGGACAGACTCGGGACAGACTCGGGACACAGCTCAGAGCCAAGCACCAGCCCAGCAGAGCACAGGAGCAGCCCTGGGCCTTCTGAGGGCCCCTCACCCCAGAGCACTCCTCCTCGCCCAGGTTACTGCAGTGACCTGCAGACGCCCCAGCGAGGGCAGAAGCCTTGCCCAGAGCTGCCCCAAGAGCTGTCTGACCACAGGCCACCCACGAGCCCCTTGGCCAATCTCCCCATGCCTCAGCAGCACTCTGTGCCCTCCCACCTTGGCTAACAGACCACAGAGCAATTTAACAGAGGAAAAAAATAATAATTTCCCTCATAACAGATTAAATAAGGAGCAAGTGAAACCCCTTGTCCTGTAGACCAGGGAAGAGCTGTGTGCTCTGGATTTTTCTGCATCTTTGCCCTGCTTTTTAGCTGCCTGGTTGTTTGAAATAACCTCAGGGGTTTCTGTTTTATTATGTTTGAAGGAAGTATTTTCCTTTCTGCTGAGATTCTTTCACATTTAAGGCTATCATCAGTCATATTGATTTTTCATGGACTAACTAGACTGAGGAAAGGAGTAATGTGTTATTCCTTACACACAATTTTTCCAAATGGCTTCTCTGCCCAGGGCATGATGTGGCAGAGGCTGGGCTGCACTTGTTGCTGACCGGTACAAATGCCTGCTCAGCCTCACACAGCACCCTGTGCACACTGGCTCTGCAGGAAATGCAGGTGCCTGCAGCACCCCCTGCACTGGAGGGAACCACAGCACGAAGGAGAGGTGACCTGACAGAGCTTCCATCCAATGTGACCCACACAGCACCCAAGCACAACCTGCCCATGCCCCGGGCAAGGGCAGTTTTGGGAAATGCCATCTGTGAGAATTTGAGATTTTTTTTTCCCAGTAAAATTCCAGACATAAACACAATATTAGAAATTCCTTGATCGAGAGCATGAAATGGTCTCAAAGCCATGGCACAGAGCAGACTGTGACTGTAAGAAAGGAGGAATCATTTCCCAGTCCAGCATTTCCCAGACTCCAGCTGCTGGGAAACAACAACGAATGGCACAGAGAGGCAGTGGCTGCACAGAGGTGAGGGATGTGCTGAGCAGTGAGAGCAGGAAGGAAGCCAGGCTGCAGGGAGCACAGAGGGCACGAGGAAACCACTGGGACTGACCAGGCAAGAACTCAAGAGAGGAGAAAACACAGCCAGGCTGGCTCCCCACTGCCTGCAGCTGGGCAAGGCTGCGTGCAGCAGCACAAGAAATACACAGCCCTCCATGGAAGGGAAGCTCTCCACACCATTTATTTCCATCTCCTGAAGCTGCCATGAAATCCACATTGCAAAGCAAGCATGGTTCAGCGCTGTGTTGGGTTGACAGAAGGGTGGGGGACAAGGCAAAACCCTTCCAGTGCAATTGCCTGTGGAGCTTGCCCTTTTACTAAAACTGGGAGGATATTTATAGAATAAAGTTTCACTTCAAGCCCTGTCATATACTGTATTACTCAGGAAATGTCAAAAGTGCAGCAGTAGAACTAAAATGAATTAAAATCATCTTTTGAACCATTTGATGCCTGGCGAACTAGGACACGACAAGCAAGGATACCCTTTGGAACCAAACAAGGAGGAGAGAATGGTAATCCAGCTCTTCACAGCTTATCACCATTTGAGTATTTTGGGAAGAAGTTGGTACACCTGACTAAGACACAGACGACTCAGCCACTGACAGAATCTGCAGCTTCCAACCCAAAAATGGAGCTTTGCTTCCCAGCAGTTTGCATCAGCAGCAGTCAGGTCTGTGACTCACACACCAGGCACTGCTCAAGTGCAATTCCACAGTTCTCCCACCCTCCCTCTGCCCAACGAGCTCTGCCTCTGCACTGCAATGGTGGAATGCATTTTTCAGTCCCAAAAGAAGATGAAAGAAATGTAAGAGTAAGAAGAAGAAGGGACAGTTAATGACTTTGAAAGAATTCTTAAAACCAAAACTAGATCCACACATGATGACAATTCCCTCTGTGCACAGGGCAGTGAGTGCCCAGAGCACACTCAGCAGTGTGCTCAGCACCAGTGATCATCCTAGCAGCAAACACACACACCGAGACCCCTGGCAGCAGAAAACTTCAAGTATTTCACTGCAAGAGCTAAATAAAAATTCCAAGAGTCCTCAAGCTCCTTGATCCTGACACAAACAGGACAAGGAAACAAACGTGTTTCTTTTGCTCCTGTCCTAGGGGTTGCTCCCAGCTACACCACATGCCAATTACTCAAAAGTAACAAGTGCTTCAGGAATCAGAGCAGAAGGCATGGCCAGAAGACAACTTCTAGAAATGAAGGAAAAATTTTAAGTATCTACATGCTGGAATCTGCAAGTCTTGTCAAATAAAAGACTGGGGAGGAATAACCATGATTTTCCTGAAAGAAAACAGAATTTTAACTTTTTGGCTATGAACATTTCCTCACATTTTACTGTTCAGGGAAGGCAATCAAGTGAATTATTACCTGCTGCACTGGAATACTTTTTCACAAGCGTAGGACACGTGGGGTTGAAACAATTCCCTCTGTATCACACTTACTTCTCACTGCCATCAAGGTATTACTGCACGAGGAGTTCAAGGCACGGCACCCCAGCTGTCCCAGTGCACAAAGCTTTGCCTTCACCAAAGCACATGGATCTACCCAGACTCAGAGCATTACAGAAATCACAAACTGCCCTTCCAGCTCTTCAAGCTCTCCCCAGGCATGCCTTGATTTCCTGAACTGCAGCAAAGAAAAAAATGCCACACTAGGAAGCAGTTTAGTATCAAAGTGATTTCTAAGGCTGCTTCCGTTTGCTCCATGTACTGAAACAAAGCAATTCCGTTTCAGAACTGCTGAAGTATTTGGCTGTTTTCTTGGTTTTCAAATAAAAATAGCTAAATTAGACTTTATAAATTTTAAAATAACCTTAGAACCTTTGTTTTCTACTGCAAGGAATTTCATCCTTTTTATCGTGGTGTCCTCAGCCTGCCTGTGGGTGAAGGGAAGGCTCGGGGCCACCACCCAGCCAGGGAAAGGAGAACAGATGCTGCAGACCTGTCTGAAAAGGCACCAGCGAGTCCTCAGAGAGCCATGGGGAACAGGCCTCGGAATGATGGACCAACCCCTGCCTCACTCCCTGCCAGCCTGCCCGGTGCCCAGCGCTGTTTGAAACACTTCTGCAGAAATGGCTGAGCCCGTTTGCCTCTCTTACCTATCACCAGAGCCAGTAAATTCTACCCATCTCCCAGCCACAAGAGGTGGGACCCCCCTCCTCTAATTTGTTTTCTTGGTTTTATTTTGCGATCTGTTATGCGGAGTTCAAAAAGGAACATAATTAAAAATTTACTCCTCGGAACCAAATTTTTATCTTTTTTCCCCACAGATCCAGTGGAAAGAAGAGGAGAGAGGGAAGACGAACAAATAAAATAAAAAAAGAAGACTTCCTGTCACATAAATAATGAAAAAGATGCTCAAAGACTGAAATTTTCACATGCAGCTTTTGAAGTTATTTTTTACTTCTTTGTATTTTGTTGCATGCTCTACCTGCTGGTTTTTTCCCTTGGTAGCTTGACAAGTTCCTTTTAAAAAATGATTTTTAAAAGGCAATTCAAGAAGTTTTCACTGATCTTGTCCAAATAAAAGGAAGATTCTTTTCGTTGAGTATGCAAACTGCAATCCTTTGAACAAAAGGCACTTGCCCACATGATGCCAAATCCTTCCTTGGCTGAGAGCTTACACAATGCAGGCTCCATCCACAGCAACGCCAGTGCAACAGGGAGGAAAAATTCGATTCCAGCCAGCCTCCTGCTCTGGCCAGGCACAGCCCTCAGGAATCAGCACAGCCTGCGTGCAGAGGCACGAGGAGCAGGACGTGTTCTGTACCTGTGCTCCTGCAGGAGATTCCCCGGCGTTTCCCCCCGTCCTGCGCTGAGGGGACGGCGTGGTGCCCGAGTGTGACACGCACGGGCAGCTCTGCCAGCCTGTGCCCCCCGGGGCCGAGCTCATTTCCTCAGAGCTGGCTGAGCTTTCCTCGAAGCGGCTACAAAGCAACGGCAAATCTCCGGAAAACCATCCAAGTGTGATTGATCTCTGTGCGCGTTTCCAGCAGCGGGCAGCCAGGAGGCGAGGCTGGCCTCGCTGCTGAGCGCGGCCTGGCCCCGCTGCCCTGCTCTGCTGCGAGCCCCCTGCCCGCTGCTGGGCTCCCCCGGCCTCACAGCAACGCCACACTGTCCCTCGTCACACAGGGACACCCCAAACTCCCCCTGAGCCCCATCTGCCCCGTGCCAGGCCCGGGCAGGGCACAGCTCACCCTGTGCCCCACCTGCCCCGTGCCGGGCCTGGGCAGGGCACAGCTCACCCTGTGCCCCATGCCAGGCACAGCTCACCCTGTGTCCCATCTGCCCGTGCCAGGCACAGCTCACCCTGTGTCCCATCTGCCCGTGCCAGGCACAGCTCACCCTGTGCCCCATCTGCCCCATTCCAGGCCCGGGCAGGGCACAGCTCACCCTGTGCCCCATGCCAGGCCCAGGCACAGCTCACCCTGTGCCCCACCTGCCCCGTGCCAGGCCTGGGCAGGGCACAGCTCACCCTGTGCCCCACCTGCCCGTGCCAGGCCCAGGCACAGCTCACCCTGTGCCCCATCTGCCCGTGCCAGGCCTGGGCAGGGCACAGCTCACCCTGTGCCCCATGCCAGGCCCAGGCACAGCTCACCCTGTGCCCCACCTGCCCGTGCCAGGCCCAGGCAGGGCACAGCTCACCCTCCTGCCCCGTGCCAGGCCCGGGCAGGGCACAGCTCACCCTGCCAGCACTGCCCAGCCTGGGTAAGGCGTGGGCAGCTCAGCCTGAAGAGTCTGTGTGGAATGAAGGGTTGGTGAGCGCTGGGGCTCAGTGAACCCCCCAGGCTCCCAAGGCTGCAGAGGGGGCAGAGTCCCAGTGCCAGGCACTGCTGCTCCTGGCACCCAGCCCCTTCCTGCTGCCCCATCTGCTCTGCCTCCTGGGGAGAGGCTGATTGCCAATGCACTGACCTCCATCCACAATTAAACCCGAACTAACCATGTCACAGCACCCCGAGGGGCTGAGAGGCCCCTCAGCAGGCAGCCCTGCAGCAGGCAGCCCTGCAGCCGGCACACAAGCAGCACCTCAGCAGGCACACAAGCAGCCCCACAGCTGGCACACGCTCTCCAGCAGAGCAGAGGGGCAAGGCAGCTGTGCCTGCTGCTGTGGCACATGCCTGCAGCTCTCGGGTCTCTGGCAGGAGGCTGCTGTCCCAGAGCAGCCTCTCTCCAGCTCTGCAGCCTCATGGTTTCCAGACACGCTGCATAAATCCCCAGTAACGCCTCCTGCTAGCAGCCACAACTGAGAGTGCAGCATCTTTTTTCAGTCTCTGGGTTACACCACAGCGTCACTGCGAACGCCCTCCACACGTTCGGGACACATGAGAACAGGCTTTTTTCCCTGCTCTTTCCACACCAGCTATAGCAGCACCTCAGACCTGTTACACACACATAAGCACACGTGCACCTCGCAGCCCAGGAGGCCCCCTGACCTGAACCTCTGAGATCTGAAGAATGTATTCAATTGCCAGCCACTGACGCTTGATCACTACATTTCAACCAAGTCCTACAAGTAATAAGCACTATTATAACAGAGTCTCTGCCATCCCCATCGTTCATTCTTCCCTCTATATGCTGGCATCACTATCATTATCATGATGAAAGCTTTGAGCTATGTTTATCACCTGGATGTGTGAAAGGCTGCACAGGAAAGGATTAACACACATTTGTAAGGTAACAGTAAATGCAATTTCAACTTGTAGGCTTGCATCTGCTGCCTTTCTTCCTTCCAACAAGAATAATGAGCATCATTCAGAAGAACATTTCAGTTTCAGCTTGTTCCCACTGCCAGATCTCCCACATCACATGTGCACCCTCAGAGGGCAAGAGACCAAGTCCTACCACAAAAGCTCAATCCTATTTGCCCTTAAACATACCTCCTACCCTTGATGAGGACACAGAACTTGGAGGAACACCTGGATCTGCTGAGAGCCATTGCAGCTCTCCAGCCTGGCTCTACCCTGAGCCATTGCAGCTCTCCAGCCTGGTTCTCCATCTGAGCCATTGCAGCTCTCCAGCCTGGTTCTCTCCTGAGCCATTGCAGCTCTCCAGCCTGGTTCTCCATCTGAGCCATTGCAGCTCTCCAGCCTGGTTCTCCCTGTGAGCCATTGCAGCTCTCCAGCCTGGTTCTCACCTGAGCCATTGCAGCTCTCCAGCCTAGTTCTCCCTGTGAGCCATTGCAGCTCTCCAGCCTGGTTCTCTCCTGAGCCATTGCAGCTCTCCAGCCTGGTTCTCCCTGTGAGCCATTGCAGCTCTCCAGCCTGGTTCTCCATCTGAGCCATTGCAGCTCTCCAGCCTGGCTCTCACCTGAGCCATTGCAGCTCTCCAGCCTGGCTCTCACCTGAGCCATTGCAGCTCTCCAGCCTGGCTCTCACCTGAGCCATTGCAGCTCTCCAGCCTGGTTCTCCATCTGAGCCATTGCAGCTCTCCAGCCTGGTTCTCCATCTGAGCCATTGCAGCTCTCCAGCCTGGCTCTCACCTGAGCCATTGCAGCTCTCCAGCCTGGTTCTCCATCTGAGCCATTGCAGCTCTCCAGCCTGGTTCTCCATCTGAGCCATTGCAGCTCTCCAGCCTGGCTCTCACCTGAGCCATTGCAGCTCTCCAGCCTGGTTCTCCATCTGAGCCATTGCAGCTCTCCAGCCTGGCTCTCACCTGAGCCATTGCAGCTCTCCAGCCTGGTTCTCACCTGAGCCATTGCAGCTCTCTCTAAGGACCCTGACGCTGACACCCACCCAAAGAGAGGCAGAAAGCAAAATGGCAAAATGCAAAACAGTCCTAATTCACCAACTGTTCCCACTGTCAGAGGCACTGATTTATCACAGCAGTGGAACTGTCCTGTTCTCAGAGGGAAGCAACAGTGTTCATATTCCTGTCGATAATGATGGAAAATTTCTAGGGTGTAAGGGAGGAAAAGAGGTATTTTGTCTTTTCTGACTCTCAGAGATGGGGAAACGCATCAGACTCCATCTGAGAATTCTGCTGAGTTCATGTGGGCTGGGAGGAGGAGGAAGAGAAGGAAGACAGCTACAACCTGTGTTGTTTCTTCCCACAGTTTTGCCGGGTACAAAGCAAACCAGCATGAATTCAAATTTATTCTTTCAATCAAACGATGCTCTGAGATAGGTATTCATGAGCTTCCCACATTTGAGGTGCCTGAATGACCCACAGAGAATTCAGTTTGTCAGGTTTAAATTCCAGCTGCCTCTGAGCACAGCCCTGAGCGTGTGAGCTGCAGGAGCCGTGGTGAGTGCCCGAGGCTGAGCTCCCTGCAGGAGCACTCCCACTGCACCTCCACAGCACCAAAATCCTGCACCCTCTGCTGGGGCAAAACACCGGCGGGGGCTCAGGCAGCAAAGAGACCAGAAATATTTCTGTACTGCCTCAGCAACACAAAATCAATCCAAATCCCCTGATTACCAGGAGAGCCTTCACGTGGTTAAAATGTTTTCTACGCTCAGTTCAGGCACTGGACCCACTTCTTTCAACTGCAGCTTCCACTCCATTTTAATGCAGAAAACTCAACAGGTAATTCATGGGACTAAACATTTAAACACATGGATGCAGCTTCATGCATTGGCAAGAATGGCATTTAAAATTCTTACAGCATCAAAACTGAAAATTTCAAATAAACATGGAATTAATTCAATCCTTGGGTTTCCACTAAAACATTTTGATGAACTCAATCTCAATTAATTTAATGTCAATTCTCAAGACTAAAGCAGTACAATCAATTTGTTTTCTCTTTTCTGATTTCCACACCTAAAGTCACAACTTACTCAAGCTGCTGGGAGCGGGCACCGTTCACCAGGGCAGCCCAGTCAGGGCTGGGAGCAGGATCCAGCTCAGAAATCCTGCCCAGCTGCTCGGGGAGGCCCCACTGCTCAGCTCAGTTCTGGGGGTCCCTCCAGCAATGCCTGCTGCTCTCCCAGCTAACACCACTGCCCCAGAGTCCCCTGGGTGCTGGGACAGTGCCTGGCACAGCGGGGTGGGCAGGGGACAGTGCTGGAGAGCAGCCTGCCCTGCAGAGAGGACACAGCACCATGGCAGAGGGGCTGCAGGAGGCACAGAGAGAGGATTAAAGCAAGGCACCATGGCAGAGGGGCTGCAGGAGGCACAGAGAGGATTAAACTGCTCTGGCTGGAGGTGCAGGACCTGACACCAGGACAGGAACTGCTGCTGAGGATCCTTGCCCACTAATCAATTCCTTTGGAAGCACAGCAGAAGAGGAAGCAAGAGCAGGAATTAGCAGGCTGCTCTGAAGGCAGATGTTTATTCTAGGCTGCCTCTGCACTCATAAACCAGGCACAAAAGGAAAGGCTTTTACTCGGTTAATGCACTAAAAGCAAATGCTTGCATTATTTGTGATTTCAAAATGTTAATCCTGCAAGAATAGCTGGACTGGAGCTATTTATCATCTGGCACTCTAGACTTTGTTTCCATAGAAGGAAATGAAAAAGGCCAGGAAGGTTCAGCCAATTTGTCTTTTAATACTCTTTATTGGTTCATTAATGATTAATTCTTTTTAACACTCTGCCCTAGATCCTAAATTCACAATGACTCAATTTAGATGAAAGATTTCAAATCCCCATCTCTCCTCCCTCTTCTCTTCTGTTTGCTGAGCCTATGCAAAACAACAACAACCAAACAAACAAAAAAACCCCACCATGCCACTGCTCAGCACGCTGCTGTCAAAGGAAGCCATCCCGGACAGAAAAACCCCTCTGGAAGATTAAATGGTGCAAAAGATGAAACAAGCAAAGAACACAAGCCAACCCAGTCCTGAGGAGCCACAAGCAGTGAAAGACCCACTGAATCATGATAATATCTGCTCCCTCTTAGCCACCAAGTCTACAGCTTATTCATGCCAGCACTGCACTACTGCAGCACTGCAGCATTCAGCTGTGCTCAGTTTCTGAACTCTTCCTTTGGAAGGAACATGGGTTTATTTCTTCAGCAAATCACTGAGAACAGAAAACGCTATTGTTCCACAACCAGAAATCAAAGAAAGCTCTCAGAAATGCCACCTAACCAGAACATCTGAACATTTCCTTAGGATCACAGGCAGCTACACCCTGCTCACAGTGGTCTTGACAAGTTCCACGAGAATTTACTACCACTGCACTTGTCACTGCCCTGTCCTGGATGCTGGAACAGGCACAAGAGCACTCTGCCTACATCAAGTTTCCTCCAGAATTTCAGTGCATCCCTTCAGTGTCTCCTGGAGCTGTAAAAGAATCAGATGAGCAGTGGAGGTGTCTCAGATCCTACTCCTACCACAGCTATCAGTACAACACAATTTTGCATCTCACTCCTCTTTAGATAAGGAAGCAATGAAATAACCACCTTGAGAGTGTGTTCTGAGACCTCTGGAGGAATCATGCCATTTCTGTTCAGTATTTTTACTAATCTGCTTTCATGCTGTTCCTAGCTGTTGCAGTTCAAATACATATTTACCTCAAAGTACACTTGACAAGACTGTAGCTCTCCCATTCATCTCAAATGAAGAGAAACATGCAAACACGTGCATTTCCACACAAAGCAATTAACCCAGGTGATGCATTTATCTGAATCACAGCAGCTTTCTTTCTAATTGAAAGGAAGGAAAAAACACAAACCCACAACAAAAAACAACAACATCATCTAAAAAAACCACTACAAAGTACTTCAGTTCCCTAGACAGAATAGTATTTTTTGCCTCAGGACACTGATAGCACCCTTCTGCAGCTCACTCAGAAGGCTGCAAGCTGGGCTCCCACAGCCAGGACTGCAACTCTGAACCCAAAGCTACTGGGGAGAGCTCCAAGTTAATCCTGAAGGGATTTAACACTTGAGAAGCTGGTTGGTCTCCAGCCAGGTGTCTGAATGGCAGGAGCTGCAACATTACCTGGCCACTACTGCTAAAAATACCTCTGCCACAAGACAGGCTGAGCACTCTGTGCTTCAGACAGATCCCCACTGTTATTAACCGTGAGCAGACCTGTGCAAGAACAAAACAGCACTGCCTCAATCCTTCTGGAACTCTGTCATCACACCGACAATCAACACTGCTGGAAATGCCTCTAGAGCTTAACAGCCCCCAATAATTCATCATTAATTCTGCTTTTTCATCCCCTTCCTCTACTACCTTGTGATTCTCATCACTATTGAACTGGAGAGACTGGGAACTCTTACCAAAATTTCTGGGTTTACCAACCTGGTTTTTTTCAATACAGCTTTATGTCATTTTTTTTCCTGAATAAAAAGGCTTTTCACCCATATGTTACTGAGCATTCCAAGGGCATGAAAGTTCAGCTTCACTTGAGCCTTTCTACTCAACAGTTCACAGCCTGCCTTGGCAATCCTGGGGGTATGAAAATCCTCCAGGAGAGATCCCCTGGGAAGGGGATCACTGCTGGCTGTTGATCACTGTGCCTGCTGGAAAAGCACAAAGTCCCCAGGGACCCCCAGCCACTGGGATCTGCTCCACACACAGCCTAAAGCACATCCAAACACCCTGCAGCTCCTGTTCATGGCAATCTTCTCCCAACTCCTGCACCAGCATTCCCCAGAAAGAGCCAGCTTCAGGAGCTGCCAAAGCTGCCAGATTTGCTTTGGCCATTAGTGGCACCGTGTGCCAGGAAAGCAATGCCAGCAGCAGGTCCTGAGTGCAGGCAAAGCTTCAGATCACTCTGAAGTGGTGTGAGTGCCACAACTGCACTTCTGCCTGCTCTGCTCCCGATTACACACACAAGCCCCAGAGACTGCAGTTCCGTGTGAAAAAAAAACTAAAAAAAGGAAAGAAGCCTGCCCTCTCATGTTATTTTAAGCAACAGCACAGTCCCATTGACTTCAGAGGACGTCTCACTAGCCAAGCTGGACATGTGTTTAAATCCTTCCCTGAAACAAGGCCAGACCCTACCTCAGCAAACCCCCTGCCAGCCCCTCACCTCATTCTCCTCCTGAGAGGCTTCCAGCCTGCCCTGCAAGGACAGCCCTGCCCTGTGGGAACAAGGGTGTCCCCAGGGGTGATGCTCAGGAGGGCTGTAAGGTCCTGGTGTCCCCAGGGGTGATGCTCAGGAGGGCTGTACGGCCCTGGTCCAGGTGCACACACAGCCTGAAGCCCCCTGAGCCTGAGCTCGTGGCTGCAGCCTGTTTTGCTTGCATCTCCAGGTGGAAGGAAGAGCAGAATCTCCTCTCCTGCTTGCCAAACCTGGCATTTCCTCACACAGCATCTTTTCCCGTGAAAGCTAAGCCCTGAATTTTAGTCTGGCACAAACACACCTACTAGAACCCTTTCATGTAGGTCAGCCCAAGAAACACTCAGTTAACTCCCACTTGGCTGGAGCACCGTGAGCACACGAAAGGAGCTGGAGCAGCCCCTGCTCCCACTGCACAGGAATTCAGGAGCACCAGCACTGTGAGCATCTGCTGCAGAGATGGGGGCAGGTTTCACAATTACACCACTGCATTTCTGCCAGCTGCACATAAAGGTACACTCCCCCACTCCCCAGTTTTTAAGAAGTCAGTGAACCAAGCCTTACAGACCCTCTGAGGCGCAGAGCGAAGCCTGGGCCTGCCTTTGGATTCATCATGCGCTTCCCTGATACAGGCTGAAGAGCTGAGAAGGCACCCAAGAGAAACAGCTTGTAATCATCTGATATCTCCATGTGACCTCCCCTCTGCAATTTGCATTGGCTTTGAGTTTCCAGATGAAGACGTCGGACGAAATAGTGCTAGGATTAATTTTAGCCTCCTCCTCAAGATGAGTTGCTGATACCAAAATAAGGTTATAATACTTGACAGAGCAGAATATCCTCCTTGCCAACATCATCTGTTTCAGGCTTCTCAGGACTGAAATAAAGTGTGGAAAAACAATTCCAAGCAAAGAGGTGCTGTGAGCTTTGAGAGCAGAGAAAGAATTAAAATAGCTTCATTCTTGCCAGTTTGCAAATCGGTCTCCACGGCGGGCATGGGTCTGAGCACAACAACATCTTGAAATGAGACATCCACTCAAACTCATGGAAAGAGGGTACAAACACAGTTTTGGTACAGAACAAGCTGACAGAACAAGTTCCCCCAGTTTTTAATTTCCAAGTACCTGCAGTCCTGGACTGTGAAGGTTTAGTGCCACGAGGGGCAAAGGCATTTTTGCTGTGATGCCCTGGCACCCTTCAGAGCACCACAGCAGCAATGCCCACCAGTCCCTTACCTCGGGCATGTACTGCAGAGCTAACACAGCTCCCAGGCTGTATTACCACCCTTTTCCAACCAAGTTTGTTCAGAATGGCTCTCAAGAAAGCCATCCAGGCTTTCTGAACCCCACCATGGAGAAAAAGAGCCCAAATCTGCCCTCCCTTACACACCGCCAGCCTGCCTGAACAGGCACACTGAATTACAACCATGCACCTTTCAGGAGCGAGCTCAGGCTTCAGTGCCTCCCTCCTTGTCAGCCAAAGCCTAGCAGGTGTGACTGCGGAGAGATGCTTTTCCATTTCCAGAGGCAAAGCCACCCTCCTGCGGCAGCACAGCGATGCCTTCCTGCCAGGGCAGCGCCAGCCTGGAGCGGCACTGCCGCGTGCCAGGGGCTGAGCAGAGGAGCAGGGTGCTGCTGAGAGCACCCCGAGCACCCCGACAAGGGGCAGCCTGAAACAGAGCTCTGTAGGTGCCCTGGGGCTGAGCCTGGGGGCTCTGCCCTGCGCAGAGCCAGTGCCTGCTCCTGGGCAGCAATGCTGCTGGGTGGCACCGGGACACTGGCACAGGGACACTGGCACCGGGACACTGGCACAGGGACCCTGCTCCTCCTGCCTGGCAGCCCGAGCTGCCCCGTGCAGAGCCAGTGCCTGCTCCTGGGCAGCAATGCTGCTGGGTGGCACCAGGACACTGGCACCGGGACACTGGCACCAGGGACACCGGCACCCTGGCACCAGGACACTGGCACCAGGGACACTGGCACCAGGGACACTGCTCCTCCTGCCTGGCAGCCCGAGCTGCCCTGCGCAGAGCCAGTGCCTGCTCCTGGGCAGCAATGCTGCTGGGTGGCACAGGGACACTGGCACAGGGACACTGGCACAGGGACCCTGCTCCTCCTGCCTGGCAGCCCGAGCTGCCCCGTGCAGAGCCAGTGCCTGCTCCTGGGCAGCAATGCTGCTGGGTGGCACCGGGACACTGGCACTGGGACACTGGCACCAGGGTCACTGGCACCCTGGCACCAGGGACCCTGCTCCTCCTGCCCGGCAGCCCGAGCTGCCCCGTGCCCCCGAGCCAGTGCCCAGGGAAGCTCCTGCCCTGTCCCCTGTGCCACAGAGAGCCACCAGCCCCTGGGCTGTGCCCCAGCAGCTCTGCCCTCCCCTGCCCAGGCAGTGCCCAGAGCTCTGGGAGGGAAGCTCAGCTCTCTGCAGGCCGTGGGGATTTCTGAGAGCTGCAGCCACACGCACTGGGCACGTCACAGGACACATTCACAGGCGAGGAAACTCAAGGGTGTGTACGTGTTTCTGTCCAGACAAGCACAGGAAGAATTCTAACAAGACTGAGTAGTGTCTAAAAATACACCTAATCCTGCTCTAATACTTAGATTATTAATAAACTACAGTGATCTATTTTACATGAACGACACCATAAATGAATTACAGGGCCAGTTAAAGCAGACCATGACTCTTGTATGTGTTACATTAACTTTCTCCTGCTGTGAATAATTGCTCGACTCCACCAGGACATGGCTGCTGGCTCATAAGTGGACTTCAGGGGATTATTTTTTGAAAAGTTAGGCTCAAATGAAACCTTCCAACAGAGTCTGTGCTTTCAGCAGTTGAGTGAACAGAACAGGACTGAAACCTGGGGCAAACAGATACGGGAGGAGAAAAATACCCCAGTTCAACACAGGCAGCACCAAATGCTGTTACCAACAACTGAGCAGCGAGGGAGCCGCAGCTGATGGAACCATGACATTCCCTTCCTATTATTATTCCTTCCAAACTATTTCACCTCTCCTAAAGTTAGTTCTGCATGGAAGAACTAAAATTAAAAGAACCTGTCAGACCCATAAATCATGCTTTGCTTTACATAGCCCCTCATCAGAAGTTACAAGTCTACTACTTAATTTCCAATTAATTAATCACTAGTAAAATCCATTCTGACAAAGTTTTCACAGAATAAATGTGAAAAGTAAAATCTGACAAAAAATTTGAGGAAGAGCTGTCACCTGAATCTGAGATTGGTTTGAATTTTCTTTCAAATTTGTAGAAATAGTGTAATTTAAGTTTTATTTCTACAGAAATGATCAGCCATCTTTTCTTGTTATGCTCAGCAATTTCAATAATTTAAAAAAAAAATTAACATTTCCAAAGTAATAAAACTAAGTAATTCAAAGCAGTAATTAATCTATGCAAAAATGTCAAGACTTTTCTACTCTACATTTCCTGTCTTTTAAAATCATCTGCAGGTAAGCATGTGCAGAATTCCACCATAAACAAAGACCAGAGAAGGAAAAAACCCCATGCAAATGTATTGTAATATTGACAGAATATATATACAGATACCCAGAATGAGACTGATTCAGTTACAGAATAAAAACTTAGGGAAATGGCCAATTCATCTAAAGTTTTATTTACCCAATGTTTGGAAGCATCTTGTCATGAGCAATACACAGAACAAGAATTCATCACGCAAATTCAATCAAATTAATAACTTTAAATGCAGTACACTTTTTCCCTCAAGCAGTTTATTTTCTCAGTGGAAAAGTAAAACCTACTTTTATCAAGCATGCAATTATTTGATCAGTTTTCGTCTCATCTCTGAATAAAGGCCCACAAAGAGAGAGAGAAGTTTCAGTACAAAACCAAACTGTGCCTGCTGCCAAGGCAGAAACATCTTCTCGGAATCTCAAAGGATTCTCCACATCACCTCATCAGACCTACAAATAAATTATCAGGTTTAATTGGAGCACTTGTATCTTCTCTCTGAAACTATTTCTTCACCGGTGTTTACCTGCTCTGAAACAAGAGCGAGGAGGACGTGTGTCTTTATCACTGGGTAATTCAATTAAGGCACTGTGATCAGGCGTTCTGTAATTAACACATGTTTACCGAGCCACCCAGACTGCCTGGGCTCCACCTGGCAGCAGCGAGCTCCGAGCTTTCTCCTGACTCATGCCTGGGCACCTCTGCAGCTCCTGACGGGGTCACTGCGCCAGCCCTGAACCCTCCGGAGCAGCCCTGGCACCGAGCTGCTCCCGGGCACTGCCCAACCTCCCCCGCTGCAGGCCTGGAGCACAGGAGGAAGAGGAGCACGGGCACTGCCCCCAGACAGCTCCACAGCACACCAGCTCTGGCCTGGAACAGCTCCTGACAGCCTGTGTCCTGGGCACGCGTCCTGCCACGGGCACACGAGCCACAGTCTCACTGTGACCCCACACAGGGCACAGACAGCAGTGACCCGTGCCACCACACACACCTGCAGGACAAGGTGCCCCACACAGGGCAGAGAGAGCAGTGACCCGTGCCACCCCACACACCTGGCAGGACAAGGTGCCCCACACAGGGCAGAGAGAGCAGTGACCCGTGCCACCCCACACACCTGGCAGGACAAGGTGCCCCACACAGGGCAGAGAGAGCAGTGACATGTGCCACCCATGTAGCTGGGCACAGCAAGGTGCCCCACACAGGGCAGAGAGAGCAGTGACCCGTGCCACCCATGTACCTGGCCATGGCAGGGTGCCCCCCACACAGGGGCAGTGACAGCAGTGACCCGTGCCACCCCACACACCTGGCAGGACAAGGTGCCCCACACAGGGCACAGACAGCAGTGACCCGTGCCACCCCACACACCTGGCAGGACAAGGTGCCCCTCAGGGTGACTCAGGCTCTGAGCACAGGCTGATGTGCCCCACCTGCAGCCCGGGCTGTGCTGGACAGACACACGGACACTGCTGTCCCTCCACACAGCAGAGCAGCCCTGGCTGCACAGGAGGGCTGCAGGCAATGAAGAGAACCTGTCCATTGTAAGGGTAGCTCAAAAGTAAAAGGGGCAAAGAAGATAGGAAAAAGTAATTTCACATTAAATACCAGCAGCCGCCAGCACCGAGGAAAAAGCTTTCCTAGCACTTCTCCCTGTTTCCCCAGCCAAAGCTGGTGTGAGAACAAGAGCCAGATCTCCTTGTGAGACTCCTCTGTTGCTTTACTGCAGTCTCTAGACTCTGTAAAAACCAGACATTTTAATTTAGTTTTCAATGTCAAATAACTGATTTCAAGTGCATTTCCCACAGCAATCCATACATTCTCTGCCTTTCCACTTTTAAATGTGTGATAGCTTGCAGCTCTCTGAGGCTGCAGTATATATTATACTGCAAAATTACCATGTCAACAAATAACTTTTCTTCACTTGTAAACAGATCCTTTCTGTGAGCTGGCAGATGTCTGCCAAATTACACTTTTACTCATTGAGATGTTCATTGGGAAAAATATTAGTAAGATACAATGCTCTGTGCAGGGAGCAGCAACAAAAGCCTTGATGGAAAATGACTCCACCGAAAGACTCATGTCTCAGCAGTGAAAGGCAGCTCTGAGAACTGGTGTGCTACCAAGGCACCTCAGGCCCCTGAGGAGAGCTGCTCTCTGACAAATTCTTTCCCCAGGGGATGGGTAAAGTCAGAACTAATCAATAAGCAGGTCCCAAATCTTCAGAAAATGTGTCCTGGAGTGCACATGCAGAGGGGGAGATAGGTGCTGTCACTCCTGCACAGGGCTGCAGACACCAGTTCAGGTGAATTCACACCTCTGCAGGTACCCAGAGGTCACACGGTGCCAAATGCCAGGCTGCCACCCCCCTGCCCAGAGCAGCTCCCGCTCCAGGCTGAGCCCAGCAGGAATGGGATGCTCAGCTGCCTCTCCAGACAGGCTGCAAACCCTCAGCACCACTGTCCCCTCCTGCCACCACCCTGGGCACTCTGAGGGCCACACCAGAGACCCCAGGTGGGGATGCTGTGCCCCAGGACTGCCCTGGCTCTGCCCTGGAGGATCTCCCCCTGCTGTGGGTGCAGCCCTGGCACCATGCAGGAAACGAGGGGGACTCCAGTGCCTCCCCCAGATAAAACCAATCAGACAGCAATTTATTCATTACAGGGGCCATTCGAGCACCACCTGAACAGTCACTGCTCATACTGGTCACCAGTGTGTCAGTTTTCTTTCAGTGTTTTAAAAGCTGTGCTTTCCAAAACACATCAACAGAATTTTAAAAATGAGTGAGGAGGTGCACATACACAGCTTTAATCCTCAGCATCCGAGGAAAGGTTCAAAACCACAAACTTCCCGAGGAAGAAGGCGTCGCATCACTCCTGAAATGGCAACAAATGTGCCCATGGGTAGGTTACAAGAACTTCTGCTGGTGCAGACCAACACCACAACCCAAGAGGTTAGGAGGCTGACGCTTGCTAGAAAATGTCAAGGAGGGCGGCAGGGCCACGTGGATGGGGGAGAAGCAAAGCTGTAGTTACTGCTGGCAGAGCCAAAAGCAGCACAAGTAACTAAAACTGTGTGGCCCTTTTATTTTTAAACACACGGAGCGCAATGCCAGATTAATTAAAGGCTCCATTTCCATCATCTGCAGGATCTGTTTACTGCTGTGTTATCAGGGCTAAATACAGCACACGTCTGCAGAACACAGTAACTGCAGGAAAACCAAGCACACAAGCCCCAAGGAGGCAAATGTGAATCAAATGGCTGAGGTGTACAGCTTTAACAGCACGACTGAAAAGCCACGTCAGGCACCTGGCCATAGAGACCAGTTTAGAAAAGAAGCCAGTCAATGGTAAAAAATAAATCAGTCTCTCTGTGGACACCTAACTTCTTCATGTACTCAACAGCAGCCCTGCAAACGTAGCATTGAAACAGCACCCCACAGAGAGAGGAGTTCAGAAAGAAAGGCACAAAGAAAGGCATTGTTCCATCAGAAATTCTCATAAAAACAGAAACCATTACACACATGGAAGCTGAAGGAGGCTGTTCATGTCACAGGAACCGAAACCTTGCAACAAACAGCAAAATTTAATCCCCTTCTACTAAATCCTTCTGTGAAACCTAGGTCTTGCAGCAAGCAGCCCAATCCAATAACCTTCTATTGAAGCACCAAATGAAATCCTCCGGTACCAGGGCAGAGCAGCTTTCTGCACTGAACAACAGCCACCCTCCATCTGCCTCCAAAATTCCCTAATCCAAGTAAGATCTGAGTGTGACTCCTGGAGCAATCCCAGCTCGTGCATCCTGCTGGTATCTTCTGAGTGAGCAGGGAAAGGAGCACACACACAGGAGAGGGATGCCACCTTCAGCCAACACCTACTGAGCTCCTGGGGAACAAGGCCTGGTGTCATCTCCTGCACAAATGCCAGACCAGGCTTCCCTACTCCACCAGTCTGTGACTCTCCAGAGAAGCTCCCACACGTGAGGATAATGGCAACACCAAGGAAAAGTGACAGAATCTGGTTTAGAGCTACAAATACTTTTCCCCAAAATATGTTTAAAGATCTCAGAGGGTAACTCAAAATCCCACGTTAACACCAGGATTTTGTCACTGGTAGTGAAGTGCTGTACAAAGAAAACACCTTTTGTTAAAGACCACGTGTTCATTCAGTCCTTTTTTTTACTAGTCACACCCTCTCCTCCTCTTTAAAAACAAGATTTTTCCAAGTTGCCAACAGTTGTTTCAAATACGCTCCTTTGCTGAATAAGCCTCCCAGTTTCTATATTCAGAGCACAACCGATGCAGAAGTCTCAACACCCACTAAACTTGAATAATTTATACTCTTACAGTCTTGTATGGCAAGATACAAAGTGACTTAATCATCAGGTATTCATAGCATTCTCCTCCACAGAAGTATGAAACTCAGTGAAAAATATCATTCCAATGCAAGTCCTCAGGCAGTGTGTTCCACATAGGAGACAGAGTCGTTTGCATTAAAGATTCAGAGCCACAGACAAATAAAATACTTTTGGTTCTGTGTGACTGCTTGCCTGGGCAGTTGGACAATTCATTATTAAGCGCATTCCATTTCCAGAATAAGCTGAGAAAACAAGATAGATTGCTTTAATATTAATTCACATGTCTGCACGGTGCCTATTGCATCTCATGAAGCTTTTTAAGCCTAATTCAAAGTTAAAATGCTTTTCAGTGCCTCAGTGTTTCCAGTGAGCACACCTACATCCTGGCTAAGCCTCGCTGCAGAGACACTTTCTCAAAAGGAAAACGTGGCCTGGTAGCAGCAGCTGTACGTTCCCTTCCTTATCCTGCTTATATTTGTATAAACATAGAAACAAAGCAAGCAAATGTTTCCCTTATGGCCGCAGATGAAAGCTACTCTAACAGTTTCACATGGGAGCCACAGAACTGATTGTTTGGGGCTCTGTTGTTTTGGTTTTGACACAGCCAGCGAGTGCTGTTACTGAAACCCCACTGGTTTTCAGAGTCCTAGAATTGTTTAGGTTGGAAAAAAAACCTTCAAGACCACCAAGTGCTACCTGCCATTAACCTAACACCAGCAAGCACTAAACCTTGTCCCTAAGTGCCACCACGACACACCTCGGCCCTTCTCATCCTTCTGCTTTGCCCTTCTTCCCCATTCACCCTCACCCCTCTCCTCCCCTCTGCTCTGCCCACCCAGCTCTGCCTGCCCATCCTGGCCCTTCTTTTGCCCTTCTTCAGCCTGCTCTGATCTTCCCTCAGAGCTGTGTCTACAGCACAGCTCGCACACACACGGATGCTTCTCTGTGGAGGTTGGATGCTGAGCTGTCTTTGAGAAAAAAACTCCCCACAAGAGATGTTTTCCTCCTTTAAACACTTTAAAGGTTTATGAAAGGGAAAAGAGATTAAAAACATATATGTGATTGCCCCTTACATAAGTAGTTTTTGAAAGCATGCTGAGTTTAATGATATCTCAGTGGAACAAAATGAAGCAAATCACTAATCACAGTTACCAAAATAATTCTTACAGCAAAGTACTTTCTCATTAGTTTCTGCTTTAAAGTGGTTCCACCTGCCTTATGAACATGCACACTTAATCAGTCCATTTCCAAAAGGATATTGATAGCCAAGTGCCCCAAAGCAAACAAAAGCCCCAGCACACCACCAGCCCAACAGCCCAGTGGGCAGCAGCAATGGCCAGGGGACATGGCACAAATTGTGTCCTGTGGCTGGGCAGGGGACATGGATGTGGCACACAGACTGTCCTGTGGCTGGGCAGTGCCAGGGGACATGGCACACAGACTGTCCTGTGGCAGGGCAGGGGACATGGACATGGACATGGCACACAGACTGTCCTGGGGCAGTGCCAGGGGACATGGACATGGCACACAGACTGTCCTGTGGCTGGGCAGGGGCTCATTCCAGCCCGTTCCATCCAGCAGCAGCGCCAGGGGAGCAGGGTGAGGATGCAGGAACTGATCCCCTGGCGGTGCCCAGCTCAGCATCTCCTCAGAGCTGCACAGCTCCCCCTTTACCAGCCTCTGACACTGACTGCTGCCATCAGCTACAGCACGCTTGGCCTGTTCTCACCTCCTCCCCTGCCCCAGCCCATCTCTTCTCCTGTCCTGCCTGTTTAAATGGACCTTTTCAGGCAGGGACCATCTCTGACATTGCTGCATTCATAAAACACCTCACCCAGTGCTGCCCTGAGCTCAGCAAAGCCCTCTGCACTCAGGATCTGCAGTGAGGACAATCACAGCCTGGGTGCTCGTGCCACCGCGAGGCTGTGATTTCCTGACACCCAGCAGGCACCCAAGGCTTGACAGGAAAGTCACCAGCTGGCCAACACAGGGAAGTTAAGCTCTCTTTTTTATGAACTGCAGGCAAGGCTATCGATATTTCAGCTCTCAGTTAATGTCATGGCTTTGTGGTTTCCCAAAGCATGTTTTAGCATTTCTCTTCTGCTGTGACATCTGGCAGCACATCTTCAATATTCCCTGGGAGAGGGAGGGCTGCCAGCATTCAGCTCAGTACCTGGATTACAATCACATTGACCAGATCTTCAGGCTGCAAGGGGTTCCATCAGTTACCTTGAAACTATTTCCACAAAGGAAGGTAAGAGCAATAGAATTTGGCCTCAAACACAAGTCCTTGCCAGGTAGGAATTTTAAGGATTGAAACCTAAAGGAATGAAATCACTCACGTGACACTAACCCCCCAAAAGCAGTGTCATCAAGGCTTTTATAAATGAAAAAACTTTTAAGAAATCAGCTCTAATTAGGTGAATTCTGTTATGCTACTCACTATCATGGAATAAAGTAAATCCCAGTGTTTCATTTTTAGCATCTGCTGCATTACAAAATAGTGTCTTGGAAAAAAAACTGCTGTCCCCATCATCCAAAAGGCCCTTCTCCTTTCCTCTAGGTAAAGCCTCTAGCAACCAGCTGTTATCCATACTAAGTCAATTCACAGCACACCACTAATAACAGACCAACACCTAAAGGCCAGTGCAATCCTCCTTTCCCAGAGCTGGTAGCAGAGGGTGCAACGTGGCACCTCCAGGCTTTGCAGATCAGGGGGCTACATGGGAATGGACCAGCTCAGCTTTTATAGAGGCTGAAAAGAGCCCAAAGTCAATGCTGGAGACCCCCAGGATCATGAGCACCTGTCCACAGAGCAGCAGCATTTCTGTGGGATCCAGGTGCAGACAGGCCGGCCATGCATCCGCTAATTAAGTGGCAACACATACACAATAATTATAGCTATCACACCATCACACATTCTCCCCTAATTATTTCTAGTTACAATATTTACACCTTTGAATGCAACAACAAAGGTACAGGACTTTCTTGCAGTTGCTCTTGCTGATTTTGCCAGGAGAACGTTCCCAGTTCACAGGAGGACCCCAGTGAGTGTGAGCCCAGGCTGAACCCTGTTACATAAACGTGCCCTTGAAGCTCCAAGCCAAAAGGTTCTATTTACTCACTTTTACTGGGACACATGTTTATTTGAGGATATGAATTTCACACATATACATCCCAGCTCGCTAGACTGGCAACGAGCTGTCAAATGCAATCCATCAGGGAGAAACTGTATTTAAACTGGGGCCCCTGACTGCCCTCCGTGCAGCTCCTGCAGAGCAGCACATCAGGCTGAGCCCCGGCAGCACCACGGCCAGCTTCTGCAAGGTGTCCTTGTCCCTGTATTTCTGTCACGGTGGAAAACACAGTTCAAACTTCCAAGGCATCTAAAGATGAACTACACACAAAAAGAAACTCCTCCCCAAAAGCAAGTTAGGCAGTGTATCCAGCCATGGCAATTTACTCTGTTAAGGGTAAAAAGACAATGACGTCTTGAGAACCCAAAGCAACCAAAGGATTCACAACATGAGACATACTGATTTCTGTTTCTACTGAAATAAATTATCACCTAAGCACTTTGGGAGGCTGGGCCAGGTGAGTGACCCACGTTTTCTCAATTAAACCAAGTTTGAACCCACAGCAATCACCAGAAGACTAAGCCCTAGCTGCACCAAAACAGGTGGATATGTCTGTCAACCTCAGAGCCAGCACGTTTATAAACAAATCATCCAACCAAACACCTTTTCCTGTTTGAATGCTGTTGTGGGTATATGTCTGCCACCAAACCCACACCAGCACCACACCCCAAAGCCTGACCCCAACTGAAAACCCTCTGACAGGCACAACCTCTGAGTCTCCAATAATGCCTCGCCAGCCTCAGCCATCCCAGGCTAGGAGAGACAGCAAATGAAGAAATTAAGCAAATCCATCTCAGCTCCTGTGGGTTTCCTTAGTGCTTCCTTCTGCCTTGCTGCAGATCCCCCAAGCACTGCTGGCTCCCCCCGAAATGCAGCTCCCTCCCTCTGCACACGGAGCTTTCCAGCTCCTCTTGGACCAGGGGTCAGAGCGAGGGGAAAAGGAACAAGAAAGAAAAACTAAATCAGGATGAGACCCAAACCCTGCCAAAATCAATAGGAGCCTCTCTATTAACTTCAGTGGGTTTTTGATGTAGCACAGAGAAGTCAAACAGACTGAATGGCAAGCAAATCGATTTGTTAGATGCTCAGATACCACAGTGAGTGATGCCTGGGGCAGAGACTGGAGAGCACTGATCTCTCATTATGGTTTTCATATATTATACATCACGCACACATATGCAGATCTCCTAAATAATACTGAAAAGAGAAAACACCAGAATAAAGACAGTTTGTATTACCTCATTCAGCATGTAAAAAAAAAACCCAGGAAAAAATATCACCCTTCATCTCCACTTTTGCCTCCAATAGTAGATGTTCCCATCATTTTTTTAAATAGTGATAGGCTGGCAAAAATATAGAACAATTCAGACTTGCATTGAAAACATGCACTAGCAGCATTTACTTTTTCTGAAACTGCAGAATATAGTGAAATTGAGTCTAATTTTGAATGCACACAATGAGAACCAAAATATATGTGACCATTTTTCAATTTCTAATTCACTTATCTCAGCAAGCACATATTCCCACAGAGTATTTAAAAAAATTATTTTTACAATGTTAAGGAAAAAATGGGACTAAAATAAAAGAATTTCTGCAGTAAGTTCTGAAAAGGACATTTTCAAACCTGGCAGGTAATAACAGAAGAAATAAGCCAGCCATTATAGATCATGGTCAAGAAATACAAGCAGAAGCGTCTGTACATCATTATTATTGCTAATTGTATTTCTTCCTTATGCTTTGTTGTCTTACATGTTGTTATTAATTTCACTAAACTCGTGGTAACTCTGCCCTAAGTTTCTCTTGCTCAGAAAAAAAAGCAAAGAACAGGAAAAGTTCTAGGCTGCCAAACTCTGGCTTCAAGCAGAAGGATTACTCCTGTGCCCAGCATTTCGCCACCACTGCCTGTGTGCTTTCCAGGGCCAAAGGTGGAACCCAGCAGAGGAACAGCAGCCTTGCTCAGATAGCAGATAACACTGCCAGCCCGGCCAGAGAGCTCCAGCGCAGCACAGCCCGTGCTTTGGAGAGGCCCTTTGGCCAGGGAGACGGTGCTGGCACCACTGTGCTGCTCCAAGGCTCACTCTGCCTCTCCACAGCAGCACGCGAGCCTGGGCTGCCTGACTCCCGTCATCCACCTCCCGACTGATCCACAGCTCACAAGAAACACTGCCTGCTCCACCAAAACTTGGGGTTTGGGGATCATTCTGTGCCCCACTCATTGACTTCCTTGCAGCACCCCCAGCCCTGTGGCATGAGGAACGCCTGATTCACAGCTTCTGTTCACTCCTGGATCCCTCCCGTGCTCCTGGGGCACAGCACAGTGTCCCCCAACACACACTGACCCCTGAGTAGGGATCCCCAGCACATGCTGACCCCCAGCACATTCTTGCAGCAGCCCTTCTGAAGAGCAGAGGACACCACTTGTTTGGCTCATCTGCCCACAGCTACAGGCCTTTGTTCCTTTTTTTCCCCTCTCTTCTTTTTCCTTTTTATCTGAACTACTTTGGACACAGGTAGCTCTCCTTGCAGCGGAAATCAATTATGAAATAAATCTAATATTCAGATCAGACTGTATTAGAAGGGACTACTCATCATATATATGGTATTTCCAGATTACATCTTAGCATGGCTCACTGAGTCATCACTTCAGCATTCTCACTAAATCAAAAATTAAACAAAGCGAATCAGTCAATTAACGGGGCTGCTCCTTGCTCTGTGCACAAATAATCCTCTCAAGTCCAACCCTTAACTCAATTTGGAGCAGGGAGTGCTCAGTATCTGGGAAGGAGCAGTCACTGTGCAGGGCTGGCTGCTCTGGTACAGGCAGGACAGGCAGGCCAGGGTCTGAGCATGAGCCACACCAACCCCAGCCTGGCCACAGCCCCAGCCTGAGCCCCCATCCCCTGCAGAGAAACCCAGCACTGCTCAGGGGACAAAACACCAACCCCAGCCTGGCCACAGCCCCAGCCTGAGCCCCCATCCCCTGCAGAGAAACCCAGCACTGCTCAGGGGACAAAACACCAACAACCAGAGTTCATAATCCCCTCTACTCCTTCCACACACCAAAGCCATTTTCTCCCCAAACCTGTGCCAAGCATGGGAGACACACTGGAAATCTGCTCATTCCTTCATCCATCCGACAACCTGGCTGCACCCACAGCCAGAAGAGAGAGAAGATGCAAAATGCTCTGATCCTCAGCAGACACAGTCACTTGCTGATGATGCACACAGCATTCGGTTTTTAGCACACATACTTTAGGTAAAGGGAAGGGAAGGATGGGTTCAGTGCACAAGAAAATATTCTGCCCTTGAGAAATACTTCCTAGGTCTGAAATGTCTGTCTGTACCAGTACAGACACAGACCCAGCGCCACCAAATGTGATTTATGCAGCCTCTCTCCAGTCACAGCACAGTTAGGTGCTTGGTTTGTAAAGCAAAACAATGGCCTGTATAAACTCCTTTCAGCACAAAAAGCTACAACTCCTAAGTCACCATCCATGACCCGTGCCAGTGCTCACAGAAGAGAGAGAAGCCCTAGCAGAGGTAACAGTTCTCTCCTCCAAAAGGAAAAGCCACACTGGGTCAGAACAAAGCTGCACTCAGTATCCAGCTCCTGAAGCAACAGCCATGTTCAACTCTTCTCTCAGCTGGGATACAGGCAAAGCAAGGGGATAAATACTCCTTTGCAGCAGCAAAGATGAGATTGTTTCTCCCCCTTACACACAAGTGTTTGTGTATTTACTCTCCAATTCAAAACACACTCTCCTTTAATTCTCCATTCGCTCCTCACATGCACATGGCTCCAAGAACAGAAATTCTGAACAAGCAATGAAGAGAGTTCCAGTCTCACTGAAGTCTGCAGAGGAGCTTTGCAATGGATAGAGATGGGATTAGAGCCTTTATCTAGATTAACAGTGCTTAATAGCCCAGCTAACAAACAAGCTGCTCTGCATGAGGAGACATTAGGATTGTATTTTTCTTGACTGGTCACTTTTTCCCCCAACATCTCGCCCTTACATCTGCCATGTCTGTGCCCACTCTAGCCCACAGTATTTCCCCACCTTTCCCCAGTTTCTGGCCTGCCTGGCTGGACATGTGGTTCTGACTGATGCAATCACATCCGCATCTGACCAGTTCTCTGAACACAAGAGAGGAGGTGTGACCCCCTCTGCCTCACGGGAGGTGCTGGGTTTGGCTCCTTCTCCTTTACACAACAGCGCTTTCCATAAAATTGCAGAAACTCAATGCTTTTGAAGTCCCACTGACTTTGCGGAGTTCAAGCTTTACACAGATGAAAATATTTGACAGACCATGTAATCATGCACAGCACTGTCCCTAAGAAACCAAACTGGGATGTCATATTTTCAACAAACCTAGGGGTTGAGTATAATTTGTTGTAACTACGAAACTAAAAGCCTAAGGACTTACACTTCACCTTGCATTTGCCAGGAACTGCTGCTATGGTGAATTGGATCAGCAGTGCAAGCTAACAAGGGAGACAACCTCAGCTACGAAGGCAGAGGGCCCCTTTGATATATCTGCATCATTTCTCTTGTCCTTCATATTGTTTATATAAATCCAAATAATTTAACTTCACGGATATTTTTTCACCTTGGAAAATGACTGCGGACATCCATCACCAAGCACAGACTCCTGGCTTTTGGACCAAGGACTGTGAACAATACCTACTGCTCAAGTGCTTCCACTGGAGAACATCTGCAGTGGGTTTGTCCCTGCCTGTTCTTTTATTGTGGCAAACTCCCAGGAAATAGTTTTTAATGTCCTAATCACCAGCTTCAAACAGACTACCATTGTAAAGCCAGGCATGCACAGCATCCTGTGCTTTAATGCTTTCCAACACGGTACTGGCCATATCAAAACTGGAAATTTTTCCTTTCAATGCATGTGTTCCAGCACCTCATCTCAAGGTCCTCTATCTGCAGCTCTGTCAGAACAGCTCCAGAAGAACTGCCTGCTAAGCTTCATAATTATGCTAAGCAGCAGAATCTAATAATCCACGGGCGCACGCGAAAGCTATCTGAATTACTAGCCTTCCTCAGGTCTCGGTGCAAAGCAGAACTGGGGGCTGTGTACAGAACTTACATTACTTTTACACAACGATGTGAGAACAACAAAGTCACTCAGACGCTGCCCCAAGGAGCCATCCCCAAGGCCAGGCCCATTCCCCCCTGAGTGGGAGCTCCAGCGAACAGCTGGACTGAGCGGCAGCAGCCAGGGCACTCCTGGAACAGCTCTGGGTCTGTGTCACAGCTTTACAAATATCCTGTTTTTACACAAGTTAGTATTTTATTTTTCTGATATGCATTGTTTTAACTGTATGCTACTAGCTATGACACCACCATCCCAACTGCTTCTCCTTTCTCCCCCTGCTCCAGCTCTTTGCAAATCATCTTCTCTCTGGCAAATGTTTCCGAGAGTCTTCTCAGAGGCTTTTGAACATGAATACATTAACAAATGAATTGATTTTATTATCTTTAAGACATCTTCCACCTCTGATTACTTCACACTTAATGCACAAAGAACATTCACATGTAATCTAGACATGTAGGGCATACAGACTAATAATTATATAGTAAAGAGCTCCCATTTAAATATGTGTCATTTACATTTAAAATCCTGTTCATTTTTCTTAACATTCTATATTAAAGCTGATTTAAATTATATCCTAATGCTGCCTTGTAATTGCAAGAGTAAAATTTAGTATTTATTCCAAAGTTAATGAGTATCTATAACTTACATTAACTGGGAAGCAATAAATTACAGTAAAATATTATTTGCTGCACTAAAACCTAGCAGAAATTCTACTGCAGCATAACAGGTAGTTCCAATTCTAGGATTTACAAGTTAGTGCCACACACAGGGGACAATAGTCAGCAACAGTCAGCTCAGGCCCAGAGATGGCTCCAGCTGATCTTTTATTCCCTCTGATGCCAAGAAGTCCCATCGGAACATAATTTCCACTGTCTTTGAGATACTCCACATCCATCAGCAGGGCATAAAAAAGGTTGGGGTTTTTTGTTTGCTTTTTTTAAAATCAAGAGATGGAATGCAAGCCCCACAAGAAACACATTGCCTTTTCATAAAGGCAGCCCCCTCCCACTGTGGGGACAGCTGAGCTCAGCCCTGCAGCAGAACGGGACAGAACGAGGCACTCTGAGGGCTCCTGCCCCGTGGAACAGCTCTGCTCTCTGAAGGCAGGCACAGAGCGCACACCCCAGCCAGGACTGCAGCTGCCTTTGTCTGCACTAACCTTTTAATGGCTCACCGTGAAGGAGGTACCATTTTAGTACCTCTGGGAAGGAAACACAAGAGCATCTCTGAGCGCTGCTTCCCCTGGCTCGGACACAGCCTCAGAGCCACTGGCACAGTCACAGCCGTGCACAGAGGAACACAAGGCTCAGATGCCAAAAAAGCCTGCTCCAGCGAACCACAAGTGAAAAGGGAAGAGCAGAACAATTGAAAAAGAAAAAGCAGAGAACAGCAAATTTGTCTGATGCAAGCCCAAAGGCAGCGTGGTGCTCCGAACACCAGGAACACGTGTCTGAATTTAGGAACTACTCAGCACCATCACTGCAAGGAGAACGAGCCTTCCCAACGTTTTCAGAAGGCACACACCTGGATTGCTAAAGAAGTGAGATTAGTTTATTCTACACAGATGTAATTAACATCTACAGAGTGGATAATGTACTTCACATCTGCTTCTGGTTACTAATTTAGCCAGTCTCTGAAAACAGAGGCATGCAAACTGGAAAGCCAGACTCATTACCTTTACAACAAAGACCACCAGTTGATTCCCACCAGGACCTGGCCTTATTAACCTTAGTTTTAAATTACAAAGTCACAGATGTACTCATCAGTTGCTTGATGAAGATTCATTTGCCAATCTCATCTCACAAAAGGAGTAATTAACGTGAAGACATTAGAGGCTGATGATTGGAATTGTAATAATGCAGGACTCCAGACAAATAGCAAGGCACCTGCATATCTATAACAACTAAAAGCTCTCTCAAATGTTCCAATTTACCAGCGTAACTGTGAGAAGTAACGCAAAAAGCACTGAATTGCATCAGTCCTGGGCCTGTTCTGCACACAGTCAGACAAATAACTTCATGTCTCCAAGTGCAGCATGGTTGTAGCTGTGCTGGTTTGAGGACAGGAAGAAAGAACTCTGTCATTTATTTGGCTATTTTATCGGGAAAGATTGAACAAGTCTTTGGCACATAATCCCTTCACCAAACGCAGAAGCAAAGCCCAGGCTAACACAGGTTAGACATTAGCACCTCTGGAGGAAAGAAGGGTGTTGAGGCAGGGAGATGAAAGGTTGGCAGCTGTGGAGGAAGGAGGTAGGGCACCAGGAAAAGGGCCCACAGGGCTCAGCTGAGAAAACACCAGATGAAAGCACAGACACCAAAGGCTAGGGCATTTCCAGGCACCTGCAGCTCCAGGAGCCAGGGCTGTCCGACTCCAGGGAACATCCTGCCTGTGATCTGCCTCCCGAGCACCCTGCTCTCACCCACCACAGCCTAGGCAGAGGTGTGAAAATCCCTGAGAAATTCCAGAGGGCCATCCTGGGCTCAGCTGGGGTGTGCAAATCCACCTGGCACTGGTGCCCAGCCTGCCTGCAAAGCCAGCCCCAAATGATCTGCCATGGCCCCGTGGGGCAGTGCCTGGCTGGAGGCACTCCAGAGCATCACTGCCCTCTGCTTCCCCGTGCCTGGCCATGGGGCAGCGCATGGCTGGAGGCACTCCAGAGCATCACTGCCCTCTGCTTCCCCGTGCCAGGGGCCTGGCCCCACTGCCATGGGGCAGTGCCTGGCTGGAGACATTCCAGAGCATCACTGCCCTCTCCCTCTCTGTGCCAGGGGCCTAGCCATGGGGCAGTGCATGGCTGGAGGCACTCCAGAGCATCACTGCCCTCTCCCTCCTGTGCCAGGGGCCTAGCCATGGGGCAGTGCATGGCTGGAGACACTCCAGAGCATCACTGCCCTCTGCTTCCCTATGCCTGGCCATGGGGCAGTGCCTGGCTGGAGACACTCCTGCCCAGGGCACCACTTCCCTCTCCTCTCCCTCTCTGTGCCAGAGGCCTGGCCCGAGCCCTCAGAGCTGCCGCCCCAAGGCCTGTTTTCACTGCATTTACATTTCACTGCATTTGCTGAGTGTTTTTAGGAGCAGACAGCCCAGGGCAGGAAAGCCTCTGGTGCCCTGCTCAGGCGGTCTCTGGGCACACGGGGATCCTAGCAGCAGCAGGGGGAAGCACTGCTGGAAAAGCTGGTCTTTGGAGGTCGGAGGGCTTGCTGGAGCAGACATTTTAAAGTGCACCTCTCTGCTGCAGGCAGATGAAGAGCACCTGTGTGCTTTGGGGCACACCTGCAGCGCAGCACACGCCTGACTGCGGGGCACTGCCAGCTCCTCTGCCTCACGGGAGCTGATCACATTGCAGCCAGGAGGCTCAGCAGGGACACAGCAGGAGCTGACAGACCCCCAGGCATGGCTGCAGAGCTGCGTTTGCCCTGCAGATGTGCCAGCTGCAGAGCTGTGTTTGCCCTGCAGATGTGCCCGCACCTCGGCAGGCCTTCCCCAGCATAATCATTCCTCAAAACCCAGAGTCAGTGGTATAAAGCAACAAAACCCACAGAAGTATTGATTCTGTAGTCAGAACAAAGTTGCTCAGGAGAGGAAAGTGAAAGCTGTGCACCTACGGGGGGCTCCTGTCAAAGACAACAGTTTTTGCATCTCCCAATTCCTGGTCTTCAGTTCTGTCATTTAAGAACTCACAGGCATTTGCTGAGGATTAGCTCAGCTCCAGACACTCTCCTTCCCCTCGGCTTTGCTTCAACCACCTAACAGTCACAAGGACTACCAGCACACAAGAAACATTCCACAAGCAGGTACCCAAACCACAGCCAGGTATTTACAGAGCAGCTCCATCCCAGCCCCACTGAGGACTTGTGGCTTTAGCCCAAGCTTATTTACCGTGAACAGAAAAACAGAAACTTGGACAAGTAAAATGAAGTAGATCACAACAGCCTGAGGACAAAACCAGCCCAGAACCATTGTAGAAACTTCAGAGGGAGAATGGTTTCCCAGAAAAGGACACAATGAATATGTGAGAGTACTGGAAAAGAAAATGAGTGCCCTTGTAAGGTATACTGAACTAATCTCTTCCCTTCAATGAAGAGCCCTATGATTTCATGCTAAGATTCTTCAGCAGCTAAGCTTTTCTAAACATATTCAGGGACAGAGAGATTCAAATGATAGCATCATTTGAAAGATGCCTAGAAGGGTTTTCAGGAGACAAAGACAAAAAAGCAAGTCAACGATGAGCAGTAACTGTATAATCCCGAGTCTGTGCTGCCCATCTGAATGTCAGCTGTTTCATGTACAATTCTCCTCTGACATTTTGCTTTCAAGGGTGCCTGCCTGCTCGGTACTCAAGCCACACATTTTTTAGCTAATCCTGATCTGTGGAAAAGTTTTATCAGTAGCTATTTAACAGAGATACTGCTTCTAAAAACACAACAAGAAATGAACAGCTGGAGTGTTACGTAGATGTCCTTGCATAAAGGAATAAGGACAATCTGAGGGTGCATATGGTCATTGAAAAGTTTCTCCACTGAAATGAGAAGCACCAGGTTGTGCAGACCTTATTATTAACGAGAAGAACTTACTCAGCTAAGCAGCCTGGAAAATCTCATCTTTTGGGGATCTGCTTTCAGTGTGAGAGCACTGCAGTGGAGCCTGGACGCATGAAGCAAAGAAGAAAACCCTGAAATATTAAATATTAACTAGATACTATTCAATTAAGGAAAGCTTTCACACAACCCATGATTCACACTGAAAAAGGACTTGACCATTTTGAAGACAACTCTCAGCACCCAGTGGCTCCACAAGTGCAGGAATACATTCCACCATCCCTTGTGCTCCAAACCAAAACACAGACTATTTGATCATCTAACATATGACCTAGAGCATACCCTGACCATGGTGTCCCCAGTTTAAAAAAGCCCCATACAACAAAACCACAGAAACCTTCAGAAATACAGGCATTGGATTTTGCTAGCAATTTAAAAGCTGGGAACTTAGGATGCCAGTTAACTACAACACCCAGTTCTCCACCTTCACAAAGATCAAAAGGTTGAAAGAGAAATCTGATCAAAATGGTTTTCATTACAACATACATGGTTTTTCTCAGGCAGAGGACTCAGTGTGCCATAATCTTTTGGGCTTTGGAGAAGTATTTTCTAAAATGTCATTTCTGATAGGTTATGTACAGTTTAATAGAGGGGAGGTTATTTTTTCAGCTCAGAGACAATTTATGAATCATTTCTCCATAACCAGTGTGCACCACTGCCTGTTCAGCCAGTTCCCCCTCAGGAAGCCCATGAACCTGGAGGGAGGGTGGACCCCAGAGCAGGGCTGGAGCCCCTGGCCAGACACATTGGGCACACCACCTTAGGCAGAGGAGGGCAGGACCAGCTCAGACTGGGGCAGGCTGTGGCCACAGAGAACCCTTCACTGTCACCCACCGTCCCTTCTCTGACAGCTCCCAAACCCCTGGTGATTAAGATGGTGAATAAAATTACCCAGCACACACGACACCCACAGAGGAGCCCCAGTGATGGATCTGTGAAGTGCCCTGAACACCACATTCATACCCTAATTTTATCCTCACCCCCATCTCCCATAAATACCCAGAACCCTAAAACTGGGTCACTGCTGCCTGGAGGGTGGCAGGGGAAAATTCATAAATATTGATGCAGGAAAAAGAAATAAACTTTTCTTGGAGAAGTGGGTTCTGCCTGCCATGCCCCAGGAGCCTCAGCACCATCAGCATTTTGTGGTGCCAAACCACAATTTAAAGGCTGAATTTTGTGCCAACTCACCGGCCCTGTCAAGGCTTCCCGTTTTCCATTTCAGCCCATTAATACCACGAGAAGTCAAGAGCCTTCTTTGGCCTCAGCACCACTTCTGGAAAGGACTTGTACTCCCTCCAAAAGCTGCCTTTCCTGATGAGGCTGGGAGAGAAGATGCTCTTCACATGCCAGGAAAGCACAAACTCCTCCACCTCTAACTCCAGAGTCCAGCACCAGTCAGCAGGATTTGTGTTTCAAAGTCACATATCTTCCAGAAACATGGTTTTGTGATTCAGAAGAGCCTTCTAATAATGAACTGCATGGCCCATAGCTATTTCAGTTTGGTGGCTTTTAAATAGCACAAAAAAAATCATGATTAATTATGTTATTTAAATAACTTAGGGTAGGGGAAAAAATAATCTCAACCAATTCATCTATTCACAAGGAAAAGCCATCCAGTAAACACCTGCATCATAAAGGAGAGAACAGACAGAAGAGTTCTCCTCTACCACTAAAATTCAGGTTTTGCCACAGAGGCAAAGAGCAGACGGCATGAGCTGAGCTCAGTACGTCACTAACTGATTATCTCCTCCAGAGAGTAATGCAGCTTTCAGATCAAGAACACACAGTTATAGGTCTCTGCAAGAAATTGCTCAGAAATACAATTAGCAGGTAATGTAATTGAACAACTATGTCTCATGGAAAGGACATAAACTTCAAATGAACCACAGCCCGAACTGACTTTGTTGTTGGTTGCACTTCATACAAGCTGAACCACCACAGTTCAACAAACCCAGCCTCAAACTGAAGGGACACTCAAACCATCAGTCATGCTGAGCCAAAGTTTGCACCCAACAGGAGCTTATGAACAGAAAGAAAAAGCTGCTTGCATATTTTTAATTCAACATGCTCTATTCAAGGCGTCATTGTTGTTTTGATGTTCAAACAATTCTCACTGGCATTCACGTTATCCATAATTTGTTCTACCAGCCCAGCCAAGAGAGCAGAGAACTGCAGCTGGGGAGCAGGAGGTGGTAAGAGGCTGAAGGAAGCTGCATGGAGCCTCAGAGAAGGTTATCTGTCCTTTCAGAGCAGGGATGTGTGTGCAGAAGGACTGGGGGCACCCCCATGAAAATGCCTTCAGACATCAAACCTGCGTGCATGCATCATTCACTGTCTGCACCAGTGAGTCGTTTCAACACCTCGGGTGTTTGCCAAAGAATCAAAGCATTAAAAATGAGGTAAACTGACTGCTGCTGTCCACAGCAGAACAGCACAAACACGTGTCACCACTCATCTCCACGCTTGCGGGCGCCGAGTTATCCTCCCTTGGCTCTAAGAGCGAGGGCCAGCAGTCCAAGGAGAAAAACATCACAGCTAGAACAACTGAAACCAAAGGAAAAAACTGGATTCGAATGCCTCCACTCTCACACGGAAAACAGCTCCTCAGAGCAATCAATAGGTGTCATGTCCCCTCAGAGTGGCAGCTTTCTCATGGCCACACCACAGGACTGGTGCTCGCTCAAGCCCAACACCTCTGGGGCATCAGCACCAGAGGCGAGCTCCTCTCCCAACACCCACCCCTCCCCAGAGCCTCTGGGCTTCGCACAACCACAGACAGATTAATAAAACTGACCAAGGATGAAGAAGGACTAAAATAGCTCGCTTTCTTTCTAAAGCCACTGGCAAAAATCAAACCAATTAAAATCATGATCTGAGTCAGTTTTAGTCGATCGCTGGCACCTCGGGCAAAACGCCGCTAGAGCAGAGCTGCTGTTGGTTTCCAAGTTAGCTGTCAGTGCAGCAAGGGAAGGGGCTCGAGGAGATGAAAGAAGGAATTAATAATAACAGAGGCAAAGATGAGAGCTTGGTCCACACCATGGGCACAGGATTTGCATCAGCTTCCCGCGCCTATCTGACAGCAAGCCTGGCCCAGGGCACGAATAAAACCAGGAAGCAAAGAGGAAAACTTAAAGGGAAGCAAAAAAAAAAACCCCAAAAAAATGGTGTACAGACACATAGGCAATAAAGAATATTTTTACAAAACAGTTGAAACCAAACATTCCCAGAAAAAATGTTTTCAACGAGCAGGTGACAAAGGCACCTTGCAGACCACTATGGATGTTTCATGGACAGCAAGTCCTGTCAACTGACCAAGCAGAGAGGGAAGGCTGGGATGATCAACACCAAACCTGACAGAAATAAGCCACTGGATTGGTTACTGGCACACCAAACCATGGGACGAGGACATCCTGTGTACCTATATGGCCTCTGCATTGGAGGATCACCTCAGCTGGCTTCACCAGGGTGCAGTGACAGCAGCAGGATTGGCAAGAGGCTGGAGGGCAGAACGTAATAACCTACAAAATACCTCAGTACTGATGGTGACTGCTGCCCAAGCAGCACCAGCATGCGATGATGGTAACACCACAGAGTGACCAGCCAAGGAAGGAGGCTGGGCTGTGGTTATTGATGGGCTCCTGGGACAGGACACTGATGGGCAGCTGGAAATGCTGTGTGCAGCCCCACTGATGGGCTCCTGGGACAGGACACCACGGCAGCTGGAAGTGCTGTGTGCAGCCCCCCATGAGCACTGAGGCTGCTGGAGGGGCAGGCCAGTCAAGCCAACCTGCAGAGCTGAAGCCATCAACCAGCCCTGGAGAGGGCTGAAGGAGAGTGGCCGGTCCTGGTCCCTACAGCAGCTCCTGGATGGCGGCCAGTGCCCGTGGGGTGGCTGCAGCAATTGGCACAGTGGGGTAAATGCAGGACACGGCTGCACAGGAGCAAAGAGCTCTCTGAAGGTGTGCCATCAACAACAGACAGCAAGAGCAGGGCATTAGCGTGCCCAAGGACATGTGGCTATCATAGCAGGGACCTTGCAACAGCAGCACAGGGCCAGTCACACCAGCAGCACATCAGGGCACATCAGCCACGGGGCACCAGGGCAGGGCTGGGCCACCAAGCAACACCAACAGCATAAACACACATCAAAGCTGTTCTGACAGACCGTGACCCCTGACAGAGGCAGTCCACATCTAAAAAAACCCCAAATGATCAAACAACAACAACAAAAACATCACAGGACACAAGCTAAAAATAAGATTCAGCAACACTGCTTTTCATCAGGTCTTCCTCTGTTCCTGAAAGGGGAGAGCTTGCTGTGAGCAATACCTGCCCTTACTCTGGATTCAGGAGCACAAACAACCCATCAATCCCCCATAGTTCACATGCGGCTTGAGCAAACGTTTTTCTGGGGAGGAAAAACAAGAGCAAGAAATTATTACAACTCTAAAAATACCATGGAGAGGTGAGCTGCAAGGCTGGGTCCTTGGCAGGGGCTGGCTCTCCTGCCACTCCCACACACCTGGGCTCACTCGGGCAGCTGAGCCCACAACACCCTTGTCCCTTCTGGGGTAAGGGAGGACCTTTTCTTTGCAGGAAAGCCTGGCAAGGTGCTCACTCACTTTCAGCTGCACCTCCAGTGCTTCAGGCTGACCTAAAGTCAGTCTTCATGGTTCATGAGGCACTTGGGGGAGCACAGGAATGATTTACATGTTTGTCATCCCAACCTGCGGGGACAGCACCCCACACAGGCAGAGGAACTGAAAAGGGACCAGTTTCCAGAGGTAGCCAAGATGCAGGAAATAATTAATTAGTGAACTGTATTGGCCTACTGAAAGAGGTGGACAAGTGATAGTCTTTGCATTTTGAGATTTCCATCCTTAACCTCCCTTCCAGACAAAGTGCAAAGGATGGAGACATGACGTGTTTCCAGAAGGACAAGATGAAAAAAGATTAACCTGGATATGTGCAAAGAGGAGTGTTTAACACCACAACGCCCAGAGAAAAGCCTGTTACTACACAAGATGGGAATTTAGCTACCACCACACCACGTCAAAAGAAACTTCCCCACGTTTTGGTCTCCTGCTTTAAAATCTGTCCCACGCCTTCCTCATACATCTGCACGTCCTGATCAATTACCTTATGGCAAAGCCTTGTTACACACACACACACACACACACACACAAGTTTTAATTGATTTACTCAAGTCAGTGAGCAAGGAATAAATTAAATTACATCTTGGGAAACAAAGCTGGGCACACCAGGGCAGCCCGCTGCACTGCTGCGAGGTTTGAAAGCTCAGAAACAAAGGCAGACCTGGTTTGTTGCCACAGTTTGATCTGAAGCCTCAAAGTGGCTGGTGCTCTGAGAGCTGGGCTGGCCCAGCTGATCCTCAGCCAGCCCAGGATGGTTTCTATCCATCAGGGCAGCCAGGGTACTGAGCCTACAAGCACAGTCGTGCTCCACAGAAAGAACCTGTTCACTGATCACAGCAGTGTCAGCCAGAATTTATACAGCACCAGCAGCTCCCTCCACACAGGAGAACACAGAGCCATCACACAGCACACTGCAGAGCTGAATACTGAATAGAAAATGCACATAAAACTAACATTTCCATGCTTTGTGCTGGCGTTTTGACTGGGTCAAAAATTGATGGGACTACCTTTTAAAGACTCTTCATTCTCACCATATTTACCAAGGTGTTAATGAACCTTCAAGACCTTTGAGTCAAAGATCCTATGCTTGTGAATAAAGGTAAAACCTAAATAAGAAACAGATAAAGATGAAGATAATGCAACAGACTGAATTATACAGCATAATTCCCAAAGCCAAATTCTGAAGCACCAACAACCAAAATACAGCAGAACTGGAGAGGCAGCAGCTGCCTTCAAGGACATCCAGCACAGGACAGGGTAAAACTTCAAACCACACTTCAGTTCAAACCACACCGTTCAGTTCACAGCACCTGTGAAAACCACACGTTCACTTCACTTCAAACCACACTGCTCAGTTCACAGCATCTCCCAGGCAATCTCTGAGGATGCAAACTAAACACAGGATTCTGCTCCCTTTTATTCACCAGCACGTTTTCCACTGCTGCAAGATCAGATTTCAGGAACCAAATCTGTTTCTCTTACATACTTCAGTAATCCCATAGTGCAGAATCAAGCCTCAAAATTGCAGTTCATTCTAGCAATCTTCAGGCTTGTCTTAAAACAGAACATTGATTCAAGACAACCCCCCACACACACACTTTTTATAAAGAAAAAAATAGAAAAAAAGAGTATTTAAAATATTCATCACAACAGCGGCCAGCACTGTGAAGTGCAAAGCGTATCACACTTCCACTGAGGATCTGGTTCAGCAAGGCTGATACTGAGCAGCACAAATCATGTTTCAGCCTGACCTGACAGGACAGTACTGGCTCAGGTTCTGTTCTTTAGAAGGTGCAACCCAAATAACACCAATGATCTATCAGAGTCTCTTACCAGTAGTTATTCAAGCCCATCACATGCACAGGGACAGTTTAAAATGCTTACAGCAGCAGCGAGAACAGTAATTAGAGATCTGACTGAGGAGGCAGAAGCACTTTAAGAAAAGCCATCTAGAAGAACAGGGTTTCAGAGTGAGTGCAAGCACCGAGGGTGAATTAACAGCAATGCTCTCCCAGCTTTATGAAGAAGAGCAATGCGTGATCTCCTCTCAGTGACAGAGGTACTGCCTGACACACAGCTCATCACACTCTGCACCTCAGCCATCAAAGCCTGCTAGAGTGTCTTCATTTCTCTCCTGTGCCTTTGCCGCTCACCCAGAGCGCCTCACGCGCACTCAGTGGCTCCTGAAAGGCCCTGAATGGAAGAGTCTGTGATAGCGGGAACGCGGCACGGCAAGAACATCCAGCTCTCACTGATCGGGGCCCAAAGCGCAGCGCTAACAGCTTTTGGGGAAATGGAAAGTAGAGATGTTTGGCACCTTGCAGGACAGATTGTCAAGTCTTTTCTGCACCATTTCAGGTTGTCAAACCTGCGTGCTTTCCCTGCAGTCTGATATTACTATGAGTTACACCCACGATATCTCCTCTTCCATTACATTCTTCAGCTTCCTTGTGCTCTCCAGAGACTTTTCAAAGCTAATTTTCCATCGTTCAAAGTCTCACAGAATTTGCTTTCTCCTGCCACTGCACCACACTTTCTCCCCCTTCCATTCTCAGCCTGGCACCTCTTATTCATTCCACAAAGGAACCTAAAGCTCATCCTTCACGATCAAATGTGGAGTGAAACAAAAACACTTCCACACCAAAAGGCCCAGCCCCAGCACCTTGCTGCTGAGCTTCCAGCCATCCTCCACAGCACTGACTCGAAACCCTGCTTCTTTTCAGCTCTTATGTATTTCAACATCTCTTCCCAACATTGTTCAGAAGGGCCTAACTCATTTTTCTGATCATACTCAAAAGTCTTGAAAAAACCTCTCTGTTTTGACGGGAGGTCTTTTCAGACCAAGGGTGGAACAAGGACAGGGATAGAAAACCCGACAGGTCTTTTTCCTTAAAATAGCTCCAGTGTAACTATTTTTCCTGAGAAACCTCAAAGAAGTTTTGCTTATGTCCCAGTGGGGAAACAAATTCAAATTTTTAAACCCTGAAAGTTGCCATGAAAAGAACTGATAACTTTCACAGCTCTGCATAATCCTTTTCTCCCCTATAGTCATTAATTGCTGCCACTTGAATTAAGCATCCCTAAATAAGAGCATCTACTGTTCTTAAATGAACTACTAGGAAAAAGTCCAAGTTCATCCTTGTCCTGTCTTCCATGCTGTTGTCTCCTTGTGCAGGAGTTACTGGACCACTGACTATAAAGCTCTCACTGCTCTCCATCACCTACCAACAGGACACCCCTCATGAAGAGACTGCCACTTACACCAATCCCCAACATCCCAGAAATCATGTGATAGAAATTCCTCCCAAGGACACAATTATACAAAAAGAACTCGAAAATTGGGGTTTGCACTGATAATCTGAAAAGAAAAAAAAACCAAAAACAAAACCAAACAAACAACATGAAACACAACCCCAAAACAAACACCCCAAGCCCTCCCCCAGCCAAGGAAACCACTTATGCTGCTCTCCAGTGGCCAAGTTACATCGCTCTGTATGGCCAGCAGCCAGGTACAAGCAAGCTCCAGCACCAACACAGACATTCCTCCTCCAGCCTCCCTGGCCAGGCAGGATCCTGACCTTGCAGTGGGTCTGAAACAGGTCACACTTCACCCCAAAAATCTCTTTTCAGCTGGAGTCACACTTCTGACTTCCTGCTGCCGTAGCCTCCCCATGAGGTGATGAAGAAGAGCCTTGCCATTTGATCCCTCTTGACTTACTTCACTTTGACCACCTTTTATTGAGTTCCGCCAAAACAAACGAAAACCCAATATCCTCTCCTCAGAAAGCAAACACGGGCAGAGCGGGAAGAGGAGAAGAGCAGCAGATGAAAGTCACTCCAGCTCTCCTTGCCCAATCACTTGAAAGCAGCCAGCTATTTTTGGCAGTCTCTGAACGTTCAGTCACTGCTATGCAAGATGAGAAGCCAACGTGAAGCGGAGCACATGACAAAGCTGCCCTGGTGTACACCAGCGTGGCTGCAGGCACCTCTCCTCCTCCGGCAGGAGAACAACTGTGGGCCAGGAGGGAGCACCCGCACCTGGGATGGCTCACAGAGCTGCAAATCACTGCCCAGGAATTGCATACACCTGCCATCCCACCAATACTGCGACTCCCCAAAACACCTCCACATCTTTATTTCACTGGGGAGCTTTCATGGACCAGGTACTCCAGCTCTGCGCCCCACAACAAGTGACAATGGCTTGCAGTGACAACCGGGTCCATCCTGGCTTCTGAATTCTCCCGCAGCACTTGGAGGAACAAAGTGTAAGTGACAGCAGTTCGGAGCACTGTGTACAATCACAATTAAAACATTTATCATTTTCCAGGCAGTACTGTGGCACAACTTGGGCAAACTGAGATGTAGCAGCAACATAAGAATTTCACATGTGCACTCTGCACAGCAGATGTCAAAGCCAAAGGAAAAATGTTTCTGTGTAAGCAGTTTGACAGCACACTGACAACGTGTGGAAGTACTTCCAGCCTCAGCTACTTGAACATTGTGGCCAGTAGCACTGGGCTACCCAAGAGACACAAGGGAAAAGAAAGGTACCCACCATCTTCTTGGAACCTGCTGGAAGGTGGCTGAAAGAACAAACTCAGAAGGAATCTCTGTCCTGCTGTGTGTCTGCTGGGCAGGTGCGAGTGTGTGAGGCCAGGTGAGAGCAGAGCTGGGCTGTGCATCACCTGGAGCTCAGTCTGCACTGCTCCCTTCCCCTGCTGGCTCTCTGCCCTGCCCTGCCCCACCTCCTGGCTTTCCTCTCTAGCTCTTCCACACTTTTATTGTCTCTTCTCATTGAGGCGAAGCTGTCACTTCACACAGTGACTCACTCCCAAAGCAAATGCCTGCAGAGCACACAGGTCACACAGGTCAGAGGGGATTACTTGCTGCCCACCTCTGATCTGATCCCACCATCACAGCAGAAATTCATCCTAAACTGGCTGGTAACTAAATGCACATGTGTCAAAGATATCAAGCACTGCTTAAACAATTTATTCTTAAAGCAACCAAGAGAGCCTTGTATCAATTATGTCAAACCCCAGCTTTTGAAAAGCATCTGGAGATTCCCTGGGCTACAGAACAGATATCTCTATAAATACACCTTCATTTCAGCTGTAAGCATAACCAGTGGCACAGGTAACAAACCACCAGCAGCTCAGATTTAGTCAATCTTGAACTGTGTACATGTAATGCAGCCCGGATCAATGGCAATTCGATTGCTATTTCAGGAATATCTCTTCTTCCCACCTCATTTCTGTCCTCTGCTCCCTCCCACCTCACAGTGATGCTCTAATTATTCAAACAACGTAAGCAGTGTTCAATCCATGCCAGCCCTTTCTTCCTTTAGCACTGACCTTGCCTTATACATCACTCTCACAAAACTAATTAAGTGGAGAACAGTCTCACTTTACACTCTCTTCATGAAAAGAACTGAATTGTTACCTGCCCGAGGGTGCAATTCAGATTATTTTTGCCTTCATTTCACTCAGCAACACAATACAAATACTGAGCATGAAACCAGACCAGGCAATTCACAGAAACCCTTTACCCAAGATACCACACACAAAAATAAAGGGATTATTTTAAATACTATATACAACATGGTTGTCTCATTTTGGTTTTTTACATGTAAGCTTGACCAAGACATGTTTTGGGAAAAGGAGGGAGTTTTGTTAGGTCAAATGATGTAGTTGAGGAAGGACAAACAGTTTGGGTTACACAAGTCCGAGAGCCAGGCTCAGCTAAGAGGGACAGGAGTGGCTAAGAAACCTGCAGTCCCACAGAGGAGATCTGAGGCCACGGAATCTGAGAGAGCATCCAGCCACCAGCAGGGCAGCTCCTCTCCAATACACATAAACACAAAAATCCTGGCCTGAAAATGCTCAGCTAGAGGTTGTCCAGGATGGGAGGCTTGTCCTCTTGGAGTTACAAAGACTTTGCTTGTACACAGAACAGCTCCAGATTTACAGAGGATTTTATACGAGCATGGATTCAGTGCTTGCAGGAGATTGAGCACGAGGACCTGCCCTGTCTCCGCTCCTGAGGAGGTTTTTCACACAGCTCTGGAGCTGTGTCTTCTTCAGAACACTTCAGCACTAACACAATGAGGAACAGAAGCAGAAAATTAACATGAACATTGACCCAAGGCTACCCTGCAGCACTCCATTCCCAAAGCACGGGGGTAAGAGCAGTGCCTTGCAGGCAATTTCAGTAGATGGCACAAGGACAGTTAATGACAAGTCTCCAGTGTACTGTGGGTGGCCACAGACCAGAGATGCCAGAAGCCAAAGCCATGCAAATTCTGATGCATCTGCTGTGGCTGCTCGCCCTTTGCAGCACCCTGCAATGCTCTGTGGGGCTGCTCGTCCTCCACGCTGCATCTGCCTGGGAGCTTTTCCTTTGAAGATGAGATCTGGCATCTGCCAAGAAGCAACTATTATTAAGTTTTCCTCTAAAACAACAAAAAAAAAAAAAAAAAAAAGACTTTTACTACCTTTGGTACAACACGAGTTCTTGGCATGGACAGCAGCCACACAAGAACCAACACTAACAAACCCCAGAGCATGGAGCTTGCATTCCAGAGTGTCCCTGGAAACCCTGCCTTGCTGTGGATTTCCTCAACACTGAAAACCATTCAAGAGCATCAGCACGAATGTGCTGGCATTTTCATCTCAAGACTGCTTCCACTTTTTAGTTGCTGACGTTTTATCAACATATGTGAGGGGCCACTGTCTTGGGATTGAGAGGGAAGGATGCTTCCTTTCTAAAGAGTTACTGCCGTTTGTGGTACCAAAGGCAGCCCCAGATAATGAGTCATAACAGGAGGTAGTTACTGTAAATATTCCAAGCATGGGCACATTAACAACCACCCACTAATCAGAGGCAATGCCACGGGCAGACAGAGAACTCCCACTGGTGTCAATGGGAGTTCTGAATGGATCAGGGCCTCAGCCAAGCGCTGAGCATCTATTGTGACCTGCAGCACCAATAGCCAGGATGGGAGGGGTCACGGCCCAGATTCTGGCTGTTGCTTTCCAGTGGGCGATGCAGGCAGCTATTCAAAGTGAAATCTGCAACCTCAGACAGAAGGCTCTGAGATTCCCAGAGTGAAGTGAACTGAAGCACTGTGGTTAACACTCACTCTGGTGCCATTCAGAGTTTGTAACACAAACACAAGTTCTGATGTGTAAGTCAGTAGCACCACCTGACCACAAAAAGACCCAATCTGCTGCTGGCAAGCACCTGCCTGAACAGATCCTCAAGCTCACATCCTAAACTGCAGCTGCTGCTCAAGATTGCTGGGGCTTTTGGTCTGAAGCGAGAACTGGCACCCAGATTTCTGACAAAAAGAAAATAAATGCCCTGCCTGTGACCTGGGCTGGCCAAGCAGCACTTGAGGCAGTTAGCACTGTGCTCCCTTCCCCCTTCTCACCAGGGCTGCACTTGCTGCTAATTTTGATTCTGTGGACTCCGACCAAGACGTGGTCAGCTTACAGGCTGCTCCTCTTCAGTCCCTGAAGTAAGTTACTTTCTCATGAATCAGTACTATAGAAATATAACTGTTGAGATCAGCTTCTTTATTTTTGTCAGCTTTTCTCCAGACCTTTCAATCATAAGCTGCATTATCCTATATTCCCATAAAGCCAGGAAAAGCAGTAATAGATACCTCAAAATTCTGACTTCTGTTCTTCCTGCCAAGCGATTTCTCTAAGTGCTTTGTTTTCTGCTGTCACTGAATTAGAATAGTACCTGCACTTCCAGAGTCTTCACTGTTACTGTCACTATTTCAATACACTCTTCTCAGATTAGAAGCTTTCAGCTTCAAAAATGCTCCTATTTTGCCTTCTGCAGAAGAAAATACTCTGCATTTTCTCACTGCTTATGGCTGAGGCTGTCAGACTTTTGGACAAAAGCTATCCCAGCTCCTTGTGGTGACAGCACGGTGACAGGAGAAGATCCCCCTGCATCTGCTTTGATGGGGAAGCCAATAGTACATAATCCCCTTAGTAAAAAGGAACACAAATGCAGATTAATCCATTCCTCAGATTCAGTTTGAGACTCTCTGCTCCAGCTCTTGACTTTGCCCAGAGGAGCCACCCAGACTGCACAGCAGCCTGTGAAAGGGCCTGGCTGCAATTCCAGACAGCACGGGCTCTCCAGGGCCCAGGTCCACAGCACAGGGCTTGCAGCACTCTCCGCTCCCTTTCCAAAGCCCCGTGCTCTCCTCCTGCCCCACAACCCTCCCCAAACAGAAGATAAAAAGTATTTAATACAAAGCAGCTTACGTTGGTACAGCCCCAAGGACCGACGGGGACACGCGATGCCCAAAGCGCAAGGCAAACCCTTCTGGGGGAAGTGCCCTGCCCTGGCACAGCCAAGGCTCTAGGCACAGCAGCTCCATGGCAGGACAAGAACCTGCCTGGTGGGAGCTGCTCTGCTGTGCTGGGAATGCAGGAGAGCTGCTCCCAAAATCAGTGACCACTGCTGTGCTGGGAATGCAGGAGAGCTGCTCCCAAAATCAGCGAGTGCCCACTGCTGTGCTGGGAATGCACCCAGAGCATCCCCTGAGCTGCTCCCAAAATCAGTGCGTGCCCACTGCTGTGCTGGGAGTGCACCCAGAGCATCCCCTGAGCACTGAGCTGCTCCCAAAATCAGTGAGTGAACCATGGTTGTGCTGGAAGTGCACCCAGAGCATCCCCTGAGCACTGAGCTGCTCCCAAAATCAGTGAGTGAACCATGGTTGTGCTGGGAATGCACCCAGAGCATCCCCTGAGCTGCTCCCAAAATCAGTGAGTGAACCATGGTTGTGCTGGGAGTGCACCCAGGGCATCCCCTGAGCACTGAGCTGCTCCCAAAATCAGTGAGTGAACCATGGTTGTGCTGGGAATGCACCCAGAGCATCCCCTGAGCTGCTCCCAAAATCAGTGAGTGAACCATGGCTGTGCTGGGAATGCACCCAGAGCATCCCCTGAGCACTGAGCTGCTCCCAAAATCAGTGAGTGAACCATGGTTGTGCTGGGAGTGCACCCAGAGCATCCCCTGAGCTGCTCCCAAGATCAGTGACCACTGCAGGATGCTGAGCTGTTCTTCTCCAGACCCTGACATTCCTGCCCCCCCTGGGCACAGGGAGGAGAGACACAGACACATGCTGGGGCACACCTGCCCCAGGAGGAGCCCAGCCCAGAGGGGACAGGCTGCTCTCTGGAAGCAGCTGCTGGCTGCCCCAAACAGCCTGTCCCCAGAGCAGCAGCAGCACTGCCCCTGTGCCCTGGGAAGCAGCTGGGAGCACACCTGGGCTCACAACACCCTGCACCTGCCCAGCTCTCACACCACCTGAAATAAACAGAGGGGAGGGGGAATCAATGCCATAATCTGCCACCATCTTATGGGTACACACTCACAGTTAATGCAGCGCCTTGCACAAACTAAAGGTGCACATCCCTGACTTCATTCTGGTAATCCATGGGCTTTATTTAGGATTAGGATAGATAATTCTAAATGCCCACAGCCACTTTTAAAAGCAACCAGATATTGAGCAAAACACAGCCATCACTGGGTTTTCTAGGCAGGATTTACAAGTGGGACCAACACACTCTTCAGCAAGCAGTTACCTTCCTCTCTGGCTTAAGGAAAGATGTAAAAAACCCCACTATTTTAATTAAAAGTAGGTTTTTATACTTCTGTAACACCTGCAGAACTCCACTGACACCACCACAGACTTTACAAAAGCATAATTTAACTGCAAACAACCACTGCAAGGCAGTTAAGCATTTGCTCTGGATTGTGCTTATTCCCAGCAAAATCCATGGCCTTTCAAGGCTCTGTATAAATCAGTTTTTTCTAAAAAGAGCCACCCCAAAAGCCAGTGGAAGAAAGTGCCTTTCAACAACACACACAGCTCCTACATTTGGGCTGAACATGGCCCTCCCCGAATTCTGTAGAGAACCACAGCAAGGTCTCACCTCATGCATGGCTCTGCAATGCCTAAGAAAGCTTCAGCAGTAAGAAAAGCTGGCCCTGCTCTCACTGAGAAGCATTCCACATTTATGAGGCAAACACAACCCTGGGACAGCTGCATTTACAGCAGGTATTCAAACTACACCACCTTACCTTACAGAGCAGGGGCTCCTGAGCCATCACAACAAGCTACTCGGACATAAGACTTGATTATGGTGTTTGAAAGAGAGGTTAACTAACTCAAAACCACAGAGCTTTCTCTCCAGTGCCACAGTACACCTGCAGAAAAATGCAGGAAATGGTATCCCATCCTTTCCAGGCAAATTATAATTGTTTAACTGTATAAAAAAACCCATCCAAACCAAAAAATCTTAACAAAAAACTCCACCCATCACTGCCTGGCTTTACTATGGCTGGAGCTCAATTAATCATCCCATTAAGAGTATCAACACTTGCAATCACCAAAAGAGAATTCAGGCGGTTCGGAGGAAAATACATTCCCTATTCTTGTGCACAACTCAAGAGGCTGGAGAGACCACGCAGCCCATACATGAGCTAGTAAATATTAACTCCTTCTCAGCATCCTGGAGCCTCTCTCATGCTCACCATGACTCACAAACCTCCTCATACATGTGGGCTCCTCCTGCTGCACCTACAACTGCCTCTTTACTTGGTGGTAACACAGAAAGTTTTTGTATGAGCTCAGGGAGCGTAGCAGCGTCTCCTGGAAGCAGAGTAGCAGCACCCACTGCTTTTCCTCAGGAATATTCACCTTCTGGTACCCTGTCAGCACTGACATCACAGCCTCGCACGTCTCAGGCATCACTGACTCATTAACAGACACACAAACGCCTTTGTCCCACTGGTCTGCAATGTGCCAAAGCAATTTCAGACGTGAAGCGTGTCATTAAAACTTGTAATCGTAGTACAAAATGGAATATGTGAGCTTGATTTTAAAAATAAGCTTTCAGGCAAGCATAGCACAAGTATGGCAATTTCTTTTGGTTTATGTTTATCATACAGTTCTAAATTGTGCAAAATAATTCCTCAGAAAGGCGGGAATCTTTTGTTCTGCACTGCTTAATAAATTATTTAAAGCACAATATAGCGAATAAGGCCACCATGAAAGAAAATCAAAACCAACTCAACTTCAAAGGATATAATGTAAAGGCAAACCATATTTATCTAAAAAAGTAAGGTTTTGCAATGCATCTAAGTAGTGAAGTGTTGATTGTGTTGCTGAGAAAAAAAAAATGTCATGCAAACGCTAAGGATTTGGACATGAGACAGAACATAGTAAGAAGGGGAAACACAGAGCCGGGGAAAAAACTCACATAAAAAGAATACAAAAAAAAAAAGAAGCGTTCCAAAGCGTTAACATAAATTTTCAAAATCATGAAACCAAAAAAGCTTTTTATCAGGAATAGAAAGGCTGTATTGTTTAGATTCGGCCTCTCTGGCTGCTAACAAAGTAAACGGCAGGGAAGTGTCCCACTCCGTTTTACAGAACAGGCAGTAAGGAGCCGGTTTTGCTCGGGGAGGCCCCCAGCCCCCCGCGTCCCCCCAGCCGGGCGTCCGGGACCACACTCGGGTGTGCGGGGAGCCCCGGGTCACCGTCCGAGGGACACCGAGCCGGGATGGCACGGGGGACACCGCCACCTGTGCGACCCCGGGCGGGCACTGCCGGGCCACAACCCGGCAGGGACCCCCGGCAGGGATCCCCTGTACTATACCTCGGCAGGGACCCCCGGCAGAGATCCCCGCACCCCGGAGGGACCCCCGCAGCCCGGCAGGGACCCCCTGTGCTGTACCCCGAAGGGACCCCCGGCAGAGACCCCCTGTGCCGTGCCCCGGCAGGGACCCCCGGCAGGGACCCCCGCATCCCGGCAGGGACCCCCGCAGCCCCGGCCATGCACCCGGCGCGGGCAGCTCGGCCCCGCACGCCCCAGCGCCGCGGGGCCCGGGGCGAAGCGGGGCGGGGAAGCCCCCGTGCCCGGCCCCGGCCGGGGTCCCCCCGTGCCCGTGCCCGGCGTCTCCATGGCGATGTCTGCCTCCCCTCGCCGCCCCGCTGGCCGCCGCAGCGCCGAGCGCCCCCGGCCCGGCCGGAGCCGCCCCCTCCCCTGCTCTCGCCGGCGGGGAACGGGGGGGCCCCGCTGCCGCCGGTGCCGCATTGAGCGGGCCCCGCAGCCGTGCCGGGCACCGCTCCCCGCCGTGCCGGGGCCCCCAGCCGGGGCTGCCCCCGAGCCGTGCCCCCCTCCCGGCCCGCTGAGCTCGGGCTGTCCGCGGTCGGGCCGGGGAACGAGCCGCTTATCGGGGCGGCTGCGCCTGCCTTACCCTTGGAAGCATCTTTCTCTTCTTTGGGCTTGATCACCTTCCCGCTCATAGACCCCAGCTTGGGTGGGAAAATCCCCGGGAGCGTCGCGAATTCCGGCTGGACCCAAAGCAACCTCGGGCGGGGGGCAGCGTGCGTGCGGGTGGGGGATCCTCTACGCCGAAAAGGCTGAAATAACACCAGGAGCAGGGGAAGGGGGGGAAATGAGGAGCCGGCGAGCTGCCCGCTCCCCGGAGCGGAGCCGCCGCGGTGCCTGCGGGAGCGGAGCGGGGAGCGGGGGGCTCCGGCAGCCGCAGCACCGAGCCCCTGCGCCGCTCGCCGTGCCGGAGACAAAAGCGATATTCCCAGTGTCTGCCTGGCCCCGGCCCCCTCCTTCCCCCGCCTCCCCGGCTTTGCCTCCCCTCCCCAGGGCCAGGGAAGCGCAGCTGGTCCCGCAAGTCCCACGGACCGGGGGGAGGGGGGTACCGTGACTTGGGGGGGGTTGTTTGCTTGGGTGCGTTGGGCTTGGGTTTTTCTCTTTTCGCATCCTCCCCTAATAATAATGGGATGGAGCAGCTGAGCTGCAGCCGCGGATAGGAGGAGGAGGAGGAGGAGGAGGACGCGAGTCCCCGTCACTGCAGAAGAGGCGGCAGGTTTACGCTCGCGGCAGCGAGGAGGGCTGGAGGGGGCAGCTCCAGCTCCGCGCATCCCCCTCCCCACCGCCCGCACCGGGGCTCCATTCACCGCCGCGGGGAGGGCAGCACACCTCCCGCTGCCCCCGGGACGGCACGCCGCCCCACGGCCGGCCCCAAGGAAAGCCGGGCTGTCCCCGGCTCGGGGAGCCGCTCCCGGCCCCGCATCCGCAGGGGCCGCCCGCTCCCAGCCTGTTGCTGCAGAGCGCCGGCCGGGGCACGGGGGGCAAGGGGGGATCGGGTTGCCGTTAACAGCGGGCAGGGGGGGCAAAGGGGGATCGGGTTTCCCTTAACAGCGGGGCGTGGGACGGCGCTCACCCTCCCTCCCCCTGCTGCATCCCCCTCGGGGGGCAGGAAGGGACCCCGAGAGCAGCCAGAGCCCCTCACCTGTGCTGCAGAGCGGCGTGTCCCGCCCCCCTCTCCCCCTGCCCCGCTCTCCTCCCCGGGGCAAAACTTCCTCTGCCGGGGCCGCCGTCGGGGGAGGGACGAGCCCCGTGGAGCCCGGCCCCGCTCGGCAGCGCCCAAAATAACCGGCCGGGAAGGGCGAGCCGTGCGGGAGCCCCTCGGGCGGCAGCCGCGCTCCTCCTGCCCCGCGTCGCCCCGGGCCGGAGGGGCTGTCTGGGGAGGGATTCCCGCAGCACCGGGAGGGAGCGAGGCAGGGCCGGCACCCGGGCAGCGCTGCGCCCTGAGCAGCCCCCGTGCCCCGCTGCCCGCCGGGGGTCCCCGGCACAGCAGCAGCCCCGGGGCCGCTATTTTTAGTGGGGCCGAATTCCTGCCCGGCAGCCTCCCCTGCGGCAGCCCGGGACAGCTGGGGACAGCTGGGGGACAGCTCGGCTTTCCGCGGCCAGCGCGGTGCCCCTCCTGCCCCGGGCACCGCGCTGCCAGGACAGGACAGGCTCTGAGTAAGTGGGTGATGAAACACGGCGTGGGATGAAGCCTCATCCCACCGCACACAAGTGGCTGGAGATCAAGCGCAGTTAGGGCTGTTAGGGCTGTTTAAGCCGAGAACCAGGAGCCAGGAGAGCAGCTGCGATCCTGGCTCGCGGTTGACTTGGTGGGCTCAGCTTTGCTCCGCAGGGACAGGATGGCTGGGACACTGGTGAAGTCACCGTCGCCGGAGGTGTTTCAGACCGCAGAGGTGTGACACGCAGGGACACGGCTTAGCGGTGAGCATGGCAGTGCGGGTTAACAGATTTGATGATCTCAGAGGCCTTTCCCAATCAAAATGATTCTGGGATTCAGTAAGCCCTCTGATGATAGTGGAGTTGGAGTGCTCTCCATGTAAGTCTATTTCACATGAGCCTCTTCAGTTGCTTGTTTTTTTTAACACATCCGAGGCTCTCCAGGGGGTTAAAAACCTGGTCTTTTTCTTGACTGTTTCTCTCCAAACAGGGACCACTGAATCCAGGGAGCTGGAAATGGAATGGGGAAGGAGAGAGTCTCTGGTTCAGCTGAGCCAGCACTGTCAGAAGTAGCTGATGAACCCCAGCAAGGAGATTTCAGCTGTCCAATACAACTGAGACCTGATTTTCTAAGGCGCTTGCAGTGTCTGTGCTGAGAGTCAGTGACAATTCACACTTCTGGTCTGTGGTCTTTCCAACACCAAGTGTCACTGTCAATGTGTGTGAGTGCTGACAGTGAACCTGCCTCACCTGAGCCTTTCTCATCTTTGCCAGGAGACCTGTTCAGTTCTGCAGGAGCAGTTATTACATTGACCAAACACGGCCCATACACTCAAATTTACTGCACTGGAAGGAGGCAGCAGCTCAGCAGGTTGTGGAAGAATTGTACCAGCTGGTGGGCAGAGGGAGCTTACCCTGCTGTTTAAAAATGAGTTAGCTTTTCCCCTTACTAGTTTTCAGGGCTTAGAAGTGTCAGTTAAAACAGTAATAAAATATCGTGTTATGCATGCAAAATCTAAGGGGATTTGCATGAAGGCTTATTGCAATCCAGGTCCAGTTTGCACAGCCTTTAATTTGAAAGCTGCCTTGATGGCTTGGGTATCCTAGTGGAGATGGTATCTGTGGTCAGGATGTCTTCAGATTCCCTCATCAGTTCCTCGCTTTGAAGTGAGCATCTCTGGATTTTAGGGAAATCACTTCAGGTCTGGCTTTAAAACAGAATTTAACTAACTCAAGTATTTAAGCATGAATCTGAACCTCAGTGTCTTGGTACATCACTTCCCAACTATAGCAGGAAAAATTGTCCCCTCATTGCTTTCCAGCTCCTGCCCTGGAAGCTGAGAAGCGCTCGGATGCTGTGGTGACAGAAGTGATACACAACACAGCAAGCTGCACAGCACAGCCAGGCTCAGGCAGAAACTTACCTAGACATGGCCCTGACATGGATCCCGTACCTCTCACTGACAGCATTCTCTGAGTTTCTGAGTTTACAGCAATTTCTGCACCTCCAGATAAATCAGGTACCCCGAGGAAAGAGATGTAGTGAAGTTTAATACAAAGAAATCTGATGTTTCTGTGTAAATGCTGTTTAGGTGCTCACTGTCTGCCTGTGTGCCCTGGGAGGGTTTAGATTCAAGACAGTCTTTGTTGGGGGAGCATGATTTAAAGTCAGATATCAGTAAATTGTTGTAATTACACACCTTTTGTGCACCTCCGAGATTGCAACGGAGTCATTTAAACCGAGTGGCAACGAGCCAGGCAGCACAAATGGCTGGAGCATCATCTGTACCCTTGTATGGTTTGTGACTCTCCTTCCCAGAGGGACAAACAGGATTGCCCCAGGCACAGCAAGGGCTCACAGGCTGGGGAGTGAAGTGAAACATGAGGTTTTCCAGCAGACACACACAGCAGATCGCATTTGGGCTCTCCGAGCACTCCCAGCTCGGGGTGACTCTCGGGGAGCAGGCACAGCAGAGCTGGCGTGCTGCACAGAGCTGTGCCTCTGCCGAGGGCGTTCATTCCCCCAGGAACATCTCCCAGAAGGTTCTCACTTGGCACAGGCTCGGCTAAGTCAAGTGTCTCTAAACAATCTGAAACTGTAAACTGTAAGTGCTTTTATATAGCAAAGCTGCGGCTGCTTAACGTGCAGTAGCTGCATGGTCTGTCTATAAAACACACTCAAGTCATGAGCATGCTTTCCCTGCCCTTATAAAATTTCTACAGAGACATATATCCCCTGAGGAATTCTGGAACTCACACAGATACAGTAGTGACATTGCTCCTCAATGTACTTTTTCCTTGGCTCTTTGGCTGATTCTCAAGATGAAATTTTCTCTTTTCTGTAGGCAGGGGTTTGTAAAAGGTCCAGATTCTACTCTTTTATATAGCAGGAATCTTACATTGTGCCTTTAAAGCTTTGTCATGATGGCTCCTGGTATGTTCCCAGTTAAATCTGAACTAAAACTCTCCCTACACTCAGGCAGAGCAGGATCAGGCCTTACATTTAAGATTCCAGACATGATAAAATCTCACTAATACAAGTACTTAATCCTCATTTCAATTTATATTCCAATATTCACACTGGCATCTAGAGGTATCTGTTCAATGTGGATAAAATAAGTAAGGCATGTGTCTGGTTTAGTTGCCACTCTTTTGCAGTGGTGCCTATAAAATCAGCCCAGAGAAATCCATTTCACATCTCCTTATTTCCTACCACTGCTTCAGTTGGAATGCCAGGGCAAATTCCTGTTCTACCAGCTGTGTGTCACAATAAAACCCAGGAAGATTTACAGGTGAGATAAACACTAAACACAGCCTGTCCCCGAGCAGGCACGTCCCTGTTCCAATGGATGTTTCATTTGGCCCCCAAATTATTTTTACCCCTCCTATTCCTACGCAGTCTTAAGCACTACACAGAAGAGGTTTTTGGGCAGACAGCTTGCTCTGCACAATCTTCTTCCTTTTGATTGCCAAAAGCCAACTGCTACACGCAAATAGAGTTCCAGCTAATGGATGGTAGGGAGATTGCAGCTTAATTTCTCTAAGTAATTCAGTCTGATCAACAGAGACGCCCTCAGAGGATCCAAGTGGGAAGGGATAATGATCACACATCCATGGAATGCTGGCCCTGGCTGGGTGCCAGGTCCCACCAAAGCTGCTCCATCACTGCCCTCCTCAGCAGGACAGGGGACAGAAAATATAACACAAGTCTCGTGGGTTGGGATAAGGACAGGGAGAGATCACTCACCAGTTACTGCCACAGGCAAAACAATTAATTCAATGTCTTACAAATCAAATGAGAAGTAAAAACTAAATCTTGAAAATCTACAAAAGAGGCTTCCTGTCCTAAAATCCTACCCAGATGACCTCTAACAGATGCCTGCTTGCCAGCCTGCCTCTGAGGTTGCCCCTCTCCTCAGGTTTGATGAATTGCAACTGTTTAGGGATTCTCCTTCAACCAGCAGCACCACACCGACTCCAGAGCCTTTGGAGTGCAGTAAGCATTTGTCACCAGCACTCGGGCACTGAGGAGCAGTGGCAGAGGTCTCAGGAGTGTCCCGGGGCTGTGCTGCAGTGGACAGGGCAGTAAAGGAGCACCTTTGCCTTTCCCTTTCCCTTCAGCTCGCACAGCCCTGCCTGTGCTTCTGGACTCAAAGTAATCTAAAAAACCAGTTATGTTTAAAGTTCAGAGTGGTTCCTTAAAGGAAAAACAGAGGGACATGAGTTTAGTTCAAGAAACTCATCTTAAAAGAAAGTTCTAAGTGTTGCAAGAAGCTTACAGTGTGTAAGACAAGAGACATTCTGCTAATTTGAACATGCTCTTTCACACCAAGCAGCACTAGAATTGTGCAGCCACAAAATAAGATGTTTCCTCTGACATAAGCCTATTACCTCTCCTACTTTTGTTCTCTTCCTCCAAGGAATTGCCTTCTCCTTTAAAGCTCTGTGCAGTTCATCCCATTGCCTCGGTTCTTTTTAACTCGCAGCAATTTTAAGCAGTAGCTGATGGATTTTTTTCTGTCATTTTCTTCACTCAGACATGATCCAGGTTCAGCCCTCACCCGGGATCAGAAGATGAAGCTCACCTATATGACACTGAGCACTTCTGCACCATTTCTCCTGTTTCCTCGGGTCATGACACTCTGGTCATGTCGTGTGTCCCCAGGATTCCCAGTCATTCCCAGCTGAGCTGAACTTGCTCCCTCATAAACCTCTCACATGTCTTCATCAGATGGCAGCTGGTATTTCTTATGTGCCAACCAAGTTGTGATCTCGATGACATGCATGGTGCCATGTGTGAGCAGGAGCAAAGAAATGAGAAATACTTTTTGTTTTTATAGAGTTGTATGAGTCCTCCTGACCCACCAAATTCCCACAGCACAGAGGGCTGGCTGTGGCAGTGTCTAGTAGCTAGCTTGATCTTGGAGAAAAGCAGAGCTCGGAAAATCAAGTGTCTCATGACTGAAGATTTTTTTTTTTTTTAACAAAGCAGACTTCAGGTAAGCTGGGGGATTTGGATTTGTTCAAGGCAGAGCTTGCAGCTACAGCCTTTCTCCCTCAGACCAGAACCAAGTGCAGATCCTTGCCTTGCCAGCCCAGGGGGATTCTGCCTGCTCATCCTTTGTAGAGAACCACAAACACTTCAGGAGATGTCTCCTGTTCAAAGGGCTGTACTTGGAGGTCAGAGTTTAGAAAGGGAAAGGATTTTAAACTGGTTTGTTTGTATTTAAAAATCTGTTTCCAAAGCTCCATATGAACTGTGTTGATATAATTGAATTTTTTTGATGTTTTCCTCTTGCCTCATAGCCAAGCAGTGTGCTCAGATCAGAGATGCTGTGTGCAGTAACCTGTCTGCACCAACACTTGACATTTTGTGTGAGGCAGAAGAGCACCCGGGCTCAGGGCTGGTGACTACAAACCTGGGACACCTTGTCATGCCATCCTTCACCGGCCTTTTCCTGAAACACTACCAGACACCACCTCGGAGCACCACTAAAACTGTGCTTTCAGCTTTGGCTCCCTGCTCCCCATTCCTCTCCTCCAAAATGATCCCTAGGTGTGCACAGTTTTTCATTTCTGCTGGCACTGTGAGAGCTGCAGACAGTTCATTCAGAGCCCCAGGATCTGGCTTTCTGTGCCTCCAGTCCGAGTGGTCCCTTGGCTCTCCCTGCTTTGTGTCCCGTTTCGTTGTTCCTGTAGGGAATATGCCAGCAGGGATGGGGCTGCAATCCTGTGGGTCAGGAGCAGAGACCACTGCTGCTCTGTTTGTTTGTAAACACTTCCAGGCTAAAATTAGCAGGAGTCAGAAGAATCATTTATGAACGTCAGGCTCCCCCAGCCGTCCTGAGGAACGTCTCAGGCATGTGCCCGCGTGTGCCAGTTCAAACAGTGCCCGTGTCACCATCCTGCCAGCTGCCACCTCCTCGTGCCCAGCCCCTGCCTGGCTCCACAGCCCTGGGCCTGGCAGCAGCACCAGCAATGCTGAGCCCATTTGCAGCTGCAGGGACTCTCCAGGACCTCCATAACGCCTGGCAGAGAAGCCTCGGTCAGCTGGGATGCTGTCCAGCAGAAGGGGAGGGTTTGGGGTCTGGGTAAGCATCACAAGGCAGGAAACCCTCCCAGTGTGAGCACCTCTGAGCAGCCCCGTGCTGTGCCATTGAGGGAAAACTGAGCCACACTCCTGCAGCACACCAAGGACATGAACCAGGGTGGATGAGCCCCACGTGTCCCCTCCTCCAGCAGTTACAGGCAGCAGATTATAAAACCAGCCTTGGCTGTGTCTGCAGGAAAACACAGCCAGAGGAGCAGTGCCACACTCAGACAATGTGTTCAATACAATCCACACTCCTCAGAAGAGGCCAAACAATCTGAACATACCATGGCAACTAAAGACGAGTCTTTGCAGACCCTGGAGCAACAACTGGGCTCCTCCAGTCCTCGAGGCACACAGCTCTGACTCAGCTGACCCCTCAGTAATGGATATGGGAGCACCTGAGTTGGTGACAGGTGTGCCAGCATCCCTCGGGCAGGACACACCTGGGCTGCAGGGCACACTGGGCAGCAGGGCACACCTGGGCTGCAGGGCACACCTGGGCTGCAGGGCACAGGGAGGCCGATGTGTCTGAGACCACCCCAGGGGAGTGTGGCAAGAGCCCAGCACCCCCAGCTCACCAAAGCCCCCAGATCCTGTCAATCCAGCTTTCCCACCGGCCCAGAGCCCCTATACTGGGAAAGCATCAGCAGCTCCTTAAAGGAGCAGTGAGAGTCAGTGTGACTCGAGGCTCTTGGGCAGAGCCACATCCTCTCCATTTCCATTTGGTGCTTGTCAGCATTTCCACTCCTCTGCCCTTGGCAGAGCACCACACGTGCACCGTGTCATGTCCACAAAATACTCAGCTGCAATTTCTGTCCCCACACCTTTTCCTGTATGCAGAACATCCCATCCATTTAAACAGGAGGATTATAGGAGTAGGAGGAGGCTTAGCACAAACAATAGCTGTGATCAAGCCCTGCATGCACGAGTGATTTGTGGGAAGCGTGAGACGGAGCGAGGATGGCAGGTGCTGCTCTGCTAGAGAGCTATTTATACTGACACACTCACCCCACAAACTCTTCCTGCTTCAGAATGCTTGCAGGATTCCTTTCAAAGGGAGAGGAGAGGTGTGGAGTGTGAAAGCATGGGCCAAGTCTGTAATTTCCAAGATAACGGAATTAAGTGTTGCATAAAAATCCCACTATGATATACAAAGAGGAGTAGCCTGACATGAGCAGCTTCAAAGTAGGGAATCACAACAAACAAGGACACATAAAATGGAGGGGAAGGCACTTAAGGGGTGGAGGGGGAACAAATAAAACATTTTTGTCTTGGAAAATACAAACCTTAGAGATCCAGGCTCAGACAGGATTTTGTCTTTTATATTTTTAACGAAGGACTCCTTGCTTCCCACAAGAAGGAAATCTATTTGGTGAACAAGGCTTGGCTGCTTACTGCTGAGGACTGATGATGAACATGCCCAGCAGGTGCATTTGGGGTTTGGCCCAAGGTGGGACCCTGGAGCTGCAGCAGGCTCAGGGCTCCAGGAGCTGGGAGTGCTCCTTGGCAGCACGGTGGCCCTGGGGCATGGCCAGGCTGGGCCAGGGCCATCCTGCCCAGGACACTGCTCTCACACTGCCCCAAACCCCCACAGCACCCAGGCACTGCAGGAAGGCTTTGAATTCAACTGGAAATAAAAACCACAGAGCACAGGCCATTGTCAGCACCAGTCCCAGCACTCTCAGCTGACGTGAGACCTTGTAAAGCCCAGGATTAGTCCCTTAGACCTCTCCTTGAAGTGGGGAGGAGCAGAGATGCCTCCACAGCCTGAGCCCTGCCTCCACGCTCCTGCACCCAGCCTGGAGCAGCAGGGAGCTGCAGCAGGGTGCCCCTCCACAGGGAGCACCCACACTGCCACCCTCCCTGTGCCCCTGCAAGGGGCTTGCAGCACTGCTGCTGGTCACTCAGAGCCCAGCTGTGAGCCTGGGTGTGACAGAAAGGTCAGCCCCACGGGATTCACACCTCAGCTCACAGGCACTCACACAGGGAAGGAAAGCAGGCGAGCTGAATGCCACCTGTTCTTGTAGTCTTCCTCCTCAGCCTTTCAGCCTGGCACACCCCCATTAAATGAATGAGAACTTGTGTGCTAAAGCTGGCAAAGTCACCAAAAACCATCCTCCTCGTGTTCTATTACAGCCATGTAGTTTTCAATTGCTCCTCAGACACAGTTCTTGTAGGCACAAATTGCATCACTACCAATTATTTTTCTCGAAGCACCAAGCATCACTGTCACTGTGTCACAACTAAGGCAGTAATACAACTCTCAGAAGTGATTTAGGGAAATACAGCAGGTCTGATTAGCAAGCATCTTGTTTAAAGCAAACTACCCCAAGTCATTAATCATGAAAGTTTCTAATTTCAGAAATGAGTTAACTGAACTTTAATGAGACAAACAGCTTTTAAAAGCTGCCACCACGAGACTGTCTGCATTAAGCTGGGAGAGAGCTGTAAAATGAATGCTTTCATTACCAGTCCCAGGAACCACTCTGCCAGCAGCAGCCTGAGGAGTCTAAAAATCTCCACATTCCTTTCAAAAGTTCTACTTGCGTATGGTCTCCTCCAGACCAGCATTGCTGTGTGATTGACCCTAGGACAGCAGCGTGGTCAGTGCACCCCTTCCCAAGCAGAAAGTCCCAAACTCCAGGGATGTGCAGGGACAGCTGCTCTGCTCTGGCAGCAGTCTGGCCCTGCTGAGTGCCCAACCTGCAGAGGGATTGGGATCAGCAGCCCAGGGACTTCATCCCTCTGGATTTAAATGAATTTGACAATAAGCTGTTTAAGAAGCTTTTTACTCTGTTAATCAGAACAACGTAGTGTCATATTTGGTTTTGTCATTAAAAGATAATTAAGGGAAACAGTGGCAGCCAATAACTTGAAAAAAGGGAATTGAATCAACTAAAAACTCCCTTCCTTGAGCAAAAAGTTAGATACACCTGTGTTTACTGACATCTAGTGTGGCAAGATAATGCTTCCCAAGAAACAATTCAACTGCTCTTCCTGAGACTGAAGCACTAAGGACAATTTCCATTAAGAATACCTGAAGAGCTACTTCTTCCTGAAGGAGGGATGAGCTGAGAGCTCTTCACTAATGCCTTGTGATTCATTTCCTCAGCACCCCTGGGAATGAAGTGCTGCTGTGCTCTCCTCCATCAGTGAAGCACCTACTCCCTCATCTCCAGGGCTCTGCCCAGCACACAATCTCACATTTTCCCCGTTCCTTACTTAGTCAGAGCTCTAAAATGCCATCACACCATCTGGGCAGCTTTGGTCCCCAAGAAAAACAGGTTATTTTAGAAGAAGTCTTTGCCCTCCAGACTCCCTGTTTCAACTGTACTGGGAATTCAGGATGATCATCAAGGATGTTGGACCAGCACCCACCAGCAAGAAATCCTCCAAATTTAACTCAGAGGCCCGTGAGAGATGAGTAAAGGTGGTATTTGTGTGAGGAATTGTTTTGTCAGAACAAAATAGGAAGACAGTCACTAACAGGCTATGGAGCTTTAGAGTTATGCACTAAAGAAGTATAGGATCTGGAAAATACAAAAGCTAAAATCCTAAGGCATCCCTAGAACAAGCAGGGCTGTGCCCATGCTGGGTCCAAACCACATAAGGCTTTCAGTTTTAACAAAATACCGTGTCCAGAGCAGGAAGATGCTCTAGAAGTGCCAGGCAGGTGCCCGGGAGATGCTGGGCAGGTCAGAAGAGCATGGTCTGTGCTCCCAGACATCTCAAGCACTCAGGCCCGAGGCCTGGCCCATCTCAGCCCCTCCCCGTGCTCTGTGCACGATGCCCCTGTCACTTTGTCAGAGACGCCTCTTGCTCTGCTCCCTTCACCCCTTCCCTGCCGAGCAGGACACTGGGCAGTGCAGACACAGCCTGGTGCCCTCAGCAGAGCTGAGCCTGGGCAGGGTGCTCTCAGCAGAGCCCAGAGTGAGCCTGGTGCCCTCAGCAGAGCCCAGAGTGAGCCTGGTGCCCTCAGCAGAGCCTGGGATGAGCCTGGTGCCCTCAGCAGAGCCTGGGAGGGCTGCCCTGAGAGTCTGGACAGCCTGGTGCCCTCAGCAGAGCCTGGGCAGGCTGGTGCCCTCAGGAGAGCCCGGGGTGAGCCTGGTGCCCTCAGCAGAGTGTGGGGGTGAGCCTGGTGCCCTCAGCAGAGCCCGGGGTGAGCCTGCTGCCCTCAGCAGAGTGTGGGGTGAGCCTGGTGCCCTCAGCAGAGTCTGGACAGCCTGGTGCCCTCAGCAGAGTGTGGGGGTGAGCCTGGTGCCCTCAGCAGAGTCAGGGGTGAGCCTGCTGCCCTCAGCAGAGTATGGGGGGTGAGCCTGGTGCCCTCAGCAGAGCCCCTTGGCCCAGGGACAGCAGAGCTTGGCAGCTGCACAGCCCTCAGCGCTCTTTGTTAGCTGCTCCTCAGGGTTGGATTCTATGAAATGTTCGCTACAATCCTGCAAGCTCCCAAACGTTCTTTCGAGCACAAATCAAGCCGAAGAGATGAGATTTGTTGCAGAGTGGTGCAGCGAACAGAAGAAGGAGCAGAGGTGTTCCTGTGGGCCCTGCACCGCTGTGTTTGCTGTGATCAGCCCCGCTCTGCTGGGCTGCAGAGACAATCCCACCCTCGGTGTGAATGGGCAGGGGTCTGCGGCTGGCACCACGCTCCCCCTCAGCCCACCTGGCTCTGCTCAGTGCTGAGGCTGTGGCAGTGGCTCTAGTTTGAGGTGTTCATAGCTCTACACCCACTGGCTCCTGCTGCCAGCAGGAAATCCCAGTCACACCCAGGAGGGGAAGAACACCCCCAGAGAGAAGGAAAGGTGATGGGTGGGTGGGTGCCCCTGTGCTGGCTGCCTGTTCTCTCTCCTCCAGCTGATCTGCTGGAGCTCAGCAGCCACAATTAGCACTAGATTAGGGTTTTTAATGGGCTAACTACCTGCCATGTAGGCTGGACCCGACTTTCAGGTACCCTAATCACAGAGATGAAAGGGGTTTTTTGTCCATCTGTGTCTAAGGGAGTTTTGGATCCATTAGCAATTATGATAATGGATCTCTTTCCAGAGAATTAATTGCTCCTTTGCCCAAATCATAGACAAGTTTGCTGTAAAAATTAATTACTTGGCATATACAATACGCTTAACAGTTGAGTAATAAGCTAATTTTCAGAGAATCCACCGAGGGCCCCCCAGTTTCCCGTCTTCTCAGAGCAGTTTCTGAATATCCACTGAAAAGTCAGATAGCTGCTGTTGTCCTGCAATTCCTTTCCCATGATACTGACAGCCCCAAAACACCTGACCTGGCACTTGACAGCTCAAGACCCAGCAAACAGCCCAGGAAAGTACAGGGGAGTTAAAATAAACCACATCTGCCAAACAGCCGTCCCAGTCAAACAATTCCCTCCTCCCAAAAACACCCGGGTGGCAGCCTGCGTTGTGTCTGAGAGCGGGTGAGGATGATGCCAGCAAGCAGAGGAGGCTCAGAGTGGGCAGAGCTCACTGCTGTCCATTCCCATCCTGTCCAAGGAGGGAAAGGGACAGCTGTGCTGTCACAGGGTCACCCAGCTCCAAAGCAGAGGAGGCTCAGAGTGGGCAGAGCTCGCTGCTGTCCCTTCCCATCCTGTCCAAGGAGGGAAAGGGACAGCTGTGCTGTCACAGGGTCACCCAGCTCCAAAGCAGAGGAGGCTCAAAGTGGACAGAGCTCGCTGCTGTCCATTCCCATCCTGTCCAAGGAGGGAAAGGGACAGCTGTGCTGTCACAGGGTCACCCAGCTCCAAAGCCCCTGAGGTTCACGTCCCTCTCTGCTCCGTGGCTTTGGGGCTGCCTCTCCCTATCCCAGGGGAGCTGACCAGGCCAGAGGGGATTTCTGTGCCTGCCTGCCCAGGGTGCCCTGAGCTCCCTCCATCACCTGTCTGTGGCTCTCTCTGCTCTCCTCCCACACTGCAGGGGTTCTCTGAGGCACCTGGAGCCAGCCAACATTTTGCCACCTCTGCTGTTTTCACCAAATTGTTCAGCAGCAAAGGACAGCAGGTTCACAACACGACATTTCTCCTTAAGAAAGCAGACTGAACATTTGCATAGAATGTTTGCAAGCAACCTAATTAGCTCTCCTGAACAACCTCCCACCCGTCAGGCAGCCCACGGTGATTGATGCTGTGTGCTGCTCTTGCCTGCCCCAAAAGCAGAGTGGAACAATTTCCCTTATTTAGCACAAAGACCTTGGTTTTGCCTGAGATCCAAATCCTTTGCCAATAGCCCACAATAAGCTAAATGCTGTCTGTGCACGTGTGATCACGGACAATTGATCTTCTCAGGTTCGTAAGATGATCACTTTAAGAAGGGGGATGCTTGTTTTCACTAGTGTTTAGTGCAGCTATCTGCAGCCCCTGCAAATTTCTTGCAGTAGCTTAAATATTAAAGGTCTTTTTATAGCCCTCAGGAACATATGTAGCACTTTGCAGGAACCCCATACAAACAGATGCAAAGGGACTGTGCTTCCCAAACAGAGCTGGGTGTGGATGGAAATGACAGGAGACAGGCTGGCAGGGACAGGGCAGCAGGGACAGCAGGGACAGCAGGGCCAGGGCTGGCAGGGCAGCTGGCCCCAGCAGACGTCCCCAGAGCCACCCCAGGGCTGGCAAGCTCCGTTCCTGCTCATTCAGTGGGAGCTGAGCAGCCAGAGAGCAGCGAGGGGAGCCCAGGCTGGTGCTGGCAGCAGCAGAGTCCTGCCCCAAAGGTGGAAATTCTTCTGCACAGGAGGAGCAGTGCTCACCCTCCATGGCTGTCAGTGGGAACAGCCATAAACTAATGCTAGGCATATTTGGAGGGAAAAACATGAAGCCAACAAACCCCCCAAAACCAGAAAAACAGCACCTTCCCAATAGTAAAAATGACAATTTTTAACATAAAACTTATCTTTGCTGGTGGGTTTCATGACTGCTTTGCCAGATGCAGGTGTTTGTAGCAATAAAGCAATCCACAACAAATCAACAACCAATCTAAATGTTAATCTAACCTCCCTTAAGGAAATTAATCTGTTTTAAAAGTACAGAACAGTCCTGGCTCAGTTATTTTCTTAACCTTCTCAGTGCCCTTGAGTGTGCACAATTCATACAAGGAAACAGCATTTTCCATTTCTTGTGGACATATGTTACACAACCTCAGAGAAGAATGCTGGAAATGATCATCTATGAAGAGCATGGGGCTTCCATCTGGCACCGTTTGGATTTGAGACTGACAAAAATATCCAGCAGAACTGCACAGAAAACACTGAGATTGCTAATGGCCCAACGGTATCTTCTGGGGAGGAAGGGGGGCAGAAAAAGAATAAAGATAATGAAAAGCAGACAGTCTGCCAAGAGACATTTCAAATAGAAAAAGGGAGATTTGTGCTTTGGGTTGTGTCTCTTTTCCCCCTGTAGTGCTGTGAGCTCACTGGCTCCTGCTGCAGGGAGCCACACAAATCTTTTCCTCAAGTTTTATTCATAGGAGGTGGGGAAATCACAATTGCCAAAGGAAGACAGGTCAGGATTAAAAGCAAGAAATATGTTGGTTTGGTCCCATAAAATTCAGTAGCAAAGAACCCCATCAGAAACATTCAGTTCTGCTCTGGCTCATGTCAAATGCAATTGAAATTTTCATCCATTTGAAACAAAACCACAAACAGGATCATTTAATGAGACTTAAAAATTAAATAATGATAATAAAAAGGTAGGGAAAGAGAGATCACACGGGAAATTACCACATGGTGCTACTACCCAGAGATAGCTGCTGGAAGTGGATCCTGAGTCTGGAACCATTGAAAACAAACAAATATGGCATAAAGCTCCCAACCCTCGCAGGAGAAGGTTTTGCCTTCTGTGGCTCAAGACAGAGAAGGATTTTGGAGAAGTTTTCACAGCACTCTGCCTCTTGCTGCTGCCCAGCCAACTGCAGTTTTATGTGCCAGGAAATTGATGAATGGGCTAAATCTCTCACATAACAGAGAAAAAGATTCTGCAAAAAATAACTTCTTGCAGTGAAAGCCAGAGTGTGGGCTGCTCCATCAAACTTTTACAGACTTCCAAATGTCAGCCAGACTGGCAAGACCTTTTACTGTAACCCAGGATATTTATTTCTGAGGAAACACCCAGATTTATTTCATAGTGGGGCTTTAAAAGGAAGAATGAGCTACTTTCCTGGGACTTCAGACAGCCTGTTATGGCCTGTAACTTCCACTCTGCATTTGGCTGGCATGATGGGCATTTTCTGTATCTTTTGGGTGATTTTTATTAAGCTAAGACTCCCCTCTCCAGACATAAAACATCTGAGAAAGCAAGCCTGTGCCCTGACGGGTGGTGGGAAGGAAGGGAGCTCTCCTCACCTGCTGCTCAGGGTGGCAGGATGGGGTGGGTGCTGTCCTTCCACCCCCTGGCTGTGCCTGGCACCTCCACCCACAGGAGGAGAGACCTTTCCCCTTCTGCTGCTCTTTGCTCAGAGGTGCTGCCTGATCCCATCCCAGCCCAGGCTGCTCCACACTCACACTCAGGAGTGAAACCAAGCAGCTGAAACCTCTCAGTTACACCTGGAGAGCAGCACCCTCCCCTGGCCTGAGCTGTCTGCTCTGCAGCAGCTCAGCTCAGCTCAGCTCAGCTCAACCCAGCCCAGCCTAGCCCAGCTGCCCTCCCCAGGCACTGCCCTCTGCCCCCTCACCCACCACCCACCTTGTTTCCTGCCCGGGGCTCAGCACAGCACCCTCAGTGCCCCCCAGCAGCTGAGAGCAGGGCAAGTCCTCACTAAACTGGGAGGGGCTCCCTGCTCTGCCACCCCAGCTGTGGGATCCAGCTGTGCTTCCTGCCAAGGCTGCCCATCATCCTCCTCCTCCTCCTCCCCCTGTGCCCAGCCAGACCTGCCTGCTCCCTTGCCGTGCACACTGCTCTGTGCTTGGGAACGTGAAACACGCTTTGCAAGCCAGAGCAAATCCCTTCAGCATCCTTTCCTTCCAGGAATGGCAGAAGTGTTTGAGGGGTTTTCTCTGCTGCTGTTTCCATCACAAACCCACCCAGGGCCTCTGGCTGTGCCACTGCCTCATCACAGCTGGCCACTGGGTCAGTATCTCACCAGCCAGGGGCTGAAACTCCTCGAGAGAGCTGAGCTGGAAGCAGCTTTAGAACTTTATAAGCTTTAGAAGTTCCCAGCACCGTTCTCAGAGCCTCAGCTGCTCTGCCTGGAAGAGATATCTCCCAGCCTGCAGGTGTTGCTTCAGAACAGCCACGGAAACGTAGACAAGCTTTAAGCATTATGTTTAAAGGAAATATTCAGCTGTTAAATACCTCAGCTGTCCACCTCTCTGCAGAGAAGGATGCAAATTTCTGAGTCTAGGCAGTTTCCAAAAAAAGGCAAATTTCTGTCTGGAAGTGTTCCTGTCGAGTTTCTCTGAGATCTGGTAAACTCAATCCAGGAGAGAATTTAATCTTACACTAATTTTTCAATTGGCTCAGCTTGACAGACCCTGCACCTCTACCCTCCAGCCACCTAGAAGCTCTTACTTGCAGACATATCCATGTCACAGAGGTGTGGGGAAGAGCTGTACATCAGGCATGGCACTGACGGGGATGGGGCCTTGCTTTCCAGAGCACTGGGAAAAAGCCCTAGCCCAGCAGAACTGCACTGCAGGTGTGTTGGCAGGGCTGCCACGCAGAGCTGTGGAAGGGGAAGCAAGAAGGCAGGACTCAGAGCAGCCTAGAGCCAGGTCTGGCAGCAGAGCACCCCCAGCTCTGCCCAGCACATCCTCTGCCAGCCTGGGCCACTCCCTTCTGCTGCACAGCTGTGGCAATAAGAGCAAGCAATTCCTACTGCATGGTGTGCAGACCTGGTTCCATAGAGCTGTAGGTTAGACTGATACAGACTAAATGTTGATAGACCCTGTGAATCTCCCAATGGCTCCTCAAGGAGAACAAATGCCTTGGAGATCTGTGAACGGACACGCTGTGGGACCAAAGTCATGAGGCTGCAAAGATCATCGAGGTAAGATCTCGGAGGAAAATATCCTCCAAACTGTGTGAAAACAAACTTCCTAATTGGTGAAAACCACAGTTGGGAAACGTCCCAGGCAGCTGTTCCTCAGCTCTCTGGAGCCCTGCCAAGTCTTATATCCCCATCAGCTTTGAGCTGAGAACAAGTGTGATGAATTCCTGCCAAGAAGGTAATGGTTTGGAGCTATAAGCACCTAAAAATAGTCATATGTAATGAAATTGCCTCCTCAGCCATAACTGCCATAAGGGTACAGTGCACCATGTCCCCCCAGAGCTGGTGGGGTCCTGCTGGGCATCACTGGCCCAGGGTCTGCTCTCACCTGGGCTGAAAACCACCCCAGGGCAGGGTCCCAGTGCTGCCAGGGCTCAGCAGGGCACCCATCCACTGCAGCCAGGGCTCAGCAGGCTGAAACCACCCCAGGGCAGGGTCCCAGTGCAGCCAGGGCTCAGCAGGGCAGGGCACCCCCCCCAGTGCAGCCAGGGCAGCAGCGTTTGCAGCACCAGCTCCACTGGGAGAGCACAGGCTGATCATTTCTAAACATTACCCTTTCAGCACATACAGAAAGCTCAGTCTTAATCTCATAACATTTGCAAGGAAATCTTTTTAATCAGCAATGAAAGCCAAACATTATCCAGCCTTTATTGACCTGCAATAACAGAACACTGCTGCTACATCTCCCCTGTGCCTCTGCACAGGTTCATTTGACTCGATCCGTGCTTGGTGTTTATTCTTAGCTCACAAAGCTCAAAGAGTTTATATTATTGATTTGCTGTATTTCAGGCTCAATCCCTTGGTGCTCCTCGCCCTGAATGAAGTCAGAAAGAGTTAACACCTTTACTTCCAAGACACAAACACGATGGGGGTTGTACAAGCCCCACATCCCTCTGCCATCCCAGCACATTAACTGGGAAGTGCCAAACGCTGAAGCAATCCTGATATTTGCAGCTGCAAAAGCTTCACAAACTGCAAAAGCACTCACTTCACAAACTGCAAAAGCCTTCACAAATGGGGCTTTGCTTCCAGCAAAGGAAAAAGTGATGGGTTCAGAACAGGAGGGTGCAAAGGTCCAGCAGAGAAGGGCACCAGGCTGGGAACAGCCCTTCCCACTGCTGGCCACGCTCTGGGTTCTCAGCCTGGCTCAGGTGCAGCCTCAGCAGCCCCACACCCCAGTCCTGCTTTCCAAACCCTTTCCCTCCACCTCTTTACTTCAGGAACTCTTGGCCCAGCAGCAGGGAGTGCCTGGGGGCAGGGCTGCCACCTCACCTGTGGGCTCCTGACACTCACATCCGTCAGCAGGGCCTGAGCAGCACCAGCTGGAGGTGGCAGTGGAGGCTGAGCAGGGCAGGGGGCAGCCAGCACTTCCTGAGAACTGCATGGCACAAGCCAAAACATGCTCTGGGGGAGCCATCTCCTCCTCAGAAGGGGCTCACCCAGGGTAGGGTTTCTTTTCAGCTTAGAGGGACCCAAAGCCACAGAAACTGCTGTACAATTTCCACGCTGTTTTTCTCTCCGTGCGTTGCATCCCTGAGGCCATGACAAGAGGAGCTTCAAGAAGATTTAATAAGTGGCACAGGGAGGGTAGGAACAGACTGGACCCCATCCCTATCTGGAGAAACTGTGCAACAATTTTCCCAGGTATGTCAGCTGCATGGAAATGTTATTTCTGTCCCTCAGAGCATCAAGTACCAGCCTGGGGCAGAGCTGCCTTGGCAGGAGCATCTGAAAACTGCACTGACCTGAGCGAGCTGGGAGAGCCCATACAGAGATGCCACAATCAGTTTTATTTTCTGTCCTTGGGAGCTTTTCCAACGAGTCTGAGCTAAAAGCTTGCCTTACTTTGACTACACCCAGAGCAGCCACTGCTGGGCACGCTGGGTGGCACCAACCTTCCCTCTGCCCCCAGTGCCAGGGCTCTGTGCCATGCCACCCCTGCAATCAGACAAGCTGTAGCCTTTCAAGGGCATTCTGGTGTAAAAATATACCTAAACAAGAAAATACAGCAGACAAAGCAAACTATTGCACTAAAATATGGAGGCCAGGAATAGAAGAAATGCTGGCTAGAGTGCAGCCAGGAGAACCTGGCTTCAGCAGCAGGAGCCCTGAAATAACCACTCCAATGTCCTACTGGTGTCAGGCACTAACCCCTTCTGCCCATGCAAGGTGCCTAAGCAGAGCTCTGAGTGTCTGCTGGCTCCACGAGCACCGTGTCCCCCCTCGCTGCCCCGGGGCGCTGCACACACCGGGCTCAGCCCTCTGCAGCCCACAGAGGCTGTGTGCAAACACGAACACCCAGCCTCTGCATCAACGCAGCTGCCGAGCTAAGGGTTTTTCAGAGAGCTTTGTGCTGGGGCTGCGTGCCCAGCCACAGCAAATTTACAGTGACCACAGCGTGACAGAGCACTGAAATATTAAAGTCTTTGTATTGTGATTGTACTTGGGGATTGCTCAGCTGGCTCTGGAAAGTAGCTGTGGCTCTATAAATAGTAAGTACTTTATCATTTCTTGCCCACTTTAAACACGCTGCTGTATTTCAATCGTGATTCAGAGTAAATCAAATCTTGTGTGAGGTATGGTAGAAATGTTGTGCGTGCCAGAGGTGCCCCCTGAGCTGGCATAAATCAGCACAGCCCCACTGATGTCTGAGGAAAGGATGCCAGCTTCTGCCAGCTGCAGGGCAGTGTTAGTGTCACTTGTGCAACACTGAGACACAAATAACTAAACATCAAACTCCAAAATATTCACTGTGGCCCTCGCTGTCCTCCTGAGAGCCACCCAAAGCACTCTGCCCAAGTGCTTATCCCCTGTGGTGCCATTCACTCCTATAAAAGGATTAGAAGTGTTGTTTAGAACTACTTCATACTTGCTATAAATCTCCATGCTATGTCACAGCACATTTTGTTTAGGAATATTACCTGGAAATTAGAAACCCAGTGAGCCACTGATTTTTAAAATGCCATGGGTCCAGAATTCCTTCACAACAGCATGCAAATAAAGTAAATTAGTGCTTACCAGAGGGGAAAAGAGAACAGGATCCATATCCTAGGTAACATTAGAAAACAAAAGATTAATGAAACCCTCACCTGAAAATTCTAATGGCCAAAGAACTAAATAAGTTCCTAAAATAATTTTTTAAATAAAAACTAAAATATTTTAATATTAAAATATTATGCACAGCTGGGAGAGCAGAAAGAGATTTCCCTGCTCTGTGCAGCACGAGGGCTTGCTGTGCACCCCTCTGGGAGCTGGGTGGGAGCTGTGCTTCTAACACACAGCTGCACAGAGCCTGGGTCACAGGGAGCCAGCACTGCCCACAGCTCAAGGCTCTGCAGTGCCCACATTCACCCCCACCTTGCCCCCAGCAGCCTGCCACGGGCAATATTGCTTTGGCTCGGCCTCAGCCTCGAGTTCTTGGGCTCAGGCAGGGCGTCCTGTGTTTCCTCTGAGCATGGCTCTGCCCCGTGTCTCAGAGCAAGTGCAAACACTTCTGGGGGGCTGCCTGCAAAGGCCTGTGAGGTGCCACAAAGGCAGAGGCAAGGATTCACGTCATGCCGTGTTCCTGAGTCCTGGTTTTCAAATCCGCTCTGCTGGTGGCATCAAAGCAGGCAGGTCTGCTTCTGCTCTCACAGCAGAGTGCAACAGGCACAGGCAGCACACCCACACGTCCTGAAAGGGTTACGGGAAAGCAGGCTGCAGTGCTAAAAATAGAAGACAGTCCAAAAAAAAAAAAAAGAAAAAAGGAAAAAAAAGAAAAAAACCCCTTCAACTCATCTTAAATAAATCCATTTATTCCAGGGTTTCATAGAAACCATATAGCTGAAATTGCTACAGGATAATTCCTTATAAGCCTTATAAGAAATGTTGCTGTCCCAGAGTCCCACTACAAATCCTGGCAGGAGTATTGGAGATAACAGATTGGATGCCATGGAAACCGAGACAGACCTAATTTGAGCAGTAACCATTGCTGTTATTTATTTAATTCTGATAAGCCATCTAAATGTAGAATGACTAAAGGTTCCACTGCACTAAAAATAGCAGCCTTGTAATATTTTAACTCGCAAATCACTCGTGTTTAACAATATTTTGGGCATCTGACATTAACATTTCTCGTGCACTTTCGGAAGCTCACCATTAACCCCGTTCTGTTTCATTCTGTAAGGAGCAGAAGGTGCCTTGTCCCTTCCCTCTGACACTCATTTTATCCATGCAGGATGCCTTCCCCCAGGCCAGGCTTCTCGTGGGACAGCGGGAGCCTGGAGGCCCCTGCTGCCCTCCTGTCCTCCCCAAGGCCTAAAGCAAATGATTGAAAGGAGGCAGAGCTGGGCCAAAGGAACCAAATTCCCCTTCTCTAGATGGTGCCAAGGATCCTTTGTGATTGTTTGATCTCAACAGCTCCACAAATAAAGCACCTCCTGAGGCACATCACTTCTGAGCTGGCTGATAGCTCCCATCTGTTCTCGCAACCCTGCCTCCATTCCTGAGCCAGAGATGCAGAAACCTTCAGGTGTAAATTTGCAATTTCTGTGGCTTTGGGATGTTACAGTGGAAACAGTTTCTTTTCTGGAAACAGAAAAGAAACTGCCTTTGGGATGTCAGTACCACAGACAGACCAAGCTGAATTTCCTCCTGTCTGGCTGTGTTTTTCCCCTTGTAATCGTCACTGTTCCCACAGCAGGAATAACACCTCCATTTCTCCACTGGTCTGGATTTAACCTTAAAGTGTGAATGCAGCTGTATTCCCTGCGAGGCTGTACACAGCATGTACCACAAACAAAATCCTAGATGTGTTTTTGTTCTCAGGAATTCTCTGCTCCCCAGAGGGATGGTGGGAGCTGTGTTCCTGGCTCCTCAGGGCACAACCCTCTCTTGTCAGGAAGGTGCAGCTGCCCGAGCATCAGGCATTTTCCACTCCTACCTTCCTCAGAAACTCCCCTGCTCTCTGACAGCTGCCTCTGTTTTTCTTTTCCCCCCGTTGGAGCTGGGAGTTCATGCTGGGGGAGGCCTGGATGGAGCAGGGCTGGCAGCCCTGGGTGCCAGAGCAGCCCAGAGCATCCCCTGGGCTGATGGAGCCCTGAGCCTGGATCCAGAACATTCCCTGGGCTGATGGAGCCCTGAGCCTGGATCCAGAGCAGCCCCTGGGCTGATGAGCCCTGAGCCTGGATCCAGAGCATTCCCTGGGGTAATGATGCCACAAGCCTGGATCCTCCTGCCAATGAAGCCAGAGTGCTGATGGCAGCAACGCAGCAGTGCCAGGGGGAAGCAGATAAAGATCCTGGCCCTGACACCTAACGGGAGTCTGGGTTTGGTAGAGAAGGGAGGGAAATGACCAATTCTGTGTTTCACTCTGCAGTCAGCTGTGCAGAGCCTCTCCTCTCTGCAGTGCAGGGCTGAGGGGTGAGTTGTCAGTGTTGTTTTCTTCAACAGTTCAGAAGTAGGACTGCAAGAAGGATATTCTGGGCAAGAATCAAAATGAATAAGAATTGCTTTCAGGATCTGTCACAACCAGAGTCAGCCTATATTTAGCTTCCATTGCTCTGATTTAGAAACAGGGAGCAATGCTGGGATATTTAGAGCCTTCAAAGACCTTTTCCAATGGATTGCAGCTCCACCCTGCTGGGGTGGACAGGCACCGATACTCTATATTAGTGTACAGTGCTACACCAGTCACTCTGGATGTGCCACAATAAGACTGGCATTATTTTGAACGAGCCCAGGTTGCAATTACAGCTTTTTACCATTTCCCTGACTGTGCTACAGGACTGTTGCCAGCTGAAGGCTTTAATGGTTAGCAATTACTCACAGGAGTGAAGGGTTCATTCATCAGCTCGGGTTTAATCTCAAGCATGATATGACTGCACTGTGAACACTGCACAACAAGCTGCTCCTGTTATCTGGCTAAATGAGATCTTGATGGGCAGGCTCAGGATGAAGAAGCTGATATGGTGCTTCCCTCCAAAAACCTGTGCAAGGCTTCTCCCACCAGGCTGTAGCTGTTAGACAAACAGCTCCCAGTCCAGCTTTCCCAAAAGCAAGAGTTGTGGGGGCACACTGATCTCACAGCCTGGTCCCCTCTCTTTTCTGTCAGAGTCTGCAGAGATGTTCATCTTCTGAAGAGGATCCAAAGGCTGCTTTTCAGAAAGGAAATCTCCCCTGAGTTATCCAGCTAACAGCAAGAAGCAGCTGCTGAAAGGATTTTGGTTCAGTCTCACAGCGCGATAAAACACTGATTATTCATAGATAATAGGGAGATGTTGAATAATTTCAAACTGAGATTTCACATAATAGGTATCTCAGACTGTCTATATTTAGCCTCCCCAATCTATACTTAAAACTCCTACATAAAAATGGCCAGAAGGAAATCAGCCATTCGGAGCTGGTTGTTACAGCTCACATTATTATCGGGATGAATTTGTTGGTACCATTTAATTTCCCCTTTCTCTTTCTAATCCTCCTCCTCTCTGATCCTAAGCTTCTTCCCCACTGTCTTCTCTGCCTTTTAATAAGGACACGTGACAGCTACGTTTGGCTTGGAAGGCACCGGGGCAGCAGCACCTCTGAGAGACTTCAAACAGTACCCAAACCCTTCAGCGACCCTAAAGAGCTGATGTGGTCCCACTGCTGCTGTGCAGCTCCTTCCTTCTCTGGAGAGCCCATCCATCCCTTGGCCTGTTCACCAGTTCATTGAATTAAACACAATGTTGTGTCCTAAATTTGAACAGACAGATCTCTGGCTCCGTGGGCTTCGTCTGTACACGTGTGCACACAAGAGGAGAGCTCTGGCACCAAAACCTCTGGCCACCCATTCCCTGCTTCAGAGCTGAAGCAATTCCAGCAATCACAGCAGAGGACATGGGAAGAAATGGCTAATTCCCTTTAATTCTTGAGCTGCCCTTGACATTCAGCCGAAAGACATGAGTGTACTGAAATGAGTGTAAATAAGGTTAACCCATCAAGAGAATTGCCCCTAAAATTGAAAAATGTAGTCATCTGCTGACAGCTCTCTGCTCTCCCCACACAGAGTCACAGCAGGGCCACTGTGACTGCAGCCACAGTTGAGTCAGCATTTTCATTATCACCTGCCATTTTCTAGGATTTATATCCTGGCCATTAAAAAAAAATAATAAAAAAAAAAAAGAGTTCTTGGCTGAAATTTCCACAGAAGCTCCTTGGGCCTGATCACACCTGGTCCTGTCAGCTGTTCCTGCCCAGCACAGGGTGAGACACTCCAGCATGGAAACACTGCCTGTTGAATCACTTTGCACAACAGGGCTGACAAGGAAGGGAGCAGAGAACCCATTCCTGCAGAGCTGCTGACAATGGAAGGGGAAGGGAGCAGAGAACCCACTCCTGCAGAGCTGCTGCCGTGGCTGAGTGTGAATTTCAGCCACCTGTCCTGGCTGGAGATATTTGAGTTAGCCTCCAGCACTGATGTCTGGCTGATGCCAGCCCAGCTGTGCTGGTGGCTGTGTCACAGAATCAGGCATGTTACCCCCTGAAATCACCTCTGGGGCTGGCAGTCGAGGTGTCAGCCCCAAAGTCAGCTCTGAAGGGTTCACTGTGTGTTTCCCTGCTTGCAGCAGGCAGGCTGACAGCTCCTTTGCCATGCAGCATTCACAAAGCCACTACCAGCTTCTACAAACTGTTTGTAACAAATCATTCAGCTGCAGGACACATCTCCTGAGATCATTCAGTACCTATCAGCCTAGCCCCAGGAAGATGCACCTTTCATCAAAAGAGGGAGCAGAGGAGCAGCAGAGTGCACATCAGCTGCCTCACTCCCACCCTCAGGAGCACAGGAGGTTTAGCTCCAGATTTATGTTGAGGTTCTCCAGCTGGCTCCAAGTCAGACCACAGACTCACTGCACTCCATCAGTGTGAGAGCCACAAATATCATAGTGCAAGCACACCACGGCCTCACACTGATCCCAGCTCTGCACTGCCCAACCCGCTGCTAAAGCAGCCTCTCACAGAGATGCTCCTGGAGACCCCCTAGAGTTCATTTCACACTCCTCATTCACATCCTACAAGCAGGCTGCACCCAGCAGGAGCATGCAAGAAATACAGCTGAGAGTGGCACAAATTAGGAAAAATTTTTTCACTGAAAGAATGATAAAGTACTGGAATTGTCTTCCCAGGGAGGTCATAGAATTACCATCTGTGGATGTGTTTAAAAAAAGACTGGACACAGCACTTGGGGCTGTGGTCTAGTTGAGGTGTTAGGGCATAGGATGGACTCGATGATCTTGGAGGTCCCTTCCAACCTCAGTATTCTGTGATTCTGTGAAATGGCACTGCCTGCAGCCAGGCTGGCTCCCCAAGCAGCTCAGCGTGTCCTTGGTGCTGTGACAGAGCTTTACAGGAGTGCTGGTGCCCAGGCTCCAGAGCCTGCCCTGGGCTGCAGAGAGCATTTTCCCAGCTGTCTCTGCATCCCTCCCTGCTCCCAGCAGCTCACCTGTGTCCTTGGGCTGCAGCAGCAGCACCTGCCCCACCTGCTCATCCCCGTGCTGGGCACTTCCAGGCCCTCCTGGCTCTGGCACAGCTGAGCTCTGAAGGAGCCTGTTTGGTGGTGTTTGCACAGAGCCTTACCCAGCTCTGTTTTCACTCTTTTCTTTGAGCCATTTTCCCCAGAGGAGAGGGCTTGATCCTGTTGGCTCTCATGCAGGAGCCCTGAGTTTCTACATTTTGTTCACTTCTTTCTTGTGTCCTCTCGTGCCTCATGAAGCCTTCAGAAGCACATCCCTTCCCCATGGCTGCTTCTTCTCCTCCTGTGCTCCATCCTCACTTACCTTCCAGCAACACTCAATGGAAGTGCCCAGCTGGCAGGCTAATCAACACCCACAACATGACTTAAACAACTGACCAGTCTTCAGAGACTGCATCTAGCTGGGTTTTGTGTTAAAGAAATTGAAGAGAAACAAAGATAAAATTTCAGACCTCAGAATGCGTTCAGATAGTTGGTGCACACGTAATTCTGATGAGAAAACACCTCACAGAAACTATTTATGTGAATGCTGAGTGTGCCTCAATGAGAAATGCAACTCATCTTTTCTCTGGTTTTTCCTAGCTAGAGCTAAATATTGCCACTGGGATATTTTATGTTACATGGAAGAATGAGTTTAAGTCTCAACGGGAGGCTTCAACACAGCAAAATACTTAAGCCCTTGTGTAACTTTAAAAGGACACGAATAGTCCCACTGCAGTCAATGGGATTTAATACACACACTTCAGAGCCAGCTGAATCCCAGGCTGAACAAATGCTGGCTTCATCCTGCAGGAGGGAGTGACCTGATACCCTACTTCAGCCCCAGCCCAGCTCTGCATCGTGCACAGCCTGCACACCAACCCCAAATCCTGTCTCCCATTCTCAGGCGTTAGAATCACACTCCCCAGGCATCTTCTCCTTTTACCTCCTCCACCAGAAGCAGCACTTGATATGGCTGTTCTAAGCTGAGAGCCCAGGGAGCCCTAACCCAGCCCATTTACTTTATGCCTTTGTTAATCATCAATGTGTCACACTGTCACTACAGGGGACCCTCCCTGTGCTCCCCCTGCCCCGGGTGGCTCCTGCCACCAGCAGGTCCCTGAAGCAGCCAGGCACAGCAAGGACTGGCAGCACACACAGGCACTGCGAGGCAGGAGCTCTGGCAGCTGTGTCTGCAGGGACAGCCTGGCTCCACTCATCTGGGGGCTGGCACTGGTCATACTGGGAGCCTGACACAGCTGGGAGCTGCTGAGGGGAGGGGAAGGACAGGACACCAGGCAGGCTGCTGGCAGGGCAACCCCTGTGCCCAGTGTCCTTCCTGTGCCCCAGTGTCCCTCCCTGTGTTTCTCCCTGTGCCCTCCCCTCTGTCCCAGCCCAGGGGACACCAGGCAGGGCCAGGTGCTGGCCCAGGAGGGGCTGCAGCACCCCACACCCCTCCGGGTGCCTCCTGTCCCCTGTGTGCCCACAGGGATGGGGGGAGTGTGGGACACTGCTCCGTGCACTGGGGCCAAACTGAGCCCAAATTCTGTCACCCAAGTCACAGCTGAGCCTTCCATTTCAGCAGGTTAGGTCCAAGGGCTATAAATACCTCTAAAAATGGGGAGGAGGAGATGAACTCTCATCCAGGGAGAGCAAAGAAGATGTGATTCAAATCCTTAACTCTCCTTGTCTTTGAAAGGGTTGGATCGACCTACAATAGGATTTTTTTCTGCTGGGGAAGTTTCTCTGTACCCTTCAAACCAGAGAGAGGTTTAACCACAGAACCTCCCAGCTGGGTCAGGCCAGAGGCTTCATCCTTCCTTACCCTGTACAGGAGCTTTTCCAAGTTTCTGTTACCAAAAAGGGAGCAGGCAAGCTGAGCAAACCTGTTTGCTTGCCAATTTAAGGATTACAATTCAACTGAATGCTATGGCTCTGTGCACCAAAGCAACTAAAATATTGACAAGGCTACTTCCAGGACTGATAGCGTTGCTAAAAAAAACCTGCAGTAAATAGGGCAATTGACTGGAAGCTAAAATGGGGAATGCTTTCTGGGCTAAAAATTCCTTCAGATATATTTATTAATTCATTATTCAATGCTGACGTGCATAGTGCTGCGTACATTTAAACATGAGACACTGCTGTAACTGCTTCTTGAAATTCTCATTTGCTTAAAATATTTAGTCCATTTTCATGTTAATTAAGGAGCAGCCAAGAAGGGAAGCCATATATCTGTGAGAGGAAAAACAGATCTTCTCACTGAAAGGAGACTTGCCCCTTTCACCTTGCTCCTTAGCCAAAATCTTACACGACCTCTCAAACACTCTCATGTATTTTAGCCATCTGAAGTAATCCCAGCCACAGGACAGCACAGCCAGCAAAGGTCAAGGCTGAGGGATGTCAGCCATGCTCAAGAATCAGAGGTGAGGTACAAAATGGAGTGCTACAGCTGTCCAAGGGAAATCAAGCTGCTTGGAGCATGCTGTGTTCCAAGCCAGAGTCTTTTGCTACTCCAGGGGCGATAATTGTACATCTGGCAGGGAGGATTTGAGAGCAGAAGCAGCTCTCAGTCATTTCTCTGTAGCAATTGTGACTGGAGGATGCCAGAGCTGGCTGACCAGCTGGGAAACAGCAGGTTTTGCCAACAGGATCAGAAGCCTAATCTTTCTGAACACTCTGATATTATTAGTTTTGAGTTCCAGGTTTTGGGGGCTCAGGATTTTCATCTCTCTGTTTCAGTTCTCATCTGTTTGCCAGCCCACCCATCCTCTTCCTCAGGCAACAAATAAAGTCATCCACAAAAAACACTCGGGGAAGAATGAGGGGCTGGCAGCTGCATCCCAAATCCCAAATTTTGTTATTACAGTTGGCTTTGGACCCCTTCCAATAATTAAAGTAGCATTTGTTCAGGCAGTGCCATTCTTTGGGTTTCCAAGGCATGGCAGACACTGCCCCTCCCGGGCTGACAGCAGGAGAGGGAGCACAGCAGATCTGCCTGGAGCCTGGCACAGCCTGGGCACTGCAGCCCAAAGGCCCTTGGCAGGGACGAGGCAGGGATCCCATTGCACTCCACCCAGCAGGCTGAAAGCAATTTTCAAAATGAGAGAAAGAAGTGGAACAGGTAAAGCAGGAGAGAACGATGACTGGGAAAGCAGCTGCTGCCTTGGAGAGAACAGTGCCCTGAGAAAATCTCTCTTTGCAAACACATCTTCCAGCATTTCACAGTTCAACAGAAAGTACAAGCAGAGCTACCTCAAGAGATTTGCTGCAGTGAGCAAGTACAAAGAGACTCCAGAGAATAGACAGGCACTTGCATCTTCCTAGATTACTGCATTTCTAGAGCAGTTCGCAAGGAATGGGAAATGGATCTGGGTGGCTTTTCCCACCTGCACAAGTTTCATGAGCAATTTCATTGCTTTGTCCTGTTCTACTACTCTGTTTTCAGTGACAACACCAGCATCACTTTACTGATACCTAGTCAAACACAAAAAGCCCAGGCAGAAAGGAGCTCTCCTTCTGGAACATGCCTGACTCATCCTGTGAGTCAGGCTAGCATTCCTTTCAGCTTGCCTGATAGCTTTGAATCTCCAACTTTGGAAGGGTGCACAGATCTTTCATTGTCAAGGGCCAGGAGTTAACCCTCTACCAGCTCATTAAAAACTGCAGTGACCTCTACAAGCAGTGGGAGCCAGGAGCTGTGACTGCTTCTTGTCTTCCCTGTGGTCTGCGGAGCACCGTGAGCTCTGGAAGCGCAGCTGTTTGTGTGGGAACTCCAGAGGAACTTAACATCCACAGCTCATCATTGCAGCCCTGTTCCTCCCTTCAGTCCCCAAATAACCATCATATGATCCCCAGAGAAGCTGCCTGACTGCCCCCCACCAGCGCCGACCCCGCTCTGAACCGGGGATGTCACTGCACTCGGTCTGCTGGTGCTGCTCTGCCAGCTGGAATTTCACACTGCCTTTCAGAAGATGTGCAAATATTTTAGGTGTGCAATGAACACGCTGTGGATGAAAAATTACAAAGTAGAAAAGGGATAGCTGGCTGCAAAGCATGGATTCAGTGTTGAATTAAAAAGTCTAATAGAGTGACAGCTACCACCACGAGACACAGACATCTGATTCACTCTGCCAGAAGCTGCATTATTTCAAAGAAATATTTATATGGTCTTTATCTCACCCTATTCATCAGCTCCCATCAAACCAAGAGTGTCCCTGCACTACAGACTCTCGAGCCTTAAAATAAAGCTGTGAAAACGGAAAGGCTAAAGGGATGAAAGTTGTATTATGGATAATGTAGAAATGTATGCTAATTACCCATGTCTGCAGAACTCCAGAGCAGTTTTCAAACCGTGCTCTGCAGTCAGCCAGCAGTGCCTGACACGAGCTATGATGCAATAGGCATGTGGGGAAAGCACTTGGCAATGGTCTAATAAATATTTTCCTATCGAAGTATGATCCTGATTTTTGAAATGATCTGACTAGTGCAATGAATCGTGTGCCAGAGAATCACCTGTGCTCATTCTCCTGATGCTCCCAGGGCCTGGGCAGGGCCTCTCCCAGGCTCCCTTCCCGTGCTGGGGAGGGGGTGATGCTCCCACCTGTGCTCCCTGGCAGGCTGAGCTGTTGGAGGTGGCCCTGCCCAGGGCTGCTTTTCTGGAGCAGGTGCTTTGTCAGTGCAGCTGCAGAGCCAGCTGGGGGCCTGCAGGGTGGAGGCATCAGCAGAGCTCCTCTCTGGAGCCTTGCCTGTGAGCCTGGGGTCTCAGGGAGAGGGGGCTTGCCCAGGCAGAGCAGCACTCCCAGCCCATCCTCTGCTGCTTCCACAGCAGCCCTTGGCAGGCAGCCCGGGCTTGGCTTTTTACACAATTAGGAAAAGATTTCAGGAATCACCTTTCCAAGGTATAAAATTCACAACTCCAAGCCTTTGCCTACAGCTTCAAACCTTTCCCCAGCCAGGTGTCAGCTGGCTCTTACAGCTCAAAGAGCTGATGTCTCCACTTCTCTGGAACAGGGAGAGAAGAAGGGTGAAGGAAAGCTAGAGGAATGCAGGATGCACTCCGAGCCTGTCAGATCCTGAAAGGGATTGAGGAGCCTAACTAGCAGCACCCCCACTTCACACAGCCTCCAGTGACAGCGGCCAAGGAGCCCCAAGCTCAGGACACCTGCAGGGCTGTGTGGAGACCAAAGCCACAAGGCTGCAGCCATTTCCACCACCTGCAAGCAGAGCTCTCTGGGACCTGTGTTCCCCTTCCAGCTCAATATTTTCACCACTTTAGGAAAAAGAAATTTGGGGATTTTTGCCTAGAGAATTTTTCCCAAAATCAGTCAAACTGTAGTAGCCACCCCCTAGAATTTCCTCCTCCCCACCCTTGGTTTTGGACCAGGACCATTCAAGTCTGCTCTCTCAGGGGACTTTCCACGCCTTTTTCTGCCAGACATGAGCTGAGCCCGGCCTTTCCTTCTCCCCTGTGGCTGGAGGAGCCAAGGGCTCCTCTGTGGCCATCACTACATGATTTTTACATCTGGAAGCACCAAGCTGAGCAACCCCATTCAGAGGTGCTGAAATGAGATGCACAGAGGCATTGGCTTAATGAGTTTGATGGAGCAAGTACGAGACAGGCAGATGGGTTTTGAAGTCTGCTCCTCTAATGGACAAAAAGGTGCTGGAATCTGGCTGGTTTGAATCAGAGACCATAAAACAGACTGTAAAAATGACTGTGAATGAGTGATTGGCCTGTTTCTTTCCTACATAAAAACACCATTAGCTCATTCCACGTGCCACATGTTATTTACTGAGCAGGCCTCTGGAAAGCCAGTGTTCTCCACCCAAAATGCTGCTGCTAATGCACAACTGCTTTTCCCCAGAGGGCAGACAGAGGCAGGAATGGCTCTCCCAGCACGGCTAGCCCTGTTATGGGGGCAAACATCTGTTTATCTGCAGTGGCAGCAGGCAAAGAGCTTCTCCCAGCACCTGAAAGTTGCCAGAGCAGCAGCAGATCTGCAGGCAGCAGAGGAGCTGGTGGCTCTGAGCCCTGTGCAGGCAGCAGGGGCTGTCCCCAGCCTGGGGACAATGAGCCTGGCAGAGCTGCAGCTCTCAGGGTGTGCCCCTCACAGACCCACTGCCCCCAGTGAACCAGGGAGCCTGGTGGCCATGGCACACACAGGGTGGCTCCTGCAGCAGCTGCTGTGGCCCCTGCTCTCATTCCCAGCTGAGCTGTGCTGGCAGCAAAAGCAGCCCCCAGGATGAGGTCCCTGCTTTGCCCAGTGCCCCCAGGCAGGCATGGACAGGCAGGGTCCTGCTCTGCAAACAGGCCCGAGGTTCCAGGCACGACAAGGGAACATAAGGAATACAAACAGACAGAGAGCCCTCAGGTAAAGGAGGAAAAGGGAACGTGAAACCTGTTTGTGAAAATGCTTTGGCTGTAAAATAATCTCTTTTGGACCTATTTGCAGCCATTTGTTCATCAAAAAAACCCAGCAACTCTAAGGAATGGACATTTTTTGGAAAGATAACTAAACAGGAGGTCAAAACACATCTTGGGAAGCAATTGGGGTATGGCAATTACTTGGCCTCAATGCTTGGGAACAGCTGAGAGACAAATTCATACTTCAAATTCATACACCATCCTTCTGGGCACTTCGGGCTTTCATTTCCTGTTGTCATCTTATTGCAAGAGTTCCATACCTCCTTGGTGATGTCTCAGGGCAGCTCCTCACAGCACTGACTCCCTCTACTTCCCAGCACAGCCAGCAAACTGCAGCTCTGCTCTCCAGCAGCTCACCCTTTTATAGCACTCACCTCATTGGACACAGCTATGGCTTAAGGGCAGGCCTGCTCCAGTCTGGGGTAATTAGCACAGCTGCAGCTCCTCAGGGGTGAGATTGCCTCCTGCACTACCTGTTTTCTTACATTCCATCCCCCACAATTTCCCTGTGGCAGTGGCTCCTGTCCATCCCTCCCCAGGCCAGCCACAAACAGTGGAGGAGCCAAGAGGAGAGGGGCAGAGGGGAAAGAGGAGCCAGCACAGGGGGAAACCTGCAGCCCACTGTGAAATCACTCATTAATTATTCCTGCTGCCAGAGACATCCCTGGAACCACTGAAATCATTGCAACATTGGGGGTGGTGCATGTTGGACCCCATTTGGAGGCCTCAAGGCTCTACATGGAAGTGCTACAATCCATCACCCTTCTGTATTGCCCAGAGAAATCTGCATGAACCAGCCCCGGCTATCGAGGCAGAGCTGAGCCCCCGCTTCTGTGTCACTCCCAAAATCTCCACTTCTGTGTCACTCCCGAAATCTCCACTTCTGTGTCACTCCCAAAATCTCCACTTCTGTGTCACTCCCGAAATCTCCACTTCTGTGTCACTCCCGAAATCTCCAGCTGCCCCCTGCAGCAGTGGCACAGAGCCCAGCTGTGCTCCCAGGGGAAGGGCTGCACAGGGATGCTGCCCTGGCAGTGAGGATGCTCCAGTGAGGGCTGGGGGAGCAGGGCAGCAGCACCCAGGGCTCTGTGCTCAGGGACAGCAGGCACTGGGGGCTCTGTGCTCAGGGACAGCAGCACCCAGGGTTCTGTGCTCAAGGACAGCCCCAGGAGCTGCCCCGTGCTCCCAGCCCCTCCAGCAGCCCCATGCCCAGCTCCCTGAGGCTGCCAGGGAGAAAAGCCGTGGCCTCCAGGCTCTGCAGGGCTGCACAGGGGTGCTGCTGTGCCAGGGAGAGCAGGCAGGGTGGTTGGGAGCTGCTTTGGAGCTACAGGCTTCCCTCAGAGTGCAGCCATCTGCAGTCACACAGGCTGCAGGACAAGTGCCCAGGGGACTCAACTCAGTTTCTGTGCTAAACGAAGTGGAAGAGGCTCCTTACTCACTCGCAGCCACTCTAATTGCTGCTGTTCTCATCAGCTTGCAGGCCTGAATGTTGAATAAGAAATAGAGTTCCTATTTCAACAGCACCCTGGTTCTTCACTCTGTGCAAACACAGAAGTATATCAGGCAATACAGAAATACAGAAAACATCTGCAATACAGAACATATCTCGGGCTCTGATGGGGCAGCTGGCACAGATGCTGATTGCCCTGCACAGCCACACAGGGCAGGATGGGTTTCTGTCCCCAGGACACTGCTGAGAACACCCAACTCCCCCAGCCTGTTACAGTGCAGGTGTTCACAGAGATCAGTGGCACTAATCCAGAGGGCTCTTCCCCTGGCACGGGGTAAACTGATTGCTGGGGGAGAATGGCTTTGAAACTGCCCTGAACGGCACAGCAGGAGCCACAGGTCATCCCAAAGCATCATTTTTTAATTCCACATCAATGCTAAATGCATCTGGAATTCTGCAGCAGTGGTACTTGACCATGGCCTCTGTTATTGTCCCAGTGACCATTCACTTGTATTTCTTGAGTGAAGAGGCTTCTTTTCCACTTCCAGGATGTGATTAGAGCTTTATCTGCTCCACTGAAAGGGCTCCCCTTACAACCTTTTGTTCCAAATGAGGAGAGCTCAGACTGGCCCTGGTTAACACTACTGTTATTTTAATAACTTGCTCGGGTTTCTCACAACAAGGCTTGGTAATGAATCCTGCTATTATTTTTGTAAACCTCCTTAGAGTGGACCCTAATTGACCCCAAACCTTTTTGTGCTGCGTGCCTAGACAGGCTCTCCATGCAGCAATTATTGCACCAGGCTCTGTTCCCTCTCCAAAGGATGTGAGATCAAGGAGCACACTCTCTTTTTGCCTGTAGGGAGCTCATATCCAGCATTTTGCCCAGCGGCCACCCTGTGCCCTCTCTCCCGTGGCACTGCCCTGATGTGTGGGCAGGAATCTCCTGCCAGTGCCATTTCCACCCGTGGTGCTGATCTGCACCAGGCAAAGGGAGAAAAGCTGAGCTTGGGAGGGCACCCACCGGGCCAGCAGCTGGCAGGGATCATGTTGAGGATCGTTAGTTAGACAATTTAAAATCCCTCTAGCACACACTTTATTCATTTTTGTGCTCTCTAGTTGCTTAATATGAAGGGCTCTGAGGTACAACATTATCTGTCTTGCTAAGTCTGTGTGTGTCCTGCTGCATCAACCCAAGTGTTTTCATCAACTGAACTGGTAAATTCACCTCTAATTCACACTGAGCTCCTTCACGTAGATTGCATTTCCCTTCACCCACAATGGTGGGAAGGAAGGAAATTTTTTCTTCTATAATTCACTACTCAATCTAATTCTTTGTGATTTCTCTCAGATAACATAAACAATCCATAAAATTTGTGATTCTCTGCATACATTCAAAACCCAGCAGGTTTAGTCACTGTTCTATTTGCATTAGCTTGAAGCATAAACACCAAAGACTTAAAAGAATCTCTATTCGGAGCAGGTAAAAAAATAAGGCAGAAAAAGAAAACAGCAGCAAAAATAACTCCTTCCCTCTGCATCCCAATGCAAACCTAAATTCATTTTTATTTTAAGGCACTGTCTGTTTTCTGCTGGTAAATGTACCACAGAGGCTATAGGACAGAAGATTACAGAGATCTGCCACATTCTATGCGACGGAAAAGAGAGAAATGTTCGAGGCTCGTGACAGATTATTCACACATTTAAGCACCAGCAGCATCGAGATGCATTGAATTTGCATGGGGAAAACAATGGCTCCTTTCCAGAAGGGCTTGTTTCAGTTCAAAGTTTCCTCTCGTTTGCAATAATTAACCAGCAGTGGGGTAGATCATGTCATTGGGATTGTACAGAGCTTTTGCACCTCCTGCAGTGTGCGAGGTGCTCCAGGAGGGCCCTGCTGGAGCAAATCCTTTCTCAGGCTGGGCAGGTGGGGCAGCCAGCCCAGCTCCCCCAGCAGAGCTGCCACAGGAGGAGCAGAGGCCTGAAGGAAAGCAGCCAGCTCCTCCGAAGAGCAAAAGCACCAGACCCAGCTGCTCTGGGGCTTCACAAGATCAGACCCTGTGCTCCCATTCTGGCTTTGTTCCTCATGTCCCCTGCAAGGACCTGGGCCTCTGCCCCAGCTGGGAGTGGGTCTTTCCACCCAAAACCTCTTCCCTCCATGGGCTCAGGGCAGGAGCCCAGATAAACCTTGACCTTGTGATCTGAGCTTTGTCCCCTCCACCCCAGCCCTGCCTGCTGTCCCCTCCAGTTGCTTTTAGCAGGTTTTGCTTTAAAGCTTTTTTTTAAACCACTTTCTCCTCACCTGTCCCCCAGCCCTGCTGCTTCTGGGCAGTTTCCAAACCCTTCTCTTCCTCTCAGGTGAGGAACTTGCTTTTAAATCCCAGCCCTGTTTATTTATACCACTTTATACGCTTCTGCTCCTACATCACCGTTCCCTTCCTCCTGCAGGGCACAGAACTTGGATTTAAAAAGCCAAACCACAGCAAAACCCCCAAGACCTTGTCCCAGTCCTGTGGAATGGCTCCAAGCTGTGCACACACTGGCAAGGTGGGGATTTGCTCTTTTCTGTAGTTAGATGTTCTGTGACTTCTAAGAGGAAATCAGAGGGAAAGACTGAATGGACGTGGAAAATAAAGATGTGTGCCAGCTCATCTTGCTCAGGCTTCTACAGAGCCTGTGCTGGGGAAAGGTGTTACTCAGATTTAACTCTGAATAAATTTCTGGGTGGCTCAAGCTCCTTCTCCAGATAAAGACAAACTTCCCCCATGCCCGGGCAGGATGGTGGGGGAAGGAAATCCCCAGGAGAGGCGAGAGCCAGGCTGGCAGGGTGGGGAGGTGTCTGAGGAGTGCTCAGGCTGGGAGCAAGCACAATCCAGGTCAAAGCCCCAGAGGTATCCAAAGCCACAGAGGTGGGAAGTGCTACACGAGCCCCAGGGCTGCAGAAGGTCTCTGCCAGTGAAATTCTTCCCCAAATTCCTGCACTTCTGGTGTATTTTAGCTTCAGCGGCACACATCTCAATTTGTTTGTCTCCGATGGGTTTGTCACAAAATGAAGGCGCAAACGGCATTTAGAACTTTCACTAGACAGATTAGAAGCATTAATTAACCTCATTTGATTTCAGGCACGATAATTTGTTTCCCTTCATTCTGCCATCAACAGTTTGCTGCCACCTTCTCTCTTCCAGGAGCCTGAGTGCAGCAGCCTCCAGCCAGGGCTCGGCTCCAGGCTCCAGGGTCTCCTGGCACAGAGGAGGCAGGGGGCCCTTCAGTGGGAGGAGGGGGCTTCACCAGCTGAAAGAGCAGATTTTGGAGGGGGGACATTGTGCCTTTTGAAATCAGTAATCACATCTTGCTTCTGTTCACTACTGTGTAGAGAACTCTTTGGAAGTTTTAAAGCTTTTTTTTTTTAAGAAGGTAAAGGCACAGGTATTTGGATCATCTCACTTTTTTTTTGAGACAAAGTTCCCTCAGATTTCCCAAACCTGCAGTTATTGTCCTCTGAGATTAGTGCAGGCTGGTTCCTGTGCAGCTAAAGGGAAAGACAGAACCTAAAGTGGAACAAGAAACCCCCAAAGGCCCCAGATGCACAAATGAGGAGCAGGAAGCACATGGAGAGCTCGAGGTGGGAGCAGCTGGGGGATCTGCCCAGAAATGCCAGCACTGCTCCAGCAGGGAGCCACGAGAAGAACCCAGAAACCTGCAGGGCACAGGAGGTTTACAGCAGGAAACAAGCCCAGCCCTCCTTCTGGCTGCTCTGCAGAGAAGACAGAAGTGCTGATCAGTTTTCCAAACACTGTAATCTGAAGTGGCATTTTCTGTTCCTTTTTAATCAAATGGATTGTTTCCCTCCTTAGAATGGTGCTGAGCCTTTTAACACTGCTGCAGAGCCAAGACACTGCTAATAAATATTTAAAGTCTCAGGGCTTTAAGTGAAAGGAAGGATTTGTTGGATAATATTTCATTTCCCTTAAACTGTTTATTCACCATTAAAATTGAAAATTTTAATTTTATGGGGATTGCTCAGAGAGCTGATGTTCAGACATTTCCACAAAAAAAAAAAAACAAAAAAAAAACCAAGAGTCAGGAAGGCAGCCTATAAATAACCACCTTGGAAATAAACTTCTGTGATTTGGACACAACCCAGATGAGATTTTCAAGTGTGCTGTAAATTGCCCACAGCCAGGGCACAGGTCAAAAGTATTTACTGGCATGGAGCTTCATTCCTCCCATTCACCTGGCAGCAGTGCTTTACACCTGGAGCAGAGAGGCCTGAGGGTCACTTTTGCTCACCTCCACCCCTGGGGGGGTTATTTATTTTATTTATTTTATTTATTTTATTTATTTTATTTATTTTATTTATTCCTCTGCTGACAGAGCAGCTTTGTCTCCTGGCCTTGCACTAGTGCAAATGATTAAATGCAGGAGGATGAGCCCAAACTTTGGTGCCTGCTTTGCACCAGAGAGAGGAGCCCTGCCCTGCCAAGGGTCCTGGCAGATGCTCACATCAGCAGGTTCCCTCCAGCAGCAGGGGGTACCTGCCCTGCACCCCATGAATCCCCCTCTGAAACTCCCTGGGCTCCCCTGCCATCCTTCTGAACCTTCAGAGCAGTGCCCAAGCAGGGCAGAGCAGCCTGGCTGCCTCTCCTGCTGGATTTGGCTGCAAATTGTCCCTCAGAGCAGAGCAGAGCTGGCTCTGGGAGCTGCTCTGGGTGAGCTCTGCTGGCAGAGCAGAGCTGGGCTGGCTCTGGAGCTGCTCTGGGAGCTCTGGGAGCAGAGCAGAGCTGGGCTGGCTCTGGAGCTGCTCTGGGAGCTGCTCTGGGAGCTGCTCTGGGTGAGCTCTGTCAGCAGGAGAAGCTCTCCAGGGCACTGGGTCAGGAGCAGAGAGGAAGCCCAAGTAGGTCACAGTGACTAAAGCACCAATTCACGGCATCACACGCTCTGGCAGGCTGGGCACGTCAGGAGAGAGGATGGCAGTGTCTGCAGCCAGAGCAGGGCTCACCCCAGGAGGGCTGGGGTGCGTGGGCAGGGCGGGCTGTGCTGCCCCTCTCTCTGCATTTCCACTCTCTCTGCCTCTTGCAGCAGGCCCAAGAGCCCTGGCAGGGCTCTGAGAGCCCCCAGCTGCCCCTGCAGCCCACCAGCTGGAAGGGATGCTCTAAAGCCACACTGATTTATCACCGAGTGCCACTGCTGCAAGTACCTGTGACTCCGGGAGACTGGTGGTGTCAGTGAGGGGTGCACAGCTTAGAAACAGCCCTCTCTCTTCTCTGCACATCCTCCCCTTGGGTTTCAGTGCTGGTACCACAGACAGTTCTGTTCCTAAAGTCCAGAAGGCAAACTATAAAGAGCAGGAAGAAAGGGAGGTGGGAAAAGTGAACAGGACACGAGGAAGCCCTGAGACAAGGAGAGGATCAAAACCTGCAGATGAAATATGATTAAAGCAACGAAAAGGAACAAGGGAATAGCCACAAACGGTGCCTCAGAAAACAGGCAGAACAAGGGCACTGAATGCTTTGAGCTCAGGGTTAGTTGCAGCAGCTGTGGCTGTGGAGGGTTTGGCTGTGCTGGCTGAGACTCATTTCACCCCAGTTTGAAGCACCCAGGAATAAAGCTCGATGTATAATGTGACCTGTCAGTGAGGCTGCTTTTCTAGTTAACAGAAAGGGAGACAGAGAGAGACACCTCCCTCCTCCAGCAGGCGTCAGAGCAAGGCACAGTGAGCACTCCCTGCCCCTGGAGAAGAGCCCAGCTCAGCTGGACACGCCGGGGGCAGCACAAGGCTGTGTCACACACTGTCACATGCACTGTCACACACACGGGACAAGGCTGTGTCACACACTGTCACATGCACTGTCACACACACGGGACAAGGCTGTGTCACACACTGTCACATGCACTGTCACACACACGGGACAAGGCTGTGTCACACACTGTCACACACACTGTCACACACACTGTCACACACACAGGACAAGGCTGTGTCCCACACACTGTCACACACACGGGACAAGGCTCTGTCACACACACTGTCACACACACGGGACAAGGCTGTGTCACACACTGTCACACACACAGGACAAGGCTCTGTCACACACGCTGTGTCACACACTGTCACACACACTGTCACACACACAGGACAAGGCTCTGGCTCACACAGGACAAGGCTGTGTCCCACACTGTCACACACACAGGACAAGGCTCTGTCACACACACGTGCCTGGCCTGGCAGGGCTGTGTCCTCTCATGCCAAGGCGCAGCAGCAAGGCAGATGTTCAGCTTATGTCTAATTTAGCTCTTGCACTGCTGCTTGAGCCTGGTGATCTGCCTGACCTGCCCAAACCTGCCAGAGCTGAGCTCTTTCATTGCTTTATCAGCCTTTGAGGTGGAGATGGTGAATTCTAAATTTAGAGTGGCTTCAGCAGCACGCTGTGTCTACCCCTGCTTGCACTCTGCCTTCTGAAAAGATGATGACCAAACCAAACCCACACTTCCTTTTAATCTGGCCTATTTTGAATCAGACTGCAAGGAAAGATACTAAAGCTGCTACTGGGAAACGTGCTGCTCCATGAATTAGTAATTGTGTTTATCTTCTGCATTGGGGATTTTTTGCCTGTGTTGCTGTTTTCTTACTGCCACTCAACGTGAGGAGCTTTTATTTGAATGAGACAATTTCAAAGCACTTTTACACTCATGTAGAATCAGGCACTTATTTACTTTCTGACAGTTATTTACTTCCTGTGAATATTTCACAGCCACAGGACCTCCGAGATGAAAGCAGAGTTTGCTCTGTGCTCCTGTTCAGGAGTCTAATTAAAACCAGAATAAAATGGGAGGGATGGAGCTAAGTGCTAACTGCAATGGATGGATCTAGAGGGAATTCAGCAAGGGAGCCTTTTCTGGCACAATTATTGAAGCATAAAAGGAGAGGAAAAGTGCCCAGCTCACAAGTGAAAGCCCTGAGATTGGTGAGGAGAGGCTTTGAGAGCTGGCAGAGCCAGCAGTGCTGCCGTGCAGAGCCTGCTGCCAGCCCTGCAAAGCTGATTCTCGATGCTGTTTCCCATCAGTGAGCCCAGCGAGCTCCTGGGGCCCCAAGCCCTCCAAGCACAGAGCTGGGGGCAGCAGCAGCTCGGCGTGCCCGTGACCCCACAGCCAGGCTCAGGGCTCCCAAAGCCCCCAGACTCAGGGCACAGCCCCCCCGGGCAGCCCCTGACCCTCTGGTGGCCCGGCACAGCTGGTGCCTGACAGACCTGACCGGTGCTGGGACCCTCTCAGGGCACTGATCACTGCAGGGAAGGGCAGCCTGGCAGGGACTGTGCCCTGCTGCCCTGGTGTTTGCAGATTCCCACGGCCAGAGCTGCAGAAAGAGCAGCCACTCCAACGTAACCACACAAAGGGGAAGGAAAAGCAAAGAGCAAGCACCGCTGCCCCTGCTCTGGCTCTTTTTGGTTTCTATTAGAAATAGCTTGTTTGCTCTTGGTTAAGGAAAGATTACTCACCACAGCTGTCCACAGGGCAAGGGCAAATTGCTTCAGGTTTGGAATGAGGATTTTTCACTTAAAAGAGTGCATTTGGAGACAAGGGAGATTATGAACAATCCTTTAACAAGATCCTCAAGCCATCAGGCTGGTTAACATTATTGATCAGTGCAGGCAGAGCACATTTTTTAAAAGATCTATGAGATTAAAATGGAAATAGATTTCTGGTTCTGGCTGCTCACAAGCTTCATTTCCCTTGGCAGCAGAGAGCTCCTCTGAAGGAGGGGCAGCCCCCAGGTGAGAGGGGGAACAAGCTGCCCTGCCATTCCCTCTGCCTGGGCACGAGCACAGGCCCAGCAATCATGGGGGGATGCTTCCATTCCAACAAAAAAGGGGTATCTCAATAAAAACCCACATCACACCAGAGGAGACATCCCCCAACAGCTCATCGCCACAGCAAAGCTGTCCAGCAGGGAGGAACGTCACTTGGGTGTCATTTTAAACACTCTTCTTCTGAAACATTGAACACCAAGTCAGGACACATCCAGATCTGATTGGTGGCACCCACCTGGACAGCAGAGCTTTCATCTCCAAAGGGCCCGTGGGGGATCACAGTGCTCAGGATCTGTTTGCAAAATAAATAAAAAGAAGCACTTTGCTTTCAAATTAGTGCCCCAGGAGTTGACAGCAGTAGTAGTACACGATAGAAATTATTTGTATTAATAGCTGTGCTTATTCTAATGGTGTTGGCATTCTCTGTGAAGATTAATTGGCAATAATGCTGCAAAAACTATTGCACGAGAAATATGCACCATAAACCTAAAATAATTTGACTGACCTATGTTCCAAAGTAAAATATTTACAGTAATGAGATTCTAATCATCCTTTGTTATGGCAGCCATTCTCCCCACTCCTCTTTATTGATAGATGTATTGTTTCAGCATTTTAGCTCCATTTATTTTCTCACATTTGCATTTCCTTATGCACAGAAAATGAGAGGCAATCATTACCTTCTTCACTTTGCATTCAATTTACATCAACAGCACATTACCTCATCCAAACTCATTTATCAACTGCAGAAATTTGATAACAAAAGCTACTGTCAGTGATGAATAAAGATCATTTCAAATGGAGCAAGAAGAAACAAGATGAATTATAGGTTTCAGGACTTTTTGTTTGCTCAAGAAAAGGAAGATAAAGGATTTTTTCCACCAAGAAAAGAGGGATCTCACAAGGCTGCAACTCATATTCAGCATCTCCTCTTCACCTGCTGGGTGTGTGCTGCACACAGAGGCAGCCCCAAATACCATGAACCATAAACGTCTGCACCCGTTGCCTCACAAAGGAAAGTTCCTCCTTTTCCAGACTGAGTGCACAGAATTTATGGCTCATTAGCTCGAGGAAAAGCTTTCCCAAGCACCAAGGCTGCTGTGGCCTGAGGGCAGTGAGTGGTGCTGCAGCCTGGAGACAGCAGCATGTCCAGCAGGACACCCCTGTCCCTGTCCCTTCCCCTGCCCCTTCCCCTGTCCCTGCCCCTTCCCCTGTCCCTGCACCTGTCCCTTCCCCTGCCCCTTCCCCTGCCCCTTCCCCTGTCCCTGTCCCTTCCCCTGTCCCTTCCCCTGTCCTGTCCCTTCCCCTGCCCCTTCCCCTGTCCCTGCACCTGCCCCTTCCCCTGTCCCTGCCCCTTCCCCTGTCCCCTGTCCCTTCCCCTGTCCCTTCCCCTGCCCCTGTCCTGTCCCTGTCCCTTCCCCTGTCCCTGCCCCTGTCCCTGTCCTGTCCCTGTCCCTTCCCCTGTCCCTGCCCCTGTCCCTTCCCCTGCCTCTGTCCCTTCCCCTGTCCCTGTCCCTGCCGGGCTGCGAGCCCCCGTGCCACGGAGCTCACCCTGCAGTGCTGGTGGCAGAGCACCAGCTGCCTCTGCTGGGCACTGGCACATCTGGGGACCTTCCACCCAGGGTGCCCCGAGCCAGTAAACAAGCACCTGCACTTTGAACCCTGGACCCAGCTCAGCCACCCGCACTCGCTGTCAGCGAGAGCCTGGGCAGGGGGACAAGATGGCAAATGTCCCCCTCCTGCTCTCCTTGTGCCTCCTGGGAGCTTGTCTTGCTGCTGAAAACACAGGTGAGTTCGCTTCAAAGCGAGCAAAGCCTTCGCTTTTGGGCACAGGTGTTACAGACTCTGGCAGAGGGACAGCTTGTCACCTGGTGGTGGGACAGCAGCTCAGAGGCACTCTGCACTTCACAGCTCCTCTCCAGAGCTCTGCCTCTTTGCTGGGCAATGAAATAATAGCTGTTATTCTGATTTTATACAGCATGCGTCACAGGGATTAATTCCCAGAATGGATTTTTCCTTGGGTTTTTTGCATCTTTGAGCTTTCAGAGCTCGATTCAGCCATTTTAGGAGGCACACAAGAAGGGGAAAAGGGGAGAGCGCTGCCGGGGGAGTGACAGTCACACCTCTTTGTGTGCCATCACTTTGTCCCGGAGAGCAAACAAGTGCTCCCATCCATAAAACACTCATTGGATCTGCCACTGGAGGCTTGTTTAAAGGCAAGCCCAGCGTGGCTTGAACAAAGACTGTGGGATGCAGCCAGAGCTGGAGACAAGAGAGAGCAGCTGATGGATGTGGGCAATCACACACAGTAATGCAGCCGGGCTTGATTTATCTGCAGCAGCAACAGTTCCAGCAGAGGCTGCTTCACACCCAGTGTCAGCTGCTGTTTCCTGCAAGGCTGCCCTGTCTTCTTTCATTAAACATTGCTGGAAACAGGTTAAGAAAAGGCTCTCTCCAAAATGTTTGCTCAGCAATGGAAAGTGAGCAGAACCTCATATTTTTGCCACCCCCCACCCAGGTGTAGCCCCTATAAAATCCAGTGGGCAGGACAGGTGTGCCCTGGCAGCACCTGCCTAGAGAGCTGTGTCCCTCTGGCAGACTGGGGTTCAGCTGGTAAAGGGTGTGTGAGCGTGGTCCCAGGCTGAGCATGGTGTCCAGTCCGGAGGCTGCCATTCCTGTCACCCCACAGGCCCTGCAGCCCGCAGTCCCAACCAAGCTGTGCTCGTGAGAGCAGCGCGTGGGACCTGCTGAGGGAGGTGGACACCACAGCCCGCTGAGGAGGGGCCCAGGGGTGAGGAAGGCTCGTGCCCCCTCCTGCCTGCAGGAGATGCTGGGACCCAGGGCCAGGATGAGGAGCAGGGAGAGGAGGAAATGGCCCCTGGCTGCCAAGGGCCGCAGCTCTGCAGGGCACATGGCCCTCCACAGCCACACAGGCAGACAGGGAGGACAGTTTGTGTGGCCAAGCAGGACCTCACCAAGCAGCAGCCTGAAAAGCCCATTATTTGCCCCTCTCAAACAGCTTCTGGCAGTCTGTGCATCTGTGATGGGAGATGCTCACACCTTCTGCTTTAGGGTGTTTTAAGCATCAAACCTGAGCACTCCCAATCACCCTCTGGCCATCAGTCATTTCTATGGACTGCTCTGACCTTGGCTCTGCAGATTTGATCCTTTGCATTGGGCTCAGGTGGGGCAGTAAAGAAAGCTCAGCCCACAGTGACAGTCCTGGAGCGTCCCTGGCCATGGGCAACGGGGTGCACACCTGGAAAGGGAGGGCAGAGCCCTGCCAGCCCTGCTGCTGTCCCCTGTAGTGTTCCTGGGCAGCAGAGAGGCCAGCGCCGTGCTGCAGAGGGGCAGTAAAGGGAGAGGGGGCAATAAAGAAAGCTCAGCACACAGTGACTGTCCTGGAGTGTCCCTGGCCATGGGCAATGGGGTGCACACCTGGAAAGGGAGGGCAGAGCCCTGCCAGCCCTGCTCCTGTCCCCTCTCAGTGTTCCTGGGCAGCAGAGAGGCCAGCGCCGTGCTGCAGAGGCAGCGGCGAGCCAACTCCAACCGGCTGGAGGAGGTGATCCCTGGCAACCTGGAGAGGGAGTGCATCGAGGAGAAGTGCAGCTACGAGGAGGCCCGAGAGGTGTTTGAGAACGAGGAGAAAACGGTGAGTGCCGTGCTGCTCTAACCTAACCCTGCTCCCTCCAGCTGGGGCAGGAGGAGGGAGCAGCCAGGAGAAAACCTGCAGGGCCAAGGGCAGCCTCTGTCGAGTTCTCATTTGTGCTCCAGCACTTGGGCTGGGGAGCTGTGTTAAAAGCTTTATCAGCCACCGCTGGGATATGGAGCTGCTGATTTCCCTGCAAGTCTTTCCCTCCAGCTTTGGAGCTATCCAGGTACTGCCTCAGTCAGACAACACCCAGAAATTAGAAAACAAAGGAAACTTTTTTCTTTTTTCCCTTTGCAGATGCAGTTTTGGCAAACATACATTGGTAAGAGCTGCTTTCTTCATGTTCTAATGGTTAATATTCCTCTCTCAGTGCATAAAGACCTGATGTTTCTGTGACAAATGTATTCCAGCATCCAGGAACTCTAAGGGCAGAGCCTGGTGCTCCAAATCCTGCAGTGCCCAGCCTGGGTCTGTCCCGTTGGTATAGAAATGGCAAGCCAAAAAAAAAAAAAAAAAAAAAAAAAAAAAAAGAAAAAAAGGATGCCTTAGCATTTTATTTGTTCAAGCAGGGTTTTCTAATCAAATTTCAAAAACCTCGCGGAACAAAACCAGTTCAGGCAGACTGCTGGATCTCATTGAGCCCCATGCCCTGGGCTTCAGTTTCAGCTGTGCCACAGAGTAAAACCCCACAGCAATAATTAGCACCCCTTCAGCAAATAGCAAATGCTCTGCTCTCAAGCAGAGATCTCCAGATAAGGCACAGCCTTGTGAAGGCTCAGCGTGAATCCCTAGAAAGGCCACATTAGAGTGGAGACTCAACATGATCACAGCAAACAGCTGTTTGCAATTCACACCCTGACTTCATGCTTTCTTTCCACATCTACTTCTTCCTTTGCGGCCTCCATCCCCAACTCCTTGGTCCCTTAACAAAAAGATTTCCATGCCCACTACACCATCTGAAACTAATTTGAGGACATTTCAATAAATGAACTGTTTGTTAGATTGGCAGAGTGCCCAGAACATCTCACTAAACAGCCTTAAATAATTCAGATCACTCAGTCCAGACTATAAAATAAAAACCTTACATTTGCATTGTAGGACTGTCCTCTGACAAAACAACTGATGAAACTCAACACTGCATTAGTTTCCCAGCCACTGTAACAAATTAGCTCATCAGAAATAAGGAATGCCATCTATTCCTGTATTCTGGGGTGCCTGGTTTGCTGTTCCCAAGGCCCACGGGAGCTCAGCCCTGCTCCCACAGGAGCCCAGCTGCCCTCCCCGGGCACAGCAATCCTCACCTGCCTGCACAGCTCCCTCCAGGACTGGGACAAGCCCAAACCATTTTGTTGCTGTTTGCTCCTTGCATTGCAGCCCCGTGCCGAAAGCGCCTGGCGGGCCGCACGTCCTGCCCCTCACGGGACACACACCCGGCTCGGCCTGCCCCGGCACAGGCCCTTCCGAGGGCATCCCCGCGGTTTAACATCGCCGAGTCGCTTCTCCAAAGCTGCAGATCCCCAGCTTTGCACTGGTATTTTCATTAAAGCCTCAGGGTCTCAGCTGGAGAGCTGTGAAAATAAAAGCCCTGGCACAGGGGGGAAATGCAGAGCAGGTAACAGCAGTGCAGGAGCGGGAAAGGAAGAGCAGCGCCAGGGTTCTCAGTCTGACACACAGACAGGTCTGCACACCCCCCTGGACAGACCCGCACTTTCACAGAACAGCCTGAGTGTTAAACAACCAGACTGGGATCCCCAAAGCGCTCCCGAGGCAGCAAACCTCCTACACCTGGCTAACGTGGCCGAGCCATGAGCTCCTGCAGAGCCGACCCGCAGGGGACAGGGGACACGGCTCCAGCAGAGCCCTGCCGTGCTGCCCCAGTGCTGCCCGGGTGTTGCACGCTCAGCTGCCAGGACCTGCCAGGACCTGGCCGTTCCCGGTGCCCGAGGGAGCTGTGCTGTCTCTAGCTGGGACCTGCCAGGACCCGGCCGTTCCCGGTGCCCGAGGGAGCTGTGCTGTCTCTAGCTGGGACCTGCCAGGACCCGGCCGTTCCCGGTGCCCGAGGGAGCTGTGCTGTCTCTAGCTGGGACCTGCCAGGACCTGGCCGTTCCCGGTGCCCGAGGGAGCTGTGCTGTCTCTAGCTGGGACCTGCCAGGACCTGGCCGTTCCCCGTGCCCGAGGGAGCTGTGCTGTCTCTGGCCCGGCTGGGCTCTCTCTCTCTGTGTGTGTCTCTCTGTGTGTCTGTCTCTGTGTCTCTGTGTGTGTTAGCCGTGTCTGCTCACCTGTGTGTTCTCTCCGAGACGGGGATCAGTGCAACCCCAACCCCTGCAAAAACGGAGCCGTTTGCAAGGACGAGATCAATTCCTACGTGTGCTGGTGCCCGGCTGGCTACGAAGGCAAGAACTGTGAGATAGGTACGTGCCAGGGCTGCGGCAGGGGCCGTGCTGCTCTGCTGGGACCCCTGGGACACCGGGGTCAGCGCCACCCTCGGGGCTGGGGGACACCCACCTTGCTGTGCTGTGAGGCAGGAGGGTGTAAATTCACCCTGCTGGCCCTGGGGGTGGCAGGGGGACATGCCTGGGGACAGCAGTGGCCATCTCTGGTGCTGCTGGCCCTGGGGACATGCCAGGGGACACACCTGGGGACAGCAGTGGCTGTCTCTGGTGCTGCTGGCCCTGGGGACGTGCCTGGGGACAGTAGTGGCTGTCTCTGGTGCTGCTGGCCCTGGAGACATGCCAGGGGACACACCTGGGGACAGCAGTGGCTGTCTCTGGTGCTGCTGGCCCTGGAGACACCCTGGGGACAGCAGTGGCTGTCTCTGGTGCTGCTGGCACAGGGGATGGCAGGGGGACATGCCTGGGGACAGCAGTGGCTGTCCTGGCGCTGCTGGCCCTGGGGACACACCTGGGGACAACAGTGGCTGTCTCTGGTGCTGCTGGCACAGGGGATGGCAGGGGGACATGCCAGGGGACAGCAGTGGCTGTCTCTGGTGCTGCTGGCCCTGGGGATGGCACTGGGGACACCCTGGGGACAGCAGTGGCTGTCCTGGCGCTGCCCAGCCCCCCGTGCTGAGCACCTGCTCTTAGGCAGGGCTCAGTGGAGACTCAGGCTCAAGGTCTGCTGTTCAGCTGTGGCTGCCAGGGCAAATGTTGACACAGAACCCTTCCCTCGTGTCCCAAAAGCTTTCCGGGGTCTGCTCCATCAGGGACAGCCTGCTGGAAGCAGAGCTTCCCACAGCCCCCACGGAACCCCCTTCTCCCCGTCCCCTTTCTCACGCCAGGCTGAGCAGCAGTGGGCAGGGCAGGGCTGTCCTGACTGCCTCTCAGTGGCACTCTGCTTAATTCATAATTATAACTATCAGCAGCAACCTTGATTCTGGAGGCAAATAAAAGGCAAATATTTTCCTGATGGGTTGAGGAGTTTATGAAAACCAAACAGCTGATAATTTAAGCAAGAGGGATATTCAGCTCTTCTAATATAATCAGGGGCTGTGCAACTCGCATAATGTGCGAGACTCACTGCACTAATAAAAGATTCTCTTTCTAGTTGTATTTCTGCTCTGGCAAGAGAGGAGCGTGCGTTAAAAAGAGCATTTCAAAGTTGCATCAAATTTAAATAGTCTCATTGCAGATTTCTCGGGGAAGTGAGGAGCAAAAATAGAGCTGGAAGTGAGGCGTGAAGAAGAGCTCTGTAAAAATAGTAAATGATGGCACTAAAATGGCTACAGGAAGGGAGGTGTCCTTGAGGAAGTAGGAGTGGAGTTAATCTGCTGTGAAGATATTTGAAAACTCGCTGAGAATTGCAAGGGCCTCTGCAGATTTGTGTTTCCCCACCTCCAAGGCTCTGCCTCCCAGAGGAGCGAGGGCTGGGCTGGGGGAAGTGCAAGTGATGGGAACCTGGCTCTGCCTCAGCCGGGCTTGTTCCATCACAGGTGCTGCTGCAAGGGCTCCTCCAGCCAGGCTGGGACAGCTCCTGGGTGCCTCAGCAGGAGCACAGGCTTGTCCCAAAGCCTGGAGCCCAGCAGCAAGCCGTGCCCGGGTGCAGGCTCTGCTCCAGGCTGACACAGGGCACCCAAAACACAAAAGCGGGGAAATCACGTGGCTTGTTACCAAATATTTGCAGCACTCCTGTAGGGTCAGGCTGCCAAATTCCAGCCAGCACGAAGCTGCTGGAGGCAGGAGGCTGAGCCAGGGCTCTGGGGGCTCTGTGAGCTCCTCAACCCGCCTGCCCCAAGAAGTGCCCCCTGCTCCTGCACTGTGGGCAGGGATGGGGTTGCCCTGCTCCCCCTCTCCTTGCAAACCACGCTCTGCTTCCCAGGGTCTGGGGCAGCCACGGGGGTGCCGAGCCCAGACCCCCGAGTCTCCATGAATCCCTGAGCAGCTGTGTTTCCAAAGAGCTCCCACAGTTTCGTTTTCATTTCTTTCAGACTTCACTTGTGCCATCAAAAACGGAGGCTGCAAGCACTTCTGCAGTCACCAGCCCCCACAGAAGGTGGTGTGCTCCTGTGCTCCTGGCTATAAGCTCCATGAAGATGGAAAGTCCTGCGAACCTACAGGTGAAATTTTAAACTGCTTTTAAGTGATATGGGTTAAAGTTTTCAAGGCCTTGTCCTGGCTTTAGTTACATGACTTTCACAGGTGCAATATCCCGTCAGAAACCTTGTTGCTGGTTTTCCTGCTTGGCAGAGGCAGAGCCCACCCTGCCCTTTCCCCGGGGCACATTGGGGTCTGGCTGGAAGGGTTCAATCACCCTTTAAAACATCCCTTTTGCAGCCCGGGTGAGATGGAGGGTACTTATCCCGGGATTTGTTCAGAGGCAAACGCTGGTCTCAGATGGCTGCTCAGACAGGCTCCAGCCATGTCACAGTTCTGCATATGGATCAGAAATGTTCCGAGGGCAGAAGGGTGATGTTCAGCCACCCCAGCACCCAGCCAGGGCTCACTCCCACCCCTCCAGTATGAGCTAACAGTTAGTTACTGATTCTGCACTGAGGATGCTCTGAACTTTTCAGAACAAAAGAAGATTTTGCTTACTCTAAATCCTCCTGATGGTCTGTTTTGTGGCTGGTCCTGACCCAGTGTTTTACAATCTGAGCTGGGTGGGTGCAATGGAGCTTTGTGCTGGTGCTGTCCTCCCAGCAGCGTGGATCTGCAGAGACCCTCAGCGAGAGCTGGACTCTGGCTTAGCTGTCGTGTTGGGTGGGGTGGACGGAAAATGCAGTGCCTGAGGCTGCAGCTTCACAAAGGGCTGAGGAATAGCAGGTTCTCCTTGTGCTCCCAGCTTTACCCTGCCCCTAGACCATTACAACACCTATAAACACACTGACATGTGCAGACCCACCACAACACAGCAAGTTACCTGGGCATGAGCAGCTCAGAAGCACATCAGGCAGAGAGGAGATTGAGCAGATAAATATTTTGTCATCTGCAGTCAGTTTAACGTTGGATGCTATGACATTTCTAAGAGCTGCAGCAGCAGCTCTACACACCCAGGCTCACATGCAGGACCTGCACAGGGCAGCTCTGTCAGCTGCAGCAGGGCACACTGACCTCCTGGAAGTGCTGCCTGCCAGCAGTCAGTCTGGGAAGTGTCCTGGGCTGGGAATCCTGCGAACAGAGGATCTCATCAAGAGCTCAGCCCGTGTTGCCCAACATGCTCTATCACTTTCACTGGACCAGAAAGGTTTACGAGAAGATTATCTTTCAGGTTGGGTGATTGTCCTTCCTGCAAAAGCTTTGTTTTGTTTGCTCTGAACCCTTCATTTCGTGGGCTAAGCCTGCAGGTACCACTGTCCATCACTCAGCACTCGTTTGAGTCCTGTCCCTAAAGTGAACTGTTTAAAAATAAAGGATGAAGTCTCAGTAGGCCACACTCACATCTGATTTTACACTACTGTTTGTTTGCTCAGTGCTTCCGAGAGCTTTTCAGATGAAAGACAATGCCTGGTGCTATTTACTATTTTGACTGCCACCAGCAGCAGGAATCCAGCACACACTGCGTGGGAGAGGAACGGGAAGAGCTCGTGTGAAACGAGCCTGCAGACGAGTTCTTCATTAACAGAGGAAATATACAACTCTAGGAAGAGTTTATTAATGTTTTCCTCACCTCGGTGCCAAGCAGGATTATCTGTACAATTGGCAGCTGATATTTCCTGCCCTCTCCCAGCTGGCTGTTTATTGTTCCACTGCTGTGGAAAGGCCCAGCACAGGATTCCCAGGTATGCAGCACACATCCTGCCAAGAGCAGGCACAGCTGCCCCAACCCATCAGGCACAGGTGCTCAGCACAAGCTTTTCTCACTTCTAAAGCTGCTCAGATGTCATTTCCAAAGCCCAGAAACAACCAATGCTTTTGCTGCTTTTCCACATCGCTCGCTCTGGGGCTCCAGGGCACAGGCACAGTGCACAGGGTACTGCTCAGCCCGCGGCCCCGAGCTGGTCCCAAACTGTGCTGAGTGAGGCAGCATTTCCCTCCTCCCTCCCCTCGGGTGGCTGTAAGCCGGTGTGACACAGCCAGTCCCAGCTGTGACCGTTCCTCTCCCAGTGCCATTTCCCTGCGGGAGGATCACGGCTCCCGAGGCCAAGAGGAAGCTGACCCGCTCCATGAACACCTTTGAGCACTGGAACACCACGGGTGACGACCCTGAGGACGGCCCCGAGGAGGCGCAGGGCAATGCCACGGAGAGCAGCCCTGCAGCCAGCACGGAGAGCAGCCCTGCAGCCAGCACGAGCATCACGCCCGTGCTCAGGACGGGCACGCGCGTTGTCGGCGGCTCGGACAGCATGAAGGGAGAGGTGCCCTGGCAGGTACCAGCTCTTTGTCCCTTCTGAGTACAGATCATCTTGCTTCTAGATACCCTAAGCCTGTCCCTGAGGTTAGGCTGGCGGTAGTCTCAAGCCTAGCAGGAGCACAGCTCCTTTCCATTCGGTTTTCTGGCACGGCAGCAAGGCCTGCCTGCATGGGGCTCTCCTCTGGCGAGGAAAGCCAGAAGTCAGAGTCACAGCAGCTTTACCCAGTGGGGCACAAAGCTACACCAACAGATTGCCTAGTAGTCCATGAACGTGCCAAAAGTAAGCTGAAGGCTGAGGGAAAGGAGTTTGGCAAGGAGCAATGCAACTCATTTTTTGGCTCCATCAGTTTCAGCAGATCATAGAATCACCCAATAGTTTGGGCTGGAAGAAAACTTAAATATCAGCTGCTTTCATCCCCCTGCTGTGACCAGGGCCACCTGCCATGGTCCAGGCTCACACAAACCCCAGAGTGTGATTTGCCCCTCTCCCACAGGTTCTGCTGGTGAACAGCCAAGGCCTGGGCTTCTGCGGCGCTTCCATCATCAACGAGAAGTGGCTGGTGACAGCAGCACACTGCCTGAAGCCAGGCTACACCCACAACCTCACTGCCGTGGCAGGTGAGCAGCGGGGCAGGAGGGGAGGGACAGGGCACAGGGCTGCACAAGGCGTGGCACGGGGCACTGGCCACAGGGCACTGACCACAGAGATGGGCAGCAGCAGGACTCGAGCTGCTCTGGGGCCTGACTCGAGCTGCTCTGGGGCACGGAGGCCCCGGCTGAACTTACAGCACTTCAGCAGCCTGGTCCTGCAGGTCCCACCACCGCTGGCAGGAGCAGTGAGCCGGGTCTGCCTCGGTCCCAGAGCCACAGAGCTGCTGGGCACAGATCAGCCTGGCCACGGGCGAGCTCACCTGAGCCACAGGCTCATCCCAGCAGCTTTCAAGCCCGGTGGAAGAAGCATTCCCCTCCCCTGTATTTTTTGCTTCTCCGCTTTCATCCCTGAATCACGTTTTCAGGTCCCCAGCCACAGCGAGCATCTCTAACATAAGAAAACCAGCCGAAAGCCTCCCGCAGGTTTGCCTTGCGTTTAGGCTGGACAAACAGCCTGGGCGGGAGCTGCCGTTCCCCCTGTGCCCGCAGAAGCCCGGGCCGAGCCCGCAGGACCCGCTCACCTCAGGCTGGCTCCGCAGCAGTGCGGGCACGGCAGGCAGGGGCCGCGGATGCTGCTCCGGGGAGCCCGGCAGGGCCAGCAGAACCCCCGCAGCACGACCACAAAGCCCCGGGGGCTGCGGGACAGCGCTCGGCAAATCCATCCTTAACCCTGCCCAGCCTGCGGGGGATGCGGCAGGGGCGGCCCCTTCACCCACCTGAGCGCACGGAGCCGCCCTGCCCTCGGCACACCTGTTACACGGGGCGGGGAACAGGCTGCGGCACCCCATCACTGCATCCCGCAGCTGATCACTGCATCCCGCAGCTGCCCGCACCCCCATCACAGCATCCCGCAGCTGTGAGCACCCCCATCACTGCATCCCGCAGCTGATCACAGCATCCCGCAGCGGTGAGCAGCCCAGCCTCGGGCGGGCACAGGGGCACCTGTGAGCATCAGTGGTGGCATCGCTGCCCCGTCCTGCCCCGTGGCTCTGGGGGTTTAGAAAGGGGAATGTGAAGTTTCTTTTCACCAATACATTATTTATTTTAGAGCAGTATTTTTCATCAGCGAGTTCTTCCCCCTTTGCAAGGGAGGCATGCCCTTACCTCTCTCTGAGGGTGCAAATCCCCAACAGCCACTTTGCTGCTAACTCTGGCAAAAGCATCTGCATCTGTGCTGCCTGACTGGATGATGTGTGCCCGGTGTCACACCTGGGTTGTGCCAGGGGCCTGAGGTGGGAGGGAGCCTGCAGGTGCCTCTGGCAGGAGCCACAGCCTGGCCAGAACAGCCTCAGAGGCACCTGAGGGCTCAGCCCTCTGCAGCCTCTGGGCTGGGCTGGAGTGGCACAGGCTGGCACCAGTGGGGCACAGTCCTGGAGCTGCCACAGCCCTCTGCAGCCTCTGGGCTGGAGTGGCACGGGCTGGCACCAGTGGGGCACACTCCCTAGAGCTGCCACAGCCCTCTGCAGCCTCTGGGCTGGGCTGGAGTGGCACAGGCTGCCACCAGCAGGGCACAGTCCCTGGAGCTGCCACAGCCCTCTGCAGCCTCTGGGCTGGAGTGGCACAGGCTGGCCCCAGCAGGGCACAGTCCTGGAGCTGCCACAGCCCTCTGCAGCCTCTGGGCTGGAGTGGCACAGGCTGCCACCAGCAGGGCACAGTCCCTGGAGCTGCCACAGCCCTCTGCAGCCTCTGGGCTGGAGTGGCACGGGCTGGCACCAGCAGGGCACAGTCCTGGAGCTGCCACAGCCCTCTGCAGCCTCTGGGCTGGAGTGGCACGGGCTGGCACCAGCAGGGCACAGTCCTGGAGCTGCCCCAGGCACCCAGCCCGGTTGGTCCCTGCAGGCGAACACGACGTCAGGAGCGATGACCACACGGAGCAGCTGCGCAAGGTGGTGAGGCTGCTGCCCCACCCCACGTACAACGCCTCCATCAACGAGTACCACAACGACATCGCGCTCCTGGAGCTGGAGCGGCCGCTGACCTTCAACAGCTACGTGACCCCCATCTGCCTGGGCAGCCGCGAGTTCACCAACGCGCTGCTGCGGCAGGGCGTGGGCACGGTCAGCGGCTGGGGCAAGGTGCTGTTCCGCGGCCGCAAGGCCACCACCCTGCAGGTGCTCAAGGTGCCCTTCGTGGACCGGCCCACGTGCCTGAAGAGCACCTCCACCACCATCCTGCAGAACATGTTCTGCGCGGGCTTCCCGTCCGGCGGCAGGGACACCTGCGAGGGGGACAGCGGGGGGCCCTACACCACCGAGATCGAGGGCACCTGGTTCCTCACGGGCATCACCAGCTGGGGAGAGGAGTGTGCCCTGCCGGGCAAGTACGGCATCTACACCAGGGTCTCCAAGTACGTCAAGTGGATCAAGCAAACCACGAGGCTCCCCTGAGCCCGGGCGGCGCCGCGGAGGCTGCGCCACGCTGGAGGATGGACTGGGGACACGGAGAGGGAGCACGGAGAGCTCCGTGGCTTTGGAGACCATTGCGTTTCAATAAACGCTTCTAAATGAAACAACTTTTGCTCTTGGAAGGCAAAAGTTGAGAGAATGCAATGAAAATGTGGCAATAAGGAAATAAAAGCCCTCTAATGACCCGTGGCTGCATTTCTGAATGCACTGGCACCACTGTGGTGGTGTAAGTCCCCAAATCCTGAATGCAGAGGTTGGTGGATCAGCAGGGGAATGGCTCCCACGTGTCCCAGGCCGCTGTGCCACCAGCACTGCCCACAGCTGGCACACAACAGAGGGGCAAGGGAAGCCCAGCAGGCACTGCTGCCCCAGCAGCATCCCAGGAGCCCACAGGGGAGGTGAACACACCCTGCAGTGCACCCACAGTGCTCCCAAAGAGATGTTTTCACATGGAGGGGACACTGGGGACACCCTGAGCTGTGCTGGGATGGAGGCAGGGGACACTGGGGACACCCTGAGCTGTGCTGGGAGGGGTGCAGGGGACACTGGGGACACCCCGACCCTGCTGGGATGGAGGCAGGGGACATTGGGGACACCCTGACCCTGCTGGGATGGAGGAAGGGGACACTGGGGACACCCTGAGCTGTGCTGGGATGGAGGCAGGGGACACTGGGGACACCCCGACCCTGCTGGGATGGAGGCAGGGGACACTGGGGACACCCTGAGCCAGGGCAGGGTGTCAGCAGCTGCTCGTTCAGAGCTCAGGATGGGTGCTAAGGTGCCTCTGCACTTTCATTGCCACTGCATCCAGCAAGAAACAGATTGGATCATCTGCCACTGCTTACCTTAAAATCCAAATGCACGTAAGAAGGTTTTAAGTTGTTGCAAGGAAATAAAATAAAACCAACACTGTGAGCACTTTTTTTTCTCAAGAATTAGAGCAGATGTGTATTTGAACAGAATTGCACATTCTCAGGTGGATTTATTTAACAAGTTTTTAATCTTTAAATATAGATTTAACACATTTTTACAGGTACATATACAATATAGTTCATCTAAACTTGCAGTCAGAGAAAATTCTCTACTGTAGTTTATACATATACATGGAGAGCCTAGTTCAACAGCATACTCAGGGGAACATACCATGTGTGCAAAGTTCCAAATGTTAAAAACCTCAGACTGTACATTCAGATTTGCAGAACTTATCAACCTCATAAATTAATAAAAGCTTAGATTTAAAACTATGGAAGACAAAAAAGATTAAAATCATTCAATATGCAATGTGTGCTATGGTTCAGACAAATATTTACAGTTGTACCTCAAAATGTGTATTGTTACCACAAGAATTGTTACCACTAGAAACAGCCCCCACAGTGACTTCAGACCTTCCCACCTCGTTAGTGCATCGGGATGGATTTGAAAGCACAGGAGAGCCTTCAGTGGTGGAACAGCCCTGCACTGGGATTCCAGGGAAGGACACGGTGGGCTGGGCTTTGCTGGGGCTCGGGGCACACTCAGCTGGGCCTGGCTCTGAGGGTGCACAGGGCTCACCCCAGCCAGCAGCTCAGCAACGAAACCAGGCACAAAACCAACCCAGCATGCTCTGACTTCATCAACTTGGGACTGTGTCTAAGGAGCAGCTCACAAAGAAAGGTCAGATCATAAAGGTGCCCCTTCAGCCCACGGTATGAACACTTCGTTTGGCTGGGGCAGAGCAAACTCACTACTGCATGCACACCATTACCCTGCTCTCCACACACTCAGGTGCTCTTTGCACACATCTGCTTCAAAGTTCAAACCACTTGCACCTACCCATGTTCTACAAAAGCAAAACTAGACAAAGAAACACAGAATTAAATCATGAGTCCTCAACATTCATTTTCCCTTCTCAAGAATTCAATAGATACATTATTGTTAAAGATGCTGAAAAAGTCTTATCACAAGAACATCCTTAGTGCAAACATGGACATTTAGCTTGGATTTATGGCACGTGTTCCAAAAGTACATACATTAATGTAAACTTCAACACTTGCTAGATACAGGTTTCAGCCCTGGGACGCTTTGGGACCCTAAGTGATTGGTGACAACCCTGAGGTGTCAGTTTGACCTGATCCAGACCTCGCTGAAATCAGGGAGGCTGACTGCAACGGGCTGGAGTCAGACCCTAAGTGCAAAAAGAGGATCTTTAGTGTTATTGCTTCCTCACATGGGAGTCAGCCAGATGATGCTCTTACAGAACATTACATTCACACAGCTGATGCAGATATTTAAGAAAAATCCACCCATAAAATCAATTAAGCAGGACATACAGCTTCTTGGTTTGGTTTTTTTTTTTTTTTCCTTTTTGGTTTACCAAAACTCAACTCTTGTTTGCAACTTCAACAGCTGTCAGCTAGCAAGTAGGCAAAACCTACTTCAACCTGCAGAGGAAATTTCAAGCATCTAAACGAAGTGTCAGGAAACTGTAGTGTACTTCTCTGATGAAACATGATGTATGTCATGGAAAAACAGCAGGAAAAATTAATAAAATACCATAACTTCCACAGGCGAAAGAAAACAAAGAGCAGAGCATGGCTTCCTTTATGAGCATGAGAAGCTGCTAGGACCCCGTCCCACTCAGAGCAGATGAGGCTGTGGAGCTCTGTGAATGTGATGAACAGTACAGGACAACTCCAACTACTGTGCTAGTTCTCTGTAACACTTAGCTGAAAGCTTCCAAAGAGCATCGAAAATAGGATGCTGCTAGTTCACCCTCAATCAAGGGGAACTAAACTTTCTCGTGTTACACAGGGCAGCATCTATAAAGTAATGGAGAATGGTGTTAATATTAAAGCATCTTATTCCGAGAAATACAAATGTTACATGATTACAGGGAACAATGTATAACAGAAAAAAATAAATAAAAGCACTCCTGCTTTGCTCCCTAAAAGCTGAACTCCCACTGACTAAGGCAGGACCACAGGCTCTGACTCATTTCCATCATCTATCACTTCACTGTCACAGCAAGGCCAGCTGATATCTTCTCTGGGCTCCTTCTTTTGTCAGGCTGGAGATGGCTTTCTGGGTTACTCAACAGCTGCTCTGGCCCTGCAGGGCACAGGAGAGACCCTGCTTTGTGCTTCAAAGGCCAAAAGCAATGAGCGCTGCCTCTGAGGGACCCGGGGCAGGCACAGAGCCCGTGGCTGCAGGCATTGAAGGGTGTGAGGGGCAGAGAGCTGTGCTGCAGAGCCAGAACGTGGCAAAGCTGGCACCTTTCAGCCAACATGCCACAGCAGCCTGCCAAAGCTCGAGCCACAGGCATGAACACCCTGCTCAGGCAGCTCCAGTGTGCCCAGGGGACACAGGACAATCCCAGTGACTGTCCAGGGGGCACAGGAGAATCCCAGTGCCCTGCCCAGTGAGGGCACAGGACAATCCCAGTGCCCTGTCCAACAGGGACACAGGACAATCCCAGTGCCCTGCCCAACAGGGACACAGGACAATCCCAGTGCCCTGCCCAGGGGACACAGGACAATCCCAGTGCCCTGTCCAGGGGGCACAGGAGAATCCCAGTGCCCTGCCCAGTGAGGGCACAGGACAATCCCAGTGCCCTGTCCAACAGGGGCACAGGACAATCCCAGTGCCCTGCCCAAGGGACACAGGACAATCCCAGTGCTCTGCCCAGGGGACACAGGACAATCCCAGTGCCCTGTCCAACAGGGGCACAGGACAATCCCAGTGCCCTGCCCAACAGGGACACAGGACAATCCCAGTGCCCTGCCCAACAGGGGCACAGGACAATCCCAGTGCCCTGCCCAACAGGGGCACAGGACAATCCCAGTGCCCTGCCCAACAGGGACACAGGACAATCCCAGTGCCCTGCCCAGGGGACACAGGACAATCCCAGTGCCCTGTCCAGGGGGCACAGGAGAATCCCAGTGCCCTGCCCAGTGAGGGCACAGGACAATCCCAGTGCCCTGTCCAACAGGGGCACAGGACAATCCCAGTGCCCTGCCCAGGGAGCACAGGACAATCCCAGTGCCCTGCCCAGGGAGCACAGGACAATCCCAGTGCCCTGCCCAGGGGACACAGGACATGCAAGCTCAGTCCTTCAGGCACTGCCAGCAGGGAGAAACCTCTACTCAGCTCTTTGGCATGGAGAGCAGGCACAGGGGATCCCCCTAAGGCTTGGAGCAGAGGATGTGGCAAGCAGGATGTTAAATAAACTAGGAGAGGGTCTGGCACGTAGAACAGGAGCTGTGCCCACCTCAAATCACCAGGATGGCTTGGGCAGGAGGAGAGCTCTGAAGGAATCTGGTTCCAAGCCCTGCCCTGGGTGCTGCAGTGCAGCTGGGACCCCTTCCCTTCACTGGCACAGACCTGCCAGGGCTGCACAGTGTCATCCTGGCACACTGGCCACCCAGGCCACCAAGGCACATGCAGAAATGGTTTGTCTCCTGCTCCAGTGCAGAAGGGGAGTTGGGATTGCAATGCTGGAGCCCCAGCCTTCCCTGAAATGAAGAGCTAATCTTGCTTCTCTGTGTTAATTCATGGAAAAGCCAAGCCAGTTAACCAGGCAATGCCTGACCCCTGCAAGGCCCCTGAAACTACCAGCACATGGGTGAGCCTCAGCCGCAGTTACACTCTGAGTATGGCTCTTTCTGAGCACAGTTCTCTCCAAATATTGTTCGTTTTGAGCTCTGCATGTTACCACCTGCAATACAACACTGCTCCTTCATCATGCACAGTAAAAAATCCACCATGGGTTTGCACAGCAGAGAGAATAAATGTGTCTGGAAGAAAGCAGCAAGGACTAATCTCAGAACTTACAGCTAGAGGCACACCAGAAGGAAAACTCATTTTCCAAGTGATCTCCAAGGCAGCCACCTTCCTCCCAGAGAACCTCATGGCTCTATCCAGGCCAAGATTTACACGGGACCATGGATTTGCAGAGCTGGAATGGCTGGGGAGTGAGGTATTTACCAAACACCCCTCTGCTAACTTCAAATGGACAGCAAAGAGTTCCCTGTAACTTCCTCGTGATCTGTACTGGCTCAACACTGCAATCATTAGCAGGAGGGAGAGGAACAGCTGGTAGGCATGCAGGTATCAGCCATCCTGTGCTGGGCCCCCACAGGGGGATAAATCTAAGCAGAAATGGGAAGGTAATTTATTCAGATAAAGGCTTCACCCTGAAAAAATCCCAAGCCCCAGATTTGTATGAATTCTGCTCTGAAATTCTGTGACTGGACATGGAGTTTTAATTAGAGGAACCTGGAGCAGAGCAGTCAGACAGGCACTGCCCCCACAAAATGCCAGAACTGCCTCTCCCCCAGCACTGAAGTTTCTCCAACACTCTCCAAGCTCTGGGGGATCCCACAACGTGTTAGTCAAGTTTACATTGCTGACATGCAAAGCAGCACCTCAGCACAAGCAGCTCACAGTCCCTGAGGGATCTGAGGCTCCTCCTGCCCTGCTCGGCTGCCTAACTCTCCCTCTGCTAACTGGAACAAGAGCTCCATCTTCTGAAGAAGCAGGAGAGAGCCCAGACACTGCCAGGGAGTCACTGCAGGGGGAAGGGACCAGCCCCAGGGTAAAGGCAATGGCTGAGTGCAGAATACTGCATGAAAATCAATTTTCAGAGTGCAAGTTGCTTATGGCTGTAAGGACACGCTGCTGAAAAGCTCTAGGAGTAGCTCTAGGATACAGCAGAGAACATCCCACATCATGCCCCAGTCTTTCCTGGAGGGTGTGCAAGATTAGACTCGTGCCTTGGGACTGCAGGCACCATCAGAAACAGCAAAGAGAGCAGCTACCTCCAGAAACAGCAAAGAGAGCAGCTACCTCCAGAAACAGCAAAGAGAGCAGCTACCTCCGCAGGGAAAACAGAGCCCCAGCGCTCTCAGCTGGGGGACACGGCTCTGGGGTGCCTGGCAGTGGTGTGGCACTGACAGGAGGCATTTTCTGTGGTTTCACCCCGTGCCATCCCCCTCAGGTTGTACTCAGCAGCTTTAGAAACCAGCCCTGAGCTGACAGTCTCTAGGTTTTGGGGGATATGAGCACTGACAATGCAAAGCAGGGCTCAAAGTTTCCCAGCAGCTTTTTGTGAGATGCATTCACAGCTGGAAAACCCTTCTGCATAGGACCTGGGGAGATGGGGTAGTTATACATGGAGAGGACATCAAGGGAGCCATAACTGCAAGGTGCCAGTAAACTCTGAACATTGGCTAGCAAACTACCCCTTACAGAAAATCAGCAAACCTTCAACCTGGGAGATTTGACTGCCCTGCAACAAAGGGGATGAAAAACACCTTCCTGTATAGGATGGATTTCACTGAAATATACCAAAAACCATCAAGAGCTGGCTGGAATGTTAAGCCTCTCAGATGGCTTCCTTCACATTCATAAAAAAAAAAATATTCTGACAGAAAGAATTATTTAAAGAGAAATCTCCGTGCAAGATTTGCTTCATACAGTTATAGCTAGTAATTTTAATTTTTTTTTAATGGACTAAGTCTGTGTGGGCTTCCTGAGCTGTTCCATCTCCAGCCCTGGTGTCCCATTTGCAGAGGACAGCGTGGTGATGAGGCAACACATGGAGCAGTGACACTGCAGACACGGCAAGGGCAACAGGCTGCTCTTAAGGCATTTTCTTGTGTCATCTCTTATGCTTCCCTGTCTATTTCTATGTACAGTTACAGCTAGAAAATGAGAACTCTGGGTCTGCAGACTCCAAGCCTTTGGCTGAAGCCTGGAAACCTGTTTATAATACACTTTATCTAAGGGTGGATTAACCAGCAGGCAGCAGTGAGGGCAGGAGGGAGGCAGCAGGAGGAAGTATTGCCTTTAGAGTGCTGGGCTCAGGCCACGATGTCTTTAGCAGCAGGAGGAGATTTGGCTTAGGTGCCTCCTGCTCACACGGGGTGTGAGCTACAGCAGGGAGGAGGAGAACAGTCACAGGAATCCCTGGTCAGACTCCATCTCTTCTCCCCGGTCTTCTACCCAGTGCTCTCGCAATGAAATCTACGTTTTTAAATGCTTGGTTTTAATTTACCACGGCCTAAAGTCTCAGAAACGTCTTAAACAAACAAACAAAAAAGCTTAATTTGCTACTTTTGCAGGCTTTTTGGAAGAGCTGCTTGCTTTCCTATTTTTCCAGCAGAGGCATACGCAGCCAGATTTAGTACATCAAGTGTAATGCAAATGGCTTAAAAGACCTGATTTGAGCTAAGAAACATTTCTGCTAGGCGTGCTATCAAATACCTGCAACTTTGGCATTCCGAAATCTGCAGTCACCGACTACAATCTGCAGGCTGTGCACGGGAATCCAGCCTTCTTTTCTTCTGTTGAGGTTTTTCACCAACCTTTGAACGACAACAGCATTAGGAACAGAAGCCACCAAGGCAGGAGCAGCTTGGTGAGGGCACGCTCTGCACAGCTGGGGGGGCAAGCAGCAGTTTGCTCCAGCCAGGGAACATTTTAACAGGGCCTGGCCAGCATTTAAGGCATCTTCCCACCTAAATTCAGGAATATAATTAAAACCCACACCTCTGTAGACAGTGGAGAAGAACAGGACTCCCTCTCAAGTCACCCTGCCCGAGACCTCCAGAGATGCCAGCTCAGGAAAACTGGCTACTGAAGGAGTTGAGGACAATTATTTTTCTCACTCCTCTGCCAGACTGGTAGGATGATTTTAGTCAGGCCAAGATTTAGGCAGCTGGAAATACTCATGCTCATAAGTGACAACCCTCTGTGTCACTCATCAGTGAAGATTGTGCTGACAAAAAGCTTGGTGTGAGAAATCTCCGCCTGGCACTGGCTGAAGCCCCCAGGAGTGGTGAACTTCAGCAAACCTGAGATGCTTTGCATCTGCTTTTGCTAACAACAAACTGAATTCTTCAAATTGCAGTGGGACTAGATGATCCTTGCAGATCCCCTGCAATTGAAATATTCTGTTTTATCCTGTTCTGATTTCCCTTGAAGTGCAGGGGCTGCAGCTGTCAGCCAGGAATCCTGCACGGGGCATTGACATCTGTGCATTTACAGGCTGGTGCCTGCACAAACCTGACCCAGCTCCTGCCCTGCCCACAGCCCAGGCAAGACCCTGGGCTGGCTGAGAGCTGCTCAGAACCATCCTGGACAGGGAAGAGCCAGAAACCCCAGCCAAGCTGCTGTAAGTCCCAGGAGGGGCATGCTGCCCCCCAGACAAGGACACCAGTGCCCAGCAGACCCAGGGGTGCTCCCAGGAGATGCTCCCAGCTCTGAGGGGTTCTCTGGTGAGCCTTTACAGCTTTACACACCACAGAAACAGCCTGCAGCCATCCCAGTGCAGGGAACACTCCTACAGCTGTCTGAGGGAGGAAAACACCTTGCAGTTACTCACTGTGGCTGTTAAACTCCCAGAGGAACAAAGCCTGGAGCTGAGCTGGGATGGACAGAGGGACAGCATGGCAAGAGGGGCTGTGAAGGTGTTGGGAACTCCCAGCTCAGGCAGAGACCCATGGCCAGGGAGGTCCTGACTTGTTTCCCCAGGCTGTGCCAGTGTGGATGGCATCTAGTCTGGGCAAGAAATGACTTCTCCAGCTTTCTGGAATGGTCCAAAGCTCAGTCAGGAGCTGCAATGACTGTATCACCAAGCAAGGGGCACTTCAGGGGACTGCCCTGCAGGCTCTTGGAGATAAGGCAAAGTAATCCTAAAATACCTACCACTGCCCCTCACCATCTTCATGCAAGAGCTGAATTTCATCCCCGTTCTTCACCAGCAGGTCCTCTGATCCTCTCCTCTTGCAGTCTGCAAGGGCTTTGTATTTTCCTGGAGACTGTGGCACAGAGAAAAGCTTATCTCATTTAGCTGCACTGTGTATCATGCAGCTGTGATGCCTGCCTGCTGCAGGGAACGTGGCAGAGCCCCACCAGCCACCTGAATTAGAATTATTTCAAGAAACTGTGGCTGAGGCATCTCCTCATCCCCCACACTGAGGCACGGAGATTCTGAGGCACACGGCCACGACACGGGCACCGTGCAGTGAGGAGGACAAGGCAGGATGTCACAGCACTGGGGCAGGGATGGCACTGGTGACAGGGATGGCCACCTACCAGCTGGCTGCCCTCGTCCTCCTCGGTGTCGGAGCAGCTGCACAGGTACTGCTGGCCCGCCCACTCCTCCAGCCCCTCGCAGATCTCCAGCGACTGCGACATTCCCGGCCAGCCTGCAGGACAGCGTGGGGCTCAGCCCGGGCCAGCAGCCCCAGAGAGGCCCCAGAGGGAGGGCAGGGGAGGGGAGGGGGCCCTACTTCTGTGGGGTTTGTTCTGGGGGGACAGCAGCCCGCTGTCCAGCATCACCGGGCTGGTGCGCTCCGAGTCGTTCTCCTCTGAGCTGATGGAGGCTCTCTGCTGCTTCCTGAGGGGTCAGAACGACAAAATCAGCACTAGCTGTGCTTCACCAGTGAACACCAACTGCACGAGGTTAGGTTAAACAGGGTCAGAAATAATGCTGGTGCCTCTCCGTGGATGTTTTTGTGAATATTAGGGACTCAGTGCCCAGTTCTCAATAATTTGGGAGGGGAAGGGAAGCTGCTGCAGTGTCTCTGCTCTGAATCAGAGCCCTGTCTTTGCTCTGCTCCATCTGCAGAGGAGCTGCAGCTCGGGTGGAGCTGCCAGGCTCAAGGGCGTCCCTGCAGACCCTGTCCCCAGGCCATGGCCACCCAGGGAGCAGCAGCAGCACAGCCCTGCTGTCCCCTCCCCAGGACAGAGACAGTGCCAGCAGCAGGCAGCCAGCAGGCTCTGGGTGTCCCCTGATGGGAGGGCACCCAGGCCAGGCCAGCTCAGCTCATCCAGCCCAGGCCAGCCCAGCCCATCCAGCCCAGCCCGGCCCAGCACTCACCTGTCCCCCAGCTGGGAGGAGAGCTGGAGCTGCTCCGAGCACGAGCCAGGCTGCTGCTTCTCCCCTGCTGCGAGGCAAACACAGCTTCAGAGCCAGCTCTCTGCTGCACCTTCACACTTGAAGCATTGCTTTCAAAAGGAGAGCTGTTGTACAACCCTTCTGATCAGGGAAAACTGACCTATGGGCTCTTGCAAAGCACAGAGTGAATTATGGTTAAGGTGGCGTGTTAGCACAAATCCAACACTCGGCATGCTCCTGAGGACCATGAGATGCTGCAAATCGGGCATCTGGTTTGTATCTTGTTGAATTAAACCTATGATAACAAACGTGAAACAATGCCCAAGGTAATGACGACCAAAAAAATGTACTTCTGTGATTCACTGTCACATCAGCAGCCGGTTTTTACTGCTCAAGGTATGCTACTCCCTGCAATGCCAGGCCTCACTCCAGCATTTTGCTACCAGGCTTCTAAAAATTGCTTCTCCAGTGAGAATGAGTGGACTTGAAGATCAGCAATGTGCCAGTAGGAAAGCTGCTGCTGCAGAATGAAAGCCACACTGAAATTGATCAAATGTACCTTTTATAAGCTCTTGCTGCTTGAACAAAATTTTCCTTATTTCATTCAACCATGCCATCTTCAGATCTACTGTTTGGGCCTGGGAGAAGAGAAAATTGTCTGAATTTTGAATTAAGAGTCATCCATTATAATGTAGAAATAAAATCTTACTTTTCTATGCTGTAATTATCTGAAATCCCCCTTTTCCCCCAAAGCTACCACTAAATTTTAAACAGACTTGATCTTTTAAAATAGATGATTCCCATTACATCCAGGCAGGGCACAGTGGCAATTGTAGAGCTATCAGCACAAGCATGAAGATCAGTGAGAAACCATTCCTTCCCACAGCTCTGAGGAGGTGCAAACAGCCAAACTGGGAAGGGACAAACCTGCACCACATACACCTCCTCTCTCCCACTGTACCAGATCTCAAATTTCCGATGGTCTCCTTTCACATTCTCAGTTATCCCAACTGCATTCATCTGCAAATCCAAACAAACACAAAATTAAACACAGTACCCAGCTCCCTCTTCCCTAGGAACGCAGACTTTGTCAGCAAGTGAAACCTGCTTGCACTGAATTTAACATCTTTCATCAGTTTCAATTTAAATAGCAACTGGAAGTCATTATCTGTCTCATTCCTCCTGACTTTCTATCAGCTGCATTTTGGATGAGCCTTCCACAACAAATCAATGGACCTTGGGAGCTTTGCATTTGGGAACCAGTGGAACCAACTGAAGCATCATCTCAGCTGCCTCCTTCCGCACAGAATTTCTGAGATTTGGCAAGTGGAGATTTATAAATACTTTACGTGTTACGATACATGCAATTTATCCACACAGATTATTTCTTTCCAAAGCAGGGGTAATTCTTGGGACGCCCCAAGCCTGGCTTGCAGCTGAATGCTGCTTTACTCACTGTCCCAAACCACTTCTGACACTTTGGAGGAAAGCACCAAAGGCCCAAATCCTTCAGGACCACCTGAACCAAGCTCAAACCATGGTTAGAGACACAAAACTCTTCAGCAACAGGAGAGCTCTGCCCTCCCTCCTGAGCAGGCCATGAGGCTGAAAACTGCAGTAATACCTGACACCATGTGAACCACCCTCTCCCCTAAAGCAGGGTTTGCTGGCAATTATTCACTGATTAAAGGATGGCCAAAAATAGCTCAAGAATCCCACTTGCATGTTTTGGAACAGATGTAATAATAGAGGTATCATCTATCATAAATTATTCACGCAGACTGGATTAGACAAATCCACTATAAACACAAACAAAGCCTCAGAAATAACATCTGTTCAACACTGCTGTTCCTCCCTGACAATATGTGCGTGCCTTGGTCTGACAGATTTGGGTGATTTACAGCAGAGGTGCCATGGACAAATGTTCTGTTCCAACTGTTCCACACTTGGGGCCCTTCCCAGAGACAGGAACAGCCCCAGGGAGCAGCAACCAGGCTGCTCCTGACATCCCAGGAACATTTGGGCTGGAAAAGACCCCGAGACCATCGAGTCCAACCATTCCCCCAGCACTGCCGAGGCCACCACTGACCCCTGTCCCCAAGTGCCACATCCCCAGGGCTTTGAATCCCTCCAGGGATGGGGACCCCTCTGCCCTGGGCAGCTGTGCCCGTGCCTGCCCACTCCTCACACCCAAGCTGAACCCCCCTGGCACAGCTTGAGGCCCTTTCCCCTTCAGGAAGCTGGAGGAGCTCCATTTTGATTTTATAAAACATAAAAACTGATGAAAGCTGTTGGAAGGGCAGCCTAGAGAGCAGCTCACCCAGTCACTGCTGTCCCCAGTTCTGTGCACCTGGGTCACCTTGGCAATTTGCAGAGGCTCCTACAGCACTGCCCAGGCATCACGACATTAGAAACTTTAGATGATCTGCTAGGATGGTGCAAAGAACAAGTGCCAGGAAGAGACAGATTTAATTTCTGATTTAATTTTTTCTGTCTCAGATTTACGGTCTGTTCATTCAGGTCAGTGGATTTTAAGATTCCATGTCCTCCCCCTCCCAGGATTTGCTGTCAGCTGCTGGATCACTGCAGTGCACACCAAGCTGGGCTGGTGCAAAGCTCTGGGCTGGGGCTCCTCTGCATCAGCTTCCCCAGGCAGCAGGCAGATCCACCTGGCACTGCAGCAACCTGCAGCCTCTGGGACCCTGAACTCAGCTCAGAGCTGCTTACCTCTGCTCATTTCACACAGGATGCAGAATATCATCCTGAGGTTTCTTTGGTTTGCTTCATGGGTGTTCTGTTACACAGCACCTACCCAACAGCTCATTCCAACCCTGCATCCCCAAAAAACATTGCTGCAAAGAAAAGCCATTTCCTGATGCTTAGGGACATGGCTTAGGGGTGGATTTGGCAGTGCTGGTTTAACACTTGCACTCGATGATCTCAGAGGTCTCTTCCAGTATCAATGTCTGTGATTACAAACCAAACCAGTGGCAAGCTCCAGAAACAGGATTTTGCCCTCAGTGCAACAACTCTCAAACCGTTTGTGTGCAGGTGTAGTCCTGTCACCTCCATGGATTCTCTAACCCCAACCTCTGCCTGTCAACACAAACAAGGAGTCCTCCGGAGGCAAGGAAAAGCTGTGGGCACATTGCCTGGACTCCTGAGTGCAGCATCTCCTCCTCTGAGCTGCATTTCCCTGCCACCTCTTCAGTCCTTCCAAAGGCAGGTGTGGAAAAACAAGCCCTGCAGGAGAAACAAGCTCTCCAGAAAGAACCCTGGGCACCAAAACACACGGCCTGAGACTTGCTCCTCTTGCATGGTTTGTAACCCGCACCGGGGCTGAACTGACTCCTCTGCTGTCACCTGCTTTCCCGACTGCCTCTGCAAATCCCTCCCAGAGCCCTGGGACAGCAGCTGCTCTGCCCCAGCTCCTCAGGTCTTTCCAGTCTAACCTATACCCCCATGGGTATATAAACCCCCATGGGCTTTCATTTCTCAACAAAAACAAGGCAGAGCCCTGAGAAAAAAATCTCTGATATTAGAGCTGCTCATCACACCCAGTATGCCAGGAGGTCTCTCTCAGAGCAGCACTTTGGGGATTTTATTGATAATAGTTAGCATTTATGGTTGTTTACACTCCTCTTATATTGCTGCAGGCTACCCTTGTCATCTGATAATTGGCACTTCAGCTGCAGTTGGAGCCTGCCACAGGAGAGGGGAATGGGGAGGAAGAAGAGTTAACCCTGCTCCTCCTGTGGGGGGAAAAACAGGGCTCAGGAGCAGCCAGGCAGAGCTGCCCAGGGCCTCCTGGGGCAGGAGGAGCCCCCCTCTCTCCCAGGTGGGCTGGGGAAGACCAAACCTCCCTCCCATGGCCTCAGCAGCCCTGAACATGGACAGGAGCAGGGGCCAGGCACACCCGTGCCCCTGTACTGGCACAGCTCCACGTCCCTGGCAGAGTCACAGCCCCGACCCCGAGGCCAGGGGCTCTCCCAGCTGCTGCCTCAGCTCTGGGCTCCTCAGGGCTCCTTCAGCCTCCATGGATATGGCACGGCCCCGTGAGGCACCACAGCAGCAGAAAACAAACCCCATGTCCGAGAAAACCCCCCTGGCTCTGCAGAAGTACTGCTCTGCAGTCCACATGGCTGTAAAACACCCGAAGGCTCATGAACAAAAATAAAACACCTTACTTTCAGAAAGTGCTTAAAGCTGTAAGATGAGGTTTTGTCATAGCCATCTCCGTGCTCCTCTCTCTTCTTGCAGAAGACCAAGGCCTTCTCATACAGAAACAGGTGCCTCTGCATGGGCTTGAACCTGGCCAGGTCCTTCATTTTTGTGGGCCCTTTTCGGTGTCCTGCCCAAACACTGAAAGATCCCTGCATCAATACCTTCCCCAGCTCGCTCAGGTCACCCTGGGGACAGCATGACAAACGAAAAAGAACCAAAAAAAAGGGTGAATTAAAATGTGAGAGGGCTCTCCAAACAATGGCAGGACACAGGGCCAGCTCTGTTCCAAGGCACGTCCCTCCAAGAATAGTTCTTCCTGGAAGGATCAGAGGATCTTTTGGGAGCGAGGACCTGGTGCCAGCGGGAGCACAGGTCTCATGCAGGGCTGCAGCTAGTCTGGAAGGGCAGGAACTGGAAGAACTAAAGGGAACAGAAAACCACCAGCTCCTATGGAAGAGCACGCCAAGGGCTCTGGCCACTTTAGTGGGACAGGGAAGTGAGCTTTGAGCCTGAACTGAGGTACCAGAAGATGGAGTTCTCCAGGAGGCCAGGCCTGGGATCAGCAGCTTCCCTGAAACCCTAGGACAGACAACAACTCCAATGGGAAAGGCTGAAAATCAGCCTGAGAGAGTCGTTTGCTGAATGCTGAATGGAAATGCCACAGAAAGAGCCCAGGAGAGTTATTAAATTAGCCATGAGAACACAGAGGGCCACACTGGAACAATCCTCTAGAAAACCACAAGGTGGAAGCGTGGGCACTGTGCAGCCCAGGAGATCCCAAACCCCTGAAACCAGATGGAAGATTGTCACCTGTGAGGGCTCCCTGGTCCCACCCAGCACAAGTTCTGCTCTGGGCCAGCTCCCACTGTCACATTCTGGACACCCCATGGCCAGTGCACCACCCAGCCCCGTGCCAGGGCTACTCACATCATATCCTGTGATGGAAATCTGATGCATAGAGTCATTGACTGACTTCAGCAAATCCAGCATTGCAACCAGAGCTTCTTGGAGTTCCTGAACTCCGTCACAGCTCGTGCTGTACTTTAGCAGCTCCTGAAAATAGAAATAGCAGAGCACGTGTTTGCACTCGAACAAAGCAGATTTTTCCACCTTGCCCCAAGTTCCCAATGCCCACAAGTGACCTGCACTGGGCTTCTTTTTTCATGTCCCTGGAAAAGGGGCTCCCTCTAAAGCACAGTCAGCATGAGGCGTGGACCAGGCCAGTGAGGGGAGGCCGATTTTAATGTGTTTCCTTAAGGATGGTGCCAGCACAGAGCAGCATCACATTCCTCTGGTTCCTTTGTGCTGTGTTCTCCTGCTTGTTGAGATATGGCAAACAAGGCTGGGGGTGCTCATTAGTGCCAACATGCCCTCAAAGGAGCTTGCAGCAATGGCTGTCTTCAGACTGGCAGGCACAAGGAACAGAATTTATAAAACCAGAGCCTTCAGGTCAGTAAATGGAGGACAGAATTTTAGCACTGAGATAAAGGTTTCATTTCAGATCTCCTGTGCCCACCTACAGCTGCATGCATACTCACTCAAGAGGCTGGAAGGAGGGTCAGAAGCTACTGCCCAAATGTTACTCCTGCCTACAAAGTGAGAATAACTGCCCTGCCCTGCCTCAGATGGAGACACAAGAATAAATGCATTAAAGATTACAGGTGCTATCAACACCCGAGGAGAAGAGATGCAACAATTTATTTCATTCATCATCATCATCTCTGGCTCGGTTTTCTTACAAGTGCTTCTGTAGTTCTGCATCTCTGAACAGATTCCAACAGTCTTTCTCTCCCTAAAAATGGCCTGCTACAAGCACCTGCTCCTTTTCCAGGTATGTGAGCATCCATCTTCACTGAGAGGCACTTCAGGAGAGCCAAGATAAGCAATATGTCGTGCAAAGCTTGGTGCTGATCTACAGGTAACCTTTAATTGAAAAATAAACCAAATCCAATCTATCTGCTGGTGGCCTTTGGAAGCAGAACAGGAGATACCTTCAGAAGGAGCTGGTACTTTGTCAGGCGCTGCACTGGCTTGAGCAGATAGGAATCCAGCCCCAGCTTGTGCTCCAGTTTTCTTTGGCATTCCTGCAACACACAAGTCAGACTGAGAAAGCTTTGCCCCATCTGTGGGCAGATATCCCAACAGCACAGCCCTGGGGTTTGATGACTCCAGAGGCCTCATGGCCAAGGGTTGAACGGTACCCACAAAGAAAGAATTATGCAAATTAACATGCAAATTAACAGTGAGTGGACCTGCCCTCCTGGGGTACGAGAAATGCCACCGTCTCTTTTGTGAGTGCTTTGTGTGCAGAATGCCCACAGCACCAAACACTGCAGGACTGTGGGCTGCTGAGGAGGCTGCCAGGACGAGGGAGTGTCCCAGGTGTGCCTGCCCGGGTGGGAGCAGCAGCTCACCTGGAAGAAGGAGCTCTCGGAGCACTGCCTCCACAGGGACTCGGAGCGGGGCTTGTTCTGGCAGTACTTCTCGTACATCTGGAAATCCTCCCTCTGCAAGGCAAGCCAAGGGGCAGGTCACCCTCAGGGACCCAGTCCTGCCAGGCAGCAGCTCAGGCCAGCACCAGACTGTGTGTGCCTTCACCTCTGCTGCCGGCTTCGATGCCTACAAGTGACAGTCTGGGTGAAAAAAGCACAGCAGGGACCACAGCTGGGGCCAGCACGGCTGTTCTGCCATCTCTGCTGGCCACACACGGCCTCTGCTGGCCTGGCTGCTGCTCCTGAGGGCCACGAGCCCCTCAGCCCACCAACACAGCTGAGGTGCTGCAGAGTGTGACAAGCCAGGAGAAAGCCTGGCCCTGGAGTCTGCTTTGCACTGAAAATTCACCCACCCTGTCTAGGAAACAGCATCCCACTCTCTCAGGCGCTCCCAGGCAGCTCTCCAGACTGTGCAGGAAAATTCTGCAAGAGATGGGAGAGGGACAGGAGCACAGCAGTGAGCAGGGTGGGCTTTGGGCAGCCCAGCCGGGTGGGAGGGGAGAGCAGCAGCATACTTGTTGTGGAAGTCGTAGATCTCGGGCATGTTCCCGAAGAGAACGTCCTTCCTGCTCCTCAGCACGGGGGGCAGCAGCACCAGCATGGCAGGGTTATCCATCTCAGCTCTGTAGCCCTGCCACATGAAAAGGGCTCCCCCTCAGCTGCCATCTCCTCAAAGGCAGGTGAAAAGGGGACAAAAACAGACTTTCAATATGATCTCTCTGTTTCTAAGTGCAATATCTCTTTTATTCCCTGGTTTTTGGTCTCCAATCCCTGTCTTCAGTCCCTGGGCACACGGGGCTGTGGTCCCGAAGGGAATGGTGTGGGACAGCTCCCGAGGGGCTGGCAGCACTGCAGAGATGCTCCCAATTGTCCAAAGGCAATCAAGGCTGCAGGAGGAGCCCCAGGAATGGGTGTGTGGGGAGCACAGGGGACACAGGAGGGGCAGTGTGTGTGTGCAGGGACACAGGAGGGGCAGTGTGTGTGTGTGCAGGGACACAGGGACACAGGAGGGGCAGTGTGTGTGTGTGTGTGCAGCTCCACACAGCCACACCAGAGCCCTGCAGGAGAGCTGCAAACCAGACACTGCTGGAGATCAGACCAAACAGCCACGGGCTTTGTGCTCCTGCACAAGACGTGCTGAGCTCTGGGTGCTGCTCTCCTCAATGCTCCAGGAACTCTGGGCTCTGTGGCTGCACTGCCCCTGCACAGCACAGGCTCCCAAAGTGGGGAGGAGCTGGAAGGGACAACACTGGAATACAACACTGGAGTACAAACTGTTGGGTGGAAGCAGGAAACAGTGCAGAGCTCCCCAGAGTAACAGCCCAGCACTGCAGCAGACATGGCACATTTCCTACTGCAGTGCAGGGAGCAGGCACGGCCAGAGCTCAGCAGCAGCAGTGCAAAGAGACCCCAGGAATGCCAAAAGCCACACTCAGGCTGGCCCTGCTGGCCACCAAGGGCTGCACACAACTGAGGCCCTTCTAAGATGGGCAGCAAAAACGTGTTCAGTATGTACAGCACATCTCCTCTGGCTTCCCAAACTAATCTCTCCCTCACCGTGTTGGAGTCCATACTCCTCACACTAAGCAGGCATTTTGTAGCTCATTAAGGATGCAATAGATGATAAGTATCTGGAAAATTAGTCATTTTTATTTCAGGCCAGCAAGCAGGCTTCCCCCTTTAAAGGAAACAGTATTTTCAGGAAACTGAAGTCTATCTGTCCATTTTTCTCTATCCAGACTCCATGTGCACAGCAATAAATCTGTGTACCTGCAGCTGCTTCCTCCCAGAGAGTGTGGTTTAACAAAAATCCCAGTCAGGGCAGGGCAGCTACCTGCAGCCCAACAGATTTCTATCCTGCTTGCTCCTGGCTGAGAGAAATGGGGAGGGGGAGCTGTTTAACACCCAGCTTGTTTTGGCCATCAGCAGGAGTTATTTTGGAATAAAGTAGTAATGTCTAAAACATCAGTATGAGACATCATTGTCTGCTTTCTAAAGCAATGTGCTTCATGCAGTCACCGTTTCACAGCACTGAGACAGGATTCTCCCAGGGATAAAACACAAGCTGCTTCCTTTTGTCTCCTAAAGGTAAAGGAAATTAGGGAACAGTCAAGAGGAACAGCTTTTTGTATATTTTACAGGCACTGCTAAGGCTAATTACCAGTGCTTTTGTGTACAAACAGAAGGGTTCTCCTTCACTGCAGATGAAAAGCTCATCCTGACACCAACTGTTCCTGCAGTTGCCTCCAAAAAGAAAACCTAGGGAGCAAACTTGAGCATTTATGACTAGACTGGGATCTGGCAGTCTGGTGGAGGCCTGCCCTGTCCCATCTCAGCTCAGTGTGGCAGGGTGGCAGGTGCCCTTTGGCACAGGGCCCCAGGGAACAGCACTGAGAAGCTGCACAAGTCACTCACCGTCAGAACAGTGAAGAGCTCCTCCACATACACTCTCTCTGTCTCTACCAGCTCATTTATGACGTGGCTAAAGTGAAAAAGAACAGAAGTGTATTATTTCATGTCTATGAAAGCCCCACAGGTGGTCAGTGCAGTTCAAGGATCCAAGCATTGTGTGATCCCGTTAATCAGCAAGAGGGAGGAGCACAGGAGGCGACACCTGGGCCAGGCTGGAGGAACACAGGGGTGGGGCAGGGACTGGCCAGAAACAAACATCCTTTGGGGTGATGTGAAGGGGCTGAGTGCTCACCCTTTCAGCACATCCAGGCTGTCATCACTGTCTGAAATGAAGTACTGCAAGGAATTCCTCTTCTCCTGGTAGTCGTGCATGACCTCGATCTGGAAGGGAAGGCATGCACTGGGCAGGGCTGCAGAAGACCCTGCAGGGCAGCAGGAGGGTGCACCCAGCCCTGGGGTAGCTCCTGGGAAGGATGGAAGGTGCTTCCTTCTGAGAACCCTTGGGCAGGAAACCTCAGAAGGGAATAACGTGTCATGGTAGCCAAAAATTCCCAGACTTACTCTGCGACATGAATCTGAAAATGCTGCTCACATAACTCACTAGTGAAGAGGCCAGGGAAGAGTTCCCACAGGGGAAATATCTGTGCAGGGGGACATTTCCTAATGCCCACCTCTGCAATGTCAGAAATTACTCCAGGGAACAACACACAGCAGATAGGGACCCAGATACTGTGAAATCAGTCAAGCCAGGGCTCAGGGGTTGGACTGATCCAACCAAACCACAGGCAGACAAGAGGGTTTGGGTTTGCTTGAGGTTTTTAAAAGGCAAAAGAAAATAAAGGGAGCATCTCCAAACCCAAAGTACACTCAATCTTTAGAGCAGTTTCTCTTTTTCCATAAAACTAACTCAGATTCCATGAATAATTTTTACCTTGCGAGAACTTGGAGTTTTTCTTGAAGTTTTCTTCCCAGGGAGAGAGAGATCAAATGAAAATTTCAAACTGGAATTAAAATCTACACCTTGGATAGAAAAAAGCAGAGTTACATCATGTACATCTGTGGTGTCGTTTCAGACAGAAACTAATAAGTCAGGAAGAAAAATGGGATATGCTTTAAGAATAAATAATTGGTTAGCTAGTACTAATAGCAAACTGACAAAATAAAGGGTATTTTTCCCAAACAGTACTGATTCCACACAGCACATCCCATGGACATAAAGGCCATAAAGTACAAATATTTAGGAAAAACAAAATGCCCTCTGAGGGAACACAGTAATCAAAACCTATCACAGTCTCTGAAGCCTGAGCATATGATAACAGCAAAAACAATAAAAGCAAACAGACTACAAAGAAGGACACCCCCTGCTAGGACAGTGTTTAAAGTCCTTTTATGAATGTAGGGCAAGATGCTCAGCTGTAATAAACTGTTTCTCCATCTTGCACAAATTTATTGATGCTGTCAGTAAATAAACAAGTTGCAATTGAGCTACGGAGGTGAACTGGAAGCTCAGAAAGAAAGCATCAGTCTGCCCAGTGAGCTGCATGGCATCATTCAAACACTGTAAGAAAACGTGGAGCTGCTGGAGAGGCTGTGAGGGCACACTGGGGCACTGGGGAGCCCATCTCCAGCTGGGGCACTGGGGAGAGCCCATCTCCAGCTGGGGCACTGGGGAGGGGAGCCCAGCTCCAGCTGGGGCACTGGGGAGGGGAGCCCAGCTCCAGCTGGGGCACTGGGGAGGGGAGCCCAGCTCCAGCTGGGGCACTGGGGAGGGGAGCCCAGCTCCAGCTGGGGCACTGGGGAGGGGAGCCCAGCTCCAGCTGGGGCACTGGGGAGGGGAGCCCAGCTCCAGCTGGGGCACTGGGGAGAGCCCAGCTCCAGCTGGGGCACTGGGGAGAGCCCAGCTCCAGCTGGGGCACTGGGGAGAGCCCAGCTCCAGCTGGGGCACTGGGGAGAGCCCAGCTCCAGCTGGGGCACTGGGGCAAGCCCAGCTCCAGCTGGGGCACTGGAGAGAGCCCAGCTCCAGCTGGGGCACTGGAGAGAGCCCATCTCCAGCTGGGGCACTGGGGCACTGGGGAGCCCAGCTCCAGCTGGGGCACTGGGGAGCCCATCTCCAGCTGGGGCACTGGGGCACTGGGGAGCCCAGCTCCAGCTGGGGCACTGGGGAGCCCAGCTCCAGCTGGGGCACTGGGGCACTGGGGAGCCCAGCTCCAGCTGGGGCACTGGGGAGAGCCCAGCTCCAGCTGGGGCACTGGGGAGAGCCCAGCTCCAGCTGGGGCACTGGGGAGAGCCCAGCTCCAGCTGGGGCACTGGGGAGAGCCCAGCTCCAGCTGGGGCACTGGGGAGAGCCCAGCTCCAGCTGGGGCACTGGGGAGAGCCCAGCTCCAGCTGGGGCACTGGGGAGAGCCCAGCTCCAGCTGGGGCACTGGGGAGAGCCCAGCTCCAGCTGGGGCACTGGGGAGCCCAGCTCCAGCTGGGGCACTGGGGAGAGCCCAGCTCCAGCTGGGGCACTGGGGAGAGCCCAGCTCCAGCTGGGGCACTGGGGAGCCCAGCTCCAGCTGGGGCACTGGGGAGCCCAGCTCCAGCTGGGGCACTGGGGAGCCCAGCTCCAGCTGGGGCAGTGGCAGCTGAGCTCTGCAGGTGCTCACAGCCTGGCCCTGCAGCCGTGACCAGAGAGCTCTGCCTGCTGCAGACAGCCCCCAGGTGGGCAGGGGTGGGGCCCACCACACCTGGGAGCACCCAGAAGAGCTGAGGACTTGCCAGAGGCCCTGCTCAGAGCCTGCCCTGGGAGGAAGGGCACACGGATGTGCAGCTGGATGGGACACGGGCACCAGCTCCTCTTGCAAGAGGGACTCTGCTGCAGCACTTGGGCCCTGCAGTGCCACTTCTGCACATCCCACTGCACCTGAGGGCTCAGGGGGGATGGATTTACTCTTCCCCCCTCCCCATCCCCATAAAAATGGTTAAAAATTAGAGCCACATTTCTCAGACAGGCTTCAAATCCAGGGCAAAGATAAAAGAGGAAGCATCTGTCCTCAGACAGAGACAGAAGGGGCATAGAAACATAAGGAAGAAAGGAATAGAGGACAAAATGATGTGCTGAGAGTTGGTTTGGTTTCAAGCCCCACCATAAAACCCATCCATCTCAAAGCACTCCCAGCAGTGTGCCTTTGACACTGCCCATCACCAGCAGGCCTGCAGCAGTTTGATGTTTGCTATCAAACAGACTTCATTAAAAAGCTCTCTTGTCATGATCTCTCTAAAGGGGAGCCTTTTGTCTTTGCCACACTTGATCATTGCCTTCAGGAAGAGATTCATGCAGCACACCTGAGCTTTGCAGGGGACCTGCCTCTGCCAGGAAAACTCGTGTCCCATAAAGGCAGGAGAGAATTCCAGCTGGGTGATGGTGAGCTCATAGCATCCACAGAGGTGGGCACACATTTACCCTGCTCTTTAGGTCAGTAATTTGTCTTTGACCCTTTCCTACTCTTTAGGTCAGTAATTTGTCTTTGACCCTTTTCTCTTTCTGGCAAGCTGGAGAAGCTGTGCTGGGTAAAATGGGCAAAGCTCTAGTTTGGAGACTCAGAGCTTTTCCTGATTGAGGAAAGGCTTCAGAAGGTCATGTGCTTTGGAGAGGGTGGCATCAGCCTGGGAAGAGGAAAGCTGGGATTTATTTGCTGCACTGGCCCGCCTCTTGAGGAGCTTAATTTCCCTCCCTGCATCCAGCTTCATTCCCACCCCTCCACTTGGCCACTTCCATTTCTCATTCCCTGAACTGAAGCTGCTTTTGCTGCTGTGTGACACCTGCTTCAACTCACCATAACCAATATTTGTTAATTCATCATAAAAACCTTGTGTTAAAACACAAATGTTTAATTGCTTTTATGTAGTCAGATCACCAAATTTAATATTGTGACACAATTTAGCCAGTCCCTGGTGGAAAATACATGGATGCAACTTTGGAATCTCCTTTAATTCTGCCTGGTACACTCAGGGCTGCCAAGGATGAAAGTTTTAATGTCATCATTTAAAGCTGACATGGTGCCACATCCCATTACCAGAACTAAGGCAGAACATTCAGTGACCTCAGTTCAATGAGAATTTGTAACTTTATGGGCATTAATTATTCCACAATTGGGATTTAGGGAAGACACCCTGCAGGAATCAAAAGGAGTTAAGCATCCAGCTCATTTCTGTTCATGAGATTCGAGCTCCTCAATTCTCCAAGCTCCTTTGCAAACAGCAGTCTAACTTCATGTCAGCTCCAGCTCAAGACAGCCACAGAGAATAGGCAAGCTGATAAACTGATAAACCTTGCCCTTTTTGCCCTGGAGTATTACCTCACCAGTTTCCAGCCCAGCAGGACACCAGTGACTGGAGGTGTGCACGACTTACAGCTCTTTTTTCACTGAGAGGGAAGTGGAAATAAAGAACAAGCAACCAACTTCATCCTTCACACAGGTATGGGAGCACAAACACTGGAAAATTAATAAATCACCTGATATATATTTAACACTCTCCAATAACTCTGTCTGCCAGCAAGGTTTAGTCAGCCTCTCAAAGCCATCCTAAGCCTTACTCTTCCTGCCTCAAAGCCAAGTTACCCGCTGGAAATGCATTACTGCCCAGAATTTTACCGTGCTTAGGAGAGAACAAGGGTGACTTTGCTCGGGGTGGGTTCTCTGGCCGGGGAGCCACGAGCTGCACGGGCCTGACGTGCTTGTCCAGCAGCCTCCTGAAGCAGGCCTGCCTGTTCTCAAACATGCTGCGAACGTTCTCCAGCTTCACCTGCACCGCCTGGATCTGGCACTGCCGGGACACGGGAGAGCCACAGTCACCCTCCAGCTGCACTCTGGCCCGAGCACAGGGCTGCCCAGGGGACAGCACCACCCAGCCCTGCTCCTCACTCACAAGGAGCTGCTTACCTTCAACTCAGATGTTAACACTGACTCAAAGTCGTACTGTAGGGCTTGGGGATCATGGTTTAAGTAGGATGAGGAGCTTTCAAGAAATCTTTCTATGTCCTGGAGTGCTTTCTGAGCGCCTTCTTTAGACTGGCACTTGTCCATCTGCTGGTTGGCGAGCAGGTAGGCACCTTCATCACAGCACTGCAGAGCCTGGGGACAGCACAGGGACTGAGACCCTCCAGGTACCCCCAATGGCACGAGGCTCTCATGAGAATATCACTGGCTGATCTGGATGCAGCCACACTGGGGACAGCACAGGGACTGAGACCCTCCAGGTACCCCACTGACATGATACTCCTGTGAGAATGTCACTGGCTGGATCTGGATGCAGCCACACTGGGGACAGCACAGGGACTGAGACCCTCCAGGCACCCCCACTGGCATGAGACTCTCATGACTATGTCACTGGCTGATCTGGATGCAGCCACCAGCACTCCCAAGGAGCTCAGCACTCCCTGTGGCTTCATCAGAAAGCACAAAGCCATGTTTTTCCTGTCAGGTGATTGCAGTCCTGCACAGACCCAGCCCAGGTGTACCTGGCTAAAGTCAGTGGTGTACCTGCCATGGAGGGGCTGGTGCACAGCTGACCCCAGGGATAAGCAGGAGTTTATCTCTCCAGCTGGGAAAGCTGGGGTGGGCACTTGGCAGCTTACAGGGAGGCTGGCAGGTTTCCTGAGGCTCAGTGCACACCTGAGCTGGGGCTCACTGGCACTCACACTCTGAGGTGTGCACAGGGGGGAGAGGATGCTCCAGCCCAGAACAACGGAGAATTCCCAGTGCTGTGAACAGGACAGGAGACATGGAGAGCAGGAGCATGCTGTGCTCCTGCACAGCCCCAGGCCAGACCCCAGGCACCAACCAGGCCTGCAAGGAGCCAGGAGAGGCCCCTGTCCTGCTGCTGAGAGGCTGCCAAGGAACTGTGTCCCACAGATCAGCACAGGCTGAAGTGGAGCCCACTGAGAGCAAAAAGGAGCTCCCCAGTTCCCCGAAATAGGGAAACAGAACAGGGTCAAAATTCACTGTGTCTCTTAATTGGCCTCAAGCACATTACAGCCGTGTGCCTTCTGGCCTAATTAGCGTGAATTTCCCTAAATGAATATTTGATGCTGATTAAGATATCAAGGAGCGTTGGAGCCACATGACTCCACTTCCATGCTAGCATGCAGCAGCTGTGCCTCTCTGCCAATCTGTCACCTTATTTCACACTCAGCTACGTTCATTCTTAATAAATGACTCAGAAGAAAGGGCTGGAGTTTATGTGAGAGCATCACCTCTGTCACACTGGGCAGGAGAACCTCCAAAGTCAATTAATACATGGATGTAGCATGAAAGCTCCACCAAGAGCAGCAGCTGAGCTTGGTGCTCTGTGGAGATGCCCACCTGTTTTCTGCTGCCCTCAGAGCTGCAGCAGATCCCCGTTTGCTGACTTCCCAGCCCAGGGAGGAGTGTGGCACTCCTCCAGCCTCTGGGGAACACCTCCCTACCATTAACTGTGAAGAAAAGCTGCACATTCCAGAGGCTTCCAGCAAAGAAGAGAGGCTGACCCCATGGAGGAGCAAACCAACCGTCTCCTCCGAGCCCTGTCCCTCTGAACTCTACCTGCTGAAGGCGGGTGTGGAGGTCCAAGGTCTTCTGCAGGCGCTCCTGCTTCCTCTTGCTGTGCTCAGCCAGGAGGTCGCAGTGGTGCCGCAGCTCGTTGCACTGCTGGCAGATCAGGTTCAGGGCATAGTGGTGGTTGGCTGCCAGCTGGTGTCCGTGCAGGATCACCACCTGAGCCTTCCCCATCAGCTCCTGCAGGGAAGAGGAGACCTGCTGCACACCCACAGACACGGTGCCAAAGTGCCCACACACCCAGCGTGCCCTCCCACCCCACGGAGCTCAGGCTCTCGTGGAGATGGCTGCCAGCAGGGGTGGCTTACACAGCATGAAATGGCACCCACCATCTGGGGAGAAAAACCCTTCTATCCATACAGAGGATGAAGAAGAAAACAGTATTTCACCAAAGCAGCAGTGCTGTGAGTGTCTGCTGGCAGTGCCTCGCTGCCCCCTCCCGAATAAACACCCTGAATGAACTGCAGCTGGTGGCCAGGACAGGCCCACCGTGCCCCCAGGCACCAAGGGAATTGCAGTAGTTAAGGTTTATCTTGATGCCAAGAACACAGGATCTGATCTGCACACCTCAGTCGGTGTAATGGCTCTGGTTTCTCCAGGGCTGGGAGAAACTGGATGGCTTTCCACTGGGATGGCTTTCCTGCTGCCCCCTGCCCGCCTGGCTCTTTGATCCTTCTCCCTCTCTCCATAAACACTTCTTCCAAATGGCCAGCAAGCCTCAGACCTTTCTCTAGAACTCTTCTGTGCCCTGACCCCTCAGGATTTCTCTTCTGACACTGGCCCAGGTGCCCAGCTCATCCCTTTGCAAAGGTCACATCCTTAGCTGGGCTCCTGTCAATCATTTCTCTTCACTCTTCTTTCCCCTACATCTCTTAGTCTTCACCCATATGTTATGTTCAAGTCACAGACACGTCAGGATACAACTTTTTTTTGCAACTCCATGTGCCTGGTAACAAGTTTCTGCCTATTAGCATAGCTAAAGCACTTAAAATATAAATAATTCTCCTTCCAGCTCATTAAATCCCACGCCTCCCCCACGTTCAGACATTTATCTGTTCCGGATTTTCACGGTGGCTCAGCAATTTATTTTAGCTCTGATAATTAAATAGCCTGTTTCTGGCTTTCAGGGTGATCACAGCCTGGCTGCTCAGAGCAGAGACATGAAATCAATCCTTTCGTGCAGCACTTACCAACAAATTACAGAACCAGGGGGGTTCACACACACCTCCTACCACAAACACAGAACGTGGCTCTTGTGTTTCACGGCGCTGCCTCTGCGCAAGGCTCTCTCACCTGAGCCATGCCCTCGAAATGCTCCAGCTCCTTGAGCCTCTGTTTCACCTGGGGGACGCTGTCGCCGGTGTCGGGCAGCTCCGCCTGCTGAGCCATCAAAAACTCAATGGCACTCTTCACCTGCACACAGAGAACCAGACTGCTGCAAAAGGACACAAAGCACGGGCAGGAGAGCACTCTGAGCCCAAAATTAATCACACTTGAGCTAAGATTGCTAAATCCAGTAATACAACTAGTGTCCAAGAACTAATTTCTAAATTCAAAGATGCTTCCGTCAGCAGAATCCACGCGGCTGCAGGGCACTGATCCCTAAATTAGCTCTCAGGGAGGAAGCACAGCTGTCTCCCCAGGCTAGCCAGCCCTGCCGCAGCCAAGGAACAGCAGCATGAATTAAACACTCTCGAAAGAAAAAGCACAAGAACTTCTCTCCATCAGATCTCCAACTCTCCCTTCTGCCAATGGAAGCACGTCTGATCCTACCTCTTGAAAACTTTGCTCAAACTTCCAGAGTTGTAAATACTGCTCCATTTTTAACTGGTGCTTTTCCCAGAAGCCATCAAAAGCAGTCTCCATCTCACGCAGCTGACCAAGCAACCTTGGGCACAGAGAAAGGACAAGATTGCAACAATTTGCAAACAGGGGACAAGCAGAGATGGACAGGATCTGGAGATCACTTACACAGGTCTTCTGGACCCAAGGTCTCAGAAGAAGTCAACAGACATGTACATGTGGCTTGAGATGATCCCAGAGAGACATTTAAAGAAATCAGCACTGCAGAGGACAGCATCTGTGTGAAGCAGTTGCTGCTATCTCCATTTATGTGGGTAAAACCTGGGAGCCTGGCATGGGAGAGCCCTGCATCTACCCCACAGACTCATCAGAATGGTGGGGATAAGGATCAGAGCAAGTCAAATCAGGAGAGAAGTCACCCAGCCATCTGATGGACTGGAGCAAAATTCTGGTATCTTGTCTTTGATAGGTGACCTAAACAACACATCCACACCTGAATAATTGGAGTATTTCCACTGCAAAGTCAGGGGGTCAGGAACACAGTGCACTCACCGATTCACCGTCTCCCAGTCCCCAGGCCTCTCCTGCTGCTGGTCCTGGCTGCACTCCCCTGAGTCCGGCTCTTCAAAACTGCTCAAAAGCAGCTTTCCCTCTTTTGTGACTGCTGTAATTTCTTCCTGTGTAACACAAAACATTTCTCATTCAGGCTGCTTATTGTGAGGTAAGGATAAAAGCATTTTGTGTTTCTCCTGCCTTATTTTCCCTGTGTGAAACAAAGCAGCAATACCCAACAGACCAAAGGACTGCCAGCAGATGTTTTAGTGAATTCCTCTTACCATGGAATTAACCCCTGGAGCTGCACGAGGCTGAGCCTCGGATGGGTCACCAGGCTGGGTGGAAACTGCCCCACGTGAATACACCAGGCCACAAAGGGATTCAGGAGGCCAGCACAGCCCCAGCTCTCTGCTGGTGAGCAGGTGGTGCTGGTGTGGGACATCTGTCCACAAGCTCATGTCTTCAAGCAGGATTTTCCACAGCTTGAAGGCTGTGCTTCTCCATCAAGGTCAGCAGAGGAGGTTGTAAGGGAGCATCCCACGGGGGAACAAAGGCAGGACTGAGCCCACACAGCACCACTCAGTACAACCTCTACACATGAAGCCAACACCCCCAGTACAACCTCTCTTAGGGGAAATTTAAACCCTTGGGGTCCTCATCAGCACCAGCTGAGGTGCTCTGTGCTGGCTGGGCTCAGCCCCAAAGCAAACATGTGCACTGAGTCAACTATTTTCAGGAAAAAGAGGCCAAACACAGAAATGAGGAGGGAGAAAACACATGTGGCTGATGAACTGAGGTGGCAGAGGCCCTGAAGGAGTGACCTGCGTATGTTCCACTGCAGAGCCTGGTCCTGGAGGGGTAGGAGCTCCCCTAGGAGATGGCCAGGTTTCTGTGACAAGAGAAACAATGGCAAAATCTCTTCAGGGAGAGGATTCAGGAAGCCCAGACTTGGTTCAATGTCTGCCTGCCCCAGAGAGCTCACAGCAGCCCAAACACCAGCCCCAGGAGCAGGACACAGCTGCAGGAACCTCCCCTCTCCCCCAGTGTCCAGGGCCAGCCTGCAGCCCTGTCACTGAAGCACCCTGAAGATGAGCACAAGGCAAAAACCCCTCTCCTGACCCTGCCCAGGCAGGAACTCGGCAGAGAAATGGGGCAGCATGTTTGAGACTGCAGGGGACTGGTGTTTATCCTCTTACCCTCACTCTCCAGAGAGCCACGTTCCTCCTTTGATTCCAAGCCATTCCTCATCCATAAAGCAAAGTGGCCTGTCTGTCAAACAGGTGGTAACTTGACTTCTTCTGCTCAGCATTTCGATGGGGTTAATTTCTTAGTTACTCTGTTTAATTAATTTCTGTCATTTTTTCATTGTGCTTGATGCCAGTTTCTGCTCAGCATCACAGCTGCAGAAATTATTCTGATTTACTAAATATTTGAATTCAGGAATCCTCTGAACCAGTCCTGGGGTTGTCAGAGGGAGACAAGGATCCCATGTCTTGCTGTCACCACAACCTGTGCACAGCTTCTCATCTGCTTTTGTGTTTCATGGGCTCAGAAGGAACAAAAGGAAAAAGCCAACAGACCTCATTTCAGACAAAAGCGAACGAGTGGTTTTGATATTTGAAATTAATAGATGAGGAATTAAAAGCAACAGATGGCTTGTACTGAGTGCTGCTGTGCTTTCTACGCAAATGAAAACACGTGATGTGTTTTACTTCTCCACAGAGACACGTGGGCACTGCTGCCTGGTTTGTAGACTCTGACCTCCCCTGTGGAGCTGCTATCTGCCCCTGCACTGTGGCCACAGTCCTGAGCACAGAGCTGGATCATTCAGTCCTGTTGCAGTAGATGTAGCTGCTATTTCATATCACTCTCTTCATTTCCAAAGAGAGGGAGGCCCATTGACAGTGTCTGTAATGATACTTTCTAAACATGCACACACATATTTATGCCTACACACAGCACAACTTGGATGATATTTTCAGTATTTCTGAGAGGCAGCTTTCTGGGAATGCGCTGTCACATGAATGACAAATGATTATAAATTAAAATAGATACAATTCTTTGACTTAGGTAAATGAAACCTGTCACAAAGCAAAGGAGCTCATTCTTCACAGAACAACTATGAACACAGTGATTGCCTCTGCAGGAAGGGTTTGGGGCCTGTGCTGCTCCCTGGAAGGTGCAGGAGCACCAAAGACAACAGGCTGATAAAGCAGCAGCTGGCTGCACTGAACCTTCCTCTGACTCCTATGACAACATTAATCACAAAGAGTTGAAAGAAAAATTGAAATATTCAAGAAACAAATGTTGTGCAAGACAAAACCAGAAGGCTCTCATGAAGACAGGGATCTCATTGTGGATGCTCTGTGCCCTGTGCTCACACTGACATCTTCACCCTGGATGCTCTCCAGCTCAGTTGCCTTAAGCATCCCTTGGATGCTCTCTTCCCACAGCTCCCTTCCCTTCCCAGGGAAGGTCCAGCAGGCAGAGGGACCGGGGACAAACCACCCCTCCAGACCTGCTGATGGACTCTGTGTGCAGCTTTCTGCAGCCACGGGGCTGAGGCAGAGGGGCTCCAGCTGGGGACAGGAACAGGCAGGTGACAGAGCCTCCTACGGCGCTGCTGGCAGCCAGACGTGCAAGCCCTCAGGAGGAGCAGGCTGCAGCCGTGGCTGCTGCAGGCACGAGGGGGCTGCAGCTCAGAGTTTGCTGGCTGTAGGCAGGATGGAGCTGCAGCTCAGAGTTTGCTGGCTGCAGGCAGGAGGGGGCTGCAGGTACGAGGGGGCTGCAGGCACAAGGGGGCTGCAGCTCAGAGTTTGCTGGCTGCAGGCAGGGTGACCTGCTCGCTGCATGGCACAGGTAGGGGACACAGAACAGCCGGGCTGTGCTCTGCCTCATCTGAGAGCACGCACATGGGAGGGAGGGAGGGAGCAGAGGGCACCAACCACATGGGGGACACCAGCCACACAGGCAGCAGAGCCCCAGCAGCCCAGCTGGCCATGGGCACGGGGCTGTGCTAAGCCATACCTGGGGCTGGCAGTACCCTGTGAGCCACACCTTGAGCTGGCAGTACCCTGTGAGCCATACCTGGGGCTGGCAGTACCCCCTGTGAGCCATACCTGGGGCTAGCAGTACCCTGTGAGCCATACCTGGGGCTGGCAGTACCCTGAGCCATACCTGGAGCTGGCAGTACCCCCTGTGAGCCATACCTTGAGCTGGCAGTACCCTGTGAGCCATACCTGGGGCTGGCAGTACCCCCTGTGAGCCATACCTTGAGCTGGCAGTACCCTGAGCCACACCTGGAGCTGGCAGTACCCCCTGTGAGCCATACCTTGAGCTGGCAGTACCCTGTAAGCCATACCTGGGGCTGGCAGTACCCTGTGAGCCATACCTGGGGCTGGCAGTACCCCCTGTGAGCCATACCTGGAGCTGGCAGTACCCCCTGTGAGCCATACCTGGAGCTGGCAGTACCCCCTGTGAGCCATACCTTGAGCTGGCAGTACCCTGAGCCACACCTGGAGCTGGCAGTACCCCCTGTAAGCCATACCTTGAGCTGGCAGTACCCTGAGCCATACCTTGAGCTGGCAGTACCCTGTGAGCCATACCTTGAGCTGGCAGTACCCCCTGTGAGCCATACCTTGAGCTGGCAGTACCCTGAGCCATACCTTGAGCTGACAGTACCCTGTGAGCCATACCTGGGGCTGGCACTACCCTGAGCCATACCTGGAGCTGGCAGTACCCTGAGCCATACCTTGAGCTGACAGTACCCCCTGTGAGCCATACCTGGAGCTGGCAGTACCCCCTGTGAGCCATACCTTGAGCTGGCAGTAGCGCTCGGCGCGCAGGGCCAGCAGCCGCTCGATGCAGAACATGTCCTCGGGCAGCTCGGTCTCCGCCAGCTCCGTGCCGAAGCTCTGCAGCATCTGGGCAATCTCCTTCACAGTCAGGGCAAAGCTCTCTATGGCCTGCGGGACACAGGGACTGCAATCAGCCCGGCGGTCAGCACGCTCCTGCAGCTCCAAAGAGCCGGGGCTGGGCTGTGCCAGGGCAGCCCAACAGAGAGCCGGGAGGGATGGCCAGGCACACAGAGAGAGCATCCCACCGGGAATCCAACCTGCCACTCCCCTGGGACACAACACCCTGGGAAAACTGAGCACAGGAAGCACAAAAACACACAGCGAGGCACCACTCCTGCCTCCTGGCAACATGAAAGCTCTTTGCAAAGGGAAAGAAACAAACCCAACTGGAAACTCTCTGCATTTGCTCAGTATGCAGTGGGCACTCTCATTACCCCGCTCCCCAAACACAGTTCTGACATTAATCACATTAAACCACCATTATTAACAAAACATTCTATTTGGTATCTCCCATGAAGGGAATTCTAATAAAGATTTAAAAAGACAGATCTTTCAGGAGCAGTTTCAATAGGAGCCGATCCATGCAAACCCACCAAAGCCCAGCACCCCTTGGCTCCTTTGCACTTGTGATCTAGGAGGTGCAGTGCCTCTGGGGGCTCCTCTCAGCCCCCCAGTGCTCAGTGCCTGACTGCAAACCCTCCCCAGGGAGCCCCAGCTGGCTGGGCAGCCCCACTCACCACCCTGAAGGTGACCCACTGGCTGTGGCAGCCCCACTCACCACCCTGAAGGTGACCCACTGGCTGTGGCAGCCCCACTCATCACCCTGAAGATGACCCACTGGCTGTGGCAGCCCCACTCACTGTCCTGAAGATGACCCACTCGCTGTGGCAGCCCCACTCACTGTCCTGAAGATGACCCACTGGCTGTGGCAGCCCCACTCACCGTCCTGAAGGTGACCCACTGGCTGGGCAGCCCCCCTCACTGTCCTGAAGGTGACCCACTGGCTGTGGCAGCCCCCCTCACTGTCCTGAAGGTGACCCACTGGCTGTGGCAGCCCCACTCATCACCCTGAAGATGACCCACTGGCTGTGGCAGCCCCACTCATCACCCTGAAGATGACCCACTGGCTGTGGCAGCCCCCCTCACTGTCCTGAAGGTGACCCACTGGCTGTGGCAGCCCCACTCTCCATCCTGAAGGTGACCCACTGGCTGGGCAGCCCCACTCACCGTCCTGAAGGTGACCCACTGGCTGGGCAGCCCCCCTCACTGTCCTGAAGATGACCCACTGGCTGGGCAGCCCCACTCACTGTCCTGAAGATGACCCACTGGCTGTGGCAGCCCCACTCACCACCCTGAAGGTGACCCACTGGCTGTGGCAGCCCCACTCACCGTCCTGAAGGTGACCCACTGGCTGTGGCAGCCCCACTCACCCCCCTGAAGGTGACCCACTGGCTGGGCAGCCCCACTCACCGTCCTGAAGATGACCCACTCGCTGTGGCAGTACTCCAGGGTGCCCCCGAGCTCTGGGGTCAGCTGCTGCTCCTCAATGTAGGCCAGCAGGTCACTGACCGAGCTCAGCATCACCACCTGCACACACACAGAGGGCCTGTGTCACCTGGGGCCACCCTCCTGCCCCACCCCGAGCTCTGATGGTCCCCGAACTCCAGCTTGCTCTACAGCCTGCTCTGGAGAAGGGCTTCCTTCTTACACTTATGGCTTAACACAGCTTTTATTCGGTGTCTCTGACCATTGTAAGCCACCCCTCCTCTCCAGGTGCTTGCTTTCCTAAATGCAAGGCACAGTGAGATGCTGCAGAACGGGGCTCAAAGCAAAGTGATGCAGGTTTAAGCAAGGCATGACCAGTAAACTGGAAAGAAGACATACATTTTAATAAGTTATGAATGATAATCACCAGTTTCACACAAATGTGCACTCATGATTTTTTTGTGTGTCTTGATCTGCCATGGGATATGTCAGGAGTGTTCAATATTGTGCAAAGAGCAGCCACCTTAGAGGGAAAAATGTAAAGTCTGTGAAAATCATGCTATTTCCTAAAGGAAAGCATTAATTTGTTCTCTGTGTTTGTAATAGCATCAGCCTTAGATTCTATAAATGTACTTTTCTTCTCTTAATTATTCTCATTATGTCTTATAATCAAGGTGGTTTAAAGGTCTGGAAATTCTGAGTTGAGACTATAAACTCACTTCAGTTGCTATTTCAGGAACAACTATGAGCAGGATGTTGGTATGGAGTCTACACTCAGATTAATATAGGAAAATTCATAGCAAAAGCTCCACTAGACATGTCTTTTGACTTTTCAGACATTAAACAAATTCCTGGCTACTCCTCACATAGAATGCTTTGGGTTGGAAGGATCATGAAGTTTCCAGCCCTCACTCCTATGGGCAGGGACATTCCACAGTCCCAGGCTGCTCCAAGCCCTGTCCAGCCTGGCCTTGGGCAGTCCAGGGATGGAGCAGCCCCAGCTGCTCTGGGCACCCTGTGCCAGGGCCTGCCCACCCTCCCAGGGAAGAATGTATTGTAATATCTAATCTATATCTACCCTTTTCCAGTGGAAGCCATCCCCTGTGTCCTGTCCCTCCATCCTTGTCCCCAGTCCCTCTGCAGCTCTCCTGGAGCCCCTTCAGGCCCTGCAAGGGGCTCTGAGCTCTGCCTGGAGCCTTCTCTCCTCCAGGTGAGCAGCCCCAGCTCTCCCAGCCTGGCTCCAGAGGGGCTGAGCCCTCCCAGCCTCCTCTGGACATGCTGCAGTGGATCCATGTCCTCATGTCCTTCTCCTGGGGACACCAGCAGAGTGGGGCAGTGTCCCTGTCCCACCATGCATGGCAGGCTCTGCACACACAGCCCTGCTCAGGCTGCTCTGGGCACACACAGCCCTGCACAGGAGCTCTGTACCAGGCTCTAGGCACACACAGCCATGCACAGGAGCTCTGTACCAGGCTCTAGGCACACACAGCCCTGCTCAGGGCACACACAGCCCTGCACAGGAGCTCTGGGCACACACAGCCATGCACAGGAGCTCTGTACCAGGCTCTGGGCACACACAGCCCTGCTCAGGCTGCTCTGGGCACACACAGCCCTGCTCAGGCTGCTCTGGGCACACACAGCCCTGCACAGGAGCTCTGTACCAGGCTCTGGGCACACACAGCCCTGCACAGGAGCTCTGTACCAGCCTCTGGGCACACACAGCCCTGCTCAGGCTGCTCTGGGCACACACAGCCCTGCACAGGAGCTCTGTACCAGGCTCTGGGCACACACAGCCCTGCTCAGGAGCTCTGTACCAGGCTCTGGGCACACACAGCCATGCACAGGAGCTCTGTACCAGGCTCTGGGCACACACAGCCATGCACAGGCTGCTCTGGGCACACACAGCCCTGCACAGGAGCTCTGTACCAGGCTCTAGGCACACACAGCCCTGCTCAGGCTGCTCTGGGCACACACAGCCCTGCTCAGGAGCTCTGTATCAGGCTCTGGGCACACACAGCCCTGCTCAGGCTGCTCTGGGCACACACAGCCCTGCACAGGAGCTCTGTACCAGGCTCTGGGCACACACAGCCCTGCACAGGAGCTCTGTACCAGGCTCTGGGCACACACAGCCCTGCTCAGGAGCTCTGTACCAGGCTCTGGGCACACACAGCCCTGCACAGGAGCTCTGTACCAGGCTCTGGGCACACACAGCCCTGCACAGGAGCTCTGTACCAGGCTCTGGGCACACACAGCCATGCACAGGCTGCTCTGGGCACACACAGCCCTGCACAGGAGCTCTGTACCAGCCTCTGGGCACACACAGCCCTGCTCAGAAGCTCTGTATCAGGCTCTAGGCACACACAGCCAAGCACAGGAGCTCTGTACCAGGCTCTGGGCACACACAGCCATGCACAGGAGCTCTGTATCAGGCTCTGGGCACACACAGCCCTGCTCAGGCTGCTCTGGGCACACACAGCCCTGCTCAGGAGCTCTGTACCAGGCTCTAGGCACACACAGCCCTGCTCAGGCTGCTCTGGGCACACACAGCCCTGCACAGGAGCTCTGTACCAGGCTCTGGGCACACACAGCCCTGCTCAGGCTGCTCTGGGCACACACAGCCCTGCTCAGGCTGCTCCATACCGGTAACTTGAGCAGGAAATCCTCCTGGCTGAAGCGAAAGCCGATGTCGGTGAAGGTGCGCTGGAAAAACCCCGTGGGCCGCAGAACCATCACCAAGTGCAGGTTCCCTGGGAAGGATGCCTGCAAGGAAACACAGACAGCATTCACCCTGGGCACGGGGCAGCTCCCAGTGCACTGAAAATGGGGAATCATTCCCTTTTGGGGGTCTTTTCTCATTTCAAAACAGGAGGGTGTGGCACTCACATTCTCTGAAAAATCCCTTTGCCCAGGATTTTTCTCCTGGGAAGCTGAGCAGCCTCAGAGAAAAGGAAAACAATAATTATCTGATTTGCTTCTCCTGTGCTGTGCTCGTGTGGAATGTGTTTGGGGATTGTTTACCCACAGGTGATTGTTTCACTGCATTCTGCTGGGAGTTGTTTTCACTATTTGGCCAGTCAGGGCCAAGCTGTGTTGGGACTCTGGAAGGAGTCACAAGCTTTCATTATTATCCTTTAACCTTCTGTCTGTATCCTTTCTGTATTCTTCAGTATAGTTTGGTATTCTTTAATATATTATAGTATCATAAAATAATAAATTAGCCTTCTAGAACATGCAGTCAGATTCATCACTCCTTCCTTCACGGGGCACCCCACCAATACAAATACAGCAGGAGGGAGATGCTGGGAGTGGTTTTGAGATAGGGAATGTAACCCCAGCTCCCTTTGGGGCAGGCACGAGGTCAGCTGTGCTCCTCGGAGGCACACTTGTTATAAACTTTAATAATACAGATACTGTTTGTTCATCATTATAACTTGGGGAGTGAAATTACAACTTAGCAGGGAGCAGAGGGCTGGAACACTGCGAGGAATGACAGATTGAGGAAGCAAAATTTATTGCCAAACTTGCTAATCATCCCATAAGTGCATGAAGCACACTCGTCGTGTCCTTGGTAATTACCAGGCAACATTTAATTTGTGGCAAGAATTTGGAATTTCCTGTCTACACTGCTGGAGCCTTTTTTCAAGCATATGGTTAGCAGGTGCATTTTTAAATAGATCTGTGAAAAGGGTTCTTGAGAATGAAAAAGAATTTTTAAGAAAGTAGAAGTTGCTGCATTAAATTATGGATAAGTGCATGATGCAAAGACTTGAGTTAATTAAGACATGATTTGCTCTGAGATCCTGCCAGGCCAGGTCACATTTCTCTCCTCCTTATATCATCCTCCTCCATGAAACATGATAGTAACCTCTGTACCAAGGTGAGAATAATGAAGGTGTTTGGGTACTTTGCACTGCAGGCACTTCATCCGTGCCTCCCAAACAAAATCACCCCACAAACACACACCAGTGCTGTTTACAACAGGCCTGCTGTACACCTGAGCTGCCCTGCCACTCATCTGCTCTGTTTTCTTGGGTAGGAAGGGGCAGGTTGTGGCTTCCACTGCCCACAGCTTCCCTTAGAAATGGACAGCTGCTTTTAGGATCATATAAGCCACAGAAATCCAATATATTGATCTGCTGTTATTTTAAGTACAAGCAGAAAAAAAAAAAAAAGATTGTGAATGAAATGATGAACTCATCCCCTTTGGAAGTCAACAAGAGTGGTGCCAGGGACAAAGACTTGGCATTGGAAACAACAGCAAACCATTAAATAACAGAGACACTGGTGCTGGCTGCGGGCCCTGTGCTGTGCTCCTGCTCCAGCACCTGGGCAGCAATAACGCCTTCTCTGTGAACTCCTACCTTGACCCTCTCCTGAAACATGCTGCAGGAAAGTCTTTGAGAACAACCAGCCAGAAATTCATCCTGCCTCGGTCTGACACCATCATTCCCCTTCGTCCCCTGTCCCCTTTAGCCTTGCTGGCACTTGCAGCTTTGGCCTCTCCTTCTTCAAGTCCTCTTTGACAGGCACCCTCTGGGTGCAGAGCAGGCTCCCTGGAGGAGGAGCCTGGTGTCCAAACCCAACTCCCCATGGGAAAACCTGCAGCCTTTGGATGGCAGCCCCTAGGAGCCCCTGGGCACGAAAGGAAAGCTGCAGGAAGGGGGAGCAGAGGCAGGAGACAAGGCCAGCTGCACAGGGACCAGAGGGAGCTGCCTGGCTGCGAGCAGGGACGCCCCTGGACCCCTCTGCTGCAGGGTGCCAATGTATTCCACACCTGGAGAGCACAGCACTGCCCTCCTCCACCCCAGGGACTCCTCTGCTGCAGGGTGCCAACATGATCCACACCTGGAGAGCACAGCACTGCCCTCCTCCACCCCAGGGACAGCTCTGCTGCAGGGTGCCAACGTGTTCCACACCTGGAGAGCACAGCACTGCCCTCCTCCACCCCAGGGACAGCTCTGCTGCAGGGTGCCAACGTGTTCCACACCTGGAGAGCACAGCACTGCCCTCCACCACCCCAGGGACAGCTCTGCTGCAGGGTGCCAACATGATCCACACCAGGGCACAGCACTGCCCTCCACCACCCCAGGGACAGCTCTGCTGCAGGTGCCAATGTGTTCCACACACACCAGGGCACAGCACTGCCCTCCTCCACCCCAGGGACAGCTCTGCTGCAGGGTCCCCACGTGTTCCACACCTGGGCACAGCACTGCCCTCCTCCACCCCAGGGACTCCTCTGCTGCAGGGTGACAACATGATCCACACCAGGGCACAGCACTGCCCTCCTCCACCCCAGGGACAGCCATGCACACACCACTGTATCCCTCCTGCTCCTGGTATTTCACCTCCACAGAGCTGAGTTCCCAGGGCAGATGATTGGGTTTCCATTCAGTTCAGAAAGCATTTGGGGATTTTTCAGCTGATCTTACACATACAGGACCGAGGTCAGCACTTACGAGTAGCTACAAAACAGGAAACTCAGCTTTGCAAATGACACCTAATGCATTCCAAGCATGGGGGAAAAAGAACACAACAAGAAACAAGCTTGTAGAAAGACAGACACCAACAAGCCGTGTCCTGTGCCCTCTTAGAGACTTGAGGGAAAGGATGAAATGTTAGGGAAAAAAAAAACAAACCCACACACAGACCAGTAATTCCTCAATATAACATTCCTGTAGGGATTGTATCTTTTTTAATTACTGTAACAATTTTAATTTTTCTCAGAGCTGAAGTGTACATAAGTTTCCTGAAAACTGAACTCTGATGGTACTGAAAGTGCTGCTGCAAAAAACCCTTCCCCACAATATATTAAAGACAAAAGGATATTTAATCTTGCCTTATGCTTTATCTTATCATTTGTAAGCCTAAGAAGAATCCTGTGCACTTGATAAGCCTGGGGTTATGTAACAGAACACCTAAAGAACCTTCTGAAGCCTCTGCAGCAACCAGGAAAGGCAGAAAACTCCCAGCACAGCTCCACTAAATCAGGCAGCGGGCAGCACCTCACTGCTGTGAACTGTCTCACTGAGCACAGCCCTGCTCGCCACATCCCTCCCTTCCCAGGACGCAGACACGGATGCCTTAAGGCCAGTTCAGCAACTTTTTAAATGCACATTTAACTACAACCACACAGAGAGCCCTGAGCTAATCAATACAGACGAACTGGGCTAATACAGCACAAGAAAGGGCATGCACTGAAAGCACCACAGTTACTCCTCATTACTGAATATCTCATTCTGACACATTTCGTGTTATTTTAACATTTCCACCAATTTTAGGAGCTTTGTTTGCAGACACTATTCTTCCTAGCAGTTCACTGGGGCATCCATGGGGTTAGAAATCCATAAATAAATTTTTTAAAAAATTAAAAAAACAAAGTAGTATCTGGCAGTAAGTTTCTTTCTGAGCCCTGCAGACTGAGTCCAGGAGTCCTTATCCAGCTGCTGAACTTAATGACTTTCTGCTGGCCCTTAAAGGAAAAGTCATGCAACACAATGCCAGGCGCTGCTAATCTGAACCTTTAACTCCCCCCAGAGCCAGAAGGAAACTCCCAAGTGCTCTGCTACCTTTACTCCAGCTGGCTGCATGATTAAAGGGCCGAGGATGCTGTGAGCACCAGCGGGGCACGGATCCGTGCACAGCCCGCTCCCTCCAGGGCACGGACCCGGGCACAGCCCGCTCCCTTCAGGGGCACGGATCCGGGCACAGCCCGCTCCCTCCAGGGGCACGGACCCGGGCACAGCCCGCTCCTCCAGGGGCACGGACCCGGGCACAGCCCGCTCCCTCCAGGGGCACGGACCCGGGCACAGCCCGCTCCCTCCAGGGGCACGGATCCGAGCGGGGCCGCTCCCGCCGCGGCTCTCCTTCCCTGCAGCAGCAATGACCGAGCCGCTCCTGCGGGCGGGGAGCGCCGGGAGCGGCACTGCGGGCAGCGCTGCCGGCGGTACCGGCGGCACCCGGGGAACCCGGCGATACCCGGCGGTACCAGCGGTACCCAGCGATACCCGGCGGCACCCGGCAGTACCGGCGATACACAGTGATACCCAGCGATACCCGCGGTACCAGCGATAACCAGCGGTACCAGTGATACCCACTGATACCCAGCGATACCCAGCGGCAGCCGGCAGTATCAGTGATCCCCAGCGGTACCAGCGATACCTGCGGTACCCAGCGATACCCGGCGATACCCAGTGATACCCGGCGGTACCAGCGGTACCCGCGGTACCCAGTGATACCCGGCGGTACCCAGTGATACCCGGCGGTACCAGCGGTACCCGCGGTACCCAGCGGCACCCGCGGTCCCGGCGCCCGGCCGCTGCCGCACGGAGGATGCCGCTGCGCCCGAGCCCGGCCGCTGCGGGCCGTGCCGCGGCTGCCGCGCCTCCCCCGGGCCGCAGCGGGGCCCCGCTGTCCCTTGCGCCGCAGCACGGCGGGCCCGGAGCCTTACCGCATCCCGGCCGGGCCGCCCGCCCCGCCGCGGGCCCGCCTCCGCCATGCCGGGGATGCGGGACGGGGATGCGGGACGGGGATGCGGGACGGGGATGCGGGGATGCTCGGCTCGCCCCGCTGCCCGGCGCCGGCACGCAGCGGTTCCGTTCGCTTCGGTTCGGTTCGGGCAGGCAGCAGCCCTGCCGGCTCCCGGCTGGCAGCCCCGCTCTCCTCCCCAGCGCCGGCTTTGCTTTTAAGGTGGAATGCCAAAAATCAGCCTGCAGACGCTCTTTGCTGCGAGGATTGGGCTCGCAGCTCGGAGCTCTCACCCTTCCTCTCCCCCCCGCCGCTCTCTCCAAGGTGCCTTTCCGAGCTGCCCTGGGCTCTGGGGTGAACCAAGCAAAGATGCTCCGGCCAAAACCCGAGGCTTGCCCGGCATCACTTCCCACAGCACTGCTAGCCCGGCTTGCCCAGGCAATTGCAGCCATACACAAAGAGTTAAAACAAAAATCTGTACAGTGTGATAGAGAAATTTTCAAGATCAGATGCACAACCGCAGAGCTGCAATTGCATATACATATGCTGGAAAAATAGGACACAGTCTGTGCTTCAAATTCAGCTTCATGGCACTCCTTTACTCCAAAATTGTACAAAGATCAGAAAAAGATTTTTTTAATTGCATCAGGGTTTATGATGCGTGACTGGGAAAAAAAAATCAAGATTTAAATTTTTGTCCTTACACCTCCTGGACATTGAGACAGCCATTTAGGACCTGACTCTGTTTTTAAGACCATATTCCCAAGTCTTAAGACTCAGTGGACACAGGTTTCCTGCATCCCTCTCTGCACAGAGCACCTCCCCTTCTGTGCATGGGCAGCCCTGATACTGCAGGCAAAGTCACCTCCACTCATGGACACATGGCACAAACAGGGTGTATGCTCAAATAATTAAATTTCCTTATTAAACACAAAATGAATGACACTTTTGTAGAAGCTACAAATTAGGACAGGATTTTTTCCCATTTGACACTTCCAGACTATGCAAAGCAAGTACTTCATCCTTAAAGGATGCTCTTGGTATGAGCACCTGTTCAAACGCTGGCAGCAGAACTGAATTTTGATGACCCCTTTAAAGAGCTACTTTCTAAATGCTGCTTCTTCCCTAGTGGTGTGGTAACCACCACACCTGCAAGTTCAGTTCCTAACATTCATAAAAATCAGAACCAGAATTTCTCTCAGTGGGATCTCACTCCCACTGCAAGAAGGGAACCCTCTCTGCCTCCTAAGGGATGCTCCCAGGTATTGTTAACTGCCAGCAAAGCCAGGATTGTTAACACCAAGCTCAGCTGTAGCAGCATTAACCATTTCAAATACCACAAATCTAACTTTATCAGAGCCAGGCAAGCATTTTCTGTCTCAGTACATCCCCTCCACCCTTTCTCAGCTGGACCAACGTCTTTGACCACTCAATGACTGAGCAGAAACAAGCACAACAATAACACACCCAGAACACTGCCACTGACCCACACGGCACGGTGTGGCTGGGAAAGGATTTCTCTGCTGGCTCCTACCTCCCCCTGCACCCATAAATGTGACTTTTCCAAGCTGCAGGCTCTGCTGTGAGTCCAAGCTCTGGTTCCAAGACACAGTGCAAGGCAGAATTGTCCAAGCTCTGGTTCCAAGACACAGTGCAAGGCAGAATTGTCCAAGCTCTGGTTCCAAGACACAGTGCAAGGCAGAACTTCACAACCCCCCCTGTGAGCTGTGCATGTGTGTACGAGGCCATTTAAAACACATTAATGCATCCATACACTTTTAAATAGATTTTTCCATCCATGCCCACACACAAATCCTTGTGAAGCCTGTTTGAAGAACCTAAAACTTTCAGTCACCAACAATTAGGTAAAATAAACTAATAGCCAGTGTCAAGAAAGAACAAATATGGAGCAAAATTTTCTACCCATCAAAAGCAGAGAAGATGGCACACAACACATTTGAACCAGCGCAAAGGAGCATAAAACCCAGGAAATGGATCAAGCAAGCAAATTAACACACAAACAGCTCATTTACATACTCAAATTAATTACAGGGCCATAAAACAAACTGCCTAGAGAGGAAGCAGGAGCATCACTGCTCTGGTTCCCAGTGTTTTCTGAAGGGGATACACAAAGGCAGGCTGGCTTAGTGCACTAAAAGCAATCCACATTAAAGAGGACTTACTGCTATTTTTTGGAGAGTCGTTTTGACTGATGTCCATGTGTCCAGTCTTCTGTCCAGGATTAGGATAAATTTAGTGTCAGACTCATGCTGACTGCAAGATAAGAAAATACCAATAACCAGATAACGTTCCAAGAAAAGTGACTCTGTTCCCAAAAAAACCCAAATCCAAGAACTGGGAATGCAAACCACATTTTAAGATTTCTGCAGTTCCTGAAATTCCCTTTGAAAAAAAATTTTCCTGAGCACCCAAACTCTTTCCAGTGATGCTTAGCAACAGGACAAGGGGCAGGAGGCACAAACTGAACCACAGGGAATTCCATCTGAATGCGAGGAAAAATGTCTTTCTCCTGAGGGTGACAGCCCTGGGACACGCTGCAGAGAGAGACTGTGAAATCTCCTTCTCTGGATATTTTAAACACCCACCTGGGGCTTTTCATCTCTCCAGATATTCCAGCACAACCTGCTGCAGGTGAAGCTGCTCTGGCTGGGGGGTTGGATCACCTTTAAGATCCCTTCCCACCCAGGCCACTCTCTGTGATCCCCACAGCTCCCCTCCCAGCCCAAGCTCGCCGTGGCTCTGATTGTGCCAGCCCAGGGCTCAGCATCACCTGTGCCTGTGTGCAGGGGGGTGACAGCACATTGCTGGAGCCCAGACTGCTCCTGAAACCCAAACTGGCCTGGAGAAGGAGCCTGCAGAGGAGCTGTGCCCCTGCAGAGGAGCTGCAGAGGAGCTGTGCCTCTGCAGAGGAGCTGTGCCCTGGCCAGCAGGCTCCCCAGCTGATGCCCCAGGACCCCCCTGCCTTCACTGCCCAGCTCAGCTTAGAGCAGCCAAGCTGGGACTCCTGGCTGCTTTGGGCAGCAGACAGCACAGGGGACACCAACAGGGCAGGAGACAGCAGAGGTGGCACCAAGGCAAGAGACAGCAGAGGGGACACCAACAGGGCAGGAGACAGCAGAGGGGACACCAAGGGAGGAGACAGCAGAGGTGGCACCAACAGGGCAGGAGATAGCAGAGGGGACACCAAGGCCAAGCTGGACAGGGCAGGGCAGGGCAGTGCCAGCTGGCAGAGGGGATGGGGAGCTCTGGTGCCTCCCCCAGCCCGCCCTGCCAGGGAGGCAGCTGCTGCTCCAAGGTGTTTCCCAGCACACCCCAGCTGACTCAGCAAGCACAGGCTCCTGCCGTCCCTTTTAACACCCAAAGCCTTTGAGGTGCTTTGAAATGCCCAGGCAGCCAGCCGTACCAGGGCTGCCCTGTCTGTAATTGAAATACTCCTGCCAGGCTGGAGGGGAGCAGCACTGGCTGCAGCAGCTGAGCCACAGCCAGCCTGGAACCACCTCCTCTCCAGCAGTGTATTTACAGGAGTCTCAGGTCATGCTGCAGTATTTATTCTGTGGATGCTGACACAGGATAGCCATGGCCACACACCCTTCCTGGTGCTGGGAGAGGCTCCCAGGCCACGTGCTGGCTCCCCAGAGGGCTCAGGTGTCTGCCCTGGGCACAGCCCTGTGCCAGCCCTCCTGCCACATCATCTCTGCTGATTCCTGTGTTTGGCAAGGCAAACACACGGTGGATTACTCTGGAGTATCTCACAAGGCAGACAATAGTTGGCAACTCACTACAGAAAAGAAAAAAAAGCCACTTGAAGCCAATGCAGGAGCTTTCATTCAGTGCACATCTTGCTGCTGTGGTCTGTGGCAGCTACAGCTCTGACAAACACATTTAAGAGGAATTAGCAGTGGTGCTCAGAGGGATGAGGACCACAATTCCCTCTGACTCCTAACAACAGCTGGCTGAAGGTGTGGAGAGGCACCCAGCTCCCAAGCTACCCTGTGACACATCCTATGGATCTGCAGCTTCACACCCAAAGTGCAAAGGCTTCCCTTGAATTTATTCAGTGACTTTGAAGTGTAGAAGAAAGGAGCAGGGAAAATGAACATCAGATTTTACATATGGGACATACACAGAGCACATGTAATAGAGTCTGAGGCTGTGAGCATGGTGAGTCTGACTTTTCAGCCAAAACCTTTATTTGCTTAGAATGGTTTAGGCAATGTGAGACAACTCTGCAGGGTTCTGTTAGCTCTGTTCACCCCCACCATAAGCTAAGTGACCCAGGTGGGTGGGAGCAGGCCAAAGGATCCTTTGGTTTGAGGCAAAAATAAAACCCTTTGGTTTCTCAGCACACTCTAAAATTTTAAAAGGTATGTCTCTGAGCTACAAGAAACAATTCCCAACTCCCCTAGTGTTTCCCAAGGGCCTGCAATTGAAAAAAAAATAAACTGTGTTTACACAGAACTGCTGTAATCATAATAAAACCTGCAGACAACCCCCAGAACCCAAGCAATCCAGAAAAGGCAGCCAGCCTGTAGTGCAGTGCCAGTTAGGAAAAGCTGAAGGCATTAACTCAGGCCAAGGTTATGCTCAGAGAGCAGCCCCTGAGCATGCTAATGTGCTCTCATTAGTTCCCTTACAGAAAAAAGAGGAAACTTCCAGCAGTCTGACAGCCTTGACACCTACAGGGAGAAGTTTGTCATTTATTCTAAGCCAGTGCAGAAAGCCTGTGACTATTTGCAACCAGCCTTGCAAGTTTATCAGATTTCCAGGCCCGTGATGTACCTCTTAGAGTGACAATAAAAATAAATCAATGCTTTCTACCAAGGCTCTGAGGGCTCTGTTTGCATCCAGCAGGAAGATGGAGACAGATAACCAGGGCAAGGACTGCTCCTCTCTGGGTGTTTCTTGCCACTTTTTGATGCACCAGACTAAAAATAAAGACCTGGGATATTTTGCAGGACTTGAAATTGGAGCCTGGAGTCTGCAGCTGTGAGACTGAGCACAGCACTGAGAGACTCCTTGCCCCTGGTGGGATCAGAGCATGCCACCACGACCTGCCCAACACTGAAATCCAGAGATATTTATAGCCACCAGCACCCTCCAGTGTGCCACTACTCTGTGTCACAGTTCTGAGCCACTCTGCACCTCACCTCCCAGCCTACAGCAAACAGGCAAAGCCTGTGTAAACACCAACAAGCTGGAGAGCCAAAGGAAGAACAGGCCAGGACAGAACAGGATGTGATATTCCAGCAGGAAGGGACCCCCAGTGATGATCTGTCCAATGTCTGTCCAACAGCTGGGAGATGTTGCTAAGGGCATTGTCCAAATGCCCCAGGAGCTGACAGCCTGGGGAATCAATGACATCTCTAGGGAAAGTGTTCTGGTTTTCCAGCCCCTCAGTCAATAAATGCTTCCTAGTGTCTGTTCTAAACTGCCCCGACAGCTCTGAGCCATTCCCACACGCCCAGTCCCTGGCAGCCCGGGGGCAGAGCTCAGCACCCTGCTCTGCACATGGCCCCCTCAGGAGGCTCAGAGGGCAGGGGGATCCCCCTCAGCCTCCCTCTCTCCACACAGGACAAGCCCGGAGGCCTCAGCTGCTCCTCAGCACATTCCTTCAGCCCTCTCACCAGACTCGCTCCCTCCGGACAACTCAAGGACTCCACAGGCTTTATAAAAGTGGCACTAGAACTGCACACAGTACTGAAGGTAATACCACACCAAGGCTACACACAGAGGGATTTTTTCAGTTTTCAAGTTTTACTTTAATAGAATTAAGTCAGTTTTTTGTAACTGCAATCTCACAGATATCATAACTGACTTCAATTGATTTTTTTAAGCTTCTACTGGAATTCTGGCTCAACTAGGAAGAGATCAATTCTTTCAGGCTAGAGAAAAGATTTGTATTTGCTGTAAAGACCACACTGTCACAGCCCTCAACCCAAGCCTGGATGAAGTGCTGCTTTCTCACTCCTTAGGTCTCTTTTCTGCAACACAGGCTCTGTCACTTCCCTGCTTCAGCAGCCCACTGCAGGTGCTGCTCAGCACAGCAGCCTGAAGGCAGGCAGGCAGCATTTTGAGCTGGATGTGCACAGAATAGAAAGTGGGCACCTCTTACTTATGTTCCCTTCCAGCTCATCCACACAACTGCTTCCTGCAGCTGCCTCCTGCCTGCAGCAGTTCCAGGAATATCAGAAGTTCCCTTGCCTACAGACTCACCTTCCTGCTGGCTCTGCCAGGAATGCACTCGCCCTGAGGACTCAGGAGCAGCTCTCAGAATCCATCTCCTTTTCTAACAATTCTTTCCAGGAGAACAGTGCCTCCTGAAATCCAGCTTTCCAAAACACTACAAACCATTCAAGTTGCCCAAATGCCACAAACCTGACACCCACGAGGTTTGCTCAGGCTAGCACAGGCAGGGCACCAGGCAGCTCCTTTGCACGGGGTGTGTGGTTTTGATCTGCCCCTGCACAGCCACAGCTGAGCAGGTGTTGGTGCACCCACACCTAACCCTCATATCTGAGGAAATAAAATACCTCTGGCAGGGAAATATTTCCCTCTTCTAGGGACTTTCTGGCCAAAGTCTGAGCTCTAACCCCACGATGTGATGCTGCTGAGGGATGTGTACACTGGGGCACCAGAGCTGGCACAGACCTGCCACCCTCACCCAGTGATGCTGTCCCTGCCACCCTCACCCAGGTGATGCTGTGCCTCCCACCCTCACCCAGTGATGCTGTGCCTGCCACGCTCACCCAGGTGATGCTGTGCCTGCCACCCTCACCCAGTGATGCTGTCCCTGCCACCCTCACCCAGGTGATGCTGTGCCTGCCACCCTCACCCAGTGATGCTGTGCCTGCCATGCTCACCCAGGTGATGCTGTGCCTGCCACCCTCAACCAGTGATGCTGTGCCTGCCACCCTCACCCAGTGATGCCGTCCCTGCCACCCTCACCCAGGTGATGCTGTCCCTGCCACCCTCACCCAGTGATGCTGTCCCTGTCACCCTCACCCAGTGATGCTGTGCCTGCCACCCTCACCCAGTGATGCTGTCCCTGTCACCCTCACCCAGTGATGCCGTCCCTGCCACGCTCACCCAGGTGATGCTGTGCCTGCCACCCTCAACCAGTGATGCTGTGCCTGCTGAGCCTTCCAGCTCCAAAGTGTGAGGGAGCAACGTTCCTGAGGTGGTCAGACACTGGGGCAGGCTGTTATGGCGGCAGCAGGAGCAGAGCAGGATGATTAAAGTGGTTTTACTAAAGACATGCTGAACGTGTTTGAATCACCAGCAAGCTCGCAGCTCTCATTAGTCTCTTGATTGAGTCTGACCATTACAGGGCCAGCAGGACTGCTCATCATGCTAATGCCAGGCTGTGTACAGCCAGAAGCCTTGGAGAAACCAGGCAGAGTCCTGCTCCTGCTGGGCCAGTGCTCTGTGGGCCAGGAGCCCTCGAAACCTCAGAGTCCATCAAAACGAGGACAGAGGAACCAGAGGCTCCTGCTTGGTTTTTTTTTTTTTTTGAACAGAGGTGCCTAAACACTGCACACTTCTTGCAAAGCTGCTGCTAATGGAAAGCTCCCACCCAGCTGCTGTCAGCCTGCTCTCCCTGCAGCAAGAAATTTGCCAAAACAGGCATTATTCAAGAAAATTAAGGATTCCAGGTAACTGAGTCACCAGGCTCAGCAGCGAGAATCAGGAGGGCCATTAATCTAAGAACACAGCCCTGCGTGAGGCACAGGCAGACTGTCAGCAGCTTAACCCTGACACACAGGCAGGTAATGGGAGCTGCTGCTCTCTGCTGAGCCGTCAGCTGCCACGGGGACCCCAAAGGCTTTGTTCTGTAATTAGGCTCTTCCCCTGGTTTCATTTCTCTTTTTCCACAGTAATGACTCTCTATTTGTACACGTCAAAATATTATTTTGCAGTGGCATGGCACACTGAAGCAAGCATGGAAACTGCTCACCTTGCAGTGGCAGGGTATATTTAAGTGACACCTGCCAAAGCTTGAGGAAAGCTTGTTGTTAATTAGAAACCTAACCAACTAAATGTGTGACACACCCCAGCGGCCAGGCCACAGGGATGATGCCCACTCCCCCCTCTGCAGCTCCTGGCACATCAAACACCTCACCTGCACACTGCAGGGGCTTGCACCCCTGCTGTCCTCTGAGAGCTGAAGGAGCCCCTCACCCCCACCCATGGCTGGGCCCTGCAGACCCCTGCCCAAGCCAGGCAGGACCCCCCTCTGCCCACCCCAGACAAGGGCTGACTGTTATTATGATATTTTAATGAAAATCCTTTGTTAGGATTTTCTTTTTTTGAGAAGTTCACTAGTTTTAAAAAAGAAATGTAAATAATAATTATTTGTTGTTGTAAAATGCAACAGAGATATTGTTGATTAGTTTATGTTAAGTATTTTTACTTAATAATTAATTAAGAATGCAGTTGGCTCAGATTTTCTAGTCAGTTGTGAGTTTTTGTTACCATTCCATTCTATTCTTGTCCAACCTTCTGATGATTCCTTTCTCTCTATTATTTAGTATAGTTTTAATTTAACATTTTCAATATAATATATATAATAATATAATTCTCAACCTTCTGAGAAATGGAGTCGAGATTCTCATCTCTTCCCTCGTCCTAACTGCCCTGCAAAAGCCACAGCTGACAGGGAGCCTCCTACCTGGGGACAGACGTCAGGTAGGTCAGGACTTTGGCCACGCTCTCCTCGGGCACCTGGTTGAAGCCAGCGTTGTCAGGGAGGGTGATGATCCACGCCTTGTCCTTGCCCCTTCCACCTGCAAACACACAGGGATGCTGCTGCTGAGGAGGGCACGGCAGAGCCAGGGGCACCAGGCAGCTCACAGCACCCTGAGGGGGTTCACACCCCCAGAAGGGCCAGACAAAGCCAGCTCTGCCCCTGGGGCCACGCACAACACCAAGGGCAGGTGCTGGGCACAAATGCACGGAGTACCAGCATTTCCCTCATGGACTGAGTGCGCGTCACACGGGCCAGCTGAGGGAATCAGAAATACAGGGGCAAGCAAACACACTGGTCTGGAACCTAGAGAAACACATTTGACAGCAAAGGGCTTGTTCATGCAGAGGGCTGGGAGCCCAGAATGCTTCACAGTGTGGCACGGGACAGAAAGCCAACCTGCTCTTCAGACTGCCTCCGTGCTTTACTGACAGATTGCACTGGATACTGCCTGGTGGGCAACAGCCTGTGGGAATACCACTGACAAACGGCAAAGGACTTTGTCTGGAGTGTTTAATTACCACAGGGGGAGAGAGAGAGACCCTGGAGATGTTCTCATACTCACCAGACAGAAAAGCAAACTCCTTCATCAGATCATCACTGATGTCCTTTGCACAGATGGGTACTGCAGTTTCTGGGGAAAGGGAAAAGCAGCAATCAAAGTAAAGCACAAATCCAAAGCAAACACATTAATCATGGAGTTAATCCAAAGGTGGAACCTGAACTTCCCTAAACCATACATGAGATTGGGTAATAAAGGATATTTGGATCTTAGAGATGTTATTTCTGATGTTCCTGATGACTCAAACAGGGTGAAAGCCACAAGTCAGCAGCAAAGGTATTCCACGGGAATGCACCGAGGGGCACTGCCCCTGAGCTGGAGTGCCCTCCCTCAGCGGGCCATACCCACTGGAAATGTTTCCTTTCAGGTTAGCCATCCCACTCCTGTTTTACAGAGTGTCCCAGTGCTTCCCCTGGCAGGGCAGTGGGGTTTCTGCTGGAGCTGCAGCATCCAGGCTGCTGCCCTGGGAGCGAGGCTGGGCTTTCACACCGTGACAGTCCCTAATTCTGAACAAACAAGCTTCTGAAATCATGCCTTCACCTGGCACGGGGCCACAGACATTGGAGAGGCTGTTGTTCTTATGCTCAGTTATTAGATTTCTTCCTAATTAAATCATGGCAGAGGCTGTTTCAATGCCACATTTAGCACCACGATCATTTCAGAGGCAATGAAGCACATCAGAACACACACACACAACTTTACCTTCTCCTGGGAGAAGGAAACAAAGACCACACTGACTAAACACAAGAGGAGCTTAAAGCTGGCAGACATTTTTCTGGATTATCTATAAATGGAACGACAGCTAAAAATCAAACATCCTTGTTCCTGCAAATAAATATTTTGAAGCACATTGATACAGATTAAAGTCCTTGGGCTTTCTGATAATCAAATTTTAAACACTGATTATTTCACAGAGTTGGTCCTGGGGAATAATCTTCTGGCTGTTTTAAATCAGACAGGCTGCATACTTCAGCACACTCCAGCATAATCAATATTTATTCTATTTCTCTTTTTTTCAATGTCTTTCTGGTCTCTTCTGCTTTATCTGCAGATTTTTCAGGCCTGTGGTGGCTGCAGGGTGCTGCAGCACAGCAGCCCAGGTGTGTGGGGGGTACTCTGCCTGCCACAGCCCCCGGGCATGGGTTGCTCTCGGCCCTTCCAGGCACACACACACTGCTGCTTTCCCTCCCGCAGATAAAAATGGGGTTTTGTTTGCTGAGGATGGAGCCCCAGTCCCACTGGCATCCACAGAAACATTCCTGATTTTAACAGGCCCTGGAATTGGTCTTGGTGAGAAAGAAGTTTGTCTTGCAGAGATATTTCAAATATTTGTCTCTCATTCAACCTCTTCACCCAGCTTGAGGACAAGCAGCAGTGAGAGATTTCTTCTCTATTTGTTGACTCCTTTTTCCACCAGGTCAGTGGTTTCATACTGATAAAATTCACACTTAACAACTTGATGAGCTGCAACGCATGAACTAGATGACACCAAACACGTGTGTCATTGAAAATATGAGACAAAAGCCCGTGCTGTGCACATGTGTTTGTCACAAATCAGCGGGGGGCTGCCCTGTCCCCAGGCAGGGTAAGCCCAGCCCCAAAGCTCACCCAGCCCAGCCCCGGCTCCCCCAGATGCAGGCCTGGCCACGTGAGGAGCACCCCGTGCCCCAGAGCTCAGCAGCAGGCACAGCCCCAGGCTGGCAGGACGTGGATTTTGGCTGGCTTCTGCACTGAGACCACAGGGATGTGCCAGCTCGTTGAGGCTGAGCAGGAAACAGGCTGCAGAAAGGAAGCCAACCTTTCAAAAAAAAACATCACCACATTTAAAAGCTTCACAAGGCATCGTGTCACTGAGAGCCAGCTAACAAGGTGCAGGGAGGCAGGGGCAGTCTGTGCCCGTGCTTGGGACAGTCCAGCAGGGCAGAGGAGCAGGATGCTGCCCCTTGGCAAGGCAGGGCACAACAACAGCCTGATTGTGGCTGATTAGAGCTGCTCCTCGGCAGCTCATCCCTGGCACTCACTGTGTGCTGGGCACTGAACTCGGCCTCCTGGGCAAACACGAGGAAAAATCCAGTGCTGGCACCGGAGCCACAGCGTGCTGCTGTGCCTGAGGGACTCAGCTGGGTGCTGCAAGGAATCCTGAACCTTTGTCCTCTAACATTAATCTCTCAGAAAGGGCAGAGAAAGGCAGGGAGGCACCAAAGGCAGCAGCCGCTCAAACAAGGCTTCAGTTGATGTTCTGTGGCAAACTGGGGATTTTTCATTTAAGGCCACTCTTGGGACAGCACAGAAAACACCCCAGGGCACCCTCCATGAGCAGCACAGCCAGCCTGCACCTCCCTGGCACAGGGGGCAGGAAGTCAGGGCTTCAGGAAAGTCCACTCATTTCTTTCCAAGGCAAAAGGAGGCTTTGTGATCACCAGCTGTTACAAAACCAAGCCTGAAAACCCCACACAGCATCTCAGAGCACTGCCCACACTGCTGTCCCCACAGCTGGCACCACCTCCAGTTTTAGAGTCTTGCTAAAAACCAGCAGCATCTGGGTGGTAAATTGTCATAAGGGTGTAGTGTCACTTTTACACAGCTCTAAAATGGGCATTCACAAAGTGCTGCTGCAGTTATTACACTCAGAGGCTGCTCTGCAGGGGGAGATTGTTGCCATGGCACAGAGTTTTGGAGGCTGCATCAAGCCAAGCAGGGAAAAGACAAAGGGGGAAGTCAGGGCTCTCCACCCCTGAGGAAACCAGCGTGGCTCAGCACGGAGCCCTGCTGAAGCTGTCCTGCCCCCAAGCCCTGGTTTGCAGTGTGCAGGAGATTTCCCAGCCCTCCAGAGGGATGCACCTGGACCCTGCACAGGCTGGGGGGCGAGAACGATGCTCAGGGCAGTGCCCACCCTCTGGAGGAGACCCAGGCAGGGAGGGGCTGCCAGGCAGGTGTGCAGTGACACCCAGAGAGGGGACAGCTCCTGTCCCAGATCCCTCTTCTAACACCCAAACAAACCCTCAAGTGCTCTGCTCGTAGCAACTCTTGTTTTCTTTCCTTTTCCAAATTTGAGAGGCCCGCAGCACCGCGGGCAGCAGTGTGTAACAGGTGTGTAACACACCTGCCAGGCTGCCCCACCCTGACCACACTGTCTGCTGCTGGGAAATCCTTCTGGAGACAGCTCTGCTGTCAGTGAACAACAGCAGCCTTTCATCTGTGTGCTCCAGGAAACAAAACTGGAGTAAATCAAGTGAAAGGTGTAAAAGATCACATTGGGCTCCTCCAGGATCTGCCTCTCTCAGCTGCTCGTCCCTCCAGACACCCAGCAAAGCAGCATTTATTTGTACCAGGGAACCTCCAAATCAGCTGTAACCTGTCTCCTGTAACCTGGAGACCTTCTGGGCTAGCTGGGGTAAGCAGCCAGCGTCTGTCTTGGGCTGTGCCAGCTGTGCCAGCAGGTCCCTGGGGGTGACACCAGCTGCAGCACACACCACACACACTGCAGTGTTTGCAGGGTGCTCAGGGACCTTCCATCAGCTGGGCTTCTCCCACTGCACAGGCACCAGGGTCTGTGCAAGCTCCCCAGGCCCATGGAGCACAAACGGGGAGCGTGCAAGGATGGAGGCACTCCCACCTTTGCTTTGTGCAGGAATGGGAACCAAACCCCCCTGGAGCAGAGTGCCCCAGCCATGCACCCAGCAGAGAGGGGAGAGCAGCCCTCACAGCTTCTCCTGCTGCAAAATCCAACATTCATCGGGGCAGAGAACAGAAACACAGCCCTGTGTGTGAGGAGGGAAAGCAGCAGCACTGCAGTGTCCCCAGCCCAGCCCTGACTGCCATGCCTGCTGCACACACCCCAGAGTGGCGACCCTGCAGCCCAGCCCTCCCTCTCCACACACCATGCCCAGAAAGGAGCACAGAGGGGGTTAATGAGGAATCAAATACTCCCTGACAGGGCCTGCAAACTGCCCTGCTGTGCCATGGAGCACACAGAGCCTGTGCCCAGCGCCAAGAGCCTGCTCCTGGCTGCAGGGAGCAGGGCAGGGGGACGGAGCCCCAGGCAGCTGCCCCACACTGCTTCAGGCACTGCTCCCGGACTCTGTCCCACCCAGAATCACAGAATCACAGAATTTCTAGGTTGGAAGAGACCTTTAAGATCATCGAGTCCAACCCATGTTCTAACACCTCAACTAGATCATGGCACCCAGTGCCACATCCAGTCTGTTTTTAAACACATCCAGGGATGGTGACTCCACCACCTCCCTGGGCAGATGATTCCAGTATTTGACCACTCTTTCTGTGAAAAAATTCCTCCTTAAAAGCACCCATGTGCTTCCCTGCCCGGCCTGCACCTGGAGCAGGGCCTGCTCCCCCTGAGCAGCCCGGCGGTGAGCCGCTGCCCAGGAACAGCACACGCGGCTGGGCACGGCACAGCAGCTGCCCACACGGCACGGCAGCTGCCCACACGGCACGGCAGTTGCACACACGGCATGGCAGCTGCCCACATGGCACGGCAGCTGCCCACACGGCACGGCACGACAGCTGCCCACACGGCACAGCAGCTGTCCACACGGCACGACAGCTGCCCACATGGCACGGCACCTGCCCACACAGCACGGCCGCTGCCCACACGGCACGGCAGCTGCCCACACGGCACAGCAGCTGCCCACATGGCACGACAGCTGCCCACATGGCACCTGCCCACACAGCACAGCAGCTGCCCACACGGCACGGCACAGCAGCTGCCCACACGGCACGGCAGCTGCACACACGGCACGGCAGCTGCCCACACGGCACAGCAGCTGCCCACACGGCACGGCATGGCAGCTGCCCACATGGCACGGCATGGCAGCTGCCCACACGGCACAGCAGCGGCCCACACGGCACGGCAGCTGCCCACACGGCACGGCAGCGGCCCACAGGGCACACCAGCTGCTTACACCACATGGCAGCTGCCCACACATACGGCAGCTGCCCACACGGCACCTGCCCACACGGCACGGCACCTGCCCACACGGCACGGCAGCGCTGGCCACACGGCACGGCAGTGGCCCACACGGCACGGCACAGCAGCTGCCCACACGGCAGGCCCAGGAGGGGCTGGCAGCACACAGGCGGCACGAGGCTGCTGGAGACGCCCCACGGCACGTGTGGCACACGCCAGCTCAGCGTGCTCCTCAACAGGGCCTGCTCTGCTCAGAAGGTGACTTACGGGGCACAGAACAGACTGCCAAGGTCCTGGGGCTGCTTCCTGCACAGGAGAGTAAGCTCTGGCAGCCAGGAGCAAATCCTGTCCCCAGCGGCTTCAGGTGCCCATGTGGGACAGAGCAGGCCCCAGTGCCAGCAGGATTTGGTGCTGCAAAGGGTCAGGGTTAGGGTCAGGGTTAGGGTTAGGGTTAAGGTCAGGGTTAGGGTTAGGGTTTGGGTTAGGGTCAGGGTTAGGCTAACCCACCTAGGACAAAGCAGGCACCAGTGCCAGCAGGATTTGGTGCTGCAAAGGGCCCTGAGCACGCTGATGCCAAGGGCAGGAAGGACCCTGCAGCCCCCAGCCAGGCTGCTGCAGGTGCCCGTGGCTGGTGAGACTGGCACCAAGGGCAGTGCTGAACCCTGCTGAACCAGCTGCTGCAGGTGCTGGACTAACCTGGACACCTGGGAGAACCATGGAATTCCAGCTGGTATGGGCATTCTCCGTGCCAAGCGAGTGACACAAAAGACACATTTAAATATTTATGGCAGAAAGGTTCATCACTGTGACTGCTGCAAGTGCCTTTGTCCCACAGCCCACAGGGACAGCTCTCACCTCTCTGTGGCCAGGGAGCACCTGCACACCCCGAGCCCTGGCTCAGCCTGCAGGCACCTGCTGCCTGTCCACAGCCACTCAAAACCAGCTTTCATCTCGAGGAAAAGGTCAGCAATTAGGTTTATAAATGGCTGTTTTTCTGGGAGATCTCATGCGTTGGTCCTGGGGAAGATGGCCCCTGCAAGGCCTGAAGTCCTGCACATGGCAGCAAAGTCCCACCAGCATTAGTCCATGCCTAGCAGTGATGGCCTGGTCACCTCACCAGGTTCAAGGACTCCCTAAATTATCTTTTCTCAGATTGGGGGAGATTTTTAAGGAATGGCTCACTCTATTTTCAAGCTCCTTGCTTTCCTTGTCCCCAAGCTCCTGCTCCAACACAGCGTAGGAAGCAGCAGCAGATGGTTCTCTCTTCTGACCCAGGGCTGTGCTTCTCCTGTGAGGATCAGTGCTCAGTGCAGACACATCCCCACCACCAAACCTGGGGGTGTGCTCACTGACAAACCACACTGCAAAAAAAGGAAAGCTCCTGAAAAACCAGAATGACCTTTTCGAAAGGCTTAGATTTAGACACCGTGAGGATAAGAGGAAAAAGGCAAAAAAAAAGGTGCTGTGAAAGGAAAAGAAGACAAGAAATAGAAAACGTTAACTCAGTGCAATTCAGGTTTGAGGACCATCACCCAGGCAGTGTGGCTGACCCACGGAGGAGTGTCCCCATGGGGACAATCCCCACCTTCCAGCAGGAGCCAGCCCCGTGCTCAAACAGGGGTGGAACCACCACACCCAGCTGAGCACTGAGCCACGGCTCTGGCTCCACAGCCGGGCTGCCAGCCCCGGGGCAGCATCCCAGCGCCAGGCATAGCTCCAGCAGCACCATCCCAGTGCCAGCATCCCTCCAGCAGCACCATCCCAGCGCCAGGCATAGCTCCAGCAGCACCATCCCAGTGCCAGCATCCCTCCAGCAGCACCATCCCAGTGCCAGGCATGCCTCCAGCAGCACCATCCCAGTGCCAGGCATGCCTCCAGCAGCACCATCCCAGTGCCAGGCATCCCTCCAGCAGCACCATCCCAGTGCCAGGCATGGCTCCAGCAGCACCATCCCAGTGCCAGGCATGGCTCCAGCAGCTGCATCCCAGTGCCAGGCATGGCTCCAGCAGCACCATCCCAGTGCCAGGCATGCCTCCAGCAGCACCATCCCAGTGCCAGGCATGCCTCCAGCAGCACCATCCCAGTGCCAGGCATGCCTCCAGCAGCTGCATCCCAGTGCCAGCATCCCTCCAGCAGCACCATCCCAGTGCCAGGCATAGCTCCAGCAGCTGCATCCCAGTGCCAGGCATGCCTCCAGCAGCACCATCCCAGTGCGAGGGATGGCTCCAGCAGCTGCAGGGGACAGCCGGAGCAGCCAGGGCACCATCCCAGTGCCAGCATCCCTCCAGCAGCTGCAGGGGACAGCAGGAGCAGCCAGGGCAGTGGGGTGGCACAGCTGCAGCCACTGCGGGCACACCAAGCCAGCACTGCCTTGTTCCTGCTGAGCAGCCACTGCTGCCAGCAGCACAAGGAGCAGCCACCAAGGAGCCCAGACAAGGTGCAGGCAGATAAAGATCCTACAGCCATGGAAACCCATCCTTCACCACAGCTCTGGGAGCTGCAGGGAGCAGAGGGTCTGCAGGAGCCGTGGCTGAGCCACGCTGCCAGTGAGGAGGAGGAGGAGGAAGAGGAGGATGTTCAAGGGTGGTTAAAAGATCCCCTCTGCTGGAGACCATGGAGTTTTGGGGCCGGGGGTGGTGGGGAGGGAATCTCTTCCAATTTATATTTAGCAGCTGAGAAACTGGGGAAGCTTTGCTAAGAAAAGGTGAAGCGAAAGCAAATTAAGCAGCAACAAGGCTTAGTTGTTACCTTCTGCTGTGCGGTGATGTTTTCATGTCCAATCAGAAAATCCCCATCCTCATATCACACCAAACTAAGCACAAACTGGGAATGCTAAAAGCCAGCTCCACCATCCATGAATCCACGTCAGTTGCAAGAGAGGCAATAAAAGATTCTCCACACCCACTCTTTTGGATTCAGCCTCAATGTGGGAGCTGAGAAAATCTAGTTTCTGGCATTTCTAACATATAGGAGCTTCAATGTGCTTTAGTTTTCTCCTTTTTCCAGTTTCAGCCACCCTTCCCTCACCAAAGAGAGCAGTACATATGTTTGCACATCAGCACCAGGGCACACGTGCCAGCTGTGCAGGCAAAGGCACATTCAGCATCTGCCAGCAGTACCCATCTTCTCAGTCTAAACAATCAGCCCCTAAACCAGAGCCCATTCAGCACAAAAGACTTCCAAAACCCATTAAAATATACAGACATCAGTAACTTTCCCATCATCATTCAGCACCAGGCACTGATTTTTCAAAGGGAAATTCCAGCACGAAGTAACTCCTGGGAGATATTTCAGCAGTAAATCCTGGGGCCTCACTGGCTGCCTGGAGATGCTAGAATGAAGTTCACTGAGGACACTGGAACAATTTCTTTCACAGCTCTTACAGCCAGGAAACTGAACTATGCAGCCAGGTTCTCCCAATGGCATCACCTGGAAACTCTACTGTAAAGCAAGGGAAAATAAACACAATTTTTCCTGAAGTGAAAGTGGAAATGCCCAATTCTGGCATTCTCCCACCGAGCAAAAGCACATTTCCAAATCCAGCTAACCTGTTCCTGCAGCAGGAGCAGGCCTGTGCAGCAGAGAGTGAGATGGGGAGGACACTGCTGGAGCTTGCTGGCTGTGTCCCCCCTGTTTGCCCTTACAGACACCCCCGGAGCACCAGGACAACTGTGCTGTGCTGGGCCCCAGGGAACAGCTCTGCCCCAGGACACCCTGCCTCCTCTCTGCCCTAAAAGCAAGTCAGGCATCGCTGGGAGGAAAAAGGGATTCAGAAAACCAGGCAGCCCCACCCAGGCACCGCCACCAGCACCCCTCACGCTGCAGCTCCTCTGCCCAGCCATTTCCCACTGGCCCTGCACCTCCCAGCGTCAGGGGACTGGCAGCAGAGCAGGCTGAGCAGGGACCTGCCCTGTGCCCTGCACGTGTCCCCAGACAGCCCTGTCCCAGCCACACGTGGCTGTCCGCAGAGGCTCGCGGCTGGCTTGTGGCTCCAGCACTCCCCTGCACGTCCCACCTACCAAAAGCAAGGCTAACAAAGGCTCCCATGGCAGCACAAGCAGGGCAGTGTCCCAGCTCTAAGCCCCCATCCCCAGGCACTCTGTGCCTCCAAGCATCCCCTCGTTCAGTGGCAAGGAGAGCTCTTTGGGAAACTCTTCTTTCCCTCGCCATGTTTTACACTTCAGTTGTTCCGTCCCACACAGCCCTGCTGTCACTTCCCTTCTGTCCTGGTTCGTGAATGATAACCATTGAAGTGCTTGTAGCAAATGTGATGTAGGGAGAGGAAGCACTTCCCACCTACTACTGCCTGCTCCCAGACTACTACTGCTCCGTGCCCACCCAGAGCCTGGGGGATGCCAGCACACACCTTCTGGAGGCTGCCCTGGCTCTGCCGTGCTCTGAGGCAGCCCAAGCCATTCTAGAGATGGGAACGGCCACAAGGCTTGGGACTTTTAGAGCTTTTATCTCAGTCTAAGGCAGGTACGGGTGCATCACCTTCCACTAGAAACAACCAACAAGACTCCAGCACTGCTGCATGTAGGGAAATGGTTAAAACGTGGTCCCAGATCAGGCTGAATGCTCAGAAATCAGCAAGAAGGGAAAAAACCTTCTGATTTATTTTTAATCTCATGATTTGAAGAACCTTACTCAACTTTGTCTCTTTCTCAACATTTTATTTTAAGAACCTGTGTGGATGCCAAATCATGGGTCCAGATCCTGCGGCTATAACCACACAAGTGTGCCTTTGTGGGGATATTTTGGCTCTGTTTGACCATTACACAAAGGTCATGTGCCAAAGTGGTTAGGAGAGAGGGCTCGTGGTCAGTAGAAACCCACTGCCTGCTCCCACATGGTTCCCAGCAAACGTGCACCATCTGTGTCCCCATGCCCGTGGCACCAGCTCCTGCTCCAGCAGCGTGGGTGCTCCATGCCAGCAGCACAAGGAGCATCTAATCACATCCATTCAAGCAGCATCCTTTGCTAACTGACCATGACCACCCCTGCCTCCACGTATCTGCTCCATTTTAGGGTGCAGGAAAGGAACAGGGCAGGAGGGCAGGGCAGCCAGAGCAGCAGGTGCTGTGGCACCACCTGAGAAGGGCACGGTCACAGCAGCTGCTGGGAAGCAGGTGACACATTGGTGGAGTCCTCACCTGTGACCTACCCCTCGACAAACTCTTCCTGCACCCCCAGTTGTGCCTTGCAAAGATGTCAAGAAAGCTGGCAGCAGACAGGAAGATTTTTTTGGGTCAGTGTGTCTTTTTTGTGCCCGGCACAGCTGCAAGCACTCTGCCAGCTGCACACCGAGGAGGAGGGAGGGCTCTGCCTGCTTCCAGCCCTGACAAGGTGGGCATCCTCCAGTGGGCCTGGAGCCACCCGAGGGGCCCCTTCCCCTCCTGGTGCAGGAAAGACCTCACTGCAAAAACACCTGTAACTCCCCTCAGGAAAACAGGACAACAATGAAAAAGTGAGGGCTCCACACAACTTCTGAGCAGATCACTGTCCATCAAAGGAAACACCGCTGAGGCAGCTCCGGCCCCGATAAGGGATCAGATTGCATCTGCTTCTCACGTTCAGGGCGAGCAGCCCCAGCAGCACGGCCGCTCCCGTGCCACGCTGCGTTCCCGGCACGGCCGGGCGCTCAGAGCCGTTCGGGGACACGGGACACGGGAGCGGTGACGAGGCGTCTAACAGAGGAGCGCACCCTGCACACATCCATCTCCTGCTTCCCTCCTTCAACCCGGGAACGGGCACCACGGCCAGAGGGGAGGCACAGCTCCCCAGGGCAGAGCTCTGCAGCTGCGGCCACGGGAGCCGCGCAGGGCTCGCCCCGGCGAGCATCCTCCGCCATCCCGCCCGCACCGGGCGCTGCACCGCGCACCGGGGACACCGGGGGACACCGGGGGCAGCGCGGGGGACAGGGCCACCCACCGTGCCGAGCGTGGAACGAGGCACAGAGGGGCAGCGCGGATCCTCGGCCACCGGGGGACAGGGCTAACCCTGAGCACACGGGGCTGTCCGTGGAGCGAGGCACAGAGCGGCAGCGCGGATCCTCGGCCACCCGGGAGACAGGGCTAACCCTGGGCACCCGGGAGCGTGGAACGAGGAACAGAGCGGCAGCGCGGATCCTCGGCCACCGGGGGACAGGGCTAACCCCGGGCACCCGGGGCCGAGCGTAGAACGAGGAAAAGAGCGGCAGCGCGGATCCTCGGCTCCACGGGGGACAGGGCTAACCCTGAGCACCCGGGGCTGTCCGTGGAGCGAGGCACAGAGCGGCAGCGCGAATCCTCGGCCCCCGAGCGGCGGACCCTGCCGGGGCTCCCGGGCAGCGGCACCGAGCGCGCAGAAGCGCCCGCCGCGCTCGGCCCCGGCCCCGGGGAGGGACGGGCGCCCCCGGGCACGCCTGCCCCCGGCGCCGCTGCCCCGCGGTGTCCGGGAAAGCCGCTGTCCCCCCGCCGGCCCGGCCGCCCGCACTCACCGGCGGCGGCGGCCTCCAGCATCGCGGCGGCGCGGAGCAGGCGGTAGTAGCGCTCCATGTCCCCCGCCGAGGTGCCCCCCGGCGGGAGCCCGGCCGGGGCCGGGGCCGGGGCCAGGGCCATGCCGCGGGCAGCGCTCCCCGCCGGCAGCGCCCGCTCCGCGCCCCGGGCCCGCCGGGCGGGGCCGCCGCCTCTGCCCGCCCCCGGTACCGCCCCGGCCCCGCCCCGGTACCGGCACTGCCCCGCCCCGGCACCGCCCCGGTACCGGCATCGCCCCGCCCCCGGCACCGCCCCGGTACCGGCATCGCCCCGCCCCCGCCACTGCCCCGCCACCGCCACCGGCATCGCCCCGCCCCCGACATCGCCCCGGTACCGGCGCCGCTACCGGCACTGGCACCGCCCCGGCCCGGTACCGGCACGGCCCCTGGCACCGCTGCCCCCCAGGTTTTTCTTTCCCTTTTTTTTAGCTCCTTCCCCGCTTTTTCCTTCCTGGTCTGTTTGTTTGTTTGTTTCCCTTTTTCCGCCTTTTTTTCCTCTTCCCCCCTTTCCTCTCCCCCCCCTTTTTTCCTTTTTCTCTTTTCCCCTTTTTTCCTTTTCCTTTAGTTCAGTCCCTTCCCCCCTTTCTCTTCCCTTTCCCCGTTTTTCCTGTTTCTTATCCCACTTCCCCCTTTTTCCCATTCCCCTATTTCTCCTCTTTTGCCCCCCCTTTTTAGTCTTTTTTCCAGTATTTCTTTCTGTTCCCTCTTTTCCTTTCTTCTTCCTTCCTCCCCCTTTTTTCCCTCCCTCTCCCTTTTCCCCTTTCTTTCCTTTCCCTCCCCTCCTATTCCTTTTCTTTTCTTTAATTTACCACCCTCCCCAGTGCCCCCCAGCAAACCACCCTGCGGCTGGATTTACTCCCTGCCTTAGTGCCTATGGCACTTCTCTAGGGAAAAATAAAATTAAATTAAATTTAAAAAGCATTTCCATCCTGTGCAAGCAGCATTCTAGCAAATTCCTTGAACGATTTATGCGAACTACGTTGAAGCGCACCACAGCCAGTGCTGGCCAGAGCTCCGAGCACAGCGCTGGCCCGTCAGGCTCAGTTTTCCTGATGCTGAGGCTCAAACCCTGCCAGCTCATCCTCGCCAGGAGCCTGCGCTGCCCAGGGAGGCAGCGTGGAGAAGTCGATGTTCTTGTTTTTCCAAGACAACCTTTTAATTATGCTCTTCACTGTAATGGCAGCCCTTTTCCAACACTTCAGCAGTCGGGGCTATTAATTAGCGAGCCGTGGTCTAACAGTGGCAATATAAAATTCAGCATCTTTTGGTGGGTCCTTCTTACACTGATAGAGAATTTTTCAAGGATAAAGAACCTGCACAGCAGGTCCTCACTACCGAACAGCCTGGACAGATGATGATGATTCCCTGTCTGGTCATAAAGCACTTCTCGTGTGACAGGGACAGCTCATGTGCAGTTACTCCTGACAAAATCAGTTGATACGCAGGGCTACAAGTCAGGAAAGAGCCTCGCCGCATTCCTGCTGTGCTCTCATCACAGGAATGCTGGGTGTCCCAAACTGCCCCGGCCCAGGGAGAACGGGACCCAGCCGAGCGCTCACAGCCCCTGGTTTGCCCCGGCACCGTGCAGGGGACGCTCGGCTGTAGCTGGGACTCATCCCCCCGAGTGCCACACCCGCTTCTGGCACAGGATTTTGGGAGAATGAAGCCACCCTGTAAAGGTGCAGCTGTCACCCCCAAGGTTTCACAATCAATCCTTGCCTTGCTCCCTGGGCGGGAGGCAAAGTCATTCAGCCAGGATCTGGATGAGGGCTCTGCAGCCCAGCCCCTGCTCGAGCCCCAGCTGGGCTGGGACGGCCCCAGTGCTGGGGAACCCTGCATCCCCAGAGCTGGCACCCTGCACCCCCAGAGCAGGAGCCCTGCACCCCCAGTGCTGGGGAACCCTGCACCCCCAGAGCTGCAAGGCAGGAGCTCTGAACCCCCAGAGCTGCCTCAGACAGCTCAGCTGGCACGGGCAGCCTCGGCCAGCGGGCAGCTGGGCCAGCTCAGACCGGAGGGCAGTTGCTCATGGCTTTTCTTCGTGGCCTCTGAGATTCAGGGTTGGAGCCCTGGCTGCTCACTTTGGGGTGCTTCACCACACCCAGCTATCCCAGCGAGGCACTCTGCATCGTCCAGCTGCCCACATTTCACACGGCCAGCAGCTCCCTGGCTCCTCCAGAGCTGTGCTGCCCTCAGGAGCTGATAAACTGAGGGAGAAGCAGCAAGGAGACAGATTAAAGGAAATTCTGACAGCCAGAAACGTGGCTGTTTCTTTTTCAGGGATCTCCTGTCCAGGCCCCATAGCAATGTTCAGCACTGAGCGTGCCACATCCAAACTGGAGTGTGACAGGCAAGAGCCCTTTAAAGCTGTGGAAAATCTTGACAGCACCTGTTTGCAGAGATTTATTTCACGTGGGTGCAATGTCTCATCCTTAAATCTAATCTTAGGGAGAAGGTGTAGGAAGAATTCCAACTAATTTCATTAATTCCAGATCAGGGGCTGAAAAAACCCACTCAAAATTCTAAACCTCTTGAATTTGAAAAAATAACCCAACTTTTTTATCCCTTTCCCAGATTAAGGCTAGAAGGTTGAGACTGAAGCCATTATTTGGACTTGAGAAATCACCCTTCAAAAATACCTTTCAGTCATGTGCTGAGAACTGGAAAAACAGAGCTGGCTAAACACAGGGTAGAGTCAAAGTGATGTCCAAGGGAATTGCTCACCTCTGGAGTAAGCACAGCCCAGCAAACCACTTGTGCAGAAGAGTAATTAACCTCAGGCTGGTTTTCATGAGCAGGGGTTTCAGGAGGATTGTAGTGCAGACAGCAGCATCACCCACTCCAGTGTGGGCCTTCTTCCCAAGCTGGTCCAGGCTGAGCAGACCCTCCCCAGCCTGGCAGAAATCCTGCCCCCACTGAAGCCAGCCACACCTGCACAGATTTAATCAGGAGGATTTTATGTCTCCCACTGGAATGTGAAGAAACAAAGGGCTGCTCTCTGCTCTCCCACTCTCACTCTCCCCCTGCCTCAGTCAGACCTGCCTTATTTGTTGTTGCAGCTCCTGCTTTTGGAAAGGAGCACTCACAGGTGCACACACACACCCTTTCTCCAGGCCACTGTGTATTTTCCAGCTTAGCAGGTTATCCAGGCGTGTGAAAATGGGAAGCAAAGCCCAGTGCCAGCAGCAGAACGCTGTGGATGCATGTCCTGCAACAGCTGCAGGGGACAGCGAGGGACAGGGACACCATGACCCCTCCATGCGCCAAGAGCCCTCACACGCCAATGGCCTGACCTTAGAAAGAGTGCTGTCCTTGTTAAAAATCACCTTCCCACACCACATTGCTTCTCCTTTCTAACCAGAAGGGCACACGGGGGTTTTAAACGCTAATTTTGGTGCCTTCTGAAGTGCTGGTGACCCGGGTCAGCCCCCACCGGTGACACTCACAGCTTTTGTCCCCTCAGCCAGGGCAGCCAGCTCACAGAGAGCCTCTGCAGCCCTTCAGACATTCTCCCTGTCACTCCCTGGTGCTGCTGGGAGTCTCAACGCGTGGATCTGGTTTCCAATAGTACGAGCTGCTGGGAAAGGTTAGAGTTTGTTTTAAATAGCTCAGCCATCTGTCCTGCCGCGCCTGATGGGAGCTGCACGGATCGAAGCAGCCAAAACAGAATTTTTCAAACTGTCAGTTTCTCATTACAAACATTTCAGCTTCAAACAGACCCGTGTCCTTAAAAAGAAAGTTGAGCCTATATATTTCTTGTGCATTACACAAACACTGTGAGTCGTGCTCTAGCAGTTTCCTCGTGTTGTTGGAATTTCATCAATGCAAATATTGGGCCTGAACCTCACCAGCACCAGGCACTTTGCAAACCTCATCTGTGTATTTCGAGGCTTTGAACTAAAAATTACTTATTTATTACACAGAACCAAGAACCAAAACAGAGCAGTAAGGAAACACTTTGCAAATGGGAATCAGGCACATGGACCTACATCAGCTCCTAAATGTCAGCTGAAGCCCTGGGTTCTCCTATTCCAGAAAGTTAAATCAATTTATTCACTTAATTCACAGGATTCACTTTCATAGTTAAACATTCATCTTGAAGGAAGTGAACAGCAGCTGATACCCACAACTGCTAATACACTGCTGGAAAAATAAAAGTGTATGAGAACAAGCAGCGTTTCCTTAGGCAAATGCTGCTCCACATCAGACAACCAAGCATGGCCTGGCTGGCACCTACCCTGGGAAAGCCCAAACAATCAACTACCCCTGAGGAGGATCCAAGGAGATGAGAGAGACAGCAAATATATATTAATCAGAACAACATACCAAAGTTTATTGATTACTTCAAACAAAAGTTTCTGTAATGAAAAAAGAGCAAGTTGCATTCATAAAAGGTAACATTCACATTCAATTTCCTTGATATAAAGCAACATAAATGTATAAAATTGCATTAAAGTGAAAAAAATGTAAGGTTGCAGTCCTTTTTCTTTGCAAGAAGCTGAAAATGTATCTGCTCATTGCCTGTATATAATTTACATTTTCTATACACTACGTGGTTTTTTAAAAAAATTCATAGCTGGGAAATTGGATAAATGGTGCAGTATTAGGAAAGTTCTTCAACTGTGTGTGTACAAATTCAATTTGAAGCTTTTATGCAATTCCAAGTCATTTATAATATTCTCCTAACGATTAGGATTAGTTTTTGAGAAGTCACTATGACTACACCAAGCTCCACTGTTACCACATAAGAGTTTTAGAGGGAATCTTAATTACTTTCCTTATCTTTCAGTGTCACTAGTCAGTGATAAAACTTCAGCAAATTATTATGAGAAAACCCCAGCCTCTTTTCCTTCAAGTTTCTCCACCGAAAAGCCTGTACTGACCTTTTACTGTACCTGAGGGGCACCGTGGCACCGGGGAAGGAGCACCCACCACAGCAGCCCTGTGCCACTGCTGCCACTCCAGCCCTGCTGCCTCACACCTTGCAGCCCCGACCAGCACTGCTCCTGCCCCTCTCTAAGCTCAGAAGGGGCCTCCTGTCTGCCCTGATTTCACAGGTCACCCACAGCAACCGAATTCTGGTTTTGCCATTGCTGAGTGACGAGGATCAGCCCTCCTGCAGGACCGGGGCAGCCTGGCTGTCCTGGCCCCCAGCATGACACCAGTGCACTATCTGAAGATCCAAGCCCAAGAAAAACCGCATTTTCCCCAAAAGAGTTGTGATCCAAGACATTCCAGATGAACTGCACCCCACCTGTCAGCACACACACCTTGGGTTTGAACGTGCAGCTACTGCAATGGCTTGTTCCAGCTGCAGACTTGGAAATGCCAAGAGAAAGATCTGGTTCTCAGAAGGCTCTGTCTTGAGAAAGGCAGCAGAAGTTATCCTGGTGACTATTTGAGCAGTTCACACGCAGTCAGGCTCCCCTGCTCCCACTGACACCACCAATGGAATTCCAGGGGAACAGGTTTGACCCTTGGAGTAGAGCGTGACACAAAACTGAGAAGCAAGGTGCCACGCTTTGGGACCATCAGGGCTTGGAATGGTTTTGAATCACAGGAATCAGGCATTTTAGAGCCTGTTTTTCAGAGGTTATGTAAACACAAGTCAGCAACCGTGTATTTAAGGAGAATGGTCAGATTTGGCATACAGAGCACATCTCCACTGCCTCCGTCCTGTACTCCATCTGTAGGCACCGCATTTCTGCAGGGAAAGCTGAGCACGGGACAAGGGCTGCAAGTCCAATTCCAGGTCAGTGAAATGAGCTAGGAAAATGGGAAAACAAAACAAAAAAGCAGAAGATGAAAGCTTTGCCCACGGGACACATGCTGGCAGTGCAGCTCCTGCCCTGCATGCGGCAAGGAGCTGAGCCGCGCGCAGACGCCGCTCGTGCTGAGGCCAGTGCAGAGTGTGTGATACAGGGCTGCTGTCCATCCTCCCCTCCCATGCTGGGCGATGGCAGAGCAGCCCCAGGGGCTGTGCACTCCCCTCTCCCACTCAGGTAGGGCCCATCCAACGTCCTCATGATGCAGGAGAGAATGTGCCAGCAGCTGATGCGCAGCAGCCGCAGACGAACCGCGGGGATGGCAGCCAGAGAGCAAGACTTGATTCTCCCAAAAATGAACAGTCTGCAGTTCCACAAATTCGGTGAGGAGAATGTTCTGTCTATCCCAAATTGTTCTGTTGTGACACAAAGCTGAGCGAGCAGGAGCCAAACCCAGCGCAGTGCAGAGCTTGCTGCTTCTGAAAGGAGCCCCACGGCTTCTCACAGCAGCTGCTCTGGGGGACACCAGCACGAGGCAGGGACTGTCACACCAACCAGGGGGGCACACGGCCTGCTCTGTCACTGCTCATGACTTAACACAACAAAAGAAGCTGCTCTTTCCAAACATGAAGTATCAGAGGAAAAAAAAATATATTGAGAGTCAGGCATCTCACCTTCGCTGTGCAAAACCTAAAGAGGAAAGTTCCTACTACCATGGTACAGGTAGATTTAAAAAGAACATGCCAATTTAAAAAACAAAATGTAAAATGAAATCAGGTTCATGTATTCGATTTTAAACGGTCTTCTTTTTTCTTAGTGCAAATAACTCAAGATGCAGTTTTATACACCTGCAGGATGACAGGCACAGCCCACGTCCCTGGGATCAGCCAAGGACTCCAGTGTCCCTCAGTGCAGCAATGTAAGCACAGCCACAGGAGCCTGGGCACTGGGGCCCAGGGCCTGGCACAGCCCAACTTTTGGGATTCCTTTGTCCCCCACGAAAGCTTCCTTCCATCACAAACAGCCACAAGACAAGCTTTTCTTCACTCTCCAGCAGGAGTAAACCCAGCAGCAAACGGGCTGTGGGAGGATGCTCTGGCACTTCCCAGCACTGCAGTTCTTCACATGGACACCACTGCTGTGGACAGACCACAGACAGCTTCCAGCTCCACCTGGAGGAGAGAGCGGCAGAGATTTCTCCCGGATTTTCAGCGATCCTGCCGAGTGCCTCTGGGAACCACGGCTGGGAGGGGGCAGCTGCCAGCCGAGGCAGCACAGCCCCAGCACCAGGAGAGGGGCTCCAGGGCCGCATCACCTCCTGTGCGAGGGGAGCAGCCTCTTCCCAGTGCCTTCAGGGGGCTGGGGGGAATGTTACTGGGTTGAAGTCTGTGCTACTTCTTTGGTCAGGCAGAGCAGGAGCTGGAGCAGCCCTGCTGCTCTGGGGCAGATCTGCAGCGGGCACAGGAAGCCCCTGTGAAATGGGGCTGGCACTGCACTCTTGCACTTCCATCCATGCTGTTCTGGGTGAACTCCTAAGGATGCTTTCTCAGCCTCCAATGATGTAGGATTTGGCAGAAGTGGTTTTTCTGGGAGGGCAGGGAAGCCTCAAGACCAAAGCCTGTCGGGTACCGTGGGGCCAGCGCCCTGGCTGCTCTCCCAGCACGGCTGCTCTCAGTCCTTGGCACTATCAAAGGTCACTGCCAGGTTAAAACCATGGGTTTCCTGCAGCATGACAACGTGCAGTGTTTGTGTGGAGCACTTTAAGGTATCCTGAGAGGATATCTTTCTGCCAAATTAGTAACAGCATCTTCAGCCTTCACATAACCATTCTCTATCCGTTTGTATGACACTAACACAGGCAGATCAAAGGGGCCAGCCTGCAAAAATCAGAAGGAAAACAAACACGTATTGCAACTGTTACATTCCCAAACCCATAAACCTTTTCCTGGGTTATTAAAAATATATATAGGAGAAGAAGAATGATTAGGCCATGATAAAAGTGCCAAATATCATTCACAACCAAGTAGTCAAATGATAAATCAATTTTCACAATTTGCAAAGTGCTGCATGGAGTCTAAAAGAGGCATCTGCCCCACTGTCCCCTGCAGCTCCTGTGCTGGTCCAGCCACCTCCCACACCAGTCTGCACCAGTTTGTGGTGGTGGAGAGCACCACCTAATGTCAGTGGGGAAGGACTGGCTGCACGGGCGGGTGCCAGCTGCACGGGAGGGCTGGCAGGGCTGGCTGCTGGCCCTGCCATGCCCACAAATCTCATTTCTTTAGCAGCAGCTGTGGGCACAGAGGTGCGAGAGGTTCGTAGCCAGCCTGCAGGTTTATGTTTGCAGCAGACACCACACATAACATCTCCCCTAAACGCAGGATTGTGAATTCAATTGGGCACTTTTACTTCTTTATTCTGCTATTGGCTTCCTACAAAGTTTAAAATCAACTGGTAGGAGGATGCTCTGGGTGTGTGTGCAGACACACGGACACTGAGACATGCCTCTGTCCCATGTGCTGACACACACAGACAAGTGCATGTGTTTAGTTTCCATCTGTGCAGATGAATTGAAACATACTTATTTCTATCCGACAGAACAGCATGCACCCTGAAGAAAGGGATTTTGGTACAATTCAGATGCAATACTGGAATCATTTTAACAACTGAGATCCCCATCCTTCACTGTAAATGTATCAGCATTAGCTTTTGTAACCAGTGCTAGCACAATTCAGGCTGCACTCTCAAATTAAATTCTGTGCCAATATTAGACTGAAGTAGCAGTTAGATTGAAAGATTTGTTCACGTATCGCCAAATATTTGAAAGGATCTGTACAGACATGGGATTCTGAAGAAGCTGGATAGTACAACATCCAAATTAAAATGCATCCCAAGCATTGCATCTCCATTCCACAAGGACAGGTGCCCCACACCGAGAGCCAAGAGGATTACAAGAACCATGGTTTAATTGATTTGGAGGGGGTTACGTTTGGTTAATTGATGCCTTTAACACCATCCCAATCCTCAGCACAGGGTACCTGTTACAACACATTAGACTCATCTGAGAATGTTCTTAAAAGAAGAGGTCTGACAGAAGGTCTGGCCGACAATGAATCAGGTGCCTTCCTGCTGCTCTGCAACAGCGAGGCAAAGAGACTTATAGCACACGAGCCCTCAGCCTGCTGGCTCAAGCAGTGCAAGGCACACAACCCCTCTCACAGCCCCCCCATCTCAGAAAGGATGGGGCAACACAGTGCAGGAGGCACAGGAGGGATTCAGAAACTAGCCCTGCTCCTCCAAGTGCTGGGGGATTCGTGCTGCAGCTGCTTCTGAGGGAGGAGGAAGACACCCCTGACCTGCACACAGCTGGTGTTTTCAGAGCAGCAGGTAACGGTGGAGAGCTGCACTGAACCCCAACAGGAGGGACATGCCACCAGGGTGCTCTGCTGGGGTGAGCCCACCACTCCCACGGTCAGCAAGTCCAAGACCATCCCTTGATGTCAGGGGTGTGGGCTGTGGCTTAATCACTCTCACAAAGAACAGCAGCACTGACAAATGGGACGGACTGGGGAAGCTCCTCCTAGGTGAGACAAGCCTGAGCCATCTGACAAGTCACCCAGAGGACAATCAACATCAATCCCACCTTGTCCCACTCCTGTCTGGTCCACTAACACAAAACTACAGCAAGGCAGGAGAGTGTGACCAGCTTTGTTTGTGTCCACCTCACCTGGACATCCTGAGCACGACCAGCTCACCCACCTGAGGGGCAGCAAGAGACCCAAGGGGAAGAGACAGGCGAAATATTCAAGCAGAAGATTCAAATTAAGGCAAAAGGTGGGGAAAGCAAGGTTCTGCTGAGTGAGCAAATCTAAACGTGGGTTTCCAGGAGCTAGGCATTAGAAGGAAGAGAAAAGCAGTCGAGCAAGCAACACATTGCGACTCAGAAAGGAAATCACCTTATTCACTCCAAGAAAAGCTGTGATTGCTGGAAGTTTGAGAAAGCATGAAGATAGTGGATGTTCCTGAGGAAGGAAGGCGCTTCGTTACCTAGTTCACAACAGCACAAAAGACAGAAAATTGCAGTACAAGAAAGAGAAAGGCAGAAACCAAGGAAAACACAAATGCGCCTTGCAGTTAAAAAAAACAAACAGAACCAAAACAAAATAAAAACAACCACCACAGTTACCACACAGAAAATTTAATAAAGGCTGAGCAGAGCTGATGCGCTGTGTTATAGGAAACTGGGGGTGAAACCCTGTCCCACTGGGATCAAGGGCAAATGCCCAACAACCTGGCCTAAGTCCATCCTCCCCTTCCAGAAGGGACCCTTGGCCACCAAGCTGTGGTTCAGGCCCCCATACAATGTCCCTAATTTTGTTTTTCACTGTGTGCTTCCCTTGGGACACTGATCTTTATTTTATTTCAACTTCAAGGTCAGGATTCTCAACAAGGGTTTTGATTTGAAATCATCTAACCTGGTCCTAGATGCCTTTATGAATCAGGCAGCTGATTTTGGTGTCTGATGGCAGGCACAGATATCCAGAGCTGGTATCTCCTTCAGGCACTTACAGTAAAGCTCTTACTCAAAATGTACATTTAAATATGGCTCAGCCTGTGTTTAGTTTGGGGTGCACATCTGAAGGGACTTTCCTAGTTGACACTGGCTTTGCTTTGCTGAGTGATTTCACAAGAGCCTTTGTTAAACGCATAAAAAGCACTCTTGAAAGTAAGTATTGCAAGAGGGGATGGATCTCTGCTCAGCAGCTGAAGGCAAAAACAGGTCAGCTCCCAGGTGGGTTGAGCTGGGGCTCAGAAATCCCCAGGTCACCCCTGCAGGGCACTGTCCCCAAGCTCTGCCATGTCTGCAGCTGAGAGCAACTCCCTCCCAGCCTGTGCAACAGGGGCGTCCAGCTGGAAACCATGAAATCATCCCCAAGGGGAAGCAGTTACATGGATCCTCACAAAATACAACCACAGCTCTCTGCCATCCCTACTGTTTTCACCTCCAGGGGTGCCCCATCCCTGGGAGTGTCCCGGGCCAGGCAGGATGGGGCCCTGGGCAGCCTGACCTGGGAATGGCATCCCTGCCAGGCAGGGGGCTGGCCTGGGCGATCTCTGGGGAGCCTCCAACCCCAACCTTTCTGTGACTCCTTCACTGACCAGGGCAGGGGGTAACCTGCCTGTGACCCCGGCCCGTGTCCCTTCAGCTGTGCCCTGCTGCAGCCCTGGCACAGGCAAGCCCCAGGCGAGAGGGCAGGGCTGCCTGGCAATCCCCACGGGCTGGCCCAGGCCAGCATCGCTGAAGCTGCAGGAGGGGAGCATGGCCCGGGGAGCAGGAGCTGCCCCTCAGGGACATTCTGCCCCCTGGGAACACCCCCTGCCCCCCAGGAACACCCCCTGGCCCCTGGGGACAGCAGAGACAAGGAGCAGGGGGCTCAGCCAGCGAGCTGTGAGCCTGGCAGTGCTGTGCTGGCCTTCACCACTTGAAGGAGCACTGGAGAAAACTCTTAGGTTTCCACTTCAAAGGGAGCCTCCTCGCCAGCAGTGCAGGAGAGCTGTTAAGAAACCAGACAACTTCCAGGGAGAGAAACCATCATGGTCAAAGCCTTTGGCTATTTGTGCAGGATGGGCAAATGTGACAAGACCTGACCCTGCTCCCCCTGCAGCAGCACCTGGGGACACCCCAGGGGAGCATCCTGCTCTTCTGACACAAAAACAAGCAGGTCCTTCAGGACAAGATAAAGTGTTTGGTGTCAGCTCAGGCTGGACAAGGCTTATGCTCTTCTCCAGAAGACACCACACTCCCACCCAGGGAAGGCACTGAGGAAAGGCACAGGCTGACTCTCCCTGCTGCAGATCTAGGCAGTATTTTTAGAATAACTTCTTGACATTTTTGGCATGTGAAAGAGCAAGACAAGGCTCTAGAAAGCCTTCCTTGAGATGTGAGTGGTATGTGGCATTGTTAGAGGTTCATCTGGTGCCTAAGGGTAAGAACAGTTTTCATAAAAATACAGTGTGATACATCACCTCGTTCCTTACCTGATGATTTTTCTCCTTTATGTTTTTTAAAACTATTAGAAGAATTTCTGGGAAAAGGCTGATAAAGATCAGGAGAATTATTGCCAGCCATGTGGAAACAGAAGTCAGCATATGAGCAAATACAAAATACATTCTTTGCTGCTTCAAGAAAGGCCTGAAAAAGAAAGGATACAAATGAATTCTGGTTAACATGAGTTTTCCAAGAAGAACAGAATCAAGGAGACTTCAGGTAAAGCTGTTAGCAGTTATGCCTCCCTTCCAGACAGAGATGGATACAGCACAGAAACACACTGCCCATCCTTCTCCTAACCCATCTCCTGCCCCAGCTGCCCTATTTCTGGAAGAGTGTCATGATCCATTCTGCATCTTGCACATCTGTTTCTTTTCAGGGTGGGAAGGGGTTTGAATTTAGCCACCATCACTGAACGATAAATGATCCACCTCATCAAAAACCAGGTCATTTTATCTCAACCTCAGGCTTTGCTATAGCTTCTGGTTTGGTTTTGATAGTGGAAATCAGAGTCTCTCAATCACAACACATTGTTTGCCCCTTCCTCCTTTCCCTGATGAGGGAGAGCAACCAACAGCTGCTTGTGAAAAACATCTCATCAATAACTGATGACAAGGGTCCCAAGGCAGGTTTTGCTTACTGTTAAAACAAAAATACTGAGCTATGCAAGTTGAACAGCAGAAAGTTTTCAGTAGAAAACTCACATTTAGCACAGAGGTGTGGCTGGACTGCAGATCTGGATCTGCTGGTCAGCAAGAATTAACTGAAGAGCTAAAGCTCCTGACCCCCAAAATATTTAAATCTGTTCCACACCCTTATGAGCAGGTTGCTGGATCAGGGCTCCAGCCAATATCCCACAGCAAAGCAAAGGTGTGAAACAGAAACTGGGAATGCCAGCTGAACACTGACTGCAGCACAGGAAAAACAGATCTGTGGGGTTTGTAATGTACTAATGCTCACCTGCTCTTGCGACACGTTAAACCTGGGTGCACTCAAATCAATGAGAATTTCTCCTACTCAGATCCATCATTTCCACACCAGGACCTGCCTTTCTGCTGCTCATTTCTCCTCTGTCCCAGCGGGCCAGGTCCTCTTGCTCTGCATCTGCCTCACCTGCTCCTTCTGCTTCACCGAGGTTCTTTCCACCCCAAGTTCTGTCTCTCTGCCCCACATGCAAAACAGACCCTAAAAGGTTTACTCTAGAACCTCCCAGCAAAGACCAGAGCCTCAAGCAGCAGAAAAGCAAACACCCCGTGCCAAAGCTGAGCACCTGGATGATGCCCAGGCTGTTTTCTCTTCAGGCCCTTCCCTCTGCTGGGCTGAGCCCTGCTCAAACACATCTCAAACACACCTCAAACACACCTCGTGGTGCACCAGCCCTCTTCCACACTGCCTTCTGGGGGGTGCTGGGTGGAGGCAGCCCCTCCTCACCCAGCAGAGGAAGCAGCATGTCACCATGATGTTTTTATGAAAATCCTTTGCCAGGAATTTTTTTCTCCTGAGAAGTTGGGAAGCTTCAGCTTCTCCATGTTTTGCTGCTTTGGAATGTGATTTGGAGAACTGTTCACCCAGCATGTGAAATTGTTTTCACTTGATGTCCAATGACAGCCACCTGTGTCGAGGCTGTGAGCACTCACAAGATTTTATTATCATTCCATTCTATTCTCTTCCAGCCTTCTGATGAATCCTTCCTCCTGTTCTTTTAGTATAGTTTTACTTTAGCATTTTTAATATAATATATATCATAATAGAATAAATCAGCCTCCTGAAACATGGAGTCAAGATTCTCATCTCTTCCCTTGTCCTGGGACCCCTCAAACACAGCCACAGGGCAGGGCTGCACGCAGCCTGTCCCTGCCAGTCCCAGGGTGCCCCTGAGGAGGGGCAAAGGCAGAGCCAGCGCCGGGCACTGCCCCAAGGAAGGGCAGGGGGAACAAAGATACTTGCCAAATGACTCCTCCCCAAAAGAATGAGAAAAACACATAGAAAGCAAGGGAGCCCCAGATCACAAAGTGGTTCATCCACGTCCAGAATCGGGTATCTAACGCTAGCTGTGGGAACAAAGAGAGACAAAAACAGGCTTTAGATGCAGAGTGCATTGGATTGCGTTTAGATGACATTTCAGACTGGCTTCACATTAAGGCTGAAGGTTCTCCCAAGAGCTACCTCTGTGCATATGGGCACCAGGAAAAACATTTCCAATGCCCACAGTCTGGCACAATGTTAGCAGGGAAACAGTGACATTCTAATTGTAACTGACACTTCTAAATGGAATGAATTTGATGCAACCCCTGATCCTACAGGAAAGAAACATCTAAAGGTTACAGGGACTGTAATTGCCTCTTGTCACCACCTGCTGTCCTGAACCAAACACAAAAGACCTTTTGTAAGGTCTTATGCAAACAGTTTGTTCTGGAAAGCTCCATGAAACAAAACAGATTTGCTATTGTTATTTGACACATGTGCTTTTGTGATCACTTTGGCACTCAGCCTTGTCTGAAACAAGGTGGACAAACCCAAACTCTCTATTGCTCCTCTCCTCTTGCTGGAACTGAACATCAAGAGGGGAAAGCGTGGGGAAAACTCAACCAGAACCAACTGGAGTCCTCAGAAGAGGGGAAAAAATAGAAAAATAATTTAAACAGAACAAACATTTAAAGACCACAGACTACACAAAGGAAAGTAAGCAGGTTCTGCCTCTACAGGAGAAGATTTAAGTGTGGGGGAAAATACTCAGACCCTTCATCTCCAGCACATTCCCCCCATGATTTTACAGAGCACACAGGAGCCTTGCAAAGCTGAGGAAGGGACGGAGATGCTGACCTTGAGAGTGACGGTGAACACCAGCACGGTGAAAACAATCGTCCCAAAGGTCCAGTTCCCAAACACCTGCAAAACACACGGCACTGCCACAGCGTCCCGGCCCTCTGGGGAGGCACGGGACGGGGACAGGGATGGGGACAAGCAGGGAGCAGGGGAGGGCAGGGACAGAGCCACGGACACGGGACACGGACGCTCGGCCAGCTCCCCTCGCCTCGCCACCCGCAGCCATGCAGTGCCACAGACAGGTGACCAGAGCTGGGACGTGACAGGGACAACCTCCTACTAACAGCAATGTCAGTAACAACACGAGTCGCTGCACCACCTGCAGCTCAGGGCTTCCTGGCAATTTACTCAGTTTCTGCTTTCTCGCCACCATCATCATCATCATCCTCATGATGTCCCTGCAGTGCCCTTGCAGAAGGCAGCAGCAGCTGCTGCTCCAGCTGGCTGGCTTTGTGGTACTAGTGACTACACACACAGAGAAAGGCAGGTGCTGCAGATGAACCCAGTGATGGCAATGAATGGGAGAGGTGCTTACCAAAGGCTGTCAAGCTCTGAATGCATACATTAAAACAGAAAGTGAAATGTAAAAGTTTCCAAAAAACGCAAAAAAATTAAAGTCAATAGGAGTGAAAAACGAGTCAATCAAACATACATGGATATTATGAACAATTGCTGGTAGCAGTTCTTACAGGCATAAGTGTTTACAGAACAGGACATAACCACAGATCTTATTGCAGTGCCACACGGATTTGACCTCAGAAGGCATTCACAGAACACATCAGTGCTTCATGTTTCATCCCAGTGGCCACAGGTACAGAAGAGCACTGAGCTGGCAGTACAGGGGCTTGACTGCATATAGCTGGGGCCACAAATGCAATGTATGAATATACATACATAAATTTCATCAGCTTTTCTCCAAGTGTTAGCCCCTACAACGAGTTTCAGTGTTTTCCAGGGTCACAAGTGATGGTGTAAAGAAGTTTCCCATCAGCCAAGATTTAATAATATGCTGCACATTCCCTTGGGGAAAGGGTCCTGAAACCACTCAGGCCACCACGCCTGGCAGCTGCCCTGCACTAATGCTTTGCTCGGTACTCAGTTAACCAGCAAAACAAAAAATGAGAAAAAAAGGAAAAATAAAAAAACCCTCCATCTTTTTTCCTCCTCTTCCTGTGCAAGTTAACCCCAGCAGCTCCCACAGCAATTCAAGAGCTCGTCCCCACAGCAGAGGCACGAGCAAGCAGGCAGCAGGGACAACATCCTGCTGCCTCCAGCAGCTGGGGACTCCTGCTGGCTCCAGACAGGAGCAGAAGGGCAGCCCAGCCTCCCCCAAAGGGGGACCAGAGGCTGAAATCCCAGCCCCAGGCAGGCAGAGCACACAAGCAGCCCGGCACCAGGCTGCCCTGAGGAGCACCATCTCGTCAAGGTGGGCTGCTGCAGCTGCTCACACCCAGCCAGGCACACGCTGAACTTCAGCCTGGTGCTGGTGGGAAGGACAGACACTGCCCCTGCCCTGGGATCACACAGAGGAGGGGAGAGCACTGTGCCAAGCTCAGTGCCTTGGAGCAGAGCTGTAAGACTAGTCACTTTACCTAGTGAGGGTAACCAGCTCTGCCCCGTTCCCATGGCGATCTGGAAATGTTTGATTTCAAGCATTTGCTGCAGGATCACACCATAAGCAAGGCTACACTGCTGGACAAGACTGGAGACACAGTGCACAGACCAAGCACAGATATTCCCTGCCAGGCATATCAGAGGCAGCACAAACACAAACACTCATCTTCCCCTCTTCTGGGGCCGTTACCTTTCCGTTGTCTTCCAAGGATGAGTTCTGAAACAGAAAATAAACCCCAAAGAAAAACACCAGTCCTTCAAAGGCGCCCAGAAAGGTCCAGTAGAGGAAGGGCCTCCACTGCAGCATGGCATTGTCCGACACCTTCCTGCCAAGAGAGGGAGGAACAGGACCATCAGCACCACGCTCAGATGTGCTGCAAAGCTCCTCACAGGCTGGGGGGCTTGGGAGCAAGCCCCTGCAGCAGGAGCCGAGGGGGGAAACCACAGAAACACCCGTCAGGACATAAAGAACACTTCCAATATGCAGCTGCTGATCACGAGAAATCACAAGAGGTTCAGCATATGAATTGTTTTGTCTTTCTCCTCTAGGTAACTTGGATGAAAAAAGCACAAAGTGAACGAGGCAGTGCTGTCCTGAACCTCTCCTGCAGCCCCTGTGCTGCCCATGGTATCTGACATTATCTGCTCAATTCTAAAAGCAGGGTAAGGCTACAGAGCAGCTGTAGGGGATGCATGGAATCCACGGTGTTTCCCTCTTTTTGTTGAAAGCACAAAGTCCTTTTTTGAGAAAAGCTCTGCAAGGCCTGTTCCCTGAAGTGGTGTTTTTCTGCACAGGCTGAAAATAACCTCCTGAATTGTCTGGTGGGTGTTTTTCTCACAGGGGTTGTAGCAGGAGGCTCTTGGCTGAATACAGGATGAGCTCTGGCATGGAGGCAGCAGCAGCAAATGGATGGGCTATGAGCAAAGCTCTGCAGGGACCACACGCAGGGCCTGGGGAGTGGAGGGTGGCCAGCAGGGCAGGAGGGAGTTAAAAACAGTTCCCTGCATCATTATCTTTTCAGATTACTTTCTGTACAGTCCCCACCTTTTCTGAATTATTCTCCTTAACTCCTAAAGCAATTCATCACTTTCAGCAAGATGCACCTTGCAAGCCTGTCTGGTGCTGGGCTCCTGTAACAGCAGCTTCTGAAATGAGATCCTCCTGAAACCTCCACCCAACAATGCTGTGACCACGCTCCAGCATGTCACAACTTGGGTCTGAGAAACAAGCCAGGATAAACCAGACTGGAAGCGTGGGCTACTGCAAGGAGAGAAAACACAATCAGCTTCCTCCCCGCGAGCTGCTCTGCATTCCCACTGCTGTCCTGCAGTGCCCGTGGTAAACAGGCTTTCTCCAGCCCAGGATCTGCACTGCAGCAGCTCAGCACTTCCTCCAGCAGCAGCGCAGCGGGGGCTCTGCATCCAGCAGCACTTGCACAGGCAGCAATATTCCAGCTGAGGCTTTTCCCCTCAACACACAGACCCCAGAGATCACAGAGCCCACAGGGGAAGGCCCAGGGGCCTGCTGTTACTGCTCTCTGTCGCACAATATTCAATTACCAAGCTATTGAAAAGCCCAGACGGTGGCACTCTGCCACGGAGTGAAGGAGCGTGGAGCTCTAATCAATCATGGCTCCCAGTGTTTGCTTCAAAACCACCCAAGCCCCTTCCCAGCCTCACAGCTCTCGCTGCATTCACTGCTGTTCCTGTACCTAAGGCAAGGTTCACACAGTATTTCAGGCACCTGGTGATTCCCGTTCTCTTTGCTGTCTCTGCACAGAAATCACTCCTGGCTCGAGCACAGCCGTGCCACACACAGCTCCTCCACTGCTGGGGAGCATCACCCCACAGTGACAGGGCTGGCACGGGCCACTGGCCAAAGCAGCCCTCACCTGGCTCCTTCCACAGGGCTGAGCTGACTGCCCGGCTGGGGAATGAGCACCAGGGATGCACAGAGAGGAGCTTCCTCCAACAAACACCTTCCTTAGTCTCTGCTGAAGGGCTGACCCAAGCACGTGCGTGGGCAGGGCTGGGAGGAAGATGGGAAGCATCTCTGCTCCTGTGCAAGTCTGGAGCCTCTCCCCGCTGCAGTCAAGGAGAGAAAACAACAAGCAAAGCAGAGGGAGACATTCTAAGCAGTCCCTTCCCTGGGCAACGTGGCAGAAAACAGTGTGGAGCGATGAGCAGAAATCCCTGGGTTCTGATAAGGGGACCTGCCTGTGGAGGGGAATCCTGGGAGACCACATCCATTCAGACAAGCTGAGAAACCACCTGCCTGAGCTGGGCTTCAGAAACATTCATCTTTCTGAAAATGAATGGATCTTTTTTCCTCCTGAAAGCTGCATCTGCCCTCCCTGCATTACACACTCCACCACGTGCCTGGCTCAAAGGTAACGTGGATGAATCTCCTGGCCACACTCACAGCTCCATTCTTCTTTTGGATAAATTCCACCTACAGTTTACCCTTTCACAGAGATGCAGCAGTGCAGTTTCTAGAGCAGATACTGTCAGAGAGCATAGACAAACAGCAACAGGCAGTAAACACAAGGCTGCTCAGCTTGAATGCAGGAACAGCTGAGGCACGAGGGACAGAAATGGCTTCTTCTGCACTTGGTGGTGGTGACACAGTGTGGGGACACCTGCTTATGCTCCTGCACCAAGAAAACTCAAAGCACAGCTATAACAGAGGCGTGCAGAGGCTGGCCCAGCCCAGCTGTACTCACATGTAGAGCTGAGGGTCCGAGGTCAGCGTGTCAATGCTGATGTGCTGCTCCAGGAGGCTGTAAGCCAGGATAGGCAGCGACGTGAAGCAGATGTTGTACATGGTCAGATAGGCAGCATCATACAGTGGCTTAGAGGAGGAAGAAAGGGTTACATGAGACAGACAGAAAAAGGCCTCTCCACGAAGAAATGAAACCATAAATTACCAGCTCCTGCATTCCCTTTGTCACACAGATCCATCTCTTTGTCACCCTGCACAGCTTCACTGGGTGGGAGCTGAGCTCTGTGCAGTGCAAGGGGCAACAAGGCACCTGCAGGCTGCGTGCCCAGGAACCTGCCCCCACTGACAGGAAGTTTTGAAACTGGCTGGTCTCATCTCCAGCCTATCCCCCAGGAAAGCTGTGATTCCTTATCACAGCTTTCCTCTTGCTGCTCCTGTGCTGCCGTTTCTATTAATACAGCTGAGGCCTCCCGTGGCTCTCTAACGACTAGACTGTTTTAGAGGAACTATAGCTTCTTTTTTTTAAAAAAAGACAAGTGTTTCTGCCAAAACAGGCAGAGAATTCTCTCTCACCATTTACTCTTCCTGTTACTTTTGAGCCCAAATAGACACAAAAGCCCCTTAAGCTGACACGAAAGCCAAAGCTCACCTCCAAGCACACGAACCCACTCACCACATGGATCTGCCCCTCTGATGTTTACTTGGATTAAACAAAGCTCTGGTGACACTCATTGTGTGTCTTTTTTTAAAAGACATAAAAGAATGAACTGTTCTTCCTTCTGAGTGACATTTTTTATGCAGTGAAATGCAGCAGAGGAGACAAGAGCAGGAAACCGTTCAGAACTCGTTCTTGTAAGAAAAGCAGAAGTGGCAAAATCAGGTTCTGGCAAACCAGCTAAACCCTTCTCTCACTACTTCAGGAAGGTGTCCACCTGTGTTTATGGGTGGTGGATGGGAAAGGAAAGAAAGCAGATTGCTTTCTTTTCAGTTATGGTCTCCAAATATGATGCTCCAGATATGGTGCTGAGCAACAGGGTCAGTCCTGCTGTCCTCTAGAGCAACGTGGGGAAGGGACAGGATGCCAAAAGCCAGGTCTCTGCTAGGAGGCCTCATTCTGCCACTTGCTTTTTATCTCGCCTTTATAGACAAATCACTGGAAGTTACCTGCTGTGAGAATCCACAAAAGAACTGGTATAAAAACTGTGGTAAAATGAAGCAAAGGTTCTGGGGAAACAAAAGACAAATGGTCAGCAGGGAAGCACTTGACTTCTCAGTCTAAACCCAAGCAGTTTCTCCTGTTATCAGACATTAGTGTCTGACATTACAACATCAGACAAGGTAGGGCACTTGTTCAATCAAGCACAAAACCAATCCTGTGAGCAGTTAGTATCTGCAGGAGACACCAGAATGCTCACATTCCCCTGGAAGCACTGTTTTCAATGGACAGGCACATGGCAGACACAGCCTGGCCCAGGGAGGGAAAACAGAGCTACAGAATATCCCCCACATTTTTTCCCTGTTTATTAGAAATACAGGATAGAAATGCACAGGATAAACGAAGAAATCAGCCGCACACTGCCCCTTACCTTATAGAAGAAATACTGTACAAGGTGTGCTATTCTCACATAATATAAATGCCCATGTGCTAGTAGCAGTTTCCTTAAATGTTTGAACTTTGGCACAGCATAGTCGCTGTTTCTGGAGGCCTGGCGTCCTTCTTTGCCTTTAATCCCTGGAGACAGAAGCACGGCAAGGGTTAATCCCAAAGGGGCTGGAATCTGGATGCTGCCCACATCACTCAGTGCCTCAAGGCACGACAAAGGCCGAGTTCCCCTCCCAGTGCCCCAGGAGACCAAACACGAATACTTTGTGTGGTTTTGGCTCCACAACACTCAGACCTGCCTCTGGAGTTTTTAAGCTATATTTAGGCCGCTCTGTGATTTCCTGAGTCTGGTGAAGGGTGTCTAGGCAAACCTGATGGAAGATAAGGAATTGGTTCCCCGTGGGCTGGCCTGCATCTCACACAGCTCAGCTATTCCCCTGCAGCTGCTCAGCCTCCTGAGACATCCCCACAGAGCTGCTCTGCCCACAGCAGCCACATCCAGATGGACTGCACTGCATTCCCTGCATCAGAGGGCACCACAGCAGCTCCAACAGCCCCACGTGAAGAACAGGCCCTCTCCCTTCCACTGCCCCTCTTCAGTGGGATTGCAGGAGGCTCCTGTATTCCAGCCACCAGCCTGCTGCCAGTCACAGGGACAGCGCAGGCACAGCACACCTGGGCAGCAGCCCCAGCAAGCACCTGTGGCTCCTGTGCTGAGCTACTGCCACCAGCTGCCACTGAGGTCTGGCCTTTTCCCTGCCCTGCCCCTCATCACCCAGCTGTCTGCTGCTTCTGCCCCTGTCTCCTGAGCCCCACGCAACCCTCGCCAGCACTGCCTTGGCCAGGGAGTTCTGGAGCATCAGCTGCAGGGTATCGCTGACACAGAGAGTGGTGCTGGCACAGGAGAGCAGCAGATGATGAGCTCACCTCTCTCTTCCACAACGGGGGTGGTAAAACATGAGCACAGCTGCCCAGAGAGGCTGTGGGTGCCCCACTCCTGGCAACATTCAAGTCAGGTTGTACACAGCTCTGAGGAACTCGACGGAGCTGAAGATCTCCCTGCTCACTACAGGGCCTGGACCCTTTACAGGCCCCTTCCAACCCACACTGTTCCATGATTCTGTGATCTCAAGCATTAATCTGGAGTTAAACTCTGCCTCCAAGGAAAGCAAGAGCAGACTTCCCCGTTTTCCAGTGGGATTGGTTCAGCCACGTGCAGTCAAACACCAGCTGCCCCTCAGAAGTGAGCCCCAGCCAAGCAGACAGGTGTGGGCTGTGAGATGGGTGCTCCAGGGACTCTTACCTATGCCCACATGTGCCTCCAGAATCATACTGACATCATTTGCACCATCCCCTATGGAGAGGGTTATGGGGCTTCCTTTCGTGTTCTTCACCATTCGCACAATCTAAAAGATTTAAAAGAGCAGCAGCAGAACCCAAAGTTCAGTTTAAAAGCCTCCAGAGACCTTCCCACTGCTCCCCCCAGGACAAGCAATCAGGCTTTATAACACCTGGAGAGCTCAGGTTAATAAAAACCCTCTGGACTTGCTGTGCAGTCAGAACCGGAGCAGAGCTCATCCCAGCTGTGCAGGGCTGAAGGACAGCATTTAAAAACAAACCCCAGCAGCAACATCCTGCTCCTCCCCTCTGCCAGACCCTGCTCTCCCAAAGGTGGGTTCTCTCACGCATCCCAGGGTGCAGAAACACATCACTTATCAGCCTGGGACATCATCTGCTGCCGTGAGGAAGTCACAGACTCCACTTGACAAATTTGGAAAGGAAAAAAAAACTAAAGAGCAAGCTGGGAGGTTTTGTTTATTTCTAATTGGCCTGGTTTATGGGTTCCTGCCAGCACATGGAACAAAGGGTTTGCATTCAGATTTGAAAGAATGGTGCGCTTTCATCCTGCCCTGAAGCTCACGTGAGACCTACACACAGCCTGGAGAAGTGCTGCTTGGTTAGGACGCTCAGGTGAAGCCCCAGCTGATGAATTCAGCGCGTGTCACATCAGCAGAGAGGTAAATACCTGTGCTTTCTGCAGAGGAGCCATCCGGCAGCACAGCACTGCAGTGCACTTCAGGCAGATCTGCAGGAAGATGCTCTTGTAATTGCTAGAGCCAGAGTCCTGAGAGGGGTTGAGGATCAGCGACAGCGTCGAGCCATCTATGATCAGTCCATACTCCTGGCTCAACGTCCAGCTCCTGGGCACAACAAGGAACACGTCTGAAACTTCATCGCACTAAGTCAACCTAGCTGCTCGTATCATAGTGAGAAAAACCTGGCTTTGGGTTAATCTCCTTCCCATCCACTTTTTGGGGCTTAGCAATTTTAAAAAGCTTAGACTTAGCACGTGCCCTTCACTGAAGGAACAGTGCAATAATTTCAAAGCCAACTAATACCAGAGCTGATGGGCAAAGCAAAGGAACCGCTCGCAGAGTCTGCCAGTGGCCAGTCCCCAGGGCCCCAGCACCATCCTAACTCTGCACCATCTGAATGGGCAGGGCCATCTCCTCTGGCTCACTCACCTCTTCAGGCCTGCCCGGTTTTTGGGGAGGTCCTGAATGAGCTTTTTGTGGTACTCCAGCAGCAGCTCGTGGAGCCGATCCTCCTTCCTGTCGCCCTCGCCCACCGTCCTCGCCGTCAGCTCCAGCAGCTCCGTGCTGGTCTGGAACAGCCTGCAGGCGTAGCAGGTGGATTTGGCAGTTTCCATCTTGTCTCCTGTCAGCACCCAAACCTTCATGCCAGCTGCGTGCAGGGCCTCGATGGTCTCTGCCAGCTGCTCCTGCAGCCTGCGAGCAGAAGCAAACATCAGCTCACCTCGTCACACAGCCCCGAGCCTGGCTCTGCACCTGGAACCCGCGCTCAGGAGAAGGTCACTGACTGTTCCCATGCTGGAACATGGATTACACTGCCACAGCAACAGGGATTACAAGTCAGCAATACCAAATTTGTATTTGCAGACAAAAAGAGAAATCGCTGCTTTATACTCTTGACTCTTAGGCCTCACAGTAAGAGTTTAATTCACACTTGCAGTTACTATGACTGAATGTGGAATTGAATTTGTTTTGATGTGCAAATTAATGCTGTGCGCTTAATTCACTCTCCAGAAGTGCAAGTATTTCTGTAGTTTCATTAATAAATCCCGATTCCTACTACACCAGCCAATTTAAGCAACTAGGGCACTGTGAAATGGGTTGTGCCATGGTGTAATTAATTGCCCTGGACACTGCCTGGCTGCTCAGCTCCACCACGGGGAGTCCAGGCCACAAGGCCACGTCACAGAGGAGCCACAGGCACCACAGTGCTGCTGGAGTCACCTCCTTACCTGTCTTCCACAGCAGTAGCCCCAATCAGGTGCATGTCTGCCTCTGTGTCGTCAAAAACCTTGGCCATCTTCTCCTCCCTGTCCTGCAGAGCCATCTTGGCTTCATTGAGCTGCCTGTCAATTTTGTCATACTCCTTTTCAGTCAGCTCCTTGAAGGCCACACAGAGCGTTCGGTAGCCGTCCTGGCAGAGGGAGGGGAAGAAAACAAAGTGGACAAATGCCCTGATGCCAGATTTTTTACAGCTCCTCACTTCAGGCTTGGTGCTTTTGCCTACCATCTGTGCTTCTGGCAGTACTGACCCTGAGGGCAAGGATCATTTGTTGGCTTGTGTCACAAGAGCAGCTTTCTGTGTTTACACAGAGTAATCGTGGTTCTGCTTCTTATGTGCAGAAAGAAAGCAAGAGAAGGAGCAGGGCTGGCAGCGTGCAGCCAGCAGGGAGAGCAGGACTGGGTGCCACCATGACTGGGACCAGGCTGCTGATGTTACTTCTATTTTTAACTTGCCTGGGAGATGCTCGGACAACTGTGATGGAGACCATATAAGTATATCAAATAAAGGTGGAAGCCAACCAAACAGAAAAGGAAAGAAGCCTGGCATCAAAACAACGTGAAGTGACACTCACATTTTCAACACTTCACTCCAAAGCAAGGTCACATCCCTATGTTTGGAATAAGGCTTTCCTGACCCCAGGAGCCAGCCAAATTCCACCGTGTGCTCACCATAGCATTGCGGTCCACGTGGACTTTTGTTTGCTGGATTTCTTCTTGCTGCACCCTCGGAAAAATAGAGGAGTCTGCTCCTTTACAGAAGAGAAGCAACTTTCCTAAAAACAAATTATAGTTTATAGCACTCACAGGCTGCAGAAAGAGTTGACAATGCCAACAGCAGGCCAGTGATGCAGGGGGAGGAAATCTGGGAGGACTAAAGAAAGAACTGCCAGAAACCCAACTGCCTACCAAAAATGGCCTTTGCCCAGCCTGTGGAACTCCTCTGGGTGTCCCTACCTGCCTCTGAGCAAGCTTTCTGCAACAGGCTGGACACTGTGTGTGTGAGCCTTGCCAAGCTTTCCAAGGAGGGTGGAAGCAGCACCGACACCTGAGAAGGATGGTGACCTCTGAATTGTTGTCTGTTATTCCCATGAAAGCCCATCCCACCCAGGGGACATTCTCACATGTCTCCCCTGTGCTTGTTCCAGCCTGGAACAAGGCAGGCAGGGAGCTCTCCATGGGTCACTGTTCTCACCCCCTGAGCTGCTGTTGGTCCCAAACAGCTGCCGTGAAGGAGAATTAACTCTACAGCAACCTGTCCCAGCACAGAATTTAGTCAGAGCAGCTAGAACACCTAAGAGCTCAGCTGTGTGGGTGACAGAAGGAGGAGGATGTGTTTGACAGAGCCCACAGAACCCTCTGCCTGTACCTGTGCTGGCTCTCACAATGACACTCATGCGGCGCCGGACGGGGTCGAAGTTCAGCACGTGCAGAAGTTGGTACCTTTAGGAAAAGAGAAAAAAAGCTTTGACTCAGTAAAGGAAAAATAGAAAAATAACTACTCGAGACAGAAAATCACTAACAATGAGCTGCAGAAATCAATACACCCTACAAGTGGCATCAGCCACCTGGGAATGAATTTTACAGCTACTGCACAAGAAAATGGAGGGGAAAAAACCCAAACTGCAGTAGTGCTGTGGTGCTCTGAGCATGGCACTGAGGGTGGGGGTACCCAGCAGTGCACCAGGCCCCCAGGCTGGGCAGGGGCTCAGCGGGGATTGGGGCACCACGTGCTACAAGCAGTAACACTGAGTCTCACAGTTAGGTAAGAAGTTTCTCCATGAGGGAAGTGAGAAGTGAAACTTGCTTGTGAAGGCAAGTTTTCAGGGAGTGCTGGGACTGGGTCAGTGACTCACAGATGTCCACCAAGCTGCGAGCACAGGGTGAAATCTAACTATTTTCAGCTTGAGAGGGGAAGAAAAGGTTTCAGGGAACGGAGCCACATCACGAGTTTAGGCTCACAGTGCCCTGCTGTGAGCCCCAGCCACGGCCCATGGGGTCAGCAGCCACCTCGTGCATCCCAGAGCCACCTGCACAACCTGGTGCAGATGAAGGATACACACAAAGGACTGCAGGCTCTTGAGGGACCTGAATTTAGACATCAGAAAACCACCCGTGGATTTTTGCAAGTGACTCTTTTTGCCTACAGCTTGATGTGCTGGGCTTTGTAAATGGGCCAGGAGTCTTGGGGCAGGTCAGCACGGTCTGACTGCCCCCAGGGAACAGCTTTGACCTTGCCAGGCTGACCAAACTCGATGGGAGTGGTGCAGAAGAGCAGCCCTGTTCCCCAGCAGCACTTACATCTCAGTTTCATTCTTTTGGTTTCGTATTTTCATGAAATTGTTTTCGAGTCCTAGAAAAGTGAAACCATACCTGTCAATAAACAAAAGGACAGAACAGCATTGAAAACACCCATTGGCACATATCAGACGTTACAATGTTCTCTTTCACCCTCTGCACTGCAGAGGAGAGCTCGCTGAGCCCCAGCTAAGGAGCAGGGCTGCATGTTTGTTTGCTCCATGCAGAGCCTGCTGTGATGTCCTGGCACTGCTCCCATCCCCTGGAGAGCCTGGGCACTGGAGCACAGACACACAGAGCCTCTGGACATGGGCCACTGGCTCTCTGGCAGCTTTACAAGCCATGAGCAAGTGCACACAGCTGCGACAGCCTCCAGCTGAACCGAGGGGCTGGCAAGAGCACAGAATCACCAAATGGTTTGGGCTGGAGAGATCACCTAGTCCCAAACCCCTGCCAGGGGCAGGGACACCTTTCACCAGTCCAGGCTGCTCCAAGCCCCACCCAGCCTGCCCTCGAGCATCTCTGGCAGGATTCAAATGTGGGGCTGACAAAAATAACCATCCTATCATTTTGCCACTGCATGGCAAGGAAATTTCACTGCAATATGCACCTGGTAACTGGTCTCTGTTTCTAGAGGATTGAAGCACAAGGCCACGTGGGCTCCAGCAAAGCCCCTGGCACAGCTGGGCACTGCAGCACCTTGGGGCTGCTCTCAGTGAAGGCAAGCCATGGCCTGCCAGGGAGCTGCTCAGGGAAGATCCTTCACAGAGATCCCATTAACAGAGAGCTCACTTAAACCCACAGGCTCACAGTGCAGCTCAGGTTCAGCCAGGCTATCACAACATGCTTCCCAGAGAGACCATGGAAAGGGATCTGTCACCTTCAGACCACCCTCACCTCCCTCCTTCCCACCAGAGAGAGGGAACAAAGGGCCAACATCTTCACATTCTTACTTTTCTGCACCTTTCACCAGAGCGATTTCATCTGGGGAGGAGGAGATGTAGGTGTATTTGCGTTCTGGGTGTGCCACCAGCCCATCCACCTGGTCTGCCTCCTTGATCTGAACCGTGTGGCACAGGCACAGGGCTCTCAGGAACAGCTCCTCACGGCTCTGGGCAGGAGGGAGGGAGGGGTTACCAGCTGAACACCCAGCCAGGAGCTGGCCACAGAGCCTTGCAGCCATCGGCAGGCACGTCTCTCACCTTCTCAGCTTTGCCATAGTACTTGAGGGGCCCATCAGGGTGGGAGAAGCCATCCACCTCTGCACAGCAGTCCCTGTACTTGTGCCCGTCGATGCAGCACTCGATGAACTCCATGCTGTTCTCTGTCAGCGTGCCCGTTTTGTCTGTGAACACGTACTCCACCTGCAAGCACCAGGCAGCTGCCACAGGGCTGGGCACTGCCCCCAAACAGAGCCTGGGCCAGCTCAGGGCACTGGGGGGGTTCCTGGCTACCCCAACCCGGCTGCAAACAGACACAGTGCCCACTACCTCACTCTGCAGTTCTGCTACTTTGCTCCCTTGTTTTCCAGCCTGCTGCAGAGGTGGCAGGAGGCAGCTTCTGAAGACTTAAAATCTGTCTCCAGGCTCCTCACTTTCCCCTCATTCCTTTGCAGGGTCCCTTGCTATAGCCCTAGCGCTTACAGAACTGCTGCTGCAGGTCTGCTGCCTCCTTTGGGGATTTTCATCTTGGAGCTGTATTTCAATTAGCTAATTGCTACTCCGAGAGTATTTTTATTCTTGTTTTTAAAGCAAAATCAAAAGCAAGAGGCACTACACATGCCCTGCACTCGTCTCTCCCGCCGCAGATGAGAAAGGGAAGCCTGAGCTGTCTGGGTGCCCCACGAGGCAGCAGCAGCACAGCTGCACGTGCTCTGCACGCCCAGGGAGATGACTGGGCAGGCATTGTCACTAATCCTCAAAGAGACAGAGGATTTTTAATTTTTAATTGAAGCAGGGAAAGCAAAGCCCCCTGACACGCAGAGCGCTGCGCCCGACATTGCCCAAAATGGAAACAATTGGCGTGACCCAGTTCCTGCTCTCCCATGCACTATTTATAACCTTATCTGGCTGGCAGAGACAGCGGAATCACATCAAATGGAGAGTGCCAGCACGGCTCTGGGTGACGCTCCGGCCCGAGGGGACCACCAGGGATGGCCCCAGCAAGGGCTCCTGGCAGGGAGGGCACTCCCAGCCACGCTCTCATCCTGACAGACGCAAACACGGCGCGCTCTGACCTGCCCCAGCTCCTCATTCAGGTCCGAGGTGTTCACCAGTGCTCCCTCTTGTATCTCCTCATCGTACATCTCCTTGTCCCAGGAGATGAAGAAGGAGCCCAAGAACTTCTGCATCTCCACGGTGACGTACATGGAGACAGGGATAATAAAGTTGAAGAGGACCATGAACGACAGGAAATCCGTGAACATCCGCAAGACCTGCGGAGGAAAGAGGAGAAGATGCAGCCTGTGGCTGTCAGGGCACAGGGACAGACTGCAGCAACACCTGAGGCACTCTAGGCAGCTTCTCAGAAAAGGTTAAATAGCAAGAGACAGCATGAAAATGAACACAGCTGAGATACAGGGCTAAATCCCATTTTCCTTTGGCACAGAAAATCCCACTGTCCTCTGCAGATCCCAGGAACAGGAGCACATCTCACTGCTTCACAGTGACCAAAGCAGTGTTTCATAAGCATGTTCCTCTCAAGAATATCCTGCTACAGGCTCATCCTGACCCCAAGTAACCAGAAAAAAGGAGCAGGTGGCTTGAGACCAGCCAAGCTGTGGCAAGGGTACACGTGTGCAGTGACATCCCTGCGCACAACCCATCGAGTCATAAACCCATCCAGAGAACATCTCTGCACACTCACTCTCACTCTCTCAGGCTTGACTGCCCACGTCTGGGCAGGTTTAACAAACTGCTTGACATGGCCCCAGTTTAGGTTTACCTGTTCAAAGCTGAAAGATCTCGAGTTCAGATAAGGACCCAGGTCACCTCAGCTGCATCTCTGCATTATATAGTATTTATTTGTGCTCTCCCCACAAACATCACTGCGCACAAGCATGAGAGAGGCACAAAATAAACGCAGGCAGCAGGAGAGAGCAAAGGAAACAACAGCACTGCGTGTGAGCACACAGGACTCCCAGGGCTGGCAGTGGGCACTATCAGATTAACTAAACAGCCAGAGTAGGCAGAGCTGGAGGAGGTGCTGAAATAGAAATCCACTCACCTTGAACGTGTCTCTCTCTTTTTTAGTCTTTTCGTTGTACCAGGGCTCATCATTAAAGGGATTACTCTGCCAGACATACTTCAGAGTGGTGCACACAGTGGCCTTGCCCAGTAAGATGCACAAATACACTATCAAGAAAGCGTTGATGGATCTGAAAAACAGGTTCTTTTTTAAATTCTTGCAGCTATTTTTATAGAGAAAAGCATGTAAATAGACAAGAACAAAACTTCCTTACTTTTAAGAAGGGAATTACAGAACAAGAGCTTTTGACACTGCTGATATTCAGGTTTATTTTTTTAAACATTTCTTAAATTTGTTTTTAAATAAAAATGCACTAAATGATGCTGCTTCTCGCAAGATACGCTTTATCAAACACCCAGATTTCTCTAAGCTATCAGAGAGCATCTCAAACAAAAGGCAGTGGATTAGGGGATTACTTCTGTACAATCCATCCATGAAAAACAAACCCAAACCCAACAGGTTTTACCTATTTTTCCTGAACATAAATACTCACTTCTCCACTGCAGACCGTTTCTGAGATTTCCCTTGGTAGTTGAGAGCCATTTTTGTTTCCATGCCAGTGTAGACTGCAACTCCTGCAGGTACCAAAGCAGGGCTCATGAGGGATGGCAGCCTGGGGGGACCCAGCTGGCACGGGGCCATCAGGGGCACCACATCCAACTCCAGCCCCAGCTGAGGGAGCAGGCACGGCCCAAGGACTGCCAGCTCCAGAAAGCCCCGGGGCTGCTCAGGAACGCCACTGCCGCGTCCCGGAGCAGGAGCCCACGGATCACACACGGCCAGGACAAGCACCAGCCTCCCACCACAGCCCCCACCCTGCACCAGCAGCGTCTGAGACTGTGCTCTGAGAGGAGCTGGGGACAGCCCCTTGCTCCCGGCGTCCCAGGCAAGAGGAAAAGCTTGCCCTGGTGGATTAACCCTCCTGGGCAGCCCTGCAGACAGAACCAGTGCCTCCCAATTCCACCCTGGCCGCTTGGCAACCAGCTGCAGCTGTACAGCCCAGGCAGACAGGCTGCAGAGAAGAATGTTCCCTCTCCAGATTCAGCAGTGAGCATCATTTGTCATCACTTATCAGAACTATTCAAATAAACAAACAAAAATAACCTCACCATAAATCTTCTTGGTGTTTTTCAGGGTAGCACCTTTCAACAACAGGTTTTCGGGACCCAAAGACCTAAACATAAAAGGAATTATAACATTACATCACTCAAAGAACATTCAAACTACTTCTCTGAAATTCTCTGTAGATGCCCAACCCCTCTGAGGAAGGGCAACAGGACCAACCTGGCTACAGGCTCTTGGTTACTTCCATAGATGATAATCCTTCCAACAAATCTGTGAGAAAAAGATGAGAAACTTGTATTACAAACACGTTATACAACAAACATAACAAAGAAAAGTCATTGACAGGAAATGGAAGCAAATCCAGAAACAAGAGAATTTGAGTTTAATGTTTCAGAGGGGTGGCTGTGCTCAGCACAGGGAGAAGCACACAGCTCAGGGGTGCTCACACAGCCCAGCACATCCCCACTGCAGCCTGCAACACACCCAGAAACCCTCCCTAAGGGTCGAGCCACACACACCACTTACTCCTGGAGTCATTCAGCCCAATGCATCTTACTGGGAAGGCAAGAGTGGCCTAAACACAGCTACAGGGACCACCACTGCTGCTGAGGGACAAAGCAGCTGATTGTACACGAGAACTGCACAGGGGAGGCTTCTCTGCAGACACGGAGCTTGGAAGACTTTGCCATGCTCACACAGAGGAGGCGCAGTAGCTTAGCAGCGCCTTGAGACACCTTCTGGTCTCTGCCCCAGAGCAGATGGACTTTGCTGTGCTGAACTGCAGATCCCCGGGCGATGGTGCTGAGGGGTCTGCAGGGGATGCACCAGGCAGCCGCAGGGCAGGGCAGGAGGGACAGACTCACTTGTAGAGGTCGGGCTGCGGCTGCTCACACTCGATGGTGGCCGTGAGGGTGTCGATGGCTTCGTCGGTGCAGAGCACCGTGGTGTCCCGCACGGCGTAGTGAGTCTGCACAGGAGCACAGGCCGTGTCACCACGAGCCCCAGCAGCAACCCCATCCCCAAGTTTTACACCCCACCACCTAAAATGCCGCCGTGCACGAGCCTGTCAGCACCAGCAGCTCTCCCAAGCCCTCCCCACGCTCCCACGAAGCGGCTGAAGCATCTCTCAGAGGAAGAATGGAGCCACCAGTGCCAAGAGAAAGCACAGCAGCAAGCACTGCTGGGCGTCTCATAAGGCACCCACCACAGCAGAGCATCCTTGGCTCTCCCCGGGGGACCTGTCCTGGGGTGGAGGGGAGGCTGCAGGTGGCCCCGTGAAGAAGGGGCTCACCGCCTGCCCTGGCTGCTGACGGTAACGAGCCACCAGCTCCAGCAGCAGGGACCAGGCAGAGCACTGGCAGACTCCAAGCTATTTTTAGCAGCTGCTGCTGCAAAGGTTCATCTCTCATAATTAACTGAAAAGCCCACAAAGGATCTGCTCGCTGCCTTTCAGGCTCTATTTATAGGAGCTCCTCAGAGCTCCAAGTCACGGCGGGCTGCACGGCAGGCTGCCTCCATCCATCCTCATAAACAAATTCATTAAAACGCTTCCTCCGCTCCTGACGTGTGCATCCCCTCCCTGCCCATCCCAGGAGTCACACTCTGCAGCCATGGCAGGAGCCATCCCCTCCTCCCTGAGCCCTGCTAACCTGCCTCCTCCAGCACACACGGGCAGATCACAGCTCTTGTGAAGCACAAGTCAAAACTGTGTCTGCAGTGCCCAGTACTAAACCCAGGCTTGTGGGGGGCTTTGCAATGCTCCCATCAGCAGAGACAGTGCAATTACTGAGTGATACTTCAAAGCCACCTCCCAATCAATTCCATGATCTTCACATCCTTCAGTGCATTTAGAAAACACGTGTTCTGTTAGCTAACGTATGGCCAAAGATTGGTGCTTCAAAGACAGAGCCCTGACAAAATCTCTTCCACCCATACCTCAACCTGACATGCCCCAAACACCAGAAAAATCCCCTCCAGCCAGGCAGCAGATACCCCTGCAGAGATGGGGTTAGGGTGATGACCCAAATGTGCTTCCCTCACACCCTTTTGCAGCAAACCCTGGTTCCTAATGTTAGATCTATTCCCCAAACAGAGCTGGCTTTTCCATTCCCTCTCCCCGCCTCAAACTCATCTTCACCTCCTCATGAAACAGGAGACAGCTCCCAGTCACCTACAGGAACCCACAAAGCAAGAAAACACCAGCAGAGTGCTTGATACAGAAACTCAGCATCACGTCTCCAGGCTCACACGTCAGTAAGAGCCGGGACTCTGCAAAAGGAATGTGAACTCATGCACATAACACACCTGACACTAACCAGCAGCAGCCTTTTAACATGGTTAGCCACTTTTAGCCTCAAGCCACTTCAAAGCTCCAGCTCCTCCTCACTAGTGGAACCAGCACTGTGCCACCAGCTCCCACCCAGGTTATCCAGCACCAGTTAACAGCCATCCATGGAGAAGAGGCACAAATCCCAGATAAGCACATCAGATCCACAGTGGTATTCCCACTGACTCCAGAGTGTGCTGGAATGAACCACGTCATGTTAAAGTATCTTCCAGTCCCACTACTGCAGCTGCTAGTATCTGTGTATTTATCATACACTTATTACATTGTTATCATATTATTATATTATGTATTATACAAATATTTATCAAACTCAAGTGAAACCAAACATTCATGTCTTCTGACGTGTATAAGTTCTTTGCTGCTGCTTCTTTCCCTAGTCTAGAGAAGGGGAGACAGAGAAAGAAAGAAAATACACTGGAGATACCCATCCTGAGCAAGACCAGTGTTAAGCTTCACTGCTTGCTCCAGGGAAAGGGAGGGATAATCCCAGAAGTGATGCTTTTCTCACGCTGGTGAAAAATTCCCCAAATGAATCCAGACACAAGAAGTCCCTAATCCCACTGGAAATGCTTGGTGAAGTACCAGGAGTGTTGGCAGGGCCTGGAAAGGGGCTGGAGAGCTGCAGGCACTGCTGGCCAGGTGCAGCAGAGCTCCCAGTGTGGCTGGAGCAGGGAGCACTGGCACGCTGCCTGCCGTGGGGCTGTATTGGGAAATGGCAACCCAGTCTGGACTGGGCAGAGGCTCCATTGGTAAATGGCAACCCAGTTTGGACTGGGCAGAGGTAAATGGGAACCCAGTTTGGACTGGGCAGAGGCTCTCAGTAAATGGCAATTCAATCTGGATTGGGCAGAGGCTCTATTGGTAAATGGCAATTCAATCTGGATTGGGCAGAGGCTCCATCAGCAAATGGCAATCCAATTTGGGGCAGTGCCAGCAGAAATGGCCCTTGGAGACAAACAGAGCACAAACAATCCCCCAGGGCTCACTGCTGACGCACTGGGAGCGGACAAGAGGCAGGAGCAGCTCCAGCAGCCCCAGGGATGGGCTCCACGGCAGCGCCCTCCAGCTCAGCACAGCCCCCAGCAGCAAGCAGGGCCATGCCCAGGTGACAAGAGCAGCTCCCCACGCTGCCCCAGCCAGCCCCTGACCTTGAAGTTGGACTCGCCGTCGAGGCTCGCTGTGGTGACGTAGCAGGTGCCATCAGTGCTGCTGGAGGCCAGAAATATCAAGTCACAGGGGAAGGTCTCATCTGCTTTCACTTCCACGATGTCTCCAACCTAGGAGAAAGGAAACATCCACATGAGAAGCCCTCTGAGCTGTCATGAGATGAGTATGATTCAGCTTCGCTCAAAGCCTAGGAGGCAAGCTGGGGTCCCAGAGGTGCACAGACCCCTGCCCACCCTCCAGAGCCTGGAGGGTGACCCAGCCCTGCACTCACAGCACCCACACAGCACAGCCAGGGTTTATCCCTCTGCTAAACCCTGATGGAGCAGGAGGCTGTAGCTGCCTGAAGTGCGCTGTGATAAATTAACATCAAAGCTAAGTGTACTTTCCTGGTGTCCTTGGGAGAGTAGGAAATAGAAGAGGACTGCCTGTCCTGGAGAAGTGCAGAATGCTGACAGATCTGTCACCTGTCACCCCGGTACAGCTTTTGTGAGACAGCTTTTCAACAGAAATCAAAGGCAGCTTCACTCCTCAACCAGGAACAGCTCTGGGAGCCTCTCATCCCAAAGCGAGCAAGCTGGGGCAGCTCTAAGCCAGGACACCCCTCCTCCCCTGCCCTTGTCCCCTCTGCACACACCCTGTTCCCACCAGCCTGGGTGAGAGCCACACGCAGGTTCTCAGTCAGCAGTTACCTTGATTTTTTCACTCTCTTTCCGCACTTGCTTTGCATTTTCCACAACAAAGACGTTGCTTTTGTTCACCTCGTTGTCAGCTCTGTGCCTCAACCAGTCCTCGTACCCCTGGGGCACAGACACAGGCAACACAAACTCTAACAAAGTCAGTAAACTAATGAGAAAGGAGGAGTGAGGATCAGAGGGACACGTTAAAACAATGAATAAGGCAACCGTCCTCAGACCTCCTTCATGCCTGACAAAACATCAACCAGAGTAGCTCAGACTGAATCAATTCATTTAAAAAACCTTCATATGCATATTTGACAGATTCAGAACAGATTAAAATAACACAAAAATAATCTATATGCGGGGCATGCAACAAGCAGCTAACCTACTGTAAGACATTTCTATTATTCTCAGCTTTGGTAAGAGCAGACTGATAACATGAATAACACATTCAGCAGCCTGCAACTCTTTCCTATGGTAACGCAGGATGAGACTCTTCCTCTTCAGTCTTTACTGGAAGAATCAGCATTGAGATTTGAAGCAGGGAGATTTTATTCTAGCTCTCCCTTTCCAGCCCCCATAGATGAAACTTCTTTTTTTATTATTCACTCAGGAAATTTTAAATGGCATGTGTGCCTGTGATGGGAGGCAAGAGGTCTTTTAACACCGCAAGAAGATGAGGAGTACGCGTTTTCAGGACTAGCTGAGAGGCTGAACAGAACCTGTCCTTTCCACCTAACACAGCAGCAGAGTGTGGGCTGTATTTGGAGCACGTCTCTGCAAGGACTCAGGGAGCGTTTCCAAGAAGAGGAAAAACATTCACCTAACACCAGAAAGCTTTACTGACCCTCACAGCCTGCTTCCCACAGCACAGGGATGCTTCACGCTGCCAGAACCAGCCCCCACACTCGAAGTGCAGCCTCTCTGGAAAAGCACCGGTGCCCATCTCGCCCTCTAAGAGGGTGCACCAAACCTACCAGCACACGTTGGTGGCTCCTGAGCACATTTAAATCCGTGTTTCTCTATCTACCTGTCTCAAGGAGCATCTCCTCCTCCCACAGTGACAGCTGTACCTGTTTGATAGCTGTGACAGTGATGACAAAGAACAGCGGGAGGCCACTGGTCACCGGGCTGGTTGGGGTGTCCACTATCACCTGCAGGGAGAAAAAGGGACTGCTGAGCCCTGGGTTCCAGGCAGAAGAAACCAAACCTTTGCTTGTGGGGGGAAAAGGGTGCTTATCCCACTGGGGGCAGGTCAGAGACTGGCAGAGGGAAAGGCGAGGAAGGGCTGGCTATGAAAGGGAGGGCAGTACCATCATCCTGAACCACTGACACTGGGAGGCTAAAAATAACACCCATCAGCCCAAATTACCTATGAAATACACTGCAGAACAGGGCATGAATATTTAAGCAAAACAGAAATCCAGGCTTTGTCTTTAGGCTCCCAAACTCGGGGCTCAGAGCATGATGTAGGCACCGTGGCTGCAGAGGGGCCCTGGGCAGAGAGCTGGATCCCTCCTGAGCTCCCTGCAGGGCTCCAGCCAGCACCAAGCAAAGAGCAAGCCCCTGGCCACCAGGGAAAGCTGCAGGCTGTGGGAATGCTGCTCCTCCTGGCTGCAGCAGGACGTGGCCTGGAGGGTAAGAATGCAGGAGAAGCTCACAGGGGCAGGGAGCACCTTCCCCTGCCAAAGCAGAACACCACAAACTGGTCATTCTGCCTGCTGCTCCTGGAGAGCACGAGGGCTCTGATGAAAGGGACAGGGAAGCTCAGCAGAAAGGCTTTGTGTCCCCACAAAGGGACTTTGTCTCTTGTTTGTGCTTCCCCAGCAGGCTCACACAGCAGCATTTGGATTTTTATTGTTTCAGGCTGCCTGTAAAAAGCTGTGTTAAGGACAGGACTCCTCTAATCAGCTACGTGGACATTTTTGACTATGAAATGCTGCACACTGCAATATTACCCTGCCCTACTGAACCCAGAGAGAAAAGCCAGAAGATTCTGAAGTGGAAGAGAGACACCACAAGAAGCAGCCAGATAAATGGCAGATGAGTTAAACAGCAGGAGGGTAAACCAAGATAAACAGCAAAAATACTCCCAGGTACACGAAGCCCTGGCTCACTCAAATGGGTGTAAAGTGTCCCCAAGCAGAAAGTCTGGTGGAAACCACACTTTGGAGAACAGCTCTGGGTGAGGACAGTGCCAGGTGTCACACAGACACTGCACACAGCACAATGATGGCCACTCACCAGGGCACTACCATGAAGCTCAGGCCAGTGAGCCAAAAGTTATCTTGCAAAAACTGGACAGGTTTTGGGAATCCAAGAAGAACTTTGGCTTCCTGCTGAGAAGGGCAAAGTGCAGGATCTCCTGCTGCCCAGCAGGAGAGTTTCCTGCACCGGACAAGTTATAGTTGGGTGTACTTATATTAAAAAAGCACAATTTCTGTCCACACGGACACAGGATTACAGATATAGGAGCATAATATGACATGAAGTGCCTGGAGTAATTCATATATGTATTTCTAGTTTGGACTCCCTGCAAAAGTCCCGTGGCTGGACACTACTCTTCCCCTTTGTGGCTGATTAAAAGCTGAGGGACACACGAACAACAAGCCAGGGGAAAGGCAGACGCCTCTGAAACTATTTCTGGACTGGTTTAGGACTTCAACAGCTTAATTTGAATCCACTTAAAAGTGACAAAAGTCCTCCTGTAATTTAATAGCTTCTCCTTAGGAGATTCTTAGGACACTAAGGACCACACTCCAAAAGTTATCTCCATTTTCCCCCTCGAAGAGACTCTCTGCAGGTTCCTAGAACAGCTTAGTGCCACCAGCTTGGTCTGTCACAAACACCCTTGGACTGTGCCCCTTCTGCCAGGAGAGTCCCTGTGAGAGCTGCAAGAGATGAACCCAAGAGATTTGTACTGTTTGTGTGCAGCGTGTTTCGTGCTGAATGTGCCTGCTTTGTCTCACCAATGGTCTGCAGTCACAGAGGAACAGAAGGCTCCATAAAGGTTTCACAACAGGCAGGGCAGATGCACCAGGCAATTCCTGGAGCACTGTGACACTTCACTGCTCATGCAGCACTCAGGGGGACAACCCCATTGACTTACAGACATTCAAACACAAGCACAAACATCCCAGATACGGGTGGCATTTTCCAAGGTACTGAAAGTGAGTGGAGTGGCCCTGAGTGCCTTTTCAAGGCAAGTGACGTCTCAGCATGGCAAGCCCGGGGGCAGGGGCTGCTCTGCACAGCAGCCAGTGCATCAGGGCTGCCAGGCTGGGCTCTGCTCAGCTGGGCTGGTTTGCTCTCTGACTGACCACGAGGGCTGCCTCCTGATTTTAGAGCTGCTCACAGAACAAAGACAAGGAGGAACAGGCAGGCTCCTCCCTCACCTGCACAGAGCTGCGCCTAAAGTGGGCAAGCAGCTAGACAAGCCCAGTTTGTAGCTGTAATCAGGAATATTCCATGGTCTGCAGCCAGAGGGTCAAGAGATAAGATGTAATAGCACGTCACTAAGTGGCCAGCTACACAAAAAGGACATCCTGACTCCCGGGTATCGCTTCGGCTCAAGGCAAATTACAAATTGGGTCTGACAAAATGGAGCAACGCCAGCGAAATGAAGAGATGGAGGCAAGCCAGCTGACGCCAGAGCAAATTGGCCTTTCATGTCACACTGCCAGCAGCAGCCACACACAGCCACGGCTCAGGATCCTGCTCCTGCAGCAGCCAGAGGCACTGGAAACCAGAGCCCTCGCTGCACAGGCAAGGCATTCCAGGCACTCGTGGATTAAACAGGAGCCTGGGAGAGAGTGATAGCCCAGTGCTGAGAGCCACAGCCCAGTGCTGAGCCACCCAAGCCCTGCAGCAGCCACTGGAGCCCTGTCCCCTGGTGCCTGCTGCCAGCCCCAGAGCTGGCTGCGTGCTGAGCCCCAGCCCAGGGTCTGAAATCTGCAGGGATTCTCCCAGAATCTCTTTACCCCAAGCAATTCTGGCAGCTTGTTTTCTTGGATGACAGAAAGAAAATGAGAATTCTGCAGGATCTGCCCCTCCACTCAAGCCACAAAGCAGAGCAGGAGAAGTTTGTGCCTGTAATAAATTTGTTGGTTTTGCCCATGCAGAGCAACTTCCTGAATCTTCAGGTTTCCAAAACTCTTCCTACGCATTTTCTGAATTCTACTCAGTACATCCCATCTCTCCTGCTTGCCTTGAAACTCATGATATCTGAGACATAAAAATATCATATCACTTGGAAATACAGAGATAAGAAACAGAAGCAGTAATGGTGACAAAAAAAACCAGATCTTAATTGCATAGCATCAAGTGTATTTTCAGTGGTTGAATGATTTTAACAGTTAGAATTAAGGTGGTTTTTCAGTGTTTCAGCAGTCATTCAAACCCCATCTCACACAGGCCCAGGTATTTTACTATTTTTATGCCTTGGATGGTGTGGCAGAATTATAACACAGCCTCCAAGTTCAAAATTTCCAAACTTCTTACAAGCACAAACAGTTTTAAAGCTCAGATCTGTTAAGCCGTGTTTAACATCAGTTCAGCCTAAACAAAACCCACTCTTAGCCTCAAAGCTCTTACCTGCACGAGGAAGATGATGAGGAAGTAGAAGTTGGCAATTCTTCGGAACTGCTCGAAGAGGTTCTTGGGGAGGAAGTTCCAGAGGGTGTACTGCGGGAGAGAGGCACTCGCCAGAGGCAGGCAGGGAGCAGGGCCCACACAGCACAGACAGCAGAGGCAGGGCAGCTCCCCTCGGCCAGGGCAGGAGCACACGGAGCAGCCTGCAGGGCCCAGCCCAGGGGCACCCCCGAATTCCTGCCTCGGGCTCCAGGGCCCAGCCCAGGGGCACACTGCAGCTGGGGCACCCCCAAATTCCTGCCTCAGGCTCCAGGGCCAAGCCCAGGGGCACACTGCAGCTGGGACACCCCCAAATTCCTGCCTCGGGCTCCAGGGCCACCCCCAAATTCCTGCCTCGGGCTCCAGGGCCAAGCCCAGGGGCACACTGCAGCTGGGACACCCCCAAATTCCTGCCTCGGGCTCCAGGGCCCAGCCCAGGGGCACCCCCAAAATCCTGCCTCGGGCTCCAGGGCCCAGCCCAGGGGCACCCCCAAATAAATTCCTGCCTTGGGCTCCAGGGCCAAGCCCAGGGGCACAGTGCAGCTGGGGCACCCCCAAATTCCTGCCTTGGGCCCCAGGGGCACACTGCAGCTGGGGTGCCCCAAATTCCTGCCTCAGGTTCCAGGGCCAAGCCCAGGGGCACACTGCAGCTGGGGCTGGGGCACCCCCAAATTCCTGCTCCAGCCTCCAGCCCCAGCTCTCTGCTGAGCACTGAGCAGTCAGGAGTGGCTCACAGTGGGACAGCTGCTAAAAAGGCATTTGTACACAGGTGATTTCATTACAACATAACCCACAGTGGATCCATTTTTTCCGAATTCCCACAACCATCTTAGAGATGCTTCTGTTAAAAAAAAAAATGTAAAAAAATCCATGCTTGCCCATACAGATTCAGTACGAGGTTGGGCTTCATTATAATTTTAAGATGGCTACTGAATAATTTACTTTGGAAAGCATGTGGAATTTAAGGACAACATGGAAAACAATGGGTCTGATATCTATCTTTCAGTCTGTCTGGAATGAAAAAAAATAAGCAGTCAAGTCTGAAGACCAATGTCCACTTAATTATAAAAGAGACTGGTCAGGTCCCAGGCCCAGCAAATGTAAAAGGAAAAAAAGAGCAAGGACGTAACAATCAAAAATAAATCAAGGAAGAACTAAAATTAGTGCTAAAGCAAACCATTTGTCAGTGAGGGAGCTGAGCTGGGGGAAGGTGTCCTCACTGAAGGCCCCTCCTGCGTGCCAGGGAAACATCAACGGGAGTGCTACACAAGTGAAACAGGCTGAAAGCCTTCCCCAAAAATAAACCCAGACACACAAAACAGGTAAGATCCAAGATGCAGAAAGAAAGGAGAGGGAAAAACCCCTCTGCAGCTCAAGCACAGCAAAACTGAAGCCCAAGTGTGTGCTGAGCATCAGGAATGCTGAGCACTGGCACATGTATCCAGCTGTGTTGACAATATGGAATGCCACTTGTTTGACATTTTACTCGAATTGCCTTCAAATCTTTTGAAATAGCTTCATGAATGTCGTGGAAAAAAGCTAAGCAGAAGGCAGATGGGTGTCATCACAGCTTTCCACCATAAACAAAAGCTGCATTAATACCATATGAATGTTTCCCCCCCTTTCATCCAAAGGGATAAACAGAGCATGGTTATTTTTGTGCTATCTCAAGAAAGAAAAACCCCACAGAATACAAAAAAAAGAGGGAATCATATTTTTATGCCCCTTTATAAAATAATGCCACTTCCCTTTGCAAATTTGAGTTGCAGTTATCTCATGCTGTATTGTCTTCTCTTCCCAAAGGGGATGCCAGAAAATTTAAAAAAAAACCCAACCCCATGAAATCAATATGCACATGTGCTTTGCTCTCATCCAGCCCACAAGAAAGGAACTTGTCCACACCCCCAGTGGCACTGATAGGATGAAAAAAAGAGTACCAAGAGAACCCTGGAGCTGTAAGGGCTGTGCCAGGCTGCTCCACTGCAGAGGCAGCTTTGCCTCTATCCTCCAGCAATTCTGCTCTCCCAGTTCCCAAATCCCCACCGGAGCAAACCAAGGGGGGACCCGAGCTGGCTCAGGGCGCCCTGGGCGGGCAGGGGGCTCACCTTGGAGGAGACAATCCTGTTGTCACAGAACTTCTGCGCCACGTAGGCCTCGGTGTCGGGCACGGGCCGGTGCCCCACCAGCACGGTGCGCGTGCCCACGCGCTTCTCCTCGCCAGCACACTGCAGGGAGAAAGCACACTGCAGCACAGGGAGAAAGGCTGTCAGCCCCCGAGAAGCCCAGAGCCTGTGCCCACAGCCTCCAGCCCCTCGGCGCGCCGCGCTGCCCGCCGGGAAAGAGGCACCCGGAGCTCCAAAATTCACCTCGAGCCCCAGGGAAAGCACTGAGAGTGAAGGACACCGAGGTTATCCAGCAAACCCAGGGATGTGCTGAGCCTGGAACACAGCTCGGCCATCAGCTCAGGAGCACAGCCCGCCCCACGCCCCAGCAGGACAGGTCACTGCACTGCTGCCCGGGCCAGGACAGCTGCTGCCTGCAGCTGCAGCCTGTGCCAGGTTATTCTTCCTTCTTGAAGGAGAAGGTGTCTTTATCGAGCACTTCGAGGCATTAGGAACACAATTCAGCAGCTATACATCTCTTCCCAGCCCTGACCTGGAGAATCCTTCAGCTCAGGGTTTATTCAGTGCATGGAGGATGAACTGCACCCTCCCTTACACTCACTCCTCTGCCCAACCCTCAAACCCATGCGAAATGTCTCAGCAGCACACTGGTACACACAGATCTAGTGCTCAGCTCACAACACCAAAAGGGTCTGCTTCTGCTATTTAAAAATCTCAGCTAAAATCACGAATGATGAGGCAGACAGCTTCACAGCACAAACTCCTCAAGATGACACACACGGTGCTGGGAAGCCAGCTGGGCTTGCTGGGGGTGTAATTTAAAGCAGAATGAGATGTCACAAGTGAATGTCAGCCTCACGTCACGGGGGCCTGATGACAGCCCCACTGCTCGGCAGCAGGATGAGGGAGCTGCAGCAGAAAAACCTCAGCAGGGAAGCAGGACTGCTCTGCAGGACAACACAGCCCCTGCACAGAGCCAGAGACACCTGGGAGCAGCAGCACAGGTGAGCCCAGCCACCCCTGGGGCAGTGACAGCACCCTGCAAACCACAGACAGACCCCCTGTCCAGAGGGGAGGATGCTAACGCAGGGCAAACAAAGCACCTGAATGCACCAAAAGCACCAGAGCTCCTCTATGTCAATGTAACTCTTCAACATTTCCAACCTGTTGGAACTTCTTTTAGAACCTTTCCCAACCTGTGAGGAAGCTGAGGCCAGGCAGGTCCCGGCAGCTGCCAGGGGCTGAGGCAGCACCCTGAGCTCTGTCTCCATCAGCCCCAGCTCTGGCCAGCCCAGCACACTCATGTTTCTCAGTGAACCAGGAAACTTTAATTTCAAAAACAACAGAACTGTGCAGCAGTTTAAAAATCAGCTTTTTGCTGTTAAATGAAAGGGGGAACCTTTTTTCAAAGCGTCCTTGCCACAGATGCTCACAGCCAAGGGAGACGACCTGGCCAGCACCAGGAAGCATTCTGTGATGCTGAACTTAAAACTACACAGTGAATTTAAAATGCCCACTAAGAGCGAGTGGGGGAAGAGGGGTGAGGGGGAAAGAGTGGCGTTAGCCCAGGGTAAGATTCCCTTAGGGTTCAGTTTTCAAATCTCAAAACATGAACAGGGAAGACATGGGTCACAGTCTCTGGTTCGAGGACACTAGCAGGCAGCAGGGCTGCTGAAACACCAGCAGACACTCCTCATACTCCACAGCCATACCAATCCTCAGCCCTACAGTCTGCTTGCTTTGAAACCCCACCAGAGCAGGAGTCAGAACTGCCAAATGCCTGTCCCTAGCCAGCTGCCCAGCACGGGCTCAGCCCCTGCAGATGGACACCCAGGAGTGCCCTGGATCCAGCTCAGCACCCCTCGTCCAAAGGGCTCGTCACAGGCAGCTGTGCAAACAAAACCCAGCTGGAGAAAAGGTGCTCTGAAGAAAACATGCTAAGACAGAAGGCTTGGGAGTAACTGCTGCTGGGGGAAAGTGTCAAAACCAAAACCTTAAACAGTTAAAAACCAGGGGACCTGGAGCAGCAACAACTGAACGGATCCTGCTGCAGGAGGAGCAGGATCTGCCCAGAGGAAGGAGCAGCTCTTCCCTGCCTCTGCTTCCCACCCATGTCTGCACAGCTGTAATCAGAGAAGTGTTTTTACACCATGCCTATGCTTGGGAGGTGTGCTGACTGCTCTCACTACAGCCACGCTCACACCTCCGGTGGCTGATGCTCAGAGCAGGAGGCTCCTCATGCCCTACATGATGTCCCTGCACCTCCCCACAGCAGCAGCCACCAGCACCCCCAGCACTGACCACCTCCACCAGCTCCCAGACCGGGCAGGGCTGGCACACACTCCCAGCCAGGGAATGCCACCACGCTCCCAGGCACACCACCACCACGGCAGCAGCGAGCAGCACCTCTTCCAAACCACAAACCAGACCCAAAAAAGGCTCCCTGATGCATCTGCTGCATTACAGAGGTGCCAGCCACCGTGTGACCCACCTGTGCCCCAGGAGCAGGAGGCAGAGCCATCCATCCACGCCACAGCAGCAGCAGGCAGCTCAGACAGATGTCCCCAGGCTGGTCCCCACCGTGTCCCTGTGCAGGCTCTGGAGCCAGGCGTGCCTGGGAGCACCCCTGCAGCACAGGGAGGAAGCGACAGCTTCCCCTGCCCCTGGCACGGCGCTGGGAAGGAGCAGGGTCAGGCTCTGCCCCTCACACACACTGGCACGGAAACCACCGAGCTCTGCTCAAAGCACTGCTGGAAAGAGTCCACCAGGATCTCCTGACTATCCACGGAAAGCATGGTGCACGAGAAGCCTCAGAGCGGGGAGAACCCAAACCCAGCTGCGGTGTGCTGCTGGCCAAGCCACACCGAGTCAGCAGCAGCTCCTGGGGGGCCTTCACCCCCCAACGCCCTGCTGCTCACCTGCAGCATCACTGCACAGCGAGTGCCAGGCCAGGTAACAGCAGCTCTGTAACCCCACTGCATCCCAGCCCTCTCTGCACAGTGTAACCAGGCTGCCAGGTAACAGTGGCTCTGTACCCCCACTGCATCCCAGCATGGTCTGACCAGGCTGCCACGCTCACAGTGGCTCTGTACCCCCACTGCATCCCAGCCCTGCTGCACAGTCTAACCAGGCTGCCATGCTAACAACAGTGGCTCTGTAAGCCCACCACATCCCAGCCCTCCCAGCATGGTCTAACCAGGCTGCCACGCTCACAGTGGCTCTGTAACCCCACTGCATCCCAGCACAGTCTAACCAGGCTGCCACGCTCACAGTGGCTCTGTAACCCCACTGCATCCCAGCACAGTCTGACCAGGCTGCCAGGTAACAGAGGCTCTGTAACCCCACTGCATCCCAGCACAGTCCAACCAGGCTGCCACGCTAACAACAGTGGCTCTGTAAGCCCACCACATCCCAGCCCTCCCAGCATGGTCTAACCAGGCTGCCACGCTCACAGAGGCTCTGTAACCCCACTGCATCCCAGCATGGTCTAACCAGGCTGCCACGCTAACAGAGGCTCTGTAACCCCACTGCATCCCAGCCCTGCTGCACGGTCCAACCAGGCTGCCACGCTCACAGCATTTCACTCCCCATCCCCTCCACAGCCCACGGTGTCACACCAGGGGCTGGAGGGCTCCACACCCCATCCCTGCCCAGCCCCAGAAGGCCAGCACAGCCCAGGCTGCAGCAGGAGGTGCTGGCTGGGCTCAGGCACCCAAAGCTCTCCCTTGGAGGAGCCCAGCCTGGCCCTCGCTGGTCGCTAATAGATTGCTACGTCTTAATAACAGCTCTCAACACAGACTTAGAGGCAGATTTAGGGAATAACTGCCAGGCTTTTGGGAAAATTATAAAATATGCAGATTAGCAGGGAGAGGATTTAGACGACTTTCTCTGACTGCCTTTCATGAAAAATTTTAATTCTGATGGCAAAAAAAAAAAAAAAGAAAATATTACTTGGACGCAGTTCAAGCAGCTGCCTTGCTGCCTGGTGGGGCTCTGCACAGCCCACAGCTCACAGGGCTGGAGCAAGCTGGGCAGCCAAGAGCCAGAGTTTCTCCTGCTGCTTAGAGCCAAGCCTGCCAGAAGGATCATTCAAGAAAATAAACAACTGCATTCCCTTCCTAGGCACTGTCTCACCTCCCTGGGCCAGAGGTGTTTGAGCGAGAGAAGCAGAGACCAGCAGTGCCAGCCTGGGCACCGTGCGGGGACAGTGCCAGGGAAGCCACGCTGCACTGTCCCACCCAGCCTGGAGGATGTGGGGATGCAGCAGGTGAGCACAGAGCCACCTGCTGTACCCACCTGCTGTACCGTGTCCCTGCCACCCAGGAGAGCCCCCAGCAGCTGCAGACATCACAGCAGCACCAGGGGGACACTGCGGGCACCAGGAACTGCGAGGAGGGAGGGAAGGAGGCATTCCTGAGCAGAGCCACCATCCTGTCTGCAGCCCCAAAGGTGTAGGTGTCTCCTGCAACACTTCCAGCTTCAGTTCAGAGCTCCTGTTCCACTGCCCTGGTGCCCAACCAAGCCCACCAGCGAGCCAACCCCTCAGCAGGGCACCCAACCAGACTGCTCCTGAAGGAGCTCAGCTGGCAGGCAGCCAGAGAGCCAGCCACCAACCACAGCAGGTGAAGGTGAGGCAGGCGAGGCTGCTGTGCCAGGAGCATCCCCCAGCTGGCAGCTGGCTGCCCTGCTGGCTTTGCCCGGGGCAGGTCCAGGTGCCCGGCTGCACCAGCATGGCACACGGGGCTGCAGCAGCACCCTGCTCTGCCAGGGAGACTCTCACACAGGAATGTGTGCTGGAAAATGCTTGGGTGCAACCCAGCCTCCCCACACTTGCACCTTCTATAAAGCCCACGTTCTGCCAGAAGCAGCATTCTGAAATCCAGGCACTAGGGGGGATAATGGCTACTTTCTCACTTTGCCCAAACTCAGACAGCCCAGCTGTGTGCCCATGGAAGGTCACCTGAGCCTTGGCATTCCACTATAAATCTTTCTTTGAGGACACAAGAACAGGTATGGTTTGAAGAGATCGGGCCAGGAGTAAAAACACCCAAGGATGCACTTAATAACCCAACAAATTGATGACTTGGAGCTGTTGCAGCATTACATACAGATGGCACAATTACACTTGCAGCCCACAGCAGTCCCCAGATTGTCTGCTTGAGTTTGGGCAACTCTCCCTTGGGGTCCTTTCCCCTTCCCCATCTGTGCCCCCTCCACAGGAGCATCCCTCCCCAGCACAGCCTCCTGCCTGCCCGGGGAGAGGCCCCTGCTCAGCACCCTCCCCAGATTCTGGGAGTCCATCACAGCACCCAGGTGGCACTGGATAAAAGCTGCAAAGCTGGGTAAAAATTAGCAAGCCTGGGTAAAAAATTAATGGAGTTAGACTGAGTGCAACAGGAGAGGTGAACCTGTGCCCTGCAGCCACTGCTGACAGGAGCCACTTCAAGAGGACTATTTCTAGGGCAGCTGCAAACAGAGTGTTTAATTATATCCCCCATATGGAAAGCAAGTGTCTGTGCTATCTTCTGGCCCTGTTTCCAGAAAAAAACCCAGCAGCAGAAGTAAAACTAAAAAACCACCAGCATTTGATTTACTACAGCTCCAGAAAGCACCAAAACCAGAACTAACTAATAAAAAAACTTCTCCTTTCATGTTTGCTGAAGATAACTTTAGGCCACAACGTAAACACAAATAACTCATAGAAAACAGATCTAATAAAAACCACAGGCATTTAAAAAAATCATCTGCTAAACCCACAGATTATACAGTACAAGTACAAAGCTCTAACATTTGAATGAAATCACAGCTTATATTAAATATATGCAAAAGAAAGATTAAATCACATTACTAGGCTTCAATCTCATGAATAGTTTAAAGTCTAATTGCTCCTGTATTGTTCAATTTGTCATAAAAGTTGTAGAGAAGGCGACCTGATTTACAAAAAAAGCTTGCAAAAATAACAGCACCTCCCAAAACAGCCTGTTCTAGCTCCTGTTTCATTTAGCCTCAGAAGAACAAAGGAAAACACAGCCACAATTTTAAAAAGCCTCCATAAATTTACTGTAACCTCCCCGAAACATCAATCAGCCTCACTGCCCAGCCGCTATGCTTTTAATGGAGATTTCTTCCTGCCAATTTCCCTCTGACTCTTTGTCCTCAGTGATTTCTGTGAGGACACAAGTGATGCTTCGGGAACACCCTCAATAATTCAGCAGCTCAGCCTGTGCTTACCCACACCGAGCACATCTTGAGGCAGACGTCCTGATTTAGAGAGAGAGCTCCATGGATCAGGACCAAGCCCAGCAGGGCCCCCGTGCCTGCACGAGAGGGTCAATAACACACACAGACCTTGGGAAAACAGCCACCCACCAGGGCATCTGCAATCCTCATAGGGCAAGGGCTGCAGGCACACACTGCCCGACCTCATTTCCCACTGGATGGGACTCTGCTGTCACTCCCAAGCAGCGTGGGAAGGCTGGTACCCTGGGGAAACAGCAGGTTGAAATTTAAACCAGGATCATCCCTTCTCCGGTGCCGAGGCTGAAGCTCCCACTGACATTCCAGCCAGGGACAGAACACGACCACCAAGGAGTGACCAGTGGGTGAAGCCAGCTGCAGCCAAGGTGGGGGGCAGCAGGGGCAACCACGAGAGCCCCCAGACCCAAAGAAAAGGCCAGAGCAGAAGAGGAGCCTGGGGAAAAGGGCCAGTACCCGGGGGTTTTCACAGCAGCCACACGTGATGGGGCTGAGCACGCAGCCCTGGTCCCTGGGGATGACACAGCAGCGCGTGCTGAGCTCCAGCACAGCTCCACAACCACAGCACAGCACCCTACAGCCAGCAGGACTGCAGCCAGAGCCCACCCCATGTCCCCTCTGCCCCCAAGAGCTGCCGCCTCGCCCTGTGGCCTGAGAGGGAGATCACCTTCAGCAAGGACAGCAGAGCCCAACCAGGCTGCGATTCCTGGAAAAGCTGACTTAGCCAACAAAGCCACTGATAAAAACCAACAGAGACACGGCTGGGTGGAGAGAACGGGGGAAAAGGCGACTTGAAACACTTCATAAGGGTGGAGAGAGGAAATACAGAAGTTTTTTTCCTACATAATAAATTTAAAGGAGAGCCCAGCCCTATCCTGGACTTGAGGAGTGACGCGGACAGGGGTGACAGCTGAAAAGAGCTTTTTTGGCACGGATTTTGTTTTTCCTTGTGGAGGCAGTGCCTCAAACCAGGCAGTACTGCATCTTCCCAGCAAGCATGCCACAATGGCTGCAAGCACAGCCTCTGCTCGGCAGCACTTTGCACAAAGCCAGCTCCCACGAGTGAAGCAGCAAGCCAAACGCAGAGGGATCAGCTGGGGCAGTGTTACTGCAGGGCTGCTGCTGGGTGTAAAATCTGCTGCTCCTGCTCAAACACAACCACCGACCCTCGGAAGTTTTCAGCATCCCAATTCTTCTTCTCCCTGCCCTGCTGGCAGCCAGGGTTATGAAACCATTGCTCATCTTGAAATACAGGCAGCAGGTCTTTATTTTTGGCAGTCCAAAAGAAAAGTCCGACCAGCATGCCGCCAGCATATAAAACTCAGGCTCATAGGAACACTTCAGGCTCCAGAACAGAAAAAGGACTTTGAATAAGAGCCAAATGTTTTGCAGAGGTCACAAAGCAAATACAACGAGGTCTTCCTGTCTTCAAAACTCTTCCGCCCTCCTCTCCCCGGCTCAAGCTGTGCACATATGTCTGTTCATCAGCAGCTATTTTAGCAGGGCAGCAAGCTCTCCAGAGCAGTGATTTGGCCTGGCAAAAATTGAAATAAGAGCAAAATGGAAAAAAACTCCCAGTTTGCAACTGTCAGTGCTTGCACCACCCAGCAGGGCTATAATTTGTTGGTTTTCCCGTTGTTTTCTGGTCCTCTGAAAGCCTGAGCTCTTCAGTTATGGAAACAAAAAACCCCTAAATACTATGTTATGTATCCCAGCTCGGCCAGACGTTACTCTAACCTCTGCCACCCACAAACATTTTGCCCCTTTTTAAGTTTTCCCAGCATTTCAGAGCCAGGCTGCCAGCTGACTGGCGAGAAGCCCATTTCCCAGAGCAGTTTCTTGCCTTTCCCCTGGGAAGCAAGCCTGCCTGGCTGAGCACACTGCAGGGCAGAGGCTGCAGGCTGCCCTGCCAGGATGTACCTCGGCCCAGAAACCAGGGCTGGCACCCAGGGCTGCCCAGAGCCATCCCCCAGGGAAGCTGTCCCGACTCCCAAACAGCCCCCAGCAGGGAGGGGAGGGCAGGTGCACCCTGCAGGGACTCCCCAAGTCCTGCCCCAGCATCCCGGGGTGCCTCAACCCCCACAGTGGTACCCGAGGTCCCAGCACCTCCACGCTCCTCACTCACATGGGTTCAGATCAAGCTTTTCAACCCCCAAACCATGAAAACCATGGCTTTCTGCCCCTTGCTGTACTACAGACACGTTTCCACAGAAGCAGCAGGAGATAAAGGGGAAAAGAGGCAGAAATCACCTACTTCACCCCTTGCTCCACAGCCAAAATCAGCTCCACGTGACCCAGACCACACTGGGAATATTTTCATCTCTGGGCACCACAGTGACCAACAGATTCACCCTCGGGGCTTGCAGGCACAGCCACAGCAGGACACTGGGTCAGTGAAATCCGCCCAGCCAGGACAGAAATCCTCACCATGCGGCCTAGAACTGTTTATCTACAGGAAATCCTTTGGCTCCTGTTCCGGCCGGGCTGGGGAAGGCAGAGGGGCAGAGCAGAGCTGCACACACAGCAGGGCAGAGCTGCACACACAGCAGGGCTGCAGGCACAGCAGAGCACAGCAGAGCAGAACAGAGCTGCACACACAGCAGGGCAGAGCTGGGCACTGCACAGGAGCCAGCAGAGCTGCACACACAGCAGGGCAGAGCTGGACACACAGCAGAGCTGCAGGCACAGGCTGGGGAAGGAAGGCAGCAGGGCAGAGCTGGGCACTGCCCAGCACAGCAGAGCTGCACACACAGCAGAGCTGCAGGCACAGCAGGGCACAGCAGAGCAGAACAGAGCTGCACACACAGCAGGGCAGAGCTGGGCACTGCACAGGAGCCCGCAGAGCTGCACACACAGCAGGGCACAGCTGCACACACAGCAGTGCAGAACTGGGCACAGCACAGCAGAGCTGGCACTGCACACACAGCAGAGCTGCAGGCACACGGAGCTGAGGTTCCACTGGCCCTCAGCCCTGCAGCCTGGGGGTTCCCCCTGGGGCACCCCAGCACCAGCAGAGCCCATACACGCTGGAGAGCATCCCTGGGCATGGCTCAGCCCTCTCCAGCCCATCAGTCTCTTCTCTTCCCCGGCCAGGCACCAAGACAAGGGCGTTCCTGCTCTCCCAGGCACCAGCACCAGCTCCCTCAACAAGGCTTCCTCCCTCTGCCTGACTGCTTCCCAGCCTGCACTCGCTGCTGTGGTATTGGCAAGTGGAAAGTCCCACTTCCATCCAGCCAACCGCCCCGGGAGACAGCACCCATGGAAATTCTGTGCTCCACAATATCAATTTGGCTGATACAGGACAACAGCCCTCGGGGCACTGCAGCTCGTTTTACTGCACTCCCTCCCTGAGCAAACAACACAAGAAAAGGTGAGCTGTAAGGAAGGAGGAAAAAACAAAAACAATAAAAGCCTTCCACAACTCAGACTGAACAAAACCGGCATGCAAAACGCCACCCAGAGCAAACAGGAAAAAAAAAATCATTAATCCTGCATTTCAAGGCTGGCTTTGCAGCCCCCTGAGTGCAGTCTGAGTCCCTACAGATAGCAGCTGCTTGGCTTTGCATGAATGCTGGGGAGGAATTACACAGAAATCATAATAAAAGATGGAAGGGCTGCTCACAAAAGTGGATTTTTCCTCCTGCATTTAATTTCCCGGCAGTGAGATTTATTTTTTTATTTTTTTCCCCTCTTAAGCCAATTGAGACTCCAGCAGCAGAGCACGGCGTCGCTGCAGTCAAGCAGTATTTAATTTGTATTACTGCTGAAGAGATCTTGGATGGCAGCACCAAAGAAGCGCTTCAAATCATCTGGCCTTGCCTGTTGCACATCTTACTCAGCTTTTCTAGGTCCTTTACAGCACAAGAGACAGAGGATCCCTCTGGCCTGCAAAGCAGTGCATTCGCCACAACACTGCACACAAACAACATGGACCAAGTGAGCAATGCCTCTGCTCCCCACTTCACAGCATCTTGTTAGGGGATACAGCACTAAGACACGCCAGATGAAGAGATTCTGTGAAAACACACAGCAAAAAATGACCAAGCCCTCCATAAGCAAGGCTGGAGTCCTTTCACCTACAGATCCTGAAGATCAGCTGGAAACAAGAGCAAAAAGCCTGCAGCAAAGCATTACTCAGCAAAGGCCACAGTGGAGTTTAACAGGAATCTTGTTCAAGACAGGAAAGAGTAAAACAGCCAGCTAGAACAGCCTTGCAGGAGGAAAACAAAAAGCTCGCCACAAACAACGGGATGGTGCACTAAGCTCTCATTAAGGAGGGCAGGACACACGTCTCTGAAGCTCTATCAATTAGGCTGCACGGCCAGAGGAGATGTGCTTTCAGACTAAATGGGCTTCAGCTGGAACTCCATCCCCAACAACAGCACTGAGGTTTAGGGAAAAACCACTGGAGTCAGCAGGAGGCAACAGGCTCCCAGAGGAGCAGGCAGAAGGGGGTGCACAGGGGGCTCACATTTTACAGAGTTTGGTTCTGATCAGCACCCGTGGCACTGAGCACCCCTGTGAGAGCAGGAAAACGATGGAGGGGAAGGGGAGCAAAACCTAGGACAGCTTTCCTGCCAGCAGGGAGCCTCAGCTCCTCTCCCCACTGTCCCAAGTGGGGCTCAGGACCCAAATGCATGTTGGACCATCAGGGTGGTGCCCTGTGCCAATCACTGCCCAGCAGCCCCCTGGGCTTTGGCCCAGCCTGAGAAAGAGCCCATAAGCAAAAATAAATATATATATATTTAATGCATCCCTGTATATTGCTTAAATGCATATTTAATGTGCATATATTGCACGCATGCATATTTAATGCACATGTATCTACTGAAGTCATGCAGCCTCTGGGCAGAACTGGCTTTTCCTGACCCAGCAGCCTGCTGCTGACAGGGTGAGTGAGGGCAGCAAAGAGGAGACCTTTTAAAAGAGGGAAGTTTCAGTTTCCCCAGGCTACGAGTTGGTAAATGAAGCTTTAAAGCACTTTGCCACTCACTGCCATCCCCTGCAGCACACGGGCAGCAGCAGCCTGGCCCTCCTCCCTCAGCAGGGCTAAGGCACTCCGTGGAACAGCTCCGTGCTCAAGTCTTGGAGTCAAGCTTATTGCAAAACAGCAAAACACTGACTGCCCGAGCCAAACGTCAGCCAGTTCAGGCAAACCCAGGGAACAAGGCACTGGGGGCACGTTGGATGGCTGCAGGCAGCTCAGCAAAGTGCTGGTTACACCAGAGCAGCAGGGGCTGCCCCTGGTCCTGGAGCCAGCCTGTGGAACGGGCGCAGGGAGCCAAACTACACAAGATTACTGCACAAACATTTCAATAATAACTCCAGAAACGGCTTACCATCATCAACGAGAGCAGCAGTGAACCTGTTACCTATCTGCTACGAGCAGACTCGAGACTGGCACGGCGTCCCCAAGGGCAGGACAGGCTCTGGGCAGAGCCCGTGTCCCTGTGCCCTTCCTGCTGTGCCCAGGGCTGTGAGCTCCCAGGGGCAGCAGGGATCACTCAGCAGCCACAGCCTGGCTCCTGGGGCCAGCCCTGCCTGCACGGCCCCCACAAGTCACAGAAAGCTGCAAACCTGCAGGCAAACAAGGGAAAACACTAAAAAAACCTACCACTGAACCTCAATATTGCTTGCTAATTGAAGAAGGAAAATAAATCTTGAATACTTGCAAGAGTGAGGGAGCTGCAGACGTGTGCCAGGCTCTCGTGGCTCGCACAGCATCACCGGGGGGCTCCAAGCCCAGGCCTGGACACAGGTGTGCTGGCTGGGAGGGCACAGGCAGGTGAAGCCCAGAACACCCAAAACCAGCCTGTCCTTCCCTGACCTCAGAAAGCACAGAAATAGCTCCAATATGAGCACTGAGAAGCAGGCTTCAGTCTAGATGCAGAGGTCAGGCATTTTCCAAGATAACCTCGGGATAGGCTGTCCTGGCACAGGGCACGAGCTGCTGCCCTGTCCCCGAGCAGGGGACACATTTGGGCAGAGAGCCACCCGTGACTGCCCAGGCCACGCAGGAAAACCTCCCCAGTGCCCTCCAGCCTCAGCACCCGCTCCCACACACAGCCAACACAGGAAACTCCCCAGGAAAATCCCCCGAGCAAACGCTTCCAGGGAAAGGCAGCTGGGGTAGCAGCACACTGGGTCACCCTGTGTCCAAGCTGCTTGGAGAACACCCCCTGCCCAGCATCCTGCTGGAGACCCCCTTGCCCCTGCAGTGCCAGCTCCTCTGCAGGCACAGCTCAGTCAGAGATGTTCCCCACCTGGCCAGCCCAGCAGCTCCTGGCCAAGGCATTGGTTTAACTCTCCCAGGGAGCACAGTCCCACAGGGCAAGGAATCGGAATCACACATCCGGGACAAGAGACGCAAGCATGGTGCCATGGGAGGAAGATGCTCCTAGGGACCAAACCTGCACTGCTAAAAACACGATCACTGGCAGATAACTAATCTGGGGGTGAAGGTTCTGTCTGGCTTACAGCCACTGTGAATGCTCTCCATCAGCTTTGCTTTCAACTAACACTTAAACATAAATCTCTCCACTGGAGACAGCTACAGCCAGAACACAGCAGTTTCAATCAGAAAGGAAATGCATAAACCAAAGGCAGCAGGATGAAATTAAAGGCAAGGCTGAAAAGCTTGTTATTAATGAATGTCCTGTTTGCTTTTACAAATTCTGTTATTAAAAGCAAATTGCCATGTCTTCAGCTGCAGCTCCAGTCAGCTCAGCTCCCAACCTCTCCTGCACAGCCCAGACAATCACCATCACTCTCAGCAAAATACCAGCTGGGGACAGAAGTGGCATGGAGGGAAGAGGAAAATACAGCCAAGACTCGTTATTCTCCACAGAGAAGTTTCAGCATGCCACAGGTTTAATTAGAAGCATCATTAATGTTTGACCGGTGCTTTCCAGCCCTCCCCAGAGCGACTGCCAACTTCCCAAACTTCAACTGAACACATGCAGCTGTTTATCCCAGCCAAGCTTTCTGTTTGATTTTTATTCCTTTTTAGCCAAATGGCTGAGCTATTTCTGGGACTAAGGCTACAGTTAGGAGACATCAAAGAGGAAATGGTGACAGGAATTTCATAAACCCCTGTGTCCCCCAGAACTTGAGAAACCCCTGTGTCCCCATTTTCCAGGGAAGGAGCAGCAATAAGGGATTGCAGCCCTAAGCTTTTTGCAGTCCCAGCTTCCCTATTTGAGCCTCCCTTGACTTCTCTCTGTGGCCGCTGCAGGGGAACTGCCTGAGCACGTGGAATGCTGCTAGCACGCTGCACACATCCCACTAAACAAACTTCCAGCAACTCTCATGAAAATTTCAAGTGGCTTCATTGAAATCCAAACTCCTCTGAAGTGTGGGATTTCTCCAAGCAGAACTGCCACCTGGTGTCACAGAGACAGCCCAGCCCTAACCTTTGCTGCCTGCAGGTTCTGGTCTCACCAGGGAAAGCAAAACACTCCTGCAGAAGCTGGCATCAGGCACCTGACACGCAGCCTCACTCCCCAGGTGTTAGCATGCTGGACTGGGAGGAAAAGACAACTCCTACAGCTTCCAACTCCTAACTGTTACCATCTTTATTATCAGAATAGGAGCTGCAATCACACACTAATGTTTGGTTCACACTCTATGGGAAAAAAAAAACAAGTGTGAAAGAAAATCCCAATGTGCTCTGCGTGCAAAAATACATTTTATTACACACTTGCTGCAGATCCTAAAGATGGGAGTGTACATCAGCATCCTCCACACAGCCTTGGACACCTTCCACACCCCCAGCAGTCCTGAGCTGGGCAGGGACAGCCCCACACTGCCCAGTGCACCCCAGGGGCGCTCCCCATCCTCTGCCCCTGCTCACGGATCCCCAGCGCCAGTGGGGAATTTACTCCCCACCTAAAGAGTGACTTTGGGCCACTTGCCTTGTTCAGCCATCCGAACAGGGCTCAGTGGGGAACCTTCCTGCAGAGCCCCAGGAAGGACCTGCCCCACAGAGCCCCAGGACCAAGCTGGGGGTACCCCACTGCTGGCCCAGGAGAGAGGGATGCAGGGCCCTGGAGAGAGGAGAGAGGGATGCAGGGCTCAGTAGAGAGGGATGCAGAGCCCAGGAGAGAGGAGAGAGGGATGCAGAGCCCTGGAGGAGCAGTGAGAGCCCATCACTGCAGCCTGTGACAGGGCACAGAGCCACACGGGGCCAGCCCAGGACAGCCCTGCACACCCAGCTAAGAGGCACCTTCTTCCCCGACACCAGGCACACAGTGCTGAGAAGCAGCAGCTCACAACGAGCCCAGCACTTGCCAAACACATGGGATTTACCAGCACACGGGCTGCAAAGAGGATCAGGCCCCCAGGTATTTAATTAAACTGGAATAACACAACTAAGGTCCTATTGTTACACTCCAACAGAAGAATTTTGCTCCTAATTACAGACTGTTTGTTGTTTTCTTACTTATCCCAGGTATTGAACACAAACAGTACCAGAGCAAGGAGCTGCACTGACTGCAGAGGCAGGAGACCCTGCAGAGAGCACCAGCCCAGGGGCTCAGCCAGCAGCAGGCACCCCGAGAGTGGGGAGAGCACCCCAGGGTGCTTCACCCATCACCCCAGCCTTCCTGCACCGTGAGCAGGGTCTCAGCTCCCAGGGCTCGCTTCCAGACTGGCCTTAAACAGCAAATTGGGAGGAAAAGTGAAAGCAACGAGGGCATCAGTAAGCTCTCTTTCTGCATTCCTCACTTATCTCTCCCCCAGCCCTGGCAGAGCTGTGCTGCAGAGCTGTGGCCCCGGGGTACAGCAGCAGAACACCAGAGCAGTAGGTGAGAAAAGCACAGTGTCTGTGCTGCAGACACAGGGAGCCAGCGGGAATTGGACAGGGCTCACCCCAGCCCCGGGAAGAGCCCAGCCCAGCAGAGTGACCCCAAAGCTCCCCTGGACACCCACACACTTCCCCACTCCACTCCCGCACCCTCCCACAACAGCCGTACAAGCAGCAGGAGACTAAAAATAAGACTCCGGTGCTAGAATCTGTTTCCAAAAAAGAATTAAAGTTATATTTCAAGTTGACAGTATCTCCTAAAAGTGGATTAACCATGGCAATTCAATCCCACCTCCCCGCAGTGATCCCAGCCCCACTCTCCCTTTGACAGGGATTATTTTGGTGGTGCAAATCAAAGCTCAGAATCCAATTTGTTTCTGCAGAGCATCAGTCTGTACCCCCAGGGAGCTGTGCAGACCCACATGCACCACTCTACCCTTCCTGCTCTCCTTACCATCCCATTTCATACCCTGTCCAGGAGAAGAGTTTATAGGAGGGAAAAACAGAGCCACAAACAGCCATGCTGATAGGGCAAGTCACCTCCATTGTGCCTAAGCTGTGAGCTACAACTGAAAACAGGATTTTTAATATCGGTTGGTATTTATGAGCCTCAGACAGAGACCACACAGTGGAGAGGTTCCAGTGGTTGTCCGAGTAGCCCTATGGGATCTTAAGTGTCAGAAAAACCTGCAGCCCTTAATAACTGCAGCGAATTTCTGCAACGCCACGGCCACAGGATGAGCATCCCCTGAAGCCCAGCAGGGCCCAGCCAGGGCTGAGGGCCAGACAGCATCTCGGGACAGCTCCACAGAGACGGCCACAGCATCCCCTCTCCTGCCGTGGAGCAGGAGCGAGAGGACCGACCCAAGCCTGAGGTGGCACCCTGCGGGGCTGGGGACAGGGCAGAGGTGCAGCAGCAGGGCAGAGGTGCTCTGTCAGCCAGCGCTGATATGGGGGGACCCACACCACGTGCAGCAGCCTGATAAACTGCTCGCTGCTGCTGAAATGCTGCTCGCAAAGCCAGGAGGGGAAACAGCGTCTGAGCCTGGTGCCAGCGCTGCAGCTGACCTGGCACTCCGTGCTGGGCCCTGAGCAGAGCTGCTCCTCCAGAACGCCACCTCTGCCCTCTCCAACAGCTGCTGCCACAGCTCGGCCCTGACAGAGCCTTTGGAGATAGCTGGGCCGTGCTGGGGTGGTTTCCCTCCGCCTCAGAGGACATCACACCCCAGCAGCACCGAACATCCCCTCCTCAAGTGCGGGGACTCAGAGAGGTGACACGGAGACCGTGCGGGACCCCGGGCAGGGCAGGGGCTGCTCCCCAGCAGGAGGAGGGTGCTGGAGCCAGGAGCCAGGCAGGCACCTCCAGTCCCCGCTCACAGCAGGCTGCCACCTAAAAAAGCTTTGCACTGAAGCGGAGGAGATGCCTCAAACCACAAACGCCTCTCGACACGAGGGGGACAAAAACTCCCGCTGGGGTGGGTGGGGTAGGAAGCCCTCAGGGCAGAGCTGAACTCAAAAGGCACCAAGGCCAGAAAGCCAGGGCACCGAGTTTCCGTCTGATCCATCCGCCCCCGGGCTGCAAAGCCGTGGCTGTGGTTGGTGCGTTCTCCACAGGGCTAACCCCGAGCCTGCCTCACCGACACCGCCTACACACCAACCCAGAAACCAGACCTGCCCTGCCCAGCCCCGCAGAGCGACCTCCAGGCTGGAAAAAGGCGATTTCAGAACCCCCCGTGCTCCGAGCCCGCAGACCCGGGCACAAGCACCTCGCTGCAAAGCGAAAGGCGGCAGGGGAGCGAGTCTGCCGGCGGGCAGAGCCCGGCACGGAGCGGGGGCAGCCGGGCAGCGGCCCCGAGCCTGGCAGGGCGCTGGGGCAGTGCCCGCGGCACCCACGCCGCCCCAACTCCGGCAACTTTGCTAAGTACGCACTGCGCAATCCGTGACTCTGCTGAATAAACAGCAGCGCCCGAAACCACGCCGAAACACCGCTTTTCGCGCATTTGCTGCGGAAAAGGAAAAAATGAGCGATTACGGAGCTCAGGCCAAGCAGTGAGGTCACGGTGAAAGCTCCGAGCAGCTTATGTGGCAGCGGGCAGGGATCGGGATGGAGCCCGCATCCCGCCCGGGCAGGGGAGCCACGCGGGCCGGGGCCGGGGCAGTCCCCTCCGACAGGTCTGGGGAGGAAAAAACAACCTTTGGGCTCCGGCAGCAAAGGCAACTTCTGGAGGGCTCGCGGGAGCCGCCGCGGCGGGGCCGGGCCCCGCGGGGAGGGGGATGCGGGAGCCCCGCGGGAGAGCAGCCCCGGCGCTCGGCACGAACCGCGCCAACTTCGCCCGCCCGCGCCCGGCCCCGCACTCACCAGGCGGCTGAGGCTGCGCCGGAGCATCGCGGCGGCCCCGGCCCCGCCGCGCTCACCGCCGCATCGCCCGGCCCGGCCCGGCTCGGCTCGGCTCCTAGAGGGGCTGCGGGCCGCGCCGCCGGCCCCGCTCCGCTCCGCGCTCCATGCCGCCGGCCCGGCCCGGCCCGGCCCCGCTTTGTCCCGCCGCGCTGGAGGCGGCGCCGCCCCGGAGCAGCCTGGGAGCGCAGCGCGGCCCGCCCGCCGCCGCCGGGGGGAGCCACTGAGCACGGGCGGGGACACGCGGGACCGGGACAGGGGGACAGGGACAGCGGGGACACGCGGGACCGGGACAGCGGGGACACGCGGGAGAGGGGACACGCGGGGACAGCCGGGCAGGACACGCGGGACAGGGGACAAGGACAGCGGGGACCGGGGACTCGCGGGGACACGCGGGCAGGACACATGGGACAGGGAATACACGGGGACAGGGGTCAGCCGGGCCCATCCAGACCCGCGGGGACAGGGGAGTGGCGACATGGGGACAGCCGAGCCCAGCCGAAGCTGCGGGGACAGAGGACTCACGGGGACATGGGGACAGCCGGGCAGGACACGCGGGACAGGGAATACACGGGGACAGGGGACAGCCGGGCCCATCCAGACCCGCGGGGACAGGGGACAGCCGAGCCCGGCCGAACCCGCGGGGACAGGCTCGCCCCACTGCCATCCCCTCCGCCGCCTCCGCACGTGCGGTGTCCCCTGTACCGTGCCCGTGGCGTGGAACGGGTCACAGCGGTGTAACAGACCCTGCAGACCATCGCCGGCCAACCCCTGTCCTGGCAGGGACACCTGCGAGCCCCAGCCCACCTGGCCTTGAGCATCCACACCTCTTCTGGACAACCTGCACCAGAACACTCTTGGGAGAAGAATTTCTTCCTAATATTTAATCAAAACCTGCCCCCTTTCAATTTAAAGAGGGCTACCCCTTGTGTGGCCTGCCCTAAGCATCATTCCCCGTGGCCCTACAGCTACATGCCCCATTAGAAGTCCCTGTCCAGCAATCCTGCATCCACTTTAGGCACTGGGAGAACTCCAAAGCCTCCTCAGAGCCTTCTCTTCCACCATCTAACACCCCCAGCTCTCAGCCTGTCACCACAGCTGAGATGCTCCAGCCCTTAGAGCACCTTTGTGGCCTCCTCTGGACTTGCTCCAACGTGGCAGGGCAGGCAGGGAGGGCTCTCGGGAGCAGGGCTGGGACAGAGCCCCTCCATCCCTGCTGTGACACAGCCCAGGGCAGGGCTGGCTGTGCAGCCACGGTCACCACGCTCCAGCAGCCCACACAAACACGCCTTGGGGCGGCTTCCCCAGTCAGGACTGGCCACAGAAGCTGCTCAGAGTCTCTGGGTACTTTTCCCCAGCAGAACTCTTCCTGCCGTGTGTGGCTCAGCCTATTCCCAGGGCAGCTTTGCAGCCTCCTGGCCCAGAGCTGCCCAGCACTCCCCGGTGCCTCCAGCCTCCCTGCAGCACCCAGGCTGAGCACGCAGCACACCCCCTGCCCCAGGCTGGGACAGCACAAGGGGGGAAGCAGCTCACCTGAAATGCTTCCTCCAGGAGCCTTCTCCCCCATCGAGCAGGCACAGAGCATGAGAATATTCATGTCAACCACCACAACTGAAAAAGACGAGATGTGACCTAACAAAACCTACATGTTTTTGTTATTGTTTTCAACATCGTTACTGCCTAGCAATAAAACAGCCTTTTCTGGAGCAATAGCCTCTGCATCAGGCAGGGAGTTTTCCTGGGCTGTCCCCTGCTGACAGCTCCCAGCGCCTCCAGGAGTGGGCAGGTGCCTCGACCCCCGTGCCCAGGTGCCACTGCCGTTCCAGTAGCTTGCATTGCTCCCGTTTTAAAGTCAGCTTCTTCCTGGAAACTGAGCAAAGCTCACCCTGTGGCACCACAACCGCGCCTGGAGCGCAGCTGGCAGCTTCCAGAGGCCTGGAAAACACACAGGTTTTTCGCTTTGCATTTTTCAGGTGAAAATAGCATCATATTGATTTTACTAAGGCTAAACCCAGTCACATTTGCTCTGCGTAAGCACCGGCAGTCTGGCAGTTTCACACAGTGTGATACATCTGAGCCTGCCCCAGCACCAAAATAGAAGTCAGGTTTGGGCAGGCAGGAGCTGTGGGGGTTTTAAACCCCGCTTCTGCCAAGGCAGCAAGCAGATGGATCCTGGAGGCTGCACATCCCTGCAGAGGCACAGGCAGCACTCATCTGCACGCCAAGGGCAGCCCTCCCTGAGCAGCTGGGCTCTTACTCACCTTTCCACACAAAGGCCTCGCCACAACAGAGGAAACCAGAAAACAATGCCAGGCATTTCAAAATCATGAATGGCAATTGTTAAACATCTTTATATAATGCCTAACCAGTTTGGCTGTAGAGTTCCCTCCTCCACAAAGAGCACTAAAGTTAGACCAACGCTACCCTGCAGCTTTTGCCTCACTTTTTGGGTACTTCCCTGATGTTTTTCTAGCCTGGCTGTGCTGGGTAGAAGAGGGAGCTGTTGTTCTCAGACACTTTTCCTGTTGCAGAGCTCTGTGGTAGGTGCTGAACGGAGCAGCCATGCCCAGGATTTGGGGTTTGACCCCTGCATGCTTCCAAAGGCCAAGGCAATCTGGCTTACCTGGCCCACAGAAAAACAGCTCTATTATCCCCTCAATATATTGCTACAGGTGCAGCTGCTCCTCACCTTTCCCCTGAATTGATCAGGAGAGTTGGCCTCACCAGCAGAAGAATCCAAGCAGCTGCACTTGTCCTTCCAACGCCTGTGCCATACAAGTTGCAGCCCCTACCCAGTTCAGTTTGAAATGACAAGGTCTTAACTTTTTAAGTTTGCTGGGATTAGGAGCAAAATGCAAGACTTGGACTGTGATACAGAATTAAACATTAGATAATTAGCTTAATGCACTGCCAGCAGGAACAGAGACCCTTTTCCAGGAGCTCCTGGGTGAAATAAGTCCAAGCACAGCTGGGAAGAGCCACAGGTGAGTGCCCGGTCTCCCACACTCAGCCAGAGCAGAGCCGCAGCATCCTGCTGTGGACCAGACAGTTCAGATCCATACATCTCCTCCCTCAGCCCCGGAGAGCCAAGGGCAGCCTTTCACTGCAGGAACCCGGCAGCTGTCACCCTGCTGCGGGGCAGCCAAACCCCATCTCGGCAAAACCAGCCTGCAGAGAGGCAGCACGCAGCCCTGACTGGGCTTTCTCACGGCTGGGGCCGCCCGCACGGCTCCCCCGCCGATCCGGGGGCAGCTCTATCGGCGCCCAGGTCTTGGGATGGGAAATCTGCTGGGATGCGCCTCTGAAAGCGGGCGGGGCCGCGCCCAGGGATGGGACCACCGGGGCAGCTCCCGCTCCGAGGGAGAATTCCGCCCCGCGCAGCCCGGCTGGAGTCCATCGCCGCTTCAATTAGCGCAAAAAATGAGCCCGAAAATGCGCATCAGCCGGGCGCTCGGCAGACTGCGAGCAGGGCACGAGAAGGGAGAGCCCCCCAGCTGGGTAAATCCATTAATCCATTCCATCCTCCCACAGAAGCGTTGTCCTGTCCCTGCTTTGGCTGCTGTGCCCGTGGGGGTTTCGGGGTCCAGTCCCTGGCCGGGGTCCCCTCCGGCCTCGGGACACGCTCTAACCCTCCCAGCATTGTGGGGTTTTTGTTTGTTTTTTTTTCCCTTTAAATGTTGATTTTCGCAGTGTTCTTTGCTTCTTCTGCCATCGTGCGGCCAGCTGGGGACAAAGCGCTGTCTGTAAAACAAGCGCTCTGCTCTCCGCCTCTTCCAACATCGCACGGATTTTTACAACATCCGGCGTCGTGTGAAGCCAGTGGAGACGCATACCTGCTCACCGAGCCCTTCCCACCGCCGGACGGGTACTACAGGTTCGTCTTTAGAGCCGCTGCAGCGTGAAGTAGGTCTCGTTAATCCAAGCATGTGGGGTGGCAGCTGATTTATGGCAGGGGCAGGAGCTGCCCATTGACTCGCTGCTCCTCACACCGGGCAAGAGCATCCGGGAGAAGGCAAAATCCGAACTCAACAAAGTTTCCCTTTTTTCTTTTTCAAAGGAGGAAAGCCCAGCAAATATATTTGGTACACGATGTGACAAATTTATATACCTCAGACTCCAGCGTGTTTCCTGGTGCCCCAAGACACGCATTTCTACTAAATAAATTTGATTATATCCTCCTTCCTTCTGCCAGCAACAACGTCTCCAACAAGGCTCGTTTAACCTAGAAAGTTTTCATAGTTTCTCGTTTTCCAGTCCTTTGTCCTCTCCCTCCTTACAAGGTGTTAATTGCCTCCTTCTTGACCATGGAAAGAAGCTGAGGGAGTCGTGTCAATGAATTCAGCCTTGTTTTCTCAGGACACATGACAGCAAACGCTCCAGATCCCATTTTTAGTGTAACACAACAGAGGGGCTACAACAGGTAACAAAACATCCAAAAGAAGCTCCATGCTTGGCTGCTCATTATTCAACTGATTGAGAGCTGCCTGTTGTCACACATATTGCAATATTTTGAACAGTCTCTGAAAACCCCCTGGACTCTGGTGTGCTGATCTTAAAACTGAGCCACTTCCCAACTTCACTCACTTTCTCAGCTGGGAAACCTCCACAAGAGCCTGCTGGCACCCAGCCCACCCAAGTTAGTCAGAGGCTGGAACCTGCAAGCAGGAGAAAGTGTACATAGCAACCGGCTCCTCAAGCACAAAAAACCACCCAGCCCGGGCTTTTATCAACCCTAACACCCATTCCAAGGTTTAAAATCCACTTACCTTCTTTACACATGTTTATTTAAGTCTGTACATACTCCAAGCAGCTTTCAGACAACGCTGAAACATGGGTTCAGAGCCCACACCTCAGCATGAAACACGGGTCAGAGCCCACACCTCAGCAGTGCCTCCCGCAGCACAGCAAAGCCAAGGAGCAGGGGCTGCTCACCTTTCCCCCACAGCCTCTGCTCTGGTGGGCTGAGAGATTCATTTTAATTAACTTTTATACCTCTTTCACAAGGCAGGGAGGGGAGAGCTGCATGTGAAAGGCCCTCACCAGCCCAGGCTCTGTACCCAGGCATCCTTTCTCTGGCTGTTTAAATGCCCCAGGACAGGTGATGGGATTTACAGATTTACAGCGATTCAGAGCCACCTGCAGCCCCCCCACAGGATGTGATCCATTCCATTTGCCTTTCCAAATACCCATTAACCTGGATCACTTGCAATTCATTCCCTTTACTGCCCTAAATCGCTGTTCAAATTCCAGTGTCTGAGATGCTCTCAAAAACCACTGCTGGCTCCTTCTTCTGTAAATTTGGGCGAGTGAAGAACAAAGAGCTGCCGTGTTTTTCACACATCACAAGTCTCTGTCTCTTATTTCAGTTATTTTCCTTTGTCGGGCCGGGTTGCTGGTGGGTTTGCCACCCCACGCTCCCCGATGTGTGGAGCAGGCTCGCCTTGCCCGTGCTGCCCCTCGGAGCATGGGGCATCCTCACTGCAGCCTCCAGGGAGGCTGATTCCCAAAGCGTGTCTCCATCAGAAACGATTATGAAATCCACGGTGGTTCCCACTCCCCTGGGAACTCTAATGGACATGGGAAACCCACAGAGTTTAGCTTTTATTGAGAGAACACAGCAGGCATGGGGAGCAGCAGAGGTGCCTGTGCTCTCAACAAGAGCTTGTGTGGGCTCCCTGCTGCCCTGCCCGTGAGTGTGGGGCAAACCAAGGGCTCTCAGAGGAGGTTTCAGAGTCAACATCACCCCGCCATCCTCTTCTCTTCTGGGGGGGCTATAACATGAAGTGCAGCTGCTGGCTAAGCCCAGCCAGCGTGCCGAAAGAGGAATTTACTGACAGTGGAGAAAGCACAGCAGGGCCTCGGGTGGAACTAGAGGGGCTGACAGCCTCAGCACACGGACCCATCTGCCAGGCTCTCCTGCAGGCCCTGTGCTGCCTGGAAGGACTGCTGCTGTCCTGTCCACAGGAGACTCGGCAGTGTTTTGAACCGCAGCGCTCTTCACAGAAGAGCAGAGTTCTCACTGCTCAACTTGCAGCACACAGTTTAAATCCTGACAGTGATAGCAGCCACCAGGAAACAATGCAATTGTGCAGAGCAACCTTGGCTTGAGGGGGTGGGAGGTGTATTCCCACAGGCGCTTGCTGGAACATCTCTCCATCTCCTCCTGGCAGCACACAAACAGCCAGCAACTCTGGCAGAGCTCAGGCAGGCACAGACTCCCGCCCTCCATCTCTGGCTCTCTCCATCCTTCAGGCTCAGAAGGACCCAGGCTGGAGGGAGCTGCTGGTGACCTTGCTGGCAGACGTGGGTCTCTGAGTGAGCAACCACAGCGCTGCAGAAGTGCAGAACTCACACCCCACGTCACAACAATGCAGCCACAGCCCAGGCTGAGGCACCACCACAGTGCTGGTGGGACCAGGCACAGCATCTTACCTGCCCTGGCGCTCCTGAGTCAGCTTCTCTGGAAGCTGGAAGAGAAGGATGTGCGAGATAACATCCAAATGCTGAAATGCAAAGCAGGGCTGTGCCACCCAGCTGGCTGTTGATGCTGTGCACGAGGGATAGAAAATGTGTCTCTCCAGAGCAGCTGCTGAGGCACTGCTTCCTGCTTCCAGCATTTCCAGCAAACCCGAAATTCATGGGAGGGTACCTCTCAGCACCACCTCATTTTAGTCCCCACTTTGCCCTGTACCCACAGCACCCACATGCCAGGGAGCTCCACCAGACTGAGACGGGGGCTGATACACAAAGTGCTGTATTTGCAGGGCAGCATTCACTTCTGCTGCTGTTATTTACGGTTGATTTACAAATAATCCCTTCAGTCACCAACAGCTGAACACGGCAGAGTCAGACAGAGCTTTATGGCAGGCTGGCAAGGCAGAGTGGCCAGTTTCTCTTCTTTTCCCCTTCCAGCCCTGCCAAGGGAAGGGTGATTTGCCTTGCCCTGGCCCGCAGAGGCAGCGCTGTTAATGAGTAACAGGAAGCAGAGGTGACTAACGCTCGCCTCAGCTTCTGCTGCTTGCTGCAGGTGTCCCAGAAAACACCCAACCCCTGACTTCAGGTGAAGTGTCTCCAGGGCTGGGGGCAGCTCTGCCAGCCAGCAGACACGGCAGACACGGTGTGTCACGGGCTGCCCTGGCACGGGTGTGCTGCTGCCCTGGCACGGGTGTGCTGCTGCCCACCCTGTCTCACGGCAGGGACCACCTGGGGCAGCAGGGGCCAGGCTGTCCCTCCGGGAGGGGTGGCAGGATCAGGAGGAACGCTCCTGGGGATGGAGCCTCCGCCACCAGCTGCCTTTGAACTGAAATGTTCGCTGACGGGCTGCAGGGTGCACACACACGGGCATCGCCTTCCTGCAGTGGGTGAAGTGGGTCCTGACAGCCCTGCCAGATGTGGAGCTCCTCCGCAGAGCACCTGGGGCTGCCCTCCCTCCTCCACCAGCAGGGAACGAGACCAGGCAGTCCGAGAAGGAGTAGGCAGTGCCAGGCAGTGCCAGAACGAGCTCCAGGCAGCAGGCAGGGAGTGACTGCCGGGCCAGCTCAGCCCTGACCTGCTAAGACAGCTTTCCCCGGGCACAGCTCAGTTCAAGAGACGAGCTTTCCCCCTGGCGTTTGCTCGGATCTTCCTTTCCTCCAGACTAACCCGGGTTTAGATGGAGTTTTCCACGGAGTGCTAACAGGGGGCGGCAAGCGGCCGCTGTTCCCTCTTCACACGGCTTTGCAGCCCGGCTGCCACAGAGGCATCCCACAAAGGAACCTTCGGCTCGCCCCTGTGGATCCCTGCTTTTCAAGCCACGCAGGGGACAAAGATGCTGTTTGTGGCCCGGGCCCCATTTCCCAGCTCTGCCACCCTGGCCAAGCACCCGGCAGCTCTGCAGGGCGTGGGGCTCGCTGCCACTGCAGCCTGGCTCCTCCGGGACCACAGCCCCGTGCTCCGTGCCCCCTGCTCAGGGGGCGATGGCCGATGGCTGCTTCCTCTGCTCCTGCCTCATCTTCAGAGCCAGCATGGCCCGGCGGTACAAATCTGGGAACAAAGGAGCACTCAGGCACTGACCTGGGACCAGCTCCACGGCCCAGCTGGCACCCTGTGCTGAGCGAGGGCTGCAGGGACATCCCAGCCTCCAGCACGGTCACCCGTGTGGCCTCCGCATCCCACCCCACAGCAGAGGCAGCAGCAGCTGCCTCCCCAGCAGCCCCCAGCCAGCCCTGCAGCAGCACCTGCAGCTGTCCCCACGCCAAGCCCCCCATGGCCAAGTGTCCCTGCACAGCCCGCTGCCAGCAGGGCAGAACCCTGATGCTTTCAGCAAAATCTGTCCTGAGGAATACCAACCAAAGGTGCTTGAGACCTCCTCTCGCTGCTGCTCCAGAGAAGGTTCCCGTGACTTGATCTTATTCTTAATTTTCTTCTTTTTTTTCTTCCTCATACCCTGTGCTGGATGGAGAAATACAAAATTTCAGGCACCACACACCTGAGCAAGGGTGCCTTTGTCACCAAACCAGCTGAGAGGACTGCGGGTGGCAGGTGCGCCGTCCTCCGTTGCACCATCCCCTGTGGAGATGCTCAGACGTGTCTCCTCTTCCCCTCTCAGATGTGTCTCCTCTTCCCCCCGGCATTCCCGTGGCCTGGCTCTGCACTCAGCTGATCTGCAGCAGAGCTGATGGAGGTGGCGGGCACCAGTGGTCCAATGCTTTGTCACGTTGCCAGGCCTGGCCAGCTCCCTGCAGGGTGGCTCTGGGGGCCCTGCAGAGCTGGCAGCCTCCCACGGTCCCCTCTCACCTGGCTGGGGGGTGCCCATCCCCACGGCTGTGGGCTCCTCCTGCCCCACCCGGTTGGGGAGCAGCAGCCCCACCGCAGCCCCCGCTCCTGGTCCCTCTGGCTCTTCGGTTGCGCTCGGCTGCCCCAAGCCCTTCTTCTTCACCTTCACCTTCCTCTTCCTCCTCCGGGGGCCCTTGGCGCTCTCCTCCTGGGCAGGAAAGGGGATGAGGAGAGGGTGGCAGAGCCCCTCTCCCACCCCGTCCCGGGGTCCCTCTCGCTCTCTCACTCACCAGGGGCAGCAGGCGGCAGACGGGGCGCACCGCCCGGGGCTCCCCGTTCTTCCCCGCGCCCTCCCGAGCCTCCTCGCCGGGGGCCGGCCGGTCCCTGGAGGGAGCACAGCGGCGCTGGGGACGGGCGCTGCGGGGGCAGCAAGGGGACGGGGACGCGCTCCCGGAGCCCCGCACTCACCGGCGGCCGGGCGGGCGGGGGCGGGCGGCCCGCGGGGCGGGCGGCACCGGGGCCGGCGGGGCCGGGGCGGCGGCGGCGGCGCGGAGCAGCCAGCGCAGCCCCTGCACGGTGGTGCGGGCCGGGCCGGCCGGGGGGACACGCTTGGCGACACAGGGCTCCTGAGGAGCGGGGAGCGGGGATCAGCACGGGGAGCGCCGGGGAAAGGGGGGGAGCGGGAACGGGAATGGGAGCGGGAGCGGGAGCAGGAAAGGGAACGGGAAAGGGAACGGGAAAGGGAGCAGGAGAGGGAACGGGAGCGGGAACGGGAATGGGAGCGGGAGCGGGAGCGGGAAAGGGAACGGGAAAGGGAACGGGAAAGGGAGCAGGAGAGGGAACGGGAGCGGGAGCGGGAATGGGAGCGGGAGCGGGAACGGGGAAAGGGAGCAGGAACGGGAGCGGGGAGGGAGCGGGAAAGGGAACGGGAGCGGGAACAGGAGCGGGAGAGGGAACGGGAGCGGGAAGGGGAACGGGAGCGGGAAGGGGAACGGGAACGGGAGCGGGAGAGGGAACGGGAACGGGAGCGGGAAGAAGGAACGGGAACGGGAACGGGAACGGGAACGGGAACGGGAACGGGAACGGGAGCGGCAGCGGAGCCGGCCCCGCACTCACGATGCGGCACGGAGAGCGGTTCTCGTTGACCAGGCGCTCCAGGCACAGCCGCTCGATCAGCTCGCAGGGCAGCAGCGCGGCCGCCGCGTCCTGCTTGTTGGCCAGCCTGGGGCACGGGAGGAGCGGCCGTCACCGCCAGCTCGGCCCCGGGGCCTCGCCGGGGAGGCCGTGTGCTTTATCCCGGGCTGCTGCGGTCAGGTGAAGCATTGCCCGACCTCACCCGGCACCGGAGCCCCCTGCTCACCTCCTCCCCACGGATGCTCCGATCTCCCAAGCGCTGCTGGGCTCCTCCTGTCCCCGCACCCCCCGACAGCTCCCGGGACACCACGTCCCCCGCCGCAGGGGGGTCCCACTGCGCCCCTCACCCCCAGCTCACAGCTCGCATCCCGATCTTACAGCAAGAGCGGCTTCCCGGAGACATCGGGGTGGCTCAGGACGCGGCTCAGGACCCTGCGGGCCTCCTCCACGCGTGCCGGGTCACCGGAGTCCAGGACGAAGAGCAGCCCGTGTGCCTGGCTGTAGTGGCTGCGCCAGGCGCTGCGGCAGCGCTGTGCCCCGGGCAGGTCCAGCAGGGTCACCTCGAAGCGATCCAGCCGCAGGCGGCTCTGGCCGGGCTGCGCGGCGGGCAGCACCTCCCCGGCCAGCGCTGCGGGTGCGGAGAGCGCAGAGCGCTGGCACACGGGCCCAGGAGCATCCTGTGCCCCTCCTGCCCCCGCCGCATCCCCGCTCCCGCCTCCAGGACACGGCCGTGCCCTGCACCCTGCCCCGAACGGCCGCTGGAGCTCAGCAGCCTCGCTCCTCCGCTCTCGGGGGACCGCAAAGCTGCTGCCGCCGCCCGGGGCTGCCTCGGCGCCGTGCTGCTCCTCACCCCGCTCGATGTCCGCGATGACGGAGGTTTTCCCGGCATTGTCCAGCCCCATGACAAGGAGGGTCACCTTCCTGGGGAGCAGCGACAGCAGGTGAGCACCCCAGAAAAGGCTGTGCTCCCTGGGGAGCGGCGACCACCGCTGTCCCCCAGGCAGAGGACCCTGCCCATGGCAGCCACATTTCAGCCAGGAAAGGGGCAGGACAGTGACACAGGCTCTGTCTCAGCTGGGGACAAGGGCAGGGACAATCCCTGGCGGGTGGGAGAGGGTGAGGACAGGCACGAGTGCCTGGAGCCACCCCAGCACCATGGGGCAGCCACATGCTGAGCCTCCAAGGTGCTTCCCGTGGCAAGGATTTACTTTCAAACCAGATAGGATTAAGCAATTATATGCACAGGCCAGCATGGTTCTTCCTTATAAGCAGTCAATGATTACACCTTCCTGCAGTAAGTTTTGAGTATACACAGGTAGGGAAAGGTTGCAAGGATGATTTTATGAGCTTCTGCCTGGACTCAGGTGTTCTTCCTGTTGCTAAACAGTCCTGTCCACTCTCCAGCAATGTGATCCACCAGAGCCACACAGAAAACATTTTCTCTGCCACTGACAAGCCACCACAGTTATTTGCAATACCATTTTCTTCCCTAAACTTCTAGACCAGGCTGCATGGCAGTGGAGGTGGCATGGCTCCACCTCCACAATTACAGCAGGTCAGGTAAGGGGTCCTCTCTGGAGGGAAAGGAGCATAAACCTCCTTGCAGTGCTGTCCCAGGGAATTAACCTGGATGTCCTGACACACGCAAACAAGGCAGGTGTTTCAGTTCATCCTCCCCAGCTTTCCTGGGGAGCTGCTGACTCTGCAGCGCCAGAATCCCTGTGGAACCATCCCTGCACTGCACCCCTGCCCAGCCTGCTCCCCTGCCTGCTGCAGGGGCAGCGAGGACACACGAGGACACAGCACTCTGGGGACAGCTCCTGCGATGGGCACCTGTCTCCCCTGTCACCACACTGCTGACACCCAAAACACACAGGTAAATGTTGTCACCCTGGGAGCCCCGGGAGTGGCACAGGGACCTACCTGACGGGCTCCTGTATGGCCTGCAGCCACGACCAGCAGTGGGAGAAGAGGTGGAACATGCTTTGCAGCCCTGCACGGAGGGGTGGCCTCTCTCCAGCACCTAGGAAGCGAGCAGCCCAGCGTGCCCCTGTGCTTCATCCTCCTGCCTGGGCTCTCTCTTCACGGCAGGGAACATCTCATCCTGGGTGCCCCGTCCCACGGCACAGCACTTCTGCCTGGTGTGCACAAGCCAAGCCTGGAGAAAAAATCCATCCTCAGCGACACCCCATGGGCACAGACCCTGCTCTCGCTGCCCCTCACATCAGGGGTGCCACTCAGTCTCTCACCTGCTCACCCCTCTGCTCACATGCCCTTTGTGTGGCAGCTGCTTACCCCTAATCTGGATTTAAATTGCCAGCTCCTGCAGGCTCCTTAATCCGGCTGGGTCGGCCCAGGCCAGTGGCTGCTGGGCACGGCCATAGTGGGGCTGCCACGCCGGGTGGCACGGCACTGACTCGTGCACCCCACTGCAGCCTCGTGTCCCCATCGTGTCCCCATCGCTGCTGGACGTGCCCAGCGCTGGGGACGCTGCCTGGCAGCGCTGTGGGCTGAGTGAGGGGCTCCTCTCAGGAACAGCACCTCTGCCTTGTCCCTGCCTGACCCCCGAGGGGTGTTTCTCTGCAGCCCCTTCACGCTGTGCACGGCTCTGCTGCTCACCCAGGGTCCCCTCTGAGCTGGGCTGGGGGACACCGCTGCTCACTGCTTGTGTTTTGTGACAGGGACACTGAGTGGCAGCAGGTCCTGTGCTGCCTGGGGTGGAAACGGCAGCCAGCCCCAGCAGGAGTCTGGCTAGGAGCAGGGAAGTGGTGGAGACCCTCAGACCGCAGGGCAGAGAGTGGAGAAAAAGGGCCAGCTCCTGGATCTTCAGCTCTGAAGCTCTTATCTTCCTTCTCAGGTTTCCTGCTTCTTTTCCCAGCCAGAGCTGCCCTCCCTGGCTCGCTGCCACTGATGTGTGTGGAGGAGTCGCACAGGGATGTCGGAGCTGCAGGAGCTCTCCGTGGGGGAAGTGGAGTCCAGAGGGACAAAGATCCTTCAAAAGCCATGTCCAGGAGCAAACAGGAGCCTGCTGCCTCACATCAGTCCGTGCTAAACCACCAGCACTGGCAGCACCACCTCGACCAGCTGAGCACCAACCAAAGATGCTGAGACACTGCCCTGGCCCCAGGGGCGCAAGCCCAGGACGGGCACAGCCCCAATCCCAGGATGGGCACGGCCCCAATTCCAGGGTGGGCACTGCCCCAATTCCAGGATGGGTATTGCCCCAATCCCAGGATGGGCACTGCCCCAATCCCAGCATGGGCACTGCCCCAATCCCAGGATGGACACTGCCCCAATCCCAGCATGGACACGGCCCCAATTCCAGGATGGGCACTGCCCCAATTCCAGGATGGGCACTGCCCCAATTCCAGGATGGGCACTGCCCCAATCCCAGGATGGGCACTGCCCCAATCCCAGCGTGGGCACGGCCCCAAGCCCTTGTCCCCAGCCCCACACACTGCTGGGAACTCGGCCCCTGTCCTGGGCAAGGGAGGGGCTCTGGTTCCGTGCCGTGGGCCGGCAGCCGTGCGTGGTTAATGGTTGGTGAAGTTGCTGTTCTGATATCACCACCAGATGCCATGTTTGGGGTGACTGGTCACCCCTGTGCTGCTGATGGCAGGGCAGTGGCAGCACCTCCCTGTCCCCATCCTGGTGGCCTTTCCTGGTTTGTCCTTGCCTGTGCCAGCAGCCTGTGGGAGCAGTGGCCAGGGCAGGTTCACGCCCAGCAGGGGCTGCGATGCTTTTTGCAGAATTAGCTCTCTGAGGGCTGACATGATTCGCCCCGAGTGTCAGCTCCTGCCTCTGTGTTTAGGGGTGGCACTGCCAGGGGACAGCCCGGCAGGGACAGGAATGGGCTAGAACATGACCACAGGTGCTATAAATAGGGAAGTGCCATGTGTCAGGCAGCCGTGGAGGCAGCGGCTCAGCTTCCTGAGGGGCAGCAGGATCTGCTCTCCCTCTCGCACCAATGGATTTCCAGACACCTCTGAACGCTCGAGGTGCCACTGCTTTTAAAACAAGTGTCCAAAATCCCCGGTGAGGCTGGAGCCTGAGGCAGCTCCAGCTCACGCCTCTCGGCGCACACGCACCAGGATCAATTTTGAAAACCTCCAAATCCACCCCAAATCTGGTGAAGCCCACCCTCGGCTCCGGGGAAGCGGCACGAGGGCCAGGCCCACGCTGACCTCTGCTGTGAGCCGCGCTGGCTGCGCTCGGGTTGCAGCGGGCAGCTGGCCCTGTGCCCACGCAGCCGGCCGGAGCGCAGCCACCCGCCGGTGCCAGGGCACCGGGCCTCGCCAGGCGGTGCCGGCGGGGACCCGCGGCAGCCATTCCCGTTTCCTTGGTGACTGTTGCCAGGTGAGAACCTCCACGGCAGAATTTATTATCCTGGCGGATAAATGGAGATGTTCCTCACCAGAGCCGTAATCAGACCGTGCCCCGGCACGGCGCCGGGCTGCAGCCTCTAGAGCTGCCAGCGCCAGCGGGAGCCCCGAGGGGGCAGCGCCCGGGGCACCGGGGCTGCTGGCCCTGGCATCGCTCCCTGGCAGGCAGCAGGTGCCTGGGGCTGCTTCTGCCGCAGGAGAGGGAATGAGGGAGAGCCCCGGGAGCGCGGCGAGGCGCGGATGGCCGCGGGCTGGCGGGCTGCCCTGCCTTGGCTTCGCTAGAGCCCGTGAGTACGCGCCCCGTCGGGCACACGGGAACCCCCCTGGCACCCCCGGGCAAGCAGCAGGGCTGGGGGGACGGCTGGGGAGCTCGGATGAGGGGAGTGATGGTTTGCACGGGGCAGACAGCGGGCAGAGCAAGAGGGGCTGCCTGCAGGCTGGAGAGCCTCGAGCTGAGGTGGCACCAAAGCCAAGGTGATGGCAGGGACCAGAAAGCCCTGGCAGAAATATTAGCAAGCTGTTCTGCTGTGCCTGGAACCGCGTCAACTCTGCCTGAAAAGGGACCTGTGGTGGGCAAGGACAGGCTTTGAGGAGAGACTCATCTCTCTGTTTAATGTGTCATCTGACAGCGCTCCGAGCCGGCGGGCTGCAAGCAGCACATTGTCCCTTTAAATCCCAGCTCGGCGCTGGTGGCTAACGATAACCCCGGATCACAGCGGCTCCCAAATCCCAAGAGCTAATTACAGGCAAACGCCCTGCAGTCAGGCTGGGAACGCAGGATATTTACAGCCTGTGACACCGAGACCTCTTGCTGAGGAACTGGGGCACCGCGGAGCTTTGCTGGCATGGCAGTGGGGACAGTGGGGACAGTGGATGGTCTGCGCCCCGCTGCCATGCAAACGTTGTGGGCAGCCATTCCCGAGCTCTTCTGGGTGGGGGAGATGGTTTTTCCAGAGTGTTCTTTGCTCCCCCACGCCGGTGCCATCACCCCGTGGTGCAGGCAGGAGCAGGCAGGAAGCATGCAGGGAGCTGTTTGCTTTTCACCCAGTTCCTGGCAGAGAACTTCCCAGCCAAAGCATACGCACATTTCTAGGAGAGGCTTGGAGCTGAGCTCTGTTTGCTCTGCTCCCTGCTGCAGGACGAGCTGCCTCCTCGCTCCTTGCCCCGAGCCCACAGCTCTGGGAAGCCCCTGCCATGGCCACGAGCCCTGCCCGGGCTCCTGCAGGGGTTTTGTTGAGAGCATGCTGGTGCTCCTGCTGCCTTCCTGCCTGGGGGAGAGGAGAGTATGAACTGTTCCTCCTGCCCGCCAGGATGCCCAGGGCAGGCACAGCCTGGCTGGGTTAGCACTCTGCCAGGGCTGTACACTCTTCCAGCAGGGACCAGGGGAATCAGCTCATTAAAGGTAATTTTAACCCTTCCTGCCTGGTTTAGTGTTACAGCATCACCCTCTGCCTGTGCTGGGACTGTAGCCAGGGAGGCATGACTTCAAGAAGTGTAATTATCACAAAGATCTATAAATGCACCCAGAGGTAACTCTGCTTTCTTGTTCAAGAAGTGAAGCGTGAGGCAGCTGACGTGTGCTGTGCCTGCAAGCATCCTCTGGCAGCACGGAGCCCGTGCCCAGATCCAGTGGGCTCAGCACAGCCTCCAGTGAGCTTTAGAGGCACGAGGTGCTCAGCACAGATACCAGGTTCTCTCCCAGCAGGGTCAGAGTGAGGCTGGAGGAGGAACTGGAGTGCTGAAAGCAGTCGCATGATGAAGCAAATGGAATAAATATTTCCCCAACCAGAAGCTGTTCCACAGACTGCTGGGGCAGGGAAAAATACGGCTGAGTTACTGTGAGAGCAATGCAAAATCCAAACAGTTTAGCCTGTGGAAACCACTCATTTGCAAAGCTATTTCCAAACTAAGTCAAAAATTCCCAGCTCACAGATTCCTGGGCACCTCCCAGCCCTGCCGGCAGGGCAGCGTGGCTGCACTGAGGGGACAGAACTGTCCCCTTCTCACACAGCCATCAAGGTGGGGGACGCTGTGACTGCCACTTCAGCCAGCCCACGGGTGTTTTGCCCATCCACAGGTCCCCACCACGGACTGCTCCTGAGCAGCTCCCAGGGCTGGGGGCAGGCAGCAGGGCCATCCCCACACCCCGAGCTGCTGCCTCCCCCCCTGTAGTGTGCAGGGCTATATTTGGGAAGGCAGCAGAGCGCTCGGCATGTTCCGACGAGCACCCTGGGAGCAGTGCCTGCTCTGGGTCCTAGAGAGGAGAGCTGGGGGAGCACGCTGGCAGCTCTCCCCACCTGGGCTCTTTAAGAGCCTGGCTCGGAGCTCCCTGCCTTTTCCAAACAATTTTCTCTTCTCCTTTTACAGGAGCTGAGCCGCCAGGCAGGCATGTGTAAAGCAGACAGGGTTATTTTGAGACTGAGAGCCGCTGAGGAAGCTTGCTCCCACCCCACGTACAGCCCAGGCTCCCACACACAAACACCCTGGCACATCCAAGGGGCTGGGAAAGCTGCACAGCAAACCCTGAGCTTTCACACAGTGGGCAGCCACCACCACCAGTGCCCTTTGTGCAAGGTGTGCTCTGGGAACACCGGGATTAAAAAAAAAAAGATGGAGGCTGGGATTAAGAAATTAATGAAGCTGGGATGTTGTCCAGGGCAGGGCAGGCACTTGTGGAGACAGGAAAATTGACATTTGCACGCGGTAGTGAGACTCAGGCTGGTGCCTTGGGCATCCCCAATGATCCTCGTGGGTCACTTCCAGCTCAGGAGATCTGTGAATCTGTGATTCTGTGATTCTGTTATTCCATGATTCTGTGACTCTGTGAATGTGTGATTCTGTGACTCTGTGATTCTGTGAATCCATGATTCAGTGATTCCGTGATTCTGTGAATCTGTGAATCCTTGATTCAGTGATTCTGTGATTCCGTGATTCCATGATTCTGTGATTCCATGATTCCGTGAATCCATGATTCTGTGATTCCATGATTCTGTCATTCTGTGATTCCATGATTCCGTGAATCCATGATTCTGTGATTCCATGATTCCATGATTATGTGATTCCGTGATTCTGTGATTCCATGTCACTCCACGTGCCCCAGCCCAGGGGCTGTTCTGTTCCTGGGAGGTTCCAGAGTGAGGGCCAGGAGCAGCCACAGGCTCTGCTGGTCCAGAAAGCAGCCACTCCAGAGTGGGGACACGTGGGCAGGATGTCCCCCCACGTGGCCCGGCCCCGCTGGCCTGTGGCAGCTCCGGCTCAGGCAGCGTCTCTGGCACCCGTGTCCCTGTCCCAGGGTGCCCGTGCAGCCCCAGCTGTGCTGGGCTCGCAGGCAGAGGTGTGGGCGTGGGGCGGGCAGGGACAGGGAGTGGCAGTGGGACAGGAGCTGTGGCTGATGCTATCTGTGACCCACATCACTTTTATGGCCTGTCTGCTGTTTACAGCGCAGAGCGCAGGTGGGGTCAGGCTGTGGAGGTGACTCACAGCGTGAACAGCTCCTGCTGCTCCGTGCTTGGGACACAAAATGGGATAATAACCGGTGTGGGAAATGCTGTGAGGTTTTGGCTCTCCATTCCTCTTGATGGCTGCTGGGGCTTACGGATGCAGGACTGGAATTCCTGCTCTCTTAAACAGTCGCTCTTAAGTATTTCATCACGAAGCAGGGGAAGCTGAAATTAAAAATATGATGAGTTGAAGCCCAGGCATTGCTCAGCCGAGGGCTTGGTGACCTGCCAGACTCCTGGGGAATGCTTTTAATTTGGATAAGTGGAAGTTGCATAAATGGTACAAACGGCACGCTGCTCCTGCTGCTCATTCAGAGCCGTGGGTGCAGTTGGCAGTGCCACAGGATGTGTTGTCGCTGGCTGAGCACCCAGCCAGGCACAGCTGCTCCCGTGCACAGCTCCCACCCCGGCTGGCCACCGTCTCCAGGCAGCCTGGACACTGCTGCCTTCACCCTCTGCCCTGCCAGAGGTTGCTTTTGGAGAGGCTGTTCTCCAAAAACAGCTTGAAAATGCGTAACTGTCATACCAGAGCTGAGTGGTCACTCATAGATCTCCCATCCCCGCCAGTCAGGCCAGTCCCCGTGAGCTCGTGGGGTTTGTGGTTTCCCGAAGCAGCTGTTCAGCTTGGAATAACAGCTCTGAGCAGCTGCAGGGACAGGGACTGCTCCTGTGTGGGAGCTGTTGCTGGGGGAGGCATGGCCTCCAAAGTCTCAGGCAGTTTTCTTCTCAGCTCTCCTGCTGATAAGTCTGATAGCCCTGGTAATGCTTCCGGCCTGGTGCAATGGGGAAAGCTCTTGTGTGTGTGCTCTGGGAGCTTTTGTGCTTTTGGCTGTCCTGGGCAGGTGAGTGGACAGGGTCTCTGCTCCCAGCGTGGGCACCTCCTTGTGAGCTGGCCTAGCTGCCGAGGGCTGAGCACTGAGAGCCTTTTAAAAGTTACCTAAAAATTCCTGGTCTGCCTGAACTGGGGAAAACTGGCCAGTGTCAAACACTCTTTGCCTCGTCCCATGCGTCCCAGGCAGGCAGCGTGTGCCCAGGCTGGACTGAGGCATCTGGCAGGCAGAGGGTGCTCAGCCAGGGCAGCGTGTGCTCATCGCCCTGTGCCCACCCCAGCGCCCCTGGGGAAAGGTGGCAGGGCTGGGGCTGGGGGCAGCGTGAGCCGGGCACAGCAGGGACCCCCACGGCCACGGAGGTGGGGACAGCCCAGCCAGCCTTGTGCTCCCACCAAGGTGGGACAGACAGCAGGGAGGGGGGCTGAGCGCTGGGAGGTTTGGCTCTGTCAGCGAGTCCACAAATCCCATTATCTGCAGGGCAGGTGATGGGAAAGGTGATGGGAGGTGATGGGAGGTGATGGGAAAACACTCCTGCTCAGCTGTAGCACAAGGTCACGGGCTGGAGGCAGGAACAGCCAAGAGACAGGAGACGCATCTCCCGCCTCACGACAGCGCTCCCAGATCTCCGTACACACACCAGGCACTCATCCACCTGAAGGGAGTCCCTGACACAGCTTGTCTTGAGAGACACCAGGATGCTCCTGCCTCGCCAGCCCCTCCCTCCCTCACGCTGCCCGTGGAGAGCAGGGCCATGCGGTGTCTGGGTCTGCAGCTGGGGTCAGGCCCCGCATCTCAGGGGCTGCTGGGTGCAGGCAGCTCTCTGAGAGCTGTGTGATTCAGGCAAGGCTGACACCCACACTGGCATCCTTCCTGCCCGCAGTGGGACCCCAGTGTCCCTGGGGCCACCTAACAATTCTGCCCTGGAGGGACCCTCCATATGCTTGGAGGCGCAGTTGGTAACTGCCAGGAATTGATTGGGCCTGGACTTGATGGGGGGGGTCCTGGGGAGGGCTCCACAGTCTCAAGGGCACACACTAGGGGTGGCACGGGGATTGTCCCACTGTATGTGGGGAGGGGGAGTCCCACGGCAGGTGCTGCAGGGGCTGTGGGTCCCGGCCGTGCTGGGGAGCCCTTCCCTGCAGAGATGGGGAGCCCTCGGTGGAAGGTCCTGGTCCGAGACAGGGTCGTGGGGGCAGACGTGCAGGTGAGGCTGTCCTGGGGCAGGGACCAGCACACCTGGTGGGGACCAGGGCACGGTAGCGAGGGGGTCCCGGAGCAGGAGGGTGGTGGGCAGGGCAGGGTACCGGGAGCCAGGGGCCCCAGGCTGGAGGGCATCCCTTCTTGCGGTGGGGATTCCTGGCCGGGGCAGCCCGGGCCGAGGGCTCGGGCCGGTGCCGGTGCCGGTGCGCGGGGCTCGGCGGGGCCGGTGCGCGGGGCTCGGTGCGGGGCCGGTGCCGGTGCCGGTGCCGGCGCCGGTGCCGGTGCCGGCGGTGCCGGTGCGGTGCCGGTGCCCGGGGCTTGGGGTGCCGGTGCGGTGCCGGTGCCGGTGCCGGTGCCGGTACCGGTGCGGGGCCGCCCGTCGGGGCTCGCCGCGGCGGGGGAGCGCCGCCCCGCCCCGTCCCGCCCCGCAGCGCGGCTCCTCTCTCCGCTGCAGCCCGGGATGGCGCCGCGGCGGGGCTGAGCGGCCGGGCCGGGCCGGGCCGGGCCGGGGCCGCCATGGACGGGCCGAGCGGGGGCTGCCCGCCCGCCGCCGCCCCGTCGCGGGCCAGGCTGCCGCTCGGCATCGTCTTCTCGACGGCGCTCTTCTGCGGGGAGGGGGCGGCGGCCGCCGTGCTCTGCCTCTCCTACGGCCACTCCGACGACCGCTTCTGGCTGGCGCTCACCGTCTTCTTCGTGCTCTGCCCCTCCGTCCTGGTGCAGCTCACGCTCATCTTCGTGCACCGCGACCTCAGCCGCGACCGCCCGCTCGTCCTGCTCATGCACCTGCTGCAGCTCGGGCCCATCATCAGGTGAGCGCGGCGGGCACCCCGGGCACCTCTGCGTACCCTCGAGCACCTCCGGGCACCCCCAGAATCCCCGGGCACCCCCGGGCACTCCCGGTACCCCCGGTACCCCCGGGCACCCCCGGACCCCCGGCACCGATGCGCGGAGCCCGGCAGGGGCGCGGGCACCGGGTGAGAGCAGCAGCGGTGCCGGGCAGGACGCGCGCCCCGGCACCGGGTGTCCGCTGCCGCCTGCCCGGAGCCGCTCCTGCCGGCTGCCGCCCCTCCGCCCCGGCGCGGCTGCTCCCGGCCCGCGGGGAGCCTTGCTCGCCGGTGGCGCTCCTGCTGCTGGAGCCCGCTCCGGGCAGGACGCGGCTCTGCCGGCCCGTTGTGTCCCAGCTGCCGGGAAAGCTCTGCCCGAGGTCGGGAGGCAGCCAGCGATTCCCTCAGCCTCTCGGCTTTGCCATGGTTTGGCTGTGCTTGTGCTGGGAGCAGAGGTGGGAATCCCCGGTGGGTGCTGCCGGGTGGATAGCGACGCGATACGGGGCTGAGTCAGGGCAGGTTTACATTAGATATCAGGAGAAGGTTTTACACCCAGAGAGAGGGCGGTGCAGCTCTGAAACAGGCTCTCCAGGGAAGTGGCCACAGCGCCTGGCCTGTCGGAGTTGAACAAGCCTTTGGACAGCGCTCTTGGGCACATAGTGGGATTCTTGGGGTGTCCTGCACAGGGCCAGGAGTGGGACTCTGGGGGTTATGGGACATGGAGGAGAGCGAGGTGCAGCACTGGGGCTGGCATGGGAGCTGTGGGGCACTGGGCTGTGCTGGCAAGAGGGCAGTGAGGGGGTGGATGGATGTTGCACAAGCTGATCCCTCATTCCTTGGGAATGCTGCGGTGCCTGCTCCATGAGAACGCACTGCAGAGGCATGGCACGGCCACCATTCCACGGGGCTCCTTCCCAAGGGCAGGCCCGCAGCCACGCTCCAGGTACCCACAGGGCTCCCAAACCACCGTGGCTGCTCCGCACTTCCTCTGTCACCGGAAACCAGCAGCGCGCCACATGTGTCCCTGTCACCGTGTCTTGCCTTCAGAGCCACCTGGGGGGCCTTGCCTCGGTGCTGCCAGCCTGTGCTGGCCCACAGCAGTGCTGTGACACTCACAAGCGAGGCTGTCTGAGTATGGGTGGGTGCTGCCCAGCTGCTGTAAGAGCCAGCCGGGGCTGCCCAGGGAAGGCTGCTTCAGCCGGCTGCTCGGGCTGGAGCTGGAGCTGGAGCCTGCTGAGAAGGTCTGGCAGGGCACTGGCAGCCAGCTGGGACTGCCCTTCGAGCTGGGCCTTTGGGGTGAAACAGTTCTCCCGTTAGAGTTTGCAGTGAGCCATGAGTGCTGGCTTGATCTGTCGAGAGAATTTATCCTAAAGCCTCCCTCCTGTTGGGTTTGACACACAGCAATTGGTGCTGTCCTGATAAGCACTCATAAACAATGATGTCCTGCTGGTGCCAGAGCCAGCTGGTCCCCAGGCAGGAGCCAAGGTGATCCCCTGTGGCCACGCACACCCACCCGTGGCTCTGTGGAGGGGCTGGGGTCCCCTGTCCTTGCAGGCAGGGCAGAAAGCCCCAGCCCTGCCCGCAGCGAGGCCTGCAGAGAAGGGGCTGTGGAAACTCTGCCTTATCTGCCCACACCACACACGGCTTCACCCTGCACCCTCCTTCCTGCTGTCCCCAGCAGGGAGGAAGTGTGGAAGCCTTCTTCTGCTCAAGATGAGAGATCAAAGAGAACTCTGATATTCAGCTCTGATATTTCGGAGTTTCTTTTGCCTCTGCTTAGAGGAAGAGCTCTCTGCCAGTTGGGAAGACAGAACCCAAGGGTGATTAACACCTTCCTGCAGCTGCAGCTCCCAGCAGAGTCGCTGCTTTGTGCCCGGGATGCTGCACCTCTTCCAGCAGCTGTTTCACCCCTCGCTGGAGTGGCTGTTGCCCCCCTGCTACCCGTGATCACCCCGAACGCTGGAGCAGAGGAGCAGCCACGGGGCATCCCCATGGTCCTGGTGTGCCCACAGCTCTGCTGGGCAGCTGCCCAAGGCAGTCGTGTCGCTCTAGGACACGAAATGGTGACACGCTCACTGCCGCTCTCAAGGTGAAGAAAAAAGGGAAGTTGATTTTTTGATTCTTACATTTATAGTTTTTTAAAAGTGACAGTGAATTGGAGGGTGACAGTGCCACTCTCCAATGACGCTGGGCAAACCAACAGTTTATCAGATTTTTCTTTTTCTATGAAAAAACGTTAAACAATAAGTTATTTCCAGAATTGTGTGAGAAAGTGCGTTATAAGAACGTAGACATTAGAAGGTTCAGCAAAATCTTAAAAAATCAGGGCTGCACGCAGCAGGAGCGGGCTCTGGGCAGCACCACGCGGCGTGGGGCTGGAGGTGCTGGGGTGGGACAGCAGGAAGGCTGGCGGGTGACGGCTCGTGTGTCCCCACAGGTGTGTGGAGGCCCTGGTGGTGTACTGCTGGTCGGGGAGGGAGGAGGAGCCCTACGTGACCATCACGCGCAAGCGGCGGCTGCGGAAGGGCTACGAGGTGGAGATGGAGCAGGAGGTGGGCCACTCGGAGCGGCGCCTGGCCACGCACCGCAACGCCTTCAAGCGCATGGCCGTCATCCAGGCCTTCCTGGGCTCCACCCCGCAGCTCACCCTGCAGCTCTACATCAGCGTCCTGGAGAAGTACGTCCCTGCTGCCCGAGGTAAGGGCCATGTGCTCCCCAGGAGCCCACCAGGGCACCGAGGCAGCTCCTCAGCTGCTTGTGCTGGTGGGACCTCCAGGCAATCCGCAAAGTCCCTCCCGGGGACGCAGCTTCCTCTGGACTCCCCGAAATGTGGAGCACAACCCACACACTCTGGGCACTCATCAGCTCTCTGCTTTCCTGCTTGCAGTGATGCAAAGTGGGAAGGAGCGGGCATGGCTGAGGTGCCAGGCTCTGCTCCCAGCCCCGTGCTCGTATCTGCCCTCCAGAGCCAAGCCATGCACCCAGTGCCGTGTCTCATAAGAGGGTCAGGTCCCTGTCCGAGGCTGCTCCAGTCTCCATTCATCTTTTTCCATCTAGCTGCAGGCTCTGGCTTCCCTCAAGTCCCCCCACCCTGTATCTATTTCTGCACATTTTCCAGCAGCCAGAGCTCCCAGCCCAGCACTCCCACTCGGAGGCTCCCTTGCCTGCTCCCAGGATGTTTATGTGCTTGGGGGTGGATATGCCAGAGCAAACTTTTAACTCCCATTTTGGCACCGAGCTGGGCACGCAGGTGTGCTCCTGCACCGTTCCAATTACAGTGCTGGGTGAAGGAGCTGCCCTCACCCAGCCGCTCTCTCAGCACTGCTGGGAGCCCAGACCTTGTCATCTGTGCCCACAGCAGGTGCATGAAAGGGGAAGCACAGGAGATGCCCCACAGAAAGCCCCTAATTTGCCACAGCCCTCTGCAAAGGCATTTTGGGGAGTTGCAGATGCACAGGAAGAACGAGTGCCAGTGCTGCTCTAGCAGTGGATGCAGGAAGTGAATACCAAATGAGGTGTTCTGGGTGATCCCCTCGCAGCTGGAGTGTCAGCTCAGCCCTGCAGCTGGCAGCCACCATGCATGGGACCAGCTGCACTCTTCTATTTTTCTCTGTGGTGTTCCTGGCTGTGCTGAATGTGAGCAGCTGCCAGCACTCCCTACACATGACCTTGGCTTTGCAGCCCTCGGAGGGGGCTGGCTCTTGGGATGCCTCTGGGGCTGCAGGGGTGCAGCTCTTGGCTGGGATGAAGGCAGAGGGGCCCTCGCAGCACTGACTGTGCCCTGCTTACCCTGGAGCAGCATTTCCTGCACAGGGCAAGGGGGCTGGGGCATGGTCCAACCACAGAAATGGCTCTGGTTTGGCCAAGGCTTATGTTTTATTGGTGTCAGGAGAATCTTTGGGTTCTGAGCCTCCTGCTGCCAGCAGCCACCTCATTGTGGGAACTGTCACCACCATCCACGAGCTGTTCTGGCAGTGCTCAGGCTGAGCCTTCTGCTGTGAGCCCAGCTGTTTAGCACCCTGTACTTCTCACCCAGGACCCGCACCCCGGGTTTCCCACCTGGAGCTGTCACCCCACACTTGGCACCCCAGGCAGTGGAGAGGCTGGACACAGCCCGGTCTGCTGCACTGCCTGACTGGCCTGCTCTCTCCCCCGGCAGCCGTCCTCATGGCCATCTGCCTGGTGTCGGTCACCTACGGGGCGCTGGTCTGCAACATCCTGGCCATCCAGGTCAAGTACGATGACTACAAGGTGCAGCTGCGGCCGCTGGCCTTCCTGTGCATCGTGCTGTGGCGCAGCCTGGAGATCTCCACCCGCATCGCCGTCCTCGTGCTCTTCAGCACCGTCTTCAAGCACTGGATCATCCCCATCGCCCTGGCCAACCTCCTGGTGGTCTTCTTCTTGCCCTGGGTGCAGTTCTGGCGCAGCGGCAGCCGCCTGCCTGACAACATCGAGAAGAACTTCAGCCGCCTGGGCACGGTGGTGGTGCTGTGCGCCTTCACCCTCCTCTACTCCAGCATCAACATGTTCTGCTGGTCGGCCGTGCAGCTCAAGCTGGCTGACCGGGACCTCATCGACAAGTCGCAGAACTGGGGCCGCCTGGCCGTGTACTACGTGGCGCGGCTGGCGGAGAACACGGCCCTCGTCATCCTCTGGTACTTCTTCAAGACTGACGTCTATGAGAACGTCTGCACAGCGCTGCTGGTGCTGCAGCTGCTCCTCGGCTACTGCCTGGGCATCTACTTCATGCTGCTCTTCTTCCAGTACCTGCACCCCTGCCGCCAGCTCTTCCGGCACAACGTCGCTGACTTCCTGCACTGCGTGTGCTGCCGCCGGCGCCCCGCAGGGACCCCGCTGTGCCTCGAGGCACCCCAGGAGCCCGGCGTGAGGCACAGCATTGTCTGAGCACCCTCCAGCCGGCTACGGACACGGGCGTGGGCGGCACGGGCAGCCGGAGGATGCTCGTGGCACGGGCCGAGTGCTGCCTGCTGGTCCTGGTGCATCCCCACGGGGGCAGGGGGACAGGGCTGTGCTTGCCCGCTCAGGACCACGCATGTGAACATGAAGGAGGGTTGATTTGGATTGGACATAAGGAAGTTTTTCGCAAGGAGAGCGGTGAGGGACTGGCACGTGTTGCCCAGAGAGATGGTGGATGTCCCGTCCCCAAAAACATTCAGGGCCAGGCTGGATGGGCTCTGAGCAACCTGGCCTAGTTGAAGTGTCCCTGCCCGCCTCTGGAGTGTAACCAGATGGCCTTTAGAGGTCCCTTCCAACCCAAACTATTCTACAATTCTACAATTCTACGGCTCATGGGGTGCCCCTCCCAGCTGCCCCTGCCAGCTGGCTGCCCCAGGGTGCAGAGCCCCTGGGGTGCCCCGACACCCCCAGCTGCTGCTGTGGTGCACACGGTGACCTCGGGCCAGGGTGCCACTGGGACTGTTTTAAGCAGTAAAGAAACTTTGCTGTGACTGCGAGTCTGGGTGCTGGCAGTGACTCACACGGAGGGTGGGGACCGTCCCTCGGGGCTGGCACGGGCGCACACACCTGCTGTCCACGTCAAACGCCTTTACAGCACCGAAATGGGGCTGTGCCTGCGGGAAGTGGGGATGGGGGAGCCCCTCTGTGGAGGTGCAGGAGCATGGCGGGATGGGCTGGCCTCATCCTGCGCTTCCGTCAGCACGGCCGTGGCTGCAGGCCAGCAGAGAGCAGCATGCCAGCAAGGAGCAAGCCTGTCCGACCTGTTCCTCCAGGCTCAGGGGCCCAGAACAGGCTGCTGTTCCCAGCTGGAGCACCGGACACCCCGGGGCTCAGGGCCCTGCAGTGGAGGGCAGGCAGGAGGGGAAGGGTGGCTGGCACAGCAGTGGCAGTGGGTGCTGATGGGACCCATCATCCTGGCCCCAAACCAGGAGTTTGACACCCCCACCCCAGCACCCACTTTTGGGGTCAGCTCGGTTTGGGTGCTGGGCTGAGGATGCTTGTCAGCCCTGGGGGCCCATGGAGGTGCAGCACCACTGGTGCTCGGTCTTAAATCAGCCGCCCTGGATGCCCAGGCTGGATCCTGGCACCAGCACAGCGCCGTGACCCCAGGAGGCTTCTCTTCCTTCGGTGGCTTCCCTGGCAGATGGGCAGTGCAGGCTGGTGAGGGAGGCCGGGGAAAACAGAGCTGTGGAGCCAGGCACAGGATGGATCCTCCACAACTTCTTCCCAGGAAACTCCTGCCTTCGAAAAAAAGCCTGTTTTTGTCCTCAGAGGTTGCAAAAGCCCAAGAGGAGCAGCCAGACCGCTGTGTGACCCAGCCGTGGGGCCACGGGGCATCTCTCTGGCCGGCACGAGGGGCTCGTTTCGGTGCTGGCCGATCCCTGCCTTCCTGGAAGGTGGCCTTTGAAACCGCCGGCATTTCCTTAAAGTCTCCTCCGGGGAAAGTCCCCGGTGCCGTTCCCGCGGCCGGGGCTGTCGCACCGCCCGCCGCCTCCATAAAACGCGGGGCGGGCGGGCGCGGGCAGGCAGCGGCACCATGGGCAACTGGCTGGTCAACCACTGGTTCTCAGCCGCCGTCCTCGTGAGTGCCGGGGCTGGGGCTCCGCGGGTGCTGGGGGCTCTGGGGGCTCATGGGGGAAATGGGGAGCGGGGCTGTGGGGAGGCACGAGCATCCCCTCTGCTCGCCATCCCGCCAACCCGGCAGCCAGGGGAGGGATGGGCTCTGGAAACCTGCAGTCTTGGGGAAAACACAGCTCGCGGGAAAGGGGGTCCTGGAAAACTTAAAAATGCTGCTGCTTTGCCCGGCCGCTTTGGCTGGGAGCCGGCCACGTGCCTCTTCTCCCCTTGCGAGAGGAGGAGGATCCTGTGAGAACTCGTGGCAGGGTGAGGAGCTGGCACCATGGGGACCATCTGCCAGTGCCGTGCTGCAGCATCTCTGGTGTAACAGAGCTCGCCTGGCCAGCACCCATCAGCTGCTCAGCACTGTGCGAGGAGCTGTGAATGCATGGGAACATGGGGGTTTACTGACAGTTGGGCTATTTTAATTTTTTGAGTTACTTAAAAAAGAAGAAGAAAACAGCCAAAAACCAAATACACGGCAGGGTGGTTTTTTTTTTTGGGACCTCTGCAAAAATTCAGTGGCTGTGAGAGGCGGCAGTGTGGGGTGCAGTGGGGTTAGGCAGGGGACAGCAGCACAGTGGGGCAGGTGAGCCAGCTCCCTGTGAAACTTCCTTCTCCCAGAATCTGTCCCACACAGTCCTGACCACCCTCTGGATCTGCCTTCCCTCCCGTTACACGGGTGTTGCCTGCTGCTGCCTTTCCTCCTTCCTCGTGCACGGGTGATGCACAGGGCAGTGTGTGACAAGACAGCAATTCTGCAAGACTTCCACACCTCTCCTCACCTTTGACCCTGTGTCCCAGCCCTGTGCGTGACAGGGCAGCTCACAAGGAAACAGGACAGGATGCACTGTCTGTCCTGATACCCTCTGGCTGCACCCAGCCCTGACTGCTGCGGTGTGGGAGGCTCCCGGGACAGGGTCCCTCACGAGGCTGTGACTTTCCCCCGCAGGCAGCCTGGCTGGGCATCAACATCTTCCTCTTCACCTACTACTTTCTGTTCTTTGACCGGGACGAACGCTATTTCTACACCAGGGCCATCCTTGGGGTAAGGTGCTCCCCTGGGTAACCCTGCCTGCCCAGGCAGACGAGCCCCTCGGGGCCCTGCTGCAGTGGGGTGGGGGCTGCAACATCCCACGCCCCTCTCGTGTTCTGTTCTCTCCAGCCCACCATCATTCCGTCCCACTCCGTGGCCTGGCATGGCACCATGCTAGTCCCTGTCTCGGTCGCTGTCTGCTCTCAGCCCAACAGCACCCCAGCCCAGCCCAGCATCTCCCCCTCCCTGTCCTCTCCCAGCTCACCCCTCCCAGTCCCACGCCAGCCCAGCACCTCTCCATCCCAGTTCCCAGCCTAGCTCAGCACTGGCTGGCCCCATCCTGAGCCGGTCCTGGCACACGACAGGACAGCGGCGCTCACCCCTCTCTTCTCCCCAGTCTGCCTTGGCATGGGCTCGAGCATCGGCCAAGTGCCTCAACTTCAACAGCATGCTGATCCTGCTGCCCGTCTGCCGCAACCTGCTGTCCTTCCTCCGTGGCACCTGCTCGGTGAGTGTCCCGTGGTGGCACGGCCAGTGTGGCTGTCCCCGTCCCTGTCCCGTGCTGACGCCACTGCCTGTCCCTGCAGTGCTGCAGGCGGACGTTGCGGAAGCAGCTGGACCACAACCTCACCTTCCACAAGCTGGTGGCCTACGCACTGGCGCTGCTCACAGGTACCCCCTGGACTGGGATGGGGCAACAGTGGGGACTGGGAGCTGCCCGGTGGGTGACTGCCTGCCCCCCGTCCAGCCGTGCACACCATCGCCCACCTCTTCAACCTGGAGCGCTACAACCAGAGCCAGCAAGCCACCGACGGCAGCCTCCCCGCTGTCCTCTCCGAGATGCACCTGCAGGGCAGCAAGTGGCTGAACCCCATCCACTCCAACCAGACGGTGAGTGTGGCCCTGGCATCCAGCCACCCAGCACCAGCTGTCCCCTGCTCCCCTAACCCACCCTGCTGCCCCGCAGACCGTCGAGTACGTGGCTTTCACGACCATCCCGGGGCTCACGGGGGTGATCATCACGCTGGCACTCATCCTCATGGTCACGTCCTCCACCGAGTTCATCCGCAGGAACTACTTTGAGCTCTTCTGGTACACACATCACCTCTTCCTCGTCTACTTCGCCGGCCTCGTCATCCACGGCATCGCGTAAGGCTCCTCGGCACCCCCAGGGCAGGACAAGGGGCAGTGCACACAGTCCCCTGGTGGGGCAGCCCTGGGGACAGTCCAGTGGGGCTCTGAGCTGCCATTCCCAGGCGGGCTGGCCCAGCTGGCCTCACGCAGGGTGGCTCAGCCCTGGCTGCGGCAGAGCTGACCCCTGGGCTCATCCCTCACTCCCTGCAGCGGGCTGGTGCGCGGGCAGACGGAGCAGAGCATGGCAGAGGTGCACCCCTATCACTGCGCCGAGTACCTGACACAGCGGGAGCAGAACTGCACCCACAGCTGCTGCAAAGACCCCGAGTTTGGGAGCATCCCTGCTGAGGTAGGGCAGTGGTGGGATGGCTCTGGGGGAGAAGCTCTTCCCTTGCCCTTGGGATGCCCATCCTTTGCTCTCCTCCACCTTCACAGTCCTGGAAGTGGGTTCTTGCCCCCATCATCCTCTATGTCTTTGAGCGGATCCTGCGGGTCTGGCGTGCGCACCAGAAGGTGGTTGTCAAAAAGGTGGGTGGTGCAGGAGCCTGCTCCTCTGCCAGCTGCTGCCCTTGGAGTCACCTGTGCCACAGCCCCTCGCCGTGGTGGCCATGGGGAGGGGCCACAGGCACAGCCCCTTCGTGGGGACGGGGGCAGGCTGGGCGCTGAGCCCTGCCCGTGCCCCCAGGTGGTGATGCACCCTGCCCGCGTGCTGGAGCTGCAGATGCAGAAGAAGGGCTTCTGCATGGAGGTGGGGCAGTACATCTTCGTCAACTGCCCCGCCATCTCCGCGCTGGAGTGGCACCCCTTCACCCTCACCTCTGCCCCCGAGGAGGACTTCTTCTCCATCCACATCCGGGCAGCTGGGGACTGGACAGAGCGTCTCATCGACACCTTCCAGCTGGAAACGCCCAGGTAGGCTGGGGAGCGCCCGACAGGTCATGCCAGGGATCTGGGGAGGCCGTACCTCTCACCCAGGCCCCGCTCCGGCCAGGATCGAGGTGGACGGTCCCTTTGGCACAGCCAGCGAAGACGTGTTCCAGTACGAGGTGGCCATGCTGGTTGGCGCGGGCATCGGCGTCACCCCCTTCGCCTCCATCCTCAAGTCCGTCTGGTACAAGTTCCAGCAGGCTGACCAGACCCTCAAGACCAAGAAGGTACGGAGCGTCCCACGGCACCAGCTGTGGGTTTCTTTCTCTGGCTCGGCTCCACCTTGAGCAATCCCTCTCCCCTGCATCCCAGATCTACTTCTACTGGCTGTGCCGGGACACGGGAGCCTTTGCCTGGTTCAACGACCTGCTCGCCTCCCTGGAGCAGAAGATGGCTGAGTCGGGCAAGGCAGACTTCCTCACCTACCGCCTCTTCCTCACTGGCTGGGACACCAGCATTGTGAGTCGACCACAGGCTGGCATGGCTGCAGGAGGGGGACACAGGGTGGCCAAGCTGGGCAGCAAGGGCAGGGCAAGCATGACAATGGCTTGTAGGCACCAAGTCCAGTGTTTGGTGAGATCAATAATGGATGCTCCTCTGCGGTGAGGGACTGGAGGGGGGCTCTGGGTGGTGCCTGGGGGGCTCACCATCCCTGCCTGCCCAGGCCAACAACGTGGCACTCCACTTCGACACCGCTACGGACACAGTGACGGGCCTCAGGCACAAAACCATCTTCGGGCGGCCCATGTGGAACACGGAGTTTGCAGCGGTGGCTGCAGCCCACCCCAGGTGAGAGCTGAGCACAGAATTCGGGATGTTGGAGTCGGAGGCGTACCCCTGGCACTCAGCATGGGGCTGGCTTTGGGAGAGGGGTGCTACGCCAGGCAGGGAGCTCACAAAGCTTTTGAATCCCTTTTCCCCGAGTGGCCCGCCTGGCACTGACATGCCCGTGCTGTTGGCAGGTCGGTGGTCGGTGTGTTCCTCTGTGGGCCGGAGGCCCTGGCAAGGAGCCTGCAGAAGTCTTGTCACCAACACTCCAGCCTGGACCCCAGGAAGGTCAAATTCTACTTCAACAAGGAAAACTTTTAAGTTTAAGTGGCAGCGAGGCTGGCACCCAGAGGGCAGGGACCCTGACTGCACTGCCTCACGCCTTTCCGAAGCAAGGCCAGGGATAAGCACCTGTGCATGCACTGAAGCCAAGCAAGACACAGCAAGGTACTCCTTCTCCATGACGAATTCCAGGTTCAAAGACTGCTGCCTGCCTGTCCTGGTGTACTAGGGGTCCTCATGGAGCAAGGGGCCTGGAGCTCCAGCCAGCCCCCTCACCGGGAAACCAGAGCCACGTTCTGTGATGCTGCTGGAGCAGTGGGAAGCAGTGGGAGCCCAGCGGGTTGGGCAGAACCCCTGGATGGGGATGGGACACGGGCATCCATGCAGGTGTCAGGGGCCAAACGTGCCCCTCAGGGTTTAAACACTCTTGTATAAGAATAAATTAAACTTCTTTTCTTTGTAATGAAAGCTTCCGTGGTGACTCAGCTGTGCAGGTGCAAAGGAGCCCATGCTCTGCCCCTTGCAGGCTGCAATAGAAGAGCTGGTTGATGGCAAACTCTCTGGGGTGCAGGATCAGACATCCATCTGCACGGGCTCACTGCCACCCTGGCACCCCAGTGCCAGCCTGCAGCCAGCACCCAGCTCAGCTCCCAGCAGGTTCTGCTGCAGCGTATGCACAGAGGGAAAGCCCGCTGCCTGAGCAGGCTGGCGTGGAAAGTGATACTGCAATCGGATCCAGAGCCCTTCCTGCCCGGCCAGCAGGGAGAGAAAGCCAAGCTCCCTGTCCTGCCCTTCCCCGAGACCCCTGTGAACAGCACACTACAAGAAATTCCATTATTAATTCTTGCCCTGGTGTGGGGAGGAGGGAGGATGGCAAGTGCTTTGGACAAGACTGGAGCCAGGCCACTGCTCCCAGAACCCAACCCACTCTGGCCTCCATGAGAGACCAAACAAGGCAGCCAGGGACATGGATTTACTCAAACCCTCCTCCCACTTTATTTCAAACACCATAAAATATGCACAGAAAAAAAAAAAATGAACTAGAAAGAAAAACCTCTCAAGGGTGACATAACCTCTCCCAAAATGCACCATCAGCTCAGGTAGCAATGGGAGCAGCTGCCATGGAGCATCCCCTCTATCCAGGCACATGACATCTCCATCTTGTGCCTGCCAGAAAGAAGGAGAGGAGGGTGAGCCCGGCACAGAGGGAAGCAGGGCAGAGTGCCATCCCAGGCAGCTCTGTTTCACTGGAAGGGAGCAGGCACAGGGCGAGACCAGGCTAAGGACATCACCTGTCAGGGTGCCCCCGTGGATTTCTGGATTTGCTCCTTCAGAATGAGGATGCTCTGCCGCTGCTCTGGGGGCAGCATGGCGATCTGGTCTGCTGTCAGCTGCAGGACCTGCATGATCAGTGCTGCCTGTGGGGAAAGAGGGCTCAGACACATGCCCTGCCAGAGCAGCCACAGCATACCAGAGCCAGGGAGGGGCTGACCCCGCCACAGAAAGGCACACAGCAAGTGCTGCTCCTACTGTCTCAGCCTTTCCCTTTTGTTCTCTCACCTTCTCGTGATCCTGGGGGGTGACCTGGCTCTGTCCAGGGCTAAAGCCTCCAGGTTGACCAGCTCCTTGGACTCCTGCCCCAGGTATGCCTCCTCCCTGCATGCCTGCCCCAGCCATGTTAGGAACCTGGGGGAGTAAGAGAGGGGTTAGGGACTGGGGGCTTCTGGACCGAGCAATACAAATTCAAGAAGGTAAAACAGATGATCAGATGGATGCCCTCACGGACTGCTTGAAGATGCCTGAGCACGAAGAGAGAGTGCATTTTATGTGCTCTCCCCTCCCAACTCCAGTGCTCCTTTCTGTGTCTCAGGAAGAGGTGGAGAGAGGCCGGAGCCTTGTCCTGTCCCCAGCTGATGGGCAGTGCCTGGGGAAATGGGACAGATGCCCCGACCCCTCAGAGCCAGAGAGCACGGCCTGGTGCTTCCCAGAGCTGCTGCTCCGTGGGACACCCCCCACCCAGCCCCAGCCTAGGGGACGCCGTCGGTGCCCGAGCAGCTGAGCAGAGCCGTGTGTACCTGGCGGGGCCCCTGCGGGCCACTGGCTCCCATGTTAAGTGGCCCAGGACCCTGTATCCCACCAGGCATCGGGCCACGCGGGTTGGGACCGGGCCCTCGAGGCTCCAGGCCCCGGGGCTCCAGGACCCTGGCCTCCATGGCCCTGGCTTCCAGCACTCGCGGCTCCAGCACCCGCGGCTCCAGGCCTCGCGCCTCCAGCGCCCGCGCCTCCATCACCCGCGGCTCCAGCCCTCGCGGCTCCAGCCCTCGCGGCTCCAGCCCTCGGGGATCTCTTCCGACTGCGGAGGAAACACAAGGTAAGCTCCTGAAGGAAGCGGCGCTGCGAGGAGCGTGGGAGCGAGCCTGCCGCCTCCTTTGTCTGGGGGCCAGCAAGCACCCAAGAAGTGCAGGGCTGGGGGCAGAGGGCACATGCCTGGAGAAAGTCCCTTGCACCCTGGGACTGTCCCTCCTCGCCTGGAGTCAGTCATTTCACTGCCCAAACCCCCTTCCTACGCCTTGGGTCGGGGCAGCCGGCTCCACTCTGACTTCTTGCCTGCACAATCCAAGCCACCCGTATTTCATGCCCCCTCTCTCACCTCGAGCATCCATCAAGGGCCCCCGCGGCTCTCCCATCAGTGGTCGGGGTTCTCCCATGGGTCCCCCCCTCATCTCATGGGGGGGGCCACGGCTGTCATGACCAGGCATATGGTGCATAGGGGCTCCCTGGTGGGGCGGCCCAAGGTAACCTCTGACGCAGAGAGACGAGGAGAGCAAAGCAGGAGGAGGAGAAAAAGCGAGAGAGTGTGAATCAGACACTGGCTTGGCACGGTCTGGGCAGAGCGCTGGGATCGCCCCCGAAGCCGGCCGCAGGGGAGGAGGGTGAGGCTGGCACAGGGATGGGTGCTGGTGGCCCCGTGCCACAGGGCAGCTGCCATCGCCCCGGGGAGATCCCTTCCCCGGGGAAACGGGCCGGCCCCCACGGCGGGCAGCACACAGGCCTCCAACCAGGCATCAGTGACTCCCGGAAGGCCGGTGCCATCCCTGTCCTCAGCGAGAGGCTACCCTTGGGCAGGGGACAGTGCCAAGGGCTCCTCGCCTTCCCTCTCCCCTCACCTGGGCTCCACTTCTCCAGTGACTGAGAGCAGGGTCCCTCCGCGAGGGTCATTCGGGGCATCTCCCAAAAGGCCTCGGGGCGGCGGGCCACTAGCAGGTAGAGGTCCACGCTGCATAGGGGCCCTCGGGTCTGGCATGGGCACTGCCAGGGAGACACACAAGAACTCGTGAGCATCTGCATGACCAGTGCCGTGCCAAGACTGTCCCCGGCGCCCTTGGGCCGGGCGTGGGGCAGCCACGCTGCTCCCCTGAGCTGTGCTGTCTGCTGGGGACGTGGCCCCGCACATGAGGCTGGAGCACACCAAAGCTCCTTCCCTGGCTGCCAATTTTATTCCTCTTTTTCTTCTCGGGTTTTATTTAAGGTTCCTTATGGCACCAGGGGCCAAACCAAGCACAGGTGCCCCCATGGCAATCCCTACAAGTGTGGGCATCGACACCCTGCCGACGTGGGGCCAGGAGCAAAGCAAGACCTGGAAGGCTCCTGGAAGCACAGTGTCAAAGAGGGCTGGATCTCAGGCAAAAGCCCTTTCCAAACAGGCTCTCCTTTTCCACCAGAGGCTCCATGCATGGTTCTAGCCTGTTCTCTCCTGTAGCCCTAGAAGAAATCCTGCCTCCTTCATCTCCTCTTACTGCTGTCAGGCTACAAGGAGTGACATGCCAGTCCCTGGCCCTGAGAACAGCAGGGTGAGAGCTGCCCTCTGCACACTCCACAACGAGCTCCACGGGAAGAGGGAGCTGGTGCCGGGGTACCTTGAACGCGTTCGATAGACGCAGGCCTGGCAGGTCCCACGGGCGAGAGCTGCAGGTTCCCTGGGCAAGCAGCAGGAAAAGAGGGAAAGAGCAGACACGTAAATAGTGTATGCACACGCGCAGCGGCTTTGGGGACAGTGCTGCCTGCAGGATCACGCACCCTGAAGTCCCCAGAAAAACCTACAGAGAAAATGTTTCCAAGTCTGGCTTTATCAACCTCTTCCATTCGCACCCCCTTTGACAGCGGAGGCAGGACAGCCAGCGTGGCACAGTCCTTCCCTCACTCAGGGAGAGAGGCAGGCACAGAAGACATCCTGCCAAGAGACACGGCACTCCGTGGGGCCACGCCGGCCCCACGCACACCCAGCTCCTGCTCTCCAAAACCTTCTGGGTGCCAAGAACTATCAGACAGCTTTCGGGAAGACAGCGCCCACCCCAAAGAAAACGAGAGGCAGCTGACCCTAAGGCCAAAGGATCTCAGACTGGGTTTGCCGTGTTGCTGAAACAAGGCCTAGGATAGAAGTCAAGGCAACAGAGGTGACGGGAGTCTGCACGTGCTGTTCCTGGGAGAACAGGAACACCGGGGCCGTACTAACCTACACATGGCAACGTGTGAACCATAAGGAATCGGGCCCCAGGGCTGGGCCGGACAGACCGTGCCTGCGGAGGGAAAGCCGAGCCGTCACCCTCCGGGAAAGCCCTGCCAAGCCTCAAGCCAAAACGGAGACCCAGCTCCCTCTGCTGGGCACGGCGCGGGAGGACGCGGGGGCCGCAGCGGCTGCTCCCAGCACCCCGGCAGCGAAGGAGCAGCACAAGGACCGGAGAAGAGCAAGCTCTGCCTGCCCGCACAAGCACAGGGACACACACGGGCTCGCAGAGGTGAGAACACAGACACATCCCGCTCGGTGGGGACAGGCAGCTCTCCTGGCTGCCAGGGCACCACTGCACAACAAGGTGCAGAACGAGCTGGGAGCCAATCTGGGCTGAGCCCTGGGAGCCAAGGAGCTGCGAGCACAGCCTTGTGCCTCAGTGAACAAACCCGGGCACAGCCCCGGGGCTGGGCACAGCCGGGCTGCAGGCAGCTGGGGCACAGCACTGCTCACTGGAGCGAGGCTCACACCACACACAGCACTACACACGTCTGTTTTACCTTGTCCACGCTCCAAGGGGACTGGCCCTGCACCTGGCATCCCAACCTGTGGCTGCATCCCACCTGAGAGGGGACAGGCAGAGATCAGACCCCTCCTCAGCCATCCCTGACGACTAACCCATTCCTTTGGCCCCAAATACCTTCTCGCTCCCAGCTCCTGGGGGAGCATCTGGAGGTTTATTCCCTTGGTGTTGGTTCCCCCCAGGGACAATCCAACTTTGTGGCCCACCTCTGGCAGCAGCACAACCACAATGCACAGAACAGGATTACGTGTGCTCTCACAGGGCTGAGCCCTCTGGCTAGGGGGAAGGCAGAGGGGGGTGTCCGCAGGACCTGTGCGCTCACACTGGGGCAGCTCGGCCCAAACTCACCTCCTGGAGCCATGGGGCCAGGGCCTGGGCCCTGCACAGGGGCCGCCATCTGTCCTGGGGCTGGCACTCCCCCCTGCATGGGCGGCTGCATCAGAGGAGGAGCGCCGTTGACGTGCATCCCGCCCTGCCAGAGAGACACTGGATCTCAGGGACACCCCGACAGCCGGGCACGTGCCCCAGCTGGAGAGCTGGCACTGCCCATTTCCCCTGCACAGCTCCTGTGTAGGGCAGGCTCTTACTATGGGCTGCGGCTGGGACGACGGGGTGCTCTGCGGGTTCAGCTGCGCGTTGGGCCCTGGCCCAGGCCCCGGTCCCGGCCCAGGCCCCGGGCCTGGCACTGCCTGCTGGTTGCCTGGGATCAGAGGAGGAACACTGGTCTGGCGATGCAGGATTTTCTAGGGGAGGAAGAAGGAGAACGGAGTTCTTTTCCACTCCACAAAGGCTTCCACCAACACCCTCCCAACCTGGGACGAGCAGCAAGGGACAAACCAGCGCGATCTCCGGGTCGACGATCCTCATCACCACCTGGGCCTGCAGCAGCGCATAGGCCAGCTGGGGGTTCTGCAGCAGCATGTTCCTGGCTTCCTGGGGGCTGTTCTGGACACACAGCTGGAAGACAGGCCCTGATCAGAGCTCCCACGAGGTGGGACACGGGTGGGAGGGCGAGGGCAGCGGTGACAGGAGCTGTGCTCACACAGGGACTCCTGCGCTCACCTTCATCTGCTTCATCAGCTCAAACATCTGCTCGGGTGGCAGGCTGGCCACGGCCCGGCTGATGGACTCGGGGGCGTCCTCTGGGTTGACAGGGTCCCCATAGGGTGACTCTATGATGGGTGCACCTGTGCCCAAGCCTGCAACACGAACAGCACATGGACAGGCTCGTCAGGAGGGGAGCACCAGCCCACCAGGGGAAAAGGAGGCAGCAAAACCAGGGAGACCTTAGGAGGAATTTGTTCCCAGAAGGGGTGATTAGGCATCAGGCAGCAAAACCAGGGAGACCTTAGGAGGAATTTGTTCCCAGAAGGGGTGATTAGGCATGGGAACAGGCTGCTCAGGGAGGTTGTGGAGTCACTGTTCCTGGAAGTGTTTAGGTAAAGACTGGAAATGGCATTTAGTGCCCCAATCTAGTTGATGCAGTGTGTTTGGTCAAAGGCTGGACCGTGATCCTTACAAACCTTTTCCTAAGCAATTCTGTGATTCTGTGATCATCTGGGAGTGCAACCCCAGAGCTGAGCCCGTGCACCCCTCTGGGGCACTACTCACACCACCTCCCGGAGCAGCTCAGCTCTGCCAGCCTGGCAGAAGAGACAGGCCCTGCCCTGCAGCGCTGCCAAGGGCCCGGCGTGAGGGAGCCCAGAAGGCCGACTCACTCTTGAGCTCCTCCTTGTTCTTCTCGCTGGCGGCGTTGTCCACGCGCAGCGCCCTGCCGCTGAACTCGCGCCCGTTGAGGTTGCGCATGGCGCTGAGCGCCGTCTCCTGGTCCTGGTACTCGCAGAAGCCATAGCCCTTGGGCTTGCCCGTCTCCCTGTCGTACACCAGCCTGGCAGGGAGGAGAGCAGAGGAGACACGCGCCGCTGCTGAGGGCAGGTGGGCATCCTGCTGTGCCCACGGCTCCTGCAGCTCGGGGGGACACGGGGATGGAGCTCGGGGGATATGGGGATGGAGCTCAGGGGATACGGGGATGGAGCTCAGGGGGATACGGGGATGGAGCTCGGGGGGACACGGGGATGGAGCTTGGGGGATACGGGGATGGAGCTCAAGGGATACGGGGATGGAGCTCGGGGGATATGGGGATGGAGCTCGGGGGGACACGGGGATGGAGCTCGGGGGATACGGGGATGGAGCTCAAGGGATACGGGGATGGAGCTCGGGGGATATGGGGATGGAGCTCGGGGGGACACGGGGATGGAGCTCGGGGGATACGGGGATGGAGCTCGGGGGATACGGGGATGGAGCTCGGGGGGACACGGGGATGGAGCTCAAGGGATACGGGGATGGAGCTCGGGGGATACGGGGATGGAGCTCGGGGGGACACGGGGATGGAGCTCAGGGGATACGGGGATGGAGCTCAGGGGATACGGGGATGGAGCTCGGGGGATACGGGGATGGAGCTCGGGGGGACACGGGGATGGAGCTCAAGGGATACGGGGATGGAGCTCGGGGGATACGGGGATGGAGCTTGGGGGGACACGGGGATGGAGCTCAGGGGATACGGGGATGGAGCTCAGGGGATACGGGGATGGAGCTCGGGGGGACACGGGGATGGAGCTCGGGGGGATACGGGGATGGAGCTCGGGGGGATACGGGGATGGAGCTCAGGGGGGATACGGGGATGGAGCTCAGGGGATACGGGGATGGAGCTCAGGGGGGATGGAGCTCAGGGGGGATGGAGCTCAGGGGGGATGGAGCTCAGGGGGGATACGGGGATGGAGCTCGGGGGGATACGGGGATGGAGCTCGGGGGGATGGAGCTCGGGGGGATACGGGGATGGAGCTCGGGGGCTTAGAACTTGGGGGGATGGAGCCCCAGCAGTGCTGGCAGCATGATGAGAGCTCAGGGGGATACAGGGATAGAGCTCAGGGGGGATAGAACTTGGGGATAGAGCCCCAGCAGTGCTGGGAGCACAGTGAGAGCTCAGGGGGATACAGGGATGGAGCCCAGCAGCGCTGGCAGCACGGTGAGGGCAGCCCAAGGCACACAGCAGCCAGGCCCATGCCCAAGCCAAAGGGCCTGCTGGCTCCTGGCAGGGCTGCTGCCAAGGCTGGGGTGGGCAGGACGCCCAGCAGTGCCAGCCGTGTGCCTGCTATGACCTCACGAGGAAAAGGACGGGACTGGCTGCCCCCAGACCTCCCAAAACCTGAACTGAGAGCACCAGGGCCTGCTGCCCAGCCTGGAAAACACCTGTGGGAGGCACAGGGCTGGCAGTGAGCAGCACAGAGCCCGACCAACACCTGAGCCCTCATCAGCCCAGAGCTGCGTGCCCACGTCCACCTGCTCGGGACGTCGTGCTCCATCTCCACATGAGCCTGGCACGGCCACCGGGTCCCTGTGCCCTGAGCACGGCTGGCACAGCCTCACGAGCCCCGCAGCTGCTGCTCCGTGTGAGGAACCAGCCTCGGGGGCCCGGGGAGGTTCAGACGGGTGTCAGGCAGAGCTCCTTGGCCAAGGCTGTTGCCAAGCTCCCGAGCAGGCAGCCCGAGGCAGTGCCCGCGGCACCGTGCCTGGAAGGGGCCAAAAGCTGTGCGCATGTGGCACCGGGGGACGCGGTGGGCTCGGCGGTGCTGGGGGAACGGCTGGGCTGGGGGGTTTTAGAGCCCTTTGCCAACGTTAAGGGTTTGCGATCCACGGCTGCAAGGCCGGCTCCGCGGAGCCCGCGCGGCTCGGTGTGCACCGGGCACGGGAACCCGCGGGAGGCCTGCGGCCGCTCTCACCTAAAGCTGACCACGGGCCCAACCTCCGAGAAAATGTCCTTCAGCTGCTCCTCCGTGGCCTCATACGGGATGTTCCCCACTGCGGAGACAGACCGTGCCGCCGGTCAGCGCGGCGGGTACCGGCCCCGGCGGCGAGAGGGGAAACCCGCCGGCTCCCCGCCTGCCCGTGCCCGCCCGTGCCGCCTCCCCTTTGCAGGTCGCGGTCCCGCCCCGCGGCCTCACCGAACACGGAGCGCAGGGACCGATCCACGGCGGGGTCCCGCACCGACAGCCCCGCCATCGCGCCGCCCGCGCCGCTTCCGGCCCGCCGCCAGCCGCGTCCCCGCTTCCGCTTCCGTCCGCGACAACCGGGGCAGCGGCGCTTTCAAAAAGCGTCCGGCGGAAAACGCGGCACCGGCGTGGGTGGCCGGGACTCCCCGGCACCCCCGGAAAGGGGCTGCGGCGGCCTCGGGGGTCCCCCGGCACCGGGAGCGGCCTCTGAGCGGCTCCGGGACCTCGCGGATCCCCTGGCACCGGGCACCGGTCCTTAGGAACAGCCCCTGGCGAGCCTAACAGCGCCGGGGGCCCGGCAGGATGGAAGGCGCGGCTGTCCCCGCGGCTGTCCCCACGGCTGTTCCCGCGGCTGTCCCCACAGGTGTCCCCACAGGTGTCCCCGCGCTGGCCACGGAGCCGAGGTTCGCGCAGCGCCTCAGGTGAGCGGCAGGGGGAAGGGGAGCCCGCGCTGCCGCGGCCGGTGCCGGGCCCGCCGGGAGGCTCCGCGGGCAGGGCCTGACCGCGGCCGGCCGCAGGCAGTGTCTGGAGGCGGAGCGGCTCCGGGACGAGCGCTTCGGGCTGCAGCCGGTGCCCGGGGGCCGCGTGGCCGTGCCGGTGCTGCCGGAGAAGCTCTCGCAGCTGTGCGTGCCCCCGGAGGTGCCCTGGGAGCTGGTCGGCATCCAGGTGAGCACAGCCCCTCTGCCCTCCCCGAGCCCGGCGAGCGGCGGCGGCCCCGGCCCCGTGGCACGGCCCTGCCCAGGAGCCTGTGCCCTGCAGGGCCGCCCGCCGGTGCTCGCCGGCCCGGAGGCTGCGGGACGAGCTGCGGCGGCTGCTGGGGGCCAGCTGGACGGCGGAGCTGGAGCGGGACGTGCCGCACGCCTGGCAGAGGCACGGCGACCTGGTGCTGCTCAGCGAGGACAGCTTCAGCGCTGCGCCCTGGCAGGCGCTGGGTAAGGCGAGCAGGGCATGCCTGTCTGGCACGGCACGGCTCGGCCCGCGTCTCCCGGGTGCTGTGGTGCAGGCTCGGTGCCCTGGCAGGCGCTGGGGAAGGCGAGCAGGGCATGCCTGCCCCGGCACGGCACAGCACGGCACGGCTCGGCCCGCATCTCCCGGGTGCTGTGGTGCAGGCTCGGTGCCCTGGCAGGCGCTGGGGAAGGCGAGCAGGGCATGCCTGCCCCGGCTCGGCACGGCTCAGCCCGCATCTCCCGGTGTGGTTTTTGTAGGCTAGTCAGGATGAGGGAAGAGACGAGAATTTTGATTCTATGATTTAGAAGGTTGATTTATTATATTATCATATATATTCTATTAAAATGCTAAACTAAAACTGTACCAAAAGAATGGAGATTAAAGAATTATCAGAAGGCGAGACAGCGATAGAATGGAATGAATAACAAAGTTTTGTGCCTGACCGAGATAGTTTGGACGGCTGGACTGTGATTGGCCATTAATTAGAAACAACCACATGAGACTAATCACAGATTCACTTGCTGCATTCCACAGCAGCAGATAGCTATTGTTTACATTCTGTTCTCGAGGTTGCTCAGGTTTTCAGGAGAAGAAAAGCCTGGCAAAAGGATTTTCATGAAGCGTGTCGGTGCCGCCCGGGCGCCGTGTTGCAGGCCCGGCGCTCTGGGAGACGGTGGCCTCGGCTCTGGGGGCCCGGCGGGTGGCCCGGCGAGGACGGGTGGCGGCAGATGGCATGCGGAGCCCCAGGGTGACCCTGCTGCTGGGGCAGCACGGCTGGGTGGAGCACGTGGACAACGGCATCAGGTGGGCAGGAGCTGCGGGGCGGGAAGGGACTGCCCTCAGGGACTGCCCTCACCGCCTGGGGGGGTCCTGCAGGTACACCTTCGACGTGACCAAGTGCATGTTCTCCCCGGGAAACATCAGCGAGAAGCTGCGTGTGGCCTCGCTGCCCTGCGCCGGGGAGGTCCTGGTGGATCTCTATGCAGGTAACGGGGACAGAGGAGGGGCAGGACAGGTGCTGATGGCATCCAGGTAGACATGAAATGTCATTTCCAGCTTGGAATGAAAAATACTCAGGCTTAGAGCTCCTGTCTTGCCTGTGAGCCCTTCAGCTCTGCTGGCACTGCTGTCCTGCCTGTGTCCCTGCAGCCTCTGCCTCTGGACACAGGATGTCCTGTTCTCAGGCTCCGTGCCTAGTGCTGCTTTGGGGAATCACCTGGATCCCCTCACAGGGGAAGGATTTGCCACTGTTTGTGCTTGAGGAAGTTAGTGCTTCCAATTAGTGCCACACTGAAAGGACATGGCACCCACAAACCTGCCCTAGATTAATCAAACCAAACGGTAATCTGGACACTTCTGCAGAACCAGGCATGTCTCAACCTGATAGCCAAAGACCGAAGGTAAAATAAACTCCTCCAAACATTTTTCAAGGCAGATTTTGCTTTTGCAGAAGAGGGAGGGATAAATTTCCATTTTCCAGTATTTGGGCTTTCTCCAACGCAGAGCAAAGCAGACTTGGGGAGGCAGGGTGGCAGCGTGCGTGCTGCCCTGCCCTCGGGGAGGAGTGTGGATCTCTGGAGTCCCTGCCCTCAGCCGCTGCCCCCCCTGCCCGCAGGCATCGGCTATTTCACGCTGCCCTTCCTGGTGCACGCCGGAGCCGCCTTTGTCCACGCCTGTGAGTGGAACAGCCACGCCGTGGAGGCCCTGCACAGGAGCCTGGTGCTGAACGGGGTGCGGGATCGCTGCCGCATCCACCGCGGGGACAGCCGGCAGGTGAGCCGCGCCGGCCGTTCCGCGCCACCCTTCCTCCCGCGGGGTCCCCTCACCTCCGCTCCGCTCCCAGCTGCAGCTGCGCGATGTGGCGGACAGGGTCAACCTGGGGCTGATTCCCAGCTCGGAGGAAGGCTGGCCCGTGGCCTGCCGCGTCCTGAAGAAGGACACGGGTGGGGTTCTGCACATCCACCACAACGTGGAGGCTCGGCCCGCGCCGCAGAGCGCGCTGCTGCGGGCTGAGCGCGGCTCTCCGGAGGCGGCCGGCCCCGCGGGAGAGGCACGGCGACCGGCAGAGCACGGCGGGGAGCAGGCACTGCGGGCCAGGCTCCGGCCCGAGTGGCACAGGTGGGCCGAAGCCACGGCCACGCGCATCCAGGGGCTGCTGGCGGAGCTGCACGGGCGGCCGTGGCGCTGCAGCGTGCTGCACGTCGAGCCAGTCAAGTCCTACGCGCCGCACGTGCACCACCTGGTGCTGGACCTCGAGTGCCGGCCTGTGCTGCCCGTCTAGTGGGCCCTGGGCACCGCCGGGGCTCCAGCGCCCTTGGAAGGGTGGCCAGCAGTGTCCTGCTGCCAGCCTGGCTGTGCCTTATGTCCCCTAATTGCCAGGGGCAGCACTGCCCAGCAGCACCTCCCTGTGCCCAGGGCACCCAGGGTTGTGCCCCCCATGGCAGATCCCTTCAGGATCCAGACAAGGACGGAGCAAGCTGGGCTCAGAGTGCCAGTGTTCTGCCCTGGCTCTGCCAGTCACTGCCCAGGTCTTGGACACGTGGTAGCCCCTTGAGCCCCATTTTCACACAGTGCTGAGAAGCCTTGAGCTCCTGCTGGGTTCATTTCAGCAGGTCAGGGACAAGCTTTGTGCTTGTATTTTCCAGCATGCTTTTTAATGTCCTGGAAGTGAGTCTGTTCATCTTGTTTCCTTCCTGGTTTTTTTTCAGAAATAAAGATGTTTCTCACCGCCTCTTGTTGGTGTCCAGTTAAAACGTGAACACTGGTGCAGGTGTGAGGGTCTGGCCCGGGAACTCTGGGTCCTAGGGTGGTGCGTGGAGGGGCTCATGGAGCAAAGCCTCTGTGGCATTGTCTGCCTGCAAGCCCCAAGCCCTCTGCCTGTGTATTGTGTACTCCCAGTGGAGCGAACCCCTGCCCCATGAGGAAGCTCCCGCTGGCCCTTTGATGTCTCCGCGGTTTTTTCCACTGTGTCAGTGTCACATCGCTTCCCACAGGCCTGGGAGCCTCTGGCTCTCCCATCCCTGGGGTGCGGCCGAAAGTGTGGGCAGAGCCGCGTCCTCTCGTTCGCCTCGGGGCTGCACCCAGGTGGCCTCCCCCGCCGTCCTGCGTGGCGACAAGCCGCCTCCCCTCGGGTGGAGCCCCCGCCTCGGCCAGCCCGTGTGCTCGGCTTCCCCGCGCTGCGGGGCCCGTGTCTCCGCCACCAAGGACAAGGGCAGCGGCGGCAGCCTTGCGGCGGGAGGACACCGCGGCCGCTCCTCGGCTCCTCCCCGGGCATGCCGGGGGGTCCCCCGCACTTCGGGTGTCGGTGCGCTCGGAGCTCTTGGAGAGCAGCCGCCCACCCAGCCAGGGCCGCGGGGCACCGGGGAGAGCGCCCGGGGGGCCGGAGCCCCGCTCTGCCGGGGTGACCGGCGGGGCAGGGGCTGGGGGAGCGGGCACCGCCTCCCGCACGGGCCGCCCCGTCGGTGCCGCAGGTGCGGCCGCCGCGGCTCCTTTAAGGCACCGGCGCCGCCCTCCCCTCCCGGCTCCCCTCCCGCCGCCGGGCGGCGCCGGCCGCAGCCGCTGCAGGTACCGGGAGCGAAGCGGGGTCGGGCGGCGCTCCCCTGGCGGGGTACCGGGGGTTCCTCCGCGGACGGGGGAGGACGGGGGTCCCTCGGCTGGTGGGCACTCGGGGGAGCCAGGGGTCCCGCTGCGGCCCGGGGGTCGAGCCGCGGTGTCCCGGGGCGGGGGCAGTTCCTACCCCCCGTGGCCGCGCCGGGAACGCGGTGCTCCCGGTCGCGGACCCCCTTTCCCCGACAGAGAGGAGCCTGGGCTCCGTCCCGCCGCCCCCTCCTTCCCGAGGGACGCCGGAGCGCGGCTGCGGGGCCGGGAAGGTCCCTCCCGCCGGTTCCGCCGAGCCGGGCGGGAGCGGGGAGCGGCTGCAGTCCCCGAGCGAGCGCTCGGGCTCCGTGGGGGCCGCGCCGCGGCTCCCGGTGCCGCCGCCCGCCAGCCGGATCCGTCCGTGCCGCGGCTCCCGGTGCCGCCGCCCGCCAGCCGGATCCGTCCGTGCCGCGGCTCCCGGTGCACGTCCGCTCCCGGCGGCTCCTCGGGCAGCTCCGAGCCCCGGTGCGGGCTGGGAGGGGCAGCCCGGGGCGGCTCCTTCCTGCCGGGGCTGCCGCGGGTGCTGGGCGTCAGCCCGGTCCCACGGAGCCGGCTGAGGTCACCGGGGCGGCGGGGCTGGCAGGCGGCCCGAGCCCAGCCCGGGGCAGGGCGGTGCAGACGGCGGGCGGGCCGGTGTCCCCGGTGCCGCCGTCCCGTCCGGCCCCGGCAGCGGGCACGGGGCAGCTGGCGGGGGGCAGCCGCCTCAGCAGCTGGCATGTCCCTAGCTGGCATCCGCTGAGGGCCGGCCATCCCGCTGGAGCGATGTCGGAGGCTGTGGACCTGTCCTTCCTGTCGGACGCGGAGAGAGAGCTGATCCTGCAGGTCCTGCAGCGCGATGAGGAGCTCCGCAAGGCGGAGGAGAGGAGGATCAGGTGCGAGCGCGGAGGAGCCGGGCAGGAGCTGCTTCCCCGCTTTGCTGTGGTAGCGGCGGATGAGCGAGAGCGTGGGTGACGGGTGTTCCCGGGGTCCCGGGCGCCTCTGACAGCTCCTGCTGTCGGGTGTGAGCAGGCGCCTGAAGAATGAGCTGCTGGAGATCCGGCGCAAGGGAGCCAAGCGGGGCAGCCAGCGCTACAGCGAGCGGACCTGCGCCCGCTGCCAGCAGAGCCTGGGCCGCGTCAGCCCCAAGGCCAACACCTGCCGCGGCTGCAACCACTTGGTGTGTCGGGACTGCCGCTCCTACAGCCCCAGCGGCTCCTGGCGCTGCAAAGTCTGCACCAAGGAGGCGTGAGTAGCCAGGACAAGTGGCAGGGACCTTCTGTACACCCCTCCTGCCCCCTTCCTCCTCTCAGTTGCCTCAACTTGATGCCCCATAGCCAGTCTTTCCTAGCCTGGCTGGTCCTCCCCAGTGCAGGGCAGCTTGCTCTGCTGTCACTCCTGGAGAGGGTTCCCATGTTCGGGTGATGGAGAAATGGGCCAGACCCCGCTCTTGTGTCTCCTTCCTGTCCTTTCCTTCACCCCCTGAGCTGACTGCAGCATGCCCCTGTGCCCCTCGCCCAGCCTGTGTTTCAAGCACCCCAGGTTTCCTCCCTTTTGGCCTCCCCTGTCCTGCAAAACCTGGCTTGCTGCCGTGTTTGCTGAGGATGGAGCTGAGCCTGTCAGCTGCCCGGCGAATGGTCCCTGCGCAGTCCCTGCTCATTTTGCCTGTCGTGCCTGTGTTCCTGGGTTGTGGCAGCCCCGAGGGTGGCTTGGGGCACAGCAGGCAGCCCCCACTGCCCCTGAGTGCCCCCACCACCCCTGCCCTGCAGTGAGCTGAAGAAGACAACGGGTGACTGGTTCTATGACCAGAGGGTGAACCGCTTCGCCAACCGCCTGGGCAGCGACATGGTGCGGCTGTCCCTGCGGCACAGGCCAGCAGGTAGGGGTGCCACGGCAAAGCCCTCTCCCGCAGCCCGGCCACCTGGGATGCTCCGGCTTCCCCCAGTGCTCCTCTGCCCGGTGTGGAGCTGGATGGGAGCAACTCCTGCTCCAGGCAGTGAGTGAGCTTGGAGCAGTGTTCCTCCTGATGCCTCTCTGCTTCCAGCCAACAAAAGAGAGACTGTGGGACAAACCCTCCTGCAGAAAGCCCAGCTCAGCGAGCCTAAAAACTCCTCTGCAGTCCGGCAGCCGAGCCCCCCTGCACCCCGGGAGGGGTCCAGGTAAGAATCCCTGCTGTCCCCCGTGCTCCAGGCAGCAGCTGTCATCTGCCGCAGGTTTGAGAGGAATCTGCTGCCCCACGTGGACCGTCGGTGGCACAGAAGCTCTCTCAGACCGACCTCCTCGCCAAACAGGACATACCTGTGGTTTTGCTTGTCTGCAGTTTGTTTCCAGATGCCTCAGACCTTCGGGATGGCAAAAGCGACACAGAGTCCATGGAAAACATGAGCCTGGACAGCTACAGACCTAGTCCTGCTGATGACGGGGGCAGGTGAGAGGAGCCCAGCGTGGGTTGTCCTTGGCAGGACTGCCTGGCAGAGGATGGGACCGTGATGTGAAGTGTGTTTTTCTCAGTCTAGTGAGGGGAAGCTGGCTCCTCTGGCTGGGCTGAAGCCTGTCCCTGGGCAGGAATGTCCTCTGCTCCCACTCTGCTACGGGCAGCTCAAGTGGCACTTCCTGGCCAGCACTTGCTCTGCCAGCAGTGCTTGTGGCCTGGGACAGACCTTTCTGTGTCTGCCGCAGGAGGAACTCCCTGGAGAGAGCCAGCCCTGGAAAACAGGTCGCAGGGCCAGCAGGACCTGCTTCCTCCAGCCTGACCCTCCCTCTCCGCTCCAAGAGTGCGCTCTCTGACGGACGGGTGCGTGACGCTGCTGCAGCAGGCTCAGCGTGTCCTGGGGCGTGGGGCTGGGTACCCCACAGGGCTCCCAGCCCTGCCCTGCTCTGAAGGGGCTCTCCCTGCCCAGGATGCCACCGTGGGGACCCGCAGCAGCACCTCAGTGGACGAGCACGAAACGATATTTAAGAAGAACCCCCGGCGGGTGGCGAGGCCTGCGGGTGAGAGACGCGCGGGTGCTGGCAGGGCCAGGGGTGGGCAGCTCCTCCTCCCTGGGCTGGGAAGGCTTTCAGTGCAGCTGGGAGAGGCAGCCCCTCGTGTGAGGAGCAGCAGGGCTCTGCTCGTCCTGCTCTGTGCTGCTGTTCACCCCCTCTCGTGCAGAGTACACCAAGTCGGTGATCGACCTGCGCCCCGAGGACCTGGTGGGGGAAGGTGGCTCTTTGGGGGACAGGAGCAAGTCAGTCCCTGGCCTCAACACGGAGCTGGTGAGACCCTGAGTGCCACAGACGGCTGCCAGCTGGAGGAGCCAGGTGTCTGGCTGGCTGTGCCCAACTGCTTCCCTCACCGGCGGCCTGTCCCTGTCCTTGCAGGAGGAGGAGGAGGAGGACATTGATAACCTGGTGCAGATCCACCGGCAGCGGGTGGCCCGGGGCAGCATGCGCAGTGGCACCTCCTCGGTGAGCCCCGCGGGTGGCTCTGCTCTGCTCTGCTCTGCTCTGCTCCCCTCAGGGAGAAGCGATGGAGAGAGGCAGTGCTGAAGGGTTGGGTGGGAGGGAGGCAGGGCAGGCAGCTCCTGGAGGGAAGGGGCAAGGGCCTTGTGTGTGGGGGCTTCTTCCCCCAGAAGGAAATCAAAATGCAGAGACTCAGAATGCTCTGTTCCACAGCTGTGTGTGGGTGGGAGGCACTTGTGGCCATCCCCAGCCACGGCGAGGTGAGGAGGGCTGTGCAGAAGAGGCACAGGGAGTAACCTTGCTGAGGGTGAGGAGGGACTGTCAGGTGACGCCGTGCCAGCTCAGCCCTGCCTTGTCTTGCAGAGCACGCTGGGGAGCATGGTCAGCATTTACAGCGAGGCCGGCGACTTCGGCAGCGTGGCTGTCACTGGGGGCATCTCCTTCTCCCTGAGCTACGAGCAGAAGACGCAGACCTTGTTCATTCACGTGAAGGAGTGTCGCCAGCTGGCCTACGGGGACGAGGGCAGGAAGCGCTCCAACCCGTGAGAGCCGGGGGGCCGTGGCTGCTGCCACCACTGGTGGTGTCCAGCTGGGTTGTGGGTGCCCACCAGAGGTGGGAGCTGTTACTGGGAGGGTCCTGGTGAGGCAGAAGGTCTGCGGTTGCCCTGGGGAGCTCGGAGGATTTAGGTGGGGGGACCTTGTTGAAGTGCTGCCTGTTCTCCCCTCAGGTATGTGAAGACCTACCTCCTGCCCGACAAGTCCCGGCAAGGGAAGCGCAAGACGACCATCAAACGCAGCACCACCAACCCCCTGTACAACGAGCTGCTGAAGGTGTGGGGCTGGGCTGGGCTGCAGCTGCTCGGGGCATGCTGCTGGAACCAGCGAGGGGAGGGCTGAGCTCCCAACCCTGCGGCGGGGTCTCTGCAAAGGACCTGTGTTCAGAGACTGCGCCCCGAAAGCTGCAAAATCCCCGCACTGCCAGCTGTGCCCTGGCTGTGCTGCCAGGCCCCGGTGCCACGGTGGGGTGGAGGCACAGCCACAGATGTGACTGTGTCACAGGACATGTCCCTGGTTCCTGGCGTTCCCCAGAGTAGAGGCATCCTGCTTACCCTGGGTATTCCCTTCCAAGGTGAAGGCTTCCTGGCCCCTGGAGGCATGTTACAGTGCCAGGAGGGAGGGCAGCACGCCACAGGGGCAGAGATAAGTTCTGGGCCCCAGGGCAGAACAGCTTGGCAGTGCCCTTCACCATGCCTGCTGCCTGACTCTGTCCCTGAGTGTGGCAGTGCACCTCTGAGGCCAGGCACTCTTGCACAGGAGGAAGCGAGAGCTGTGGTTTGGTTTTCAGGCTCCCACAGCCAGGTTTGCTGAGGTTTTGCCCTCTGACCACCTGAGGCTCGGTGGTCTGGCAGAGCTCTGCTGGTGGTGGGATGGCCGGATGCCGCGAGTCCTGGCTCCAGGGGCCACTGCTGGGGGAGCACAGGCTCCTGCACCTCTGCCCTGGGACTCTGAGGTTTCGGCAGGCGTGGAAGGAAAGAGGAACAGGCTCCTGTGCGCATCCACTGCTGCTCAGGCCCGTCTGCTCTCGTGCTCGTGAGCTGATGGAGTTTGCCAGGCCTGCCCTGTGCTGTGCTGCCTGCTCACCGGTGGTTTTCTCTGTCCCCAGTATGAGATTAGCAGGTCCCTCCTGCTGGCGAGGACGCTGCAGTTCTCGGTGTGGCACCACGACCGCTTCGGCCGCAACACCTTCCTGGGGGAGGCAGAGGTTCCCTTGGCTGCCTGGGACTTCGAGAGCCACCTGGAGGAGTTCCTGCCCCTGCATGGCAAGGTGTGCCCCGCTGCCCGCAGCCTCCCCTGCCCGGTCCTGCTGGGGGTAGAGCCCTCGGTGGGCAGAGAGGGGTGGAGACCTCAGCTGAGCATTGCCAAATTGCCACATCAGATATTTGGAGGTGTGAAAACCCCAGATGCAGACAGCAGAGCTGGTGTAGTGAAAAAGGGCAGAACTTCTGCCTTGAGCCTAGCTTCCCTCTCCTTGTCAGGTGATTGGGCCAAAATGAGATCCCAGAGGAGCTGGGCTACGCTGGTCACGCTGGGGGGAGTTTTCAGGCATGTGTCCAGCTCAGCCACATCCAGCAGAGGCCACGTCCTTTGTCCCAGCCTGGGGGTGCTGCACACCGGGCTGTCACTGTGTGTGCCATGGCTTCTCTGCAGTGGTTGGTAATCCTCACCTCTTGGCAGATTGGGGCAGATGCTGCTGGTCTCCACCAGTACAAGGGGGAGCTGGTTGTCTCCATGAAGTACATCCCATCTGCCAAGCATCCTGGGGCTGGGAATGGCAGGAAAGGTGAGTGCTGAAGCTCTGGGATCAGTGTGGAGCCCTGCAGGGCCTGCTCCTGGCCATGCAGCTGGCTCTGGATGGGGTTCTTGGGTGCTGTCACTGCAGCCTTCTCCTCTGCAGAGCTGCTCTGGGTCAGGGCAGAGCTGGCTGTCCTCAGCTGCCCGAACCATTCAGTCCTTCCCTGGGGCTGGGCCAGGCTTGCTCTCTGTCCCTGCATGAAGCAATTTTGTCTGCCTTTGCAGGGCAGGGCCAGTACAGGAGAAGGCAGGAGGAGATGCCAGTCCAGGCTCTGCACCTGCCTTTGGGATGAAGGGTGTTCAGCAGGAACTTCCCAGAAGTTTGCAGTGCCAGAAATTAAATTGGATTAATTTCTACTGTGTTGGGTTTTTCCTAGGCAAAACAGGGGAAGGTGGTGAGCTCCAGGTCTGGATCAAGGAAGCCAAGAACCTGACAGCAGCCAAGTCTGGAGGGACCTCAGACAGCTTTGTCAAGGGGTGAGTGAGGGTCCTGGGGTGAGAAAGGCACTGTCCTCCCTGGCTGTATTCCCAAAGCTGCTGGGGGGCCTGGAGGAGGCCCCTGCAGGGTGTCATGGCCCTTCTTGCTGAGCCGTGCCAGGAAAGGCAGGAAGGGGGGCTCCAGGCCAGGTGCTGGGGTGCTGAGGTGCCCCAAGCCCCCCGAGCAGGAGGCAGTTGCCCATGTGCTGCTAACCCAAGGGGCTGCTTCCCCAGCTACCTCCTGCCACACAAAAACAAAGCCTCCAAGAGGAAGACGCCTGTGGTGAAGAAGACCCTGAACCCTCATTACAACCACACCTTTGTCTACAACGGCATCAAGGCCGAGGAGCTGCAGCACATCTGCCTGGAGCTGACGGTCTGGGACCGGGAGCCGCTGTCCAGCAACGACTTCCTGGGGGGTGTGCGCCTGGGGGTGGGCAATGGTGAGAGCCTGCAGCCCCCAGCCCTGCCAGCAGCAGCCACAGCCTCGCTGGGGCTCTGCCCTGCGGGCACCAGCCAGCTCCAGCACTCACTTCTGCCCTCCCTTCCCCAGGCATGAGCAACGGGCAGGCTGTGGACTGGATGGACTCCACGGGCGAGGAGCTGAACCTGTGGCAGAAGATGTGCCAGTACCCGGGCTCCTGGGCAGAGGGGACCCTCCAGCTGCGCTCCACCATGGCCAAGCTGGGGCCCTAGGCTGTGGCACCAGGCCTGGTGCTGCTGTCGGGAGCCACGCTTGCTGCACGGCCTGGCAAGGCTGCCAAACGTGCGTTGGGGTTTTTTTTTTCTTATACTTTAATAAACATGACCTTCTCTAAACAGGCTTGGGCAGAAAGTCTTCTTGGCCTAGCCTCGTTTAAAGGGTTTTCCTCTTGTCATGAGCCTTGTACCAGATTTCAGGCTGAACTGCACTCCTCGTGGACCCTCCCTTCTTCTCCCCTGGGCAAAATGCTTTTAAATGTCATTGTGGTTTTATTTCTTCCCATTCTTTTTCCTACCACCCTGTTCCAGAGTCTGCTCTCTCCTTGTCCTCTCCACCCTGTTCCCCACACACAGCCCAGCCCCAGCTGCAGCGCTGGGTGGATGGAGCTGTGTGGGGTCAGCCTGGGGGGTTGGGGATTGTGGTCTCCAGGAAACATTTGTTTCTCAGGCCTCTCAGTGACACATGTGCCAGCGCTGACTTTTTATACAAATCTATTTATTTCAACTTAATTTTCTACTGCCAAAGCAGTTCCCAGAAAGGGTTCCCCGTGGGTGGTGGGAGAGGGAGTGAGTGGCAGGGGAGAGGGCGAGCCCTTCAGGGTGGACTGCACGCTGCCTGGCTGCTCTGGGCTCTGCTGAGCGTGGGGCCATTTGCTTTTAATCAAGGCTTTCAGAGTGGGGGCATCGGGTCCAGGTCGAGCCGTGGGGAGGCTGAAGCTGCTGTAGAGGCTGTCTCCCTGCTGGCCAGCCTGCCCTCCCCGCCCTGCCGCTCTCCTCAGGCTCCCCCCTGCCCTGGGATTTGAGCAGGGGCACTCCAGTGTCTCCCAGCAGGGTCCCGGCTGGCTGCACCGTGCCCCAGCTGGACACAGCTCCCGGCCCTGGGCCGTGGGCCGCTGCTGGCACACAGCCCCCGATCCCCGGCGCTGCTCGGCACCCTGCTCCTCCCCTGCCCCGGGCGGCTAGGAAAGCAGACAGGGAGGTGTCCGCCGCCGGGGGTCACTCGCAGGGGTCCCCGCTCTGTGCCCGCCGCGCCGCCTCCCGCTCGCTCAGCAGGTAGGTGTCGATGAAGACGAAGAGCTCGTCGGGGCTGACCGGGGCGATGTAGCGCTCGCGGTCCGTGCCCGCCTTGTCCAGCAGCGCCGCGTTGAAGCGCGACCGGGTGAGGTGCAGGAAGCGCCTGCAGGCATGGGGGTCGTGCTCAGGGCTTGCGTGGAGGGCCGAGCCTGCCCGCCTCTGGCAACCACGCTCAGGGCCTCCTGGAGTGGGGGCTCCCACCGCTTCCCCGGGGCTGTGGGCTCTGGGAAGCTCTGGTGACACTGCATTCAGACCTGCAGGGGTTCCCCCCGCTGCTCGAGCCCCGCTGGTGCAGCACAGAGGGGCTGCTCATGAACCTAGCTGCAACCTCATGCTTTGCCATTGTTAGAGGCATCCCCGTTCCCTGTCGCCTTGAGCAGCCACCTGGCTGTGCGGGACAGCCCCGCCCGCCCTACCTGAGCTCCTCGATGATGCCGAGGGACAGGCGGTGCTCCCGGATGCGTCCCACCTCGTGCGGGGGCTGCCCCACCAGCTCCACGGTGGTGACGTGCCGCAGGTCCAGCCCGCAGGCGGCTTGCTGTGGAGGAGGGGGCACTGAGGGGCTGCCGGCTGTGCCGGTGGGCAGGGGGGCGGCAGGAAGCTCTGCTCACCTGCAGCATGGAGATCTGCATCTTGTAGTAGCGGTCAGAGGGGTCCGGGGCCGAGATGACCAAGAGGCGGCGTTTCTCGAGGAACTGATCCAGCAGGCTGGCGGCCGAGCTCACATCCGTGTTGATCTGCATGGCTGGGGCACCACACGAGCGCGTGGGGAGGTGCCATCGTGCCCCCGTCACCCCTGTGACCCACCGGGCAGCACCCCCCAAAGCTCTGGGCGTCGCCACGGGCGAGCCCTGCCCTGCCCGCAGCACCTACGTGCACAGAGGGGCTGGGAGCCCGTCCACTGCTGGCTCGACTGGCACACGCGCAGGGAGGTGCCCTGGCGCTCGTAGCCCCCGTCGCACAGGTACTCGCAGGTGGCACCGTAGTTGTTGCCGTCGGAGGTGCAGGAGATGTACCCGTTCTGCGGAGGCTTCAGCACGGGGCAGCGCCTCACTGCAGAGAGAGAAGCTGCTCAGGGCCGGGGCGGTGGGTGCTGCTGATGGCCAGGGTGGTGGGTGCTGCCAGCGCTGGGGCGGTGGGTGCTGCTAAAGGCCGGGGCGGTGGGTGCTGCTGAGGGCTGGGGCGGTGGGTGCTGCCAGCGCTGCTCAGGGCAAGGGCAGTGGGTGCTTCCAGGGCAGGGGCGGTGGGTGCTGCCAGCGCTGGGGCGGTAGGTGCTGCTCAGGGCAGGAGCGGTGGGTGCTGCTGAAGGCCAGGGCGGTGGGTGCTGCTCAGGGCGGTGGGGCAGTGGGTGCTGCTGAAGGCCAGGGCGGTGGGTGCTGCTCAGGGCAGGGGCAGTGGGTGCTGCTGAAGGCCAGGGCAGTGGGTGCCCGCACGGCTGCGCAGCCCGGAGCTGGGCAGAGTGAGCGGCCGCGGCAGCGCTCTCACCGTGGACGCGGATGCTGAACTTGCAGCTGGCGCGGTTGTAAGCCAGGTCGTGGGCGGTGTAGCGGATCACATGCTCTCCTTCGGGGAATTCCGAGCCGGGCTCCGGGCCCCGCAGCATCACCCTGACCCAACAGACGGGTTTCTCCATCGGCACCCCCGGCACGGCCTCCGGGCCCCGCTGGCAGTGCCCGCAGCCCCTCTGCCCTCACCTCTTGATGACTCCGTCGGCGGAGTCCCTCGCGCGGGGAGGGTCCCAGTAGACGGTGGCCGTCAGCTTGCCCGGCTCTGCCATGCGCTCCCGCGAGTCTGGACAGCGGATCTTGGGAGGCTCCAGATCTGCCCAGAGGGAGGAGAGGGATTCACGGAACCTGCGGAGGCCTTGGCTGAGATGTGAGAGCGGTGCTGAACCACCCCAGGCGGCTCGGAGCCGCCCGGACCTGCTGCGAAGCCAGCGCTGAGCGCCCCAGCCCCGGGCTGCCGCCTGCGCTTCGGGGCACCGCGGGGCCAGGCACAGGGGTCCCGAGGGAGGGAGGTGCAGGAAATGTCCGGGTTGGCGGTGGGGTGACTCCTGCAGACACCCCAGGCCCGGGTGACGATCCCCTGCGTGCCTCAGCAGCGCGGGGTGAGAATTTACCCACACAGCTCGGCTCGCTGCCGCTCCAGCGCCCATCCTCCATGCAGACGCGGCTCCGCTCGCCCTCCAGCTGGTAGCCGGGCAGGCAGGAGTAGTCACAGCGGGAATCCATCTGCACGCCCGCCGAGCACACGTAGGAGCCCCGCAGCAGCGCCGGCAGCACGTGGCACCGGATTTCTGCGATGGAGACGGCAAAGAGGGGAGGGAGGCGGCCGCCGGGTGGGCAGAGCGGCCGGGGCTGGCCGCCGTGGCAGCCTGCGGGGTGCTGGCAGGGGACACTCACGTCGGCAGTACGCCATCCCCGACCAGCGGCGGCTGGGCAGGCACTGCACGGCCCCGGGCCCCAGCAGGCGGTAGCCGCGGGCGCAGCTCAGCTCGCAGCGGGTGCCCAGGCTGCTGCGGTAGGAGCTGCCCCGCGGCGAGTAGCAAGTGGCCTCTCCGCGGTGGATGCTGAGCGTGGCGCACCACTGCGGCACTGCGGGAGAGCAGGGAGGCGACGGAGGAGTCTGCCGCGCCTCAGTTTCCCCACGAGGACACAAAGGATGGGTTGGGTGCTGTTACCTCGACGGTAATCCAGGGCCGGCTCGGGGGGCGGTTCTTCTGCGTACACCTCGTTGGTGTGGCTCTCCAGATAGTAGCCAGACCCTGGGAGGAAGGAAGAGACGAGCAGGGCAGCTCGTGGCCGCAAAACGTCCCGCAGCTGCCAGCGAGCAATCCCAGCCCTGGGCAGAGCTGTCAGGGGTTAAGCTGGGCGAACAGCGAGCCCAGTCCCCGGTGGCACGGAGTGGGCTGGCACCAGCCGCAGACTAAACAGCGGCAGCGGCAGCCGTGCTTGTGGCAGGAAACGGGCGCTGGCACCGACCCCCGGCTTCGTGCTGCCGGGAAGCCCTTCCACCCGCTCCCATGGGACCGTCACTGCCACGGGGCATGCCCAGGGAAAGAAGCAAGCTGCCCTCGCCTGCCCTTGCCCGCCCGTCCCCTCGCCCAGGAAGGGATGGCGAGCACGCTGCCCGGCCGGGGGCTGCTGGGGGTGCAGCCCCTTGCCCGTGCTCCGGGGAACGATGGAGCTGCTGGAGGGGCTCGGCCGGAGCTGCTGGCCCCTCGCCACCCGTGCTGCGCTGCGGGCCCCGCGGGTGGGCTGAGGACAGCCCCGCTCCATCCCTGCGGGCCGCCGGTGGGGAGGGGGCCGTGCAGGGAGAGCCTGACATCCTTCCCGCGGCCCCTCGGCGCCTCGGCCGGCCGCGGCATTCCCCAGCACTGAGCTCACGTTTCCGCCGCGTTTCCGCCGGCCCCCGCCAGCGCTGCCCCCTGCTCGCCGCGCTCCCTCGGCACGCCGGGGATGCTCGGCCTGGGCACCCCGCAAAGGCGGCAGCGCCTGCCCCCGCCGGGCCCTGGTCTCTGCTCCCGGCTTGGGGAAGGCGATACCGCCGGGGATATCCAGCCCGAGCAGAAGCCCCGCCGTCACGGGAGGAAACTCCATTACAAATCTTTCCAAAGTGAACTCTACCGTGGAGCCCGCCCGTTTCGCAGCGCGTTTATCCGGCTGCCCGTTCCCGCTGCCGTGGGTCCTGGGGGAGCGGGGGAGCAGGGACGGCACGGTGGGGATGGGTGACCTGGGCAACAAGGCCTTTTCTGAGGGGCTGCCGAGACTCCCGCCGGGGCCCTGGGGACAGAGCGCGCCGTGTCCCCGCGGCAGATGTGCCATTTCACGGTGATGTTCCCTTCCTCTGCCAGCGCTGCCTTTTCCTTCTCACCTGGGGCCAGCTCAGCCCCCTGCACCGGGCAGCAGCATCCCCAGGTGTGCTGGCAGCACGGCCAGGGGAGGGGATGGCAGCAGGGAAGGGGAAACCACCCCAAACAAGGCCCGTGACCCGGTCTCCCAGCCATGGGGCAGTCGGGAGCGCGGGCTCACCTCTGCGGCCGGTGGCCCCGCGGGAGCAGGCGGGGGTGTGAGGAGGACGGGCTGGTTCCCTGCTCCTCCCTGGATGCCTGCCAGCATCCCCTCCGTTCCTGCCTGTACCCACAGCTCGAGCACGGGCACCCCATTCCTCAGGCACCGATGCTCTCCCGGCACCGCCGTTCCCGGGCGCCCTCCATCCCTTCCCACCACCACGAGCCCCCAGCGGGAGCAGAACCGCGCAGGCTGCCACCCCCAGGAGCCCCCGCACACCCGGAGCTCACCTTCGTGCCACGTGGATGACACCAGCCTGGCAAGGACCAGCAGCAGGACGGGGGCTGCCTCCCGCGCCATCCCGGGCACCGGGGGGCAGCGCTGGGCAGCCGGGGGGCAGCCGGGGGTCCGTGCTGGGCAGCCCACCCTCCGTGCTGGGGCCGGGAGCAGCCGCGAGCCCTGGCGAGGATGGAGAGGAGCTGGCGGCAGGATGAAGGGCCCCCCTGTCGCCTTGTCACTGCACAGATGCCTGTCGCTCCTGCCTGGCCGCTCTGCTTCTGCTGAGCAAACTTACTTTCCCCCTTGGCTGCCCATCCCAAACATTCAAAAGCCGTGAGTCAGGCCCAAAACGATGAGATTGTAAAAAAAATAATAAATCCCAGGATCGCCCGTTTGCCGGCGCGCCTCCTGCTTCTCCGGGGCTTTAAAAAGTTGTAAGAGGCTTTCTTCTGCGAGCAGGAGAGCCGGGAGCCAGTGCGGACACGGGAGAGAGCCAAAGCCAGCCTGTGCCAGCCCTGACGGGCCCCGGGAGCGGGGGGCCTGCAGGGGCGAGCACCACAGCGCAGGAGCCCGGTCCCCTTCCCCACCTCCCGCCGGAGGGAGGGAGAGACCCCGCTGCAGACGGAAGGCTCCGAGGCCGCTGCCGAGAAAAGCGCTTCCAGCTGCGGTCCTGCTGCCGGCCCCGCGGGCACAGGGGCGCTGGGCGGGGGCAGGAGGGCAGCAGCGGGCACTGGGGCGGCAGGGCAGGGCAGGGAGGGAGGGATGGGCTGGCACGGCCCGGCGGGAGCGCTCGCGGGGGACTGCTGCTCTCCCAGAGGGTTAATTATGGGGCGGCCAGGCTGAGAGCGCTAATTAATGACACGCTGTCCCGGGCAGGGAGGGCAGCCGGGAGGGGCTGCTGCTGCCGCAGCCCCCGCAGCCCCCCGCGGCCCGGGGACACCCCCGGACAGCCCCGGGAGGGCTCAGCCCGCGGAGGGCAGGAAGCCCGGCGTGCTGGCCGTGCCGTGTGCCGGGGCGCGGGGTGGCTGGACAGCTGGACACCTGGACAGCTGGACACGGGGTGGGGCACGGCAGGGCTGCAGCAGGAGAGCAGGGATGGCTCTGGTTGGCACCGCGCAGGAGGTGGCACCGGGGAGGCAGGAAATGATGGCGTGGGTCGGGCAAGGGGTGGCACAGCGTGGCACGGGGCAGGCGGGAGGTGGCAGCGGGTGGCGCCAAGCAGGTGGGAGGTGGCATGAGGCAAGCGGGGGGTGACACGGGCAGGCGGTGGCACGGGGGAGGCACTGGGTGGCACTGCAGAGAGGGTGGCACGGGCTAAGCAGGGAGTGGCACTGGACAGGAGGTAGCGGGGACAGGTACGGGGCGGCACGGGCCAGGCAGCAGATGATACCGGACAGGTCGTGACAGGGGACAGGCAGGAGGTGACACCAGACAAGGGGGTGTCACGGGACAGGGGTGTCACAGGACAGGGAGTGACAGGGGACAGGGGATCCCAGGACAGGGGTTGTCCTAGGACAAGAAGTGGCCCTGGCAGGGGTGTCACAGGACAGGGGTGTCACAGGGGACAGGGGTGACCGGGGCCAGGGGGTGACAGGGGAAAGGGGTGACAGGGGTGTCAGAGGGGGTGACAGGGGTGACATGGGACATGGGTGGCCGGGGACAGGGGGTGACAGGGAGTGACAGGGGTGTCACAGGACAGGGGTGACAGGGGGTGACAGGGGACAGGAGTGTCACAGGACAGGGGTGCCAGGGGACAGGGGGTGCCGGGGTGCCAGGGGGTGACAGGGGCGCCCTCTGCGGGAGGAGGGGGGAAGAGCACGGTGCCGGCCGCTCGCTCGGCCATTTCCGTGAGCGCTCGGGCCCCTCCGGCGGGGGGCGTGTCGGGGGCGTGTCGGGCGGGCCGGCCCCGCCCAGCGGCGGCAGCTCGCCCTGGCGGCCATGGCGTCCCCGTCGCGGCGGCTGCAGACCAAGCCGGTGATCACCTGCCTCAAGAGCGTCCTGCTCACCTACACCTTCGTCTTCTGGGTGAGCGCCCGCCCTTTCCCCCGCCGCGCGCCGCGGCCGCGCCGCCCTGTCGCGATAGTCGCGAGCCAGCCGGCGCGGCTTTCCCCTCTCCCCACCAGGTGTCGGGCATTGTGCTGCTGGCCGTGGGCATCTGGGGCAGGGTGAGCCTGGCCGTCTACTTCTCCCTGTTGGACGAGAAAGCCACCAATGTCCCGTTCGTGCTGGTGGGCGCTGGCACCGTCGTTGTCCTCCTGGGCACCTTCGGCTGCTTCGCCACCTGCCGCGGCAGCACCTGGATGCTCAAGCTGGTGGGTGGCCTGGGACAGGGCGGGATGGAGCCCCATCCTCTCCTGATCCATCTCCTGATCCATCCTGGAACACCCCATCCTATTCCTGTCTGGTCCCATCCCTACCCTACCCTGTCCCACCCTGTCCTACCCCATCCTCTCCTCCTCCTGTCCCATCCCACCCTCTCCTCCTGTCCCATCCCACCCTGTCCTACCCCATCCCATCCATCCTCTCCTGTCCCATCCCACCCTGTCCTACCCCATCCTCTCCTCCTGTCCCATCCCACCCTGTCCTACCCCATCCCATCCGTCCCCTCCTGTCCCATCCCACCCTGTCCTACCCCATCCCAGCCGTCCCCTCCTGTCCCATCCCACCCTGTCCTACCCCATCCCATCCGTCCCCTCCTGTCCCATCCCACCCTGTCCTACCCCATCCCAGCCGTCCCCTCCTGTCCCATCCCACCCTGTCCTACCCCATCCCATCCGTCCCCTCCTGTCCCATCCCACCCTGTCCTACCCCATCCCATCCGTCCCCTCCTGTCCCATCCCACCCTGTCCTACCCCATCCCATCCGTCCCCTCCTGTCCCATCCCACCCTGTCCTACCCCATCCCATCCTCTCCTCCTGTCCCATCCCACCCTGTCCTACCCCATCCCATCCTCTCCTCCTGTCCCATCCCACCCTGTCCTAGCCCATCTCATCTGTCCCCTCCTGTCCCATCCCACCCTGTCCTACCCCATGCCATCCTCTCCTCCTGTCCCATCCCACCCTGTCCTACCCCATCCCATCCTCTCCTCCTACCCCATCCCACCCTGTCCTAGCCCATCCCATCCTTTCTGCCTGCAGTATGCCATGCTCCTGTCCCTCATCTTCCTCATCGTCCTGGTGGCTGCCATCGTGGGGTTCGTCTTCAGGCACGAGGTGAGTCTGGGTGGCCTCTGCCTCTCCCAGTGCTGCAGAGTGAGTTTGAGGCTGCTTTTACCCCGGGGCAGGCGCAGATGTCACCGGGGGACAGAGGGGCTGCTCGGGAGCAGTGCTCGGTTTAGCAAAGATGGGGTTAAACCAGCACAAAGAGCAGCTCGGTCCCTGTCAGGACCCAGAAGGAGCAGCCTGGGTGCGGGGCCAGTCCAGCACAGCACATTGTCCCTCGATCAGAACAGGCAGAGTAGCCCTGGACTGTAATTTCTGGCTTTGGTCTATCTTCTGCAATAATTTCAGTAATTAAAGCTCCTGGGAGGGTTTCTGTGCCTGCTTGGGAGGGAGCTGGCACGGCTCTCGTCCTTGTTATTACAGGCAGCATCCCTGCTGCCACGGTGCATCCAGCCCGCCCTTTAATACAGCCCCTAATTGCCTGCTGCCTGGGAATGCCTCTGGCCACGGCCGGAGCCACCTCTGCGAGTCACCTGTGCCGAGTCACCTGTGCCGAGTCACCTGTGCCGTCCCCGAGCGGTGACCAGCGCGGGATGGGCTCTGCAGGGCAGGAGGGACGGCGCCACTGACCCCTCTCTCTGGCAGATAAAGACAAGCTTCGAGAGTAACCTGGGCCTGGCCTTGAAGGACTACAACGTGACTGCAGATCAGCACAGCGAGGCCGTGGACACCATCCAGAGAACGGTGAGAGCCCCGGGCTGGCAGCTGGGCAGGGTGAGAGCCCAGCTGGGCAGGGTGAGAGCCCAGGTGGGCATGGGTGAGAGCCCAGGTGGGAGTGGGTGAGAGCCCAGATGGGCATGGGTGAGAGCCCCAGGTGGGGATGGGTGAGAGCCCCTGGTGGACATGGGTGAGAGCCCAGGTGGGGATGGATGAGAGCCCAGGTGGGCATGGGTGAGAGCCCCTGGTGGGGATGGCTGAGAGCCCAGGTGGGAGTGGGTGAGAGCCCAGATGGGCATGGGTGAGAGCCCAGGTGGGGATGGGTGAGAGCCCAGGTGGGGATGGCTGAGAGCCCAGATGGGCATGGGTGAGATGCCCCAGGTGGGGATGGGTGAGAGCCCCAGGTGGGCATGGGTGAGATGCCCCAGGTGGGGATGGGTGAGAGCCCCAGGTGGGGATGGGTGAGAGCCCCGGGCTGGCAGCAGCTGGGAATGCTGCCCTGACCCAGGGTATCCCCTGTGTCCTCTGTGGCACCAGCATCCCCTCAGAGGCTTTGGAATTTGGCAGATGCTGGATGAGATGGGGGAGCCATGGCAGTGGTGGCGGGACCAGGGGTCAGGGTCAGTTCCCTGGTGTGACCAGGCTCCCCACATGTGCTTCCCACTGCAGCTGCACTGCTGCGGGGTGCAGAACTATTCAGACTGGGAGAGGACTGAGTACTTCAGCCAGAAGGGCATCCCCCAGAGCTGCTGCAAGAACCAGAACGACTGCTCGGAGGAGGATCTGAAGGACCCAAACAAGGCCCAGCTGAAAGTGTTTGTGGATGTAAGTTAAGCTCAGAAGAAGCTGCCTGCTGGTCCTAGAGGTGGGCTGGGCAGGGATGGGTGTGTGCAGGAGGGCTAGTCTGTCCTTGGCAGGTTGGGAAGGAGAGCTGCCCTGTCGATGCTGATGTTCAGTGGCCCAGGGGCTCCCCTGGAGTGGGTAAGGGTATGGAATCCTCCCTTCTGTCTGAGGTTCCCTCGCTCCTTCCTTCAAGATCAGGGCCCAGCCAGACCCAAGCGCTGCCTTTGGGGATGTGTGTTTTGAAGAACAGGTGAGTAAGGAGGCAGCTTGGCAGTAAAGTTTGTTTCGGCAGTGCTGACATCTCCCTTGGGTGCAAAGTCCTGACCCGGTGGTGAGGGCGTGTGACCTCATCCACAGGGATGGTTGAGGGATGCAGGGTTCCTCTGGTGAGTCACCTGGCTGAAGCTGGGAGCAGCCCAAGGGCAGTGCTCCAGTGCTCCCTTTGATAAGGCATCTGGGCTGGGAGACTGGAAATGGCTTCGCGGGGGTCTCCAGGAGGGGCCAGCCAGGACCCCCCTGCTGCCTGCACAGGAGCATCTTCCCCTGGAGCTCCGGGTGCTTTGGGGAGGAGCTGGCCTGTACTCCTGGGGTGGAAAGCACTGGATCCACGCGCTTGCTTCGCTTCCTCTGCAGGGTTGTTTTTTCCTGGTAACGTCAACAATGGAGTCCAAGATGAGCGTCGTGGCCGGAATCTCCTTTGGCATCGCGTGTTTCCAGGTGAGTCTCCCTTGTCTGGCTCGGGAGGGGGCAGGGTGAAGCCAGCGTGTCTCCTGAGGTGTTCCATTCCAGTGCAAAGTCTGGCGAGTACAAAAGGCACGGTTGGTTTCGGGGAGGAGCAGCTACTCCGTGGATTCCCTTGGGTTCAGCCTGAGTGCCGTGCAGGCCCTGGTCTCTTACACCCAGGGCTGGAGCCCCGGCTCTGTTTCCTTGAGCCCGGGTTTATGTGGGGAGATCTCCTCTCTGAAACAACAGACCCCGAGACAAAACAAACGGAGACGGACAAACGCTCTATGCCTGCTGTTGGCAGGGGCCACATCTTTCCCTTCCTTTCCCTCCCCGCCCACAGGGCTGTCAGGAGGGTGTTTGGCACGGCTCCTGCGTGGTGGGCTCACCGTGAGCGCCGGTGTGCCACCATTGTGCTGGTGGCCGACCACCCTACCCTGCCCTGTGTCCTGTCCCCCCACCTCTCCTTCACCCCGCTGTGCAGGGCGCTTCCTGCAGCAGCAGCAGCAGCAGCGTGCTGGCCAGCCCCAGCTCCAGCAGCTTCATCCCAGCAGGAAACGGGAGGCCCCTGCCCCCAGCACGCCACGCTGGGCTCTCCCGAGGTGCCGAGGGCTTTCCGATGGCTGCAGGATGTGCGGCTGGCCCTGCTCCAGCTGCACCGTGCGAGCTTGCTGGGCTCTGGGGCTGAGCCCAGCCCTGGTGTGGAGGGGCTCAGCCTCTGCCTCCCCTTGACCCGGCGCCCAGAGGCTGCGGTGTGAGCGTCACGGAGCTGCTGGCCGGGACTGCGGGCTGGGGAGCAGGAACCTGCTGAGATACTCAGCTCTCTGAGCTTGTCACTGGGTGTTTTCTGTAACAGGGGGACTGAACCGGGGAGAGGTGGGAGCCTGCAGCTGCTGGTACCGAGTGCTTTGGGAGAGACCTGCTCCGCTGTGCCGCTGCTCGCCCCGCTCCTCCCCGCCTGGGCTGGGCTGGGCTGGGCTGGGCTGGACTCACTGAGATGGGGCTGATACACGAGTGGTGAGCTGCACACGCACTCCCAGCTGCAGCCTTATCTCAGCCGATGGCAGGCTTGGGAATTGTAACCAGTTCCTGGCTTTTATTGCCCCTTCCACAAGCGTGGCTGGGTCACGCCTGTGACGGGGACCCGTTGTGCTGATGTGCCTCTAACTTGGCTTCTGGAGGTCAGAGTCATGCAGGATCTGGCCCTGGAGTCTGCACAGTGGCTGGGAGGCTGTGCTGTGATAACGGGGCACGTTGTGATAGCAGTACCTTGCTGATGTGAGGACAGCAGCCTTGCTTCCCGAGTGTCCTTGCAGCAGGGAGGGGTGCTGCCATTCTCCAGTGGCTGTGTAATTGGCTGTGACACTCCTGGTACCTGTGTAATCTCTGCAATTACCATAAAACTGTCAATGCTTCATCAAGCAACTTGTAACAGGATGGGACCTGGAGCATCTCTTGCGAGGAGCTTGTTTAGGTGGTGCTGCCAGCATCCTGTGCTTCAGCCACTTTCAGTGATTCTGAAGCAGGGTGCAGCAGCAGCCCTTGTTGTGGTTTGTAAACCCCACTGCGCTTCCTTGGATTTCATAAAACCCTGGATCAATTTTTCTCCTGGAAACACCTCTCCCTGGTTTTGGCTCTGACACGTGGGGTTTGTTTTTTCTCTTTTTCAGTTGATTGGCATCGTTCTGTCCTGCTGCCTGTCCCGGTACATCACCAACAATCAGTATGAGATGGTGTAGCTGGCCCCCAGCTCTCTGTGCCTGTGCCTGGGTATGTCTGGGTATGTCTGTAAGCCTGGTGGGCTGCCTCTGCCCCCCTGGCTGCTGCTGGTCACCCGTGGGGTGGGGGTACCACATGGCGGGGGTTTAGGGTTAGAGGGCACCTGCAAGACCAGGTCTGCCGTGTCATTTTGCCCCGTGTCATTTTTCATTCTTGCCCTGTGTCATTTTGCCCCGTGTCGTTTTGCCCCGTGTCATTTTTCATGTTTGCCCCGTGTCATTTTTCATTCTTGCCCCGTGTCATTTTTCATTCTTGCCCCGTGTCATTTTGCCCCGTGTCGTTTCAGCCTGTGTATAAACCCCTCCTGTGTGCTGACTCTCTGCTGTGTGCCTTGCAGGGAATGGCTGGGGAGGATGCCTCCACCTCCACTTCTCCTCGGGATGCCACGCTGTGAAATCTTGCTTTGAACTGACTGATCTTCTTCTCAAGTAGCTCATAGGAAGGAGTGCAGCAGCTGTCCTGGTGCACTCAGGGACTCGTCCTGACGCCACTCTGCTGTGCCACTGCCTGGGATAGTAAATAATTGCTGTGGCTGTGGCGGCTGCAGCCCCGGCTCTTGCCCCAAGTGCCACACTGTGCTGCCCTGCCTGTGCTGGTGTTCAGCACAGCTCCTGGGTGTTCCAGTGCTCATCTTCAGTGCCTCCACTGGGAAAGAGATGCCTCCCCTTGCCTCGGGCAGCCCCTTGACATCCCCTCACTGCAGACTCAGTTGTTCTTGAGACAGGGCTGTTAAAACACAGTCCTGCCTGCCTGAAGCCTTGGCTCAGCCAGGTTGTTGCCAAGCTGTCTCCTCCCTCCCCTGGGTTTTATATACTTTTTTATAGTCGTACTTCTTTCAGTAGGGGCTGTAGTGGTTCTTTGTAAGCTGTAGTGAGGTTTGGTGATGTAGCTCCTGGTGCCTTTACCTTGGTGGGTGTCCTTGCACCGATTCAGCTGGGACCTGACTGTCAGTGTTATATGCTGCTTCAACTCATTTTATGTCTTGAGTAGAATTCTTTTTGTCCTCAGACACAATAAATATTAAGATATTTTACTCTATGAAACCTCCTCGACTTTTCTTTTCATGTCCTGGAAATTCCTGTGCTTGAGGAGCAGCAAGTCCCCCCGGGGCTGATGTGCTCACTCGGGGCCAGCCAGGAACCTCTGGCCACGGCAGCTTGCATTCCCCCACCGTGCCCTGGTGCACTTCTGCTTGCACATAGCTTCTGTAATTGAATTTTCTTCATAACAGTGGTTGTGTAACAGTGCTGGAGCACCCCAGCCCAGGAGCGGGGTGGGTAACTTCAGCCCAGTGTGGGCCATCCTTGGCCTGCTGGCAGCTGGCTTGGAGCAAAGGGCAGGGCAGTGCCAGACCCCAGCTGCTCCCCAGGACAAGCAATGGGGATTTAAGCTTTTAAAGTCATTTGTTACTGCTCATTTTTGGGCTGTTTTGCCAGCAAGCCGCTGCCTTTGTGAGCCTGGTGCTGCAGTGGAGCACCCCTTTGCCAGGCTTGGGGGCTTTTGGGTCTCAGGCACCGAACTCAAACGAGCTGTGTCTGGCTGGAGGGAAACGCCCAAACGCTGGTGTTGCATTTAGCCCAGGTGAGTAAATCAGACTTTGTCAGCTCCTGGCTGGCTGAGAGCCTGCTGGGAGAGCCTGGGACGGTGAGGCTGAATGTGCCAGAGCACGGGAGAAGGGCTGGAGGCTGGCTGAGGGCAGTGGAGGGAGGGAGGGATGGATGGATGGAGACAGGGCAGGGACACGTGAGAAGCAGGAGGGGATTTGGATAAACCCATCATCATCTCAAATCCATGCAGAGGGAAGGACCCTGCCCTGCTCTGGGCCCCTGCAGGCAGATTCCTTCCTGGGGCATCCAGTGGATGCCAGCTGAATGGGGATGGCTCTGGCAGAGGCTGGCATGGGGAGCCTGGAGGTTTCCAAGCAGCTGCAGGAAAACCAGCATGGGTTGTGGAGGCTTGTGCAAGCCTGCTCATCCCCTCGGGCAGCACAAGCACTGCAGCCATCAGAGGGTGTGGATCTTACCTGGTGAAATAGCACCGGTGTAGAGAACTCACTTTAATTTGGAGAGATGTTCTGGAGGTACAGGCATGTGCTGGTGGAGGTGCCAGGCAGACTTGGGACACCAGTGTCCTGGCAGAGGCATTGGGTGCACCTTGGTCACCTGCCTGGACACCCTGAGCAGGGACAGGAGCGTTGCTGGCTGGCCCCAGGGCTCTGGCTGCTGGCAGCAGCTGTGGCTGGGTGGGTTTCACACATCCCCCGGCTGCGTTTGCACTCCCCTCTCAGCGGGATAAATGTCTCAAGGGACTTGTCAGGAGGGCTTGGTGTCCCCAAGGCTGGTTAGTGTCCCTTGGGATGCCATGTGGGGAGCTCCCAGTGTTTTAACCACTTTGTCAGTGCAGCTGTGAACAGAGGGGAAGGAGCTGTCCTCAGAACGAGCTCACATCCCACGAGAGCTGCAGGGATGTGAGGGGGGTCTGGGATGTGAGGTGCCACACCTGGCACCTGCCTCTGTTCCCTGCTCTGCCTGTCCATTCCAGCCTTGGCAGTGTGCTCCCCTGGTGACACTCAGGGCTTTGCCTGGTGACACCTGCGGGATGTCAGAGCTCCTCAGCAGCAGCTGGCTCCCTGGGATGAAATCTGAGACCTGCCTTTGGCACGAGCCCGAGGTCATGGGCAGAAGAAGTGTGCCCAGGGCTGCACGGGGGCTTTGGTGTAAGCCTGCAGCCCTGTGGCAGGCTCTGTCCTGCTCAGGGCAGCTGCAGTGCTCAGGACTGACTTCTTCCCTCCTGCAGCTCAGGCTTCACCCGTTTGTTGGTGACAGGGCTGGGGACAGCTGGTGGCACCTGGGGTCCCCCACAGGAGGGGACTCCCTGTGACTTTGGCTTCTCAGCTCCTCGGTGAGCTCCTTGTGCCAGCTCCTTGTGCCTGAGCTGCAACAGCTCCCGAGGGGACTGGTGGCACCCCTGAGCTGCCAGCAGCTCCAGAGGGGACTGGTGGCACCCCTGAGCTGCCAGCAGCTCCAGAGGGGACTGGTGGCACCCCTGAGCAGCCAGCAGCTCCCGAGGGGACTGGTGGCACCCCTGAACTGCCAGCAGCTCCAGAGGGGACTGGTGGCACCCCTGAGTTGCCAGGAGCTCCAGAAAGGACTGGTGGCACCCCTGAGCTGCCAGCAGCTGAGCTGGACACGTGGGAGCACGCTGGACCAGCTCAGGCCGTGCTGAGCAGCAGCAGCAGCAGCAGCAGGGCCCTGCCCACGCCGCACGCCCCACCTGAGCTGTGGATGCTCCTGTCGAGGCAGCCCCGCAGCTGGATCACTTCGCAGCCCCATTTAGCACCAGCCCGAGATGAAACCACTTCCCATCCTGTTTGCAATCGCTCATACAAGACGTTTATTGTCCGGCTCTCGCTGCTGGTGCCGCGGCCGGCGGGGCGCAGGCTCGCCGGGCAGGGCAGCACCGCTGTCCCCGTGTCACCAGCCCGCTGCGGGCTGGCAGCGGGCACGGCCGGGCTACACCCTGCCCAGCATCCGCGCGATCCACCAGTTGCAGGGCATGATGATGCGGCAGATGACCCTGCCGCCCTGGTAGCAGTACGGGTAGGGGTGGTAGCCCAGCAGCGGCTCGCAGACCCGCCGGCAGTAGCGGTTGGCACGGCGGCACTGGGCGCAGCAGTAGCCTCGCTCGTCCCACAGAGGGTGGAACTCCAGCCCGTTCTCCGACTGCCGGCAAGAGACGGAGTCAGAGGGGGCTGCGTGGCCGAGGCAGCCGGGAGCGGGCACGGGACAGCCTGGCAGGGCACTCTGGGCACCCAGGGGAGGAGCAGGGCATCCCGGGGACATGCAGACACCCCGAGGGCATGCGCAGGGATCCCAAGGAGCCCAGCCGGGGCACCCCTGGCCACGGCCAAGATATCCCAGGGTGGATCCCCTCACTCACGTAGTCGTTGACGGGCAGGTCCTCCTCGGTGAGCTGCCGTGCCCGACGCTTGGGCCCTGCCTGCGTGCCCTCCTCCAGCTCGTGTTGGCTCCCCCCCTCCAACCAGCTCTGGCTGTCTGCCAGCACCTCAGGCTCTTCTTCTTCTGCCCCTTCAAGGTTGGCCAGCTCAGGAGCTACAGGGAGAGTCCAAATGCTGCTGTCAATAACCACGGAACAGGGGGACAAATGCAGCAGCAAGAATCAATGTCTCTACCAGAATTTGGTGCCGGGGTACACGAAAAGCCCAGCGGACACCAGTGCTCCATTGCCTCCTGCTGGCACCCAGCCTGGGGCAGGGCTGGGGGACATAATGGCCCGCTCCATCCCCGTGCCCATGGGTGGGTGTTGTTGGCATCTCCTGCACGGATGGGGCTGTGGGTGTGCAGAAGCACATCCTCCTGCTGGGCTCTGCTGCTGGGGGGTGGATTTGTAGGGCCCCATCAGATTAACGTGATCTGGGGCAGCTCATGGCCAGCTTCAGCTCTCTTAGCTTAGGAAAGAACCACAGCAGCAGTAATTTCCTTTACTAGGCAAGGTGCCAGACAGCCTTGGGACACTGCTGTCCTGGCAAAGGCTTTGGATGCACCTTGGTCACCCAGCTGGACTCACGGACCCAGGACATGCTGCAGGTGGGTCTAGGAGCAGGGACAAGGAAGCAGAAAGGGGACAGCAGTCGGGGACTCCAGCCTCCCTCTGCACTGGGGAGCTGTGGTGCCCACCTGCCCTCTGCAGCACCGGCGAGCTGGCCAGTACTGTGAGCGATGCCGTGTGCCTCTGTGGCTGCAGAGCAGAGGGAGTCTGCTCAGCAGGGATTTTTAAACTGGCTCATTCGGCTGGAAGTGGGTTAGAGAGAGCGGGTAATTACACCAGCACATCTCAGAGGCCACAACCTCTGCGAGGGCTGTGTAGTGAGCAGCTGGAGGTGGCAACCCCGCCGTGTGATTTAGATGCAGATGTCTGCTCACACTCTGATGTTCATGTGGTGACGAGAATTTAGGCGTCCCAGTTTCCAGCAGCGCTGCTTTCTTTGCAGGTACAAGGGATTACTTTTTTTTTTCCCCCTTGTTATGAGGAGGGAGGCCACTCTGCAAAGTGCAGGGCGGCGGGGAGCTGGCAGAAACAAGTGCTTTGTAGAGAGAATCTTCAGCCCCTGCTATTACATTGGCCATGGTCTCCTGTGGTCGTGGGGAACACGGTGTTCATGTCTGAGATGTACAACGAGGCTGTGAAAGTGGGTTCCCACCATGTCACAGAGGGCACGTGGCAGGGGGCCACAGGTGTGTGGCAGGGCTGTTCCCAGTGAGAGGGCTCATGAGCCCCTTGGGGAGGGGATGGCTCCTTGTACCTGCTATTGGCGTGGGGTGGATCCAGAAGATGGTCACATTTTTGCAGATGTCAAAAATTTTGGAGCTCTTCAGGAATTCCTTGTTCTGAATGGGCTTTTCCCCAGGCACCCAGACCACAGATTGCTCAAAGTAGGTGGTGGTGATTTCTTGTCCCTGGAAGAAGAGCAAGACATTACCTGGCGTGGTGAGACACCCTGTTCCCAGCACTGGCTGCTTCTCCTCCCCTTGGCCTAGAGGCACCTCTGCCCTCCCAGAGAGCAGCTGGACTTGGCTCGTGGTGCTCATGGGATGCACACGCAATACCCCGACAGCCCTCACCCCCCTTCTCTCTCCTCTTAGTTCATCACCCCAGACCCTTTTCCTGCACAGTCCCCACTATCTGGAAGAGCCTTCTGGAGCCCCCCCAGTCATTTAAAGCACAAGATTAAACCACCTCTGCTCTAGTTTGCTCCTCGGATTTAATTCCTCTCTCCTTCTGCTACTGATTTTTTGATCGAACACTTTAATTTACTCCTCACAGAAATTCTTTGCACGGCTGTGTTCTGTAATTTATACCACATGTCTCTGCCGTTGCATTAGTCCATGGTGTGTTTTGGCAGGCACTTAGGGAGGGAGATATATAAAGATTATGGGATGGGTCTGCGCTGAGCTCCCTGCCAAGGCAACGTTGTCTGTGTTGGTAGTGGTAGCCCACAGAGCAAGCTGGCAAAAAGTGTTTTTCTCTCCAGAAGGCATCAAGAGCTGTATATCTCTTTTACAGAGTTTTTCCTTACGGCTTTGGGAAGTCATAGGAAGGAGCCAACACAACCTGACCCAGTCTGGGTCATTTTTGGAGTCTCTGGTGGAAGCTGCAGGGTCGGGGAGGTGCTGCCTGCAGGACCTGGCAGCGTGCAGGCTCCAAGAAGACATGACTGGAGCTTAAATCTACATTTATCTCACCGGGTTTTACATTTCAGCTCTCTACCCGGGGCAATGTTCTGCTAAAGCCTGGGAAGTTATATCCCTTTTACGACGGTAGCTGAAAAGATCTATTAGCTTCTTAGGGCATAATCAAAGAATCGGTGTCTGGGAATTTGGGTCATGATTCAGGGAAATGTTTCTGCCCACGCTTCATTTCAAACACGTGTCCTGCTGGCGTTTTATCTGCAGCAGCTTCCCTGGGGGGGTTCAGTCTGCTAACACCCGTCCTCTTGCAAATGGGGAGGCAGGAAGGCTGTGCCACCGCCAGGGCCTGGGGACGGGGACAAAGGATCACTGCTGTCACGGGACTGAGCTGTCACTGCAGGTCACCCTGGCAGGGAGGGGTTCAGCCATGGACTCCACACTTCTTTCCGTGCAGCAGGCAAGGCGTGAGGCTCCTTGCAGCAGGATGCAGGGCAGTTAAACGGGTGCAGGGAGCAGTCAGGCACATCAGTGGGACAGAGGTCCATGCAGGACGAGGAAGTGGCCCCAGCCTGGTGCTTCCCACCTCTCGGGTCTGCATGCCAAGAGTTTTCTCAATTTGCATTTCTTAAATGTGGCTGCTCTTTTAAATCCCTTATTTCTGCCTCGTTCTGTTTGAAAACATGAGGCTCAAATCTTGGAGAAAACAATTTGATTGACTTTTTGGTGCCTGCTAATCCTGAGCTGCCTTACGACCTTTTGACTACAACAGGATTATTGTTCTTGATCTCTGGTATTGTGCTGAGAGGCTTTTGTCTGTTGCTTTCTAATCCCGTCTCTTTTCCCTTGTTTTCATAAGCAATCCTCTGAAATAAGATCAGTTTATGAAGCGATCACAACTCATTATTTCTTTCTTGCAGCATCTCTGGGAAGGCTGGAGCAGATGGGAAGGCGGCAGGAATGGCAGCCCCATGCCAGGGAGAGGAGTGCACTTCACAGGGCAGAGGGGAGCCCTGCTCTGTTCACCTACCTCAAGCTCAGGGATCTTGGCCTCTGTCGTCTCAGGCAGGACTTTAGTCTGAGTTTTGATGAAACACTTTTGAAGTCCCACGAAGAAGATGCCGGTTATTCCCTACAGGATCAAAGCAAACACCCAAAAAGCAGTCAGGGCACAGAGTAGGATGAATAACCCATTGGAGGCAGGGTACAGCAGGAGGAGGAAGGTTCACTCACATTTTTCCTGTTGCTATTTTCGTGCCAGTTCCGTTCAGCAGCGGTGCTAAGACGTACTAACAGGTTCTCATAAGGGATATTGCATTTTATGGTTTGGGAGAACTGGGCTTTTAACAAATATTTTAAGGCAGGTAGTCATAAAATTTTACTCTGCTCCTCTTCTCCTGATAACTATCATGAGCTCTCATTATAATTAATAAAAATATGCAGAATAGCATCTGACCGTTATGGTTATATGAACATTCAGCCCCCAGTTCCTGCCAGGTTATTAGCTCAAAATTTTGCCATATGTCACTGCACAGGGTATTTCCCTACAAATTTTAATTAGGTTTCATAGAGAGCCTTCTTCAGTGTCATGAGGTTTTAATGCTCTCCAGACAGACAAATGCACTGGGCTCAGATAGACTGATGATCATTGCATTCCTTTGCAAGGGTAAATCCAATAACTAGCTCTGGCTTCTAAGATGTATTTCACTGGAACTGAACCATGCCACTATTAAATACAGGTGGAAACTCGTGGAGATAGCACATCTCCCTTCCTTTGAGAGCATCCCCAGCGTGTCTGGGTCTTGCTCTCCCTGATGCAGGAATAAATAGTCCTGGGACTTGCTCCAGGGACTTCACAGGGTCCTGCAGGGTGCCATCAGGCCTGCTGCAGGACTGCAGGGCCTCAGGGACAAGCTGCCACACTCACGTTTTTGAAGTCATGGATCTCCAGGATCTCCTCACTGCCGTTCCCGCTGCTGAAGGTCTCTGTCCTGGCCAGTGGGTCAATCTCCATCACAATCTTCTTCTTCTCACCGTTGCTGAAGAACGTGTGCTCCATGTCATAAACCTGGGAGGCCAGAGTCACACAGGGCTCAGCTCAGCACCCCTCTGGTTTCACAGGCTGTCCAGTGGGTGGACAGGCCGTGCTGGGTGTGTGACCACCACTGCTGGGGACCCTGCCACAGGTCTGGCTGCTCCCTCACAGCCCAGCTCTGAGCCAGAGCAATCACCGGGACAGCGCGAGGGGAGGCAGCTCGTGGGCAGGAGCCTGGGCTGGAAAGGGCAGGCTGCAGCCAGGACAAGGAGCAACGTGTGTCAAGCCTGGGACGTGTGTCAAACCTGGGAGAAGATGCTCCTCACACACCCGCAGCAGGAGCTTCGCCCAGCTCAGCCTTTGCTGGTGCTTTCTGTGGCATGAGCCTGGTTACAGCCCAGGCTGGACTGAAGTCCCGAATCCACAGGAGCTTTATTCTCCCTTCTCCCTGGTCTGCTTGTTGCACACTGCATCCCTGGCTGGTTTGCTCCATCTCGGTGTCCCCGGCTCACCTGCTCCACCGTGTCCTCCCCAGCTTACTCGCTCCATCTCTGTGCCTTTTCCCTGAAAGGCAGAGGTAAGAGCCTCTCTCTGCCTGGAGGAGATCAAGGATTGCCTGCGGATCAAAGACCTCCTCGAGGGCTGCTGCAGAGCTCCGGGGCGTTAGCAGCCGGCTTCCCGGCGGCGCTGATCCCCGGGGAGCGGCGCTGGCAGCAGCGCTCTCCCGCTCGCCGGCGCTCGCCGCACTCCGGCAGCCCTCGGTCCCTGCGGATGCCCGACCCTTACAGGATGAGGAGCGGCAGATGCTGTTTGAAGCACAAAAACCATCCTGCTGGCGCGGCGAGAGCCGCCGGGCCCTGGGGAGCCTCGTCTCCCAGATCGAGCGGGGCTGCGCGGAAATAAAAAGGTTTGTGCAAATCCCCTGAGCCCGCGGGGCAGGGAGCAGAGATGGAGACACAGCGATGGGAGAGCCTTGTTCATCCCAGGGCATGGCCGTGAACCAGGGCAGGAGCCTGCTGGCCCCACTGGTGAGGGGCAGGAGCTGTGCCCTTGGTGCCAGCCCAAACCCCCTTTCACAGTCCCCTGGCTCCTGCACATCCCTCCCCTCGGGGGTTCAAAGCCTCCCAGCAGTGCTCCCAGCGCTGGTATCCCCTGTTTGGCACCCAGCTGGGCGCAGAACTGCCTGTGCAGACGGGAACTGATGGGAACATTCACCCCTGCTCAAAGGTCAGAGGAGTGCTGTGCGCCTTGGCAGCCACGGGCATCTCCTGTTGGTCTGCAGGAAGACTTTGTGAAGATTTACAGCTCTCCATGGATTTCATGGTGTGGTAAAACAGTCTGAAGCCTAAGATGGGTGGAAGGCCACTGGTTTTGACAGACAAAATGCACACAGTGCCATAAATCATTTCAAGGAGGGCAGCATCCCGGGTGGCACCTTACCTTCAAGTGCCTGTCCATTTACAAAGAACGACTTTGGCCAGCACAGCAGCCAGCTAACCCACTTGGGCTTTGCCAGCTCGGTGCTGCTCAGAGAGCTACGAGATGTTTTATAGGGCTGAAAATGACACTTGCTGCTGAATGGCTGAAATATGTCCCTCTGCAAGGCAGTGATGAAGCCCTCGTTAGCTGAATCATCAGCTGTGCTGGCTGGCGAGGAGGCTGCTGCGCAGAGGGCAGAGCCGTGTCCAAGGCCACCCCTCAGAGGAACAATCTTCTTTCAAGTTTTTTTCCACTCTCCAGTTACATGAAGGAAGCTTGAAGGGTTTCATGCTCTTCAAAGAGTTTAATTCCCCTTGGCTGATATTTTTGAGCGTTACCAACTTCCAGCCCCCTCCAGCCTGTTTGTCCTGAGGACTCCTGGGCCAGCTGGAGAAGCCCCACGGCCACAGGGACGGGGCAGTGCTGGGCTCCGGGAGTGCCTGTGTGCAGCTCTGCTGCAGGAACAGCTCTGCTTTCTCATGGCCTCACACCCATCAGGCGTTGGGGAGCACTGCATGGACTCCATCCTCCACCAGTGAGGACACCAAGGGCTCTGGATGTCCTTTCTGAGGCTGTGGCATTGTGTCTGCACTGCCTGCTTGGAGAAAACCACCCCTCCAGGGGTTAACAGCCTCTTCCCCTCATGGCTGGCATGACCCCTGTTTTTCTAGGAACAGTAGAGACTTTATAATCGTCTTGGCAGGATTCTGGGGGAACATATGGCTTTTATTGTTTTTCCTTTTATTTCAGGGGGTATTTATTTCTATTTGCTGATAAGAAGATAAAGTTTCCAGCAAGCAGGGTGCTTCCTCTGCCCGGCAGGAGGGTGGCCTGGCCAGGCTGGAGCAGCTCCAGGATAGAGCAGGGAGCAGACTGGAGATGCCAGCGTGGGAAAGAGCCTTGGCTGTGCACAGGAATTTTGGAGATGTTCTTGAGAGCCAGCAAAACCCACTGGTGATGGGGTGCAAAGCGGGGCCTCCCACCAGCATGGGAATTGGAAGGAAAGGAGGATGAGGGGCAGCAGGCAGGCCGTGGGTTTCAAGGTTAAACGATTCACTGGGGTTTTGGCAGCACCGTCAGGATGCTGGGCAGCAGCGGGCAGAGACGGCTGGGGAGGCACAGCCCCGCTGCCGCCCCGACACAGCACTCACAGCAGCGCCTGGCTGCAGCTGGGAATAAAGGAGCCCAATCCAGTTAGCAGAGGCTCCTCCAGAAGCTAATCCGTCTCACCGTCCCTCACATTGCAGACACATTAAAGTAAGAAATATAATCCATGACAATCAATCACCACTGCGTCCTGGCTTTCTCTCCTCTTTATGCGGTGGCATAATGACTTTTCCACCGGCTTCTGGCAAGATAATTGAAATGAAATGGAAAATATTTTCTTACTTGTCATAAAATTTGCTGCCGGTGAAAGAAGAGAAACTTTAACTCTTCATGGCGTAGCTCCCATCCCCTGTAATTGTCAACCGGGGAAAGAGCGCGGTGACAGGGGAAAAAACCAGCCCGCATAAAGTAAAAGCTAGTTATGAATAATACAGAGATTTTTAAAAGTCCCGTGAATACCTGTGGTCTGAGAAAATGCATTTTGTGAAGTTGCCTGGGTTTTGGAGAGTCGTTAAAAGTTTCAGCGAGTCAAGGGGAGGGGGACAGCTCCGTCTGGGGAAGCAAGGCTCTGAAATGCCGGATCGAAGAGCTTTTACTTACTTTTCTGGGTGCTGGGTTCCAGAGGTATTTGACACCAAAAAATATCAGAATGAGGGAAAGGAGCAGCAGGCTGAAGAGCAGTCCGCAGAGCTGGTACCTGGGGCAGCTCCTCTTGCGCGGCTCGGCTGCTTCTCCCTGTTGGAGGAGAAAGCAGCGCTGGCCGGGCTGTGCCGAGGCTCCCGGCGGAGGACGAGCACGGTCAGCGCCCCTGGCCCCGCAGGGACGCGGGTGGCAGGGCGAGGCTGCCCGGGAACTCACGTCCAGAAAGCGGCAGTGCTCCGGGCCGCGCCGAGCCGTCCCTCCCATGGTCTCGGTGTGCGAGGAGCCAGCCCGCTCCGAGGTGGAGTCACGGAGCCTCCGGCTGCACACGCGGTGGGAAGGCAGGGCCACGGCCGCCCCCGCGGAGGGACAGCCAGCCGTCCCCAGCCGTCCCCAGCCGTCCCCACGCTGCGCGGTGGCTGTCACACGCGCCCGGGGCCACCCTTCTCCTGTGACCTCTGCGGCTGCCCCAGCTCGGGCCGATGTGACAATGGCTGGACATGCCAACACTGCTGGTGCTCCACGAGCCTGGGGACAGGGACGCTGCTGCACTGTCCTTGAGTGTGTGGGAACAGCCCGGCAGCTGCCAGTGGGGTCCCTGCGTGGCAGGGGACATGGCATGGCAGGGGACACAGCATGGCAGGGGACATGGGATGGCAGGGGTCATGGCATGGCAGGGGACACGGCATGGCAGGGGTCACAGGATGGCAGGGGACATGGGTATGGCAGGGGGACATGGGCATGGCAGGGGACACAGCATGGCAGGGGACACGGGCATGGCAGGGGACACGGCATGGCAGGGGACACGGGATGGCAGGGGACACAGACATAGCAGGGGACACGGGCATGGCAGGGGACATGGGATGGCAGGGGGACATGGGATGGCAGGGGACACGGCATGGCAGGGGACACAGGTATAGCAGGGGGACACGGGCATAGCAGGGGACACGGGCATGGTGGGGGACACGGGATGGCAGGGGACACGGGATGGCAGGGGACACAGCCACTGCAGGGGGATACAGCCACTGCAGGGGACACAGGCATGGCAGGGGGACACGGCCACTGCAGGGGACACGTGTGCACACAGGTGAGCGAGCAATGCGTGCAGCCAGGTGAGCAGGGTGTGCACGCCATGCAGCGTGCCCCCGTGTGCAGCCCGTGTGGGGGTGAGGCCTCAGCTCTCCCTCTCGTGCACAGCCTTACCCCAGAGTCGGCCTAGCCAGGAATTTCCTGACTAATTTTTTTTTTTTCCTTTTTTCTACGTTCAAAAATTTCCATTTGTTGAAATCGTAGCTTTTCTTCATGGAAATGAACCCATCTTAAGAAAGGCTTTCAGAAATCCAGCGTGAGGTTTCTGGTCTGAACAGGATGAGGCTCCCTGGAGTAGAAGAGCTGGCATGGACTTTTTTTCCAAGCTGTTTACTCTAATAAAAACCCAAAGTGCATCATGCACTAATTAAAATTGCACTGAAAAAAGAAAATCCACATCGAATTTTGCTCAGGATGAGAAATGGAGAAAGAAATTGCTTTTAGCAGGTCTGGCACTGGCTTTGAGAGCACTGGGATGTTGCTGCCTGAAACCAGGGGTAAATCCTGGAGGGACAGGAGAGGAGATGCTGAATGGCCTGGGGAGAGCACTGTGCACACGTGTGTGCTGGGGGTGTGCCCTGGTGTGTATCTGTTCCCTGCAAAGGGGTTTGGGCTCCCTGGCCCCAGAGCAGCTGGAGCTCCTCACCCCACAGCCCCTCAGCAGTGCAGGGGTGTAAAACACACTGGGGAGGATTGAGATGGCTATAAGAGAAGGGAATCATACTGACAGGGTTATTTAGAGGAGAAAAACCCCCCTTTTTAATGGAAAGCAATCGCAGGCAGCCTTTGAAAACATCTGAGAGGTTTTGGAAATCTAAATGCAGCAAATCTGTGCAGACACCAGGTTTGTCCGTCTCCACTTCCCACCAGAAAGTTCCATCACGGAAGCTTTTGTTATTCACTGGAAACTCAAGTATTTGAAAACATTTTCTTTTCTTGTCAAAATTAGAGTTTCAGAGGAAAACTTTGGAGCAGCTCTGCTGAAAGATGGTTCTGATTACAGGAAAGAATTACAGCAGTGCTGCTGAGCAGACATAATTGATCAGCAGATCTTCACCATATCCCCCACTCAAGGCACAGGAAACACTGCAAATACCACTCATAAACCAAATTAGGCATTATTATTTTATTACTGTTGTAAGGTAAATGTCAAGCTTTTTAATGGCAATCACTGTGACTCCATCAGGAGTCGGGTGTCTGAATTAGCTGCAGAGGTGAGGAGCTCCCAGGGCTGGGAGTTAATAAAACTCAATAAATATCACAGGCCCCTTCCAGCCCCGGCAGTGCTGGGGATGGAGAGCCAGGGTGGGCGGTGGGGGACCCTGTGGCTGGGCTGGAGCCCTGCTGATCCTGCAGGGCTGGGGGGCAGCGGGGGCAGGCAGTGCCCGCACACCCACGAGCACACGCAGCCCCAGGGCCAGCTCAGCACAGAGCGGGCTGGCCCCACGGAGGGCAGGGAGCAGGATCAGAGCCCTCCACGCTGCTGCTCTCCATAGAGAGTCTTACAAACAGCCAGCCTTGCATCGGGGCTTTGAGAGCAGCAAAGCCCTGTGCAGCCCCTGGTGTCCCCCCTCTGCACCTCTGTGTTACAGCCACTGCATCCTGACAAGGAGACGCATGGCTGGGATGCAGACAGGGGCAGAAACTGCAGGATGCCACTCATGAAAATGTTGGATTTTTCCCCCCATTCCCTAATGCTCTGGCTCAGACTTCAGGGTTTCAGAGGGAAAAAAAAAAAAAAAAAAAAACAAAAGAAAAGTATTTTTTATGAAAAGACAATAATTTTGGGGGAAAACCTCTTAGTGTCCTTAAGATGACAAGCAGGTTCTCTGTATAAAAAGCGGTTCTGATGAAAATCTCCCATCAATGCCAATGGAGAGGGAACAATTACTAATTTTCCATGAAGCTAATGAGAGCGAGTGTATATGACAGGGGAGAATTTAATCTGATGTGAGCTGAGGAAGAGAAGCAATACTGATATTAATGTGTGACTAATTGATACCCAGAAGAACATTTGAAATGATTAAAAGGCATTTGATTTTTATTCAGGACAATAAGAGGCTCATTGGCTATGACTGGTGCATCCTTTCAGTTTTCTACTCCGTGTTCCAATTTGCCCAGAAAAATCTATCATATCTGCAGCGTAGCTTGACTGCCGCATAAAACCTCTGTGCCTGGAAATGCTACACCAAGAAATTCCTCCTGGACAGCACAAAGGATTGTACACGCTGTGAGCGGGGGTGAGCAGCCTGGCAGAAATAAAATAGGTCCCCAAACCACTAAAAAGCAGCTCCTCGAAGCAGTGGGGTTTGGGCAGCAGCCTCCAGCTGAAAGCCCCTCGTGATTAATATCGTGCTCTTTGTTATAATGAAAAACCCATTAAGGTCAGTGGCAGCATCTCTGAGCAGCACTAAATTGGAACGATGGAGACAGTAAAGTTAAAAATGAGCCATAATATTAATGTGGATAGTGAATTAATTGGGCAATTCCATAGGTAGTAAGTAAATCATATCATTTACTGTGGCACGTGGTGCCAGGCAGCTCTCCCTGCTGGCAGTGGTGACACCTGCTCCTGGATGGGGCCAGAGGAGCAGCACAGCACCCCAGGGACCCCACTGTGCCCATCTCCACTGCAGCCCTCATCCATGTCTGCCACTGGGAGATCTCTCAGTAGGGAAAATGCCTCTTGCTTTGCTCTTTTTGGTGCTTCAGCCCCAGGCATGCCTGAATGCTGCAGCCCTGCTCCGAGGTGCTTCTCCCTCCATCCTCAGCTGTGCTGTCTGTATCCCTTTGCAGCTGCACCCATAAAGTGTTACCAGACTGCTGGCAGGCTTTGGGAATGGCTGCTCCTCTCCTTTGGGGTCTCTCAGGAAAGGCTTCCTTAGCCCAGAAGATGTTCAGGACCACCAGACAGCCCTCGACTGTCTGCTGCTGCTTGTGTGCCTTGTGCTGGGATGCGTTTGGGGGCCCAGGGCAGGGATTTGAACCGTGGTGCAGCATTTGCAGCATGTGGCTCAGGCTGAGGGCTCCCTCTCCACTTCCAGCATTACGGACAGCAAACAGAGAAAGGGAAAAATCACATATAAAAGAAGGGTGCTCATTAGCCAGCGCCTGATCACCCAGGGCTGTCTTCGCTTCAAACCTCCAATTTTCGGTAACATTTGCCAGATGAGAGGACGTGTGCCTCCTCTTATCAGCCAGCCTCAGCCGAAGGTTTCAGTAAGAGAGGCTTCAGTAATTGGCCTATTCATCATTCATTGTTTATCTTAAGTTCACATCGTCGTAGGGAACTCCAGAGACATCCTTGATTCAAGTTAAGAAACTTAATCATGATGATAAAACTGCTCAGGGAGCTGGAGTTCATGTCGGAGGCGCGCGTGGCCGTGTGGCACTCCAGCAGCTGCTACTCACAGCAAATTACTCAAAACTGACAAAGCTTTGGGAGAGAGCAGAAAAAGATAAATTCGTGGTGGCCGTTGTGACGGAGGCGCCCAGAAAGTTATTACAGCAGGCACGCGCTTCCCTTGCTCACAGCCCATGAAAAATCCCACTCCTGCGAGCTCTGGGGACAGCTGCCTCGCGCTGCTCTCGCAGCTCCCTCGTCAACAGAAGTTATTAACAGCGCCGGAGAATTTTATCCAAATGCCAGTTTCATCTTGATAAATAACAATTTCATGTCTCTGTTCTACCAGATGACTGCACAGTTTTACTTCAAACACTTAACTTCTCCGAAATGCTTCCCCGTGCACGAGGCTTAGCTCAGCTGTGGAATGTGTGCTGAGCAGTTTTTTATTTTCACCGGGCTTTGAATACCTGTAATGCAAAGAGCAAACCCATAATCCTGCACTACCCTAAGTCACTTTTCCCAATAAAGATCTGCCTCCTACTGGGACAGCTAAAATGTAATTGAAAGCTCCGTGTGTGTTGGTGCCACACTGAAAAGCCTTTTATTAAAAATAGTTTGAGGGTTGTGAAGGAATAGTCTGCAGCTCCCCTGGGATGTGCAGGAAAGGAGAGCAAGAAGAGGATAACCTGGGGGTAAGGGGTTGGTGTCTCCCCCTGCCCTGCAGGGATCTGCCCCTCACAACCTCCACGGGCTGTTACTGGGCTCCCAGCTCACGGATGCTCGGAGCAATGCCAGCGCCGTGCTGGCAGCAGTTAATTGCCAGCCTGCTTCATTAGCAGCAGGCAGTTTGGTGATGACTGTGTCTGAGGGGCAGGAGGGTGAGGCTGGCCAGGTCACCTGCAGAGGTGCAGGTCTGGGGCTGCAGGTGTGGGGCTGCAGTGCAGGATGCAGGGATGCCCTGGGTACCAGCAATGAACTCGTCACACGTGGAGAGGCACCAGGGTCCCTTCTGAGGAACTGCCAGGTCAGTCTCTTACCTCAACTGAGAACTTGGCAGGGGGAATCCCACAGGGAGAAGAAAAACTTTGGTAAAAGGGACTGCATTGCTCTGGGATTGTGTGAGAATAACCAGCATTTTATCACTGCTTAGCAAACCTGAAGAGTTTAATGTTAACATACTGAACATTTCCTTCTGAATCAGTGCAGCACCACAATGTCTCCTGCCTTATTTTACAGTCACCTGGTACATGCACTAATGTTGTTTACTCTTAGGCAAGTAAAGAAAGAGTTGAGATTACCTCCACATGCTACTAATCAAGAAAGGATCCATTAAACTGAAGAATTTCAACACAGTTATTTTTCTTTGATTGTCATTAAATCTCCCATTGATGGCTTTTACCATTAATTGCCCAGGGATGATGCAAACACCATTTTCTCTGGTCCTTTGAGACCACAGGCAGCTGCAGCCCAGTGCTGGGAGGGTGAATTCCCCAGGTCTCCTGGGTGCACCGAGGTTCCTGGGGAGATTCTGAGGCTCAGGAGATGGGCTTTGCCTGGTTCCTCTCCGTGGAGTCTCCATGCAGCCTCACCTGTTTCCCTGCACCTCCAGCTCTGCTCTGCCTCTTTCCCAGCTCTCACACGTACAGTCAAGCTGTTCACAGCCCCAGGGCGCTTCTGGAAAAAAGCAGCTATTTTGAAAATCAATAAAATAAATAAAACGAAACAAAGTCAGCATGATTGCCCGCGTCTGCCTCAAACAGAGCAAAGTGCTGGAAGGCTCCGTAGCCCCACGGGTTTTGGGGTCCATCAGCTGATGCTGGCTCCCCTCTGGATGTTCCCTGGCAGCTGGGGGGCCCTGGGGGTGCCCAGATGGGAGGGCACTCCTGACAGCCCCGCTTCTTCCTGGGGCATCAGGTGCTCCTCATGAGCAAAGGTGGTTGGAGCCAATGCTGCTCAGCTGCCTGGGAGGGTATAGAGGGGATGGGGTGGCTCTGGGGGGCTTTGGGGTGTGCCCTTGGCTGGCAGGGTGGGGCTGCAGGGCTCCCAGTAGCAGTGTGTGCTGGGAGCCGAGGATCAGCCAGAGGAAACACACCAAAAAGGTAACAGAGAGAGGTGGGAGCTGTGGGTCAGGGCAGTGGGGTGGGCACTGGCCAGCCCTGCTGCCGTGGGGCACCTGCACTAGGCTGGGCTGTGTGCCCACAGGGCAGTGTTGGCAGGGGCTGGTCTCCTCCTCCTGCTCTGCTTTCTCTCTGCCTCAGCCATGAGTGGTGGCAGAAGGGCTGCAGAGGGGACACGATGAACATATTGGTGCTGCTGTGCCCTGGCACACGCTGCCAGGGCGGGCTGGCTGCCAGGCCAGGGGCTGTCCCTGCCCAGCTTTGGGGGCACCCACCCCCAGGTGCTGCTGCAGGGGGCTGCTCTCAGGCCAGAGGCTCCCAGTGCTTGTGGGACAGGGACACGCTGAGGGCTGCTCCAGGAGCTGGTGTCCTGCTGGGACTGGGGGACTCAGCTGCTGCCCTCTGGGGAGGTGCCAGAGCCCCAGGGCACTGGCCCTGGGTGAGGGTCTCCCTCCTTTAGCACCCGTGCTGGGGTCTGTAGGAGGGCTGGCTTGCCCCTCTAAGTGCTGGGTCCCATTCTGTGTCCCATGAGCTCCTTCCCCTGCAGCCAGGCTGGCTGCAGCTCTGCCCTTTCCCTGACTCAGTGAGCCTTTGCCTTTGGGATCACGCCCACGGCCACTTCTGCTGAGTGTGCTGTGTCTGCCCTCGCCTTCCATGCCCAAGGCTCTGCTCTGGGGGGGCCAGCTCGCTGTCCCAGCCTGGCTGTGGCTCTGCTCTGGGGGGCTAGCTCACTGGCTGTGCCTCAGCCCACAGAGACAGCCCCTGTACCTTTGGAGCAGGCTGGCAATGCCGAGAGCACCTGCAGTGCCCTCTCTCAGATAACACCTCCCTCTCTCATTTTTTCCTTGACATTAAGGTTTGAAGCTCCATCTCACGCTCTTTCTCTTCTACTGCTCTGCTCTCCCCTTGCCATACCTTGGCAGGTTCTTTTTTTTCCTCCCTCCCTGCCAAGGTTCTTCCCTTCTGTTGGATTTTTCTCTCTGCTGTTGCTTTGTTCCCACTTTCCCTCCTGGTTCCTGCTGCCTCCTCCTTGCTCTTTCCCTCTCTGTGCCACCTGCTGTGCTCTCCTCTTCCTGTCACACCTCCAGCATCTCCCCTGCTCCCTGGTTCTGCAGCCCTTGGGAAGGGACCCTGGCACTGCACTGCACCCTGGCTCTGTCCCTGGTGATGTCTTGGCTGGGATGTGGAAATTCCCAGGAGAATCTGCTTTGCTTTGCTGTCACCTATAGTGATTGGTTCCTACCTTTCCACAATTTTTTTCATCCTGTGAGAAACTGCTCGCTAAAGAAAGCACATTTTTCTTGCTTACTGGGAGTTCCTGTTTGTCATTTTTATAAATCAGTGTTTATTGGCCTAATTATTGTAAATGCAGAGCCCAATAAAGGTGACTGTGATTGCAATATCTGATAATGAATTTTATAACAAACCTGCTGAGCCTGAAAGCTGCCAGCAGGAAAGACATTATGTCAGGTTAATGACAGAGGAGAAATCCTCCTCGCTAAGCCTTTTTCCAAAGCATGCAGGATCTCTGCTGGAGGGTGCTGAGAGTCCTGCTGGGCTGCAGCACCTCAGGCTGGTGGGGTCTGACCCTCCAATGCTGCATCCTAAAGCTTTTGGGGCTCCTTTGCTGCCCTGATGGGGGATGCTTTAGGCAGGCAGGATGGAGGGCTCTGAGGAGGTTCAGACCCTGCCCGGGGTGTGCAGACTTCAGGCACCCAGAGGTGCTTGTACCTCTGCTCCTGCTCCCCCATCTGATTTAATCCCACCATGCAAATGCTGAACGTGAGGCGCAGGGAAAGCAGCTTAAATAGCACCTAAAGCTAGCTCAACTCCAACTCTGTAAATAGATTAATTCAAAAAAATCGATTTTGCCCTGCAGGGGTGGGTTATCTATAGAGATGCTGGTGCCTGCTCCAGCCTCGTGCCCTCAGGGGGTCAGACTCCCCTTCCTGCCAAGCAGGGCGAGCAGCCCCCTGCCTTTCTTTACTCGCTGTGGAGGGGCTGTCCCTCTGTCACCCTTCCTGCCCATGGTGGCTGTGGGGGGCCTGCAGGGGAGATCTTCTGGGCGATGTGCTGCTGCTCCTGCAGGGCCCTGGGCGCTGGAGGATTTGTGGGGTGTCTGCACAGCCTGGTGAGGCGGCTCTGCAGGTGCTCCAGCCCAGCTGGAGCGAGGAGCTGGGGCTGTGCTGGTGTGTGCTGCTGCCTTGGGGACAGGCTCTAGTGAAGGTCCCACGCAGTTGGTGACAGCTGCCCTGTGTCTGCTCCCAGGCATGGCTCTGTCCCAGAGCTTGGACCTGGCCCTGCAGTTCAGAGCTGCAGGTGCTGGGCTCTGGGCTTTCAGTGCATGCAGGGCAGCCATGGGCTCTGCTGGGCCCAGGCCTGCTCAGGCCCGGCTCAGGCCGGTGCCCGGGGCCTAGGCCGAGGCCGATCCCAGGGCTGGGTCTGGCCGTTGGCGGGGAGCCATGGCTCGGGCTGATGGCAGGGCCCAGCTCAGGCCGATCCTGGGGCCCAGGCCAAGGCCGATCCCAGGGCTGGGTTGAGCTGATGGTGGGGAGTCCTGGCTCGGGCTGATCCCAGGGCTGGGTCTGGCCGATGGCGGGGAGCCATGGCTCGGGCTGATGGCAGGGCCCAGCTCAGGCCGATCCTGGGGCCCAGGCCGAGGCTGATCCCAGGGCCCAGCTCAGGTCGATCCTGGGGCCCAGGCCGAGGCCGATCCCAGGGCTGGGTCTAGTTGATGGCAGGGAGCCATGGCTCGGGCCGATCCCAGGGCCCAGCTCAGGCCGATCCCAGGGCTGGGTCTGGCCGATGGCAGGGAGCCATGGCTCAGGCTGATGGCAGGGCCCAGCTCAGGCCGATCCCAGGGCTGGCTCGGGCCGATGGCGGGGTCCCTGGCTCGGGCCGATCCCAGGGCCCAGCTCAGGCCGATCCCGGGCCCCGGCTCGGGCCAATCCCCAGGCCTGGCTCAGGCCTGCTGCAGGAACAGGAATGCCTTTCTAGACCTACACTAGACCCAAGTGTGATCAGAAAGGCTTCATGAAACCTGGGCTTGGAGCGCTTGATTTCATTCACTCGCCCACAGCAGGGATTGAGTGCAAAAGGGAAAGAATAAAGACTAGAAGAGAATGTGTTTTCTCTTAAATAATGCAGAGAAACACGTTGGAGGAGGCTGTACAAATGTGATTTAGTCCTTTTCCCCCGTGTTACTTGCTGCTGGTCACTGGTGCACCCCAGCTGTGTCTCAGAGGCCAAGGGAGCTGTTTGCCCTCTCTGTGGGTGATGCCCACACGGAGCCTCCTCTCCCAAACCATGAGCAAGGGGCTGGAGCTGCTTTTTTGAATATTTGGTTGGCAGCCACTGAGTTCGATGTGACTCAATGCAAGAGCAAATTGGATTAACTGAAGCATATTTACTGGGATAAGCAGGGGGAAAAACCTGCACAGGGGTTCTTTGCAGAAACTGGTGTCTGCAGATGTGGCTGAACCCTCCAGGGATCCCCAGCACACGACAAAGCAAGATCCTGGTGTGGAAAAGGAAAATGGGGGCAGAGGGGGATTGAGAGGGCCACAAACGAGGTGGCCCATCAGGGTCTCCCTGGCAGCAGTGGGACGCAGTGATTTATTGGTGTCGCCTGCCACACTTAGAAAAATGCTTGTCTTTAGGAGGTAACACTTGCAAAAGAGCAGGACAGGGATACCTTAGGAGGTGTGTGCTTGGGTAGATAAAAACCAAGCACTGGACTGGTCACACTGAACAATTCAAGCTGCATTCAGTGCTCCTGATCAGAGTAACTTGTCTCTGCACCTGGAAATGACCCTCCCTTGCACAGAAGGGGACAAGGCAGAGGAAAGGTGCAGGCACAAGAAGTTTTTGCTGCTGGAGGCAGAAGGTTTGTGCCTGTAGCTTCCCTGCCTTGCTCAGCTTGCTGCCAGGAGCATTGCCAGGGCAATATCCTGCCCTGCTCCCTGCTCAGCCCACAGAGCACGATTATTTCATTCATCTCGTGTCATCTCCTCCTCGGTTGATCCAGCTGCAATATTGCAGAAATAACTTCCCACTGCTCCCTGAGGAGAAGCAGACTTCAGAGGCCAGGAGTGCTCTTCCCTCTCCTTCCTGCTTGCTGTGGGCCCCAGAGCTGCCAGAAGGTTTGAAAGTCTTTGAATCCTTCTAACTCCTACAGTCAGGGATGCATGAAAAGCAGCTGATGTAAAAAAAATAAAACCCAACCAGTTATTATAATCATCAAACCCTTCCAAATCCCAGGGACCTTAGCAAGGTCTGGGTGAAGTCACGTCCCTTTCCCAGGCACCAAAACATCACCTGGCATTGGCTGGTGCCAGCACAGGCTGTCAGGCTGTGGTGCTGTGGATCATTCCCCATTCTCTTTGTGTGCCTCCTCCCCAGCCTTCCCTCCTGGGCTTCACGCTGCTCCTCTGCCTGTGCCACGCTCTGGCTCTGGCCTGGGCGCTCCAGGGCTGCTGGCTGGTGGAGATTCATTAGCTGCAGACAGATGAGGAGCCAGGTGAATCCTTACTCCAACTCTTAAAATACTGTTTTAATGCAAAATGTATGTCCTGGAGTAAATCCCTGTTTCCATTTAAATGTGGGGAAGAGTGCAGTGCTGAATTTCAAGCACGTGGTCACAGAAAACAATGGCAGTGCTGAGTGAGTGACACATCTAATGAATGCAGCAAGGGGAGTGGGGCTGGCACTGCCACCCCCTTGTGCCAGGGCAGCCTCTGTCCCCTGCAGGAGGAATGTTTTCCCCGAGCACAGGAGTGACAAATGACGTGATCAATACGTAGGCTGATTGTGGTCTGATCTTGCTTAGCCCCACTAAGGCTGGGATTGATCCAGATCTAATCTTGCTTATCCTGGACAAGCCCAGGAGCAGATCCTGATCCTAGGGTAATGCATCCCATGCAAATCCAGAGAGGCTGGATTGATCTGCTGGCTGGTGGCTCTGTTTGGCCTCTGCAGAGGGGTTTATCGGCGTTATCTGCCCCTTGATGTGTAATGCAATCAAAGCAGTTGATGAATCTTGATGAAGTGCTGGCAGTGAGTGCCAGCAGCCCTGGCTGCAGCACTGTGGTGCCTGCTGCAGCAGTGTACAGCGCTCCCTGGTCAGTGCAGTGCAACAGAGGGAGGAGGGTCAGCGCTGGCTGGGAACCCAGGCACCCCTGCTGCCTTTCACCACAGCTGAGGGAGGTTTCCTTTGCTGTGGAGGGTGGCCATGGATGCCTGCAAAAGGTGCAGAATGTGTCAGTGAGGCTCCTGCTCCCACCTAGGGCGCTCTCTGGCATCCTCTTTGGCCCTGGAGGTTTCCACCTCCAAATTTAGTTATAAAAGGGTTGTGGCACCCGACAGTCACCTTGCTTTGCCGCATTGCCCTGCAAAGGCTGGTACCTGCAGCCCATGCAGCGAGCTCCAGCACACACCGGGCTGCTGCTCCTGTGATCCAAGGAGCTTCTGTTTCCAGGCCTTCCTGCAACTCTAATAACTTCAGGAAGGAATAAAAAGAAAGAAAGTAATTAGCTTCTGGGTGGAATTTCTCCAGCCTTTACTCAGCCCACTGGGGAATGTGTCAGGAACATGGACTATGGTTTTGTTCTGCGATTCCCGAGTTATACCAGCACAGGGAAAATGGCACGTCTCGCAGCTTGATGTTTTTGTGATGTCTTTCTTTGCTCTCAGGTTTGAAAGAAAAATACCAGACCCAAAAAAAACTCTCTTCAAAACGCAAAACTTGCCCTTAGCTTAATTCAGTGGAGACTTGAGCAGCTGCTCCTGCATCTCAGAGAAAAAAGGCCTCGTGCTATTAACATGTCTAAAGAAATTGGATGTAGAAATATGAAGGTCCCTCATCCTTTAAGAGCTGCACTCCCTGCCTCGGGCTCCTGGCTCCTGCCTGAGCAGAGCAGCGCTGTGGGATGCAAATAGGTTCCAGGAGATGACCCTGCTGGGCTGAAAGGGGGAATGCTGAACCCCAGCCCTTTGAGGAGAGGTGCCAGGAGGTGATGAGGGGCTCTCTTCCATCCTACAGCTTTTGAACCCCCCTGCCGGGTGTGTTGTCAGAGGCTGTGGTACTGAATCCTGGGGGCTTGGTGCCAGAGCTGAGCTACAGCTGCGTCTGCAGCCTGGACCCATATTTTTCAGAGTGCTTTGATCTGAAAAGTGCTTTAGCAGTGCAAATATAACCTAGAAGGTTCTCAAATGCCCCAGAAATGTTCTCCAAGAAAATATGCTGCCTTTCCCCTTCCTTTCCCTCGATCGGGAAATAATTCCAAATCCATCCAAATGTGCTTTTCTAATCAAAGGGGCCACTTTGTACGCCTGAATCCAAGGGGAGGGGATGGGAACAGGACTAAAACAAAACTCCTTCTCAGCGCCGCCTTTGTGAGATGGATCTCCCGTGGCTAAATCCATCTGTGTTTCTCCTTTGGCAGGAGTGGGGGGATCTTCCCCCTGCAGCTGGGCACTTCCCTTCAGAGGCTGAGCTGCTGCACGGGGAGGAGGAGGAGGAAGTGCTGGAGTGGCCCAGGTTTCTATGGCACTGCAGCCGCTCTCCTTATCTTCCTAACCTGATCGGGAGAAATTGCTTTTGTCAATTTTAATTTCAGCTGAGCTGAGCAGGATAAACAAAGGGAGGTGCAGGAGAAGCAGATGGTTTGTCACAGAGCAGTCAGGAAGACTGTGCAGCTTTTTATAGCATATAATGGCCTTTCCTTACATCTAGCTATCCATCACCATGTAATTCCCAAAATAAACTGGGATTGTGCAATATAATACGTGAAGTAACCCGAATGTCACAGCGGGTCTGGAATATTCAGCCTGCAGGAGTTTTGGTGGTTTGGAGCATTCACACAAACCCTTTTGCTGGTCGGTGTCAGCTCCTCGTGGTGCTGCTGGTGCCACAGCTGGGGCAGGGCAGCTCTGCTGAGTCTGGTGAGACCTTCTGCAGTCTGGGAGATGTGGCAGTGGCTCCACCACTTCTTGGTGTAACGGGATAAACGAGGGGTTTGTGTCTCACCCTCACCTCTCTCTTCTGATTACCCCAGCCAGGGTTGCCCAGACCTCCTGGCCCAGGCAAGAGGGGGCTGAAGCAGCAGGGGAAGGAGATATCTCATGGCCCTGCTTGGCCTTTCCTTGCCCATCTGGGAGCCTCACGCTCATGGAGCTTTGTTACCCACGCAGGAATTGTTGTGAGGTGGAGAATGTGGGCTTGACCTTCCCTCTGGGCTTGGGTGCTCCCACCACGGGGAGCATCTTGGTCATGGGGTGCCCCCTCTTGCCCTGTGGCATGGCAGGGCTGGCAGGAGGCTGCCTGTGGCCAAGGTGCTGCAAGGCTGCTGCTGTGACACCGTGTCCAGGGCAGCTGGGGGAATGTGAAGGCTCCCGGCGCTGCTGCTCTCGGTTGGTGACGCAGGCCGGTGGATATTTGTTTCAGTAAGAGCCGTGCTGCTGTTTGCAAACCCTTTCAAATTGCTCTCGGCGAGCGCTGCTGCGTCTGGAGCAAAGTCTGCTCGCAGCAAAGCCCGCGGAAGGGGAGGGCTGGGGGCGGTGGAAGGAGCCTGAATCCCTGCCAGGTTTCCGTCCCGCAGAGCGTGTCGGGGCTGAGCGGGGACGTGCTGTGGCTGCTGCCTGCCGTGGAACAACGGGCAGCCTGTCCCCATTAAAGCATCCCTCTGCAATTTCCAATAATGAGCAAATATGAAGAAAATCAAAGTATGTTTGAACTTCGTTAATGAACAGAAAGAGGGCTAAATGTTTCCGATAAGCTGTTTGCTGCAAATTTGCTGAATCCCTAATACTGCCCATTCCAGGTCAGGTTCTGCAGAACCCGAGGCCATGAAAACCTCGGTGCTGGAATGACAGGAGCAGCCAGAGCCCGCTGGGCAGAGCTGCTGGCAGTGGCTGTGATTTCTGGAGATCGGGGTCTTACACACAGTCCCAGGGAGACAGTTCCACACCTGGTGCGGGCAGGAGCATCCCCTCGGGGGGGCCAGCAGGGGACAGTGCCTGTGCTGCTGGCCTCGGCAGCAGCCGGGAACGGGGAGATACGGTCCTGGGCTTGGGAGAAAGCAGCTTAAAGGAGGCTCCCTGAGGGGTGGGCAACCAGCTCGCATTGAAGAGGATGGTGAACCCGAGGAGTGTTCGTGTGCAGTACGGTCCCCGCAGGCTGAGCAGCCTCTCTCTCTCCCTGGTGAGTGCGGGCACAGCCGGACACCCCGCCCGCTCCGCTCGCCGAGGCAGGCGGCGCTTCAGCCGGCTCTGCTTTCATCCCTCAGGGCTGGAAACCCGATCTTGGTCACGGGCTGGCTGCTCAGGCCTTCCCCGACGGACAGACGGACGGGGACGGACAGCTGAGCCCCCACCTGCACCCTCCGAGCTGAGCTTAGCCCCGGCTTGGGTGCCCTGCGAGGGGCTGCGGGGGTCTCCGGCTGGTGGCTGTCTCCCCCGGGACCCTCAGCTGTCACCCAGGGCCATCCCTGGCTCCACAGCGCCGACAGCTGATTAGCTGCTAATTAAAGCGAGTGATGACGGCAGGTAGGGGTACGGTGAGCCCTGCCACGAAGGGCTGGATGTAACTCGTAGCTCTGACGCAGGCTCTCGCCTGTAATTGCTGCTTGTCCCTCCCAACGTGGCGCCTGCCTGAACTTTCATGGTCCTTTGTTCCTCGGCTGCAGGAGAGCTCGGTGCCCTGGGTGACAGCCACGGCTCGGCTGCAGGAGGCTCCCGGCTGCTCTGTGGAGAGCCAGGGAATCGCAGGAAGGCTTGAAAGGTTGGGAAGGACCTTAAAGCTGCTGTCATTCAACCCCCTGCCATGGGCAGGGACACCTTCCCCTGCACGATGCTGCCCACAGCCACTTCCATCCAGGTCACGGATGCTTCCAGGGATGGGGCAGCCACAGCTTCTCTGGGCAGCCTGTGCCAGGGCCTCCCCACCCTGTGAGTAAAGAAATTCCTCCTTACATCTAGTCTAAATCTTTCCTCTCGGTTTAAAACCATTTCCTCTTGTCTCATCGCTGTCTGCCTGGGGAAGAGGCATGTCAGGAGGGTGCAGAGGGAGAGCTACAAGCAACAGCCTTCTCTGGGGTCCTGCAGTGTTCCCCTTTGGTGCCAGGCCTGGGTCTTTGGCCCCAGCTCTGCCCAGTGCCTGAGTCTCTGTCCCTCCTGCTGCTCCTTCACCAGAGCTGGGGTGATGGCTGTGATGTCTCCTTGCTCCACGTGGCACTCTTGATCTAAAGGCAGCTCCTCCATCAGGTGGGTGCTGTCCCTCCCCACGTGCCACCCTCGCTTTCAGGGGTGACTCGTGTCTGCAGAAATACAAAATCTCCCTCAAACAGCACACCAGTCCCTTGGTCTTGTTTATGTCACCTGTAAACAGGGAACAGATGCACCTTTTACTGTTAATAGATCAAAATTATAGATGATCACAAAATAACAGCGTACAGAATGCTTAGCTGATGTAAATTATCTTTTCCTCTATTTCCTTCCATTAGCCACCAACCATTTAGCCCAGGCAGAGCTCTGTCCCAGGGAAACACCTGAGTTGGATGTGGAGCAGCAGGCTGGGTAAGTGCTGGATAAGATAGCACTGCTGATGGACTGTGATGAGATGAAGTGTGAAAATCAGAGGGACTGGGAGATGGAAGGTGCTACATGTCATATTATCTCTATTTCTTATGAAAAAAAAAAGGCAGAAAGCTGTTTCTGTCTGATTTGTGGTCTTCTGTCCAGGGTATTGCTTACTCCAGGACAGAATTTGGCCTGCAGAGCAGCGAGGAAAGTTTGTAGCATTGGCAACAACGCTGTGTGATTCAGGAGCGAGCCCTTAAATAAGATTATTACTCATTTTACCAGGCACAGCGATCCATTATGGTTAATAAAACACTGCATAAGTGATTCTCAGCCTGATCCAAACAATATATCTTGTGGCCCAGCTGGGCTCACTTTTATCCTGAGCCTCACAATCAGGCTATGTTGGCATCAGCAGACACGGAGAGATTGGTACCTGATGGCACCGACAGCCAAGATCTGCCTCTTCCTTTCCAAAGGGATGAGTGATGCTGGATGGGTTCTGCTGCCACCTCCCTAGCACGTCCTTCTCTGAAGGACAGGGTCCATGCTGGCGGTGGTGGCACGTTGTCCCAGGGCTCCGGGGAGAAGGCAGATCCTCCCCAGGCTGGGCACCCTGTACCCCTGCTCCAGGGCAGCTGGGTGGCCTCTGAGGGACAGTGCTTTGTGCTTTGGCCCTGCTGGAGCAGCAGCTTTGGGTGCCCACATGGGCAGCTCGTCATCCCAGGGCAAATGAGTGCTGCCTGCTGGGGAAGGGGAGGAAGAGCAGCCTGGGCTGCAGAAGAAAGGCTTGGTCATGCACTCCTGGTGGAAATGAGGCCCGGGAACTTCTTGTGGAGGCGCAGCTGCTGCAGGGATGGTCACACGGCTGCCTCCACATGCCTGTGCTGCAGGAGGATAGAGCCAGCAACACTGCCCTTTGTATTCAGCATTCCACCTGCTCTGCCAGGCCCTGGGAGCAGCTCGAGGAGTGCTGGGACAGCAGCAGGAGCTGGTCCCTGCTAGGGTGCTGTTACCCCACAAATAAGGAGCAAGCCCTTGCTCTGCAGCGTGCTGGTGGCAGGCTGGGGGGCTCTGCTCCAGGCCATCCATCTGGCATCTTTTTGAGACACTGTACTCATTTTTTCCACCATGCCAAAACAAATCCTTGCAGACTATTAATCACTGGCTCGGAACAGCATCCACCCAGGTTCAGTTGTGATAAGATATGCCAGCCCTTGTCTGACATCGTGTAGCCATTTCAAAAGGACATAATTACAGCAATTGTTAGGCGTTTTTCTAGCTTTTTCTGCCTCCTCTCCCAGGTGATGTTGTGTGATGAATCCCTTTCCCTGACATCCTCAGCTCAAACAGCACTGCTCACCCAGCTGTGCTGCGCTGCAGGAACATCAGGCTCGCTGCAGACAGTGCAGGTGGGGAGCCACAGCCTGCCAATCTCAGTTTGACGGGTGAAAATGATCCACGTGGCCATGCTGGGAGAGCTGGGGCTTGGATGGGTGCATTCTGCAGTTTCCCTGTGTCTGCAGTTGCAGAGGTGGTAGGGGATGCCAGGGAGGATGCCAGGACTGCTGCCTGGGCTGCCAGTTGCTGGATGTGGGATGCGGGCAGGCAGCGTTGAAATGCCAAAGTCAAAACCAGGGAGGAACCAGAGCCAGAGTCCCTGATGTGGGCACCTAGGTGGGATGGAGCTGGGCCTGCTCTCAGCCCCACGGCTGCTTCTCAGCTGGTGCTGGATCTCCATCGGCAGCTCTGGAGCCAGGACAAATTGCACCAGCTGAGGAATGCTGCTGGAATCCCCCAGCTGCTGCTCAGTGCTGCAGCAGGAGGCTGTGCATCCCAGAAATGTGTCCTGCCTGTTGGCGTGCTGGGAAGGAGCCTTGTGGCTCAGGGGTGAAGGCAGATGCACGCTGGGGAGCCGTCAGCATTCTGCCAGGTGTCTAGTTGGTGCTGGAAGATGGAAGAGGTGCAGTGTCTCTGACCCCTCGCATGGAGTCAGCAGCAGACTAAGTAGCCTGCAGGAATAAAGGGGGAGGAAAATAGAAAGAGAAATGCAGAACAAGTGGTTTAGCTCCGTTCATGAGTGTTTTGAAGGATGGGCTGGGTGTTGCTGGAGCGGCTGTGCGGAGTTGGCTGAGCTCTGTGTTATCTGTGGAGCCGCTCAGACTCGAGACGCTGCGCTGCTCAGTTCCACTAAATCACTGTCTTTCCCCAGGTGTCTTTATTCCCCGACCTTCCCAATCTGTTTGTCCGTGCGGGGACCCGCAGACCGAATTAAGATGTGCTGTTTGTAAGCAGGGCGGAAAGAGCAGAGCTTGTCCCATCACCTGGGATAACCTCCACCAGCAGGCGGATCTCCTGCAGAGAGAGCTTTGGCTGCCTCTTAATTCATCCGTGGCACGGCTGCCCTGTGGAGCCCGGGGCCGTCTGTTGCTCACCTGCGCGGGGCCAGCAGCGGCCCTGGCCCGCAGGCAGGTGGCCAAGCCCCTGTGCGGAGCCGCTCCTGCCTCTCCCCCTGCCCGTGCCAATGGCACACATCCCAACCTCCCTGAGCTTCGTTTTCTGCCCTCCCTCCTCTTTCCTCCTCGCTTTTTATCTTTGCTTAAGTTGTTGTGCAGGCGAGTGCAGGGCAGTTAGCGCACGGTGATGTGTGTTCGGGGCCTGAGCTGGAAATATGGCTCATTACCTGGAGTGGGGAATATTAAGCACTTTTCTCTGTTGGCCATTTGATCACAAGGTTATCCTGTTTGATGGTTTTATACCCTGGAATTGATTGCATGGGAAATATTTAGCCAGCACGGCTGGAATGTGTGCCTCCCGACAGGCTGCCAGGTGCAGGTGAGCTACTGCACTGTGGGGAGCCACTCAGGGGGTGATCAGCAGCCCCCTTCAGACCTTCAGGTCATCTTTTCTTGCAGGATATGGGATTGAATCAAGCAAGCTGCAGTTTTTTGTGTGATCCTGCAGCAGCCAGCGGGACACAGCCCAGTGAGGTGGGGGAAAAGGCTGTATCACTTATTGCAGCCCCCTGAATTATGCTGCATTTTTTGCTTTGTGTCTCAGGTCCAGGGAGAGCCCCTTGCAGTAGCTAAAGGGGCTGCAGGAAAGCTGGAGAGGGACTTGAACAAGGGCATGGAATGACAGAGCAAGGGGAAATGGCTTCCCACTGACAGAGGAGAGATTTAGGTTAGATATTGGAAAGAAATTCTTCCCTGTGAGAGCGGGGAGGCCCTGGCACAGGGTGCCCAGAGAAGCCATGGATACCCCATCTCTGTGAGTGTTCAAGGACAGCTTGCACAGGGCTTGGAGCAAGCTGGGATGGTGGAAGGTGTCCCTGGCTGTGGGAAGGTTTGGAACTAGAAGATCCTTCAGGTCCCTTCCAAGCCACACTGTTCTGTGCTGCTGGCTGCCCTTGCCTTGCTCTTGCCCCGTGCAGGCTGTGAGAGGCCTCCCAGCTCCTGGCTGTGCCCTGTGCTGCTCCTGTTCTCACAGGATGGGCCTGCCTGGCTCCTCAGGCCCCTTCAGCAAGCACCAGCCGATTATTTCTCCCCTTTCCCCACGCCGTGCTGCCAGGCAGGCTGTGTAAATTGGGAGTGGGTCCAGCGGGCTTCCTCTGGACTGACACCAGTGCTGGAGCAGAGAATTAGCCCTGCACCTGTCACTTTTATAATATAGGCTTTAAATCTGATTATGGCTGCCTGTCTGGCTCTGCATTATGTGCTTCATGATTATTCAGCATTATGTAATCTTCGATAAAAGATGCTGCATCAGTAAAAGTGAATTAAACTATTGAGTGATAGGAGTTTATCGAATTCCTCGGAGTGATGTTGTCCTCTCTTTGGCACTTTAACCTCTTCAGTGCAAGGAGCATGCCAGACTCTGCCCTTGCTAACAGCCAGGAAACCCTGCTGACTTGGGGGGAATTGCAGGAGTACAAATAAAGTTAGATTTCAGCTTAGAAAGACAGTTTTTTTATAGTCTAAAGCCTCAATATTTTACAGCAGCGGTCTCTTATCTGCATTATGTGCAAACTGCTAACAGAGTTACGCAGACAGATGTCTGCAAGTCCTGCAGATGCTCAATAAGGTTTGGCTCTCACAGGGCTGATGGGCAGAGCTGGCCAGGATCTCCTTACTCCAAACCCTCTTGAGAATGGGCACTGAATTCCCAGGAGATGGAAAGAAAAAAGTCTTTAAATCTAAGCTGAATACTTTGTCTCATTTTCCAAACACCCCCTGAATATAAAAACTTGTATTTTTCTCCGTTTAGGGCTTCCCTTTCTCATCACACAGTAGATGTTTCATGGCTGGATGGTCTGGGGATTTTGCTCTGAGTTTTCCTATTTCTTCCTTTCCTTTTTCTGTGCCACAGGTTTTTTCTTTTTCTACTTCACTGTGATATTAGAAACATTTCAAGGGGAAGAAAAACCACAAACCTAAACTGTAACTCCTGACACCAGATACTTTGAAAAGCTTTCAAGTTGTGCAGAACTGGATAAGCAAAGAAAGGAAAAAATAAACCTACATCATTTATTTTACTTCACCTAGTAGCTAAAAGAAAAGGTGCTGGAAAGGGGAAAAACAACACTTCAGAACTGAGAAACTAAAAGAAAGGTTCTGAAAAATTAAAAAGATAAAGTTCGTCTTTGATGTTTAAAACAGGTTTCAAATTTTCAAACTCTTTTGTGCATGTCCTCCCCAGTTCTGCAGAGCTGGGGTGCTGTGGCTTTGCTCCCCCCCTGGCTCCAGCAGAGGATGAGGGGGGGCTTGGGTGCCACCAGCGGGGACCTGAGGGAGCCTGGGCTGGAGGGATGCAGGGCAGGCACTGAATCCCCCAGCCCACCCTGCCCTGCAGTCCCACAGCCCGGGAGAGGCAGGGATGCGAGCAGGAGCTGGTCAGGCAGCAGATATCTGTGAGCAAGGGCTGATCCCTGCTTGTCCTTTTCCATCATCCCTGCACCAGCAATGTTTAATAAAACCCCCGATACCCTAGTTTTAAATATACATCTTTCAGATGCTGAGATTTGCTTTTTGACAGGGATGAGGGCTGGAGAGGAGTCATCGCATTCGTGCTCAAACAAAGGGCTGCAAGCTGCACCTCTGGCTTATAATTCAAAGCTTTCCTTATTCTACAGCGCGGGCAGATCGGGATCTCTGTTCCGTGCTGCCCGGCCCCAGCAATGAGGTGGGTGAGAGACAGGTCTGGTGCCACCCTGCTCCTCAGCCTCCTCCTGCGGCCCCTGGGCTCTGAGGGGGACCATGCAGCTCCTCAGCAGCAGCAGCAGGTGCTGCTACAAAATGGGCTTGCAGGGCCAGCTGCTGCAGGGCGTTTGGCCAAGGGTGACACGGGGACCACCGTGTCACCAGCCCCTCCCTCCCAGCCAGGCCACCAGGCAGTGATGCTCAGGGCATCATCAGGTGCGCTGCAACAGGAGTGCTGGGCTTTGGATAAGCTAATTGTGTTGCAAGGAGTGGAGCGAAGCTTTTAGATTTCAGAGCCAACGTGTGGCATCTTTATTAATGTGCCTACTTGAGTTCCCTGGGACGCGATGTTTTCTCCTCACCCTGGCCATCCATCTGAGCTGATAATAGGACTATTAATCCATTCTGCTGACAGCACGCACAGACCTCCAGTGAGGCAGGAGATGGGGAAGAGGTGGGGCTGCAATCGATGCTTGTTGTGTTCCAAAGGGATCCCGTCACAGCCTCTGACAAACCCAGCGGGAGCTGCGGGTGAACGCGTGGAGGGTTGACCAAGGTGATGGGTGGCTGGCCAGCTGTGGCCTGGCTTCTCCTTGGTCAGCTGGAGAGCATCCTGCAGGGAAGCACTGAGAGATGAGATGTTCTGCAGGAGGCACAGCTGGAGACCTTGTGCTCCAGGGCATGTCACGCTGTTCAGGTTCTACATTCAGCAACCTCCTATCAGTTATTGACCCGCTTCTGATCCCCCTTCGTACCCACACAGGGGTGAAGTTCCTCTGATCTCAGGGCCTTTTCAGTCCTGCCTGGCTATGAGGTGAGTGGCACAGCATCCATAGTCTGTGATTTCCTTTACAGCAGCAGAAATATGTATATGCAATAGCTAAAGAAATGCAGGTCTTTATAGGTGTGACCCACAAAGAAATGGTTCAGTGGAAAAAGAGCTGGGAAATGAGGTGCTTCCCTGCCCAGCTCCTGCTCCTTTGCCCAGCCCCTGCCAGTAGCTGATCCCAGGCGCCTTTATATTCACACTGATCCTGTCTGGTTTTAAATATCTCAAGCCACAGAACTTTCTCCCTCCAGGGAACCATGTCGCAGTCTCATAATTTTTGCTGTCAGCAGAGGGGATTTTTTCCCCTGTGACATTCAACCTAAATGCTCCATTTCTTCATTTCCTGTCATCCCTTCTGGTGATGCCCCTTGTACTCTATTAAATAATTCCTTCCCTCCCTCTCTATTTACTCCAACCAGATCTGTAAGGCTCTTAGTTTGTCTCCCCATGGACAGCTCTTAACCAAGCAATATATATATTTAAGCCTTTTAATCTTCTTTCAGAAATCAGTCTCTCCGAGCCTTTGATCATTTGTGTGGCTTCCCTCTGAACCGCCGCCAACCCGTCTGTGCCGGGGGAGCCGCGCCGGGGCCGCGGCCGCACCTGAGCCCCGCAGCGCCTCGGATGCGCGGGACCCGGCCCGCCGGGGGTCCCTGCTGCCCTTATGCTCAGCAGGCTCCTGCGTCCCCCTGCTGACCCCTGGCCCCAGGCTTTTCTCTGGGGCGTCGCTCTGGATCTCGGCTTGGCTTGGCTTGGCTCGGCTCAGCCATCGCTGCCTGTCCTGCTGTCGCTCCGACTCGCCTTTGCTCACATCTGTCCGCGGCACAGCTCCTTTCGCCGCTTCCTGCCCGTGTTTCTAATCTCACCAGGCCCTTTCTGTGTTAATTTTCTATGCTTGCTGGAGCTCACAGCACCTCCCAGTATAGCATCATCTGCCAAATTCATTAATGTGTAGTTTACTCCCTCTTTCCAGGTCATTAATGAGGGTATTAAACGAGAGCAGCCCTAACCTAGATCCCTGCAGTACCCCATAAACACCTCCCCCTGCTTCTAATTACCCTTTGTTTATGATCCCTCAGCCAGGTTTTCAATCCACATGGCACAGTTCAAGTCATCAGAATTAATTTTTTCATGGAAGACTTCGACAGGGCCTTGCCCCCTCGTGCCGTCCCCAGCTGCCACCCCTCCCTGTCCCACTGCCACCCCCCCGCGGGTCACAGTGACCTACGCTGCTGCTCTCCGGACAGGAGAAGGAGCACCTGGCACAGGCTTTTTCCTCTGCCGCCTTTTGTCCCTCTGCTCCAGGACACGGCTGCGGAAAAGGAGGGGCCCTGCGTCCCTCCGGTGTCGTGCGGGGAGCAGGGGGCTCCCCTCGGCTGGCCCGGGTACCGTGTCCCTCCCTGGCCGGGGCCAGCCCATGGGGTGCTGCCGTGGAGGGATGCTGGCCCGGGGGATGCAGGCAGAGGGCGGGTGCTGGCCGGGACAGGTGCCGCCGGAGAGCTGGTGTCCCCGGACAGCTGTCATGCGGGATGGGATCACGGGGACGGTGTCTGCGAACGGATGTGTCCCAGGGACGGTGACCGTGCATGGATGCAGTCCCTGGCGGCAGGCGGCATCCCGGTCACCCTCTACAGCCCTCCCAGCCGGGAGGGGCCCGTGCCGCCCGAGGAGCCCCGCCCAGGCCGGGTGTCCCGGTGTCCCGGTGTTTCGGTGTTTCGGTGTTTCAGTATCTCGGTGTCCCGGTGTTTCCGTGTCCCGGTGTTCAGGTGTTTCGGTGTTTCAGTATCTCGGTGTCCTGGTGTTTCCGTGTCCCGGTGTTCAGGTGTTTCGGTATCCCGGTGTTTCCGTGTCCCGGTGCCCCGGTGTCCCGGTGTTTCCCTGTCCTGGTGTACTGGTGTTTCAGTATCTCGGTGTCCCGGCGTTCTCGTGTCCCGGTGTTTCGGTGTCCCGGTGTTTCGGTGTCCCGGTCCCGGTGTTTCCGTGCCCCGGTGTTTCCGTGTCCCGATGTTCCGGTGTCTCGGTGTTTCGGTGTCCCGGTGTTTCGGTGTCCCGGTGTCCGGTGTCCCGGAGTCCCGGAGTCCCGGTCCCGGTGTTTCGGTGTCGCGATGTCGCCGTGCGCAGACCGGGCCGGTGCCGTCCCCCGCGCGGCCGCGAGATGGCGCCCTTGTGCCTGGGAAGGCGCGGCGGGGCCCGACGGCGCGGCCGGGCCGGGCCGAGCTGGGCCGGGCCAGGCTGGGCCACACCGGGCCGTGCCCGCGGGGCGCGGCACCGCCCAGCTGTCGGTTCCCGATGCCAAGCACCCGGTGGGACCTGTGCCGCGGCCGATGCACCGCACCCCCGCCCCGCTGCCCCCCTCCCTTCGCCGCCGGACCGCTGCCCAGCGGCGGGCTGCGGGGCGGTTCGCCGACGGCCGCGCCGGCACCGGCCCCGCTGCAACCCCGGAGAGGGGAACGGCGTGTGGGGAGGCTTCCGAGCCGCGACCCGCCGGGGGTCCTCCCGGTGCCGCCTTCCCGGGCCCTGTACAGAACCCCCGGGACCCCGCGGACGGCGTGCGCGGAGACGGGAGGTAAGGCACGGGCACACGCACCCGGGAACGCTTTATTTCATCGTTAGGAGGACACGGTACCGCGGGGGCTCTCCAGGGACCGGCACGGTGCAGCGAGCGCTGCGGGGCTGGAGCCTCCCGGGGCGTTGGGCGGTCCCGGGAACACTGCCCGGCGGGGCGGGGTCCTCCTGCCCCAGAGGGTTCAGGCTCTACTGAACGGACTTGGGGCTCTCCGCGGGACCCGGTGGTCCCCGCGCTGCCCGCGGAGATCCGCCACCGCCCAGAAGTAACCGCGGGTGACCGCGACCGCGGAGCCGAAACACCAGTGCGTCCGCAGCTCCCGGGCAGCGGGACGGTCTCAGCGGGGCAGGGACAGCAGGGACAGCAGGGACAAGGGGCTCCCGGCTTGGGCAGGGCTCCGTCCCGCCCGCTCCGCTCCGCGCGGCTCCGCTCCCGCTCCGCTCCCGTCCGCGCCGCCGGCCCCGCCCCGGCCCCGCCCCCTGCCGCCGGCGCTATCCCATTGGCGGCGGCGCGGCGCGGCGGTCCCGCCCCCGAGCGCCCATTGGCTGCGGCTGGGCGCCGCCCGCCCCCGCGCCGCCCGCCCCCCGCGCCGCCCGCCGGCGCTCCGGACTGCGGGCAGTGGCGTGCGGCCGCCGCAGCGAGCGCCGGCGGGAGCGGGCTCGGCTGCCTCGGCACGGCTCGGCTCGGCTCGGCTCGGCTGCTCGCTCTCGCTTCTCTGCCGCTCGGCTCAGCGCCCCGCTTCTGCTCCCGCAGCCGCTCGCCATGCCCGGCCCTTCCGCGGCGCCGCCGGCACGGAGCGCCTGAGCGGACGGCGTTGGCGTGTGCGCGGGGGACCGCGGCTCCGGTGCCCGCAGCCGCCCGCCCGCCGCCGGGGCAGCCCGGCGGGCGCTGCCCGCATGAGCGCGGCGGGCCCCTGAGGCGCGCGGCCGGCGGCCGTCGGGGCGCGGCGCGGCGGGCGGAGCGGGCGGCGCGGCCATGGGGGCTCTCCCGGCGCTGCTCGGGGCCGCCTTGCTGTGGGCCGGCGCCGGGGCCCTCGTCAACCTCAAGTACTCGGTGGAGGAGGAGCAGCGGGCCGGCACGGTGATCGCTAACGTCGCCAAGGACGCCCGGGACGCCGGTTTCGTGCTGGACCCCCGGCAGCCCGCCGCCTTCCGGGTGGTCTCCAACTCGGCCCCCCACTTGGTGGACATCAGCCCCGGGTCCGGGCTGCTGGTGACCAAGCAGAAGATCGACAGGGACTTGCTGTGCCGACAGAGCCCCAAGTGTGTGATCTCGCTGGAGGTGATGTCCAGCTCCATGGAGATCTGCGTGATCAAGCTGGAGATCAAGGACCTCAACGACAACGCGCCCAGCTTCCCCACCGACCAAATCGAGCTGGAGATCTCGGAGACGGCCAGCCCCGGCACCCGGGTGCCCCTGGAGAGTGCCTATGACCCGGACTCGGGCAGCTTTGGAGTGCAGAGCTATGAGATCACCCCCAATGACCTCTTTGGGCTGGAGACCAAGACGCGGGGTGATGGGTCTCGTTTTGCTGAGCTGGTGGTGGAGAAGAGCCTGGACCGCGAGACCCAGTCCCACTACAGCTACGTGATCACGGCGCTGGATGGTGGTGACCCGCCCAACTTTGGCACGGTGGAGCTCAGCATCCGCGTCATCGACTCCAACGACAACAACCCGCTCTTCGAGGAGCCAGCCTACACCGTCAGCGTGCCTGAAAATGCCCCGCCGGGGACGCCGGTCATCCGCCTCAACGCCTCTGACCCGGACGAGGGCACCAACGGCCAGGTGCTCTACTCTTTCCACAGCTACGTCTCCGAGCGGGCGCGGGAGCTCTTCCAGATCGACCCCCAGAGCGGCCTCATCACGGTGAGCGGTGCCATCGACTATGAGGAGGGTCACGTCTACGAGCTGGACGTGCAGGCCAAGGACTTGGGGCCTAACTCCATCCCTGCCCATTGCAAAGTGACCATCAGCGTCCAGGATGCCAACGACAACCCGCCCCTCATCAACCTGCTCTCTGTCAACAGCGAGCTGGTGGAGGTGAGCGAGAACGCCCCGCCGGGGTACGTCATCGCCCTGGTGCGCGTCTCGGATCGCGACTCCGGGGCCAACGGGCGCGTGCAGTGCAAGCTCCTGGGCAACGTGCCTTTTCGACTCCAGGAGTACGAGAGCTTCTCCACCATCCTGGTGGATGGGCGGCTGGACCGGGAGCAGAGGGACCAGTACAACCTCACCATCCAGGCCAGGGATAACGGCATCCCGTCCCTGCAGGCCACCAAGTCCTTCACCGTCAAGATCACCGATGAGAACGACAACCATCCCCACTTCTCCAAGCCCTATTACCAAGTCATCGTGCAGGAGAACAACACCCCAGGGGCCTACCTCCTCTCGGTGTCAGCCAGAGACCCCGACCTGGGCCTCAATGGCAGCGTGTCCTACCAGATCGTGCCCTCCCAAGTCAGGGACATGCCTGTTTTCACCTATGTCTCCATCAACCCCAACTCTGGAGATATCTATGCTTTGAGGTCCTTCAATCACGAGCAGACCAAGGCCTTTGAGTTCAAGGTCTTGGCAAAAGATGGGGGTAATCCCTCTCTGCAGAGCAATGCCACCGTCAGGGTGATCGTCCTGGACGTCAATGACAACACGCCCGTGATCACGGCCCCGCCGCTGGTCAATGGGACGGCCGAGGTGTACATCCCCAGGAACGCGGGGGTCGGCTACTTGGTCACGGTGGTCAAGGCAGATGACTATGACGAGGGTGAAAATGGCAGACTTTCCTACGAAATGGTGGAAGGAGACAGAGGATTTTTTGAGATCGACCAGGTCAATGGAGAGATAAGGACCACCAGAGCCTTTGGGGAGAACGCCAAAACAGCCTATGAGCTCATCGTGGTGGCTCACGACCACGGGAAAACATCTCTCTCGGCTTCTGCCTTGATTTTGATATACCTGTCTCCAGCCCTGGATGCCCAGGAGTCCATAGGATCTGTTAACCTCTCCTTGATTTTCATTATTGCCCTGGGGTCTATTGCAGCCATTCTTTTTGTCACCATGATCTTTGTGGCAGTCAAGTGCAAAAGGGATAACAAGGAAATCAGGACCTACAACTGCAGGTAAAGATACCTTTGTTTGCGTGCGCCTGCGGGTCTGCTTTGATTTTTGCCATCGCGGTCACTTTAGCGTTTGCTGCTGTGTACTCGGGGCCGGTGGAGAGGGGTGGATTTACCTTAGGAACAAAACCGACGTTCCCGTCCCTGTAAGGAAATTTCTTGCGAAGCTTTAAGGAATGGTTCTCTGCGAGGAGAGCGGAGTAACGAATCCGCTCAATCGCGCGGCTTGGCAATCTGTTGCAGCATCCCTGCCTTTCCGCGCTCCGGCACAGCCGGCGGGGAGAGCGAGCGGATTTACGGGGGCACGGCTACATCCCCCGGTGGTACCGAGCGGGGAGAGCCCCCCGGCCACCGCAGCGTCCCCGCAGCGGCGTCCCCGAGGCTCGGTGGCGGCTCAAAGGAGCTATTGTGTGCCCGCTGCGGCTGCTCGGCGCGGCTCCGGCTCCGGGCAGGGCTGGCCGGGCCGGCGGGGCTGGAGCCAGGGGCATTTTCGGGCGGTTTTGCCCCGGCTGGGTGAGCGCTCCGCCGGCCGAGGTGCCGGAGGGGAGGTCAGCCCCGCGCCTGGAGCCGCTGAAAGGCTGACGGGGGAAATCCAGCCCCCTGAATATGTAACAGCCCGGCGATTATTGTCTCTCTTTTACTATTCTCTGTGTTACACAAGTTAGGAGACAAATGCTAACCGCACATGAATATCAATCAGATGCCATAAAAGAGCAGCTGCAATGCCTCATAAATGGTTTAATCCTGTTACTAGTGAAATAGCCATGACTTCTCCGTTCCTTCGGCGCCGAGTCGTTTCGGAGAGGAGGGATGGAAATTAATTTCGCTCTACCTTGGAAACGCACGCTCGCCCCCGGCGATCCGGCGGCGCGGGGGGATGTGCGGTCTTTAAAGTTTTATTTACGCAGAAATAATGCCGGAGAGTCGGGGCATTGTACCCCGTTTTCACAGCGGAAAGTGCGTATATAAGCCTTTTTGCTCGATGGGGGAAAAATCATCTGCAAATAAAGGTCGGTCTGTGCTGTATTATGGGATGTCTAGCTCCGAGTGAAAGCTCACAGACCAGATTTCTTGCCAGCTCGGTCCATTAAAGGGGGATAGGACCTGAATGGATAAAAATCATGTCGTGGTGGTGCCCCTAACAGCTACCCACATATAACAGCTACCCTATAAGCCCCGGCTTTACTGTGACGGCTTAGGGATTAATGAAGTGCGGTTTAATTAAATAATTGGTCAATAGAGAGAAAGGACAGAAAAATGAATGCCTGCAGGAAATAATTGGGCTCTCGCATTGCCAAACTTAAACATTTAGGTAAACAAAACAATTAAAGCTCCATCAAGCATTGTTAGGCGAGTCAGCAGCATATAGATTGTTGGCACACCAGAAATCCCTGCCTGCCTGTGATTTATCTGCACGCTCGGGGGGTGCTCGGGCTGTGAGCAGTGTGTGTCTGAGCAGGAGCGGCTGCAGAGGTGGGGAAGCACCAGGCAGCGACCGTGGGGCACCCTCTCCCCACGCCTGGAGGCTTTGCAGTGCCTGGCGTTAGAGATTCCTCACCAGAGCTGCTGGAGACTCTTCAAATGACGTGTTAATTTATGAGGCACATACGAGGGCTGTTCGACTCCGTGGCGTTTTCACGCTCAGGCAATTAGCTTTCTGGAACAAGAATATTTGTCCAAGATTTGCCTTTCCAGATAAACTGTATTATTTATTCATCCCGTTATTTCTGTTGCAGCTATTGGATTTATTTTATTTTTTTTAATGCTGTTATCATAACAAGAAGAGGAGCAAAACCCTGACTTTGAGATGTGCATTTCTGACTGTGCATGGCATTTGATGTGCTTCCCTAGGAAATACCGAGTTGCCCAGTGCTGTGCCTGTACAAATTAATGGCAGGGACTGTTGTGGTTGCTCAGTGTGGGAAGATGAGCCACAGTCACTGTGAGCTGAGAAGATCCAAATAATGCAAGGTGCAAATAATTTGTCATTATTTGCTTGGGTGTTGTTTTGCAGTAACTTTTTTCCTCTGGTGTTTTGCAGAAGGCAAACAAGGCACTTCATCAGTTGATTCTTTTGGCAGGTGGGAAGCAAAGAGGGAAGGAAAGGCAGAGAAAAACAAGCTTGCAGTAAAATAAAAGGTCATAAAGGATCATTTTTCTTTGCAAAACACAGGGTTGTTGTTCTCTGATTTTGAGAAGGTGAAAGCATTTCCCAGCAGAAGGGGATGTGCGTGTCAGTGTGAGTCAGGGATGGAATTCAATTGGAGAAAAGATCAGGTATGATCAGGAGACAGTCAAAACACCAGCAATTCAGATAAAGCATTAATAAACAAACAGCCTTTGGAGTGTGAGAGAATTGAGCTTGCCAGCTAGGACTGCTTCTGGGTCTGCTTTATTTACTGCTATGGAAAATGAACTGGGGAAGAAATCTGCTATTCGTTTTGAATTTTCATTATGGGGACCAAATTAAATCACTTTTTAAATCCTTATTATGCATGGAAATGAATGCAGGTACCCTTTTCAGTTCATGGATTTTAACGTCTCCATTTTTCTCTTCTGCAGGCTGGACTTTAGTAACTAAATATCAGCAATAGCATAGACTAGCTCAAAACAGAAGCATTCTCCCTTCCCATTTTTTTTATGTTTGCCCTGAAAACGTTCATACATGTGAAAACAAGCTAAAGACCGTGTGGTGCCACCAGACCCAGACCATGACGTAACGGGCATGACTAAGAAGCCTGCCCGGAGATGGGGGCCGAGCCCTCTGGGTTTCTGCACGGCAGTTTGGCGGGGCAGGGTTTAGGATGCTCTCAGCTTCTCGTTTTCCCTCTGTCCCCCAGAATCGCGGAGTACTCCTACGGGCATCAGAAGAAGTCAAGCAAGAAGAAGAAGATCAGCAAGAACGACATCCGCCTGGTGCCGCGGGACGTGGAGGAGACGGACAAAATGAACGTTGTCAGCTGCTCCTCTCTCACCTCCTCCCTCAACTACTTCGACTACCACCAGCAGACCCTGCCGCTGGGCTGCCGCCGCTCCGAGAGCACCTTCCTCAACGTGGAGAGCCAGAACAGCAGGAACGCCGGCTCCAACCACATTTACCACCACACCTTCACGGGGCAGAGCCCCCAGCAGCCCGACCTCATCATCAACGGCATGCCGCTGCCCGAGGTGAGTGCGGCCCGCGCAGGGTTTGTGCCCAGTGCTGCCCCGGCTCCGGCAGTGCCAGCGCTGCCAGAACGGGCTGCTGGGCACACGGGCACTGCCGCTGCTGTGGGCTGGGCAGAGGGGCTGTGCTGGTTCCTGTGTGCTGGGCAGAGCACATTCCAGTGCCTTCTGTGTGCTGGGCAGAGCACATTCCAGTGCCTTCTGTGTGCTGGGCAGAGCTGGCTGTGGAGGTTCCTGTGTGCTGGCAGAGCAGGATTCAGTGGTTCCTGTGTGCTGGGCAGAGTGGCTGTGGTGGTTCCTGTGTGCTGGGCAGGGCAGGATTCAGTGGTTCCTGTGTGCTGGCAGAGCAGGATTCAGTGGTTCCTGTGTGCTGGGCAGAGCTAGCTGTGGGGGTTCCTGTGTGCTGGGCAGAGCAGGATTCAATGATTCCTGTGTGCTGGCAGGGCAGGATTCAGTGGTTCCTGTGTGCTGGGCAGAGCAGGATTCAATGATTCCTGTGTGCTGGCAGAGCAGGATTCAGTGGTTCCTGTGTGCTGGGCAGAGCAGGATTCAGTGGTTCCTGTGTGCTGGGCACCCCAGGGGGAGGCAGTGATGGAGGATGGGCAGGGGGAGCAGCCAGCACTCACCTGTGTGTTCCGGGGCAGCCCTGGCATGTGGCCATGGGTGGGTGTTTTGTCCCCAGACACTGCAGAGACCCTCAGAGGTGCCCAGGTGGGGAAGGGCCGGGCTGGGCTGTCTCCTGTGCCCGGGAGGCTGGAGCTGGCTGCTTGGCAGGAGGATGCTGAGCGTGGTGATGCTCAGGGCAGTAGACACTCTCCTTCACAGGAGTTTCTTTAAAAGGCTGTTGGGAGCAGTGTTGGTGGCTGTTCCTCTGGAGGCTGCTGGCCCTGCTGGGGGTGCAGACCATGTGGGATGTCCCATTGTGAGCACCTGCACACCTGGCCCAGGGCTGTCCCTGCTGTGCAGCACCCTGGCTGGCATGGGAGGGATGTGTGGTACCTGCCAAAGGCAGGGAAAGGGAGTGCTCTGATCCACACCATCCTCATCAGTTTCTTCTAATTCTTTGGCTTTCCTGTACATCACAGGCATCATTTAATGTTGCTTGTTTGTCTCTCTTTGAATTATTGTTTGGTTTTAAGCAAAACAATCAAAGGTTTGTCATGTTTCCTGCTTTGAACAGAATAACAAAGCTGAAAAAGCAGCTGAAATATTTATGGCTCACTCTGTTTTGTGTTCGGTGTGCTGGTGTAAATGCAAAATGCTGCTGCTGAAGGCAGTGGAGCTGCTTCAGATTCACCCTGGTGCTGCAGAGAGCCTGTGCAGGGTGCTGGAGAGGGCTGGTGCTGGGGGCCTGGTGCTGCTGGGGTGGTATTGGCAGAATGCTCGCTGAACCCCGGCGTTTGGCTTCCCCTGAGGCAGAGCCAGCTCTGAGAGGTCGTGTACCAGTGCTGGCCCACACGAGTGACCACTGCTGTTGGCGTGCTGCGGGCAGTGGTCCCTGAGGAATTCTGTCCTCTTCTGGAGAGGGCTCTGGAGTGCATCCCTGGCTGGTGCTGTGCCACGGGAGCAGTGGAGCATCCTTCAGCCTGTGACTCACTGCCGCCAGTCACAAAATCCATCACAGGCTGGCCTTCTCCAGAGGTGCATGCTGGCACTGGGAGGCCTCAGGTGCCAGGGAGGATGGAAGGACCATCAGGACCACCATAACTCAGCTGATGAAGTTAGCATGCAGAAGGCAACACTGCCTGTGCTTCTCTGGGATGCAGCAGCTGGGCTGGGGTCTCATGGAGTGTGCCCTCCAGAGAGTTCCCTGCCTTGCTCACCCTCTTGTGAGGGACGCGGGATGCTTGTTTCTCCGCGTGGCTCCAGCTCGCCCCATTTTCCCGTCACTTGTGCAGGTGAGATGCACTGTGGAGAGCTGGTAGCTTGCCTGGAGAGAGAAGTTTGTCTCGTGTAATGAGTGGCTGCAGTGTCAGAGGACCAGCAGCCCCGGGAGCTGGCCGAGGGCAGCAGGCAGCTCGCCATCCTGCTGAAGCACCGGCGGCTCTCACGAGAGAGAAACACGTCCTGGCAGGGTCTGCTCCCTCTCTGGAGGTGCTTCTGGACAGAAGGGCAGGATCAGGGTACAGGGTGGAGAAATCCCAACTGGAAGCTGTTTGGAGCTGTTCAGGGTGGGAATGTTGATGTTTTTTGGCAGAACCCCTGTGTTACGCTTCCAGCTGTTGCAGGGAAGCTGTCTCGCTGGTGGTGTGGGTTCTGTTGGCTCCTAAAAATCCCAGTGACCCCTGAGAGCGAGGTGGTTCATCGGTGCCGAGTGGCAGCCCTGTGCTGGCCCTCGGGGTGACACAGGAACTCCCCAGCAGTTGTTCCCCTGCAGGAGCGTGGCAGCCCTGAGCCCCCCGCAGCCCGTCCCTGCGGAGCAGCGCTGTGCTCTGTGCCTGTGCAGGGTGCTGCTGGCACGCCTCCGGGTGGCGAGGGCTTCATAAACACAGTCCCTGCCCAGAGTTTACAGAGCCAAAGCATTCCCTGCCGTGCTTCCAGTGGTACTGTGTCTGGGCTGGTTTGAATCGCTCCCAGCGCCGAAGCCGCCATGCTTTCCCCTGGGAGGCTTTATGAGGTGTCAGCATCGGGGAGATCTCATTGCTGCTCCACCCAGGAGAGACTTCTCCTGATGGGAAGGCAAAGCATGGGCTGAGAACAGATAAAATACGAGGTAAACGTGTCTCTGGCAGTGTCACTTGGCATATGGTGGCTGTGGCTGAGGGTGAGCTATTGCCTCTGCAGACACGTGCTGCCCCAGCAGCAGTGGCTTTGTGATGTAGCTGGTCTTTAACGTGAGCCTCATTTATTTTAACAGTCAGGAGCCTTGAAATAAAAGTCCCCAAGGATGGCTTGTTTGTGGAGCTTCAGGAAATGTTTCTTCTAGTGCGGTGGCAGGTCTCGGGGCTGGGAATAATTGGGTTTGTTGGTGCTTCTCATCTTTCCCTGGTGATCTGGAAAGCATTAAAGAGTGGTGTCTGAGGGGCTGCAGCCCCGCTCTGAGGATGCAACAGAAGTTTGAGACCACCCTTCTACAGCTTTTCCCTTTGGGTGGGGCTGTGCTTGGCTGTCAGCTCGGCTTGTGCCGGGGTATGGCTGCCAAGAGAGCATCGGGAGGCAGGGGGGATATCCCGGGGTGCCCTGGCCCTGCTGGGAATCAGTACTCCCCTGGGTGCCACTCGGGGCACCTGCCCTCAGCCCCTCAGCACCCCTGTGGCTGTAGGCAGCGATGGCAGGAAGCGTTTGTGAGCAGCTCTGGTGGTCTGGCTGACGGCAGGAGGCTTGGCCCCCGTTAGTGGTACAGGGCTTGTTGTGCAGCAGCGAGAGGGGGACATGCTGGAGCTGCAAGGGCATTGCTGCTCAGAGGCTTTGCTGCTGCCGGGAGCTCTTGGTTATCTTCCTTGAGCTGGAGGAGAAGTCGGCTTTGGAACCAAAAGGGCTTGTTGTCAGGTTTTGCATGTCTATCGCTGGGAGTTGTACCAGGAGATTAAAAATCAAAATTAATAGGAGCCATTAGGCAGCTTCCTTGATAAAAATGCGTGTTGCACTGGGGTGGTGTGGAAATTGGTCTGAATGCTGAGCCTTTTAGGATCCAGGGGACATGACCTGCATGTAGAGCAGCCAGCCCGGGGTAGCACTTAGCTGCCTGCATTCTGACTCGTTGGTTTAAAAGTGAACAGTATGTGTGTGATGGCTGTGTCTGTGCTTCAGAGGCAGTTTTACATCCCGGATTTGCACTGCTCTGGGAGATGATGTTCCTTTGCTGCTCCAGGATGGGAAACACCCGGGACAGCAGCTTGCTCTGTCCCCAGGGCTCCCCTGGGGCCGCCGTGGTGGCAGGACCTGGCTGCCGGAGGCGAGGAGGTGTGACGTGGGAGAGGGAGAGCCCTGTTTTCCCAGGGTGGATCTGGCAGGGAGGTTCTTGGCTGGCTCTCTGGGGTGGCTCCGTGGTGGCAGCGCTGGCGTTGCGCTGGCGTGGTCCTGCTCTGCTGCTGCTTTGGTAGGGCCCACTGGAGGAGAAGGTCAAGGTGGAGCATCCTCTGATCCAAGAGAGCCCACACACCCAGCAGCTCCCCGTGCCGGGGCAGCGTGGCCACCCCCTGAGCTGATGGGCACCATCACTAAGATGGGGAATTACTGGTTTTACTGATAATCTGGTCTAATCCCCCAACCTTGATACACTGCCACATAATCCTCACTCACACTGATTTAGCTGGGGCTCCTCGTGGCTGCAGGGATTATTTGAGGGAGCAACAGTTGCAGGATGAGGCCCCGTTGCTTTCAGATCTGCTTTGTACTACCTGGAAAGCGTTCTCCTGGCTGTGGGAAATGGTTTTCTAAGCACAATAGAGCAATTTTCGTTTCAGGCAGCACCGGCAGCTTTTGCTCTGGCTATCTGGCGGTGTTAACTAAAGCACATTTCTACAACACACAAAGATTTTTGTTTTGTAAGAAATGAAATCAGCGTGGCTGTTTCTCTTTCTCTGTCATTTCTCTACTTGTCAATTCTTTCTTCCCCTCCAGCTTATCCTCCTCTTCTCCGCTAGCCTTAAAAAGCCCCCAAAGTGTCTGTTATAATCACATTTTGTGTGTTACAACCAGAATGAATGTACTCACTTTAATATGCTGGGTTTGAGGAAATCAGTTTCTGTCTGGTATAACAGACAATTTGTTATAAACCATGCCATTTAGAAGTGAAGGGCCTCGCTTTAGTGCAGCGCTGGGGAAACGTCATGATATATAATTGGAAGGGATTTGGCTTGCTTCTGAGTAATGCTGTGTATAGAGCAGGGAAAAAGGGAAAAAAAGGAGATGATTTCCAGCCCGGAGAAAGTTTGCGGTGTTGAGACAGGCCGGGCTGATGAGATGAGGCTTATTTTCAGGGGCGACACTAATTAAAGCGTTATCAGGGAGGATGTTCCACTCGTGGGAAGGCTGGCTTCGCAGGCAGCGCTGCCAGTCTTGTTTTCTCCTTGGGAGGTCACTGTAACTCAGCACTTTTTTGTGCCTGCCACTGCTGCACACTGTGCTGGGGAAGGCAGGGCACGCTCTGCTCCGCTCTGCCCCCCAGCCCGAGCAGCCCTGCCTGCAGCCAGCCCGGCCTCTGTCCTGCAGGAGCTCCCCAGACGGGAGAGGTGCTCCCAGCTTTGGGCATGCACTGCTTGTCCCCTCCCTGGGGACGGCTGCTGCTCCTGCCTGGCAGCCAGCACCACTCTGCATTGCCAGGGTGCTGGGGTGGGACCCCCAAGCTCCCTGTCTGCTGTCCCTGCAGGCTCCACACCCCGGCAGCTCTCTCATCTTAACTGCTCCCAAAGTGTTTTGTGTATCGCTGTAGGTTCCCTGACCTCCGTGAGCATCGCAGGCTGACATTATGGAAATCAGCAGCTCTTTATTCCATTCTGAGGTCAGCCTCCCCAAATTATACATCTCTTAATGCAATCGCTGCAAGCTGTTGTGTGGAGAAATTCCCTTGGATGCCTTGCAGCAGAGACAAATGCGGCAGCTCCCGTTGGTGTTTAAGCACGCCACGCTCCCTGGGTTTTAGGCAAGCCCTTAGTTCAACGCTCCTTGGCTTCTCCTAAGCTCATCACATCATTTAGGCTGGAAAAGGCAGTGAAGATTGAGGCCAGTGTGAGCTGAGCATTGCCGTGTTCCCCAGCAAACAGCTCATGTTTTGTCTTGGTGACGTGGGGCTGCCACCCCATCCTGGCAGCTCTTGGGGCTTTCCAAGGGTTTTGTGGCCTGTGGTAGGGTCCTGGTCGGGGGGACCAAAGGGGTTTGCTCCAAGGGTCCGTGGAGGATTAGGGCTGGTGTGGCAGTAGCTGCTTGTGTTTAACAGCAAGACCTGAGTGCTGCCATGGGTATGATCATATTGTTATATATTACATACTGCGTGTTGTGTGTTTGTGATATCCTGCACAGAATCACAGAATCATGTAGGTCGAGGATTTAAGGTCATCAGGTTGAAACAGTGACCTACCACTGCAGTGTTCACACTTGCATCCCTGTGCATACAGAAAGTGTGCATGGGATTATTACGTATTGCACCTAATTATGTGAATATATAATATGTCATACCATCAGATACATCTCATTTGTTTTTATGCTACTGCTTTGGGTTTTATGGTTCACTTTTACTGGAAGTGGAGAGCCTTCTCTTGTTTTCATAGAATCATAGAATGGTTTGGGTTGGTAGGTTCCTTAAATATTTCCTCTTGGAAAATTTGAATTTCTGATGCACATTTCTAATGCATAACTCGTGAAGTCTATAAAAAAAGCTTTTGCAACTATATTTACATGGCAGATAAGAATTTTCTCTTAAATTGGGAAAGATTTCTAGTAAGGTTTTTTTTAAAATTTCATCAATAGGATAGTTTTGCATGGTACTTCTTGGCTTTCTTACAGCAGTATCCCAGTGAGTTTGTGTTGTATCGAGTGATTTGAACTCTGTGGTTTCTGCCTCTCGTTTCCTTTACATACAGCTTGTGCTCATGCAGGGGCATCACTGAGGCCGAGTGCAGTAGCCTTTGAATAACCTTGTGTGCATCTGCTTGGCTGGGTGGAAGAGCTCTATTTTCCAGCTGCCATTTCCTGAAGTTGCTCCTGAGGGCTTTGAGCCAGAGAAGCTCCTCAGCCAGGTGCCCTTCCAGGTCCTTGGGCCGCTGCCCTCACTGGCTGTGAGCTCAGGCCTTTCCTAAATTCCCATCAGCCAGCAAGGGCAGAGCCATCGTGCCCTGCCTGCTCCCATCCCCAGGCTTTGCCTGCAGGCTGCCCAGGGATGAGCCTCCTTCTCTCCTGGGAGCCCTCTCTCCTCCATCATCTTTCCTGGCATCCCTCTCTCCTCCATCTCTCCTGGCATCCCTCTCTCCTCCATCTGTCCTGACATTCCTCTCTCCTCCATCTGTCCTGACATTCCTTTCTCCTCCATCATCTCTCCTGGCATTCCTCTCTCCTCCATCTCTCCTGGCATCCCTCTCTCCTCCATCTCTCCTGGCATTCCTCTCTCCTCCATCTCTCCTGGCATTCCTCTCTCCTCCATCTCTCCTGGCATCCCTCTCTCCTCCATCTCTCCTGGCATCCCTCTCTCCTGACCTCTTGCCCGCTCTGCCAGCAGCTCCTGCTCAGATGGGTGAGACCCCCAGCCCTGCCCACTCCCCCTCTCCTGCCAGGCTGCCTGTGGGGCTGGCATGGCCTTGCTTCAGTAAATTGTTAGATATTGTTCCCAGTAGAGGCTATAGTTGAGTTCCAATCATTTTCTGTTAATTAAAATACAGGATGGTCTTATTTGTAGCATAAATAGTTGTAATCTGTGTACTTGTAAGTGTAATTATAATTCAAATCAGAGCGTGCTGTGAATAGGAGATGGGTGGGGTGCTCTGCTGCCCTGGCAGGGCTGTGCTGGGGCTTGTCCCCTGGGGCACCCCACAGTTCCAGTCCCCCGTGTCCCCAGGAGAGCATCACCCAGGGCTCAGCAAAGGGACACTGGGGCTGGTGGCAGCTCCCAGTTTCACTGTTCCTGCTGGGGCAGAGCTTGTCTGTGGCACCTGTTGGAGGGCTTGCTGGAGAAGAAGCTCAGCATCTCTGCTTCAGTGTCTCCCTCTAGCTCCTTGTCTGAATTTGGAGTGAAGTAATGGCTTATGTCAGCTGGACAAGTGACTCGTGCTGAGCCTTGAAGTGTCCCCCTGTTTAACACGGAATTACAGTGAGCTCTGCCAGGCCTGCAGAAGGCTGGGTGCAGCTGATGCTGCAGCAGACAGGTGTGTGACAGGTATTGCCCTTCCTGCACCCTCTGATGGCAGCTGAGCCCCCACAGGTAGTGCCAGCCCTGCTCCACCTGACACCAGGACAGGCAGGTGGCTGAGGAGCCGTGTCAGTCAGAGTGTTGGAGAGTCATCTGTAGGTGAGGTCCTCATCTCAGCACCCCGTTGAGACCTGGGTGTGAATCCTTCGTGTTTCTCACGGGGATCTGGAGCTTGCTGGATTATACCATCGTTTGTAATGGCAGGTGTATGCCACAGGGCAGGTTTTAAAATTCCCGTGTTGGTGGATTGCATTAACCCATCCTGAGTCAGGTATGTAAAATTCCATTAAGCGAAACCCCTCTGGCATTTTCTCACCCGTGCTCCAGCTCTGCAGGCTATGCTAATGCAGTGTGTTTGCTCATCTATTAGAAGGATGATGGCTTTAAAATAATAACATTTATCTTTGGCAGCAGACTTACTATAGTGCACGCCGAGTACAATTTTGTGAAAGGCTCTGCAGATGTTGCCTCATTCAATCTGGGTCAAAAAGAGTGCTTAGAATCATAAAGGTTAGAAAGAGATCAAATAATTCGGTGGTTTTATTGCTGAATAATGTACTTGGAAAATATCATTCACCGTTATTAGACTAAGTGAGTGCAGAAAACACAGGACTCAATAGCCATTTCTCAGTATTGGCTGATTTTACTGTTTTTATAATGTAGCTAAATTCCCTGTTATTGATTCTAGCATCGATTATCGATCTGGAAATGTAAATGTAAGCGATGGTGGGAGCACGGGGAAGTTGGACAGTTGGGGAATGAGAGCTCCTCCTCCCTGCAGTGCCTGCTGGTGGGCAGCACATGCTGCGGCAGACCCAGCCTGCTTTTGGGGAGCTCTCGGGGTTTCGAGAGCTGTTTTCACAAGTGAAGATGAAAAAACAGGAAAACACCCATTATGTGTGTTCTTTTCCGTGCCTGAGAGCTTATGTAAACTTGCTGAGGCAAACCCAGATGGGCTGGGACTGGCACCAGGATGGGGCTGGAGCCGCCTCTGTCACCTGCTCCCTCCTGGACCTTTCATATTCAGATTCACATCTGGATGCTCTGGCAGGGACCCAGCTCAGACGTTCAGCAAGCAAAGCCTCAGGGCTGTGGCTCAGAGCCAGCACCCGAACCTGTGTGCCCCTGCAACACCTCTCAGGCCTTTGTGAGCAGTGCCTCTGCCTCCTGGTCCAGCCCCGGGGTGGCTGTGCCTAGGGGCACTACCAGCTCGGGCTGAGATCTCCCTGGACAACAGCTAATGATGGGATTGGGTCCGTGAGAGAGCAGAGCTGTCCCGTCTGGGCTCTGTGTGCCGTGGTGAGCTGGAGCAGAGCTGGCAGCATCGCTGTGGGAGCCACAGGCTCCTGCCAGGCTGGGGCTTGCTCTGCCACGCCGTGGGTTCCTTTGTTTGGGGAAAAAAAGAGATAAATTTTTGGATTACGTTCATCTCTTGTTCCCTGCACTTAGTTGTTGTCAGCATTAATATGCCATTAACACATGCTCATTAGGAGGAGAATGATTGTACCCTGCAGAGGATGGGGGAAACCTTCATTAGGCACTAATATATTGAACTGAGCTGCAAACTTCACTGGGGACAACTGCGGAGTGTTCTGCTCGGCGTCGGCTTTCCCTAATTTCTCCTTTTGGTCTGATAAAAAAAAGCATCTCATCTTCTGGCCTGTACTGTTACAGGTGGGGAGGATGTGCAGGCAAGCCTGGGCCCAGCCCGGGCTCAGGGTCCAGCACTGAAACCCTTTTGGGACCTCAAATCCATCTTTCCCCAGATCCAAAACTTCCTCATCAGCGCTCGTTGTGCCATGCAGAGAGGACACGAGCCCGTGTCACCCCTCCAAGGGCTCTGCTGGCTCCTCAGCCCTGACGAGATGAATTCTTTAGGGAGCTGGGGCATGCTCGGGGAGCAGATCTGTGGAGAAAGGAGGTGTCATTTCTACATCCTCACCCTGCAAGGATGTTTGAGGCGTTCGTGTGGCCTTGCTGCCTGCCATGTGTGACAGGGCAGTGCTCGCCCTGCTGATGGCTGCAAGGGGCTCCCTTGTTTGCTCACAGCTCGAGGCGTGTGCGTGGTGCTCTCTTGAAGTCAATAAGAATAATTGCAAGTTCAGGTGGGGGTGAGGGAGGAGGGAGCCCTGGCAGACGAATATTTGCAGATTAAGACCCTGTTTACCTGCAGATGCCTCTGTGGTAGGTAAGGAGGGATGGACAATAAGGACCATATGTGGTATTTAGTGAGAATTTATTCTAAATGGAGTGATTTCGTAGATTTCCACAGAGCTGGCAGCTGTCCTCTGTGTTAGAAGTGAATGTCCTGGCTCAGTCCCTTCCCCACTGCCCTCTGCCCTGGGCTTTTGCAGGGTTTTTCAGCGTGGCTGCAGTGTGGTCCTGTCCTCTCTTGCCTCTGTGTAGGCACAGCCAGAGGGAATCCCACAGATCAGTTTTCACCAATAAACCTCAGCAAAGCTAAAATGGCATTCGACTGGCCTGGGCTTGTTGTTGTGAAGGTGAATGAGAGCCCAGCCCAGTCAGGAGCACAGCAGGTCCTGGAGGGGGCAGCTCCTTCTGCAGGCAGCAGCAGCCTCAGGAGGAGCAGTGCTGGGCTGAGCAGTGCCCGCTGCCTGCAGCACCGTCCCTGATTGCAGGGTGTGCAGGGTGGGGACGCCCAAACTGCAGGTTGGAGGGCTTCCTCCTGCAAAGGTGGAGACAGAGAGGGCTGGGATTGCCCACCCCGATCCCACCTTGCCTTTGGCGTTCTAACCCCCTTTTGTCGTTGATCCTAAACCTAATGGCAGCATGCCAAAACCAGACAGGTGAGCCATGATCACCTGTCCTTGCCAGGGAGGGAAGGGAGCTGGTGAGGTGAGACAGCAACATGTGGCAGGTTGGGCTTGGAAGGCTTTTGGTGTCCCCCAGTGTCTGAGGACCATCTCCTGGCCGCTGCAGCGGCGGAGGAGGCAGGCTGGTGGCTGTCCTAGCTCAACCCAGCTCATGGGTGTTTTTTGTCCCCCTCTGATCCTGCCACGCTGTCTGCAGGCAGAGCAGCCACAGGCTGGATCTGGTCCCAGCTCTCCATGCTGGAGCTGTGGCTGTGTCCATTTGCTGGATGCTGCGTGACTCGTGTAATCACCATGCGAAATGCATCATTCATAAACTGTTTAGCGTGACCTTTTGTACAGTAGCACTAATTATTATTATCACAGAAGCCCAGTAAACTAGACTAGTAATTATCAGGGATTTATTTGAATGGACAGCTAAGCTATTCTTGGCAAGTTAGTCAAAGCAGTTGTCATGACAGCCACACAAATGTGTCTTATGAATTGGGTTAATTAGGGTAATTAATAACTGTTGTTTTGCCCTTTTTAACAAGGTATTGCTGAGACACTATCAAAAAATAGCAATTGTACCTAACAGAAATAGCCTCCTTTTAGCAGCAACCCTCACATCACAAAATAAAAGTAGTAAATACCTGTTGGGTTGTTGTTTCACAAAGAAATGTGTCATCCAACCTTGTCTTTGAGAAAAAGCAGGGGGTTAGAGGCTCTGCTGTAATTTTTCTGTTGTGCTTCCCCTCCTGGGCCATATCACCATTAACTGATCATCATCCTCACTGATATCACCATTATTTATTGTAATGCTGTGCCGCATTGTCACGGAGAGGTCTGTGCCATGCCCGGCTCCGTGCGGGTGGTGAGGCCAGTCCCAAGGTGCTCCTGTCAGTCGGAGCAGGCTCCACGGGGACTTGAAGCCAATTTTAAAGTTGTGGCCATAAATTAGAGCTGTTTTGCTGATGCATCGTCACCATCGTCATCAGGACAGCAGGTGCCAAAGCGCCGCGTCCTCGCTCAGCAGAGCATCTGCTTCCTCTGAGAGGAGGGTTTTGCTGAATAAATGCATTTGGTTCCCACAGAACCGTACAAATCCTGAGCTGAAAGAGACCCACAAGGATCCTGGAACCCAGCTCCTGGCTCCCTCCAAAAACAAAGCCGTGATTGCCGTGGTTGCTGTTGATATTGAGTGATGCTGGTAACTAAAAGCTCTTCAGAACCACACAGCATCAAAAAGGCTCAAAAGGAAAAAAAAACAAACCATAGTGCCCATCTCAGGGAGCACCCTGGGCACCCTTGGTGGCCTCGTGGTGGGTGGCAGCCTGTGGTGGTGATGAGCCTGTCCCACAGCACTGGGCTGGGTGCTTTCCAGCACAGAACGCTGTCTCCCCAAGGACTGCAAGATTTGGTGCTGATTATTAAAAATGACCCAAGATTATGGATGCAACTGAGGAATATTACGTAAGTTTTGTAGAAAAACGACCTGAATAGATGAGTGAAGGCTCGGGCTGGTTCTCCAGCTGCACTGAGCTCTGTCTATTTATATCACCTCTGGGCTTTCGAAGCCCTCTTTTAACTAAAGCTCATTTGATAACGCATGTCTTTTAGAAAGAAAATAATAATAATAATAAAAAAAGGGAATAATAATAAAAAGAAAGAAGGAAAGGAGGAAAAAAAACCCTAAAGAAAAACACCTCTATGGAGAAGGTAGGGTTTTAATGAAGAAATATTTTATACTATTCTCCTACAACCTTAGGGCTAATAGCCTGGAACTGGTACTTTGGCTCCTTAAAAAGCCCAACAAGACAAGCCAATTACGGCCTCTGAAACATTTTTATTTTTAGTTCCTTGTAATAGCAATTTATCCTCGGCTATGGTACATTAACTGGAAGGAACAAGAAGCAGTAAGGTTTTGGCATCTTTGTAATAACCAACGGGCTGTGTTTACCAGGCTGCTAATAACGAGGGGTGGCTGTGGGCAGGGGAGAGGGCAGCTGAGGCTGGAAAAGGGCATCCAGCCTGAGATCCCTGTATCTGGTGAGCACTGCGTTGTCATTCATTTCCCTGCAGCTTGTTCTGGCAGAACCCAGGCTCCTGTTAGCTTGAATTCCTCAGTTTCTCCTGCCCCAGAGCTGGTGGCTTGGCTCAGAGGGGAGGAAGGGCTGTGCAGAGGGTGCTGGCGTGTCCCCAGGGATGCTGGAGCTGCTGGCATCTTTGGGGAGGGCTGAGCTGAGCAAAGCCAGGCTGCACATCCACTCCCCGTGCAAGGTGAGGTGGCAGTGGGAGGAAGGCCCGTCCTGCTCAGATGTGCTGCCAGTCTCATGGCTGCTGGGGAATTTTGTGGGCTGGAGAGCTGCATTTTCCTGCACAAGTAGGGAAGAAACATTAAAATAGGCGAAAACTGGTTTTGATAAAGAGTTTTGTTGTGAGCAAAACCCCTCGAGGCTTCGAGTGGGAGCTGCCTGAGGCTATCCTGATTGCAAGCCTTCGCATGCAATTCCAGATAAACAACGTGACTGATAAAACCATGAGCATGCAGGACAGCGTTTGTCTTGGTTTGAATATCTGCCAGTGTGGGGGGATTTGAGCTGGAGCCAGGCAGGAGCTGCTGGTGCAGAGGTTCCCCCCAGGGCTGGGGCTGGATGTGACCGTGGGACAGGGCTGGCCTCTGGTGGAGCCGTGGGAGGAAGATGACTGGGGCTGTGTAGGCTGGGAAGCTCTGTCTGCTTGCCCAAAAATCAGAAGAAATGGGGTTTGCACTGGGAAGTGGGGCAGGGCCAAGGTCCCTGTGGCCCCTGAGTGCCCCAGGGCTTGTGCCTGCTCGGGGTGCAGCCCGGGCATCCCCTCGCTCTGATGTGCCGAGCTGGCAGCAGCATCTCACGCCTTCCCTATTTTTAACTCAGCTGCAATGATTTTTGGTTTTTGGCTTTTCTTTTTCCTTTTTTTTCCCCCTCCTTCTTTTTGCAGTGACAAATCTGTGATTTCTCCTGTTCCCTACAAAATGCATTGGCCTGACCTGCCACTCCAGAAGGTGAATGACAGGGAGTTTTATTTAGCCCTAGAGATGGGAACATTTAAAAAAAGGTTCTTCTGTTATATTTGTTTTCATTCCTAATGACAGGAGGCAGGGAAAGGACAGTTCTGAAAGGTTTTTTTTGACAAATCTCTAAGTCATGCCCCATCACCCTGGGCCTGCTGATTAGATCCAGATTGTTTCTCTCACTGCTCAGGGAGGGGTGTAGTCTGTGCTGGGAGCTGCCTGTGTGGATCCATTACACATCTGGAAGTCCCAGGTACAGGTGATGGGGAAACCCCCCTTCTGTTGGGTTTATTGGCTGTTATGTCCCTGCAGGGAGTTCCCTTGGCACACTGAGGCAGCAGCCCTGTGCAGGAGGCTGTGCCCCAGGGGGCTGGCAAGCTGAGCCCCCTGCCCATCAGTGGGCACACGGGAGGGAGGCATTGCCCCTCTGCCCCCAAATCCCTCCTGTCCCAGCCAGGGGGGAAGCACTGGGGGGCTGCCAGGGCATCACCAGCCTCCTGGCTGCTCTTGGCCCATGTGAGAACGTGTCTGTATGCTCCTCTCTAGATAGCCTGCCCCGCTTTTGGGTCAGTGTTTTGCTCTTCAATAGATTTTTGAGGAGTGGTGCCAAGCAGGTATCTGCTGTGATGGTTCCAATGGAGGACCCCTGTGCCATGCCCCCCCAAAGCTTTGGGGTTATAGATGTCATGTGAATGTAAGGCAGGTGTTTTAGGATGTTTGCTCCTTGTAACCATACTGTAGATTTCTGATCTGCTGACAATTCCAGCCGGGTGACACAGTTTGTGGCTTTGTGGGGTGTAATTTTGGCTTTGTTGTGTGTTGCTGCTCCTGGATTCAATCTGAGTTTTTAATCCTATACCTCTTTTTCAAAATCACATCTCAGCAGCAGCTTTTCTCTTGCCTCCCATCCATTTTCAAACAAAAAAATGACAAAGCCTGTATTTATTTGGGGAGGGGACGGGAGTTCAGCGTGGATTAGTGGGATGCTTGTACTGTAATAGAGTCTGGCTTGATGCTGCTGCCTAGTCTGATGAGAGGAGTGATGCTAAAGGATGAACTCTCCCAGTGATTTCTCTGCAGTGCTTTTTATTTCATCAAGAGAAAATGGAGGCTGGACTCAGTTCCTTCAGTGTTTAATAATGTCCATCATAACGGAATGCCCTTTATTTAAGCTGCAGTAGTAATTAGAGGCTTGGTGGCGTTAAGTAGCCATGGAGTCTGGCTCTGAGGAATGTTCATTGGACCTCATTAAATTTGGAATTACTACTTAAAAGGCCAGAAATAAATATTCTGTTTATATTTTGGGGGTAGTAAATCTAAATGGATGCTGTGTTTGCACATCCTCGTCTCTGCTCGTTCCTGCTGAAGTGAGCGAGGCACTGCTCCAGCAGGCTTAGGCAGCAATCAGTCTGCAGAACAGCCTAACCCCAAACCCAAGCCTGGTTTCATTGATCAAGCGCAGGAAAATGATCTGCTGTATTACATCTAATTATAAACCATCAATATCAGATGCTAGATGCACTTACTTGTTCAGAGACACTACGTTGGTAGTTCGCAGTTGGCAGTCTCCTGGACGAGGAGCTCTGTCAGTGGGGAGAGGGCTGCAGAGGGACGTGCCAGGGCTCAGGTCCTTCCAGCTCTTCCAGGAGACTGGCTCCTGAATGCTCTTGAAGAGCTGAATTGCTTCGTGTTTTCCTTCTGTCCTGCTGGGGCTGTTGGCAGTTAGAGGCGCGTCCTCTGCTCCTCTGCCCGCTCCCCTGCCTTGTGCTGCAGTGCCCATGGAGTGCCTGGACTGCTGCTGGGCACCAGTGGCCAGATGGGTCCTGTCCAAAGGTGCTGACCCTGCAGGGCTCTCAGAGCCCAGCTTGGCTGTCAGGGGACAGGTAGTGGCTTCCTTGCTGTGACCTGGGCGTCGCTCCCCACACCGCGTGTGTCAGCGTTTGCTGATTTTCCCCCGTGGTGGAAATAGCTATTTGGGTGGGGTTTGCACTGGTGTTTAACCCAAAGCCTCGGGCTGCTGCTGCTCTCAAACCTCTGACTGCTACCATGCCAGGAGGTGCCAGCGTGGGAGGGCCAGGACCTGGCGAGCAGGGGTTTGGCATCTCCCAGCTGTGCGTGGCTGTGGGCGCCGCAGGTGCCGTCAGGAGCAGAGCAGAGCTGGTGGCCAGCAGGGACAGCAGGAGCAGAGCTCCTCACGTGGGTCGGGCACTGCACCTGGTCACGGTCCTGGCCCCTGACCCCGCTCTGGGGCAGAGGAGGGCTGGTAGCACAGGGCTAATTACTAATTACGAGCCATCACACACAACAGGGGAAATCTCTCCTGACGTCCTTTGAGATGAGCTCCCAGCCCGGAGCTGGATCTGATGGGACTCTGCTGGTGTGCAGAGGGAGAGCAGCCCTGGCTCTGGTGGGTCTGTGCCCAGGGAGAGCAGCCCTGGATCTGGTGGGTCTCTGCTGCTGTGCACAGGGAGAGCAGCCCTGGCTCGGGTGGGTCTGTGCAGAGGGAGAGCAGCCCTGGCTCGGGTGGGTCTGAGCACAGGGAGGGCAGCCCTGGCTCGGGTGGGTCTGTGCAGAGGGAGAGCAGCCCTGGCTCGGGTGGGTCTGTGCAGAGGGAGAGCAGCCCTGGCTCGGGTGGGTCTGTGCCCAGGGAGAGCAGCCCTGGCTCTGGTGGGTCTGTGCAGAGGGAGAGCAGCCCTGGCTCTGGTGGGTCTGTGCAGAGGGAGAGCAGCCCTGGCTCTGGTGGGTCTCTGCTGGTGTGCACAGGGAGAGCAGCCGTGCATCTGATGGGTCTGTGCACAGGGAGGGCAGCCCTGGCTCGGGTGGGTCTGTGCACAGGGAGAGCAGCCCTGGCTCTGGTGGGTCTGTGCCCAGGGAGAGCAGCCCTGGCTCGGGTGGGTCTGTGCACAGGGAGGGCAGCCCTGGCTCGGGTGGGTCTGTGCACAGGGAGAGCAGCCCTGGCTCTGGTGGGTCTGTGCCCAGGGAGAGCAGCCCTGGCTCTGGTGGGTCTGTGCCCAGGGAGAGCAGCCCTGGCTCTGGTGGGTCTGTGCACAAGGAGAGCAGCCCTGGCTCTGGTGGGTCTGTGCACAGGGAGAGCAGCCCTGGCTCTGGTGGGTCTGTGCCCAGGGAGAGCAGCCCTGGCTCTGGTGGGTCTGTGCTGCTGTGCACAGGGAGAGCAGCCCTGTGGCTGGGGTGGGAGCATCAGCAGCAGCCTGGCTGCTCCTCTGGGCCGTGGGGCTCGGTTCCAGTGCTCCATGGGCTTTCCCACTGCGCCTGCTCCCTGCAGGAAGGAGTCTCAGACCGCTTCCTTATTTCCCATGGGCTAAATAAGCAGCTTGCTAAATGATAATGACTTTCCCTCACTGCTGATGCGTACTTCATTTGACCTGGTCCGTACTTTGAAATTTTCTCTGTTTCCCAAGTGCAGCTGGAGCGTTCTTATTTAATTTGCATGAATTCTGTATCACCCACAATATAATTCAGACCATAAGAATTAAATGCTGGCGAGATCTCCTAATAGGCAGCATCAGTTCTATTGCAGATGCTGGAGCCTGAGATTGAGTGGCCCATGGAGGACAGGACTGAGGATACAGAAGGACCAGGAGAAGCGGTCTTACAAGCCCTACCCTTCCCACCAGGGAGGCCCAGTGGACTTTTGGGAACAATTTGCCATTTCTGTGGTCCCCAGTGATGCCTGCAGCACAGAGGGGAAGTCGGGAGGCTGGTGCTCCGGGTGGAGATGTGCAGCTTGATGCAGAGGATGAGGAGCCGTCGCATGTTTCTGGAGGATTTTGTGAAACCAAAAGGAGAGATGCACATTGCAGCCTTGGAGAAAGGTCCGCTTTGTTTTTTAATAATAAAGGGTGACATGCAAGCTTTATTAACAAGGCGTGTAGGGGAAAAAAGGCTCAAGGGATAACCCTGAAAAAGTGGTGCTAAATGTGTCATTTTTATGAAGCTGATTTTGTGAAGAGTCCCTACATGCTTTGGCAGGAGGTTGCAGCAGGTTTACAGTAATTTGTGGGAAGATAGAAATGTTTTCACCCTGAAGTGAGAAGAAGGGCAAAACCCCCCTGTGCTGAGCTGCTTTGGAGCTGTCTTCTGAGGCAGAGGCTGGCAGATGGATGGATGCCTGTCACTTCGGGTCAGGACAGATGGGTCCAGCTCCAAACCACCGTGGACTGTGCTGGGGGCTGATGTGGGACTGAGGAACCAAACCCTTTATCGAGAGCCTGCATCCACATGCCGTGGAGAAAGCTGGATTTTCACCTCTGTGGAGTTCGGTTTGGAAAATACCCCACATCTGAAATCGCTGAAAAGAGGGATGAGTGAGAAAGAGCCAGACGCCAGGCATCTGCCCTGAGGCCAGCAGGCTGCAGGGACACGCCTGTGCTGCTCCCAGCCTGCTGGCACGGCCCAGGACACCTCCCTCCCACCCTGGGGACTGACCCAGCAGCATCCTCTGTCTCTCCAGCGCTGCACAGTGCTGGTGGTGCCCGGAGTTGCTGCAGCTTGCTGACCTTTCTGCTGGCACTTGCATTATTGCTCTTGAACCAGCAGGGTTTATTTCTGTTTCCAAGGCAGGGAGTGAGCAGTCGTTAGAGCAGTGCCCTGTTGCTAACAGACCCTTTGCTGTCGGGGAAGTCACCCCATCGATATCCAGGTCAAGAGGAGTTACACTGATGTTTGTACATCTTTTTTTTTTTTTTTAATTTAATGGAATTGGCAGTCCTCAACCAAAAGCAACCGCTAGGGGAAAAAAAAAAAGATTAATATTTGTCTCCTGATTGCTCGGTTTGGAGTGTGCCTGTTATATTTATATTTGTGTTGCTAAGGCAGTTAAAACATTAAAAGCGTTTTTCAAATTAGGCACTGGTAAATCTGTGTGGCAAGCCAGGGCTCTGCTTGATGGCACTGCCAACCAACACGTCTGCCTCTGGAAAGCAAGGACAAACCTGTCCCTGGAGGACAGCAGGGCTTCTCTCCTCCAAGAGACATGCAGGCCGAGGCCACAGACTTCCTGCAAGGTGCTCTTCAGCGTTTCCCAGTGTCTGGAATGTGTTGTTTATTCTTGGCACAGAGGCTGTGGGGCTGATCCTGACGAGTGTGAGCGTCCTTTCTTCAGGTACAGCAAGCAGCAGATAAGAGTTGGCAGCACGTTTGGGAGGTCCTCGCTGTGCCTGGCTCTGAACATGGAAAGGAGAGGCTGGACTTGGGGCTGGGCTCCACTTTGATTTCTACAGGAGTGATGCTGATTAGTGAGAAAGTGACAGTTCATTTGCTTTTGCCAAAATAATGAAGAAGATGAGGGCCAGCCTCTCAGTGATGCACTTGATGAAGAGCACACTTTCATCGGTGCCAGCCAGCCTTACCTTTTCCCTCTTTTTGTGCTTTGACTTTGTTCTTTGGGTCTCATTAAGAGAGGGAGCGGATCCTTTCCCAATTAAAATGTTGACATGTGGAAGACGCTCTCCTTTCCCATCATTTTGCCTCTGTTTGTAAGTGGTTGCACCTTGCAGGATGAACTAGAATTAAATCAAGTGAACTTTGATTGAATAATGCAAGCTGCAAAGCAACCCTCCTCCATGAAAAAATCTCATTTCTTTTTTATTTTTCTGTTTTCATCCCCTAGTCTGCATGGAGATAACCTTGACAGACAACCCCATGGCTAAGTAAAGAAACCGGGCAGGAGGGAGTGTGCCACGTGGGAGGGATGAGCAGCCCACCCTTGTGCCAGCGTGGGCAGCACAGGCAGCTCTCACCTCTGAGGGTGCAGACCCAGGGAAGAGGATTTCCCATCCTTGTGAACGTGTCACTCCTTGTTTTGCCTGAAATCTGGGAGTGATTATCCTTACTTGTGCTGTGGTGGGGGAGTTCCAAGGCTGGGAACGGATGCTGTGTCCAGCCCCTCAGGAGCTCTCTTGTTCCATGTGCATGTAGGGATTTCGTCAGTGCTGCAGAGCATCCTGAGGAGGGGACACCTGAAGTACACAGGAATACTCAGGGAGGACATTACTCCAGTCCATGGAACAGAAATCATGGGGAATTAATTTCTCGTCGGGGAATGAGTTGAGCCAGGATATGGTCTTTGCTTTTGGTTTGAAATCAATAGCAAAGCTCCCAGGGATGTTGGTCTGAGGGGGGTTTGGTGCCAGCTCTGTGTCTGGGCTGTGGCAGTTTGATGGCAGCACGTGTGGTGTCTCCTCAGCCTGTGGGATTTTGGTGGCAGTGGTCAGACTTTCCCTGTGGATGCCCTTGGGTATTCCTTGGCCCCTGAAGCCTTGGTGACGCAGTGTCCATGCTCTGAGTGTTTTAAAGCTCTTCAGTGTACCTGTAGATATTGGATTTTGCTGTCTGCATCCTCTCCCCCAGCTGTTCCTCTCCTGGCTTTCCCAGGGCTGTGCGCACACAGGGATGGAGGGATGGAGGCAGGGCTGGGTGCAGGGTCTCCCTGCTGCTGGGCATGGTGGTGGGGCTGGGGATGCAGGGCCAGGGCCAGCGGAGGCTCTGGAGCCGTGGGAGCTGATGCCACGTATGCCAGTGACAGGGGGGCTCCCCACTCTGTGAGGATTGTGCCGAAACCGGCTCCATCCCTTCTGCCCTCCGCTGCCCACTGCTCTCAGCTCATTGGCAGGGCTGGGGGCTGCTGAGAGGCTGCCTGGGGGGAATGCTGTGGGGCAGCATCCACCCCCCTGGCACGGCCGCCCCGGGACCGATGGACAAGCCCGGGGTCGGGCGATTCCTGCGGGGTTTGGGTTCTCGGGCACCGTGTGCTTTGAAAAGACGCGTGTCTGTTTGCTCCTGAGCTCTTAGCACCAAAGTCATCCAGCAGGAGCAGGGATGCAGGAGCTGCAGGGACCAGTAGTTTGTGCAGTAAATCTCCAGCGTGGCTCTCCAGCAGTAATTACTGTGTGAAAGTAATAACAGAGCTGTGCTCAGTGCTAGGCCAACTCCCCCGGCTCGCTGCTCCTCGCGTGGTTCTCTCTGGGAGGTTCCTGTTTGGTAAATTAGACATTGTGCTGTATTTCAGAAAAGGTTACACTTAACCAAGGCTGCCTGTGCTTTATTATCTTGGCAGAGCCGTGTAACCTCTGCTGGGGTACGATTGGATTGCACATTCGGCTCTGCTGCAGCGGCCCCGCTCCCTGCATCCTGCCATTGTGATTACGTTAGCAGCAGACTCTGCTTTCCTTTATTTATTGAGACATTAAAGATGCATGCATTTATTTTTACCGTGTTCATAATTGCCATAAAAACAGGCCATAGGATCCCAGAGCGGCTCTTGGGGAAGGAGAGCGGCCGCGGGGCTGGGGCGAGGCAGAGAGAAGGCGGGACAGGGCTGGGGGCAGGTGGATGTTCCCATTTCTGTCCTGGGAGGATGCGCTCTTGTCCTCGAGGGAGGGGAGCAGAGCAGAGCCTGCTCCTTCTGCTGCTCAGGGGGCAAGGAGCATCCCAGGGCCAGGGCTGGGGAGCCCAGGTGGGATCCCTGCGGGTCTGGGGGTGCACGGACAGGTGGGCTGGAGTGCCTGACCTTTACAAGATCCTGCATCCTCAGGGGTCCCTGAAGTGCAGGAAGGATCCTGGCCAGGCTGTGCAGATCCCATTGTGTTCCACCAGTGTGGTTCACCGTGCATCTCCCATCCCGTGCTGCCATGCACCTGGCACTGCACCGCACTGCACGGCTCCCAGCACATCCCAGCACACAGCACACGGCTCCCAGCACATCCCAGCACATCCCAGCACATCCCAGCACATCCCAGCACACAGCACACGGCTCCCAGCACATCCCAGCACATCCCAGCACACATCCCAGCACATCCCAGCACACAGCACATGGCTCCCAGCACATCCCAGCACACATCCCAGCACATCCCAGCACACATCCCAGCACATCCCAGCACACATCCCAGCACATCCCAGCACACGTCCCAGCACATCCCAGCACACGTCCCAGCACATCCCAGCACATCCCAGCACATGGCTCCCAGCACACATCCCAGCACACATCCCAGCACATCCCAGCACATCCCAGCACACAGCTCCCAGCACACGGCTCCCAGCATGGAGCTGATGGCTCCCACCATGGCCCGTGGCTTTCCCCCTGCTCTCTCCCCTCCCTTCTGGTTGCTTTTTTGGGTTCCTTACCTGCTGCCAGCTCCAGAGCCCGGGGCTGTGTAATCGGAGGTTAAGACAGCGTTTCAAGTGCAGAACGAGCTAGTGGGTTTTGCTTGCAAGTAACAACTCCTTTGACTTTTCTCCCCTTCTTTCATTCCCCTCCAACTTTTAAGCATGTCACCCATTGTTTGCTTTTTTATTAATAACAGAGCCCACTGTGTCTGCAAATGAAATGATGTAAAACAAAGAAAAGAGCCCGCATTAAATTCTCTGGCAGGGGATTACCTTGCTGGCATTTACATATCCATGCAATAAATATTTTAACATGTTAATTATACACTAATAAGAAAAATACCTTTTGAACTTTCAGTCAAATTGACGCACGCAGAACTGAGTCCATCAGGGAATTAAAAGCAATTAGTTTTGTAACAGAGCATAGTCACATTGTTTCTTCTCTGCAAATTGTCCTGTGGTCACCAGACAGCTTTTTATTGGTGAAAGTTGGTGGGAAGACTGACAGGCGCTGGAGTTTTCCGTGCCTGTCTCTCTCCTCTCACAGGGGCCTGTGCCATCATGGGATGCTCCTTCCCTCTCAAAAGGTTTCATCCTGGCCCTGCAAACCTGGCTCTTCCCGCTCTTGGAGAAATCAGACTTGTAACCATCTCCGTTTTCTTTTCCTCCTTCCAGACTGAAAACTACTCCTTTGATTCCAACTACGTGAACAGCAGAGCTCATTTAATAAAAAGGTACGTAGGCTTGCTTGAAGGGCTTGCTTTGCCCAGCCAAGTCCCAAGGGTTTAATGTTCTTTCATACTGCCTTACATACTACTTGCTTATTTTAATATGCAAAACTTTTTAGGAGTAATAATTTGATTTTAAAACAGTACTTATTTACCATTAAGTCCCGTTGCTCATGGTTTGCAGTAAAGGAAATCTTTTTTTTCCTTCTCTTTGGCTTCTTCATGCTGGGAAGGTGCAGTAAGTGAGGTAGAGTGCTGTTACCCTGACAACTTTCAAATTCTGAGAGTTTATTCCATTTGAATGCACAGGAATAAAAGGATAGATTTGGGTGGTGAGATCTCCCTGCCATGTGAGGCGGGGAAAATTAAAAAAAAAACAACAAGTTGTTTGGGGGCAGGTAATTGGGATGGATGCAGCTCATGGCTCTAGCTCACTGTTTTAGTTTGAATACCAAGGCAAACAGCACTTGGCTGGGCTGATTTTTTCCCCGTGTGTAAAAGGAAACAATCAGTTCAACTGCAACCTGGCAGTTACCCTTGGGGAAACAGAGCCCTTTGGGTGAGATGCTGCTGTGCTCAGAGCCTGGCCGTGGGGAGGGATTGTCTCTGGGGATTTCATGCCAGGGTGACCCAGCTGAGCCGTGCTGGGCTGTGTTACCCCAGGGGTGAGCATCGCCCCGGGGGCAGGAGGCCGGGCTTGTGCTGCCTCCCGGGAAGGGACGTGTATTGACCCAGCGTGGTCAGTGCTGCTCACCAGGGCTGCAGGGCCAGCTCCCTGCACAGGAGGGGGTGCAGGATGGGGCCAGCAGCTCCTTGCCCACCTCCCTCCTCTCCCCAGGGCCTGGCCAAGGTGTGTGAGCAGCGAGCCATGCCCTTGCCCACGCCCTGCCCGGCACAGCTGTGCTCGGTGACTCTGCAGAAGCCATCACCGAACCACAGGTTCTACAGAGAGCAGAAGCCTGCCCTGAACTGTTGAGATCTGATCTGAGCAGTAAAAATATCCAATTATCTGCCTGGCTGAGATCCCATTTGTTTACATCTCGGGAAGCCGAGCGGCGCGGGAGCCGCGAGCGCGGGTTCGGCTGGCGGAGGGCAGGTGTGTTTGCCTGCGTGCCTCGTGGTGTTTAACGATGCTAATGTGACACTGAGAGTTGGCTGGCCTGTGCCACGCTGCTCCTCGCCAGAGAGTCTTCAGGCACGCTGAAAAAACCCCGAATCTATTCATTTTTCCTCGTTCACACCTAAGATAAAGGCAAACAGCTCTCCCGCCTGCCGCAGCGGGCTTGCTCCGAGCCTGTGCTGTTTGGGAAATGCTGCTGCCGCCGATTCCCCCAGACCTGCCCATCCTTTAGAGAAGTGTCAGCCGTGGAAGCGTGTCGTGTGGCTGCTGCATTACGGCCTGGCTCACGGCAGGGAAGATAAATGCCTTGTAACACGGCTTGCCTGCGCATTACGAGCAGCACCTCCGTGTAGGACAGCGGTTCCCCCGCTTTCTACCTTTGTCTTGTGTCTTAAGTACAACGGGTGCCAGGGATGCTGTGCAGACATCTGAGAACAAAAAATATTTTCTGTAACATACTGTGGCATCATTTTCATCCTTTGCCTTTATGAAGATGTTGTAGTTCTGCTGTCTTTGGTGAGTGAATCTTCTCCAATCCAGCACTTAATTAATCTATTTGTACTTTTCCTGTGTTGTCTGCCTGCCTCTCCCGCTCATCTGCACTCACACAAATGAATTGTAGATTTGTAGTGCTTTCTTAACTTAAAAATCTTTGATGTCACCTAGAATCAAAGTCAGCGCCTTCAATAGGGACATCTTTATTTAAAAGGTAATGTTTGAAGGTTTACCAATTTATATGTATTTCAGAGCTCCCCCCTCGTGTGCTTTTGCAGAGCATTAGATGGTAGGTGGTCTGCTTGGTTTCCGTGGAGACACAAAAGGGCTTTTCAAAGTAATGAGAATCTCCAGCTCTTTGGGGCTTTGAAGCCCAGGCCGCGTCTCTCGCTGACGTGCCGCCCCAAATCAGCCAGGGAGAAAGTTCAGAGAAGTGGGTGCAGGTGGATCCTCCCAGTGAGTGCAGCTCTCCCATGCCACGGCTAGGTGGGGAAGGAGCACAGGGTGGGTGTCCCCAGGGACACCCTGATGGCTGTGCCACCTGGGGCAGCTGCATCTCACGGTGTCCCTGCTGCTCACAGCACGCCCGGGTCCTGGGGCATGGCCCCTCTCGGGGTGTGGGGTCCCAAATGCAGCTCTTCAGAGAGCCACAGAGTGGTTGGGGTTGGAAGGGACCTCTGAGATCACCCAATTCCAGCCCCTTGCCATGTCAGGGACACCTCCCGCTGTCCCAGGCTGCTCCAAGCCCCATCCAGCCTGGCCTTGGGCACTGCCAGGGATCCAGGGGCAGCCCCAGCTGCTCTGGGCACCCTGTGCCAGGGCCTGCCCACCCTCCCAGGGAAGAATTTCTTTCTGATACCTAAATATCATCTCTCTTCTTCCAGTTTAAAACCATTCCTCCTTGTCCTGTCACTATGGGCCTGTGTCAAAAGTCACTCTCCCTCTTTTTTGTGTGTCCTATCACTGTTTGCCCATGTCAAAAGTTACTCCTTTTTGTAAGTCCCCTTTAGGAACTGCAAGGGGCTCTGTTCCCAGAACATTTTCCAGGATGAGCAATCCCAGCTCTCTCAGCCTGTCTTCATAGGAGCCACCCTTCCTCCATCCCTCTGGCCAAGGGGCTGCGTTCCACGGGGTGCTGGGGCTGCTCAGCCCCTGGGGGAAGTCTGGGAGCAGCTCAGTCCTTGGTCCTTCCAGCAGTGGCTGTGCTTGCAGAGGCTGTCAAGGATGTTTGACTGTGTATCACATTTCCTTAAAGCTGCATGAACTTGGACCCAGATTCACTGGTTTATTTTTAAAAATAAGAATACATCATCGTAATTAAAAGACATTCCTGTTTCCAGGAAGACTTTTGTTTTTAATCTTGAAGTGATTAGGATTTGGCTTATAACCTAAAAAAATGGGGTTTAGATCTTGTGTAACTTCAGTATGAGGTAGTGCAACTTGGGAGAGCCAAGTTGTAGAGACAGCTCATTTAATGTATATTTTTAAAATTTTATTTCATATCCTGCTTCACTCTGAGCTTCTGTAAGACACAGGGCAGCCTGAGGGTACCCACAGGCTGGCCCCAGGGGCAGGAGCAGCCTGCGGGGTGGTGCAGGCTAGACGCTGTGATTTGGGGTGCAGAGGTGCCAGTCAGGGGGTGTCCCCCCAGTCCCTGCCCCAGCTCTCCATGCCTGGCAGTGTCCCCCCCAGTCCCTGCCCCAGCTCTCCATGCCTGGCAGTGTCCCCCCCAGTCCCTGCCCCAGCTCTCCATGCCTGGCAGTGTCCCCCCAGTCCCTGCCCCAGCTCTCTCCATGCCTGGCAGTGTCCCCCCAGTCCCTGCCCCAGCTCTCTCCATGCCTGGCAGTGTCCCCCCAGTCCCTGCCCCAGCTCTCCATGCCTGGCAGTGTCACTGGGTGCTGGGGAGGGCAGTGTCCCCCCAGTCCCTGGCCCAGCTCTCCATGCCTGGCAGTGTCACTGGGTGTCACTGGGTGCTGGGGAGGGCAGTGTCCCCCAGTCCCTGCCCCAGCTGTCTCTATGCCTGGCAGTGTCCCCCAGTCCCTGCCCCAGCTCTCTCCATGCCTGGCAGTGTCCCCCCAGTCCCTGCCCCAGCTCTCCATGCCTGGCAGTGTCACTGGGTGCTGGGGAGGGCAGTGTCCCCCCAGTTCCTGCCCCAGCTCTCTCCATGCCTGGCAGTGTCCCCCCAGTCCCTGGCCCAGCTCTCCATGCCTGGCAGTGTCACTGGGTGTCACTGGGTGCTGGGGAGGGCAGTGTCCCCCAGTCCCTGCCCCAGCTCTCCATGCCTGGCAGTGTCACTGGGTGTCACTGGGTGCTGGGCAGGGCAGTGTCCCCCAGTCCCTGCCCCAGCTCTCCATGCCTGGCAGTGTCACTGGGTGTCACTGGGTGCTGGGGAGGGCAGGGACCCCCCAGTCCCCGCAGGTCTGGCTGCAGTGCCACGGGCTGTCAGGGGCCACCTCGTCCCACGCAGTAAGTGACAGCCGTGTTTCCCCAGCAGCTCCACGTTCAAGGACTTGGAGGGGAACAGCCTGAAGGACAGCGGCCATGAGGAGAGCGACCAGACGGACAGCGAGCACGACGTGCAGCGGGGCCTCTACTGCGACACCGCCGTCAACGACGTGCTCAACACCAGCGTGCCCTCCATGGGCTCCCAGGGCCCCGAGCAAGGTGAGCCGCTGCCGCGCCCTGGGGGTGCCCGCTGCCCCCGCACGCCCGTCTGGTGGCTCTGCTGCTGCCCTGGTGGGTGTGCAGCGAGGATGCTTAGTGCTTGCTGGGGATAACGCCGTACCCCGTCAGAGTGCTGGGTGGAGATAAATTAATCTCCGTGCCACGCCTGTCAGGTAAGCGAGCGGTTGGGATTATCCTCTGCTCACAGGCAGAAAAGCCAAGGCTCTGAGCGTGTGCCTGACACTGGGGGAGCGCTGGAGTTGGGATTAGGGCAGGAATTAGAGGTGCTGTGCCCAGGGCTGGTCCCTGCCCGCCTGCCCTCTGGAGCACCGATGGTGTGTGCCCTTCCCAGCCTTCCCAGCACTCTGTCCAGCTCTCCCAGAGGCCAGCAGAGCATGTGGGCAATTAGTCAGGCATCCCACAAGGGGTTAGCTCAGGCCAGTGGGCGAGGGCTTGATCTTCTCACCTGCATAGGTGGCAGCTTTCAGCTCTTCTGGTCCCCGTGTGCAGGGATGAAGTCCTGCTCTGAAATCAGACCGGTGTTAGCTAGAGGAAGGAAGTCAGAGGAGTTCAGCTGAGCCCAAGTGTCGTTTGTGCTTGGGCATGAATGTCGCTTTTGATGTCTGAGGGATGCAAACATCCAATGCAAACACCCTGTCTTTTTCAATTAAGGAGCCCGAGTGTGCTTTGGTGCTCCGGCGCGGGGAGCCTCGGGGCACTTGGCTATATCTTGAGATAAGCTGTAGCTGAGGCTCAACTGGAAGCCCCACTGCTAAAAGACTTAAGGATATGAAAACAAAATGCTGTGATTATGAACTGGTCTTCAGCTGTTTAATTCAATTCATGGTAAACATCATTAAAAGCCTTTGTTTTGCTGTCATAAAAGAGTCAAACGGGGGAGAGAGAGTTCTTGCCATCTGCGCCACCGAGTGTGGGATTTTTCTGGGGAGAATCTGATCTCTGTATTAATTCTCGATAGAGTCTGGTAAATGGCCACAGTTAACCCTGTAAGACTCCACGAGGAGGGGAACACAGAGGTCACCTCCACATTCCACGCTGCCAGCCGCGCTAATTGGAGAGGGACGGCATCCGCAGCGATAATGTATTTCCAGACAACCCTACTGTGGCCAAAGATGAAAAAAATTAAACATTTATATAACTGTACAGTGGCAGTTTAATTCTCTGCGGACCAGCACCGTGTCAGGGAATGCAGGCTGATAGCTATCATTTATTATTCTTCTATTACAAAGAAATGCTTTTTCATTTCGATCAGGAGAGGGTTTCCTAAGATGCATCTGTAGTAAGGGATGGCTGTAGAAGCAGAAATGTTCATAATTGATTCCCATCCTGGTGAATGGTCTGAGCAACATCTGTTAATTTTTTGTCACATTTCTTCAGCAAAAAACCCAATCTCAATGGACTGCAGATAGGGTTTTACAGGGATTACATTTCTGATAAGTCTGCGTGCTGGCTGTGATAACAATGCAAATAAGTTAAAGAGGCTGAGTTGGAGGCAGAGCTCATCATAGGAGTCAGATGGAAGTAAATATGGCTCAGTCCTTTGTAGCATGGACTCCTCACTGCGTGTAAAATACACCCCAAAATCAGGTGTATTTCCACAAGGTGACTTCTGAAGGCAGCCTGTCTCTCTCCCAGTCCTGCAATGGCCCAGGGGGTTGGTGCTCCTGGCTCTGGTTTGTTTTTGGGAGGAAAGCAGCATGGTAGTGCTGCACTGACATCCAGCTGCACCTGTGGGCAGGTCTCTTGTCCTGCAGGACCCACACTGTCTTGTGGGAAGAGCTTGGGGTAATCCTGTGAGGTTATCGGGGTGCTGGTGGAGCAAAGAGAGGAGCAGCACGGGCGGGGAAGTGAGTGGTTACTGTCACAGAAGCTGAAAAAAAGGTTAAAGAGAGTGTTGCCTGAGCTGATTTGTCAAACAGGAACTGCAGAAAATAATCAGGGAAATCAAGATGCTGAGATGATGGTGATAACAGCAGTTCCCACATGATTAAAGAGATGGTTTTCACTTGGTAATTTTTACCTGATTTTAGGGCAGAGTGGGGAGAAAACCAGAAACTCATTGACAGGGATGTGCAGGACTGTTGGCTGACCACTGCTCCAAACACACAGTCCTTGTCTGGAGAGCAGCCTGGCAGCTCATGTACCCATGCTTTGCCTTTGCTTGTTGTCCCTGCCCAAATTGCGTCTCATGTAAGCCCAGGGAAATGGGGTGGGGGAGTTGTTGGAGTTTGCTCGTTGATGGTAATGATCTCCTGGCTGGCAGCCTGCCGTGGTTCCCCTGTGGCCAATCTCTGCTGGGCTTGGAACTCAGCTTGAGGCACCACGAGTCCTTCATGAGTGGCCAGCGCTCAGACTGTGCCCCAAAAGTTTGTGAGTCTTTATCTTCTCGGTGGGTAACCCTGGATCTGCCAGGGCAGACACTGGTTGGCAGAAATCCTTGTAGAGGATGATCCCTGTGTGGTGGCTCAGGGTGGTCAGTGTGGACGTGTCTGGCCAGCCTTTGCCCGCTGAGATGCTGCATTTCCTGCAGAGGGAGGTGGGCTTGGATGGATCCAAGCTGCTTTGTCTTAAACCAGTGGCACCAGTGGTCAGTACTTAGGTGTGGGAGCCCCAGGGAGCTGCTGGCGTTGCACTTTCCTGGTGCCACTCTTGGGTGGGAGTGACACCAGCTGCCAGTCCTGCTGGCAGGAGCCCTTTCTCCTCCTTTGGCAGTGACCTAGATTTCCAGAAAAATGGCAAACCATAGCATGGAGAGTGCTGAGCTGCAGTGGGTAGCAGCAGGTCATCAGAAATGCTGCCTGGAGCTCAGCCACGTTGTGTATTTTGGGAGCAGGACTTCTGCCCAGTCCCTCTTTACCTCAGGATCTTAATTATCGATTATAAATTCATCTGATGAAAAGATGGCTTTAATTGCTCTAATATGTACCCAATTTGGAGTTCATTATAGCCCAGGATTGTTTTCCTTCCCTTGCTAATTGGCACCAAATGGGACGCAGAGGAAGGCGGGCACGGTGCAGTTCCACCTTCAGCGATTGCCTGGCTGCTGTAATTGTTTGTTTATTTGTGGAGGTGCTAAGTGCTGCTGGAAGTTTGTGTGTGCTCTCTTCCTGACGAGTCCTCAGCTGAACCTCCAGACGGATTTCTTTGAGAGAGGGGCGTTTTCAAGCAGCTGCTGGATCTCAGCGATGTCTGGGATGGCTGGAGAGGTCTGCTGGAGGATGGGGTTGAATCCTGGGCTCCCGTTTGTGCCTTGGCCTGTTTCACCTCAAGATGGGGTGGATTTTCTCCGTATCCTGGTGTACCCGAGGCTGGAGGTGCAGCACTGGAGGAAGCCCTGGTTTCCAGGAGGAGCTGAAGCATGGTGCTGGTGCAGGAGCACCTGAGGACAGCGCTGTGGGGTGAGGCGTTGGAGGGAGCTCTGCCCTGGGTTCAGGAGCTCCTCATGCCTGTTCCTGCCAGCACCACGGGGAGAGCTCAGCGTGAAGTGTTCTCCACCACTGCAGACTGTGGTGGTGGTTTTCCCTGGAAATGGCAGCCTGGACCAGATGTTCACAGGGTAATTGAAAATTCCATTTTATCAGAAAGCGTTTGCTGTCAAAAAGTTTTATCTTTACTTCAACAAAGAGGCTGATTAGATCCCCCAGGACCTGAATTAGCATCTTTGAGGCTGGATACTCTGTTTTGTGATTCAGGTAGTTATTCCTCCCTTGGTTTTCCTCGTACTGGTACTTTTTTCTTTAAATCCCTTTGCCCTCTTCCAGTCATAGTGTTTGTGCAGGTTTGGCTTGTTTTCTTTGTGTGGATGTGCACAAGCACCTAGATATGCTTAAATGTATTCTACTGCCTTTTTCACCTTGCCTTGAGCAAGAGCCATTCTCGTGCTTCTCTGAGTCGTGGGAGCTCTTGCCAGCATAGAAATCAGAAAGGAGATATTTCCAATATGAGTTTTTAATGTTAGAAGCAACAGATTTCACACTTATCTTAATTCCCAGTGCTGGCCAGTATTTTAGCCATCAATTACAGAAAGAAAATCATTGGCCCAATGAAGCAGTGATTCACTGTTTAAGACAAAAATAGAAAATATGAAAATAATAAGTAGACGCTAATCATAAAATGGCAGTGTTAGAAATAGTCACCACAGACATAAAATAGTGAAAAAGCTTTAAAATCAAAATGGGAGGGTTTTAAGCAATGTCAGTAATGGATCTCTACAGAGAATTGCTTCTAAAAGCATCACTTCCACTTTTCTGGTGCCAGATCAGCAGTAAAGGTTCCCGTGGAATGTCATCTGGAAAGGCCTGATCCCGCATACATTTCCACATCTGTGTAACTTTGCTCACAGGGGAGATTTAATTGTGTCTGAGTCCCATAAACTCCAGCAAGATGAAGGGTTCTTTGAGTAGAAATGGGTTATATTTAAATAGTTATGTTAAGTCTTCTTTATACTATCACACAGTATAGAAATAGGATTTGGATGTAAAGGAGAAATGGGCCCGTGATATTCACTGAAACTTTTCCTGCTGGTTGCATCCCTAATTATTCAGAGGTATCATGGTTTAGGGGATCAGGTTTTATCTGGAATATTCCAGTTGGTTCTTTGCTCATCTCCATAGTATCTGGGTGTATTTCAGTGGTGAATTGAGAACATGACTAATGGTATTAACTGGAGGCAAACACAGGTATTAGGAACTGTTGGTTTTTTGTAAGCTGATTTCCAGCAGTCGTTCTACCTACAGCCCCCTTTCACTCTGCAGAAAAGCCTTTCTGTCGAGCTGCATGTACACGAAGACCTCAGTGACATATTCTGGGGCTTTGGAGGCTGCATTTCTCTGGAAGTTTCTACAAACTAATAAAAGTTCCTAATTTCTTGTATTCATACACGCAGCGCAAGACATAAAGTATAACATTCATGTGTGAGTGGCAGCACATCCCTTAAGATGGGTGAGTGCTGTAAGCTCTCTTTGCAGGCAGTGTCAGTCACTACAGCTCCTCTGGTTTCTGTATTGTTGCACGGCTCTGGCAAAGCAGCCTCAGAGAGCTCAGTGGTGCTCCTGCCGTGGCCAGCCTGGAGGGAGCAATCAGCTTCTCACAGAGCTCTGGAAGCCCCGAGAAGGATTTTCCTGACGAGTGGGTAAGCTGGTCTTTGGGAAGAGGAGTTGATTATCTTATGATTCCCACCCTTTTAAATGATTGTGTGTTGAGCCTCTGAGTCAGCTCCGTGTGGAGGGCACTGATGCTTTTGTCCACGCTCTCTCCATCCTCCCCGAGCTCCTGCTGCCTTTTCCTGGCTGGGGTTGTGGAGGGGTGTAATGTCTTTTGTTGGACCACTGAGTGTAACTCAGCTCCTTCTGAGGGTGATGTGGACGGGCAGAACTGGACAGAGGGACGAGTGGCCCCAGCTTGGAGCTCAGCTGCCTTCACCTCCGTGCTGCAGCAGAGCAGGGCAGGGGCCACTTCAGGAGGGTTAATCCGTGCGTGGACTTGCTGGTTGGCACAGACAGGTCCCTTGTGCTGCTCTCCCTGAGCACAGCTTGGAGAAGCCCTTGCTGGGAGGTTCTGGGGGCAGGGGTGACACTGAAGTCATCTCCGTGGCAGTAAGTGAAGCCAATCCCCCTTTGCAACAGCAGAACTAAACAACAAACAGATGTGCAGCCTCCTTTGTTTGCATGGGAAGCATTGTCCTATATCCCACATTCCTGGCACTCTTCCTTCAGTTTTCAGGTTCCTTCAAAACCTGAAAACTGAAGGAAGTTCAGTTCTTGTGGAGTCTTCATCACTGAAGTTACTCCATTCAGGGTCGTGGGAGTTATAACCTTTAGATCCTCGAGTTTTTTCCCCCTAAGCACAGAGAACACTCAGCAGATGTGAACATTTTGGCAACTTGGAGAGGAAAATTAAAACTTGAATCCATGCCCTGTTGTGTAGGTTTGTAATGGATGAACGATCAGCCCAGAAATTTGGAGAGTTTCTACTGTTTTATTGTACTTTTTAATGAGATTTTGTCAAATTCAGTCATTGCTTACCCATATTTTTACTGGGTGACTGGAGAGCAATTTATAGGAGATATGAAGAAGAGCTATTTCAGATTAGAGAATTCCAGCTTCTATTTCTGCTTGGTTTTGTTAACTGTTCCTAAACTCCAGCCCAAGGAGAACCTTTGGGTTCAGCTGAAGATGGGGTGGTTCTAGCCCTGGCTCTTCCCAAGCCTCCTTTTCCAGAGCCACTACCCAATACTTGGATTTTAAGATATTTGAAGATAAATAAACAGTCCAGGCAAGCTTGCAGCTTCCTCTTGCCTTACAAACAAGTGAAAAAAGGCTCACGTGGCCCCTTTTGCCCCTCTGCCAGTGACTTCTAAGGAAACCTTTAACACTTTCCTTCCCACAGCAGTTAAGTCTGGCAGAGTGGTCAAGGTAATGGCCGTCAGATTGAACAGTGGGGAAGGTACATGAATAAAACCAAACCTTCTGCTAACGCAGCAAGCCAGCACTTCCCAATCTCCTCCTGTAATCAATCTCCATCGTTAATGACTCTGAAAACAGACTGAACTGCTGGGGCTGGCACCGGGAAACTTGCATTACAAACTAACCATCTCTTATTAACCTTTCGGTGTTTCCTTCACAGCACTAATTAGAGCCAAATAAAACTACTGTTTGTGGAACTCTTAAGCTAAAATATAATGTTCAGAGAAAATATGGTAAACTCCAGAGCTCCTGTTTGCTTGGCCTTTCTTTTTAATTATGATAGGGGATGGCTGTTACGTGTTTTACAGAGGCTTACATGATTAATGCTGCAATGTTACTGTAATTAAAACAGCAAAAAGATGTGATTGGGGCCTGTATAATTTAGAGACATCTCGGCATTCTGGTGGCAGAGCTGCTCTAAGTGTTGCAAAGACGAATCATAAAAATTTATTCTAATTAAAATTGCCAGATTGACTAAACAACAGGTGACTTATATAACTTGAGCGACTTGCACTTGGGGTGAGAAATCATCTGAAATCAGTGAATTATACAAAGCTGCCTATTATTCTGCTAAATGGGAAAGTGTGTGCTTACCATGGCAACCCGCATCAATTTTGCAGCCTCTGGAAAATACAGGGCCCTTTATTAAAGGAATAATCAGCACCAGCAGCGTGGTGACCCCGGGCTCTGCAGGGCAGGGACACGGCCCGGGGGCTTCGGGGCAGCCCCCTGGGCACAGGTGAGGCCAGCAGGTGAAGCCCTGGGGGGGTTCAGGTGTGAGCCAGCCTCTCCAGAGGGGCTGCCACAAGTTGGGTGCCTGTTGTTTTTCCCTCCAAAGCGTGGTGCAGTCACATTTATGTGTGTGATAATGATAAATCGTTTGGACCTCTGCTAATTAGGCTGCGTGGTGCAGAGAGCTGCAGGGCAGGGACTGTGTCTCCCCTGGGTGCAGGGAAGGAGCCCACCCGTCTCCAAAACATGGAGACATGGGTGAGTGTCTGAGCTGCTCCAGTTCCTGCAGATATCTGCTGAAGGGAGACACACCACTGGGTTTGTATGTAGGTTGTTTTACTAAATGATCTATGTAATAATATATAAGTCAAAACTCTGTAATAATTGGCACCAAACAGCAAAGAGAACTCGCAGCTTTTATCTGTCTTGAGGGAAGTGCTGCCACTCAAAACTCGGGAGTGCTATATTTTATTTCTCATACAGCATATATGAATGTAAGACTAGATAGTCTTAAATGGGTCACAGAATTATTAACAAGTTTGGCAGCCTTTCCTCCTGGTGCGTGCAGGTACGCGGGGAGAGGGTGGGCTGGGGAGCTGGAGCGTGGGCTGAGCCAGGCTCTGGCTGGGTGTGTGTTGCCTTTGCACTGGCATTTCCCCTTCCCTCCTGCGTTTAACCCCTGTGCCTGTTTGGAAAATTAGTTCTTTATAGCAAGTATTATTATAGATCTGTGTTAGTCACGATGTGTATAATCACCATGTGCAGAAGGTGGCCCCTGTTTTTGCTGAGTGTCTGTAATGGTAGTGATCAGTTTCCCCACTCAGCATTAGCTCCCTTAGTGTTTTTATTTTTCAGCAGAAACCCCTTTTTGTTCCATTTTCCTTATTGTACTTCACCCTTTTCCAAGTGTGAAGAACAGCTGGCTTTGTAACTGGCATCACTGGCTCCCAGTTGAGTTTCATTGCCACCATCCACAGCTGGCTGGGGGTGCTGGCACGTGGCAGCAGGTGACAGGTCACTGCTGTGTCACCTCACCTCTGGGCAGTGACACTCACCCCTGGGGCAGGGCACTGGAGCTGGGTGGAGATGGGTCAGGCCCGAGGCCTGGGTGTCACAAACAGGGAACATCTGGGAGTGTGGAATGACTGGCTGGAGTGAAACCAGAGCTTCATCCCAAAGAAATCCTGGCCTAGCGACAGTCCCCGTAGGAAAAGGAGTTCAAATTGAACCACAGGGGGAAAAAAAGGGGGGAAAAAAAAGATGAAAAGCCCTCTCTCTGAATTGAAGCAATAGGAAATGAAATCTGCTGAGATGCACTGTCATGTGGGTAGCGGTGCTGCCGACCTTGTGCTGCAGCAATTACCTCTGTGCATGCAATTTGTGCTCGGCTACGACTGATTTCCCACATCATCCGGTGCCCGGGCTCTATCCAATCAGCCCCAGCTGGAGAAAACTATCTTGGATCATTTGGTGAGGGTTCACCACAGATGCTCCCTTGCCTGCTGGGGCAGCACCACCCTGGCACGCGGCGGGAGGCGTGGGACAGTCCCAGCAGGGTCCCTGCAGCCAGGGATGGGGGTACCATGGCCTGTGGGGTGCTGAGCACCTGCAGCTGGTGGGAGTGACGGGTAGGGAGCTTCTGGCACTTCCTGGGGAGAAGTCTTGGCTCCGCTGGGTGCGTGCTGGAGAGAGAGCAGGTTTTGTGGTTGTTGCTGCACTGTTTTATGTGGAAAATGAAAGAGGGAAGAGCTTCGGTTGGAAATTTTCACGGGAAGCCAAGGGAGGTGGGTGTCCTCATCTCTTGCAAACCAAAATAGGTCGAGCACTTGATTTCCTCTGACTGCTTTGGAAGTGCCAGCTTCAGTGAGGAGATGAGGCAGAGCAGGAGTGGTGTGAGCTCAGTGCACGGCGCTGCTCGGGCTGTTCCTGTCAGCTCTGCACGAGGCAAAGGCTCCTGAGCCAGGCCAGGATTTGCCCCGGGAGAGGAACTTTCTCAACTCAGCTACCTGCAGTCCTGGAATAGCTACAGCTTGGTGAGGAGTTATAAAGGGGCAGCTCTTGTGTGGGAAGAGGAATTTGGCTGGAAACCTGAAGTTGAAACTGTGCTCAGTAGTAATTCAGGAACTGTCAGAGAAGGGTTTTTTTGGGCACAGTAGCTGCGTTATTGGAGGGTGTAAATACCTTTGAGGAGGGTCAGGCATCTTCAGGTGTGTCCTGGAAGGTTAATACGTGTGTACTGGACTTTGATTTGTTTTTTACTCTCTGTGTTTACCAGTCCATCATCATCATCATCATCACGCGATGGTTTGGGTTGGAAGGGACCTTAAGGATCATCTGCTTCCAACCCCTACAACGGGCAGGGACACCTTCCACTATCCTGTGCTTCTCAGAGCCCCATCCAGCCTGCCTTGGACACTTCCAGGAGTGAGGCACCCTCAGCTCCTCTGGGCAGCCTGTGCCAGGGTCTCAGCACCCTCACAGTAGAGTTCTTTCCTAATGTCTTATCTAACCTGTGAGTCTAAAGCTATTCCCCCTTGCCCTGTCACTTTTGCCCCTGTCAAAAGTCCCTTCCAGCTCTCCTGCAGCCTCTTTATTTGTTATTTGTGCCGCTGCTGCTCTCCAGCCTGTTTCAGCGGGAGCTGTGTGTGCAGGATGTCCCAGTGTGTGTCCTGTGGCAGGCTCCCAGGGAGCCACCCCTGCAGCCCTCACCAGGTGACTGCCATGTCCTGCATGTGTTCTGACAGGCGCTGCTTTTGCAGCCACTCTCTGGCTGGTCTCGGTCCCTCAGATGCTGCATTGATTTCCAGACCTTTCCTGTGCAGAGCAGCCTGTCTCGATGACAGGCCACGAAGCACATGATAACTCAGCAGCTGAATTATTCAGGCAAATTGAATGGGTTTGGCTTGTTCCAAAGTTTTGTTTCCTTTCAGTGCTGTCAGGAGCACAGGTAGCCCTGATGCTTGTACTGCAACTCATTCGAGAGCCAAGGAGACACAAACAGCTCCAGTATAACTTATGTTTTACCTCGTTTGCAGCTTGCTTCCACCTTGTCGTGCTCTTTCTGGGCTCTTCTGTGCCTCGCAGAAATGTTTATTGTGCACCTACTGATTGCTCCCCTCTGGTGTGCTGCTGGATTCTGGGAATTCTCTGCATCATGTGGTGGAAAAGCCCCTGTAAAATCTGAAAAAAATTCTGTGTCTGTTCCACCCTTTAGCAGAAGTGTATTCACTCCTGCCAAAATTTTGACCCATTAGTCATCACTGTAGGATCCAGAAACCTCATCTTAATGAAGACAAGTAATTAAAATTAACAATTCCACCTGCAATTCCCTCATTGCCTGACCTCTGCTTTGTCAGTCTTCCTCCATTGTTACTAGGTGGAGATGTTGAATTAATTCCCTGTAAAAATCCACACAAGCCCTTCTTTGAGCAGCCTTGCCTTGCAAGGACCACCGAGCTACGGCAGGCAGATGGAGAGGAGATGCCTTGTCAGTGCAAATGTGTCCCCTGGCTTACTGGACACTGTTCAGGAGCTTCTGGGATAGGTGAACAAATCGGCTTTCACCCTCCAAACACGCACCTGGAGATTTAGGACCTCACTCAAAGCCTTTTGAATCCATCTGGATTCTTTCAGCTGAGACCACTGGGCCTGAAATAGGACCCGAGGGAGATGGCATCCTCAGGGATGTGCTCTGAACCTTGCTGGAGACATTGGTCATCTAAGCCTGTGTTCGGAAGCGAGGGAAGAGGAGATCTCTGCTGCTGAGCATCTCCCTAATTCAGTGAACAAGACAGAGCCTTGGGAGATGGAGATTTGCCTTGGAAAATTCCAGCTGCAAATGAGATGCATGATTTTAGGAATTAGAATAATTACCCCCTGGAACAGGTTCCCAAGGGATGTGATATATTCTGTATCACTTAGAGTCTTTAAATCACATTTGCATGTTTTTCAGAACAGCGTGCCTAGTCACTCGGAGGGAAGGGCTGTGCTTGAGGAGCACGGCGTGACAGGGCTGAGCCTGCCCTGCTCCAGGGCAGCGGGGCAGGGGTCACCGTGCTCCTGCATGGGCTGAGCTCTGCAGATCCCTGCAGCAGTGGGGCTTGGCACAGCCTGGAGAAGAGCTCACGACCGTCCCTTGGCCGGTGCTGGGGCCGTGCAGGAATGTGCAGAACTGAGCAAGTAACGCTGGGGATGATTCAGAAGCCAATTCCCCCAGCCAAAATCTGCCTTCTCTTTCCAAACACACGCAGTCCCTTCCTCTGAATCAGATGTCCCCAGGCGCTGAGCAATCCTGGCTGTATCAGTGTTTCCAGGACCTTCCCTCCCACCACCCCCTGAGTGATGAGAATATTTTTGTAGATCTCATTTCCTGGCCTTTCCCTTTCATCTCTCAAAACAGCAAGTAAATGAACAACCCTTTAGTTTTTAGTTACTGCTCTGCACCCAGTGTGCTATCAGAGGCTGTTGACAATGACTTTTCTCTTTTCCACATTCCTGCCTGCAGGATTTGGGGAGATAATTCATTTGGTCCTGGTGCTTTGTCAACTTTCAGCAGTTGTAATTGCCTAATGATCAGTGCTGATGCTGTTGTTAAGCCTGTTAAAACTTTGTCCTGCTGAACAGCCAGACTGTGCCTGTCTCATCGTGTTGTGCCTGCTGTGCTGACTGGGGCTGCCTTTGATGCTCCCACCCTGGCCCCATCTTTGGTTGCTGCTTCCCACCCACCTCAGGCGCTGCCGAGGGGATGGATGGATGCAGCAGGGTGCTACCCACGCTGAGGAACTGCACCTGGAGTTACAAATAGCTGAAGAATAATCCCACGGAGAGCCAGATGCTCTCCAGGATGAATCCCCTCCCGGCCCCAAGGAGCCTGGGGCTGGTTGGTGAAGGTTGGCTGGTGTCCGTGCCCTGGTGGGGTGGGTGAGTAGCTCTCTGGAGCAGGCTAGCACTGGTAGAGCACTGCTGTTTAGCAACATGCTGCTATTTCTGCTTTCCCATCTCTCTCGTGCCTTTTCCACCATCATTATAATTTTTCCAGGGCTCTAATTGGCCACATTTCACGCTACCACCTCTTTTGCTGCTCATTTGAGGTGCCCAACTGGCTGGTGCCATCTCTGGAAGCCCCTGTCGCTCATCCTCGCCTCTTCCAAGGCTGGTTTTTAATGGCACACACTGAGCATTAGTGCATTGCCATCCCTTTTCCAAGAGCAGTCTCCATCCACTCTTCTCTCGTCCCCCAGTGCCTCATCCAATTTAATTAATTATACTTCGTGTATTACGCATCCTGTCAAAGTTTTTCCTCGCCGAGGTTTAATGGTTTTTTAATTCTAATGCATGCTGCATGTGGAAGTGTTTCAGCAGCGAGGCGAGAGTGCAGTGGCAGGGAGGCAGCGTTACAGCATGAGCTGCAGGCAGCCAGGGTGGGTCCCTGAAGGGAGGCTCCAGCAGAATTGCTGCAGGACTGAGCTGCCTGCCTTCCCCCTGCATGCTCCTCCTCGTGCTCAGGGGGACAGTGGGGCTGGTGCCACTGCAGGGGGGCACGTTTGGGTTGAGCCCACTGGCCCTTGGTGCATCTGGTGGAACAGGGGCTGGCCGGAGGCTCAGCCCGCGTCCTCTCTGTGGCTGCAGCCTTGCTGAGCTCCAGGGTGATGAACCTGGCTCTCCTTGCGCTAACTCTGCCCGAAAGCACCCATTACATCAGTCATTTCAGCCTTGCCTTTGCCTTTGCAGAAGGGCGCTGTTGAGGATGTGGTGGGGACTGGGCTGATCAGGTAACGCCGGCTGGGGCTGGTACCTCTCGCTCTTTATTTCCCAGTGACTCTTAAAAGGTTTGGTCAGGAAAGTGGTTCAGGAGGAATGACTTTGTGGGGTCTTACACTGACTAGCTTTGGGTATTTCCAGATAAAACCTGCTCAGGCTAAGAGGGTTGTGGGTTGGTGGTTGTTTTTTTCCTGCCTGTCAGTGTTGCAAAGTGCTTAGGTTTTGAAAATCCAGCTGGGCTCTGTCTGTCTGTCACACCATCACTGAGAGTAACGATGCTGTGGTGCAATTTAGCTGACAGCCCCGTGAACTGGGGCCAGGAGCCAACACAATCCAGCCTGACCTCGGGGCAGTGCTGCAGGAATGTGCCTCGGGAAATCAGAAATCCTTGGAGGCAGAAGCTGGGGCAGAGCTGGAATGGCCCATCCTGAGGAGCAAGGGCCTCCCACCTGTGTGCTGGAGCCGCAGCAAGGGGCGTGTGGGACGATCCCAGCGAGGTGTGCAGCCCCAGGTGGGGCTCAGAATCACTGCCCAGGTGCCCGTGGGTTGGCAGCAGCTTGTCTGGGAGGGCTGGAGCTGCGGAGCTGAGTGCTTTCCTTGCAGTGCTTGTGCAAGGCATGGAAATACAGATATTTTCTGTTCCTGTTGTTCAGCAGTCTCCCTGTGGCTCTGCAGTTGACAGCCCCAGACGCACTGCAGGGCTCGTTCTCCATCTCACCCCCGTGGTTGTGGGGCCAACAGAACGGGGTGGGGTGGGACAGGATGGGACCCCAGCTGGATTGCTGGAATCGACCCTGTCCATGACTCACATGTAAAGTCATTTCCCCAGGCTTATAATGAGGTTTTAGATTTAACTGTTGACCTTATAGTGGTTTTACATGCATGTTTATCCGCCCTTTGGATTAACGAAGGTAAACTTAATTGCCAGAACAAAGTTTCATCTAATTAAATGGATCAGATTCTCAGACTTTGGCGATTCTGTCATGTCTTGTGTTGGCCCCGGGGCAGTGTAACCCCCAGCTGGCATTTCCCTGGCGTTGCTGTTATTCCTGGTTGGAGTGGAGCTGGAGCCTGCTTTGAGCCCTGTCTGTGGCTGCATGGCCGTGCAGGGAGAACAGGAGGGGCCGTGTGGGTCAGGTGCTGGGTCAGGCTGGACGATGTAGAGCAGCTTTTGCAGACCTGTCCCTGCAGCTGTCCCAGATCCCTGCGGGGTTTTCTGATGCACCCGCCCCTCTAGGCAAACATCCCATCGTGGTACATCCCTGTGCTTCAGAGTAAAGATCCACCAGCGTGGAAAAACCTCCGTGTTCATCTGAAAAAGACCTAAAGTAGAGCGCCAGGGAGGGGATAATGCTGAGCTCCAGGGTGGAGGCATGAGAGGTCAATGTCATGATGAGAGATGGCCAGCAACCAACATCTTGGTTTTTTAAGAAAAGGCGTAAAATCCCCAGCTCTCTCTCGATGATGGGGAACGCCCCATTGTGCTGGGAAGGCTTCCAGCTCCCTCCACTCTTCAGAGCTGCACACTTTTAGGAAGTACAAAGAGCTTCTCATAATGTTTTGCCTTGTGGGTACGTCTATGATTAATTCCGTGCAAGCATTACTGGTGCAATAACAATACTGAAGGTCCTAAAACTGAAAAAGGAAACACATTTGGCTCGTACTTCATACACAATCACTTACACTTAAGCTATTGATAGTTGATTGGGATCTGTAGACTGCTGGGCTGGTGCCACTGGGTTTCTGAGCGCGTTCAATGGCTGGAACAGACAGCGAGGCTGTAGGTTTTGGCAAGCTGTAGGTCTCATTAGTCAGGCTGACTGTATCTGACACGAGAGATTCCCATCCACCAAGATGAAGCTCACTTCCCTAGGCTTTGGCTGACATCCCAACAATATTTACATGAAGGACAACAGAGGATCAGTGTTAGATTAAGGCTGTGAGTTTCCAGTAGGCAGACAGTTAAATATTCTATTGAAATACTCTTTTGATTATTTAGATAATAATGAAGTTTATGCATGTCCTTGAGAAATCTGGGGAAAGGCAGTTGTTTTATGCTAAGCATGCAAAGATGTGTTTAATCTTGATAATAGGAGTAAATTATGTATCAGCATTTATAACCTCAGCTCCTTTATTTCTCACTTGTTGTGTGGAGCCACCAGAAGCCTCGCGGGGAAGGGGGAGCCGTGCTGGGCGGGTGGCAGGAGGAGGGGGCAGGCAGCCCCCCACGGCACCCTGGCCTTCACATCCCTGCGGGAGGAGGATCAGGATGGCTTGTTCTGGTTTGTCCTGGCCGAGGGAGGTGCTGGTTGAAGTAAGACATTAACCACGAGCCCCCCGAGGAGAGGGCAGGGATGTGCTCTCACAGGCTCTGGGCCAGGAGTTGGCCCAGTACAGGCATCCAGGAATTGCTTCTTATCTCCCCAGCTGTAATTTCTGTTTTGTTGGATTTTTATCAGGACCGTTGAGTTGCCATTTTCTGACCGATGCCTGATTTTGAATAGGACTGAGTAATAATTTGATTTATTGCTGCCGTTGGAATGTGGCTGCCTGGCTGGTCCTGCCTTACCCTCCCAGAATATGTGAATTTGCTTCGTCTGTGACAATAGCAGAGAACAGTAACCTTTGGATTAATTTGTTTTAGCGACCGAAGCCCCATTAAATGGAAGGCAGCTGGTGTCAGAGGCATAAACTGAGACAAAGTTTTGCTCCCAATTGTGGGAAATGTGTTTAAACAGACTAGAAATGTTTCCATCTCTGCAGGGTATAATATACTCAAATGGTTGCATTAGCATGAAAAAAGTATAAGGCAGAGTGTATTTAGGACAATCCCTCTGTATCCAGCGCTAATGAAATTGAATTCCAGTAATGAAGTCGGGGTTGTGTTCTGCCCCGCGCAGGCGGCACCGTCAGCATTAACGGAGCCGTGCCCGTGAGTGGTGGAGCGCTAATGGCTCGAGATGGAAGAGGTCCATCAGAGCCCAGAGTGCTCTCCTCTCCCTGCCAGGGCCGGATCCCGCATCCCAGACCAGTTAGGATGCTAATGAGCCCTGTGTGGAGGCATGAGTGCTGGAGTTTCGGAGGTGAAATCCCCGCCGCTCAGGGGCCAGCACGAGCTCCACGGACCACTTAAGGAAAGGATTAATTGGAGTTTAAATGGTGTGTTCCGCCGGCCTGCTGAAAGGGAATTAATTTTTCCTTGTGAATGAGGTGGGGATTGGCCTGCGGTCCTGGGTAGAGGGGAGCAGCCAGCATTAAATTGCATTCCAGCCCATAATACCTTCTGGGTCTGCCTTTGCTGCAGCGCGTGGCATACCCACAGCCCAGCTCCTTCTGGTGATCACCCTCCTTCCTCAGCCTGCTCCTCATCCCAGAGGCATCGGCATGCCCAGAGGAAATCCTTTGCATCAAGCCTGTCCTTCCCCTCTGGCTTGCAGCTAGCCAGGCACCCAGGCCTGCCTGTCCCTCGGTCCTCATGGATGAAGCAGGGACAGTTCTGCAGGAGAGAGCAGTTATTAATGGTGCTACAGAGCAGGGCTAGAGGTGACGGGCCAGCTCTTGGCTGGTGTAAATCAGTGGAGTCCTCAGCATTTCCTGGGAGCTGCCTGTGTCTGCAGGAGCTGGGGATGAGCCCCCTTGCACACCTCTGCTGCCCATCCCAGAAGCACTGCCCCTTCTCAGCAATTGCCCGATAAATTAATTTTAGTGAGAGCCCTTGTTTCGTTAAAATAATTCCTGTGCTTTGTCCAAGCACTGTTGACCTTCTGTGTTGGGACAGACAATCCAGGATTAAAAATACAGCATTTTTAGCTTGCATAAATCCTGAATAATGGTGAAGGAGAGGAAAAGAAAGGCTTCTTGTGGTGGTAAAGAGCGTTTGTCACTGTCCCTGGTTATTAGTATCCTCTGAGCATTGTGCAGGAGAAGCCACGCCAGGATTACATTGCTGCATTGACTGGAGATTTCTTATTAGGAAAGGCAAGGAAGTCTCTGTGAAGCCCATAGGTCAAAAATATAATACACTATTCCCCACCTCTCGTTTCCTGATATTACACTATTAGAGGAGATAAGGGAGAGGTGCAGAGTCTTAATTTACAAGTGAATGATGAACCACGGCTGGGGACTGTTTGTATTTTGCTGGAGCTTATTATTTTATCTGAAATGTAATGCAGTGGATCACTGCCCCTGAGCCAGAAACAGCCACTCCTGTTGGGGTGGAGGGGCGTGGGCTCCACTCGTGTGCTGAGGGTGCTGGGCCCCGAGAAGATGAAGGTGCTGGAGTTGAAAAGAAACCCTGAAGAAGCTGGAAGAGGAGTGTTAAATAATGCAGTTGCGCTTTGTCCATGAAAGATGGCTAACCATGAGTAAACAGCCACAACAGTGTTTGATCCCTTCGTGTTTACTATTTATTCATATTTATTATTCATAAATTCTGTCACAAATGTTGGGCCCGCACCCCAGTGAGACATTTGCATTTTATTTTAAGTTTGATCCCCCCCCGCCCCTCAGTTTCATGAACTGAGATTTAATGATTTGCTTTTCCACATTGCTCCCGTGCTGGCTCTCCCTGGTTCTCCTCTTCTTGTTTCAGGAAGAGATTTCTAACATGGAAAAGTGATATTTGAATAGATTCCCCTAAGGCAATCAATTTACTTCTAATTTGTCTGGAACTAAGCTTTTCTTTGTTGCAATGAGAAAGGATTGAAACTGCTGTAAAATTTATTAGCTTCCAGGAAGATTTTGAAATGAATTTTTTAATGATCGTGCTGTTTGCTGTACCCAGGAGCAGCGTCATCGTGATTACAGTATAATCTTACGGTTGCTGAAGAAACACCGAAATGTGGAGCTGGAGCTGGGCTCCTGCACGAGGGGACCTGTGGCACCGCCCAGGTACGGGCACTGTCCCACACAGGCACCGCCCAGGTACAGGCACCGCCCAGGTACGGGCACCGCCCAGGTACAGGCACTGCCCCATACAGGCACTGCCCAGGTACAGGCACTGCCCCATACAGGCACTGCCCAGGTACAGGCACCGCCCCGGTACAGGCACCGCCCAGGTACGGGCACTGCCCAGGTGTGGGCGCTGCCCAGGTACGGATACTGTGCAGGTACGGGCGCTGCCCAGGTGTGGGCACTGCCCAGGTGTGGACACTGCCCAGGTACTGGCACTGCCCAGGTATGGGCACTGCCCAGGTACAGGCACTGTCCCATACAGGCACCGCCCAAGCATGGGCACTGTGCAGGTATGGACACTGCCCAGGTGAGGACACTGTGCAGGTGCGGGCACTGCCCAGGTACAGGTCCTGCCCAGGTGCGGGCACCGCCCAGGTGCAGACCCTGCCCAGGTATAGGTGCTGCCCAGGTACAGGTGCCGCCCAAGTGCAGACACTGCCCAGGTGCGGGCACTGCCCAGGTGTGGGCACTGTCCAGGTGTGGGCACTGCCCAGGTGTGGGCACTGCCCAGGTGCGGGCACCAGTCCGGCGCTGCTGCCGGGCTGGGGCCGCTCAGCACGACGCTCCCCCGCCCCGTGCGTGTCCCAGCGGGCTGGGATTCCTCAGTGCCTCTTTTTGTCCCCTTGTTTCTCGAGCAGCTCCCCTTCCTCGCTGCTCTGTAACAGCGCAAAGCAGCTCCACTTACTCACCGCAGCACAGCTGCTGTGACACGGATCGGATTGAACCGAGCGGCTGTTTGGAGATGGAAACTCCAGGGACTATTGTCATCGCCCAAATTGCACCTTAGATTGTATAACAGCACATGTCATCTGGCCATTTATCAGGAATATTACATTCCCGGGCACTTGCACCTTGCTACGATTTAACTTTGTCTCTTTGGCCAGCGTTGCAATTCCACTGGAGATAATTCAATTGCTGCGAGAGCTGCACGGGCGCCTCGCGCGCCCGCTCCCTGCTGCTCTGCCGCGGGGACGAGGGTGCTGGGCAGGGGACTGGAGGATTTGTTCACCGTGGACATTCCTGAATCCCCCCTGTGATGAGGGAAGAGCCCGTGCTGCGTGGAGCTGGGGGCTCTTGCTGCAGTGCCCACCACGTGTCCTCTGCCAGCTCCTGCTGGGCTCTGGCTTTTGGGCATCCATCCTCTGTCCCTGCTCTTCCGACCAAGAGCTTGCTCGGTGGGATTGGGAAGTGCTGAGGGTCTTGGCTGGGTGGGGGATTTTTATCTCTCCCATCAGCTGCTGGTCCTTGGCAGCTGCTGCCTGGCTGGGATCACAGCAGTTGCCTTTGTGCTGGTCTTCTGAGTTGCAAGTAGAGCTCTGATTTGAAATCTGGAGCTTAACATGGATTTTGCTTTACTTGTTGAGGAATGTATTTATTCCAGAGGTGGCTGTGGATTTTATGTTATTTCATATTTGCTATGCAAGAGCTTATGTTTAGTAATGATATTTTTCCTGCCAAGTCTGACTTCAGGATAACTGCTCACCTCTTGATGAAAAGGCTTCTGCCAGGATGTTTTGTACCTGGAGAATGTTTTAAAAGTGACCCTGCCCTCAGGACTCTGAGACAAGGTTCTGGATTTGTGCTGGGTGAGGGCAGTCTGGCTGAAATGTGGATATTGCTGCAGTGGGACCTGCACGTCTCTGGTACAGCAGCTCCCATGTAGGGCACTTCCCTCAGGCGAGCTGCTCAGCGTGTCTCTGGGCCAGCTGGGTGCCACATGAGTGCCCCACAGGTGTCCCCACAGCCTGACTGCCAACAGAACTATCCCCTCGGGGTGTGCAGTGTCCTCAGCTCCTTAGAAAGTGCAGCCCAGGTCATGCCCTGGCCATGGTGGTCCCCATGCCAGGGCTGTGGTGGTCTCTGTCCCTAGGCCATGGTGGTCTCTGTCCCTGGGCCATGGTGGTCTCTGTCCCCAGGCCATGGTGGTCTCTGTCCCAGGCCATGGTGGTCTCTGTCCCCAAACCATGGTGTTCTCAGTCCCCAGGCCATGGTGGTCTCTGTCCCCAGGCCATAGTGTTCTCTGTCCCCAGGGCTGTGGTGGCCTCTGTCCCCAGGCCATGGTGTTCTCAGTCCTCAGGCCATGGTGGTCTCTGTCCCTGGGCCATGGTGCTCTCTGTCCCCAAGCCATGGTGGTCTCTCCCCAGGCCATGGTGCTCTCTGTCTCCAGGCCATGGTGGTCTCTGTCCCCAGGCCATGGTGGTCTCTCCCCAGGCCATGGTGGTCTCTCCCCAGGCCATGGTGCTCTCTGTCCCCAGGGCCATGGTGCTCTCTGTCCCCAGGCCATGGTGGTCTCTGTCCCCAGGCCATGGTGTTCTCTGTCCCCAGGCCATGGTGCTCTCTGTCTCCAGGCCATGGTGGTCTCTGTCCCCAGGCCATGGTGGTCTCTCCCCAGGCCATGGTGCTCTCTGTCCCCAGGCCATGGTGTTCCCCAGCTCATGCCAGCTGGCAGGTCCTTGCCAGCCTGGTGCCCTGTGGCCCTTGTGGGCTGTGTCAGGATGAGGTGCTCACGCTCACACGGAGCCGTGCCAGAGCTCGGGGGTCTCGCCCCGCTTTGCCCCTGTTGCTGCTCTCCCTTTGCGTGTCTCCAGCTCTGGCCAGGCAGCAGTTTCAGCCTGCTCAGCCCTGCCATGAGCCCAGGGGTGGGGAGCTGCCAGCTTTGGCTGCTGGGCACTCACCATGTCGTGGTTGTGGTGGTTCTTGCCTGGACTTCACTCTGTGCATCACGAACACTCTGTCACTGCAGACAGTCACAGTTGCATTGACTAGGGCGGGTCTAGGGCTGTAAAAGTTTCCTGTTGTTCTACTTCTGATCGGTAAAGTGGTAAAGAGCAAGACAAAGCAGTTCAGTAATGCGAATGTGAACGTGAATGACTGTCCTGGGTGCCATCAAAGCTGGGTGAGTCAGACTGAGCTGCAAAGGGCAGCACCAGGAGCGTGCCCAGCAGCTCCCTGCCTGCCTCTGCTTGGGGCAGGAGGAGGATGCAGGGATCAGCCCTGGGGTCAGCCACTGGAGGAGCTCAGACCCCGCTGTGCGTGCCTTTGGACCTGGGATAGCAGAGGAATGGTGTTTCTGTGCATCAACAGGCCTTGCTTGAGGCATAAAAATAGTATTTTACACCAGCTACAGGGCTAAGACAGTGATGGGTGGGTGGGTGGCTGAAGATGCCCGTTCTGCCATGTTGAAGAGGCTGCTGCTGGGGGCTCTGTGCTGGTGCTTGTGTCTGCTGCCAGGTCAGCGCTGCTCTGGGCAGCCTAGCACACGTTGTCCCCGAGAGCAGGATGGTTTCTGGCTGCAGGGCATGGTCTCGGAGCTGAGATGTGTGCTGAGCACAGGAGGAGAGTGACAGAATGTGCCATGGAACTACCTGTTGTCTCAGGTCTGTGGATGATGGTGGCTTGTGCCCTTCTGCCTGTCAGCCTGGCCTCTTGGAGACTTGTTAACATTCCCTTCCTCATACAAAAGACTGAAACAGTATTTATAACGTAATGCTTCTCAGCTCCTTTCCTCCCTGCAGTTCAGCTGCTGCAGCTTCTAGACAAGCATTGCAATGTCCAAAACTGATCATCTCCCTGGCAGAGGCACCAGGCCAGCGCCCTTTAGTGAGCTGCTCCTAAAGCACAGGTGCCTTTCTAGCTGTAAAATGTGCCAGTTGGAGTAAATTGGTGAAGGCAAGACAAACCTGCCTGTGCCCCCTCTGGAGTGAGGTTTGCCTTGGCTGTGGTGGTCCCATGGATTCGGGGCTGAGCTGTGCTGCTGGGCAGGGAAGGTGAGGAGAAGCAGCTCCCCTGTGCCTTCCCGTGCTGGACCAGCCAGCCCAGCACGCTCACAGATCCAGCTTTTCATGTTTGTGGAGAGACTGAAGTGATGTGTGCTCCAGCAACACGCCCAAGGTCACACAGCACAATAAATCAGTGTCTCATCGGGATGAGAATCCAAGATATTTCTGTAGCCCCTCCAGCCATCACCGAGTCCTCTGCTATCACAGCCAGACTACACAACTTTGTATGCCTGTAGCACCCTTTTGAAGTTAAGCTGTGGATAAATAGGGAGACAGCAATATTTTCTGGGCAATTTTTCTTTTTTTCTTTCTATTTTGCTCAAGTACTTGAAATTAACAGAATCAAAGTATAAGATCACGGGCTTTTAGAGCTCGGTGCTGGTTGTTCTGTGTGTGTAGGGCTCAGGGCATCCTTCTCTCAAGCTGCTGTAAAGGCAGCTGCCAAAACCCAGACCTCCTCCCCTCCACCCAGCCCTGTGCTCCACATCACTGGGTTGCTGCTCTGATGTAGAGAAAAAGCTGATGTTTTACTCATATATTTTTCAATTAGTTGGCTTCTTCTATTTTTTTTTAAACCCTTTCTTGGTTTTTTTTCCTTTTTTTCTTTTTTTTTTTTTTTGGAGGTCTGCCTTTTACTCGTTTATTCTCTGTAAGTGTTAAGCTGCTCATATTTTGGTGCATTGTGTTATGTGCTGAGAATTTTTATCAGCCGCCCTAGTGCTCGCATGTGGTGGAAATACCAATGTGTCTGAGGAGCGGAGGTTATGCACACAGATGTACAGAGCAGCAGAATGAATGGATTGCAGACGGACGGGAAGGAAACCCGGGCTGAGCCTGCACCTCCCATCCATCAGCCCGGCCCTGGGCGAGCGTGGGCTCGCGGGGGTGATGGCACCGCAGCTTTAGTGCTGCTCCCGGTGCCTGTGGGTTATGGGAGGAAGCAGCCGCGTCTTCGCGTGGGGAAAGGCTGTGCTTGATGAGGGCAGCTGCAATTACAAGCTCTTAGCAAACGAAGGAAAAGCTGAGACTGAAAAGCAGCCAGGATCCTGCGGTGTTCGGCAGGAGCCACGGTCGGATGCTCAGCAAAGGCTGGGCATGGTGAAACTGCTGAATTGGATTCTCAGCTTTGCACTTGGCTGAGCCTGGCTGCTTCCCCGAGCCCGGGTTTGTTCATCTGTGATGTGGAGGTGAAGCTGTGCATCCTCTGGGATTGACTGACCGTGCTTGCAGGCCCCAGGCACCAGGGTTTGCACTCGCCTGGGAGCCCTTGGAGCTAGTCTTGGAGGGTTCTTGGGAAGGGTTAAACCACCAGTCCATATTTCAGCACTGTAAAGTGGTGTTGGGACGAAAGCCCCAAGTCGAGAGAAGGAATCTTTATTGCTCCTGTATGAATAAAGCCCCAGCACTGGGAATGACACATTTAATCTTCAGTGGAGTGGACAATCTTGGAGATTTATAAAGCCTCTGTCGTGTGAGAGGTCAGTGGGGATTAAGCAACAAGTTAAAACACACATACACAGCAGAACCACAAAGAACCTTCCCTCCTTCCCCTTTTCTTTCCTCCCTCTGTTCCTTTCTCCTCCTTGCAAAAAGTCAGGCTTAAATGTCACGTCAAACCAAGCTTAAAACATGGTGGCTTTTACCACTGGCCACTAAACCCAGGAACCACTAGCTCTGAGGGCTTGACACACGGCCAGCCCTGTTGTGATGGATTTGCTGCCGTCACTCCTCCTCCAGGCTTCTGTTCCGGTGGTGACAGGTGACACAGAACCTATTGGAAATTAAACTCCAGTCTGTAGAGCCTTGAAACCGATGGCTGTTTGAGGTACAGTCACTGCTGTTTGGGGGGGGATCCCCTCTGCCCGGGAGGGGGGCACAGTGCAGCACCCAGCTCGGTGTGGTGCCCCCAGCCCGGGCAGGCTGGTGGGTGTGTGTCAATCTAGGACACGAAGGAACACAAACGCACACTGCTGTTCTCAAGGTGAAGAAAAAAGGGGAATGTTCATTTTCTGACTCCAACATTTATGGTTTTCCAAAAGTGACAGTGGAGTGGAGGGTGACAGTGCCACCTCTCCAATGACACTTGGACAAACCAACAGTCCATGAAATTTCTCTTCCTCCACAAAGGAATGCAAAACAATGAGTTATGTACAGAAAGCGCGTGAGAAAGTTCATTACAAGAATGTAAACCTCAGAAGGCTTAGAAAACCTTAAAAAAATCAGGGCGACAGGTGTGGGCACCCCCGGCTGGGCTCCCCGTTGACCGTGCCTTGTGCTTTCTCCCCGCAGAGCAGAGCGAGGGCTTCCACTGCCGGGAGGAGTGCCGCATCCTGGGCCACTCGGACAGGTGCTGGATGCCCCGCGGCGCCGTGCCCAGCCGCGCCAAGTCCCCCGAGCACGGCAGGAACGTCATCGCCCTGTCCATCGAGGCCACGGCGGTGGACGCGGAGCCTTACGCGGACTGCGGCGCAAAAAGGACCTTCGCCACCTTCGGCAAGGAGGGCGGCGAGCCCCCGGCCGAGGAGCGGCTCGCCAACCCCAAAGGCAAAAGAACGGTGGACTCGGCCGCCTGCAGCCCCAAGGTCAGCGGCGCCGTCCGCGAGGCCGGCAACGGCTGCGAGGCCGTCAGCCCCGTCACCTCGCCCCTGCACCTGAAGAGCCCCTTGTCCGGCAAGCCGGCGGTGCCCTACGGAGCCGGGCACTGCGCCGGCGGCCGGGAACGGGAGCCCTTTGGGAACAGTGGCCCTTCCCGGCCCACGGAGGCAGAGCCCCGGGGCGCGGACAGCGAGAGCAGCGGGCAGGAGGGCAACCCGCTCCTGCAGGAGCGCCGGGAAAAGGACTCGCCCGGCGCCCGGAGACTAAAGGACATCGTCCTCTGAGCAGCACTCGGCGGGAGGAGGATGAGGATGAGGATGAGGGACCGCACGACTCCCAGCGCAGATTGTTTTTATCGCTTACCAATGGTTCACAGATTGCTGTATTTAAAAGCTTTCCCTAAATGTATTGTTTATAAATGAAGCTATCGTTAATGTGACAATCCCACGTGTCTCGAAGGCGGCAGGGGTGTGCAGCCGGAGCGGAGGAGCCGCTGTGGTGCTTTGGCCGGGAGGCGGCGGGTGGCGGGGGCACAGGCCAGACCCCCCCAGTCCTCAGGAGCGCTCGGTATCCCCTCCTCGGAGTTTATATATTTTTGTATCTCAAAACGAAGATAAATTTCCATTCCTGGCGAGAATTGAGTGGCCAGTTCCTTATTCGGACGTCTTTAGTAACCACCCCGGCGGTTTTGTAGTCTGGACAGAGTAGCGGCTGTTTCTTGTGTGGGACTGTTCAAAGTGACAGTCGGGTGAGTTTCAGTTCCAATTCACCCAGCACGAGGTTGTTTGTCTTTTAAGGTGTTGGTGTTTTGCTATGGGCACCCCTGCATTTATGAATCCTTTTGCTGTCACATACTTATCTGTACTATTATTGTATTTGATATTGCAAATTACTGTATGTCTAGTGATGGCAAAAGGCTTTCAGGTTTGAAAAAAAAAAGGAATGAAAAAAAATAAATCACAATCATCTTACTTAAACTTTGGGGAACCTGCAGTTTGCAGCCCCGGTGGAGCAAGCGCTTCTTCCAGCCCCCACCATTGCCTGCAGCCTCCCCCGGCTCCTGCAGGAGAATGACAGGGCATTATGGGAAGATGTTTTTGGGAAAATCCTGCCTGGATTGCAATTGTCGGATGCACTGTGCTGAACTTTTCCCCTTACCCGTTTCTTTTGCATAATTTCAAGGCAATGCATGGAAAGGTTTTTTTTTTCCAGAAGTTGGTTATTTTGGTTTTTTTCCAGTTCCCAGATTTAGATATCCCTCGCCTCCAGTCATTTCCAAGTCAAAGAGATGGAATTATTTTAAGAGATCTAAATTACCTTCTCAATTAGACACACACACTTCCCAGTCAGCGTTTCCTAGCCATGATTGCACCAAGAGGGTGTGTGTGGGTATGACATCATGGCATGGATTTTAGACCCTTCCGATTTCTTTCTATCCCTGCATCATAAATAAGTATGGAATGAGCAATAGTGATGTTAATTTAGGGGCAGACAGGTGATATGTAACAACGCTACTAATTCAATTAATGTGCCTTCTTAATGGAGAAAAAATTAAAGCGATTCTTTATTTTTTCTCATAATTAAGGACTTTTTTGTGTGGGTACAAATCTACTCATGTAAAATTGATTTGAAAATTGAGCTACTTTAATAGCCATTTTGTAGAAGGGAGAGAGGGAAGGGATTCCACAGCTCTCTGCTCTCTTGCAGTGATGATTCCTCAGTGAGGTATGAGTAAGGTAGGAGGATTTCAGTTAGTGTATTATTATTATTACTATTATTATTAACCCTTCACTGAACAGATTTTTCCTACCCTCAATAATGTTTCCTAGAATTTAAAATTGATTATGGAAGGAAAAATATATAGCTCTTGCCAATGTTTGCTGTACCAGCAAGTTGAAATTAGTGGTATCTAGAGAAAGAGTCTTTCTAGGTCTACATATCATGATAAAGTATTTGTTACTTGATTTATTTAAATGAAAAACAACGAGAAGACAAGTTCCAGTTGTTGTTATCCTCAAAGTAAAATTAAACTCCAGCCACTTATTTCTTCAGGGCAGATTGATCTTGCCTGAAGCCACAGCTGGTGTGAGACAGGTCCAGAGTCAGCCTCTTCCCCCTGCCACTTGCTAGGGCCAGGAATTGGGAAAGAATCAACAAAAAAACAGTTGTCTAATGAAATTTGTGACGCTTCCCTCACTGGTGTGATGACTACCTCATTCAGCTCCCCTCCCACGCGTTAACATGATGTCCTGCATCCCTCCAGAAAGCAAACTGGGGGTTTTCTCCCCTCTTCTGGATTCTGAGCCCATTTTTCAGGGATATGTTGTTTCTGTTCCCGCTGTGTTTCCTGCCTGTGTACTGTTACTGCTGTCATTTATTTCTGTTTTTTTCCCCAAATGTGTGTTTTATTATAACACAAGCAAAGAGGAGAGGGGCTGGCTCGGGGCTGTTGGAGTAACTGCGTGTTCTGTAACTGTTAAGCTGAGTTTATTCTGATGTTACCTGCTTTTGTCAGCTCTGGGAGGTTTGTTTTGGAGGGAGGGAACTTCTCCTGCGTGTTTGCTGAGAGGCAGAACCTGCCTTGCCCTGTCTGTCAGGTGCTCTTGGCTTCACAGGGCAACGGCTCCATGCGGCCCCATCATCACCCCACACCTCTGCCAGGAGGAGACCCAGCTTCCCCATGGTGGGGTGGGGGTCCCCCCAGGTGCCCCATCCCCAGGTGCCCCATCCCCATCCCCAGCTGCCTGGAAAAGTGCTGGCCACTAATTCCTGCCGAGCGTGTCCCCCTGCCTGCGGAGCTGCCACCACCAGCCTCGTGTTTCGGGTGGAACATAGATGCTAACTGAAAAGGAAGAGAGGGGAAAAAAAAAAAAGAAAAAATAGAAACATTTCTCTAATTTACCCAGAGGAAACGTTCCTTGCCACTCTGAATAAAAGCACAGCCGAGAAAGCATGTGAAATAATTCTGTATTAAAAGGGGGCATTAAAGAGGTCAGTAAACCCTTATGCCTCCAAGAAAATCATTTAAACACCAGTTTTCTGGGCTGACCCAGGCTGCAGTGGGGGATGTGAGCGAGGGGCCCTTCCCTGGCACGGCCTTGCTGCGCGGGGCCAAGGGGAGACCCAGAGAGCTGCCCTGGCTTTGCTGCCTTGGCCCTCTCCAGAATATTTTGGTACTCCTGTCACTGTCCCTGTGTGTCACTTGAGATGAGTTCAGGCTCCTGGGCAAATCGCAGTATTTTGGTTTTTTGCTACTTGCATCGAAACTGGCCGTGCAAAAAATGTTCCGAGCTGCAGGGTGGGCACGAAGGCTTTTTGGAAGGGTTCCAGATGTAATTATTGTGCTTTTTAATAACTTAAACCTGTCCTCAGATTTGGTTTAGGAAAAATCGCTGGGATCTGTTGGTTTCCTTCAGGCAAACTTGCTCTGCTCCCCTGTTAATCCAGGAGAGCAGCAAGCACCGACGATTCTCCCCCGAGCATGACGAGGACCCCGTCTGGAGCAGCTTTGGGGCTGGGGGCTAGGGGCTGAGCTCCTCCCTGCTCCCTTGGGAGCCCCTGGCCTTTCCCACCCTCGAGGCTGCAGGGCTGTGCTGGGAGGGATGGTGGAGTGCTGGGGGGCACAACTGATGGCTGGAAAAGTCCCCCCTCCGAGCACTGTCTGCCGAGGTTGTTGCCGTTCCCTGTTTGTTGTGAGCTGGAGGTGGCCTGTGGATCACACTTTGTGCAAAAGTGAATTCCTTTCTCTTTTTTTAAATTTTTATTTTTCCAAACAGGAAACGAGTTGCTTTTGTGAAGAACACACTGTCTGATGAATATGTTGAAATTATTCTTGGGGCGGGGTGGGGGGGTTGGGGGGGAGAGAAAAAAAACCAATCTAATTTTGAATGGAAACACATTTGTCTGTCATTGGGGAAAATTGATGGTCTTGTTGCTACAGCTGCTTTTGCAGCTCTGGGTAATCTCTGATCCAACCTGTGAGCTGCGGTACCCGTGGGGAGAAGCCCGGCGCCCCTGCTGCCCGCTCTGCTGAGGCTGGGACGGAGCCTCCGCCAGCACCAGCTGATGTTCAGCTGCTCTGAGCTGGGCTGGAGCCTCCAGACACCCCTGCCTCACCAAGGGGCTCAGTTCAGCTGCTCTGAGCTGGGCTGGAGCCTCCAGACACCCCTGCCTCACCAAGGGGCTCAGTTCAGCCGCTCTGAGCTGGGCTGGAGTCTCCAGACACCCGTCCCTCCCAAAGTGGCTCAGTTCAGCTGCTCTGAGCTGGGCTGGAGTCTCCAGACACCCGTCCCTCCCAAAGTGGTCTCAGCAGCAGCTGCCCCCGGCGGCCGCGGCACCGAGCGCGGTACGTCTCGTCATGGTGTCTCCGTTGCCGAGTATATGAAGAATAAATTGTTGTATATGCTGATATGTATGTTATGTACATTTTCACAGTGATTGAATCATTGTAAACAACAAAATGGAAAAAGGAAAAAAAAAAAAAGAAGAATCACCATTCTGTCTATTTTATGAAGATGATAAAGCAGCTTTATTAAATTATTATGATTCTGTTTCCAAATGGTGTACCTGCCACATTGGGATTTTTTCATCTGATGAGAACTTTGTTTTCCACCTAAATGTGATTTTCTTTTCTCTGCTTTGAGCATCTAATGCATTTTAGTATTAAAGCAATTATTGAATAAAATGGAAAGTAAGTGTTTGGTTAAATATGCCTCAGTGGGTTTGCTTTGATGGGCTCCAGGTGCTGGTCTTGCAGAAGCCAGCACACGGCCGGGTGCCTCCCCAGCCCCGTCCCTGTCCCACGGCTGGTCAGCTTTGGCACCCGAGAGGCTGCAAACCTCAGGCAGAACGTTCCTGGTCCTGAGGAGGGGTCGTCACCATCCCAGTGGTGATCAACGGGGACAGGCAGGCTCTGAGCCCCCACGGAACCGGGCATGGTGCTGGTCCTCTGCACCGCCACCTTCACCTGCAAGGGGAACGCGGCTGTGAGAGGGATGAGCACAGGTAGGAAATGCCTCCAGCAGACACTTCCCCACTGAGGCATGGCAAAGATGACTCTTTTCTGTAGTTTTTCAGGAGGCTGCTTTGGAGGAGATGGTGAGGAGCACCCACTGCTGTGAATTAACTGGTTGATGGACCACATTTACATATGGAGCATGCGAGCACTTTGTGGCTACCAGGCTGAATGCTCCCACAAGGCCTCTGCTCACTCAGTGGCTCACTCAGGGTGACACCGAGGTGGAACTGGAACAAGAGCAGCGGCGTGGGAATCCCTTTCCCTGGTGTGGGAAGATGCTTGAGCGGCACACCGAGCATCATCCTGCCTGACAGGGACACAGGAACAGAGCTCAGCTGCAGGTAACTGCACCTGGGTGAGGCCCCATCACTTAAAAAACAGCAGGATCTGAGCGGCCCGGGCTCAGCTTCGTCACGGGTGTGCGTTGGCACGGAGACCACAGGTAATGGTGCACAGCCAGCCCTGTACCAGCACCTGCAGCTTGTTTGCACCCTCATTAGTGAGTCATTTGGCAGGTGGGTACAAGGAGATCATCCAGGCTGTGGGAGGGAGGCTGCTGTTTGTTGGAGGGGGTGGTTTGCAGCCGGGCTGGGGAGCAGCGGTGCAGCAGCAGAGCGGTTCCCGTGCCCGAGGAGGCGCCGGGCTGGTGAGGCACTGCCGGGCTGGGACCCTGCCTGCGCCGGGGAGCCGGAGCCGGAGCCGTGCCAGCACCGTGGGCTCCGCTGCCAGGTAGGAGCTGAGGCTGTCTGGGGAGGAGTGGCCCAGGTGAGCTGCCCTGGAGCGGTGGGCAGAGGAGGGCAGCGGCCGGGGGTGCCCAGGCTGAGTGGGGTTCGCTGGGGGGGCTCGGCTTGGCCCGGCTGGGGGATGAGATGGGGCTGAAACCCGCCCGGCCGGAAGGTTTTTCTCTGGCACCCCAGCCCCATCCGCAGCCGGCCGGAGCCCTGCGGGTGCTGCGTTTGCTCCTGCTTTGATCTCCTCCCTCCGCTCCATCGCTCGCTGTGCTGCCTGGGGGACTGGCGATGGCAGCCTGGAGACGTGTCCCCGCGGTGCTCCCCGGCCAGGTGTCCCTGTCCCCCCTGGCTCCGTGTCCGTGCCAGCGCCGGGGAGGGGCTGAGCGTGTGCCACAGGTGAACCGGGAGCGCTCCGCTCTGCAGCCGCCGCTGGCCCCGGGGACGTGCTGGGGCTGCTGCGGGGTGCCGAGGGGAGGACCCCGGCATGCAGCGAGCCCCGGGCAGTCCCTGGCACTGGGGGCTCTGTGTGCGGGGCCGCTCTGTGCCGCTGCTGAGAACCGAGCGCTCGGGGCGCAGAGCCGGCTGCTGTGGGTGGGCTGCGTGCCCAGGGACCTGTGGGAATCCATCGCTGGTCCCCTGAGCTCCCCACCCTCCCCAGGAGACGGTTCTGGGGTTGGACAGGTGGCTGGCTGTCCTCTCCCGTGGGAGAGAGTTTCTAGGGGTGCTGTAGTGCACCCCGAGGTGCAGAGCCCCCACCCTGCTGTGCCTCTGGCTGCAGTGAGGGGCTCAGCGTGAGGCCAGTGAGAGAATAAATCAGCAAAGAAAGCAGGCAGCCCTCACCGGGGAGGGCTCAGACCATGGATCTCGTTCCTGTTTCTTCTGGACATTATTCTATATTACATTTGATGTTAAACTGGAATAGCTGAATAGAGCCAAATTGGATTAAGAAGCGATGACTTATTGTACACTCTGACTGTTAAGCCCACAAAGACAAGAACAAATAAATTGGAGGAATCAAAGGCATGAAAGCATAGAGCAAAAATATATATAATATATCTCTGTTTGAAGCAGTGCTCTGCTCAGGGCTTGTTGTGGGCCCAGAGGGGCGAATGATGGTCCCTGTTCTGCTTTCCTGTTGTCTGGATCCAGGTTCTGCTCCTGTGTCTGGTGCTGGACCAGCTGCCTGCTTGCCTGGGGCAGGAACCAGCGTCCAGCAGCCCCAGCGGGCTTCCACTTGTTTAACTTGCAGCTGTTTTTTGTTTTGTGTTGTTGTCCTTTCCTCCTGAACGTGATGTAAGCGAGCGTCCCCAAAGAGCCGTGGCAGAACAAACACAGGCAGGTGCACAATTAGAGAGCTCACCTCTGCTGCCACACACAGCCCTGCTCAGCTCCCTCCTCCTGGCCCTCGCTGCCAGAACGGGCTCTGCAGGAGGGATGGCTCTCTGGGGACAAACTCCGGGCTTTGGGGCAGCCGTCACGCCGCTGGCAGGGGTGTCTGGGCAGCTTCTGTGGGGACGTGGCTGCGATCTGCTGCGCTGCAGAGTGATCAGTCACTGCAACCCAGCCTGGAAAATAAAACAACCCGGGAAAGCAGCACTGTGGTGCTGCTGTGCAAAACCCAGCCGTGGCAGTTTCCATTAATACAGATAAAAAATTGAGACACAGGGCAAACAATATTAACCCCATCACTGATCAAGCTTAAAAGCTTTTCCCAAGAAAAATTGTCTCTGGATTGCAGTTAAATAATGGGCAGGGGGGTGGCTGCCTGCAGAAGCCTCTGCCATGGTGCTGGCAGGTGCTCCTGGCCAGGGCAAGGGAAGGTGGTTGGGATGGCAGCAGAGGGTCAAACGCCAGGCTGATCCCTTGCAAAGCTTTAGGACATAAGAAGCTCCAAGTGCTCTGTGCTTTAGAGGAAAATGGCACAGAAGCAGATCCTCAGCCTTGGCAGAGGCCAATCTATGCTGCTTGAGGGTGATAAATTGTCTTCCAAGGCAAAAATAAAAAGGAATTATGATAATAAAACCTCCAAGAGAGAAGCTTAGTGTGAGGGTTTTCAGCTTCCCGGCCAGGAGGAATGGAGGCTGATGGGTGGGAGCTCCTATTCCCAAATGGAGGTAACTGGGGCAGGCACTGCCTGCACCCTCACCTGTGCCAGCCTTGGTGCATGTGAGACCCCAGCATGTCAGACCTGCTGGGCCACTGTGGTGCTGGTGCAGCTTCAGGGGCCAGGGACCACCTTGGGAGGGCTGGATGGGAGGTGGGGATCTGGGCAGGAGGCTCCAGGGATGGGGACTGCAGCAGCTTCATCCTGGCACTGCTACCAGAAACCCTCTGCTGCTCCTCTCCCTCCATGCCCATGAGGAGAGCAGGCAGCAACAGGGTTGTTTTGACTGAGAGAGGGAAAATGAGCAAATAACATTCTCCAAGTTGCTTTCCTTTTTTTCTTTTTTATTTTTTTCCCTACCTCTCCTGATAAGGAAAGAACCTTTTTTTTAAACTCCCCTCTCTGTGTCTGCTGCACTCCAGCTCAAAGGCTGTTCTTTATGTATTTGATTCTCTGTAAAATTGATCTTATTCTCTTTGGAGGAGTTAGGTTTAAATCACAGGATGAAATTCTGGCCACAGTGAATCAATAACAAATCTCCTATCAACCTCAGCCTGGGGTAGAGGCTTTGGTCATGGAACTTAGGTTCCCTGCTTCCCAGTGGGAAATGTCATCTGTTGATGGAGGACATTCTTCCCTTGCTCAGCAAGCGAGTCCCAGGGTCTCCATTAGAGCACTTTGGTTCTTCTGTCTTTCTGCTCCAGCCCTGCCTGCCTGTGCTTGGGGCTGAGAAAAGGGATGAAGTCTCCAGCTCTGAATTCCAGGGAAAGCCTCCAGCATGCTGCCATTTGCCTCCCCAGCCTTCCTCTGGCTCACGCTCCACCTCTGTGCTGTGTGCAGGCACAGCACGGCAGTGGCTGGCCTGGCTGGGCGAGGCAGGAGCTTTGCTAAGCTAGCGGGGAGCTCTGCCTCTCCACCATCCCTCCTCCATCCTTAGTCCCATTCTCCAAACCCTGCAGATCCTCATCCCGGGCTGGTGGCGTAGGGAAGTTGGCCAGCATTGACACTCACAGCCATTCTGAGAGGGTCTCCCAGGCAAAAAAAAAAAAAAAAAAAAAAAAAATTACTATATTAATTTTTTAAAATTTTCTAATTCTTTCTTCTTGTAGCTATAGTAAATTCATCCACCTTCTTGAAGGTGATGGGGGCTGGCTGGGCAGCCAGGAGCAGGGTGCAGCCTCTGTCACAGCAAGGGTCACCCTGGGTCCCCTCAGCCGCAGTGCTGGGCTGGGTGGTGGCAGGGCTGTCCCCCCACCCGTGCAGGGCTGTCCCCCCACCCGTGCAGGGCTGTCCCCCCACCCGTGCAGGGCTGTCCCCACCGCAGCCCCGTCTCCCCTCCCCAGTGCCGGCGGAGGGAAGATCCCCGAGGCAGATGGTACAGCAAAGCTGTGTCTTTATCGGGCGGTACCGGCAGTGTTCAGCCGCTTTTGAAGTCTCCAAAGAGAGCTGGGATATTTCTTGATCTGCTCTTAAATAAGTCATTGGCGCTGCTGTTAACTCGCATTAAGCACGGACGATGCCGGGGAGGCGGCGGGAGCGGAGCACGGGGCTCGCAGCCCTGGGCCAGCCTCGGGAGGAGATTTCGGGCTGCTCAATATTTGATGGGAGAAGTTTATTTTAGCCCGAGCCGGAGTGAAGGGCTGTGCCTCCGCGGCGCGGGCAGCCGGAGCAGCAGCCTGGGATGGCTCAGCGCCGGCTGTGCTCCTCGGTCCCCTCTCAGCCCGAGCCCTGCCTGCTGCCCGCAGAGCAGCTCCCGGGCTCCGTGCCCTCTCCTGCTGGGCACCGCAGCCCTGCCCGGAGCCCTGTGCGAGGCAGGAGCTGCTTTCTGCTCGGACGCTCCGTGGCTGACACCCGGGTATCCTTTTTTTGCTGGTCCTTTGCTTGTGCCGAGCAGTGCAAGGAGGAGGGCTTGGGAGGCTGCAACAGCGCCCGGTGTCCGCGAGGTATTCGGTGCTAACAGAAACATTGACAGGTCAGACTGTGTTTTTTAAATGCGCCTTTTTCGCTTTTGCTCGGTCCCCTTGGACTCTCCTCCCACCAGCAGCACCTTTAGCATTTATCTCATTCGAGTCCTCTAAGCAAATCTTATCTCTACATTTATTGCGTCTTTGGGAATAGTAATTTTCAAGTCAGCTTTCACATTACTCCATATTTGTTACTAGTCCTCTGTCGAGGGAAAACCTGGCTCTTTATTAGTTCTCTGCCTGATACAAAACATTTAATTTGAACAGAAACCACCAGGAGAGAGATACATATTGCTTTTCATAACCAAAGTGTCAACATCTTGACCAGACTGTAGCTGAAGCAATCTTTACCATATGGTGGATTTTTATACTTTAACGTCACAGCTGCATCCCCGCTGCCTCTCCTTTCATTCCAGAGATGCTGTGCTGGTGATAAAAGGCGCTGTCTCCGTGTCCTTCCACAACACAATCACAAAAGGACCCCTCAGCAGATAAGGAACTAAACCAGAGATACAATAGCTGTGGCTTCCCACTGGCTTTCTGCTCAATAGCTTGCTGCTATGCAGTTCACAAAAAAAAAAAAAAAAAAAAAAGGAAAAGAAGAAAAAGAATAGCAATGAAGGAGCATGTGTTGGGAAAATAAGCCCCAGTAAATCCCAGGGAGGGCACGGCTGCAGAACATGCTGGGAATAGTGGCTAGAAGTGGGCTGAAACAAGATTAAACCATTTTTCCCCCCAGATTCCTGGTAAATGGGATGTTCCCCGCAGCTTCACCGAAGCTTGGGTGCCTTCAGAGTATTCAGACTTGGTTTTTGGGAAAAGGGGGCTGTGCTAGTGCTGAGTTTTATTGCAAGGTAATGCAGGAATCTGTACCAGCCTCTGCTGGATCCTGGTAGGAACAGGATGTACAAGTTTCTCGCTGGAAAGCGTGTTCAGAGCCCAGTGCAGTGGGCAGGGAGCTGTGTGTAGCTGTCACTGAGCAGCAGGCAGAGGCTGTGCACAGCCTCTGCTGAGCCAGGGCCATGCCAGAAGAGCTCCAGTCTCACCTCTGGTCTGTGCCTGCTCTCGCAGTGCCCCCACGCTGCTCCCCAGCCCTCCTCTGAAGGAGGCCAGGAGCTTTGCTCCTTGAAGAGTGATGTGAGCATCAGACCCCTTCCTGGCAACAGCATTTCCTGGCGTGCTGTCCAAATTGGCTACAGATGCCTGGTTTTGTTGTATTGAGGATGCAAAGGCTCTGCTGCCAGCTCTTCCCTTCTCTCACCTGGGCTGGGCTCTGACCTGTGAGCCACCGCACTGTGCTTCCACAAGGGATATTTTCACTCTGCCATTCCCTTAGACTCTTGTCTGCCCTCTTTCCCACCCCTGGGGCCCCATGTTTTGCCACTGGCCTTCCCACACTGCTTTCCACATCCCTGCTTTGCAGAGCCTGTGGTCTTTGCTTGGGTGCAAGGAATCCAGGGCTGGGCTCCGTGCCTGGCACGTGCCCCAAACGCTTGCCTCAGCGTTTTGCATGCCGCAGAGGATTTTATTGTATTGCTTTAATGGGAAGTCATGCAGCTCTGAACCCCAAATACACAGCTCTGTAAGAGTAGTGGCTGGAGGAATCCGCAGATAATTCAGTCCTGCCTCCCTTAAGTGAAATAGGATGTTAATACAATACAGTGGAGAATCGCTAATACAATCCTATTTTTATACTAGCACTTTCATGTCATATTAGAAGAAGATTCGACTTTTAGATCTTTTTTAGCAATTTAGCACAGTGAGGATTTCATTATACTGACAGAACTATTGACAAAAAGAAACACATTAGAATTGGGAGGATAATGGTCCTGGGGAAGAGGAAGTTTTGCAAGGCTTTTCATTTAAAACTGGACTGGGCAAAGTAACAGGCACTGTGCTGAGGGGAATAATCCTGCATTAGCAAAGGGGTGGACTGGCTGACCTTTTAAGTCTTGTCACAGACTAATAGAAGTCAGAGATGGAAGAGACTTTTAGGTCACATCAAACACTTCTTCCAGCCCAGCGCAAGATTATTTCTCAATATATTTGATAGTGTTTTTTTCCACTTCTAAAAGTTCCAAGTCACGAAGCTCTCTCTCCTAAGGAGCCTTTCTCACACTGTTTTACCCAGTAAGCGTGCGCTTAACTTTGCGCACTATCATTAATTCCCCTGAATTAAAGTTGTTAAATCCTGCCGAGACTTAAATTGGATTACTCGCAGCCTGCAAAGTTAAGCACCTGCATAAGACTTTGCAAGAGGGAGGTTTAACAGATCTTAGCATTAAGTTCTTCTCACTTTTCCACCTTAATCTTTATTTTACTTCACAGTCCTCTCACCTTTCCCTTGCCTGGTTCAGCTCAGCCTCTCCTTCTCCCTCCTCCTGATGCGCTGACAGTTCTCACCTTCCCCGGGGTCTGAGATCTCCTCCCCAGCCTGGCTGTGGCTCTGCAGGCATGTGAGACACGGGGAACTGCCTTGCCAGCAGCAGCGTGGCTTCTGGCACTGGGTTTAAACTGGGACAGCCTGGCTGCAGTGAACAATTAAAGTGCTTTTGCCACCCCCTGCTCCATGGTACAGCTTTGGAGCAAGAGGAGAGGGAAGCGCGGGGATGGGTGGTGAACCTCGCTTGCTGCGGGTCTGTGACAAGAGGAGGAGAAACTTTGCTGTTCCATCTGCTCCCAGCCTCCTCGGCTAGGTACCCACTTTCCACGCCAAGAGCAGATGTTCCTGCTGGAAATAGGCTTCCCTTCTGAAGCTGGAGCCATCACTTTGCATTAGAGCCTGCAAGCCTGCTTTCTGCCTTATAGTGCTTTCCCTGCTGACAGGGTGTGAGGCACAAAACATTTTAAATGAAGATCTTTACAATTGTGAACATGCTGCAATAAATATTAATGCTGACTCGTTAAATGGAGAACCAGCAGTTCCTGCAGTGGCTGGGGATGCCTCTCCTTAGGTGACACACGGCAGCTGGGTGCTGCTCTCTGCTCCCTAGCCTTGGCTCCTGCTGCCTGTCAAAGGTGGCTGCTGCCCCTTCTCCTGCTGCCCAGGGGACGTGTCCCTGCTGCTGTGCCCCTCCTGCCACCTTTAGGGACTACGTGTGCCTTGCAGGGAGGGCTTGAAGCTGCTCTGGCTGGCTCCAGGGATTTTCTATGTGAACCATGCAGGAGGGTTTGAGGGCTGCCCTGCAGTGCCCACCTCAACCCAGGCTCCCTCTTCCTTTGTTTAACCATCTCAAAGGGACAGACAAGAGCCCCGTGTGACTTGGTTCTGGGGGGTGCAGATGAGCATTGGTGGAATTGTTATCACTGAATGAAAGGCTCCTCGGAGGGTGACCTGTTGCTGTTAATTAATGTGTTACATTAATGTGGTGGAGGTCTAAACAGGCCGACCAAAGCAAATGCTCAGGTTCCGTTGTTGCCCTGATGAGCTCTGGGGCTGTAAACAGTTTGTCCAGGCTGCAGCCCAGCTCTCTGGCTGCCTCTTGCCTGCTGAATAGCCACGTATTGTCCAGGCAGGAGGTGGATTTTCAGCGGAGACAAAAGCAAGACAAGTTCCTTTTTGAGATTTTAAGCTTGAGTTCATCCAGAGGAGACAATTTACTTCTCTTTGTTGTTTCCAGCATCATTCATCCCTTCTGTTTGTGCTCTGTAGACGCTGAGCCTGGGATATCATCTGAAAGAAGTTTCTCTTTCAGGACCTTTGATGTTAGGTTTGTTATATGTATATTTGAAAAGTACTTCTGCAGTGACAAAGCTCGGCACTGCTCCTGCTGGGCTGATGTGTGTGTGAACCTCGCCAGTGAGTGGCAGTGATTAATCCAGCAGCACCATGTGCTTTTGTTGCTGCACCGCTCCCAGTGTGGGCAGAGCAGCAGCACTTGGGTTTGAGTTGGTGACAAAGGGGATGGAGTCGTTTTCCTTGTCCTCAGGTGTGGAGGAGTTTGGGGTGGGGCATTTCTGTGTCCCCCTGTGACCTGCAGGGCTGCTGGGGCTGGATGGGCTCCTGCTCTGTTGTCCAGGGGGATTCCAGCCCTGTGTGCCTAGCAGGGCAGGTCCAGCCGTGGTGTGTGAAATGCTGCAGGGCCCCTGATGAGCCTGTGAAGATGGGCTGACTTGTGCGGCACGCTGATTTCAAACAAACAAAAGCTCTGCAGGTGGCTACCCCCAGCCAGGAGAGCTCAGTTGAGGCTTGGATCTGAACCATCCCTCAAACACCAGCCCTGCAGAGCGCAGCTGGAGCACTTCCCAGCTCCTGTCAGGGTGCCATCAACTCCAGGTTGTCTCTTTAGCACCTTGCCACCCGTGAGCACAGCAGAGGGTGCCTGTGCCAGCCCAGGACTCAGCTCTGTGCTCAGCCCGTAGCAGACTCTGGGAGAAGGTCTTGGAAACAGGGTCCGAGCTTTCCTGCAGCAGAGCCTGCTGGCTTCCAGCAGGGAGGACATGGGATGCCCCGAGCCAGGGATGGCAGCCAGGCTGCCAGGCCTGCTAGCCAGCTGATCCACTCCCCTGTTTATGTGTTGTCTCTTTTGAAGCAGCTCGTGCCCTTGGCTACCGCAACATCTGGTGGTAATAAAGAGTGCCATGTAATTGTGCTCTGCGTGGAAAAGGGTTTCCTTTTTTTTCAGTTTAAATTTACTCATTGTGGCGCTGGTGGTAATTTGTGGGGTGTTCTTTTTGCCACAGCCTGTGGTGCTGTGGAAGACCTGACACCCACAGGGACATGCTGAGTGCACCGAGCAAGCCAAGGCGACCTAGCACGTGGCCCTGCCAGGCTCTGTGTCCCTGTTAGATGGGGCTGAAATCTGCTTTTGTTTGCTAGATGCTACATAAATAAAATCCAGATCTGTCACATTTGCTGCTAATTGGCTTGCAAGGGCTGCTTGTTTGAATTGTGGAGCTCTCACAGAAATGGGTGACCTTTGGCAGCACTAATGTTTCCAGAGAAATCCCCAAAGCTCCGTGCCTTCCGTCACTCCTGCTGTGAAAATCTGCTGAGAGGAGCTGCTCCCCTGCTCTCCCATGCCTTCCCCCACTCCCCTGCTCTCTCCAGCCTTCCCCCTCTCCCATTCTCCCATGCCTTCCCCACCACTGCACTCAGCTCCTCTTCAATGACACATGCCAGGAATGCTGCTCGTTAATTAACAACGAGTTAATTAATGAGAAGCAAAAGTCCAGTGCTCAGAGTTGTTAAGAAAGGGCGCTAAAGAAAACATTCTCAACTTTTTTGGCTTCTGGGCTGTTTCTGAGGCAGCACTCGGGGCGCTGGCACATCTGTAGGTGTTTCCCAGGCTGAAAAGGAGCAAAAATTTCCCTGCAGAGGAAATCCTGATGTGGCTTGGATTGTGATCTGCAGAGGATCTGATGAGGAAAGCAGTGTGCTGCCCAGCTCTGTGCTGAGCCAGCTGTGCTGCTCTGTGTGGGGCTGAGGCTATCTGCCTCTGGAGCAGCCTGGCTCTGTCATCCCACGGGGCTGTACTTTGTAGGTTTGGGTTTTTTGCTGGTTCAGCTGCTTGATTCAGCTCAGCAACCCCCCAGTTAAGCACTAGTGTTAGGCCAGGGCAGGGTGAGTAGTGGAGTGGGACAGCACCCTAAACCTGCCCCACAACACCCTAAACCTCCATGGAACTGCCTGGAGCTCAGCAGCACTTGTGCTTTTTCCCTAGCAGAGTAGCTGGCTACTTCTTTCCCATCTGTCCTTGCAATGTCTCTTCTTATTATTCCTTTATTTGTATTGATTTTAGTTCACTGGAACCTGAGTTGCTGGGTGTGTAAATCGCTGGAGTCTGGCTCTCCCTTCCGTGTGGCTCTGACCTGGGGTGTAATCCCCAAAACAAAACTCCCCCGATGGATCAAGGCCCCCATGCCAGCCCATCTGCCGTGTCCCTCCATCCTTGCACCTTGTCCCCAAGTTCCCCTGGGCTGTGCTGCTGGCAGGGAGTTTTGGGTGATGCATGCTCAGCCCCTGCTATTCGTGCTCTCCGTTACCAGCTTAACCATGGTGATTTACATGGCAACCCGATGAGGCCTGGCATTTCAGTGCCTTTATGCATTTAGCGGCATCAGCTCCCATGTAATTTAATTGTCTGCGTTTTAAACATAAATCAGCAAACTGCGGGCTGGAGCAGAGCAAACTCCTGGCTGGGCACAGAGGCTTCTCTAGCCGCCTGCCCCTCGGGCGAGACACGGCCCATCCTGGTGTCCCTGCTCCTCGGGGAAGCTCCTTGTGGAAAAGCGAGGCCCTGGGGTGTTTTGGCGAGGCCGCGGGGGTTTCTCGGTGAGGCCGGGGGGTGTTTTGGTGAGGCCATGGGGGTTTGGGCGAGGCTGGAGGTGTTTCAGGGAGGCCAGGAGGTTTCGGCGAGGCCTTGGGGGCTTCAGGGAGGCCGTGGGGGTTTGGACAAGGCCGCGGGGGTTTCAGGGAGGCCTGGGGTGTTTCAGGGAGGCTGCAGGGGTTTTGGCGAGGCTGGGGGTGCTTCAGGGAGGCCATGGGAGATTTCTTGGCGAGGCCGTGAGGTGTTTTAAGGAGGCCCAGGGGCTTTTAGGGAGGCCGTGGGTGCTTCAGGGAGGCTGTGAGGGGTTTCTCGGTGAGGCCCAGGGGTGTTTTGGGGAGGCCCAGGGGTGCTTCAGGGAGGCCCTGGGGGTTTCAGGGAGGCCGCGGGTGTCTTGGCAAGGCTGTGGGTGTTTTGGCGAGACCATGAGGGTTTCATCTAGATGAGCCTGCTTTTGGGGCTCTGGTGTAGGTCAGCGTGGAGCCGGGTCCTGGCAGTGCTCAGCCTTGGAGGTGGTTCCTGCGTCCCCCCTGCTCTGCAGCCCCCCAAAGCCCCTTGGAATGTGACACCTCGTGGGCTCCCCTTCCAGCCAGTTTTTGTTTGAACTTGGCCAAGGGGCTCGGAATTCATTAGGCACTGTGACTAATAGTTGTGACTCAAGCAGCCTCATTTCCTGAGGAAATTGGGCTAAATGCTTCCCCACAAGTTCACGGGGAGCCGCTCCTCTCAGCAAGGCTTTGATCACCCAGTGTCAAGCATCTGGGCAAAATGGTGTTTGGGTTTCACTGGCCTCTCTTTGTGCGGCGGCTCCCTGGTTTGAACAGGGTGAGAGCAGCACCCGTGCCGCCTGCTGCTTCCACAGGGCCTGGGGAGAGCGAGCCAGCAGTGTGGGAATGAGAGCGAGGATGTGCTAATTGGACAGTGTCTGGGCTGGGGGACAGCCTTCCCCTGCACTGCCCTTCCTTGTTGACACTGGGGGATTTCTGCCGGCAGATTCCCACTGCCACAGCTGTGTCCCTGCGAGTGGTGCTGGGAAGCAGCGCCAAAATCCTCGAGGGCACTTGGCCCCGCTGTCCTTGCTTCCCTGGGAAGCCGCTGTGCTGGCCAAGGCCGCTGGTTCCCGGCACAGCCGAGGCCAGGGATGAGCTGCCTCTCCCTGCCAGGTCCCTGGGCTGCAGGGAGCACACAGGGGTGTGATCCCACGCTGGGCGAGTCACAGCTGTGGGTTTAGCCAGCCAAGGCGATGCTTTTCCCAGACATCCCCCAGTGTGTCCTGCCTTCAGTCCAGTGCAGGCACTGTAAGGGTGGGAGGGGAACTGGGATGGAGCTGCTTGTGTGGCCACCCCAGCGTCCCCTTGGACTTCTCTCACACTCCCTTCCTTCACCCCTGGCCGGCTGTCTCCAGCCCACGGGAGCAGCAAATATCAGTGCTGTTTTACCCTTCTTTTGCACTCTTCCACAGAGCATTTTGCAGGCTCTTTGGAACGGATAAATCCTCCCATGCAGGGTAAATCAAGGACCAGAGGGAGGTAAAAAATAACTTAGGGAAAAAATAAACCTCACACTGCCAGGTCTTAGCAGATGTATGTCAGGGTACACGTTATACTGGAGCTCCGGCAGTAAGGATCTTCGTTACACCAGCTTTTTGTAAGCCTTTTTGTATGCGAGTGCTCCCTGTAGTGTAAAGCAGCTTCCCAGAGCAGTTATCTCCTGCAGCAGCACGCCATCTCCGCACTCGGCCGGGGCCGGCAGGTCACGGCTGGGCAGGTCCTTGCAGACGGGGCTATCTGGGCGTGGAGCCCGGCTCTGCAGGCGACAGGAGCTGCGCTGCCTGCGCGGGGCAGGAGCGGTGTGTGCAGCTGATTACCATAGCTAATTCAGCTCCGCGGTTTTCGCTGGAGGAGGTTGGTATTTTGGGATGCAGCAGGTGAGTCAGGGTGAGCCAGGCGCGACCTGCGAGCATTCCCACAAACACCTCAGTGGGCTGGGGCCAGGAGGGCACAGGGTAGCTGGGGGCAATTTATTCCCGTAACGACATTCGCAGTCTGCAGGCTCGAACAGAGAATTATCTATTTTTGTGTGCTGGGTTTGTGCCCGTGGAAAGACTTGTCTCGTGTCCTTAGCACAGAGCAGTGCAGCAGCATGTGGCTTGTGCAGAACAGAGTCACTCTGTCTCCCAGGATGGGCTGGAGGTGTGAGAACAGACCTGTGCTACAAACCCTCCTCTTGCTGAGGCTCTGCTCCTCACGGCTGGTGCCAGCTGAGTCCCCCCTCGGTGGTGCCCAAGATGCTGCTCACCCTCCCTTGCAGGAGAGCTGGGGAAGGGGATGCAGGCTGGGGCTGCTCCACGCCCTGAGGCAGAGGGGCTGGAAGTGGGGAGCAGGGGGGATGCTGGGCACAGGCACTGACAGCAGAAGGATTGTCCCTGCCAGCAGTGGGGCTGGAGTCCTTGTGGAGCCAGCAGCAGGGCAGAAGGTGGTGGCTCTGGGGCTGGAGTCCTTGTGGAACCAGCAGCAGGGCAGAAGGAGGTGGCACTGGGCTGGAGTCCTTGTGGAGTCAGCAGCAGGGCAGAAGGAGGTGGCACTGGGGCTGGAGTCCTTGAGAAGCCAGCAGCAGGGCAGAAGGAGGTGGCACTGGGCTGGAGTCCTTGTGGAGCCAGCAGCAGGGCAGAAGGAGGTGGCATTGGGTTTTGTAGAGACACGGCTCCAGACGGTGCAAGAGTGATGTCGAAGCTGCACCCCTGACAGACAGGGCTGCCAGGCACGCTTACAGCAGCTTGTGACCTGGGCTAGCTGTGGCTGAGGGATGCTCTGAGCCCCATGTACAGCCTCTGTCTCACCTCCCAGACGGAGCCTTTGCTGTGTAGGGCGGTGGGCACGGCCACCCACACAGCCTGGCTGCTCCTGGAGCCTGGGCATGCAGCAGGAAACACTGCCAGGCTCGCTGCCCTTCTCATCCAGCAGCTCCTGGATAATTTACGAGCAGCCTCTGCCGTATGAGTACTTCCCATAATGAACGTCAGGTTCATTTTCACATTTTTCTTCTGCTCTGTTTGTTTTATTTGTTTTTATCATGAGAGATCCACTCTTTGCCTCCTGCCTAGCCCTGTCCCGTGCCAGGCCGTGTCCCCTATCCCTGCCAGGCTGTGTCCGGTGTCCCCTGTCCCTGTCCCTGCTGTGTCCGGTGTCCCCTGTCCCTGCCAGGCCATGTCCCCTGTCCCTGCTGTGTCTGGTGTCCCTGTCCCTGCCAGGCCGTGTCCCCTGTCCCTGCTGTGTCTGGTGTCCCTGTCCCTGCCAGGCCGTGTCCCTGTCGCTTTGCTGGCTCCTTTCAGAGGTCGGCATGGGGCAGGGACAGCAACAAAGGGAAGCACAGAATCCACCCCAAAAGGCTGGGGAGAGGAAGGCAGGTGGCCAGTGAGCATCGGGCAGCAAGACAAAGGGCCGGGAACAATGGGAGCTCCGCGGAGCACAGGCTCGCCACTCTCTTTATCCCCCCTTTTGCCCAGAGTCACCCAAGGGCTGCCAAAGGGAGATTTTATCTCCCAAAGGCTCTGGAATGGTGATGGAGGCTGCGCATGCAGCCTGAGGAGCAGGTCCCCAGCGAGAGGGGATGAGGAGCCATTCAGGAATTTCACTGGGAGGTCTTCCTCAGCGGGACCGTGCTAAGCTGCTCGGAGGGTGGAGAAACGTGTGCCTGGTGAAAGATGAAACTGCCAGCAGTGAAGTAGAGAAAATAAACCTCTTAGGCAGATGAATTCCGCAGGTCGGGCATCGGCTGCCGGCAAATAGAGAGCTAATGACTCGGTTTCTGTCATGAACCAGGCATAACTATTCCAGGGACCTGCCAGTGCGCAGGTGGAGGGCAGGGGCAGGTTTTATCTTAGCACACTCATATTTAAAGGTGCTGCTTTGTGATTATGTCAATTTCTCCTGCTTTTCCCATTCATCTATCACTCTGTGATGAACATCTGTTTGTGTCAGAACAAGGAGTTGTTGACGGCACTTGAGCTGAGCTGCTTTGACCTGCACTTCACGGTGCACAAAGGCTTTTCTCTTATGGTGATTAGCTCTGCGGTGCAGTATTAGGCTCTGTCTCCCTCCTTACGTGCCTTTTGCAGAGTCTGTTAGGTGAGGAGCTTCAAAGCGCCGTGCTGGAGGGTCCTGCGGCTGTCTGACTCAGATCTGCGGCTGCCCTCGTTCCCCCTGGAGCAGGAAATCGTCTGACTCAGTATGACTCCATCAGAAATGTGCAGAGGGAGAAGAGATGCAGGGAGAGATTACCGCGTGAAACGGGGAGCCCAGACTGTGCGGTGTTGTTCGGGGTGGGATTGGGTGTTTATATGAGCAGAGGCAATGTGTGAGTTAGAGGAACGTGGAAGCAAGGGCTCAGGAGGAGATGGGGAGATGCCTGCAGGAGGCTTGGGGTCACCAGGACTCCTCTCTCTGCCTGTTGCTGGCTGCTGCTCTCTTCCATCCTGCAAAGCAGCAGCTCTGGTCCCTTCTCAGCACTGAATTAGCTGGGAAAGAAATCCAGAAGCTCCCAGGCTGTGAAGGTGAACTGCTCAGTGCTTGAAGGTCCTCCTGAGCTGTTTCATGGACTCTCCCATAGATGGGGATAGTATTTTTCCTAGAAGGAGACAGTATTTTTCCTACACCCAAACCCCTTGATTTCACACTGTTTGGGACTCCAGCTTTCTGGAAACATTTGTGAAGTGTCTTGTACGACCCAAAACATATTTGGGCTTTGCCGTTGTCATCTGAGCTCCTGCTGCCACATGGACCAGAGCAGAGAGTGCCCCTGGGCTGAGGCCTCACTGGGCTGAGACACTGATTTTTGAGCTTGGGTATCACACACTGACCACTCTTCCCCCACTTATGTGTGACCAGAGAATTAGTCTCATCTCTTCCCAGCTCTTTGGTAGAAATCTGAGAAGGAAAGCTTTTCCTTCCATCCCTTTTCTTTGATAATTAATTAAATAAATAGAACCCTTGAGCAAATGAAATGTCATTTCCCATTCAGGCAAATACATTTGGGTTAGAAATCTAGGTCAGAATGTAAATTATCTTGCTGCCTTCTTGAAGGTGAAGTCCCTGAAATGCACTCAATTTAACTGAAATTGGGGATTTCCCAGTTTTTGCAAGCACTTTATTTTCCTTCTAATGAATATAAGGAAAAAACTTTCCTGAAACTGCCAGGGGATACAATCTATCCCGGATGGCTGTAATATTGTACAATAAAATAAACCTTAACAACACATGCCTTCTGCTCTTAGAGGCTCTATTTTGAGCACGACATGTAGGGTGTTAAATTTGGTGGAAAATCTGACCAGGGGTCAGAAAATCAGTTGTATTTTTTTTCAAGAGTTCTGCTTGACAAAGAGACTTTGTTCATTTTGGTGCCATGGAGAGGAGGGACCCATGGGTGCCCCTCATGGAGGGCCAGGGGGGCACAGAGCATCTCCCACAGGTGCCAAGGTGTGGGGACCAGGGGCAGCTGCATGGAAAGGTGGAGTGAGAGGGACTTTTCCCCAGTGCTCCCATCCCCTGGACACTGCTCTCCCTTTGCCCAGCTGGAGTGGCCCCAGCCTGCCCAGTTTGGCTGTACACGAACCACCAGTGGAAGGGAAAGAGAGGGAACACACAAATTCAGTCTTGTGGTTGATAGGGAAAGACAAACTTCCAGTATTACACTGGGCTGAGACCATCTGGACAGCAAAAACCACATCAGCACTGTAAATTATTTGTCAGAGGGTGCAACCAGGAGCACGAGCTGCAATCAGTTCTGAGGAATTCTCTGATAGGAGCTCTCTGCTCTCACTGCCCCCTCCCACCTCTTATCCAGGGAATTAAATCCTTGAGTGTTTCTATTTATCACACAGTCAGTGTTTGTTTGTCTCAGTGTTAACATTTCCTTTCTTTTTTGTCTTTAATCAGCTGCAATTATTCACTTATATTCATGGGTAGCACTAATATAAAAATAGGTGCATTATGAATATTAAACTCCTGCAAACAAAGCCCTGAATTAGATGATTTGTGTGCTCTGTGTACGTAGGTTTTTCTGCTTGGATTATGCAGTGAGCCATATATTTTATATATTTTTTTCCTCTTCTCTTTCATGCAATGCAAATGCTGAGGGGTTCACAGGGGAAAGGAGATGGGGAAATTCTGGTGCCCTCTGAACATTGCTGTGAGGTGCTGCTCACAGTGGAGTCTGCAGGGGGGAGTCTGCAAAAATGAGCTTTAAATTGCTTTAAACCTGGATTGCAGCTGGGACACACAGGGTGCTGGGGAAACGCCTGCTGCTGCCCTGCCCAGAGAGATGGTGTCTTGTTTAGCTCCCCTGCCTGAGCCCTGCCCAGGGGAAAGCCAGGCTCCTCACCTCCCTGAAGACACGGCAGAAGGATCAGTCCCAGGGCATCCTGCCTGCACTTCCAGCAAGTCTGATTTTGAGGCTCCTCTCCCAACCACAGCTTCAGTGTGGTCTCTCGCAGGGCACTCACATCATCCCTCGTGTGGGGCTATATAGGGTGGAAGTTTTCTGCTCGAGATCAATAGAAGACAGAGTGAGATACTGGGACTAGGGAATTTGGGATCTCTCCCTGCTGCTGTGGGCACACCACCCTCGTGTGTTCCCACTGCTGGAGCCCTGGGGAGAAGCTGGACCCGCTGCTGTTACCTTTGACCAGGGCTGCTGCCCTTACTGCTTGGAGTGCTGTTGTGGGCAAAGTCAGGATTGGACACCAGCTTTGTCTTTGTCCTCTTCTGCCTCAGATTCCCCTGGGTTTGTTGAAGGGCAGCTGGGGGCCAGTGCCACAGCCTGCTGATGCTGCCATTGCTCATGCCCCTCATCTTTGCGTGGCTGGCTCTTTGCATTTTTAATGGTATTTTGTATTGCTTTTCTTGTACTGCTGCTGGATATTTTGCAGTCCACATCTTTGTGGATGGATGCAATGAATCAATAGCGAATAATAATCTGAGTCTAGAGGGAACAGAGTTTGCAAAGCAACTCACCATTCACACTTGCTGGAAGCATGGTGAGAAATCACCAGCATAAGGCCGAGCAGAGAGAAAATTACCTGGGAGAGGGACAAGAAGGAAATCCAATCTCTGAAAATGAAAATGGATTTTTTAAAAGTGCTGTGTAAAATTATACATTTAATTCTTTCTCTTTTAGCATCAAACCTTAGAGCAGATTGTGCCACAGCAGCTTCCTTGCTGTTCTCTTTTGCTGACTCTCAGGAGCTGGGGTGTTAGCCACTTATTTTTCCCAGTACTGCTAGGGTTTTCTATCTTGTTCCTTAAAGGATTGGATTTGGGAGGTTTTAAATCACTGCAGTCATCTGGGGTGACCGGTGCCTTTGCCATTTAGACCTGCAGGCTGTCCCAGGGGAAGGCTGGCTCTCCAGAGCCCTTGGCACAGGCTCGTTCCTGGGGCTGTGCCTTCCACCACGGCTCCCCCTTGAGCTGAAGATGGACGGTGCCTCTCGGGCTGCTGTGCCTGATGAATGTCCCGGGTGTAAATAAAATCTGTTCCCGGGGCTTGAGCCGCTGTCCATGTTTATCCCCTGGCCCTGCTGCTGCTCACTCTCCGGCCAGGACGATTGTCTCAATCCATCACAATTACCAAGAGCCTTCAGCTAAATAACTTGGTAAAGATCCACTGGGAAAATTCATTGGTTTGAGATCTTAGAAATAGATTTTATTTGCAGGGAATCCCAGAAAAGAGCTGGGCCCATGTGCCTGTGCTAGTGGGCAGTTCAGCCCCATAGGACGGGCTGTCTCTGCCCTGTGGTCCCCCAGTCCTCACCACCCACCAACATTGGGAAACTTGAAAGTCTTCTTGGAAGAGGATCCAATAAGGGAATGGTTTGAGCTGGAAGGGACCTCAAAGACCACCTAGTTCCAGCCCTTCCACACCTGTATTCCTTATAGGATCGCAGAGGGATGTTAAACCCCACCTTCGCTGAGAAGAAAGGGATGGGAGGGATTTTATGTCCTGGACACTGCTGGCTGTGCCTCTATCCTGGACAAAGTTTTCCAAAGCCTTTCCTGTCTGGACTGCCCATACTCCATTTTCAGAACTAATGTTAGCATGGGAGGGCTGGCTGGAGATAGGATCGTGTTACGGCAACATAACAAATCACCTGCTGTCAGCAGAGCCCTGATACCGGCTGTGGATGTGCTCTTCCCAGTGATCTTTCACTGACATTTAAACTGAGCTGTTTTAAGGATTTAAGAGCAGTCATAACAGGTCATAGCAAAGGGCCAGCCAGCCTGGGAGGGGCTCTGGCCACAGCCCTGGGAAGTGAGTAGGAAGAGGCAAAACTGCCCCGCTGCCTCCCCAGGGCTCCCACCGCCCCCAGCACTGCGGTGGGCTGGAGGAGCTGCAAAGGGATGGGATGGGTTGGGTTGGGATGCTTCAGCCCACGAGGGAATTTTCTCCTACTCATTTCCTTTCTTTTCTTGAACTCCAGTAAATTTTAATCATCTGTAAAATCCTGTGGTGAGATATTTCAAAGCTTAACCCCATGCTGGGCTTAGGGAAGTTTCTTGGTTCAGTGTTTGATGTTCCGTGGATCATTTCTGCTGTGGTTTGGGGTGTATGTACGTAGCAGAGGATGTGCTCCCGTGTCCCAGCCCACATCCCTGGGCTCAGCAGGGCTGGGGCTCCTAAATCCCACACATTTAGGTGCCTAAATCCTATATTCCAGGAGGCTTTATACACTGGGTGAGGAGCAGTGGGATGCCTGTTCCCTTCCCACCACTGGAAGGGGTTTTGGCTGGGTCCCTGTGTGCTGCTGTGGCTGTGCTGGCCAGCACCAGGCTGACTCCACTCTGGCTGTGTCCCTGCTGCCGAGTGTCCAGGCAGCGCGGCACATAGAGGAGACAAAGAATTGTAAAAATCATGTGAGTGGGAGTAGCTGAATAAATGGTGCTTATTTGGTGCTCTCTGAGGGACAGCTCCTGGCTGCTCTCTGGAAGGGAGCTGTGCACGCTCTGTCAGGGGTAGCTCTTGTTCCAAGCACTAAAGGCCAATTTGGCTCCTTCACCCGTTCCCATTCCACTCCAATTAACTCTTCCTGTGCCGAGTGTGATGGGCCAGTGGGTCTGGGCACTGTCTGGGGCCTGGCCCTGCTGGAAGGGGCTGGTCTGGGAAGAGCAGGGCTCCCCCTGCCCGATGGACCCTCCTTCCCCTGCTAATTTAAATACGATAATCTTTGTTTAGCTACTGCATGCAAATCCCTAAATATCGTAATTTTGATTGCCTCTCTGGCAGTTTAAAGGATTATATCTAGGTTATTTTTAGCGCAGATCATTTCCTTGATCTGATTTCCAGGCTGTGCCCAGAAGGAGCAGTGAGGCAGGTGGGATGCAGAGGGAAGCCGTGGGGGCTGAGCATCCCGGGTGGGGCTGCAGCCACACAGGGGGTGAGGCAGAGGCTCCAGGGTGTAGGTGCACTATTTCCACCTCGTGGAGAGTGATGAGTTGCATCATTGCAGCACAGCTGGGCCTGTGGAGGTGCATTGGTGCTGCAAAGTGGTTCCTCATCTCTCCATGGGTTTGGCAAAAAAACTCTGTGATTTTCTTCGCCTCCCTCTCAGAGCAGGTTTAGGACAGGCAGGAGGTGCAGGACACCCTTTGGCAGCTCTAGCTGCCTCTTGAGCCCCTGTCCTCTCTCCTCCACCTCTGTCCAGCTGGCACAAGGTCCCCAGGCAGTCTCTTCCATCTCCCATGCTTCAAAGTCAGCATCGGTGGCACAGCAAGCCCCCTTGCTCCTTTCACTGAGGGATTTAGCTAATGCTCCCTCCAATCCACTTTGCTTCCCTGCAGCTTAGTGTGGATTTCCATCCCCATCTCATCAGCCCACTTAGGGTGTGCAGCCCTCTGCCAGCCCCGAGGCAGCTCAACCCCTCCTGTGCTGGGGGCCCAGGCAGGGCTGAGGGTGCTGAGCACCAGATGAGCACATTGGGGAGCAGCTCCAGGCCCAAGAGAAAGAGTTAAAACAGAGAAAAGCCTGTTATGGCATGTTCAGGCTCCAGAAACCCTGCTTATCCCTCCCGTGTGCCTGCACATCCTGGGGCTCTGGACGGGGAGCCCACGGAGGAGCTGCAGAGTGGCAGCACCAGCTGTGCCATGGGTCCCAGCGATGGCTCTCAGGCTGCTGAGCCTCCCTGGTGATGGAGCAGGAGCTCTGGATTCATCAGTCATGTCACATTACATTATGTGATGCAACGCAACGTGGCATGACTGATGCAAGCCAACGTTAAATGTCATAGAGCAATGGATCAGCTCAGGGCTACGGTAATTTTATGTGCCCATTTAATCTGGTATTTAAAAACAAACACTCATAGCAATCTGCATCACACGCTACATTTTGCAAAATTGAGCAGCAAATCTGTACCGAGCAAATTATATAATTCTGTCATCTCTCAGCCTTGTGTACATGTGTGTGAACACTGCAGTCAGGTTTGAGCTGCTGTCTGACTCCCCTCTCACCCCATGAGCATCACCGGAGCTGTTGCAGAGTGCCCGAGGATGGGGTGTCCCCTCCTCAGGCAGTGCTGTAGGCAGGTGCTGGGGCATGTCCCACTCTGGGATTCACCACCTCGGGCTGGGCTGCCACTCTCACCACCTGCAGGTGGAGCAGCCCCTGCCACCACCCAGTCCAGGCAAGCCAGCCAGGCTGCTTTAGATCAGTCACACTCCTGAGCTGGAAATGACAAAGGGTTTGGCCTGGAGGTCATTTTGGGTGGCCTGAGCACAGGTGTGGGGGATGGGGTTCTGCCCCCTCAGCACAGCTGCACCCACAGCTGTCTGCAGCTGCCCAGGGTTTCAGGGCTTCCCTTTCCCTCGAGCCTGCAGATGCATCTGCCGTGTGTCCCATGGCCCAGGCTCTTCTGCAGACTCAGTCTTGCTGTCTTTCAAAGCATCTTGATCTTTCGAAAAGGAAAAGCCTCCCCTGTTGTTTTTCCTCCCAGCTCTGTATCTGTGTGGCCTTGGTTTGTCTCTGCTTGGAGAAAAAAAAAATCCCTTAAGTGCTTGCTTACTCCAGCCCAAACGAGGGAAACACTTTGACATGAGCTGAATTTTAAGCAGGTGCTTAAGGGCTGTCCTGGGATGCTTTCCCAGATCAGACCAGGGCAGGCCTCTCCAGAGCAGGGACCATTCCTCCTTTTAATGGCCAGAGCAACAATAATGGTAATGGATGTCTCCCCAGCCTGTCGTAGCGCCGTCACATTTTATCACCGGAAGAAGTACCTCGGTCCTTTTGCCTTGCTGGGCTCCTTTGCTGTGTCCCTGTGCTGGGACAGGAGCACCACTCTGGATGCACTTCCCACTGCCTGCCCTGCCCAGCCTGCTGGGCAGTGATCCCTGACAGGGAATGCTGCTCTCCCTGCAAGACAAAGGAAAAACCAGTCAAACCAAACCAGAGGAGAGCACCCAGGTGGCCTGCCAGGTGTCCCTGCACGTGGGGGTGTTCTCTGGTGGCATGTGCTGAAGACCACTGGCATCAATCCATGTGGATTCCTGCTCCTTCCATCCCCAGTCTCTCACCGTTTCAGCTCTTGGTGTGCTTTGCAGGGCTTGTGTCTCCATTTGCAAAACACCCTCGTGTCAGAGCGTCCCCTTTGCAAGCAAAGATGGCCTGCTGAGGTCTGGAGGCTGGCAGGCTCGGGAGAGCACGGGCTTTCCCATCAAAGTCTCTCCCTTCCAAGGCTGGCTGTTCCCTAGACAGCGTGGCTGGGGCAGGAGAGCTCAGCACAGCACAAATCAGAGCCAGGCTGGGCTCAGATGGTGCCAGGCACGCTGGCTGCTGAGCTGGGAGCTGTGTTTGTGCACAGACCTTTCCACGGGGGGCTGTGTTTTGCAGCGTTTGCCAGCCTTTTTCTCTTTAATTTCTGAAGCTGCCTGGCAGTGTGCAGCCAGGTAGGGATCCAGAGTGGGCTGGAGTGAGCAGCTCCAGAGAAGCTCTGCAGCAGCCGACAGCACAGCCAGACACCGTGGCTGTCTGCAGGGTGTGTGCTCAGCAAACACATCTCCAGGGCTCTGGAGGTGGGGGAAACAGGTAGATGCTTGCAGCCTCGGAAGTCTGTTTTTACATCTTGAATCAGAAACATGCAATGAAAAATTCATATTTCGGTTCAGATCTTATTTTTGGCTCAAGATCAGAAAAAAAAGTTAAGTGGGGAATCTAATGTGCATTTATATTTGCGTAACTCGCTGGCAGTGGAACTGCTTTGTGTCTCACACAGCTCATGCCAAAGTGAAGGATTTGCTCTTTCATTTTCAGCCTGGGGTGAAATTTTACAGTTGAGATTAGAGGATCCTGAAAATAATTGTTGCCCCAACCTTAACTCTTACATTATAAATGAGGATGCATCATACTCAGCATGACTGGGAATTACAGAAATTAAGGATGAAAAAGACCTCATCTCCCAGCCAGTGTAGGATTATTTTGTATGGTGTATTTGATTTTTTAAAGCATTCTCTCTCCTGTTGTGATGGCCATTTTCCTCCCAGAGCAGTGCTGTTAACGAGCACCTCCATTTCAGGAAAGACACAACGGTGGTGTCCTCATGCTGTTCTTCTCCAAAAAAAGGCAAGAGCAGTTTCTTTGCCTTGCTCTGATATTCTTCTGGCCCAGGGAGCTCAAACATATTCAGGGCTGAGGTTTGCTGCACGCCAGGGCTGCCAGCATTTGGCTGGCACCATGTGCCACTGCCAGTGTGTGAGCCTGGGAACAAGGGGACTCCAGCTCCATCCCCACCAGTGACCTCTCAGACCTCCTCCTCAGCCTGCCTCTGAGTGCTCTGCCGCCCTGCGCTCAGGACAGCAGCACTGGTGCTGTCCCCACCCTGTCCCCCCATCCATCCTGCAGGACAGTGCCAGGGAGGAGCACAGGCAGAGAGCCACAACTCCAGTGACACTGCTTTTCTCCCTAAGCTTATCAGGACAGATTCCTGCTGTAGAAAGAATAACCAAAAGCTGTAAAAAGGAAGTTTTCTTTCTGTGCTTTCTTTTTCTCCCTCTTTGCCCATCCAGGCTGGCTCCTTTCCACCCTCCTTCCACTTCTCTTTGTTGTTGCTAAAAAGATTAAACTTGTTTGACCAGGTTCTGAGTCAGCACAGTTGTAAGGGGAAGATGAATGAGGCTCTTTAACCCTGCTTATCCTTCCAAATGCCCTCCTCCTGGAAAGAAACACACACACGTATGCTCCGGGAAACATCAGTTTTAATGTTCCTTTTATTTTTAAGTCATTCTTTCCCCTAGTCTTATTTCTACTTCTGTCAGATAATGGGGCTGCTCTCACTCCCGCTGCTCTCTGTGCTGAACCTTTCTCTGCTTTTCCATGCTGAAAGGGCTCTCCCTTTCTTCTGCATCTTCTGCAGTAAGCCAGAGCAGGACGCGTGATCCTGAAAGGCCAAAGTGCCTTTCTTCTTTTGTCCCCAAAACCTTTCCCCTCTCCCCTTGAGTCTCACATCCTGATCCTTTTTTTCCCTTAGTCCTCGGAGGAGTCTGCTTTCAAAGCCCTTTCATCCTGGCAGTAAAAATTGGGAGTGTGAAGAGAAAGATGGAAGAGGGCACAGAGAGATGGGGCTTAAACCCAGCAAGAGCAGGGCTGGGATGCTGCTGAGCACTGAGGGGAACACTTTGGGGTGCACATTGACCTTGGCTCTTCCATCTCCTCACTTGTGGTCAGACTGGACATGTCCCATCCCTGAGCACTGGCATTGTAGGCTCCTGGCACCTGCAGCATCCCAGCTGGCCAGCACCTGGGCCCAGCCACAGGGCATCTTCCCAGCCCCTGGGTGGAGCCAAGGTGGAATGAAAGCTCAGGGCAGGATGCCAGTCCCGCTGTGTTTATGGCTCCCTGCATTCCTGTTTGTTTGACATCCTGCCACCAAAGTCCTCAGAGCTCCAGGAAATGTCTTAAGCTTGAGGCTTGGGAGAAGCAAATATTTTCCTTTCCTGTTTGGGGGATAAACAGAAGTAAATGGTGCATCCATAATCCTGGAGTCTGCTTTACAAATGCCTTGTGGTGGTACTGCGTGTCATTCATGTAGGTGACTTTTACAATGAAAAATCCCATTTAAGCCTGACCTTTCACGTTCTGGAACATAATAGACTGTGCAACCAAATCGCATCCTGCTGGCGGGGGCACCACTGAACTGGAATATTAGTTTTGGAAGGCAATGGGACACTGCAATCCTGGAAATTCATTGGCCAGAAGTTGTGTTCCAGGAAACAGGGGGAGCTTTGTGGGCAGCGCAGAGCACAGAGGCTGCCCTCAGCCTGCCAACACCATGGCATGGAGGAGGTGGAAATCTCCCCGAGGAAAGGTGATCTGAAATTGGAAAGAGGCTCCTAAGAGCCCTCTCTGCAGGCGTGTCTGCTTGTCTCCCAGGGACCAGGGGAATGAAAATGCAGAGAAGGTAAATGAGGTAGAAACAAGAGCTGCTCTAGAGCAGGCACAGAGTGATGTGTGTTCTGCTGGGATGAGATGGGATGGGGCGAGGTCTAGCTCTCAATCCCAGCACCACTGCCTGTCCTGTCTCTGGGTGGAGGACAGCAGGGGCAGCTCATGCAGGTGGGCCAATTTTGGTTTATTTCCAGCTAAACAATTAATTATCACTGCCATGCTCCTCACGGGGCTCTTTGTGCAGCAGCTCAGTGTTGGCTGAGGAGGCTGGAATTCCCCTGCTCCCTCTGGCTCCGGGGGCTGCAGCGGCTGCTGCTTGAAGCATTTATGTTAATACACTATCAGGCAGCCACATCCCATGGCTTATCATTTTCATCAAGTCTTGGTTTTATGGTTGAAAGGAATTACTTTCAAAAGACCATTACCACCTCCCTGTTTCTCATGGCCTCATGCCTACCTGCTGTTAAGCTTTTATAAAGGCATATTTTTCCTGTGTAAAGCTCATAAAAGCTACTACTCAAGTCCCATGCTTGAGTCCACTTCCCTCAGTCAGGCTGTGACTCGGCTGATCCTGGCTGGTGCTGCTGGCAGCTGGGCAGAGCAGGAGAGAGCTTCCCTGGGGCTGCAGGGCACAGTCAGGCCAGGAGTGCTTCTGGTGAGGATGCCCCAGGTCCCTCTCAGGGAGGACAAGGGGACACAGGTGAGCTTGGCCATCTTCAGGCAGGGAGAGGGCAGGGCGCTGCTGGCCCGGAGCCTCTGAGGTCCTTCTCACCCCAAGCACAGATTTCAGCGCCTCCTTCACCTGTAGGTTCCTTGTGGAACCGAGCTCCTCGCTGCTGAGGTGGGCAGGTGTTCCAGCCCTTGGGCTGTGCCACAGGTCCCAGGGCTGGGGCAGGCACTGCTCTCAGAGCCTGCTGGCAGGGCAGCCTCTCCTTTAGCATTCCTGCCACATCCACTGCTGCTTTACTTTTTATTTTTTCACTGGTGAGCTGAAAAGGGGCAGGCAGCTAGTCACACTGCCTGATAGTCACTTGCCAGTAACATAAAAACTCCTATGCGCCAATATATCAATCAGCGTTATGTGTCAGCCTTGACTACTGCATTCAGCTTCCATCACCCAAACAAAATCATGCTGGAGCAGCTGAGGAGGAGGCTAATACCGCTGGCTGGAGGCATGGCTGGGCATACAAAACAAGGCTGGGGAGCTGGGTGGCCGAGCCGGCTGCTGAAGCCAGGGATAAAGGCTGGGGGGACGCAGGGATGGGGTTTGCCCAGCAGAAGCCGTGGTGCTCCCTGCCCCGTGGGGACAGACGTGATGGTCAGAGCAGGGTGGGGGTGCCCTGCAGGGTCACTGCCCATGAAGGGGTCACATCACTGGCAGCTAGGAGATGCCCGTGGCTCTAGGCAGGAACGGCCAGGGGTCAGTACCTGCAGCTCCCCAGCCTCCTCCTGCTGCCCTCCACACCTGCCCCTCCTCCCTCCATCCAATTAGAGTAATTGCAGCTAGTTAAAAGGAGGTAATGGTTTTCAGAGGAGCGCTGTGTGCTGTCACCGTGTCCCTTTCCACCGAGGCTGCCGTGAGGCATTTGCCGCTTGTTAGAGCCCTGTGCCAGCCCGGGTGCCCGTGGTTATCCTGGGCAGGGACAGGGGCCGTGTCCTGGTCCTGGGAGTGCGGGGCTGAGGGGCTGGGGAGCCCCTGCAGCCTGTGCTGGGTCAGGCAGGCAGGACTGACAGTGAACACTAAGTTATGTTTTGGATTAACGTGCACAGAAATGTAAATGTGAGTGGGGGCAGTCCCCAGGTCCTCGGCGAGCTGCTGAGGGGGTGTTTGCATCCCTCTGGCTTGGCAGAGGAGAGATGCAGGGGGGCTTCTTGAGGACCCCCTTGCAGACCATCTCTGGCCCCAGGCTGCGGCAGGACACAGTGCTGGCCTTGATTCTCCCTGGGGTGGTAACCCAGCATGGAGAGGCTGCAGTGTGGGTGCTTTCACAGCAGCAGAAACCTCCAGGCTTTGTGCTTCTTCACATTCAATATGCGAGTGGCCACTGTATCTCCTGATTATTTAATTTGACTGGAATAAGAGGTATTTGTATTCATTTCCAGAGATGATGTACAGGCCTGATCTTAAACTGATCCAGACAGTATTGTACATCATGAAAAATGAGAATAGGGAAATCTAATGTATGGCTTTTTTTTTTTTTAAAAAAAAGGGCACTTCACAAACCTGTACGGAATTACAAGAGATAGGCAAATGCTGTCACAAAAGTCTCTCTTAAATGACAAAAGGACATGAGGGATAGCACTGCTCAGCAGTACAATACAAGCTCCAATAATACCATCACATGCTTCCTCTCAGTAGTTTGTAGTAGAGGTCTTTGACAGATGTCCTGTGTCAACTCTTCCCCTGGTCCCTGGAGTTGTTACCGGTGTCTCCTGTGCCCTCTGGCAGCAGCCCCTGACCTCTCGGGCGGGGAGCTGGCTTTTCCAGGTGCCTGCACATCCCCTGGGCACGTTCACCCCTCCATGTCCATGCTCAGGTCTGGACTCATCACCAGGACTCATCTTGTGTCTGCATTTTGGCTGGGTCAGGCACAATGCCATAGAATTGTAGAATGATTTGGGTCGGAAAGGACCTTAAATATCACCTAGTTCCAACTCCCCCACCATCCTGTCGTCTGTGTGGGCAGTGGGCAGTGAGCCTGGAGCTCTCTGGGGGATGTGTTTGTCCTGCCAGCCCGGGTTTGGGAGGGTGAGTGGGAGAGGCAAGCGTGCAGCAGGCAGAGCTGAGGGCTGCTGCTCCGCTGTGTTTCCAGCAGTGTGGCTCTCCTTGCACACACAGACACCTGGAGAGAGGTGCTGCTCGGTGCTGGGGGGGCTGCAGGCCAGGAGAGGTGACATCAGGGCTTAATGACAGCACTCCAGGTCGGAATTAAAGCACTGGCTGTGGCTCAGGGGTGCTGCGACCTCTGTGAGGTCTGATTCTAAGCAGTCATTAAAGCTGATGTGATGAAGGGGGAGAGGCTTGAGCAGGTGCCCTGGCTGGGTCGGAGCACACACCCACCCACACACCCACACACATGCCTCTCGCTGTGTGATTTCTGTAGCTTCTGCTCTTATCTTCCTTCCAAAATCATCACAGAGCAATTCTGGGAGCTGCTAGGAAACAGCCGTGTGATTGGAGGTGGCTGTGTGCCTGTCAGAGGTGCAGCACACAGATCCCTTCTGGGAATCTCTAGGATCAGTTCAAACCTTTCCATGGAAGCACATATGCTTGGATGAGGGCCATGCTCTGACCTTGACTGGATGGGAGGTTTTAATTATCAGAGCTGGCCGAATAGCGCACAACATTTTGCCACGGGCAATTTCTAGGAATTCATTTCAGCATTGCTTACACCTTTTGGCTCTGTGTGTATGAACACACAAATAAACCCTCTCCAAAGCAGGTGTTTTCACCTAAGTCACGTGCTGAGGGCCCTGTGATATTATTTACACCTCTTTGTGCTGTTTCTGTACTGTGGTTATAAATACAGCTTACACATTACTGTGTCGCAGGAAAGGAAGTGTGAGATCCCAGTTCCAAGGAGTCACAAACCTTCAGTCAGGGCCACGGGGTGGTTTGGGGGTCAGACCTGGACTTGCAGCTCTCCAGTGCCTGCTCCTGCACCGTGGGAGCAGAGGAGCCACTGCAGGCAGTGTGACTGCTGGGCACAGCCTCTCCCACCCCATCTCATCGCATCGAAGGTGTCCTGTGTCCTGCCTTCAAAGGTGTCCTGCCTCCTTCCCAAAGTATCCCACACTGCTTCCAGGGCTGCCCCTCCAGAAAACCAGGGAAGCTCTGGGAGGCTTGGAACTTTGAGCTCCAAGAGACGCTTGTTGCTGCTTAAACAGACAACAGTCAAATGAAAAGAGTCTTCTGCCGGCTCGTGGGAGCGCTCCATCTTTGCGGTGGCACGAAGTGATTTAGCCATTAAGGTTAATGCTTGTCTTCCTGCTGTCTGGTGGAACTCTGGGCCAGGCAATGCAAATAGCTTAGCCAGTACTTTTAAAGGTCATTGTGCACGAAAAAATAAAGATCATACACCGCTCATGGAAATGTCCTTAGTAATCACTGCCTTCTCGGGGGAGGAGGGACCCGGTGCTCCCTCCTGGAGCGTTTATCTCATCCCACTGAGAGTTCAGTGACAGCCCTTGAATTTTTGGCAGCTTGAGCTGCAGGTTGGCATCACCTCCAGTACTCGTGTCCCCTCATGTGGTTTGTGTCCTGGGTGATGGTGGTCCTGGCAGTCCCTGGACACGGAGGGTGCTGACTCCAGGTACACCACCACCAGGGCACGCAGGGCAGGTCTCACCTCTGGGCTCACCTTTGGGTTTCCTGCAGGAATCCTTTGTGTTCAGATCTTTCTTTCTTTGCCTTCCCCACAGGACGTCTTGCTCCTAATTTATCTGGGAGGTAATTTTAATCCTTCTCTCCTCAGACAACTGGCTACCGCCATGCATAATTAATTTATTAACACACTAACCTACTTTAAGGTGATAATCTCATTAGGGTCACAGCGATCTCAGCCTGGCCTTGTGACAGGAGTTTTCAGAGAACCTAAATTCCTTGGTATTATGAGGCATCCATGTGGACAGTGCCTGTGGCATTCCCTGCAGACCTGGGAGGGAATTTGGTGTCTCCTGGTGCAGACTGTGCAGAGGGGCTGGGGGTCAGCCCAGGAGATGGAACTGGGGCCGGCAGCAGTCTGTGCTCTCGGCAGTGCCCTTTGGGAGCGCCTTCCTCTCGCTCTTTGCTGAGTGGAGCTGCTGGATTGTGACTCCCCCGAGGAGGAGAGGAGGGAGCCGCTGTCCGCAGCGCTCTGATGTGGGTGTTTAGCAGCAGCTCTAATAGCCTCCCCTCTCAGCGAAGAGAACTTCATCCTCTGCTCATTACTGCAGCCCTTCAGAGGAGAGGGAGAGGAAGAGAAAAGATCCCATTCAGTCTCGCTGTTTCCAAACAATGCAAAGAGGACGAGGACTCCGTTTGTAGTGAGCTTATATAAGAAATAAGCAATAAATGAGGAAATCCTGGTGACCCGCAGTGTGCCCCAAGCCCTAACGTTTCTGGAGTTCGACTGTCCATGGACATAGCTGCAAAGTGAAATGAAAGCAGCTTTTAAAGTCTCCATTCTTCTCTTCTGCTGTGAAATTCCTGCCTCTCTTTGTTGAGGATGATCTTTGTTGGTGTTTTCTTTGTGCCTGGAGTAATTTCTGCGTTGAGAGGCTGTTGTGCTGCCGCGCAGTCGTTGCTCATCCTGACACGGCCCTTCTCCCTTCTCGGGAAGCGGCTGCGCCAGCCAGGCACCAGCACTGCTGGGGTGGGGGGACATCAACAGGCCCCCAAAACCCGGGGAAAGCAGCCAGCAACTCCTGCGAGGAGCCAAAGGTGTCACAAACCTCCCAGCCATGTCCCTGCCTGGGGAGGGCTGGAGAGGGCCGTGCTTCAGGGGAGGTGGGAGGGTGAGCAGGGCATCGCCCAGCCCAGCCCAGCCCATGGCGCTCTGGTGCCAGGGCTGGACAGGCACAGTCCTGCAGAATCTGCTGGAAGAGGCAGTTGTGCCTTCTGAGAGAGTCAGGAGAGTGCTCGGCAGGTTTTTGAGACTGTTCCGCGCCGTATAGAAAGGATATTAATGAATATGAATAAATATTGATATTAATTATCTCAGCCTGCTGGAAGCCTCTGAAAAGTACATGTCTGGGGCTCTGTAAAAGGCAAGCTGACCCTAATTCTGCTGCCACCAAGCAGGCTGTGCTGACAGCCTTGCACAGGTGCTGATGTTTCTGCAGTGTTGGTGGGCCAGGGGGACAGGTGAGATTATGCAGTGTGAGAAGTGAAATGTGCCCTGTACATCTGCAGGAGAGCAGGGATTGAACCTTGTACTTTACAACTTTTCTGGCTTCTCATCTGTAAACTTCCCAGTCAGGGTAACAGATGGGGACAGCTCGGATGTTGCAGATACAGTTTGATGTATGTAGATTTGAGCCAGTGTCCTGTTGAAGCTGAGGGTCGCCTTCCAGCCTGTGCATCATGGCAAATGAATTAATGCAGGCTCTGGGGTCATCAGAAATACTCACCCTGTCCAAGGAGTCGTGGTGTCTTGTGTGTGGCTGGAATGTCACACCTTGTGAGGGCAGGCTCTAGTCCAAAGCTGCACTGAGCTCTTCCACTCCCCTCGTTCTTGCTGGGAGAGCTGCAGGCTGGCAGGGGGAAGCAGGGTAACACACCCAGAGAGATCATGAAGGATGACGGGGAATATTCCCAAAGAGGTCTGTGTGGCTGCAGTGAGAGCAAAGCCAGGGCCCTTGGCTGAGCCAGACCCTCTGCAGAGGGTGGAGGGAGCAGAGCAGGGGCTGCTCACACCTGCCACCAGGGCTGGCAGCTCCTGCTCCTCAGCTGGCAGGGAAGGGAGGAGAGGAGGCACCCAGCCTCTACCCACCTTCCTCCAGAGGGGACCCGATGCAGATCCTCTCCTTCCTTTAGCCCATCTGGGCGATGGTTCACCCTCCTGGACATCCACAAGCCACTCCGTGCCATCACAGATGTGAGATGTTCCCTTCTTTCTGCCACTCGCCCCTGTGCTTCAGCGTGTTGCTGTCACTCCGAGGCATCACAGCCTGAGTGGGCGACATCGTTGATTCCTTCTGCCCCTCTGCCAGACGATGTCTCCTGGGTGTTTGGAGAGGCACCCAGAGCTTGCACACAACTTGGCTGTGTGGCTGTGAGCTGGTAAATCAAGCAGAGAGACGTGTCACCCTGGCTTGGGATGCTGCAGTTGTCCCTGGCTCGGCTGACAGTGCCCTCGCTGTCCCCAGTGGCTCTGGGGCCACGGCGCCGTGCTGGCAGTAAAACCTGCTGTAAAACTTCAAGTCTCTCTGGAAGCAGAAACGGGGGATTCAGTCCTCCCCTTCTCTCCTCCCTCTGCCTCACAGTTCCTTGGAATAAAGCCGCTTTAAACTTCTTCCCTGGCTTGTCCTGCTGCGGCGAGCTGCATCTGCCTGTCATGTCGCGTTAGCGTTGGCTGGGACCACGCCATGACATCCCAAGCAGACTGGCAGGCCATGGAAATCAAGTTGCTCTATGTGAAAATGGAAAAGTCGGCGCTTTCCAGAAAATAGGCTGGAGAACATCAGCTGCAAATGGGAAGGAAGGAAAAAAAAGGCTTGTCTGAGTGGATGAAGGGATGGCTTTTAAAAGGCAGCCCCAGCTTCCACCGGTGTCAATGGAAAGCCTTACACAAACGTTAATGGCTGTGGAGTCATGCCCTAAGGCATTATATTTTTTGGGATGATGTCAAATTGTAGCATCTTAAACGAAGCTTTTGTGTTACTATAATAAGGGACTTTTTGGATTCGACTACTTAGGTTAGGTCTTTAGTGAAGTCACTTCACCTCTCCCTGCCCCTGGAAAACAGCTCTCATGAAACCTGCGCAACTTTATCGGGATCTATAGGTGGAGTGAGGCTGTTGGGGATGCATTGTTATCACTCTCACTAGAGAATGCTTTGAGGGAGGAAAAGTGTTTATGATTCTTTGGACAGATCTGCAGAGGGTAGAAAAAAATGAGTAATTTGTCCCCTATTAAAACATTGTGAAATACTCCAACTCCGGAATAATTTCCCTTGTGCTTTTAGAAACCCCCTGAGTTCACAGCATCCACCCCCTGACGCTCCAGCCTAAGCTGTATCTTGTAATCTCTGCTGTACCCTTTGGGAAATCTGCCCACAGCTTTGTGTACACAAGAGAGAGTCTGCTAAGGAAATTTTATTAAGAAAGACATTTTTTAAAGCTGGATTTAAATAGTAAGCTGCATTCTCTCTGTCAGCGGTTCTCTCCCTTCGTGCCTGGTGGGTCCTGCTCTGGAGCAGGTATCCACCTCCTGTCTGGCGTGTAGGCATCTCTGGTGCTGCCTGCAGGGACCGAGGGCCCCAGCTGGGGCAGGAGGCTGGCAGCCCCCAGCCCTCGCACCCTCCGCAGGGTGCTGGGGCTTTGTGTGCAAGGGAACAGCTCCTCCGGGATGTGGCAGTCACCCCCAGGACAAGGACTGGCCTTGGCACGTCTGTGAGCCACATCTCTGCACCCTGGAACAGGCTGCTGGCTCGTTGCTGCTGTCCCTGGTGGCCGTTGTGCGTGGTCCTCGTGGGGAGGAGGCTCACACTGTTTCCCTGGATTCCCATCACATCACGGAGGCAGCGCTGAATATTATGGATTCTTTTTGCATTGCTCTGATAAATACTGTCTACAGGGTATGTTGCAACAAATGTTACAAGTCCCAAATACAGCATTTCAGAGGCAGTACACAACTTGATAATCTCATTATTTGCTACTCCTACACAATATAAGAGCATCATCACATCAGCCTTATGTTTTGCTGCAATAGAAATAATTAATAAAAATCAAACTGCCGCCTATAATGTCTTTAAAAAGCAATAGAGAACATGTAGAATCTACTCTGAAAACAGCTCCAGGACTAGAGCTTCTGAAACTTTTCACCTGAAAAAAAGGAAGAATTGTTTTGCACTCAGATTCGCTTTGAAAGTTGTAAATACTTTATGGCAGTTTACTTGCAGAAAATGGTGAATTTTTAAGGGCTTATTTGTAAAACATGAATTTTGAGCTCTTAGGAAGAGCTGTTTTTAGCTGGTGCTCTTTCTCAGGGTTATGGGTGGAGGTGCCCGAGCAGCAGGCAGGAGGCTGTGGCTCACACTGCTCTGTCTGAGGAGTGCCCCAAGGGGCTGGCACTGCTAACACTGTTTAAAAGCAGTAGCAGCAGCAGGAGCTCTGTATTCATTATGAAAAATTCTTCAGCAAGCAAAGCGGTCTAAGACGGTAGAAGGGAGCCTGCCCAGCTGGGAGTCATTTGCAGATGGTTCTGGTTCATTTGTTGGCTGCTTTTTGCCTGTCTTCATCAGCCACCACTTGCCTTGGCTTAGCAGCAGCTCGGAGCACGTTCTTTGCTTTAAGCACCTGAGAAGTCCCATTGACTTCAATGGAGCGACTAATGCTCCTGATTAAAGGTAAGTAACTGCTCCGGCGTTCTGCTGAATCTGAGGCTTGGGAATAGAAGGAAACGGGGGAAACTTCAGCGGAAATATTTACTCTGGAGGTAGCAGACTCTACTCTGGAGCTGTCCACGGTGTCTTTGGCGATCTCCTTTTGGGAAGCTGTCTGCACTGAATGTGTGGCTCCAGACTGAACTAGGATCGTTTCCTGGCCCAGAAAAGTTTCCTGTTCCACGGGATCCATCATGTAAAGTCAGCAGTGAGTGAGCAGGGGTAGACACAAGGTGTTTTGGAGGAGGAAGAGCAAGGTGAGGAAGCTATCTCACCTTTCAGAGCACAAACCCGGGGTGGGAGAAGTAAAACCATCACTCCCTGAGCACTTGGTTTGAGGTAATGCCCCAGGTTAGTCCCCTGCAAAGGCTCCCAGGTGGGAGCAGGACTACTTTGAATGCTCTGCCTGGCCGTGAGTGGATCTCCTGGAGAGCGTCAAGCGCCAGGACAGAGCTAATGGGCTGCTGGCCTCGGGGGACTAATGGGCTGGCTAATAAGGACATGGATTTTGACATGGCAGAGCAAATAAGAATTGGCAGGCATTAACCTCAGACATGTCTGCTACCTAGAGAAATCCAAGCCCCTCTCTCGCTCTTCGTCCTGTTTAGCATATTAATGTTTAATTCCATTAGCGTCAGCAGCGGTGGCTGCTGCTCAGCCGGGGAGCTGCTTGGGCGAGCCTCAGGAGGTGCTGCTCCTGGAAAGGGGACCCGGTTGCTGGCCAGGAGCCAGACCAGCCCTTGCCCCAGCTCGGCAGCAGTTGCTAACGCTGCTGTGGCTCCCAGCATCTGCCTCTCGCTTGTGCTCCCCTGCTAATTCAGCATCAGCCGCTGCTGCCCGCTCCACAGGCTGTCCCCTCCCTGACACATGGCTTGTGCATTCCATTCCTGCTCTCCAGAGGGATTTTCCATCGTTCTCTCTCTCTCTCTCGTCTCCACTTGCACCCCTTTCCCCTTCACGTCCAGGGTGCAATTCCTGCGTGCCTCCCGGGAGAACAAGGTTGCTTCCAGGATGGAAATAGGACAGGGCAAGAGCTCCTCACAGAGAAATGAAGCATGTTGATTCATCTCCTGGAGCCTCCCCGCTCTGCTCTCCTCACTAAGTGGCAGTGGCAGCAGCAGCCTGGTGTTCAGTGGTGCATTTCCCCGAGTTCGACCCGGCAGCCCTGCACCTCTGCAGAGAGGATTGATCACAGGAGCACAGGAAAGAAGCAGACCCACTGTCTGCTGCGATTCCTTGCAGGGCTTATAAATCTAATCAGTGAGGTGCTGTTCTATTTTCCCCTCCTTTCCCCCCTTAATGTTTCCCTTTAAACGAGATATTAAAAATAGGAATATTAATTTGGCAGATGGTGCAATTGGGCTTTTGGCAGGAGTCTGCACGCTGTGCTGTGGAGCTGCAGACCTCCGTCTCCACGCTGGAGCTCTGAGAGATGCTCTGGCTCCTCTCCAGGCTCTGCCTTCCTCCAGCTCCTGCTCCCTCCTCCAGCTCTCAGTGCTGGGGCACAGGGAGCTCTGATGGGCTCTTGCTCCAACTGCAGCCCAAGCAGATTTGATTTCTGACAGTTCTGAGCCATCACCAAGGGTGGAGAGCTCGTTTCTGCTTTAATTGCAGCCGGGTTTGATGGCGGTGGCAGTGCTGTATGTGAGGTGCTTTGCTTCTGTGGGGTCAGGTGAAGTTCTGAGTTTGTGGGGCTCCTGGGTGCCCTGGGCTTTCTGCAGCATCCAAGAGCCCCTCCTCAGGAGGAGCTGAGTGATGGGTAGATACAAGCAGAGCATTTCCAGCCAGAGACTTCTCTGGGCAGTGGGATCAGGTTTTTATATTTTTATTTTTTTGGTGCCATGTTCTGATTGGTCTCAGCTCCCTCCAAGTGGAGGGTGCTGGTATTTCACTGCTTTCCATTGCCTGAATTTTCAGAAACACTACAGAGTTAAGTTTCCCCTGAATTTTCTCTGCTGGAGCTTTGGCCCAGTGCTGCAATTTCAAAATGAGCCCTAATTAATCCCAGCATCAATGTTGTGTCCCTTTAGTCCATCTGCAGCACCCTGTTGTTTAACGTGTCTCTGCCTCAGTTCGGGGGCTGTGCCTCAGCAGGGTCCTGGGAGTGGCAGGGGCCCAAGGCAGAGCCAGGCCTCACACTTGCTGCTCATTTTTCACATGCACACAAAGATTTTTTGTTTTCCGAATTCTTTTGGTGATTTTTTGTCATCCTTTGAACTCCTTCTGGCTTGTCTGTCTTTGTTAGAATGTGATGCCCAGATCTGGGTGTGTTGCTTCAAACAGCAGCCTGAGGAGCACGGGGAAGAGCAGAATAATTACCTTGCAGAGATGCAGCAGCCTGGCGCTATTGACTTCTGTTCAATCGATCATCCCCCCAGCCCACTCTCTGTTGGATAGCTGTTTGGCCAGATATCTCCATACAGCCTCTCTCCTTTTGTTTATTCCTTCCTACGTGTTAATCTTTTGCATTTGTCCTGCCGAATCTCTTTGTATTGATTGCAGGCCACTTCTTTAATTCATCAGGCTCGTGTTGTATTTTATTCCTGTCCTGCAAATTATTTGCTACCCTCCCATCCTGGTAAAATGCTCAGATTTCATTAGCATGCCCCTGGTCTGGCTTCCAAGTTGTTAATAAAACTATTGAATGGTATTGACCTTGCAGGGCACTCAGTGGGACCCCACTTAACATTTCTGCCCACTGGACTCTGGCCCGTCGAGGTACACGCACATGTATTTTTAATCAGCAGTACATCTTTGCTCCTGTAGTTCATCTCATTTACACTATGTAAGGAGCCATAGGATGTTTTGATAATAGAAATTACGATCTGTGCAGCTGCCACCACCCGCCTGAGGATCTTGCTGGTGACAGATACAGCCTCTGACACGGTGCTGCCCGAGCCCCTGTCTGCTGAGGGGCTGCCGATGACAACGGGCAGGGTTTGTGTAAAATCTGAAATTAAAATGTGGTGTTGCACTGCCAGAAAAACTCTCCAAAGCTTTGAGATTTCCCCGTGGTCTTCAGTCACTCGAGGTCACTGAATGTTGTGAGATTTGCAGGGGTCCCAGGACGAGGGAAGAGACGAGAATTTTGACTCCATGTTTCAGAAGGCTGATTTATTATATTATGATATATATTATATTAAAATGCTATATTAAAACTATACTAAAAGAATAAAGAGAATTCATCAGAAGGAGAGACAGGAATAGAAAGGAATGAATAACAAAGGCTGTGACTGAGCAGAGAGTCTGAGCCAGCTGCATCCTTGATTGGCCATTAATTAGAAACACCTCCCATGGACCAACCAAGGCAGCACCTGTTGCATTCCACAGCAGCAGAGAATTATTGCTTACATTTCTTTCCTGAGGCTCCTCAGCTTCTCAGGAGGAGGAAATCCTAGCAAAAGGCTTTTCATAAAATATGTCTGTGGCAGTCCCCCGTTCTCCAGAGGTTCCCTGCCCCACGCCCTGGCCAGGCTGGGGCCTGGGTTGGTGAGGTTGTGGCCGTGCCCAGCATCTCCCTGGCCCTGCTCAGAGCCCTGTGTGTTCTGCCTGACAAAGGTGGGCAGTGTGCAGGGCAGGGGCTGTGCCAAGCTGCTGCCAGGGCATGAGGCTGCTCCCTGCAGCGAGGGGGTCAGCTCTGGGCTGGGGGGTGGCATGTCACCCTTCCCTGCCTGCTCCAGCCCCTGCGTGCTCCAACCTCCCTGCCAGGGGCTCTGTTCTGCAAAGAGCTTATCCTTAGCATGTTTGCCTCGCTCTGCTGGGGATGGAGGTTACCTTTAACTACAGGGAGAGGCGACAGGGAAAAAAACCCTCTCACTAATTCAGTAATGTGCTTTGGACTGCCAGAACCAGCTTGCATTCCACACTCCTGCTTTCGATGGCTGCTGCTGCTGGGGCTGGGTACTGCTCCATTTGCCAGGGCCAGTGGCTTGGAGGCCAGGGCTTGCTGGGATACCCCCTCAGCTTTGGGCCTGACAGTTCTGAGCCATCAGCAAAGGGTGCAGAGCTCGTTTCTGTTTTATTTGCAGGCAGATTTGATGGCAGTGGGAGCAGTGTGTGTGTGGAAGCACCAGGGACTCTTGGCCAGCAAACATCAGCCTATCCCTTGACCACTGATGGACAATATGCCCCCAACACATGAGAAAATTAAACCCTAATGAAAATGGATCCTACTGATCTTGAGACCACTTTAGAACATTTGGGGATAAATTGCTCTGGCAGCCTTTGCCTGCATGGGGCTTGCCTGACTTTCATCTCTTTAGTTTATTGGTGGTTCCTTCCCCCACACACTTCATTCAATGCCCTTGGATTTTGTCAGGTGTTAGAGGGAGGCTGAGCTCTGCTTATCCTGATTTCCCTCCTGGGGTACAGCAGGCTTGCCCCCTCCCTTCCCTCAGCCTCCCTGAGGTGCTGGGGACAGCCCAGGGGTCTGGCCCTGGTCCCCCTGGCCCTGGGGCAGTGCCAGGCCATGTCCCAGTGCTCCTTTCCCCTGCAGGGTATCTGCTCTGGCACTGCTGCTTGTGCCTGTGACAGCTCCTCTTCCTGCTAACTGTTATTGAATTACAGAGCCTCTTAATTGTCTCCTTTTCCTTGAAGACTAAATCAAAGCAACTCTTTAGTTCATTAGTCTCCTTCCTGTCTGTCAGAACTGACTTTTTTGACTGAGCCTGTCAGGCTGTGCTCCTCCTCCCTTCTCTCCCAGTGACTCTGAAGGAATTCACCTTCCAGTGGTGTCTTTATGCCTCCAAGTTGCATTTTGGGGGCTCCCCTGTGATCACCAGTGAAAGCCACCCACAGCTGCATTGGGGGATCAACAGAAGTGGGGGAAAGGGGGGCCCATCCTGTCCAGCCCTCCATCCCTGGTGGACACTGAGCTTCCAGAGAGTCCGTGCAGCTGCCCTTGGGGAAGGCTGGCAGGATGTGGCCCCTGGTGCCTGACATATGGTGAGGCAAGATATCTCTGCTAGCGTGTGGATCCAAAAATTATTCCTACAAGGTGCACAGTTGCATTGATTGTATTACTGGATTATCAAATGATTAAAGCCATTAACAATCCACTCTTGAGCAATCAACGTAACAATGTTTAGTTGCCTTGCAGTAACAATTAAAAGATGAAGCAATTTGCAATAATTAGGTAGTATCTGGAAAAAGTAGTCCTCATTAAGAGAAGTTAAAAAGACTTTTTCTTACGGTTGAGATGAACCTAGCAGCCCAATTTTGCTCCTTCTCACCCTCTTTCCTTCCCCCCCTGCATTTTAAGAAAACAATCTGTTCTTTTTTAGCCTTTTATGCCAGCAAAGATCAAAGGGGATGTAGCGACTGGCTGGCTCCCTCTGCACCCAGGGGATGGTGGGGATGGATGGTGGGACCTCGGTGCTGGGCTGGGCAGCTCCTTTCCCAGGGAAGCTGTCCCGGGTTTGTGCTGAGCTCTCGGGCTGCTTGCTGCCCAGTGGGATTTCAGGCCACGGAGCCTCAGCAGTTTCTGCGCAGGGGAGGGTTTGGGAGCCAGCACTTGCTCAGGCATGTGCCTGCTCTTCCCCTCCCTCTGCCCCCACGGAGGACCAGGCACCCCTTGCAGGCTGGTGCTGTGCTGGCAGCTCCTCGGGCGCCAAGCAGCAAAGCACAGGCAGGGCTGGCTGCTGCAGGAGGGGATGCTGTGTCCTCCTCGTGCCCCTGGGCACTGACCCCCTTGCAGAGGGCTCAGGGCTGCTGTCCCACCTGTGGGGGGCTGCTGCACGCCCAGGTGCTGCAGGACCACCCAGACTCGTGCAGGTGGGCTCATGTGAGGCTCCTGGATGTGACAAGACAGGCCATCCTCAGTGCTCAGGAGTAAGAGAGCAACTAAGAGCCCAGCACTGATTCTCTTTGTACTTCTTTAGCTGAATTAGGTGTTTGGAGGTGGTGAGTCAGGATTTTGGAATACCTGGTGCTGGTCATTCCACTGTTCTGATGACCACTGGAATCGGCTCTAAAGGAGATCTCTTTTATGTACATTATTAACAGGCTTTGCTGGGGCTGGTGGCTCAGGAGATGCTCCATTTCCTCACACAGTGAAAAAGTAGACACGTTCCTCTCCTGTGCCCTGTCTCCAGGCCCATGTTTAGGTGATATTTCTTTGTGTTTAGTGCCATCAGCCACAGGAACTGGAGGAAGAGGGATGTGGGATGTGCTTTGCAGACGGGCTCTGTAAGGAACTGGGGTGCAAGTGCTGGTCTCTGTGTGTGGAGGTAAAATCAACACACAGTGGATTTGTGGATCCAGTGCTTGTGTGGAAGTGAATATCCACCACGGAGGTGCCCTGGGAAACTTCCAGGAACAGGTTTGTCAGATCCATAGCTCATGCAGAGATGGGTATGTTACTTGACTGAAAAATAATCTCCTTGGTGACAGTCCAATCATCCTGTCTGGAAGGTTCTGCTCCAGAATTTCAAGCAGATTTTCCACCTGAAGGTACAAGTGAAGATGTTCAGGTCAATAAGTAATTACAGACATTGGGATCTGGCTCCTACCCTGGGATTCCCTCTTCTGCTCTGGCAGAGCGAGCTGCGGCCAGGATCTCCTCTAGCTGGCAGCAGGCAGGCTTTGATTATCTGCTCCACTCAAATGGCAGCTGCTCTGTGGCCTGAGAACCACACTGGGACACATGTCCCTGGAGAAGTGCCATCCATCCCCACATGGGCTTCAGAGCTACATGATGCTCAGGAGCTCGTGGGGGAAGGAGAGGAACGAACAGAGCACCAGCTTGGGGTGGCATGCACACAAATAGGGTGCCACACTTGCCTGCATCCCCTGAAGCAGAAAAGTGAAGCAGTTTTGGGTCTGTGAGGCAGAACTTGGGGTTTAGGATTCCCAACACCGTGTGGAGCCCACAGTCAGAGCGTGCTGGGGGAAGGGCCTGGATTGCCACTGGTGATGCAGCACCAGTGTGTCCTCCTCTGCTGTGTCCATATGGAGAACCATCTGGTGGGGATGCAGGCTGTGCCTTGGCGCTTCCCTGGAACTCGCAGCTGTGGGCTGCGCTGCCGTTCGAGGCACAGGGACCAGAAATTATATCAGAGACTGGAAAGTTGTCACCAACGATAGGAACTGATAGCAGCCGATGTTCTTTAGCAAACTACTGCTGTCACAAAGGGAAAATGAGAATGGATTGAGCTGCATTAGGACTGTGAGGGTAAATCATCTGCAGTTTCTGGGATATTTAGAAATACGAGGATACCCTGAAGGTATCTTGCTGATGAGAAGTCTGGAGTGGAAAAGGCATTTGAATAGTGGATAGACAGGAAAGATGCAGGCACTATGATAATTTACACAGCCATCAGGAGCCGAGCAGCATCTGCAATAAATGGTCACAAAACCCTCAGAAAGTACTCTGGCACATATTGGCTGTAGCTTTTTTTGGCCTTTAGTATCACGGCCGGAGCAGGGCTGCCGGAGCAGAGAGCATTCCAGGCTCACTGCTGGGCACGGCAGATGTAGATCAAACACGTTTGTTCTCAAGTCTGCTGAAAGATGAACAGGGATTAGAGCTCAGGTGTAGCCACAGGGAGCTGGCTCCATCCATCTGTGTCACTGGCTGGCATTGTTGGAGCCCACAGGAGTGCATCATCCCGTCTGAGCCTGAAGCTCAGGCAAGCCAGGCCCTCCCAACAGATCCAAGGGGGATCCCCACCCTCCGTGCCTGGAAGGAGCTGCAGGGACAGCTGCAGTCTGCCTGCTCCCACCACACCTCAGGGAAGGAGCAGAGTGCCCAGAGCTGGGGGCTGACAGGGCTGGGGGTGTGTGCTGCTCTCAGGGTGGCACAGCACAGCCACCCTCCTCTTCTGCCTGGCACAGGCTGGTGGCAGCCCCGACTTGAGCAAAAGGGGCTGTAGTGCAAGAGAAGAGTGACTGAAGGATGTTTGGATGTTTCTCTTGACTGTCATTCAGCATTTCTTAAAAAATCCTGCTGGTTGCATATTTAGTTGAAAACCCACTATTTTTCTACTGCCGCCCTCCTCAACTGCTACCAATTTTTTCTCCAAAAATACCCATGTATCCTCTAGCCTTGCAGAGAAGTGCCTGCTATTAATTCTGCCTCCTGAGGAGCCCATCCCTCCACAGTGCTGCCCGTGGGGTGCCCACGGGCTCTGTGTGCCCAGGCTGGCAAGGGGAGAGCTGCCACCGTGCCTGCTGGTGCTGGCACAACTCAGGGGGCAGCAGCAGCTGAATTGTGACAATGGGGGGTGCCTGCAAACCTGGGGGAGAGGCTGCTCCTCCCCGTGGGGAGCACACTGAGCCCCTGGCTGCTGGCCCCAGGGGCTGTGGGCAGCGCTGGGGGGCTCACAGGGGGGGCTTTGAGTGGGGCTCAGCAGAGGCACCGTGGGAGTCTGGGGCAAGCATTGCAAGTGCTGCTGACAGACTGGTGTGAGCCTTGGTCTATATTTATGTTGCCAGGTATTCAGACTACTTCCCAGAGTAATGGACTCTGCCAAAATAATTTATTCCTGATTTCAACAGTGCGTGTGCATCTTTCTGCTTTTATTCACAAATAGAAGTTATGTGGAACGCCGTCTTGCAAGAACAGAAATATATTTAGTGATTCAGGTTGTGTTATAAAGCATGAAAATGAAGCTCATGTTGTCAGTCAGTGGTAGGCTAAGACGTATTTATATCTTTGGTCATAATTTCTTTGCTTTAAAATACGTGGTTCAGGGTTTGAAGTTGCACAGGAGAAGCAATAGCACTTACAGGGGAAATGTAACAGAGATGCTTTAAAGGAAAATTCCGTGTGTGAGAATATATATGTATATACAACATATACTTTGTAATGTCTATTTATCCGTCTTTAATGTTTTAAACCAAATATACTGTCAGAGCAAGACAGAGCCTTGTGCTTTGCTGAATTTCTTAGGAATTTTCAAAGCCTGAGCATGTCATACAAGTCCTGAATTGGCCACAATTATTAAGGCTGAGATTTTTATTTTAATGGGCTAGACACCCTGCTGTACTGGGCAAGACACAGCTGCCTCCAGCAGCTCATGGTGCTGTTGCAAATTAATAGAAATAGGTTATTTCCATTTTGGAAATGGAGATAAATTATGTGTTTGGTCCCATCCAGGAAATCTGCAGCAAAGTAGAAAATTAGGCCTCTGTCACCAAGTCCCCTCCAAGCACTGCAGCCATGAGCCTGTCTCACCTCTGTCTCTATCAAAGGTTTCCAAGTGGTTTTAAGTCCTGAGCTCAGTTTGGCACAGTTCTTTGGTGCTTTTACGCCAATCTTGAAAGCAGCAATTATATAATTGCTTGCAAAATCACCTGCAGCGAGAGATGACACAGCTCCTGATGCTGATTGCTGCTCCAGTTGGATCTCCTGGCGTGCCTTGCGGAGTGCTGCCTGCTCCCCTGGCACACGGGGGGTGCCCCACGCAGGTGCCCCCCTCCCTCACCCCGGCTTCATCCCCTCCTGGGTCCCACGGGCAGGAAAGCTGAGCCCAGGGACTCACAGCAAAGGATGCTGACCCTGGCAAAGGGAGCTCCTGGGGAGGGACTGCCACGAGCAGCTCCCATGGGATGTTTGTCCCTGGTGTGTTTTGGGGTGTGGGGAGCAGCCCGGGCACCGCCATGCTCTGGTTTATGCTGGCACTGCTTGTCCTGTTCCCCAGGAGAAGCACTGGCACACCTGTGCTCTCAGCAAGGAGAAAGCCCACGAGCCAAGGCCCATGACCCTCCCTCCAGGCCAGGAGACCTTCCCTGGCTGCCCATAAATCCTCATTAGGCTGGTGTTGCCACACGATGGGCGGCCGAGGGCTGGCACAGGATAAGTCAGCCCCTGACGGCTCGGTCGTGTTCGCGCTCAGCCTGATTTCTGGTTGCAATGGTGGCTGCTCAGCAGCACACACGGAGCACAGTATGTGGGGAATTAATTAGCTGTGTACTTCTCAGAGGGAGCTACTCAGCTGCTGCCCAGGGCACCGCAGCGATAGCGTGCCTTCTCGAAGCAGCAGGGTCAGCCCTGCCTTTCTGCTGCCGAGCTCCAGAGCTGCCAGGGTGGGCTTTTGCCTCTGTTCCTGCATTTCTCGGTGCTGAAGAGGCAAAGGCACTTCCCAGCTGTCCCTCTTGAGGCAGAGGTGCTGGGCCAGCAGCAGCCCTGCTTGCTGAGATCCCCCTGCTGCACTGGTGAGGGGGCTCGACCTGCCCGAGAGCTCTCTGCAGCCACAGCAGGGGATTGCTGCTTTATTCTTTTTCCCTACTTGATCTTACATTTTCACCTTGGGCTGCCGTGCAAATAGGCTGGGAGATGGGCTGTGTGTCAGAGTCGGACCAGAAGCTGGCCAGAGGCCCTTTGCATATGCAGTTGTTTGATGTCTGCTCCCTGTCCTGATCTATTTATAGCTGAGAACTTTCTGCAAATTTGAAATTCGTTCTGTGAAAACTTACCCAAACTTTCTTTAAATGCTTCCTTGTCCCTGCAGTCCTTGTGGAAAGGTCAAGCTGCACTCATCAATGTATTGATTACACATTTCTCCTTCTATTGATTCTGGTTAAAGACTCTCATGATAGGTGCCCTGGATACTAATCCCTAAAGGCATTGGAGGCTGCAGGAAAAGAGGAAGAAGCTCCTAAAATTGTTTCAAAGTTTGCTGGCTTTTAACATGTCAGCCATGATTTACCCCCATAGAACAGACCTGAAAGCTTGGGGAAAAGATAATTCCTCTGATTTCAGAATGTTTGATGTCAGGCATTTAGGGAACAACAAAGATTTAGTGACTGTGTGCACTTGAAAGGAGGAAGTGGGCTTTTTTCCCCATCCCAGCTTTGTGAAACAGAATCACTTTTGTACTGAAATACAGAAGGGAAAATGTAATCCTGGTTGAGACCCGTCCACATGCAAGTTGGCAGAGTCTTTGTTTCAGTCGGCAGCCCCTCACAGCCAGGAGGAGCTGAATTTCCTGTTACTGATGCGGGGCTCTGGCTTACCACCAAATCTTCACTTCTTTTATTCTGGGGCAAAGGACCCACGGCGGCAGATGCATTTGGTCGAATTATCTCCCGTGGTGTTGTCACAGCTCTGCTGACACTCAAGTTTCACTTTCTTCCACCGTGCTCAGTGCAATTCTGTCAGCTTCATTGGGAATTCCTTTCAAGCTGCAGGATGTAACGCAGTAATTAGCACCGTTCGCCAGAAAAGAGGCACCAGGGGATTGAGCTAATATCCCCTCTGTGGGGGCTTCTTGCAAAGCAGCGGACACGAGCAGAGGAGAAGGAGAAAGCCCCAGCCAGAGTGTGAGCAGGCTGGGAAGGCTTGGCCTGGCAGGGGAAGGAGAGTCCCGGGTGGGAAGCCAGGCCAAGCGGGGTCATCGTGTCAGGGGTGAGGGAGAAGTTCATCCTCACTGCACGAAGCAGATAATTGAGCAAGAACCTGTGGCTGATTACGTTTGAGCACCAGAGGATGGCTCCCGGTGGCACAGCTGGCAGAGCTCTGCTGTGCCCCACATAGCACGGGCTGGCTCCGTGCTGGGCCAGCGTGGCTCGCAGAGCTCCTGGCCTGAGGAGGAGGAGGAGGAGGAGGAGGCATGTGGCCAAGGTGAGGCTGCTCCTGCCACCTGCAGAGGTTCAGGTGGTGGGGACAGCAAGCACACTCAGGGCTGTCCAACTGCACTGCACAGAGGTGGAGGGAAACAGCTGCCAGCCTCTCACAAAGCCAACCAAACCACCCCAACACCATTTGTTCATTAATTAGTTACCAAGAAGTGGTAATTGGAGCCGTTTTTGCTGTCGCCAGTAGGTGCCATCCAGGACACCCAAAACCTCGAAGGTTATGAGCAGAGCGACCACAAGAAGCTCCCAGAGGGTGCTGGTCAGCAGCTGCTGGGTCGGAGAGGTGCCAGCTCCAGCAGAGCCCCTCGCAGCCACCGCGCTGCATCTGCTCAGCTGTGCTCCCAGGCAGAGCAGCTCTGCAAAGGCAACATTGATCTGAAATTTAAATCCAATGTAGTAACTTAAGCATTTTAAAGTGCCTGTGAATCAATGGAAATGATTGAAGTCAAAATCCGGATGGCCACATAGCTGTATCACATAATACCGGCCGAAGGTTGGCTTTCTCTGAGCAAGGGTATCTTCTAACACAGACTTAATCTTCAAAGAATTTTAAATGCTGCAAAATGCTCATCCTACTAAAAGTCTTTAATATGAGCCTTTTCTCTGCCCCCTTGGTAATCGCCAGTGCTGTCACTGGGATTGGGATCTAATGCTTTCTGGATGTTTTTCTGCTTCATGCCTCCTAAGGCCCTGGGAGCGAGCCGTGAGGTGGCCCTGGATCTGATTGCAGAATGCACCGAGATGGGCTGGGAACACACCCAGGCTCTCCCAGGATCCCTGCTGCAGACCAGCACAGTGGATCTCTCTGGATAAGCCACAAGATACTAAATGTGATGGGTATTTAGGATTTGTTTTCAGAGCATAATCCCACTAATACTTTCCTCTCCGTTTGCCTGATCGATGCAAACGTCACTGGAGCAGGCTGGCCGAAGCCTGCAGGATTACTGGGAGGAAGTCACTGCCTCTGATCACACCCAGGGACTTGGAGAGACAAGGAGCCAGACAGCAGGATTTCACACGGTACCTCTAAGGTCCTTGCACTGAATGAAGCTGTGAATAAATAGGCTTTGCTCGGGGTGCTGGGCTTTATGGAGGGGCTGTCATGCAAGAACTGTCTTCTGAAGGCTTGACTAAGCCCACGCCCACATGTGCCTAGGAAATCTCCCCTGATACCTTTCTATTTGATATAAAAAGACCTTCCACCCCTTGGACATCAGTGACCAACAGCCCTGTGGCATTTGGGGGCCCGCTGGACTTTAGCTTAGCTCTGCAGCATGGGGAAAAGGGCTTTCCTCAGTTTCTGCTCAATCTGCTGCAAATCATTTCCAGACAGTGATGTCTCCTACTTCTTGTACTGTGGGAAACAGTGAATAATTGTCCCCTTCATTTTTCCTGTGTGACATTCCTGATTTTATAGCCTCCTTAGGTGCCTCTTTCTCGGGGTAGGGAATCCCAGCCCAGGTAGTGGCATCTTGGATGGGAGCCCTTTCACAGCTATGTCCACATCTGTGCTCTTTATTTATTGTTTCCACTTGAACACGTCCAGAAGCTGCAGACCAAAGCAGAGCATTTCCCATTTCAAACAGAAATATGCTGGGCAGTCCCGAGTGCAAATAACCTTCTCCACTGCAAGCACTGGCCATTTATTCCCATTTTTAGCTTGGTTTCTATGGAACAGTTGTTATTTCAAGGGAAGTTTTGCTTTTTGCACCACGGCTCCTTAGTTTCTTCAAAGCCCCTTGGTGCCAGCAGCACTTTGAGGGCTCCCATGGGTTCCATCAGCTGCATCCCCCTGATTCCCACACCAGGGGGAAATAATCAGGTTTTGATGCTCCCCACAGGTACCTGCCAGGACAGAGCAGCTAGATAAGGCACTCACAAATAGGTGGCATCAGTGCCTGCGCCTCAATCTTTGCCCCACAACCCCAATTTCTGGTTTTACATGGGCTCTGCAGGCTCAAGGATCCAAGCTTGATGCACTCAGCAGTTCTGATGGTGAGGATTCTGTGTGCACACAGCTATACATAAAGATTATTTCCACCTCTAGATTGGAATAAAAACTGCACATGAACCATTTGGGACTACCCCACCTATAGATTTTATTGAGCTAGAACCCTGTCTTCTGAAAAATCCCCGTTGTAAGGTTTTGATTGCATCTCAGAAGCTGCTGGAGGAATTGTATTTTAATGTGGTTTATTTTCCTCTGACGGCTCTCGGGAGGCACACACCCACATGAGGCTGTTCTAAATGATTGTGTCATTACATTTGAACCCTTAGTAAAAGGGTGGTTTTCGGCAATTGAATTCATATGTTTAATTTGGAATTTTTGTTTTGTTGCTGTATACAAATTAGGGTCTCTGCCGGTACAAACACCGCTTTCTAGTAAGCCTGGAGGTGTTGAAATGAAAATTAGAACTGTGCAAAGGTTTTTTGTTTTTTTTTTCTTTTTTTTTTTTTTTTTTTTTGGTTAATGAGGTCTGTAAGGCGTGGGGCTTGAGTTTGCTGCAGCCTGAAAGCTCAGTCCAGAATCACAGCACAACCTGAATTCCAGCACAGCTCCCAGACCCTGCTGGCAGTGGGGCACCCTTGTGAATGCTGCATGCCCTGGGTGGGAGGAACCAGCTCTCAGGGACAGAAAATGCTGCCAGCAGCCCTTGCCTGGGCAGTCCCAGGGGACGGTGGAGTTTGGCACAGGGCTTTGGCAAAGTCCAGGTGAAGTTGTGGTGGTTCCTGGGTCCTTTTGCACATAGCAGGGATGGCTGGGTTCGGATATAGAATCCCAGAATGGTTTGGGAGGGACTGAGAGATCAACCACTCCAACCCCCCTGCCCTGGGCAGGGACTCCTGCACTATCCCAGGCTGCTCAGAGCATCCAGCCCAGCCTCGAGCACCTCCAAGGATGGGGCATCCACAGCTCCTCTGAGCCACCTGTGCTCCTGCCTCTCCATCCTCACAGTGGGGATTTCCTTCCTAATACCTAATTAGGAATCTAATGCCTAAACCTGCCCTCTTTCAGTCTGAAGTCATCCCCCCCTGTCCTGTCACTCCATTCTCTTGCCCAAAGCCCCTCTCCAGCTCTCTTGGAGCTCCTGCAGGCCCTGGAAGGGGCTCCCAGGTCTCCCCAGAGCCTTCTCCTCTCCAGGCTGAGCAGCCCCAGCTCCCTCAGCCTGGATGCAGAGCAGAGGGGCTGAGCCCTCTGAGCATCTTGGTTGGACTCATTCCAACAGGTCTGTGTCCTCCCTGAGCTGGGGACGTTTTGTCTGGGACACCAAGGACTGACCATGTCCTGTGACCTGCAGAAAGTCACCAGAATGCCACTTTGTCCCTCAGCACTTTCCTCCAGGGGGATGTGGCCCCCTGTGCTCCATCACAGCAGGGCAGGAGCAGTACAGGTCCTGATCCCCCTCCTTGCATTGAGTCATGGTTTGGAAAAGCAGCAAGTCCTGCTTTGCTTCCCACATCTGGGTTATGAGATATCCATGTCTTGAATTATAATGTTTTAATACAGACACATAAAACTTCTGCCTTAAGACACAAAATGATCTGTAACTATTAGGGATTACAGTTGAATGTTCCTGTTGGGGGAGTTTGAATCCTAAGGCTGCTCAGGGGATTTTAATACTCTTGTCTGGAACAGCTGGTGCCAGTGGAAGTGTGCTGGATGAGACAGGCAATGGGCCTTGTCTTATCTCTCATTCCTCTTTTCATATATTTTTATTTCCATCTGTGAGAGATGTGCCTGTGTTTCAAGATAGGAGCAGAGAGCAGGCAATGTGGATTATCAGCAGAAAGACCGAACAGGGAGGCAGGAGAGCCCAGGGAAGCAGGAATGCAGCAGGGAGACAGAGCAGGACTAGAGACCAGGAGATGGCAGAAAAAAGATGGGGCTTTTGGTAGGCCCTGAGTGATGGAAGCAAAGGGATTGAGTGGTGGGAAGGCCGAGGGACAAAACCTCCACAGGGAGACAAAAAACTGGGGACAGGTGAAAACTGAGAAGGGAAGGAGCTTGTACTGGAGAGTGGGCACTGGGCAAGAAACAGGCAAGGGCTGAAGAGCAGGAGAAAGCAGCAGAAAACATCTGAGGGAGACCCCATCCCTGCAGTGCACTGGGAAATTGCCAAGGGGAAGGAGCAGTTTCCCAGTTATTCCTGCAGCATCGACCACAGATCCTATTCTGTGGAGCAGGACCATGATGAACACGCTTCTCTACAAAATGTTTGTCTCCACCTTACACAACTTTTCATTTAAGAGACAAGACAAACAGAAATGCAGACATTGAGATGGAAAAACAGGAAATAATGAGACCACAGTATGGACATGGAAGACACCCTTTTAAATGCTGTTTGCAACACGTCATTGATGTCTGTTTTTCTATAGCACAAACTGGCACCTTAAGGAATGCTTGAGGAGGACAACAAGGTGAATGTTTACAAAGACTCTGTGTTATCCTGAAGGGTAGGAAGAGGAAGAAGGAAAAGGTTTCCCTTTTCTTAGGCAATAGAACAGCAGAGGTTTGCACCATCAGGGTGAAACGGTGGGACTGGGAGTGGTGGTCAGCTGAGGGGAGTGCAGATTCTGTGTGGTGGCACAGGGATCAGGGCTCTGGGAAAGCTGTACAAAGGGGTGATGGGGGCAGGAAAGGAGCTGGTTTTGGCAGCAGTATTCACCCTGAGCTTTAAAGCCTCAGGATCCTGGAGGATGTCATGTTAATGGAGGTCTGAGATCATGAGAGTGCAGACAAGAGCCCTGGTGATGTAAATGATTACAGAATGCAAGGGACATGGTGCAGAACTCCTAAAAATTCAGACAAGCTCTGGATGCGAGGTGGTAAGGACTCCAAGGGGAAGCTGTGTCTGAGTAAGGTGCCCTAATGACCAGCAGCACAGTGATGGTCTGAGGAGAAGGGAATGACCACACGAGGGCAAGGAAAGTCCTTGCCTTGAGGAGAGAAACTGGACCCACTGTCTGTGGAGGAAGATGAGGACAGCAGACAATGGAAAGAATAAGTTATCTGCCTGTGTGTGAGAAACATTCTTTCAGCACAGAAAAGATTCACCCAGGGCAAGAGAAGAAATAACTCTAATCACCACCCACCTGCTCCTCTCAGGCATCTTTGCTAATGCCTCACTTCAGCGTGGTGCTTCACCAGCTGAGGCAGACTGAGATGAAGAATTGCAGTGCACAGCTCCTCCATTTACCCTTCTTTCATCCTCCAGAAACCTCTCCAACATCCAAGAGCAGGAATATTGCAGGGTTATTGTTCATCCGTGGATGCAGAGTGCAAGTGTGCAGTGCAGCTCACAGCTGCTGAGACAACCTGTGCTTATCCCCAGCTGGGCAAACATCTGCTTAGGTGCTTGAAGGGGATCATCCTGTTGGTCGTTTATGTTTATCCTCTGTGTCCCAGGATGCTGTAGGGGAGGAGAAGAGAACCCTAAGCCATTAATTGTGATCATCAAAAGCACAGCACTGGATTTTATTCAGCATCTGCATCCTCATTTTGGCAGCCAAAAGTCCATACTGATCCCTAAAGCACTTGCCAGTGGCTGTTCTTGTGCTGTGGGCTTGCAATGACTTTCAAGAGAGCTGTTCAGCCCCTCTTTTTGGGGCTGGGAAATGGTTAATACCTCCTGTATTTCTCTGCATGCTTCCCACAGTGCTCCACTTTATGCAGTGCCATCCATCACGGTGTGAGAGGTGCTCAGTGATCACCCACGCCAGCCAGGGCACCGCTGTGATGCCACAGCCTGCCTCTGTCTGTGCCTTGCCATCCTCCTCACACCTATCCCCTGGGCTGCTCGGGGAAAAAGCATCTCAGCCTGCCTCAGGAGCACCATTAAGGGAGAAAACAAGCTGGCAGATATCAGTTTTTGAGCCATTCTTATCTGATTTATTGTGAAAGTCACCTCTTTTGATTTAGGTGGTGCTGATAGTGAATGAGAAAACATGTGTTTCTAAAACAATGGCAATGAAAACATTTCTTGTCAGGGACTGGAGTTTATTGTCTTACTGCTTGAAAAGTAAAATATCCAGCAGGGAAGACACTGTGTCATCATAAAGCAAATGTGGATTATACAATAGGACAATAACTTCACGGGTAATGCCCAGAGCCGCTTCTGAGCGCAAGTTATGTCGAGTGGTTTGTGCTCAGCAATGCTGCAAACCCCCTCCATCACCCAGGGGTCTGCCAGGACAAGGTTTCTACAGCTGAAAATGTGCCTCATCTGGCTGTGACTGATTCTTCATTTTGTATTGGCTCTTGACCTGGGCTTTTCTCCAGGGAAGGATCCCTGGGCAGTGTTCAGCATCTCCTTCCTTTCTTGTGTTAGGTGGCTCTCAAAAAAACACCTCCTCTGAGACATGTCTTAGGGTACCTGAGCAGAGCAGCCTCCTCAGAACCAGCATTTGAGCTTGTGTTTAGTGCCTGAGACCATGCTAACTTTGGCTTCTCCTCAGAAGGAGCTGCTGGTCTCAGTGCAGGCACTCGGCAGCGCATCCCGCATTTCTTTGTCCCTCTCATTTTCCTGCCTGGGCTCCTCTCCCTGATTCTGTTTGACAATGTTTTCTTTCCCCATTTGGCAAGTCAGCTCACCTCTAAGCCTTATCATATTTAAATGTTTAACTGCTCTCAGACCTTAATTAAGAGTAGTAGCAGCAGCAATAGCTGTAGCTGCAGGAATGGCAGTGATTTTCCTGTCTTAAATTTTAATGGCTTTTGTACCAGGCTTTCCAGAAAGGGTGATTAATGGTACCTAGAGAGGCTGAGGTAAATGTTTCTCCATGCTGATTTTTGCCCTTTCTATTCACGGCCCCCTTTCTTGACATGAAAAACTAAAAAGTCCATTTAGAAATAATTCTGTGATTATATTTTTTTCTGGGGTTCAGTAGGTGCTTAATACAGCACTTAATATAAGTTTTGAATAGGAACTGATCTCTTAAAGACCCAGCTCTTGGTGGTCTCCATGCCAACTCAGCTTTGCTTTGAGCAGTAATTACTAATATTGTTTGTAGTCTCCAAGGATTTGATGGTTTTTGGAGACTTAAGCTTCCCTGGGCTCACCTTTGTTTTTTTCATTTTTGTACCAGGCTGAAAGGAGTATATGGACTTTTCATTTGATAGAAACACCCATGCCTGAAGTTTTAGTGTTTTAGGCTTGTAGAATGGGTCATTGAGTCAAGGTGTGAAACATGTTTGCATTTGCAGTCAGACACCTAAGAGAGTTTTAAGAACAAAATAAAAAAGAAAAGGGAAAAAAAACCACCCCAAAATCAAAGGATGTGAAAACTCCCTCAGGTCAGGTGGCAGCATCATGCTTATTCTCTTGGACAGAAAATATTTATTGTGGCTTGTAACCGTGTCCACCAGGCGGTTAATTAGCAAAGCAGATATTGTCACAGTGGAAGCAAGTGAATGCAATTCATAGCAAATCCTCCAAGATAAGCAGCAGACACAAAGGTGATTAAGCTGTCAATAAAGAAAAAGCCCAGAGCAGGGGGAAAAGCAGGTGGATTTCAGTACATGCCCACAAACTCAACCCGCGCCACCAAGCAGGGAGCCGTTTACATCGATAATATTTGTACTCCCACAACGCCTGCGAGCTCTAGCCACGAACCAGGATCCCACGCCGTGCTGATCCTGAGCGAGGAATGCCTCTGCATTAAAGACCTTATGATTTAATCATTAGCCAGGGGACGGAGCTGGGCAGGAGCAGGCAGAGCAGCGTGTCCGCAGAGCCGCTGAGCGCGCGGCGCCGCCACAACCTGCCTGCTGTCATCCGCTCCTCTTGTCAGCAACACGGCAAAGGCACTGGCGTTTTGACAGGGCAGATACCGTGCAGACATCTTCCCAGCCATTAATTAAGCATCAGAGAGCCACGGCAGTATTATTGCAATCTCGTGTTTTGCCATCAGGAGGTCTGAGACAGCTTGGCTGGGCTGGGCTGGGCTGGGTAGCCCAAGGCTGCTTGGTGAGGGGGTGAACCTTGCCATCCTCACTGGCATTCCCGTGCTGGCTTCTCCCAGCTGATTGCACAAAGAGATGATTGTAAGAGTTATTTACTTGTATTTCAAAGCATGTGAACAAAGGCAGCAGCAAAAGCAAAACTTTGGATGACAGAGGGAAGAAAAATTATAATACATTTTTAGAATTACTGTATTGTCATCCTCGCTTGGAAAGAGCTCAGATCCAAGCTCTCAGGTTATTTTTTTAGCTATGTAGGAGCATCTCTGCTTCCTCTTAGCTTGGCACAGTCTAAGATTAGCATGTGAGTGCCTCTGGCTTACAGAGCCTGGCTGTACACATGCCTTCTCTCTAGATCATCAGAGTACCAGCTCCAGGTTTGGACAGGTTATTTGAGATTATTGGGCCATTCGTGTGGTGATATACCCCCATAAAACCAGAGCTCTGCCTCACGGTGCTAGAGTATGTGGTATGGAATCTACAATACTTTAAACATCTGTTTTTAGGCTGTATCTAGTAAAGACAATAAGCTTTGATGATTTTTATTTTGTCTTTCTGGAAACCGAATGTGTTTCCTACGGCTTATGACCACAATTCATTTCTAAGTGATTTTCCCTGGCCAATTTCCATTTATCATTTAAATAATCTAGGAACAAAGATGAGGTATTCTGCAAGAAGGTATATGACTCTGTAATCATTCTACCTTCATATCCCCTTTGGGGGAATTATCAGAGATGAAATGACCTTCCTGGCTATCAAGCATTGCCAGCGTAACACGGATGGATAATATGACACCCCTGACACAGAGCCAAAGGCAGGTCGAGCTGATCATGCTGTACCCGGACCTGAAAATGACAGAAACTTGATTAAAATAAATGTGAGAAAGAAGTCTGAGAGTGATGGGAGCCCTCTGCTAGCTTGCAGGAGAGTGGGGAATCTCACTGTGATGTATGGCCTTTACTGTACTTTTCATTTGGACTATGATGAGGGAAATTTACCATTTTACTGTCCTCTCCAGGGACCTTGTTCTGTTCTCTTGGTGCTCTTTAGGAGGAATCCATACCTAGCGCCTGGGAAAAGTTGGTCACTGGCATCCTGTACAACAGCATTTGACACCTACAGAACTCAGCTTCCCCATTTGTTGGATGATGAGTACTGTACATCTCTTATATGAGTTGTTAAGAGCTTGGGTAGCTGAACTTGTAGCATGCTCCATCACACAAAACTACATGGAAAAATCAATATTCTATATTAGCGCCACTATTTATTTTTCCTCCAGAGACTTCTAGAGCAGTCAACAAGATACTTTAGCACTTATTTGCTCAACTTTTGGGCTGAGAAACTTACATAAGATTTTTGCTTTTTATACTCCCAGGAGCTCTTATCACACTTCTTGGGTAGGCAGCCATCTGTGGCATGTAACACTGCAGAACAGTGTCTAACAGAGCTGAAACTGCAGACGAGAGTCTGGAAAAGACTTTCATGTAGACCCTCAAGCTTGAATTTGGCCAAGGGAAATTAATTTTGTTACTTCTATCAAGATTTTTGCTGTTAAGGAACATATGATGAGATATCTGAAGCGATGTGGAAGCCTTAATGGTCCCAATGTAAGGCTCCTCAGAGAGTAATTTGGAGTGTAGATAATTATGGGCAGGGCTAAGGGGTCACACCTGAACTCCAGTGGTGAGGGCTTGGCTTTGGGATGGCTGCTGGGACTGTCCACTCATTCCTTTTGAAAGCAGTGTTCTGTTTGACACGAGGCCTTGCACAGGGAATATCCCAAGGAGCTGTTTGTTGGAGATACCACCTTCCTTTAAATAAGAAACGCTGATCCTGGGCTTTCAGGGGGGAAAATAAGCAGAAGGGATGACCAAGAATGCACTTGCTGAGACGTGGGAGAGCAGGGCCAGAGGCACAGCTCTGACAGGAGCCCTGCAGCCCGTGGATGGGAGGGGAGCTGAGTGCTTCCACTCATCACCTCCTGTTAGTGCCAAAGGGATGCACTTGCTGCTCAGCGTCCTGCTGATGGAGCAGAGAGGTTCTGAAGTCCTCTAACTTCATTTTCTGGTTCATCCTCGGGAAGAGTTGTGCAAAGAGCATGATTTATCATGACTGTTATGGTGATCTACCTTGATTTAGTGGTGAAATTACAATGATGGATCATACTTAATTATGATCATTAAAAGACATCAAAAATGTAATCGGCTGTTCATCATATACCTTATAAAGGAAAAAAAATACCTCAGGATTTTAAAGACTGGGACTCTAGGTGTTGATAAAATTAGAATATGTTTTATTCATGCTGTGACACAGCGTTCTTCCTTCGCTGATTCCTTGTCCAGGCGTTTAACTTCGGAGGCATTGGGGTAGGATTTGAATGAGACTTTAATGAGGTATAAGCAACCACGTGTCCTGGTTTTTCCACGGGCCCTGGGGGGTGCAGGTCGTGCCCCACGTTAACGAAACCCACTGGGCTCCATCCTCGGGGAGAGCCTGTGCAGCAAGACGAGCTGCGGATCAGCACCTAGGTGCGAGCTGTTTGGATTCTGGAAAGGCAGATTTGCCCCTCTTTGACCTTGATTAAAGTCTAGCACAGTTTAATGAGGCAACATAAAATGCAAGTCAAATGCTCAATAGGGAAAATCTTGTCAGACATAAGGAACAATTGGGATCAAGTCAGTCAGGGCTTCCCTGGGCTTTTAATGACCTGTTAGATTCAGCTTTACCGAGGGTTTTACAAAAAAAATAAGTGATAATGACTGAAGGGAGCATCATTAGTATTGGAGTGAAATGGCTAATGGCTCCAGATTGCTCACAGGTGTCAGAGAAGAAAAGTTTCTCCCTGGGCAGGAGGCTCTGTGATCCCCCCAAGCGCTGTTATTGGCACTGCAGGAGAGCCCATCAAGGTTAATGGAGATGGGGCCCCTTGGTGCCGGGAGCCATCGGAATGTGTGCAGAGGACAGGCAGAGGCAGGAGCTCAGCGCTGGCATCCCTTCCCTGGTGCCAAACCCGCCGAGGGGAGTTTGGCAAGATCGGGGAGGAACCATATGGCTGAAGGCAGGCCCTGGAACATTTGATAAATATTACTATTAGAGCGTGTTATTAGTACAGTTCAGTGCCACGACAGGAAAGGAAAGGTGCTTTGATTGTGGTCTGAGCTATCTGAGCAGCAAACCTTTTTGCTGGACACTTCTGCTCAGCAAATGCAGGAGTCCATCCAGGGAGCTGAGCACAGCCGTGTCTGTCTGTGACGGTAATTAACGCTGGCACCGTTTACCACATTTCCCTCGCATCCTCAGAGTCTAGCTATGAGCAAATCAAAGCAGGATACATTTTCCAGGAGGTTTGCTTTGATTGAAAAGAGAATTCAGGGAAGTCCAGTGGCCTCTATTATACAGCACTCCAACTCAGATGATTGCTTATCCTATTTGGCTCCAAAACCTGTAACACATTATCATGCCCCAGTTAACAGATGGCAAACTGAAGACCAGAGAAGATGTGCCCAAGGTCGTACAAGGTTGGGAGACTCAGAGGGTATGGAAAACATCTGGCAATTGCATGTGGTAGTGGTGAAATGAAGCCACAGAGCATCTCTGCCAGTGGTCCGCAGGAGGAGCAGAGAGGCTCATTGTGAGGTTTTCTTGCTCTGGCCAGAGGGAGCTGGGTGCCACGGGCAGGACAGGCTCAGAGGGACATCAGTGGCTCAGTGCTTGCCCTTCTTCAGGGTGAGGCTGTGGCTCACCTCTCCTTGGCCCAGAGCTGACCTGAGGTGCACAGGGAGGAGCAGCCACTCCTCCTCTCCTCGGAGACAGGTCGAGTCGTGGGCTGGGAGCTGAGCTGGGGCACCCGCGAGGAAGATGATGTGGAGGAAGGACCACCACGGTGTGGAGGGCCCAGCTCAGATTGCTCCTTTCTAGAGCTGAGAGGGCTTGGGCTTTAATCTCCTCGCTGCAGCAATCCAAGTCCCAGCCAGTGGCTGTACAGCAGGGTTTGACCTTTTTGTTTAGAAAAGCTCCACTTGCCAAAAGGGCAGATCCTTACAAGTGTGTTTCCTTCTCTCCTCTGGGTCCGGAATGCACGCAACTCACTTTTCATTCTAAGAGCAAAGTGTTTTCACAGAGACAATTGAAAGAAATTAAGAATGGCACATCATGATCATTTATATCATGTGTATCTCAGAAAGTTCATCAATTCATATTACATTAGGGAATATGTAAACTAAATGTGCACTCATTTGGCATAGTCCTCAGAGCAATTATTCTTCAGTTGATTTAGTACACTTGATAAAAATAAAGGTTAAGGAGGATGTTAATTTGGGATTTTTTTTTTTGCTGGTTTTTATAATATATTAGAATGCAGATTAATTCCAGACTTTATAATACTGCATCCAATTCACTATCATATAAAAATAGCTTGCATAAATCAGGGAAGTGGGCCTGATCCTTGTGCTTGAACACTCACAGGGAATTTTGACATTGACTTCTCTAGGAGCAGGCCCAATGTCAAAACCTAGATATAACATGAATCCGTGCCAGACACGTTAGAGCTCTGCTAGGAACATCCTCATTGGAGCATAATAATATGTGAGAGACACACACTGTGAGCACTCCTGGGGTTGGGGGCCCTGGGCAAAATGTTGGTGGCAGAACTAATTCCAGTCTGAGGAAATTAGAAAGCCAGTGTCGTGAAATGTTGTTGCTTCCAAATCTCAGCCCATCAGACTACCCAAGACCTACATTTTTCTGCCCAATTTTGGGGGTGGGGGAGTGTTGGCAGGACATCCTCCGGAGACAGTGAAAAGAGATAAAACTACTGCAGAATTTTTTTTTCCTCTGAGTTCAAGAGAGAGGAGTGAAAAACCTGCCAGAGCTGCCCTAAAATTGCTAATGAAAGAGAGTGAGAGAGGCATTTGCTTCAATATGCTCAGCCAAAATGGGATTTTCAAAGGAGTCTGGATAAAGACATCAGACACAAAGAAATCAGTACCTAATAAAAGAACTTACCTGAGTCAATCCTGCTGATTGGCTTCAATAGCAGACATGTGGGTGTTGAAGCAGAATTCACTGCAGAAGTTTAAAAAAAAAAAAAGAGAGAATGAAGAGGAAAAAGAAAAATAACATGCAAGTAGTAGGGAATGCTAATAACACGAGTAGGAAAGGGTCCTGCCTCTGCAGGGTTGAGAGACTGCTTCACAGCAGCTGGGAGGAGTGGTGATAGTCTTCTCCCTCAGGAGCAAATCAAGCCTCTATCCTGGTGTGGATCTGGGGGCAGACGACTGAAGGAAATCTCCCCAGAAGAAAAATAGGATTATAGAAGTGTTGAATAAGGAATTACATGGGAGTTATACACGGGAGATTTCACTGTAGAAAAATGGGGTTACATGCAAAAACCTGTGGCTCAGTTGAGAAAACTCTTACCCGTTGCCTTCTGACTGAGGGATGGCCTGTCTGCATTCTGTTCTCACTGCCACTCCCTGTCACCGGTGCTGTGGGGACAACCTTTGTGTCCCTAGAGCTGCCTCAACCCATCACAGCCATGGGAAAAGGCTTTTTCTCCATTAATCTTTCCCCCCTGAGCACTGGCCCTGTCGTAATACGACACGAAAAGACGACACGGACACTGCTGCTCTCCAGGTGAACAAAAAAGAGGGACCTTTATTTTCTGACTCCAACGCTTATAGTTTTCCAAAAGTGACAGTGGATTGGAGGGTGACAGTGCCACCTCTCCAATGACACTGGACAGACCAAGAGTCCATCAATTCTCTCCTCCTCCATGAAAGAACGCAAAACATAAGTTGTTTACAGAACTGTGTGTGAGAAAGTTTGTTACAAGAATGCAAACATCAGAAGGCTTAGCAAAGTCTTAAAAAATCAGGGTAACACTGGCCCCACAGCCCTGGTGCATTTGGGGCTTGCAGGCAGCCCACCCTGCCTGGCAAATCCCACCAGCAGCCACACAGGGCCAGGGACAGTCAGGAGCTGGCACGTAAGGAGTGAGAGTTGCTCGCCATCCCTTTCCCGTTCCTTGGCATTGCCAGCCCTGAGAAACCTGCTCCCAAGAGTGCTCTTAACAGCTGGGTCTGCCGAGGGATGGGAAGTCAGCTGTCCATTTTATCCTTTGTGCATCTCCCTTCTGTCCCGGGCCCAGGCGGGCCCAGGTTCTTGTGGCCACCAGCAGGGAAAGCTTTATTTATGTGCTCCTTTCACATCGTCCCTGTTTGGATGTGTGTGTGTGTAGGAGACAGCTGGATTCACGAGGCACGCCAAGCTCCAGCCATCCTCGTCCAAATCCTGTTGAACCATGAGCATCCAATTCTCCTCCCTCCCCCGGTTCGGAGGCGCGGGGGAGGCGCTGGAACCGCAGGAGCTGGCCCTGGCTGGGGAAATGGGTGCTATAATTAGGCACAGACCTCCCTCTGTCCTCAACACAGCCGTGGCAGATTTATTTCTATCGTTTGTGCATCCTTGGGTGGCTTTTGGCTCTCTGAGCGTGGGCCTGAGGGGTTCTGGTGAGGGTGGCTGGGAGCTCTGCTCTGCACAGGGCTTTGCTTTGTATTATCAGGCAGCACAGGCAGGCCCGTGGTGCCTCGCTGCCATTAAGCTCATTTTTTGGACCAATGAGTAAAACTACACATTTCTACATTTTTTTGGAATAAGAGAAGCACGCTGAGCTGGAGTTCTCAAGATGCCAAATGTGATTTCACAGCCGCTATCCAGATAGAATTGCCCTTTAACACCATCCAAGAAGTTCTTATACACAAAAATTACTCTGTCATACATAAAATGGCCCAAGTAATTTGGATGAGTTATTTAATAAACTTTGCCTTTCTGTAATCCACGAACAATTTATGATGTTCTTGAATGTCCTCATAATTCAGTTATTTCTTGCTGGATAAGTTGGACGAATAAGTTGTGGCCTGTTGACTGCATCTAAGTGATTAATTAATTGCATATTTCTGGTTGCTGCAGTTTAAGTGCATTGGTCAGTCTAATTGGATCAGTCGGCCACATGGTGTACTTATGTTCTCAGGTTGGAGGGATGCTTCTCCTTGAAAGAATCCTTCAAAAATAAAAATTCCTGATCAAGCATTTAAAGCAGGCATCCAGGCTGAAATGCCAGGATGCAGGCAACCACAAACTCCATCAATTACCAGAGTGCTGCTGGCATCCCGGAAAGCAAAGTGCTGCATTGTGCAAGCCTTTTTCCAAAGGAGAATTCCAGCTCCAGAAAATATTCATGGAAGTATTACCTAATAATCACTTTGCCAAGCTCACTCCTGCCAGCAAATTCAGTTGTTAAAACACATGTAAGGTACAAGCTCAACTGAAGCAAATTTCTATGAAAATTATGTACAGCACATGCTTTCATCCGCTCCTCTGAGCTCTCACAGGGCTGATATTAAAGGATCAGCAGCATCTCTCTTTGCACCATGTTTACTGCAGTTTCATGTAACCTGAATGCCACGTACATCCTGGCTCTGTCATTAATTTTAAGCTGGGTCAAATTCATACATATTAGATAATAAGCATTTTTAGTCCCCAAATGTGTGCGTTAATTAATTTCATTTCATTCAGAGTAATTGTCCTCATAGCTCTGTGCTCATTACAGGAAGAGGTTGAGAATCCTCCTTTGTGCTGGGCTTAATTTGGGTGGAAATCACAGAAGCTGCCTTACAACTTCTCTGTCAATGTAGATGAGTTCTGACTTGCAGGCAGCCCCCCTCCTCCCCACCACTATCACTGACTCAGGAGTCATTTCCAATTCCTCAGCGCAAGCACACATCACTCTGAGGAGACAGAAATTACACCCAAAGCAGTAGAAACAGCCAGGAAGAACTCGTTTTGTGTGTTTTCCTTTTGAAAGAGCTGAGCACCTTGTACTGAATGGCAATCCCTACAGTGAAGCAGGTGCTGGAGGGCCAGCTCCCCATGTCCTCATTGCCCTGTCAACCTGTCCAGGGCCAGGCTGGCCTTCCAGGTGGCACTCAGGGTCTCCCACAGTGCGTGTGCCCTGGCAGGAGGTTCCTCATGTGTAACTGACAGCACAAACTGTAGTTTAGAAGCAGCTCATGGGGGATCAGGTAGACTTGCGGAAGTTGGTACAGATTCTGGAATTATTTGCGTTGGTTTTTTATTATTTTGTTTTGTTATCTCGTGTTTATTAGCAGGGCTCTTGTGCCCCAGACTTGTCTTTTCTCAGTATCAACCACCTGAGCCTTGAGACCACTGCTGCAGGTGCTGTTCATTAAAAACCCATTTGTCATTTTTAGGACTCTGTAAATGAACCCTGCACAGGCTGGTGTCTCCTCCAGCACTGGTGCTGCTGGACACCTTTGCGTCCCCTTGTGTTTCGCACTCATTTTCACTGTGAGAGAAGGGCTCTTTTGGGGTTTTGCTGTGGAGCCAGTGGTTGAGCTGTTGGATTTAGAGGTGTGGCTGAAGCTCATCTCTCACAGATCACAGCAGAGGATGAAGATGCTCAGCAGCTGCTGGGTTGGTGAATATTCCCTGGCGAAAGGCTGCCTGCAGCTTCTGCCTCCCGTCCCCCCAATTTTCATTTGCAGTTGACATCTTTCCTGACTCAACCAGACATGTAATACTGAATAACACATTTTAGCCCTGAGTTAGCTACTTGAGGTGTGTCTAAAAAATGCATGAAGCACCAGCCAGGGGTCTTGGCTTCCTTGGTGAACTTCCGAAGATGTGATGGGTGAGGAAGCATTTAAGGAGGAGACGGTCCCAAAGGAATGTGTCCCTCCCAGAAGGTGATCCTTAGGGAACAGAGCAGCTCAACCTCTCCTATAAATACATTTCTCCTCACCTGAAGAGGGCAATAAGATGTGCAGCATGTGCTGATGATCATCAGACAGGCACGACTCCCTGGCCGAAGGAGAAAAGGCAGTTTAAAACTAAAAGGTCTTGAGGAGACTTCCCTTCCAGCTAAAAGACTTGCACAGAAAGTGCCTCTGATGGCACTGCACAGGGAGCTGCCTTTCTCCTGCCCTCTGGAGGGTTTTGTTTGCGCCATTTTTGCAATGCTGATCTTCTCAGCTAATGTCTTGAATTCCTCTGCCTGGTAATGCAGTGTGGTCCTCGGAGACCCCTGGGCCTATTTAATTTCATGCATGTGTGAGATACCTTTTCCCTTTTGGCACCATGGTACCAGCTGCAGTCACTTTAAACACTGCCAGTTATCAGAATCTGAACAGGGGACAGGAGGAGGGAGAAGATAATGGATTTGCCTCGAGAGCTCATCTAGAAATCCAGCCCTACACAGCAGACTGCCTATGTAATGTATTACTTTTTAATAATGTAAATATATTAACATTAGAGCGGTCTTCTCAATCTTCCATACCTAAACATTACATCACTATCAGGAGCAAATGTAATTAGATATCATAAATATGAAAAATACCGGGACATTAACATAAAGAGCACCAATAAGTTGCTTTGCTTGTCGTGTAATTGGAAGGCATTAAGGGTTCACCGTGCTGCACACAGCGAGCAGGGATCAAGCCTAATGTGAAGGGACAGCTCTGGTATGCAGAGCCTCACCCGAAATAACTTCACAGGGACACTGTCAAGGGTTTTTTAGGTCTGAAAGTTAACATTTCTGTGAAGTTGATTAGTGCTTGCAAACGCTCTGTGCTATTTTCTAATCAGTGACATTCGCTCTCTTGGTTATTTAATGGTATTAGCAGCAGCAAAAGTGGAACCATTTGTTTCAGGCCAAGCAATCATAATCCTGCTCGCTCTGGATGCTGGTATTTAAGTATGCGTGGGATGCTGGTTTCATCCCACACTCCTCTCCTGTAAGATTTTCGCTTTGCAAAGTTTTCCAGTCTCTTGGTCTTCTGCTTAGCACCCTCCAGGTAAGCCTGGAATTGAAGAAATGTCAACCATTTTAAGTAAGGTGCAATGCCAAAATGACAGATGAAGATTTTAAACTTCCAAAGCAAAAAGGAATTATTTAGCATGGCTCTACTGGGAGTACAGGCTCACGCTGAGAAAAACGGGATGCTTTGAATGACTTTCTGGTGAGGAAATCTGTGGAATAGCCCAAGAGGGAAAAGCTGAGTCCTTGTTGCTGGGGTGGATTAGATCCACGCTAGAAGAGCCTAATCTTGGCTGGACAACAGGTCAGTGGTGCTTTCCCAGCCAGCCATGCACGGGGTTTTCTGTGGGATTCACATTCTCCGAACCTGAGAGAAGCACTGAGAGAAGCAGAGGAAAGATTGATCAAAGCAATTCTTATCTCATTCTCTGCTCCTGTGTTTGTGCCAAAGTAGAATGCAATATTCTACTGTTAACCCAAAGTGAAGGTGGCTTGTTTCCTTGGCCTGTCAGGCCAAGCGTGTGTGCAGACTGTGGGTCAGCAGACAGCCACAGATTCTGGGCAGTTGGGTGCAGTTGGGTGCTTGTGCAGATTCAGTTTAGATGTAATGTAATGAAGTGAAATATAATATAGTATAGTATATTACAGTATAGTTTATATAACTATATATTTATACATATATTTATATTTATTATACTATATATTATAGTATAATAAAGTAATTCATTAACCTTCTGATAAGATGGAGTCCTCCTCATTGTTTTCTCCCAGATGTTGGGCAAAAATATAACCCATATAATATATATTAAATATATATATATTTATAATATATATATTTATTCTATATATATTTTATATTTATTTATTTATTCGTTTATTTTATATATATTATATCTATCTATCTATTTATTTATTTTTTATTTATATATATATATATATATATATAAAATAAACCGATATTTTCTAGGCTGGTCACGAGCTCCTTGGAGCCCCGGGTTGTCATTACCCAGGTGCAGAGGGAAGGCTTGGCTCCTGACTCAGGGAGGATTCTGAGCCCAGAGCTGCATCCCCGGGCACAGAGAGGAAGGGGAGCGGGGCAGCGTGGCTGCGTGCAGCCAGCAGCAGCACCCGGGCTGAGATAAGGCTGTCCCTGCTGCTCCCCAGCCCTGCTGTCCCTGTGTGCCAGCTCTCTGAAGCATCCACCGTTTCCCTACCTGCTCCAGCCCGTGGGCACGCAGCGGGGCTGTGACAGTGACGGGGTCAGCCTGGCTTGGCAGGGATGGGGCATGGGGGTTTCCTGGTGCAGAGCACCCCTGAGCTCAAGCAAACCCAGCCAAGAGGGTGTGAGCTGGGCCTGGCCTTGCCTGGCCTTGGAGAGCCAGAGCTCTGCCAGGGGTGCTCCCCTGGGTGTAGGGCGGGAGGGGACCCTGAGACTGCTGGCAGTGGCTGAACTGGGCGTCCCAAAGCAACCTGTCACTGGCAGCTCTTCTTTTGTCTCCTGAAATTATCCTTGTTCTAGGTTTGGATGCCAAATCCTCTTTCACCTACATCTCCTTTTCTTTCTCTACACACCTTGTTCTCTAATTAGTTGAATTTCTGTCTCTGCTTTGCTTCCACTTTAGTCCTTTTCCCAGCTCTGCTCTTAGATCTTGCTTTTCTTTACTTTTTGTCTGCCCTCTCATGGCTGGATATTTATTTGCTTATTTTAATTTCTCCGGTGGGAAAGCCTTTCCCGCACCACATCTTGTAGACATCAGAGGATCTTCTCGGCCCCTTTCTGTCCTCCCCTTCCCCGTGCCGGCGTTTTTCCTTTGCTCTCTCTCCCCCTGTGCGAGTTGTGCTGCTGCTCTGCTCTCACTGCCATGGTAACTTCAAAAAGACACGGCCATTTGATACAGCCGGCGCAGGAGAAGTCCGCAGGAGAGCGTGTGTGCGTGTGGATGTGCCAGGGGAGGAAAGGGAGCATCCTTTCCCTTCCTCCTTTCATTTTTAGGTTCAAAGCCTTTCATTGCAGCTGCTGGGAGGAGGCAGGCCGGCTCGCTGTGGGACAGCAGCCGTGAGCCCCATCCCGCTCCCTCTTTGGGGCTGGGGATGCTCAGCTGCTCCCCGAGCCCAGCTGCTGGCTCTGCAGCAGCCAGGAGGGGAAAAAAGAGGCAGGAGCATCTTAAAAGTCTAAAGCATAGCAAGGAATAGCTCTGCTCCTGGGGGGAAACACCGAGGGGGCATTAGGAGCTCTTTCCCCAGCTTCCACATTTATTCTTGAAAGCCTGCAGTGAAGGAAAACAAACACAACACTTCAAACCTCAGCAGCCACGGGGGATGTGGGGCTGCAGCAGCAGGATGGGGTGGGACTGGGCCCTCGGGGAGGGCGAATGCTCGGGGGCTCTCCCTGAGCTTTTGGGCTGGAGGGGAGGCAGCGAGGCAGAGGTTCCTCAGGGTGCGGCCCCAGGGAAGCCTGCTGATTCCAGCTGGGACTGCAGCACCCTGCAGCCAAACCTGGGGCTGTGCAAGGAGTGCTGGGGGCTGCGGCTGCAGCTTTCAGCCCCATCCCTACAGAGCAGGCAGCGCTGTTAGCCCATGGAATCATCAAAGAAGAATCACTCAATCACAGGTTCACTGGGTTGGAAGGAACCTGAAAAGGGAGCTCATTCCAAACTCCCTGCCATGGGCAGGGACACCTTCCACTGGACCAGGCTGCTCACAGCCCCATCCAACCTGGCCTTAAATACTTCCAGGGCCTTCCCATCCCTGCCCTGCCCCACAGAGGCTGTGGTGCCCTGGGTGCTGATGTGCTGTGTGCCCAGAGCTGGCTGGGATGAGGAGCCAGGGCTGGAGCTGGGCTCCTTCAGTATCTGGCAGCAAAGGGCTGCCCTGGGAAATACAATTACTGTTTTGGACTGGTTGTATATTTTCTTCACAGTCTCATTTTGAAAGCAATAATGATCTTCACCTCTCCCTTAGGTGCTGGGAAGCAGCTTGGGGAATTATTAGTTGCAGGGTGGGGTTGTGGGAATGGCTCCTGCCTGGGAGCACAAGGGTGTGTGAGGAGGAGGACACCTCAGCTTCTTCTTTCCTTAGTTTGTTACCAAAAGCCAAGAATAATAACTGGAGAAATGTCTCTGCGTTGAGATACTCGTCTTGCTGAGCTGCTGGCAGGAATCAGCCCCACAAGCTGTGGAGAGAGGTGCAGCCCCAGGCATCACGAGAGGGTTGCAGGACCATGGGAATCCCGTGTGCCACCAAAAGCAGGGCTGGGCCATGCCCAGGGTGGAGGCAGGGCAGGCATGGAGCGACCCCTGTGCAGGCAGCAGCAGGCTCCTCACTGCTGGGGCTGTCTGTGCAGGAGGGAGGGTTGAAAGCAGCTTTTCTGCTGCATGGAGCTGGGGAAGAACAAACCCAGTGCTCCACAGGCACCAAGGAGGGGGTTCTCTGCAAAGATTTCCTTGCATAAATACCCTCCTGTGGCTTTTGATGTGGCTGGGGAGGAGGAGGAGCAACCTGGGCCGGCAAAGCTGAAACCTGGTTTTCTAATCTGTGAAAACCAAGCAGGTAAAGAATGGAGGGAGGAAAAGAGCAAACAGTGGTGACCTCACCGTGTGTCCCCAAAGGAGCAGAAAGAGGTCCCTGAAATGATGCTGTGCCCTGCTCACCTGTGCCTGTCCCCCTGCCACATCCAGAGCATTGTAGTGCACCTTTAATGGCTGCACCAGAGCTGGCTGCTAACGAAGCAGGATGTGGTTGAAACCCATTCCCTGGCGCAGTGGGAGCTCAGCTCCATGATCTTTATCCTAATAGCACCAAGGCCAGGCTGTATTAATGCAGAACACTCTGCATGTGCATGCCGTTGTCAAGCTCCCCATGCAGGACTGGCCAGGGGCTGCTGCTGCTGCTCCTCAGCTCGGTGGGGGCAGCTGTGCTGTGCTCTCACCAAGGAGGTGCAGCTTGAGACACGCTGGGGAAAATGCAGGAAATCTTCTTGATGGGAGAAGCAGAGGCACCCCTGGCCAGGCAGGGCAGACTGGCCCCAGGGCTGGGCATTCCGTGCACCTCATGCAGGGCCTGGGTTCAGCTCATGGCCCTGTTTCAGCAGGCAGGAACAGCCACGGGGTCTCCTTGGTCTTGGCTGTGCATCCTTGAACTGATCTGCAGAGCTCCCTGGAGAGGAGAGAACTGATGGGGACGGTCCCAGAGGGAAAATTCAGTGAGAAAAGATGGAAAGAGAAAAAGGGAAGTTCCATTTGGATTAATGCTGGTTTGGCTCTCATCTGAAAGTACCATAAAAAATTGGAGGAAACTTGTAAATGAACTGATGTTTTGAGCTGAAAAGACCTGAAAGTCTGCTAGTGAAGGTTTTGACTTTATATTTTTCTGTAAGCAAATGGCAGGCATGTTTTGATGCTTAATCTCATTTATTTTTATTGGAAAGGGTGTTTGGCTGTTTGGTTTTGTTTTCCCTTGCTTTATATTGGGGAGGAAACATCCTTGATGGAAATGTGTGATCCAGGAGGGAATCTGAGAGTCTGCCACCAAACACATCTTTTCAGTACAAAATGTCTCCAGCACCAGAATCCTGGGTTAATTTGCCATTCTTGCTGGGCTGCAGACAAACTGTTCAGCTGATTAGAGCTGTGCAAACACACCCACCAGCACACACTGTGTGTGCTCACAAACCCACAACAACAGCAAGCCAGGGGCTGGTGTTTCCTTCCCAGAGCCACTCAGTCTTTACCTGCCCAGCTCCAGTGCTGGGTGTGAAATCAGCCTGTCTTACCCAGAAACACCTTCATCCCTGTGACCCCTGGCTGTCTCTTGGTGTCCTTGCTGCCTGGCCTGGAGCCCCCAGCCCTGAGCCCTCAGTTGTGCCCTGGGGCCTCTGTGGGGCTGCAGCAGCCTGGGCTGGGCACGAGGGGCTCTCAGCACCTCCTGGAGGAGATGGAATTGTCCTGTCAGTGTGGTTTGGGGGTGGCATGGGGGAGCTGCTGCTCGTGGTCCTCACAGCAGCTGCAGGAGAACCTGCTCCTGTGGGAAGGGGCAGGCTGGGAGCCTTCCTCAGCTTCCTCAGCTCCATCAGCTTCCCCTGTGGCATGCAGGGGGATGAAGGCTGCCTGTGTGGAGGAAGCAGATGGAGGCAGACTCGGGGATGAAGAGTCTGGAGGTGCCACCGGTTCCCGGGGGAGGTGGGAGGACTGGCCAGCCTCTCCCCAAGGGATGCTTGGAGGAGAATTTCAAAATATTCATGCAGCGTCCGACAGGGCTGCTCCCAAACCCAGCCCGAGCCCCAGGGGCAGGGGCACCACGGTGCTGAGGCTCTCTGCTCCCTGTTTTGTGGGCAGCCTCGTGGCTGTGACACCCTGCTGCTGCTGCTGCTCTCTCAGGGAGAGCTCAGGGGCTGCCCAGATGAGCTCCTCGTTGCTGGAGCAACACAGAGCAGCGGGAGCAGCCCCAGTACCTGCCTCCCGAAAGGCAGCTCTAGAGCCCTGTGGTGCTTCTGAGGCAGAGCTGCAGGGACACGCACACAGATCCCTGCCCTGGGATGTGTGATGTGCCCACCATCCCTGCGCCTGGGCCCCACAGAGCCCCACTTCTGCTCCTGGGGAAAACCAACCCACACACCGTTCTCATACAGCTTGGGAAGAATAAATTTAACACCCCCCCCCCCAAAAAAAAAAACCCCAAAAAACCCCAAAAAATCACAAAAAAGGGTGTCTTAAACTGAGCTCATATTTTCCCAAACTTCCCTTCTCTTTGTCCTTGAAGAAAGTCTCTTGGTTTCCTCTGTCTGCTTGCTGAGAATGAATTTCCTAGCAGGGACACCTTGTCAGCTTTTTTTCTTGGGCTCGAATTCAATGTTTCAAATGAAATGCCTCTTTTAGTCTCATCTACTTCATCTACAAGAAGATGGGTGAAAAAAATATATTTTCTTTCTTCTTTTTAGAAGATTTCTGTTTTCCCTCCAAGTGGCCTTATGGCTCCTTTTAAGAAATTATATAACAAATTGTGAAAATCTGGAAGGGAGCTGGTAGTTTGATTTCTTTAAGACTCTCCCTTCTGCCACCAAGACAAAGAAAGGGAAAGTAACATTCAGTACACAAAAAATATAATAAAAAAAAAATCAAGCCTACTGTTTTGCTTTTGAACAAGGTGCAAATTAGTGAATATTTGTTAAAATTTGAGACAGCAATTGTCTAAAAAAAATAGTTTCAAAGAGGAGAAGGTTGTTTTTTCTTCTTAAGTAAAAAAGCCCCTGAACCTTTCTTTCTTTTAACTTCAAAAGGGAGCCAGATTGCAGAGGAAGAGAGAAAAACCTTAAATCTCCTCTGAAGGGGAAGCAAGTAACTTAGTCCAAGTGATCTTATTTGTGAGGGAATAATTTTCGGTTCACTGTGGGTTTTTTTTTTTTCCTCCCTAAGATCATGATCAAGTGGCTTGTAAATTTTTAACTGAGCTGGTGGAACCTCTGCTCCACCTGCAGAGGTGTGAAATTGTCACTTCCTTGGGCCGGGTTGGGCTGAGCTGCCCCAAAGCTTCCTCAGCAGGCACGGAGCAGGAGCTCCCCGGGCTTTGAGGAGGTGTTTGGTGGAACCAGCGTTGCCCTGCCATGGTGTGTTTGTTTCTGCAGTGATGTGGGCACCAGGGGCACGCCGAGGGTCGGGCACACACCCCGGGCTGGGGAGGGTCAGTGCTGCCTGTCCTGCCTGGCAGCTCTCACAGCCCTGCCTGGGAGCTGTGTGACCCCAAGACTGGGTTAGAAAGGCTTTTCCCAACCCAGCTGTCCAAGAAGGAGTCAGGAGTCTTCGGCTGTCGTTCTCAAGGTTGGTTATTAATTGTTATCTGGAACATTTTCTGTCTGGCCTGCTGAGATGTGTTCAGCAGCTCAGCCAGGGGCACGCTGCCCTCCCACGGGGCCGGTGCTGTCTTTATTCCATCAGCCCCGTGCCCTGGTGGAGGTGCCCTGTGGAGAGCTCTGCGTGGGTTCCACCACAGCAGCACAAACACAGGGATGCAGCCTGGCACGCCGGGCATCGTGCTTTGGAAAGGGGGGGAAATCTGGGGAAGTCATGTAAAGTTTTTTGTGTAATTGACAGCGTGTTAAACTACTTTTCTTGTTATGCATCTTTTCTTGGAAGCATAGGTCTATTTTTTTTTATTTTATTTTATTTTTTCTGTTTAAGCTTCTCAGGAGATCACAGTTCCTTTAACATCCATTTATCTTTTCCTCCCATCCCAAACCACGACACGGGTGTCCTGTGGGGCTCTCTGCTGATTTTCTGCTCTCAGGGCACCCAGGGCTGCCACCCCTGGTGGAGGTTCAGCAGTTCCAGTCACCAGTGCCACCAGCACAGGACCTGGCAGATGAAAGGTTTTGTCCCAGTTTCCCTCGTGGTCCTGGAAGGTCAGATGAGCACACGGGGAGCTGCCCCAGCCAGGGTGGGCACAGAGATGCTCCTGCACCTGCAAGTAGGGTAAAAACAATAAAATTAAGAGCAATAAAAGAACAACAGCTGGAGCCTGTGTAAGGGCAGAATTCCAAACGCTGTAGCCCAGGGCTGGGCTCTGGCTGGGCCTGCTGCTCTCCAGCAGATGAACATTTTCCCCTCTTCTGTAGAGCAACAAAAACTATTCTTGTAGCTGTCGAGTCCTTTTTGAAAGTTAGTAAGGGTTTTTTTTTTCTTTTTTGCCTCAATAACCTACAGCAGAGAGTCCTACAGGCTAATTACATGTTTCATTTTGAATCCTTTAATTTTTTTGGAGTTCAAATAGATAACTGTGTTTTTCCCCCACATCTTTGATTCAGACAGATGATTTGCTTCATTAATTGATATGTGGAGGAGGGGGGCCAGAAATGAGCTATATTTATGCTTCAAAAATATCTTTTCCCAACTGCATTTTTTTTCTTCTATGAATCCTCCTATTTATTTCAAAATTATCCTGAAGTGAATGTCATCAACCTTTGTGCAGGAGTCTTTTGCTGGCTTAATTAGTCTATAATGAATCTACTTCTCATCCACTTTGATTTTCAGCTCTCAGGTTGGCCTGGTGTCACACTGCACCCAGAAATCTGCTTTCTCTCCTGAGCTGTCAGATTGAGGAGGAGGGCAGGGTGTGCTGGGGCTGCCTGAAGAAACCACAGTTTGGAAGAGCTGGGATTTCAGTTGTTGAGGTGAGAACACATTTGGGAAGTGCTTGATTCCTGCAGGAGCTGCTGAAAAGCAGTGAGATGAGGATGGAGCCATCCCAGAGCCCAGCCTGGTGCGGGTCCAGCCGCTCTCCTGGGTGGCACAAGCATCCCTGTGCCAGGGATGGTTCACATCCCACGGGGAAGATTTTGTGTGGCCCTGTCCCTTGGTGATGATTATTTCTTTTTAGAAATTAGCTCTTCTTTTTCCTGGGCAGAAGGAGAAACTTGTGAAGGTCCCAGCCCTGAGAAGCAGACCCCAGAGTGAATCACACCATTGCACTGGCGTGACACCAGCCAGGGTCTCACCTCCCCGGGGACTTCTCCAGCTCTGCTTGCTTGCTGCTTTCTTCTTGGCTTTTTTTCTTTGGCTTTCAACACACTTTGGTGGAAAAAAATGGGTGTGAACAATTTTTCATGAGAAGCTTCCATTGCAAAAAGCGCTTTTTTTAGGAACTCAGCATCTTTAGAAGTGAAATGCCAGAAATCTCACAAGCTGAAGCTGAAATGTGCTGGTTGCAACATTAGGTGCTAACAGTTGGCAAAGCTTGAGTCCCAGTGGCTAAAGCACCAGAGAAGATGGCAGACAGCTCCTTGGCTTTTAAATCTGGGCTGTCTCACTTGTGTGACAGGAGGAGAGGGTAGGGCTGGGCTTGGGCTGGCTGGCTGTGACTGACACGGTGCAGGGACAGCTTTTTCTGGCTCTCATCACGGTGACGTTCTGATTGCCTCCCCAGCACTGACGAAGACATCCCCTAATGGGCCTGCCAGGTAGGAAACGATTATTATCTCTGATTTCCAGATGAGCCTGCCCCACGTGGCTCCATTTGCCTGGCATCTCTGGCCCGTGTGACAGTGGTGGTGACACGTCCTGTGCAGGTGGTGCCTGCATGTGGCCCCACCGTGGGGCTCAGAGATGCTCCTAAAGCCACCAAGAAACCTCTCCAGATCAGCAATGTTTTTGGCTGAGAAATGTGGAAAAGATGCCACGTTCTCTGTTGGTTTTGTCTTGGAATCTTCAAACCAAACCAGTTGGTGGTTTTTGGGGAGGATTGTCAGTGGTTTTGTCTAGATATCTGAGAATTTTTATAGAAATGCCTGCAAAAAGGAAAAAAAAAAAAGTGCATAACATGTTAGTAACAGTCTCAAGAAAGCTGGGAGAGGAGAAAACTTTTTTTTAGGAGAGTAAAAAAGGATAGAATATTTTGTGAGGTTAAAAATGTTTGATGCTGGCACTAGCTTGGGGTAAGGCGGGGAGAAATGTTTGTGAAAACCTTCATTTGGGATTAAACCTTTGATGTGACAGGTCAGGTCAGCCTCCAGCACGGCACAAGGGCTGTGACCCCTGGCTGGGCAGTCTGCCTGCTGCCAGAATCTCAGACTGCCACCTCCTCTGCAGCTCGCCGGGGACACACCTGAGCTCCAGGCTCTGTGCCAGGCCCTGCTGGCTCCTGCCCTGCTGCCTGGGAGCAGCTGCAGCCTGGGGACACACACCGGGGCTCTGCAGGCAGATTTGTGGCACCAGGAGTTGAGCAGGTCAGGGACAGCCCCAGATGAAGGATGATGCCTCTGCTCTGCTCCCCTTTGACCTGAGCTGAGCAGCGAACTCAGCTTGGCCTCTGGGTGGAGAGGTGGCACATATGGATTTTGATAATTTCTTCTGCTGAGAGGTCATTGTCCACTTTAAATATTCATGTTCTGAGGGACATTAAATAAATAATGCTGAACTTGTTAAGCTGAGTGGCTTGCAACTTCTGCATTTTGTGTCTTGTTTGCAATTGAGAAGGGATGTGAGGCTGCTAAATTCAACCCGCTCTTGAACCAGGAAAGGTTTTGCTGTTCAGGCCCTGTTTTCTGCTCGCTGGCTTTGAAAAGCAGGACTGAAATGGTTTGCAGAGAGGTGTCTCCAGTACCTACAGGCTGGTTTCCACTTTGGGGGGGAGAAAAGCTAAAAAAAGGGTCCTGCAAATGGATGGTTTTGTTTTGATCAGCCCTCAGTGCCCAGCACGGATGGCTGTGCGTGGTGATGGTCACTCCCTTCAGCCTCTGCCCTGGCCCTGCTGCAGCCTCAGTGCTCCTCCAGGGGTGTCAGGTAGTGCCCATCCCTTCACGTGGATTCTGCCTGTAGCATTTGCAATAGAGGGCAATTTGCAAGAAGTCCCCGTGGCACGAGATGAAAAACAAACGGCCAGCACCTCTTGTGTTATTTTTTCATCCATTTGATTGGTACCAGAATATCCCCACGTGCCTTGGGACCTGCAGCTCAATTCAGACACTCGCTTTTGCAAAAGATGGTTAATGAATATGAGCTTTCAAGGTAGGAGCCTTTCAGTGACATGAGATTTATGCAGAGACAGTGATTATACTTCCTCCCTCCCCCCCCATCTGCTTCAGCAGGAATATGAATCACCAGCTGAAGGCCTCCTGTATTTGTAAATCAGCTGAAACATAACGGTGATGTTGGGAAGTTGTACTGAGTTAACTGAGCTACTTCTCAATCTCAGAGCTTTACATAACCCCTTCTTAATGCGCTGTTATTTCCTTTCTGGGTAGACTCATAAATTACTCCTGGTACACAGAGTGTGTGGGAGGCTGCCTGTTTGCACAGCATGGGACCAGGACCTGCACACTCAAATATCGGCAGACAGCTGGAACACAATCTGTGAAAAGGCACTCACAGCCTCCAGGTCTATTAAATACAAACTTAGAACATCCACCAAGAATTTTATATCTCGCACTACGTGGGTAATGCCAGAAAGAATAGGTGCAATACCTCGGGGACTTTGTCAATAAATGTCACAGCAGAGCAGCCAAAGAATCTTCTGTGGGTAGGTGGAAGGGTGTGCACGCAGAGCTGGGACATATGTGTGCTTCTGCATGGACGTGACTCTCTGCAGAGCTGAATATCTGAGTGAGGAGGAGCAGCCCGTGATAGCTGTATTTCACTGGTATCCCACTTTGTGCTGAACTCTAACCACATCAGAGAATCAGGAAACCTGTTACTTTGGGTTCTGCAGACGTTTTACTGCAGTCAGATAAACCCACAACACATACAGAACCCAAATTGTCCTTTTCTGAAGTTATTTGCTTCCTAATGTGGGGAAAATTTCCATTATGGACAAAGTTGCCTTGTTAGCTTCCAGCAGTAGGTCCAAATGACACCCACAGCTGTTACCAGATGAGGCTGGGAGATGCAGCCCTCAGCCTGATGGACACAAAGGGAGGCAGGATGGACACTACATCTGGTTCCACTCCCATTCCATTGCCTTTTTTATCTTACTGTCTGACTTCTTCAAGCACCAGCATCTGATTTTGAAATGTGGTCCAAGGCCATCTCTTATCCCAAACCCTCCAGGGGTGTGTGGCAGCATTTATGCTGCTTTTACCTCATGTAGCAGCCCAGATTTTACTGATATATCTCAGTTTCCTGTTACCCACATCCAGTAATCAGAATCTGGAAAACTATGGATAAAATTTACTTTGGTTTTAATCTAAAGGGCGCCTCTTGATTACACAGGTTTTGATACAGGTCCAGCTGTGAACAAGGTGTAGGTGTTCAGGCTGGTGAGATTTTGGATTTGATTAGTAGCACAATCCTTCGGGCATGGAAACAACTCACTGCTCCCAAGAAAATGGGCATTTCTGGGCTATTTTTGTTTCTTTGAGGAATAAGTTGTGGTCGGGAGGGAAGGGTAGAGATGTGAAAAGAAGCCATGGTCTGGAATGGCTGTGTGGATGGTGGGCTGCATGAGGGGGACAGGCTGCTCCCTGCCAGACCTGCTGCATGCTCGTGTGGGACACTGTTCAAGTTGCATTGGTGTGTCCTTCAGTCACCAGAGGATAAAAGCTCTTGCCTACAAGGTCTGACGGGTGCAAGGAAAATGCTTTGGGATTTTGGAATAAGGAATGGATAAAAGCCCAAATGGCTATTTCTCATTGCACTGCTAAGGAATTTTAATAAAATTTTATTTAAGAGGCGGGATTAGGTACGGTGCCGTGTAAAAACATCAATTAGCAGGAGAACAAAAAGCAATCATAGAACTTGAGATTGTTAGAAACTCCTGCTAGAAACATTTGGTGAAGAATTTCAGAGGCATAAGTTGCCATGAAGCTTACAATTCTCTTCTTGATTCCTCTGCTAGCTTTCTTTTTTTACAGCCATGGGGGAAAAGAAAAAAAAAAATTAATGGATCTGTTTTTTAACAATCTATGCAGGGTGTGGAAAAAAAGCCCTTCTTAGGCTTTGCCTTTCCATTTTCCAATAATAAATTAACTATCACAGTTTAAGATGCAATTGTTGTTCTTTCATGTCTCCAGACTAATGCATCGTGACACCTCGATTACACGAAGTGTGGCTGGCTCCTCCTGCCCTCTCTCTTCTGGGTGAAAGCCTGTGAACCTGCCAGGTTCTGGATCTGCCCCATTTCAGCCAGGTTCTGGATCTGCTCTCTTTCTGGGTGAAAGCCTGCTGCCTGGCCTGGATCTGCCCCGTTTCGGCCGTCCCCCGCTGTCCCCTGCACCCGCGGCAGGGGGGACACAGGCCAGCCGTCCCCACGCTGCTGTCAGACCCCTCAGTGACACCTCGGAAGGGACGAGGCTTCTATCTGTGCTGCTGTGTACCTGCTGTCCTCGACAATGGTAAGGAACAATAAGAAGCGGGGAGCTGCGGCGGCGCGCAGGCAGCAGCGCCGTGCCCCTGCCCCGGGCTGTGGCAGAACCTGGGAGAGCAGGACCCACAGCTGCAGGGAGAGCAATGGAATGTTCTGTGACCGAGGCTGCCTGGCCCCGGATCTGCAATGATCAAATCCTGGTAAGGCAATTTAGCAATTTAGCAAGCTGTGGGTTTGTTTTTTTTCCCCCCCAAGAGAAAACAGTTGGTCGTTCTTTTACTCCATCAGCTGGGCTGTGCATTCCAGCCACCCCCCTCTGGCTGCTCTGCCCTGGCTGGGCTCTGCTCACCACGGCTGGACCAGCAAAAGCCATCACTGATGTCACTGAAGCCATCCTGGCCCTCATGGCTGCCTGAGCCCAAGTCCCTGAGCAGAACTGCTCCGTTTGGACACTCCCAGACTTAGGCAGTGTTCCTCAGCCCATCTCCATGAAAACATGGTCACTGTCATGGATTGGAACATGGGTTGGACTCGATGGTCTTAAAGGTCTCTTCCAACCTAGAAATTCTGTGATTCTGTCATTGAGTACATCCTGTGATGCCCTCAGGATGCCCTGACTGAACCTCACAGCTCCTGCTGGAGCTGCACGCAGTGCCCAGCTGAGGAGGCACTGCTCTGTGCTGGGCTCCCACTGCTGATGAGGCTCCGTGGAGGGCTTGAGATCATTGTCACACCCCGAGAGTCACACACAAAATAAAGGTGTCTGCTTTCTTTCCCTCCCACTCCCTGCAGGGCTCGTTTTGCAGGCTGCAGCTCCTGAGAATGGGAAGCCAGCTAGAGCAGCATCGCTCCAGCTGTGGAACTGGGATGCTGCAACAGCAGCCTGCAGGAGGAGGACAGACACACTGGGCTCCTGAGGCACCGTGTTTTGATGGACTTACTCTTCCACTTGTGAGACAATGGACTGAGGAGCCAGTGGCACTGCTGCTGCATGGATCTGGTGGCAATGCTGTGTCTGCTGCCAGCACCACGAGAACACGTGTGGCCGTGTCCTGCTGGTGCAGGTGATGGCTGTCACCCTGCAGCTCCTTGGCTGTGTCCATCCCAGGCTCAGGACCAGGTGAGTAGCCAGTGGTCATTGGGTCGGCACAGAAATCCCCTCCTGCCCCATCCCAACGACTCCTTTGTTGTTTGGCCCTTTAGGAATCTTAATGGGACCCATAACATTTAATGGGTTTGCTAGTGATAATGTCATTTTAAGTGACATAGCTGTGATAAATCGCTTCCACACGTCATTGAATTCTGTTTCTAAATTTTTATGTATTTTTGATAGGCCAATTTATCCCTGCTGCAGCTCCAGCCCGTGCAGTCAATGGCATTCCACTGGGGGTGAATTTTGTCTGCTATTTACAGTGTGTGCTTTTAAGCAGTGATTGGTGTGACAGTGTGATCTGTACAGCTGTCTCTCTGTATTTATTCTTTCCCCTATAAGTTTGATTCATACTAGCTTCAAAAAAAAAAAAAAAAAAAAAAAGCTCCTAGCTTTTCACGTGAATGACTTTAAATAACTGATTAACGATTACTATTAGCACGGCTCCATGGAACTGGGCTTGCCAGGTGGCTTGGCTGAGCAATCGCAGGTAAAGCTGCCATGTGCCCCTCTCCAACTCTAAACCTTTTCTGAGGTTTCCTTTATAATTGGGCAGTGCCCTCTGGGTTCAGTGTGGCTCGACGTGTCTGGCACGAGGCTCGCTGCCAGGGGGTGGTTGATGTCTGCTGGCAGCGCGCGGGTACCGCCGGGAGCCCGGGGTGCTCTGCACCAGCCTGCTCCTGCTGGGGACAGCCAGCCCCACGCCCCCACCCCACCGTGGGGCCTGGCAGGCAGCGCTCCAGTGCTCTGCTGGGACTCGTGTTGCAGTCGCCAGATTTGTTTTCACGTGTTCTGGGAGCTTAAAACGAGGTGAGGCGGCATCCTTTCGGGCTCGTGGCACAGAGGAGCCCCCAGAGCCCTGCTTGTAAAGCCCTCTCTGTGTGGGGCTGCAGTGAGCTGTCTCCTGCCCCTCTGGGTGGTGACTCTGCCTCGATCCTGGTTTATTCAGTACCGCCCCAGAAATCTCCTGGAGGCTTTTGAAGGAACGCAGTGCTGAGTTAACCCCCTCTGCTTGGCTTTGTGTTTCCTCTCTCCTCCTGGACCAGCAATAGCAGAGTCTGGTGGCCAGGAGCACCTGCAAGCAGCAAAGCTCTGCCCCTGTGTGTCTGTGTGTCCTTGGGATGGCGCAGGGATGAGTGTCTCTCTCTTGGAGAGCAGCACAACCAGCCCCACCTCACCCAAACCTGCCCCGAGGTGCCAGTCAGGATCATCCAAGCAGCAAACTCCCTCCCAGCAGAGCAGCTAGTACACAGTTAACATTTTCCAGCACTGAGACCTCTGAGATGTTTATTCCAGCATTTTCCTGCTTGAGTTGCCACCTGTGGTACCGAATAGGAGGAAGGATGGCTATGTCAGTGAGATGTTCATGTCCTGCAAAAAGAAGGAACGTGCAGGCCAGGAAATGTGTGTGTTTTCCTGAAAGTTTGAGTCCTGAATGCGTTTGTTTTGATGTGCTTGCAGAAGGGGAGCCAGAAGCAGCAGCAGCAGCAGAGGGGTTCCATTTTCCCCAGTGTTATGCAGTGAAGCCATCCAGCTAGGAGCACCCAGGCTATTTAGTTGTCAGATTTGTTCCTGTCAAAGTCCTAGGAAGGGAATAATATGGGGATTTTTTCCTCTTTTCTTTAATAAGACAGCAGTGCTTCAAAAGTGGTAGAGGATAAGGCAAAGTCTGGGAATACAAAGCTTTTTTATTGTTGTTGCTATTAATCACAGCTCAAGCAGACCTGCCTGAGAATCACTCTTGTTATTTTGTCTGCTTTCCTCTGGTTTATGTTCCCTGAGAAGAGTTTGATTAAAAACTGTTGCATCTCATTTTGCTCACAAGTTTGAGGTACTGTATCGCTGTCACCTGTCTGCAGCCAAAATTATACTACACATCATGGAAGAGGTTGAATATTTTCTACTGGTTTTGATCTTCTTCAAAATATCATTTTCACTTTGTGTAGCTGGAGAATAGTTGGCCTCCTGCCGTTCCCATTCACTTCTTACCCTTGAACAATGAGAATAAAATCTGCCTGCAGTAATGTTCGGTTTATGTTGGGGAATTTTTCCAATACAGAAAGGAAAATAAAGAAGCTTTATGAAATAGCGGTGCCATTCTCAGATAAACAGATATTTTTGCTGTTAGCTTCATATTCAAGGGGTAGCAGGGAGGTCAAGTCTAGCTGAACTCACAGCAGACCTGTGGAACTGCGTGGCCATTCATTTGGCCTTTTGGACTTTTGGGGATTTTTTTGAAAATACACTTAACTCATGCAGATTTTACCTTCCTGTGTGAAAAACGGGCAGGTTTATTGCAGATGTAGTGGTGTGTCTCTGGTGCTGCAGTGAATGTGGGCTCCTCAGGGCTGAAGGATGCCATCTCCTGCAAGCAGCCCAGGAGCAGGAATGTGTGCTGGGCAAGGCAAATATCAGCTGGGAGTGGTTGTGTTTGTGTCAGTGGTTCCAGGGAACCCTGACCTTCAGGACCTCTGCTCTTTGCAGCCCTGGGACCCTTTCCTGGGTCCCTGCTGCTGTGCCAGCCCAGCAGTGGTTCCATGGAAAAGGGGATGCCAAGCAGGCTTCCCAAGAGCACCACGGCTGTATGAAACACATGCATTTGCTAGCATGACTCTGCAACCAAACAATACTTTTTATTATTAATTTCAAGCTCCAGCTGCTGCCTTGAAGCATTTTGTTTTGTCATTTTGAGAGTTGCTGCTCAGAACAAACAAAAGGGAGAGAAAAATGAAAGCAAGGCCCCTAAAACTCACTAGTAACGTAAAGTCTAGCAAGGATGGCTAACCGTGACTAATAACCCATCAGGGTGGCTCATCTGGCAGCTAGAAAAGCATCATTCCTAGAAGTTTGCTAAAGCTTTTTAAGGTCTAAGCTGATTTTACTGCTTGTGACAGCAGCAGGGTGATGGCAGTGTGTGGCCAAATGTGTGTCACCCACAGGACAGGGTCTCCTTCAGTCCTGGCCACAGAGGACAGTCAGTACCTGAGTATGTAACTTTGGCCAGAGCAAACCAACAACTCCAACAGTCTGGGGGATTGCCCAAGAGGGGCTTGAGACTGGGGAGTGCTTTGGAAGGGTCCTTGTGCCTGCTTTCACACAGCATGACTTGTTAGTCTCTGATCCTTGCAAAGCTTTGTTCAGTCCTCTCAGCTTCGGTGTCACAGGGGAGACGAGGTACCTGGTGGGATGTGGGGAGGGCAGGGGCAGCCCTGACTGTTCCTGCCCACTGGAGGACATGCAGCTCTCACCCTGCCTGTCTCCCCCAGCACAGACCTTCCCCCCCCAGCTGGGCTCTGCCTGGCCAAAGCAGGAACAGCTCTGTGAGAGATGGGCTGAGTACGTGGAGGGCACGAGGCTTTTGAGGGCTCCCAGCGAGCCCAGGAGCTGCTGAGCTTGGTCCACCTGGAGTAAACCCTGCTGAGGGTTTTGTGAGCTGTTTGTCACCAGCAGATATTCGCTCTGTGCCTCCCGCAATGTCTCAGTCACCTTCTCCAATCTCCCTCCCAGCGACTTTCCCTCTGCCCTTAGCTAATCCATCATTTGGAGCAGCCCGTGGTGTATTTGCTGTTTTACACTGCCGACCTTCAGGCTTTGCTCCCACCACGGCTCCCGGGCCACACTGATCCCTTTTCCCTTCGGAGCCTGCCGACACGTTCTGGTTTTGAAACAGCTTCACATAAAACTGGAAGGAGGTCTCAAATCCAGATCAAGCTTAACATCCACTGCCGATCCCCCACGTACTCAGCCTCTTCCCTCCTGCAAGTTTTAAGCCATTCTTTTCACTCTGCTGCTTTGTGGGGCTAATGAATTTGCTGCTGCTATTCCCTCTGAGGAGGGGACGGGAACAGTCACACAATTGCTGTGAAAGGTTTAGAAATACATGTAAGTCGTTTGGGTTTCTCTGTGAAATATGAATTCAAATCCCCACTCTCAGTAAAAAAGAAAAAAAATAATAAAAGGGAGAAACACCAACACTGAAGAGCAACAACTTAAAAAAAAATGTTCATAGGGAGTCTGAGGTTTGGCTGCCTTTATCTCTGGATGGGAATGTTGTAGTGTTGCCTACAGAGCCTTTCTTCTCTGCATTAGGCGAGCGAGGAGATTTCATTTCATACATCATTTACAATGGAGTGCATCAAGAGCAGGGTTGGTGCATATTAACAGGGATGTGGGGAAAGAGTTGGGTTCTTTGAAAGTTTCAAAGCATCTCCACCAAGGAGGGGAGCCCGGGCTGCTGATTCCCTCTCACTCTGTCGTGGAAACTGCGCAAACCAAAAGCCCATGAAATGGAAGGAGGGGAGAGCAAAGCACTGAAGGCTGTAATGCACCAGCATTACTCACTGGCAGCTGGAGCAGCACAGGGATGCTGGAAGAGACAGCCCCTAAGCCCCGAGAGGCTCTGCTATCCCTTCTTGCTCTCCTAACTGAGAGTCCTTGCACCCTTGGCAAGGGTGGTCATGGGCTGGGAGAACACAAGGAAGACATTGTCCTCCTTCCTGCCCAGCCCATCTGACCTGACCAAGCTTTCTTCACTGCCTCACGCTGCACTTTGAGCCAGGTCTTCAGATCACTACAGAATGGCCACCCCATGTATTCACGGCAAAATCTTGTAGATAATGACTTGGGCTAGGAATCAATTCTCTTTGTTCATTATATTTGTGTTGGTTTTGATTTCCTCCTGGAATTTGCATCCATAAGATACTCTTGAGAAAACTGATGAGCTGTTAAACTGCATCTAGGGATGCTGCTGTTGTCTCATCACAGAACTCGGGGTGCTGGAGCTTTCTGGAAAACAGCAGGCACCACAAAACCTGCTATAAAAATGATGGAAGTAGCAGTGGAATGACAAGGTCTTCTCCCTTCCCTGCTCCCCCATGCTGTTGCTCCTTTGGCAGGAACTGCACAGGCCACCCTGCAAGAGGGACCACGAGAGTCCCCAGTGCCTTGTGATATCCGTGCCAACACCTTGCCACCTTCCTCGTGGCTGGAGAGAGCCTTTGGCCAGGGAAGCAGGGGACCTTGGGCTTTTGTGTGTGGAAAAATCCTCTCTGCCTGCTGTCCCTTGCCTGTTCTACAGAAGGCCACCTAAGTGGTCTTGGATTTTGTGTAGAAGAGTCTGGCAGAGAGCCTTAGGGATAACTCCAGTATCAAGGGCATCTTCCAGGACTGCTGCACTGGGAACACAGTGATTGCCTTATCTGCCTGATGCTGCTCTTCCACGTACACATTTGTAGGTCAAGGGATTGGGAGAGATTTAAACGGGAGTTCCCATGGCTCCTGAAATTAATACAGAGTCTTATTTGGCAGACATTAACATAAAGCCTTTCCTGGCTGTTACAAAATTCACCACATTCCATTCTGGTGGGTCACCTTAGCACTATGATCTGAGGGAGGGCAGAAGCAGCAGCCAAAATGCCCACCACGTTTGGGAATGCCTACCTGGGCTCAAGCACTTTTGGGTTTGTTCGGTAATTGATGTTGAACACAGAGGTTTCCCTGGATTTACAGCGTGTATTTTCAATTAAACTGTTGACTGGCACTTGCTCAGAGTCTGTTTCCAGAGCTGCTGATGGATTTAAGTCGCTCAGGAGACATTCAGCTTGCTCCAGGTGACATCTTCAAGGTTACAGGAGAAAAAAACCCAACCATGTCAGGCTTCTGTCAGCTGCAATTTTTGCCCTCTTAGAGTTAGGAAATGAAAACTTTACCCATCCCTCCCCCTTGACTGTGCTCAAAACTCCACAATCTATTTTCTCTCACTCTTCACCTCTTCTCCTTTGTATTGGCTGCTTTGCACCAAAAGCCCCACAGTTACATGCACTTTGACACTTGCATTTCAAAATGCCTGATTGTGGAGCTCTGCCAATACCAGCAATTGATCTGGTGCCACAGACCAGCTTAATTATTCAAGGTCAGTCTCCCTCTGTCTCTTCTTGTCCAGGGAGCAGCAGCTACGGGGAATAAAACTTGAACAGTCTTTAAATTTTAATCATAAACTTGAGTAAGTCACAGGTTTGTTTTGCTGTATGTGGGGTTTTCTCTGTTGTACTCGCTGCAACTTTTGCAGCCTCCCTGCTCAGAGCAGGGCTTTCCTGCTCACTACAACACTGGGCTTTTGTAAAGCACTGGGTTTTACACTGCTATTTAAAATGCATAAGTTGTGTGATCTAAGCAGTTTCCAGTTCACTTCTGAGCTCCTGTAAAACGTATCCCTGAAGGCATTTCAGCTGAGCAACTAAGAAGGTGAGGGTATTAGAGGTTGTGAAATGGCTTGTCTGCTAATTCTTTCCATGTGCATCTCTTCAGATAAATCTCCTGTGACCTCCTGCTACAAGCAGAACATTAGTTAAGTATCTTCTTGGTAATGGAGTGTCCTGGACCTGATCCTATATCATACTAAGGGCTCTCCACGATATCTGGGAAGATGTTTGCCTGCAGGGGAATAGCAGAGGTGTCCCTGAAAGCACACGAGGTGCAGATGGCTCCTCTGAGCAGTGCTGGGCTGGCTCACAGCACCCTGTCCAGCCTGTGGGGCACACCAAGGCTCAGGGGGCTGCACTGCCCCGAGGCTGGCTCATGGAGGGCTAAGGAGATCCATTTACAGCAGCCTTGGGCATGCCCTGCACTTCATCTGCCCCGAGCTATGGGCAGACAAGGAAGCCTTTGGACCCCTCAGCCCACCCCTGAAGCAACTTGGATAACTGACAGAGCCTAAGGTGCTATAATTTAAATAATATGTCATCAAAATAACGAGCCTGTATTTCAGAATAGCAATTATAAAACAAGAAATTCTGAAAAAAGGCGATCCAAAATTAAATTTCTTTTTAAATAATAATTTTAAATATTTTAAAATAATTTCAATAATATTTCTAAACAATCATTTTTAAAAATTGTTAATAATAATAATAATAATAATAATAATAATAATAATAATAATAATAGTACTAAGATGGACGGGGGGCAATATTGCAAGGATGCAAGAGGTACAGTGCCTTTTGTCTGCTGGGATCAGACAAAGGGAAGGAGAGTTGTGGGGAAGCAAGGAAGCTGGGCTTGTCAGACAGGGTTCCAGTCATCCTGCTGGTGGGAAATGAAGCCTGTGCTGGGGGAGGGCCTGGGGAGTGTCACCTGGGGACTGTCCCCACAAGGGCAGTGCCAGAGCTGCCTGGGCAGAGCCCTGCAGAGCTGAGGGGGGCAGTGAAGGCACCTGGCCCAAAGGCAGGGTGGTGAGGGGCTGGGCACGCTGGGGACACCCAGGGGTGTGCCAGCTGCCACTGGGCTGGGGGCTGGCACTTCTCACATGTTTTTGGGGTGGGGAAACAAAGCCCAGCAATCACCGTTAATTTTCAAACTCAGCGTGGTTACAGTATCTCGGTTTTCCAGCGCCCAGCAATGAGAGGAAAGCTCCGTGTGAGTCAATTAATGATGATGTCTCTTTCCTGGAGATAAAATGGCTCATCCTTGCAGCGGGCTGGGCTGCCCTTGGTGGTGCGCGACGAGCAGTGCCGCGGAGCCGCCGCCTTCCGCGGCACTCGCTGGCTTTGTTACAGATTTAAAGCAGCACCCTTTGAAGCTTTGCCTCTGTGGCTGTGCTATGCTGTCCTCCTTTGCAATGAAAACGTCTCCTTTTTCATGGTTTTTAATTTCAAAGCCTTCAGGTGTTGGCTTCCTCAAGGCTGCCTCTCCGTGTGTGAGGAACGGGGTGTCTGGCTCTGCTCTTCCTCGCCAGCCCAATGGCCAAGGCTAGTTGGCTTTCACCTTCCACAGCAATGCTTTATAGCTCTTGGCTGGTGTTTACCCAGCACCTTGTCTCACTTTAAAATGGATTTCTCCATGTGAAACATTTGTTCCTGAGCTGAAGCACTCGCTGTTAGTTTGGGGGAGGTTTGTTTACTGCAGTAACCAGCTTGCTCTGTATGTATTCCCATCACTCTCCCTTGCTATAACCTACAAATCTCTTCAACTTATTCAGCTCAATACTGGAGATGGTTTTTGAAGTCTTCTTTAAAGTACAGTGAGTGCCCTTAAAAATTTTCCCAGCTTTGAAAGGTTCTACCTGTTCTAATGCAATTCCCAATTTTAAAGATAGGAAATAAATATCTTGGGGATGGTTGGCTCACATACAGCTCCTATCTCTTAAAACATTAATGGTCCATGCTGTTTGATTCTTTTTGAAAGTACTCCGCTCCTGCTTTGTTTATTTAAGTTCTTTTCTCAGTGCTGGGACTTGCCAAATGGAGTTGTGTCTCCCCCAAACCCCCACTGCCACCCTTTCATTCACAGAAATCAGTGAGATGTAAATACGGCTCATTTGGTTTTAGCACTGCCAACTTTTGTTTCAAAAATCAGACATAAGATCCCTTGAATTTTGAAAAGGGATCAAAATGAATCCCTTTTTGGGATTGTTGAAAAAATAAATTCTGAATAATTTCTGGTTTTGCTTGCTGCATTTTGTGCCTTTGAAGGTTCACACTTCTGAGCCTTCATGTACAATCATAAGAGATTGAAACTTGCTTTTCTGTTAATAACTGCTGCATCCCCTGCAATCACACAGCTCCGAGAGGGAGCCACTGTAGGAAATGAGCCAAGTCAAATACTGCAGCTTAACAAACTCCTAAGATTTGACAACAACAAGTTCTGCTCCTGAAAACCACCCCTTGCTTTGCCTGCAGCAGCTCTGACTGCTGGGGAGGGGATGGGGCATCGCCTCCACACCGTGGCACTGGGCATCACAGAAATCAGCTCTGAAGGTAGCAAAGAATTCGTGGCCTGAAGAGCGCATGGGGCTCATCAAAGCTCAGCACTGCTCTGTGTTAGAGCTGGTCCTTCAGCCCTGGGGCTGAGCTTGGGCCGGTTCAGCCTCCCGGCGACACGCCTCTGTCCAGCCATGACTGCAAATCACTGGGCTTATTAGCTGGAGCTGTCTGTCCTCTGTTAGTGTCATTGGAGCCTGTCCTGTCCTGTGGCAGGAATCCACAGTTGTTCGGCTGGGTATGACTGATGTCTTCTCTGATTCATGTCACATGTCAAGGAGGGAAGAGCTGGGGGAAGAGGGAGCTGCCCTCAGCCAGCACAGGGGGCTGGGGCCAGGAGCTGCTGCAGGCAGGAGAGAGCAGGGCTGGGACAGGCACCTGAGCTCCTGAGAGGTGAGCACAGCAGCAGAAGCTCTGCTGGGCACACGTTGGTGCCAGAGCTTGGCTGTGGGCTCTGTTTCCAGCAGCTTCCTGGGCAGGAGGTGAGCGGGGGCTGACCAGCAGATGAAGATGATTTGGTCTGTCAGAAATATGGACTGTTTTTTTCTCTGCTGCTGGGATGGGTTGATGACATTACACAGATGGTCAGGAGACAAAGCTCGGGATGGCCGTGGCTGGTCATCTCTGCCCTGTGTCTGGGTGGTGCTGACAAAATCTCCAGTGAAATCTTGCCTTACATCCAGACCAGCAGTGACACCAGCAAGCATCTGTGCAGGGCCTTGGCAGTTTGGAGCAGAGGCACGTGCAGGACTTCATTTATCAGACAGGATTTTTGGGCAGGCAGGGCTGGCAGGCAGGTCACCAAACCCCCCAAACTTCAGTCAAGGCACCAAAATTCCCCTTTCTGTTCTGCCTTTTAAGTCTTTTATCTTTCCATCCGCAAGATGTGAGACAGCAGCACAGGCTTTCTTCCTTTTTTCTTCACACATGATATATATATATATAAAAGTATATATAATTTATAGATAACGTATACATAAAATAATATTCAGTCTAAATACATGCAGACACACACGAAGCATGCTGCAGAGCCTGTGGGAAATACTGTCTGCAATGGAGTTTGCTAATTACAGCAGCTCTAATGGCAACTTCCCCCCACCCTTCCCAACAGCAACAGAGATCAAAACCTTTTTTGTTTAAAATATTTACTGTACAGCTTGCAAAGCTTTAATCAACGTAACATGACGTTTCCTTGCAGCAGCCGAGTAATAAATATGCAATTAATAGGGAATTGAAATACCCCCATTAGCTGTTTGCAGAGCTCCACTTCCCACTGTACAAACGCTTTCAGAGCGTTTACTGCTCTGCCTGCAGTCAGCTGCGCCACCCCAGCAGAGAGCCAGGCAATGCCCCCTCCTTTGGGGGGCACCGGGGCTTTCAGAGCAGCTTTGGGGCTTGTGGAGCGAGGATCACTCCTGCTCCTGCTCTGGCAGCCCCCACAAGCCTGGGTGGCACAGGAGGGCTGGGAGCAGCAGATCCACCCTCAGCTCCTGTCTGTCCAGCCTGGGAACGGGGCTGCTGGGGCTGCTGGTTTTGCTGCAGTGGGGCTGCTCACAGGTGCCAGGGCAGGCTCTGCTCAGCGGCAGCGTGCTGGCCCAGGGAGGGCTGGCAGTGGGGAGCAGGGCTCTGTACATCCCTGGCTGCCGTGGACTGGGTACCCCTGGGGCAGCCTGGCCCCTGCTGCGTGGGCTACAGCCCTGCTCTTGGCCCATCGGCCAAGTCAGCCCGTGCTTTCTGCAATTCCTGTGCTGCTTTCACAAAATTTAACTTCCCACCGTGGCTGGAGCACCATCCTGGCTCCACCTTGGGAGACAGCACGGAGGCGGCTTGGAGCCCTGGATACCAAAGTGGTAAAATGCTCACAGCATCACCACACAGAGCACTCTCCAAAGCCTTGTTGTGGTTTTTGTAGGGCAGCCAGGACGAGGGAAGAGACGAGAATCTTGACTCCATTTTTCAGAAGGTTGATTTATTGTATTATCATATATAATTATATATGATTATATATATAATATATAGTTATATAATATATAATATATTATAATGTATAATTATATATGATTATATCATATATATTATATATATTATATATATTATATATAATTATATTATATTAAAAATGCTAAACTAAAAATATATTAAAAGAATAGAGAGAAAGGAATCATTAGAAGGCTAGATAAGAATAGAATGAAATGAAAGGCTTGTGACTGACCAGAGTCTGAGCCAGCTGCATCCTTGATTGGTCATTAATGAGAAACACCTCCCATGGACCAATGAAGGAAGCACCTGTTGCATTCCACAGCAGCAGAGAGTTCTTGGTTACATTTCTTTCCTGAGGCTCCTCAGCTTCTCAGGAGAAGGAAATCCTGGCGAAAGGATTTTCATAAAATATGTCTGTGACTCCTTGTCCCTCACCTACAGCCGCAGCGTGTGCGAGGAGCCTGACTGAAGCCCCGGCAGCTTTGCCCAGCAGCACACAGGCTCCTCGCTGGGCAGTGAGCCTGTGCCCTGCAGCCACCCCCTGCAGCCTGCTCGGGATGACATTCAGTGGTGCCAGGTTGTCACTCTAGGACACGGAATGACGACACGCCCACCGCGGCTCTCAAGGTGAGGAAAAAAGGGAAGTTCATTTTCTGACTCCAACATTTATGGTTTTCCAAAAGTGACAGTGGATTGGAGGGTGACAGTGCCGCCTCTCCAATGACACTGGGCAAACCAACAGTCCATCAAATTTCTCTTCTTCCATAAAAGAATGCAAAACAATAAGTTATTTATAGAATTGCGTGAGAAAGTTCGTTACAAGAACGTAAACCTCAAAAGGCTTAGAAAATCTTGAAAAACCAGGGCGACACCAGGTGGGTGCTGGGGCACTGGAGCTGGGGAGCTGCTCTGTACCAGCCAGAGCAGCAGCCAGATGCTGCTCCCCAGCACAGCCTCCCCAGTGCACGGGGAGCAGGCGGCGCAGAGCCCCGTGCCTCCCAGCCAAGCATTAGTGAAGCTTTTTAATCTCTCACTGTGGGATTTCTTTTTGCTTCAGCATCGCACCATAAAGTATTTCAGACAAGGTGACATTTTCCATCTGCATGAAGTGCTTGCAAACAGTGTGAATTTAACTTTTATTGGCCTGATTTAGGGGTGTGGGACTGTGCATAAGTCTTGGTCTCTCAACCTATAGCCTTGCACTTCAAGTGATGAATTAGTCAGTAAAATAAACAGGGCATTGTCTAGCTGTACACACGTCTGCATCTTCCAAAGAAAATTAAACTTTGAACGTACAAAAGCTGATGATGGTGAAATCAACTTGGCTGTAAATTAACCAAAACTCAAAACTAATGCAGAACTTTCTGAGAGCTTGGAAAAGCTCCTCTCCTGCAGCAGAAGGCTTAGCATGCAAGAGGGCAGGGGGGGACCACGCTGAATGGCCTGTGCCACCCTGTCCCTCGCTGTGTCTGGGGGCTCAGCAGGCCCCACGAGGGCTGAGCAGTGCAGGGGTGAGCTGCTGCTGGTCCTGCAGCTCCCTTGCCATCCCCAGTGCCCGGGGAAGGGGTGATCCATCAGTCAGCATCTGCAGGGATTGACAAACGCTGATGTCTTAATGGCCAGCGCCACACCTGCAGCTGGTGTGATGGAATACTGATAGAGACGTTAGTGCCAGGCTGGCCACGGGCTTTTATATTTCATTTAACCCAGAACACAGCACACTGCAATGTATACATTTGTAACCGCTCCCTTGATGGTCTCTCTGGAGTATTATAAAGATTTATCATCTAGTGTTTGGTCAATACTAAATACCGTGAAATGTCAGCAGAGCAGTTCTTGGGACTGCTTGAGCAGTAAATAACAGAATCCTACAATACCCAAAAAGAAATGAGCAGGTGAGCAAGTAACCTTAGAGGAACACAATGAAACAAACCCAATCCCTAGCCTTTAGAAAAAAAACAAAGCAGGAAGGATTTTATTATTAAGTCCCCTTGAGTTTTAATGTGATATTTGAATATTTGTCACTTGGATGCACTAGTCTGGGAATGCTGCACCATGGATAGTCGGGGTCACTCTCTCTTCCCATCCCCGTGAAATCCTGGCACCTCCTGCTCCCTGACCCTGTGGCAGCAGCTGCAGTAGCAGCGAGCAGCAGGAGCATCCTCTGCATCCTCCAGAAACCTGCCTGAGAAACAGCAGCTGCTCCGTGGGAGGTGGGGGGACGCCCCTTCCCACTGCTGCCACTCCTGCAAATCACTCCCCAGCTAATGGTGGGGATTGCTCTGAGAAAACCTTCCAGGATGGTTTTTTTTACAGGTCAGAAGTTGGCTACTGCTTAAACATATGTTCCTCTTTCCCGTCTCTGACTTGCAGAATAGCTGCTAACTAACCAAAAGACAACATGGTGAGCCAAGGCTATTAGTGAATAATAATGCCATTTGCAGGCAGCAGAGGCTGAAAGGCTTCCAGAGCAGTTAGCAGTCTGCAGGCATCTCCCAGAAATGCATGAGCAGAGCTCCTGTGCATCAGCCAAGGAGCAATTATTCTTGGAAAGCACGTCTGCCTCACGTTTTAAAACCTTTCCTAGTGTCTTGCGTTTAAAAAAAAAAAAACAAACCAAAACTAAACGTGCTGAAAGAAAGCAGAGAAACTGGAGCAAGGCTGTGAATGAACACGGCTGCAGGTGGGGCACCTCCTGGCACCTCCAGCTCCACGCCAGGTGCCCCATGGCAGTGAGAGCCAGGGGGTGAATCCAGGCTGGGCAGCCTGGAGGAGGAGGAGGTGACCCCTCTCTGGCCTTCCCAAGGGCAGAGATACAGGCAGCACGCAGAGCTCCTAAAACCTGCATTTTTAACTGCAATTACGATGAACTTCAGTCAAGCAGGCTTGTTTGCTGTTGGTTTTTTGGTTTTCGTTTTTTCCTTTTGGCTTTCTTGTGGTTTTCTTTTCCCCAAACATCTCATTTGTAGCAGAAGATTATATTCCTAATGGGGTCTTTCTGCGTGCAGTATTGTACACAGTTCTGCTCTTTAAAGAACTAGCATGGATCCTAACAACTCTCCAGGCAGGAAATCTGGGGGGAGCTCTGCTTTCCTGCTTACTGATCTATCGCTGAATTCTGGGATCCCACAGAGCCCATCAGCGCAGTGCCTCGGTAGCAAGTAATGACACAGGGAGCCACCAAAGGACTGCTTTATGGTCCAAACCTGATAACTTCACAGAATAATTCTTTTGCAACATTATTATATTTTTTGGCAAATCACCGGGATGTTTGCTAGTTTATGCCACAATTTTATTTAACCACTGTAGTGCTATCTTTTTCCCTTTTTATTACATTTTTCAGTTCCTGTATGAGACTTACTGTCAACATTGGTGTGTCTATGTTGTAACATCTTTTTTTTTTTTTTTGGTTGACTTATTTTAATTATGCATTTCATTTTAAGTGCATTGTTTTATGACATCACTTGTTAATTGTTCAATTATCACTGTGCTCCTCTGCTGCTCTGCAGCGTGCAGTAGCCTCCAAGTGCTGCAGAGGCATGCCACAAACAGGGGAAGCAAAAAAATGCCTTAAAGACCCAAAGATGCATGGCAGGCAGCTCTGTGCTGTTCAACTACGTGTGGCTTGACAAGCCATTGGTGAGAAATGAGCTCGGTATCGGCAGCGTGGAGCCAGGAGGGAGTGCAGGGTGAGTGCCAGGTGTGCGTGCAGGGCACTCAGGTGTGTGTGCAGGGTGAGTGCCAGGTGTGTGTGCAGGGCACTCAGGTGTGTGTGCAGGGCACTCAGGTGTGTGTGCACTCAGGTGTGCAGGGTGAGTGCCAGGTGTGTGTGCAGGACACTCAGGTGTGTGTGCAGGGTGAGTTCCAGGTGTGTGTGCAGGGTGAGTGCCAGGTGTGTGTGCAGGGCACTCAGGTGTGTGTGCACTCAGGTGTGCAGGGTGAGTGCCAGGTGTGTGTGCAGGGCACTCAGGTGTGTGTGCACTCAGGTGTGCAGGGTGAGTGCCAGGTGTGTGTGCAGGACACTCAGGTGTGTGTGCAGGGTGAGTTCCAGGTGTGTGTGCAGGGCACTCAGGTGTGCAGGGACACTCAGGTGTGTGTGCAGGGCACTCAGGTGTGTGTGCACTCAGGTGTGCAGGGTGAGTGCCAGGTGTGTGTGCAGGGCACTCAGGTGTGCAGGGACACTCAGGTGTGTGTGCAGGGCACTCAGGTGTGCAGGACACTCAGGTGTGCAGGGACACTCAGGTGTGTGTGCAGGGCACTCAGGTGTGCAGGACACTCAGGTGTGCAGGGACACTCAGGTGTGCAGGGCACTCAGGTGTGTGTGCAGGGACACTCAGGTGTGTGTGCAGGGCACTCAGGTGTGTGTGCAGGGACACTCAGGTGTGTGTGCAGGGCACTCAGGTGTGTGTGCAGGGCACTCAGGTGTGCAGGGCACTCAGGTGTGTGTGCAGGGACACTCAGGTGTGCAGGGCACTCAGGTGTGTGTGCAGGGACACTCAGGTGTGCATGCAGGACACTCAGGTGTGTGTGTGCAGGGCACTCAGGTGTGCAGGGACACTCAGGTGTGTGTGCAGGGCACTCAGGTGTGCAGGGACACTCAGGTGTGTGTGCAGGGACACTCAGGTGTGCAGGGCACTCAGGTGTGTGTGTGCAGGGCACTCAGGTGTGTGTGCAGGGCACTCAGGTGTGCAGGGTGAGTTCCAGGTGTGTGTGCAGGGACACTCAGGTGTGCAGGGACACTCAGGTTGTGACAGGTGCAGGAAAGGCCTGTTTGGGCTACAGATGCACCCAGTGAGTGGCTCAGGGTCAGCTCGGAAGGGCAAAGGGTGTCCTCAGTGGCAAAGGAAGGGCTGGCACAGACCGAGGGGTGTGTGCAGGCTGGTTTTGGGACAGCTGGGTTCTGAGGAACTCCCACCCATGTTTGGGACACTAAGGAGACTGATGAGGAAGTGCCCAACTCCTCTCACATGCCCAGCCCAGCCCGAGCTGTGCGTGACACATCCTCGGAGGAGCTGGGCACATCTTCTCCCATCACTTTTATCAAACAAAGCCAAACCAGCCTGAAGCTGGTTTTTAACATGAAACTCTTCATTAGACAGCTCACACAAAGCATGCCAGGTGCACCAGGGCATGTCCAGGCACAAAACATTTTCATTTGCAAACCCGTTGTTCACCAGTTTGGGAGGGATGTGTGAGTTGATGGCTCGTGTTTCTGTGAGGAATGCAACAGTTTGCCACCCAGCTATAGCCAAAGCCTGAGAGAGACCTGAGGATGCTGAGATTCCCCGTATAATGCTGCAGTTTCTCCCTTGTTTTACAGTAATTTGATGTTGCCTGAACACAGTAGTCGACCTTTTTTAAACTCCTGCTCGCAGGGTAGAACAGCAGGGATGATAAACCTTATGCTTTAGTTCAGAAATAGCACAGATCAGTGAGAGCAGCCAGGGCTGCACCACGGGAGAGAGGGGTAGTGGCAGCACACAGCTCTACTGACTGCTGGGGTTTAATACATATACAAGAAAACCATACTGCCTGCCAGAGAAACTGCATGTCGGCCTAAGAGGCTGCTTAGGCTTAGCTTGCTCTTGAAGCCTGGGTCATGTCTGGTTTTACATCCTTTCTCTCCTCAAAGTGTGCTCTCTTTAGAGCTCTGAATTACTGAGTGCTCAGAACCCGGGATGGAGATTTCGAGGAGCACCATGGTGGCCCTGCTCCACCTGGAGCTGTCTCCCTCAGCTGAACATGTTTAGGTTGTTGTTCTTTCCTAGAGGCAAAACTTGCATCTCACAATAGCCTGAAAACCCCCTGAAGTTGTTAAGTAGGGTGGAAAGGCAAGCACAGTAAGTGCATGGAGGGAAAACCCCACTCTGGCCAATTGAAATTTTACTTGTGCCCTAAAGTGGGGAACAAAACCAATTAAGAGTAGCAGTGACCCTGCATCCTGGGCAGCCTCGCTGTGCCTGGGCTGCGGAGGAGCAGATTTGTTCTTAGGGCAACACAGTCGGGGGGAAAGGTAAAGCACAGCACAAGGAGATGGAAAAAACGAGCAGAGAAACGAGGAGAGGATGAAAGCAGCACTCAGAGTCACCTGGGTGCTGGAGAGCATCTGCTGTGTGTGTGCAGAGGGACACTGAACACGAGGAACGGCTCTGAAGTGCCACGCTGGATGTTTATGGCACGGATAGCACCGGCACAAATGAGAAGGTGCCCACGTTTCAGCAGGCTGTGCACAACGTGTGTGACTCTCAGGGTGACCACAGACCTCAGCAGCAGCGGGTAAGTGCCTTCCTTTGAGTGAACTGCATAATCTATTTCCAGAGCCGTGAAGCCCAACCTCAGAGATCACAGGGATTCTGCCTGATTAAAGACCAGAATAAATTCAGAGGCCAGGTTGTCTGGCTGTTGTAGCAGCAAAAGTGGGAAGAAGGGCCTGGGGCTATTTTCCTTGACATGGAAAACTTACATGACAGAACATTTGATGTGTTGATTCTATTTTTCAAACATTGCCTCGCACAGACAGAGCTGGCTGCAGCTCAGTGTCAGCTCTGCCCTGCACAGCCCAGCTCTGCTGCCTGGCAGGGAGGGGCTGAGCTCCCACAGGGCAGGGCACCTTCCCTCAGGGGCCCTTCCTCAGGTGCCCTCCCCACATCCAGCACAGTTAATGATAATCCCTGGGTGCAGCTTTGCTGGGAATGCCCTGATGAAGGTGGGATGACGAGGACTCCATTGATATCAGAAAGCTAATGACTATATTATGTTATATTATATTATATTATATTATATTATATTATATTATATTATATTATATTAATTATAACATATTATATTATATTATAATATATTATATTATATTACATTATATTACATTATATTACATTTATTATATTGCATCTAAACTGAATCTGCCAAGCCCTCAACTCTGCACACACTGCCCAGAACCTTGTGACTGTCACCCAACAGTCCTGACACACACACACACACACACACTCTCTTGGCCCTGACAGGCCAAGGAAACAAACCACCATCCCTTTGGGCAAGCAATCTCACATTGCGTTCTGCTTTGGCACAAACCAGGCACAGCAAACAGGGTAAGAACTGTCCTTCCCTTCTCTGAGGCTCGGAGAATGTGAAACCCAGAGATACTCCTGGGAAGCACTGTGCCTTGCTTTTCTCTGTGAAATGTGGCTACACCTGGGTTCCACCTGTGTTGGGGGGGGGGTGGTTTGTAAATAGTTTTAAAAGCAAAAACAATCCTAAATCTTCAAGGTTGAATCTTTGGTGATTTTCTTTTCAACACCAGCACTTCAGAGCTTGTGGACAGACCTTTAAAATTGCACCAAAGGGTAGTGCTGGAGTGCAGAGACAGCTGAGGCTCCTCCAGCTGGAAGAATTCTCCAGCTCTCACCTCCTGACAGAGGCAATGGGAGATGGGGATGGCAGATGGTAGGTGGCATTTGTTCATCAAAACAAGAACTGTGGCATCTCTTGGGGTGCTGGAAAACCTATACAGCTGAAGTGAGAGGTTGTCTGTGTGCACTTATCAGCTACTTCCTCTGAACTGGAAAACTGCTCCTGTTTGGTGCAACTTGCAGAAAAAAATGAATTTAGCCTAGGAGAACCAATGGGAAGGGCAGCAGTCTCGTGCTGGGTTTGAAGGCGAGGTCAGCAGGGCTGCCACGCTTTTTACCAGCAGCAGGAAGCCCAGAGTTTTGGCTCCAGAAACACTCACTGAGGGTTGGAAGGGCATCCACGTCAGGAGGTAACTCCAGCCCCACTGAGGAGCTCAGCTCCAGCCATTCTAGATCCCAGCTATCAGTGTGCTTTCCTTGTGCTCAGGTCTGTGGCATCCAGAAAGTGATGTCGTGTTCTGTCTTTAATATCTCAAATATTCAGGCCATTTGACTAGAGAGGCTGCAGACCTGTTGGGTTGGATTTTTTCCACACACGAATATTGCCAAACTCTCTAAGAATATTCAGGTTTTCCAGCCTTTCGCCATCCCTGTTTTGCCCTAGAAAGAAAAATTGATCCAATTTACTCCTTGTATGCTCCAAACTCCCAAATAACCAGGGCAGGCACAGCAGAAAGATGAGGTGCTCAAGATGCAGCACTACTGCAACAGCCTCATGGGAGGCACCTGAAAACTGGAGGTAAATGCCTCTGGCAGGGAACAGTGAGAATTAGCAGGGGCTTCCCTTCGAGCTGTGCAGCTTTTGGCTGCTCTCCTCAGTGGAAAACCCTGAGATGGTTGGGCAAGAAGCAGAGTGCTCTGTGTACCAAGGCAGATGTGGTCATTCTGCCACTGGGGCAAAGCCAGAGCAGCTTTGGGATGAGAATGGAGATAAACTGGAATTAAAAAAAGGTATGGGAGGAGAACTGGAACCCTAATGTTGCTTTTTCTTTCAAACCGATCTGTACACATGTCACACAGTTGGATGTATGAATAGTAAATTATTCTATTCATTTCTTACTCTTGATGAACAGTAAATTAGTCTAATAACATTTACTGTTCAATTCATTGATTGTCAGAGGGAGATTAGAGGCAAATAGCTTTTAAGTCTTTCCAGCTGCAAACATTAGAGTTGTCTAAAGTTATGATTTTTGGCTGTAATTAGCTGCAGCTCTGCAGCATCCCCCCTCCAGCTCTGCTCCCACAGCACAGGCCCCTGCCCAGCCGTGCTCTGCCAGCCTGTGGCAGCAGGGATCCCAAAGATCCCCTCAGCCAGGTGAACTCTTGACAGAGCAGGTAAGAAAATTTGTGGTTTTAACATTTATTCACCCAAATGGCACGACACAGCAAGAGCAGCTGGGCAGTGGAGGGTAATCCAGAGAGCTGTGAGGCTGGGGGTGTGTTTTGGGGTGTGTTTGGGGGTGTGTGTGAGCAGCCACGGCAGGAAAAGCCTCACTCTCCATGTCTGCAGTGCTCCCACTCCCAGGAGGGCTCCCCGGAGCTGCAGCACTGGCACCAGTGGGATACAAGTGCTTGAGCAGGGAGAACAAGGCCCATAAAGCAGCAGAGGAGTCACAACAGTGGCAGAGGGATGCCTGCCTTGCAGCTGTGTGCTCCCCTTTGTCATCCTGCTGCCCCTGGCCCTGGCTCTGTGCTCTCAGCCCTGCCTGTGTGAAGGCACTGCTGGCCATTTAACAGACACAGAATTACTTGTAGTCAGGAGAAACCATAAACAGCAGAATCATTTCCAGCCCTGCCACAGCTCGGAGGTGTTTATTACCTTTATCTACACCCTGCCCCCCTTTTCTTCCACAAGACTAAAGAAGTAAATAAAAGCTGCCTCCTCTTGCTATGCTAGTCAGGCTTTGTCTCTGTCCCAGACGTGCTGGCTGCCAGCTGTGGTGGGCTGAGACACCAGGGCTTTGGGGAATTCATCCCAGCTGGATCACAGAGCCCAGGGCTGCTTTGGATCACCTCAAAGATCACCTTCCTCCAAGCCCCTGCCACGGGTGGCGACACTTCAACTCCACCAGGCTTTGTCCAGCATGGCCTTGGACACTTCAGGGGTTGGGCATCACCACCCCCCACAGGGAAGAGTTTCTGCCTAAAATCTGATCTAAACCCCCCCTTTCAGTTTAAAGAGGGTTACCCCTTGTGTGACCCCCTAAATGGGGTAATTGCCCTCATCCAGCTCCCTGTAAAAGGTCCCTCTCCGGGAGTCTTGTGGCCCCTCCAGGTCCTGGAAGGGCTCTCAGGTGTCTCTGAGGGACCAGCAGGGTACCCAGCACTGCTGCTGTGGCTGGAGTGGCACGAGGAGCTGCTGGGGAAGCTCAGGTGAGGCTCCTGGCACAGCAGGGCTGGCACAGGGGGCTGCCAGGGATGGCTGGATGAGCTGTGGGCACGGGCAGCCCCGGCACAGATGGGGCTGGTTCAGCTGGGGAGATGCAGCTCCTGCTTTCTAAGCATGTGGGCTGAAAGCAGCAATAAACCAGCCCTCACCATATTTCAGGGAAATTCGTTTCCATCGGAAAATTGGAGATGTGTTTAAACTCACTGTGTGCAAACAGTTGATTTTTGGGGGAATATTCCAGAGGGAAGTGTGAGGAGATGTTTCACTGAGTGCAGCACGCTGGGGCTTGGGCTGGGTCTGGCTGAGCTCACCTGGGCTGGGGGCACTTTTGGGGACAGCTCTGCCCAGGGCTGGGGCTGACTCACAGCTGGAGCTGGGGAGGCAGGAGCTGAGCAGGACCACGGCTCCAACAAAGGCAAACAATACCTCAGCTGCAGACAGGGATTAATGTCACAGCAAGATCTTATTAAAGACAAGGCTTCTAATTTAAATTTCTCCGGGTGTTTGCTCATTTCTTTTTTTGCTTCCTCTCCTTCCCATGGAGCGACCCACAGTAATGAAAAATGTCAGAACTTGGGGGAACTGGAGTTGTGACTGCTTGGATGGGGTTCATGTTCAAAGCTTTACTGCTCATGCCTTTCTCATCCTGAGGTTTTCAAATAGAAATATACACACACCTTAACAACAAAAGGCTATGATGACTGCATTGTCACCAGATAAAACTGCACTAAAAATAAATAAATGATGCATTTAGCATGATTCAGGAGGCAGGGTCCTTATTATTCTTCCACCATTCAAAGGCAGATTCAGTTTCAGCACAGAGCGCTCCATCTCTGCAGCATCCCTCACTGACTGGGGCTTCCTCAGAGCTTCTCCCTGCTCACGAATGCAGAGGGTTAAGGGTAACCACGGGCGAGTGTTGTGGTCACTGATGCATGTTTTTAAGTGGCAGGACACAGAGAAGAATCTCGGTTTAAGTGTAATAAAAGTGAGGTCCCGGTTTGTTAATGAGGAGCATTGTCTGCTGCAGACACTAATTTCACTACAGGGTGCAGTCTTCAAACTTTTCATTCTAATTAGAATGCATTTCCATATTCTTTATCAATTTCTCCCCTTATTGAAATCTTCTCAAATGACCTTTTTTTCTTCACTTATGACTCATCCCAAGATTTTTTATTTTTCCCAAAACAATCATTCAGCTGCAACTGCATTTTTCCAGTAAACATGTTGAAAAACAAATGACCTTGCCAGCTCATGCCTCCACAGTGGGAGAAGGGCATTAGCAGTGCAGAGGCAGCTCCTAATAATACATGAGAAAATTAAGTATGGGAGAAGACTGTCTTCTTCTAATTCCTCCAGCATTTAATTTCCAAATGCCCTGCAGTGGAATGTGTCTCGAGCAGGAGCTTAATGGCCACCAAAGAGTTCCAGCAGTGGGAAAACAAGTCCTGACAGAACAAGGGACATTTTATGCACGTAGGAAAATAGGTTATCTGCTAAGGAGGCTTTTTTTGATGATTATTTATTTCCTTCAGTCCTCCACAGCTGTGTCCGGTTCCAATTTTTCTAATAAAGTAAATTATTAACTCAAGTTGACGAATTGGTTGGTGTTGGTAATAGGCTTTCAAAATGATTAGTGATATATACTCATTACCCAAATTAAAAAGCCATATTAAAAAATAAGGAGAGGAAATGTAGCAGCATTATCAAAGTAATAATTTCTATTTAGTGCATATCTTTCCTGAACTTTGGCAAATGTTGAATTATGCAAGACAAACACTAATCTGAAAGCATTCTAATTAATGGTGGTATTTCCTTGCTATCAAATTAAACCCAACACATTCACAGTGCATCTGACTTAAATGTTATCACAGATTCTTCACACTTTGAGGAAGATTGTTGATCTGTTTGAAAATATTACACCTATACACAAGTTGCCAGGCTTGAGCCATGGTTCTTCCCTTGCCTCAGGATAATTATTAATGGAAAAGACCTGTATAAATCACAGTTCACCCGAGATAATAATAATGGTAATAACACTAATAATGATAATAATGGTTATACAGTAATAATAATGGTAGTAATTATGATAATGAATTGTAATAAAAGTAATTTTATAAATTATTGGTTTTATTTATTATTATTATTATTATTATTATTAATAAAAATCCCCAGAGATTAGTATCTTGACATCAATTAATAACAGAGTTTGTAATCCAGGGTTTGCCACACTTTTCACCGATTAACAGTATCAAACAGTTGTTTTCCCTTTAAAGATGCTTTATAGATGAAAACATATTTACAAAACTTCTTTCAGAATAAAAACAATAATCAGGCAGGTAATTAAGCACAATGTAAGTGCTGAGCTTTTGAGTTAAAGACCTGTCCAGGCTGCAACATCATTTTTTACCTTGTTATTATATGCAGAAAGCTAATAAAAATATAATTTTGAAAAAAAAATTACATTAGTGATTTGCCAGAGTGAATGTAGATGTCAAAAATGCTAATGCAGAGAAGCTGTCAGGAGTTTAAATAGATTTTTCACTGACTTGCCGTTCTTAATTATAGCTCAGCACCCTGTACAGGTTAAAAAAATGCTGGGTTCCTTCGAAACAAACTATGAGCTCCTTGCCATCTCATCAAATTCTCCTTCTCTTTCTTTCAAATGGATCAATCAGATGCCAACACATAACATTTTTCACTTACATCTTTTCTTAAGCTTCCTTATCCACTGCAATTATATTTTTACCCAAACCTATCCTGAAGGGGATAGAAGAGATTTCATGGAGGAAGCATAATTGGCAATTGAGCTTGCTCTTTTCGTGGGCTTCTTTTATGAGAAAAGATAACGTTTTGTGTGGTGGAAATTCAGCACTTAAATTAGGGGGTGTGCTGGCTACTTAGTTAAATAATCTAGAATAATCAGGTCAGGAGGGAATAGCACATAGCTTTGGCTGAATGTTTTGTATTAATTTTTCAGATAATGTAATTCCACGTCCTAACCAAGCACTCAGGAGCGCATCCGAAAAGCGCCTGGAAGCGGAGGATTGACAAGCTGCTAATCCAATCCTCTGACAGTCACAGGGTGCCCTGCAAAAGAGATCCTTTGTTCTTCAAGAGCTGATTGAGCTCCATTAGTAGCCATATCCAGAGCCCTGGGCGCAATATTAATGCTAATACCGTTGTTACGGAGATGGGAAGCCGTCAGGAAGGAACAATAATCAGCCCACAATATCATTGGACATATTCATGCAGCTTGTACTGGGGTGAGATCCGAGAGCTCTGAACCTTCCTGAGCAGAAAACCAAAATCCAATTAGCATCTTCCCCCTAAACCTCCCCGGCTGCCTTCACTGGAGATGACCTTGGGCAGCTGTGTTGCGATTTTGCCAAACCCTCAGTGACGTCTTGAGTTCACTGCTGGTGCTGGGCTTTGCCCAGGCAGAAGGCCTGGCTCTGCAGCCCACCTCTCACGCTGGGCAAGACTTGCTCACAGAAGTTCCCTCTGCAGCCTTGGCGTGCTCTGGGCTGAGCTGTGGCACTGATGGATTTCGGGACTCACACGTCCTTGGGGATGTCCAACCCAACTGGTGAGAAAACTCCTCTCCCTCTCCCACCTCCTGCCAGAGTCCCAGCTCCTGGATCACAGAATGCTTTAGGTTGGAAGGACCTCAAAGATCACCTTGCTCCAAGCCCCAGCCGTGGGCAGGGATGTCACCTGACGTGGCTTTCCTGGGAAAGGTGGATGGCAAGCCCTGGCCCATGGTCACCCCCATCGTGCTGATGAAGGATTTGGGGAGAGCAGGAGCTGCTCCATGTGCCCTCACAGAGCCCTCTGCTCCAGCCCAAGGGCAGCCCAGCCTGTGCTCAAAGGAAAATCTGCTCCTTTAGCAAAAAGGTTCCTTGCAATCAGTTTGAATCAAACCTAGAAAAACTCTAATTATAAGCAAAATTTAGCCTGATGGGACAAAAATAAGAAATATTTTAATCTGGGGCAGGATAGGAATTTACATGCATTCATTGCCCAATGGTAGGGTGAGAAATCAACTGTAGAAGAACGCTCAAAGAATTTATTTTTTTACATGTTTACTGCACTGTCCATTTAATATTTTTTCATTAAGCTGGGAAACAAGGCTGAGTTTCCACAGACAGGGCTGAGTTTCCACAGCCTGCTCTCCACATCCCTGCTCCTCTGACAAGCAGCCTGCAATGAGTCTGGCAGATATTTCATGACAGTGACCCTCCTCCTGGTCCCCTCATGGCTCAAGGCTTCCACGGGAACATCATCCACCAGGTCTGGTCCTAATCACCACAGGCAGGGCTCTGAAGGGAGTGAGGATCTTGATGGAAAGAAGTGCATTCATTCCCAGACAGCATGGACAGCTTCTGGACGTAAAGCTTTTCTTTCTCCTGGCTGTGCAATCCACGGGGACAGAGGTAAAAGACTTGTTCTGGCTGTGCTAATGTCACGGGGATGTTCAACATGAATTGTAAGTTGTCTTCACCCTGAATCTTTGTTGCAGCTGCTGTCAACAGCACAAGTGAAGATCCCAAAATATAAAGCATTTTGAACTCGTTCTTTTCATTTCCTTTCCATTATACCAGGATGATACTGCCTTATCTCAAAGACACACTTGCATACTTGCACTCTATAATGGAGAAACAGCACTACATACAGGTCCCTAAAAGTAAACACCAAACTCTGTAAATGTTGCATATAATTAGGAAGATTCTTCTGGATTTATTATTTTTTCCCCCAAAGCTGTTACTGCTTGATATGGCTGTCATCTGTGTCACTTCTATGGAAAGATATTCTGTGTTAGAAAGGGGAAATCAGAGCAGCAAGCTAGTAACTTGTTCCACCAGGGAGATTTAAGGTAGAAAACAATGAAGCAGGGCTGCTGACAGCACCGTGGTGGCTGTACCTCCTCCTTAAGTGGAACGGGTCAGGATCACCCTTGTTTTAGAGAAGAACCAGCACAAACCTCACACCTGATGGACACAAACATCCTTCAGACTGCAAAGAAAAGAGCTGTTTCCTGTAAATATCCCCAGCCCAAGACCGACAAGTCAAACTCAGTCTCAGCGTCATAATTCTGATTTGATTTCCTAGTATATTAATTTTCACCATTTGATTTCACTGATCTGTTGAGTCCATTTCAGCTGTGGCCTTTATTTGATTGCTTAATTGGCTTAGCAAAGCCTGGCTGCCTCAGCTCTGCCTCGTCTTCTTTCCTGTAAGACCCACAGAACGCAAACTGAGCTTATTTTACACTAAATGGTGGTCAAGCCTGGAAACCCCAGGGCACAGATGATCTCAGTTATACGGAGGGCAGCCTCTAGATGGACCTCACCTCGTTCAGCTTGAACCTTGACACGTGTGCCCAGTTTGGGCTCAGCATCCAGGCTGGGGCAGGACTCTGCTGTGTGGGGCTTTGCTGCTGCCAGGAGCAGGGTCAGGAGCAGCTGGGGGCCATCAGCAGGGACAGTGACACCTTCCCCTGTGCTTCCCTGCCACCAGCACACCTGAGTGAACCCGGCCTGGCTGCTGCTGGGGTTTCCAGCACGCTGAGGCAATGCACTGGCACCTCTGAGTTTGCTTCATTTGCATTTAAACAATCAAGTGTTTTAATTAAAATGCATAAATGAATCATCCACTAGAAGCCCTATCTCCCATGTTATTTATTTTTTATATTAAACCTTCAATTTGATGGATAAGCACTGCCATTGGTCATTTCTGCAGAAATGATCCCATCAGCAGTGAAATATTTGACAAATCTGATGTTAAATTTTTCATCTCTAGCTTTCAGCACTTGTGGTCCATTGAGATAAATAGTACAGCTCACACTTTTGATCTATTCTTTGAAGCTCTCTGGGACCAGCTCTCTGTTAAAGAGGGAGAGGCGCAGGTCAAGGGATGTTTTGAGATGCAGACAGTGCTCTCAGACATGGCCCAGCACATCCTCAGTGACAAGAGTGTCCTCTCCTTCAGCGTGTTCCAGCTGTGACAACTCTCTCTTCTTTCTCTGTAGTGACAGAATTTGGGGGTTTGGCTCTGATCTGTTGATAAACCAGGAATTAATGTGGACTTTCTGCTAAGTGAAACCCACTTTCTTTATGCTTTTCCTTTTTTAATTATTATTTTTACCCTGTAACAGGGGTATCTGCAGCCACCAGGCAGAGCCTCCTCCTACTGGAACACACTGCTTTGCAGTATGGCACTGCACATTTAACTCCAAGGAATGTAATTTGTCCTAAGAACTGCATCCTACAGAGAATAAAGCAGAAAACACACTCTGCTGGTAGCTTCTCTCAGAGGATTACTGTAAAACTAAGCTAATAACAATGCAACATTCCTTCAGAAACTGAAATCTTGCTCACATGCTAAGAAGCTGTAAGAGTAACAGCATCATCTGGTGGCTTCTGCCACAAAGAATGGATTAATTGATTTTTTTTTTTGTTCTACTTTCATTTAAATTCCTCATCTCTCAGGTGAGGCCAGGTCCTGAAGGAACGCGTGAGAGGAGAAACAGACGGAAAATGATAAAAATGAGAGAAGGTAATAATGAAATCCTCAGCTATACTGAAACATTAAACTGCATCTGATATCTCAGATCTTTTTAAAAGGATTTTTTAAAGAACACTGAAAAACACCATCCTCATTGAAGTCAAGCTTCATTTACAGCAATGCCAGATGGGTTGGGATTTTGGAAGCATACATTAAGAGCAGGAACAACGCCGCTAAAGGCCTTGAACCTTAGATAAGGATTGGTGCAAACCTCCACGAAGTCTTAAAGACAATTCCTTTTCATCATTTCTTTTGTAAGTGCCAAATCAGACCCTTCCAACTCCTCCTTCACCTTCCTTTTGGAATTCCTCTTGCTGATGTTAACCCTCGGAGAGGTGGTGTGTAAAAATGAGATGAGCGTGCCTTCGTCTGCAGAAGGCTTTCACTGAGCAGAGGAGTGTTATGGCTACGAGGGCAAACCAAGCCAATCCACAAAGCTCCCAGCTGTGGCTGGGACAGCAGCAGAGGCTGAAGCAGCCTGCCTGAGCTAATAAACCTCCCCAGCCTCAAGGGGCTGGAGCACACCCAGAAATGCCCAAGGTCAGAAGTTCCCCACGATCCCGATGCAGCACCAGGGCCACACCAGCCCAGAGAACCCAAAGACTTCAGGATTAGCTGTTGCAAAAGCTTATTAACAAGGCAATAACATGAAAATTATTCCTTCTGGCTTTATTGGTGCGCAGTGTCTGTTTTACATTCATATAGTTTCTGTCCTATCCTTGGCAGTTGTCTTCTTTGTTGTATTCTTACAAAGAGAGAAATATCAAAACATTAATTTAAGCTGTCACAATGCAAAGGGCTGACAGTCATATAAAGAATTATCATTGTGGCAGAGAATGGAGACAAGTTAGTGAAGGAAAATTAAAGTGACTAGCTAAACAGAACCAAACTTCTTGAAAAATCCAGGATATTGCCATGACAATTCAAATAGCTCCAACTTTTTCTTTTTGTGTTTTTCAGCTCTTTCCTACACAGACTATTATCAATCTGATGGGGAAAAGAAAGAAAAAGAAATCACTTCATATGTACTCTAGTTTTAGTGAAATATGTATTTCAAAAGAGAAGATTCATCCTGTACCAGTCTGTGAATAAGATAAATTGCAACTAACATCAATCTTGGTAATTTTCCATAATTGTAGAAGTCAGACTGACCAAGATTACAGCCTGTCTAATCCTTCTTGCCAACACACACAATATAGAAATGTTTCTTTCTCCTATCCAGGTCTCCCATGGAAAACAAAAATGATTCCTTTTTACCAAACAATAAGGTTCATGCAGGTGGTGGCTCGGGGTATCAAACTGCCTAAGAATAATTTTAATTAGTTTACAAATAAGAAGAGACTGGTTAAAAGAAGAAAACGAAACCACTTCGCTCTTGTGTTCTGCTGTTCAGCTGTAGCTGTTGGGACATTTTCCTCTGTCCCTGGAGGCAGCAGGAGCATGAGAGCCTCCAGGTGCACGTCCACACCCAGCAGGCCAGACCCCTGCCCTCTAACTTGCTTTCTCTGGGAAAGAAAATCAATGGAATCTTTTCCACAGGACACCTTTTCAGCAGGGAGAACCACACCCATGCTGTGCTCTGGCCTCTCACCATGAGCTGCCCTCCTGATGAGAGGAGGATGGTAAGCATTTAGTGCAGAGAGTTGGTGAAACATCCCAAATTCCACAGAAATTCCACACAATTGGCGAAACATCCCAAATCCCACCCAAACGTCTGCTCCTTCCAGCGAGGCTATCTGCAGTGAGAATTGAGGCACTCAGCAGTGCAGTGGCTAGCAGGTCAGATTACTAATGAAGCAGGAGTCCACGAGATTGCTTTGTAGAGCCTAAATTCATAATTAATTCCCATACACACAAGCAATCACCGAGTTCTCTCAGCTAGCACGTCAAAACCCGAGCAAAACACCAAAGGCTGAGCAAATCACTCTTCCCAAGGTGGATGAATGAGAGGCTTACATGGCTAATGCCAGCAGGACAGAGGCACACAACTCCCCGTGGAGGTAAGGACATAAGATCCTTTCCCCTTGCTCATCATCCTTACCTGTCCTTAAGCGCTGTAATCCTGGAATTAGGCAGGCAGGCTGTTGGGAGCTGCTCAGCAGGCTGGGTGTGCTTGCAGCAGCAGCAGCCTCTCCATTCAGCCCACGCCAAGCCCAAGGTGCCAGCGCTGCCTGCCTGGCCTGGCCTGCTGTGTCCCTGCAGGGCTGGACCCTCTGCACGCTGAAAACACACCTAAAACACCCCAAAAAAACCCCAAAACCAAACCAGGGAAGGGCTGCAATCACTACAATTCTCCAAATAAATCAGATGCACATTATGAGTTGGGAAAGCGGACAAGAAAACACTTAGAAACATAATAAATGTGAATAGCTGCAGTTACACAAAATGCAGCTTCAGACCTCTAATTGTATCAATTATTTTTTACGATTGTGATCCCAAAGATGTTAAGTTTTGCTAAGATGAATTTGCGAGTTACTTTGATTACTGTGAATAGTGGGAATGTATTTAAAAGCTTCTGCATATTCACTTGGGCCCTCTGATCCCCCTTTGCAGCATCCTGAATCAGCTGGCAGAACATCAGGCACTTTAGACACTTCTACTTGAAGCATTCAGACAATCCTGGAATTATTTGGGCTACTCAAATGGAGAGCCTTTGTCCAAGCTGTCTTTTCACTGATCCCAGGGTTCTTATGACTGATTTTGCTTTTCACATTTTTCTCTCTCTTTCATTTTTTAATCAGATATGTTTTACTGTGAGGAAGAATTTGACCATTTTCTATTGTATTCTAAGAAATAAGCCTACTACACCCAAGCGTTCAAGGTAATTTCATTTCTGCAATAGAAGGTATAATTGAAGAACCATATTTCCAATGTAAGATATTGTCTAAAACTAGGCCCTAGCATGAACCCTGGTCAACTACATACAATCCTCTTTAATATGGCCTTTGATAGCACTCATTTAACACTCCAGTGCAAAGCCTTCAAAAGGACAGTGAATGAAATTAAGTTTCCAAAAGAACCGTAATAGTGACAGAAGTCCCTTTCTCTGAATTAATGGCAATCTTAAAATCTCCACTGCTTTGAAACAGCACATTAATCCACAATGGAAATGTTTATATAGGATTTGAAACTACAAACAGGATTAGCAGAGACCTTTCCAAGGACAAGGTATATTCAGCTGGATTTTAAGAATGAAAGGAAAGTTGGAGGGCTAAAATTGGACTGGGGGAATCCTATGCAAAATGTAGTTGGCCTTGGTCTTCAGCTAACCCATGCAGAGCCAGGGCACTCCTCATGTGGTGGTCTTTAGGGTAGTCAGGACTTGGTGAAGGGAAGGAGAGATCTTGACTCTGTTTTAGAAGGTTGGTTTATTATATTATGATATATATTATATTAAAAAAGACCACACTATAACTATACTATAAAGAATAGAGAGAAAGATTTATCAGAAGGCGAGACAGGAATAGAAAGGAATGAATAACAAAGTTCTGTGACTCCCAGAGAGTTCGAGAGTTGTTGCTTTCTTGATTGGTCACTAAGTAGAAACATCTCACATTGACCTATCATGAAAGCACCTGCTGCATTCTACAGTAGCAGATCACAAATTGTTTACACTTGAAGCTGAGGCCCTCTCAGCTTCTCAAGAGAAGAAAATCCTAGCAAAGGGATTTTCATAAAATATCATAACTACACACTCCCCTTGAAGTGTGTGCTGCTTCCCCCAGGAAAGGTTCTGGCCTTTGCAATACCCAGAGGTTCTGGATCCAGAAAGGAACAAGCAAAAAGTTTCTGCAGGGCAGAGAAAAAAAGGCTGCCAAAAGAAAAGTGCCTTCACTGCATCTCCATGAGGACCCTGGGCCCAGCTGGAGAGCAAATTTCTCCTGGAGGCTTTGATGCCTTCCATGTTCCCCAGACTCTGCAGTGCCCTGGTGTGTGGCTCTGAACTGCACACACAGTGCCAGCAGCTCTCCTCACAGCTCAGCCCCACAGAACAATCCTTTTCCAGCCCAGAACCAAGGACAGCGCTGCAGCTTCAGCCCAAAGAGTGCAAACAGCAGGGGATGGAGGAGAGAGAGCACCCTGGGAGGGTGGGACTGCAGAACCTGGAGCTGCAATTGGACACTGAACCCCGATATGGACACGGACCAAAACTGATAGAAGGGTGAAAACTCGTGAGACACCATTGATCTTGGGTGTAGCCCTGGCTGGGCTCTTGTGCTGCCCAAGGTGTGTCCTTTAAAGGCCTTTTAATAAATCCTACTTTATTCTTTAACTCCAGCATCTGTTCCAGGCAGCCTCCTTAGGCATCACCTTCACCAGGTTCTTATTCCTCCTTCACCTTCTCTTTTGGGCTGAGCAGAGCAGCAGCAGCCCTGCCCTGCCCTGCCCTCTCAGAGCTGGGCAGGGTGAGAGAGGCACAAAGGCAGCCTGGAGAGCCTCAGCACCATGGAACAACATCACCCACAAACGATCTGAGCCTTCAGAAGGCTCGTCCTCACACAGCACAAACCATTCCTGCCCTGCTCCAGGCTTTGCTCCTGCAGCAAGGCTGGGCTGGGCTGAGCTCTGCAGCCTGCCCAGCCTCCCTGTCCTGCTCCTCCTTTCCCCTGCACATCTGCACACCCAGCTCAGCTCCCGCGCAGGGGGACCCTCTTTCCAAAAGTGAATTTAGAGTGAGATGAACAGGAGTTGTTTTGGGAGCTAAGAGCAAACCTCTGTGAAGCCTTAAAACCTGTTCTTAGCAGACTTTGTGATTGCTCCAGGGTGTGTATGCCCACATGTATGTATTTCTGCAGCAAAAAAAGTGCAGCAAAAATGATTAAACACATGAGGAAAGAGGCTTCCATCTAAAAAGTGATTAAAAAGACTAGCATTGTTTAGTTTACTAAACACAAGAGTAAAAGATGATATAACAGAAGCAGAGAGAAGGGGCTATTTATTCTGTTTTCTCTGAAGCACAAATATGCATGGAAAGGTGAAGGAAAAATGCTGAAAACATTCGTGCAGTGTATAATCAACCCTGCAACTCATTGCTGCAGGATATTAGGCAAATTTTTCAGAAATACTTCTAAATGTGTTTGATGTGACAAATAATAAGCCTCAGCTCCTGAGGTGAAGGAAAAGCAAAAACAAACCATCTCCCCAGACTGGAAGGACGCTTAGTCCCTGTCCTTGTGCTGGAGATGGAATTCTTGTCTCCAGAGGAATGGCATTATTTATTTATCAAGTGCGTGATATGGAAGCGCCGGTTTCCTTCGAGCAGGAGGTTCTGTGGCAGGCAATTAAAAGGGTCAGCAAATGCAGCTGTGTGAGGCCATTGCTTCCAGATTTCTCCCTGAATACATGAACTTAGGGATGCTGAAGTGGCTCAGGTTTAGTTACTTTGTTCTCAGCTGGTTATTCTCCCCAAAGACTGTTAACAACATCTAGGTAGCAGTCAAGGCTGAGAATGAAAATGGAAATGAATATATTCACGTCCTTGGAGAATTCTTGTTTCTACACACTCACAAGCAAACATTTTCTCTGTGGGTCCTGCCTGTTTTGGGTGCACGAGGGAAACTGTTGCATCTCCAGCATCACTCCAAGTTAGCAGTGAGTGGAACTGGAATTTCAGTGCATGGGAGCAGCCAGGAGGGTGCTGTGGTGCTGCTGGGCTGGGGAAGGTGCTGCCACAGACAGAATTAGTACCTGCTTAAAATGTACACGGAGAACAAACTGTCTTTTTTTTTTTTCTCAAAAAAAAAAAAAAAAAAGAATTTTAAACGCTACTTCTGGCTTATGAATAGTTTCCTTGCAACTGTCAGGCCATCTGCTTGGAGAGGGGTCTGTGCAGTCATGAAAGGGATCTTAAAATATACTCTCCTCATAAACATCTTTTGTTAGGAAAATCCACATGCATCACATAATGCAGTAAATGGCAGCACGGGCTGAAGTGAAACATTTTGAAATGCCGAGGATGCAGCCTTGGATACAGCTCCCCTGGCCCCCTCCCCTCCGTTAGAAGCTCCCTTGAAATGCACCCTCAGCCACATTTTGCACAGGCTCAGATTGGCAGCGCCCACCTGCTGGGGAACATGCCACGAGAACTTCCTTGGGTACATCCAAAATACCAAACTGCCTTGTGGGCAGAGCAGAAACTGCAGAGCAGCTCTCTCAGAGATGACATCATGCTCACAGCCAATCTTCTGCCTACACTGCACCATTTTCTGTGGGGTGTGTGTGGAAAAAACCCCAGCACCCGTTCTGTGTACACATCAGAGAGGCCAGACCAGGGGTGTGCAAGCACATCCAATTCCAGCATTTCCTGACTTCCACCAGCCTAGGTTTTCAGAACTGCTTGGTACGTGAATATATCCAACACATACATATGCACACAAACATTTATTTGGTTTGCATGCTCGGAATATGAAATTGTGTGTATGAGAACAGTGCTTTGCTTTCCTTACTCTTTTTTTCCTGTTTATTTTCATCATTCTTTGGTCATTTTTAGTTTACTCACTTTTGGTTATTCTAATGTAAGTTCAAAAATACAAAATGCTAATTTTCTTTTACATAAAAATGTAATAAAACTTTCTGGCTTTCTTTATAAACAAATTTCAGCAGGAAGGTTGATGGGATGCTGTATACCAAGTAAAGAAGAAATACTGTTTAATTATCTTCCATATAAAATCCAATAAAACGTTCTGGCTTTTCTTATTTTTCTGTACTGGGGATTAGCATCAGTGTCTTTGTGATGAGAAATCTGCATTCATGGCTCCTCTATTTAGATTTAAATAGGAATTATAGTTCTTGGCAGAAAGGGATCTGTCAAATATCACAGCATTTGTGGCAGGTGGTCACTGCATTGCTCGGTACAGACACTGCCTGCTTAACCATAGCCTGAAGTAAACATCAAAAGTCAATTATTCTCTTTGTAAATATTTTATTTATATTTTGGAGGCTAACAAACATCTTTTCAGCGCTTGGCTGAGGCCTTCCTCCACGGGTCATAATCCCACTGAAGCTGCACTGGGGTGCCTGAGAGCGTGCTCAGCAATGCAGGGACACCAGCACAGCCACCAGTGAATGCTGGGTTTCATAACCCAATTCTCTGCCTGGAAACCCTTAATGACTTGGCTGGCGTGGGGTGGACAGGGCTCAAACTTGTCACGGTTGTTACCCAGAGCAGCTGCCAATTAGCACCACAACCATGTATTATTTTGCCTTTCCTCAGTTAAAATGTATTTTGAATATAAATAATGAAAAAGAAAAAAAAAAAAACAAAACCAAACCCAAACACCCAGGCAGGTTCTAATTCCTTGGATTTAACACTTTTTGGGGGTGGGAAGGCAGGAGCTCTGGTTTAATGGCCAGACAGGCGTGTGCAGAGCAGCCCTGCAGTGGAAACCTGGACGCACTCAGAGCAGCAAACACAGAGCAGGAGCTGACCTCTGAGGGTCAAATGCCTTGAAGAAATGTCTTGTTGCAGGGTGAACCTGCTAAAACAACATGACAGTGCCTGGCAAGTCATGCACACATGGCAGAATCCTCCCAGAACCACCACGGTGTGGAAAACGTCTGAAGATGCTGCTGCACGTTTTAGATCCTTATCTGAACTCTGCCTGAACTCTTTGGGCCATTAACTAATCAGATCATCTCATTCAAACAATGTTATAAAAATAATCAAGTACTTCTGCCCACATAAATACAGTTTGAATATATTTACCTTAAAGAAGGAGGGTTTTCTTGGGCATTTGCTCCTGGCACTCGGGGAACAGAAGGAGCACAAAATGTTAAGGAGGAGCAGAATTCTCTGAGATGGGGCTGTGGGTAATTTTCCCTGCAAGCCTGTTTGGTGGCAAGTTAATTGACTCCCACATTACCCAAACTGCAATGTACTAAAGCACTGGGTGCTCGTTTTCCTGCACCATTTGCCTGGCAAAGGCCATCTGTTCTACCCCATCCATCCACAGGCACAGCCCCTATTGTTGAAACAGGATTCACACACACGTGGATCAAGGCAAGCATGTGCCTCTAACTGTTTTGATCCCTAGAACATGGATTTTTCATTTTCTTTGTTTCTTTGTGCTCACCCAGTAATAATACTTGTCATCCGAGAATTCATATTGATCTTGTCATTGCCTTAAAATTGGATGACAATTACTATCTTTGTCAAAATTCGATCTGATGAAATGGCTCCAATTAGGAAGGAAAAAGAAGGAATCCATCACAGCAGGGAACACTGCATTTGGCTTTAGAGTAGGGAAGCTTCTCTTAAAGGAAATCTGAGAAGAAAATGGGAGCAAGCATGACAGAGACGAGGATGCCAGTCTGAAAATCCACAGAAATTAGGCATACACATGAAATGAACAGCCATTTCATTTTTGCAGTCCGTATCTGTCTGCAGGTCTGAGCTGAAGCTCCCCTGACAATAAATGCCAGTAACTGTTGTTTTCCTTTTGTGATCTGGTCAGACACACAGTGGCAGCTGGCACCAGGCTTCCTACATTTTCAAATCCAGTTCTGATTACCAGTATAATTATAAGACATTATCAGGAGTAGATTTGCTGGAGTTCATAAAATGATAACAGCATAAATTACATCATGTTTCCAGATACTGATCTCACCTTGAAACCAAACAGAAAGAGGTAGTGAAAGAGAGGAAAACAAAAGAGCAAGTGCACTTCCATTGCTACTGATATTGGCACTAAAGCAAACAACTTACCCCTGCTAATTACAGACAAAATTGTGCTAATTACAGATTTTTTGTTTATAAATCAGCCCTAAAAATTAGCATGTGCATTTGTGTGTGTGTGTAGGGGTGGGGCAACCTTTTTCCAAAACAAAGCTGTTAGTTTCATGTTGAGGTGATGTTTTATTTGACCAAAAAAGCCCTGCCAGTGTTTTGTTTCTGAGCAGGACTGAAGGGTCAGGTTCACCTGTGATTCTGGCCTGGCCTTACCTGGGAGCTGGGAGATGGATGCTGGTGTTTGGCTCTATCTGAAGGACTGGAAACCTCCACCTACCCCAAAAATTATCTCAGCTCAAGGCCATTCCTGCATGGATTTCACTGAATCCAGCCAGTAAATCTTCACAGATAATCATGGGTTTGGATCTGTACAGTCACACGAGCTTCTGACCAGGGGACTGCACAGTTTACCTCCCTGGGAAATCACATTTCCCTGACTGCATGGAGGAGCTCCTCAGGATGCTGAGGGAAGCCAGGGGAGCACACCAGGCTGCAGCAGGTGGTGCCTTTCCAGGCTGGAATTTGGGATTGATGCAGAGAGGAGTCCCCACACCTCAGCCAGCAGCAGCCCTGGGAGGGAAGGTGGGCGAGCTGCTGCTCCTCTAGCAAGCCGGGCAGGCAGAACCTCCCTTCCCCAAATCTTTCTCCCCCTGCCTCTGTTTTCATTAGCTAAGCATACTTACTGACTCTGACCTACATTTGAAACAGCTCCAGAATGCAACAGAACTGTGTTTCTGGGGAATTTGATATTTGCTAAAAATTGTAATCCAACCCTTTTAAAAGTGTTGTGTGTTAACTGAGCAAACGCAGCCATCAGAAAAGTCTACAAACCCCAAGCAATTGTCCTGGATTGTTTACAACACACTGCTATTAATGAGCATCTGGGATGAGTGTGGGATCTCGTACTATGGATCTCATGATCTGTACAATAATGGCTGATTTTAATTGACTTTTGCTTCATATAGCAAATCCCAATTGGAGAAGTTCCAGGACGCCGCTAGTGAAGAGCTGTGGGCGGGTGCATGTTTTGAAGTGATGGTAAACATTGTGACATATACTGTGTGTGCCACATATTCTCGCATGCACATTTTGACTTTTGTTGCCTTGGCTTTCACACAGCGTTTCGAGCATAGACATCCTCTATTTGCCAGTTTGAGTGGAAATCTGTTAATATGTGAACAGGGCTCGCCAGCACGCCCCACCAGGCCTGACTCCCAGCTCCTCTGCCCCCTCTGCCACGGACAGCAGCCCCCTCAGCACAGGGCTGCTGAGAGCTGCCACAGCTCTGGGAACGTGGGGCTCAGCCCAGGGGAGCCTCTGATTTCCCATCTAAGTCACATCACTGAGAAGGCCTCGCTCTTCTGCTGCTGCGAGTTCTGTTTTCCTTTCAGGAGATGCTGAGTGCCAAATTTGGTCAAGCTGTTTTAGCACTTGGAGTGCTGTGGGTACTAAAATACCTCTAAAGGTCTGGGAGCGTGAGCCAGATTACCTGTATGATGTATTTTAATGATTAGCCAACCCTTCTGCTTGAACTGAAATTTGTCCTGAATCCACAACAGCTCTTTGGGAACCTGAACTCAGCCAAGATTTGCAGAGGTGTTTTAATCTGACACATTAAAATGTCCCCTGCTACATATCCCGTCCTGCCTGGCTGCAATATCATGGCCAATATTAGGCTAACAATTTGGGTTTAGGCTCCTTCTACAAAAACATTTGCATCCCACAGAGCAAAGCTGTGAGGCACTTACAGGCACTGGAGCTCTGTGTGCCCTCTCCCTGGCAATAAGGTGCCCTGAGCACAGGGAGGGCTCTGCTGCTGCCCACGCCCTGCCCATTTCCCCAGAGCTGGGACCCCTCTCCAGCAGCTCCTCTACTTTAGCCCTGAAGTTTTCTTGTGGGTTTTTTTTTTTGTTTGTTTGTTTTTTTTTTTTTTTGGTTTTCTTTTTTTTTGTTTTTTGGTTTTCTTTTTTTTTGTTTTTTTTTTTTCTTTTTTTTTTTTGTTTTTTGTTGTTGTTGTTTGTTTGTTTGTTTTGTTTCTTTTTTTTTTTTTTTTTGGTTTTTTGGCTTTTTTTAAGGAAAAAAAAAAGATAAAAAAATGAAGAGATACATTTTCCTCTGCAGCAGAACCACTTCTCACAGAGCCCAGCTGGCTGTTAGACAAGATTCCTGCCAGAGAGGTTTGCATGTGAGGAAAGCAGCGTGCAGCAGCTGCTGGAACCTTCTCTGCTGCACACGACGAAATAAACGCCGGTGAAAGGGAGCTTCTGCAAGGTGATCCTGCCACACAGCCAGTTCAGAGCTACCCAGCACCCTGCCAGCCCAGGAGCCTTCCGTGTGCTGCAGGAAACCCTCTGTGATGGCAGCTGACCCGGGATGGAGCAGGATTCCCAACGGGAAGGGAGCAGGGTCATTGGAAGGGCTGCTCTCCAAAACAGCTGCCATCATCACCATCACCATCACCATCATCAGCATCACCAGCAGCATCAGAATAACCAGCATCATCCTCATCACCATCATCACCATCAGCAATAGCAGCAGCATCACCATCACCATCATCACCATCACCATCATCATCATCACCAGCAGCAGCTGTGCAGGGGGGAGGGCAGTGCTGCCCAGCCCCAGGGTGCCCCAGGGGATGCTGCCCCTCACCTGCTGCTCCCACCTGGCTCCACCATCCCCACCTGTGCCTGCCTGGCACCAGGAACTGCCACGGGCGTGGTGGGAGGCCCACGGATCCTTCTGAACACGTTTTCTAAAACCCTGCTTCAGTCTTTTAACACATCTCCTGGCAGAAAGGGCCCGTTGTTTTCATTGATCCCTGCAGCTCCTGGGTTTATTTTTCCTTTCTTCAAGCCTCTATCTCGTGTCCCTTTCTCTGCCAAACTATTCATTTGCTGCTGAACAATCATGTGTTTGTGTTTCAGGGAGTTTCCTGTTTTGTGCATCTTTCCATTCTGTTGGCCATACATATTTTTCTCTGCAGGTTTTCCCTTACTGTGCAGTGGCATGTGGCTATCTGCTAATGCCAATATTACTCCCTGAGAATTCTTTTTCCTTGCATCATCAAGGATTTAAGTGGAAAGCCTTCAGCACAGTGCAAATTTCACTCCTGAGAAAATCCATCTTTTGACGTAGCTGATTTTAATTAAAGAATACTCTCTCTCCCTCTCCCTCTCTCTCTCTGGATTATACTTTAATTTCAGTTTCTATCACAACATTAGATACTTCTTAGATAAAATGTATTTTTGTCTCCTTTCATCGGTGATTATCTGGAGTCCTTAAACACTTGGGGTCAGCAGCTGGTCCCCAGTTGATGCAGTTCAGGAATAATTCTATTCAAAGGAATTAATTCAGAACAAAATTGGTTTTAAGTTCAAAATCAGGCAAAATGTTCATAATATTTTGCCCTTATTGCATACGTGAGAGTGAAACTCCCAGAAATATCAGGAATAGCAATGGTGGTAATAAACAATAATCCCTGAAGTGTGTAACACCTTCCACCTGAGCACTGCATTTCAGACATGAACGCTTTAAGCTACTGTCACATGAACAAATGTCATTATCCTAATTTTACACGAGGGGAAAAGAGGTGACAGGAAGTTAAGAAAGCAGCTGAAAATCTCATAAGAAGAACCGAACCTCCACCTCCTGATCTCCTGTTTCTACCACCCTGAGCACAGGGGGAATCTGCTCCCAGGGGATATCAAATTGAGGTCTTGAAAGTTGATAGCTATGGAGGAGTCAACACTATTCAAACACAAGTGCAGTTCGAGTTTCTGCCTCCATCATTTTGCCAAGTTAAGACTGAAATATTATCGGTATCATAACTTAAATTGTTTATGCATGATAAATTTGCACAGTTAAACGATTTCCAGACTTCTCACAGGAATGGCCGAATGCAATCCCGGGCAGCGAGAGCCTTGCTGCAGATTTGGAGCTGCAGAGGAGGCTGGAGTCAAACCAAAGTCAAAGGCACAGCTTCCTGTTATGGCAGAAGCGGGATTTTGGCCAAGGTGACCATGGCCACGAGGACTCCTGCCCTCCCAGTCGCTGCTTGTGCGTGTGGAGCTCCCGGGGAGGGTGTGCACGTACACACGTCCCTGTGTGTGTGACAGAATGCAGGCAGATGCACAGAAACCCACACAGAAAGGATGGGAGGAGAGAGTTCAAGCTGGCAAGAGGGGGTTGTTCTATTTTCTGAGCGCTGAACGACATGCAGCAAGTTGTTAAGTCATTGCACAGCCATTGCAGACTCCCCCCCGCTCCTTTTGTCTTTTTTTTTTTGCCTGTTTTAATGCCCCTCCAGCCTATGCACATGCAGATATGGATCTCTGCTTAGTCATGCATTTCTGTGCTGAGCAGAATTAAAGGAAAAAATATCTATGTAGGATAAGGGTAGGAATAAAATGTGCTTTGGCAAAGTGCTTTAAACTGCCTTTCTGCCAGCAAGCCATTAATTTGTGCTTCTTTGTTTTCTCCAAGCTCAGAATAATTCCCATCTGCCTTGACTCACTATCTAGCTCAGAAAGGAAGAGGTCCTTTTCTGAGCATGGATGAAATAGGAAACTTTATGTATAAATGAAGAATGGAGCTTGGAATTCTGGTGTTTCTACCACTGGGACCTAAAATAACTTGAGGTCCTGCTCTTTTAATTAATTTCATTCTGATGAGCCTGCCTCTCCTGTTCTTGTGCTTTTTCCAAGCTTTTGTGTTCCTGGCCTGCCTGCAATCCATATGTATTCCCCTTCTTTCTTCCTGCTGAAGCTGAAGACGCAATCACATCTTTGAACCATCTGGTTTTTAATTTATTATTCTCCCCCACTGCATTGATGGGCTCTCTCGTGTTCCTGTCAGGGTAACAACTTGGCTCCTGTTTATCTAAGATATGTTAACACGCTGTTCCTCTTCTGGGCACTCGCTCGCTCTATTGGATTTCCTGAAATTAAGCACTGGGGAGTTTTTAATATTATTTTCTTCATCGGACCAGGGAATACCCCCTACCTTTACAGCCTCTCTTCCTCCTTTTGTTGTTCCAGCGAACATTTTATGCCTCTTGCTAAATTTAGGCTAATATCTTATTCTTCTGTCCTCCCCACATCATTCCCAGGGTGATTCACTGGAGCCTGCCTGGACACGTTCCTGCTGAGGAACCCACTGAGGTGAGGCCAGGGAGCAGCAGGGCTCCCCAGGGGAGGCACAGGAATCCCTGCAGAGCTCCTGGCGTGTCCCCACGGGGCGGGACACGAGATTGGGGAAAATCCTTCCGTGTCTTGGTTCACCCAGCCACGAAATGAGCAGTGGGAGCAGAGGGGCCCTGGCAGTGCCACGGGCAGCTGCTGTCCCTGCCAGGGGGGACAGGGGGCTGTGCATCCCAAGGGGGGCTGGGAAGCTCCAGGTAGCCACAGGATGGAGAATAATGTGGATTTATATTTGTTACTTTGCTTTCCTCTAGCACCTCCCGAGAGCCTTCTGAGGCATTCCATTCTTTAATAAGCTGAAAGTGCTCCAAGATTTTTCTAATGAAAATGATATAGGAGCACACAGTGTTATTATTAAAACCTCTCTCTTCTTCTCTAGGAACTGCTAAAATACATTTACAGTTTATATCCTTTTTGGTGAGCATTAAAGTTTCTAATTTAAAATAATAAAGCCTGGTTTGCTCACTTTCTTTCCCTTCTATTTCAAAAATATAAAAACCTGACAGTTTTCTAACTATTCTTATTTTGCAGAGTGATTTTTGGATTTCAATAAAAGTAACACTGTGGTTACAACACTTTGTGAGATAAGCAAAGAGGGTTTTTTTTTGGTTTTTTTTTTTTTTACAGCACAATTATGGAAATTTCAAAGAATCTTATAAATATCCTGCTATTTGCATACATGAGATAAGCATATTTTAGTAGTGGTTGTGACAGGCTAGCAAGGGAAACGAGTGGGACAGGCACACAGCAAACACTTGCAAACATGAGGGGGTGTCTGTGCCCTGCTCCAGTGAAACCTGGGCTCGGTGGGTGCAGGATCCTGGGGAGCTCCTGGGGCTCCCCTAGGAAGGCACCACCCCGAGCCTGTGCCTCAGTTTCCCTGTGCAGGTGCAAGACCAGCACCATCTCCTCATGCCACCAGGCCGTTTGCTCAGCCCGGGTGGTGGGAGAGGAGTGAATTCTCCAGCCCTGAGTTGTGAGTGCCCTTGGCAGGGATTCCTGTGCCTCCTTTGGGGAGCCTGCTGCTCCCTGGCCCCACATCAGCGGGTTCCTCAGCAGGCTCACAGGAACGTGTCCAGGCAGGCTCCAGTGAATCACCCTGGGAATGATGTGGAGAGAAATATGGTATTAGACTAAATTTATTGAGGTACAAACACATGGAAGGTCTGCCAGGCCCTGGGGCAGCGGGGCTGGGGACATGGGGACACCCGTGCCCCGTGCTGCCACCGCCTCCCTGTGCCACAGCCCTCTCTCCTCGGGGACAAGGAGCCTGTCCCAGGCAGGCCAGCACTGCCACAAGGCCAACACGGCCCCCAGGGCTGCTGAGAAAGCAGCTGAGGCCAGGCTGGTGCTCAACATGCCCACCTCTCCATGAAAAGCCCTGAGAGCGGAGCCAGAGCTGCTTCTGGAACCGAGCTGTGCTTTTCTTCTGTTGCCTGCCTTCGTGTTTCTAACTGTGAAATCTCTCTGCTGGCTGTCCCTCAGAGCTGCTGGGAAGCTCCTAGAATTAGTGTGGCAATTTTCTCAGTCCTTTGTTGAAAAGGGAGAGTCCACATAAAAATGCACTGGGATTCCAGCTGCATAAATAGTGTAAATTGCTGTCAAACAAAAAGGCAATTTAGCTAAAAGAAACCCCAAACAAACAACCCCCTCCACACACACTTCTGTGTCCCCATTAGAACTGCAGGTTTCCATTCTGTAGATCTCCCAGCCATCTGCTTGGCCCTTGAAAGAGTCCTTGAGAAAGTGAAAAATGAAAACCACTTACTTTCTGAAAACTAATCTTGGCTTCTCGGTGCCTGGCTTTCAGGGGAGCTCCACTCGAGGCTTGATTTCTGTAAGTGCAGATACTCACTGTGTCCTGAACAATTAGATGTCTTTGAGGATGTTGAAAGCTAGACATAAAAAACCAAATCAATTTGGAATCTTGTTTGACAACTGACACTATTTCTAATGCAAAAAAAAAAAAAAAAAAAGAAAAAAAAATCCAACCACCAAATAAAATAATAAGATAACCCCCAGAAAGCTCAAAACTTAAAAGAAAATCTACCAAATGGACCCTTGACTCTTTAGGTTTCAAACCATACATTTTTTCTATCAAGTTTTCTTTAGCCTGCCTAGAAAAAAAATTACAGAGGTACAGATCCATCTTTTTCCTTCCCTGCTGAGGCAGGTGACCTTCTCCAGAAGCCAAAGCCCCTTGGCTTGTGCAGCACAGCCAGGGACCCTCAGGAGGTTCACTGAGGGGTGGGAATGGATTTCTTGTGGCCCCTGGTGTCTGCAAATCCTTCTTCTTCACCAAAAATTTGGGAAGAGATGGGCTGACAGCACAGCCAGACCCTACGGGTTCTCTGGGGCCCCCTGACTCAGCCTCTGGGCAGGAAAGGAGTCGTGGCATGAGGAGCCTGCAGGCTGGAGCTGCCCAAAGTGCAGCAGCTCTGCAGTAATTTGTTCCCAAGCTCCACAGAAGCCCGTCCTGGATGCAGCAAGGATTGCAAGCAAACTGACTCGCAAGCAGCTGACATTCACAGCACAAAGAGAGGCACAAGGCAAGAGGCAGTTAATGATCCCTGACTCTCTCACTTTGTGTTTTTGGTAGCGAGCAGGAAGGGGTCACACACGAAGCTGGGCAGGTGTGAGGTGTCTTTATCCAAGGTGCCAGTGGGGTCTGTGAAATGGAGCAGGGCCAGTGCAGCTCGGGGGGCTCGGGGTCACGCTGCCCTCCTGCCCGGTGTCACCAGCCCCGGGCAGTGCCACCAGCCCTCAGCGTGGGCCTGATTACAGGGCTGGGGACCCGCTGCTCTTCCCTCTGCCCTCTGCCCAGGCTTTGTGTGAGTGAGCAGGGAGCCTTTCAGCTCCTCACCCGGGCACTTCAGAGCCCAGCTCCGAGGGACGGAGCAGAGCCGCAATCCTCATCTCCTATTGTCCCACTGATTCTTTGGGCTCTGGAAGAGTCTTCCCTTTTGAAGAGCTTTCTCTTTTCTTTATTTTTTTTAATCTTCCCCCCCCCACCACCTTTTTCTTCTCATTTTCAACTGGCACCAGGAGGGCAGAACAGAGGAGGCTGCTCAAAGACGTTTTTAGCTTGCTTTCTCTCAAGAGATCCTAGCTCATGGCAGAGGAAACAAGTTCCTGACAGGAAAAAGACCCTCCACCACAACAAGGCAGCTCTCCCTTTTCAGCTGCTGGATTGCTTGCACGGGCTGGGGAGGGCAGGAGATGGAGACTGGAGGGAGGATGTGATCCAGAGGAATGCAGATGGGAGGAAGGGATTTGGCATGATGGTGATGGCTGTGTGATTGGAGGTGACAGGAACAATAGTGCACGGCTGTGTCTACACTGCCTGCTAGACACACGCTGGCCTCTCAGGAAAGGGGAACACAATACTTTTAAATTAAAGTGGATGGGGCTGCGAAACCGAGGGAAAAGGAAATAAAACATAAGGGCTTTCAAACTGCTGGGCGAGCTGCTGTTTCCCTTCCAGCCACAGCAAAGCACCACTGGCTCTGGGAAAGTGGGGCTGATCCAGCTCTGAGCCACCCCTGAACGTATCCAGCTGTGGATGATGGGGAGCTCGGGCACCTCAGAGAGGAGAGAGCTGCAGCTCCCACTGCACCAAGGCTGCAAACCAAGGCTGCCAACTGCCTTTACCCCGCTGAGCAGCCACCCTGCCCACAGCAGGGGCTGTGCTCGCACAGAGAGGGAGCAGCCCCTGAGGAGAGAACGTGGGAACATCTCAGGGATCATCCCTGACAGCTCCTGGGTGAAACAGAGGCAACACCACACTGCATGTAGTCGGCAGAACAAGAAGACCCCAACAGCCCTCAACCACATGCCCAGCTTCAGTAAAATTCATGTCCAGTACAGATAAAGAGCTGTTCTTACCCACCGCAGCAGATCCATGTTTCCGTGCTGATCCAGCTCTGGGGATGGTCAACACTCACTCCTTTCTGTCACCTGGAAAGTAAAGACAACTTTTCTTATGGCTTAGTGCTTTTCTCTTTTCCAAAGCTTTGGCTGATTGATGAAGCTGCCTGACATTGTCAGAACTTACCTGAACTAATAAACAATGGAAATGCCTTTATTTGTGCTGGTGCCAGATCCATCCCACTCACAGCCCCAGGTGTGCTCCTCGCTGGGAGCCCATGATGTACTACCTGAACCCCTGCTCACCATCCTTCATGTTGATTATTTACCATTTTCTGCCTTTTATCTATTCTATGAACATTTTGCCCTAATTGCTCAGCCATTTGTTGATGATCCTGCAGTCGTTTGTCAGATCCTTTCATTCATTAATCTGTGAGACCCTTCAGTTGCTATTCATCTGATAAGGAAGTCTTTAACCACCAATTCTCTCAGAGTCATATCTCACTTCATGCCAAGGCCTTAAAAGGAACAGAATCATGGCTGACTGTAGCTGCTTGTGGAGCCATTCAGATGGGAACACCACATCCTACTTTCTGCCACTCACCTGTACTAACCTCCCTGAAGCTTCCTTCGGAAGCTAAATTCCTCACATCCTGAGGTTTGTGGGCATTCTGCTCCGTGCAGTCGCCGCTTTGTAACTAGACCAAGCAAGAAACTTGTTCAGCAAAATGAAATCCTTCCTCCTGGCTGGCTCAGCCCGTGGGGAAGCAGAGCTGACAATGCCTGTGGGACCGCTGCCACTCGTAGCGAGCGAGGCGAGCCCTGCCCGCGCCTCCCGCTCCGCGCTGCGCGCATCCCGGGCCGGCCGCGCTCTGCACCGGCCCCCGCCACCTGTACAGCACCTCTCTGCTCTGCCTGGATCTCTTCTGACAGAGGCAATTAAACCTGCACGGGCCGCTGCACATCGGGAGGCTGCAGCACCTGGCTCAGCCCAGCGCCCTGCGCTGCCGCAGCACAGCGCTGCTGGTGCCCCATGCCCTGCTCCAGCCCTGCCTGTCCCACTCACCCAGCGAGAGCTGTGCTGCCAGCCCAGGGCTCCACAGGCACCATCCTGTGCCGCGCTGAACACGCTGCATTTCAAGGAAGGCATTGGGTGTTGCGCCACTGGCCGCCCTCCAAGGAGATAATCCAATTTTTCTGATTTCCAGACTAAATATACTCATTCCTTTTGACAAGGAGCTGCGGTGTCAATAAGATTTGAGATGCACAGACAATAGCCTGGAACACGGTATCTTTCTATTTGTGCCAAATTGGCACTTTTTTCCCTGGCTGACAGAGGCAAACCATGCATGAGGAGGCTCCCTGGGTCCAGCCAGCCCAGCACTGCAGCTCGGGCTAGGCTGGCTTCAGCTTGACTGAGCTGCCTGCTTTCCTAGGCCCTGCTCCCACTGCCTGGTTTTCTCTAAAAGCTTAGCTGGAGGATGACTCACTTCAGTGAGCATCAGAATAAAATCCTGCATACAATTAAATGTGCCATACAGTGCTCTCAGCTAGGCAGAGCAGTGGGGCTGGGCAGCTTTGGAATTAATTCCACACTCTGTTTATCAGGAGCCCGGCCTTCGATGCCTCGTATTGCTCCTAAATATTTTACCTCTTGTTGCACTAATTGAACCTTTTGTCTGTTGACTTTCAATCCTCCCTCCTGGATTGCAGCCAAATCTTCCAGGCTGCTGACACACTTGTTCTACCCAGCATCTACCCAGTTCAGGTGTGAGCCACATCTGATGTCACACACTTCCTGCAGGCTAATTTCTCCCACATTTGGGTGATGTGCATGTGACAGATCACAGGAGCTCGTGAAATCCTTGAGGAACTCAAGTGAAATATTTTTTTCCCCTCTTGAACTGTAAACCCCAAACTTTTACCAACGTTTCTCTGCTAAAGAGCTGAAGAAAAATGCATTTGCTAGATCTACGGCCAAAAACCACTTAGCTCCTTGTACTACTGCAGCCGTAATTTCTGGCATTTTAACAAGAAGAGGTGATGTTTGCAGAGTTACAGCATTTAATGCTCTGAAATCCGCAGTCAGATGCATCTTTCAATTTCCCTTTAATGCCAGCCCCACAGGGGAATTACACACCCTGGGTCATTGCACTGGCACTCCTTGATCCACCAGGCTTTCTGGGCTCGCCTGGGTACTTACAGCCTTTCTGCAGTCTTGGATCAAGCCCTGCTATTAAAGCTAAGGCATTAATCTTCCCATACTCCAACTTATCTCAGGCTTATACTTGCAGAAAGGTAACTGACCCTCATCCCGAGCTCTTCTGACTATTACAGGAGCCTTTACAGGAAAACATCATTTTGTAGGCAAGGTAATTATGAGTCTTTCTATTTCTGTATTATACTCGCACAGTTAGTCAGATCTAAACTCACCTGTTTTGTTTAAGAACAGGCTGCTGAAAAGCCCATTTTTTATCCTGCTCATGATGCTGAATACAAAAACCCTCAGGCACACTCTCCAGTGAGCAGTTTGCACTGGAGTGTGTGTGGGGGCAGAGCTGAGACTCCCCCCTGCCCCAGAGGAGACCCCTGTGCACCCGTGTCTGTTGGGGCACCTCATGGGCACCCCGACTCTTGCAGAATACTAATTTCCATAGTCACTGAGGCACCAGAATCTAATAACAGTTTGGGCTCCCAGCAGCTTGTTTTTCATTGCTGTTGCACACTTCTGCCAATTTATGCATTAAGACACTAATGGATTTTATATTCCATCTCGCCAGATCTTCTCCCAGGCTCTAGCTCCCTCCAAACCCTATTTCACGTCCACTTCAAATGCCATTTCCAAGATTTATCCAGTCCAGACAGGATAGCCTTTGCCTTCCTGTGGGCAGACAGCCACAGACTGCAGGACAGTCAAGGGCCCTCTCCTCCCCCCAGCCTTGGGTTTGTTTGTTCTCCGGACCCTGATCCGTGACAGCAATTATTGCTGGTACCGATTGCTTTGCCTAAGAACTTCTAATTTCCTTTTCTTTCCAGAGAATCCTTCCAGTCCTCCTGGCACGTCCTTCCAGCCCTGCCCCTAATTCATGCCAGCAGCATTCCCAGGTCCCCCAGCCATGCCTGACATCCAGCAAGTTCTGAATGCCAGTTCATTATCCCCCAGCAACAGTGCAGCACATACACCAGGAGCCATTTTCTAGGAATGGCCATTTTCCTTATTTTTCTTTTTTTTTCCAGTTTAGGCTCAAAACCAGCCTTCAGTGGTAGCCAGCTGCAGTTAACCGAGTCTCTCAGTGGTCTCTCTGGTCCCTGTCTCCCTGAACTAACAGCTTTCTTCACCATGGGGGGATGCTCCTCGCCTGTATCCTTACCCTGCAAAGGAGCACAGGGGTCCAGGGTGTGTTCTGGGAGAAACAGGACCATTCCAAATCTCTGCACCCAGTCACCAGGATCACTCCCCCTTCTCCAGTTCGTACTGCAGTCAATAGATCCAGTCTGGCTGACAGCCTCTGTTTATTTTTCTCTCTTGCTCTCTCACTGGAGTCTCAGCATTCGAGTGTTCCTGCTCACTCCATGTGGCAATGATTTGATTTCTGCTCCTGCCCGCTCAGCCTCTCACAGCCTCGCTCTCCTGGACCTGACTGCTGGTTACCACCAATCTGCCACAGGTGAAACACAGCCTGAGAGGCATTCAGACACCCCTTCCCTGCCAGCAGAGCGGAATGAAAACGGCTTGGCTAATAACTCTTCTACCAAGGGCAACTGGAGGAGATGACAAGGGCTAGTGCCCTTGCACCAGACCACTTCGGGGCATTGAAATGTGCATTAAGGCACCCAAATGTCAAAGTCAAGAGCAAGCCTGCCAGTGGTGAGTCCTTTTCAGATCCCTGGGTGGTAGCTGGCATCTTCAGGCTACTGAGGAGGATTGCTCATGCTCTATTGCAGCCTTGGTTTTTTCCTTATATTGCCTGGCTTCAAAGGGAAACACCCCTGATGTGCCAGTCCAAGCCCTTTTCCACCAGGGCTAACTTTGCAAATATATAATAATAATAATAATGATGATGATGATAACGATGATGATGATGATGATGTTAGGATATTATGTACAAGGAAAGGATCATTCTGTGAAACAGATCCCAGCTCCCAACAGTTTCCCAGCCCACTCGCTTCAGGTCTACCCAGTGACTTTGAGCTGCCAAGAGAATAAACACCCCCAGAAGTGCTGCAGCCAGTGTCACTCTCTGTGCCTGACCCTTGTCACCAAGGACATCCTCACCTTAACCCTTCCCTGCCCACACGAGCTGCCCAGCTCCTCACAGACTGCTGCTGCCCATGTGAAGCACACACAAATGGATCTCCCTGCCCTTCCGTGGCACAGCCCAGAGGTCACGCTGCCCAGCCCTGTCTGTCAGCCAGGGGCTGCTGCCTGAAGGACCGTGCAGGGGAGCAGCTGCCCGTGAAGGTGTGCCCTCCCCAGGTGTCCCTTTTGCAGTTCTTGGGTCTCTGGTGGCGCTGCTCCCCCTGCAAGCCCGCAGGGGAAGCCGTGATGCCCCGCGCTGCAGCGTGTACAGAGAAGGACTCTGTGATTTGTGGTGCTATAAAAGCTGAAAACCTCCATCATTGCCTTTTATATATAATTGAAAACACAAGAATTGACTGCAGTGCCAAGCGAGGAAGGCAGCAGCCCCCTGGAAGCACACGGAGGCGGCCGCGCGCCCGCTGCTGTGTGACTCCTCCTAACAGAGGGCTGAGAATAAATCAGAATTATTTCCAGATTAGAGGGGAAAAAATCCTGTGAAGATGTTTCAGTCAAGCACAAAGAACACAAAGAGAGCAGTCTCTTTGCCAGCCAGCACAGCATTTGCTTTCCTCTGGTCCTTTGCTCTCCTGATCTCCTCCTGTTCTCAAAACCAAACTGGCTTCATCTTATTTTTCCTGTCTGAGACAGGTGAACACACAGGATTGTAAAGCTGCTGCATCCACGCTGGTGTGTCTGTGAGCAAGCCATGTGTCTCCTGGAGTCCCCCTTTTAATTTTGCTGACAGAGGTCCCAGCCAAACTCACCAAAGCAACGTGGCTCCTTTCTGAACTCGGTTACAGCAACAGAGAACACCAGCCTACAGCCCCAGTACCACGGCAATAAACTCTGCTCCTCCTGGCATCACCTGTCCAAATCCCAGCCCCACACGCCCATGTCACATGAGAGAGGTCACAGCAGGGCTCAGGAACACCTGGGAGTGCTGCTTGCATCTCTGCCAGCACCAGGCTCCTAAAAGTGTCCCTCACATGGAGCTGCCTTCCTGCCTCTGCCTGATGCCCTGAGTGCTGCCAGGGCAGAGCAGGGGGAAAAGGCTCTCATGGAGCTGTGCCCTGAGTGCTGCCAGGGCAGAGCAGGGGGAAAAGGCTCTCATGGAGCTGTGCCCTGAGTGCTGCCAGGGCAGAGCAGGGGGAAAAGGCTCTCATGGAGCTGTGCCCTGCCTCTGCCTGATGCCCGACTGCTGCCAGGGCAGAGCAGGGGGAAAAGGCTCTCATGGAGCTGTGCCCTGAGTGCTGCCAGGTCACAGCACTGGGAAAAGGCTCTCATGGAGCTGTGCCCTGCCTCTGCCTGATGCTCTGAGTGCCTCCAGGGCAGAGCAGGGAGAAAAGGCTCTCATGGAGCTGTGCCCTGCCTCTGCCTGATGCCCTGAGTGCCTCCAGGGCAGAGCAGGGGGAAAAGGCTCTCTCTTCTCCCGTGGTGAGGAGCTGCAGGCAGCTCACTGACTGCAGCCGGGGACCTTGCACGACCTCCTTGGTGCTCCTGCTGGAGGACAAAGCCTGGAGGATCTGCTGCACGGCCCATGAGGAGCAGGGAGATGGGGAAGGGGAGGGAAGAAGGACAAAGGCTGAAAGAAAAGCAAAAAAAACCCCTCCCAGAATGCCACCAGCATCCTCCAATTCAGGTGTTTGCATTGAGAGAATATTTCAGTTTTGACTGCTCAAGTGTGTTGTTTTGTTTACCTTGGGGACTTCTGAGGCAAATTATAGAAACAGGCCAGTTTACTTCACTCTCATTTTTAGGCAGTTTCACTTTCAGCTTCTTCTGCACAAACAACATGCTACAATTTGGGGGCTGCAAGGGCTGCAGGGAAATATTGATTTCCTCACAATAACACTAAAACAGTTCGACCCAACATTTTCTGAAGGCTTTTACAAAACGTACATTTTCAGGGACAAGTTGGGCTTGACAGACTTCTTTTAAAGAGAGCTGCCTTTCTTGCAGCCACCTCAGAACCCTTATTTACTACTTTATATCACAGAAAGACAATTGTGGACGTGAGAAATTTCTCAGGTAAATCCCTCTGAAGTTTCAGATTATCTGGCTACGTGAAAACCTGCATTGTAACGCAAGAAAAATTCCAATTATTCAGCTAATTAAAAAAGACTTAATTATAATATAGAATAATTAATTTCTTTTGATACTTACAACTCAGACACTCCCTTGTATACCTCAGGGGCCCAGAAGTTTTAGTGAATGCAATAATGGGAATTGCTGCTCTGAACAGCCAGCTTTCTCTGAGGCTTTTCTGAGCCTGGCACTGGCTCTGTATAAGAGAGTAGGGACTGATGGCCAATATGATAGCTGGAGGTCCCTGAGCCATCAGATCTCAAATACAGAAGGTCAGATGGCTCCTCGACTGTCAAAAGCGTTCCAAAAAAAGACACCAAAGTTCCCCTAACTGCCACACTGCTCCTGCACTCCTGCACTGTGTGAAGTGCAGCTCATCTCAGCCCATCTCATCTCACCATCACAGCCCCAGCCAGCCCCCGTGGAGTGCCACTGCACTGGGAACTCCAGAGCCACTTCAAACCCCTCTGTCCCAGGCTTTGAGCACAGACTTCCAGTCCCTCCTGCCCTGTGAAGCTGCTCCGTGCCATCTCCCCAGCTCTGGGGCAGAGCTGCTCCTCTGCCATCCCTGCAGTGCTCACAGCTCCTCTGCCACCCCTGCAGTGTGAGCTGCTCCTCTGCCATCCCTGCAGTGTGAGCTGCTCCTCTGCCACCCCTGCAGTGTGAGCTCTGCTCCTCTGCCATCCCTGCAGTGCTCACAGCTCCTCTGCCACCCCTGCAGTGCTCACAGCTCCTCTGCCATCCCTGCAGTGTGAGCTCTGCTCCTCTGCCATCCCTGCAGTGCTCACGGCTCCTCTGCCATCCCTGCAGTGTGAGCTCTGCTCCTCTGCCATCCCTGCAGTGTGAGCTCTGCTCCTCTGCCACCCCTGCAGTGCTCACAGCTCCTCTGCCATCCCTGCAGTGCTCACAGCTCCTCTGCCATCCCTGCAGTGCTCACAGCTCCTCTGCCATCCCTGCAGTGTGAGCTGCTCCTCTGCCATCCCTGCAGTGCTCACAGCTCCTCTGCCATCCCTGCAGTGCTCACGGCTCCTCTGCCATCCCTGCAGTGTGAGCTGCTCCTCTGCCATCCCTGCAGTGCTCACAGCTCCTCTGCCATCCCTGCAGTGCTCACGGCTCCTCTGCCATCCCTGCAGTGTGAGCTCTGCTCCTCTGCCATCCCTGCAGTGTGAGCTCTGCTCCTCTGCCATCCCTGCAGTGTGAGCTCTGTTCCTCTGCCATCCCTGCAGTGCTCACAGCTCCTCTGCCATCCCTGCAGTGTGAACTCTGCTCCTCTGCCATCCCTGCAGTGCTCACAGCTCCTCTGCCATCCCTGCAGTGTGAACTCTGCTCCTCTGCCATCCCTGCAGTGTGAGCTCTGCTCCTCTGCCATCCCTGCAGTGTGAGCTCTGTTCCTCTGCCATCCCTGCAGTGCTCACAGCTCCTCTGCCATCCCTGCAGTGCTCACTGCTCCTCTGCCATCCCTGCAGTGCTCACAGCTCCTCTGCCATCCCTGCAGTGTGAGCTGCTCCTCTGCCATCCCTGCAGTGTGAGCTGCTCCTCTGCCATCCCTGCTGCTGAGGATTCGTGCTCTGCTGGCTCCTTTCCCCCAGAAAGCATTGGAGAGGAGAGCTTTCTGAGGGCTTTGGGGGCTCTCATGTCCAGCACCTTAGCCTGGGACTCTGGGACACCCCAGGAGCACCTCTGTGTCCCAGCACACCACCCAGTGGGACCTTTCCCCATCCCTCCATCCTCCTGGGCATGCCTGGAGGTGAAGTCAGGCCAATAAGCCATCCCACAGCCAGGCACACTGATGGACACCCAGTGGAGCAGACAGCCAGTGCTGCTCATACAGAAGGAGGTGTTTGCCCCATTTCTGCTCTTGGTGGAGCACTAAATCCCAGTGGAAGTTATTGTGCCATCTTATTCCTTGCTCGAGGCTCTAAATCTCCTCTCCACCCCTCCTGTGGCACAGATAAGAGCTGCATTTACATCCCCTCAGTCACACCCCGCTGCACAGGAAGGTAAAGCCACTTTGCACAGGTTTGTTAGCAATGCAAGACCCTTTCCCACAATGGTAAACCTCCTTCTGCCATCTTTGATGGCAAAATAGGAAAAGGAAAATTCAATTATATTTCAATCCCTAATAAAATTCACTTATCTTTCATCTTTTTCTATTTTTAAATTATACCTGCATTTGCTACTTTCACTGGATCTTCTCCCTCTTAATATTCAGTAAACTGTGTGTGCATCCTCACTCATCTCCTCCTCTGTGAAGAATTAGAAAGAATTAATAAGCTGGGATATTTGAATAAAATCCTTTTTATTTCATGGCCTGATTTTACTTCCATAAACTCTGCATTTATAGCAACCTCATAAATTACCAACGTATACAGAAAATAAATACTCCTTGTCTCTCCCACTAAGCCTGCAGACTTGGCAAACAGATCTCTCAAAATCGCAGCAAAAGGAAAGGATATTTTCTTTTCAACTCATTCAGCTGGAAATACAATTTTGAGAAAAGCAAAGCAGTGTTTCCCTTTCGCTGTTTCCATTTCATTTGGGCTGATAAATGCCTCTGGGACATGGCATTTCTGGTTTCACCTCTTCTCAGCTGTCTGTCTTCCCCTGTTCCCTTCTCTCTCTCTCCCCCTCTGCCCTGCTTTTTCAACTGGCCTGAAAAACAAGAGGTACCTGGCAGCTGCAGAGTGGTGGCTGTCCCTGGCTGCTGCTCGTGACCTTCTGCCCATGGCAGGAGTGGTTTCCTCTCAGGCTGGGGAGGGGCTGAGCTCCTGACTGCTGACAAGAACCAAAGGATGTTCCAGGAGGTGTCAAAGCCCCACGGTTCAGCAGGCAGCAGATGTGAGTGACAGGGCTCCAGTGCAAGCAGCCCCATCCAGCAAAGGCGTGTGACAACTCTGGGAGAGAGGAGAGCCACTGTGAATTCACGTCCTTCTTTGTGCTCCTGCTGGCAGCAAGGCACTGACTTAGTGTGAAAATTGAGCAAAAATTAATCTTTGCCTCATAATCCATTATTTAAAAAGGGAACACTCACTCACTATAATTTTCAAGTCACTGCTACAGCAAAGTCATTGTGAAATCTGTAAGTTTGCCATAGGGGAAAAATAGCAACATAAGACTGGGTCTTGAGATTCACCAGAGTGCCAGGCTCTTAATCTGCTTACTGCACTCACCATTTGCAGTCTTCTGTGCAGTTAGAGCCTCCCCAAGGTCACCCCAAACATCTCAGAGCTCTTAACCACCTGCCTCTGATTCCTAAAAACTGACATGGACGTGGAAGGACTCGTTAGGGTCACTCACTTAGCACTAATGAAGAGCCCCTGGCTGGTGCACTGGGAGCAGAGACAGGGCAGCACAGCAAAGCCCCTGGGTCCTCACAGCTCAGGCCACAGCTCACCTGTGTGCCCACAGTGTCTGGCTGCACTCACCTGTGTGCTCAGAGTGTCTGGCTGTGTGCCCAGAGTGCCTGGCTGCACTCACCTGTGTGCCCAGAGTGTCTGGCTGCACTCACCTGTGTGCCCAGAGTGTCTGACTGTGTGCCCAGAGTGCCTGGCTGCACTCACCTGAGTGCCCAGAGTGCCTGGCTGTGTGCTCAGAGTGTCTGGCTGCACTCACCTGTGTGCCCAGAGTGCCTGGCTGCACTCACCTGTGAGGAAAGGCCAGGTGAGCTGGGGTCCCAGCAGCCCCTGTGAGCCCCAAAGGCCCTGCAGGCAGAGCTGGGGGTCAGAGCCTCTCCCCACCCTGCACGGCCAGCGTGGGCAGCTGGTCAGAGCTCAGCCCCCAGCCTGGGCTCCCCCTGTGCCACGCCTGGAGGGAGCACGCTGTGCCACAGAAACCCTGCTCTGTCTCACCACTGCTGTCCAGCCTCCCCTGGGACCTGGGAGAGCCCTGAGAGTAAAATATCAAAATAAATTTTAAAAATCCAATAAATAAATAAAGAATAAATGCAAGAGTCTTGTGGCTACAGGAACCATCTCCAGGCCTTGGGGAAGGCAGGAACCAGGTCCCTGCACCCTCGGTGTCCCTCCTGCCCCGGGGCATGGCTCTCACACATCCCTTGCTCGTGTGGGCAGGTTTTGGTGCTGTTTGGGCTCCTGTGAGCTGTCGTGCAGCCTGGGATGCCAGGCTCCGTTGGAATCCCTAGGATTTAATGTGATATAACAACAGTGCTAACAAGGAAATACATCTGTTACTGAGGGTGGCACGCACACAAACCCGGCTCCTGCCGCCACGCAAGAAAGGACTGGCAGGGAAATTTGTATTTTGTTTCTGCTTTTAGGGGAACGCAAAGGAAACAAACAATAATGGCAGCCTATAAAACAGCAATAAAAAGAATGGAGATTAGACTGCAGCATGCAGGCACTTAAAAAGAAATAAATAGCAAAATATGCCTAAATTTGTTTCAATTGGGTCTGAAAAACAAACCTGAGACAAAAAAAAAAAAAAACCTGCTCCCCTCCCCAAAAGCCACAGGCTGCCTAAAAAAAGATTTTATGGGAAGAAAAGACTGATGAGTACTTTGAGAATGTGTTAACTTTTGAACAGCTTGAATATTCAAATTTGAATAAAAATATTCCTTCAATTAAAAATTATTAAAATTAGCTCAAAGTATTTTTTGGTGTGCTCACTGCAAGAATTTAATAGGATCTAGTACTCAGCAAAGCTTTGAAGCAAAAATAACGTCTCAGGAGCTCATTACGCATTAAATCCTATCAAAAAGCAGAATCCCACTATGAAATTAACACAATTTGCAAATCATTATTGCAGGTTACTCCTTCCCCTGCTCTTTTGGCCACTCTTAACTTGAATCTGTGATGTTGTCAAAAGCAACAATAAGGAAAATCACTCAGAGAAACGGGGATTGCATCTGAAGCACCCTGAGCTGCAAACAGCATGGTAGAATAGTCACACAGCACAACAAACACAGCAGAAGCTGTCAGGAAAGCCGAGAGGTAGAAAGTGAAGTGAATCAAGGGATGTGGATGAAAATCATGTCTGGGAACTTTTTCTGCAGGAGGAAATGCTGAACCTTGTGCCTCCCTGGGCTTCTGTTAATGTAGTGGTGTAGTTTTCAGTCTGGGTCTTAGCATGGCTGAATTAATTGCTTGTTTTACGGGATGCGTTCACTCACAAGTGTTCATGAAATATGAAACACTGGACAAAGTCTCCTTTTAATGAAATGCTGGTTCTTGTTTCCTCTTGCTGAATTGGAGGAAGAGGGGGGAAAAAGGCCAATCAATATGGTCTGAAACAGCAATAGCTCATTAAAATGGGAGCCTGTCAATACAGAATGTGTCTATCACTTGGGGGTACTGAAGTGGTGCTGGTAATGGCACTTCATTCTGTGTTTGTTAAAAGTACTTGTGGTGTTTGCTAAAACTGATCAGGTGCTGGCTGCCTTCAGCATTTCTGGGGGCCAGAGGGAGGTGGCAAGTGAAGGAGAGCCACCAAGCTGTGCTGGGGTAAGGTGGGAACCAGCACGGCTGAGCTGGGGGATTTAGCTGTTGTTTTTAATGCAGTATGTGGAATATTAAACTGTTTATCTTGTTATTGAAGCCATAAGAAGGCTCTTTCATGTCATCATTTCTATTTTATTTTGTTTAGAGTCCTTCATTAAGTTTTCATATGAAAGATCTGTAATTTAGATCTTCAAAGAACTTTCAAAATGTAAGTTTTAGGGACGACAAGTGCTGTGTGTGTGCAGCTCTACTCTAAAGGCAAAGTCAAATCGCAAAAATACCATCAAGAATGTTTCTTCCTTTCCTTTTTTATTTATGAGTAAAACACAGGGGATTTCTCTGGGGAAAAAAGAATTAGTCTGACTTGATTCTAATCAGCACATGCAGAAGGCTAAACCAGTGCTACCCCTGAAAGGCTAAAGAAGGCTTTGTGATCTGTGGGCCAGGGCAAAAAGCCCCAAATTAATCCAAGGTAGTTTAAGACCAGGAACGCTCTGCATACAAGCACTGGGTTTGTTTTGCAATCCTAATTCTTAGCAATCAAACCCCCAAAGCCCCTGAATCCTGCAGGGTTTCATGCTCCTGCTGGGTCGGTGAGCACAGCCTGGGAGCAGAGCAGAGCCTGGCCTGGCTGCTCAGCTCTGTTCCTCTGGAGCAGGGGGCAGCCCTGATAAGGAGGGCAGCTTGGAGACCACTGCACTGGGACATTCCACCAGCAGCCACAGCAGGGCTCAGGAGCTGCACACCAAATCCCTGCCCCACGCAAGCCCGTACCAGCATGCTGACAAACCCCACAAGATTTATTTTACTACATCCAAGGCTGATAACCCCTCTTGGGTCAAGTCCCTTGTTATAAATCAGTCCATCAATCCCCAAGATTGCTGAAGCATTTGGTTTCACGTGGTGATGGTGAAGCAATTAAAAGCTCAGCCCTAAACAAATTAGATTTTGTATGTTTGGTTTTACAGACATCCAGAAAGGGGTCAGATCTTTTATCACTGTTGTCAAGGGGGAGGGAGAGAATCCATCAAGTCACACAGAACTAATTTACACCACTTAGTGAAAAAACTGGAGCTATAAATGGTAATCCAAGTAGAAAGGTTTCTTTCAGGACAGAAATGCACCAGGCTCTGCTGGAGCCTGACAGATCATGAGCTGGTACTAGCTGAGGAATCAAAAGAATTAGGGACGTGCTGGAGAAAAGGGACCTCTAACAGTGACTGGGAAAGTGCTGGAATCTGGAGCTGTCTGGCTGTGTTTGTACACTGTCCTGTTATCTCCAGGGGCTGTTTGCCCATCGTGCCCCGGAGCTCAGAGGGTCACTCTGCTGCACTGCCTGCAGATGTGCCCAGCTGTGCTCCCCTGGCATCTCCCATGGGTGGTTCTGATCTCACAGGGGCTCTCAGGTCCCTGTTCATGGCACTCACCCCACCCTGCTGTCAGCTCTCAGGTGCTCCCCACACTCTCCCCATCCCACTGTCAGCTCTCAGGTGCTCCCCACACTCACCCCATCCCACTGTCAGCTCTCAGGTGCTCCCCACACTCACCCCATCCCACTGTCAGCTCTCAGGTGCTCCCCACACTCTCCCCATCCTGCTGTCAGCTCTCAGGTGTTCCCCACACTCACCCCATCCTGCTGTCAGCTCTCAGGTGTTCCCCACACTCACCCCACCCTGCTGTCAGCTCTCAGGTGCCCCCCACACTCACCTGTCAGCTCTCAGGTGCTCCCCACGCTCACCCCACCCTGCTGTCTCTCTTTCCTGTCACTGAGACACAAACAGCAGCACCCTGAGCTGGGGCAGGCAGGGCTGGGCCACTCTGACAAAGCTGGGGGCTGCATTCAGCCCTGAGTGATGCCAACACGTGTTTGGGTTAAATTTCTCCCTAAATTCTGCCAGCAAGTCCACCCGGGCTGAAGAGTGCAAACTGCTCGGAGTAGGGACCATCACTCACTGTGCCTTCACTCATCGAGGCACAAGGCTAATGCCTTATCTTTAATGAAAGTCTCCACATGTTCCTGTACTATAAATAATAATTTAAATATTGTATGTCTCAGCTCCAGTGGCTGAGCTTGAAGTGATCATTTTGGAAAGATGGAGCAGCTCTCATCTAAAAATACGTATCTGAAAAACTATTCTGGAAGAAGCGAGACTTATAAATTGATAAATGAGTTGAAGCTGGGATGGAGACCGTGATGAGAGGAAAAATTCAGCTCTCAGAAAGAAGGAAATGAAAGGAAAGCAAGAACTGTTCCAAGACTTTCATTGTTTAGAATTAAGGATTTGAGGCGTAGCGATGTAACAACTGGGAAAGTGGCATTCTGAAAATGCTGACCTAGATGAGGAGCTTCTGAATCCAAAAAAACATCATTAAGGAGACTTTCCACTTAACGAAAATAAGCAGGAAAAATGGAAATTTTTTTTTCATGGAAATGTAACTTTGTAGGAGATTAAAGAAGCATGACAGAAACCCAAAATGAGGATTCAGAGGAAGCACATCTCAGCCAGCTAGGTGGCTTTGATCCTAATTGATAGGAAGCCCAGACACCATCACTCTCCTCCCAGGCCCTGCACTCGAGCAGCAAGGCCAGACAGCAGAGCCTGGAGAGTGCAAGAGTCCATCCCTGCACTGCATTTACTGCATTTACTGCATTTACTGCATTTACTGCCACGGCCAGCCTGCTGCCCCTGGGGAGGACACTTCCATGACTGAGGCTTGGGCTTGGACAAAATTCTACACTTTTCATAACTAAACAGTATTTTTATACCTTAGACCTGCTTTTTTCACTGGAACAATGTGATATTGCATGTTTTTCTGACATTCAAAAGCACAGAGTAAGAACAGTCCCTCTGACATATTCCCTTTAATGAACCAGTACAATTCTAGCATATTTTTTCCACATTCCATGTAAAGAGCAGAAAACATTTCTCATTTCCATTTGAATTTTATCACTTCACTAATACAAAAGACATGTACTTCTAAGCATGACCTACCAAAGGTCTTCGAATTTCATAGCGCACAGACCAAATTAATTGCTTTATTAATGGCCATGATAAAACCAGAGCTCTGCTTCCTACTTAGGAAAACCTTTTCCTCTGAGAGTCTTTGTGATGTAAACACACGAAGGTGAAAGCACCCAGCAACACTGGCACTAGGGATGGTGAAATCTGGGGGAGGGAGGATGCAGAGGGGCTGGGAAGTGAAGAAGAGGAGAAAACAGCAGAACACGGAGCAGGATCCTGCGGTCAGAATGAATGGGCAGCTTTTATTTTCAGGAAGAAAACCACCCCACCACAGTCCTACCTCAACCCAGTTACAGAGGAGACCTCACAGTGGGGTGAGCTCTCAGACAGAGGCTCATTCGGGGCACACAGAAATCAGGGAGAGGCTCTAGCCCTGCAGCAGGTTTTGTTTTAGCCCTAAAAACTCACAGCACCCACCTCAGCGCCAGGGAAAGTTGCAGCTTTGCAGGGATGGTGAGCAAAAACTGCAGGAAACCTTTGTTGACTCAGAAACTCCCCAGCTGCAAACGGAGGGAAAGGATGAGCAGATGATGGAGAGCTGGAGCAGCTCGGGCTGAGGCAGGCAGGAAAGGAGAGGCTGCCTTGGCACCGGCTGTGGGGAGCTGGGAACTCGGGCAAGGTTAAGTCTGCACTTACCCTGCACTGCAGCTCAAGCAGGAGACTTTTCTGCTGACAGAATGCAGGCTGGAAAGGGAGAAGAAAGCTGATTGATAGGAAAGAATCAAGCAAGTGAAAGTGAATAATAGGGGAGCAGACAGTAATTGTTGAAGGAGATTTGATAAACTGTTTCAGAGCAAGACAAGGAGCAAAGAGTCAAATGCTGTGCTGCCATAAAAGCCAAAAGTCAGAAAAAAATAATAAAAGCCAGGATTTTTTTTTCTTCCCTCTCAGAAAACGCCTAATGGGGCTACATGAGAGAACAATCAATTGGGCTGATTGAAACTGTGTTAAAAATTATTTAAAAAATAATCCAAATTATTCCACTCGATTTAATTGGTGAATCAGCAAGATCTGCCACGTTGTGTTGGAGACCAGGCTGGAGGATTATGAAATGAAGCACAGAGAGGAGCAGGGCTCCCACAGGAGCCCTTGGAAAGAAACCTGAGAAGGAAAACATTAGGAAGGTTTGAACAAGAACCTTTCGGCAGGCACTAAAAACATGACCAAAATGTCAGCCTTGAGGAGATCCCAAGACAATGAAGATAAGAAATACCAGTTAAAGGGGCCCAAACTGCACAAGACAGGACACCTCTGTCAGCTGGATGCCACAGCAGGAGGGACCAAGGAGCAGGGGCTGTTCTGCTGGGTGCCAGGACTTGAGAGAGCGTCCCTGGCTGATGTCAGCACTGCAGAGCTGGCAGCAGGGCTGCGAGGGCTCAGGGTTTTCACCCTTCTTGCCACCGGGCACCGAGGAAACAACGAGACCTCGGGCAGTCTGGATGCTGTAGGAGGAAGTCAGCAACAGCACTGGGGATTTTTAACTGAACAGATTAAAGATTGTTTGGCCCGTTGTTTGCAGTCCTTGCGCACGATTTTCTGAGACAGAACACAAAGCAAGGAGTGCCCTGCAGCCTGGCAGGCGTGGAGACACACGCACAGCCACAGAGGGGTTCCACCCCTGCTCGTGCTCCCAGGGGATGACTGTGGGGCTGAGCTGGCCCTCTGTGCTGTGTGGCTGCACTGGCAGGTGGCACTGGCCCTTCACCAGGGGCTGGGTGCTGGTTTGGAGCTGGAGCTGGGCTGCAGGTGGAGGGAACAAGCGGGAGGTGGGCTGGCACTGCCAGGGGGGCACGGAGGCTGCCTTGGAGGGATCCCTGCTGGCCCCCCAGCACACTGATCTCCACAGACCAGACAAGGTCTTAGAGCTGGACTGAGCTCCGGGGTAAGGCTGCAGTTCCCTTCCCAGAGAAAGCTGAATTTCTTTAAGGCAGGGTTTCCAGCTAGGCATGGCTGTGCTGCCTGCCCCCATCCCAAACACTGCTGGGAAAGCTCAGATCGTCTCCAGCCCTGGGTAATCCCGTGCTTTAACAAGGGTGGAACAACCTAGTGTGGAAGACAGGATTCAGAAAGAGTTGTTGTCTCCTTTAGAGCACAGATCACCTTTAAAGGTAGAAAATCAACTACAAAAAGAATCTTGGGAATGTAAGGAAGCAGCGCTCAGGGAGTGCAGGCTGGAGCCTCGCACCTCCCAGCACGCCTGAAATACAAGCAAGTGTAAAAGCAATCACTGATTAAAGTTTGTCTTTTCACTGTTTGACTGGCCTAAGGGAGACAATGGCAGGATAAAAAAGAATAATAACAGCAATCAGCCTATGGGGGTAATTTTTAATAAGAGTGCTGCGCTGGGGAGGTACCTGTCTGTGCAGAGCTCCCAGGAGGGATCAAAGCAGCCCTCAAAGGAGGGGACAGGGACACTGTGGGTCAGGGCTGGGGAGTGCAGCACACGTGGGCAGGGCAGCTTTGCTCTCGGGCCCTGCTGCACTGCGTGGGAGTGCAGCAGAGCAGGATGCAGCGGGGTGAGGGCTGATGGAAGCGCTGACAGCACACCGACGCTAATGAAGGCACCAACTCGGCGCTGGGGCTTTTTTTTGAGGACTGCCTAATGAACTCCACTTTTAGATACACCAAGTGAAATATGTAAAATACTCACTACAGGGGTGAATCTCTGAGAGACCAGGAATAGACACCGCTGGGAAAACACAGCTGCACCTGAGCCTGCAGAACTGCTCAAAGGGGCCATCAGACATCCCCCAGCTGCCTGGCTGGGCTGTGGCAGGCTGACACCACAGAGGAGCTGACACCAGTGGCACATGTGCCACAGTGGGGGAATCAGCTCACTTCTGCGTCTCATTTTGCCAGTCTAATAATGGAGCTAATCATATTTACCCACCTGACAATAGAGCAGTGAAGCTTAATGGGGTGCTTTGAATTCTTGGACAATACGCCCTATAGAATTACAGAATTATAACAGACTCCTTCTCAAAGATCTTACAGTGTTTTATCTTACTGCAACTGCCATGGTAACTCGCTGCCCTGAAAACCTTGGATAAAAACCTCAGTTTTCTGTTGCACATCTGCTTCCAAAGCAGGGGTAACCCTGAGTGGCCACTGCTGTGATCACAGACATCTCTAATGCGATGCTTTTTGATGAAGGCCCTGCCAGAGCTCTGCCCAGGCCCTTCTGAGGCCAGAACTGCAAATAGATTTACATCTCCAAAACTGATGAATTAATGTGACTCCAGGGCTGATGGGCCAAGGAAACTTAAGAGATGCAAACAGAGAGGTGCCAAACTGCCCCCAGGTTAAGCATCATGTTTAGGGACTGCAAGTTCTTTTCCCTATGCAGGAAAAATGTGCCAAGGAGTTGCAGCAGAACAATATCATGAGTTTGCATTGCACATCCAGGTGTGGATGCATCATGGAAAACACTGTCCTGCCTTTTGAACTTTTTGACATTAATTCTTCAGAGTTTCAACCAGTACGTGCCAACACCTTCATGGGTTTACAAACCTTCTTCAAAGGAAAATAATGCTAAAATGGCAGAAACAGAAAACCTGACCCTTCATGTTCCACTCATGCCACCATCAGTTCAGTCCTTATTCCCCACACAAAGGTGGCAAAAGTGCAACAGAAACTTATTTCAACAAGTTCAAATGAAAGTTATTCTATCATCGTTCCACAACAAGAAAGCTAACCTCCAAGTCCTTAAACTGTGGGTTTTTTGAGTGATACCTTTTCCTATAGGTATCAGCTTATGGTGTCAGACCCTTCAAAAGGGGCTGAAAATGAAGAAGATTAAATAAGAAGATTAAATGAAAAATAATTAAATGAAGTAATTAAATAATATAATAAAACAAATACAATAAAATAAATTAAAAATCAAATAAAAATAATATAATAGAAATAATATAATAAATATAATATAATATAACATAACATAACATAACATAATATAATATAATATAATATAATATAATATAATATAATATAATATAATATAATATAATATAATATAATATATAGAATATATATATAGAATAGAATTAATTAAAATAAATCAATAGGATAAAATTCACCAGAGAAAGGGATGGAATGAGCTGATTAAAGAGCTGATGAGCTGATGCAAAGCTGCTCCCACCCTGGCTGAAGAGTGGCCATCAGCCAGCCCACCAGGTGCTGCTGTGAGAATGGATGGGCACCAGGGTACCAGGGCAGGGCCTGGCAGGCTGGGGTGACATCTCAGCACTCACAACCTGCCCAAATCCTCCCCTCTGCACTCTGGGGCAGGAGGGGCAGGGCTGGGGGTGCAGGGGACGCTCTGCCCAGGGTCCCATCAGCACCTGAGGACCAGAGGGCCCCAGAAGAAAACAGAAAGGAAGGAAACAGAAAATGATGCAGGAAGGAAACAGAAAATGTTTCCTTCCTGCATCAAAGCTGCTGCTTCTGCCCCAGGAGCACGCTTTGGGACGAGCTAGCAGCAATCCATTTGGGATTAAGGCAGGGAGGTTTGCTTCCAGTGCTCACAGAGGTGGGGAAATCTGCAGAGCCACCGTGCCCAGCCTGCGGTGCCGCTGGGCTGGGTGACCTGGACAGGCCTCTGCGGGGTGGCAGACAGGGCTGGGCCTGTCCCCGTGTCCCCAGCCTCCCTCCCGGGCTCAGGCATGGGGAATGCTCATGGAAACCCCCATCAGAACAGGGCTGTGGCATCTGGGCCTTGGCCCTCAGCACAGGGGCTGGCATGCAGCAATAAAAATCCTGGCTGGCTCTGCTGACAACACCTGCTCCTGCGTCCTGATAAGCTGGGCTACACAAGGACAATTATAAATGCCTCCAAGACACGTTAGAATGCGTGTTTTAATTTAATCAGAGAGAACAAAAAAGCACATTAATCACTGCTCTCTTAACAGCAAAGATGTCCAGATACTCGCCAAGATAGCAGGGTTTTTCCCAAACACATCAGGTACAAAAGGACAACAACAACAAAAAAATTACAGCCTTACAGGGGGAGGTACAAGGCCAAGCTGCACCTCGTGCTCTGCTGAGCTGCTGCCAGCACACACAGCTGGGCCAGGGCAGGAGCCTGGCAGGGCTGTGGGAAGGCAGCTCTGGGACAGAGCTGCAGCAAAGCCACCCCAAGGGAGCAATGACACCCCTCGCCCCAAGACACCTCTGCAGGACACGTCTGCTTCCCGATTCCTCCGCATGGGGAACTGAAAACTAACAAGGAACATTCCCCCAAATGACAACTGCACGCTGAGGTACCAATCACAGGGCTGATCAAGGAGCTTTCTGACGTGTGATGGAAGGATCAAGGAGCTCTCTGATGTCAGAGTTTAGACGTGTCCTTTCCTCACCATTCCCAGAAGAGAAAATAGCTCTTGTCATAATAACTTCTTTGTGTTTTGCTTTCTGTGCTCTGCTTGACTCACAGTTGCCCCTTTACAGCACCCTCCATTTTTAAATGAGACCCTTGGGGCTTGCTCCTGGCCCTGCTGAGGGGTTTTCAGTGGGACCTGAGGCTGCAGCTGCCCTTTTGCCTCCAGGAGATGCACTTGGGTCGGAACCTCACCCGTGTATCCTCTGGAAACATCAGGAGGGGCTGGTGCCCAGGGGCAGCCAGGCTGCTGTGTATGGATAACACCAGGCATGAAACATCTTCTCAAATCTACAATAAAGAAGGATCAGCTCAGAGACCCAAACACCCCTGCTGAAGAGGCGCTTTCCAAAGACAAGGCTGAGCCCCAGTGCTGTAACACCCCATGCAGAAAGGAGCAAGCACAGCTACTGTTTTCTAAATCCTAAAAATCATCTCCAAAAGTTCCACTGGGCCCAGCTACAGTCTAGCAGGACCTGGCTGGACTGACCACACAGTGTAAAACCAGCACCTCAGAAACATTCCAAGTTTAATGGTGTAGGCAAGCACGTAGACAGCTTTGTGCTGTAACTCTGTAGGAAGTTAAACTTCTCAAATTGAGCTTCTTGTGACATGAGGCTTTCTTTCTTCCTACTCCTGTTATGTTTTCCTCTTCTAAATTAACGTGTGCAGCTGAGCTTGGAGGAGCAGGGTAGGGAGTGAAGAGGCTCCAGGTAATAATCACCTTCCCTAACTGTCAAAGGATTGTTTTTGTTAATGCAAAACGCAGGCAGTTTATTGACAGAGACACGCTGCAGAGGGATGATTTTAGCTGCCTCTCACAGGCTAAGGAAGTACACAGGGAAGCTGGATGCATGCTCTGGTTTGATCTCCAGTGGACAGCAGGTCATAATGATGCCTTCAGCTGAGGGGCTCCACTGCTCAGCAGCTGAGGGGGTTTGGCAGGGAGAGATAAGTGCTGATCATCTCCATCAGGCATTGCTGCTGCACCTTTGGACTCCAAACCACACGAGGCTCTTTCCTCATCCCTCCTTACTCCGGGCTACAGCTCTTGTGGGGAGAGGGGAGCAGGGAGGAGAGGGGCTGGGCTGGGGGGCACGTGAAGGAGCCAGAGGCTGGGCTTTGGTAGCCACGCTCAGGTGCCACCCCTGACCTGCAGCCTGGGGGAAGCCCAGCTGAAGGCAGTGAGACTGTTCATGTGAGAAAGGATGAGAAGGATTAGGTGGAGCTGGAGCGCACTGATAGCACTGCTGCAGCTTTTTCCCAGGCCTCCTACTCGGGCATCGCTTGCTCGGGTGATTTAACAGAATTACTCAAAATGTAAATTCCAAAAGGCACAAGGCCTCTGTGTCCTTCAGGTTCACTGCGGAAATGTAAAGTGGTTTTTGTTTTTCTGACCATCCCCTCTTATCCCTGAGAAATAAAGAACAATTTCCCCAAGAGTTGGTTCAGAGACACCGCTCAACACCCATCCAGTGCGACACAGTTGTGCTGTGGTACGTGTTAGCACTATCCAACCTCATCTGACAGGAGCTAGAAAACATCTTTTTCTTCTGAAGCCACAAGGGAATTCAAAGAGGGAAAGCATAGAGTACAGAAAAAATGCAGAAAGTACAAAATCAATTCATCTGTGGCATTTGGCAATTCAAATTAACCTCAGCTTATTAGCACATGGCTATTCATTAATTTTCTCTTTCTACTCTTTAGGTTGGTAAATGACTGATTACTGCTTAGTCATATTTGATCAAATGAGCTGCTATTGTTTCCATTCCACCTCCTGCAAAAGTCTGAGGAACAACAGTAAATACCAACAGGAGAGGAACTCTCTGGAAACACGACCACAGGAAAAGCCCAGTGGCTGTTTTTGCATATTTCTTTTCTAGAATCGTGACAGGAGGATGCCAAAATGGGAATTGACTGCAACAACCCCTGTCAAAAGTGCAGATACCATAGGACAGTGTGTGCTCAGAGGCTGGCTTCACGTGTCATGGCCAAGACTGCATTTTTGTGGCACCAAAGTGCCATTGTTCACCTGCTGAACGCCCAGAGATGGCTCCCCAGCAGCCGGGCTGCTCCTTGGAAGCCCCCATCTGAGCAGCCTGGGTTACCCAGAGCAATATCCCAGGGAAGGCAGGGAGAGAGGAGCTGTGGAAGGGACCATTCCCTCTTCAGGGAGCAGCTGAAATGGCCACGCAGCCCTTGGCTCTCTTTGGCCTTTGTGCCAAGCAGAGCTGGTGGCTCATGACAAACATCCCTGCCTGAAATGAAGATCAGATTACTGGAGAGCACAGAACAGCACTTGATCATTTATGGAAGAGCCCTGTAGAATGAGTAGAAGCTCCCATCCAGAAGCTTTTGCAAGCTGTATCCATGTGGCTGAAGGCTGTGCAGTGCTTTGCCAGCTGCTGGCTCGTGTCACTGATGTGCTGGCACACCTTGACACAGCCTCCAGAGAAGGTTCCAGGTCTGTGACTAGACCTCCTAACCTGCCAATTAAATCTGGAGGCAAGAATTAAAATGTAATTACTGAATATCAGGAACGGTAGGGGAATGGCCTTAGCAGTATTTACCTATTATTCTATTAAGAATAATAAGAATATTATAGTAAGTCTTCATTTAAACTAAAAGAGGGCACGTTTAGATTAAATATTAGGAAGAAATTCTTGAATGTGAGGGTGGGTAGCCCTGGCACAGGGTGCCCAGAGCAGCTGGGGCTGCCCCTGGATCCCTGGCACTGCCCCAGGCCAGGCTGGGATGGGGCTTGGAGCAGCCTGGGACAGTGGGAGGTGTCCCTGCCATGGCAGGGGAGCTGGAATGAGACAATCTTTAAGGTCCCTGCCATCCCAAACCATTTTATGACGATTCTGGAATTTTAGAGGAAGATTTTACTGCTGTCTGAAACCACATCAGTAAGGGAAGGGAAGAAAACAAAGCAGGAGTTCTGCAAAAGCTGGGGACAAGCGACTGGGAGGTCCCTGAGTCTGTACTCTGCTGGCTCCAACTGAGCAATATCTTCAGAGCAGCAGCGTTTCTAAAGTTCCAAGTGATTACCTGCGAGGCGATGGAAGCTGTCACCGTCAGCATCCCGCTCTCCTCCTCCCGAGGGAGTGGCAAAGCTCTGCTCCTGACGCTCTGGGAGCCAGCCCTGCCTCCAGGTCCTCTTCAAGCACAGCTCAGGACTCCCAGCCCAAGGGAGCAGGGCAGCCCGGTGCTGTGCTGGCTCTCCAGCAGCAGAGCAGGGGTGTTGACAGCAGCGGAACGAGCAGCAGCTGTGCTTGCAGCAGCCACGCTGAGGAACGGTGTCCGGGGATGTCACAGAGCATCAGGGGTGGCAGCAGGCTCCTGCCAGCACCTTTCCCTTCAAAGCCTGCCCGGTGTCCCTGGTTTTGAGCATATGGCTGCACGGCGCAGGAATGGGGAGGTGGGAAGGTGTGCTTGCCTCTCCTCCCGTGCCACACTAAAGCTGGGTGTCTGCTATTGTAAATCAAGGGCAATTCCGACGAGGGCAGAGAGAGTGATGAGGGGGACTCCCTCTTATCAGAAGGCTGATTAAGTACTTTATTCTACTATATTCTATACATCTAAAGCTGAATCTGCCATGCACTTACTCTTGCTCACAACTGCACAGAGCTGCACTCAACTCTTGTTCTTCCATGAGTGTCCCGTGTCTGTCAGCAGACAGCCCCGACACAGACACACTCCTGGCCCTGACAGGCCAAGGGAACAAAGCATCCTCACTTTGGGTAAACAATCTCCACATTGCATTCTACCTTGGCACAGCACAGGTGCAGCAAGTGATAAGAATTGCCTTTTCTTTCTCTGATGTTCAGAGAATGTGAATCCCAGAAATATTCTTGGGAAAAAATTGTGCCCTGCTTTTCTCCGTGAGGAGAGATGTGGCAACATCTGCAGTCTGACAGGCTTCACTGGGTCAGCCAAAATACTTCTGGCGTGCTCACATCAGGGCTTCCAGAGGGATTGCACTGGGGGTTCCCAAACCTTGGGAGCCTGGGTGGGAGCTGCCCTGAGCAGAGGAGCGCTCTAGCTGCTCCCTCCATCCTGCCTGCAGTGGTGGAGTTAAGAACAGAGGCTGCAGCTTCCTCTGGGCTTTTCCCTTGGATTATTCCAAGGTTAATACCCAGGCACTGCTAATGAGCAGGCTGAGCACTGCAGCTGCAGGAGAGATGGGAAGGAAAAGGTCAGGTGCTTGGTCTCATAGCAAAAGCATTTGTCACGTGTGGAGCTGAATCTAGAGACAGAAAGATGCTGCCTTCAAAATTCCTTAATTTCTTTGAGGAGTTCATTACTAGGGCCCTGTTTCCTGCTTCACCAGGAGATCATCAATACAGGGGATTTTTGTTCTCCTCCTGTCTGCTCCAGACTCTCCTCACTGCACACCTTTCAAAGATATTAAAAATCTCCTGCTCCATTCTTTAACTGGCAGGTCATCATCACCCTCCTCTCACATCTCCTGATCCAGTCAGCTCGAAAACCACTTGCTGCTCTTTGTGCATCATCTCCCAGACCTGTCTGAAGCATCTCTGGAGGGGTCAGGCGCCTGCCAGAGACCTTCAAGAACAGCAGACACGAGCTCTCCACCCCCAGAGGCAGGAGGCCTTTGGCCCTGGCAGCACTCAGGTACAAAGGTAAGCTTCTGGATGAGGAGCTGGACCAACCCCTACTGACTTCTCCAGGATTCTGTGGAGCCATCCATTTCTGCCCCAAACCTTGGAGCCTGGAGCATGTGAGAAGAGGGAGCAGGGAGGCACCACAGCAGTCTGGGGCTGGGCTAGGGGTGCGTGAACAAAGGCTGAGAGAGCTGAGTGTGGCCAGTGTTAAAAAGAGAAGGGGAGGATCCCAGTGCTGCTCAGCTGCTGCCTGGCAGAGTGCAGAGAGCTCATGTGAAGAGGTGACAGAATCAGAGGCAGAGGAAAAGAGATGTGATTAAAAAAAATAAATCTGAGCAGATGCTTGGAAAAAAACCCCAGAATTACCAGTTCAACACTGGAAGCTCCCAGTGAGGCTGGGAAATTTCCATCCTGGACTCACAGGGTGCTGACCCACCTGAGTGAGCTGCCCCAGCCTTGGCATTCACTGCCCTTGGAGCCTCCTGCTCTGTCAGAGCACTCAGGCCATGGCAAGGCCAGGAACACAGCCCAGGTGCTCCATGGCAGCCCAGCAGCCCCACAGCACATGAACCAGATCCATTTCCTTGATGAGAGCCTCCCACAGAAAGTGCCCTGTCAGCAGAGAGAGGCTGCAGAGCCTTTCAGAGCTCCTTCTGCAGGGGTGCCATGATTATGATCATAAGTTTGCAATAATGATAATGGAGCTAACCACAATTCCATTTCCAACTGAGGTAAGCTATGGATTTGTATAAAATACGTATCAAATTATTTCTAGATTTTTTAAGTTCAGAGGCGACAGGAGTTTTTATTAGAATGATTTTGTATTGACAGAACAACGACTCTAAGCTAAGCTGTTAGGACTATATATTTCCCTCACGGCCTCCAAAAGCACTGTAAATTGAAATGTGCATTAAAAACAGTCAATCTTTGTTTGCTGGCAACATTGAAGGAGAATTGACTGTGTTTTTATTAAAAAAGCTCATATCTTATAGTGACTGGACTGCAATGAGAGGGGGTATTAAAGTGCTCATTAAAGATAAAAAAAATAAATCCTCTGTTTGACTAAATCCATAGAAGCATCACTGTGCTCAACAGAAGTGCAAAGATGCTCATTAATGTCATCTCAGAACTGGTGACTTGGTACAAGCCCTGCCTGAAACAAGCCCTGGTGCTTTGTCCCACGCTGGCCCAAGCCATCAATAACCCAGCAACAACCCAGCAACGTGCTGCCTGCAGCTGCTCCAGCAAACAGGACAGCTCTGGGCTGGCTCCTGCACTCATCAGACACTCACAGAACACCCTGGGCTGGAATGGACCCCTAATGCCATGAGCAGGCACACCTTCCACTGGAGCAGCTTCGCAGCCTGACCTCGAATGCTCCCAGGGCTGTGGCAGCCACCACCTCTCTGGAAATGCAGTCTTTCACCATCCTCATTTGCAAAAAACCTTCCTTTTGCCTAATCCAAAAGCACCCTCCTTCAGTTTAGACCTGTCTCCCTGTGTCTCACTGCCCTGCTGAATGGTTTGTTCCCATCTCTGCTCAGGCTCCTTTGCTCAAACACCTCAGAACAAGACCAGGCTCGTGGACACACGTTCAGCCCTAACCTGGTGGCAAACAGAGCAGGAAAAAAGCTGGCATTGCTGGTGAAAAAACCCCCTGCACCTCAAAAACTTCACTCAGGTGAAGCAAGAAAAGAGTGTGGAAAGACCGGAGTGCTGAATGACAGGACTTGGGCAGGCCCTGAGGCTGTCTTCTGCAAACAAAGCCAGCCTGCACAAGTGATAGGTGCTAATTAATAAATAGGGCTGGTTTCCCTTTGCCAATTACTTATTGATACACCAGATACTCCTCTCTGATAAGCCACTCTAAATTGGTAATAGCTTTTATCACAGCTGTGAGCAAGCAGAATCAAGCAGCCAGTGCCTTCCCTTTTAAGTTGTTTATCTTCTGCTGTTACAGAATTCTCTGCTGAGTTTGTTTGGAATTGCAGTGAATTAAACACCTTATTTTTTAATTATTATTACTTGTATTGTTGTAATGCCTGGAAATCCCACTGTGGACAAGGGCTTTGCTGCTGTGTGAACAGAGCTCTGAAGACAGGGAAAGCTGCGTCCCAGAGAGCTCACCCTGAGCTTTGTGATTGATTGCTTCTTCCTATTCCTCCCAAATGTTATCTCTGAGCGGGTGTTTTCTGTAATTTATGTCATACCCTATCTCCTGCCTTGGTTTGTGTCTGTATTTGGGGATGCAGCTTGCACGAGGCAGCTGCAAACGTAAAGCTGGATTGCACGGGCCAGCAGACATCCTCTGGTGAGCACTGAGCTCTGCATGCTCTGGAGAACGAAACCAAACGCAGAGTAGAAGAATTAAGATTTTTTAGATTTTTAACCATGCCATGTCAGTTCGTGAGGGAAAGACCACAGGAAAAAAAAGTAAAGGGGAGACAACAAGGTCCTTAACGGGTAGGCTGGTATTGATTTGGAAAACTCAAACACACTGATACTTAATGGGATCATTTCTCTTGGTTTTCTGCAGGGAAAAGCCCAAACCTGAAACCCAGCAGGGTAAACGGAGCAGATTGCTGGCCTCGCAGCACTCAGCCTCCAGAGCAAGGATTAAAGGCACTCCCCCTCCAACACACACAGCTCCTCCAAGAACTAAAGACATAATGAGTGCCCTCACAACCTATTAGCAGCTTTATATCCTGAACAAGAGAACCCCGGGGCCCAGCCCGGAAAGGTCAGGAAGTTTTTTCAGCTCAAACTAGACCTAGTCAAGGTTTTCCCAACAGCAAATCCAGGAAAATACTGATTTGTAAGGGGAAAAATTGAAAGGAAGAACATAATTCTCCCATTCTTTAGAGTCTCTGAGCAGAGTTGCAAATGATACGGGACTCTGAAGGGGAAAAAGTTGAAATTTGGTCTGGAAAAAGACAGAGGGACTTGGTTCTGCAAGAGAGGGGACAGTGATGGAGCCAACACCCGCCAAGCTGTGCTTCAGTGAGGCAGCAAAGCTTGAACAAATTCACAAAGGTGTTCTCCTCTTCCAGTGGCCCTGGGGGGTCTCTGTCTGTCAAGCCTGCTTTGCCCTCACTTTTGTTATCCTTATCAAATTTCTGTGTTAATCTTGAAGAAACAACCTTGTTTCTTGAAGGTTGGAGGTTTCTTGAAGAAACAACCTTTTCTTTGTTACAGGGAGGGTTTCTTTTCTTTTTCTTTGACTGCAGATGAAGTCTCACACCCAAACTGTCCTCTCTCACACACAACACTTTCTCAAGAACACAGAACACCTTTTCAGACACCTCCCAAATTGTCACTGGTGATATTACCCACAGCTTTTGTTAATGACAAAGAATTAAGTTGGGCTCACAGTACACAACAGGACAAGCTAGAAAGTTTGATGGTCTATGGAAGAAAATACATCAAGTGACAAAACTGAGTTTACTGCACATATTTCGACCCTTTCTCCCTTTTTTTTTTAATATTCCAAAACATCCCACAAGGACTATTAGCTACAAAAGAAAAGCATTTGCTAATGATACAGCTTAAAATCAAAATCAAAACGTACAGCTGTCTGCCTCAAAGATGCCCTCCTACAGTTCATTTTTGGGTTTTCAAAGTGAAGGGTTTTAGAAATGTAAAGAATAACTGACACTTTTTATATCCATAATGCATTCCTCCCTAGGCACACTCACAGCCTGTATAGTCTGTGGTATTAAAAAAAATATCCCGAGATATAAACCCAGTGACTTCCATGGAAAATCACTTTCTGAGGCTAATGCAGTTTTATCAGTGGCAGGGATCCTGCGCTGTCTCTTGGACTGTGACCTCTGCTTCACTTTTATTAATCTGTCTGTTGGCCAGCCCTGCTTATCAGGGATTTGGTGTTTGAGGTGAAGATCCTTCTCAGACTCTTTCCACTGCACCATTTGTCTTCACAGCCCAGATTCTCTTTTCTCTCAACCACTGCACTGACATCTTTGCTCGACTCCCTGTTCTTCCCTCCACCCCCCAGGCTATGGCTGCCTGCTTATTTATGCTGTCGGCTTAATTTCCTGATTGATATTCTCACATTCCCCCTGCTACTTACTTATTTACATCCTCTGCTTGTTTCCAAGCCCTGCTCCTTTAAGACTTCAGTGCTATTTTATTTATGGAAGAGAATCACTGTTTTCCACAGCATGTTCTTTATGCTGCTGCCACGACCTTCCAGAGCACCAGTTAATCATCCCAGATATTGCCACGCTCCAAGTGCCATGCTCCTCAATCCTCTGAGCCTCTCTGGTGGAATTCTCTACCTGGGGAGCCGGCTGAAGCCGTGCATCTTTTTTATTATATTCATTATTTAGCACCTAAACAGCCCTACATTCTCTAGGTAAATAGGAGGGAAGGTGTTCATGCTACACTACTCTGGTTTACCCTTCTCCAGGGTAAGACAGCAGCAGCTCCCACAGCCAAGGGGTTTTCCCCTGGGTAAAACAAACTGGCAAAGAACAGAGCTCCACATGAGCTTGTGGGGTGGTCTGGTGGCAAAGGAGACAACATCCTGTGGGGGAGAGACAGAAAGGCTGCTCTCATCTGTAGAGCAAATGTTTGGGGAGTCTGTGAACACAGGGGGGGGAAATGCAAAGGCAGGAGAGCTGCTCTCAGCAGTGCCACAGCTCCACTGGGCTTTTGGCTGCTGGAGGATGAGTTAGGCTGTGAGGATCAGAGCAGGAATCTCCAAGGACTCTCTGGGGTGAGAGAAAGTGAGACTTGCCCTGGCCAGCAACTCAGAGAGTTTCACCTTGACTGAGGAGCCAGAAATCATCCTACCCAAAGTGCCCTGCTCCTTCCAGCACTGCCAGAACATTTCCCTTGCTCCAGCCAAAGGTTTGTCCTGAGGAAGGCTGCACTAAGGTTTCCTTGTACGTAACAAAATGTTCTGTGGGCTGCTCCTGATGAATGCTGCTGATTTCTGTTACAGTGATCACCTTGCACCTCCCAACCAGCACAGAGGGGACAGAGAGCTCAGGATCATCCTGCTGCTGCTGGGCCACGTCCCTGGCAGCAATCCTGGGACAACGGTGCTGAGGAGGAGGACAGCAGGAGATGAGAACAAACTGGAATGTGACTGTTCAGGTGAATTCCCAAATGCACCACACCTGCCACACGGATTCTTTTTCAGAACTGTCAAACCCAGCACACTTAGAGCCATGCCTGAGTGCTATCTGCTCCTGCTTGTAGCTCTCCTCGACGTACTGCAGACACAGTCTGGGCTCCAATGTGATATTTATAGAGTATTGTGGAGTGCTTTGGGCTGGACACGCTGAGCTGAGGGAGGGGAGCCTGCCTGCCCTTTTCAGACGTAAAATGGGGGATGCTCTAACAACCCAAGATGCAGTTAGTTGGTAAAACAGGCTAATTTGTGGCCCTGTTTAACTGCCTTGCTTGATTTGTTGGGGCTAAGAAGTTGGAGTGTTTGTTTTGCTCTGGGGTGCAGAGCAGAGCCCAAGCCCGTCCTGTGTTTGTGCTGTGCAGCAGGGGAAGGAGCAAGCAGAAGCTTTTCATTTAACAAGTGGCAAAGTGATGCCACAGGGGGAAAAATAGATGCAGCTGTGCCTGCAGCATTACTTAATCCTTCTCCTTCCATTTCCTTCCATGAAGATTGAGCCCCAGCCAGCAGAGAAATAGCTGCTGGTGGTTACACAGAACATAATGCCCTAGTCCAGCCTGGAGCTGGGAGATATGTGTTTGGTTTGCTGCACAGTGCCTTCTGCATTTAAAGGTTCACAAAACTGCCCTCACTGCCTGCCCCAGGACCGTGCCTCAGTGCTGGGCACTGCAGAAGAGGAGCTGGCATTGCAGGGAGCAGGGCAGTCCTGGGGCAGCAGCAGTGACAGCTCTGCCCTGGCGGCCCTGCACACCCCCAGTGCCCAGCAGGGATGTCAGTGAAACCTCAGAACTCTGTCCCCTCCTCTGTGCCACTGCAGTGAGCTCTGTGCCACCCTCCTGTGCCACCAGAGAGCTCTGTGCCACCCTCCTCTGTGCCACCAGAGAGCTCTGTGCCACCCTCCTGTGCCACCAGAGAGCTCTGTGCCACCCTCCTCTGTGCCACCAGAGAGCTCTGTGCCACCCTCCTGTGCCACCACAGCGAGCTCTGTGCCACCCTCCTTTGTGCCACCACAGTGAGCTCTGTGCCACCCTCCTGTGCCACCAGAGAGCTCTGTGCCACCCTCCTGTGCCACCCTCCTGTGCCACCAGAGAGCTCTGTGCCACCCTCCTGTGCCACCACAGCGAGCTCTGTGCCACCCTCCTCTGTCATCACAGAGAGCTCTGTGCCACCCTCCTCTGTGCCACCACAGTGAGCTCTGTGCCACCCTCCTTTGTGCCACCACAGCGAGCTCTGTGCCACCCTCCTGTGCCACCATGGAGAGCTCTCTGCCACCCTCCTGTGCCACCACAGTGAGCTCTGTGCCACCCTCCTCTGTGCCACCATGGAGAGCTCTGTGCCATCCTCCTGTGCCACCCTCCTGTGCCACCACAGAGAGCTTTGTGCCACCCTCCTCTGTCATCACAGCGAGGTCTGTGCCACCTTCCTGTGCCACCGTCCCCTGTGCCAGCACGAGCTCTGCCTCCAGGCACACTGCTGGGAAATGCAGGGCTGGAAAGGCCTTGCTGGGTGACACCCTGCTCCTGCAGACTGGCATTTCATCCCCAGGACACCAGAACAAGGAACAGGCACAGATCCCCAGGTTAATTCCCAGTCCCATGAAGGCACATCCAAATATCAACCACAATGGGAACTGCAGAGGGAGCGGAACTGCCTGATGTGGTGAACGGGATCCAAAGCAGCCTACCATGGAAACACAGCCCACAGGACAGGAACTCAGACACAAGCAGAAGGGAAGACTGATGCCGGATTTAAATAGGTGCATTTCAAATCACAATCTGGTCCAAAGCATCCTGAGTTACATTCCTGAATTACGTGGTTCGTGGTGGGTGGCAGGGAGTGTCCTGCCCAACTGGAAGATTGTCCCTGTTGTTTTGGCTGCCTCAGACCTCAGAGCACTGAGTTGCAGTGGCCTGGTTTTACTCGTTTACCCATGGCCTCATCCCCTCACACAGAACAGAAAACATTGTCCTTCTACTCTTTGATGTAAAACAAAAATGATGAAAATTGACAGAAAAATTCAACTATCAAGAGTCTGACAGAACATGCAAAAAGAAGAGAAACAGAGATTAATGGATGCCAGCACCCTGTATGCATTTTCTGTCCTGTCTGGAGAGGGCCAGTGGAGATACCACGGCTGTGGCTGCCCCTGGATCCCTGGCAGTGCCCAAGGCCAGCTGGGATGGGGCTGTGAGCAGCCTGGGCCAGGGGAAGGTGTCCCTGCCATGGCAGGGGATTTGGAACTAGATAATCTTCAATATCTTTTCAAACCCAGACCATTCTAAGGTTCTGAAATTTATTCGAGAAAGGTCCGTGTTGGCCCCTCAGAGTTCTCGCCTCACCTTTAATTCTTGCAGCAGCGTCTTCTGCCACGGAGAGAGCTCCCAGAGGAGCCTCCCTGGGCATGACTAACACGCTGCACTGCACCTCGGCACATTATCTGGCCTTGCATGTTTGCAGAGCAGCCAGGATGTGACAAGGACAGAGCTGTGAGCAGCCCAGGCCTGAGCATGACACGTCCTGCTCATCCGAGGAGACATCTATTAAACTGCCCGCTGTCTACCCCGAGGGGAGAGCACGTTGTGCAGCACAGAGACCTTCCAGAAAGCCTGCAGGCTGCTCAGGCACACACACACCGAGCACCTGGCAAATTCCTGGCAGCAGCAGCCTGGCTTAAGTCCTGGCTTAAGTGAAGGGAAGATGAACGTGTGGGCGTACGGGCAGCGCGTTCCCGAGACTCAAACGATCCGAAAGAGAAAACCTGGCTTGAAAAGAAAACAAGCAGTTGGTTTAGTCAGATGCTTATTAAAAGCTCGTGCATTACCTCTTGACCATGCTATTTTTAAGATCTCACCCTACAAAGCACGGGTAGCTTCTCAAAGGTAATGAATGTTCACACCTGAGAGCAGAGCTGGACAAAGGGAGCGCTCGGTGGCTCTCACAATAAAACTCGCACAGAGGATGGAGGAATTAGAAAAGCAAAGCCTCAGGCTTGGATGATCAGAAAATCCTGAAGGAGTTCAGATGCTTTTCTGAACCTGCTCTGCCTAGAAATCACAAAGGATTTGCTTCTCTCATGTGAATCACAATACTGTTCTGGCTTCAGCTGGAAACTACACCATATTTCAGCAGATTTTTCTGCTTTCAGCCTAAAAGCAAAAATTGCAAGAGCACAATAAACATTCTGTTAAGTCTGACCAAACTTCTAGCCTCAGAAAAAATACTTATCCTTGCTTTATTAGACCCAATTTGGATCACCCATCTGTTGTCTGAGGGAGTTTGAAAGCTCATGGGTGGAATAAAAAAACCCCTTTCCATCTTCTTAACTACTCCACTGGCATTTGCTTATGAGTTTGCTGCCAACCAAGAAGTGTCTGAAGGGGACAGCACCTGAAGCTTTTTGGAACTGGCTTAGCTCAAGCTCTACCTAACAAGCAAGTGACAAGTGTATTGTGTATTGTCACGGGCATCTTTCCTCATAAAGCAAGAAAGGCATGTATAGATCTGGAGTTATTTCCCCCACTCCTCTTTATTACTTTTCCTTTGTTCTCTTGCTTATCTATTCCTTTTTAATGCAGAAGATAATACAATTCCTATTCTCCTGGCTTGTGATGTTCAATGCATTTTGACATGTGATGCTGGTTGATGAAATTGGAGGAGAAAAGCTGCATGATGATTTAAAGTGTTATTTTCATGATTGTGCCACTCTTGAGTATGGCACAAAGGCAAACATGACACATGAGTCTCCCAAAGAAAATAATCAGGATGACAGAACGTTAAATTAAAAATTAGACTGTCCTGGTTAAACCAGGATGTCTGGACATCTAACCTTATAGGATTATATCTAACATCCTTTTACCGGCGACAGTTAATGCTTGAAGGGATTTTATTCTCATGTAATCCCTGCATTGCTTTCAAATCTGCTTGTTTGGGGAAGATATAATTAAAACTTATTATTCCTCCTTTCTCTGCCAACCAACTGTCAGAGAGCAGGAACAGAGAAAACAAGATTTCTTTACCAGTGAAAACCCTTGTTATTTTATAACTAAACCCTTCTATTTCTACTTAATTTAAAATCAAAGGATCAGCACAGCCTTTTTCACTGGCAAAATGTAGTGGACGTGTATCAAATTTTCTTTAAGGAAAAATAAAATAAAATAAAATGTTGACAAATCCTTGGAGAAACAGAGTTTCAGAAACAATCTCTTTCTCATCCTCCCTTCTCCTTGTTCTGCATCTTTGCATGTACCAGCTGACTTTTGCCTATGATGCAGTAAAATGACTAGACAATTACATTTTTCCACAGCATTCTACCTGTCTTGTCTATTTAGTGGAAAAGAATTAAGCATCCATTGTGTGTAGGATACACACATCACTGGATAAAAGAGGAAACCCCCGTGAAGTTTGGGAGGAGCTCTCTATCGTACACACAGCACACATGAACAGCACTGTGCTGCTTAGATCCCTGAAGGAGTTTCAGAGATTTGACAACCTTAAACCCGGGGATTCAGGACTTTTTCATTGCTGATACACTCTGTCATGTCAGTTCAGGTTGATCTTAGCAGCACAAATCCAGGATATGAAGGATGGCATCTCTGCCGGCTTCAGAGAGGACAGAGAAACCTGCAAGGAAAGCCTTACACACCACCTGGCCAGAAGAAATTAAAGCTTTTTTATGTTTGAGGCATTTAAATAAACTTACAATGGCAAAACAGTGTGGAGTAAAGAGCTGGGAAGTCCCTGGTGTCTATTAGCTGCATTAGAGGAAACAGATTTTATTTCTCCTCTCCACAGAGAAACATCTCCTGGGTAGTGAAGCAAACCAATTTCTGCCTCTCCTCCAGTCCCCTCCTGACAACTTTGCCTGTTCCACTCCCACTGGCTCTCCTTGCAGAAGCAGACTGAGCACTGGGCTCTGCTCCTGCCCGGGCACAGCAGGGCACAAACCCCCTCACCCCGTGCCACCCCGGCTGCCCTGCTGAAGGGCCGCAGCAGATGCGGCTCTACAGGGCTGTGCCACATCTCCCCCCTTGCCAAGCTGGGCTCTGGTGCTTCCCTGGTCACCTCCAGCCCCACGGGGTGCTCAGAGCTTTGCTCTCAGGGTGATGATGCTGGTGTTGGCCATCCCTTGGATGGGCACCGTGTGAGGAACCCCTGCCCACAGCCCTGGCCCAGCCCCAGCACCCCTGTGTTCCTCACAACTGCCTGCAAAAAGGCCAACAGGACCCTTCTGGAAGGAAATCAGACCAGTCCCCAGTGCTGAGACACATGTCCAGAATGGGCACAGCCATCCCACTGTCAGCAGGATCCCAGCTCTGACCCCACAGTCCGGGCACAGCAGGGAGAGGGAGCTGCAGCCTGCCTGGGATTCCTGCTGGGCACTGCCAAAGGACAAGCCAGTCCATGGCTCTTGGGAGAAGAAAGCCACAGCAGCAAACCATCCTGTTAAATCTGGTGCTCAGCTCTGCCCTGAAGCTGAGAACAGGAGTGGTTCAAGAAGTGAAAGAGGGCAGTGTGAGGGCACTGCTGGGCTCTCAGGGCAGCACCAGCAGCTCCCACATGGGCTGGGAGCTGTGGGGGGCTGCAGGTATCACTGAGGGGTACCTGAGAGCTGTGGGGGGCTGCAGGCTGCAGGTATCACTGAGGGGTACCTGAGAGCTCTGAGGGGCTGCAGGTATCACTGTGGGGTACCTGGAAGGTAAGGGGGATGCAGGCATCACTGTGGGGTACCTGAGAGCTGTGAGGGGATGCAGGTATCACTGAGGGGTACCTGGGAGCTGTGAGGGGATGCAGGTATCATTGAGGGGTACCTGGCAGGTGAGGGGGGATACAGGTATCACCCAGTGCTCCCTGACAGGTGAGGGGGATACAGGTATCATTGTGGGGTACCTGAGAGCTCTGAGGGGCTGCAGGTATCACTGTGGGGTACCTGAGAGCTCTGAGGGGCTGCAGGTATCACTGAGGGGTGCTTGGCAGGTGAGGGGGGGATGCAGGTATCACTGAGGGGTACCTGGGAGCTGTGAGGGGATGGAGGTATCACTGAGTACTCCCTGAGAGGTGAGGGGGCTGCAGGTACCAGCCAGGGCTCCCTGGCAGGTGAGGGGGCTGCAGGTACCAGCCAGGGCTCCCTGACAGGTGAGGGGGCTGCAGGTACCACCCAGGGCTCCCTGACAGGTGAGGGGGCTGCAGGTACCACCCAGGGCTCCCTGACAGGTGAGGGGGCTGCAGGTACCACCCAGGGCTCCCTGGCAGGTGAGGAGGCTCAGTGGCAGTGCCTCATCCATCACCCAGCAGGTTCTGCACTCAAACCTGAGCTCCAGCAACGAGGGCAGGGCAGAGGCAGGGCTCTTGTTTTCCTCAGACCAGATTTTCTGAACAGCAAAAGAATTAAAATACCCAAAGCAGTGTTCCCTGCAGAAGTGTGGGTGTGATTATCTCATGGTGTGGATCACTCAGCTCAGCCCTGTGATAATTGATGGGGCTGTACTCATTTAATGCCAGCTCGGGTCTGATGCATAAACATCCAGCATTCCCTTTAGCAATCACAATTAAACAGGACCCTGGGCTTTTGCAAAGCTGGGGCTGGATTCACTGACTACATCATTAAAAAAAAAAAAAGAATGCTATTGATTATGTAAATAAAGAAATTGCAAAAGAAGTAAACTTCCTTACAGCTGTTCCTTCAAAAAAGGAAAACAAGTAGGTTTTTATTTACCTGGGAGATCCTCTAACTAGCAATTCTCAGTCACCCAGAGGTGGCTGATTGAAATATTGATTAAGGTCTATTTCCTGCACTGTGCTCCAGTGGCAGCTTTGCTGCAGCTCGTTTTTACACGCTAAAGGAATGCATTGTTTGGGAAAAAAATGCAGTAACTAGACCAAGTTTTTAAGTCATTTTAAGCTGAACTAAATTCAGCCTGACTTTTAAAATTCAGTAAACTTCAGTTTAGACGAAATTCAGTTAGACTTTTCTAACTCTCTAGCAGACATAAGCAATACAGGTCTTAGTCTTTAGGTAGGGAGTTTGTGCTGATAAAGAGGAGAAGATTTGGGTTAAGGATGAGAGGAGTTGGATAAAAGATGGGAAAAGCTGGATAAAGGATGGTAAGATTTGGGTAAAGGATGACAAGAGTTGGGTAAAGGATGAGAAGAGTTGGGTAAAGGATGAGAAGAGTTGGGTAAAGGATGGGAAAAGCTGGATGAAGGAGAAGCATTTGGACAGTGTCTGAGGCACATGGTGGCATTCTCAGGGTGCTCCTGTGCAGAGCCAGGAGCTGGAGTTGGTGATGCTCATGTGTTCCTTCCAGCTCAGGGCTTCTGGGATTCTGAGATTCCTCAGTCTCAATGTGTTAAATAGCTGGCCCAGAGATTAATGCTGCAGCACAGTCTCAGCTATTTATACTGCTGGTGTAGAACTTGGCTACAGTCCTGGGTGTGACACATCTCACTCTTCCTGCTCCTTCCTGCTTCTTGCTCTTCCCCCTTAGATCCCGAAATTCAGTCCTGTGTTCAAGCACACCCCTATGCAGAACAGATCATGAATCATAGAATTCCTTTTGACCACTCAGTTTTGCTCTGAAGAAGGAGCTTAGCAGAAAACCAAACTTTCTGATGTCTTTAAGGAAAATTCAATTTCCTGGGCACAATCCAGAACACGAGTGCTGAGAGCCAGAAGCAGCTGGCAAAAGTGCTGCAGAGCTTCCTGGTGCACACAGTCTCTTCCTTAGAGCAGCTCGAAGGAGCAACAGCTTTCAAAAAAGTCTAGGCAAGCCTTCAATAATCCAGTAAATTCATACTTTTCCTAAGCCATGGAACAGTATTTGACTGTAAAAGCTAACAACTGAAAAAAACAGTTCCTTTCACCCGAGTAAAAGCTCTTTGGATGGGGGACTGTGAAAAATAATCAATTTTAATTGGTCTGTGACTATAAAATAAGCAGAATTTGGATAGATATTGTATCCACTCATGATTGTTGTACCAGTGTGCAGCAATGAATTTGTCACCGAGACAGGGCCAAATTCCAGCAACCAAGGTCGGTGGTGTTAAATAAGAGATTTGTATCAGGGCAGAAGCTGCCTTGTGGTCTGGATTTGAACCAGGTGATCTCTTCAGAAAAGCTCCATCACCTTTCTGGAGCCCCTGTTAACCTATCAGTGCTGTGGTACTGATTTTTCCACACTTGTTACATCCTTCCACCCTCAGAGTCACTGAGAGGGCACCTTTGTATCTCTCCTATTTTTCTATGTTATTTTATCTACTTTTAAGCAGTAGATACAGACCATATCAACCCCGCTGGAATCCTTCTTATACAAGGACATGTAAATATTTTTATTACACAGCATTTGAATAACTTACTTTGTTATAGCCCATTCACTTCAGATACTTTGGCATGGCAGTTCCCAACTGGGTTTAGTTGTTAGCAAAAAGCTACATTATCTATTATTTCATTCCTATATGTTGATCCAGATTCTAACCTAGCCAGCTTTCTCTGTAAGCCTGCACCGGTCCTCAGGTATTTCCACTCAGGTGTAGTCCAGGATCAAAATATGTAGCCCAAAATATAGTTAGAGGTCTTCAAAACACTCAATCAGCAATATTTAATGCAAAGCAGAACAGCAGAGCGTGCTACGTTTGGGTTTGTCACTGCCATAGGGTTCAAATAATTACCTGAATACAACACTCATTATATACTCAATTAAAACTCTGTAAGCCACAAAAGCTTAGAAACACAAACCTATCCCAGCCTACCTTGAACAAAATGAAACCCAGTTAACTCAATACCGTAAGACGCAGTGGGAACACTGACATATGTATGCAAGTTATTTTAATTAGACAATGCAGGAGAGACACTCACAATCTGCTCCCTGGTGAACACCCAGCTGTAGGCTCAGAACACACCACACCTCGAGTGAGGAGCACCACCAGCCTCTAAGGCTTCTCAGGAAAACATTCCAGCCACCAGCCTCTGGAAAATCATGTCTTTGTGAACTTCTAAACCAGGGTAGCCTCTCCAGCACTCACCCTGAAATCACTCTTGCAGGCTGCCAGTCAGTTTCTACAGCATCTCTGCCACCTGCTTTTATTTAAAGTATCAGCAAACAGCCAGATATTTTGACATCAGCAGCTGGAAGAGCTTCATTGCTTTGCAGACCTAAACCTACAGCTTAATTAGTAGCATAAACATCTATACAGGAACTAAAGGTAAGGGACGGCTTGTTTGGCTGGGCTGTCACAGGAATGACTGCCTGCATTTATGTTTACTGATCCACTGCTCCAGGAGCTTGGCATTTTCCTCCCAGCTCTCCTCTGGCCCCGTGCCAGGCTCAGAGCAGGGCTGGTGCTGAGTCAGATGGGAAGAGTGGGGTGTCTTATCTGCAAAAACACACTTTCCCACTGCCCCTGCTCCTGCGAGATGCATGCCAGTCACTGCAGATTTTGCTGACTTGAGCTTGGTGAGAAGGCACTCAGAGGTGAGTAGCAGTGCCAGCCAGGAGCTTGAGAAAATTCAAATGAGAGCAGAGATGAGCAGCTGGCTGGAGGAAGATTTGCAGCCCTGCTGGAGGATCCGCACCATGGGAAAGAATGACCAGGTGCAGCCAGGCTGGTTGGTGGGGAAAGAACATCTTGCAACACATCAGAAAACTGGGTGAGACCAGCACTTGGTGGCTTTACCAACTGAAAGTTGCATTTCTTTCTAAAATGGGTGGAAGTCAATAAATTCCTATGGATAGGAATGGTTAATTGATTTTGCTGCCACCTGTGAGCCCGAGTAAGCTGTGAATATAATATTACTTGCTGGCTTCTTCACACCACTGTGAATATTTCACACAAGAGAACTCCAGACAAATTATTCTAGTCCTGTGTCTTTTTATTGCTGCTAATAGCTTGTTTCAACAAAGAGCCAGACATTCCAAAATTGATGGGAAGAATATTGACATTGGCTTAATAAATCCTTCCAACCAGAAAGAGTTGAACAAAGGGAAATAGGTTACAGTTTTCCTTGTGGACCTGTTCCGTAATTAAGGAGCTCCGGGCAGAATTTTAAGACCAAGAATTCCAAAACATGTGTCAGTTTGTAATTCCTCTGATCATTTCTTCCCTCTGTGTGCCCCTCTACCATCTAAATGCCTTTTAAAGTCTGCCCCTTGAACGCTTCTTTCCTTGGCAATTTGTGCAGATCCTTTTTGATATGCGGGGAGCTTAGATATACCTCACACTGCTGGGCTGCAGCAATAAAGCTTTAACTAAGATGAAACCAGAAAATCTGGAAAACCACAGGGTCGGGGTTGCCTGAGCAGCCTGTTCCAAGATTAGCGGTGGGCAAAGTTAAGGTTTTAATACAGCCAGCCTTAAATGCCTCAGACACTCAGAACAGAAACGAGGTGGCCTTGAATTCAGTTTAGCACCACTTGACTGCCAGGCCAGGCTGATTTCTGTAATGACTGCTAAAATCAGCTGCAGAATGAGCTCATATTGATTAGCACTCGTGTGACAAAGTGGCAGTGAAACAGGAGAGGTGTCAGGGCAGAGGGGGCAGAGGTGCCTCAGCCCTGCTGTGACCCGTGGCATTGCTCCAGCTCACCCAGCTGCTCAGGAGAAGGAAAACAACACTTTGTGAGGAGAGAGGCTGTTTCACCAGGACAGGAGTACCCAGAGGAGAACAGAGCAGCACGGTGGAAGATGGACAAATGATTCTTAAACTCTGTGTGGGCACTTGACAAAGAGTCTCGGGGTACAAAGGATTAGAAATCCTTACAGCTTCCTCATCTTGTAGATAGAGCTCTGGCTGATAAGGTCTATAAGAAGATCTTTAAAAATATACCTTTGCAAGTACGTTTCTTTCTGTCCAAGGAATTAATGTAGAAAGGTACTTTTCTAAGCACCTCCTCCTCCTCTGCCAGCCATCCTGCTCTCCGAAGGACGATCCCCTGCTCAGGAAGAGTGGGATTTACGAAAATCTTAACAAGCACAAAGGAGTTTTTGTAAACCCTCCTCTGCTACAGCCGTAGAGTTTTGCATGTCACATTCTCCCATTATTCTCTCTTCTCCGTGATCCCTTTTATCTCCCCCTTGCTCAGCTCTGTAGCTGTCCCTCTCCAAACCCCGCTCCCCAGTGCCTCAGCGGCAGGGACAGAGCTCTGCTCACTGATCCCTCTCCATCACAGTGCACCAAGCTTAGGGCACTTCTGGGGAAGATAAGAGCTTCTCTCATCTGCCTTCCTGTCCACCTGGAATGCCACAGCCAAAAGGGATAATGGAGATATTTGGGAGAAGAGCTGGGGCCCTCCCACGCAGCTGAGGAATGCTGTCTGCCATGGAAGGAGTAACCCCATTTTTACTGGATGGACCTGTCACCACTCCAGCAAATAAACAGTGAGGATAGGTGTGAAAACTGGCTTTCAGTCTGATCTGAAAATGATTCCTGAGCTGCAGTGCTTTGAGGCTGGCTGCATAGGGGGAAAATGTGGCTCTGGCATGTGAGAAGGGGAGTGAGGAGAAAGCTGTGGTGCCTGGACTGTGCACAAAAGGTCTCAGGATTTGCTTCACTAATTTTCACCTCTCAGTGAAAATTTCCTCTCCCTGGTTTATAGAAAACACAGGTTTATTCCAAACGGCTGTTTGTTCAAGAACAGAGTTCTTTGAAGTTCTGGCAAAAGGTCCCTGTGAAAACGGCTGAAAATTGCAGTACCAGTGCTTTAGAAAAGGGCTTTTCATAAGCAAATATCAGATTACCACGCTATCTTCATACGAGGCATTGTTCAGTCAATAAAGAGTACTGATAATTGACATTAAAGCCAGACATTCAAATTCCAGAAGGTGAAAAAAATTCCTCTGCATCGGCCCTTTGATTCCACATGCAGCTGAACTCTGCCTACAGAGAACTTCTATTTAAAACCAGCAACAAAATAGCCTGTTCTTCCCTTTGTACTTTCCCCTGCTTTGTGTTAGGGACTTGTACCGACTTTGTGGAGTCACTGCAGTTACTTGTAAATGATGTATGAAAAGAACAATTCCTGTCCTTTCCATGCACCAAGAGAATACTGGCAGCTCTCAGCAAGCCCAAGTTTGCTTGTTTATATTAAATTCCAGCCCACCAAGCTCCTGAATTTAAAGGTAATTCTCATCCCCACAATTAGCTCTATTGCCACTTCAAAGGAGACACGTTTCAGGAGAGCCTTTACTCCCTGATCTCCCCTCAGCCCACCTTCAGGTTTTAAAGATTCTGTTTTGGGCAGTTTTTGACATTTAGAGGGTAAAGCTTGAGGTGGGAACTGCCAAGGACCTGGGTGTGGTTCTCTCTGACACCACAGGTAAGAATTCCCCAAAAGACTGATCAGAAAAGCCATTGGTGCAGTTGCAAAAACCAGAAAAAGACCCCATGACAGAGATAATGAGACAAACTCAGCTGTTTTCCCTCTTAAATTCACCTCTCTTAGTGCAGTGGAAATCCAAGCTATTTTGTATAAGTACTCAATTTTAATAAAATACTAAAAATACTAATAAAATACTAATGAAGTCTAATAAAAGACTTCACAGTGTGACTACAAGGGTCTGACTGGAAAAAAAGCACAGGAATGGATAAGATCCCCTGTTGTGGAGGAGCACCCCAGCAGTGCAGAACCCCTGTGTGGCTGGGTCAGACTGCTGCAGTTGGAGTTTTGTACAAATGTACACAAATTCAGCACAGGAGGGACCTGCTCTCAGCTGCACAGCCTCTGCTGTCACAGCTCTGCTGGTTTCAAAGCCTCAGAATTGCATCTTTTCTCCCTGCCACGCCATTTGATTAGGGGAAAGTCACCACAGCTCTGCTCTGTGCATTCCAGCATCTTTACCCCATTGCCAGCCAGCTGACAAAATGACTCTAAACCATGAAATACTTCACCTCCCCAAAGCTGCACGTAAAGGGGAATGCAGATTTTTATTTTACTCCCTTTCAGTGCTCAATAAGCAGCCTGTTCTTTCAGGACATGGACTGTGCCCCTGCCTCTGCTGCCTTCCCTAACATGCTGTTCCACTACACAGGCATGTAAATAAATTACCTCATTTTTCCCACGGGAGTAACACACTGACATTTAATTCTAACTGATGCTTTAGGGGGTAAAAGATGGGAAGAGCTGGGTCAGGAAAAAGTATTCTCCTGCTGTTTGGAGTGAGAAGCAAGGAAGAGACAGATGGCAGCTTTCCCTTCCTTCTGAAGCAATAGTGTCTTAAAGCTCTTGGATGCTGTGTTCTTAAATCTATAAAGAGGTTTAAAAGCGTTGTGTGTGAGAGGCTGGCAAGGGTGTACTTGTTTATGGGGAGCATTCCTGCCCTGGATAGGGTCATAAAAGAAAAGGCAAGAAATGTCTGGGGTGTCTGGGCTGTGGGTTTGCAGTGCTCTGTGCTGGCCAGGTACGTTTAGATTTCAGTTCAGCAGCTGGATATTAGGAAAGAAAGAAAAAAAAAAATCTCTAGCCAAACAATTCATCTTTTAAAATATCACCCCTGCAAATGCTCCTCCATTATTGCTTTTGATCTCACATCACCTTCCCCTCTGCCTCCCTCGGGGTTTTAGAAAGAAAGCTGAAAGAGCTTCAGCAGACAGTGATCCTTCACCTCCTCCCTGGCTGCTCCACTCCTGCAAGCCTCTCTCCAAAGGGATGTACGGGCAGACTTGGAAGTCAGACACAAAGGAGAAAATCCATCCATGAAACGCTGCACACTCTCATCTCCCAGCTCCCCACAGCAGTGATCATCCTCTGTAGCAGCCTGCCACAGCCTGGACAGCACAGAACCATTTCTGGGAAATGCTGTGCTCAGGATTCTGTTCCAGGGTGACTCAGGCTCTGTCCTGCGAGCTGTGTGCAGCTGTGATGTCTGTCCACTGAAACCCCAGCCGGGCTCCTGACCCAGCCTGCCAGGGACCACGGGAACAGTGAGAGTGAGAACAGAGAGCAGGGATGATTAAAGGAGCTTGGCAGGATCTCTTTGCACCTTTCTTAACACTCCCTGCATCATTCACTCCTTCAGGAGTTTGAGCTTGGATCTCATCAAAGCCTTCAGTGACTGAAAGCCTTTGCCAATTCTTGCTTGCTCCAAGTAGCTACTGTGGTCTAGGCACAAGCACAAGGAAAATTAACACCTTAATTAGCTCTGCTGCTGCTCTCAGGTGCTTCCTTTGCCTCCTGTGGGCTCTGAAGTTGCTCCAAGCCACCCAGAGGCCACACGGGTGCTCTGCCACCCTCACCCCTCCTGTCCCACACGTGCTGGGGCCTCTCAGAAATCAGATCTGACCCGTTGCACCTTGTTCAGGAAAGAAGAGAATTCCAGAGTCACATTCAGCCACACACTGCCCAACACACCCCAAGGTTTTACAGGGAGAAAAGGAAAAGACAGCTTTAATTCACTTCTACCATGCCATGGACAATGGGCTTGGAGCTGCACTGGTGTCTCTCCAGCATCCCTCAGACTCATCAGGTTAATTCAAATAATGGAAATAAGAAGGTCAAGGCTTGCTCTGGAGCAGATCTCGTCTCCTAACTGAGGAACAATTGCAATGGCTTGGTTTTTGTCTGAGGCTGCCAGATCTCAAAGGCTTTACCTTGCAGGGATCTTTGTGCCAGTAAGTGGAACTGAGGTGCTTCACAATACACTTGATTGCATCCATACAGAATTGTTTGGTGCGGTAAGACCTGGCTCTGCAGGGCTCCTCGTGAAGGAAGACACTTAAAAAACAAGATGTGCTGAGCCAAGATGAAGAAATGACTTTCTGTTTGTAAGAGTGATGCTGTCTTGCTGGGCAAACATCTTGCTGTTTGAGTTTGTGCGCTCGTGTTTACTTAAAGTTGACATGGTTGATCTCTGTGCCAATCACACACAAATATGTACATCAAACTCTATTTGCATAAAGCAACTTTGCAGTTAATTAAGAAATACGGAAAGATTTAATCTGGATTTATGCTGCCAATTTAGCTAAAATGCAGGGTGATGTTTTTCTGTTCTCCACCAATTCCTGGGTAAGGAATCCCATATTTCAAACTTGTGTCTAGCTTCAGCCATTCACATGCACGATCACTACGGACTTGTAATTACACCAGAGGCATGATGCCAGCCTTCCTAGATGACATTTGGATTTTTTGCCAAGTCATTAACCTTACATCCAATTCATTTTCAATCTACTCTACCTCCTGAAGGCTTAGAATATTTGTTTGCTCGATCAGTTCTTGTAAGTCACAGATTCATCTGAGATTTGGTCACGGTTTTGCCACTGGAATGGATCTCAGCCCTAAACACAAGCCCTGCCCTGTAAAGATCAGGATCAGGTGATCCTGAGAGGCTCCAGCTTTACCTTCCTCTGCCTTTAAGGAAACAGAGCCACACATGGTCTGTGAGAGGGTTTGCTACAGGTAGCTCATGCAAGGCATAAACTTCCTTCAGATGTTTTTAAAGTATCATGCATAAAACACTAAAGGAAGTAGCACTCTCTGGCATTCCTGAGAGGGCTGGAACATTGGACGTTATGTATGAAATATTTAAGGAATATAGTTTTGATGTGTTATTTTCCTCGTCTGTGTGCCTGCAAGTGGAGAGGTGGATGGGATTCCCAGAGAGTCTCTTTTATAGATTCTGCTGACAGCTCTACAGATCCAGTTCTTTTCAAGCCCCGTTGATTCACTATCTGAGGAAAACACAAAACAAAGCAGGTACACGTCCAAACTTTACAAAGAAAAATAAAAGAAACTTTTTTTTTACAGAGAAGTTTGTTTTAAACCATTTCATTTTTATGTGGCTTCATTAACTCTGGGTGCCCCGAAGCACTAGATACACGTACAAAACAAAACCCAGGGACTTTTGCCCTCATACCAATCGTGTTCCCTGCCCCCAGCATTAGGATGGCAGCCTTGCACAGCTGGCTGCCAGCAGGCTTGCGTGTCTTAAAGACAATAATGATGGATAAAGCAACACAGAGAGACTTCTACAAAAATCCATACTCCATTCCTTTCATTTGAACCCATAATCTCTAGTGGCTGGGAAATGTGAGACTTCATGGCTAGGCCCCAAACACCAAATGGCTCAGTGTCCTTTTTTAATGTACTTACAAACTGGTTTGGGTTGGAAGGGACCTTAAAGCCCACCCAGTGGCACCCCTGCCATGGCAGGGACACTGCCACTGTCCCAGGCTGCTCCTAGTCCATCCAGCCTGGCCTTGGGCACTGCCAGGGATCCAGGGGCAGCCCCAGCTGCTCTGGGCACCTGTGCCAGGGCTGCCCACCCTCACAGGGAGGAACTTGTTCCAAATGTCCAGTCTAATTCAGCTCTCTGCCAGTGTAAAGCCATTCCCTTTTGCCCAGTTTACTGTGCCAGTCAGCATCTAGAAGGTGTTTTGAGATCCATGGAATAATTTTCCAGAAGTTCTCAAAGCTTCACCTCCTCTATTATTACCAGCCACAACCTCCCCATCAGGCGTCAGGGGAAGAGGCAGAGAGGGACGGTAACAACACAAATCTTCCACCTTCAGGTCTTGTGAGCTGGCATTTGTCACACACTGAAGGTGCTGCTGGAGACTGGGACATCCAGGGATCAGCCTAAAACCCTACAACTGCAGTGGGAAGGAGGGAGGAAAAGGAAGGAAAAGGAAGGAAGGAAAAGGAAGGAAGGAAGGAAAAGGAAGGAAGGAAGGAAAAGGAAGGAAGGAAGGAAGGAAGGAAGGGAAGGAAGGAAGGAAAAGGAAGGAAGGAAAAGGAAGGAAGGAAGGAAGGAAGGAAGGAAAAGGAAGGAAGGAAAAGGAAGGAAGGAAGGAAAAGGAAGGAAGGAAAAGGAAGGAAGGAAGGAAAAGGAAGGAAGGAAGGAAAAGGAAGGAAGGAAGGAAGGAAGGAAGGAAGGAAGGAAGGAAGGAAGGAAGGAAGGAAGGAAGGAAGGAAGGAAGGAAGGAAGGAAGGAAGGAAGGAAGGAAGGAAGGAAGGAAGGAAGGGAGGAAGGGGAAGGAAGGAAGGAATACTGCCCCTCTTCTCAGTTTTCTCTGCCATTCTGCTGCCTCTGCAGCATCAGTCCCAGCTGTCAGCCCTGATGGAGATGCCCTGATGCACAAGTGATCCAGGTCTCACACACCAACACCTCTGTGAGGGCCTGAGCTGGGCAATCAATCTGAAATCTTTCTGGGGCTCGTTCACGTGGAGGCAGACTGTTTTGCTGTACGTAGCTGCTCCTGCCTACACAGCTCTGAATAAAAACACGGAAAAGTTGGAAAAGTTCCCTTTTTGCCAGCGCTTTGCTGTCCCCTCTGCAGAGCTCACTGTGAGCTGGCACTCCAGCACTGGGCCTTTGCCAGCATCAGATTTTAAAAAGCTTTACCTGAATCACTGATGCTTGTCACACCAATCCCTGTAAACAATGGTTTATAGCATTACTCAGGTTTTACATGTTAGGACAACTGCTGCATAATATTGTTTTCTCTGTGGAAGCTTTTGCAGGAGCTGGAGTCATGAATATGTTCAGCATCTCAGCTGAGGCAGTAAAAGAAGCAGCTGAGGAACGATTTGGGGAGTGACAGGAGCAGAAACACAGAGATTTCTAAGCAGGTTTTCAGCTCAGCTGTTACTGGTCGCCGTTTAACTCCTGTTTGCAAACACCTGCTCACACTGGGGCCTTTCACACAATCCCGAATGTTTACATGAGCAAAGCACCCGAAGGCAGCTTGTCTCACAGGTGGGTCTCACCTGTGCACAGCTCCTACACGACGAACCCACGCCAGGCTGCAGCTCCATCCCTCACAGGCTGCCCATCCATCAGCAGGCCACGCTGAGCCCAGCAGCTGGCAAGCTGGCCCCATATGTCTGAGCTGACCACACTGCACAAACAACGAGCCCCGGCGCAAGATGGATGAGCCCAGAGCACAAATCAGCCGTGCAAGGGGCTCTGGGATTAGCGGGGTTTGTGAGCAGGGGATGCAAGGGCAGCCTCCCACACTCGCAGCAGGGCCGGGGGACAGGGCTGTGGGAAAGCCCAGCAGGGCAGCACAGCACTCAGGGGGGATGCTGGCAGATCTGAGCAGGAAACTCAGATCAGGGGAAAAAAAATTGAAATTTTGACTGCAAAAATTGATGAAAAAATAGCCAAAAATGCTATTTTAGATTATAGCCACCCGAGAGTTCAGACTGAATTTGATAAAACTGGTTTGGCTTCAAATGGTGATCAATTTTTACTAATACAAAATTTGTTTTTTTTTCTAATGCAAAAGATTTAATTCTTTTCTACGGGAAAAATTATTTTTTATTTCCCAGTGAGAAACATTTCTCAGTGAGACTTCTTCTATTTTATTTCTCAGTGAGACTTCTACTTGTGCTTTAAGCACCTTGCTTTGCAATTGTAATAGGACGTGTTTATAATTCTGGCAATAAAATGAAATATTTAATTTTGGACCAAATGGTTCAAATTTGGATCTTCAGCCACAGCAATGAGAACACGCAGCCAGATGTAAGTACATGCACACATGGCTGTATGCATGCTTCCCTTTCAGCTGGTTAGGCCAACCAAGTGGAAAAACCCTTCTGACAGCCCTACACAAATATTTCTATCAAAACTGCAAAGCCCTTCCTTCACACCCAGAGCATGCAAAGAGCTGATCTGTTTCTCTGGGCTGTTGCAGATGCCCAGGCTGGCAGCGCAGCCCCAGCTCTGGTGAGCTGAGCAGATCTGATGGCTCTGCAGCATCCTGGGGGCACGGCGAGCTCTGGAGCACACGCTGCCCCAGCCTCGGTGGCCCTGCGGATGTCCCAGCACTTGGGGCTGCAGCAGCTCAGGTGCCCTGGATCCTCCCTGGCAAGCTCAGCACACCTCTGCAGCTGGGGAAAAGTGATGCTTTTACTGCACCAGGAAGAATCCGATGGTTTCTGAGAGTGCACTGGGCGAAAATTCAAGATGAATTTTGTAGTTGCTAATTTTAGATCGCTCCCCTGAGGCACCAGCCTTCAGGGATTTCTGCTGTGGGGAAGAAAGTGGCAGGGGAACTTGTTTCTGCTCTCCTGAAAGGCTCCCTAAATGGGCTGTGGGGCAGGGCTGACACTGGAGCAATTCTTTCCAAGTTTTCTTGCCCTGAAATGGAGCAATTTGTCACTGGGTGCAAAGCACTGCTCCTGACCTTTAACATGTACAATGTGTACACCAAATTACACATCTGCTGCCATATTCCCCTCTCCCTTCCCCGCTTGAGCAGCGCTGCAGAACACATGGAAATAATCACGGAGAGAACAAGCAGCCACCAAAGGCTTCCCACCACACCAAGCTCTTGGTTAACAGCAATGTCACAAGGAAGCTGTAAAACCCCCAAAGTCATTTCCTCCTTCTAATTCACAATGACATTAACAAGATCTGAACCCTGACCTGCAGGTGACTAAATTATGTTGCCAAGCAACTCCACTTGGAGTGCAGAGGGAGAGGGCAGCACAGCACGCCAGGCTGCAGCTGGGGGGGACACACCTGGAGCCCCCTGCCCTGGGCCAGACCCTGCTCCTCGCTGGGCCAGGGCTGCCTCTGCCCTCAGGTGTACACGCTGGATCCCTTGTTTTCCCCTTTTTCCCTTGAAATTCCACACAGATAGGTATAGAAGAACATTGCTCCAGCTAAAAGTGACAAAATGAAATATAGCAGCCATTTTTCTTTGGAGAAGAGGTGCTTATAAATTCACTTCGTCCAAAGTATCTCTCACTTCAGCAATACATCAAACTATGCAGCCCCATCAGTCTGAATCAATTAGAAATTACTCACCGAGTAAATTACACTGAAAAGCTTTGATTTGTTACTGGAGTTTGTTACTGTTCTCTTCAATCTTAAAAGACTGAAAGCAAAAAGTAATAATGTGACAGTGATAGTGAAATGTAACTTTTATTGAGATTGATGGGAACCTATTTGCCACAATATTTGCTTTTAATAATTTAATTTTTCAAACTCTGCAAAGAGAGCCATAAATATTTGACTATGAAGTTCTTCCAATTTAAGGTACTTTTGCACTATTTGCCTATTTTTTCGAGATTTTTGTGTTTCATTTCTAAAAATAAATACCAACCATATGTTCATAACCACCTTTTACTCTGCCTTCCAACCATGTTCTTTTAACTTTCATCTGTTGCAGGTTAGTAACCTTTCTACACAAGGCACTTCAGGCACTGGAAGAAAACACAAAAGGATGACTCCCTTAAGAAAATATTGGTTTTTGCAGCTTGGGTTTATTTTTGAATTCGGGAAAAGGCCCAGCTCTGTGCGCCACAGAGGTCAGGGACGAGCTGGCAGTGCTGTTGGTGGGAGCAGGGCTCCTTTCCCTCATTAGCATCACTTATGCTGCACCACCCGAGCTGGGCATTGTGTGACTGGCACCACAGACAGCTCTGCTCGGGCTGAGCCGCACAATAACGTGCATTTTGAACCTCACAGTAACGAGAACACCGACAGGACTGATGTTAATCACAGGCAAAGTTTCTAGCCAGGAGTATTTCTCGTACAGATCGGTTTGCCAGTGCCCAGGCCAGAGGGTTTGGCTGCTTGTGAGGACTAAGCAGCAGACCAAGCTGCAGGACTGGGCTTTCCTGGGGGGCCAGCTCCCACAGGTGTGCAGAAAGCAGCTGCAGGGGCTGGCCTGTCGCTCCTCACCTGGCCTTCAGCCCTAAAGGTACTGCAGGATGTGATGTGAAGCAGCTTTTGTGTCCAGCTTTTGTGTCCTGTCCTAGGCAGGCTGTTCACAGAGCACACTGGGACGCTCTGGGGGACAGTGGGGCACCTCCCTGGGCACTGACACCAGCAGCTCCTGTTGGCTGCCCCAGCTGCACGCTCGGTCATTTCACAGGTTAAAACACCCCTGAGCCTGTCTGACAGGTTGGCTGCCTCCGAGGTGGATTATCCCACCTTGTACCTGGCAGTCCTGGTGCGGGAGTTGCCACAGCCACCCTGCCCAGTCCCAAACCTCTGCTGACCTCCCAGTCCTGCAGGAGGCTGGCACTGAGCGATGGGGTGAAGCACAGCAGTGTGTAACACCTGGAATTAAGACAAATGCGAACTAAAAGCACTTCTAACATCAGCGTCCTATGTAAATGTCAAACTCTAAAATGTGTCATTTGTAGAGAAAATGACTCAGAAACTGAAAGGCAAGGCAAAAAGAAGAGTCAGGTTGAGTTCTTTTAAAGGCTAGTAACAGATGACAAATGTAGTTCAAACGGCACAGGTGAAGAATGAGTCATTATTAACGACCAAGGGCTTTAGTTATTGGTGTTGAATCGAAAAAAAATAATTATGTTTGAAGTTTTACACTGGCATAGAGTGGAAATTATATGCAATCCCTGCTAAGTGCCTGATTTTACTGCTAGAAAATCCCTCTGACTGAAATGTACTTCAAAGTAAACTACTTTAGAATTTCTTTGCGCTGTTGGATGCCCAACCAAAGGTCATTTTCTCTCTCTCTCTTTGTGCATCGCCTTAGCAATTCCTAAAGTTTTTTCTGCCCCTCTTCTGCAGCACACTTCTATTTTTCTGCACTTCAGAGGGCCTAAACTGAAAATTGGATAACTGTGCTTGGAAATGAAATGCAAAAGCAGAAGCCTACAGTGATTGCAAATGAAGATGTTTATTCATCACAGACCTTTCCCTGCAAGGCACTGGACGCCCCCCCGCGCCACAGAGCCCAGGAGCTGCAGAGGGGCTGCAGAGCCCAGCCCTGCGTGGGAGCCAGGGGCTGGAGCTCTTCCCCTCCTCCCTCTCCCAGCCCAATTACTCCCAAGATTTACTTTTCCCTACAGCAAATTCCCACCATGCCCTGAAAGTACAAATCCTCCGCTGAGGATGCTTTTTTCCTGGCGTGCTGGGATGCTCTGGCTCTACCAGCCTCCTCAGTCCCTCGGTGTGTTTTTTCTCTGCTGATAATCAGAGCACTGATACTGCACCCCGGTTAGAGGCTGAAAGGAGAGCTGCTCCCTTTGCTGTTGAGCTCATCTGCTCCCAGTGACAGAGAGGAGCACTTGAAAGGTGCTGCTGCCGGGAGGGAGGCAGAGGGCTGTGCACAGCAACTAGTGGGCATGGGAGCCTTTTGAGTTACTTCAAGAGAAACCCCATCCCAAACCTTCCAGAAACAGCAAAGCTCCTCGGGGCACAAACTGGGGTACATTCAGGGTAGGTACAGAGAGCTCACGTGTGCTCAGGACCCTGCAGAGCTGCTCAGGACCCTGCAGAGCAGCCTGAGCGTGGCTCTGAACTCAGCCCGGCTCAGTGCCAGAGCTGAGTGGGCACCTCTCCCTCCCCACCCTCAATGTACACGAGCAAGAGCTGGAAACACCTGATTAGAAGCTGCAGGAGAAGGCAGAGGCTGAGGATCCCTCTCGGAGCAGGGCAAGGGGCTCCTGGGCTGTGAACAGCTGCAGAACAGCCAAGCAGCATTAGCTGCTCTGATTTCATCACTGCTTCAAGACTCTCTCCTGGACCCTTATCAAAAGAGCTACTTCAGCTGAAAATTAATGCTGCCAATCTTCTTATCCCCCCGGAAAAAGACAGTTAGCATTATCCTTGTGTTTTCCAGGAAGCATCCACAGCACCAGCAGCAGCCATGCCACCCCTGGGCGTGGGGCTGCTCCCTTTGGCAGCTCCCCACACTCCCGAAAGACCTGCTGTGGCAAACCTCATTCCTCTCTGTATTTTCTTTCTCTTGTGCACAAACAGCAAGTGGTTTTTGAGCAGCATCTGATGCTGAGGCAAGAAGGAACCACCAGGAACAGAAGAACAGCCAGATGTCATGAGAGGAGGACAGACAGACACGATCCAGCAACGTGGACTGGTGCAATACTGGCACTGTGTTTTTTCTTACTATTTTCAGTAACTTTTGTCTTGCAAAACAGCATCACATGTGGCAAACACAGCATGTCCTGAGGCCCTGCAGGGCTCTTGGTGAACAGAGCTGTGCTTGCATGGATCTCTGTGCTACACTGACAGGAGGAAAAGAAAGAGGAAAGAAATAGGACAAGAAGAAAAACTCTTCAGGGCAAGCTAGTAATAAAAGACATGTGAAGTTTTTAAACTGGCTGGGGGATCAGCATAACACCCATGAGAAACCTTCGTTCAGTTTCCAGTTTCTGGTGCAGCTCCTGACCAGCTCTCTTCATCTCTCAGTTCTTCCTCCTTTTTTTAAGACCAAAAATGACACTACTAACCACCTTGCCTTGTATTTGTGTTTGGGAGACTAATTCATTATTAATAGCAGAGAGGTTCAGAAGCACAATGATGCATGCCACACGAGCCAGCAGAAACTCTGCTCTCCCCCCTGCACCACTCTTCATACAAAAGGAGATAAAGGGCCTGATTTCTAGCAGGAGAGCTGTGACTCCTGCAGATAAAAGTTTCCTACACACTTAAGAAAGGCACTGTTTGAAGGTGTTTAATGCTATAGCTTTCCTTACACAGCCATCTTTATTCTACATAAAAGCATATTTACAGAATCCAGACTTCAGTGTGCTATGAAGGGACAGGGAAAGGGATTTTTAAAGAGATTTTTCCCCCTGCTTTTTCCCCCTAAGGGTGCCCTGACTCTTTATCCTGTCCCCAGCCATTCCTGGGGCTGCTCTTTCCTCACCTGTCCCCTCAAACAGCCATGAAATCCCATCCTTCAGAGCACAGGCTCCCTGCCTCTGAGGCCAGGTGAGCTCATCCAGCAACACAGGGAGTGGATCATGGCTTGAAACCCGGATTTGTCCTCAAGAAAATCACATCTGAAACAACAAATCCAAAATCTCGCTGAGAAACGTACAGATCTCCTCTGGTGTGTGTGCAAAGGAAGACAGGGGATGGGAGAAGGCCCGTGCCAGGTTTCTGCCTGGAGTCAGGGACACACAGTGGGTCTGGCACCTCAGCTGCACGTGTTGGGTGTTTGAGAGAAAGCCTCTGTGGGGAACTGGGCTGCAGTCACCCCGGGAGCAGCACACAGCAGGCCACGGGGAAGGGCTTGTCCTGGAGGAACCAGGCTGGGAGGGGAGTCTCTCAGCCCAGACTGGGGCTCACAACAGGGGGAAGGGATCATTTGGCATTTCATTTTGGTTAATTCTGCCTTTTTGCAATTTCATTTCTCACCAATGGCGTGAAGCTGAGTTGACCCACACAGCCACAGCCGTGGCAATTCAAACATCCAGTTAGAGGAGCAGTGGCTGAAGTTCTGGCACTTCAGCTTTCAAAAAGCATTAAAAAAAACCCTCAGGAGTTACCAGAACTCACAAAAAGCTGCAGTGTGGATGACAAAGACAGGTGGGGGGGTCTAAGCAGTGTGCAGGCAGCCCCAGGACATTTTGTGACACTCCAGCAAACAAGCTGAGCAGGACCAGCTCTTCAAGGTGTTCAAGGTCAGGAGGCTGGACGGAGCTTTGAGCCACCTGGACTAGTGAAAACTGGACTGTATGACTTCTAGAGATCCCCTCCAAGCCAAACCATCCTCTGATTTGATGGTTCTCCTGACCCCAGAGCAGACTGCACAAGAGCAAGGACGAGACGGAGAGCAAAGTCGAGCAGATGCACTGCAGCCCTTGGTAGAGGCAAACACTCCTCCTCACAGGATTTATGCCAGTTGACATTAGGATTAACTTATTTCTTAATTAGGATTACACACTCTTGGCTAATACCAAATGAAAAGACATCCCCTGGCTGATAAAGTGTGGCCCCATGTGCTGTCCTGATGTAAATCTGCAGCCCGGCAGCAAGGGCTGGTGGGGAGACACGAGCTGGCCTGCAGGCAGCTGGGGACCTTCTGTCCTTCAGGTGAGCTGCATGCTGTGGGAAGTAAATGATGCCAACTGAAAGGCAGCTTCAGGGGCAGGAGCAAGGTCTGCAGTGATGCATGCCTTCACCATCCCTGGCTGAGCTCATTCCCATCATCACACCTCTCATGCCTACAGCTAATCTGTCTTGTACCGGGGTGAGAAATAGGAGGCTGGGCAGAATCCAACCCCGCACACTCATCATGGAGCTATTTCTGTAAATAATACCTTGAAACTCCCTTGAAATATTACAGAAATATCTATTTCTGTAAATAATACCTGGAGAATGCCCTCTGGTTTATCTAGACAGAAACAGGATTAAATCCTCCAAAAATCCACACCGCATTTTACAAAGCTTCCTGCTGGTAAAGAAGTTCATGATTTTTAATTAGTACTATGCAGACATGAGGCCAGACATGCAATGTTCAATAAACCAGTTAGTTTTTACATCAGTAATGAGTCTTAGAATATTTATGTAAGGCCTTCAGAAGTCAGAAACAGAAGAGTGAATGTGCAGTGATCCTAACATTACCCCTAGGTGCATGTGAGAAGCAGAGATATTAGCAGCCCCAACAGTATAAAGTTAAAAAAAAAAATAAAAATCCATGGGGGTGGAAACGTGTATTTCACATGGGTTAATATAATCAGCTGCAGGTAGATTTCAGAGGATTATTTCCAATCTTTTGAGAAGAGATTTCTTTTGTGGGCATGATAAAAATTGTTAATATGTTGCTGCTGTTTTATTCAAGGTGAAAATTTTGCTTTAATCACTTTCAAATAAATGCGAAACTCAACCATTACTCCCTTCTAATAATACTGAAGAAAATAGTTCACACTAAATCTAACATAATGAACACAGCATGTTCATAGAGAACTGAGTGTTCTGAGCTTAAGTCCCCTTTAATCCATAATTCCTTTGGAACTACATATTACATCCACATGAATACCAAAGAGGTTTATGATTAATGTTATTTTAATGAATAATAAAAAAATTGATGATGATTTACACAGAGTTATTTTCAGGGTGGCTTTTTTTTTTTTTTTCCCCATAAAGATTTGTTGGTTAGAGCTAGCACATATAAAACAGAGCCCTACAATCTGATTGGGGAGGAAATGTTGCCAAAGCCTCTGAGCAATGTGAGCGAGCAGCTGAGCTGAGCAGGAATCCCTGCAGGCTCGGCCAGCCCCAGGTGCTCCTGAATCCCTCCCTGACCCTCCTGTGCTGGGGAAGCACGAGAAAAACTCAGGAGAAGAGGTTGTGCCAGGTTGGGTGGCTGGGCCTGATTCTCCCCTTGCGCTGGTTTGGCTGCAGAATTCCAGAATTCCCCAGAATTCCCCAGAATTGCAGAATCCCAGGATCCCAGAATTCCCCAGAATTCCCCAGAATTGCAGAATCCCAGGATCCCAGAATTCCCCAGAATTGCAGAATCCCAGGATCCCAGAATTCCCCAGAATTCCCCAGAATTCCCCAGAATTCCCCAGAATTGCAGAATCCCAGGATCCCAGAATTCCCCAGAATTCCCCAGAATTGCAGAATTTCAGGATCCCAGAATTCCAAGATCCCAGAATTCCCCAGAATTCCAAAATTGCAGAATCCCAGAATTCCAGAAGCTCAGAATTCCCCAGAAGCCCCCAGAGTCCTAGAATTCCAGGGTTGCAGAAACCCAGAATTCCAGAATGCCCCAGAATCCCAGAATCCCCCACAGTCCCAGAATCCCATAATTCCAGAATCTCAGAATCCTGGAATCCCAGGATCCCAGAATTTGCCTGAATACCAGAACTCTGGAATTCAAGAATCCTAGAATCCCAGAACCCCAGAATCCCAGGATCCCTGAACCCCAGGATCCCTGAACCCCAGAATCCCTGAACCCCAGGATCCCTGAACCCCAGGATCCCAGCCCAGCAGCATCAGTCCCTCGGGTGCAGCCCCCAGGGCAGGGATGAGGGTCCCAGCTGCTGCCCTGGGGCAGGATCCTCAGCTGTCCCCAGTGCCACCAAGGTCACAGGCAGCGAGTGGCAGCAGCACAGCCCAAATGCCGGCATTTCCAGCGACAGTGGCAGTCGGGGAGGTGCCATCCCAAGCCAGAGTGGAGCTTGCAGCCCCCCAGCACAGCTCCAGCTGCAGGAGGGCTCTGCTCCCACAGGAGCCCCTGGAGCTGTCCCCAGATGCTCTGAGGATGGCAGGGGCTGCTGCTCCCGGGCTGTGGCTCTCACGCTCACCCTCCCTGTCCCTGCGCAGGGCTGCTGCCTCTCGCAGGGCTGTCCTGCCTCCTGAGCCTCTGGCTCCGGCCACATCTGCCTGGCTCACCTTTCCAAGGAGGCTGAGGCAGTGGAAGGAGGGCTGTGGAGCAGCGATAGCACAGCATAAGCCTGTCTATACTGTATCCAAATAACCTACTAATGAAAACCCTCTGGCAGCTGTTTGAGTGCTGGGACTGTGGAAATGTCTGCAGTCAGAACTCTGTGGGATCCCTTCCTGAAAATGTCATCACCATGTTATAATTAAAATAACATCCCTTCCATGCCAGCTATCTTTATTAGGCACCAAACACTGAACCTCTTCCCAAACCACTGGGGTGCAAATTACTTTTCAAAAACATTTCTGGAGCTGATAACCATAAGCTTTCATGCTGCAATGAACTTTCCAGGGACAACCACTATGTTCCTTTCCCCAGGCTCCGCTAGAGACTTCTGACTCATTGCCAGCACCTGACTGGATGCTGGAGCTGCTTTCCTGCACTCAGGTGTTGGTAGACCCTAGATCATATTCCATAATAACCATTTTTGGGATGTTTTTGTCCCTTTGATTTAGCAAAGAAAAGCAGCCACTGCCACACCTCCCAGGGGAACTCCAAATCCAGGCTTGGTCCAGGAAAGAGACTGCAAGCCTAGAACCAGGAAAGGATGTGAATGCCCACCTACATCAACTCAAGTGCCACAATTTACTATAAAATAACCAATTAATCATTCACGTTTTAGCGTGCAATAATGAAAGTTCTCACTGGAGGAGAGATAAGTGTTTTCTGCTTTCCCACACACCTGTCTGCAGTTGAGAGCAGGCCAAGTCCTGTGTCTTGCTTCTATCAAGGCACTCCCAACACTGACATTATTTGACGGAGTCCATTACTTCAGAAGGGAAGAGCAGCAGCCCATAAAAACTGCCCTCCTACTCGCAGCTGGCATTTGAGTCCCTGAAGCTCCTCCCAGCCAGCCCCGGGATGCCCAAGCTGCTCCCCTCAACATCACTCTGAGGACCCAGTGTGGTGAGGCAGAGCCTGGGGCACAATTGCTGAGTCCTCTTCCTTGAAACCAAGACCCCCGAAGGATTCTGAGTCCCTAACCTTGAACTAGAGCAGCAATTTATTTTATTTAACCAGAGACGTGCTGCACGAAACAGAACCAAAGGCTCTGACAGCAGCACTTGCCCTGCTCTCCCTCCTGTGTGCTCATCACAGTGACCCTCCAGTGGCTCCCTGTGACACAGGAGGCACAGAGCTCCTGCAAGTGACAGCTGTCCCCAGGGACTGGCAGGCTGGGCTCTGGCAAAGCCACAGGGTGTCTGAGGGTGCCCCCAGCCCATGGATCTCAGCTGGCTCCTCACACGCAGCCCGATGCTTGCAGGGGTCTAAACCCACCAAGGACCAGTGGTCAGCCAGTGGTTCCTGCCCTTCAGCCATGTCTGAGCCTGGCTCCTCTCTGCTCCTCTCACCAGCTGCCACCAGCAGCCCTCAGCACGTCCCTGTGCCCTCTGTGCTGGGGGAGCACCCCTCAGCCTGTCTGTGTCACCCCAGCCCATCTGTGTCACCCCAGCCCGCCTGTGTCCCCTCATCCTGTCTGTGTCTCAGCCTGCGTCCCCTTGTCCTGTGTCCCCCCAGCCTGTGTCCCCTCATCCTGTCTGTGTCACCCCAGCCTGCATCCCCTCATCCTGTCTGTGTGTCAGCCTGTGTCCCCTTGTCCTGTGTCCCCCCAGCCTGTGTCCCCTCATCCTGTCTGTGTCCCCTCATTCTGTGTCACCCCAGCCTGTCTGACAGCTTGCAGCAGATGCTCCCACAGACAGAGACAAGCCCCTGTCCCTGGGGCACACAGGACTTGTCCCACAGACAGCTTCCCACAGGACACAGCGAGCTGCAAACAAGCCAGCAAACACACCCCAGGCCTCTGAAAGGAAACTACAGCGTGACTCTGAAAGGAAACTACAGTGTGACTCTGGAAGGAAACTACTGTGTGACTCTGAAGGGAAACTACAGCGTGACTCTGAAAGGAAACTACAATTTAACCCAATTGCACAGGCTGGACGTGCTCAGGATTTGTGGGAGATGATGACCATGCCCCCCCTCCTTTCCCAAAAAGCACACACTACTGCTCACGCTTCCCCCACGCCCTCTCCCCAGGCACACTGCATCGCCTTCCACAAGGAAATGCCCACTGAAATAATTACAAAGCGTTTTCATAGTGTGAATTTTTATATTCTACAATTCAATCTACATTCTGCCAGCCATCCACGATGCAGAACACGATGTGGTCTGCAGGAAACAGGAGCAGCTTTCCCTGAGCTGCATTCTGGCATCAATTTACCCTGGCTTTTCTGAGGGCACAGACCATCGGACTGGAGAATATTTAATTCCGAAAATACATCTTGCAACTTTTATATTGCCACTTAAGTTATTTGGCCCTCTTCCCGTTTTTTAAATTACCTCAGTTTTCTAGAGCAACTCAGGTACTTAATAAACAAAATGCCATTTCTGTGCCTCACAAGATCACGGTGCATATCTGCTAATAAGGTCAAAGCCATCCTTCAGAAACTTAGGCAAGCACACCCCAGAATGGCTTTTCCTGCTGAAAAAAAAAACATTGGACCACATTTTGTTGCAACTAAATGTTTAAAACTCTTGTTCTCGGTGTTTAGAACCATAAAAAATACATAAATGCTAAGGGAGACAAGCAAGCAAGCAGACTGTGTGCTGGATGACCTCATTATTCCTCTGTGACCAGCTGGAAACCTGCTGGTTTGCAGCCAGCCCCTCTCGTGCCTGTGAGAGCAGCATGGAGCTGATCCCAGCGTCTGCTGGGTGGACTGGGAGAGCTGGAAACTGACTTTCACAGGGGGTTTGCTTCTTCCTAAAGGGTTTGTGTCCTTCCCTGTGGAGCAAAGAGCAAGACATTCGCCTCGCTCTGTCCCACTAACAAACAGCTGAGAACTCTTCTGGTGGCCCACGCGTCTCCAGTCTGGCCTTCCACACCCTGTCTGGGCTACTGCAGTGACTGCCAGCTCCAGAAATACAATTTCCAGCAGACAAACAGCAGAAGTTACTATTTTATCAGCAGCACTTTCTGCACTGGTGTTTCACCTTCAGTGTTTTGCTATCATCTTTGCCACAATCACGTTTTAGCATCTGCTGTGTCAGCATCATGTTTCAGCATCAGCATTTACCCATCAGCTGTTCCACCATATGGCACAAGAAGCAGCAGCACCGCAGCCCTCACAACACACCCCAGCAAACAAAAAGCACTCGTAATTCCCCTCCACCCCCAGCACCCTCTCCTGAGCCACTGCCACCTTTCCCTGGGACAACTCCGCCTTTATCTCTTCTTCTCCATGAAGAAATAACATTCTGCAGAGAATTGGAAACAAAACAAAACCAAACAGCTCAGTTTCCTCTAGGCAAATTTGCAGGAGTCTCTCCTGTGATCTGATTTTCCTCTGAGGTTCACTGAAGCATTTTTAAAGTCCTGTGCTACAAGAGCAAACTCAGGGTCGCTGCCTGTCGTGCCTTTAATCACGGCTGCCATTTGGCATGGGAGCTTCCCGGCAGCAGGGGCAGGAAGCCTCCTGGAGAGCTGGGCTGAATTTCCAGCTCATGCAGCCTTTTGCTACCTTGGGGGATAAATTTAGGACACTCTTTAGGCTAAACTTCTTCAGAAGGACCCGATTTATTTCGCCAGTGTTCAGCGTGCAGGGCAGGATGGTTGAAGGGAACACCATTTGCACTCCTGGTGACTGGGAAACATTTTAGGCTGACATTAAAATGCTGGATGGGTACACAAGTCTGGGAGCAGACAGGCAGCGTGAGGATGATTCAGGAGCCTTGCCATCCTGTTAGTCACATCATGTACCACCAACATTTTCAGATGGGGTTGAACCCCCAACAAATGCCAGCAAACATTTCTGGGGGGCCGCACTCTGCAAAACCAAAGTGGGATTGAACTCATGACCAAACAAATTTGATATCTGCTTTGCTTACAAGCAATTATGCCTCAAAGTTTGTTCCTGGTAAAGAGTGACATTTTTCCACCTCATTGTAAAATTTGACAAATGCAAATTTTGTAGGCTTCACTCTGAGTGTGAAATTCTCCAGCACGGTGCCTGTTTATCTATAGAAAGCTGTAGCTAGTAAGATATCTTTAAGAAAAATGCAGCAGCAAGGGAATTAAATGAGACGCAGGGCTTTTCTCCATTGTGGTCAGAGTGTAATCACTCCTTGCCATGCTTTGAAGAGCAGTCAATAGGAATCAGTAGTTCTCCATTTTATAGACACTGAGGGAAAATGTCCATCTCTGGAAACCCCTGAGCACCAAAAAAGAGATCTGACAGAGCCCTCAAAGGGAAGGACAGCATTAGCTGGCCCCTGGTGGTATCAGGCACAGTTAGCAGTGCCATGGACACCAGTGCCAGCAACTTTAAGGAGAGAGATCAGCATAAAAACTGCCAGAATTCACTCTTTTGTACTATCAGCTGGCCAACTATCTTATCTAGAATCAGAGAATCACAGAAGGGCTTGGGATAGAAGGAATCCTAAAGATCACCTGGTTCCAACCTCCAATTTTATTGGAGTCAAAGTTTTAGATCAGAAAATCTGAATTTTCAGCAGTAATAAGTAACTAGTAATAGTTTGGTTTAGCATGGTGGTGTCTAAAGCACCATTTTTCACGCAAGAAGTCTCTGATCAAGTTGCTGGAGGAAATACCCCATGGAGTGGGACCCCAGTGCAGGTGTGAAGATGTCCAGAGCAGATCAGAAGTGTCTGCCTGTACAGGAGGAGCTCACTGGAAATTGAGATTACCTGTGCATGTTCTACACCATCACCAGGCAACATTCCTCCTGCGTGGACTGGCTGGGGGAAGGATGGCCACAGCTTCTCTCCCAAAAACACCTCCCCAGACCCTGCAGACCCTGCCAGGCTCTCAGCCGTGCCTCACAATGAGGAGATTTTGCTTTGCAAGCGAGGCCCTGACCCGCCCTCACCAGGGGATCTCAGGGATTTGCCACTCAGGTGCTTCCAGAGCCAGTTCATTCCATGATTTCTGGAATGCACACTGCCATCCCAGGGCACGGGGGAGATCCTGGCAGGGTGACATCAGTGGCTATTTTCATCTCATTTAAGGATCTCTTCTATCTGTGAATAGCTCCCTAACGAGGCCAAGATTCCCCACACCCAGCAACACTTTTTACTGTAAAATACAGTATTTTCCTCCCATAAATATGAATCCGCGGTGCTTTCCAGCCAACAGAAGCTTTTGCAACCAGCAGAGCCTGCATCTGCACTGCTAATCACTCCAACCTTGTAAATTGTAAACAGGTCTCTCACAAAGCCACAAGTAACACTTCCAGCTGTAATGCTATTAACCTAATCCCTGGTAGTTATTAGAAAACTCATGACACACAGCTTAGCAGAGACCACAAAATACAGTTTTCCCTCAGTAAAGTTGGAGCTGATCTTTGCATGTTAGGAGCATTATTAAAAGGAGCTGAATTAACATGTTGGAAGCTGAAGCTTCTAAAGCTTTGATGCCCAGATGTAGAAGGGGCTCTTATCAATTTTCCTGGGGCATGAAGATAAGGGCACAGGGGGGCATGTTCCCTGTGGGGCACTTTCACTGTTTAATGTGCATTTGAACCCCTACTACAATTATTCCATTGTATACAACCCAATTTCCCCAAATTCTCTCTGTGTCTACCTCTTCCTGTCCCTCCACCCTGAGAAACAGAATCATGGCCAGGCTGAGTCAGGAGACAGTAACACTTGAAATCATCTTACATTAAGCATGCTGGTAGATTGCAATTTATCCTGAGAAACTTCTAGACTGCTGCCATGATGCAAAGGCACCAAAAGCATAGATGGAAACAGGACTGAACTTATCCCAGAGCAGCTGCACACGTCTGTGATTGCCACAAGTGTGTGTTGTTCTAAAAACAACTGCCCCGAAACAATGAAATCTCACACATTTCCAGGGGTGCAAAGACATCAACCAATCAGTTCTACAATTACTGGAGAGAATTCAGGAAAGGCATTTCCTGTGGCCTTTCACGGAAACTTTGTTTTTGTTGGAATTTTCATGCTTTTCTTCCACTAAAATAAATTACTTCAGACTGAAAGTTCTCTGTTTGCCTTTTTTTCTGGGGAGCTGCAAACTCCCACAGACAAAATTCTTGGCAGTCTGTCTGCAGAAGAAGACTGGAAGCCTCACAGATGTGATGTGAAAAACAAGGATTATTTCAGAGATAAACAATGATACAACCTGTTCCCACATCTCTCTCTCGTGCAGGCTGCACTCTCCCTGGGGCCAGCTCCTTGAAGGAGCATTTTGAAGCTCCACCACCAGGAGCCTGAGCTGCTCTGTGGGATGCAGGGGAGCTGCAGCTGCGGCTGGGAGAGGTGAGATGTTCCACACACCCAGCTGGGTTTGGCTCTCAGAGTTTCCCCAGCTCACCCACCCTGCTGCTGGGGCTGCTAGGCTTTGGGATGGGCTCTGCTGGAGGAGCTCAGCCCTGCCTGGCTGGCTCCCTGCCTCGGGAGGGATCTGAGCCTTGTCCCAGCTGCAGGATCCAGCCCCAGCCCAGGCTGAGGTCAGGCTGGACCAAGGAGGTGACTCAGGGCATGACACAGCTCTGGCAGCAGACCCTGCTCCAGGCCTGCCGGGATGAATTCCCAACATTCCCAAGCTCCTGAGCTGAGCCCAGCAGAGAGAACTGGAGGAGGAGCGAGCGGGGAGAGCTCTCAGAGCTCTGCCATGCCCCCCATCCCCACTGCCATAAATCCCACAAATCCCGTAAATTCCACAAATCCCCACAACACCACGCTCTCCTTCTCTGACAATGAGGCGTTTAGTTCTGGAAGGTGGCCCACAGAAGAGGTTTCCCTCCAGAAAAGGAAGGAACATTCCTGTAATTTTAAATTAAAGTGTGCAATTACTGTTCTTTATTGTTGCCAGTTAAAAGAGATTTGCCACAGTTGCTTACATGCACGTATAGGAGCTGGGAGAAAGCAGCAGATTCTATAAGAAGGTTTCCTCCTGAGAGGTGTGAATTTCACAACAGCAATAAAAATGTTTGCTACAGAGTGAGAGCTACGATTTAAACACAGACAAATGCTTCTTTCCCTTCTGACGGCATTTTGCTCAGCTCTTTCTGTCACATATAAATACACTGCTTGGGAAGAAGTCCTGGAATATTATTTTAAGATAAGATAGTACAGGTTCATAGTAATTAAGTCAAACTCTTTTTTCTATGAGGAGAAGATAGCACGTTTCCATGGTAATTCTTTTCTTACCTTTTAAGACAAAGGACAGCTTAGAACTACAGAATTAAGTCATTTTCATCCCTTTCTTCTCATCCTTAACAGAAGCTGTTTCTGTTTTAAACCATCAGAGGCTCATCTTTTTTGATAAATCCAGCTTCAATATCAATTGCTAATGCAAATTTGCACTAAATATTTAATGATTTTAAAATTGAAGGCATACAAAGAGTTAATGAAAATACCAGCTCCTCGTTTTTCTCAGCCAAATAATTTCAGGTTAGCATTGGAAAGAGGGTGGAGGTGGCACAAGTCTCCCTGAAAGAATTTTACCTAATTATTGGGTTATTCCAAGGCGCAGCTTCAGAGAGTTAATTGGCACTGCAGCAATGACAAATTTGGCCCAATGTAAATTCATCTCTTCTCCATTGTTAGGACTGCTCAAAAGAATGTTTTTGTAACCTATTTCTGAATCCAACCATTGTATTTCATTATGATTTTCTTTTGATTCTGTTACCATGTGAACAGTGAAATACACATAACCACAGCTCATGATCTCAGAATGTCAACCGAGGGGTACTCTGTGCTTCAGAACTGATTGGAGTGACTCAGAGCACCCTTTGAAAGCCCTTTGAAAAAGTTGCATGTGTGTTTAGGTCTAAAAATTAATTGGGGATTAAGGAACTAAAAAGCAGGCAAGGGAAAATTTTGATCACCTCAAACTCTCTACAAGAACTTTGCTTTGAGAAAGCCTTTGCTCTAAATCCAGTCTTTACTGTGGATTAGATCCTGGGCTGAGGTAAACTTGATTAGTTCCATTGACCAAAATTGCTCAAATTCAGTGGAGCTGCAGCATGCAGGAGGCTGAAGCCAATTCCCAGGAGCTGAAAAACCGTGTGCATTATGACAGCAGTTTGCAGATTCCCAGTATGCCAGTAATTGACTCCATTTATACTTTATTTGTACAGACAGGACCCATAAATTCACCCGGCAAAGTGGCACACTGTCCATTTACTCCTCATATGAATACTGATTAGTTCTTTCTTAATTGTGCTATTAAGTTGTCTGCAGACGTGCAAGGAGCCACAGAAACCAGCAAGGATTTCAGATCCCCTTTTGAACTCGAGCAGATCCCAATTATAAAGGTGTCCACACACTTCGGGTGTGGACAAGCAATGGCACAACCTGATTTGGAACAACCAGAATAACTGCTGGCTACAGGAGACTGCCCTGGGCTCCTGCCCTGGCCTGAGGGGACAGTTCAGACAGCAGAGCGAGGGTGCAGGTTAGGGACTGCCCAGGGGACAAGGTGAAGGTGCAGGTTAGGGACTGCCCAGGGGACAAGGTGAAGGTGCAGGTTAGGGACTGCCCTGGGGACAAGGTGAAGGTGCAGGTTAGGAATTCTCCAGGGGACAAAGTGAAGATGAAGATTAGGGAGTGCCCAGGGGGACAAAGTGAAGGTGCAGATTAGGCCCAGGTTACAAGGTGAAGGTGCAGGTTAAGAGGTGTCAAGGGGACAAGGTGAAGGTGCAGCTTAGGGATTATCCAGGGGACAAAGTAAAGGTGCAGGTTAGGAATTCTCCAGGGGACAAAATAAAGGTGCAGGTTAGGGATTATCCAGGGGACAAGGTGAAGATGAAGATTAGGAAGTGCCCAGAGGACAATGTGAAGGTGCAGGTTAGGGATTCTCCAGGGGACAAGGTGAAGATGAAGATTAGGAAGTGCCCAGAGGACAATGTGAAGGTGCAGGTTAGGGATTCTCCAAGGGACAAGGTGAAGGTGCAGGTTAGGGATTCTCCCAGGGCACACCACAGCACTGGGCAGGTTTCCCAGGGTGTCTCCAAAAGTCCATTTGTGCACTGCTGTCAGGGAACATTTCTGCTCTGCTCCATGTCCTCCAGCACCTCCAGCCCTGGGGTGAAGTTCTGTGGAGCTGGGCTTGCTCAGCACGAGGGGAGCTGGCAACAGGAGGGAGAGACTGGTTTTTTTGGGTCTCTTGCCAGTCCACCCATCTCAGGGAAGCTCAGTGCTCACCCCAAACTGTGGAGAGCTGGGCAGGGGCACGAGACCTCTCTTTTGTAGCCCAAAGGTCCCACCATGGTTGCAATCAAATGCGTTCATCAGAAACTGGTCGGAAGCTTTCCAGGGGCTGCTGAGCTTCTGCTGCTCCTTTCCTGATTTAACTTCCCCAGGCTGCATCAATCATTCCAACAGGAAGTGCAAGGGGGATTGTTTTCCTTGTTTCCTTCGTGCAGGTACCTGAGAGTCACCGGCCGTGCACATTAACAAAGGAAGTGCTCTCTGAGTGACAGACATGGGATGCAGCAAGGACCTGAGCAGGGCTTTCCACGCTGCTTTTAGTCCTGCCAAAGCCTCAGTGGAGACCACGAGCTAACAGGTGAGAGGAGAACATCCATGCCCTCGTGCCCCTTGCACTGTGACCCCTCTTCTTCACCACCAGCTGCTCTTGACCTGCATTTTGAAGCTTGCTGCAAACTCCACGTGTCAGCTCTCCAGCCGTTCACGCAGCTGCCAGGTGGCAGAACCCTCTAGAAGGGCTGGTGGGACACAGTGGACGAGCAGCATTATTCCTCCAGGAATTCATTTCTCCCTAGGAATGCTGAGGGGTTCTCTCATCTTCACAGGAGAAAAGCCAGCAGTTCAACCACTGCCAGAGCAGGAAATCTGCTGGGGTTGTGTAATTCCTGCGAGGAGCACAGAAAGGGGAATTGCTTGCATTTGAGAGAAGCTGGGAGAGATTTCTGGAAGTGTTTCTGGATCAGGAAAGAGAGACAGATCTGGGATGCATTCAAGACAGATTTCTGAATGCCAGCAGAGGCACTGGGCTGGGTTCGATGACCTGACTATAAAATGAGGTGGGTAATGCTGCCAACTCTTTGAAAGAAAGATTATCTGGGTTTATTCCCAGCCGTGCTACACAATCCCCATGTAACTCAGGATGAGTCACTTAAATTCAATTTTCTTCTGTTTACCTGTCTGAAAAATCAGAGAGCAGAGTAGATAATTTTCTCTATTCAATTCCTATTCAGATTGTAAATGCCCTGGTGCAAGATTGCTCTTCCTTTATGTGGAGAGCCAAACGCCAGGTCAGCAAGGCTCCTGCCTCAGCTGGAGCCTCTTGTTTCCAGCACAATACAAATTACAGTGGCTGCTCTCCTCTCCCCTCTGCCAAAAGATTCCCTTCCCAAAACTGGCCCCTGGTCTTCCACTTTCTCCCTGTCCCTGCTGCTGTCCATGGTGAGGTGCAAGCCATGTGCTCCCTGCCCCTAAAGAGAGAACAGCTCCACATTCCAGCTCCACTTCCATTTCAATGCCATTTCTTCCCAAGGAGAAGAAAAGGAAAACCAATTATAGTTGGCTGTTATTTTTATTTAAGAGCAAAATCAATGACTTTTATGTAACTTTTCTTGTATTACCATAATGTTAGCAACTTTAGCAAACATCTTAAACCAGAGGAGCTGCCAAATTCTCAAGTGGCCACTCTTGATTTATAAGCTGCAATTATGTTTGTCAGCTGATAACCAAAGACCAGATCAGCTTTCACCAACTCAGGAGATTGGAAGTGAATATTTTATTACCTTTAGCCAATCTTTCTTTTCAGATACAAAGTGCTTTTCAGACACAAAGTGCTTTTCAGATACAAGGCAGTGACTTTTCTAACGAGCAGCAGGAGATGATTCTTGGTCAGGGGCAGAAGCTGAATGCCTGTGTCACGTGGCAGCGCTCAGAAATCACAAAAGCAATTCTTCTAACCTTTCTGATACTTAAAAGGGGACTTAAAGAGCTGTTCTCCACACACTTCTGGACTGTTAAACTTCTTTTCAGGACTCTCCTGCCCAAGCAGTGTCACTCACAGCCCGATTTTCTGCTATGGACACAGAACTGTGCAAACAATCTCTCTGCTTCTTCTGGAGGTGTCTGCCTACCAACCTTACAGTCTGGATGCACTATGACAAGAGAATCCTAGGTGAGCTCCAAAAGCAAATTAACTTTCCATTTTCAGATAATAACTTCCTGGAAAAAAAATAAAGCAAGCTATTCTTCCTGCAGTTCACAGTAAGATTGACATTCACTGAAAATTACTGTTCATTTCAAACATATTCTTTTACTGCAAAGACTTGATCCATGGTGCATGCTGGGGTAAGATACCGCTGCAGAGCCCAATTTCCACAGAAACACAGTGAAATTAAAACCAAAATTAAAAAGAGGAAGAGGTCTACCTGGAGCAGGAGTTCTAGGATAACCAAGAATAAAGATTCAGCAGAGGAATGTAAGTGTGATGTCAGTGCTGCAATCTGGAGCAAGTGCTGCTTTTTTGCCTTAATAACAGTGAGTGTCAAATTCTTCAGGAAAGGAATTTGCAAAGTCCTGGTAACAAGTCTGCTGAGGAACTAAATCACAGTACATCCACCACAGTAGATTATCTGTCACTCATAAAATCAGCACTTTCCAAGTCACTTCCTAGCATGGCTCAATATACAGACACAGATAAAAATATTTACAAACCCCCAGCATCTCCACCACCGTGACACCACTTCCTTAACTGATTTGTAACTTCAGGCTTTAAAGGGAAGCCCTGCAACAGGCAATCCTCCACTGGCCTGACAGGAATTCCATCAGCCATTTGTATGAAAACCACCATTTTCACTGGCCAGATAATGAGGAGCAATGGAGAAAACAACAGCTGGATCACACTCAAAACAGAAGCAAGCCCTCTCCAAGCCTATCTGGAGGGAACAAATTCCTAAGCTGGGGAAAGTCAGATAACCTGGTTCTCACCCCAGACAGGCACAAATCAGGACTAAACCTGCCAAAAGCCAGGCCAGGGTGTTAATCACACTAACGGAATCGCAGATGTCATCAGTGGCATGGAAACAAGGAAAGCAGTGTTAATGAGATCAGGGCCCATCCCAATGGTCCTACATCCATGCAAAAGGGCAATCAGGCTCCTGTTAGACAGCTCCTGTATATTCACTGCAAAGCAGATGCAGCAACACGTGCTGGTGGAAGAAGCAGGGTGGATGGGGAGCTTCTCCCGTCCACTGATGGATGATGGATGAGGGAAGAGTAAAACACAATCACCACTGGACAAGAATAAAAGCACAGCCTGAGATGTGAGGGAGAGCTGGGACTGAAGCTGTCAGCCCCCAAACAAGTGAAGGTGGCATCACAGTGCTCAGCAGGGCTAGCAGCCAAATGAACAAATGAAAATGCCTAATGAACACCAGAATTTCAATTTGACATTACTCAGTCAAAAGGTGTTGGCTCGACTAAAATGTGGAGCCACAGGTAGATGGAATTATTGTTATTTTAATTACTTTCTGATTCAGCTTGCCTCCAACCCCGGATGAAGCCTGAGCAAGCTGCAGGCAGGGTGGCTGCAGCCTAGTGGGGCAGTGCAGCACTCACCTCCACAAACACAGATCTGCCTGGGGCCATCACCTGTGGCCATCCTGGAGGGCAGCAATGGCAGCTCTGGAGGGTGCTCAGTGAAGAATGACCAATCCTGCCCCTGGAACTGAGGGCAGGATGAGGCAGCAGGGCAGAAGCACTGGCTGGGAAAGAGAGGAGGCAGCTGCTGGTGTCAGCAGGCTCTGTGCACCCGTCTCAGAGGTGATGTGCACGTCTGTCTGTCTGCAGGGTGAGCATAGGGTCCCTTGGGGACTGTTTTCATCCCATGCTCACCAGAACCTGGTAGAGGAGTGTCACCCTGATTTTCTAAGACTTTGCTAAGCCTCCTGATGTTTGCATTCTTGTAACAAACTTTCTCACACACAGTTCTGTAAACAACTTATGTTTTGCATTCTTTCATGGAGGAGGAGAGAATTGATGGACTCTTGGTCTGTCCAGTGTCATTGGAGAGGTGGCACTGTCACCCTCCAATCCACTGTCACTTTTGGAAAACTATAAATGTTGGAGTCAGAAAATGAAGGTCCCTCTTTTTTGTTCACCTGGAGAGCAGCAGTGTCCGTGTCGTCTTTTCGTGTCGTATTACGACAGAGGAGTCTGAGCCTTCCATCCCTGTGGTGCTAACCCTGGCAGTGGGTGTGCACGGAGTCTGCAGTGCAGCCACCAACTGCAGGAGGCACTTCCCACCCTGAGGAAGTGTCCCCAGGTGCCTCACACCATCACTGAATAACCATGAACTTTTATGCTGCCTCTGAGCCCCAGTCCCTGTGAAACTGGAGAGACCGCAGGGATGAAATGAAACCAGCTCCCTGCTGCAGCATCCCTGGATACAAACTGAAATACCTCTCTGTGCTTGCCTGAGACCCCCGCAGCTGCCATCCCTCCCTGCTGGTGCTCTGGGGCCTGCACCTCACCGTGCTTTCACCTGTGTGGTGAAAACACGTCCAGAAACACAGCAAAGCTCTGGGAGGTGCAGGAAGATCCAGTTCCTGCCTCAGGGATGGCACAAACAAGCCTGGAATTGCACTTTGAGAAGGAGGCTCACTCAGATGATTTGCAGAGGGGCTTAATTCAAAGTGGGGGCAGGTTTTAACTCAGCACAGTCCCCCTGATTTCAGGGGGATCGCAGAGGAATTTGTCCTTCTGGGCATGTTTTGCCAAATTAAGCTGTGGAGAACTATTTCCATAGTTTGAATGGAGATATAACAGCTTCCTACATGGAGGTAATTTAATTCTCTGTCTGATAGACAGGAAAATCCTTTCAGTGAATGATATCAATGTCTAGCTTTTCTTATATGCTGCCAGTGCAGGTTTCCTGTGACACAATGGCCAGAACTGTGAAATTTCAAGATATTTGCCAGGCAAATTGGAGCTACAAATGATGCTGTAGCTGCAGTCCCTGCTTGGCTGGTAGAGCTGAAAAGCCACGCTGATCCTTCCTGAGTGCAGTAAGACGTAACCTTTCCTTTGCCACTGCACCTCCTTTCTTTAGATCCCTTTTGCCATTCAGAGCGTCGGCAATCTTTCTGCCAGGTGAGCACAGCAGCGTTCAGGCTGCAAGGTGTGCAGGGTGTGACAAGCAAAGGGAGCTCTGTAAGCAGCTGCAGGAGATCACAGGAAGGCAGGTGTGGCGTTATGAGGAGCGCCTGAGAGGCAGCACGAGGGGCAGAAATGCAGCGTAAGGAGATCCCTGACATAATACCACAGAGAGCACTCGGCATCGAGGGGACATTGAGAGATGGAGCAGAGAGGAGAATTACCCTCCGGAGTGTCTGAGGGACGGCACGAGAAAGGGAGATACGGGATATTCCTGAACTTCTTATCACAGCTGCAGGATTCAGCACCATTGCAAGATGTTCAGGAAAATCTGCCTTTGGCTGCTGGGGACTGGGGTGAGCAGGGAAAGGGCTGTGGCAGCTTTGGGGTCCCTCAGCTGTGAGGTGTGACAGGAAACGTGCTGGGGGAAGCCTGAGGTGGCCAGGTGCTGAGCACCTTCAGCAGTGACAGCAGGGGACAGCCCTCACAAAGGTGCAGAGCAGCCACAACTCCACTGGAGCCAGCACCTCTGAAAAATCAACTTGTGGGAGCTGCAGGCACCCAGCAGGCTCTGCTCTGAAGTGTCACATTAGGGAAATGACAGCAAAAGGGAATAAAATCTCTCTCCACTCATACACACGAGCAAGCACATGCACACACACACACACAGTTAGACTTTGCCACACTTCTCCATCTTCCTTTGTTAAAATGATAATAAAATTATAAACTAAATTATAAATTAAAAATTATAATTATCAACCCGCAACGTTTAGCGAGGGCAATCAGGGAAGTGGTAATTATCACAGTGGGTCTGAACACCTCTGGTGGCCACGGAATGGAAAGGAAATACAGCACATCTTGAAAAGCAGTGCAAACATGAAAACTCTCCTGTTAGCCACAGCAACCTGCTTTTGATTATTTCATCCCTGCTTTAATAACCAGCAATGCTGAATTGCAGCACAGCTGTGCACGTGCCTTGGGATGAGAGAAATCCTCCTCTTGCATCCAGCAAACAGGCCCAAGCCCTGCTGTGCACATTAGGTCAGGATGTCACAGCAATCCTCCCGCTCTTGGCTGAACACTCCCTACCCCTCCCAAAGCCCCTTCCCACCCTTCAGGGCTTCGGACAAGAAGGATGCTGTGCAATTCAGGGAGGCAGCGCTGATGGAGGTGTGCCCCAAACCCAGCTGGAGCTCTCATTCTGCCGGGGCAGAGCAAAGGAGGAGCCCTGGTTCTGCCCACAGACCCTGCGGTGGTGCGAGGGACGCGGGGCAGCTTGGAGAGCACACACTGCAGCAGAACCAAACGCCTCCCCTTCCCAAACTGCTTTGCACTTCTTGTTTACTAAGTGGTGGCGAGCGGCCTTTCCACAGATTTGTCTCCTTTTCCCCGTGCCTTCACACAGTGTGTGTCCCTGATTTCTGCCAGCCCAGCTTTTGACGGCCCCTCTGCTGGGGCAGCTCGGAGCAGAGTGCCCGTGCCAGGTGCTGGGGCTCAGCACTGCCCTCAGAGGGCTCTGCCTCTGCATGTGCTGCCCTGCAGGGGCACAGAGGGCACTGGGAGCCCTCCAGAAGCTCCAGCCCATGCGGGGCAAGTCAGCCTGGCACAGTCTCAGGGCTGGCTGGAGGGATTCGTTCTGCAGCTCTGAGTAGACACTTGACAAAACTCCGTTTCAGAACTCAGTCACAAGCTGATCTTTTCTTTGGGACTCAATCCCTAAAGATCACAAGAAGGGCTCTTCAAACTTGGATTAGTGCAATTTGCCTTTTCCACCTTTCTTTTGTAGTTTTAAAAACTGCTCTTATACAACTCCTCTTGCAAGAAGTGCAGCACTTCTCAAACCTGAATATAAAATTAACTGGAAATACTAACCCTGTAAAATGACTGTTCTTACTGATCAGCCCTCAGATGTATTCTGATGTCTCTTCCCTCCTGTACAACATGAAATGTAGTTCCACTTGGCTCAGAGCGATGCCTCTTCATGGTAACACTTTCCATAATATTTGAGAGAGCCAGACCAGTCAGTCAAAGCCTTTTCTCACCCTGCTGTCTCTCCAGGCTCCTTGGCTTAGACAAGGAGGCTTCTGAAGAAGTGTCAAGGTTACTGAGAATTCTTGGAGCTATCAAGAAGCTGGAGTGAGGAACGCTGTGGAATGTGGAATCAAAGGAGCTGCTGGAGCAGCACCCGGGGCTGGGGCGCTCTCCAGACCAGGACTGACTGCACAGGGAGCAGAACAGAACCAGGAACCTGCAGCTCCAGGGCAGCTGCTGCTGCCTCAGGGCCACGGCCAGGCAGGCAGGGTGGCTGTGGGTGAGGAAGTGAGCTGGCAGGTGGCTGGTGTGGCTGTGCCTTGCAGGAGTGCAGGAGGGGACAGTCGGGACAGTCCCCGATCCCACCCCAGCAGCTGCTGGCACCTGAGCTGAGGAAGACTCTGCTGAAGAGGAGAGCTGCTCAGAGATCAGACTAATCACGCTACCAGCTCAGCTGACTGCAACAAATCTGGTCTTTCTACCTTTTAACATCTGTGGCATCGCTCTGGATCAGACACAGATTCCCTGCTCGGGCACATTTGGGCTCAGAGCACAGTGTCAGGATTTGGGCTCAGAGCACAGTGTGTCAGGAGCTCTTCTGCCTTCTGCTGATCTTCCCCTCATTCTGCAGATCCTTCCCCCATTCTGCAGATCCTTCCCCCATTCTTCAGATCCTTCCCTCATTCTGCAGATCCTTCCCTCATTCTGTTGATCCTTCCCTTGTTCTGCAGATCCTTCCCCCATTCTGCTGATCTTCCCCCATTCTGCTGATCTTCCCCTCATTCTGCTGATCTTCCCCTCATTCTGCTGGTCCTTCCCCCATTCTTCAGATCCTTCCCTTGTTCTGCAGATCCTTCCCTCATTCTGCAGATCCTTCCCCCATTCTGCAGATCCTTCCCTCATTCTGCAGATCCTTCCCTTGTTCTGCAGATCCTTCCCTCATTCTGTTGATCCTTCCCTCATTCTTCAGATCCTTCCCCCATTCTGCAGATCCTTCCCCCATTCTGCTGATCTTCCCCTCACTCTGCTGGTCCTTCCCTCACTCTGCTGCATATTTGTTTATCATTAGCACAAATGATGATGGGTGTCTGTACGATTTGAACAACCTTTCCTCTAACAGCATCATCTCAGTCTTTTTTCTCTCTAAGCTGCAGTTCAGTACAAGGGCTGCGACAGCTTTTATGTTTAACAGAATCTTTAGTCTGGCAATCATGATTAACTCGTCTCTACAGAGAAGTGCTATTTTAATAAGACCAAGTGAAGAGTTCTAAGAAAATCTTTTCCTTTCTTTTCTATATTTTTTTTAGAAGACTTAGACATCTAAGAATTAAGACTCTGTAACTAAAGTTTAGACACAGCATAGCCAATTCTTCTGTTGGCCCCTTGAAATATTCTGGAAGGTTTCCAGCAGACCCAATTATTTCAAATAAGCTTCAGAAGTTACATTAAGGGCAGCGTAACAGAATCTGTGAATGCATTCAGCCTGTGCCTCGCCTTCTTCTGACCTCTGATTTATTTCCAAATAAAATATTTAACATAAATTTTTCTAATTTTTAGAGGAGCTTCTGGGGCTCAGGCACTGACATTATTTGACATGTAAATTATCCCAAAAATTTAATAGCTTCTTTAGGGTCACTGTTATGTTTTGGAGCAATAATGAACTAGGAAACCTTATTCCACCATGCTTAGCCAAAATTAGATATTGTCCTTCCTTAGGAGACTCTTAAAAAGCTCCATAAACAACAGCATGCCTTGTAGTAGCCTCATTCTCCTGGAAGGGAAGCCATTCTCCTAAAAAGCCAAACGTCCTCCTCAGAGTCTGAGAAAGAGCAGTGCCAGGAAAGGTAAGAAACGAGGTGATCCAAATGCCAGAAACCACCTGATGTCCTCTGGTATCATTCACACCAAGGTGAATCCCTCCTTGTTACACTGGCATGTTTGGAAATCAAAAATTAATTATGCAGAAGGGAAGCAAATACAAGTGTCCATCTCCCTCATCCCTCCTCCCCCAGTGCACAGCCCAGTGCTGCTGGACGCCTGGCCTGAATTTTAGGATTGAGCCAACACCTGCCCCGAGCTCCTGCCGAGGGTGAGGTCAGGCTGGGAACAGCTTGAGAAGGAAGAGAAAAGCACAGCAGGGCTCCTGCTTGTTTCTGTCCCACACCACCATGCCATACAGACAGATTTGTAATCGGAACATAGCTGAGGGAGAAATCTGGGGTCCCTGATAACCGCGAACCTCCAACGCCCGGTACAGAGCCTGTTTGGCTGGTTTTATGGGAAACCCTGCAGAAATTGATCTGAGGGCAAAGCAAGGGCTGGGGGCACGGCCCTGCTTTTGACACAACTTTAGCCTGCTCCAGTGTTCAGCTCCAGCCAGACCTGACACATCACAAAAATCAATATTCAGCAGAGGCCTCTGATGTTCCCACAAGGCAGGAAGAGCAAAGGAAAGGTAGAGGAGGCTGTAACCACTGTGAATCTCGAGGCTGGACTGGTCAGCCAGCTTCCTAAAGAAACTCATCTCTTCCGTGGAGTAAGGAGATTTCTGGTCCTTGCTCCCCTTGTAAAATTCCTTCCTGCACGAGCAGTATGAGATAATCACATTGGAACTGGATCAGTGGAGAAGTGTGAAAAATGTGGCAGCATTCAAGTTCCTGTTTGAGAAGAGGCATTTACCAGTCTTGGGAGAGAGAGAATAAGAAAGTGTATAATTCAACATTTCCTTTTGATCTATAAACTACTTTTTTCTTCTGAGTTAATTTGCTTAAAAAATGCACAAAGAGGGAGGGCAAAGCAGAAAGTAAATGTGCTAAAATGTTTGACAGAAATTCAAATGTTTGCGAAGAAATGCGTTTGTTATTCCACGCACAGAGAGCATCGGTATTTGCTTTGCTTACTTGGGTGCATAAATCTAATGGCAGGAGAATCTGAACACAGCATTAGGCTGGAGAAACTCACAGAGCTGATGGCCTTTGTGCTCTGGAGGAACCAGATCCCCCCCAAGAAGAGCCCTGCAGGGGCAGAGCGGGGCACTCACACGGCGCTGTGCACTGGGGCAAGCCTGGCTGCTCAAAGATATTGCTTAATCCAGTAAATGACTGCAGGCTGAGCTGCTGGAGCCACAGAATGGGAGCACTGTGCTGTGAATTCTCACACAGAAAACGTGGCCTGGGGAAACGACAGAATGTGGGCAACACCCCAAGTGAAGCAGTGAAAGCGACTCTGTTGGAGCAGAAGAAGTTTCAAGAAGGTGACACCACCTGCACTGGGCTGCCCAGCCTCTTCCTAAGGAGAATTTGGCTTAATGCCATGCATGGAAACGCCACATGAGCTCCACCATGAGATGGGGAAGGATTAAAAACGCTGCTCCCCCGAGCCAGCCTCCCTCTGTGAGTGCCAGAGGGCTGGGGCAGCTCTGGGCTCAGCAGGGCGGGTGGGCACTGCCTGCCCTGCTGGGGCTGGGGGCACACAGCTGCAGGGAAGCACCCTGGAGACAGGCTGGTTGTGGATGGCAAGTGCTGCTGGGGAAGGGTGCCCTCCTGCCCTGAGCAGGAGATGGCAGAAGATCCATTTTAGTCTGCCCAGCACCCCCTGATGCTGCCGTCCAGGGTGAACAGCCCCCAGCACCCTGCAAGGCAGGAGCAGCAGCCTCTCCTTCCTTCCAGCCAGGCCAGGGCAGCCCTGAGGACGCTGAGCTCCATTTGTGGAGGATTATTTAAACCCTTGACCACAGCTGAGCCCATCCTGGACCGCACATCTCACCTGGGAGGGCTGGAGACCAGCTCTGCAGCCAGCTGCAAACAAACACAGCCACACAGAGCAGCCCTGGCGTCAACACGGCGCCCTGGGCCCGGCCACCAGAAGCACAAAAGGAATCTTTCCTCAAAAATGTCCTTCCATGCACTGCTGCAGCCCAGATGGACATGGCTGAGCCGCCCCAAAAGCCAGCTCAGCACCCCAGGTAAGAACCAAGGGATGCCAGGCTCCAGCTCTGAGTGCCCAGAGCTGCTGGGTCCTTCCCTGACACAAGGGCAGCCACTCAGGCACCTCAGAGCCATCTCTAATTTCCAGCATTGCTGAATTGTTTGCATTTTTCCTGGTTTTTTTCTTTTTTTTTTTTTTGGTGTGGTTCTTTCCCTTTTTTTTTTTTTTTTTTTTTTTTTTTTTGTTTTGTTTTGTTTGTTTGTTTTGTTGGTTTGTTTAAAAAGTAAAACCCAGGTCCTTGCTGTGCTACAACAAATTATAGTGAAACCCTGCATCAGTCAGTCTGGACTCTGGAGTATTTAAAATCTGTATCCTAATTTTGTGATTTAGACCTATTTATATGTAAATCAAAAAAAAAAAAAAGGAAAAGACGACTTCCCTATTATTTCCCTTATGATAAATTAGTCTGAATTAGTGATGAATATAAAGAATTAACTCTTATATTCCTTATGCTTTGGCTCATTTACAAATGTCATAAGAGCCCATTAGACACTTAAGAAAGTATGTCAAGTAAAAATAAAATTCTCTACAGAAAACAAAGTAAAATGTTTAATGATATAATGAAGACTCATTAATGTAATGCTTATTTTAATATTAAAAATTCACAAGAATTGTCATAGCTCTTGTCTTAATCAGATGAGCTTTTGTAATATTTATTTGTGTTGTAATTTCATAAATATTTATACACCCATTTCCAAACTTTACTGGTCTTTGCTGTATTAAATACATCTTGAACTTGTTAATATTTGAGGAGTGTTTTCTCCACGTGTGCCAGGCAGCCATTTGACAGCGCCATGTGATCCCAACTGTGGCACACAGGCTGGGAGGTGCAAGCCTCTGACAGGAACCTTTCCATGCCAACCTGCCGGGGATAAAATCCCTTTTTTCAGGAGATGCCTGGCTTTAGACTAGTGCTAAATGTGCAAGGTGGAGAGCCAGGGTCCCACCCTGCCCTTCCCCTCTGCCCGTGTTCAGCAGATGCTGCAAGGAGTTGTTCCAAGCACAGAAATCCCAATTCCAATCCCACCTATTCCTGAGAAGTTTCTGCTCCTGGGCTCTTGGCTCCTGGTGCTGTGCCCTGCCCAGAGAAATTAAGGCTCACAGTGCCACAGCCCACTTCAATTTGTGCCTGAGCTCACCAGCATTTGCAAACTCAACCTGAGTTAAAGCAGGATGTGAACGTGAGGATGCCTTGAAAGACAAAAGCATTTGAGATGGCACTCAGCCCTCTGAATTTAATGCATATGGAAATAAATGTGCTATGCAGCCTTTCAAGTAAAAAAATCAAACATTAGCCCTGACTGGTGGAACCCTTGGAGAGTTCTTTCATGGCAGAAAACTCCCCAGACAAGTAACTGCACACCTGAAGGAGATGAGCAGCATCCATTTAGGGTGCAAACTGGCACAATTCACAAAATTCACAATTCACACGATTCTCACAATTCACAATTCACAAAATTCACAATTCACAAAATTCACAATTCACACAATTCACAATTCACACAATTCTCACAATTCACAATTCACAAAATTCACAATTTACACAATTCACAATTTACACAATTCACAAAATTCACAATTCACAATTTACACAATTCACACAATTCACAATTCTCACACACACTGCTCTGCAGAACAAACCACAAGCCTCCTCTGCTCTCCTCTCAACTCCACCTCTCCTCCACCTTCACCTGGGGACTGAAACAAGAATTGCCATTTCCTTTACTGGGCACCCACTCCCGCTGTGCTCTCTGCAGCAAGGAGGGAAGTTTGGGTTCTCAGGGCAGCAGCGAGCGCCTGACACCCAAACCCTGCAGCCGAAGGCTTGGAATTCCATGGAATTCCATGGCAGAACCACCCCCAGCAGGCCCAAAATCCACACAACTGCCTCTGCTTCTGAGCCCTGCTGATCCACCCCTGTGAGCTGAGCACCCAGACATCCTTCAGGAGAGTTTTTCACTTCATCTCCCTTGATTTGCCATCCTCTTTATAATTTGTGCAGTAATATTCATAAACAGTAATTATTTATACATAGTTATGGCCCTCTTGAATTTGATTCTCTTCTCACTTAAGCTATAAATATGGAATAAAATTAATATGAATCAGAAAAATGAGGACCCTGAAGACTGAAATATATGTAAAATCACTTACAGTCCTCTAACTTTTTAAAGAGATTTTCTCCTTTAATATTCTCCTGGGTTGCAAACACTACAGGGGAAAGTTTACACCCAATCAAGAACACATTTATTGAAGTGCTTAAAAATGCACGGAAGTAGTTCTGCTAATATTAAGTTTTCTAACTCTCTCTCTCTCCTGGATTAAAAACAAAGCAAGCCCTTTCATCCCTGACATTTCAGCATTTGGAATACATCAAAATGTTTCTTCTACTGCGCTGGAAAGGAGCTCTGATTTTCCTGTCCTGCGTTCCAGGCAAAGAGGCTGACACTCAATGTACAAATTGAATGTACAAATGAGCTCCTTTGCATTTCTGGGGGAGAGGGAAGGAAGATGCAGAATTCAAACAGAGTTTTCTGTCCCTCTGGGTTGGTATCTGAGGCTCAAGCCTGACCTCTGCACCCTCTGAACCTCCCTTCGGTGTCGTTTGGAAATGCAAGTTCAAATCTTGCACTCTTGCACGTTTGATTGGGCTTGCTCAGCAACCAAATAAACAGCTGAGCTATTGAGGTCAGATTAGAGGATTTAACCCTCCCTGGCCTCAAAACTTCGGAATCCAAGGATGAGTGCTTCTGAGGTTTAGATTAAAAATGGAAGCAGCACCCGGCAGGCTCGGGGGACACCAGGAGGATCTCACCACTTGGGTTCAGAGCTTAGGAAATCTCTTTCACCACAGAAAACCAAACCTGAATGACTCTTCCTCCCGGGCTTTCCAAACCCACTGAAAACACAATGCTGCTCCAGATCGGGGCAGATCCTGTCCGACACCACTTGGAATTTAACACTCAACTCTGAGGTTTACCTGACACCACATGGAGTTTAACACTCAACTCTGAGGTTTACCTGACACCCCTTGGAGTTTAACACTCAACTCTGAGGTTTACCTGACACCACATGGAGTTTAACACTCAACTCTGAGGTTTACCTGACACCACATGGAGTTTAACACTCAACTCTGAGGTTTACCTGACACCCCTTGGAGTTTAACACTCAACTCTGAGGTTTACCTGACACCCCTTGGAGTTTAACACTCAACTCTGAGGTTTACCTGACACCCCTTGGAGTTTAACACTCAACTCTGAAGTTTACCTGACACCCCATGGAGTTTAACACTCAACTCTGAAGTTTACCTGACACCACTTGGAGTTTAACACTCAACTCTGAGGTTTACCTGACACCACATGGAGTTTAACACTCAACTCTGAGGTTTACCTGACACCCCTTGGAGTTTAACACTCAACTCTGAGGTTTACCTGACACCCCTTGGAGTTTAACACTCAACTCTGAGGTTTACACATCAGGCATTTCTTTTTCTTGCCCTGCACTGAGATGTACTGAAAACAGAGCAGGTGAAGGAAGAAGGAAACAAACAGAAAACAATTAGAAATAGGAAATCAAATAGAAAAACAATTAGAAAACAGTTCTGAGAATGAGGCCTTGAAGCTTGCACCATAAACCCTGGGCTGCAGCATTTCCCATGGCTCTAATTCACTCTGACTTCTCTAATGTATTTATTCATCCCAAGCAGCACTTTCACACATGCACTTGCTGTTAATTTTAATCTGCTTTGTTATTATCTTTGCAATTTTATAAATATGAGCTCAACTGAAAAGGACATTCAAAGAGTTGGGTGGTTGTTTTTTTTTTTTTTCCTCCTGGAAATGAGTGCTGAGTGATGCTCACCATAAATTAATTTTTCAAGCTTTGTAGAGGTTATGTAAATTTGCAGAATGTTCTTCTGATGTTTAAGCCACATTTTGACAACAGCTTCAAAAACTGGTCAGAGAACTGTTCCTACTAACATCTGCTTGTTGAAATATATGTAATGACATGGCTGTGGAGCACTTCCCATTGATCTCTGGATGCCAGGTGATCACTCAAGCTAAAAAAATGCATGTGCACACAATGCAAAATGGGAATTTAGATCTTAAAAGCACTGGAATGAGGGGGGTGGGGAGAAAGTGGTAAATTTCCTTCACCTTCTTTCAATCAGTATTTTAAAAGACCCAGCACAGCTACAGCTACAGTTACAATGGCAACTGAAATGCCTTTGGCTCGTTGTTCATTCCCACTGCTCCTCTTGGGAACTATTTTGCCCACCTTATCACAGCCCAGAAAAATAATTTAAATTGGGTTCCTCAAAACCCCTCCCAGTTTAGGCTTTTTTTTTTTTTTTTTTTTTTTTCAAATAAAGTTAAAAGCATCTCCACAGTTTGTGGGAAAATGGGAATCACTGTGCTTTGCTTTGAGGTTCAGCTGCTGGAGAAAGCTCTCAATTAAAGCAGAAGGGAAGCAGTTTTACAGTGCCTGACATTCAACGTCTGTAATGCTTTTGTCACAAATGATGTCTCTTTTCAGCAACACGGTCTCCTTGCCACCAACATAAGGCTTGGTTTAATTTAAAACACAATTTAAAGTTCTGTGCACGGTGGGAACTCTCTCTGTCAAAACACTCTGCTGAGCACAATGGGTGCAGCCTCCTTTCAAGCCTGCTGTGCTGCTTTGGGGGAGCAGACACATGGGCAGCTCCTCACGTCCCACAGTCACATTTGCAGCACAGCTGATGCAGCTGGGCATGTCCACTTGATAAAGCTTTCAGTATGCAGGCAGATGTGACAATAAATAATAGAATTCCAGCGTGATCAAAGTAACCTGCCTTGTTTGGTTCCAACTTCCAAATATATCATTTTTAATTACACTTCCATACAACAATGTGAATAAATATGTGACTTTTTCTCCAAGAAATTAAAGGAGTTTAGGCTCTCAATTTAAAACGCATCAGAAAATACAGTGCAGAAAATATTTTTTCCCCCACTAACAACTCCACTTTGTTTTTGAACAGCTTCCTTTTATCATGGAAGTAAAAAAAACCCAGCACGACTTGTCTAAAAAGCAGCAAAGAGGATTTGGGATTAGTTATCAGGGAGAAAACTTGTGGAAAATACTGCAGGTGACAGAAGTGTGCAGCGAGACATGCCTGGCTTTATCAGTGGTTCAAAGCAAACAGGCTGTATGTGATCCATACATCACAAACCCTCTCACACAGAGATGGCACAGCAGAACACGGCTGCCATCAACGCTGCTCCACTCCCACAGCCAACCATCAATTATTCAGGCGCTCTCCAAATAAATGAATTATGGCTTTTCTCATTTTTTCCTTTTTTTTTTTTTGGGATGTGGGTTTGATTGCTGGAAGGTGCCTGTGTTCTCCAGGGCAGCAGGTGAGGTTTGCTGGTGGCCCAGGAGCCCTCCCTGCCCTCTGCAGTGACCCCACAGGAGCTGAACAGGGGCCTGCAGGGAGCTGTAATACTCCAAATTACGTGTCATACCCCAAATTCTGCTCGTGTAGAGTTTGGAGTGATGTCAAGGCTGCTGTTTGGTCCAAGTGACCTGAACCCTTTCCTTCCAAAGCACAGGAAAACACTTGATTTACCCTGCACAGCACGAGTGATAAGCAGGACAATTGTGGATTTCTACCTAAACAAATGAGCAACAAATCTGACAAACCCTCCTGGCAGAACAGAGACTCTGGACAATATTGCCTTTGGACTCTCTGCCTTTTGGCAATCTGGAGAGCAGAATTTGGAGATATTAAAAAATACGGGGAAACGGACCCTGTTGAGATTGGCCATTCCTGATTGTGTCAACCTTGTTAAGTGGCACTGCCTTGCTGCGGGCAAGCCACGATGTCACCTGTCACACTGTCACCAGCACTGAGCATGAACACACATGGCAGATCCTCAGGGAGGCCAGGAGGAGCTCCTGCAGCACGGGACAGATCTCTGCCACCACACTTTGGCTAATTTCAGTGCCTTCATCCTGACCTGACAGATGGCAATGGTTCCTGGCTGGCTTCTTCAAAGCCTTCTTTCTTCAATATCTATTCTGTCAGTGTTCAAACAACTTTCTGGCATGTTGTGTCCTTGCTTATTTTCAATGAATTCTTAGGTTAATTATTTATATTATCTTGAAAAGTGATGAGATTTTGAAAGCTGTGCTACACAAAGTCGTTGGAAAAGTCAGTATCAGCACCAGATGTTAGCTTTGCAGAAGGACACGAATACAGATTTAAACAGTGACTGGCAGAGTCCCAAGGTCTGGAAGGCAGCATGTGGATAAGCACCAAGAAAAGGGGTGTCCTACTCAGAGACCATCACCCCAACTATTTTCTAATTCCTTTATTTTTCAAAATTTGGTGGAAAATCCTTTTTAGTCCAGGTCTAGCAGAAGCTTCCTGATGTTACCCACATCTGGTCGGGTTGGTCCAGCTGTCAGGACAGATTCTGCCGTGGTGCCTCAACACTTCATACGAGCTGAAGCTGGCAGCAGAGGAATGTGAAAATGCAGCGTGACAGGAGAGAAAGTGACAAATCTCCTCCAGAATTCAGGGATTCACTCTGAATCTCTGGTAAAGTTTTGGAGCGGTTATTTCTCTTGACAAACTGGTGATGAATTTCCGTGGAGCCAGACATTGAGTTTGATTTAGAAACGCTGCCCTTCCGCTCATGAAGCTTTAATTTAGCTGTTGTTATGAAACAGGAATCCAGCAGGGATGGCTAAATAAATCCTGGTTTCCTTTATAGAAAATACTGCACGAATAACTACACTGAGCTATAACCCTCACTATTCCCCGCACAGAAAACTGAAATAAATTAATAATAAAAGAGTGCTTAAAAGGCAAAACTTTAGAACACCACAGAAGTGCAATGTCCTCCAGTTTGAAATACTTCACTGGGTTTTGAATTTGTATGTTGTGTGTCTTTGTGTCGTTTTCCTGCATCTGAAAATCACCCTCTAAAAGGTTCACCCGCACGTTCTGCAGGTGAACATTTTGTACAGCATCAATCATGTGTCTCCCATCTCCTTTTTCTCTGAAAGTAACTAATTTCTACTGCTTATTTAAACTGGCAGAGTGCCTGCTTTATTATCAGTTAAGAACTTGTGCACAAAAATGACACCAGTTTGCATAATTATCATGAAATAAGACAGGCTTTTTTGGGGGTAACAATCTGGTAACTTCATAATAAATCTGTCTGGAGCAATCGTAATTACACAGTAACTCATCTTAATACATTTGTATTCGCAGCAGATAAGTGTGGTGATAAGAAGTCCCACCATCATCTGTGTTTCACTGAAATGAGGAATTGCACACAAACCCATTATACACTGCAATTTCTAGAGCTTTCCACCCTGTCTTAAAGGCTGACTGCAAGAGCCCAAGGGTTTGTTTATGTAATCTGGAAAACAGCTTGAATTTTGTTTTTATTTTCCCCCCACAACCAGCGATACAGAGACGGCATCAGAAGCCAAATTTCCAGTCTGTGTTGGATGTGTGCACATTCCAAACTGTGAACACAAGCTCCTGGGCTCAGCCAGCACCACCAGTTGTGCATGTAGATGGGTTAATTGCCTGCTCACCTCTCCCCAAAACAAGCAAACTACTCAAGGCACCCGGGGACGTGTGCATGTACACATCGTTTGCATCACCCAAATGAAAGGCTCTTTGTAAACACTGCAGAGTGTTGACTCTGCTTTTGCAGGGGATGATGATAAGAAAAGGGTCTGAGGAAAAGCTCTTTGTTTGGCACAGGAGCAAAGCAAAGGCAGGAAGAGCACAAGTAGGGATCCATTCCATACAACTGGATAATGAAAGGATGTTCTCAGGCTCGCTCCTGTGAATAGGAAGTTGAAAGCAGCTATATAAGCTCACTTCAGTGCTGATAAGAGCACAGAGGATGAGACAGATTTTACCATCTAAGAGACAAGAAGGAAGCCGCACTAAGTTGCAAAAAGTTGGTTGTTAGGAACCAAAAGCTAAAACTTGAGGAAAAACAGCTTAGAGAAGCACCACAACATCTCCATGCTATTCCTACAACGTTCTGAAACTGGGGCTCTAAACTGATGCTGGATTCTTCTTCTGGCTTAGCCTCGTTTGCTGCTGGATCTGGCTTTGATCAGTCCTTGTGCCACCACAGCCACTCGAGAATTGTTCTCACTGTGCCTTCCAAACTCTGCTTGCTCTTCACCCCTGGTCTCCCCTCTCATTTACTTCCCAGCTTAATAAATCACACAAAGCAGATGCAGAGAAATCACACGGTCTGTGTCACTGCCTAAAGCAGGAATAAACACACCCAAGACATGCCTGACAGATGTTTATCTGTGTTGCTTTTAAAAATCCGCAGTGAGCGTAAATCCATAACCTTCAGAACTGCTGTCACCAGAAGGAACATTTTCTTCATGTTTGTTTTAAATTCTCCTTGCTAAAATTTAAGTCTCATACTTCTCACACTATCCACTTCTATTTCTCTAAGTCTCCCCAGTCCTTCTTCACTTATTATTTCATCTCTCTTCTTACCAGCCCCATTTATTCCTCATAAAACAAATCCAAAGTTTTCTTTCAATGACAGACAAAGCTCAGGAAGACACACGTCCACCTTCATTCCGCTTTGGATAGTACTTTTCTTTCCTGGTTCTTTCCATGTTTTATTTCCCCCCCTCTTTCATTTTAACCCTCCAGGCTGTGCAGGAGAGCACAGAGTGCAGAACCTGAAGCTCTCAGTGGCTCAGCAGAAAAGCCCCACAGCTCCCAAAGCCCTGAGGTCCAGCTGATGGCATTCCATGGACTGAGTTATGAGAGGACAAGGTGCCAGGTATTTAAATAAAGGAAAAAAGGTAAACTGACATTCATATAACGTTGATATGTTGATAATCTCTGGCTTTACAGAGAAACATTAAGCACAGAAATGAAATACTAAGCACAGAACTGCCAAAGGAGATTGTGGGGCTGGCATGCTGACCCCCTCAGCACGGACTGGGCACAGCAGTTCTGAGAGGATTCAGGAGAAGTTCCTGTGCTAGGAAACTGAGTGGAACTGGTGGATGGGGGAATGCAAAGGATACATAAGATTAATTTAATGTTGATGAGAAAATTTGAGATGAGGCACAGGGAATTAACGCCAGACGCAATCTGAACTTTTATGACATATAACTAATTACACAGGCAATAAAAAGATTTTCTTTGACTCTTTAGCTTTAGGATTAATGTGTAATGCACAATATTTGGTTCCATTTCCAGAAAGCAAGAATGACTTTTACAGGGAAAAACACTTAAAGTGAATTTGGAGATGTAGAGAATGTTTCTCTCCTCTTCAGACTGGCACTCTGAAGAGACAGAACTGAGACTGAAATATTTTACTACCACAAATAAACCAAGATGAAAGGAGAACACAGGACCACTGAAGAATTTCTTTTTCAGTATTTCCTCTCCAAACCCCCCAAGCTGAATCTCTGCCACTGGTGACCCTCAAGGTGTCCTTAGCACATGGATGAGATTTCTCAGCAACCAAACCAAAGGCAGGCACAGACTGTGGAAACTCCTCCCCTGAGATTAAACAGACTTTCATATCAACTGAACAGAGTGTTTTCAGGGAGTTACAAGCATGCCCTGTTTAAAAAATTATCATGAATAACTACTATTATTAAAATAACTAATTATAATTATTTAAATAATTATAATGAATAACTATTATTTTAAATAATTGTTATTATAATTATTTAAATAATGATAATGAACAACTATTATTATTTAAATAATAATTATTATAATTATTTAAAGAATTATTATTAATTCCTATTATTATTTAAATAATTATTATTATAACTATTAGAGCTCTGTTGCATTCAGCAGATTTCTACAGGCCTGACTGCAGAAGATTCATGGCACAGGGAACGCCCCACTGCTCCTTTCTAATATTTCCTGACCTCCTGATGTCCTGATGCTCACTGCAGCCCCTCAGCTGCCACCGGGGTATCAGATGAAAATCCTGCCCCTAGGATTGTCTCCTGAGGAGCCTCGGAAAAGAAATGTAAACAGTAACCATCTGATGGTGTGGAATGGGGTCTGGGGATGGTTTACCAACAGGTGCATCTTTAGTTAGTCCCATGTGGATTGTTTTTACTTAATAACCAGTCCCAGTCCAGCTGGCTCAGACTCTCTGGTCACTCAGGAGCTTTTGTATCATTCCTTGCTATTCCTTTCCAGCCTTCTGATGAATCCTTTCTCTCTGTTCTTATAGTATAGTTTTAGTTTAGCATTTTAAATATAATATATATGATAATATCATAAATCAGCCTTCTGAAAAATGGAGTCAAGGTTCTCATCTCTCTCCTCGTCCTGGGACCTAGAACAGAACCACACTCAGCCACACCATGCCAGGGCACACCTGCAGTGACCAGGCTTCACATCCTCATCTCTGATGCTGCTCGTTTCCACGGTGTAAATCTGAGCAGAAACTTGGGAAAAACCCTGAAATTCCCTATTCCTCAGCACTACAGAATCCAACCTGTTTGTCCCCCCGCGCCAGCCATGGGGAACACAAAGCAGGACTGAGTTTTCTCCACTTAATTTGAGAGTTGGGTCTGATCTGGGAAGGGGCTTTTTGGTGTCTGCCACCACCCGCGCTGCTCTCAGGGTGCAGAGCTGCACTTGCAAGAGCAGTGCCCTGACTTTGCTCCTGCAGGAGTTAGGGAAGCATCAATAATCTTGACAAGGACTCAGCATCCACCCCTGACAGCCCTGTTTGGGAAACACCAAGGTTGGGACAAATCAGCCAAGGGTAACATCTCCATCTCCTGCCCACCTCCTACCTCCGGGGCACCCCCATTTCCACAGCTCGTTGATATTCTGCGGCTGCAGAAAGCGATTGTGACTTTCTCCTTTAACTTTGAAATATTCAAATAGTGGCTGGTAATTTTATTTTTCAAAATTTCAATACATAAGCATTTATCTCAAGGACTGCATGAAACGATTCAGGTAACCTTAGAATGCAGATAGCTCGGCAGTAACTAATTTGCTATCTTTGATACACCAGAGGTGAACAGATTAAGCAAGCTAGTTTGCTATCTACTAGATAAGAGAGGAATGTATTATCATTTTCTCTGATTAGTATCTTGTGCAGGTAATTATACTTCTCCTTTGCACATAATTAAAGTGAAGGTTGATTTCCATTCATTCTTCACAGTGGTAAAATTATCAAGTTACTTCTCAACTAATTATTTTCTGTAGTATAGCCCTGTTTCAGATCGCTGTCACATTCCATTTAGCAAACACAATAGCTCTGAATAAGACTTATCACAGTCTGGGACTTTTGTGCTATTAATTTGTAGGGGGAAAAAAATCTTTAGATGGATGCTATCCAAGCTGAGAATGAATTTCCATCTAAAACATCCAATCGCTGTGTTGGTTTTTTGGGGTTTTGTATATTTTTTTCTTTTCTTTCTCCCCCATATCTAGCATGGAATCTTTTGTCTTTTTACAATCTCTATCTTTTGTTTGTTTGATTTGTCCTTAACTTGTTCAAGTTCACAACATTTTTCTGGCTAAGATTCAGTGAATGAATTTATGCTAAACTTTTTTTTTCCTGATGATAACAATTGCAGATGAGCTACACCTTGTTTTGAGGCTCTCAGGATGCTAAATATGGAGTGATCTGTGTTGGCTGAGATTATTTTTTTTTGAGATACAGGCAGAAACACCACCATCATTGTGATTTGTGGCCAAGTAGTCATGCAGAATAAATGGGAAAGAAATCCCTACATTATCAACACATGCAATTGTTGGTTGAAACCACTTTTTAGAACAACAATTTCTTTTATTTTTTTTGCTTCCTGCCAGAAGCACTTAAAGGACTCTGATTGAAACTGCTGTCATTTGCAGAAGGAAAATTTAGCTCCTGCTATTATTTCCCATCTTTCCATTTACCATCCTCTTGAAACAGCCCTAAATTACAAGGTCTACCCCAGTCCTGATTCTTAGATTTTATGTCACCCTACTTCGACGGTTTTCCCTTCTAACAGTAAAAACAAAGCATAATTACTGCTCCCATTTTGCAGGTGCCAAAGTTAAAGCTATCCTTCAGCTGCTACCACTTGTGATTTTTCTTCTGCTGCTCCTTGTCCTGCTTGGCCATTGTGGTTCTTTGTTGTGTTTCAAAAGCACAAGTTCTTCACATTATTTTTTTCTGCTTAAATGTAGTTCTTCTCTGCCAATTGGATCAATTTGATTTTATAACAGACCACTCAGAGCTGGATTCTCACCTCTTATCCTGGAGCAACTCCACAGAAAATGATCTTTTTCTTTACTTACTTCCTTTAGAAAAAAATTGGAGTAGAAACATCCTGTTCTTTTAATCCCCTTTATTTCCTTTCACAGCGCTGAGATGCAGCATTTGTCTGCACACTCCTTTATCTGAGCTGGACAGTGACAAATCCCAGTCCTGGCCCTGCAGACACACCAGGGGAATGTGAGGTTTTCAGCTGGCCCTGGTCAGCCTCTGCCCCTGTCCTGGCCACTGCCCTCATCTGGCATTGCTGGGGATTATTTTCAATTATTTTCAATTATTTTCAATTATTTTCAATTATTTTCAATTCTCCTTTACTTCACTCTGTGTTAATTGGATTTATTGTCTCAGAGATCTGATTCCCTTTGCTCCCCTGTCTCCTGGGGCTTTTTGAGTCTCTTCTCCTCTCACACCAGGCAACGCTCCTGGAGCAGTGCTGAGAGTGCAGCCTGCCCCTGGCAGCTGCTTCCAGCTGGAAAGCTGGGATGTTTGCAAATCACCCTCCCATCACCCCCTAATTTTGACTCGCTGATGACACAAACAAGAACTCAAAAGCAGGTACACCCCTCAATAACCTTTTTCTTCCCCAGTACCTTCAGTGCCTGGGCACTGCTGGACAGGCAGCACGGAGGAATTCAGGCAGGTTATCAGCACCAGCAGCACCCACTGCCAGCCCCGTGTGGGCATTGTGCTGCAGGCACAGCCCCTATTTAAAATAAAATAAACCATATTTAAAGTAAATGAAAGGAGCAGAGCTCTGTCCCCACGGCTGCAGAGCCAGCAGAGCACTTGAGCACATCCTGATTGATTTCAGTGGAACTATTATCTGCTCAAAGTTCCTCAAGGATTGGAGTGTTTTGATGGATTAAAGCCACAATCCCCTGATTCTGATAAAACTGGCCAGTGCCTGTGAAGTTCCTCAGACAGGGTTTTGAGAAGATATGATTGTTCACTGGCACATGGATTGTGATCACCAGCTTGATCACACAGCTGACATTCAACCAGCCAAAAATAACTTTTCTGTTCTGGAGGTAATGCCTAGCAGTAAAAGAAAAAAATAATAAAAAAACCCCAAACAAACCAACAAAAACTCCTCCAGTCCTGTAATCCCTTACCTAAGCTAGCCAAAAGAAGTTTTGACCCCCTTGAACTTAGCAAGTTTATTTTACAGAAATTAAAGAAATGGACTAGGTTCCTATGTAGAAAATGATCAATTAAGAACTGCATTTCAGAATATGTTTTTGTACCTGGCATTTTAAATGGCTTTTATTCATGCCTGAGCTAGTCCTTTGTTTGCTTTTTCCTTAGGGGTACTGCACATGTGTCTGATTTTGTTCTACAAGAAATAATTGTGAATACAGGAGAGCGAAGTAAGAAAATATAGTCTATCATTTTCACACCTGAAAGCAAATGAATGCCATCTCTTTTTATTTTTTTCTTCTTTTTTTTTTTTTTTTTTTTAATCTAACAATAGATTTAAGAGATACCTCTCTGCAAAGAATTCTGTCCACGGATATTGAAACTCTGAGTCATTCAGGTTCTCAAATGAAAGTGCCCTCAGGCAGAGGGGAGCAGGGCTCAGAGGCTGAGCAGCTGGGCAGGACAGGGACTGTGGCTCACAGGGGGCACCCCAGGGTGGGCATGTCCTGGGCACTGGGGCTGGGAGCTGTGCCAGGTGCCAGGAGGCCACTGCAGGGACCCTGCCCCTGCCCTGGGGCTGCAGCTTTTCTGTTTTTCATGTATTTACAACCCTGAAATTCTTCAGTGTGTAACTCTGAACTCCATGAGCAGTGTGAGCTGCTGCTGTCCCATTTGGGGCAGACACAGCAATTCCTCTCCAGGCCTGGGACCAAGGACACCTCACTGCCTCAGGGCCCAGGGATGGAAACAAAAGTGAGTTGGGGGAGAGGAAATTTGGGGTAAATGACTTCATTAGCTGAAGCTGTAATTGGAATTAATTAACCCCCAATATGAAACAAAAGTGAGTTTGAGGAGGGGAAATTTGGGGTAAATGACTTCATTACCTGAAGCTGTAACTGGAATTAATTAACCCCCAATACGGAAATAAATGAAACTTATAAAAGTGTGCAAACCCCTGAGCAGTGGTCCCTTTTGGGTGGGTTTTGTCTGCCCTAAATATACCTGGAGACCCTTCAATAAACAGAACAGCTTTTAATTCCCTTAACTCTGCCTGGCCTCTGCTTTCAGGCAGCCCCAAAAGGCACCAGCTCCACCCTGGGACAAAGAGCCCTCCCTCACCCCTGCCACACTCTGAACCCTGCCAAGGGCTCAGCACAAACGAGCCCTGCAAGAATTCTGTACATTCTTCTGCTGTAAAAACTCCTGGCAGATGCATCATCCTCGGGTGTTGAGGCAAGCCCTAGCTGCTGCTAGCAGTGATGATTTCACACACACAGGGATGTGCCTGTCTTGCCCCACTCGTCACCAGTGTAATCTGGAAATGGCACCAACTACAGAGCAGTTGCACAGAAATTGTCCCCCAGAAATTGGTGTGCTCAGTAAAACAACAGGAGGAAAAAATACTAATTTTTGGTTTAAAAAACTCCCCAAGAGTCTTATCTGTTTGAAACACTAATCTGCATGTGTCAAAATTGAATATACTCCATTTAGCTATTTATTTATCCTCTATTATACAGACACAGGGCAGGAGGGAAATACTGAAATTTCTGCAGTGATTTCTGAGAATTTCCAACGACTGGGCACGGAATGAAATCACTCCCATTCATCCTGTACACTTGCATACTTTCAGGTAGAAGAGCAATTGTTTCCATCAAATAAAGGAAAACAAGGATGAAGCAGTGATAATGGCCAGCTCTTTTTCAGAGCTTTTCATCTGCAGATATGAGCCCAGAGCTTGGCAGGTATGGCTTGTGACTGCTTGTGTGGAAAAATTCTAGACCACAGGGCGATGCAAACACCACTCCTTTCCAAACACTGATCTCACCCACAACCTTTTATCCCCAGGTTTTCCTGGCCTTTGTGGTGTCCGTGGAACCACTGCTTGCATGAGAAGTGATCTCCCCCAGCACTGCAGTCATGCCTGCTCCTTCACCTCCTGGAGCACAGCTTTGGATGCAGCTCCTGCTGTGCCCCAGCACAGCTGGAACCTGCCCTGGCCCAGCAGGACACAGCTGGCACAGCAGGCATCAGTCCTGGGGTAACTGCTCATTCCTGACTCCTGCACAAAACACAGCTGCAATAAAACAAACTTATAAATGTGTAACCCCACTTTTACCTGACTCTATCTCCACCCTTTCCCTGGCTGTGAGTTATTTCAACCAATACTGAGCCCGAGCCCTCAGCCCCTGCAGACACAGGGCCCACCCTGGAATGGAGCCCACCCAGAATAGATTTGATAATTCAATGTCTGCTTCTCCTCCAAAGCGCTAACCCCAGTCTGCACTAAATACTTAATCACAGCAAGAACTTCCACTGAAGCAGCACCTGCTGGAAATCCCTGCCAGCGCCTGCACTCATCCCACTCCCCTCTGCCGTGCGGTGACAAGCTAAATATACAAACCCTGAGCTCCCACTCTCAGGCTGGCACCTCGCTCTGACTGCAGGCAGCGTGCGGGGCGAGGTACCTGCAGCAGAACTCCTCCTTCCCCACAGCTCTGCCCAGATCCCCAGGCTCTGCAGAGACACCAGCTCTGCTCCAGGCACAGCGCTGCCTGTGTCAGTCCAGGCAGGAGGACCCATGCAGCTACAACAGTACAGTGAATTTCCGTGGGGGTTTTTCCCCTCGCTCCTTCGTCGCTGCATGGCCACACCCATGAGAAAGGTGATGTGGGTCAAGCAGACTGAGATGTGAGATCAAACGCTGACATCCAGCTATTGCTGCGGACACAGCAGTGTCAGGAGGGGTTGAATGCCTGCTGGTGATTTGTTTTACAGCAGTGGCACTGCTCTGGCAGGAAGAGCAGCTGTGCCTCGGGCTGCTCCTCTGCCAGGGCCTGGAGGTGCCTCAGGTTGTGCTGTTTCTCCTGGTGGGGACAGGGACTGCTCCAGTTTTGTACTGGAAGATTCCTGGCCTTTCCCACTGAAAGGAACAGCAGGAAATCCAGTGCCTCTCATCACCTCCTGGTCATTTTTCATCCTAAGCAGGTAAACACAGAGCTGCTGGAACAATCCTCCTTGTCACCCTGTGCCTTCCTCACGTTTCCTGCTGCCCTGTGATACAGGGGTTTTATGGACAAGAGTTATGGGGACAGCACTGTGAGCGCCCATCCGTTCCTTGGCACAGATAGCTCAGCTGGATCCCACAGCCCCAGCACTCCTCTGTGCCCACCAACACATTAACTGCTCCTCCTGTTCAGCTCCGAGGGCTGCTGCTCGTTACTCTGATGGAGGATCTATTACCCATTACAGATGAGGCATTTCTTAAATAACCCTGCATTTGGTATATAATACCAGGCATGCAAACCTTAGGAGAAACACAGAACACCAAATAATCAATGGAACACTCTCACCGAACTGCTCTGCAAACAGTTTATCCACCAGATCAAATAAAAACTATTAATTGAGCAAGTTTGAACAAACACATCCATAACAGTCTTGATCTCCTCAGACAATCTGCAAACAGTTTAAATGAGCTCAGTCACACAGGTTCCTCTTCACAAAACCTTCCTCTTTGAACCCTCCTGCTGACAGATCCCTCCCACCTGTAGCTGGAGACGCTGGGAATGGCAGGGAACGAGATGGAGCTGCTCTGGTGGTCACAGAGAAGCCTTGTGAGGAGAGACTCCCCTGGGCCATGGTGTGACCTGCCACCCTCAGGAGTCCTGGTGTGACCTGCCACCCTCAGGAGTCCTGGTGTGACCTGCCACCCTCAGGGGTTCACCCCACGCACACTCACACAAGCCCAAACACCTTGTGGGGCTTCTGCCTTGGAATTTTCTGCAACTTACTCGCTTATCATCACCTACAAGAGGAGCAAGAATGGAAGCAAACCCATGGAAAGCACTAAACAACAAAGCAGCAGCAAGGCCACGGACTCAGTGGCCCACCAAGCACAACCAGCCCAGCTTTGCCATTCCTTCTCTCAATACCAATATCAATATCAATATCATCAATACCAATATCAATTTGGAGCTATTGGTTTTTCTTTGGAGTAAACTGACTGTCAGGTCACTCCCCACACCAGCAGCCAAAGTTTTGTAGGAAACAGACAGGAGCATTTCCCTGAGCCCACCCAGCTGCACTCACCAAGTGAGTAAGAGAGCAACCAGCCAAAATATCACACTGCTGCTGCTCCTGTGCAGGGCCAGGAGCATTTCTGCTCTGTCTCACCCTCAGCAATGCAGAATGCTCAGCCTAACTCTGGGAATGCAGTGTGCACAGAACACTGGGAATGCAGTGTGCACAGAGCACTGGGAATGCAGTGTGCACAGAGCACTGGGAATGCAGTGTGCACAGAACAGCACTGGGAATGCAGTGTGCACAGAACAGAACACTGGGAATGCAGTGTGCACAGAGCACTGGGAATGCAGTGTGCACAGAGCACTGGGAATGCAGTGTGCACAGAGCACTGGGAATGCAGTGTGCACAGAGCACTGGGAATGCAGTGTGCACAGAGCACTGGGAATGCAGTGTGCACAGAACAGCACTGGGAATGCAGTGTGCACAGAGCACTGGGAATGCAGTGTGCACAGAACAGAGCACTGGGAATGCAGTGTGCACAGGACAGAACACTGGGAATGCAGTGTGCACAGAGCACTGGGAATGCAGTGTGCACAGAGCACTGGGAATGCAGTGTGCACAGAACAGAACACTGGGAATGCAGTGTGCACAGAGCACTGGGAATGCAGTGTGCACAGAACAGAACACTGGGAATGCAGTGTGCACAGAGCACTGGGAATGCAGTGTGCACAGAGCACTGGGAATGCAGTGTGCACAGAACACTGACACAGCATTGCTGTCCAACAGCTCAGGTTAGGCACAACTGTCAAATGATCAGATAAAAGCAGAGTTGTTTTTTTTTCATTACCATAAACGTTAATTATTGTTGTCACGTTTTGCAAAATAGGTCTGGGCTTCTTATTTCAAGAGGCAGGGGCTTCTGCAGTAACTTCACTTGTTTGAGGACACTGGGAAGGGAGTTTGTGAAATATCTCTGGGTTCTGTGTCATTTCAGAAATTAATTAACCACTTGATCCCCTAAAGCTTCTGAAAGCTGCTGGAGAGCTCCGTAACTCGTCAGGATTCACATGCTAAACACACAGGAGTCAAGTTGAGCAGCGTGCAGAAACGAGGGCTCAGCACTGAGAGCAGGTGAGAGTCAATGGCAGATATCTCAGTAATTCTTTCAGACTAGCTCTGAAAAACATTTTTAAAGATTAACAGGGCTGTGAGATTTTTAAATTAAACTTGTTGTGTACAGCAGGGAAGGATGCAAAGCGCATCTTATTCAAGAGATCTATCACCCACGGAATCAGCATTCAGCTCACACATCACCAGAGTGAAACACTGCAGTTTGCTGTCTCCAGGTCTAACTTGTTTTCAAAATATTCAGCTTTTTTTTTTCGCTTTTTCTTACAATTTTTACCTCTGTGGAGGGTTGGCTAATAAATGAACAGCTCGGGTAGAATGATGTGAAGCAGATGAGGAAAGTATGAAATTAATTTGGCAAGCAAAGAAAACCTTAAAATCAAGGTAAGGCAAAGAAATAAAAAAAGAAAAAATTGTGATGATAAAGAAGAGTTGAAAGAGGACCAGCATATTCTTGAGAGCTATAATTGGTTGAATATATTTTTGAACAAAAAAATACTTTTGTAACAGAAGATTTTCTTTCACAGAAAGCAACAACTTTGGCAAAACAAATTGTAAAACTGAAAATACGATTTACAGAAAATGGAGCTTTTGGTGTTTTCTGTGAATGGCCTGCATCCCTTGCTAGATGGAAAGCAGTAAATAAGCTGAAGCTATGCTTTTCCTTATTTTCAAATTTCTTGCAGTTTGCTGTCTAAAAAAAGCAAGTATGAGAAAGCAGCAGGGAAAACTTTTGTACTTGCACACGGCATTCCAGCAGATAGAAAAAGTAATGAAAAAATGAGAGAAGTTTCCCCCCTTCCCTCAACCTTCCCCTGTCCTTTTTAATTTTCACAGAGGAAAAAAGTTAGCTCTCCAGAAAAATTTCAGTGATGGTCTTTGTGCAAATCCCCAGGGGAGAATTCTCCTTGCTGCTCAGCTCTGCTGAGAGTTATTCCCATCCCTGGAGATAAGCACACCTTGTGCCTGCCTCTCAGATCCTTTAGTATGACAGATGCTTAAGTCAGTGATTTTATAGCCCCATTTACTTCATTGGCATTTTCAAGTACTGAACTCCAGGGCCAAACATCAATTTTCACTTATTTATCAATAATTGAGATTACACACAGGAGGCTTTTCCCTGAGCCTCCCAGCTGTGCAGGAGGGAGCTGAGCTGCCTGTGCTGCCCCTCCCAGCTCCCAGCTTTGTTCCAGGAGCCTGGCACAGGCAGGGCTGCTCTGGAGAAGAGAAGAAAACGAGGGGCAGAGAACCCAGCGAGGCTCTGTGATGTGCTGCTCCCTGGCAGGGAGCTGTGCTGGGCTGTGATGTAGAGCTTTCAAAAGCTGCCTGCTGCTGCTTTAGGGATGAAGGACTCACAGGGGCTCCCGATGGGAGAAGTGCAATGGTTTGAACAGCACCAGCTCCTTCTTTCTCCTACAAGACACTGGGGCTTCTCAGCTGGCTCTGGAGGCCCAGCACAGATGCCTGCAGCTATTCCAGATCTCCAAGGCTTTCAGAAGTCAGCTTCTGCTGTACCCTGTACCTGCACAAGTGTCCACCTGTCTGCCCTTGAGGTCCCTTCTGAGGGACGAGGCCAAACCACACCAGAGCAGCTGGGTGACCTGCTGGGGACACTGATCTGCACTGCCTTTCTGGTGTTGGTGTATCCAACAAGAGCCAGCTGGCAAAGAGCAGCCCTGAGTGCCCACGCAGCCCCTGTGTGTGTGTGAGTGTGGGGCTCTCTGCTGAGCCAGGGCACTGCTCTTCAGCCCCCAGCAGTGACAGGGGAAGGGCAGCTCACCAGGAGGGCAGGCAGAGCAGGCTACAGCTGCCTTCCCATCACTCTGGGAATGCAAAATTCCCTGTCCCTTAGCTGTGGGAATGCACAAATCCCCTGCCCCATAACTCTGGGAATGCATAAATTCCCTGCCCCATCACTGTAGGAATGCACAAATTCCCTGCAACTCAAGGCCCCATAACTGTGGGAATGCACAAATTCCCTGCCCCATCACTGTAGGAATGCACAAATTCCCTGCAACTCAAGGCCCCATAACTGTGGGAATGCACAAATTCCCTGCCCCATAACTGTGGGAATGCACAAATTCCCTGCCCCATAACTGTGGGAATGCACAAATTCCCTGCAACTCAAAGCCCCATAACTGTGGGAATGCACAAATTCCCTGCCCCATACCTGTTGGAATGCACAAATTCCCTGCCCCATAACTGTGGGAATGCACAAATTCCCTGCCCCATAACTGTGGGAATGCACAAATTCCCTGCCCCATACCTGTTGGAATGCACAAATTCCCTGCCCTATCACTCTGGGAATGCACAAATTCCCTGCCCCATCACTCTGGGAATGCACAAATTCCCTGCCCCATAACTGCAGGAATGCACAAAATCCCTGCCCCATCATTCTGGGAATGCACAAATTCCTTGCCCCACAACTCTGGGAATGCACAAATTCCCTGCAGCTCACAGTCCCATCACTGCAGGCTCTGCCCTTGCTACCAGTTTTCCAGGCATTAGGATCTGCTCCTTTGTGTACAAGTAGAGCAAAAAAAGAGGATGTGAAACTGCATCTGAGTATGATCATATAGCCAGAGGTACCCGAGCTGGACATCCCTCAGAAAATGGGAACAATCTGTGAGCAGTCATCAGCAACAAAGCAGGTGTCAGAGCAGTTCAAGCACGGAAAGCAGGAAATTAAAGAGGGAGTTTGAAGGCACTGCACATCAGAAAGCTTGTCACCCCTTCCAGGTGGGAGGAATATGGGGAAGCCAGACTTGGGGCTGGCACAGACGTGGCACCCTCGTGTGCCACTTGCAGCGTTCCTGCCTCTGAAGGAGGCACAGAGGCTGTTTTATGAACACACCATGGTAATGATGATACTTTGCACTTCAAAAGCATCTTCCCTTACACAGTCTGAAAGATTAACGCCCGAGACTTCACAAACCCAGCTAGTTAGCATTTAACTGATCACAGGCTTTACACTGACACACACATCTTTATTTTGGAGAAATAATTTCACTGGAAGCTGCAGTAAATTGCCAGGAAAAGGGAGTTATACTCATCAGGGGCCAAATCCTGCCTGCTGGCTCCACACCCCTTCAGACAGCATCAGGATTTGGTCCAGCTCATTTGCCAGTAATTCTTCCTTTCTCTTATATCCACATCCACACCACAATGGTTTTTTTACTCATTCCCTCGCTATTGATTTGATATCATTATTTCTCTTTCTTCCTCTTGCAGGAGCAACTGTGCCTGAGAAGACTAAAGTGAGATCAGTGCTGGAGTTGCTCTCCTTGGCTGCTGAATTTTCCTTTTGAGCTGCAAGCATTCTGAAATCTACAGCGTATCTGTCGAGCAGAAAGCACAGCATGCAAATCGATAGACATGCCTGGGCTGCTCAGGGAGAAACTCCTGACAGTCTCAAAATAGAGCCTGAGAACACGGCTTGGTGCGTGGTGATTCCCTGCTCCCCCCGATGACCACATGTTCTTGTTATCCTTGCTCCTGCTGCAGCAGCACTCAGCCACTCCTGGCTGTGAACCACTCTTTATTCTCCTTATTCTCATTCCTGAGCTATTTTAATCACTCCTGATCTGCAGGAGGATGGGTTTTTGCTCCTGAGTGTTCAGGTCCTCTGAGGCACCCAAACCCATTTGAAACACGTACAGAAAATACAGAGGACAGAGGGGAGGGTGTCTGCAGGGACCTGCCAGCCTAACCCTGCTGAAACACGTCCATCAGCACCTCTAATCCTCCTCTGAAAGCTGAGGCAGGTGCTTCCTCCCATTCCCCTGCTGGTTACAGATGGCAGCCCCACTCTGTCCTGCTTGCTCAGGCTCCCAGGGAGATCCCTCTCCCTCTCTCAAGGTAAGAAATGTTCTCTCTGTAGGCAGGACAGCATGTCTGTGCTGGCTGAGGGTGACAGGTCTCACTTTCCCTCTCCAGCATCAGAATGCCACTGATCAAAGCCAAGTAACTCAAAAGATAATCTGAGTGCCAAAACGCAGGGCTGTGGGTGAGCGCAGAACTCTTCCCGAGCTGGTTGGATCCAAGAGCGATAAAACCACCCGGGCATCCCACAGGAGCCTCAGAACACCCCACAGAGAGATCACCTGCTTGGAAACCATGGCAGTACTATGGGGAAAAACACATTCATCTGGAGAAATCCAATGGTAAAAGCTCAGGATGTGCTCCACACGCCCCTGGAGCTGACAACAGTACCGAGAGGATCTCTGGGTTGTTTTTGCAGGAGCTGTGCTGGCAAAAGTGACCAGGAGCCACTCAAGGGGCTGCTCTGAGAGGGGGAGCATGCCAGGGACTGCCACCCCTGCCTGGCACAGCCACAGCCACCACAGGCTGCACCTTGGGCAGGGACCATTAATGTCCCTTGGAAACCCTGCAGCGGCAACCCAGCCCCTCTGAGAGATGAACACCACTAATGAGAGAGCTAATTGATTCAGCAGGTTAGAGCAGTAATGAAGAGTCATCTGGATGCCTGAATCAGATCATCTGGCACCTGCAGAGTACGAGTGTGCCTCGTCCAAAGCAGTGGGCCTGCTGTTAGCCTGTTATTAATGCCATTGTTCAGTTCCCGCTCCTTAATCTGTTTGTTTCACCCAACTTTGTGTGTAAAAGCAAACAAACAAACAAACAAACATGCTCTCTCACTGTAGCCATGGCATTTCACAGCAGCCACCTCTCTCGATTAATGCAGTTTTTCACTACTTGCAATGCATTGAGTAATTTGGTATTTGAGAGATTTTAACCATTATTCTTTCCCAAGCTGGAAATGGGGCACCCTCAGGGGATTGCTGCAGCTTTTAGGTGTTGTCATTTCATACACTACTTTATACATTGGCTTTTGAAGTACTGGATGTTTCGGTCTTGCCAGGAATTTGTTCACTTTCCTTGGTGTTACCACAAGTTTTCCTAGGTGACCAAAAAGGACACAATTAAAATTCTGTCTGGCCAACTGCACCCTCTAATTGCTGGCAGAAAGCCTGCATGGGAATGAAGCCTACCTGGTGAGCAAGAAATTGAGTGTTTGCATCTTTCTGCTGTTTCAAGGGTGGGTTTATGAAAGTAGGAAAGCCATCCAAGTTTCCATCACGGGATCAAGAGCTAGGTCACGTAGCTCTGTGTCACAAATTCACCTGCTATAAGATGCCGTGGCACAGTGCTGCACATTTTATTAACAAATTACCCTGCAGCATTTCATAACCCAGCTTCAGGATCCCCAAGTATCGATATCTTAAGAGCCATTGCAGAGAAAGAGGCACAACTGAGAACTGCCCATTGTGTGAAGCATGCACTTATCCTTGGGAAGGAAGCAAACATTCTTGCCTCTCAAATTAGGTAGATCAAAAAGCACAGCATAAAGTACTGACCCTGGAAGGTCCCTGGTACTTTGGGATTCCCTGAGTTGTTTCCACTGGGACACAGAGCCACTTGTGGGAGCCAGAATACATATTCAGAACAAGTCAGTCCTGCAGCAAAAGTACAGACAAAATTCTCTTTCTGCAAATCCAAATGAAAGAAAAAAGATCCAAAGAATAATCAAGAGTTTCTTGCTCAGAAACCCCAGCTATTTCAGCATTCAGGTCCCATGTCAAAAGAAATTATTCTCAGCTTAGTTGGGGGGCAGTACTTGTACTTGCTGCTCTAGAAATCAGACACACTTCTCTTTCACCCACCTTCCTGCCCCTGCATCTGCAACGAGACAGAGAAATCTCTAAGTTTTTGTGCGAGTCAAACCTCTCTGTGTTTGATGTTCTGAGCAACAGGACCACCTTCTCCAGCTGTATTAAAATTAAACTCTGCTATCTAATATGAAAGAACAGTACCTGGTAAAGCAAGCTGCTTCACTGAAATGACAATGAAATAATTGTGTTTACAATGAAATAAATGTGTTTGAGTCCTCAACATCCAACATGTCAACAGAGAGAAACTCCATGGTGGAAAAAACAGGTCCCGCATGGAGCAACTGAGGCTTTACTAGTGCCACTTTACTAGTGCCATTTAAATCATTGTAAAGACCCAAACCAGACTTTCAAGCCACTTATCTCTAACCCTGCTCAGGGTACCGACACCAGACCATTATTTAATTCCAAGCTTCAGACACATCACTGTATCTGTGTCTGTTTACCACTCCCATGGAAATGAAATGAGCCAAATTCCCTTTCCCTTTCCACGTGGGGGCCACGAGCATTCTCCTGCTGTTCCACTGCCAGCCCACAGCCCCCAGCTGCCCCAGGAGCATTCCCTGGGAGCTGTGCTCTGAGCTGGCCCAAGGTGTGCCAGCCCCTGCCCCTGAGCAGTTCGGTGTCACCAGGGCCAGGTGACAAAGACATGGATCCAAGCTGCCTCAGCCAGCACTGCCACCAAAAGCAAGGTTTGTCAGCGTGCAGAGACAAACCCGAGGCACTGAAGTGCTGCTTTCTGCCACTCTGGAAGGTGTTTTCACTGAGAGCAGGCTGTCAATATCCCATTTACTGCACGGCACAGAAAGGTGGGGGCTGTTTGTTTGCTCTAGCACGACAAACCCCACTCCCACTGCCACACTAAGAGACAGTGGTGCCAGCCACAGGAGTGAGACCCACCCTCTGCAGCCTCACAGCTCCCATCCATTTGCTGTGGTGTCACACCCTGGCTGTGGCACCCTGCAGTGCCATCCCTCCTGTCCCCAGCCCTGTCACTGCTTCTGCTCGCTGCCCTCTCTCTCCCGGGTCTCCTTCATCACCCTGGCTGCACTGTCATTTATCTGAGCCTTTCCCCCACGCCTGCCCACTGCCATTTGCAGTTTCCAGTCCCCGTTCCTGTGTTTGGAGGGAATCAGACTCAAATGTTGAACATTTTGCTGTAGCAAGGTATTCTCTGCAGGGATACTTACAGCTTCTGCTCTTAGTGCCTTCCAGAAATGTTTCTTTAATAACACACATAAATATTAAAGGAAGAGAAGGAAAATTGGGAGGAAGAGAAGGAGGGTTTTGTTATTTTTTTCTGACCCAATTTCCATCCTTCACTTCAATTAGGTTCTCAGAGGCAGATGAACTTGTGCATCCTTTTTCCCTCCGATACCTTCTGCACAACTCCATATGGATCTTCAAAAATCCTGTCTTGCTCAACCTTCCCTCCCTGTTCTCTGTCTGCATGAGTGCCCTATTTCTATTCCTTATTTCTTGGTAATTGTATTCAAACACTCTCTTTGTTCTTTGTTTGCTAACCTGCATTTTTTTTTCCTCTAGTCAGCTTATCTCTTTTTTAGTCCTTTTGATTAAAGTTCTCAATTCATTTAGTATCTTTCTGTTTCTCCCCAGTCCTTCTAAAGTGAAACTACAAAGCGCTGCAGGGAATGCTTGTATTTACCTCCCAATTCTCTCAGCCAGCCTTTCAGGCTGACTTGAGACCTGTATTCTACCACATCTCAAAAACTCTGCAAACCTCCACTGAGCCATTTCACTCTCCCCATTCTTCTGCAGCCACAGCAGTAAGTTCACCTTCTACTCTCATCACAGCCTTTCAGAGCTGTGATTTGCTGCTGCAGTCCTTCCCTGATGACCCCATAAAGTGAAAAACCTACACAATTTGCAGCGAGGGCCTCTGCTCTGGCAGCAGAGCTGGGGCAGCAGTGGGGAGGTGACAGGCTGCTGCACACTGAGCCACTTTCCATCCAACATCTGTCTGAGGCGGGGAGCAAACTGGATGAGTGTTCAGCTGGAACTCTCCTTGGATTTGTCTTGTGTTTTTAAAGAAAATCTAGGGAAACAGCAAGGAGGTGTGCATCACAGCTTGGCTTAATTTGGGCTTTCATTGTTATTGGGAAATATCATTTTTCTCCCTTGCAAGGCAACATCCTGTTTTGCAGCCTAGATGTGCTCCTGCTCACCACATCAATACCAGTGAGTTCATCTTTCCATTTTCTCCCAAGTTGCTTAGTAACAGAAGATGAGGGGAAAGCGTGTCCAGACTGCATTGCAATGTCTTATCTTCAGGTTCATTGGAAAAGATGGACTAATGGACCACCAATGTGAAAATGCTGTTCACATTTGAATCACTGGATCCATCTGATATTCCTCGAGGAGCTTTTAGAAGAGTATTTTTGTCATATTTCTTTTCAACACGTATATTTTTATGTGCATGCCCTTTTGACTATGCCACATCTAAGAAATAATAAAGCGTTCTCTTATTTTATTTTCTTCACAAGGCACTCTGGCTGCTTTGGTGAATACACAGGATGAGAGTTCCTGTATTTTGGGCAGACACACTTTGAATCATTTTATAGCATCATTTTGGAAGTGAACTTACAGTCCATTAAAAGGACAGGCAATCTCAGGGCTTCTTAATAGTGTGAAGCTGAGCTTAATAAAGATACAGGCTCATGGATGAATTCCTGCACTGCTATGATCCTGAGAATGATCTGCACTCCCCCAGTGACTCTATTACATCCTTCTAAAGCAGTTCTGCATTAAGCAACTGTGCAGGTGGGATTTTCCAGCCTTCAGCTCTGGTCTAACGCTACAGCTCCTGCAGGCAAACAGCAAGAGCACGGCGCTCCCAAAGTCCACAACAAGATTTTAATTATGTTTCAATAAATTTTCCTATTGAAAACCCCCAAAACTAACCAAAACCCAAACCATACACACAAACACACACAAAATCTCAAACAAAACCCAACAAAAAAGGAAAGGTGATGAGAAATCATTCCTGATCACCAGTCTTCAGACCTGATTTAGGATAGAGTCAGCTCAGAATCAGCAATCAAAGATACATTTTATGTCCATGTCCTTCCCTTTGATCTTGCACTAAGGAAAGAATTTCTCCTGTATTTTCTATCTTTACTTGAATTTATTCCCTACAGAAACAGCTTTTTCTAGAATTCTGGCTCGCTGCATCCAAAACCAACAGCAGCAGCCATCAGAGCCACAAGCCATGGAGGAGCTGCTTCTTTCACTCCTGCCAGGTCCAGGGAAAAGAGGGAGTAGAGCCCGGAGTGCTGTGCTGGATTTGACTGTAATGAAGTTAATTTCCTCAGAGCAGCCATTGTGGGGCTGTGCTGGGGCTTGTCCTGGGAGGTGTTGGTGACTCAGGGATGGTTTGGCTGGGAGGTTTTGGTAGCTCAGGGATGGTTTGGCTGTGCTGTGAGGTGTTGGTGACTCAGGGATGGTTTGGCTGTGAGGTTTTGGTAGCTCAGGGATGGTTTGGCTGTGCAGTGTTGGTGACTCAGGGATGGTTTGGCTGTGCTGGGGGGTGTTGGTGACTCAGGGATGGTTTGGCTGTGCAGTGTTGGTAACTCAGGGATGGTTGGGCTGTGCTGGGAGGTGTTGGTGACTCAGGGATGGTTTGGCTGTGCTGGGGGGTGTTGGTAACTCAGGGATGGTTTGGCTGGGAGGTGTTGGTGACTCAGGGATGGTTGGGCTGTGCAGTGTTGGTAGCTCAGGGATGGTTTGGCTGTGCAGTGTTGGTAGCTCAGGGATGGTTTGGCTGTGCAGTGTTGGTAACTCAGGGATGGTTTGGCTGTGCAGTGTTGGTGACTCAGGGATGGTTTGGCTGTGCAGTGTTGGTAGCTCAGGGATGGTTTGGCTGGGAGGTGTTGGTGACTCAGGGATGGTTTGGCTGTGCAGTGTTGGTGACTCAGGGATGGTTTGGCTGTGCAGTGTTGGTAGCTCAGGGATGGTTTGGCTGTGCAGTGTTGGTGACTCAGGGATGGTTTGGCTGTCCCTGAGCAGGGCTCTCACAGATCAAGGCCTTTTGTGCTGCTCACCCCCAGAGAGGCTGGGGCAGCCCAGGGAGGGGACACAGCCAGCACAGCTGGGACAGGGACACCCCAGAGCGTGTGGCCTCGTGGCCAGCACATAAAGATGGGCAGGAGGAAGGAAGAAGGGAGAGGTTTGGAATGATGGAGTCATCATTCACCCAGTCACTGCTGCAGGATGGAGCCCTGCTCTCCAGCTCTGCCCTGCAGGTGCAGCAGCTACAGGGAAAGGAGATGAAGGAAAAGGAGCTGCAGGTAAGGCAGGTTCAGGTAAAGGAGCTGCAGGTAAAGGAGATACATTCTGGGGCTCCCTGTGTGGCTGCAGGGGTGGCACTAAAAGGCTCAGCCCACCCTGGCAGTTGCAGACTGCTGTTCCTCTGCAATATTTCTGTGTGAACAACCTCTGCTGGCTCCTCCTGACCCTTAGCTTGCCATGGAAAGCTTCTCCTGCTTCCACAGAGGAAAGTGGGTGATGGCAATAAATGCTGAATATATGCTTGAATGTATGAGATATGTACCTGGTACAAACACAGCTTTTCATTTATCTGCTAACAGTGAATAATAAGCAGCACTTTTAGAAGATGAGTGCTGGGTTCAGTCTTGGATATATTTTTGTTTTGAAAAGCAGAAATATGTCTGTATATCATTACAGAATACTCCAGGTCTGTGGGAGACTGCCTCTTGATCATTAGTTTGTTCTTTATTTCTGTGTTTGAATCTTAAGAGAAAATCTGTTGCTGCTCCACAGCACTACTTATTCAACGTCCTCAAATCCCCAAGGCAAAGAGTTTGGTTAGACACAAGCTGGCAGAGTACAGATGATAATTATACTGAAAGGGAACCTTTTTAAAATTCAAGATTAAAAAAAAAAAAAAAAGGTGACTTGAAATACACAGTTTGACTAAGAACTTAGAAATGGATGGTCAGGATCCTACAGGAATATCTTTAAATACTTGAGGGTGCATTATGCAAGCCCTGAATTATGCATTTATCATTGCTCCCAACCTCAGTATTGTAGCAGAAAATAAGCCTGATAACAAATTACTCCTATAAATCTTAGCAAACAGTTGGTACTTCTGTTGCATGTTTACCTCTGGAGTTTTCTAAAATTCTTTAGAAACTATAGCCTCCATGTAAGAGAGCGATAATTGTTTTATCTGCGTTGAGAATACAGGACTTATTTGATAAATGCATCCAAATTTGGCCCTGAGAAGAATTTTTCTGATCTACCACTGAAACTTAGTCATACCTAAAAATCAAACACCCTTCAGTGCACAGCATCACCACAGACAGAACAGGAACAGAACATACTGAAAATAGGTGAAAATAAAAGGAACAAAGGTATTAATGCGATACAAAAATAGCTTCAGCCTGTACTTTCTGCTTCACCAAAGAGTCTCAAAGGTTCTGAAATGTCTAAACAGCCACCCTAAGAACAGGAACCTGCCCAGGTGAAGGCAGCTCTGTGGCCCAGGCTGTGAGAGGAGCTGTGCTGGAGGCAGCTCTGCCTCTTCCTCCTCTGCCATCAGCACCCAGGCTCTCATCCCTGTACTGCAAGTTCCCAACACATCCACAAGAGTAATAAAAAGAACTAGACCATGTCCCAAAGGAGTGGAATGAAAGAGAAAGAAATAAAATTCTATGGCAAATACTTTCAGCTTCTCTGTGTTTTTTCCCCAATCTTCTCATTTTTAACAGGGGAGGTTCCCTTCTTGGTTTGTGTGCTTTGTAAATAGCAGCAGCCATTATTTATTCAACATATTTGCCTTTTGTAAGGTTGGCTTTAATTTTTAAAATTCACACAGACATTCTCCTTCAATAGCGCTGTGTGCAGGGGCAGATCTGTTTGTATTTATTCAACAGCGTGCTGCTAATTAAATATGTGTTTCATTAAACTTGATGAAAAAAAAAAAAAAAACCAAACCAGGAGAAGTAGAGAAGAATGAACGCACTGAAGTACAACACCCCTAGGCTCTGAAAAAGCTTCCACGGATGAGTTGTTAAGAGCATGTGGGCAGCAGGAGTGTCAAAAGCATCTAATGTTTCCTGCACGGCAGCGAGTTTCAACAAAACGCGCGTGCTAAAGGTAGCAGGTAAAGTTGACATGTATCTGTCTGCTTGGAATATTCATGCCTGGAATCAAAGCGCTTCAGCAGTTACTTCTCCTCTAGCTGCTCCCCTGGCTGGCTTTTTGCCACATGCATTATTTTCTCAGAAGATTCCTTTGCAGAGATGCACAGAGATACCTCACGCGTAAACGAGCGGGAAGCGATCGCCCGCCTCGCCTGCCGAGTGCTGAGGAATTGCTTCTCTCCTCAAACCCCAAACCCAGGGCCCTGCCCAGCTTTCCAAATGCCCCTGGATCTTCAGCCCTGCCCTGTGCCAGGCTGCGGAGCCGTGTTCTGGCACCTTTGGTGTCCTCCTGCCTGCGCAGCACCCACCGCATCTCCCCCTAAAGCTCTGCTGCCACCACCACAGCCCGGGAGCAGCCCAGGCCAGACACACGGGGAACTCCTGAGAAAAGCTGTGTGTGAGTGTCTGACCACAGCAACGGGCTGGCTGGGAACAGCCCAGGCAGGGAACACAGCCCAGGTAAGGGACACAGCCCAGGTAAGGGACACAGCCTAGGCAGGGAACACAGCTCAGGCAGGGAACGCAGCCCAGGTAAGGGACACAGCCCAGGTAAAGAATGTATCCCAGGCAGGGAACACAGCCCAGGTAAAGAACACAGCCCAGGCAGGGAACACAGCCCAGGCAGGGAACACAGCCCAGGTAAGGGACACAGCCCAGGCAGGGAACACAGCCCAGGCAGGGAACACAGCCCAGGCAGGGAACATATCCCAGGTAAGGGACACAGCCCAGGTAAAGAACATATCCCAGGAAGGGAACATATCCCAGGCAGGGAACAACATCCCAGGAAGGGACACAGCCCAGGCAGGGAACACAGCCCAGGTAAGGAACACAGCCCAGGTAAGGGACACAGCCCAGGCAGGGAACACATCCCCAGAACAAAGCCCAGCTACAAAAAGGTTCCTTTTTCCATCCCTTGGGAGAACAAGCCTGTGGCTGGCACAGAGAGAATCACATCAGGCTGGAGCACGGAGCTTCCACACCAACTCAGAGTATCAGAGATTTGCAGGGACATTACAGCAGTCTGTAGGTGTTGCTCACAGAATGAAAGGGCATTTCAGGGGAAATGGCCACTTTATGCAAAACAAAAGGGTAAGCAGATGAGAAATTTTTTCTGAAGGAACATTTATTATTCATCTGCCGTGACTACTGACGGACAGATTTGATGATGGTGGACACAGAGGGAACGACCTGGGTGCCAGATGAAGTGAAATTGTACTAGCTATAAAAATGTGCTTGTTAGAAGGAATAATGACAGCTTCAAGAAAACAGAAATAAAAGGTAAGTTTTAATAAAAGGTGTAGGGCATGGAGTGAATCTGTTACAAAGGATTTCAAAAAGAGAGTTTTAACAGTCTCAGCATATGTGAAGAAGGAAGTTGCAAGGATGCTGTACATGATAATATGTACCAGAGAGCAGGGAATGATAAACAGAAGAAAGATCAAGAGTGTGCAGAACAGACAGAGTGAGGAATGGCACAGAACAAAAGGTTTGGAGATAAACTGCTATGGAGCAGATGCAGAACACAAAGTGCAAGAATGACACTCAGCTCCCACTGTCACAGCTGCACTGGCAGATGGAAAAATACAAATAAGATATAAAACAATGCTCCAAGATCCATAAGGTGTCTGTTCCATGGTTACAATGGTCCTAAATGCACTGGTTTACTTTTCAAAAAGGATCAGTATTTAATCTCAAAGTGTTTAAGTACAATATGTTCTGTGAGCAAACGAGTGCTTCTCACACATGATTTTACTCTGCTCAGCCATCTACTTCTGGCTTGCCCTCAAGGATCTGGACAGCAGGAGGATCCAAAAGAAAAACTGTGTGATAAAAGTTACAGATGATCACACAAACAAGGGATGGCCTGGTCTTTATCTGTAGCAAACTGATCTCTACGAACAGCCGTTGGCTGAGACAAAAATCAACAAAATTCAATTCAAATTTAGGCACATTTAACAACATATGGAGTGTTTTCATTCAACTGGAAGATTAAAATTTTATTATTATTTCATCAAATTTTAACTATCATCTGGAAGAAGTTTTCATTGTTTCCTTAGGATATTTAATTCTTTTACAGTAAAATATTAATGTTCAATCATGTATATTTTCCTTCTGTTCCTCATTCTCTCCGGTTTGTGTCCATTTAAATGTTAAACCAACAAAATTAAATAATTCCTTCCTCAGTGTTCAAAGACCATTTCTGTGATGAAATAAAATTTATTTACCACTGCATCTTTATTATGCATGAATAGACTGAAACAGAAACCTTGCTCAAAAACCTTATAATTTACTGCAAACAGGGAAAAAGAAAAAAAGGGCAATTTGATAATGGAGAACAGTTTAAGTGACACTATTTGGGGTATTGATCATGGAAAGGTAAAAGACTGCTTAAGACTTGCTGTAAAATCCTGGAGTCAATTGAGTGTCTTTACTGATTCCTGTGCACCTGATTTTCTAGGCAGGATTTTTGGCAGAACTTAATGAAAACAGAGGAGTTACTCAGTGGACAAGAGAGAAAGATCGTTCCAGATATGAACTAATTATCCCAGAGACAGCCAAGATAAGGAAATAAAGGTCATATTAGGAAGAGGGATGAATAGATCAAGTGAAATAGCACAACAAAAGGTTGTAAGAACAAGAAGACAATTTCCAGTGATGAACAGCCCGAGGAATCTGTGGAAGGAGCAGGAACAAAAGGACTGGACTGGAAGGAAGACAATGCAGGGGTAGCAAAGGAGACTGAGACTGGAGGAGCAGAATTAATACAGAGATTCCAGGGTGAGATAAGAACAGAGCAGAGCAGGGGAAAACAAGCCATTCCAAATGTCAATGTTAACATATTTACAAGGCAGACAGTGAGGAGTGACTGGATCAACAGCAGTGGAGATAAAGGCAGAGGAAGTGGATGATAGCATCAGCTATAAAGATGGCAGCATCCAGATAGTGACAAAACAGCAGCCACCACTTCAGAGGGATAGCTCAAGCACCTGCATGACAGGCCAGGGAAAGAGATGGGTGTTTAGGATTTTTCTGAGTATGAGTATTGACTGTGTCAGTCATGCATGCCAGAGGAGTCAGGAGAGGGCCAGAGGCTGAGTAATTTCACTGTAAGCACCAGGAACTGTCTCTCATTACCATCCCAGCACAAGTCCCCCCACGCCCCAACAGTCAGGGTTTGAGCAATTAAGAGCTGAACTGCCTGCTTAAGAAACTGAAGAAATGGCTTCTCAGGGTATTTTTGGGTTCTATTTGGCTGTGCTGGAGACAGACTTAAAACTGAGAGGGAAATTAATTAATACATAAAGTAACTGCTCACGGTGATGGGACCTGCCCCACAGTCAATCTAAATTAATATTCTGCAGTTCTTACAGAACTGGGGATGGACAGTGTGAGGAACTCTCTCAACTACTGACACAAACAGCTAAAATCAAACAAAGCCACTTCCAGCACTGTCTAGAATGTGCCAACGGACACTTGGATGTAAAATCAATACCTGAGGCTTTGGGCACTCTAAACCATGGAGATGCTGGCACACACTCACCTGGAAGCACCCGTGAGGACACAGACACTCCACCCAGCTGACTCCATTCACCCCCTCCTAAGGTGAGTGTTTAAACAATCAGATTGTTTGAATGCTATCTGTGCTGAATACCACATATTTCATAACTTCATTACAGTTTGAGCTAAAATCTCTCTCTCTCCTCAGTGATATATATATTAAACAAAAAAAAAAAAAAAAAAAAAAAAAAAAGAAAAACCAAAAAAAACCAAACCCCAACACATTATTTGTTTTCAACCCCTGCTAGTAAAGATAATGTTATTCCACTTATTATAATGAAGTTAAGTGCTTCAAAAAGTCCTTAATGTGGCAGCATCATCTGTGTCCTAAGCTGAAGTGTCCATATCCAGCACTTCAAAAAGCATTCTCCTTGCTATGGATAACCACTGAAAAGCACCCTGGGCTAAGGACCCCTTCTCATTCCCTGAAAAACTGCTCACACCCATCGAAACTCACAGAAACATATCTAATGTTTGAGTACAAAGGAAAATGACAACTGCACTAACATGATTTCAGTGCATCTAGTGTTCATAAAGAAATGACAATTTCAAGCTGTCACGCTGCTGAGGAATTCTAAAATTGCTGTTGATGCACCATGTAACCAGAGAACAGGTGCTAGAAATGATTGGAGAGCAGTTCATATTAAATAGAGACCTTTGGAAAAGAAAGGCACATTCTGCCAGGGAAATTTGGAGAGGTTCAGCTGATAACACATATTTATGAATACTGGCAAGCAATGGCAAAAGAACAGGAGGTAGAAAGAAAAAAAAAACATAATTCTTGGATGAAGAGAGTGATATGGCAGCAGAAAAGCAGACTCTTTCTCCACTGAGACATTATTGCCATGCACTGTGCAGGACAGTCAAACCTTTAATAATAACAATGACACAGCACGAGAAAGGCTTCCCTCTTGAAAAGAAAAATCAGTGGCTGCAGTTAATGAAAATCCTATTTTCCCACCATTAGCAGTATCTGAAGGACAATCTAGGTGCTCTGGGACACCCCACAGCCATTATCTCACAGAAGGTTAAATGCAGTTACCAACTCTTCAGCAACTTCCCTCTTTTTACTAAACCCAACAGCTGGAGGGATTCAGCTACAGATCCAAAACAAAGATAGCCAGAGGTGTGCAGAAAGCCGCTCAGCCGGCGTGCGAAGCAGTGGGGAGCACCTGGCAGGTTTTAATCTGGCACTAAGACAGTCCCCTCCAAAGAGCCCAGAGAGTTCAAGGGCCCTTTTGTTCCTCCCAGTCTCTGGAGCTTCTGCTGATTGCCTGGCCAGGCTGCCTTTCCCAGAGCCACTGCAATACTGGGCTGGGGGCTTCCTGGGGGAGGAGGAGAGAAAAGGAAAGGAAAATCAAGTATTTGATTTTCCCTCAGCTGTTGAAGTGGAACTTCAAAGGCTGATACGAAACTCTTCTCCATCGTGGCACCTCCTCCTCCAAACACCTCTGAGATGCTCAGGACCCTGGAGTGCTCCCCCTGGGCCTGCTGAGCTCCCTGAGCACTGCTCAGAGCTGCCAGACACAGCACATGGGATTTGGGGACCACACTGGGGCCACTTTGATGCGCGGGTCTGTGTTAGGACAGAAAACAGGGCGGAAAAACAGCTACAGGGAAAAATAAAGATAATTTCTCCTGCTCTTCCCCCTCCTCCTGCTTCAGCCTCAAAGCCCCTCAAGCTCTTGGGCTGCAGGAGCAGCACGTGAGCAGTGCCACAGGCAGCACCCAGCCACTGATTTTTATGGACACAGAGATCTGGAAAAGGCAAAACCAACCTCACCAAACATCTGTCATCCACAGCCAGAGCCAGAGCTCCACAGCTCAGGGATGGTTATAAACTCCACCTCGACCCCTGGCCACCTGCAGCATTGTGTTCCTGTAGTTATTCTAGGCTGGACATAGCAGTAAAACCCCTCCTTTCTGAAATCCCAACAAGGTTTGCCTTCATGACCATTTGTTTCAGCTAATTCCAGATATTGACTATTGCATAAACAAGCAATTCTTAATATAGAATTGCTCACCTTTGTTTCAGTGAACAACTCCTTGATTCTGCTCTGTGTGATGGCAGCAGGAAGGGAATAATCAGATACCATGGCAATGGAAATGCTGATAATGTCTTATCAATTTGGTATTTCAGTCATAGCCTTTAAATAAACCAAGATTTGCATACCTTCTATTCTTCTATCCTTCTGTAAATACAAATAAAACATCAGCACTGGGGAATCAGAAGCAGGTTGACAAATAAACCCTGGGGAAAGCCAGGTACTGCCAGCTTCTCCTCTTTGCCTGAACATTCCTCTTTCCAATAGCCACAGAGAACAGCATTTTCCCAAGCCTAAGACACACAGGTTTGAATTCAGGAATAGCTGAGGAGAATCTAGAGAGATTCCAGTGAGATCTAGTTCACAAAACATGTTTTCAGAGCTTAACCCATGTGAAGTTAACCCCTACAAAATGTAAACTTGAAGCTTCTGGATTTGAACCCTCCCTAAATAAGAACAAATCCATCGGGTATCCCTTGCTGTCTTTGAAATTTGGTTCTAGGTCAGCAGAAAAGAAGATGTGGTTGAGGCTTTAGGAGAGTGAAGAATAAAAACCCCAAGATCACACTTGAAGTGCCTGACAAGAACTTTATCAGTGACTTGTAGCTGATGTGACAGGCCTGGGTGATGAAAGTCTTGCATCCAACAGCCGAATCCTGGTTTTGCTCTGCACAAAAGGCTTCTGCAAATTCCTGGGCTGTCAGGCCAGGCTCTGGTGCATGTGAGAGGCACATTTCCCCTGGCACACAAAGAACTGCCCTGGACACCACAAACCACTGCAAGCAGAAAGGCAGCAAAACCAGGTTCTGCTAAGATCACCAAACACTCACTGGGACGAAGACAAACCAGATCCTGACGAGGCAAACAGCACAGGGGAGCACAGTGACCTTACAGAGTCCCACACAGCCCCACGGGCACAGGCTCCCTAATTACACGGGTATTTTGCTAATGTGCCAAGAGAGATGAGTGCACAGAGCCCAGCCACCCTGCTGGGCCTGCTTCTCACATCTTTCAAAGGTCAAAACAAAACTGGAGGTAATCTAAAATGTCCTGCTCCTGCTCCTCTGTCCCCAGTGACATTGTGGAGCCACGTGCTGGACTAAGCAGCTTGACACAGAAAGTACTTGGCCACGTCTCCCCAGAAGGGAGTACATGGAAAAGCATTTAACATTGACCCATTTGTGCTCCCACTGCCATCAGCTGGAAACCACGGGCTGCCCAGAAAGGGATGCAGCTGCAAGTCCTACCTGGGAATGTGAACGGCACAAAGTTCAAATGTGAATGAGCAATGCCAATGGCTTCAGTGGGCTCCCACAAACAGCTCTGCTCTCCCAGAAGAGGTGAAATGTTTGGTTCTCAGAGTGCCCAGTGCAGGACATTGGGCATGGCCAACACAGGACAGGCACAGCTGAAGGTCAGAGGAGAGGCAGTGAGCACAGGACAAGTTCTGCCCTCAGACTGGCTCAGAGATGCCCTCTGGTACCTCAGGGTGTGCCCTTTAATGCAACCACTCTGAGATTTTCAAGGTCAATCCTGACTTGAGTAGCAAAGGCTTGTTTGCCTAAGTGTGACTTTTTCTGACTTTTTCTTTTCAAGTAAGGCTTTAAACTTTCTTTGCCACAAGCTTCCCCTCACTCTCTCTGCACTTTATTTGTGGTGCAGCACGCAGGTTTTGTTTCCTGCTGAATTCACACTTTTTGTTTGCTTATATATTTCAAGATCTCAATCAATCATGTTGTCAAAACAGTCTTTTTGTATCATCTACCTACCAGCACTTGTCATTAGAGATGTTTAAAGCTCCAGTGCTGGAGAGAGTCTGATTTACACTCTGACATCTCCCACACTGAGCTTATTATAGTCATGTATAAACTGCCCTTTCACAAGCTTTAATTAGGAAATAACAAATGGTTTGGGAGCATGCTGTTAGGCAGTTTATTCTTTCTAAATTCAGTGTTTCCACTGTACTCTACTGATCACAATGTCGTGCTATGCAACAATCATGTCGATTTCTAAATTTTTGCTTTAGCATTTAAATCTCTTTGTGACCTTTTCCCTTCTCCTCCATCTCCTCCTTCTCCTCCTCCCCAAACACATTTTACAGTTTTCTGAATTGTTCTAGATGCAATATTTCTGAGCTGAAGCAGGAATAAGCTAAAAATAAGCAGTGCACCATCAGAAAACATTTATTTTATTAAAGGCCCACTGGAGAGGTGGCTTTCTTGGTAGCACACCATGCTCCCTGCATTCTAATACACCACCACAGCCTTACCATTTCACTAGGACTTTAATAAAAACTGAGATGAATTATATTGTTCAGTGGCTCGGAGTCACAAATTCCAGAAAGGGTTATATAGTTCAATTAACTAGTCACCACATTGCCAGAGCTTATTTTATACAGTAAAATTAACGCTGGGGAAAAGCATCTGCAGCAGTTGCTGCAGCCCACGGTGTTCTATCAAACACAATCTGGAGAGACAATCACACAGACCCCAAAATAAAAGGGACAGGAAGTTCTAGAGGTGGAACATGAAGCAGTTTTTCAGATGTGTTTCCACGCATCTCTTGCTTGCAAAACTTTGCTTTCTGTGTCTAAAGTGGAATAGTTTATTTGGAGAAGATGCTGATTTGGAGCCCACTGACACAGCCAGTGCCTGTTTATTTCCCAAAAGGATGTGGTTCAGTATTTCTGAGGCAGAGTCCCAGCCCAGCCCACCTGCAGGCAGTCCCTGTGCTTTGCAGCCCAGTAAAGATTCTGACCACGCTCCTCACCACAGCTGCCCACAGATTACTCTGGTCCCAAACTGTCCTCACTGCACAGTGCCACTGGCAGCAAGGGAAACTCACAAAGGGCTCAGGATGTTTCTCTGACCTGCTTGGCTGCTCTGTCCCACCTGAGAGCTGCTTATTGCCCAGGTACCTGGCGCCATCCCCCTCCAGCACCAGCTCAGGTCACCTCGGGCCACTGCTCCAGCTGTTGGGCACCAGATTTGCTCCAAAAGCCTTTTCCTGATGATTTCACAGCCTCTAGCCCCTGCCTCCTGTGGGAGAAGCTGCACCAGGTGGCCGGGCTCTCCAGCTGCCACTCTGGGCTGTCCCCCTCTCAGCCACGGGCACCTTTGGAAGGGATGCTGAAGGAAATAAAACACCCCATCAGGAGCTGGGACGCTTTGAGCTGAGAATCAGCGGGCACACACTCATGGAGACCTCAGCAGCCAGAAGCACAAAGGGCAATGAGCAATATCTAGGTTTCCATGGTGTCTCCCAGAGATACTCACCCACCCCAGGGGCAAAAGCAGAGGCACTGCACTGGTCACTGCCCCCTGGAAGGGCTCCAGGCTGCAGGAGGCTCTGCGCCAGTGCAGGGTGTCCCTGGGGGCTGGGATGGATGGATCCCTCCAGGGGGAATCATCCCACAGCTAAACAAGGTTCCTTTCAGGCCATTCCAACCCCAACAATTCCCTGATTTGCTCTGCTTGCTCAAACACACCAAGAGCAACCTGCCTGGCCAATGCCTGGCAGTGGGGAATACTGCCCTGCTTGGGGACTGACCTGTTTGCCTCCCTGAAAACAACTGCTAGGGCTGCTCAGAAAGCCTGCCCCTCTACATGCATTTTGAGAGGCTTTTCCCTGTGAAAAAAATACAGATATATATAAAATACAGAGAACAAAAATACAGATATACAGAAATACTACTCCAGTACTTCATTAAACCCAGCACACAGCGCTGGATAATGCACAAATATGGATTTATTTGACACATGAAGATAGATGCATCATTATAAAAGGGGTGCACTGGAGTGCACTGGTGATCAAACTGAGCCCAACCTGTTGAAAATTGTATTTCCACTTTATTAGCTCCAATCATTCATCAACTTGCAGAGAAATTCTTGCTCAAACAACATCTTTCTCAAAGGGTTCTTTGGGGAACAGAATACATAGCTTGTTTTAAAAACTGATATATTTTGTTTTAATAAAATGTTTGCCTTTGAGTACACAGGCTGATACACTCTGTCAAAATGTGTTAGATCCCCAGATAACTGCATAACGCCAGAGTATTATCTGACACGTTTTTGAAGTCTATTTTTACTTATTTTTGTCTATTATTTTATTTATGTTTGGCGGTAGGCTTTATTTTTATTTATTCACATTTGTTACTTTCAAAGTTCAGTCCTGGCATTTCATCTGTACGTTCTGTGTACTTTTGGCTGCTCAGAGGGAGACTGCTGGGACTGGGACGAGCAAAATTTGTCCCGCCTGGCGCATCCCACAGGATGTGGATCTGAAATGGAATTCAGGCTGAGGCAGGGCCACCTTCAGCTCTGTGCTCAGTGATTTCCAAAGCAGGGCAGTTCTCCACTCTCCAGGAATGTGTTTACACTGCAGAGATGAAGAACTCATTTCCAATTCTTCTAGATCTGACTCAAACTCTCATTTACTTATAATAAATCCTGGCCCTGCCCACATCATTTTGTAACCATGTGTTATTATCCCACGTGAAATAAATGTGAGTGAACACCTCAAGGGTGAATTAGCCTACATCAGAACAAGAAAGTGAAACTATATGTAAATTATTTGTGTCCAAAGTTCCAAGGAATAAAAAGGATAGAATTTTAAAATTCCAATAAATAACTGATTAGTTAGCACTCTTTATAATCTCTCTGCTCTGCTGAATATTTTGCCAGATTGAGTTTCCCAAGGCAGAAATACAGTTCTAGTTTATAAATAATTTCCTGAATCCACAGAAACACCTCTACAGAGCTTACAGGCAATAAACAATCTCACAGAAATCTGAAATAGCCATCCTTTTTACCACAGGAGTTTCTTTCCTCTGCTCTGTTTTTGCAGACAGACCCTGAGAATGACCTTTTCCTGAGAATGTGCTCACCCCTCCTTACAGCACTTCTGCTTTTTTAGCAGGGAGATTTATGTACCAGCAGCAAAACACCTTTTAAAGTCCAGCAGGTAAAATTTGGTATCATTTGCAAGGATCCATCTGGACCCATTTAAACAGCCACAAATGGCCAAATCCTGAATGTTGGGACTATTACAAGAAATCCAAGGCAAACATAAAAATCTCAGAGGGGGCTCAGAGTGTTCAGATACACCTCAGGGAGAGACACAATTTAACCCAAATAGTTCCACTTGTAAACTTTTAGATCATTCTCTACAAGGTTATTCCAGTAATTTCCATGGGAAAACCCCTGGTTTTAACGGGTAAAGGAGCAGAAGAATTGAAGAAAAGTTTCCCTTCTATTTCATTGTCATGCCCATCTGCTTCTCCACATCCAGAATCCAGGCTCAGCTCCTCCAAAGCCCTTTGTCACAGGTGAACAATGCAGGCATTTCTGCTGGGTATTACAGGAATAGCTCATCTTCCCTGTGAATGCTGCAGAGCTGAACAGGCCTGAATTCACTTTCTGGGGGTGGTGAAGGAGCCTGGATGGCACAGCAGTCTGCACAGCAGCTGCACCTCTGCTCCTCCCTGGCAGACAGAGCCCATGGGCACACCGTGTGCCACGGAGGAATGCCTGCACTAAATACTTCAGTATTTGTACTAATGTTCACTCCAGGAGATGCAGAGCTTAGTGTGAAATTCATCTGAAAAGGCAGCTTTTCAAAGAGAAGAACTGTCTGCCTCTCAGTGCACGTCAGGTAGAGAGCAGATGCACGGACCCATTTCCTCCGTGGGTGCTCTGAATGCTATCAAAAATCCCTTGCAGGAATTCAGTTTTCTGCAAGGCAGTGCAAGCACAGAGAGGCCTAGAACCCCAGATAGCACCGGGGCACCGAAATATGGGGAAGGCTCTGAAAACACTGAAAGTTTCATGGATTCCACCGGGAATGAGAGGGGGAAAGAAGCAGGGATGCTATTTTGCCGTGCCCGTTGTTCCCTTCCCTCATTTTCCCACTCTGCTCTGCAGTCTCAAGCAGGAATGGGGATGGTCCTAATTAGAGCTGGAAGCCTTGGCAGCGAGGAGGAGCTGAGCCAAGTGATGCTGCAGGTCTGGAAGGCTGAATGCCCCCATGAAGGGCTGCTGGGGGGTGGCAGCTCCTGGGCTGGGAGCAGCCAGGCAGCTGTGACAAGAAGCTCGACTTAACAAGACCTGCTGGGAGGAATTTGCTGCAAACAAAAGGCATTCAGGTCTTTCTTTCTGGTTCCTGTATGCTCTCTGTTGACTTTGTGAGCCTTTCCCCCCAGAAGGCACGGGGATCTTGGCGGGCAGTGTAAGGGAACGGTGAAGAAGCCAAACAGCAGCAGAAGGGCTGATGCCTGCGAGGACCAGAGCCAAAATCCCACACGACTGACAAACAGGCAGTGGGAATGAGAGCAAAGCCCTGCAATGGCAGGATGCTGAGAACAGGATGGATTACAGAGCCCATCGTTTCTGATAAACGAAATAAAGCTCTAATTCCTCACTGGATGAAGCACTGGCTGCCCCTCAGCTGAACAAACAGGTCAAACACGTCCAGGCAAAGCTCTGCAGCATTAGAGAGAGGGCTGTGCCTCTGCTGCTCTCTGTCACTTGGGCTTTGGATCCTCTCTGGCTCCTGCTCTGCTCACAGGGATTGAGACAGGACAGAAGCTGGAAGGGCCAGGGAGCCACCCCTGAGCAAAGTGTGAGTGCCTCCTCCCAAAGGGGATGGCTGGCAGGAGTCATTTCCCACGGGAATTCACACCCTGAACAGCCCTGAGGTCCCTGATTAGCCAAATACGCTCATTAAATAACCCAGACCAGAGAGGAGCTCACCGCTGTTGTGAGGCAGGACTTGCAGTCTGTTTATCCTGCCACAATGACACATTTCCAAACTCCCACGCCCAACTGAAGGCTGCTGTTTTTCAAGGGGTTTCTATGACACTCCAGCTGCAGCAGGTGAGATTTATAAGCCCCACAATATTTTATGTCACACCTTTCATCCCGAGATAGTTCAAAATCTTAAATTAAATTCTAATTTGGACAAAAATAATTTATTGCAGCTCAGTAGTGTAGCCCCACTCTATGGTGGGATGAACTAACCATTATTTCAAAGATCACAGCACACCAGGTTTGCAAAAAAAAAAAGAAAAATCCTGAAGTGACTGTTAACCTAAATGCAGATTAATATCAACAGCAAATCACTTGGGTATTTCTTTCAGGATTGACTAAGGAAGTCTGAAATAATTTCTCACAGGCTGCTAAATGCCAGCTAGCAGGGGGCCTTTTGCTTGTTTGTTTGTCTTCTACATGAAGAAAGACTTCTGCCTACCTGAGCTAGACCCAGAACTGTCAGCTGCTCCCCAGCTCCTGCATAAACCACTGAGGTGTCCAGATCCTGAGAAGTGCTTGAAATTAATATTTGAAACCATCTGGTCAAGGAAAACATACAGAAGCTTGGAAAAAAAAAAAAAAAAGACAACTGGCAGGAGACAGAGGCATAATTATTTCAATTTAAGCATCCACACAGAGGCAGTGCTAAGGCAGGAGCAGGGGAACCAGGAATTTAATTTCTCTGCTCCAAACTTTCTGCCACTCTGGAAGAATAAGTGCGGCTGCTGCTGTCTGAAAACGCTCTCAGCAAAAGCCTGAATGTTCCAAATGGGCCCGCAAATCTCATTCCTGCATGGTTTTTAAGTTGTTTAGTTCTGAATCAGCAGTCTAAAAGTGTGTTTAAACACTGCAGGTAACCATTTCCCATGGAACAAACAGGGAGGAAATCAGGTTACAGCGAGGGCACCCAGCAGGACTCTCCCCCTGTCTGCTCAGTGTCAATGGAAACTGATTCCTTTAAGGAAGACACTCGGGGAGAAGGGAACAGATTGTGGGAAACATGTTCTGCATGCAAGAAAGAGCCAGGAGATGGAATGCTGGATACCAGCAGATAATTATGCACAGGGAAGAAAAGAAGAATCAGACAGGGCAGCAGCAGAATAACAATATTTCAGGAGATGGGAGCTGTACAAACCGGGCTGACTTGCAGCAGCACGAGGCAGATAATAGATGAGCATCCTCCCTCACTCTGTGCTCACTTACTAATTCATGGAAAATAACTGCCACGCTGCAAGTTTCTGATGGTTTATCATTGTTCAGGCCACTGAAACTACTGGTTTTTGCCAACCACTGAGTTATGAACTAAACAAGAAACATGCTACAGAGAACTGTAAATGTTTATGCATTAAATTTGAAAAAAAATACTTCCAGACATACTAAAAAAAAATGGATTATGACAGCTGGAAAATTGAGCAAAGGTTGCTGTAATAAGCACAAAAAAACCTACCTAGGAAGATGCTAAGTAGGCACAAATCTGAGCTGTGGGCAGCCCAAAACCTCCCTGTTTGTGACCTTCACTCCAGAGGGGCTGCAAGGAACAAAATCTCCCTGGGTACAACCTCACAACACAGCACCTCACACCCCACAAAAACCTGAGAGCACTCAAAGGAGAAAGGGATGGAAATGGCCCATCAGAAAACAAATTTGATTCTTCTCTACTTTGAAATCCACTTAATCTCTTCATGAATTTCTTTTTTAGTGGAGAGAATGTAATTAGAGAAGAGAGGCTGAAAATATCTATTGGGAAAATGGCTCAGGGAAACAAAAGGTGCTGGCAAATAAAAAAAAAAAAACAACAAAAAACCCACAAAACAACAAAAAAAATATATACTATAATATATATGTACAACTGGGCCAGGTGAGGAGTGAGTATCCTTTTTCCTTTCCCGCATATGCACAATAAAAAAGAAGAAAAATCTTTTAAACTGACCCATTCTTGAATAGAAGGCTTCCATGAGCAGTACAAGTCTGGTCAAAGGAGTTCCTGAACCTTAGAACAGATGTCCTCTTCCTGTTTTAAATAATCAGTAAGCCTAGGGCAAGGCCTGAGCTTTTGTTTATCTTACTTCTGAATCTGCTGCTTCCATCCCAAAACCTTTATAAGCAGAGCAACAGCAAGCACTGGTTCCAACACTATCTGTAACACACAGACTATCAAGAAAATAAACCCTAAATTTAGATTATGACAGAGCAACAACCATGATTCTGCTTGGTTGAAGCTTTTGCTTCAGGAAGAAGGAAAAGGAACGTGGCACAAGTCATCCCAAGGCAAGGATCTGAGATTCCTCCCCCCAGTTCCCAAATTCAAATCATCTAAAGAGCACGAGGTAAAATAAAACTGAAAGAACACTGTGGATGGGCAGCAAGGAATGGCAGCTCCCAAATCCCATCTCACCTGCAGCTCCCCACCACATCACCCAGGTAACAGAAATTTGGTGCTGAGAGGGAAGGGTGACTACAGCAGGAGCCTCCAAGGAGTACAAATCACAGATTCCTAAACTGGAAAGGCCTCAGGACTAATGAAGTGAGAGCAAACAGGAACTCTCTGCATTGCTGGAAAAGTAGTCAACAAAATTAGGGAGCAAATGAAACACTCAGGAATGGCTGGTAATTACCACGGCTTACAAATGAGAAGTGTGATACTCAATCACAGAAAGCAGCAGCAGAAGAAGCCCAGATATTGTAATTGCAGGCAAAGATAATCATGTGTATAATAAAGTAACAAAGAAAATTGTGGCAACCAGGAGATCAGAAAGGATTCTGCAAGGGATAATACAAAAGAGGGAGTAATACAGAATAATTTCAGAGACCAAAATGAGGAAGCTGGGGAGAAAGAATGGTGAGGGAGTAGGAGGGATTTTATAACATGCTGGATAGAGTCGGGTTTTTTTATTTTAAAGACTGAGCTAATTAGACACTGAATAGTCATCTAGAACAAAGGTTAAGCATCAGCTGTTAAGGCAGAAGAGAGCACTCAAGGTGAACCTATCACAGATTTCAAAGCTGCAGTAAAAAATAAAAAGAAGATGATGGAAGACTGGCTTAAAATTTTAGGGACAGAAATAGCACATGAAGTGACAATTTCTCCTGTGGTTTTGTTATTGTTGGGAACAAGTGGTATGCATGCAAATCATGAAGTAGATTTTTTGATGCACTTTTGGAAAGAATCTATCACGGTGCAGTAGCTTACAGTTAACGGAAATATTCTAATTATTGACTGTATGTGAAAATAACATTGACACAAGTCAGCAGACTTCTATCTTGTAAAATGTACTTGGTTTGCTTTTCTGCTTGTTACGACATGATTCCTGGGAATGTGATTGCAACCAGATATTCATGTTAATGCAGACCAGGGCCTGCACGCCTCAGCTCCAAAGCAGGAGGGGAAATGGAGCCCACACAAAAAATAATTACTCTGGGTAGCACCTCATCCCATCCATCGTAATCCTTCCGTCTGAAATCACTGCTCCTCCAAAACTGAAACATTTGGATCTTTGTCCTAAAGCGTTGAAGAACCTCGGTGGAAACTCATTCCTGCCCAACCCCAGAGACAAAACATTTCAAACGTTCCTCTGCTTTGTGTGATCGCCCCAACCCAACCCAGCCCCTGCCCGGGCTTCGGGCAGTGTCATTGTGTCACAGGAGCCTTGGTCACCCTCCCCAGCCCCACTGCTCTGCTTTGGCTCCTTCCTGGTCCCCACGGCAGGGCTGCCTCCCTGCTTCTGTTTATCTCTTTTGCTCAAATGCAATGGCACCCAATGAATTTATACTGTATGTATTTATTAGAAACATCTGCACTTCTAAAACCCTATAAAGACTTTCAAAGTATCCTATAAAAATAAGTAAAAGCATCATCAAGTTCATGGGGATTGTCTGTATGTTTTAAAATTTTTTTAGTATTTTTTTCTAAGGAATCATTTTACTAAGTGTAAAAGAAACCTATGTATAAATAATTCATTTTATCTGAACACACATTGGCCATTGAAATGCAACTTATCTTTATTCTGAGAGCCTAAATAGACTTCAGATGTTCTTTCTTTGATATGTTGCAAGGTGATACATTTCTGCTACAAGAATTATGGACTCCACATCTCTCACTACATGTACACATTTTTGTATCTTTTTCCCCTAGGAATATTTAATGAGATTTTTTTTGTTGTTGTTGTTGTTGTTTTCTTGTTGTGTTGTGGTTTTTTTAAGTGGGAGTTGTATTTTACAGTACCACAGAAAATCCAGGCTAGATGCAAACTGGAGCTGGGCTGATCCAAGCTCCTGTTGAGAGGAGGCAGAGCCATGGGATCAGCCCAGCTCACCCAACACTTCACCCACCCATGTCATGGAAAGCACTCAGCATGGAGGCAATCCCACCTCCCTGCACAGCCTGGTTCTATATTTGACTGTTCCAGGAGAAAAAAAAAATAAAATAAAGAAAGAAATAAATGTCAAAAAATACTTTCTTTCCACTCAGCAAAAGCTGCTCTGCCCACTGTCTCTCACCCTCCCCCTGCAGCACTGGCAGCGTGCCGCTGGCCCCCTGTGCCTCCCCTGCCCTCTGCAGCCCAAAGCAGCCCCCAGCCCTGCTGGCTTCCCCTGGGACAGTGAGTTCTGCTTGTCCTGGGTGTCTGCAGGAGGGCACCGAGCTGGCACAGGGATCTGGGTGATCCCAGGGAGAGGGGGATGCTCTGTGCTCACCCTGGTGTCTGCAGGAGAGCACTGAGCTGGCACAGGGATCTGGATGGTCCCAGTGTGTCAGAGAGAGGGGGATGCTCCCTGCTTGTCCTGGGTGTCTGCAGGAGGGCACCGAGCTGGCACAGGGATCAGGGTGATCCGAGAGAGAGGGGGATGCTCCCTGCTTGTCCTGGGTTTTCTGCAGGAGGGCATCAAGCTGGCACAGGGGTCTGGGTGATCCCCAGGGAGAGGGGGATGCTCTGTGCCCACCCTGGTGTCTGCAGGAGGGCACCGAGCTGGCACAGGGATCTGGGTGATCCCAGGAGAGGGGGATGCTCCCTGTGCCCGCCCTGGCTGCCCTGTGCCCAGGCTCTGCCAGGCTCTGCTGCAGGCTCCAGCTCAGCTTGCTGCCAGCTGCTTTTTGGCAGGGCTGCTTTCCAGCAGAGCTGCTCCCCAGGCTGCAGCAGTGCCGGGGTTCTGCCCTCCTGCATCCCTGCTGGCCTCAAGGACAGCACATTCCCAGACACCGCTGTCACTGGGAACCTGCTGGCAGGTTGGTCTCATTAGCTACAGGAGATTAAATTGCCTGTTTGATAGGACAAATAAAATTGCTGCTGTCTTAAATGGGTGATTCCCCATACGGGATTTAATTGGAATGACTGATGCCCAATTTCACCCGCACACATAAAAAAAAATAAAAAATATGAGGATTGAGACTGTCAAGTATAAATCTGTGCTAAAATGCTTCCCCTAAAGTGAAGGGCAGGTCCCAAGTCCAACAGCTCACTCCTCTGCTGAAAGCATTCCAGTTTAGTCCAGAGTGTTGCACATACACAGCACTGAACAAACACTGGGGGAAACAAGTCTCACCATGTCTGTAGTGTGCAAAAACTTTCTAAATAGGGTAAAAGCAAGTGAAAATGTAAAGCTAAGCAGACAAGAGTGGATTATTTCCCTGTACAAGCATTAGAAAACATGCTATGACTGTAAACCACAGAGCAAACATGTCTGAGGTGTGATACTCCGAGTGCAGTATTTCTGGAACAACAAATTTGGTGAAACCTGGAAAATGACTAGATACATAAAATATCAAGCTGCAGTGTCAGTTAAGTGACAGGTAAATTAAAGCACAACACAACAAGGACACTGATTTGGTTCAAAATTCTATGTCTGCAGCAAGAATTACATAAATAAATTGGCAGGCAGGCACAGACATTTCATAGAGAAGATGACAACAAAACCAGCGGAGAGTTACGAAATCATGAGTTGTTATTGCAATTCTTGGAGACATTTTCTGACCTTCTCCAAACTATTTATACCGGGGAAAGCTCAGATACAAACACCACAACACTGGCCACGCACAACGGAACGGTTTGGCTGTCTGTGGAGGGTTTGGGGACTGTAGCCCATGAGGACAAGGAGCTGATTTCGAGCCTTGCAGCCCAGTTTGTGCCTCCATGAGCTGCCAGGACAGCTCAGCTCTCTGACCTGCTGCCATCCCCTTTCCTAAAGCCTCACCCAGGCGGGCAGCAGGGAGCTGATGCATCCGACTCTGGTGGCTCCCAGGCTGTCCCCAACAAGTCTCACTCCTGCAGAAGAGACAGATCTGACAGGAATTTGTGCTGCTGAACAGAATAAGAGCCAACCTGCAGGCCGTGAGCACGACACTGAAGGGCCATGGCAGAGTGTGTGTCACTGCTCCAGGACATCCCAGCTGCTCTTGCAAGAGGGACTGGAGCACCCAGCAGTGCTGAAAGGGCTGGCAGGCACCGAGCAGTGCCCAGGGCAGTGCTGCAGTCACCACCCTCGAGGGGACTTAGAGGAATGTAGATGTGGCACTCTTGGTGCTGGGTTAGTGGTTGGGCTCCATGATCTCAGAGCCTTTTCCAACCAAATGATTCCATCACTCTTGGATAAACAGCTAATTTTGAGGTTGTTAGCTAAGGAAAAAAAAAATCTCAAAGAGTAGGAGGGAAAAAAAGAAGGAAAATGCATTTTGCTCCAGCATAATTGCCACAAATGTAACAGTGCTGCTAAAAATGTCTGGAGAAACTTTCTATAGGGATGGCCAGAGACAAGGAGTGATCAAGTCAGGATGTTTCACAATGTCCTGTCTGAAAATAATCCCATCATCAGCTGAGGCAAAATAATACTGCATTTATTCCCAGTGCAAAGTGTGTAAACTGAAAACATCTTCATTAAAAGGGGCTTAACGTAGCCGGTGTAATCTTACACTGCAATAAAGCAGGAATTTACTCACAGTCAATTATCCCATATCAGCTGGGGGCAGGTGGAGGGGGAGGAGGGAGCTCCCAGCTGAGTGCCAGCAATTTCTTAAATAGCTGAAACTCATTTGCTTGTTATAGTGCAAATATCATTTAATTATCCTAACAGTGCAGACCATGTGGCCCTCGCTGACCAGGATCTCCAGTTTCATTCTCCACAGTACCACTTTGCCAGGTAGAAACCAAGTGTGGATTTGGCTTCTGAAAGGTGCAGTATCTGCAACTCTCTCTCTGCCCAGGCTCCTGACGGTTTTAGAGAGCTTCTGTGAGCAATGACTTGAATAAAGGTTTCAGGAATTTGGTACCTTGAAGAAGCAAACCTACTTTAAAAGGTAAATTCTGTGTGCCTTGCACATGCAGAACTCTCCCAGACAAGTTTCAAACGAGTCCTGCTGTTACTGCATCACACTGCTCTATTCACAGTAAGGAAAAAAGAAATGTAAACATGAAAGATCTTTAGAAAGTATCCTTCCTCAGAGATATTTTTTTCCTCTTTATATTTCAATTCCTTTTTCTATTTCCTCCAAGCCTGTGGTTCTTTGTTTTCTTTGCTGAGAGAAGTTTTTAGGCTGATTGCTTCCAAGAATGCCAATAATCACACATCACTGTCCACAGTATCTCTGTCTGAAGCTCTGCTGTGCCTAACTGCATTACCTTTCCCAACATTTTAGATCAGAATAACTTGAAACTGCTGCTTCTCATGTCACAGGGGTGAGTTCTCTTGTGAGATTGTATGGAACAGCTAGTGAAAAGTCACCATTATCTGAATCCAAATACACAAAATAATCCTAAGTGGTTGCCATTTTACTGATAGTCTGTGAGACATGATTGTGTCATTTACTGAATTCAGCCACTAAATGACAACATGAGCTGGAACTGTGTGAACAATTCTTTTCAGAGCCATATGTCTGCAAATTGTCTGAAAATTGCCAGCACAGTAGAGGGGAAAAAAAAATAAAACAAACCAACAAAACATCAACACTAAAAAAATCCTCCCAAAACAAACAAGCAGTTGCTTTGAAAAGCCAGTTTGGAATAATACCACTCCACCCAAGTGAATGCACTTCCACTCTTCCTCCACATGCACACTCGTGAATGGAGCAGGATATGATTCAGGGAAATTGCACATGTAGCTGCAGACAGAACCAATAAAAGTCACAGAAAGTGACATTTCTTTGTGTGCTGTACATCAGTGTTAATATGGGAGATCAAGATGACAGGACAAACTACAGCAAATACAGATACAGCAGCAGCCGTGGAGAGACACAATCCTGTAATCCCCCCAGAGACTCCAGAATACAGACATTATTTACACTGATTTGTAACAGAAAATAGTTTACTTTTTGCAAGTAGAGGGGATTTTTATTCCCAGCAAGCAAAGCATAAGCGCTGGCTCAAAGCTGAATGAACCCTCTGTGACAATTAGTTACTGGAACCTTGTGAGAGCCAAATCAGACACGGAACCAGCAGGTGGAACTCACATGGAAGATCACAGTGGAGTGTCTCCTCAAGACATGGCACCTCCAAGTCATGGAGAAGGGCAGCTAGCAGGAACTTTCTGCACAGGGCTTTATTCAGTGCTGCTGCCCTCTGGTTAAAGGAAAAGCTGCCACAAAACTTTAGGTTCGTGCTGGTTTTGCTGGAAGTGATGTGAACACAAACAGTGCTGCAAGCACAGGCTGGTCTGACCTTCCACTGAGCTCCCACCCAAAAGGAGAGGCTGCCCACATCATCCCTGCCCACTCCTGGCTGTGCCCAGCCCCCTGCCAGGATAACCAGGGATCCACACACTGGCTCTGTTCTTGGAAGCTTGGCTGCATTTTCCAACAGCTTCACCTGCCCTAATAGAAGAAACGACCTCTTCTTTGGGATTCTGCTTTCCCTCTACCCTCAGGCACCGGTCACATCCAGGTGCCTTTTCCAGGCAGCAACCAAAGCCCACCATAAATGCCAATTTACCCTCCTCCCCTTCCCTGCACCCTGAGGAGCAGGTGGACAGGGTCTGGAGAGGGCTGTGCTCCCCTGAAGAACCCTCTGAGCACACCATAAATGCCAATTTACCCTCCTCCCCTTCCCTGCAGCCTGAGGAGCAGCTGGTCAGGGTCTGGAGAGGGCTGTGCTCACCTGAAGAACCCTCTGAGCAGACCATAAATCCCAATTTACCCTCCCTGCACCCTGAGGAGCAGCTGGCCAGGGTGTGGAGAGGGCTGTGCTCACCTGAAGAACCCTCTGAGCACACCATAAATGCCAATTTACCCTCCTCCCCTTCCCTGCAGCCTGAGGAGCGGCTGGACAGGGTCTGGAGGGGGCTGTGAAGAACCTTCTGAGCACATCACACCCACAAGTGCCCCAGAGAGGAGCTGGGGGAGCTGCAAATCAGGGCACAAGAGGTGGCAAGATCCTCCCATCCCACCTTAGCTGCACATCATCGACAGCCCCGGCACAAAACACCAAATCAGAGCAAGATGTGAGTGAGCCTTACAGGTCTTGTAGAGCAGGCAGGGAGGCAGCAGTGAAACCCAGCCCCCCATTCTCTGTGCCAGATGGGTCAGTGCTGCTGAGTTCTGGGGCTGCCTCTGGTGTTCCAGGGCAGGCAGCAGCCACTGTCACCCACCCGTGTCCGTGATGCCACCTCAGACTGCTGGAGCACACAGAGGGGAGGCACACACAGAGCTGCTGCTGCTGACAAGGGGGTCTGGGAGTGCAGGAGCCTTCTCTGGGTGAGAGGCTGGCAGGCTTGGCTTGGGCACAGCCTGGCTCAGCCGCGTCCCCAGCACAGCACGGGGCAGGGCAGCTCTGTCACACGCTGCCCCAAAGCCCCTGCAGCTCACACAAAGTGCCAGCAGGCAGAGCAGAAAGGGCCCAGCAGCTGCCTGCCAGAGCTAGAGCTGCAGCTTTTCCAGCGGAACCCACTCAGAGCTGCAGTTGGCTCTCGGTGCCAATCCCACTGTCAGTGAAATCCACAGTATCAGCTGTTCTTTGGGACAAAGAGCATCAGCCTTTCATGCTGACCTCAAAGCTCTCCCACTGTGTGGAACAGGGCTCCAGCTCACTGCAGTGGGAAAAGCTGAGCACAAAAGTCACCGCTGAGTCAATTACCTGTCCTTTATTACCCAGAGATTTTAAATGAAGTATTTAATTTGTGACGCTCACTGGTGGAAAGTGAAGAGTGGAAAATACTGAGCACAATTATTACTTTGCATTGCACGTACAATTATTTCTCCATATTAGCACAGTTGTGACTGTTTGAGAAAACAAATTGTTAAGCCTGTACGTGTGAAGATGCACAGGAAATATTTTAAATTCAACTTCCATGAGTTCATTTGAATTATTTGAGTTGTTCAAATATTATTCAAGTTAGACTCATCTTATTGGCAACAGAAACAATGCCATGTGACTTATTATTTCAGATTCCTGCATCTAATCAGTGCAGCTGGAAAAGTGAATATTGAATTAACAATTGATCATTAATTCATGACAAATGGTGCTGAATAAATCCACAGAGAAAACAACTGTGAACACTCACTCTTCTGGCAAGTGAACACTCACTCCTCTCCCCCTCAGCTGATAGGGCCAAAATCTGCCTCATAAATTTCAGACTGTAATTCAGCTCTACGTTGCAGATTAATACTGATGAAGTGGCATTTCATTTTGACACTTCATTTTCAGTGGGGTGGGATGGAAAGCTGTTTTCTAGGTTCTACCACACAGATTTAGGACTTTTTTTAAATTATTTTTTTTTAAGACATGGAGTATCTGATGCTCCCAAAGGAGCAAAGTTTCTGTTCAGTTCACTGAATTCCCTCAGCCTTGGAACGCTCCAGGGCGTTGCTGTTTGTTTGTGCAGCCTGAGCTCAGCACTGCTCAGGGCGCTGCCTGCTGACAGCCACCCCTCTGCCCCCAAACACTGAACCCTGCCCCCCTGGCAGCCAGAATTTTGCAAGTTTAAATTACAATTTAAAATGTGTGCGCTGATCAAATTTCTCTTAATTTAACTCATTAGGAAACAAACAGCAGAGGGATCAGGGGGCAGCTGCCCCCAGCCACGCTGGGAGCTGGGGCTGACACAGGGCCCTGAGTCCTTCAGCTAAAAAAGTTACAGCTGGGAGAGAGCTCTGGAGTGGATCTTTTATGAGATATCCATAAGGTTTATTTTGGTCTAAGATAGCCTTTTACTAGGTAGGTCACATTCATTCCTGATTAAAAGCATCCACATGGGAAATTACACACAGGACTGCAGCAGCACTGACACAGCTCCACTGCTAAATCTCTCCTTTCAGACAGGCTGTACATCCCTTTTCTCCACAGAGAGGTCCTCCAAAATCAATGTATTATCAAATTTACTTTGGGGGAGAGACAACCAGACCTACTGGTGATGGAGGAGGCTGGCGGAGCTACAACACAACAGACACGGCACACCTTGCCAAAAAAGGAGGAGCCCGAGGAACTTCACCTCCAGAGTACCCGTGAGCCAGCGCAACCCAGGGAGAGCCTGGGGAGGGAAAAGTGAGCACACAGCTGTACACCAGCACAGAGGATGTCTGGAATGCACTGCTCCCCTCCCAGCTGACAGCCAGCTGTGCTCTGCCTCAGCTCCTTCTGCAGGCTTGGGATGGCCCTGAGCCCTGCAGGCAGCAGCCAGAGGGCACAGAGGCACAGAGTGGCTGGAACTGCTGTGCCACCCCTGCAGACACCCCCCTTCAGCAGGCACAGTGCCACCCCTGCAGACACCTCCCTTCAGCAGGCACGGTGCCCAGGGACCCAGCCTGGGCAGCCTGAGCTCTGGAATGACAGCCCTTCCTCAGCTGCACTCTGCCCTAAACAGGGATGTGCAAGTCAGGGGCTGGGTCTGGCCCCAAGAACAAAATCAAAGCAAAGTCTGGGCACCTGCCCAAAGCTGGACCTGTGAAATCCTGGGCAGAGAACTCTGCTGTTGGTGAGATCTGGGTGTCAGGTACCCAGTGAGCAGCAGCTCACAGCATGCACAGGAATTAGGGCAGGCTGGCCCCAGGGATGGCAGGCCAGCATCCCCAGGGGCTGCAGAGCTTTGCTGCTGGCTCAGCCTGCCCACCCTGCCTTTGGGGAGCACCTCCTGGTGCTCATCATGCCAGGAACCACCCTGCTCCCCTGCAGGAAGGCTGGAGAGGGACATCTGACAGGGGCACCGAGGGACAGGACACAGGGAATGGCTTCAGACTGCCAGATGGCAGGGCTGGATGGGATTTGGGAAGGAATTCCTCCCTGGCAGGGTGGGCAGGCCCTGGCACAGGGTGCCCAGAGCAGCTGGGGCTGCCCCTGGGTCCCTGGCAGTGCCCAAGGCCAGGCTGCAGCAGCCTGGGACAGTGGCATGTCCCTGCCATGGCAGGATGGGGTGGAATGAGAGGATCTTTAGGGTCCCTTCCAAGCCAGGCCATTCTGGGATTCCAGATTTATTGATCAGCAATAAAGTGCAGGGCTGCCCCTGAGCATGCTCTTTGCCTGGTCTGTCACATCTGGGGACAGCAGCTCCTTACCCATCCTCTGTCTCTCTGTTCTGTGGGGGAGTCCGAAACTTCTGCAGCTTGCTGAAAAACTGGCTCCTTACTAGAGGACAAAAGGAATAAACCTCCTCTGCACAAGTGCATTTTGCCTAAATTATAGCTGCTAACTTCACTGAGCTTTACTTTATTTTTAATACGAGTTGAGAAAAAAAAATCCCAGCTTAATCCCGTTTTCATTAAAAATAAATAAAAAAATGTATTTGAGAGTGAGCTGCCCTTCAAGGCTCCCAGGCATCAGCAGCATCCCGTTGCTTTGGCAGCTTCCCACCCTGGCACATCCACCCTGCTGAGCACAGATTTCAAGCAGCTGATGCAGAGCTGACCATTGCAGACTCCATCCTTGGGTTTCTACACGAGCTGTTGGGAGCATTTCAATGCAAACTGTCTCAGCTCCTTTCAGGAGGAAGAAAGGGGAACATCATTCAAGAGCTGGCTGTGCCCCTCAGTGGCACCCACCATTGCCTCTGATTAGAAGCTCTGCTCCTGGGGCCATTCTTGCAAAGGCTGAAATGGGAAATGGAAATGGCAAATGGGAAACGGAAATGGCAAATGGGAAATGGAAATGGCAAATGGGAAATGGAAATGGCAAATGGAAATGGCAAATGGGAAATGGAAATGGCAAATGGGGCAGCACTCCAGAGGGAGCTGGACACTGATGCTCACTTAGGTAACAGCTGCACGGGCATATCTAGAAGGAAGAAACTGACTCTTAAAAAGAAGATTACAATCCCCTATAAGAGACATTCCTGAACAATATTTCTGTTGGAAATCTGATCCACTACCTGCTGAGAGCCAGGGCATGGCACAGCCTCTGTACACTGGCACAAGGGCAAACTCATGAGCATATACAACCCTAAAATAGGATTTGCTGAGGGCAAAATAAAATCAAATCTTACTTATTAATCATTTAACAATGTCCATTTTTATGATCGAGTAACAAATCATTATTATCTCCATATCTTGAAGAGGCTGAAGACAAGGCATGGAGATTTAAAAAAAGGGAATTTCACAATTCTAGTAGAGCTTAAGGATCCTGAAAAAAACCCAGTATGTACTCCAGAATGTGGCTGAATTTCTCTGCAGCAGGATCACCACTATGCCTGTGTGCAGGACTCTCACTGCCTTCAGCAGAGGGGAGCTGCTCTAACCCTGAGTGCTGCTGGAACTCAGAGCTGCTGATTTACAGTTTTCAGCACTGGGGACATGTGCACACGAAGGAAAACAGAATTGCCTCCTCCTCTGTACCACAGCAAAAGGAAACACCCAAGTCCAGTCCTGTAGAAGGGAAACTTAAACCAAGTAAGATATAATCAAACCCCTTGGCTCCAAAGCTCAGAGTCTTGCTAAAGAGCACGGGGCTGCTCTGTCTCTGCTGGGGCTGGGACAGTGAGCACAGCCCTGGTGGCACAGGGGACACTCAGTGCTGGGCTCCTCAGTCATCCCCACCCCTGGGACTGAGCCCCCCCTGGGCTGGAGCTCTCCCAGCACACTTCTGAGCCTGGCTCACCTGCTGGGCTCTGTCCCCCAAGAACCAGGAGCAGTTTCTCTCCTGGGCTTGTGAGTGCCCAGGTTCGGAAAGCCACCCAGGGAACGAGGGTGCAGTTACCAGGAGCAGCTTGTGTTTGTGTCTGCAGGAACACACAAACAGCACGTATTGCTTAGAGAGGAACAGCTCCAGAGCCACGAAGGAGGAGGGCGAGACAAGCACACGATGTTTTAGTTTATCCTGTGCTGCACAGGGAGCATTTGCAGATCACGAAGAGGCCAGGTGAGCAAATGCTGGAAGGAACACAAACAGCAGCAGCAATGTGAGTTAACTCACTGGTGCCTGACCTCTAGAACTACCCAAATTTGCTTGTAGAATGTTGGGATATAATCCTCCACAAAGTGCAGGAGAGGGACCCTTTTTATACTCCACCTGTCTGGCCCACAGCCACAGACTGTGTGCCCTGCTCTCTGAGAAATGAGAGTATCACATGATAGAAGTCAGCTATCTCATGATTATATTCAGGGGGAAATGCTTTAAAGAAGCACTGGAGCAACCAAGACAAATCTCATGGAGGCATCCCAATCTAATGAGCAGGGCCTGGCATGTTCCTGCAGATTGGAATTCTTTTCTCAATTAAACAGTAGGAGTGGACTGCTTTGCAAATATTTAATTTCCAAGCTTCTAATTACAGTGGCTGAGTTTTCTCTCCTGAGGAAACAGGTGTTGACACAAGATCTGACAGATCCTAGCAACTGGCATTTGCTGGTCCCTTTCTCAGTTTTACAAACACACATGGAAAAAGGGAAAATGCACGATCTAACCTAAGAGACAAATATTTGGGCTGTGCATGGAGAATTTTTTGATCTGCTTTCTCATGGTGAGCTGTTTGTAATCTGGCTCAGTTCTGCCAGAGATGGAAGTTTCAGCATGCTCCATTTTGAAATGGCATCATCCTGGCTGTGAAAAGCTGCACACATGGGCCAGTTAGGAGGAAGTAATTAAATACATTCACAATGAAATCCTTTCAGTGAGGGGGATTTAATCTTGTCATCTTCCCCAGACACATCAAAAAGGGAAATAAAACGCACAGAAGAAAATATAAAGAGGATATCTGTTGTACTTCAAAAAAAAAACCATGAAAACCTATGGTGCTTCCAGTTCAGCTTTAAACTGCAAATGGGAATAAAGTAAAATTTAGAGCTTAAAATATAACCTAGTTCATTAGCATGCTCTAATGCTGCTGAAATTATTAATGTATTTGATGGAAGCAAGATAACCATAAAAAATGCTACCTATTGCACATTGTTTTGCTGCAGTGCCTGCATGGAGCTAATTACAGCCTCCCTGCCTTCACTCTCTAATGTCTTGCTTTTGTGGGTTTTATCCATTGTCCTTAATGGTAAAATGCAGGGGTTTGTCTGAATTACCATTTTATTGTAGCATTAAACTTGTGTTGAGCCACATTACCAGCACTGTGTTATCACAAGTTCAGTTATTAATATAAGTAACCATTATATTTAGTTTGTTTCTGTATTTGGTCCCCACCCTCCCTAACCTCCACCCCTCAAAAAATTATTATTTACTTATCCCCTGGAAGTGTTGCATTCTGTCAGCTCAATACCCACGTTCTCTGAGCTGAGCACTGTTTTGGAAAGGCTCAGTACTCTCCCATTTCAGTGGCCCATTGTCTCTGTTCCCACTGAGAGCTTTTCCAAAGTGCCTTTCTGGCACACAGCACTGAAAGCTCCACGGGCTGGCCACTGCGCACATGCAATAAATCCATCCTTTATTCATGCTTCTGCCTCAACAACGTAAAAACCAGCTAAGTATCTTTTACACCACTGAAAAATGGCTGATGAACCTGCCTCGCCTCGGGTTTTTTTCTGGTTGAAATATTATTATTTCTGACTGCTCCTCCTTTCCCCCATCAGGGCAGGAAGGCTCCATGGCACAGCCCAGCTGCCCTGACGTGCTCAGGTGTGAGGGGAGAGCATCAGGGCCTCAGCCACCCCAAATCCCTGTGCCCTGGGATGCCCAGCTGGGAGGGAGCCCTGGCTGGCCCAGCCCTGCAGGTGTTCAGCAGTTTGGGGCTGAGCCATGGGGCAGGTGGATTAGAGAAGGGGTTTATTTCATCTCCTTCAAACCTATGCGTTTTATATTGAATTCCTCACTATGTAAATAAGGAACCAGTTCAAGGTCTGTGGGATTATTATTTTTTTTTTGTTGCTTCCACATCGTTCAAAGGCACGCCACGCTCAGAGACCAGCTCAGCCAGAAAGGACTTTTGAAAATGTCTGCTCTGACCTTTCATGTAACACAAAATCCAAAACACGAGAGCATAAAAGTTAATGTCTTTACCACAGGGATGGATCGAGATGATTCAACCTGAACTGCACAAAATGCATCCATTTTTAGTGCTGCCAAGTGATGCAAGTCACACACTTCCAGCTCCCCGTGGTGCATTACCTGGGCTGATCTTTCTGGGTTTTACAGAAGCCAGGCCTCCACAGAACCACATGCCATACCTTGTGTTGTGTTTGCTTTTCAATGCTTTTCAGGTCAGTCAATTTTGTCCAGTCCACCCATCTTCAGAAATGAAGAATATTTCAGTTCTAAGTTTAGTTAAATAATAATCAATAGGTAAAGGAGAGACCAAGCCTTGAGCCTACAAAGTCCCAACAGATGGAGTCTAGCCAGGCTGAAAAAAACAGACTAAATCCTCACGAGGTGCAATAATCAGAAAATAGTGGAAGCAAATGTGCTCAGTCTAATCGTGGCAGGCAGTCTGCAGGAGCCACGTGAGTGTGAAATGAAGAGAGCCTCTCCAAGCATGTCCTGGCAGTGCCCAGGCACGGGTCCATCTCCTTCTCCTCCCTCTGCCACCTCCTCTGCCTCTCTGCTTCCAGCTGACAGCCACGTCATCTCAGCCTCTTCTTAAATTAACTGCAGGATAATCTGGACATAAACTTCCCTTCCAATCCCAGGAACATTTCTAACCCATTGAAGAACTCTTCTTGCTGTGTCTGCATCCCTTTGAAGCTCTGGCACCAGAAGCGGGCTCAGACATCCTAGTGACAGTCCTGGTAAGGCTGTACCCAAAACCAGGCTCACTTTCCCCCCTCTGCTTTATAAACTTTCTGCATTTATCTTAAAAGCTCTGGCTCCCTTTCAGTCACAGCCCCGTGCTGGGGGCTCACATTTAGGGGTTCTCCTCTGCCAGCCCCCTAAACCCCAGTGGAGTGAATGAACAAATCCAGAGCCCTGAATCTGCACTTGCTGCTCCCACACAAGCCACCCTGCGCTGGTTTTATTAAAGACACACCAAATGACTAACAAACCTGGAGAGCTCAATAAAAGCAACTTGTCTTCTCTTTTGTTACTACTCTGCCAATATTTGCAAAGCCTGCAAGCTCTGCAAAAAAGCTACATGGACAATTAAATTCACTGAAAAGAACGTTCAATGTGAGAGCACAGCTCAGCCCCATGCTGGCCCTCCAGGAGGAGCACTGCCCATGGATCTCCCTGTTCACAACTGTATTTTGATACCTACCAATGACTCAGTTTTTAAAAGACACACAGCTAAATCCAAGCTTCTAGTCCAAATGTCATGCAGTATTAAGTTCTGAAGCCCAAGCACACAATGTCAGTTAATCTGACTTTATCAACCTGTCCACAATCCATTTTAAAAAAACCAAAACCAACAACTAAAAAAGATACTAATTGTCTGTCTGACAAGGTCTGTATTTTCCAAGGAACTGCTACTGTTAATGAAATTTTTAGCTGCCAAGCCTTGCTGATGAACTCCTGAATCAAGTGTTTTGTTATTTTACACAGAATCAATACCAGGCCAATTTGCCTACAGCTTCCTGGTCGTTCTTCTTTACCTCTTTAAAGTACGAAACAGTATATATGTCATCTCAGATTCTGTGGCATTTCTTTGGTTTTCAGCACTGTTTAACTAGTGATTCAGAAAGCCTCTCAACTTTTTAGAATGATTCTTATGAAATTCAACATATTTTTTTCCCCATTCTCCTTTGTTACAAATGACAAACCCATTTCTGCCCCAACAGACTGAATAGATGCATCCTCCTGCCTCATGCCAGTCCTCGAGGAGCAACTCCAGACCCAGGACAGAGCTTAACTGGAGCTGGGGCAAAGACTCTTTTGCCTAACTTCTTTTACCGAGAATTTTGTACAGCCCAAAGTTAAAGGAGTCTTTCTATCAGGACTAAAAATCTACCAGTACATCAAGGAGAAGAAACCAAAAATATTTGTGCAGCAGCATTGCTTGGCATGTTCTGTGTTGCAAGTGTGAGAGTGTCAGGACCCCACAGCACTCAGCTCTCTGTGTCAGGCTGTATCCTACACCCCTCAGGAGCAGAGGTTTTATCAGACAAGTGACTGTTGATGCTAATGATTTTTAAATAGAACAAAAAAAAGAAAGTTTTGGCTACTTTGTGTTGATATTTTTCTATGGCCACTGCTGTCTCATAAAACGAATACATTTTAAACTCAATGGAAATTGCCAGGATCAAAACTGCCAAACTTAAAAAGTCAAAATGAAGCTGGTTTAACCCAGAAATTAAAATTTCTGAGGAATCCTAAACATGTATTCCACTACTTGAGAGTGGAAATGCCTCTGCACTATCCAAACCCCCCAATGCACAAAAGCTGAATTCCAGCCAGCTTCAGTAAACAGTTTATCAACACTCATTACTCACAGTCAGAGCAGCAGAGCACACAGGCTCAGCATATGCTGCCTGACACCCAGGAAAAGAGCCACTGCTCCAGGATCTGGTTACTTAAGCCTGAGAGCTAGGAGACATAAAGGAGATGAATCTGTAATTATAGCCCAGTTACTATGCAAATACTTCAGCACACTATCTCGGTAAGAAATCTGGGTCTTGCCTTTCAGAACAGTTTCATTATTAGAAACGATTATTGCCTTTATTCCACCACTGTGATATTTCATGCATTTTATAGAGCACAGATAAGGAGCAAACAAGAACAAACAGCTTTTACCTCTGCAATCCTCACTGGCAGCATCAAAATCACAGCCCTGAAAGGACCAGAGCCGAGAAACACCCAGGGACTTTAAATCTGTGTTTGGTAGAAAGCCCCAGTAATAACTTGCATCTGATATCTTAGGGCTGCAGCTATTTTTAATGAGTTCATGAGGCTGCACAGGGCAGACCCACGGTGGTTCCTGGTGTCAGGCAGCTGCTGAGCCTGTAATGGGTCATTAACACCTTGTCCTGGCTGCGAACATATTTTTTAAGCCTGTTTTCCTCTGCTGGCAGCCTTTACTGTGCTGGTGTGACAGGGCTAAGGCAGGGATTTCACGGTGGGCTCCAAAGGGTGGCTGAAGGCTGCTGGGAGCAGCAGCCCCAGGGAGCAGATTTGGTGTCACCAAATGTTAAAACAATGGCGCTACCACTGTTAATTTGGTGTCACCAAATCTCCTGGCTCCTGTGCTGCCAGGAGCAGGGCTGGCTCTGGGGCTGCCCAGCCGAGCACCCTGCCCTGGGTAAGCACATCAGGCCCAGCTCTGCACGGCAGGGCTTTATCTGCACACGAGGCAAGCTGCTTTAGAGCTTGGCTGGAATGGAATTCAGGAAGGAGAGAAATCCACGGGCAGAGGCTTGCCATTGAAAATGTCCTGCACCTAGGCCACAGCTTCATTATCTCACGCTCACCGGGCTACTTCCAACCTCCAACACGTTATTCACAGCCACACAGTTTTCACAGAATCAGCACAGGAAGGAAAAAAAAAAGATGCTTAAAAAGAACTTTCTGCTCAAGGAAGTGAAAAAGCAAGCTGTCCTGCATACTTCATCCATGCCTCACATTTATTAAGGGTAAAACCATTTCTGCCTGCTCCCGTGAATGGACCAGGTAGAATATCTCTCCCCAGAGCCCAGGAGCCACCAGGGCCAGCTCGATTAGGCTCAGAGCACTGATGCAACCTGTGAGAGGCATTACTTCAGCAAGTGGCGAGTTAGACACGTGGGGTTTTTTTGCAATACATTTCGTTTGCATCTTCTGTCAAGCAAACAAAGGCAGTAATTGTGGGGAGATGTGTTTTGATGTTCCTGTGCTGCTGCCTGTCCCCAGATGCAAGCACCGTGTCAGGCAATTCACAAATGACACCTCTCCCTGCAAACAAACATTATGGTTGATCATTAAAGATTGTTGTGATGTTTGCAGAAAGGATAATAGGGATCTGGACAAAACAAGAGTGCTATCTGATATGTGGAAACAGTTGGGTTTATGGAGTGCTGGATAAATTCACTGCAATTTTTTGCATCTCCCTGCCTGCTGTATTTTCTCATTTGAAGGACAGATCTGTATTCGTTTCCAAACAGAGTGCATATTGTTCCACATGTTCTACAGCTCCTGAATCACACTAATTTATATTACTACATTTTTAATTTAATGATTGATATGTTGGCTTTGCAAACTGACTGTCAGAATAATTCATATAGTATTAAAAAACCCAAGTGTACAGCAGTTTTATTAATGCACCCTTAAAGAATAATGAAACCTTCAGCCTTGCTCTAATGAATTCTGGTGGAACACTTCTGAATGATGCTGCTCATGTCCCTCAGCTGGGGAGGGGGCTCGGGGAAGGCAGGAAAAGCAGAAATTTCCAGTGATAAAATGGAAACGTTTTCCGAAATAACCTTCAGCTATTGAGTCCTGGTGGGAGAAATGGCAGCTTTAGACCTCCACTTCTGCATTCCCCAGGATCATGAAGGATTGTTTCTTGGGTTGCCTCATTGAGAACCCCAGGCACAGCCCCTCCAGACTCTCCAGCAGCACCAAGGCAAGGTCCGTGCACCTCGGGTCAAGTCCTGCAGCTCTAAATCAGCTTTTCAATGGCTGCTGTGCCTCAGGGACAAAAGCAGCATCAGCCCAGCCCCAGGGAGATGAGCTCCCAGCCTTTGCAGGGCTCCCTCCTGTGTGTCTGGCCAAGAGATGAGCTCCCAGCCACTGCAGGGCTCCCTTCTGTGTGTCTGGCCAAGGACCCTGTAGTACAGCTGCTGATATTGCACTGCAGAACATCAGCACCTCGTGGCTTCCCCTCAAAAACCCCAAATTTAATAACTTCCAGTAAGCACAAGAGTTACAAAGGACAGCCCAGGTTCCTACCTGCTGATAACATGTCAGGAAATATTATGCACAAAGGGATGTAATGTCCAGGCTAGCTGAAGGACAGACAGGATCAATAAAATACAAGAGCAGCTGGATGAGGAGATCCCTTCTGAGAATACCCTGCTTCCTGCACAGGACTTCAGGGTAAAATCAAACCTCCACGAGAGACACCTGAGATGGGAAGTGCTGTGCTCCAGAAACACCCAGCCCAACCAAAAGGAGAGCGCCAGGCTGCAGGCAGTTCCAGAGCATCACAGAGCAGAGCTGTGGGTTCTGTCTGATGGGCACGGGGAAGGAGGGGTCTCACAGCAGCACTGAGCCCTTCCTGCAGCTCTGCCAGCCCCAGCCTGCTCAGGTGGGGTGGAACACAGCCCTCAGTCAGGCTGAGGCTGACTGACTTCCAATGGCCACAGCTATTTCTGCTGTTAACCCCTCAAATCCCTTACAGCAGCTCTCTCCCTCTCAGTTACCAGCCACCACAGCAATGAAAAGCTGCCCGAACCCCTCTGTGACAAACAAACATTATTTTCATTCTGTCACACCTAAACAGCAGGGTAACACCAAATCTACTGATTACAGGAGTTGGGCTTAAAAAGGAGAAGTGTTTTCAAAGCAATCAGGGGAGGACTGAACAGATTCTGGGCGCACATTTCACCAGTAACAAGTTTTGGTGCAATTGAATGGACAGCAGCAAAGTTATCTCCATTTCTACAATATTTCAGCTGCAGAGGAGGAATAATAAATAAAAAAAAATCTCAGTAAAAGCAACTTGGAGCTTTACTCATTTTCAGGATGGGTCCTCACCCAGTTTTGTGTGCATTCTTCCAGCTGGTAAGAACTGCTGAGTTCTCCTCAGAGGAGAATTCACTACAATGCAAAGGCTCACTCTGCAGAAACTGTAAGTGGGTTTTTTTTTTTTTTGTTGGCTATTTCACTGTGCCATGGCATAAAATTTTGCCAGGTAAAACATATTTCCCTGCTTTTAAGAGTACATAAGTACACAACACGGAAAGAGACCACAAATGCTCTTACAGAGGTATGGCAGCCAAGGCTAAAGACCTGAAACGGGAACCATATCCAGCAAAGTGCTGAGTTTCTCCCAATATTAATGGTACATTAGGACACACCAGGGTTCTTGCAAAATGTGCAGAAAAATCCCAGCATTTACAAAAAAGGACCATGTGTTGTCCTTTGGGGAGGGGAGCAGAGTTTTCCCTGTTTTCCCTGTAGCTGCCCTGCCACACTCCATCAGCACAAACCCTCCTGGGTCCCGAGTGACACTGCTGCCAGGTCTGAGACGCGCTCACCAGCTCTCCCCACATCTTTGTGACATTGCTGCTGAGAATTATTCGAGGCTGTAATCCTGATCTGCAAGACAAAGCCCAGCAGAGTCAAAACAAAACAGCAGCAGTGAGGCTGCCAGCAGGGCAGAGCCAGGCTCAGCATCCCCTGGTGTCCCTGGCAGGACGGGGACACCACGCAAAGGGCAAGGAGGAACCACTCCTGCACCTGCCTGGGAAGCACCCTAGAAAACACACAAAGAGCTAAAACTCTTTTTCCTCATCTGTGTGTTTCTCCCGTGTGTGCCTGCTGTGAAATGGGCTCTATTTTGGAAGAGTAGAGCAACAAGCTGTAGGCAGTCAATAGCGCACAGAAACTTCAGAGTGCAGCCGTGGCACGCTACAGAGAGGCTTTTTCAGACCTTGCCAACACATCTGATGCTTTCTGCATGCTCTACAGAAAATCAGATGTCACTTGCTTTTCTCGGCCTCTCAAAGAGTGTCTGCATCGTGCCACAGAATTCCCAGGGGGAGAGAATTCCAAGCCAGCAGAAAGGATCCCGTCCATGTTGAAAAAAGCATTAGCAGGTATTGTAAGAATTGAAGTAAACAGGCCTGCTTTTATCTCTTGTCTGTGTTTATTAGTCCAGGAAGCAGAAAAAACACTGAAGTGGATGTGGAATCATAGAAAATCCTGAGTTGGAAGGGAGCCAAACATTGGCTCATCTAGGTGGGCATCAGCAGCACATAAATCCACTGGATCCTGCAGAAGAGCAGGAAATACATTAACTTTCCCTTTGTAAGAAAAAGAGGAAGGAGATTCAGGTGGGTTTGGCAGAACTGTACTTCTGGGTTATAAAAACCTGCCCCCATCCCTCAGCCTTTCAGGAGGTTCCCAGTTTGAACCCATTAAATAATCTGGACCAGTAGCTGCCCTATCAGAACTCTGTTCATTAAAGTGACTTTCAGCAAATTGCTTTTGGTACACCAGCAGTACCAAACAAAAAATAATTATTAACATTTCTAAAAACTACCCAATCTGAAAGAGAACAAAAATGTTTTGAGAAATTTTGATTCCAACTTCATTTCTTTATTCACTGAGAAAGTGACAAGTGTCATCACATCACAATATCTACAATGCTTGTACTGAATCTTTACACAACAATTCTTCTCTTTACCCAGAAAAAAGAACAAAGGAAGAAAGAGAGAAATGTAATATTAGCACTGGATTTATGTGCTGCAGTGGAAATGAGATGAATACACAACTCGCAGACTTGTCAAAGACATATTTGGGTAGTGGCAAACACTCATTTCAGAAAATGGGCTACAGCCTCTTGTCTGTCAGATGAAGTGCAAATACAAGTTCAACATTAAAACAAAAAAAGAAAAACCCAAGATGAAAGTAAAAATGTGAAAAAAATTTCCAAAAACTCCAAACACTTTCAGGGAAATTCATCGCTTTCTGAAGAGAACAATCAGCTCCAAGTGCCAGTGTCTGGTTTGCAGCACATTCAGACAGATCTAGTCTGGCAATAACACACTACAAATACTTCCAGAGCTTCACTACCCTGGGCTGCTCTGCTTTCAGGGTTCCTTTTTAGTTTTTTCTTTGGTTTTTTTTTTTTTTTTTGAACGTGCAAGTTAAAGGTTGATTCAGTTCTCCCCTGCAAAACCCTTTCTCTCCAAAGGTTGTATATTTGGATTTACCGTGGCTGGTTATTGCAACAAGGAGAGGGAGGAGGATGCAATCCTACAAGGCTCAGAAAATTGGAAGAATAAATCATGACGGAGACTTTTTCTTCCATTACATTTACTTTTAGGAGAACAGTATAAATAAAAGCCTGCAAACGAGAATGAAACAGGAACCAGGACACACGAATCATCCCCACTTCTATTCCTTTCTTACTCCTGCTGAGGCTTTTTCTGTCTTTACTCTAGAAACACAACACTCTGAAAATCTATTAATATTCCTGGTTTTCCCTGGCTGACTGTCATTATCACAGGAAGTGAGAAATGGCTGTCAAGCTCAAAAGCAAACCCAAGCACATTCCAAATCCCCTCCAGCCACGGTTGCTCCATATAAGGACTTTGCTGCTATTATGGCAGGAAGCAGAGTAAATAATTTAAAGAAATAATTAAAAATGTTAATAATTAACAATCCCAAAGCTCCCTGTTTCTCCCCAAGTTTGCTCTCGGAGAGGAAGCAGGGAGCTCTTAGCCCACCCAGGGCTTATCAGTGCCCAGCACACAGGGGACAGGGAAATTGAGATCACATAGCCTGGATTGGACTAGTGGGAGAACACAGTTAAACAAGACAAAAATCTGGGCCCAAGTGGAAAAATCATCACAATAGGAGGTGGTGCTCCGAGAGCCAGCTCTGAGCTTCCATCCTCAGCACAATCTGCCCGTGTTCAAGGGCTTCACCCGACTTTCCTCCAGAGAGCAACGAGGAGAGAAGAAATGTGAGTAACTTCTCATGAGAAGCAGGCTTAAATAAAGTCTGGAATTAGTTCATTAGTTCATATTCCGACTGTAGGGTCAGATTTTAATGACAAGGCCAACACCAGGCAGTAACTTCCAGTCATAATCACACATCCAGAAATAAATCAGACTGTTGCATGCCTCCTGGCTTTCTGGGAAGTGTCCTTTTTTCATCTGTCCAGCTGAAAGCCATTTCCAGTCATTTAGGGCTGTTGATGCTGAGTGGAGCTCAGATTTACTCAGATATTGGTCAAACATTGAAGTGCTCTGAACACAACCAAGGCTGCACCTCCAGCAGCGTTATTGTTATTGTTTCACCTCCCAAAACGCAGAACATTTCTGAGAGCCTGGTCCTTCTGTGCCCTCCCTGCTGAGGCTGAAGTCCCAGCCAAGGTCCCAGAGCTGCCCCTCTGCCCTGCCCTGTCACCCCGACATTTTTATGAAAATCCTTTGCTAGGATTTTTCTCCTGTTCTAGCTGAGAAGCCTCAGAAAGGAAATGTAAACAATAACTATTTGATAACTGTGAAATGTAGTCTAGAAGTTGTTTACCAACAGGTGCATCTTTGATTGGCCCATGTGAATTGTCTCTGCCTAATGACCAACCATGGTCCAGCTGTGTCGACTCTGAGAGCCACAGGTTTTTGTTATTCATTCCTTCCTACTCCTTTCCAGCCTTCTGATGAATCCTCTCTCTCTACTCTTTTAGTAGAACATTTTAATATAATATATATCATAACATGATAAATCAGCCTTCTGAAGAAGGGAGTCAGGATTCTCATCTCTTCCCTTGTCCTGGGACCCCTCGAACACAGCCCCACTGCCCCATCCCCTCTGGCCTCTGCTGTGCCCTGCTGGAAGTGCCCTTCCCCAGCACCACTTGTGGCCAGACTGTTGAGTCATCCTGCTACAAAATTTTTGTAATGACAATTACAGAGCCTTTTTTCTGATCATTTAAAAGTACATTAAAATACAGCCCTAAGGCGATGAACAACTGGCAAAAGAGTAGCAGTCCCAGTGAAATCTAGGATTTCTTTGTCATTTCTTTTTTTTTATTTTTTTTTCCCCAAGCAACCTCAGAGAAGCAGCATTTTGGAGGAGAGGTAACGTACCTCATTAAACCAAATAATGCAGCCAGGAGAAGCAGACAACCTTTCAGACACACAGCTCCTTCAGGTCAAACACCACAATGAAATAATTCTCGAATTATTGCAGAAGTGTACTTATCTCCAGTGATAACAAATGTGCATTTGAGTTTTATCACTGCTTCTTAAAGCCTTAACATTTTGGTTTGGGAAGGTACACAAGCTCCATATAGCCCTGGAACAGAAAACTTCTCCACTTGAGCTGTACCAGAAAGAGCACAGACTCTAAAGAAAAACAAAACTGCAGAACTCCTTCACTCCTCCTCAAGCATATGAGTTAGTATTTTTATACAAGTGAGTTTTACCAAACTTTACTGCCCTACAGCTCAAAGTCATAAAATTTCTTTTCATATAACACTCTAATCTTCCTCTTTATTGGCTCTGCCACCTAACCTTCTGTAAATGGCAAATTTCATTAGCACACTCTTGATTTTTCATGAAGCTCCCCAGTGAAAACATTACATTTGAGCAGGCCTAAATCTGAGCAAGTTGAATTCCAGATGCAACTTGCCTCGTTGTTGTGAACGTGAGACCTGAGACTAAAGCAAAGCTGATGAAGTAACCCAGAGGGAATTCACTTAAATCACCTCTGCAATGCACTGTCCACCCGGGGCACCAGGATTGAAGGCACAAAATGGCAAATAGACGGGTTTGCTCCCCTGTGCTGCTCTGCAGCTACTGCTGGGGGGGTTTGTCCCCCCTCCGAGGACCAGAGCAGGCTCCAACAAGTTGAGAGGCCTTTTCTCATATTTAGAGCCTTCATCTGGAGCCTGACTGGAGGGATTTGTCTATCAATCCTTCACACTTGGTGCTGCCCTGAACTGATCACCCCTTTAATTAACCATGTTAAACGAGCTCCCTGAAGCTTATGATGCTTCTGTCACTTGCCTGTGGGTTTCCTCTTCACTACAAGCCTGAGTGCTTCCATTAAGTTTACAGTGAGAAGAAACCAATAGAGGAAATGATGAAGGATATCCCTGGGCTCCATTTGAAAGACTGTTAAAGAAGGCTGCACAGCAAAAGAGAATTTAACAAAATCACACATGGGGTTTTTTTTGTTTGGGTTTTTTTTTTTTTTTTTGGATGCCTAGGGAAAAGAAACAGAAAGAATGTATTTATTTTACTGTACTTAAAATGTCTTTTGTAATAGCAAAAAAAATCCCCCATTGCCAAGCAGTGGCAGCCACCAGAGAGGACACAGTGCATGCTCCAGCTGTGATCCCTGAGCTGGGGAATCGGGGTCTCCAGTGGAAATGGGAATATTAACATCACGTGTATGGCAAGGAGCTGGAAGCAAGGAAGGATTTGCTGGGGCTGTGACTGGATGGACAACACCCCCAGAGATTCTTCTCCAAAGCCTTGTCTGGATATTAACAATGCAGTGGCCACCTTGGAGATCTGCAAGATTTTGCCAGGTCACTATCTGTAGCATCACCATTATCTCCTTTAATGAGCACTGTAAGTGATGAAGTGTCAAACAATTAACACATTTCTCCTAGTCTTGCACTTAGGATAACACATATTTCCCAAGAGTGGCAAAGAATTTATTTGGCTTACTTTCAATTTGTGCAAGGAGGGTACAAACGTAGCCTCAAGAGCAGCGAGCCTGGTACATCATTACCACTTTCTGCAGGTACACAGTTACAAAGTTAGGGAGCTTCTGCCCGAGTTCACAAAACTGATAATGATGAAGCAAATATGACTGTTGGCAAATACACATTTTACAAAATGAGCTAAGTATTTTAGCACCTTGAACAAGCAATGGATATATGAAAATAATCTTCCTCCTCGCCTTCCTCTGAGCAAAGACAAAACCCACAAACTTTCAAAGCTCGAAGTGAATTGATACATTTTTTAGTGGTTAATTCTTCATTCAGCCAATCAGCTTTTCAGCCAAACATTTGTATTTTTTAACTGTGTGTGATACAGGACAGGCAGTATATAGATTATTTAGGGCTGGAACAGATAGACACAAACAACAACCCCTGAACACTCACTGGAACCAGTTTACCCAGCCCAGGTTTCCATTTCTTTGTGTGCAGCTCCTCTGAAGAAACGAGCAAGCAACTCAGCTCCCTCTAACAAAGTCTGTCGTGCCACAAACACAACTTGAACCAAACTGCAACATTCCTGTTTCTCTCCTTGGAAAAAAAAAGGAGAGCTTGGCCTGCCAGCAAGTGCAGACTGGGATGGGAGGTGCCAGCCCTGAGCAGCTGCAGGTACCCCACTCCTCCCGGGGCTCCTGCACATGCCACATGCCACTCACCATAATTACTGAGAGCCAGAAGGAAAAGCCAGAGCACAGGCAGGAAATGTACAGCATTATCCATAAATAAAAGATTACTGCTCCACAGTGCTCTTGTCTCTTCTAATTCCTGCTTTTCCTCCCCACAGACCAATAGCAGTGTTGAATTCTGATGAAGCAAAGTGTGGTTCAACCTCAGGCATTTTTTGAGGCAGAGAGCAATTAATTGGCATTAAAGCAGCACACAGCAACACTCACTTTGCTGTCAGGGGAATGGCCAGCTGAAGAGTTAACTTTGGCAGTACCAGCAAACTTTGACCACAAGTTTAAATGCTTGCTTTATTTATCCACCTCCAATGCAAAGTAAGTGCTGCTCGCTGCATCCGAGCATTTAACAATGATTTTAATTCCAACCTGCCCATACAGTCCATGGAAGCAAAATCAAGTGCCTCCTATTAAAAACACGCTGAATAGAGCCTGGATGAATTAAGGATTGGGTGATAAGCCTTGGGAAGAGAAAATACACTGAAGTCTGCATCTGTGGCTCTCCAGACTCCAGAACAGAGAGGAGCAATGTAAAATAGCAGTGATCCATGACACCATGGCTACTTGTTTTTGTTTCCTGAAAACACAGACCCAAAAATGGGAAGTGATAAAGGGGAGATACAGACCCAAAACTTCGCCCTTCCTCCCATTCTTGAGCAAGAGTGAAGAATGTTCAGCTTTTTTCTGGTTTTACTTTCAAAAAGCTGCAGGGTTGACAGAACATACGAGACACAGCAAGATAGACAGTGTGCCTAGATCCTTCAAGTTTACAACTGTCAAAATTGTTAAACTGTGCTATTTTTAGTGAAATTACAATTTGGAACTGGCATGTTGCTTCCACACAGTTGGAGCCTGCTGCAATGCCAGTGAGCATACTTTGATTTATTGCTCTTTTATTCAGGTCAGGAACCATAACCTCCAGAGCAGGGAATTCATTGGTTTTAGTGCTCTAGACTAAAGAGGTGAACGTGGCCTTCAAATTAAAGCTGTTTATGTTATGAAGGAGAGGACAATCTTCAAAGTGATGGAACTGGTTTTCCCTAATTAGCTAGAACTAAATTTGATGGCAACCTACTGAAACAGACAACAGGGTAAGGAAACAGAATTGTTCAACATGTTTAAGAGAAGTGAAATCTGGTAATCAGAAATTAGCCTGAGTGTAAGAAAACAGCCTCCAAGAGAAACATTAAAGAAAAAAAAAAGAAAAGCTGAGAGATAATTAATTTCAAGCATAAATTGTTCCTTAGATAGATGGGGACTGGCAGCATTTTAAGATGGTGCCAGTGGAAGCATCCTAAATGTCTTGAAATTAAAATAGAAACCAGTCAGCCTCTGACAGCAGCTAATTCCTCTCCTCCATAGAACCTCAGTTCAAGTGTTATTTGTGCATTCTCTGTGCTTTGATCAATAATGTACCAGTACCTAAAGTACAAGCAGCAGCATCTGTACTCAAAGAAAAGGAAAGGAAGAAAAACAAACCACCCTGTGGAGTGAGGGAGGAGCTGAGCAAGAGCTGGTTCTCAATGCTCCGTCCCAAAACCAGAGTGAGGAATTTGGCATTTCCAGGAACCGGGAACATGAGCATCCCAACAAGAGCCATGCAGGACTCCCTGATGGCCTCTGCAGCACCAGGAGGGCTTGCTGCAATGAGGAGGGGAAGAATTGTCTGGATGAGTGCTGCTGGGAGAGAATGCAAGGAAACCCAGTCTTTGTGCCAGCCTGACAATTCACCAACATTCCCTCCCAGACTGGTGGTGGCCAAGTTTGAAAAGTCTCATGTTATGACAGGTGTCAAGGAGAAGTACATAAAAAGCCCTGCAATCTTAGAACAAAATCCATGAAAAATATAATAAACCTTTAAACCTGGCACCATTCCTTTAAAGTGAAAACAATTAAGCACCATTTTAAGCAAAGTAGCCAAGGGGAATGACAGAAATCAAACATTTTTATTTCCAGATTAAGTAACATTACGAGAAGAAAAACACAAAACACAAAGAATAAAAGGGATTGGTTCTGCATTGCTAAACCATAAGGGACAAAAACCCGTGTTGGCATAACATTTTTCATTAACTACAGCAAAAGCAAAATGTACATATCAGTGTTACACATCCTTTTCTTGCCTAAGGCTCTGATTAAGTTCCCCAAACTTCCTTTGCTGTATAGCTTTTAATGCACCACCACATATTTTTCTGCTATCATTGAACATGTCAGAGAAATATCTCTGCAGCATGCTAAATCTAGGTTAAGACTCATGGAGACAAAGAGTGTTCCGTTTTTCTACTCAGGATATTGAAATGGCCATGCTGAGGGATTTTTCCTACTCAAGTCCATCCATTTCTATGAAATAACCACCTCCCTTCTGCTCCAGCACCAGCCACAAGTGCTCAGGTGACTCAAAGAAATTATTATTTGACTGATAACGGCCACTGGAGAATTCCTCTTGCATAAGAAGCTATCTTGATATGAATCTGATAAAAGCAGCATGCTCTCCCCTGCCATGTCAGTTCCTTTCAATCTCTGCTGTGCAGAGGGAACAGAGCAGGAGAAAATGTGGCCTGCTGGATTTTACAGGAGCACATCAGAAGGAAGAGTTCCTCGATTTTTCATCTCACCGCATCCCCAAACTGTAAAACGTTTCCTTGACAGAATTCCCTTTCCTTTACAAAAGGCCACAACGCTTGCCATCCATAAGAGCTGATGTATTTGAACATCAGTCTTTGCCAAGGCTGCTCCTGCCGGAGCCCCAGAGCGCTGAGAGCTGAGCGGGCTCGGCTGGCTCGGGCAGCAGGGCCGGGCTGGCAGAGCTGCTGACAGGGGTTTCCCTCCTCCCACCCAGGCAGGACAGGCAGCATGAGCCACAGCACTCCCCGCACTGCGCACAGAAGTGAGAGTGAATGGAGAAATTATTCATTAGGTGCTACAAAGGAGCAGAATTTGTTCACAAACTTTCTGTGCGAGCGGTTCCCATTGTGCGAGGCGCCATTCAAATCCTGCCTGCTTCAGCTCTCTGCAGCCTCGTGAATTTTAGGAAACTGGGGTAATATTTCAATATCAATAACACAAGACCAGCTGTTGAACTGATATAGAAAACTTCTTTGGCCTTCGCTAGCGAGCGAAATTTTCCCTGCAGCAGAAGGAATTTTGATCAGCCTCAGATGCGCTGGCGTGGCACACACGGTGCCTGCTGGAGCCACGTGTGGGAACAGAGGGGAGAGGGCACTGCAGCCCTGGGCTGGGAAACTGGGAACTGAACTGAATCCCAGGGAACTGAACTGCAGCCCTGGGCTGGGAAACAGGGAACTGAACTGAATCCCAGGGCTGGAACAGAGGGGAGAATGCACTGCAATCCCAGGGCTGGAAAACAGGGAACTGAACTGAATCCCAGGGCTGGAACAGAGCGGAGAGTGCACTGCAATCCCAGGGCTGGAAAACAGGGAACTGAACTGAATCCCAGGGCTGGAACAGAGCAGAGAGTGCACTGCAATCCCAAGGCTGGAAAAGAGGGGAGAGTGCACTGCAGCCCTGGGAACTGAGCTGCATCCCAGGGCTGGAAGAGAGGAGAGAACTGAGCTGCATCCTTGCTCTGGAACAGAGGAGAGAACTGAGGTGGATTCCTGCTCTGGAACAGAGGAGAGAACTGAGCTGGATCCCAGGGCTGGAACAGAGGAGATAACTGAGCTGCATCCCTGCTCTGGAACAGAGGAGAGAACTGAGCTGCATCCCCAGGGCTCCCGGCCTCCCCCCGGGATGCTCACACAGCTGCACGGGTTGGCTCCTCACGGTGACCCTGCACAGATGCTGTGGGACAGGGACAGCTCCTGGGGGACAGGGGGATAGGGACAGCTTCTGCTCCCTCCACTCTCCCGAGCTCCTCACTGGTGGAGGATTCGTGCCTCAGGGTGAAGCTCAGGATAAACGGGCACGATTTGCATTTCGCACGGAACAAATGGTGAGAGGAAAAAAGGAGGCGAACATCAGCTACTGACTGCTCAAATCTGCTAAAGGCACTGCTGATTGTACCTTTCACTTGCAAACACCTCCAGAGGCAGGTGAGAGAACCGTGTTATTTTAGGCTTTTGTAGTTCTGAAGGCACTGGCTTTGCACCGGTTTGGAGATCAATATGAGAGTACCGAGCTATCCACATAATTCTATACTTCAAACCTTGACTGACTCTTTCAGGCACCATTAAAATCTCATTTATGCTCTGAGCTTAGCATGAAGCAAATGTACAAGTTGTGTACATGTCAAGCTTAGTGCCACCAAGACAATTTCTTGAGAGAGGCACAGAGTCAAGTGCTCTTGTCACAGCTACAGGAAAAAAATAAAGATGTTTATTCTAGTAAGGCTCCTCCACTGTGCCCTTCCCAGAAGACTCAGAGGATTAAGTGTGATGCTGATTATGATGACCAAAACTAAATACAGATATTTCATCATTATTCAGGAGTGTCAAAGTGAATTTTATGCTGTTAAATATATCACCCCTGAAAGAACAGCCTGAGGCTTAGGCAACTCAATTAGTAATTGAGTGTGTGCCCAAGGAGTTTGTGTGTAGTCCAAGCACACACATGGTCCAAGAAACTCACACTCCAACGTCACTCTTTTGACATCTAGGCCACAACTCCAGGACTAAATATTTGCATTTAAGTTCTGGTTTCAGGCCTCCTGGAGGTGTAAAGTAGGATGGTGTTTTCTTTTTCCCTGATTTTGTTTTTCCACACAACTCTGCATTGCCAAAATCTGCCTGGAAACTGAATGCAGGATACAAATGTAGCAGAGAAAGTCAGCATTTCAGAAGAATTCAGAAATCAAAAGTGTCAACAGTAGGGTTTTCAGAAGGTCAGAATTAGTAGACTTTCAACAAACTTCTGAATACTAAGGAGGTTGAGGCTGGTGTAGAAGGGTAAGTCAAAGCAAAATACCATATTTTTTGTTATGCCATATATCAACAATTACTGTTAACACACAGCAATTTGATTTAATCCCAGTTTCACATTTCCACTGACAGTCTCCATAAAAATCAGTGAAAATTTAGTTACTGGATTTCTCATGCCATTCTCCCAAGTGCTGAGAAAGTTTCAGACTGCGCCTGTAACAGATCATTTAATACTGCCAGTAAAACATCCCATGCAGAAGCCAGTAAATAAAAGAGTTTCTCCTGTCTTAATTCTAACGCAGTCTGTAATGTGTGAAATCTCTCCTTGGCAGGGGCTCCAGAGGAAACAGGGCATTGTTTTCTGTCTTCCTTGCTCTGTCTCCTCCTTCCTCAATTTCTGCATTCTCTATGGACCCAGAAACACCAAAAAATGACTCAACTCCTTTATATGACCCAAAAAAATCCCCAGAAAACCTTTTTATCTCCTACAGCAACACATTAAAGGCAGGTTTTTTTTTTCCTTTAAACATCACTTAAAGCATCCTCTAGCTTGAACCACACACAAATGTTTTCAGCCCTCTCCTGGTCAGAGGAAACTCCTCATTATTAATATTGCCCCAAGTTCTGTGACACCAGTGGGCAGCTGGACACTGCTGACGAGGGCAAGGCCCAGGAGTGCAGGGTCACAAAATGTTTGGTGACATCAGCCAGGAGTGGGGGCAAACAACAACCCCCACCTGCAGCAAATGCCCTGGGGTGCAGGGTGAGCAGCTGGAGCCTCCAGGAGGCTGAATTTTGGTGGGAGCCACGGGGAGTCTCTCAGAGCCTGATTTGCTCAGCTTTCCAGAATGAGAGCTGCAATCTGCTCTGACTGCAATCCACAAACACAGCCACAGAACACATGTTCCAGCTGAAAAATAGCATTGGCAGAGGAGCTGGAGTACTGCAAGTGGTCATGATTTAGCTGCAGCTGGAAGGTGCCATGAAGAAGTACTGCCCCTGGGGCAATGGGACCCCAAAACTCTCTCCTCCCATTAACAACTGGACAAAATGCTTGACTTGTCTGAGGAAGGAACTCAATCAATTTACATCACTAGTCCAGAAGTCTGGATTTTGTAACTTTAATGATGACATGGCTTTGGATGTCATCTTCTGTCTGCTTTGAGACAAATGTTTGCGCAGCTCTACCCTGATGCCAGACCAGCCATTCCATGTTTTCAGTCTCACAATGATTTTTGTTTACAAAGCTCCCGCACATTTCTTTTTAACCAAGTTATGGTGCTACAGGGACACACAGGTTTAGTATCAAAGGCAACAATATCTGGTGAATTTCTCTTCAGCCTGGAAATCCAGAACTGCTGGGAGAAAAAGATCCTGTTCAGATGTTCCAAACATTTCCAAAGCTTTCCTCCCTCCATTTCCAGAAGTCTCTCCTCTATCTCCATTCCCTTTAAACTGCCTCTAGCATCACAATCACAGACAGTCCATGTGTCTGCACCACACTGGCAGACATTATATTCTCAATATTTTATTACAGCTATTAAAAGCCATCACAGGATTGGTTTGTTTCTAAGCTGAACAAAGCCATATTAAATGAAAAGCACAGTGCAGGAGTAGAGGAAGAACTTTACAATCATAGTTGACAGCTTAGCTATTTATGCTGTAAATGCATCATAAATAATTTCTGAGGTCTTCATACATTCCTGTACTTGGTCTGTAGGAGGCTCATGAATAGATTGATAGGGATAGATAGATTATGAACCAGAGATCCCCAAAGCTTGCAGGGAGGCAGTGCCAGAGCCTGCTCCCCCAGTGAGAGCTGGTGCTGACCCCCCAGAGCCACTCTGGGAAAACCACCACCACAGATCCATTCACACCTGGGCAGCTTCAACAACGAGGAGAATCAAATTCCAGAGACCCTCACAACAGGCAAAGGCACACCCAGGTCAGCCTCCAGGCCTGTCCGCTCTTGCTCTCCACCTTCCCATTGTTAACCTTTCCCACTCAGCCCCTGACCTGCTGTGTGTTCCCTCCTTGCTCCTTCTTCTCCCTTTGTTAGCAGGTCTTGCTAACGGGGCCTCTTTTCCTTTGCTTGAGCTGACCCCAGCCCTCAGAAGCCCTTTAGCTTTTCTCCAGCTCCTCCCCTCTTACCCTGAACCTTCTTTGCCTCTCCTCCAACCTGCACCTACTCCTCTTTCTCTTGGTGCCAGGCTCCTTTTCCCACCAGCTCCTGGTGCTCCTGACCATTTTCCCCCAGCTCCTGGTGCCTCTGATCCTTTTCCCACCAGCTCCTGGTGCCTCTGATCCTTTTCCCCCAGCTCCTGGTCTCCCTTTGCTCTGAGCCCACCTCAGCACAGCCCCAGCAGCTCCCTGCTCCAGCCCTGCTGTGCTTTCCTCCTGACCACTGACAGCTTCTGATCCTTGTCCTTGTCAACTTGTTGTCCTTGCAGGACCAAGGACAGGGAACTTGAGCACTTCAGGCAAGCAAAGGGACAGAATTTATTCCTGTGCAGAGATGCCATTCACTGAGATATGCTTCCCCATATAAAAAGGGGCAATACTTGCTTTTTCATTAAAAAATAGAAGATTGTATTTGTTTGATGAGAAAAATTTTCTAGAGGTTTTTGGTTTTTTTTTTCCCAGCAGGAAAAAAGGAGCTAAAAAGATGACAAAAATTTGCCAAGATTTTGCAAAACTGGAATTTACAAGCGGCGGTATTTATACAAAAATAAGGTTATTTACTAACATAAAACAACCTACAAGGCTTAAAAGTGACAGAAATTTATGTAAGAAAAAAATCCATCAAGGTTTGTTAAATAAAAACATACTACCTGCCAACAGAAACATTAAAAAAGAAAAATAATTTTTAAAAAATCTCAGATACAGAAAACGCAAATTATCTGCATACCAAATTCTTCTGCAGCTATCTGGTGTTCACCAGCTGCTGGATGCTGAGCAATGCCAAGCTCTGACCTTGCAGGGCTGCTCCTGCCCAGCTCTGTCACTTCACCCACTTTGTCTTGCCCCTGCCCTGTCCCAGCAGCCAGGCTGGAAATGTCCCTGTCACTCCCTGAGCCCACCCTGGGGCAGCACATGGCTCAGATCCCTCATGCCAGCCTGGAGTTTTTAATTCCTCTGGGCATTCAGCCTACCCCGAGCAGCACCTGGACAGCTCCAGCACAGCCCAGCAACAGCAAACGCTGCTCACAAAAGGCAGAACCCAGTTGTTATTTAAAGCCTTAAAATATTCAACGCTTTCCAGGCCAATTTATTATTCAATTGCTCAGAAATGACAATTTAAGCCTGCTGCTGAATCCTCACTGCCCCCCTCTGTACACAGCCTGCCTAACTGTGCTGCTCAGCAGCTCTGGCACAGCTCTGGCAGCTCCAGCCCAGCCTCTCCAGGCTCAGGGTGATGAGAGCTTCGCGCAGAGATCCCTCAGCTGGGGCCCCTCTGGCCAGACTGCCCGAGAAAGCTCAGGATGGCCTTCCTGTATCCCAGAGCTGCAGCAGGGAGGCTCCAGCAGGGCCCTGCTCCTCTAGGCTGGCCTCTGCCCCCTTAGGCCAGCCTCTGCCTTACACTGGCCTCTGCCCCCTTAGGCTGGGCACTGCCCCCTTATGCCAGCCTCTGCCGGACACTGCTCCTTAGGCTGGGCACTGCCCTTACACTGGCCTCTGCCCCCTTAGGCTGGGCACTGCCGGACACTGCTCCCTCAGGACGGCCTCTGCTCCCTAGGCTGGGCACTGCCCCCTTGGGCTGGCCACTGCTCCCTAGGCCAGCCTCTGCCAGGCACTGCTTCTTAGGCCAGCCTCTGCCCCCTTGGGCTGGGCCCTGCTCCCTAGGCCAGCCTCTGCCAGGCACTGCTTCTTAGGCCAGCCTCTGCCCCCTTGGGCTGGGCCCTGCTCCCTAGGCCAGCCTCTGCCAGGCACTGCTTCTTAGGCCGGCCTCTGCCCCCTTGGGCTGGCCACTGCTCCCTAGGCCAGCCTCTGCCAGGCACTGCTTCTTAGGCCGGCCTCTGCCCCCTTAGGCTGGGCACTGTTCCTTAGGCCGGCCTCTGCTCCCTAGGCTGGGCTTTGCCGGGCACTGCTCCCTAGGCTGGGCATTGCTCCCTCAGGCCGGCCTCTGCCCCTTTAGGCTGGGCACTGCCAGGCACTGCTTCTTAGGCCGGCCTCTGCCCCCTCAGGCTGGGCCCTGCTCCCTAGGCCGGCCTCTGCCCCCTCGGGCTGGGCCCTGCTCCCTAGGCCGGCCTCTGCCCCCTCGGGCTGGGCACTGCTCCCTAGGCCGGCCTCTGCCCCCTCGGGCTGGGCACTGCTCCCTAGGCCGGCCTCTGCCCCCTCGGGCTGGGCACTGCTCCCTAGGCCGGCCTCTGCCCCCTCGGGCTGGGCCCTGCTCCCTAGGCCGGCCTCTGCCGAGGATGCAGATGGCAGCAGGCAGCCCCAGGGTCTGGCAGGCTGAGCCCCTCAGCTCCCCCAGCTCTGAAGGCTGAGGCACGCACAAGGGCTGGACCTTGGCACACGCAGCTCCTCACAGTGCTCTGGCCACCCAGGAGTGAAGCAGTTGTAAAATACTCAGCTTTGCTTCCATCTAGCAGAAGTCATGCAAGAGGAAACAAGCAGCACCCACACGGCCTCGTTTGGAAAGTGCTTTACAAATATTAACCCAGTGCCATGCTGAAGTTAAATTGTGCAGGATCCCAAAATGAGGAGCAGGGGAAATGGTCCTGCTGTGAGCCTGCTCTGTACAAGAGAAGAGTGTGGAAGGGCTGGGCAAAGAAAGGAACAGGCAAGGAGAAATTCAGAGATAATAAAGGTGGTCTGGTCCTGGGTAGTGAAGGACCCAAGAGGTGAAAATCAGAAAAGGAAAGAAACCAAGGAACCTGGGCAGTGACATGAGGACATCCTCAGAAGGAAGGTGAATCTCAGACAATCACATCGTGACAGAAGAGCAATTTCAAGGTGTACTGCAAGTATTAGATACACAACATGGTGGAGAGTCACCCAATGCAATAATGCTGTGAAGGAGTAGGAAAAGAACAGCTTTCAGAAGCTTTTAACTTTCAAAAAGAACAGAAAAGATCTCCTTTTGCAATCAAAATCCCTGTAGAGACACACAGTAAGGAACAGCAAGGTCCATAAAGACCTCACAATCAAACTCAAACATTGCTGAAATCTTAATGTTATCATAAAGATAAATTCTGCCAACTTAACAGGAAACTTAACAAGAAGGAAAGTAGGAGGCAAATATCTCCTGGAGGTGATTGCTGTGTTTCAGTGGCTTGGCACATGTAAGAACTGGAAATTGCACAGGGAGGACAGCTAAAGTGGAAATCTCATCACAAACAGCTTTTGGAGATGTTCTCTTTGACATCCACAATATTGACATCATGCTATAAGAGACTTACAGTAACATTTGTTGTTTGGAAGGAAAAATATTTGGCTCTACTGTCCAACCAGCAAAGGATCCTGAGCCTGATTTAACACAGATGTGAGAGCTTCCACCAGGAGAGCATTTGGGCAGCACCAGGAGGCCTCATCTGCAATACTGGGAAAGGTCCCACCCGAGGAAAATAACTTCAGTCTGCACTAGTAGGAGCGTGACTGAGGGAATTAAAACTTCTTTTAAAGAGGAGGCTTTCGGTTTGTATAACCTCACAAAATGGGAGTTGAGAAGGATGTTATCTATTTTCTACTCTTCCTCACCAAGGAACTAACCTGCCACAAGGAAAAAGAGTACTTCAGCTAAAGGCTGATACTGGCAGAAGAACAAATGTTATAAATTGGCCATAAATACACCCTAGATAACAAATGATAGTATAACTATCATATAAACAAGGAGAAAAAAGGGGATAGGAACAACAGATGCAAAAACCCACAACTATTTAGGCTGATGAATATAAAATATTGGTTACACAGAGCTGGCTGCATGAGCCTGGATTTGATGGCTGGTTTTCCTGTTCCCCCAGTCAGGCTTTTCCCAGTTTAGCTCCAGGCTACCATGGGTTAGTCCAGCCTAGAGGTGCCTGCTGTGCTGAGGAGCCACACGCCTGCCCTGCCAGATCTGACTTACCCACACTGTCAGGAGGATCCATGGTGAATTACTGACTCATGTGAATTAGGGAGAGAAGAACCAGGCTTGCCAGATGTGCTTTTTTCACATATTTTGACAATTATAGTTCAGCTTAATCATTTATGATAATACTTCATAATGTTCTAGCAAATGCTCTGGAGTATACTTTGCAAAAAATAATGAAGTCTTAAGTAACATGGCAACTCACTCAGCTTTTAAATCTTTGCTGAGAAGCAGGAGGAAGCAGCCAGTGTTTTGTGCAGATTATGGAGAGTTATTGTAGTGAAATTAGGAACACTTCCATTATTGCTTCCCCATCAGGTTCTTAAGCATTTACTACTGTAAAACCACCGTGGTTCTGCAGCAACAAGGCACCCTCAAATGAGATCAAATCAGAGCAGAGCTGCAGAGCCCAGGAGCAATGCTATTAAAGAGAAACATGGGGTTACACAATAGAAACCATGGGAAAGGACTAACAGTTCCTGTGTCTGCATTCAGCTCTGTACTCTTAATTCTCATTGCAAGTCAGCTGTCAAAGTCCTACGTAACAACCTTCTAATCACAGCTTTGCTCAGCTAAAGCTGCAAGCTATCATAGGAGTGCTTCTTTTACTTAAAAAAAATCATTCTAATTGAAATTTTCCATCTGACTCCTTTATCACAACTTCTGGCCAGGGTTGGAGAAGCACCAGAAAATGAATCATGTGATCTGGCAGAGCTCAATCAGGGCACCCACAAAAGTTGATAAAGCACCTAAACATCTTGTGTCAGTAACACTGACACTGCCTCAGCTGTGAGAAATGGCAACAGCTGAACAGTGCCTGTACCTAATTTCAAGGAAATTAAGGAAGCCAGTGGCATTCACAGAAAATTCCCATTTCCCAACTTCCTTGTTTTGCTGATTGGCAGCAGTTGCCATTATAGCATAAGGTGGAAAACAGGAACAACTTGCACAGATCTCTCATATGTTTCACATTCTGTGAGTGTTTAGGTGGAAGGAGTTATTGTTCCAAGGCTCAGGGAGAGGTAACAGAGCATTCACTGCAGATGCAAGTCTGAGGCACTCTCCATTTCGTAACATCAGAATCCCTCCAAATGTTGTGCCAATGGAGACAGTAAACTGACAAGAAATGTAGATCAATGTTCTTTAAACATTTCAGCTTTTCTGATAAGCAAACATTTCAGTCTGTGTAATATTGTCAAACTGCAGCTGCAGAGAATTTTGAAGAGGCTCCTATGTGCGCTTTAAATATTCCTATTCCTTTCTACCAGAAAATGTTCTCAAGAGAGCAGAACGCCAACACAATCCTGTTCTCAGAGCCTCCTTCCCTGTGCTGAGCGTGGCAGAGTCCCAGAGAGCTCCTGCACCCCAGAGCCTCTGCCTGAACCAGCACTCACAGGGACATCATCTGCCCTGGATTTGTGCACAAAAAAAAACTTAAATGACATTGCAGGGAGAGAGAGAGGGGATTTGGCAAAGCAGGCAGAAGGCTACAGGCATTACACTGCCATTAAATTAGCATTTAATCTTTCCTTCACAAGATGCAGCATTTTCCTGAGAAATGTGATCTTTGCTAGATACCAGACTCAGGGATCTGTCAAATAATCAAAAAGCTGATTTCCTACCACAGAAAAATCTTTCCATGAAATAAGGCTTTTTGAATGACACACAGAGAAATTACAGGAAGGTAGTGAATGCTTCTTGTATGATGGGAAGAAACATTCTAAAGAGCTCAGACTAAAAAGTAAAATGTTAAAACTAAGAAGATTTTATATACATCTGAAGGAATTTGTATAAAATTGAGTCTCCATCATTAAAATTGAGTCCAAAAGGTGTAAGGAGATAAACATACTCAAGTCCTGATGGCCTCAGGAAAGCGTCTCACGTAATGACAGAGGAAAAGTGATTTGGACAATCAGGTCCACGTTCTGCACGTGCACAGCAAATTCCAAAGGCAGGAAACAACTTTCCATGCAAGAGGTGTTTTTGTAGCATTCTTTCCACATCAACCAGTAAAGCTCTCAAACTCCTCACAGCTAGGAAAACAAGAAAAAGTTCTGTAAAAATAAACAGTGATTCTGTACCCACTTCAGCATTTTTCTTTGTAGCTTTCTCCTTTCTTTTTACTTTTGTTACCAAACCCAGGAATGAAGAACAAAAAGCGTGTCTTAGGCAGTTTCTGGATGTGGCAGCAATGACTATTGGCCTTCCAACATGCACCATTTTACAGCTCTGTTTGGTGAGAAAAATGAATCTGTACTTGTGAGCCACCAGGCAGAGGTGTTCTCCAGATGGCAGAAACTTCCTCTACTTAGGAGATAAAATACAAGAAAACAAATAACAAGATCTTTATAAACTTCCAGAAGGCAGAAAATAGTAACGTGGCTTTCTAATCACTTTGCAATGCCTATCAAGATTTTGGCTGTGGCTTGTGGCTTTGCCAAGTAAAAAGCTTCACCCAGCTGACTCATCCTTACTCTTCACAATAGCCAAGATTCGTTATCTAAAGTAAAGGCAGGAATAAGAGCAGGAACTAGAAAAGTGAATTTTCGTGTCATATTTCAAAGAGATTGAGCTCTGCAGGTTTTACAAACACTTCAAGGGAATTTGAGTTACAGTGTTTGAGCTCATTACAAGAGCTCAAAATCGAAGAAGATCAGAAATGCCAAGAAAAAACAAAAGATATGTCTAGCATCTTCCAGAAAATCAACTCATCTCTATGATTTTACATCAACATATAAAATGGTAGTAACAAAAGAGTCAAAAACCTTTGCATCAAGTTGGTTCTAAAAAGTGACATTAAAACATGGTGTGTGCCTGTGGGTTTGTGAAAGCAGAGCCTCCACATCGACACAAAAGCTGAGCTAGGCAGCCTTCCCAGCCCACGGGGCAAAGAGAACAGCACTGCTTGAAGAGAGTCTCTTGTCTCTCCTTCCAGGGGCTTTGTGATGTCACTGTGACAGTGCCATTTTGGTGATGTCACTTTGACAGTGATATTTGTGATGGCACTAGTCCAGATATTTTTGTGATGTCATAATTCCAGTGCCATTTTTGTGATGTCACTGTGCCAGTGCCACTTTTGTGATGTCACCATTCCAACACCATTTTGGTGATGTTACTGTGCCAGTGATATTTGTGATGTCACTGTGCCAGTGCCACTTTTGTGATGTCACCATTCCAACACCATTTTTGGGATATGACTGTGCAAGTGATATTTGTGATGTCACTGTGCCAGTGATATTTGTGATGTCACTGTGCCAGTGATATTTGTGATGTCACCATTCCAACACCAGTTTTGGGATATGACTGTGCCAGTGATATTTGTGATGTCACTGTGCCAGTGCCATTATTTTGATGTCTCTGCTCCAGTACCATTTTTGTGATGCCATTATTCCAGTGCCATTGTTGTGATGTCTCTGCTCCAGTACCATTTTTGTGAGGCCATTATTCCAGTGCCATTGTTGTGATGTCACTATGCCAGTGCCACACCCCTGCTCACGGTGTCCCTTGGGGTCACTGCTCCCCCTGCATTCCCCTTTTCCCCTCAGCCTTCAGCTGCCCTGGGATGGGGAGGCTGCTCCTGGCAGCTCCCAGTTCCAGTTGGACACTGAGGAATGGATCCCTGAGGGGAGCTGTGAGGCAGGTACAGCTCAGCACGTTCCCAATAATGTTCAACATCTTTCATCTCCAAACAGTGACGTTTCAGAGCACAGTGAGCACAGCCATGAGACTGAACCAACACCAAAAGTTAAAGAAAAGGAGCATTTCCTGAGCTGCCTACTGTGCTCTGTGCACCCCTGACACATGGCAGAGCTCCTGGTGGGACTTTATACCCTGGTACAGCCACAGGCTGCCACGGGAAGCAGGGGAGGAAGGCAGCTTGCACACCAAGGTACAAAGTGATACAGGCTTATCCAATAGTTCAACACGAGGAAAAAGCCTCCGAGGTCTTATCTTGTATTGATTCAGCTCTTCACACAACCGTTAGAGCAAAAATCTCTCTTCCTCTCTGGACAAAAAATAAAATAAATAAAAATCAAGCAATCTTACAGCATAGAGATGTTTTGTTCCAGACAGTATTTACTTCTCTACAGGATTAAGCAGGCATCTATTCTCAAGGAGCACAGGGGATAACCTGGATTAAGTTTGTTGCTTCTCCTAGTGAGAAATAACTTGTTTGCCAAATATTTTTGAAGTAACTGTGACATCCAGAAAGTCTACTTGAATTGGGGAAGCAGAGAAAAGTGTAGTAAAGAAAAAAGCTTGGGAAGCAAACATGCCATCAAGAAAAATAATGTACTGAATAGCTATATGGCAATATTGGTATATATCTGTCTGACTTCCTCTGGAAAAATACACCAGGGGCCCATAGCTGGGGAGAAGGGAAAACAACATCCAGCAGAACAATAAGAGATCCTGAAGGAAACATATAAAATAAAAAAGAGCTATAAACACTTAGCAAGATAGTAACAATTGTTTCCTCCAAACTTAGCACCTCATTTGGTAACAAAAAAAAGATTCCCAGCAAAGTGAAATCCACATGATTTGCTGCCCTAATTCAGACTATCCATCCTCTTGCAAAATCCTTACACCCACCCAAGGATGCTCTCCTGTGGTTTGGAGAGTTTGACACCTACAGCAGCTCCTGGCTGGGAGCAGAAGGCTTTCAGGCCAGAGGGGAGGGAGGAACAAAGCCATGGCTGTGCTGTGACCTCACAGAGAATGGACAAACCTTTGCACTGTCCTGAACAAGCAGCTCAAGCTAAAGCAGAACAGGTTTTGTTGATGCAAGCAAAGCCACTGACACCATGGCATGGAAGGAAGAAATCCAGCCCTGCAGAGACCCTGTGAGCTGCTGGAGCAGGGAGGGACCCAGGGCTCTGCAGGTGACACCCAGGACTGGGTGACAGCCACAGCCCATCGCTGGTTCAGCTCACGTCCTGCATGCTCTGAACACCTGCTGAAGGCAAGCTGCAGATGTTCAGGAAGCTCTTGGCTGTGAGAGACAGATCCAAAAGCCCAGCTCAACAAGAAGACTGCTATTTTACAGAAATGTTCTAGCCAGGCACAGGCAGGTAGAGAGATCTTTGAGGTCCACATAGCATGGAATGGTCACAGATGTGCCCCATGGTCGAGGAGGGCAGTTCATGTTCACAAACGCCTGCAAATTTCTAGCAACAAGTCCACTGCAGTGAATCACAGGAGGAACAAATATTTAAACAGTGAGAAACATTATCTTGTTATTCCTGTTTGATGCCACGACGAAAATGACAACTATTAAACCTACACATTTGTTCTTCTCTTGTTCTAAGGGTCTGAAAGGGGACAACTTCTGTGAAGCTGTGACAGCACTTAGGAAATGGAAAGTACATGCTGATAACAGCAACTGACCCCCTCCCCCAGTGACAGATGGACAAATCTGTGCTAGCAGAGAGGTTTTGTTCTTCCTGTGCAAAGCCAAACCAGACTCAGCCACAGACGTGGCAGCAACAGCGTGAGCAGCACTCCCACTTGACTGCTGAGCATCCTTGAGAAACTATTAATTAGTTACAAAGTTTAAATAGGCACCTTCCACTGGTCTCTTCAAGAAACCACGTTATTCATCTCAATTAAGTGGAACCCCACAGAATGGCTGTGGGGAGTTCAAAATAACACCAACTTTTTCAGAAGCCTCTTTTCTTGTTTTACTGCTTTCACTTCTTTTGTTAATTGCCTAATTCCACCTTCTCCTGACTGCAGTCCCCTTGGGAGGTAAAGACCACTTAGCTATTTATTCACACAAGCAATGGGGCTTTGAAATAAAAAAACCGTGCTCACATTTTCAGACATCTGACAAATGAGACTAATTCATTAGTAATTAAAAAGTATGGCGTTCTAAATGCTCATCTTCTTGGCACACTGGCAGGGGGAGGGAGGGAAACAGCAGCTTTGGAGAATGGGGTTGGCAGATGTGGATGTGCTTGTGAGGAAGGTGAAATTCTCACAGGTTCCTCCTCCCACCTCCCTGTCCTGCCACCTTCATCTGCAGCGACTGGAGCTCCCCTGGGACTTGAATTCCATGGCTGCTGACAGGGAGAAGGATTTTCAGGCTGCTCTGTTACCATCCCTGAAAAGCCAGAGTGGCTGGCAGTCCATCCCCTGAACATCACCCCTGTGCCTCTGAAGAAGGCTCCAGGTGCAGGGAACATGGCTGGGACCAGGAAACTCACCTGCTCTAATACAGTATTTACATTCCAATTTTGATAAAGATCTCAAAACTACACCTAGACGAGAATAAACATCTGTTACAGAGTACTCTGCCCTACTGACTTCCAGAAAAATCTGTTATTGCCCAGAAAAAACAGCAGCACTTTGAAAGCCTCAGCTTCTGGAGTCGTTTTAGGATTTTTTGTTAAGTAATCACTTCTTTCACAGATGTAAAACAAAGTTAGGAAAGTTTTAACTCTACAAGTAACAGGCTTAAAAATTAGAAAAAAAAATTTCTGTAAAAAAATTAGCACATTGATCTTATTTTGACTTGCAGTTGGTAATTCTGCATTTCACTGGATTCACACTAACAACAGTTGGCTTCACCTTTCATCCTCTCTCTCATATTCAGTATTTTCCTATCTCAAGACGTACTGCCATGTTTAATTTGGATTTTCTGTGCCAGATCTGTATTTCTATTATTATGCCTTCAAGTTTCTTTTCTAATGTATCATTTTTGCATATGCTGACTGAAACAATAATTGAAGTATGCTGGTTTTTACAAGGAAGGAGGAGAATTTTCAGTCCTAACTGGAGGCAGAGGTGCTACAGTCAAAAGAATTCCTTTGGATTCCTTCCACTGTTTAAAATGTATCCAGAGTAAGAGTTCTGCTCCACAGCAACTTCAGAGTACACCAGGAGCTGTCCTTGCCCATCACCACCACCCTTATTTACCCGTCTGAAGGCTCCCAATGACCAACTCCCACTTTGGGAATGTCTTGCCAAGACTCAAGCTTCTGCTTTAGCAGAATTTCTTTTTCCCTGAGTTTCTCCCTGCAGTTTTAATGCCATAAATACCATCTGCAGCTGCTGAGATGCACAGGGGATGCTGAGCTGTGCATTCCCCCTTCCAGAGGAACCTCAGGCCTGGGCACACGCCCAGGTGACCGAGGCACTCAGCCAGCCCAGGACAGTCCCTGGCCTTTCCCTGTCCCCCACAGGATCTGCTCTGCTCTCTTGAGCTCCTCTGGGACTCTGAGACCACAAAGGCTTTGGGTTCTTTCACCCAGAGACCTGCACCCTCACCCCAGTATCACAGCTGGCAGGAGCAGTGCCCCAAACTGGGGCCAAGGTTGGACCCAGCCACATCCAAGCTCCCCCAAGGATTTCAGAGCACCAGAGGGTCCTTTCTGCACCTGGACCCCTTTAACCAGCTGTGTCTGGAGCTCCCCCCCTCCACCCAGGACACAAATAGAACACTCTTCAGCTATGGTGTTCAGTTCATTGTTAACCATGCAAATCCAAACTCAACAAAATCCCCGTTTTTTAAATTATTAATTAGCAAACGACAGCATAAGTGGTTTTGTATTGAGTATAAACCTCTGAAATCAATGAAGCTGTTTTACATGAAAGAAATGTATTATTTTAAACACCTTAATAGTGTCAGGAGACTTGCATCAACATTAATCTCAGGCAGGGAACATATTCAAAAATACAGCTCTCATTGGGTACAGGACTCATTAATACTTTGTAATAAATATGATGTGCTGAGATAAGCACCCAAGCTCACCAATTTCTGGTCTTTTCTGAATTCTTCTCAGCTATAATTAACCCAGCAGCAAATTTGGGCCCTTCTAGGGCAGAGGTCTGTGAACTCTGCGCTTCAACCTTGAGTGCAATTATTGTCTGGGCAAAGGGGACACTGTAACAGCAGGTTTGAAACCTCAGTTATTAGGGCTTGATCCTGAAATTGGCTTACTATTTTAAGGAGATGAGCAGAATGGCAGCTGATGCTGCTAACTGCGTGTGACATCATCTCACCTGCTGGAGAATTGTCCTCATTGTGTGAAGGCAGAATGACAACCCAGCACTGACCAGCTCTGCAATGAACTGCTGCTCTGCTGGGCCTGGAGACCGGGACACTGAGGAGCTATGGAACTCTGATCAGGAATGCCAGTCCCCACAACAGAGCAGCTTCAAACACCAAGCACAGAGCCAGTGAAAGGGGCTCCTCCGTGCTGGGGTGGATCTGCTTCTCTGGGTCAGGGGACCTCTGTGTCCAGACATGCTGAGAGGAATTGTGAAGTCACTTCCTCCAGCGAGGTCTGGAACATCTTAAAAGCAAATCAGCACCTGAGCCCTTTCCTGAGGAACACCTCACGCTGTGCCTGGAGCCACTCTGTTGCCATATTTGCCCTTTGCTTGTGCCCCAAAACAGAAGCACATCAACAGCATGGGGAGTGTCCCACTCAGGTGCAAAAGGGAGATGTTGCTATGAAACAACCACCAGTCTGCTCTGAAAATAAAACACCTCCAAAAGACCCTGCAAGGCAAGCTGTAGAGCCTGGCAGCAGAATCAGGGGCTAAAATCAGACTCCAAATGCCATTTCAGAGAGCCTACATCTACCTCAAAGTGACCTAAAATGCCTGAAACCATAAACAAAACCCAGTTCACAAAAACACAGGTTTTTACTCTTCCTATTATGGACTCATCAAAGGAAATTAAAAGCTTCCAAATGCTTTTTCCAGATTCTAATGGAATATCTAATTGTTTAGGAGGAAGCAGTTTTGCATTGCAATAATAGCTGGCATAAAAGAATTCAAGTCAGAAATGGCAACAGGATCTTCCTGGGGAAAAGTCTGTACCTTTGGAGCATACTTCCCTTCAGCACAACAAAAGCCCAGATGTGGGACCTTCAAACACAGGGCATTATTGTCTCAGGGCAAAGGACACAGTTATTCAGAGCTCCTCTGGGTTTTTGTTAACAGGATAAAAAAAAAACTTTTTCATTTTGACCTCAAATTTCTTGTGCTTGCTGCGTATTCTTCTGTCTCTTGTTTTGAATATTTATATTATTCTGAGTAATTGCATGCTGGCAGTTTTCATAATCACTAATTGCACTAGATGACTCTTGTGATCACAAATAAAACATTTGGGAGGGAATAAATGAATGGAACCATCCTCAGAATCAATAACTGCTGAAGTCTTCCTACATACAGATAAATCTTTTTTTGTGCACAGAATAAGTTATCCAATATTTTCATCTTCATTGTTGATGCAGAAGCAAACTTTTTTGTTCATTCTTGTATTTAGCATTGTGTCAGATTTCTCAGTGTCTCTCATGTACAACACTTTGAACTGGCAGAGAAAATAATCCATTAGTGTTGGATGCAGCCCTGTCTCTGGATAATGGAAACTTACAAAATAAATTAAAGGGATTGAAATTAAAACAGTACACCGAAAAATAAAAAATAAAAGGACAGCAGCACTGCATTTCTTTGTTGGTGTTGGTTTTGAAATGATTCATAATTCAATTAGTACAGATCACAAGTTTGTTGATTTGCTAAAGAGAGCTCTCCAGGGCATAAAAATATTTATATAATAATTGGAACAGCAAATAAAATTCATAAACAAAAATAATTTAAATTATAACTGAAAAATTATTATGCTTTAAAATATAAATCAGAAGTGTCAGGAGAAAAATCCCTTAAGGAAATATCTCCAGTCTAAACAAAACCTACAAGCCCAAGCAGCCTGAGCTTTCCCTGGTCAAGGTGCCTGAGTTACAATGATTGATCTCCAGTGTGCACACACAGAGCCCCTGTCCTGCTTTACAGCTCGGCCTCCTGCTGCCAAACTAACTGGGACTTCTGCAGAGGGCTGGGAATTACACCACTTATCCAGTGGTAATCAAAGTTAAAATTGGGCAACAAAAATTCCACAGAGTCAGGTTGAGACAGACCGCCCCAGACAGACTGGACCTTCATGGCCACAGGCAGCAGCAGGAATTGGCTTTTCAGCTTCCCCCAGTGCCTGACAGGCCCAGGGCTCCCAAAATGCCATTGCTGGCCACGCAGGGGCTCCCAAAATGCCATTGCTGGCCACGCAGGGGCTCCCAAAATGCCATCGCTGGCCACGCAGGGGCTCCCAAAATGCCATCGCTGGCCACGCAGGGGCTCCCAAAATGCCATCGCTGGCCACGCAGGGGCTCCCAAAATGCCATCGCTGGCCACGCAGGGAGTGCATCAAACTCAGAGGTTCAGGGTTCCCAAAATGCCATTGCTGGCCATGCAAGGGCCCCCAAAATGCCACTGCTGGCCATGCAAGGAGTGCATCAAACTCAGAGTGCAGGCATGGAAAAGCTCTGCCCTGTCCACCTCCACAACTGCACTCCACAAATGAAGGAACAACTGGAAACACTGACTGGGATCAGATATTTCATGTTACTCTGGTCCAAAGGACTGCCACCTGAGGAATTCAGATTTTCTGAAGGGGCCCATGGTAATTAGTGACAGCAAAGGGGGAAGGTGCAGCTTCTCCTCGCCCTGAAATAACCACGGGCAGTTCCAGGATTGCTCCTGGTGCTCGTGAACGTGATCACCTGCAGGCAATCAGATACAACCCTCCTGATCAAATCCACACTCCTGATCCAAATCAAAATGCAAATGTAAACTCGCTCGTCTGCCACCCGGAGTCATAAACAGCCACACAATTCCCTGTCTGGAGCAGCAATGATCTGCAATTAACAAATGAGAGCTGAATCACTTTCTCCCAGGTATTTATGCACGGGTTTCAGTGCCACACGCCCTCCCCTCATCTCACACCCAGATCTAAATGCTCCATCATGGTATATTTAGTGACACATGGACAAAATGCAAATGTGAAATTTAAAGTTATATAAATTAAATGATGATCTCCTCAGCAGTGGGACCTGGGAGAAGCTGAAGCTCCCATCAAGTACAGAAATAAGAGATCTGTTTCAAGATGCGTTCAGCAGCTGCAGCTTCCATCTGGATAACAAAGCACCTACTAGAAATAAATAAATGCACAATTTCCGCAGAGCTCTTCTAGAAACCTGCCACTGCAGTTCATGTTCCTTAGGCATGTTTAGCCCAGCCACCCAAAGTAACTGGGACTTCTGCAGAGGGCTGGGAATTACACCACTTATCCAGTGGATAATGAAAATTAAAATTAAGCAAAAAAATTTCCACAGAGTCAGGTTGAGACAGACTGGAATTTATAAGCAAATGATTAGAAATGATTAAACAATGGAGCTTAGCTTTAAATGGTGTGAAATTACTTCAGGACCAGCAGAACTTCATTACTTTCTCTGTTTGTGCATAATGGATTTTTTGGGGTATAATTTCTCTCTTGAAAAGCTCCATAATATTAAAATGTTTTTGATTAACTAGTCAAGAAGCAAAGCAAACAACAGACATTTTTATATACTGGTATCCAAATAACTCAGGAGAATAACTGGGAGCACAACAAAAACTGAACGGAGCCAGAAATGCCTTGTAAATATTACAGTAGATGCTTCTGCCAAAACATTGTCAACCAGTACAGATTGCACAGTGCCATAATTACAGTAGATGACATTAAATTATTATAAATTAACAGTTTATAGCACAAAGTCATGCATTATGTATTTTATTAAGTAGCTACACAAGTGTGTGAAATGAAGAACTGTGAAATAGTGTAAAAAAGTGATTGATCTCAACTTTCTCTACCACACAAATCACAAGCTCATTTTTTTCCCCAAGGTTTAAACTCAACACATGTTCTTAGGCAAGAATTGTTGGGAGTGGGGAGAAACGTGTTAAAGCCTAGAATTGCATTTCTGCAGCTCCATCCAGACATTTCAGTGCCCGTGAGAGCCAGCCCCAGGTCCCATTTCAGCCCCAGCAGTGAGGATTATCTGCTGTAGGTGAGCACACACATCTGGGCTCGGTGTGTGCATCCATGTGAGAAGCACATTTGTGCCCAGCTGAAACTGATCTCAGGCACAGCAACCAATTTCAAACTCAGTTCTCCTAAATTTGTTGTCACTTCTGTGAACCAGGCAGGAGCAGAGCGGTGCTTTGGAGATGCATTAAGTGCTCTGAGTTTCCAGAATCAAACCTCAGGCCAGCAGAGGCACTCCCAGGAATTAACTGGGCTGTATTTCTCCTCGTCTCAGCTGACAGACTCTTGCAAGGAAGGTTTTACATCAAGACAGACACTGCTTTCCTTTAGAGCATCTCTGTATTTTGGCAACGCTTGAGAACATATTTTGGATCAAGCCAAGACACAAAAATGCCAGTTGTTTATTTTACAGTTTAACATGGCCTAATCTATTTTCTACTTGCAAACATTCACCATTTCTGGTCAACCTCACTTCTAAAAATGACTGCTTTAATTCTGTTACAGTGGATTCAGTCTCTGATTAATCTATTAGAGATATTACTAATATAACTTTGATTTATGAGATATAAATACATCTGTTACATATCAGTCAGTGAATTTATCCAACAGAAGTTATCTTGCAGAGGAAACGTGCCTTTCCCCAAGGAGCACTCGTGCACAGGCACAGGAGTTGTTACATTTAGGAAACAAATCTGTGACTTGCCATTTCCTTCCTGCATCAATCTGGTTTATTGGGGATTAGAAAAGGTCCCGTGTGCCATGGCACACACACGGCAAGAACCTGCCCTGCACAGAGCCCACAGCATTCCAGATCTGCCAAAGGAGACACCTGGGGAAAGCTGCAGGGGGAGATCTCCCAGGGAACCACCAGAGTCCCATCAAACACAGGAACCCCAACTCATAAATGCAAATTATTTGAGATTTTGGAAGTGTTCCAATTGCCTGTTGCTGTTTTTGTCACTCAGGCCTAGGAAGGTTTTGCTTCACCTCGGCCAAACAGCAAATTATTGCAAAGAACAGATAAATGAACAATAATGGCAGGTGATGAATTACAATCCCAGAGTTAACAGAGCAGCTACACCCAGGCTCCTGTCACAGGACATAACTCCAGCTCACAGAACATTTTGCCATAATCCTACTCCATTTATCAGCAACAGTAGTCACTACATGGAAAAATACACATTTCCTACCTACAAGAAATGAAGGCTGTTTGCTCATTTTCATGGAACATGACACTGCAGAGAGGAATTAGTGGCACAAAACACTTCAGAGAAGTGGAAATCCTACTACACAAAACACAGCTCCTAAGACACAAAAACATTCATGCAAATAAGTCCCTGAAGATCTGTGTCCACCTACAATCATAATTTATAGAACATGAGTACACAAAGAACCTCAGAAAACCTTTCCCTACTTCAACCCAAACTATTTTTCAAGCTGCTCACACAACTCCAGATCATCATAACCAAACAGGAGCTTAAAAACCATAGACCTCAGAAAATAGCTAAAACTCTTTAATTTCACACCTCTGTTTTACCAAATAGTTCCACAAAAGATCTTGGGCAGAGCACATGCAGAAGTGCTCACCTGTTAGTGTTTTATTCCTTCCCAAAGTGCTCAGGCTGAAATGCTCCTCCCAGCTGAGGGTGTTTGTAAACTGACTCTGCTCTGGCCACTTGAACACCCCTGAAATCCCTGGTTTTGGGGAGACCAGAGACATGCTTTTCCTTGGCATGAAAGGTTCCACAATCAGGTTTTGGGCAGCAAATCCAATCTACAGTGCTCTGGGAACTGCAGCCTTTCCCACAGGTCAGCGAGGTCCCTGAAGCAGGCAGGAGAATTCTCACCTGGGAGATGCCAGGGGAAGGGGAAGCCAGCCCTGGAACCCAGCAGGGCTCCTGTGGCAGCTCCAGATTGGGCAGCAATCAGCCCAGGCAGCAATCTCTGCACTGACTGGCACTAACAGAACACAATACACGAGCAGATAAAATGGAAGGAACACCAAGGAGCTCTCCAGTTTGCACTAAAACTCAGCACCATTTTCTTTTCATCACCTTTTCTTAGTGTTTGATTTCTTTCCTAATGACAGCATAATGCACACTGACACCTTTTCATTTCCACATCATCAGAACTTCCCTAAAGGCTCACACTGAAATCTCACGGCAATAATCACAGAGGAATCAAATTAACATCCTAATGAATTCTCCATGGACTTGTGCCCCTCTGTGTTTTCCCCATTCTAATCTCCTGTCATAATGGCACCTTAACTGGGTCCCCACAGATTCCTACCAAAATGCTGATGAGCCAGTTCACGTGACACTGCACTGCACTCATCTGAGCAGAGAGGAAGAGGCATTGGAGAAGAACAGAGACCGGAAGGGAACCACTAGATACAGTTATGATATCTGGTTTGCTGCTCTGTTTTGGTTTTTTTCCCCATATTATCCCCAAAGAAGTTGGTCTGAAAAAAGCTACCAGGAAGCCCCCTCCAAAATTGTTATTATTTAAAACAGTCACCTGGAAAACTGTCAAGCCCTGCAGCACAAGAGTGCGTGCCAGAGCTGCTCAGAGAGAAGACCCTGCATTTCTGACCACACAGGGCTCTCACAGTCAGTGCCTTTATTCGTGAAGAAACACAAACTCTTTGACCGCACCAGCCCATTTCTGTGGCCACAGGGGCTGCTCAAACACCACCGGATTGTAAAGAGCATTCCGTTATCATCTTATTGCAAAAGTTTCCTACCTTCTTGGTGATTCCTCACGGGCAGCTCCTCACAGCAGCGACTCCCTCTTCTTCACAGGACAAACAGCACCAAAGCCCCAAACCCGCCCTTTTATAGCACTCCCCTCATTGGACACAGCTGAGGCTTGTTAAGGGCAGGCCTGCTCCTAATCTGGGTAATTAGCACAGCTGCAGCTCCTTAGGGGTGAGATTGCCTCCTGCACTACCTGTGCTTTCTTACATTCCCTGCCCCCACTGCATTTTACTCAAAGTATTCAAAGTTTTAAAAAAAACTCTGCTGGTAGCAAAAGTATTGTTTTAATGATAACACCTGAAAAAATCCTTCTTTATGGGATGAATCTGTGGAACTCTCCTGCCTGGACAGTCCTAAGCCACAACACACCAAATCCTACAGAGCATGAATGCAACGGCAAATCTCCAAATGTGCTGATGCTATTTGGCCCTAAGTATTATTTGCAGAGACATTCTTCACATAAATATTTCATTTTGCTGTCTATACACACAGCTTTTAGCATACTGATTGTCTTAATGTCAGCTCAGGCCTCTAGGTGCTTTTGCAGTGCGAGCCACAGATGCACTGAAAGCTGGAAAAATATTTATTATGAATAATTTGCGGCAAGTTTTACGATTTGTTTTGAAACCAACTGTTCCCAAAGACTCACAATTCAGAGCTGTTTGACAAACAGTGAAATAATACCAGTGAATAAGTCCCTGGACATTATTCCAGTGTGGGCTGAGACCATGACCAGTTTGGAGAGGGGCTGGGGCAGAGGACAGGAGGTAAGGGAAACAGGAGAGATTTCAAAGTGATCTTTCCTTTCTTTACTCTGTTGCCTTGAAAAAAGAAAAAAAAAATCCTTTCTTCTCTCTTCTACCATTTGTATTTAGTCCAAAAGCAAGCCAAATTCAGGGCAAGGGTTAAAAGGAGTTAAGGGTTCATTCACCTTTGACTCCATGAGTGAAGATGCTTAATTATTACAGGTAACATGGCTCTTGGTCTGAAGTCATTTCTGCTTTCTGCTGCCATATTTTAGTAGAAATCCTTAAAGGTAACATTAAAAATACTGTGGTGCCTGTTGCTCCTCAAGCACAAAATCTGATCTCTGCTCGTGACCACAGCAGCTCTTCTGTGCAGCTGCAGTTCCACAACTGGGATGGCACCAACACAATTCCATCAGTGCAGCTGAAGGGTAGGCAGAGAGAAGCACAGAACACAGACAGGAAGGCTCTGCTGTGATTGGAGTTTTTGCTTGTTTTCATTATATATTTGTTATTTCTTTTGGGTTGGAGGTTTAAAGGAAAAGCGAGAACACCTCTGTCCACAGGCTGGCTGGGGTATGAAACTCGCCCCTGCGAGGATTGTTGCTGCATCACAGGAACTGAACTCTGCTGAAATGTCACCAACATGTTGTCATGATTAATACAGTGACTGAATTGAATCAGATTTGCAACTGGAAAAGGCAGAACTCCTGTTTCCAGCCTTGGAACATTCACTGTGCTATCACTGCTGCTAATGCTGCTAAGTCTCATTTATAAAACAAAATTTGTTTGTTTCTTTAATGAACATATGGGAATTTAATTATAACAAAGCTGATGCACACAAAAATTTTCAAAGAGCATTACATATACAGCAAGAAGTGTACTCAGTTTCAGCTCCCCAGTTCTGCATACAGTGACATCAGATGAATTTGTATTCCATTTCTGAACTCAGACATATGCATCACAATTTCTTGTAATCAAGATATATAAAGGTTACAACCATCTGCTTCTCAGACTGCCTTGCTAAGTTATAAGACAAACCCAAGTTTTGAATTTTCATTGCATTTAAAGGGCTGATTTATTGATATTTGGGAAAAAGAAAAGAACCCACCCCAAAAACAACAAAGGTCAAATCAATAGCTAAGAACAGCTATAATGGTGTTTGTGGTGAAGTGAAAACATGACTGATAAGGTTGGAAAGCTCAGTACTTGAATATTCTCTTACACCTGTGTTCCTGGGAAGGCTTCTTCCTGCTGTGGAATTGGCTCAGCACTGCTCTTAACCTCTGCAAGACCCAACTCAAGAAAACAAAGCAAAGCAAGTCTGCAGCAAAAGCACAAAAAATGAACTATTAAAAAAAGAACTATTAAAATGAAACCCCTTCTCTGAAGAACCAGTTAAAAGGAGAGCAAACCGATGTAAATCATTAACTGGGGTCATGCAGAATCAGCTCTCTCGTTAAAACGTGGCAATTAAGAAAGCAGAAAATGCCACATGAAAGGCAACCTGCGTTCCTCCCTTTGCAAAGTGCTCCCATGATATACTTTTTAAAGAATAATTACATAATTGGCCCATATGCTGCACGGAATACAATTGGACCTTGATTTTGCTTCTGATTCCTGATTGCTGCCACAGTTAGCACTGGCAGCTCGGTGATTGAAATGTTCCTCAGACAGACAGAACACAAATGTGTACTTCTCTGAGTAACACATTTTGTTGCTAATTATTTGCCTTATGTCAGTTGATAATTTAGGATATACAGAGGACACATTTCCCAATTAATCTCCCAGAACCCTGAAGCGTGATTTTCTCTTGTATACAACAGCTGGCATTTTCAACTACAGAAACTAAAGCAGGAATACAAAGTCCCTCCAAGATACCTTGAAAACAGTAATATTGAGCATTGAAACTCCCTGTTACTAAAAACAAATCATTTCCAACCCAAATAATGCAGTTTTAGATTAATGAAAGGGATGGACCAACGAGGAATGAGCACTCCCTTCTCAAGAGCAGTGGAATTTGTGCTTTGAGAGGATCACAACTCTGAGGCTGAAGGGTTTTACAAACCTGAAAGGTTTCCAGCTACACCAGGCACGACATCCACGATGGCCAGAGATAAGATTTCTAAAGCACTAAGTAGTCACACCTCTAAAAAGTGGCTACTTTTGGTATTTGCTGCTAAAACTGATGAAGAGGGATGAGAAAAACTATGGGGTGTGAAGAGGATTTATGCAGCTTTCTCTAAGCAAAACTCAGCCAATTTCCTTGTCTGTAAGTAGTCATTTTTGCTAGATCTAGCCAGGTTTTACCTCCAAGTGTCAATTTGATGAAGCCAGTCTGAAAATGGTTTTTATCAGCTTTATAATAGAATTTCTAGTCAGGGGCAGAAAGGTGTACACACATTTTCACTTACTACAGATCAGCCTGAAACACTGAATTTCAGATTTTGTGTCCCTTTACTTCAGGCCAACACCACGATTCTGAGTTTTCCACATCTCCCTGGAGTGTATCAGACTCCCAGCTGGTCTGGAGGTGTCTCAGCCTTTCCTGTGTGGTTCTGTTTGAGGGTCCCCAGGACGAGGGAAGAGATGAGAATCTTGACTCCATGTTTCAGAAGGTTGATTTATTATATTATGATCTATTATGATTATATTATGATTATATATATTATTATATTATGATATATATGATATTAAAAATGCTATACTAAAACTATACTAAAGAATAGAGAGAGAGGATTCATCAGAAGGCTGGAAAGGAACAGAAAGGAATGATAACAAAAGCTCCTGACTGAGCAGAGCCTCGACACAGCTGGACCAATGATTGGTCATCAAGCAGAAACAATTCCTGTGAGACCAATCCAAGACGCCCCTGTTGGTAAATCCTCCCCAGACCACATTCCACACCACCAGATGGTTACAGTTCACATTTCCTCTCTGAGGCTTCTCAGGAGAAAAAAATCCTGGCAAAGGGATTTCCATGAAATATCACAGTGACACCGTGGAACGTGGCCACTTTCCCCAGTGCCTCCCGGTGCCTGGGACAGGCTGTGCCCCGGGGACAAAGCAAGGCTCGTGCTCCTCGTGGGAGCTGGGAAGGAGCAGATCCAGGGAGAGAGCGAGCACCCAAACTCCTGCACCCGTGGCTGAGGAACCCTGACCTCTGGCCATTGCAATGCTGATACTCTTCCCCCCTTTTCACAGGTAGGAAAAGAGTTGTGGGAAGAGATTTGCACGGCCCTTGATTTGAAAAAACCCAACATTGCTCTGGCTCAATTTACACCTCAGAATCCAAATGTGACGCTCAAATACACTGCATGTGCCTCAAGGTCTTCAGATGCAGATCCAGCCTATCAGGGGTGCTACCAACGCTGGAATTTCAGCAGACAGACAGTTTAGTTTTATCTCAGATTATTTATTTCTTTCCCATCTCCTGTTTTAAAGTCTGGCAACCTGACCTTTTTTTTTTTTAATTAATTTATTCTGTTGCTATGGTGACAGCTCAGGGGTCAATCAGCAGCAGAAGAGGAAGGAACACCTTCCTGTAGGCAGCTGCAGAAAGGCAACATTCTCTAGGTGCAACAATTAAGAAATTGGATTCATTTTGAGGAAATTAATACATACCCTCACAGTAAGAAGTCCAAATGATGTTTAACTCCCTACAACATTTATTTCTGTCATCAGAGTGCACGTGGCTAAGGAAATGCAACCGTCTGAACCAAGCACTTGGATGCAGGGTCTCTCCCAGGCCTGGGGAGAGGAGACTGCTGTGGAGGAGATGGGACAGGGCAGGTGAAATTTTCAATTGCTTTTGCTCCACTTCTGTCCCATTTTAGTAGGTGTGTAGTGGGGGAATGCCTGGAACTCCAATAAAATAGTGGGATGGCTGCTGGCTGAGCCAGCTGTGAACACCAAGAAGTCTTTCCATCAATCCAACGGCCCCATTCATGAAGGGCTCCAGAGCAAGGCTGAATTGGAAACCCCCAGAAATGGGCCAGGCCAGCAAGGGCAGAGCTGTGGCTGGAGGATGATGCTGTCATGGGGCAGGCTGAGACCTCTCCCTCCTGCCCAGCACTTCATTCCACTGCCGTCCCCTTTTCACTGCACTGTTTTGGATCAGGAGAAGACACAACATTGAACTCAGCCAACAGCTCTCAACACTCCAGCAGATTTTCTCCACTGGATCATTTACTTTTAGTACTCACCATTAGAGGAAATCCAGCAAAATATTGAATAAAAGTTTAATACTTCTATTTTTTGTATTTTGAGACCCAAGTTTTGCACTTCTCTCACGACCTTAAGTTTAATGCATTTTTCCTTATATTTAAATATTTTACCATTCTTATTCTTGCAGATATCCTGAAGAAATAATCTGACTTGTTTGCACTATTCTTTATGCTCACCCACTAATCATTTTCTTTTGCTTTATTAATTCAATTTAATTAAGTTACAATATCATTACTGCTAACAATTTCTGAAACATTTCAAATTTCTCTGTTAAATGATTCCCTATATATTACATGGATACTTAAAATACTTAAAATCTTAGTGCATTTTAATATTCCCTCAACATCAGCTGCTTCACAACCAAACTTTTGTTTCTTTCTTTCCTCTTAACGTGTCTGTTCAGATAATATTGTTATCACTAGTTCCTACATGCTCCTTTATTTATGAGACTTGTCTTTTTCACAGGATTAGCTCTCAAATAGCCATGGATTGTTCCACAAATTCTCTCACTAAGGAATGCAGTATTGTCATCCAAAAATATATCTGAAATGATAGAGTTATCACCATCAAAATCTCCAGAATAAAATTCCCCCACGATCAAAGTTCTGGCTCTCTTGCAGCCTTTTTTTCTTCTAAATCAGCAATGCATTTTGCTATCTGCTTTTCCTAACTGCCCTCCAGGGTTTTAGTAACTGGATTGCTTTATTGTTCTTATCTATGAAAGCCTTCTATGTATCAGCCAAAACACAGAGTGATTTCACTGCAACTGCCCCACACCAGCACCAAAACATTCCCTTGCTTCTTCTTGTCCATCCCACAACAGATTTTATGGTTTTCAATGTTAAATTTTTAGTGATTTTTCTTCCTGGAGAAGCTCTGATTTCTGTTTAGCAGACTGCATTTGGTATGGCCCTCTGGACAGAACGAGGTGATTTTCCCCTTCACTTCTTCATTAATTCTAACAGGTTAAGCATTAAGGTTGGGCTGTATCTTTATTTTTCCTTCACATCTAGCCTAGAACTGTGAGCTCCATAACTCACACCAGCCAGCTGTGTCCCCTCAGGACCCCTGGGTGCCTCTGACCAGCAGAGCCACCAATGTCCCTTCCCTCAGGAATGCCAAATCCCTCAAACCCTGAGCCTGCAGGGTCATCTCCATCCTTCATCCTTCAACCCCACCAGGGAAGGACTCCAGGCAGAGACTGAGATGAGGATGAGGATGAAGGCACTGCCAAGGACTCTGGAAACTGCAGCTATTGGAGCAGTGGAGGGAATGCAAAGGGAATAAACTGCTCCAGGATGCTCCCCCAGGAGCAGCAGCACTTTGATTCCAGGGCATGGTGAGCACGGGAGCTGCTGTGCTGGAGGCTGATGGAAACACAGCACAGAGGGTGAAAACCCCAGCTGGTGCTCCACATGACCTCAGCACAGGGGATGTGCCACGGCTCCGGGTGTAAAGAGTTGCCTTTGCTGCTGGTTTTATCACAAAATGTGCCCCTTCAAGCCTTTTGTGGGGTGAGGAAGGTCCCTGGGGGATGGAGAGCTCACCCCTCTTGCCAGCCAACGGAACCCCCAAAACATGGGATGTACAAAGGAACCAGCCACTCCTTTGAGCCTTGTCCTGCTCAATCACTAAATCCTGCAGATTAATTTCCACCATCAACGTGAACATGCTCAGCAGAGCCAAATCCCACGGAAATATCATCCCATGTGCTTTGCTGTGCTCCTCAACGTGCTTCAGCTGCGGGGAGACAAGAACTTGTGCACCCAAGTACATTAATTTTTAAAGGGATGTCTGAGGGATGGCAGGATTTGGGCTTGGCTTATTTCTGAAAAGCAGCTGTGCTGCAAAATCCAAGACCAAAATTCTGAAGATGAACATCCAGAGAGCACAAAACTGTGTGACAGTGGAAGAAGCCAAGCAAGGACAGATGAGAGAATTTTCTACTGGCTCCCAGTATGAAGAATCAACTTTTTCACCTTATCTGCTGTGAAATTAATCAGATTTTCACATTATGGTAGTACAAAGAGCTACCACCTGTGTAATTTCCTGAGCTCACTGGATTTTCTTTTGTCTGGCACCTTCTGTGCTGCCCAGTGTCATTCCTGTTTTGTTCATAGGCTTTGACAGTGTGAGTACATTTTCTCTCCAGAGCAGACAGCCCCCAGCTGTAGCTTTCCACATTGTGAAGCTGACACCACACAAATCAAGATGTGCCTTAAACTTGTCCTTGAAGTGCCTCACTTCCCTCCTGACCCCTCAGCTATTCGCTACAATTTTATACCAAACAAAAAGAGGGGGATTTCTAGCACCTTCCCAGTGTGTCCAACCCACAAAGAAATCAAAATAAATGAATCTACAGGAGAACCACTACAATAATATTTAATCACACCCTCAGAATTCTGCTGTCAAAATCTTCTCCCACAAATATTCAGGTATATAAGGAGAGTAAACACAGAAACACCTGAGATCTTGATGCAATAACTAGATATTCTTCAAAATTTTCCAACTGCATAGAGAAGCAGCAACTAAAGAGGATTTTGTAAAAAGTTATTTCTGTTTGAAGTTCATTGATTCTCCTTCTGGATACTTTTATTTCACCAGGCAGTAGTTTTGGAGTAGTTTTACTATTGATCATCATCTGACACAGCAGGCTGCTGAGGAAGAAGTCAAACTAGCTACAACTAATGAGAGCAAAACTCCCCAGCACAGGTCCAGCAATGTCTAAATGTTGTGGTTAAAAGTTTACAAAGACCCAATCAGACTCATTATCCAGGCAGTATCCCATCCAATTGCTAAAGAGAGAGAATTTCACCCAGTGTTCATATGCACACCTACTACATGAATAAATTCTGGAGAGAAGAAAATAAATAAAAAGAACTGTGCAAAGGATCCTCCTTTTTACGTGATGTACTTCTTCCCACCCACAGTAAATGCAACACCTTCCTTCTCTGGACAATTAGCAATGTCCTGTATTAAATTAACTATTTGAGAGCAACTGAAGGCACGGATGACTGCTTCCACGTACTTTCAATCGATGTGAAACTGTTTCTAAATTGAAGCTTATTTCCCCTTTCCTGGTACTTTTTCTCCCCCTAGTTCTTCAGCATTTCATCTGTTTGTCAAATGTGTTTTGGATCTTACTATTTCCTTCCTTTCCAGTGAAAATCTAATTAATTCCTGCAGGACTCAATTAAGAGTTTGAGTGCAAATCATGCTGCAGAGCGAGACGAGGAGGGCTGGAGCAGTGCCCAGCTGATCAGCAGGGTCACTGCCCCACCCCTGAGCCCACCAACAGAGAGGGGAGGCTGCTCCCAAAGCTCCGTGTCCTTCACAAGCACCCAGGGCAGCTCTTGGGCTGCCTGAGCGCAATAAAAGCGTTCTTGAGGCTCCCCTGGGCTTTAGGGGAGCTCAGTGATGCCACAGGGGTGGCCCGTGACCTCAGTAACTGCCCTGGGATGAACAATGTGCCTCTCAGCATCCCCACAGCCAGGGCTTGGCTTGGCTTTGTCCCTCCTGGCGCCCCAGCCCTGCTGGCTGTGCTGAGCAGGGAGCGTGGCAGGGCACAAGTGTCCTGAGGGGGTGGCTGCTGCCAGCCTGAGGCATTCCCATCCTCAGGACAGCACCACAACTTCCTTTCCAACAGCATCCTCTGGAGTCTCCCCCTGCTCAGGCAGCTTCCTATCTTGCCTGTTCACAGATGAGGTAATTTTAAAGATATTTATCCAGAAACACGGGAGGCTCCTGACATCAGGCCAGAGAGCACCACGTTTGTTAATTTGCTTTTTGCTGTTGCAACAGTAATGAAATTTACAGAAATCTGTCAAAATACAGAGCTAAGTAAATATGACTTTAAATATTAAAACATCAAGATTGCACAGATGAACATTTTGAGACTTTTAGCATCACAATATTGGCAGAGACAAGGACCATCTTCTGAGAACCAGCTAATTAGCAAAAAAGAGCATGATTAGAAGTGGTCCTAAGAAATTTTTTTCCCGTGGATTTTAAAGAAAACAATGTTGTCAAAGAGAGTTGGGCTTCTCAAGAGCTTGAGAAGAGTCAAGTAAGTGGAATAGAAGATGGAAAGACAGAAATTGAACTTTCTAAAAGCCTGAATAGACAAGCCTAATCAAAGGAGATAAAATCTTACAGACCAGAGTAGAAATATTTGAGAACTAGATCCAAGATGAAATCCTCAGGCTACGTGGGCTCCCATATGATCTGGGAAAGAAAGAGCTGGTTAATTTTCTTGAAAATTGGATTGCAAAAGCTTAACAGCTTGCAGTTGAAGATGACCCACTTTGCGTTGAAGAGGCAGACAAAAACCTTTAAAATTATAAAAGAAGAGGGAAAAAGGAGAAAAAGAAAGAAATCCTGAGTAGGAGGCAGGAGGGTGCTTGGCCTCTGAGATCAGAGATGCGAGGGAAGGATCCTCCTCAAGGCAGCCCATGAGGACAGTTACCTTATCTAATACACTTCAAATTCCCTTCGTTTCCCTTTATTTCTTGTCCTTTCTGCCTCCCAACAGCAGAGATTCAAACCAGCCCTGCCAAAGAAGTGAGGGGCCATTTCCACTCGTGTCTCACAGGAAAGGAGGTTTCCCATCTGTTTCCCAGACAAGCCTGGGAAGAGCAGGACGTGCAGGCCTGTGGCAGAAAATGCACACCTGCCTCAGCACCTCCTGGGCTTCCAAAGACATCCAGAGCTCTACAGCCCTGAAAACTCCCAGCAGAGGACATAATGGTATTCATGAGACTTCAGAAATGAGTTTTAAATCTCTTCGAGAAAAATACCTCATTGACTAAAAACTTCCCAGTCAGCTCCAGGTTTGGCTCTTCACCACCGAATATCAGATGGTATCAAATAACAGGCAAACATCACACTTAGAACTTGGTGATGACCACAAGTGTCCTGATTCTTACAGACCTGCACCCGTTCAGCAGCTCTGAGGACAAAGCCGGGATATTTAGCCACCCATATGAAAACTGAAACAAGCAAATCACTCTGACCTTTCTTCCATCAAACAGCAACCAGCAGACAATTTTTTCTCCTTTTTTTCCCTTCCAAACTCAACGCTAGTCCTCCCAAATCACACAAAACTCCCAAGCCCACAGCCTTTCAGGAGCTTTTTCAAACAAGTTCTGCATTCGACACCTGCTGGAATGAAGCAAAGAATCCTTTGAGACTGCGCCACGCTGGACTGAAGATCCACACAAATCTGCATTATTACCTGAATTTCTGCTGCTATTAGAGAGACAGAAAGATAGAACTGTAACTTTTTATAGATAACTCTGGGAATTTCACACTTCAAGGGTTTCCCTCATATCAATTTTCTAATTCGCTTCCACTTAGATAAATGAACACGGGATTATGCAACACCTCACAGCTGAACAGCTGCCTCCAAATTTTAATTAAAAACATTCCAGACATTATGAGTTTTCAAACTTGCCAAACCCAGGTTTTCTGTGGTTCTGCCTGTTTGTTTGTTGATCTGCTCTAGGTGCCATTCTCAATTGTTATTTGTAGATAATTTCCCCCCCACGTACCACATTATTCCATTTCTTCAGAGATGGACTGACACTGTCAATTTAAATCACTGTTTATCCCATGGTCTCAGTTTTAAGATGCATAATTGACCTACAGCTGGAATAGTCAATGCCCAGATTTCTTTGCCAGTCCTATATAAATATACAGTCTGATTTACCACACGGAGGTTTTTATTTAAGTGAAACATGTTGTTTCTCACTGTGAATGTAATGAAGGGAAAAAGAGAAGATAATTCAGCTTGAATGCATAATTAGAGAGCTACTTCAATGAATTTTGAAAAGATTCTCAGACTTCTTTTGGGCTTTTTTTTTTTTATTTCTTTTTAAAATGCTTTTAAAGATTTTTGAAATGGTTAGTTGGAGAACATTGGCCTGCATTGAAAAATATAAAGTGCAGTGCATAATCTAAGGAACACAGCATTTGTGATAACTATTTGAATTTTTGTTTTTAGACTGCCAAATCAAGTGTGTTTTAAAGTAGTCTCTTGTGAGTGTATGTAATGAAATAAATTCTATTTCAGCAGGTAATTTTTCAGGTGATCTGCTTGCAGCAAAACAAAATGCTCAGCTAAAAGGATAACAGAAAACCTACCTTGCTATTTACATTTTTTAAGAAATGAGTATTATTATGGTTAGAATCGAGGGATTTCTTTATTGGTGACTGAAAAAACAAGGTAGTGCCAGATTTCTTTTGCTCAGACAATGCTGCATCAGGAACCTCCTGCAACATCCCTTAATTGTGTGACTGCCAGGGTTAGAATCCTGGGTTTGACCCAGGGCTTTCCTCTACCTTCCAGGCTGACATTGCCACCCCACAACCAGCAAGAACCCCAACTCCATCTACAGAGTGATACACAGAAAGAATAAAGTAACTTTTAAGCTGAATAAAGAATAAAATAACTTTTAAACTGAGGAGAACTTCTAGATGCCTCAGTGCTTGGAAGTGCCCCATACCCTCGGGTATAAATTTTTAATCCAGTTCACCAAGATCTCGCCACTCCTCACATCTACTTTTCATGCCATGATATTTTATTTCCTACATGTTTGACAAAGTTACTCCCGGGATAAAGTTTGGGTCAGAATGACAGGAATTCACATCTTTTTGTCTCTACCTCAATTTCTGCTCAGATGTATTTGTATTCTGCACCACCAACAGCTTCACAGTCCTTCCTGAACTCCCCTAGCAAAGCTGTTCCTCCTAAACCCCCTGCATGAAATGTACTTTCAGTTCAATCACTTAGAGCAAGTTCCTCCAGAGCAAATCAGGAATTAAGCCCTCTGTCTCTCTAGGAGATAATTCTGCCCTTTCCACAGAAACACAAAGCAATTTTGGGCTGCACAGACCTAGAAGCACTGTGAGTGATCACAGGACTGCAGCCCAGGGGACACCAAGGCCATCCCATGGTGGGGCAGCAGGTTTGGGACAGATGTTGGCCCTGCTGCCCATCCCCATCCCTGGGTGAATTCAGCAGCAGGTTTGGGCAGATGTTGGCCCTGCTGCCCGTCCCCATCCCTGGGTGAATTCAGCAGCAGGTTTGGGGCAGATGTTGGCCCTGCTGTCTGTCCCCATCCCTGGGTGAATTCAGCAGCAGGTTTGGGCAGATGTTGGCTGCTCCCTGTCCCCATCCCTGGGTGAATTCAGCAGCAGGTTTGGGGCAGTTATTGGCTGCTCCCTGTCCCCATCCCTGGGTGAATTCAGCAGCAGGTTTGGGCAGATGTTGGCCCTGCTGCCCGTCCCCATCCCTGGGTGAATTCAGCAGCAGGTTTGGGGCAGATATTGGCCCTGCTGTCTGTCCCCATCCCTGGGTGAATTCAGCAGCAGGTTTGGGCAGATGTTGGCCCTGCTGCCTGTCCCCATCCCTGGGTGGAGCTGGGCTGCTGGGGAGCAGCTGAGGCAGTTCCAGAGCAGAGCAGAGGCTGCTCTCCTTGTTGCTTTGCTGTGTTATCAAGCAGGACACAGAGAGCTCCTGGAGCCACAGCTGGAGGCACTCTTGGCTGCCCTGTGCCACTGCCTCCTGCCCATCTCCTCACCCCAACAGCAGCATCCATCCTCCCTCACCCTGGGTTTGCTGCCAGCCAAGCCTGGAGCACCTCAGGCACTCCTGAAGTGCACAATATAGGCATTAAAAACCCCCGAGCAACAATGCAGCACAAAAAACCAGCACAGAATGTAAAAAAAGGCAACAAAACCCCAAAGCAAAAGCCTGGGGCTCTGAGCAGCCACCCCCAGAGCTTGCCTGGCACTCTGCAGCTCTCACTGCCCTGGGTCACTGTTTTTCCTTCCTGGCACTGCTGTGAGGACTTTGAGCTGTGCCATTGGACACAAAATACAAACAGCAGTGAATACACGTGAGCATCACAAATTACCCAAAAGGAAACTTTGGAAAAATGCAAAGGTTTTGGGTTTTTTTAAATCAATTTCTGCTTAAGCTCTAAGAGTGGTGTGACAAACATCGGCAAGCCAGAGTCATCCACTGTCCTACAGCACACAGGACAAACAGAAGAATGTGAAAACTGCAAGTACTACACTGTCAGAAAGGAAAAAAAAATGCAGAAAATTTAAAATGTTCTTTTCTCAAGAAAATAAAATCACATTACAATTTCACAAGAAGAATCCAGAGGCTTCTAAGCAGTGGAGCAATCAGCAACATTTGAATCCAAATCAGCAAAATAAGATCATTAGGATCAATTTATATCCTTCAAGTCTTACCTTGTCTTCCTAGACCTTGATTATGAAGCCCCATCAGTGCCCTTTATACCTGCACGGGAAGAGAAGGGAGAGCAATGCTTAGTGCACAAAAACTACTGCAAGTGATAAATAAGAGCTGTCAGCAGGAATTTAATTTCAATTTGGCAGTTAAACATTTCAATTCTCTATCAGCAACACAACTAAAATTTAACTCTGATGGGAAAATTATTTTTCTAACTTTATGGCATAGAAGAAAAATGTGTTCACTCATTCTGGTGCCATAAAGCTTCTGCTGTTAGAACAGTTTGGGATTTCTTGATTTTCAAGATTTCAAAGTTGTTTTTTCCCATACAGAAAGGGATGTCTCCTGTGCCTTTTGGCAACAAAGTATTTGAGATTTTACTTCAAATCAGAAAATGGTGTTTGTTAGGATAATGCAGAAAACATCAAGACAAAGCTACCCAAGAGAGTGCTTTGTATCTTGTGCACTCTTAGTGCCCAGGCAAAAGGAACTCAGTTCCTATCAGGACAAGAGGAACCAACTTCCAACAAATATCATTATTAGGCACAATCTGCATCCACTCTGCAAACTGGAGAATCCACACTACATCGCAGTCAATGTATTAAGATACAAAATGAAGCACAATGAATAATAATCTGACTAGAAAATGTGGTTAAGCCAATCAGCACCACCCAAATGTAACAATTGCCAGATCTCTGGAAGCTTCCTCCTTTGTCTACAAACATTCCACAATAAACACTAACTCCTTCTGCAATTTCTAGTCATGCTGCTCAATTAAAATCCATTTGAAAACATCTATCTATCAATTCAGCAGATTAGTCAAGCAAAAACATTTAAAATAAGAAGGGGGAGAAGAAGTGAAGTCCTGAGTTCAATAACTACAGACACAGCTCACTTTATTTTGGCCAATCAGCTCTTAATCGTTTTGTCTGGTAAGACCAAAGTCAATTAGTACTTCTTTAATAGACTAATCCTTCTGCTTTTAATTGTCATATCAATAATCCTGGCGTATCCCTAAAGAAAAGTCAATAGTTATTGCATCAACTAATTAAAATCTGCCTTAAAAGGTACCTCACTGAGGGTTCTGTTCAGAAATTGCAAGTTCTTAGAACTAAAACAGCTCTTCATGGGACGGGGTGGGGAGGCTCATTTTCCTCTCTGAACCCACCAAAAATGTGTGGCTCTTCTTACTATTAGAAGTGACTTTTTGATTGGCATAATGGGAAGAACAGTGAAACAGATGGGTCTCCTGTGAAGTTGCACAAGATTCCCACTGGATAATATAAAATGCTGACAGATAACAAAGGAGTTCCACACTTGTTATTCACTGCAGATTAAAATTTAAACATTGTCTGAGCGAGCCAAGGATTTAAACCAATTTTCCTAGCATGGAATTATAAAATAAAATAACCTGAGACAGGAAATGACTGTTTGAGGATACAGGTCTACTAATAACTCCAGGAAAAAAAAACTTTATTTTCCATAATGAGCTGTTTTCCAGTCTTCTGCTGGTGCTGAGTCGGAGGGACTGCTGCAGGAGCACGGCTCTCAGGGCAGTCTGGGGAGCTGTGTGCAGCAGCAGCACAGAGCCCCCAGAGCACACACAGGGAGATCAAACATTCCCCGTGCCATGCTGGACTCTACAATGATGCTACTGAACAAGTTGTTTCATGGATTAAAAAAAAGCCCGAAACAGAGGAGAGGATAGAGTTTGATGTTTGAGCCCTAGCCAAAATTGCTGCTATTTTTTTTTCTGTTTTACTAGCAGATGATTAAAAAATAATAATAACAAAAAAATCTAGGCAGTCTAATCTCTGAAACCTGAGGATTTATGGTTGCACTCAGTCTTTTTAGTAAAACTGAAAAGCAAAAGGGAGGGGAGACAAACCAGTCACAGAATTAGTATGTCTAAATGAATGCACAAAAGAGAAAAAGTGGGAGGGGAAAAAAGCAGCAGCCATTAACAGGAGGAACAATTTTGGAGATGGATGATCAGTGATGCTTTTGGAAGCACGGTAGTTTGTGGAGATTAAAGGAAACTCTGAAGTGCCTGAGCTAAATAACCCTGTATTTCAAGCTGAACAGCATGAAAAGCTGAGATCCTTCTCCAACTGCAAGTACACTCCAAAAATATACAACACTTCCACAGGTCAATTTATAAATAAATTATATGGCTAATTGTACCATGAGCTCATGTACAGATTTAGTCATGGTACACTCACAGCAAACACACCTCAAGCTGCAATTCCAGCCTGATCAGTATCTAAGGAAACTTCTGCCTAGGATTTACAGCACAGAACTGACCCTGATGAGTTTCATAAAGGAGACTCTAAATACACAGGAGAAAAAGAAATAGCATGAACACACACCTTCAAATACGTGTGTTCTACATGGAATGACTTTATATGCAGTTTAACTCAGGTATTTAACAGTAAATACAATTCTAGGGTATTTAGAGAAGATAACTTTGGCCTGATAAAACCAACCAGATGAAAGTAAAGCAAAAACCATTGAGAAGTTCATGTGAAAGGAGAAGTAGAAGAACAAAACACATCACAAATTCCAGATTCTTCATGTTCTACAACAGCACAAAGTGTTGGATCATCAATAAAGGTGAAGACGAGAGACGTACAAACTAATGAGCTCAAATTTTGGCAAACAGAACTGCTGGGAATGGAATCTCTCTCTCCCTAGTCCTTTAGCTTCAGGGATATGAATCTCTAACCATTTTAACAGGTTTTTTTCCTAAATAATGTTGATGGTGTTACAGTTTTCAGCGTATATACATATATATGTATATAGATATATATATACACATGAATTCACACACATGCACACACACTCTACTGGTAAGTTGGATGTTTTACCATAACAATAAATGGGAAGAGAAGCAACATTTGTGCTGTCTAGGAAAAAATACTTTCAATGCTTCTCCACACAAAATCCACCCATTTCCTCCCTGCACTCCACCACATTGTTTTCATGGTTAGAAGAGCTAAAAAGCCAGCCTAAAAATATTACATTATTGCAGCCCTGGAACAGATTGCTTAGGGAAGGTGTGAAGTTACTATCATTAGAGATCTTTTAGTATGAGTTTTGCCAGCATCTATTTGTGCTTTGATTCCATCTTGCATAAGGAGAGGGCCCAGGAGCCTCCTGAGGTCCCTCCCTCTCTGCAGCTCCACTTTTTCACTTCATGCAGGAGAGAAGTCAGGGGAAGTGCAATGGGATTTTTATTCATAGCAAATAATACTTATGAAAATAGAATGCAGGAGGCCGATCTATCACCTCTGTGATTTGACTACTAAACCACAATACTTCAAAGCACATAATCTCTTCCCTCATGACCCAGTAATGCGTTCAGGAAAAACTGCAAGAGCCAGAGATTTATTCCACTTCCAAGCCGTGTAGTTTGTTGTAGGAACCAGCCAAAGCACAATATATATTAGAATTAAACCCTGTCCACCCCTTCAGAAACGACTCCAGGAAATTCCAATCAAATCTGTCTGCTGCAGTTAGGTTTTGTGACAGAGCCATTACAGAGAAATAAAGTGTCACTGGTGAAAGGAATGTCAAGCTGCTTTGAATTGGCTCAACAGCATCTGATGTCCTCAAGGATTAGAGCGCGTTCTGACCCTGCCCTGCCAATCTGTTTAGCTTCTGACGCTTCACCAGATGGGGTCAGGGCAGGGATTTCTCCTGCCATGCTCAGTGACCTGGAAAAGCCCAGGGCGTTTGCGCGGCGAACGTGTCGCGGAGGCCTCCGCACGCAGCAAGAGCCTTGGACAGATGTGCCTGCGTGGAGCCTCCTCACGCTGCTCAATGGCACTGCTCTCAGCCCTCCGTGGCCAGGAAAACCAAATAAACACCCACCGGGGTGGGTTTCATGTGCACGTGGCACGTCTTGTTACAAGTGTCCATCAGGAAATGCACGGGGTTCTGGTATCACAGGAAATGCACGGGGTTCTGGTATCACTGGAAGTGCACACAAACTTCTCTGACATCACAGGAAGTGCACAGGGTTCTGGTATCACAGGAAATGCAAACAACGTTCCTGATATCACAGGAAATGCACGGGGTTCTGATATCACAGTAGGTGCACACAGTGTTCCTGATATCACAGGAAATGCACCCAACATTTCTGATATGCACAACATTTCTGATATCACAGGAAATGCACAATGTTCCTGCTATCACAGGAGATGCACACAATGTTTCTGGTATCACAGGAAATGCACAGGTTTCTGATATCACAGGAGTTGCACACAACATCTCTGGTATCAGAGGAGATGCACACAACGTTCCTGGTGTCACAGGAAATGCACAATGTTCCTGCTATCACAGGAAATGCACAGGTTTTTGATATCACAGGAAATACACACAACATTTCTGGTATCACAGGAAATGCACAGGTTTCTGATATCACAGGAAATGCATGGGGTTCTGATATCACAGGAGATGCACACAACGTTTCTGGTATCACAGGAAATGCACAGGTTTCTGATATCACAGGAGATGCACACAACATCTCTGCTATCACAGGAAATGCACACAACATTTCTGATATCACAGGAAATGCACGGGGTTCTGATATCACAGGAAATGCACACAACATTTCTGATATTACAGGAAATGCACAGGTTTCTGATATCACAGGAGATGCCCACAACATTCCCAATATCACCCTGAGACTCGGACAGGGTCATTTTTCACTGATCATGGCATTTCATGGAAATCATCATGGCTTGCTAGGCTAACAGTGCTCCTGGGGAAAACCAAGAGCGGGTGATAAAAATGAAAAAACTCCTGTCCAAGCTTGAGAAGAGCATTCTGAGCAAACAGCACACTGAAGTGGTCAGTGGAAGTAAAGAACGGGACTTTCTTGTGATGTGGTTTAGCCAAGCAAACAGCAAGGTACATATTCTAAGTCATTCCAAGTCAATCAACTATTGTTTGGGTTGGTTTTTTTTTGTAAACTCTTTACATTACAAAATTTATATCTCTGAAGACAGAAAAAAAGAGAAAAAAGTATGCTAAGCGGAGCAAAAGAGACACAAAGTTTTAAGTTTTCCAAATGAGTAAATGCAAAGAAACTGGAACAATGTAGGAGCAAAGATGATCTCAATAAAGATGTATTAATGCATTCTTTAAACTTTCAAAACTTGTGGTTTCAATGGGAGTACCAATCTAAAAATATCCAGGGCTGCAGAACCATACATAAACAATGAACAGAAGGAGCTTTGAAAGCTGGAAGGTTTTATCAAGATTTTATTTCCCTTTTTTCATAAGAGAAACTGGTCTGTGCTCATGACTAACGTTCATAAACACACAGTTTAAACCAAGAGAAACAACACAATCAAACATTCCATTCCTTACCAACAAATGACAACGTTACTGCAACAAACCACCAAACCACACAAAAAAACTCTCTTCTGGATGAGAAGAGAGCTCTTCTGGTGTGCTGTAACCTCTAACATTGGCATGGGAGCTCTGGAAAATGGGGAAGCAGAGAAGAGGAATGGGGGGGAGAAGCAGTGCAGGGGAACTGGTGGCAGATCAAGGGTTAAAACTTCCCAGGCAGTTCTCTCCCTCTGCAGCACGCTGGAACACCTCTCATGAGCAGAAACGGCTCCAAAGGATGCAAAGGGCTCGGGGCTACCCAGCCAAGAAGGTGATTTTGGGGTGTGCTCAGCCCTGTCAGAGGGAGCAGTGCCTCGTGATGGAGCGGCTGGGATTTGGTTTCAGACACTCGTGGGCGAGCTCTGAGCCCAGGGGATGGGAGCACAGCCTGTGCTGGGGCAGGAGCTGTGATAATTGTAATTGTGGCTGCAGCTGGCACTGCCTGGCCCCCACTCACCAAAGGGCTGCCAAACAAAACCCAGCCAGGGCTCCTCACGTGGGAAAAGGCGAGTGAGCCACTTCAGCAGGGAAAGAAATTCTCAGCACCCACTACAGCATTGCCTGTTGTGCCTCTTTCTAAGAAATAATCACCTGCTTCTCTTTGTCCTCACTCTTACATTTCCCTGCCCCTCCCACACCAAAAGTACACTAAAATTGCATTTATTTCCCGATTTGCAGTGTTGCTGTTCTGCACATTCACTGAGCCTCACCATTATTTATCATCCACGAGTTTCCTTCCCCACCTTTTCTTTTCTTTTTTTTTTTTTTTTTTTTTTTTTTTTGCTTAATGGAAAGGTTGACTAGAAAACAAGAATCCAGTGTAATGAGAAACAAAGAGCTGGATAGCTCAGAAATGTTTTGCAAAAACATCTTACAGCCCACACAAGCAGACTGCAAATCCTGCAGAGAAGGCTCTCACCTGCGTTATGTCACACTGTGGTTGACATCACTGCTCTCCCTGACAAACACCCCAGGAATGGAAGGACAGCCCCGCTGACCTGTTCAGCTCACTGACCCAGTCACCCTCGTGATGTCTTCACCTGTAAGACAACAAGCTGCAGCTCAGGACCTTCCTAAATATTTCTGTATCCAGCAGGCTGTAAGGCTGTAATGGCTTATTTTTCTTCCGAAAATTAGTACAGTTCTCTCAGTCAGTGAAATCTCTTCACATCCAGAGCCTCCTGTGGCAAGGGGTCCCAAAGCTTTTACTAAAAACACCCGAGTCCCTTCCCCAGCTCATTATTTCCAGTGGAGGGCTAAACACCTGCCCAGGCCATCTGAGCTGTCCCTGGTGTGCCTGAAGACTGAAGCTGAAGAACTCTCATTCTCTTTAGGAGGCATCCCACTTCTTGTAATTACTGACACTTTCCCTAGGGCTCAGCATGAGATTTGGTCCAGTGATTAAAGCACTCAACAAGACCTGGAAGAACCCAGTAACTGGAATTTTTCCAACAGAAAATATCTTTTGCTGAATAATTCCCATCCAGGTGCTGGGACAGAGCAATGACCTCGTCCTCATCTTGAAGGAAATTCCACCTTTGAAGTGCATCCCCTTTAGAAGCTACACGGTGTCCCCAGTGATGGGAATGCACAGACACCACAGAGAGCAGAATATTCCTGGACAGTGATTTCCTACTCCTCAAAGCAGCCTGACTGATCACTGCCCTGAACCAACACACCTCTGGATGTTGTCTAGGAGAAGGTACCTGACAACGTTTATGGATCAGCAACAGATGCACCAAAGAATGAGAAACCACCAAACTCCTGGGCTGTTTGGTTCCTTGGAGCCACGGCCAGGCTGCTCACACAGTGCCTGAGCTGTTTGCTCAGCAGTTGACCCCTCTTTGAGAAAAGAGTCATCTAACACAATCCAGAGTTTGCTGCTTAGGGTCAGGATCAAAACAGGGACATCAAAGTCCTGCGCAGGCTGGAGCTTTCAGGGTGGTACCAACAATTGATAAAGGGAGACCTGCGGCCTTGGGGTCACTTGGGACCCAGCAAATGAGAAAGGCACTCACAACACTGTCACAAAACCTCTTTGGCTCCATTTTCCTGATTACTCCAAGTACAGGAGTGTTCAGTGTCTACCCATCATTCATTTAACGATGATGAACAGGAAAATTTAAGTTCAGGACGATTACGTTGTAGACCAAAATCCACAGTTTTTGCAAATCTAATTTCTTTAGCCCCATAATTCCAGAAAAAATATCAGCAAGCACAAATGGCATTTTAGACAGCAATCCTCACTGAATACACACAAACAAGTCAGCACCTATTACACAGACAGGAGCTCAAAGTGGTTGGAGCTTTGACAAAAACCCATCCAGACCTTTTCTTAAAAACAAGCACATCTAAAAAGATCAGAACAGCTTTTAAGCTCAAATGCCAGGTTTTTTTGAAAATGCACAACAGAACAAATAATTTTTGTTATGGGGAGAATTAAAAGTGACTGAGAGAGATGAGAAATAAAGGAGATTTGTAAACAACCATCTTCCTACTGCATCCTTGCAGGGTTTTCCCTTATTCCCAGGCTTCTCTCAATCAAGCTGCTCTTCAGGGCTTGCAGAATTATGACGTGCTCTGGTGTATCTCCAGGAGAAATGTTTCATGTGCTCCCTCAGCACTCCAGGCCCTGCACTGGAGGTTTCCTGCAGGATTTCATTCCTGCCTCAGACTGCACAACAGGAGTTTATTTCCTCCTGACCCTGCCCATGAGAAGGAGCAACCTTGTGCCCCGTGGCTTCATCCCACAGCAGGACAAGGCAAAGAGGGGATTCCCTCTGCCCAGCCACAGCCTTTTCAGGAATGCAAAGGAACAAAGCAGGCTCTGGCTGTGAGAACTGCACCATGCCTCTCTCCCAGCAGCAGTTCTGCTGGCAAGTTTCTACAGCAAAAGAGGATCACAGGATTACAGGATTAGGTTCTGGAACTAACTGTTCTAGAAACTGTGCATCAGTCAGGAGAAGATCTCAGATCAGTGGAACAGAAGGCCAGAGACTGCGTGCCAAAAGGCAGAACTTCAAAAGGATAAAAGTTCTACTATGTGAGCATCCATAACTATGTAAGCAATCAGTGGTTTATGATCAGTGGGCTGAGATGATGAGGCAGCCAATGGGGCAGAGACTGGAGACTGTCACCAAGCTGGGTGACACGAGGGGCTTCCTCCTCAAAGCACCCTGTCCTTGTAACCAGAGCAGGACTTGTGGGCTCACCCCAAATTGCCTTCTTTAGCTCTATATCCTCTCAGCAGAACTAGCAAGTAGTCCAGCTGCCCTTGCAGGTACCACAAAGCATTTAACACGGACAGAAACTCTCTTAGAATCAATCACCATGCTTTCCATGGGAAAAATCAAACATTTTTTCAAATAGTAAATTTTTCCCTCAGGATTCAGATGATTTAGCTTATTTTGTTTTCAGCCAACGATTAGCTAAGATTTTTTAATCTAAATTCTTACTCCATCCATCCCAGCTTCAATAAAACTGAAATTTGTGAGCGTATTTTCCAGAAATATCTAGTGGAAGCTATTAAAAGAGGGGCAGATAATATTAGACTTCATTGGCAGGCTACCAGGAAGAAAAAAAATTCCAGCCAGAGAACGTTATCATCTCAACTACTGTGAACAGAACTGGTCTCAAGTCAAATGACCTCCACAGATGTCCCCTCCTCACTGTGAAACACTCCATTATTCCATGTAGCAACATCTGCTGGCGGAGACCTGGCCTGGCCTCTGAGCTCAGGCTGACAGAGGAAAGCTCCTCACATCCCTCAAAAGCACACTCGGAGCTCGGAGCACCGGCCAGCCCTCCTGTCAGAGCTCATCCTCCCAGGAATTCCGGAGTTTTACAAAAGGAACTCCTCTCTGGGAGGAGATGCTCCATGGGCAGGCTGTGTATTGGAGACCCTCTGCCTCCTGCCTCTGTGCAAACACTTCCCAGGCTTGTTTTTCAAGAGGCATCTTAGAGTGGAGGAGAGATTCCCCTGAGTGCATTTTCTTTCTTTACCATCGCTCTCTTCTATACAAACAACAGATTGCTTTGCTGCTGCCCTTTAAATTTAGAGAATGAGAATCACGGCTGCCGCCCTTTAAATTTAGAGAATGAGAATCCCACACGGCACTGCCTGGTGCTGGGGGAGGGCTGTCCTTCCACAACCCGCTGGGAAGCCAAACAGCCCCAGCCTCGCCCACCGCCCCTCTCCAGAGGATGCAGACCACGAGTTCCCCTCCTCTGAGGATGGCTCTCAGCCTGATTCACAGGGTTGCTGGAATGCAAGATCATCCTAAACACTCCTGAGCTGGCCCATCATTTTTCCCTGTACTATTTTTAATCCCAATGCAGTGATAAAGTTGGAAAATTGTCCAGAAAGACTAAGGATTACTGGGGTTGAGCCTCCTGGAGGATCGTACCTTAGGAAAGGTGTTTTATTCTGCATGCCTAAACAGTTCCTCTCAGAAATTACAGTGCAATACTGAAAGATTCAATTGTTTCCAGAAGTTTCAGCTATTTCACTGCCAATATATTTCTGCGAGGGTTCCTCCAAAGCACTGAGCAGGCTGCCAAGAGGAGCTGCAAATGTGACAGGGAGAGACCCTCCAGGAAGACTTTCAAACCCCCAGAAGGAGGGAACAAGCACTTTCGTTTGGCAATTATTTTCCTCTGGTTCTAAAACTGGTATCTTCCTGCTTTTCATGATGCCTTTCTTCTCCAGAAGTCAATGGCTTAGTCAATTTTCAATTTCAACGCCCTTAACAGCCATTGACTTTTTAAAAAAAGCAAAGGCTTATTTAAACCTCTAGCTATGATTCCTCCAGCTACTAAAGCCATGGTCAGCAGCCTCCACCACAAAAATAGCTTTCCTGCCTCCTCACCCTCTAACCACTGGTGATCACAAGTCTGCCAAGCCTGATATCCTCCTTTGCCTCCCTGTTCTCAGAGAAATGTTGGGTCAGGAAGGTAAAAAAATGTAAGAATTTCTTTTTTCTTCTTTTTCTTTTTTTTTATCCTTGGTCGCTGTGTTCCTCTGGGGTTTAAGGGACATTAGCTACGAGCTCCACTTTCACTGCAGAGAAAGGGAGAAGGCAAACATCAGAGCTGGATAAAGTGATGGAATAAAAGCCAGTAAAGGGCTTTGATGACAAAGGCTATGCAAGCGTGAAGGAGCACTCTTACACTTCTCAGCAGTGGGGAGGAAGGGACTTTGGAGCGCAATTTAATGGCCAAAAAAAAGCCAGGAACTGACCCAGAGTTTGGGTTTGGGTCCGAGGTGCTCCAGGGACAGGCACACAATGGCACCGTGAACCTCCTGGGATTATTGTGATGTGAGCAAAGGAGCTGATGAAACCCCAGGCCTCCAAAACCCCGTAATTCTCACGCCCAAACCTCACCAAAGCTGAACCCCTCTCTCCAGGGGAGGTGGGCTCTGCTGGGCCATTTGGACATTGACAAGCAAGACCAGATGCTGGACCGAAAACCAGAGCAGAAGAGCCAAGACAAAACCAAAAGAATACTGTAAGCATCAAAATAAATATCAAAAAATTATACCAAGGTGTTTTTCAAAACTTAAAATTAACCAGTTTGTCCTGCTGTACTGCTCCAAAGAGAAATGGAGAACACGCCAAATGATGTAAAATAAAATTGGATATCTTGCTATATATATATATATATGTATATATATATATATATATATATATATATTTTTTAATACTGGATAGGAAAGCCCCGTTTCTTGTCAAAACCAAGAATATTCAGGTCTGTTTGTCTGGGATGTGACACCAGGCCAGGGCTCAGCATCTCCACGGCCTGTGGGACAGGCTGTGCCCTGCTCCTGGGTCACACACGCTCAGCAGCAAGGCTGTCACCAAATCCTTTCCCCACTTCATGACCCCGTGAAACAGGAGATGGAAAATATCCTATGGAGACCATTAAATCAACCACGATTTGCTCACTTAGCAACACTCCAGCAATTAAAAGTTTGGGATATATGTAAGTGCATATAAATAAAAATAATGGGAGGAAAAAGGAATTTTAAATCACCCACAAATTTCAGTCTCTCCTCCTGTTTTCCACAACCTGATTTATAAATCTAATATTTAAATTTCAGGCAACTTTCCACAAAAAGGAAAAAGAACATGGAAAAGAAAGTAAAAAAAAAAAAAAAGGCAACCAAGCAGAGGTCATTAAAGCAATTTTGGTTTCCTACATTTTTTGTTTCCTTTAACTTTATGGTTGCAGTAGATTATTCTGTCACACAAAGGCCATGTTTCTAGAAATAATGGACTCTCTCAAGAAAAATTGCCTTTATTCTTGAAATTCCATCAAAATCAAATGCAAATTATATCAAGTTCTCTTCCAAATTATGCCTTGAAATAATTTTGATGTATTTTAATAAATTTTTAAGTAATGTTTACTTCTGAAATGTAGCAATGCCTCATGACATTTCTTTGATCTATACTGAATTTTATCTATTTTTATTGTACTATAGAATACACCTGGTTCATATATTGACATCTTTTGATGTACTGAAGTCTTCATATAATTTTTGTTACACATCGTATTTTAAAAAAAAAAAAGTGTAAAAAAACCCATATAGAGAATATTTATACACTGCATGCAGCAGATCACAAGTAAATCCAGTCAGTTTTTCATGAATAATAGAGAACAGAATTCTGCCTGAGAGCAGCTGCACGCACCCAAACCCAGGGCTGGGTGGGAAAGGAGCCCAAAGCCCACCCAGTGCCACCCCTGCCATGGCAGGGCCACCTCCCACTGTCCCAGGGTGTCCCAGAATCACACAATCACAGAATTTCTAGGTTGGAAGAGACCTTTAAGATCATCGAGTCCAACCCATGTTCTAACACCTCAACTAGATCATGGCACCCAGTGCCACATCCAGGCTTTTTTTAAACACATCCAGGGATGGTGACTCCACCACCTCCCTGGGCAGATGATTCCAGTATTTGACCACTCTTTCTGTGAAAAACTTCCTCCTTAATTCCAGCCTGGATCTCCCTTGGCACAGCTTGAGACTGTGTCCTCTTGTTCTGTCAGTGCTGCCCGGAGAAAGAGACCGACCCCAGCTCAGCACAGCCACCCTTCAGGAGCTGCAGAGAGTGACAAGGTCACCTCTGAGTCTCCCCCAGCTCAGCACAGCCACCCTTCAGGAAGCTGAGGAGAGTGATAAGGTCCCCTCTGAGTCTCCTTTTCTCCAGGCTGAACACCCCCAGCTCCCTCAGTCGTTCTTCACACAGCTTGTGTTCCCAGCCCCTCTCCAGCCTCCTTGCTCTCCTCTGGACACACTCAAGCATCTCAACGTCCCTCCTGAACTGAGGGGCCAGAACAGTAAAAAATGTGGGTTTTTAAAATTTCAGTTATTTTGCTGAAATTCCACCCGGCTGGTGAAAAGGAGTTTGCTGTCATGCTAGGGATCCTGTATCATCTCAAGGTAAGCAGATAACAGTTCCAAGCAGGAACTCAGAGCTGTTCCATAGCTCCTCTCAGTCCAGGATGGAGCTGCCCTGAGGAATGGGTGCAGCAGCTCCCACCCCAGCATCCCCCAGGTACTCCCTGCAAAGCAGGGCACAGGGCTGGCTGCGGGGGCTGCTCAGGAGTGGCACTGTGCAACCCTACCCCTTCATCAGAGCGCAGCTTCCTGTCATTTCAGACCCATTTCATATGCAGATCCAGCAAGAGACACCTGAACGAGAGCATTTATTGCTGCGATTATTCCCACGTGAAAAGGGATGTCAAAGAATGAGGCTGTGACTGAGAACTGACACGGCTCTGAGGCTGCAAACACTACCCTGTATTTTCAGAACTGTAACTGCATAAATACAGTACTTAATTTACTCTTTTTTTTGGCAAGGGAAGGGAAATAGAGGTAGTGATTTAGGAAGATATAAAATAATATGGAAAAGAAGAAGAATAATCACGTTCTGGATGAATTTTGCATAAGATCACTTTAAAATATTTACAAGCTACAATTCTGAGTCGTTTTCTCAGTCTCGCCATTTCTATCTCCCAAATACTTTGTTTCAGATTAGCTGGAATTATCAATTCATTTAGAGTGCTTTTCCTGCCGTGCATGGAAATGGGTAAACAGGGAAGGGCTGAAGCAAAAAGGCAGTCAACAAGAAATTGTGTGAAAAGCAAAAATCCTGTTTCCTCAACATATTTCTCCAGAAGCTAAGAAACTGAATTCCTCTAAAGGAGCTAAAGACAGCAGAATTTGTGTAATAACCCACAGTGATACAATCTAAATGCGTGCAAAGATTGGACATGCCAATTAAAACCTCGTGAGGGTTTTTTTGGGCTTTTTGACACTCACCCACACACACTTATCTCTGCCGTTTCTCTCCTGGAAGGGAGAGTCACAAAGCAGGTGGAGAACTCTACAGACAGCTGAAGCAGCCCTGCCACTGCACTTGGAAGGAGACACCTGGAAGCTGAATATGGAATGTGGCAAGAATGTGCCAGCCTGCCAGCACAAGAGTAAGACAGGCAAAGGGAAACTCTAATACATGGAATATCAGCAGTTGGACTTCAGCTCCAGCATGAAATTCTCTAACACAGACTGCCAGGGGAGTTGGAAAATGTGAATTATTTTGTGTTGTTTTCATCCAATAATTATTCAATCATTAATTGTGCAAAATGTGTGGCTTCGTGCATTAAAAGCCAACAGAAATGACCAGGAATTGCTTTGCTAGGGCAGTGGACACAGGAAGCACTCTGACTGTCTATGCAGACAAATCCGTAATTCAGCTTTCAGAGCCAGACTGGGCTGTGTGGCACTGCAGGCTACACTGGTTCTGATGCCTTCAGCAGCCAACCAGCAGTTCAGGCAGAAGATCAGAGGTGTAAGCCAGCACTACTGCATGCACTGAGGCTGCAGAAACACGAGCAATTAAACAACAGCAGCTCATCAGCTTTTGTTCCTTAGCACGAAGTTTCCAGCTTGGCTGAAGCCTGTTTTTACTTTTGCATCTGCCACGTTTCAGGATAATTCCAGCTGCTCCCTCCATCCTGCAGCTCCCCTCACAGAACATCTGAGCTCAGAGCACGACCATGGGGTGAACTGTTAGTGAGATATTAACATCACAGGTGCCCCCTCCCCATGCCCTGCTGTCCTGGCAGACCTAACAGAGCACAGATTTACAGACACACAATAAAAACACCTCCATTTATAGACACACAACAAAAACACCTCCAACTATTCACCAGAAGCTGTCTCCAGCTGGTGCTAGAAGGGCATTTGAAATAGTTTTGCCTCCTTTTCTCAGGAAGGACAGGTGCCACAATGAAGTGCAAACTGGCAGTTTGAGCAGCCAGCACTGTGCTGCATGCCAGTCACAGCTGGTGGCTTTGGATCTCATTGACCAAACTGTCATTTGGGTGACTCTGGACCTCATTGCAACCACCGTGCCCAAAGCACAGCAGCCCCCCAGACTGCTGGATTCCTGGCTGGGAGGCTGGGGCTGGGTGGCTGCAGGGGACAGAGAGAGATATAATATCAAAATTAATGCATCTTCCCACAGCAAAGGCTTCTGGGTCAGCTCCATAGTTCTCTCCTCAACAAATCATTAACCAGAATTAATTATGGTGCTGGTTATCTATTTTTCAGCTAGGACATGGGAAGGGTTTGAAAAGGCTGTGGAAAGGGGGCAGTTGGAGGTGGGAGGAAATGGATGAGCTTGTTAACACTTCAGGAGAGCTCTGAAAATACAGAATGTGGTGCTGAAGTGGTGGAGACTAACAGCAAAGCTGCAGGAAGCCCAAGTCCATTAGGCACAAATCAATTTTGTAATCATCTGCCCTCCAAGCACTCCAAGACGTTTGAGAGCGAGTTTCTCCTCGTAGAAGAAGCCATGCTAAAAACAGTATTTTGGAGAGTCAGCTGTGGGATGGAAATGTGCTGAGAAGAGGTGCCTTTGTTACCTGTGCCAGTCTCTGGTTCAGAATCCATCACCCAACACCAGGCTCTGCTCGCCACCAGCTGTGTGACAGTGACCGGGCTCAAGGGCACCAGAACAATTCCTGCCCTCAGGAATGATTGCAGTAAAGAGAGGAAACGTGCAGAGTTTTTGAGGTACACAGAGCTGTACAAAGAGGGAGAGTGTGCACAGGAGCGGGGCAGAGACAGGAGCAGAGCAGCAGGCTCAGCAGAGCCTGGTGTTTCAGAGGCTGAAAAGCCAATCCATGTACAGGAGAGAATTCCTGAGCATTCCTTCCTCCCCCAGCCCTTGTTTCTTGCCAATCAGTTTGTATTCCACTGAGGAGGGAAATGACAATGACGGTGAAAATGTATTTGGGGAGACACAGCAGGAGCACTTATGCTAAGTGGATTAACATCTTGTTGATCAAGTGGCTGAGTTATTTCAGGGATCCCTTCCAAAAGAGCTGGAATCTGCCTGGGCCCGCTGGGGATGTCCTTCACAGCCCTGAGGGAGCACAGAGTGCTGCTGGGATTTGGGAGGGAGCAGGCTGTGGGAGGTGCAGCCCAGGAGAGCCCTGCTGTGCTAATGATGCTGGAGGATCAGCTGCAGCAGCTGAGGAAGGTGGGACAGCCCCTGGGACTGCTGCTGGAAGAAGGATCAGTGACTAGGCAGGTGAGGGGTGCCCCTGTGCTCGCCCTCAGCTCCCAGCAGCTGCTCCAGCTCACAAAGGAAACCAAACAGCCCATGCAGTGCTGCTTTCCACCAAAAAAACCCAAATCCAGGAGATGGAAAGGTGAGAATTGACCTCCCACCCTGCGCTGGGGCTCTGCACTGCTCTCCTCCTGAGTGTCTGTGTGGGAGCTCCTCCAGAGCCTCCCTCCTGGTCTGGTCTGACAATCCCCTGACATTCCCCAGGTGGCACTGGCTCTGCAGCAGTGACACTCCCTGAGAGCAGGGGCTGCCCTCCATCCTGGGCTGGTCTGACAATCCCCTGACACTCCCCAGGTGGCACTGGCTCTGCAGCAGTGACACTCCCTGAGAGCAGGGGCTGCCCTCCATCCTGGGCTGGGTACCAGGAGCTCTGGGGGCAGGAGTTTAGGTCAGGCGCAGTTCTGTTTGTGTGTGAAACATTTACACGTGGGTGAGGCACATGTTTTGACACAAAGAGTTCCAGACACAGGCAAATATCTATGATCTGCCATCTTAAGTGGAGGAATAATAATTCCATTTCCTCTTGCAGTGCAGTTTGTTTGACAGCTCCAGTCTAGGATCCACGAGGCTGACACTGAGCCAAACTGTCACTGACATTTCCACGTCTGAGAAACCCTGAATCTCACAGGTAAACTGTGAAAGCTGAGAAGCAGGCAGTGCAAGTGTGAGCCTCAGAGCTACCACAGCAGACAAACTCTCCAAAGTCACTTTGTGTGACCCCTGCTTGCTTATAACTGGGGGCAGCTTAAAGCTGGGAAAACAGGAAGGAATGAAGATCCACAGAAGTTTTTGCAGACAGAAGAAACATATGCTCTACAAAGTAGGAAAAAATTACTCATATGTGATAGACTAGATGAGCCAGACATCATTTAAAGTGAAATATACCCTTTAAATCTAGATAAAGAACGTAAGAAATACATTTATGTTTTCATTTTTATGCACTGTTGAGCAGGCAAAAAGGAGCATACTGCAGTTTTGAATTTGCTCAGCTGATTTTTCTCTTGTACTGGTAGGAAAGGACAATATGTGGGGGCTTTCTTAGGGTCAAAGGAAGAACTGAGACCTCCTGACCTCTATAATTACAACTTATTGATTTAAGCGAGGTGTTTATATCCCAGAGCACATTTAATGCAGTTAACGTTTACACAGTCACCCAGATCTCATTTAGATGACACTCACACTCCTCACATCCTCTGCTGCTCAAAAGAGAAGGAAATAAAGCTCTTCTAGCTTCATGAACACACCAGAAAAATTTCAGCACTTCAGAGGAGGTAACAAGTGTGGCCCAAGAACACCACGAGTCAGGGAGACAAATCCATGTGAGTTTAGGGAAGCTGAAGGTCCTCGCACAAAGCAGAAGCACAAAAGCACAAAAACCTTATCTGCAGCGACTCGTTATCACCTCATTTATACAAAATCTTCCCGACACAAAATAGCTCCCACTAAAAAAGAGGGCTAGAGATATTTACTGGAAGCATCGAGGACTGCTGCTTCGGGAGATGGGCTCTGTCAAGTCAATTAATCTGCTAAGAAAACAACATTTTCAGAAAAACACAGCAAATCGGTGACTGTTGGAGATGTGTATTTTAAGCATCCATTTGTGCATTGTCTGAAAGCGGGAAATGTGCCCAAAGGCATCAGTTAACGTTTCACAAAAAACCTTGAAATTTTCAGTGGTTCAGGGCCTTTCTCCTAGGAACAGACAGATGATGCTCACAGAATAAGGAAAAGGTTCATTATTCTCCCATTAAATATAGAGATATTGGGCTCAAACCCACGAAACAAAGTCTTACAACAAGAAAGAATTAGTAGGAGATTTCTACCTTGAATTTTTGATCTCCTATTCTTAAAATAAGATGATTTTTCCTAAAAGCTTAGAATAAAATCCTGACAGGGACATACCTGGTTCCTAACAGTCTGTTAATTCAAGGTCTCTCTGACTGAAGGAATGAGAGATAAGAAGTGCAAATTAAGACACAGGACATTTCATCTGGACATGAGAAAATGCCTTTTTTCCTCTCCTATGTCATGTCTTTCCAGACTGGAATTCATTTGAAACCAAACCACCACTCCCATCCCAAGCTGCACTCAGTTCTTCCAGGAATTTAATATTCTTCAGTAACATATGCTTCTCACTCTTCTGAAATGCACTCTGGAGGTCTAAGTTTTATCCCAAATCTGCAGGAGAATTTAGGAACTATTTTTTTAACTCCCATTTTGCAAGGCACATAATTGGCACTTGCATAATCTCATCCAAATAATCTGCTACTTCCTACTAGAGATTTTTCATGCAGTGTTTGTACCCAGTTGGCTTTTCATAGTACTATCACCCAACCCTGAATTTTAAAGGCAGTTTATTCATGTAAGCAGTCTTAAAATACACATTTTCCAGGGGAGAGCTGTCAGGCATGGAGGAGCTGGGTAACAAGCTAAATCAGCAGTACAAATAGGAGCAGGAGAACTACCTGCTCCAACAGTTTGAATAATTGTGTGATGGATGGGGAATAGAAGAGGCACTTTTTTTCCTCAAGAAGCCATGGAAGGCATGAGAAGGAGCAAAAACTGAAATTCTCCACTGATCAGCAGAAGCAGAGCAATTTCAGATCCCCATTCTGCTGTTGCTCTGTCCTTCAGCATAACCCAGAGACCATCTGCAAAGCAGAGCAGAAAAGTGTACAGGAGAGTTCCAGGCTCATTAAATTCCTGGCCAGAACGGACAGAAATACCTGTGAGTGAGTACTGCAGGAAGGACTTGAACTGTGACCTCCCAGGAACACTCCAGCAATTCCCAGAGGTGGAATTCACAATGTGACCCAACCCGTTATTGCAGCAGCAGCAGCAAAGAACCTGAACTTGAAAACAAATACACATATTTTTCTGCTCTCAAGAGGGACAGTTCAACATGCTTATGCTCAAATGCATAAAATAAAAATACATAACCGTGACAAAAATACATAACTGGGATTGCAAGACCAGCCTAAGTGACTCAAATCAGTGTTTCATTTAAATTAACTTCAGGGAGAGGGAAGGTTGCAACAGAGGCTTGCAAAAGTTTGTGAATGTTTCCCAGAGCTGAGCATTGTGTGAAGAGCCTGCTAGGCTGCCAGGATGGAGAGCCAATTTGGATTATTAGGGGTTGATAAAGAGTGACATTTTGTGTTCAGGAAGAATCTGACAGGAGCTGCCATGCACCTTGTCACACTGCAGAGACTACAACTGCTGATAATGCTGAAAAAACCCTATTGAAACTGTTCCCAGACACACACATTAAAAAAATATCCACAGTAATGTCTTCAAATCGACAGAAGAGCCATGTGTTAGTGGCCACAAATGCTCAGGATTTGTATATTTTATTCACAGAAGAAAAAGGTAGAATAGGAACTGCTCACCCACTGTGCCCTTTTCCACTTTTCCTGGGAATATTATACTAATTTCTTTTCTGGCTGTCCTGGAAACAAGCTTTGTGTCTTGAAATGACATTTGGCACTGGACAGAAATGCACACATTGAATAAACACAATTATACAAGTGATATTTGCAACTATTTCAGTTTATAGCTGGCTGTACACAAAGGACCGGTCCAGGGCTCTGAAATGTGGCATCACACAGAAACCACACACACTCTCTCAGAAAGCACAGTTTGCTTTCCAGCCTCTTAATTTCATTACAGCTCAGCACAGGTGAGAATTTCCCACACTGAAACACAAATATCTGGTTCCAGGCACTCTGTGGGTGCAGCCAGAGAGCTGAACACGGCGGGGTGGCTCTGAGCCCCAGCTCAGACAGCTCCCCTGGCATCCCAGCGGGGTTTATTTTAGCACAGGCTGCTCGTGGGTTACCCCACGGACACAAAAGTGACTGAAATAATAACTCGGGCTGTGATCCACCTTTCCACTGGCCATTCAGCCAGACCAGTCCCTGGGAGCAGTGCCTCCAGCTCTGCCATTCCCCTGAACTCCCACAGCACACACAGACCCGGGGAGGGCTCCAGCCTGCTGTGGGCCAGTGACAGCATCTGCACACGATGCACCTCGGCCAAGCTCAGCTGAAACCCGGGTTTTATCTGGATTACAAAGCATTCATCTGATGAGGAGCACACTGGATTCCCTCCCCAGTGTGTCAAATTCACGAATTTCCACCAGTACCAAGCAAGCCTCTGAACTAAGATGCAATCTTATTGCTGCCTTTCAGGCTCTTATTGGCATTCTGGATTTATTCCTACACAAAATCTTTCTTTACTTTTAATGTATGGTTTGGTATAGGCTGCTATGAGAGGCTTTTAGAGAATCCAATGAATCTTTTGCTGCAGTCTGTGCTACTTCAATCAGCTCACATTAAAACATGATTGTTATAAGGGTGAAAGGAATTAATATGGTAAAGTTCTGTGTACCACATTAAGCTAAAGAATATTTGGCAGATGTGTATTTATAGCAGAATTACACAGACATATAAATTCCTTGCACAATGAAATGGTTGCACAATAAAATGTCTGCACGTTCAGTACACTGCTGTTCTGTTCCATTTATGCAATGATTTGTAGTTTCTAAAAGTTGTTAGGCATTCTAAAAGCCAACGGGATTACAATCTATCTTAAAATTTACTGCTTTCAGTGAAGTAGCAGAGCACTCAGGCTTTGAAGTCATGGACTGCAAAGGCTGTTTATTCCACACAAAGTGTTCCAGGATATTGTAGGGACGGAGATAGAAGGGCTGCAGTAGAACAGACTGCTAAACAGCTCAAATATTAATTCATTAGCTCCCCAAGTTGTGTTCAGAGAGCATACAGAATGAAATAAAATGAGGGATTGGGGAAAAAAAGAACGGGTAAAAAGAGTCCAGGGATGTGGCTGAACTGCAGAACAGCCCTCTGACATTCTGAGCCTGGGAGTTGTGGGAATGGAAGATGAACGTGAACAAATGCATTTATAAAGTAGATTTCTTAATACATATCATTAAGGCTATTTCATTTCCCTGCACTTACACACGCAAAAAGAGGGTAAAGGCAAGAAGAGTTTTAAGGAGAAAATACTGGAACGAGAAAGGGAAGAGGAAAAGCAGCTTTGTAGATGAATATTTTCCCTCCATTAACCTGCCTAAACACCATGGATTGCCTCCCCAAGTTTAATGATGATCAAAAAAGTCACACTCTTGCTTCTACTACTGCTTCTTCCATATATTCCTTGAATCTTGCAGAGAACAAACGTGTTCACACTGGTGGATGTACCCAAATACCCAAGAATGTAAGTCCAGAAAAGCAAATACTCATTTCTAAAGCCACTACGATGAGATTTCTGCTCCGAGGCAGCGGAGCTGCATTTCTCCACTGAGGTGGAAGGCTCCATGAAGGTTTGTGTGTGTGGCTGTGAGCACTGATTTAACACCTGCACACCTGCAGGCCTTCTCTCGCTGGCTTTGCTTTGGTTCTGCACAGGTTACATAAAAGGTTTGGATATTACCTGCAAGGTAACCCCACAAAAGAGTGACCTTGGTGTCCTTTTGATTGGGGCAAGCTTGGAGTAACGTGCATTGCAGGTGGATTTGTTTAGAATAGTTTGTTCTATCCTGAAAACTCCTGTGGCAAATGACCTTGCCCCTGGTACCCTTCCTGTCCACGTGGCCTGGATCTGCAGGTGCAAGGGGAGAGCTCAGGAGAAAGCAGAGCTGCCTCCAGCCCCAGCCTGACTCCAACTGCAAAGAAACCTGAGAAGGTCAGGTTTCAGCAAGCAGCTCTCATTTCTTAGAGCCCAAACCCAAAAATTTACCTGAAGAAACAGAAATCAAGATCTAGAGGGAGAGAACCTAAAATTCAAGTGATGTATTTTAGCCAGAGCATTTTTCCTCTCTGAAAGTGAATGATTAGCTCTAAATGAGGCATAGTCTTCACAGGGTGATGTTCCATACCCAGCAGCCATGAACACTAACAAGACATCCAGTTGACATTAAGAATGTTGCTGGCTTCTGTAATTTGGGCATCTGTGTGTTAGGAACTGAGCTGACAGGCCAAATCCCACTCTGTGTTTCACTGAGAACACCAGAAGAAATCTCTGTGCTGACAAATGTCTGGTTGGAATCCACGAGCTGGCTGGTAAACATCCCCCGACCTCTCAGAATCCAAATAATAAAATTCTAGTGCTTTGCAATGCCAACCCCCGAATCCTTTAATAAAAAGCTTCTTCCCAACGTGGATTGTGTATTGGAGATGTCCTTCCAGTGTAATGAAACGATCCAGAATATATGATGGAGCTGAACCAACCACCCTGCACGTTCAAAGGCAGCAGCTGCACAACCAAGACCCTCAGTAAACCCCTGCCTCTGGTGATAGGGCTGGGTTTTGTTGGTTTTATTTTATGGTGGTTTTTTTGGGTTTTTTGGTTTTTTTTTGTTTTGTTTGTTTTTTGTTTGGTTGGTTGTTTTTTTTTTTGTTTTTTGTTTTTTTGTTAAAGAGCTCATCTCTCTGTCAGCAATTCCCATGCAGGTGATTCCTTCTGGGCCAGAAGGAGGCTGTGCAGCATGTGCTGCTGCTGTGCATACAGGAGGGAAAATGCAGGAGCTGAAGAGCAGAACAGCTACCAAGAGCATCTGGGACTCCTGCAGGATGTGCACTGAGGTTCCTGTGCTGGACGTGGCAGCTACAGGAAGTTTTTTTGCTCTGTCTCACATTTCAAGATTCACCATATCAAGCCACAGACAATTTTCTTCCTCTTGCAGGAAACTGGGCCAAGCTACAGCAGCAGGGAACAGTCTGCTCACAGAACCCTCTGCATGGCACAGCACCAGCCAGAAGGAAACCTCTTCCCTGCTAGAGAGAGATTTGCTTCTTGTGCTGCAACAGAAGAGCAACTCCCAGCCCTATAAAGAAACCAACTTCAAGCAGGAGACTGAAAGAGAAGTGCCATCAAAAGGCAGTTTGATGGGAGAGGCTTCTGGTTCCTCACTAGTACACAGCTCCTCTCCAGCCAAAGCAGCACAGATGCTCAGAGCAGTTGCCTTCGTGGAAATTTGTCTGAAAGAAATAATTATTTGCCAGCATACTGCTCCTTCTCAGAAGCACACAGAAGCCATGAAAAATGCTTGGATGGACGAAACTTTCAACAAGAAAAGCCAGTCTGCACCAAACAATGCCATGTGCAGGGACAAGGGCTGTGATTCCTGTGGGTATCCTGCCTGAATTCCCAGCACAGTGACCACTTCCATACCTTCTAGAAGGAGCCAGCATTACAGAATTGTTCCAGGAATACTGACACAAAATTGATAAGTCAGATCTCTTCATCAAGTATTTCATAACTGCCACAAAAATCCAAACAAAATCTGTTATTTACCTCTTTCAAAATTATACAAAGTTATTATTGTGGTGTCTTAGGGGTGAAGGAATTTAATGAAGACCCAAAAGTTCAAGATTTGCCAGTGACTCTATCGAGAGACACAAACAATAAAGTATTTTTCTAACAAGCTCCCTGGATGATCTGCAGAGAAGAAGTGGTGTAAAAGCTGCCTGCTCAGTTGTCCAGACCATTCTAAAATCCACACCAATTTTCACCGTAACAACAACAAAAAAAAGAAATCCAGTGAGTCTGGTTCCCTTAGCAACCAGGAAAGTATTATCTACGTTATTGATATTAACATTATTTACAGTGCCCTAGAACTAAGAGACACCTATTCACAAAGAGCACACGCATTCCTCATTACACAACTTGCTAGCTTGGAAAATTCTGTGATGTTTCTGTTTAAGTCTAGCATTCCCAGCAGCTCTTCCCTGCAGACCCTCCATCCTGCTTTTTTTTGTGCCAAAAGTCATCTCCTTTTTGTTCCTTTTTGTTCCTGAGTGCAGTGGCTTTCACAGAGAGCAGCACCCAGCCCCGAGGTGCTCCATGAGTGGATCTCCTCCTGCCCTCGGCTGTGCTGTCCCCACCGAGCTGAGAGGGGCTCATTTCAGCCACCCCTGACTGCAGGGCTTCTGTACAGCCTCGTCTCAGCAGGGTGAAAGTGCTCCTGGCTCCCGGGGGTTTGTGGATTAGCCCTGCTGGGGTGTGAGGCAGGCACCCAGCTCAGAGGGAGACCCTTCTCCAGGCTGCTGGCTCACGCACATCAAGAAGCAGCAAGCACTTGCCACCACTTCTTCATTTCCCATCTGTGGCTTTAGACACCTATCACACGGCCGCCCCAACTGCAAAAATAATGGATTTCATTGCCTGCACAAGGCTTTTACAGTGGTGAAGAATGTCACCTCCTTGGTTGCCACAAACTTTCAGCAAAAACGGGTGAAGCCCAGGGCTGAGGGGGAAGCCCTCTAACAGGCTGCACACCATCAGTCAGCGTCAGCAGCTGCGTGCAGCCAAACACCCCGAGCAGGAAATGCTGGAAAGTGTTGAGCTCAGAGGAAAAACACGGATTGGAATGTCACTTAAAAGAAACATGTGATTGCCTCCCTGAACAACCAGAATATTACATCATGCCATGTTTGCATCACTTCAGCTGCCCCGCTCTGAGGTACGGAGCAGGGATTCCCTGCACAGAATTCCTGCTGGACTTCTCCATTTCCCACATGGACATGTGAAGGAAGAACTGAAGAAAGCTTTTCCCAACGTCCAGAATTAAAAGATGCACTGAAACCCGGATGGAAGCTCAGGGGTTGAAATGAAGTTCTCTGTTTCTCTGTTTGTCTATTGCTTCCAATTCTCAATTGCACATAACTTTGAGCGAAATGTAAAAATACAGCTCCAGCAGCACGAGCCCACAGCGATTATATCCCTCACTACAAACTGCAAGCACATCACAAATAAAAATCAGCAGCCTGATTCCATTAGTTATCAACAGAACCTTGCTACCAAAAGGGTTATAAACAGAGAACTTCAAAAGAGTGAAAAAAACCATTATGTTAATCATGTGTTCTTATTGAACAATTAAAATCAGAATCAGGATGACACTGAGAGCTAAACCCCCTACACAGGGAACAATTAACCAAAGCTTGAACTGGTGTACTGTGAGATTCTCTTGCCAAGGGTCATTTCAGATGAATAAAAGGTTTTATAAATAGGATGTGAAACTGAGGAAATTTAAAAAATAGAACAGCTCTTCAAGCATCTTTTACATGAAAAGTGCTTTTCGCCTTAATGATTAAAATTTTATTTATAACCAATTCGAGATACTTGTGTGGTTATATCTGCTGCTTAGCTGCTCCTCACTACTGATGTTAAAAACTGTTCTCCTTGGTGCACTTTGAAGAGATGAGTTTAAGGAGACAGGAGGAGACTCAAGTGCTCAACAGCAGATTCGTAGGCGTGTGCTGAAAGTGGGCCAAGGCATAGCAGTGCTCTGATCAGAGGGGTAAAAGTGACTTTTGGGAGGGAAGGATGGCTTGGAATGAGTGTAACCAGCCCCACACCGACCAGGAGCCATCAACAGCCAGGGCAGGGCTCACCAGCCCCCGGGCACTGGGGGGCAAAGCAGCTCCCTCTGCTCAGGTGTCATTCCAGCTGCACGAGAAGAACCTTCCCAGAGCAGCTCCAGGAGCCCAAACCACCTCACTCATGAAGAAATGGATGGGAAATCAGCCCTCCTGTGCTCTGTGTGCTGGCCAGATGCACATCCCCAGCTCAATACTGCACACCCAGCTCAGCTGGCCTGGCAGCACTCCCCGGATGGGAATGCCCAGAGAGGGCATCAGCATCACCCCTCAGCAGAATGAGAGCACCTTTCTCGTCAAAGGCACCACTAGGACAAACTCCCCCACCCCACCAGACAGGAGCCCTGCTAAAGGCAGGTTTCCTTGTGCATTCTCTCCCCAAAAATACACTTATTATTTTCTCCTTTAACTCCGTTTAAAAGAAAGAAAAAAATAATCTTCCCATTCAGAGAAACGTCAGAAAATGGGCAAATTACCCAGGAATGCCAAGTCCCATACTTTAATAGCTCTTTAAAATACTTGTCGTCTCCAGAGAGTTTGCAGTGTTTTCAGCTTGTTATTTCAAAGTCACTAGAAATTAAACGGTTAAGCACTTAAAAAACCCAAACAAACAAAGAAATACCTTCCAAAAAGCACTCCAGAAAACAGTAAGAAAAACATTCCTAAATTCTCTGAATCTGTTTGTAACTGAATGGCTTTATGAAGTGGAGCTGGCTCACATTTTTTCCAACAGCCCTAGGCTACATAGATGCTTTTACACATAAGTGTTTTTCTGCAACCTTATTTACTTTCCAACAAAAATGCTGATTTCACACCTGACAGAGTGTATTTATAATAATTCAGTAAAAGAAGAACTAAAAGGGAGTCTGTTTAGTTCCTGCTCTCATTTGATTCCCTTCACTGGCACTTAACACATCCAAACACATCCAGCAGTGGGGTTTTTTTGTGTTCTGGCATTTTATTTTTTTTTTCCTTTTGCACATTGGTTAAACACATCTCTCATCATCATCATCTAAATCAGGGCTATGTCAGGATCCCTGAATTCCTACAGAGCATAATGCCATAAAGCATGTTTCAAGGTGCACTTCAGTACAACTCTTGAGGAGGTGACAGGAAAAGCAAAAAGAGAGAGAGAAAAGGTGTGAACCTAATGTTTTTTACTGCTAATCCTAAATTAAATATAGATAGTGTTGGGAAACTGCCTGAATGTCCTCCTCCCTCCTTTAAAAAAAATCTGAATTAAAAAAGCAAAAAACAAACCCATTGAACTCGAAAGTTTACAGAGGAAAATTCCAATCTCTCTTCCACCTACACAGAACGAACAAATGAACAAATAAAGCTTAAATATTCTAACTCATAAGCTTATCATCTCTGTTTTTTTTAAAAAATGCTGGGTTTATTTACTTTGGGGGGCAGAAGATGGCTTGGTTTTTTTCTAGGTAACCTCTGCCTTGCAAGAGCTGAGCCAGATGGATCAGCAGCAGTGCAAAGAGCTGTCTGTAGTAAACAATCCCAGGCTCAGCCTTTTCACCCAGCCCACCTTGAACGCCCAGAACTCACACGTGCTCTACATCAACACCCTGGCAGATATTTCAGCTTCTGCGTTTAGCCTCGTCCTTCAAATGGAAGCTAAAGGGGCAGCTTTACAATCTGAAAAACAAGGTGCTTGAGCACTAACAGCTCCGCTGGAGCAGCCCCAGAAGGCCTGCAATAATTCTGCACATGCTTTTGTGCAGTTATTGGATATCCTTTCTGGAGAGGAATGCTTGACAAGGGACACGGCTTGTGTTTCCACTGCCTTCAGCAGTTTGATTTAGGGCTTGCTGGAAAGCACAGCAAAGGCACTGTGGGTTTCTCAGCTGGGCTGGGCTTTACTCCCAGCAGCAGCCAGGTGATCCTTTACCTGCTGTGGCTGCTCTGGGACGCTCTCAGGGATCTACAGCAGAGAGGTGACACTGCACTGAGCCAAAAAGGAACAGAATATGGTAATTCTGACATAAAGGTGCAGAATTCACCTACAGCAGGAGTAAAAACATTACACATAACCACAAACTCCACCTTCTACATGCTTAGCTCCAACCTGCTTTTACAGGAAATTATTTACAAAATCACGGGGTATAAACAAGACCTGCTCAGGGAACCACTGCCCATGGGTAAGCATCCCAAAGGACAGAGCAGCCTGAAGGATTTCCAGCAAATCTAAATGAAAACCCAACACTTCACAGCTGAAATGACCTCTCAGTACCAAAGAATATGTATATACACGTTTTCTATATAGAGAATATACGCTCTGCACCAGAGAATGGGGCTGTGGGGTGCTTTAGAGCTCCGTGTGTGTCTGTCAGGGCCAGCAGATCCCAGCAGTGCCAGGGAACAGCAGCAATGTTCCCCCTCACGTTCCTCACCTGGGGGCTCCAAGGGTCTCACATCCTGGAGCAGGGACTCACGGATGTGATGCTGCCTAAGCACTCATGAACAAAATCACAGGGAAATCACCAAACCAAACTGGGAATGCAGAAACCACAGGCAGGGCCCAGTGAGCACCCCAGGGCTGTCCCAGGAACACATCACAGCCTGCCAGGCATGAGCCACCTGAATCCCTCACGAGCCATGAATCACACCTGGACCATGAATCACACCTGGACCAAGAACCACTCATGGATCATGAATCACTCATGAACCAAGTGAATCTCTCATGAACCATGAATCACACCTGGATCATGAATCACATATGGATCATGAATCACTCATGAACCAAGTTAATCCCTCATGGACCATGAATCACACATGGACCAATTGAATCCCTCATGAGCCATGAATCACACCTGGACCATGAATCACACATGGACCATGAATCACATATGGATCATGAATCACATATGGATCATGAATCACTCATGAACCAAGTTAATCCCTCATGAGCCATGAATCACACCTGGATCAAGAATCACACCTGGACCATGAATCCCTCATGAACCATGAATCACACATGGACCAAGAGAATTCCTCATGAGCCATGAATCACTCATGAACCAAGAATCACACATGAACCAAGTGAATCCCTCATGAATCATGAATCCCACACGAATCAAGTGACTCACACATGAAGCAAGAATCACACATGAATCAGGAATCACCCTTCCATAAGCTGTGACCTGCTGCACTGCCCCTGCTCTGTCCACTCCCAAACAGCCTCACCCCCCATTTGTCTGCACCCCATGGAATCAGTGCTGCCCACCCAGAGAAGACTCACAGACAGAACATGGATTTCCTGGCACTCCTCAACCCTCTTTCTTCAAGTCCAGCTGCCTTACATAACTTCAGGGAAAACAGACTGACAAAAGAGAACAGAATCCCAAAATAACCACCATGACACAGCCTTCTTTTTAAACATTAACTTCTAATAACTCTGTGCACTATGGCAAACATTAATCTTGTTCTCTGAAACCTATTTTTCGGAAATATGTTTATATCCAGGCTGAAACTCGGTATAAACTTAAGCTGGCTGCAATTGAAAAAAAATTAATTAAAGCCAAAAAATGGAGTCTCAGAAATACTGCATCAGCCTTTGTAATGAGAGCAAAGTGGCTGAAAGATTCTGCAAGCTGTATCTGATCCAGTTTGAATTTATTGGCAGAATCTTACAGTCAAGAGACTAAGCTACTTTAGAATATAGAATTAAATGGTTGGTTTTATTTAATATCCACATAATACTACTTTGAAAAGAAATCCTTTATTCTATTGCCACTAGAACAAGGGAAATGTAGATTTTTCTCTACTGCCTGTCAAGGGTTTTTTTTTTTCTTTTTTTCTTACGTACATGTGCTGTGTGAAATTCAGCAATTTCATTTCACAGGGTGTCTTTGGCATTAGCCACAGTGTAATGGAACTGGAACTACTGAAGTTCATCTGATTTCACACCTAACCCATGCAGCCTCACAAATTAGACATCACCTCAATAAAAAGAGGCGTAAATTGCCCAAGTTTTTCTGGAAACAAAGCTCATATTCCCTGGAGCTTCCTGATCAAGACAAGGCTGCCAATGAACCCAGCTTGTGTGTATGCTTTGTGGTAAAATGTCCACATAGAACCATAAGATTTTTATGTTGTTTGAGAGGTTTCTGGGTCAAGCTGTGGTTTGGAGTTTTTTTTGTTTCTCCTCAGAAAACACTGTATAATGATGGCATTGCAAAACCATATTTCATGCACAACTTCTGTCTCAATATTGTGGAAAAGCAACATTGAGACTTTCAAATGAGGAACAAGAGCTTCCATTCATCAACAAATGTGAAGAAACAGATTTGGAGGAACTACAGAGGAGTGATGACTAAAACCAGCAGCTTTAAAAGCTTCACAGCTTCATCTAGAGCACCACTGCACTCTGCATTTTGTGACCCTGACCTCATGCTCCTACCAACTGCTGCCACAAACCCCAAACCATTCCCACCTGGTTTTTTGTTCACTTTGCAGCCTTCCCCAGCTCTAAAGATACATCCACTGTCCCTGCTCCTGAATCCTTGTGCTCTGTGCCTCGCCCAGAAATGCAGCTCCCAGCAGGGGCTCCATCCCTGGGCAGGGTTCTGCAGGGCTGCAGGAGCACAGAGGCTGAAAGCTCATCCCCACTGGAAGCAAACAACTCCTCCTTGCTCAGCTGCCCGTGGTGGCTCAGCCCTTCAAGCTCAACAGAGAAACCCTCCAATGATTCCTGTTTATTTCAGGTAAAATGCTCTGCGTAGTCTGGCATCATAAAACCAGAACTGATTTGAAGGAAACAGAGGTTCTGGCAGAAAACTGGAAGGAGGCAGCTCTGCACTGCTCATCTCTTGTTGATGATGGAGAATTTGGCAGTGTGTTTCTGGAACAGGAGAAGCAGGGGAATGAATTCTGTCACAGCCACTCTGGCTGCTGAAGGAGCTTCAGAAGGCAGCTTGGGGCAGGGGGGCAAAGCCCCAAAACACACAGAGCACTTTTCACCGTGAGGATGAAAGAGAAGAGCATCCAGGGCCATCAGAACATATTAATGTAAAGGAAAGATGTCTCGGGGGGAGCTCTGCTAGAAGGATGTTCACTGCATATATCTTTAATTACAAGCTGGAGTACATTTTATCCTTTAGCCACAATTTATATTCCTTTTATCACCTCCGTTGTGAAACACCAACGTGCTTTCCCACTTTCATGTAGAATCCACACCATTAGACACCCAGCGCTGTCATTCCCTTCCTCTGCAACTCCCTTTTCCCTGAGCAGTCAATCACACCAGCAGACACAGAGAGGTGCAGCCTGATGCACAGCTCACCTCTGCCATTTCACACCTGCAAAGACAACTTCCAGGAGAAAGAATCATACATCAGTAGGTAGGGGGAGAAAGAAAAGAAAAAAGAGAAGGAAGTGTATTTATTCTCTTACATCTCTTAAGATGCACATCTTACTCCCCTCACTTGTTTCAGCCTTCATTTCTGCCTGCAAGAGAGAGCAGCTTCACTTCATCACCCACCCAAGGCAAAAGCAGCAAGTTCTTTATTTCAGCACCTTTTGGTGGCTCCCAGCAGCCACTGTTTGCCCTGGCAGCCTGCTCAGTGACAAGAATCCCCCAAGAAATGTCACAGAACCCATTGTGACATTCCTGCTCTGTCCTGGAGCGCAAGCAGCTCCAGCAGCCAGGAATTATGGATGCATGCAGTGGTTACCCACCAGAGCCTCCCTCTTTTACAACAGAAGGTAACAGCACATCCTCCTCCTGAAAAGCTGATCCTCTATTTGTATCAGTATTTTTATTTGTATCAGTATTTTTATTTGTATCAGTGTTTTTCTCTTCTAAATCACAAAGAGAGGAACTTCACAGCAATGGAAAATAACATTCTGGATAAAGATCCAGTGTCACTTTGAGACTTGAAACTCTGCATTCCATGCAAACAAAGTTTAGTTTCTCTCAATTTGCAATCAACTATTTAAACTGATACTGAAGCACATTGATGAATTTAATTAGGCAGACAGCTTACAGCCTGAAGTTATTAGAAGCACACACTTTCATGCCCTAGGTGACATATTCACTGTTTTTATTACCATTGTATGATAATTTCTTTTTTCTATTTTTTGTACAAAGCTCTCTCTGGACTAAGTAATTGGTAGTTGTTCATGCATGTTTTAATAGCCTCTGAAAAAAGGTTTCCCAACAAATGCTATCTAGTAGGAAAGACTACTTGAACTGCATTTATTCCTATGGCAGATTTCCCTCGTTGGCCAATTAATTACAAAGCATGAGAATCTTCTTGAAGTCACTTGGAAAAAGAAACAAAATCAACACATAACCTACAACTTATGGTTCATTGTTCCTATCTTGAACTGGCCCGACTCCGTTTACACAGAACTGCTAAAAACTTGGTATTTAATATTTCTGGCACAAGACATCAAAAGCAGCACACCAGGCTCCATTTCTACCTGCTGACCTCCCCCTTTCATCCACCGTGGGTCACAGAATTAAAGCAGTGTCACAGGAGGGTCACACAGTGTGCCTGGGAGCAGTTTATATTGTTCTGCACGTGCAGTTTGCATTGTTCTGGACGTGCAGTTTGCATTGCTCTGTACGTGCAGTTTGCATTGTTCTGGATGTGCAGTTTATATTGTTCTGTATGTGCAGTTTATATTGTTCTGTATGTGCAGTTTGCATTGTTCTGTACGTGCAGTTTGCATTGTGCATGTGCAGTTTATATTTTTCTCTGGGAGCAGTTTATAGTGTTCTGTATATGCAGTTTACATTGTTCTATATGTGCAGTTTATACTGTCTGTACATGCAGTTTACATTGTTCCATATCTGCTGTTTATATTGTTCTGTGTGTGCAGGTTAAATTGTTCTGTATATGTACTTTATACCCTTCTATATGTGCAGCTTATATTTTTCTGTACGTGCAGTTTATACTGTCTGTATGTGCAGTTTACATTGTCCTGTATATCCAGTTTATATTCTATATGTGCTGTTTATATTGTTCTGTGTCTGCAGTTTATATTGTTCTGTATATTCATGTTATACTGTTCTGTATGTGCAGTTTACATTGCTCTATATGTGATTAAATTGTTCTATATGTGCAGTTTACATTGCTCTATATGTGACGTTGACATTATTTTATATGTGATGTTTACATTGTTTTATATGTGATGTTTACACTGCTCTATATGTACCGTTTACATTGTTCTATATGTGACATTTACATTGTTCTGTGTGCACAGTTTACATTGCTCTGTATGTGATGTTTACATTGCTCTGTATGTGATGTTTATATTGTTCTGTATGTGCTGTTTATATTGTTCTATATGTGCTGTTTATGTTGTTCTGTATGTGATGTTTACATTGCTCTGTATGTGATGTTTATGTTCTGTGTGTGCTGGGCTCACAGAAACCCCAACTGCCAGAGGAGGTTACAAACCAGCACAACAAATCAAACGGCATTCTCAGGAACTCACAGAGCTCTTGCAACAACAACAACAACAACAAAAAAACCCCAAAAAACCAAAACCAACCAAACAAACAAAAACAAAAACCCCCAAAAGAACACCAAAAACAACCACCAAAAAAACCCCCAAAAAACCATCAGTGACTGCAGTGCAAACACAAAGTGTTTTGGGAATAGAGCACAGCACTCGACTGGGATGCAGGGAGCCCCTTCCTGCTGGATGGCTGGAGCCCCTTCCTGCTGGATGGCTGGAGCCCCTTCCTGCTGGATGGCTGGAGCCCCTTCCTGCTGGATGGCTGGAGCCCCTTCCTGCTGGATGGCTGGAGCCCCTTTCTGCTGGATGGCTGGAGCCCCTTTCTGCTGGATGGCTGGAGCCCCTTCCTGCTGGATGGCTGGAGCCCCTTTCTGCTGGATGGCTGGAGCCCCTTTCTGCTGGATGGCTGGAGCCCCTTTCTGCTGGATGGCTGGAGCCACGCGCTCTGCCATGGCAGCTCTGCTGAACTCTCCCACTGGCAGTTTCTGCACACAGATGTCACAGAAACCATGGCAAGGAATCAGGCGCAGCAAGAGCCTTTAGAGCTGACCCCAGCCCTGCAGGGTCAGACAAGCCAGGTGCCACTGCAGCCACCAGGGCTGGCACTGTCAGTGCAGGCCTTCAACCCCTGTCACCGCCTTTGGTAATGTGGGAGTGGAATTGGCAGCAGCGTGTGAAGTTCAGGCTTTACAGCAACGCCAGGCACTGCATGCACAGGGAACAATTCTCCATTTGTGCAGCCCAGCAGAGGGTTCTGCGTCCCTGCTGTTTAGTTCTACCCCAACACCCCATAAATTCTGCAGCTGCCAGGGTCGGGGTGAGGAGCAGAGCACCAGAGAAAGTGCTCAGCAACCCAACAGCCATCAGAGGCATTTGGTTTGGATTAGCCACAATTCCAATCCACCTGCAAAACCAGAATTCAGACCTGTAGAACTGTAATGAAAATGTTCCAAGACACAAGCACAAGCACCCAAGAAATGACAACAGGACATGAATCCAAGCATGATTTGTGATTTTGCTCTACTTGTGAACAGCATTTCTTTTGGTCCGTGCTCTTTGTGGAGCTTTCTGGAACTCCTCAAGGAGAGACTGCTTCTAAAAAGAGAAAATTAATACCTATTCTTAAATTACAATACACTACTATAAAGTAGTTTGTTGAAATTTAAGGATGTGGAAAAGATAGCACTATATTAATACAACAAACTTAGCAAACCAAGACAGAAAAAAATCATTGGTGAAAACTCACTTGCACTTTCATGTTTCAGCAGCACTAACAATTGATGAGCAACTTTAGGATGGCCCTAAGGGGGAAGAAAGTGCCAGTTGTGCAGAGCTTTTCTGGCTGTGTGTGCTGTGACACTGCCTGGCCTGACACAGCATCAGGAGAAGGTTTCCAGCAGGAATTCACAGGATACACCCATAAAACACAGGCTTGGACTAAATGTCCTGTCCCAACCTATTGCTTCTCATTCCAGGGCCTACAGAAACAATACCCAGAGCTTAACAAGCTGTTTCCAAAAACCCAACAAGCTAAAACACGAGGAGTGACCCAAGTGAAGCTGAAAATAGGGAATTAAATGCCTGTTTGAGTATGGCAGTCAATCAAGATCATGGAAATAGGCAACTTTCTAAGCATGACTGCCCTCTTTCTTGTCCTTTTCTTCTGTGACTGTGGTGAAATTCTGAAATAATCTGTTTGTTTTCTGGTGCAAACAGATGTGGTTGCATTCATTTTACTTCCCCATCCTGTTCAATTAATCTATTCTGCCCCTGAATTTTTAGCAGCACATTTTTTCCTGCTCAGCACAGAAAGCACAGAAGCTTCAGGGATGAGTGGAAAAGAATGTTAGTTTGTTATGGTTTTTTGAAGTTAATAATTCTATTTCTTCAGTAACAAACAAAGCAGCGCTCAGGAAAATTAGTAAAGGAAACATCCCAGAAATAAATGAAATAAATTAGTCTAGAAGAGGTTGACACTGTCAGTGAGCTTAAACAAATGGCAGCAGTTAATCCCAGGAAATCAGTCCTTTTCCATGGGCACCATGAAGAGCACGCAGAACATGCTGCTGGAGACTGTTCCCTTGACAATGCACTCCAAAATCATATATCAGAGATAATACTGTTATTATGAAATTTTTTATCAACAACTAAAAATCAATAATCTGTGATCACTCAAGCTTGCTGTAATGTGAGTCATACAGTATATCAGAGGAGAAAATCTATAGTAAACTTTGCAGTATTATGATTATTTTTGGAAGGAGAAAAGGATATAAATGATAACTGAAATAGTTTCCAACTCTAAACCAGAAAGTGATGCACAGTTTGCTGATAAAGGTACCCAAAAAATTGTCCCTGGTGCCTGAAAAACTACACTGGGTGTAAATCCATCAAATAATGAGTCAGACTGGCTCCTTTCTGTGTGCAGGCAGTGCTGTGGGTCTTCTCCCCTGGGGATTTCCAGGGTCTATCTCCCACCCAACAGGGTTAACTCTGATCTGAAGAGAACATTCTGGATTCCCAGGCCAGCAGCACCCAGATCTCTGCAGATGTGCTGCCCAGGGCAGAGCTGCTCCCTGCAGAGCACCCAGCTCATTCCAGCTGGGACGAGGCTGCACTTGGCCCTTGGTTCCCCCTGGAGAACAAAGCCTGGCTCTAATCCTGTTCATCCTGGGAATCCAAGTCTCTTCTCAGAGCAGCACACAACCCATAGGAAGGCTCAGAACTGCCACAAATACTCACCATAAACCACAGAAACACAATGTAGGCTCTCCCTGAAAGAAACAAACCCAAAACATTGTCCAGCCTGAACACTGTCTGAGGTTCAACACATAATAAAGCCAATTATCCTGCCATGACTAACACTTGCATTTTGCCATGGATTTGTTCTTCCTATTTCACACAGGGCCTTACTGTACCCTTTTAAATCTGTATTTCTCCACTCCTCAGTGGAGACCGTGGAAGTGGACAAAGGCTCAGGATGTGTCCCAGTGTGTCTGGGGTTTTTGCACGGGACAGGACGGGACTGCTGGGGTTCACTCCTGGAGCTTTTACTGCAGCATCAGCCTCATGACACGGCTGAGACACAGGGAGATGGCCAAGCTCACACACAGCCAGCAGCAGCCAAAGATTTCTTTGTTACGCAGCATTTAAAAAACTTTCTAGCCACTAGCACCCACTAGCACATTGCTAGAGCCTACAGAGAGTTGTTCTAAAAGCACAGGTACTGCTGCCTCGCACCATGCTGGCATGTCTGCCTTCTGCTACAGCACACAATACACCATTATCCAGCTTCAAACCTTCCACTCTCTTGCTCAGCATATTTGCCTTCAGTCCTGAGATCTACCTTAGCCAAGCCCAAGACTCCAGCTCTTGTTTCATGCCCTTGCTTGCTGTACCCCTGTAACTTTTTCTGCCTGCAGACTTTGCAGCTGCAGCTAGCTCAGAGTTTTCTGCTCTTCCTGCTTTTACAGCTGTCAGGAAATCCTTTTAGCTGCACAATTTCCCACATCCCACCACTGGGGATGGGCTGCCTGCCCCAGGGGAGCTCCTGGGGTCCATCCCAGCTGCTCAGGGCACAGCATCCCTGGTGCCCCTGCCCAGGCAGAGCAGCACTGCCCCACACCTCACCAAACACTCAGTGTGTGGGATCCTCAGCAAAGGAACACTTCCAAGTTAAAAACAAAAAAAAAAATTAAAAATTCTGGCAGCTAAGAGCTGCTTTTTAAGCGTTAATGAGTATGTTAATGACCCAAACCAAAATGAAGAAACCCATAACCCTAGACACTCATTAATTCTGTACAAAATATATTGGCCAGAAATCATTAATGTTGTGAGACGCTTCTGTAACTGGAGCGGTTTTAATCAACTCTCAAATCTTCTGTAATTATACACTCATGGCACAGGTTACTTTATTTATTTGGATTTCAACTGCATAAAAGAAGTACCCACCTCAGATGCTGGGTTATTACTGGAACAACAAATTACTACAGAGCTGAAACATCACTTCACTGACAAGGTAAGCCTAACTTCTAATGGACATGGATTCCATGCATCTGGAATACTCAGCTCTTTCCACAGCACAGTCCCCTCCAGAACACTGACACAGGCCTGGAAAGGCCCCAAAATCGGGTTCAGGGTGTTAGATGAGTTCTGTAATCCCTTGCACTCTCAGTGCTCATAAGAAGGTGTTCAGGTTTAAAAATCAGGGTAAGAAATCTTTGCCTGTCCATTTCCCCCCTCTGAACATTCCAGGTCACAGCTGTCTGTGTGAAACAAGAACGTTTTCCTTGAGATTTGCCTGAGCCATTCCCTGCCCCGTCCCCACTCCTGCCCTCTTGGATCCAGTAAAGCTCTGAGTTCAAGACAGGCTCTGGTCTGGATAACACACTAACAGAGCTGTTAGGCTAAAATCAAATTGCAAAGCAAAATCAATGCAACTTTTAGTTCTTGGTGCAGATCCAGAAGTCTAACCAAGGAGAGATCTGGCTGGCAGGATTCTGGCTCGCTCTCCTGATCTCAACACAGCCTTTTGAGAGACGTGAACTGAAGAGGAAAAAAATCATCTCTGTAACTGTGAAGTGAACTGAATTTTCTCTGAAGTCACTGAGTCCATGTGAGATGTTGAAAGATGGTAGCTTCTCTTTCACAGTTTTAAACATGGAACTCACTTAAAAAGGCACATTAAAAAAAGGAAAACGTTACTATTAACATGCAAATCTGCAGCTTCAGAACTCCCAGGAAGGTAATGAAAACTCCCCTCTAATCATGCACAGCAACCCCAATTCAGGGGAAGTCAGGGATCTCGTTATCTCATTATTTGCATGCTGCAGATGAGGTTCCCCTCCCTGGCAGCCCACAGGAACCTGGGCCCCTTCACAGAAAGGAGAATTTTGATATTGATGACTGACAGCTATGGTTCTTGTCCAAACCACGAGCAAACACCCTGGCCCTCCTTGCAAGAGAATGCTTTTCTGACAGAATGCCTCTTTGAGAGGGAAGAGGATGGCTTCTTGGGGGAGACCTCCTTCTCATCGTTCTTCTTTTAGCTCCCCATGTGACAAACCAGGAGCAGGGATTTTTTTTACAAGGACTGATCCTAACAAACACTCGAGGAAAACGAAATCACGGAATTTAAATTCAGTTGGTCCAGTAAATACAGGCTTTGGGGAGATACCCATCACTTCTGTCAGTTTGTCCCTCCAGGATAAATGCTAAATATCAGCGTTAAGAGAGACAGAGACAAACCCCAAGACATAACCAGAGCTTTCCAGCCCAGCATTTCCCCAAGGAAAAAGTCAAGGTCTTCCGTAATTGCTGTAATTGTTTTTGATGTTGGGTAAGTTAAGTGATATAAACAGGACACAAAAATGTTGCATTTCAGTAGAAAAAAAATTCTCAGTGCGTGCCCTCCAGAAACAGAGCTGTGTTTCCAGCAGTCAGTCCTTCAGAAAGTGCTTGCTTGTTTTTCTCTCCAAAGGAGCATTTCCAAGGATGAGTTTGAAGCTGAAGCAGCACCTGGGCTGCAGAACGGAAGGATGGGCAGAGCATGAAGGGAGAAATCACCCTAAAAACACCTGAAAACACTCATCTAAGAAAAACATGCACTTTTCAGCATTTGGCTGACATTTGACATTTCTTTCTAGAAGCATCCTAAGGCAGGTGAGGTTTTTGTTCTGTGTCCAAAATTCTTGGCCTCAAAAAAAGGGGATAAATTGAAGGCAATGTGGGGAATGTGCAGCAATTAAAACCAAAACATAACCCTTGAAAGTAATCCAGTTTGGAAAAAAAAGAGACTAAGCTGACAAAATATTCATATTTTATAGCAAAGCTGAGTCTGCACAACCTCTGCTTGTGACACAACCCCAGGCTGGTGGAGGCCACTCCACACAGAGCCTGAACACACTCAGCTCAGAGGGTAACATCCACAGCAGGGCTCATCTGATTTAAATGTTTAAATATTGGGATATTTTAGTATTTTAACAGCGGCAGCCACCCTCAGCAGCAGAGCCAGGAGCCCTGAGCTGTTTGTTTCCCATCACCAGCAGCACAGGCAGGCAGCACGAGCCCCACGTGAGAGTGTTTTCTCATCTCTGCCATTTGTCTGCCCCGAGTGACCTGCTGTGCATTATTTGTGCCTTGTTTCTTCCACAGCATTCCCTCTTCCTGACACGCTGTCCCAGCGTTTACCAGGCTGTCAGCTCTGACATCCCAGCTTTTTATAATAAGAGGAAGGGCAGGGAATGGGTTTCCTTGCAGACAAAGCTGAGGAATTACCAGCAAACCCTCTGCACCCTCACAGCTTCTGAGAGTTTCTCTCAACTCCAGCACAGAGGCAGAGAACAGAACTGCTGCACAACAGCTGATGCTGCTTGTCTTTTTCAGGAGACAACCCCTTGACCCACTGAGGCTTCTGTGTTCCAAAGAAACTCCAGAACTGTGCTAATAGGAATTTTAACTCCTTAGTGCCTCCCTCAAAGAGAACAGGGATGGTGCACACCCAGGAGAGGTGCCTGATGAGCCATGCCTTCTAAGGACACAGAAATAAAACCCTACAAAAATAATAATATAAAAAAAAAAATTGAATAAGTGGCATAAAGGACAAAGGCAGTGAATATGACAGAATCATCCAGGTCCTCTGTCAGCTTGCCACAATGAGTAGAAGGGCTTGGGGGAAACACAAATAAATTCATTTCCAGGATACGTTATGGCACAGGGGCCGCGAATGTTGAAAATACACATTACTACCATTCAAAATATTCTAAATTTCTATAGCAATATTCAATATTTGAATATTCAAAGTTTCTATATCAATTGCATGTAAAGATTGATGTGGCAGGATGCCATTCTAACTTCAGAATCCTGAAAGGCAAGAAAAGGTGGGAAGATCCTGCCAAAGTTTCTATTTAAGTGTGATAACCTTATATCACCAATTCTCTTCCTTTTGCCGCAAGTCAAAAAAAAACCCCAACCAAACCAGCCCAACCAAACACAACCCCCCTGACACCTTCTGTGAAAAGATAAGGTTGTTCTTACTGCTTCAGTGTCTCTGAGTATGTGCCTGGCAGTGCACAGCCCCTGACTCAGCCCCTGGCATGCCTGCAGAGGCTGCCTGGAGCAGAGGCTGGGCACAGTTAAAGGATAAAGCAGGGATTTATTAAAAGGCCTTTAAAGGACACACCTTGGGCAGCACAAGAGCCCGGCCAGGGCTCCACCCAGGATGGATTCTGAATCAGGAGTTCTCACATTTTTGTAAGTTTTGGTCCATTGTCCATATTCCATATTGGGGTTCAGTGTCCAATTGCAGCTCCAGGTTCTGCAGTCCCACCCTCCCAGGTTGCTCTCTCTCCTCCATCCCCTGCTGTTTGCACTCTTTGGGCTGAAGCTGCAGCGCTGTCCTTGGTTCTGGGCTGGAAAAGGATTGTTCTGTGGGGCTGAGCTGTGAGAGAGCTGCTGGCACTGTGTGTGGAGTGCAGAGTCAGGAATGTATGAAAGCTCAGGCTGAAGCATCACTCCCAGCTCCTGTGGTCCCTCTGGCCAGCTCCAGCTGTGGGGTCTGAGGGGGCCCTGCTGGGCAGGACCTGCCCTGCCTGGGAGAGCCACGCTCACTTTGCTCCTCTCCCAAAGTGACTTCAATCTCCACTTCATGAATGTCTTCCCAGTGCTTCTCATTAACCTTCCTCCTGCACTGTCTTTCACAGTCAGTGCCTTGTTGATTCAGGGCCTGACCTGGCACACCGGTGTGCTCATGAATAACTTCTCCCCTGGGAGCAGCCAGCCTGCCTTCTGGACAGACTCTCCCAGAAGTGAAATTACTGACGTGGACGTGGTGAATGGGATGGGGGCTTTCTGTCTGTTCAGGCTCTTTCCTTTCTGACCTTCCGAGTCTGCTTCTGGCATCTTCTTCTTCATCCTCTCTTATTTTATTTGTGGCTTTCAGGCTTAGACCACAGTGAATAAATTATAAAGCATGATTGGGAAATATTGGAGGTGTGTCTGTGCTGTACTGCAAGTGAGGACATATTTATGATTATACAGTTATTGCAGGTTTTAACTTTATATTTTTCACATTCTGTGCTGCTTTGGTGTGTGGGTCTGGGCTTCATATTATGGGATGGTGAGCTCTGTGCACAGAGCAGGGAGACAAAACAATTCCTGCTCCAGCTGGGCACCAAGGACAAATGATCCAAATCTCAGCCCAAGAGCACAAACACCGTGGGCTGGAGAGAGAAAAACAAGGATGGGAGTGCCTGGGCTAAAGCTGGAACGGGACAATGAACTGCAAGGTGCAAATGGAGCAGAGCTGAGCCAAGGGAGAGACCCCGGGAGCGCTCGTGCATTTTGGGACCATTTTGGTTCCTCTTGGGTGCATTTTGGGACCATTTTGGGACCACTTTGGTCCATCTTGGGTTCATTTTGGGACCACTTTGGTCCATCTTGGGTTCATTTTGGGACCATTTTAGTCCATCTTGGGTTCATTTTGGGACCATTTTGGTCCATCTTGGGTTCATTTTGGGACCATTTTGGTCCATCTTGGGTTCATTTTGGGACCATTTTGGTCCATCTTGGGTTCATTTTGGGACCTTTTTGGTCCATCTTGGGTGCAGCCCTGGCTGGGCTCTTGTGCTGCCCAAGGTGGATCCATGGAGGAGATCCTTTTCATAAATCCCTGCTTCATCCTGTAACTCTGCCCAGCCTCTGCTCCAGGGCAGCCTTCCCAAGGCATCAGGAGGAGAGGGGATTTCTGCACTGACAGGGCAGCTGACAGCAGAACCCCACCAACATCCCACTGCAGCCTTGATCTCCTCTGCACCCTTGGATTTCCCAATGGCTGCGTGTTCAAAAGGAAATCCTGTTCCCCCAGGGAAGCTGTGCAGAATTCCTGCTCCCCAGGGATGCTGTGCAGAATCCTGCTCCCCAGGGATGCTGTGCAGAATTCCTGCTCCCCCGGGATGCTGTGCAGAATTCCTGCTCCCCAGGGATGCTGTGCAGAATTCCTGCTCCCCAGGGATGCTGTGCAGAATTCCTGCTCCCCAGGGATGCTGTGCAGAATTCCTGCTCCCCAGGGATGCTGTGCAGAATTCCTGCTCCCCAGGGATGCTGTGCAGAATCCTGTTCCCCAGGGATGCTGTGCAGAATTCCTGCTCCCCAGGGATGCTGTGCAGAATTCCTGCTCCCCAGGGATGCTGTACAGAATTCCTGCTCCCCAGGGATGCTGTGCAGAATTCCTGCTCCCCAGGGATGCTGTGCAGAATTCCTGCTCCCCAGGGATGCTGTGCCACGTGCAGGCAGTGTGCTGCTGAGGCACAGAGCACCCAGCCACCTTGCCCTGCCCTGGGGAGGGAGCAAAACCCAGAATCAAACAGCAGAATATTCAGATACAGCCCCAACAGTCAACTCAATCACAGGAAGAGACACTCATGCATTATTCATCCCATGAAATCTGGGAGTTTTTCCAGAGAATATGCCACAGACTGGAGATAGGGTTTATCAACTGTTTTAAATCAGCATGTTTTATCTAATACAATAACAATTTATTTACTAAGGATATTTATACCATTGGAGCTTTCCAGGCTTAATTGATTCTTTTCATCAAGATCCCGTGCACTGGGAAAATCAGCTCACAAAGGGATTTGAAAAGACACTGTGCTGAATATCTACAAAATGATTTAGGTAATAATGGAGTAAAGTTATGGATCTGCTAGCATTTCAATCACCAGATTCTCTTCCTTTGTAGCTGTTCTACAAGGCCATCCTCATCTTGAGGATGTCAAAAATAATTTTTCATTTGATGCAACAGTTTATGTGGGCTTAAACAATCAATAACCAAAGCTAGAGTTAGGCAAATCAGTCTGTAAATAGCCCTGACATTGACACAGAAAGCCAACACAAAATGACAACTTTAGCTATTAGTGGGTCAAGAATGTTACAAAAATGTGGACCATGCCCTGTCCAGTATTTTTCCTCTAAGCCTGACACCAACCACAGGAGTGAGAGGAGTGTGAACACACTGAGAGCACAGCTCAGCGTGTATCCTTTCAGTATTGCCATGCCCAAACTTCAAGTCATGAAAAACCCATCTAAAATTAAGAGATAATTCAAAAAGTAAAGATGAAAAACAAGCAGTTGAGCTAACTCATCACTCGATGTTCAGCCTCAAATCTGTTTGTTCCAGGAGCTGGGGTTCTAAGACATGAAAACTCTAACTGGAGAGAGAGGAAAGATCCCACACAGTTTAAGGGGACAGGACTCAAAGCTGCAGGCAGCAGCACGCCAGCAGAACTCTGCCTGGGCCAGCAGGAAGCAGAGCCTCTGCCAGCCTGCAGCCAGGGAAAGCAGGAGGAGATAATTAGCATTCCTTTTGATTGGAACTGAGCTCATGCACACACTACACTCTGTTCTGGCAGAAAAGAGGAACTGCAGAATGAGGTTTTGTGCCCAAAAGCAAGGACACTGCCCTGTCCCCCATCTGCAGAGGCCTCAGTGCCCCCGAGCAGCGAAGGATTCTGCCGGAGATGGAGTTTGGGTGAATTGCATGGAAAGGAAGGACACCACAAACTCCTGTGACAGATTCAGGTGCTCAGTGCAGAAAGTGCAAGCAGACCTCGCTGCAGCAGGTGAAGAACTTTGATCTGTAACAGACTGCACCTCAGAGGACATATTTTCATTTATGTATCAAATGTCTTTATAGGAAAAGTTTTGCTTCTGTGCGAAACCCTAGCTAGAGGAATTCACCTCACAGGTAGAGAATTTCCCCCTATTTTTAAAGGTTCATGAACATGTTCTTGTCTAATCTGAGGAGCATTTCTGTTGTGGCATTTCTGACTCAATTATTTCAGATCCTTCTGGCCCAGAAGGCAATTCCTGAGGGCAGTGCATGCCCCTCACTGCTCTGCAGGCAGCTCCTGGCCCCTCATTTCTGCTCTGCAGCTCCTCCAGCTCCACCAAAGCAGGGCTGTGTTCGTTTTATTGGCTGCCTGGTGGGTCTTTATAGAGATGAGTTTGTTTATTTGCTTGTTTGGTTTTGTTTAAATCCAGAAGCCCTTTTCTCTGGGAAGGTAAATGTTCCCAGGTTCCCAAAACCCCAAGCTGTGGATTTTTGAGGCCGTTTTTTCCTAAGGTGTAGTTTTCACAGCTTCTGAAGCCAGCCCTGAACTAATCTGTCTGCAGCTAGCACCATATCCAGGCAATAATTGCCTGTCCTAGGAAGGCCCACTAGTCCCAAAGGACGTGTCTTTTAAGGCAAAATAACTTGGAGAAGGGACAATATGCAAAGTGACAGCAGATTAAAGAATGATGGAAATTAAAAGTTTAAAAAGCATGAGAAAGCAATTAACCAAGGAACAAAATGATGTTTCTAAGCATATAGGAGCTCAGAGTCTGTGACAGAATCAAAGTCTCCTGGAAAAAAAAAAGGGGAAAAAAAAGCAGCTAGGGAAACTACCAAAAAATGAAAGTTTTAATCTTTTTTTTTTTTTTGTACAGAGTGTAAGATAAGTGCTATTTCAGCTTCCAATCCCACTACAAGGACAGAGATAGGATATTAAAACAAGCAACACCAGAATAAAGTCATGGAGGAATCAGCAGCAGGGCCCCAGAGCCAGCCTGGGCTCCACTAACAGTGCCTGCTCCACCCAGGACACAAATAAATTGTCAAGACACTGATAAAATATTCAAATGAACTCTGAGAACCCAAATTTAATTGCTTCCTGGTCTGAAATGGAAAACAGATCAATAGATTGATCTCAACCTTTGTTTAGTCTTAGGTGCCTCTGCATATTGCACACGGAATAAAGAAGCAGCAGTTTTCCTCCAGATCCTGGGGGATTTCTGCTCCTCTCCTCACACAGGTCCCCTCCTCTGAAACACGAGGGTAACATCTGTCAAACAGCTCCCAGCAAAGTCCAGCACGAAGGTTTGCTCAGGAGAGCAGTCACAGGTGAGAGCTGAGGCAGCTCTGCTCTCCTCCCTGCACATAATGCCAAGTGCTCAACAAACTCTACCTGGAGAAAGCCCTGGCTGTTGGCTTGCAAAGCCAGCATTACCATGGACTTCTACATGGACAAAGAGAATGAAATAGGGGATAAAAAACATCTGGAGAAAATCTAATGTCACAAGCAAAGATTCAGGGTTTTTTTCCCCTTTTTAAAGGGACAGCAGGAAGAGAAGCTGTGAAATGGAGGTGAACTCCCCCCAAAATATAAAATATGGTTTTTTTTTTTCTCTAAAACTGTAGTCCATTTCCAGCTGAATGGAATATTATTATCACAGGATTGGGTTGTAACTGTGTGCTAAAATAAAGCATGGCCCAGCAATTAAAGATCTGTGCTCAATGACTTTAAACAAGATTTTAACCTCTCCTTCCCTCAGTTTCCCAACCCTTTTAAAAGGGTGAGGCACGTTTGGTTCAAAAACCTCAGGCAAAACCCAAGCTGTTGTGATAGTTATTAAAAAATTAATAAACATTTAATTAGGCTAATCTGAAAAGTTATTTCTAAACCCTTAATTCTGTGTAGATGAAAACATCATTTGTAACCAGACAACCATCTGAGTAGAAACCAATATAAATCAGCAAGAGCTATTCCAGTAACAGAAACTGCAGCTACATCATTAAGAACAATTTTAAATGCTTACAGCTTTCGTAATCACTTGCATTTTATTTTCAAACTTTTTTTATTAGAACATCGACTAGTCATTATCCTGGCACGGCTGAGGTGGGACAGAATCAATGCCCTGCTGGCTGTCTCCTCTGCTCTCTGTGATAAACACTGTCTCACAAGTTGGAAAAAATCCATTTTGCTACTGCTCCCCAATTAGAGCTGCTAAATGCTTCTTGAATGACTGAATTCTGGTTGGTTGTACACCCAGGTACGTGGCTAAGCTAACGTTTTAAATTGAGGAGTGCTGTGCTGTTTCTAGTCATTTTCTCTTGTCAAATTTCAAGCTAAGCAAATTCAATCGTCATCCTTTCCTCAGGATTCAAGGCAGTTTGTGATGTCCTTGGTAACTTGTGGAATTCCTGTCCCTCCTGCTCACAGCAGCAGCTGAGTGGGTGCACCCTTAGCACACCCTGAACCTGGCAGGAGAGCCCTTGCACGTGTGGCACGAAGGAAATACAATAAACTCCAAATTAAACCAGTGACTCTCAGCCAGGACAGAAATGCCAGCCCTGCTTCACCATCACAGGAGGCATTTTCCCAGAATCATGGCACGATCTGGCTCAGAAAGGACCTTTAAAGCCCCTCCAGTGCCACGGCAGGGACACCTCCCACTGTCCCAGGTGCTCCAGCCCCATCCAGCCTGGCCTTGGGCACTGCCAGGATCCAGGGGCAGCCCCAGCTGCTCTGGGCACCCTGTGCCAGGGCCTCACCTGCCTCATTCCAGGAAATTCCCCCTCCTGGCCAATCTCAGCTCTCCCTGATGAGCTTCAGTTCCCTGCTGGCTGCAGCACAGACCCCTCAGCCACGGGGAGCTTCCCTGGAAACCTCCCCAAAGTCACTCCAGACTAAACTGCTGAATTCCAAACGTGCTGCCACTGTAAAAAAAAGTCAAAACAAATCTACCTGAGATCAGTTAAACAACAGATTCTGAAATATCCTGTGCTCCTTCAAGACCACCTTGCACTTGAAATGGAAATATCTGGTTTTTCCTGCTGCACCAGTGAACTTGGGAAACATTTTCTTTTTTTTTGCTCAAGCTGACCTCTGTCCTTGCTTCTCCTGCCCTCTCACCCTCTCTTCATGTTGTATTATTATGTCTGCATTAAGCTCATAGCCCTTCCCATTTGCAAATTCCCTTAATCATCAATGTAACTTGCCTCTAAGTTATGCACACTTCGCTTCAATGAAACTGCATTTTCACACCTTAACAGTCTGGGTCACCAACTGAAATGAATATTAAAACTGAGAGCAGGCATATCCAGATCTGGCTAATGGGCCCATTACACAGGAATAAACCAACCATCTTTGGCATTCTCTGAATCCTCTTCTCAGGGGGTTATTAAGAGAAAATGTTGAAAAAAAATGAAATTGTTGTTTCATTAACAACCCCAAACATGTGTGAGAAGTTACCAGAGTCAGCTGAGCAGCTGATGGTTGGCGTCTGCTTGGTGTTTCAACCCATCTTGTTTGACATTGAATCATTATTAAAATTGCACCAAAGATTTAACTGGAAAGGGCAGAAAACCTGGATTTTTTTCTGGTTTGTATCAGAACTGCCCTTTGTATCAGCCACACAGGAATGAAGTACCTTAAATCAGAGCAAAGATTTTCTTCCCCAGATATTTAAGAAAAAGCCATGCAGGCTTGGTGTTCAGAAATGGTTCCTGAAGTACTTTTCCATAGTAACTGATGTCTGGTTTTCTGTGGTAAGTTTTTCTGCTGCTCACGTTTACTTTTACTTTGATTCTTTCATATGATGGTAAAAAAATTCACATAAAGATTTTTGTAGATGCTGATGACTGTGAGATTATTTGCCATTTGTTTCAAGGAAAAAGGGACAAAACTTTCCAGGCAAAATGCAGAGAGGACCCCATTATTCCAGCAAGAGGAGCAACGGAAGAAACTTTGACAGATTCCCCAGAGCTGTGCAGACCACAGGAGCATGCACTCGCAGCCAGAACAACACCAGGGCACAGGCAGAAAACTGAAATCTCAGTCTAAAATCAAAACAGGTTTGTCAGGGTGGCATTTCTGAAACAATCAACAGCGACATCGCTCAGGTTTCAAAAGTTAGGAAGTACTGATGGCAGCTATCAGGAATCTTCAGTTTGTTAGGGGAGAATGGGAAGAAGCTCCAGTTACTGCCTGCAAATGTTTGCATTAGCGTTTCTACTGAAAACTGTTAATTACCTTGAATTGCTAGCAGGGTTTCATATGCTTTAGGGTCAAATAGGAATAAACACCTGTGGCCAATAAAAAATTCAGAGAGGCTGAACTGCTGCTGACTCAGCAGGAGCAGAAAGGGAAGTGCTCTTGCAAAGAAGCTGCAGAAATCCCTGTTTTGGAGAGCACACATGACAAAGCACGATAAATCCCTGGGACAGGCTGTTTTGTGGGTTTGCTTTCTGAAAAATCGCTCACATCTAATAAGAAGGAGAAAATTCCCAAGCCCAGCATGATGATGTTATTTCAGCAGCTAAGCCTCTGAATTAACTTGTAATGGAAATGCTCCTGGCACTGGAAAGAAGCCAAATTGGGACACAAACTTCCAAGCCCCGTTTGCTGAACTATTCCCCCAAAGCTGCAGCAAACCATTGTTCATATTTCATTTCTTTTCTGTATCTGTTTGGGAATTTGCATCGACCCTTGTGCCAATAAAATTCCTGGAGAAGATAGATGGCTACATGAAACCCAGACAGCAATATTGCAGAGCTGCTGGATGTCTCATTTTCTGAAGAACACACATAATTGTGAGATCCTTTGTCACCAAAAAAGCAACACCCTGAAGGAAGTTGTTTGTCTTTCTTTCAGGAACAAATCAGGTCACAGCCGTGGAGCAGACAGTGGAGCAGCCTGAGCTGGATCTTTAATTAGCAAACGTTCATAGAATTAGCTCTGGGTTTTGTTTCTCCTTTTCCCCAGTCCTTTGGTTCATGGAAATGTGTGCTCACATGAGAATCAGGTCACCAGGACCCATTTGTGTCCCAGGGCTCACCCTGATTGCCCCTGACATCCATAGGATGGCAACACCACCAGTCCTGGGACAGCCTCAGTGCACCACCACTACCTCCAGTTCAGTGACCATCTGCAGCAAAAGCAGAGTGGGTTTAACATTCAGGACTATTCCCCCTCTTTCTGCACGCTCACTGTTCTCATGAGCAGCCAGTTCACTGCACAAAATGGACAGAGAGCACAGGAAAGCCCCCAGCTGCTGCCCACACAGTGCTCAGGGCTCACCAGGGCTCAGAGGGGGAGTTCTGAACCCCCTTTTTGTGAATATGGAACTTCCAGGCATTTTCCACCCATTCCATTCATTAACACCAACCATAAATTCAGTTTGGTGCCCTTAATTTGCTACGTTTTGTGTTCCTTAGGAGCATCCTGCACTGCAGAATTTACTGCTCACTTGGAGACCTGCAGTTCGTGCTCCTCAGATGAGCCCTGGCTGCAGTGCTGATCAAACACATTGCCAGGGTTCCAGTGAAGATTTTCCTGGGCTCTGGAGGGGGGTGTGTGTGTGTGTGTGTCACTGCTGATGGTTTGTGAATGCTCATGAACTGATCCACAAAGCACTGAAAGAAACCATTGAAATGTGAACTGTGAGGCATCAGTAACAGTGGCTTGGCAATATTGGGACACCATGAAGAGGCAGAAGTAGGCAGGACAAGAAGAGTCACCTCAGAAATGACACATTTTGAAAAGGATCAAATCATGCTCAGTGGTAAAGGCTGGGAGAAAGCTGGGAAAAGAAAAGGTAGGGAGCAACAAAATGGAAAAGGAAGTTAAAAAGCATGATACTAATAAAATTATAACAGAATGATGAAGACTGATGAGGAGATTCAAAGCAATTAGAACATACAAATCTAATGTTATTAAATAAATAAATAAATAATTTAATTAAATAAATATTATATAAATAAATTATTAAATATTATACAAATAAATATTAAATAAATAAATTATTTATTTAAATAAATATTAAATAAATGTTTATTTATTAAATAAAATAAATAAATTTAATAACATTAATAAATGTCATTAAATAAATTAAATAATTAAATAAATGTTATTTAATTTAAAAAATCCACCCAATTGATTTCCTAAGGCAACACAGGCAATGGAAAGACTGAAACAGGGACAATGACAAAAAATTAAGACTAAAGCATGAACATCTGATCAAGAACCAGTAAGTTCTTATTGAAAGGACAAGAGAAGTGTGAGGAGGACACAGCTGGGGTAAGAGGAGGGGTCTCAGGACAAGGAGTGGATCCCCTCCACGGGATCCTCAAATGGGAAATTATGTTTGAGGTACTTCAGCAGATGCACAGGAAATTGGGAACTAAAATAATTGTCCCAAAGCAGCCATTTAGGCAACAACTCTGGAGTTAATTCTCTCTGGGGAAAAACAAACAAATCCCACCCACACCCCCCAAATCAATCAATCAACCAATAAATCCACACCAAAAAAACAAATCCAAAAGCCTACTCAGAGATAAAGTGTAAATCCTAGAACCTTTGACAGAAGTTCCAACAGAAATTTCAATGAGAGGTTTTTAGCTCTAAAGACTGAAATACCCCTTTCTTTCAGAGGTGTTTGGCATATGACAAAAAACAGAATAGAAATATTCTTCTGTCACCACTTACAACTGTTAGATAACATATCTTAGATTTCCAGGGTTAGCAGGTTGTCATGAGCCCTATGTTAACAGAAGGAGTATTTTATTCTTGAAGACACTTGCTATTTCTGGAAGTTAAACAAGATATTCCAATAAAGTAGAAAAGATCGAGCAGGAAAATTAATATTCCATCTCTCCTTCTATACTGATCTGCAAGTCCTGTATTGCCTTAAATCCCTTTTCTTTTTTTTTTTTTTTTTGGCAGATATTTATATTCCAACTGTACCGGGAGAATTTTGGATCTTGATTAAATATGTTGTTAACTGTGCTTGCCACTCAGCACAATTCGTGGATGCTTATTGTCAGAGCAACACTGAAATGGCCAAATTTGAGACAAGTCACCTTTCATTACAGAACCCTTCCGTTTTTTACAGAAAGACATTCAGGAGCTCTCCAGTGTTATTTTCTTTTTTCTGCTTCTTTCATCTTGCAGAGTCAATAAACCCTCTGCTCAGAAAGGAACCTGTCTTTTGCTCCCCATCCCAGCAGTTCTGCAGGGCTGCACAGCATGGCCTTTCTTCCTCTTTAAACTGTGGACGCTGGACTTGAGGGCAGAATTCCTCCCAGGGCTTTGGCAATAATAATTTATCCATAAAAGCTGAACGGGATCACAACCTCCGTGGCCGTGCACGTGAGATCTTTCAGAAGGGATTTGGTTTCAGAGATGCTCCTGGTGCTGGTAAGAAAAATAAAATTTCCACGGCCAGGAGCATTTCAAACTGAGTTTTGAAATGAATGCTTTTTTTCCCAAGATTGTGCAAGCCTCTTGAAGATTTTCAACATTTTTCTGCACACCAGCAGTTGTCCCCCCTCAGTTCAATCTGAGCACCCCGTCCCTGTTTTTGGCAAACTCCCCCCATTAGTCAAACCACTGCCTAAGGACTCCAGAAACTGGCAAATTTAAACTGAAACTCTTCAGAACTCTCTCAGCATTCTGCAACATGAAATTAGGAGTAAAAATCAACTGCAAATCTTGCAAACCAAATAAAACTCAGTCAAGGACTTCTCCTTTTATAGTTTCCACTGAAACAGCTTTGGAGGTTTGCTCATTCTCCTTCAGTGCACTGCAATAGAATGAGCTCCTCCCAGGTTTGCCTCTTGTCAGAGCTAACAGAAAACACTGGGGGCTATTATCTGGGGAGATCAGGGGCGAGCACAACCACCACAAAACTCAGCTTTTTGGAGCAGCAGGGAGGTCGGAATGCAGAGCTGGAGTTTGGTTCACCCTGCCCTGCAGTACCCAGCCCGTAGCTGGCTGAGAACACCTGGGCTGCTGGGGACACCTCGGGGGCACACAGGACATAAAATTGTATTTTCTGCTCTCCCACAGGGCCTTGGTAGCTGCCCACATTCCCCCAACGCCTCCTGAAGGGACCCCATAACAAAGTAAACTGTGACTTCCTGGAAAATAAGACTCAAGTGAGGTAATACATGTTCAGATCTGTTAAGATTCAAGAAAATCCAGCATAGGATTCATTACACAGCAAAGTTCTGAGAAACACTTTATCCTAATTGAATGTTTGCAGGGAAATTCATATGGTGTTTTACAGTACAATTTTATGCATCATCAATTAGCAATTGAACCAGTTTCAAACTCTGAACTCCTGAAAGCACCAAGCACAGAGACAATTCTGCAGCCCACATTCCTTTCAGAACAAGCTGACAGGTAATGCTGAACCTGTTACATCTCCTGCAAAACCTCATTCACGTTGCTTCCACACACACAAAACCCCAGCAAAGGAGCCCCGCACAGTGACAACAGCCTGCACAAAAACAAAACTTTCCCCATCCAAAGGATGAGGAGAAGCTGAACCATGCATTCTAAACAAATGACATTTCAATTAGTGCATTGGATTATTCGCATTTATATCCCTAGGCTTTCCTAAAAATCCTCACCAGAGCTGCAGCAAACTCTTACTTTATATTCAAATTTACTGATTCAAAGTCTTTGTAATTCTGCTCTGAGGGCCCACAGGATGTTGGTCCATGAGGAAACCTTGGTTTCTCCATCACACTGATTTTTTTGTAACAGGAATCGAAGGGAAGACAGGACTGAAAGACCAGAGAAATGGGGGAAATGCACAAAAAATTCACAGCAGATTCTCCCTGAGACAGCCTTTTCAAATTAAGCTAATGCAGTCAAACTAAACTTATATGGGAGTACCTATGGGCTCTTTATTAATATTTATTCTCTGGGTATGATTTGCTCTCAAGGACAGAACAGTTAATGACTTGGTCTTGTGATCTGAGTCAGAATCAGGGCTGGCAAGAACAAAAAAAAAAAAAAAATAATAAAAAAAAAAAGAAAAACCACACCACCACTTAAAGAAAATTAATATGCACACTGATATTTTCTTCATTTACCTCAGCACAGGAAGAAAACTGACCTCATACATCAGGAACCCTGCACTGGATTAGCTCTACTGGAGCTATTAACAAAACTGACCAGTGCATCCCCTTCTGAATAAGAACAAGACAGGGGAAGAAAAAAATGCAAACCCCCTTCCATTTCTAGCTTGGATTGCAATCTTTTCTTTCACCTTTCCAGCATTTTTATCAAATGACTATTTTTTTTTACTTTGTAAACCTGTGTGAGAACAACTTGATCTTGGTACTGTACTTTATTCATATGAAAATGTCAAGCCAAGTAAGGGAGCAATAAAAAGCAAAGAAGAAATATGATGAGAATTTCTAATATGATCTTAGAAGGCATCTTGCTTCTCTGATGCTGAGTGTTGTCTGCAAAAATACAGAGCCAGATTAATGAAAGGTGTGAGAAGAAAACATTTTTCATGTATTCAGTTTTAACCAATAAAAGAGCTCATATAGCACCAGCTCTCAGTACTCCACAAAACACTTTCAGCTTTCATTTCTGTGTGGATAAAATAGCAAGTGTAGCTATTTAGCACTTTTCCATATTATTTAAATGAGTATTTTCCATGGGCATGTTTTTGTGGAGTGGTTTTATGGGTTCTGGTCCAGGTGCAGCAGGCAGGGATGGGGAGGGGGCACTGCTGGAAACTGCAATCCCAGCCCGAGCCACAGCACACAGGGGCAGCCAGGGGGGCTCAGGGCAGCCTTCAGAGCTGCTCTCAGGCAGGGCTGAGCCAGCCTGTGGAAAAACAGGAATATTCCTCTGGCTGCTCTGGGGTGCCCTGACCCCAGGGCAGCACTGACTCTGACCCTCATCCATGGAGAAAGCTTCCCAGACTTCAAGACAGACTGGAATCCACAAAAGTGTGGAATAGATTATAGAGAGCAGTGTAGGTGCATCACCTGGGGAGAAACTGAGTTTTTAGGAGATTTTTAGTATGGTGTGGATGGAAGCAAGAGGTAGGGCACAGGGTGTCATCCTGGGTTTCTTCTCCATGGGTTTGGGTGGCATTTTGGAATTGGGCAGAACAGTCTGCACTGGGGCTCTGTGGGGTCAGTTATTGGGTTAAAAGGGGAAATAATCCAGGTGTCAGCTCTTAATTGGGTAGTTTAGTCTTAAAAGCCCTTGTAACCAGAGATTGTTGGCCATTCTGTGCCTTCTGATGCAAAGCTGCTGAACTCAGCAGTGAGACTGTTTCACTGACAAGAAATAACAAACAGCTGAGTCCAAACATGCAATACCATCTCAAGAGCCTTCAATCCAGACCCAGAGAAACCCACAAGCGAGACCCCCTCACCAGCCCTGCAAGGAGCCAAGCCCAGCAGCAATCCCAGCCAGGGCTGCTCCTCCTGCAGCCCCTCTGGCTGCCCCTGCTGGGCAGGGCAGCCCTGGCTGTGCTCCAGCACATTCCCCTGTCTGAGCTTCTGTTTGACTCCTCCTGCTGCTGCCTGATGGGGAACTGAATGCTTCTAAAAACTCAGGGAAAACCTCCCCAGAAATGCCAGCAGCATCCGAGGGAGTGGCACGTCCCTGGTTCAGAGAGCCTCAGCCAGTTCCCTCCTCTCTGCTGCAGACTGAAAATCTCCAAGTTTCCACTCAATTTAGCCAAGATTATTATTTCCATTGCCATTTTTACTTCCACTCCTTTTTCTCTCTCTTTCTTACCTGGTACCTTCCATCCAACATTTCTGATTTCTCTATTTGTTCGTCTTCTTCTGTTCTCAGAGGTGCACTCCACATCCCATTAGTCACTGTCCCCTCTGCACTTCGAACTCAAAGAACCCCTTTCAGCTGTAAAATCTCTAATTTTTAGAGACACACTCTTTACAGCACGAGGCAGGCAAATTCTTCTCTCCCACCAGCACAATCCATTTCTTACAAACTATTTTTGAGATGCAGAACTGAGAGCAAGAGAGTTCAGTTCTGACATCTGTGTGCTTTCCTGCATATTAGCACCTCACTTTGGGTTGCCAGCAGATTAATTTGATTGTGCTTCACGAGAGGCTTTCCTTTATATTGATGTGAGCTGCTTGAGTTAAAGACTAAGAGAGGATTTCTTCCCTGCCAGCCCAGCTCCCCTTCTCTGGGCAGTGCAGAACACTGTATATTTATAATTGGTTCTGGTCAATAACAATATTTCTACATCTTGGCCTGAAGAGAGAAGCTGGAAGTTCCCAGGATGTGATATTGAGAAATAGCTTTGTTTAATGCCTCCACTGTCACGAGGTGGAAATGAAACTTACAGTTTATTATACTGACTCCACTCTTTATAGCTCTGGACAGTTTTACAGATCTCCCCAACTGGCAGTAGAAAATTCATCCTGAGAACTCAAAAAAAAAATTAAAAAAAAATAAAAAAGGCCAAAAAAAGCCATCTAAAGCTGCAGTTTAGAACTCCTCTAAAAAGGAGGAAAATAATGACCCATTTGAAAAGGATGCTCAGTACAATTCATCAGACACTGGCTGAAGATAACAGAATATGCAGAGAATCTCAGAAGGGAGACACAGTGGATCTGCTGTCCGAGTTAACAATATTCCTTTCAAAAGCTGCTTCATGGGCACAGGCAGTAATCAAATAAATATTGATATTTGTTTATTCGTGGCTGAAAACCAGAACAGGGATTACAAACATAATTTTTAGGAGCAGTAAAGAAAAAAAAGCTATGATTTTTTTTTTTTTTTTTTTTGCAACAGAGTTAATTACATTAAATTCAGTGTGCATTAATAGCCAGGTGTTTGAACAGTTATATTGTAGCAGGAATAAAACAACATAAATCAGTGATCTCCAAAGCTCTGTTCAGAGCACACTCCCATAATTCTTTCGTAGTTAAGGGCTACTCCCATGAAAGATGCCATGCTCAATAAGAGCAAGATAAGGGCATGCACGAACATTTTCCTTTCCTTTATGCTCCACAAAAGCTTGCTGAGCATCTTTAAAAAGGGCAGTGAATACATCTTTCAAAGTTCAAATACTTCTGGAAAGCATTAGATAAAGTATTTGCTTAACAACCCAGGAACAGATTTCTCATCATCTGACAAAAAAAACCACACACTAACAAAACCAAAAACCCACCAACCACCCCCTTAAAAAAAAGCCCAAAAAATAAAAAAGTATGGAAATTATCTAGTAAAAAAAACCCTAGACCTGAGAATAGCATCAAATAAATTTGGTGTAAGAGGAAATGTAATTTATAAATTCTCTACTCTAGGGTACAACTTTGGCTTCTTCAAGCACTGGAAATAGGAAAGAACCACGCAGACAATCAGAAAGTGGGAAGGCAGTAGGATAAACTGGATTCAGGTATCCCTGCTAATATTGCAGTTAATATCCTCATTTTGCACAAGCAGTGATTGCTCCCTCCTTCCTTTCACAGCCTCTCCTGAGGGGCCCGTGCTGCTGCCCAGCAGCTTTTGCACCACAATAATGTTCACATGGAGTAAATGGCACATCTCAAACCTTTCACCATCCCCAGTTTGAGCAAGATCAGCATTTACTTTCCCTCTGTTTCAAACTGGGTAAATATACTTCAGGAAAATTCATCTAAACCAGTGGGAAACATTTCCTTCTCCACTGGTACCTGGAAACACACGGACCTGGGCATGCTGGTTTTTAATGGACAGCTCTGGATGCTGTTGACACTCTGATCTGACTCAGAAGGCACTTTGAGACTGGAAGGAAGACTTTTACCTTGATGGAAATAAACCCCAGCAGCCAGCAGAGATGTTAATTAGTGTGAGAGGCACAGAGCAGGGCAGAGTTTGCACCAGCCTCTGCCCCACTGCCAGGACAGGGTAATGAGCAGGATCAGGTCACATCATCTCTGACTGACTTCTTTCTGCCATTATTTACCAGTTCTTCTCCTCTCTCCTTACACACGCAGAGGATTGTATGGGAAATGCCTTTATTTCATTACTGAACTCTTCACACACCTCAGTACAGTTGTTCAGCTACCAGACTCTTGTATTTATTTCTTCCCTGCCCGTCCCCCAGCGAGCTTTGCAAGCAGGCAGGGAACAGAAAAACCCCCAGTGGTTTAGAAACCAAACATGCAGCACAAAAGCAGCACATCAGCCCAGGGAAGCAGCGCTCAAGGGAGCCAGGGCAGCTGGAGGTGTTCATCAGCAAGGACCCCGTTCACAGGCACTGTGGCTGCAGAGCACTGAACTAAAGAGTGCTTAGAGTGGAACAACAGCCCTGGAACGCGCTGGGCAAAGAGGGAGAACAGAGCTGTGCTGCCCCAGAGCAGAGCAGAGGGCTGAGTTCAACCAGGGAAGGGCAGGGAGAGGATGGAGGGAGGGATGGGGATGGAGGGATGGATCTGTGGATCCATGGATGGATGGATGGAGGGATGGATGATTGAGGGATGGATCTGTGGCTCCATGGATGGAGGGATGGGATGGAAGGAGGGAGGGAGGGATCTGTGGATCCATGGTTGGATGATGGATGGATCTGTGGATCCATGGATGGATGGATGATGGATGGATCTGTGGATCCATGGATGGATGGATGATGGATGGATCTGTGGATCCATGGATGGATGGATGGATCTGTGGATCCATGGATGGATGGATGGATCTGTGGATCCATGGATGGATGGATGATGGATGGATCTGTGGATCCATGGATGGAGGGATGGATGGATCTGTGGATGCATGGATGGATGGATGATGGATGGATCTGTGGATCCACGGATGGAGGGAGGGAAGGATCTGTGGATCCATGGATGGAGGGAGGAAGGGATGGATGGATCTGTGGATCCATGGATGGAGGGATTATGGATGGATCTGTGGATCCATGAATGGAGGGATGATGGATGGATCTGTGGATCCATGGATAGATGGAGGGAGGGATCTGTGGATCCATGGATGGATGATGGATGGATCTGTGGATCCATGGATGGATGGATGGAAGGAGGGATGGATGGAGCTGCTCCTCCAGGAGCACAGCCCACGCTGCAAAGAGCCTGCTCCCCTGTGTGCTGGCCTTTCCTGCCGTGCAGCAGCAGCAGCAGCTCATCTCTCCAGAGCTCTAATGCAGCCAAATTAGTCAGAAAAACCCTCCTGTTGCCCCAGGCAACTACATGCATGGCTTTGTTTCTGTGGCCATGAAACTTTCTGGAATGTTTCTGTGTGGGTGCACGGCAAAGCGCAGATCCATTCTTGGAACCCCACCATTAAGCAGCATTTCTCATTAGCATCCACTTAGCAGAAAGATCATTTACAAGCCCCCTTTTTTTTGTTACAGACAGGAAAATTCATTTCTACAGGCCTTTTCCTCTAGAACCTACAATCATACTTCAGAAACCACCCAGCCTGCGCTCAAAACAAAAGTTTATAGTCCGTTCTTATTTTCTTCCAGTACTGAATATTTAGATGTTAATAGTATTACATTTTCATAGCCTTTTTAGTTCTGCCCTCCCCATCTATAAATAAGTCATGGGAAGAAAAAAATATGATTTTCCTTTTCAAGCTGAGCTGTCACATAATAAAATATTTCATCATTTTTGATCACCTTAAGAATCTAACTTTCAACGTATACCCTCACTCCCAAAATTTCTGAATATATGTATGTTGAAATTAAGCAAGTGTGACATAGCTCTTGGTTCCCTTGGGAACAATACCCAGAGCTCATTTGAGTTGTGACCTGCTTATGCTGCCAGGGAGTATTAGTATTTTTGCTGGATCTTCAGAATAGAGATATGGAGTGAAGGACAAAGGCAAAAAATAAGACTCTAAATTCACAGATGAAAAACAGATGAGATACTGCTCTATTTCAGAAGGCAGTGTTGGCTTTTTATAGAATCTGCCCCATTTTGTAAGCTCTGTTGAAGAGATTACTCTTTTCCATAGTAAAATGTTTTAGATGAGCTATGCATGGAGAAACCAACAGCACAACACATGGTCCAGGGTGCCTAAAGAGGTGTCAGGGAAGAATTAAGAATGGAAATTAACTTCAGGGATTATTTTGCAAAATGGATGGCAGCTCAAAGTGGAATGGAACCACTCATGCTACAAGGCTGCCTTTTGTCCCCTGTCACAGGTCAGTCACAAGGAGCATCCATCCCATCACAAATGGAATATCTGCTGTTGTCAGTTCTGCTCCAGCACAGGGCTGGGCACAACTGAACCTAATGGCTTGTTCATCAGAACAAGCAGTGCTTAAATATCTATATATCCTTGCTTAAATATCTATATATCCTTGCTTCTCCTCAATCTGACTGCTGAGCTTCCCATCTGACACGTCACCCTCTCAGCCCACTGCCAACACAAAATCCATACACAGTTCACACAGATTTTAGGATTAGGCTCTCATGTATATTGGGATTAGGGTCTCTTTCTTTTCCCTCCTACTCTCTTCCTGTGAATTCCAGGTAGGATTAGGCCAGGGAGCAATTCTCCATGCCTCCTTTCCAACCTGCCCTGGTTCCATTTCCTCTCTTCCAGTCCCTTCCTGACCCTCCTGGAGAGCTGATCTGAGCTCTCACACCTTTCATTTCGGCTGGTGCCCTTTGATGCAGTGACTCACTGCAGTGTCCATCCCACTTCTGAAGTAAATAAGCGTTTACCACGAGGCAAAGTTGTGTTTCCACAACAGAAATTACATTTCAGAATCTCTTCAGGGACAAGCTGGGCTGGGGAAGGTTTGAGGCCCTGCCTGACAGTGCAAACCTTGGACCTGTGGAGCTCACGGCCACAGGGTCACCAAAATAAACTCTGCCTGAGCTGCAGCTCCCTGAAACTTCCCCAGCTCTGCCCTGTTTCTGGGTCCAATAACAAAAAGCAGCTGACAGGTCAGAGAAACCTGCTAGCCACTGCTTGGATGCAAAGGAGTTTTCCTCCAGTGCAGATTATCAGCACATTTCTGTTCAAGCAGCCTCGTTTTTAATACTGCACTGAATAATCTCAAGCTTATTAAACTGCCTCGTGTTACAAGTACAGACAGTTGTAGTCAAACATGAAAACAGAGTCAAGGAAAAAAACCAAACCTGTTTCTCATAAGAACTGCAAATATGAATGTGTTCCTATTAGTTTTCACAACCTATTTAACTTTGCCTCTCTTGTCTTCATTTTTTTCCCTTAAGAGGGAACAGTGGACTTGTTCCTCCTGAATAGGGATAATTTATGATTACCTTGTTTAATTTTATTATTTTGCTGCCTTAATTTCTTGTTTACAATGCCTTTTCTGCAGCAGAACAAAAATCCCTTTAAAGTTCAACCTGCTAAATTAATAAACTCTGTTCTCAGTTTTAGTTCCATGTTAAATGGAGCTGCATAAAATTGTTATAACACACCCATAAAACAGCAGCAGATGCAATATGTTCAAAACGATTATTTTCCTTTAATTTTGTAAACATACAGAAAGTTTGCATTATAGCCTCCCCTTAAGCACATCCCTGCTGTAAATTAAAGATGTGCCAAATCAGCTCCAAACACATTTTGCAGTAAACAAACAATGAGATGTGGGACACTGCAGAATGAGAGCAGTGAGACTTCAAGGCAGAGTAAAAAGCAGTGGCCAACACAGAGCAAAGCATCTGACAAATCCAGAAACATTTGCATTTGACAAATCCAGAAACATTTCTGCGTCTCTGTGCATCTGCACACCACAACCATGCTGTGATCAAGGTTTTACACAGCGTGGATAAGGTCTGCAGGGGTATTTCACACATAAGACAATAAGAAAATTATCATTTCACTCCCCCAGTTTTGTCCTCTGGGACTCCAGTGAAGGGTCTCAAAGGCTCAGGAAATATCTGAGATGTCAGGGTACAAAATAAAGTGGAATTGACCCAAAGAGGATTGTGTGCCAAAGAATGAGGAGCTGTGTGCTTTTATTAGCAGTAGTCACAAAATTTCTGTGTGATAGACAGCTCTGTCAAGAGCCCATTAAAAAGTTCCAGGATAAGTTATCTGCTGATCAGTAGAAAACTGAATAAACTAATATGAAACCTGAGTATTGTATAGATTATACACTAAATACTAAGGCACAAACCAGCAAAACCTCTGAAATATGTAAAATCTGCCCTAGAAGCAGCAAATATCCAAAGGTAACAACAGAACACACACACTTCTGCCTGCTTTCATGCTTTCAGAACAAGTCCATGGCTATATATAACATTTGCATATGCTTTTCAAAAGATACATTCACCACCCTCATCTGCTTTAACCCAGCATTGAGGAAGTGTTCAGAATTCATGCAGCGCTTCATAAATTGGGCAACGCTCAGAATTGATCCAAGCCTCAATCAAGGTAACAGGAGATTGTACACTGACCTCAATTAGCTTTGGATCAAGCCCTAGGAGAATTACCAATGTTCTGAGCAGTCATCATGCATGGGTACAGGCACAGAGAGCAAACCATGAGCACCCCAGAATGGGCAGAGTTACTTGAAATGAACACACGACCAGCCACCTTTTTTTTACTTTTTTTTTTTGGTTAAACAATGATTTCATTAAAACTCTGCTAAGTCAGGCTTGCCCTATTGCTGAACTAAACCTCAAGGTAATCTTAAAAATATTACATGCCAAGAGAAAAGAAAACAGAGTTGGTGACCTGGAGCAGCTGCAAATGCAGCTCAAGGCTCTGAGTCAGACTGAGCTCCTCTCCATTCTGTCCCTTCCCTCTCCCCTCCTTTTTCCTTTCCCTTCCCCTCCTTTTTCCTTTCCTTTCCCTTTCCCCTTCCTTTCCTCTCCTTTCCCCTCCTTTTTCCCTTCCTTTCCTTTCCCCTCCTTTTTCCTTTCCTTTCCCCCTTCCTTTCCTCTCCTCTTTCCTTTCTTTTACCCTCCTTTTTCCTTTCCTTTCCCCTCCTTTTTCCTTTCCTTTTCCCCTTCCTTTCCTCTCCTTTCCCCTCCTTTTTCCTTTCCTTTCCCTGATGATTTGTGAGCTCCCCTGACCCCGTTTCTCCTCATGGGCAGCCACAGAGGCTGTGCACACACTGGGACAGGCAGGGCAGTGTTTTTGTGTCACACCCCACTCCAAAAATGACCCTGAACCCTTCAAGAAGCAGCAGCTCCCTGGCTGAGCCTTGCTCCACAGCAGTAACCAGCGTTTGAGCACTGCCTGCTCTCTGGGCACAGCCTGGCAGCCGATTTAGGCTAATCCAGAGCTCCAAATTCAGGCTGAGGGACCACAGCTGACTGCCAGAGGCACCAAGGAAGAGCTGCTGCCATGGCCAGAGAAGGAAATTGAATGTTAATTATTTGCCATTAGTCTCTCCTTTCCAGGAAAATTTGCTGACTTGCTGGGATGGTTGAAACAGCAGGAGCAGCGCGTGGTTCACACAAGCTGCATTATCCCAAGTTCAGGGTAGTTACCTGGTAAATGAGGTTAAAAAAATCCTGATTAATCAGACAAAGAGGATATGGACAAATGTCAGTACTTTTTCTGTATGTGGGTCCTGTGTAGCACTCAGAAGATGCCAGTTCAACACAGTACCTTCCCTTTTTCTGACCCTCTGGGCTCTTACAGAATCTTTTCAATGGAAGCAGGAACTTCTTCCAAGGATATGCTCTTGACTTCCTCTTGCACTAATTCTTCCTGAGTGGTGAAAGTGCTACAACCCCTCAAATACTTCACACTGCCATCTCAACAGATCACTTGTAAGATGCCAGGCCCAAGGAAGGTCCTTCGAATTTCTGATGAGACTTCCCATAAATTTACAAGTTAAATCAGTTAAGAAATTGTTCCACTCACATTTCAAATACTGTTTTTTACAGACACACACACACACACCACAAGAAGAATGTAATGAGAATTTCTTTTATTCATGAAGAAAACAAAGGCAGAAAAAGTCACATTTGAAAATATAACCAGTTTGAATCAACACATTAAGGAACTCCTGGCACACACTGGGAAACTGGGGGGAAAGAGGGGGAAAACAAGACAAACATCAAACCTCCAACATACATAAAGCACTACATAGCTAAGCAATGTAAAACTCAACAACACTAATAAATACAGGCCTGGTGAAATGTGTGATGTGCACAGTGTATTAGAATGTGTGCATTTGCTCTCTGGTTCAGGAGTGAATAAAACACAAAGCACAGTGGAAGGAGAAGCTGCCCCTGCACGTGGGTGCAGTCACTTCTGTATTTTTTCCTATTTTAAACTTCAGTCAGCTCAGAACAAATCCCTACACTCCATCCCAGTGGAAACCCCAATTTCTGACTATTACAATGGACAAAAGATGATAATATGCTCAGTAGTGTGCAGGGAAAGAGGCAGGAGGATCCACCCTCTAACCCAGCCTGTGAGGTATTTATCCCACACCCAGTGCCCTGAGCTGCCAGCTGTCACAGCACAGAATATTGAAACCACGAGCTCTTCCTCCCTAACTTACACCACAAGAAACCCTCAGGACTAAAATTCCTCCAGTTTGCCAGAGGCTGAGGCTTTTATCAGCTGGCAGGTTAAATCCTGGGCAGCAGTGCCACTGGTAGCAGATTAGATTTAATCACCTTGTACTGACACCTCCTTGCTTCAGAGAGGAGGGAAGAAGAAGCTCCATACTTACACTGAACTCCAGAGGACATGGACATTATTCATAGCTTATTTTTAAAAAAAAATTCTTTTGGATAAATAAAGGTTTTAATATACAGGTCCTGGTTTGTTCTGTTTGTTTCCTAATTAGAGAAAAATGGCAAGTCTCCCAACCTAAGCTCTTTCCCTCTGAAGAACCTAACAATACATTTGGACAGGCACATATATTTATTTGGAGACTGCACAATGAATAAAATCCCACTTGCACTTAACAGAGCAAAGTTTGCCAGAATTCAGCGTGAGAGCCAAGGCTGCACACTCTGCTCAGGGCACAAATAGCTGTCCCTGCAGTCCAGCAGGGGATTATGTGCACTGCTGAATGTGCCTGGAAACACCCACAACACCTGCTGTTTATTACAAGTGGCTGCATCGAGGACAGACTCGTTTCAGCTCTGGAAGAAGGAAAAAGAAGGAAAAAGAAAAAGGAAAAAAGAAAGGAAAAAGTTTGTCAGTGGGAAAATAAGGACGAAGATGGTAACTGTGATTTCTGAATGTTTCTGCTGAAGGGACTCAAGTGCAAAGTGCAGCATCCAATAACTTTCACCCAAACCCCTCAAAACACAAAAGCTTTCTGTGAAGACATTTAAAGATTTTTGGTAAGGCAGGTTATCAAGCAAAATGAGGTGAGGAAACTGAAGGAGGCCAGGAGCAAAGCCAAGAAATCTCAATCCTAGTGGCAAGGCAAGTGACCAGAATTCCCTACTCGGTTAAATCCTGACTAACACATGCTGTGCACAGAAAATTCTCTCTGAGGATTTAACCAGGGTAGAAAGAACATCAGGACTCCCCCATCCAAGTTGCACAGAATTGCTTTTCAGCTTCTACTTGCAGGAGAACACTGAAACACTCCCAAGGAACAAGGATGTGAGCGCCCTGAACGACTGTGTACCCAGAAAGATAAAAAACCAACCCACACCACACAAAACACCAAAAACCTCCCACTGCTTTCACCAATAATTTCAATGAGATCTGACTCCTATGGCCTTCTCCTCCTCCCGTTTGCTCAGGCTGGGTCATTTCCCTGAATGATTCCCTTACTCCACCCCTCCTCATCTCCAAGCTTTCTCTTGAGAAAATCTTTCTGCAGCTGACACGAGCAGCTGCATTATTTTTGCTCCGTGCACAGCTTTGAGGTGCTGATGGAGATGATGCCAGCGTGAATTTTGACTTCATTCACCCCCAGCAGCAGGACACAGATCAGATCTCAGGGGCTGACCTGGCTCCCTCCTGCTGGTGAAACAGGTCAGTGGGCACCTCTTTCACTGAGTCTGCACCAGAGGAAGCAATAAAATGACACTGCAGATCAGACAGGGGTTATTTCTCTTTCCTTGAAAGCAGCCAGAGCAGCCCAGAGCTCCTCTGCACAGCAAAAATTCTGCTGTCCCAGGATCTTTGTTATCCAGCTACTGTTATCATCCACTTGGAACTGTGAGAAATGAAGCCCTGCACAGGAAAGACATTCACAGGAAATCAGCACGGATCCAGATTTCAAATGAGACCTCCAAAGCCTCCCAAATATCCAGTCTGTAAGGTTTTCTCCTCCCTCTCTTGGCAAAGCTCCTCAGCAAAAGGAACTTTCCTGGTTTTATTCAAGTCAATATATTAAAAGGATCCTGCCCATTTGTCCTCAGCCTGGGACAGTGCCTGTCAACCTGGATCCTCTGCACATCAGCCTGGGCTCCTGCTTCAGTCTTTTCTTTTTTCCAGCCAGCTTTTCTCACATTCTTCCAAATTAAACCATATTTCCCCCACTTCTTGTACTCCACAAACAACCACCATGTTAGAACGGTCACCCCTCAATACATTCTTAATATTTTCTGTCTCCTACAGCACACTCAGTGTATTCTCCCAACTCTAAAACTGCCTTTGCACCTCTCTAACCCATCATAAAAGGGAGCAAACCCACTTTATTTGTATTTTTGTATGACTTGGCTTTGAGTGTGGCTTCCACGCTCTCAGCTGAAAGGCAGAGCTGCTCAGAGCTGTCAGCAGAGCAAAGTCAAGCTGAGCTGGGCCATGATTTATGCAGGTAGGGCCAGAGCTGTCAGCTCCACTGGCCTGACAGGGGGGTAGAACTCACTGCTGAAAATCCAGATTCACCACATGACAAATCCAGCTCCTCTCCCAAAATGACAGAATGCAAGATGCAATTCAAAAAACACATTTTCAGTAGCACAACAGCAGGATAAATAAATTGGGAGACAATCTATATTAATATTGGAAGCTGAAAGCAGACTGCTTATTTCTCCCATTTAGATTCATAACAGAGGCTAAAATATTTTGCTTAAACAGAGACACAATAAAGAAAAAACTGCAGTTTGATTTATGATTTAAAGAGAGACCACATGTATTCTAATATTACTATTTATTAGAATTTCCCACAACTGTGACAGAATCTAATACCTTCCAAACACCAAAATGCAGCTTGACAAAGCTCCCTCCCTTCCATCCCAAGCAGGATTTATGTGGCTGAAGTTGTACTTGGGTTATGAAATGCTGGCTTTGCCAGCAATTCCCCAGCATTGCCTCAGTCCTCTGATGAAAATCAGGGTTTAAATACTGTGGTGGTCCATAGTGCAGCTCCTGTAATTGCTGATCAATCACCTCAGTCAGGAGGGAAACTGAGAGTCCTGCTCAGCTGCCTAGGTGAGAACTCCCCACTAAAAGCAGAGTTTGAATCCTGATCTTGCTTGGGGACTCCAAATCCTGCTGCAGTAGCTTCTTGCTGACACCACCAGAATTATCTTAGGAGATACTTAACTTTTACATAAAGTGGGAATAATTCCTGTATGATGCAGGTCGTACTGCTTAGGAATATTATTTTTGGCACTCTCTGAAGTTTACAAGCAAGATATCTACAGCAGCTGCTTAAAGAACTGCCCAAATCAGCTTAATATAAACTGACCTTAATAATACAAGGGGAAGGATGGGCATTAATCTATTTGAAGAAATTCAGGGAAGGTTCTTTAGCACAGTGAGTTTCCTAACATGATCTGTCCCGCAGCCTCCTCAGTTCACAGGGGAAATAAGTCATGCACACAAAAATCCCAGACAGTTGAGAAGAAAACTTACAGAAAACTTAAGAAGAGAATGGCTGGGTTTAAGTTTCCTGAACGGAGAGGAACAAAAATTCCCCCATCATCTCTGCTCTCCCCTATCCAGGGATGATGCCCATGGCAGCTCTGCGTGCATTTTCCTTCCAGCCACGGCCCCAGCCCTGCCCTGCCATCAGACTGACTCCAAAAGGAGAATGCACTGCGCACAAAAGAGCATTTAATTGCTTCCTCTCTTGGAGGTGCCCCTGCATGGACAGACACAATCTGACAGGAGCACTGGGAGGCAGGCCATCAGCTAGAAAATGCACAGGGACAGCTCTCCTGCACAGGCAGCCACATCTTCCTTCAGAGGGCAAGAAGGGAATCGTCGGTAAACCCGACGTGTGTGTTATTTATTGCTCCTGTCCTGACTAAGACAGGATGTACAGCAGCCAGCAGCGCTGGGCTCCATCACACAAGCATTTCAGCACCTGGGAGTGTGGACAGCGGTCTGACGTGATCAAACCTGCCTCTTACACACCGGCCAGTGGAGGCGATTTCTGGTTTTTAAATCAGTGATGTGGAAATCATAAACAAAAGCCAAGGAAGGAGTGTTTTTCTGCAAATAGTAAATGGGTATTTCTTATCATGTTTGCTGAAGATTCTGCTTTCATGTGAGTAATTCACTTTTAATCAGTTTACTGCACGTTCTCAGTAACATCAGACCTAAAGGAAGGCTCTCCATCACTAACACACAGACAACAGCATTAAGTTGGCTTGAGACATTCAGGATTTTCTCTCATTTTATCCCTAATCTCCCCTTTTCAGGGATTTCTGAACTATATTGGTGTCAGTGAAATAACAGTGCATGCCATTCCAAACTGTTTTGCTAACCAAATTAAAAACAAAATTCCAAATAAGCAGCTATCTCTGAGACAGAGTGACAGGAATTTTTTCCCCTAGTGGAAGATGAAGTGGGTAACAGTTGCTTGGGGTTTTTTTTTATGGACATGTTCAGTGACATGTTTATGAAAATTAGATAGTAAAAGCTCAGCACCTAATTCCTCATCTGAAATAAATTCTCACAATTCTCCAGGAGAGTTCTGGAGTGTTCTGTTTCCTTGAAAAACAGCCCACTACTCAAGTCAGCTTTTTTTTTTTTTAGAATATGTATAAATTATATTTGAAAATTTTTCAGGATGCTCCCTCCTTTTCCAGAGCTCCAAAGAGCTCACAGCAGTCCTTCAGAGTTTCAGGTGAAGCTGAAGGAGTTTTGTGCAAGCTGATACTTCATTTTACGTACACCCGAACTCTTAAAACACAGCCAGCTCTCCTATTTATTTACTTCTCAAATAAGCACCAGGCCATGAATCTGCAAGCAAATGGTCAATTGCTGTTCCTCAGCTAATGCAGAAAGTGCTCAGCATTTCATTTTCTTGCATATTCTAATGACAGGGACAGGGCAAGTGCCTCCAGTCATTACTCAGCCTGATCAAAGAAATCCAACCTGGGTATGAGTGAATGACAACACTCTCCAGTCCATTTCTTCCTTGGAACCCATTAACCTCTTCCTTTTGAGAGCTCCAACAGGTTTTGGTTTTCTTTTTTTTATTTAGATCCAAGGCTCTTTTATTATCCGTTGGTTTATCACATGCTGCTCTAAACGGTGCTCTCCACACAGGCTGCAGTTAGAGAGCCCACAAATTAAACAGCAATCTTGGGTACCTTGGACAAAACATCACTGTGGAAAATAAGGAGGCCATCAGTGATGGAAATATAATCAGCACGGGACCTGTCCCCTGCACAATGACAAAGAAAGGCTTAAAAGCCACACAGGACAGGAACAAAAATCCCCATCCACTGATAACCAAAGCAGTATTTTACTTCACCACCTTTGTAACACCTCAGGAACATCTTCCTCCCCAGGAAACCCAAGTGACCTGGGCACAGGAGAGCAGCAGGGAGAGCAGAGCACTGAGAGCAGGAAGGGCCAGAGCAGAGACACTGGGAACAAATACTGACCTGGCAGAAAAAAGTGCTGCCCACGTTGTGTGTCTCTGCTTTTACAGAAGGATTTACAGGAGCATGGAGGGGCAGGACACAGGGAATGGCTTCCCACTGCCAGAGGGCAGGGCTGGATGGGATTTGGGAAGGAATTCCTCCCTGGCAGGGTGGGCAGGCCCTGGCACAGGTGCCCAGAGCAGCTGGGGCTGCCCCTGGGTCCCTGGCAGTGCCCAAGGCCAGGCTGGATGGGGCTTGGAGCAGCCTGGGACAGTGGGAGGTGTCCCTGCCCATGGCAGAGGGTCTGGAACAAGATGATCTTTAAGGCCCTTTCCAACCCAAGATGTAATTTCAGGCATTGAAATTAGTGATGCCTTAAATTTACTTTCCTGCATAATTTATTATGAATATTCAGCATCTCTGTATTGCTCCCTTTTCTTCACACAATACACACATTTTCATTTGCCCCTCTGTCACTCTAAAACTGAAGGGAGAAGAGTCTACCCAGAAGTATGCAAATAACAGCACAGCTATGGTTATTTATTAATAAAAATTAAGGAATGGCAATGTGATACAGTGAACACGATGTTTTAATAGAGGAGCCTGAGGCAGCAGCAGTACATGAGCACAGTGCCCTTCTTTTAGTCAAGCAATTTATAATGGATTGCACAGCCCCTGTGGGAGCCCAGAGCAGCTCTTTGCAGTCCAGGGCAAGGAAATACAAATGCTTTTTGCAGGTGTCTGTAATGCTCCTGCCACTCCTAAAGTGGTGAGCTCTCTGCTTATCCCTCCCAAACAAGATTTAAAAAAAAAACAAACAACAAACAAAACCAAATGAACAGTAACAACAACCAAAAAAAACCCCAAAAAACAAAAACAAAAAACCAAACAAAAAACCCAAACCAAACCAAACAAAAAACCCAAACCAAACCAAACAAAAAACCCAAACCAAACCAAACAAAAAACCCAAACCAAACCAAACAAAAAACCCAAACCAAACCAAACAAAAAACCCAAACCAAACCAAACAAAAAACCCAAACCAAACCAAACAAAAAAACCAAACCAAACCAAACAAAAAAACCAAACCAAACAAAAACCCTCAACAAAACAAACAAAAAACCAAACCAAACCAAACAAAAAGCCGCAACAAAAGAAACAAAAACCAAACCCAACCAGGACAGCAGCTGGAAAGTGAGCATCACTTGGGCTCATGGCTCTGCTTGCTCTGAATTCCCCTTCTCCGCCCCTCTGCAGTGGCTTAGCCTGGCAAACAGCACACAGGGAACGATTGAAATGGAAGAGCTTTGAGTTCAAACTGGGGCTGGGGCACTGAGCACTGTATTGACAGAAAGTGAGAGATCTGCTCCTATCCCACAGAGCCACTCTGTAAAAGCACCGAGAGCTCACCTCAGGGCCACACTGAATCCTGCCCCTCACCTTGTCCAGCTGGAAACACGAGAGGAGCTGCTGTGGGGCACCAACAGGACAGGAAAGAGGAGCTGCTGTGGGGCACCAACAGGACAGGAAAGAGGAGCTGCTGTGGGGCACCAACAGGACAGGAAAGAGGAGCTGCTGTGGGGCACCAACAGGACAGGAAAGAGGAGCTGCTGTGGGGCACTAACAGGACAGGAAAGAGGAGCTGCTGTGGGGCACTAACAGGACAGGAAAGGAGCTGTTTTGGAGCACACAAATAACACAAGAGGAGCTGCTGTGGAGCACACCAACAGCACAAGAGGAGCTGATGGGGAGCACACAAATAAGACAAGAGGAGCTGTTTTGGAGCACACAAACAGGACGGGAAAGAGGAGCTGCTGTGGGGCACACAAATAACACAAGAGGAGCTGATGTGGGGCACAAACAGGACAGGAGGAGCTGTTTTGGAGCACACAAATAAGACAAGAGGAGCTGCTGTGGAGCATACAAACAGCACAAGAGGAGCTGATGGGGAGCACACAAACAACACAAGAGGAGCTGCTGAGGAGCACAGAACCCTTCTGGACCGAGCTGCTCCCTGGCACTCCTGCCCTGCTTTATTTACACCCAGAGCTGCAGGCTCACAGCCTCTGGGCACTGAGTGGCTGCTGCAATAAGATTATTTGGAATTATGAGTGGCTACCTCCATTTATTTTAGAGGATTTAAGTCTTGCCGGAGTCTCCTGATGCACAAAGCCCTGGGAAGTTACAAGCTTGCATTTCAAAGGGATCCTTGCTTAAAATCCTCCCTTTACACATGGACAACAGCTTAAATATTTGATTTTGCACTACTTAAAAAAAACTCTGTTGCTAATAGCAATATAATCACTAAAGCAGCTGCCAGCCACTGAATGTATGAAGAAAACCCATCTATGATAGCAGGTAAGCAAAAGTTACAGAACTGAAGTTCCTTAGAAATTACACAGTCACAAAGGAAAAAATAGTATTTCATAAATTTTCAGGTTAACTGATTTCATAACCTAAATTTTTAAACAACAAAGCTGGAAAAAAGAATAAAATAAAAATCAAGGCTTAATTTGATCATGTCTCCAAATTTCATTTGACTTTGAGCATGCTAAAAGGGAAAGAACAAAGATGCAAATCCTGATACTATTTCTTTGTAAAACACAAACAAAAATATTTTTTTATTAATAATTTAAAATATTCTTCATCTACTCTAAAGCAAGAAACACTATGATGCCTTTTTAAATGGTATTTTTGGCAATTAAAATTACTCTTCCCCAAAGCCATAACGATTTCTTTGTTTCTCTTGTGCAGGTGAAATTCCCATAAGGAAAAGAGTCACCACCCAAATTCAAAATGATCTGTCTCATATTCCTGAGACACTGATAAATTTTTTTCATTAAAAAGAATTCAACACTTTGTGCACCCAGTACAAACAGAAGCTGTACTTCACATATCAGGTTTTGATTGTAATTGATGCACAGGCTCTGCCTATTGCAACAAATCCAGGCTGGAAAGGAGGGACAAAGCCTTGCAATGTGGAAGCGTTGATAAAAATAAAAATAAATAAATATAAATACTGCAACCCACGTGCTCAGACCTTTAGCAACCCTACCATGGCTTTGGCCCTTTGGTCTGTTTGGGAATACAAAAGTTATTTGTGTATCTTTGCTTTCACTAAGTTCTTCTTTGTGAATACAAGGTCAAATAAGAGTAGAGAGCTTCAAATTCAAATAATGTTCACAGAAACAGCAATATTGTACCAGGGTACCTCAGCCATGGCAAGAGAAGAAACCCCCTCACTGAACCACATTTTTAAGCCCTGACAAACACAATTCCAGTCTTCTTAAGGAAAAAGGAAATTTCTGCAGAGATAATGAGCAAGATAATTGAGCTTTAAGATATCTCAGTCTGTGTAACCTACTGTCAGTCTCACTCAAGTGTGATGACAGCACCTCCTGGGCTCAGGAACAGCCCCAGGGTGGTTGTCCCTGTCCCTCCTGGTGTCACCACCCAGCCCCTGCTGTCCCCTGGGTGCCACAAACAGGGAGCAGTCCCAGGGGAACCAGGGCCAGGCACAGGGCAGCCAGCCTGGCTGGAGCTGCCTCTGGGGATGAACAGGAAACTCTTCCAAACCATCTCCAGGGCCCAGCTGGACCACGTGGAAACCTCCTCTCCTCAGTGCCACCCCAAAGCCACACCAGCTGTCCCCTGCTGAGCCAGCCACCAAGAAACAAACCAGCATTCCTGCAGGAACGCTTTGCAGAAGCAGCATCTCCCAGTCAGTGGTGCCAGAGCCACCTTCAGCTCAAACTTCTCCAAAAACTTCTCTAAAAAGTCTCCACGAGCTGAAGGCTCACGACCCTGGGAATGTCTGTGCCCAGGAAAGCAGCAGGTGAATAAAGAAACTGCACAGATCTGCCTCCACCCACCAGCTCCTAAATATTGTACACAAGGAAATTTCTGTGCAGCGTTCCTTTTCAAAGCTCCTGGAGCTGTGCAGCATCTTCCAACTCCCTGCCAGACTGTTCCAATGACAGCAGGTCTCTCCCTTCATTAAAGCCCACCGGGATTGCAGCAGGGCAAAGAGAAGTAAGGAGTTAACACATTAAAAAAAAAACAACATTCAGAAAGTCTGAAGAATTCTGCAATGCTGTAATAATCTGATGAGCTCACCAAAGCAGATATAGCACGTACAAACCCACAGGTTCAAGCGTGTCCTCTTGGATATTCTCTTCTCCCACTACCTGATGTTCCACTAGCGTGCCCCCCACCAAAGTGCCTGTTTCTAATGGAAACAGATTTCACTTCATGAATGTATTTCTGGAATCAGAAAAATGTGGAACATCAAAGAGCTATCATGTCAGGAACCTGTCTGTCAAGAGAGGATGCAGGAATTCTTATTAGAGTGCAGTGGCCTGTTTAGCTCAGCTGTAATGAGCTGAGGCTTTCATCATTTCCCTTTTGGAATCAGTTTCATTATTGCTGAAATTCACTCTTAAGATATTTTTGATCCTAAAATACAACATTAAGTCATATCTTTTTTTTTTCCCCCTACTTGCTGCTTTCAGGATTTACATTTCATGTTACTGCAAACAATCCCTGTCCTCCCCTGCTGTTTGCAGCACTCAGTCACTCGGGGCTGGTCTTCCACTGGACTCAGAGCAAATATCTCAGCTACCAGAAGTGCCTCTGGAAAAGTTCAGGCTGAAGTTGTTAAGCATCTATCTCACTTGGATATATCTCCCTTTTACAGTTTTCTATCACACCAGCAGTCAGGAAATCAGATTAATGCAGTCATTTGGTGAAGTATGGCAATATTAAGACTAATAGTGCAGCATTTACCTTGAAGAGGTTTTTGGTAATGAAAACTTGTCTAGTATGATCTGCCATTTCCTGGCACTGCCACTGCAAAATCTGCTGCTCTGAGCAGCAGCAATTAAAGGCTGCAATCTTCAGCATAAGAACTTGAGCTGAGGAGCAGCACATCCACTGGTTCCTAGCCCACAGCAGCATGCCCAGGACTCACTTCTACCTGCATTATCCAGGAAAATTTGCCAATCTTATGGGACTTTACCATAACCTGTCTGCTGCCCCTTTTTGCAAGGCTGACTTCAAACCCTGACTAATGAAGAATATTAATTTTATCAGGGATATTTAACAGAGCTTACATATGAACCTTGATTTTTTTTTAAATCATCTGCATATCATAAAAAAAAAAAGGCATTCTTCATCAAAAGAAAAGTTTATCTTAGGGAAAAGTGCTTTTATTTCTGTATATAGGAAAATGCAGCTGTGGGGACACCTTGGTTCTCCCACATCCCAGAGAGCCTGGAACATTTCCAGTTGAATATCTCTGCCCTTCACATGGATAACTTGTTGTACACTCCTTGGAGTATTGAGCTGCGCTTTTTGGAACTTTGAAAGCATCTCTCATGCTTTGGCAAGTATTACAATAAATTATAAGCGGCCTGAGAATTTTTAAATGTACATTTTTTGGCTGTCCCCATCCACATTAAGTAACTGCAGTCTATCATGTCCATTTCATAGCATCTGAGCACCGTGGACAAGTGAATAATTAGCTTTAGCAAGAATAGCCAGATTTATGTGAGGAAAAATTTAACTCCTAGAAAGCTCAGCAACTCGAGATGGATTTCTCTCTTCATGCAACACTAATCTCAGTTCATATTTCTCTTGTACTTAAGACAAATTGGTGAAAATGGACATGATTTAATTAAAATCTGAAGCCTTCACAGTGCTTGTCTCCTAAATGAAACTTGTAATGAAAATGAAAAAGACTGTTTCTAAAAATTGCAAGCATCAGATTTCTTTCCTTTTTTTTTTTACATTAATAAATAACTTATGAATAGGGTCTTCCTGGTAGCAATGGAGGTTGATATGAATCAAAACTTTCAGACTTCCACTCACCAAGACAGGGGAGATCTCAGCAGAGCATTGCTCCACTACACCCCCAAACCCACCCCATGTAAAAGCACTTTCTGAAGGGTCACAGTCACTCAGGAGTCCTCAAATATCTACCCAAAAAAAGGTAAAAAGGAACAGGCCTTGCATGGGCTGTGCTGATTCAGCATTTTCATGGAAGAAATGAGCAGTGTCCCAACAGGGGGACTTGTCCCTGTGAAAATGCACAAGGTTGGAATGTTTATTCCCCTGCCTGTCTGCTTCCCTGAGGGATGCTCAATAAAAATCACACGGCTGAAAATACTTTTATTCCCCACGTTGACCATTGTCACATTTCAGACATGAATTAAAATTCCTTTTAACAAACACAAGCAGGTGATTTCTGGCTTGCTGTTTTCTTTTAATGCTCATACAGATATAAAATCAAGTACCTCGGGGTATGGCTCTTGAGCAGCATATTTTTTAATTTGACTTTGGCTTTGTCCAACATCAGTTAAAAGTGCACTCCCTGGACCTGTGCAGAATGCAGCACTGGCACATCCACCCAGAGAGCAGCTGAGAGGAAAACCCCTCTCTCTGCCAGCCCTGCACCCCAATTTACAGCCAGCTTCAAACCATCTCCTGCAGGGAAATGTGCTTAAAGCACCCAAGTTACAGCTTAAACTTGAAATAAAGAGAAAATGAACCCCCAGCATCACAAGGTTTTTATCATTAAGTACCATCTACCATAAGAATGCTCCACAAAATCTCCTGTTATTAGAAATCTCCCAGCATTTGCAACTTCCATCTAAAATCTGCTCCTCGTGTGGAATTTCTTCCCCTTCTTCCTTGTCAGAGCAGTAAGAGCCTCAAATAAAGTTCAAAACAGACAGGCAGTCTCATTCAAAATAATTGAACTGTTTGATTCTTCACACACCTTTAAATAAAGTATTTTAATTAATACTTCAACACACAAAAAGCTCATATGGGCTCAGCTGCCTCTCTCCCTGTAGTCTCCATTGAGGGCCATCAAACACAAATGCAAAACCTCTAACTCAGGAAATCCTGAAGCCTGAAGTTTCTGGAATTAAAGAGTATGATGGAGAAACATTGCTGCAGTCCATTTCACCCTCCCATTCCTCTTTGCCATCCACAGCACGCCGCACCAGACACAGGTTTGCTCTGATCCAATAAATACACCCAGTCTTATGTTATTTTAAGTTTTGTTTCCAGAGGAAATGCCAATTAAGCAATGACATTCTCCATCTGCCTGCCTGCCAGTACTTCATGTCCCAGTACAATTTTGGAATCAGTAAATTAATTTTGACAAAGTTTTCAGAGATTATTCAATTCCAGCAGGCTCTGTGAGCTTTGGCTGCTGGGTAAAGCGAGTCCCAAGTCCATTGGAGCAGTGAAAACACACACTGTGAGTTTTAAAAACACACACAGGCTACCCCCCTGCATGATTTCTCCTTTAAGATATCTTATATTCACTGCTTCAGAGCTGTTTCAGAGTTCCTAAGGCATTTGTTATTAAAAGCAAGAAAACAAAGTTATTTGCCTTTTTTTTTTTACAGCTAGTGGCCTTACAAAACAGAAATGAAACAAAAATCATTACAACAGAAAGTGACACTTTCAACTGCATCTTGATTCAGAGTGTGTGGAAGATCCCATAGCTTAAATCTGAATCACCATTAATAATAAAGCAAAAGTATTTTATCTAAAAGAAAACAAAAATCTTCCCCCTGTTTTTGGTGGTGATGTGTATAAAGGAGAAAGCCAAAGGAATAAACTGTTCTTTATTTAATGATGATGCTGTACTTTACATGCACAAGCAGACTTCTGTTTTTTTCAACCTTCCAATAACAAACAGAGAAAACATGTATTATTGATCAGTTGTCTTCTTTTGAATTAAAAATAAGCGTGGAGATTGTCCACACAGTGCCTGTGAATTTGAAGCTTTTTCGGGCAATTGTAAATACAAACCTGACTTCTAGAAAAGCAAGATCCTCATTAGAATCATATTTTCATAGTTTAAAAAAAGCCAAAAAACAAACCTGAACAACATAAACACAAAACCAACTGCCAGAAATGGGTGGCAGCAATTCCTCAGCCCCTGGTGATGAACTGGAGGGGCCACATGCAGGCAGCCAAGGAGAAAGAGTCACACACAGGAAAAGACTGCAGAGAGCTCAGGCATTGTTTCCACAGCCTCCCCGAACACCAAGCTGTGCTTCTCAGCACAGCATTCCCCAAATCTCCTTTTTTCCAACGGGAATTCCCCTCCTGGCAGGAGTTTCCATGTGCCAGCCCAGCAGAGCCAGGCTGAGCTCTGCTCCCTGCGGGGCTGAACAAGGACACCCAGCCCTGACCCCAACCCCTGCCTGGGGCTGCTCCTCTGCTGAATTTGGGCTCCATTTGCACCAAACGTGGTTCTGTCCTGTCACTACAGGACACAACACAGCACACACTACTGTTCTCAAGGTAAAAAGGAACCATTTAATTCCTCACTCCAACATTTACAGATTTCCAAAGGTGACAGTGGCTTGGAGGGTGACAGTGCCACCTCTCCAATGACACTGGGCAAACCAACAGCCCATCAAATTCCTCCTCCTCCATGGAAGAATGCCAAACAACGAGTTATTTACAGAAAGTGCGTGAGAAATTTCGTTACAAGAATGTAAACATCAGAAGGAGTAGAAAATCCTGAAAAATCAGGGTGACACTTTCCAAGAGTCACTGAATGCCCTTTGCTTCCTCGGCCCCCTTCTCTCCTGCCCCTCAGCTGCCCCAGGCATTGCTCTCTTGGTTCCCTTTCCACCTCTGACATTTCTCTTCCTTCAGAGCTCATTTCTGAGCAGCTCTCCCCGCTCCAACCCCACAAAATCCACCCAGGGGTTCTCCCTCTCATTCCCCTCCAAGTTCATTAATACCTTTTAAGGCTTTCCTCACTCCTCTGCCCACAAATTAAGGCCTTTTTTAGTATCCTTCCCATTATTCTCTCCACTGAGAAACGAACACATTTTAACAAATCAAGAATGCATGAAAAATTCATTCATGTATTTGTACAAGTCTTTTAAGACACAATTATGAATCCTTGATTCTCCATACTTTAGAAACTGTCCAATTAATAGCAGAAATCCTAATTTGTAAAAAGCAAATTGACCCACTGTACTGTTCAAGATGGTATCTTTATTTAGAATGAGTTTAGAGAGGAATCCAGAAGGATGTTTAAAAAACAGACAATATACCATTGGGAGATGTTTTATTCATAGAGACATTGTGAGAAAAGGATTGAAAACACTGAAGAAGACTTAATTATAATCTTGAAATTAATGAAACAATTATGTCTGTTTCTCTAGGCAGTGTATGAACTTTTCACATGGGCTGGATCAGTACCAGGCTACAGATTTTGGGGAAAGAATTAGAAGTAACAAGATTTCAGATCTGCTTTGCTTTTTCCCCCTGTCTGTATTTATCTGGTTTGTTTGTATAAAACAGTAGGAAAAAAAATTCACCCTTTTTTACTGAGAATTCCCAGCAATTCTGGAGCTGTGCTGCTCGACCTTTAGGCAGCACTGCAGAAATTCAACAGAGCACCAACTGTGGAAATGCATTTTCCACATGAAAGGAAGGACTGGAAAATGAGGGGCAACCTTTTCCCCTCCCCAGAGAGGGTGTGCAGGGAGAACAAACCCCTCCATCCACCCCTGCCTTCCTGGGAGGGTACAGACACGAGCAGAGGATGGAGCAGCACTCACCTGCCATAGGAGGAATAATTTCATATAAAGGAGTGGCCACAGCTGAAACAGTTCAGTGAAAGCGGACAAAGGCTGAAGGGAATACACTCAAAAAAAAAAAGGCAATATATATGACTAAAAATAATAATATGTATGGTTAAAAATATATATACACATATATATGTATGGCTTATTTTGCCTTTCTTCATTTTCTGCTTATTTACTGCTGAGTGCTGCACTGATGGAAATGAACCAGCGACTTAAACTAAATCCAAGTCTTCCCAGTCAGAGCATGGCCAGAAGTGTGGAGCCAATGAACACACAATGGCTGCTCCTGCCAGAGGAGAGCACGTCAGGTGAACACAGGTCTTGGATTTTGGACTGTTGGACTGTTAAAAAAAAAATCCCTATTTTTGACTGCTAAGCAAGGGCACCTGTCTGAAGACCACTGCCTGACTCATTTAAACACTCATGTAACTGTGGTGTTAAATCTCTTATTACAAATCTATTTCTGTGACTGGTGGATGGCAGCAATAAAGAACGGCTCTGTGCAGAATAAACCACAATAGTGCAGTGCAGAGGAACACAGGCACTGGCCCTCACAGAGGAAGCACAGGAGGAAGGCAGCTGGCAGCTCTGGTTAATTACTGCTCAAACGGCCTCTCTGGCTAAACCCATCCTCACTCTGCTTCTGTTCTTGGTCAAGGAAAGAAAGAGAAAGAAAAGGGAAAAAACAATAAAGCAGCCATTCAAAATTTCAGCATTTGAGTCTGTCACACATGATGGAAATGCAGAATCACTTTTCACCAAGGTCTCAAGAAGTTTGTACATGGTTTCAAAGCAGAGACTGTGAGGAGCTGTTTGTTTACTGATTTCTGCTGTCTATCAGACATTTGGGATCTTTGTTATAGTTTTGGCCTAAGCTAACTGACCTGGAACAACTAATTAATTATTCCACGCCTTAGTTTGCCCATCTGAAAGAAATATATTATCACCTGAAGAGCCTAGGGAGGTGACTTTGATATTTTTTAATAGAAGTGCAAATTTGCCTCGCAGGTTTACAAATTGCAATGCATTTCAAACAACTGGAATTTAAATAAGTCTTTGATCGTCCCGAGAGAGAGAGAGAGAGAGAGAGAGAGAGAGAGAGAGAGAGAGAGGGAGAGAGAGTTCTGGAGGTTCTCAATTCCTGCTCTTAAAACTAGATTTTCATATTTAAAGAACATCAGTTTAGCAACCATTCCCATCATAATGTGAAGTGTCTTCTGTCTTTATTATTTGTAAACAAGCAATTTCTTTATTAAGGGGAAAATCACTCTCCTGCTGCTTGAGGCATGTGATAACATTGTAGATGAGTTTTGTTTCTCTTTTATTCATGTTCGGATTTATAACCAAGCAAGACACAGTTTCATTTTTTAAAAAAAGTCATGGTATCATATAGGAAACGTTTCAGCAATTCTCAAGATGATTCCTCGCTTATTACTTTGCAGAGGGAAAACAAACAAGAACCACAACACACCAGCTGGGCTAAAATCTCTTCAGCTTTTAGCCTGACCCAGATGCAATTTCTTTTTAAATGGGGTGGAAAAGGCCCACGCAATTCGTGGAGTTACCCAGGTATTAGAAACATAAGTAAATAAAATGTTGCAGTTATTAGATTTGTGCCTCAGATGTGTTTTCCAAATTAATATGGCTTAAAACGAAGTTTGAAACAGCAACATACTCCTGGCATAGTGAAAAAAAATTCTTTTTAAACAGAGAGGTAATGAAGTGGAAATAAAATGTAAGGCCAGTACAGTATTTTGTCCTGAATCACTTCCAGGGAAGGGATATTGAGATGGTTTGAGGGGCCCTGGTCCTCACAGCAACTCTGATCCTTTGTAATTAGCGCAGCAAGTCCATTTTCCCAAGAGGGAAGAAAAGGTGCAAAATAAAGGGAAGCAGTAGTCACTGTCTCTATTATTCTCCTCAAAATCTGCCTTAATTGCAATGAAATAATCCCAGCAGTCCTGGAGCAGAAAGCCTGGGCACACAGCACATGTACACTGTATTTCCAGAGCCCTGCAGGACCCACAGCCCAGAAAGGTGCTGCTTTTACTGGCCCCTGCCCAGGAAGGTGCTGAGTGCCCAGAGGGCCCTGAGTCACTCCAGAACCCAGCCAGGCAGACCTGGAGAGCAATGAAATATTTATAAAACACTCAGGACAGTGCTCGTGCAGTCCTGACACGGCTCTGTGCTCCTAACCCTGCTCCCACCTCCCTTCTTTCACTCTGCCACCACATCTGCAGAAAACACCCAGGTGAGAGAAGCTAAAAATGGAACAGATACATCTCCATTTTAAGAGTTAAAAATCAAAAATTCAATCCTTTCTGAAAGGTCCCATCATGCCATCGCTCCATGCCGTGCACCGGGGCCAGTGCAGAGCCCAGGGCTGCAGAGCTCTCACTCAGTGCAACCCCAGCCCTGGGCCAGGGGGGCTGCAGCACCCCGGGGCTCTGCTGGAGGCTCAGCTGTGCAGGGGTGACTGGCAGGAAAATGAGGCCTCTGGAACCAGGGAGAAAGGCTTTGTTTTGGCATTTGATCATTATCACTAAAAATGTATTTCAGAAGCAACGCCACGTTTCGTATTTAACGATATTCCTCCAAACTCAGAGCAGGGGAACATCGCAGGAGGGTTGGGTTTTGCACAAGAACCAGGCAGAGTTAATTCTGTTTTAAAGCAGTTTTGGAGCAAAGTTTCATTGGAGAGCTAATTACTGAGAGCTGAGAATGCCTCCAGTTTAAAAGTTCCTTAATCCCTCATGGAAGAGCTGTGGGTGCTGACTTTCTTACCTTCTTTTAAAGTGCAAGCTGTTAAAAATGCTAATTGTCTGAATTCACAAAATTCTCTCTTCAAAGAGAAATAACACTGTTTTGAAAGGCAGCTTTTGAATACGATTTTGATTCTAAAGCAGCCTATTTAGAGAAAATGGGATCCATAAATGTCAACACCACCTGTAGTCTGCTTGATAATGTGCCTGCTTTCTGACAACAGCATTGATAAGCCACAGGCACACTAGAACAAACATCTCTTACTTTATCTGCGAGATAAAACTTGAAGGGGGTGGTGGTTACTAGGAAACTTTCTGTTCCTAATTTGTTTCAACAGAAATCTGCAAATACAAGTTCAAGCATCAAACAATGCCAAGCAAAATTCAGTGGATTAGCGTTTTCCCTGAAGAAGGCAGGGAGGTTATGATCCTCCTTGGGTTTGGTGAAAATCTCTGTACAGCACTGCAAAAAACACAGAATTTAGAGGCAAACTCTCTTTGGAGCCTGTTGTGACCAAGAGAAAAAGCTGTGTGACACATTAAATGAGAAATAAACACTCTGACAATGCAGAACCCAATCTCCTGCCTTCTGCTCACAGAAAAGACACGACAGAAAAAGCCTTGAGGCAGCAGGACACCTTAACAGGTTATGAAATAAATGCACTGAGATAGTATTTTACAGGAACTACTGGATAGAAGTTCTGGTTATTCCAATTACGAGGAATGAAATTTTGGTCTTGTGATAAGCACAGCTAAAAAGAACAAAGGAGGAATAGCTACAGCCAGCAATTTTTTTTTGTCTGCTGCAAGTTTCCCAGGGAAACTTTTAATAATGGATGTCATTTTCCTACAGGAATTTTTTGTCAATATGTTGTGATGATACAAAATGGCAGCTTAAAACCAAGAAGCAACAAAATACTTGAAAAAAGAACCAATAAAGTTGTAAAAACTTTTGCATTCGTTTTTGAACCAAGTGGTGACCTTAACAATAAAAAGGTGATATTCCAATGAACCTTCTTTTTATATTATTTGTTTCTTATTTTGGTTGCCAGGATATTTTACACAGAGAAAGAGATACAGGGGAACGAGGAAAGAAATCTGAAGTCAAGCAGCATCACAGTCCTCTATGAAATATTCATCGGTACTTGAACAGGACAATTTCAATGTTGTTTTGCATTAAAATCTTTTAAAGGGAAAAGAAAGCACACAGATCACAGGAGTTACCATGCAAAGAGTGAGGTCAGAGACCCATTGAGCTCCAGACCTCACTAACAGCGGCCAGGACACAGCTGGGCAGAGCACAGCACACTCACAGGGCCTCCCCACCACCAAGATGGAAAATGCCCCAGCATTCCCCCTCTCAGACTGGGACATGGCCCAGAATTCCTCCTCTCAGACTGGGAAAAGCCCCAGAATTCCCCGTCTCAGACTGGGACATGGCCCAAAATTCCCCCTCTCAGACCGGGACATGGCCCAGAATCCCCCGCCTCAGCATTCCATCGTGGCACCCAGAATCCCCCATCTCAGACCAGGACGGGGCCCCCCAGAATTCCCTGTCTCAGACCGGGACGTGGCCCCCAGAATTCCCTGTCTCAGCATTCCGTCATGGCCCCCAGAATCCCCCGGCTCAGGCCAGGACGTGGGCCCCAGAATCCCCAGTCTCAGCATTCCGACATGGCCCCCAGAATCCCCCGCCTCGGGACGGGGCCCCCAGAATCCCCCCTCTCAGACCGGGACGAGGCCCAGAATTCCCAGTCTCAGCATTCCGTCGTGGCCCCCAGAATCCCCCGCCTCAGCATTCCGTCGCGGCCCCCAGAGTCCCCCGCCTCAGACTGGGAAAAGCCCCAGAATCCCCCCTCTCAGACCGGGACGAGGCCCAGAATCCCCCGTCTCGGCATTCCATCATGGCCCCCAGAATCCCCTGCCTCAGCATTCCGTCATGGCCCCCAGGATCCCCCGCCTCAGCATTCCGTCGTGGCCCCCAGGATCCCCCGCCTCGGCATTCCGTCGTGGCCCCCAGGATCCCCCGCCTCGGCATTCCGTCGTGGCCCCCAGAATCCCCCGCCTCGGCATTCCGTCGTGGCCCCCAGAAGCTGTTTTGTTTCCGTTTCCCCCAGCCCTCCTCTACAGAAGCCAGGGTCTCTCAGGCAGGCAAAGCCTGCTCGTTCAGGGAGATCTTCCATCAATTCCCCTGTGGTTGCAGGAGCTCGGTGAGAGCTCTAACATCCAATTTAAGAGTTCCCCACACCAGTTCAAGATCGTTTTCCCACAGTATGTTGAATGCACTGTCCAATTCAACTTCAAATAAAATCAAGGCAAAGGGCTTCAAAACCACTCCAGACAGATTATTGCAAAGTCTAATACTTTTTATTGGTTCTAAGTAAAAGGCTTTCTTTCATTAGCCTAATTTAATTCCCTCTGTGAGTTGCTATTCTTTTCAAACTACCAAAATACTCACAATTACTCCATGGTGGTTCTAAAAGAGCCTTTGAATATGTACTGATATTTCCTTCCAGTTAGCCAGCCTCTTAAAAATCCAGGCCAAGCTCTCTGGTGCTGTAAATCAACACAGCCAAACTGAAATTAATGACAGCAAACTTGGACCTGGCCCCCTGCAAGAGCCCAGCAGGAGGTGGGGTGGAAAAGGTGGGCTAAAACACAAGCACTGAGCCTGTCCTGTTCATTTTGTATCAAAGGATGACAAGAGATGGAAATTCAGTTGCATATGAAAAAATCACCTTGAGAATTGTTACAAATTTCTTGGGGTCACTCACATTTGTATATATAATTTTTCCCCCCTTTCTCCATACAATTAAAGATGTGGCTGCCTAAATTCCAGACAGGTACTCAGAGGTGAACTACTGCTGAACTTTAGACAGGGCCTTTCTAACCTGCTTTCACTAATCTCACAGATGAAAACTGCTGGAAATAATTTCTTCACACATTTATTTTATCTTCTCTTTCAATTAGCAGAGGTGCCAACACTCTGCATGCACCAACTGAGCTCCCTTTTACTGTTTTTCTTTTTACTTAATAAAAGAATTGTAAGATTCTCTGGAGCCTTGAAACGTGCATGAAATGAGACACTACTTGGACATGAGTGAAATTGTCTTCATTTGGTTTTGGGGTTTTTTTCCCATAAATGATTCTTTGATGGGTTTTTTTTAATAATCATCACATATACTCATTAACAGTATTGATTTAACCACAAATGAACCCAAACTCTTATTAAACAGCTGCTGAACAGGCAGATAAAGGCAATAGAAACAAAATCTTCCCCTGCCCAAAACTGCCCTATTTATAGGACTTAATAGGTGCCCAAAAACCTCATCATTTGTAGACACAGTAGAAAAATTCAACCTGTGTCATTTGCTTTGAGACTGCTACAGAAGACATGAAACAGAGGCTGAAAAACTGGATAAAGGAAATGAAACCATTTGCCTGGAGTGTTATATGGTCAGACAGCAGCTTCACAGAGACATTTCAGCTAATCCAGAATTGAAATTGTGTTACTACAGTGCAGCTTGAATCTTACTGAAATAATCACTCTGCTGAATTCTACAGAAATGCCAGAATCATGCTAAGTTTGATACTTTTTTTCCCCCCCTGAAGTTTCCCCACATAATTCTCTTGTAGAACTCCTGAATAAAACTGGACAAGGTTGTTTATACATTTTTTTGGTAACCTAATTCTCCATGGAAATGGTTGCTTTACCTCCTGGCTTGGATTCTGCATAATATCAATCTCTTCCCTCTTTCTGACATTCCCTCTTGTACGAAAGTCAAAGAGCAAAAAGGGAAATAACTTCTCAATCTAGCTCTGCTGAAAGGTCCTGCCAGGACACGGACGAGCCAAGATTGCCCTCCTCAGCATGAAGAGCAGACAGGTGCTCAGGACAGAGATTTCCAGCCTGGCTCAGAGCTGGGGCTGTGGCATTGCTTCAGCTGCCAGGGGCTCAGAGCAGGGGGGGGTGATCTCTGGTCCTCAGCTCAGTTTTTGGGTTAGGACACAATTTTCCATGGTTTTGACACCAAAATGTGTTCGTGTTTGCAAAATCACATAATTGAGTTTATTGATTCCACAAACAAATCACTGACTGCCTCGCACATGAGCCATCTAATAAAGACTGGAGCAAAAGCTTGTTTTGGAGCTCATTTCTCCTGGTGTCACTTGCAGAAAGTTCATTTGTTCTTCATGCAGAAAGTTCATTCAAAAAACATGCTGCTGCCTAAGAAAATCTGTAACTAGTGAAAAAATCCTTAAACACACCCGGTCCGAACCAAAAACTACATTTGGTGATAAATTCACAAAGATAATGAAAAATAGATCTGACTTCTCTCACTGAGGAGCACCCAAAGCACCAGAGGGACTGACAGCACAGCCAACTTCCTTGAATTGTGAGAGTCTAACAAGAAAGATCACATTCAGTAGTTAAAAGCATTTTTCTACTTAGTCATATATTTGCATGACACTTTGGGAAGAAACCAGGCCTCTCAACATTCTAGATAAGAATATCTCAGGAGAATGAATGTATTTTCAGCTTCCATCTGTGATGTCACTACAGCTCCAATCTGTTCCAAAGCACAAAGTCAGGCCCCAGTGGAAGTGTCTCAATCTGATTTTCGTACACCTTGGCAATAGTCAGCCAGATTTCCCATTTAATACCACTTTGGGTCAGCCAGAAATGCTGCTTTCTGTCACTGCCAGGCGCCTTGCCCGCATGAGGGACCACGAGCCAGCTTTCAAATGTTCCCTGCTGTAAGTTCTCCAAAAAGGGTGAGGTGTTTGCCCAAGTCCACCTCTGCTTGGAAAGGAAATTAAATGGCACAAATCTCCCAAAAGGCAGAGATGAAACCCCAGCCCTGCTGCAGAAGGCTCTGGGTCTGGGAAGGAGAAGATTCCAGTTCACTCTGCCCTGATTTCCCTTTCCACAGCTTTCAGGCACAGGGCTCTTGTCCCACGTGTCCTGGGCTGCTCCTAACGTGAGCAATTAAACACCACAAAGACTGCTCATTTCAGAGACAATTTGGATAAATTTTCATAATTGAAAACTGTTCCTCTCCCTCCATTCTCTCCCAAAGCTTCAATTTCCTCCTCTACAACTTTTTGGACAAAATAAACATTAGTGAATTTCTTATAGAAATGTCAAAGGAAAGGTTAAACTGCTCCTGTCTCCATCAGAATTATTTTTTTCCTCCTTTCATACTTTTCCTGTGGTATGAAATAAAGAGGCAGATCATTTGAAATAGTACTGGATGACAAATAAAGGAGTTTTATATTAACTCAGGGAAATCTGAAGTTAGATCATGTACAAAACCCCTAACAGTTGACACTAGAATTTTCTCCTTATCTATCTGATTTCTGACATTCAAGAATGTGGCCTTCAAAATTAATTTCCTTTTGAGCTCAATTTTTTTCTGTTCCTTCTTGTTTAACAGTTATTAACTATCTCATAAGCACACACTGCACATCAAAGTAGAGCACTACCAGAACACAGACCTTTATTTTTCTCCATTTGTTCTACTCTGGATTTTCATCTCATCTGATGCACAGGCTGCCAGGTGATGTTTAAACAAAATTCTTTCAAGTTAATAAATTTTTCTGTATTTATTTTAAACCAGCACCTGTTATCTCTCCTGCACCTTCTGTGATTCCCCAGCAGCTGACTGGAGTGGGATTTGGCATTCCTGAGCTCCTGAAGCAATACTCATCCTGCCTCCTTCCATTTTATTGCAGCTCGTGGGCAAGGGAAGGAGCTGCAGAACTGAGGAAGGAGGGAATGGCATCTTTGGTGATGTTGCCAATTCCAGGCAGCTTTCTGCTCTGCTTTGGGTTTGTTTGGCATGCTGATCAGGACAACATGAACCGGGTTGTGATGGATTACAGCCACTTCCATCATGAGCCTGGCCAATAATCAATCTCTGCCCAGCTGCAGCAGGAGCACACGGGACACTCAGGTGTCACCAGGTGCCTGTAACCACCCGACTGCCATTCCTTCTTTGGAGGATTTAAGTACTTCCAGTTCCCATCTGGAATGCAATTCCAACAGCAAAACTAGAGGCAAACGAGAGGGGTGAAAATGTAAGCAGCCCAAAGCACCTTTTGAGTTTCCTGCATTACTGAGAATTCAGATCCAAACTCGTGATTCAGTGACACAGACTACGACTAAAATACACATATTACGGTCAAAGGATTATGAAAATGAATCAGCCTAGCACCAAGTAGCTTTAAAAATTAGGATATCAAAGGGAGTTTAGCCTTAAGTGCCCATGGCAGCAAGGGAGGGGGACAGTTTGCCTTTTAGGCTTTTGATTTTCCTACCAAGGAAGTTATTTGGATCTAAGCTGGACGAAAGAAGCAGGTACATGACTGTAGAACAGGTGCCTGAACACATCCTCTGGCCAGTGCCCAGCTCAGGAGCTGCTCACTTCTAAATTCACCCAGCAGGTATTCCAGTGTCATTTTTGGCCAGGCTTTGTCCACAGGGATCCAGGCAGTCACACCCACAGGAGCTTTTTATTTGTACCCAAAAGGACCAACGACAACAACCCTCTTAATTTTTACACTTGAAACCCTGAGTATCTTCCAGTAGAAATTTACAACACACTCCACCACCTCAGCTTCTTTCCAAGCACAGTAAATCCACCACGGAACTGTTTTATTTTTGTGAGCTGGATAAAAGTGAAGAACTAGGAAACACCAGAAAGAAAACACAGGTGTATCAAACCCCAAAGCCAGCAGCCATTAACACACAGCATCCAGCCTTGAGAGAAGGCACCGAGTGCCCACCCACTCAAATTCTAAGCTTAATATTCCATTCATAAAAAGCTGGTGCAGCCACTAAATCACTGAATTGCCCCAAAATGAGACTGGCCCTGAGGAGGGGGTACAAAGCACCCAGTGAACTTAATCCTCAGGGATTTACCTGGTTTCCTCACCCATACATAAAGACCTATATCCAACACCACCAGGGCAACAAAAGCAGCTCCTGGCAAAATTATTTCCAAGGAATTACAAACAAAATGGAAGGAAGAGCCTTTCCATCTGCAATTATTAAAAAAACCAAAACAAAAACAAAAAAAAACCCCTTCATTTTAATTAATTAATTTAAATTTTAAAATTTAATTTCATTTTAATTAATTAATTCATTTTATCTTGAAAGTTACAGAGGCAAAGTGGCTCTTGATTAAGCCAGCAGAAGAGCATCACACCCAGAAAACTCCAGGAGCATTTCAGTAGCCCCTGACAGCATGTCCTGCCCACTCCATCCCAAAACCCCTCTGGCCACCCCATTCTGTAAGGAAGAGGGCTGGGGTAAGGCAGAGAAGCAGGACAGAAAGAAAAACAAACAGTTTTTTTGTTATGGGGCTTAGCAGCACAAACCCACAAGTTCTGTGAGAGAGCAAATCAGGAAGAAAGTTATTTAGGTTCTTTTACTCCCCCAGTTTCAGGTTTATTACCTGCATCACAGTAATGCCCGTGTCTATCCATCAGACTGAAACCGTGCTGGAGTAGCCACTGTTAAATATTTATGGGCACTACCCAAGGATTAAAACACTTGAAAAATTACAATAACTTACCCCATCCTCAGGTCCAAGCTTTGAAAGCTGAATTTTAAACATGAAAGCACTTCCAGCTACTTGAATAACAGAGAGAGAAGTGAAAAGCACCATAACCCAGAGGAAAGATGTGTTGCTTGTCAGTACCATTGGATTTTATTTTTAAATCCCTACAACTTTGCTACCTCTCTCTAGGAAACAGAAGAGAAAGGTGCATGCTAAGGGGCTAAGAGACACTTCATCTTGCCTTCCCTCTCATAATCTGAAGATGACTGTCAAAGGATTTTTAATTTCCTGTGCTGGGGAGATCAGGTTAATCTCCAGTGAGAGGTGTTAGCAAAATCCTATAAGCAGAGCTAAGTCCTATGCACTGAACCCTAAAGCCATTGGCATCCATCATCAGAGCTGACTCCCGGGCCCAAGGAAACCTTTTCACATGACAATCACTGCAAACAGGAACGCTCACTCTGAGGAGCTCGTGTGGCCACTGAGCTGAGAGTGTTCTGTATTTACAGTTTGTCCTGGACAGGCAGCAAGACCTTTGCATTTACAAACTCTGGGGTTGTTCCCATCTAAATCCATCTGTAATGTGCAAGAATTCTTGAGATGAAAGCCACGTGTACCAGAACACCTAAAAAATATTACCATGAAGATCACTGATCAGATCCCATGAAATCTTTACACATCTCCCTACCTAAACAACACTCTGGAATTTATTTCCACTTGTACACACTAAAGCAGCACCTCAGACTCTGCTGGATCCTCCAAACGTGCTGCTCACAACCACTGAGAGACAGATTTCAAAGCTGACAATACCACGGGAACTTTTAGCTCAGTATTTGCTAATAAGTGCATTTTGCAGCCCGTGTGCTACCTGCCTGTGATACTCCACTGCCTGCAAACATTCACCCTGGAGGCGTTTGTCAGTTCAGGTTTCTGTTTGAACACTTACTCAGAAGTTTTCCCTTTGCCTTGATGTCTCAAGCAACAAGTTTACAATGGACAGTCTCAAAGTCAAAAGGAAGAACTGAACCCAAGAAAATCATGCTCCATGTAGAGGTAATCACAGAATTGCTGGACATGTTCTCCTGTCTCTAATGTAATCCAAATATTCCCCTTGAACAAAGCTCTGCAGCAGCCTGAGCAGAAGGGTATCAGGGACCACAAAGTCAATTTCCAGCTCAGCATTAGCCTCAGAGTTGTACTGTGCCTGACACATGGATTGAAGAAGTGCATCTGTTTCAGCATTCCAGGACTTTAGGAAAAAGAAATCAAAAAAATCTCCCATTTGCAGCCTCATTTCATGTGCTGGTTGGCACTGCAGAGTGATGTAAGGGTGTCCAAGCTGCATTCCTCTCAGCCATGCCTAATCCCAAGACAAACCCCGAGATGAGATCCAGTGCTGTAAATCACTAATGGACACTGAATGCACAATGGAAACCTGAGGTGTGAGAGAGGGGGAGCCACATTCTGAGTGCCACCATCACTGAGATGCTCAACCCTCCCCTCCTGTGCAACAGTGATTTGAAAGCCAGGCCTCAGTGTGTGGGATACAGAAGTGTTTCTGTGCTGACACTCACACTGACACAATGCTGGGGCCTCTGTGAGGTTCTCAAGAGAACTGCTTTCAGTGGGAGTCATCCCACCAAGACAGGGAACACCCAGAGCAGGGCTTTGTTTGCTGTAACAGCACACACAGTTTGGCCAAGACACATTCACCGAGGGCATTCCAACCCACAGCATCTCCTCCTGCTGCCTGGCAATGGTCCCCACGCCCTTCTGCAGGCTGAATTCCCCCTGAACCACCAAAGCCTGCACTCCCAGCAGCAGGAGGGGCTGGAGCAGTGAGGGGCAATGGCAGACAGGCACCAGAACTTGCACTAAACTCTCTTCTATTTCCAGCATCTCAGCAACAACAAAGAGAGAATCCAGTATCCACTGGTACTGGAAAGAATCTTGCACCCACAAAGAAAGAATCCTGCACCCACTGTGCAAGAATCCAGTATTGTCTGACTGTCATCCACAGTTTCTACCTTCAGCACTGATTTACCATCCTGTATCTCATCCACATGGAATTCCCAGGAGCTGGTACCTCCTGCACTGCTGCCCAGCCACTCCTGGCACTGAGAACTCGCCCACTGCAGCACTGCCATGGCAGCAGGAAGGAGATTAAGCATGCAGATTACCAAGGGATGGGATTAGGTCTAGAATCTTCCATCTCTCTGTGGGAAGGCTTCATGCTCACGTGGCTGGTTTTGGCTCAGTTTTTGAGATTTAATGTTTTCCAGCATCTATTCCACTCCTCTGCAAAACAAGCTGTTACGAGAGAGTGGGGAAAGTTATTTATTGGGCTGCTGGGAGGAAGTTGATTTTCTTTTAGAGTATTTATCAAATTCTTTCAAGTCTCTGTGGTTCAACATATTAAGCTACATCAAAGCCAAAGCATACACTTTTGAGCTATTCATTTTCTGTTAAAATCCACATTCTTGGATGCTGAAATGTTTACTGCACTTTTTCCAAGCTTTGGAGTTAGTGGTCTGCTGCTGTATCAGTACCAAAACTATTTTGGATGGCTGCAGTCTGCAAGAATATTTACTGAAATGATGCACTAAGGGAACAGGTTCATTGTTTACACTAGGAAGATTAAATTAGGTCTAAACGTTTGCAGGAATGCTCTTTTTATTCCTTCTACCCCTGCAGCCATATTCTCAGTTACACATCAGCTCTCAAAACCTGAATGTACAACACAAAATACAGCTGGTGTCATCTGCCATCCCAGTACAGCTCCAGGAGTGTTTTACAGGGTTCCCAGTGTACTTTTCAGACGTTGGAAATGTTCCCTTCCAGTGTTGAGGTTTCCTCACCCCAGGCTTCTGAACCAGCAAACTGCCCCCCAGCTGCCCATCCCTCTGCCCTCAGCTCATCCCAAACACCCGAGATGTATCACCAGTGTCAGGCTGGGACCCAACAGCAGCCAAATATTGCTCAGCACGCTGAGCCTGAGCACAGCCCTGCTGCAGATTCCCCTCCACCCTTGATTAGTCATTAGTACTTCAGCTGATTAGAGAGAGCAGGAGCTGCTGGTGGAGCCCTTATTCCTCAGGGCTGCTGTTCTCAGGTTTGACAGACACCTTTCCAAAGGGCTGTGCATGAAGCAAAAACAAACAGCAGGCACTGAAGCAGGAGATGAGAATCTCCAAGGGAAAGGTTCACCTTGAAAACAGATCCTCACTATGATTCCCTCCTCTCATATCTGGGATCAGCCTCTCACCACGGGTCTGACTCTCAGGTAAGAGCACTTCACCTTCCACACGCTCACGCTGACAGAAAGGAGACAGTAAAAAGCCAATTTGCAGAGGCTACAGAGAAACAGAACGAGCACAAAGCAACTTCCCCACCTCCCATTTCCCAGAGATTCCAGAAGCCCAAGTCACAAATTACTGCTCTGGCCACAGCAGCACAAAAAAGGCTCAAGTGTGAAGCCTCTGGCAGCTGGGTACACGTGTGGCCAAACTGGCCCTCAGCACCTTCAAGGCAGGGCTGGGGGTTCAGCCTCCTCCTGCTGCTGCCCACGGGTCCCTCTGTGCTGAGGATGCTGTCCCCAGCAGTCCCTGTCCCCTGTCTCACACCCAGCCAGGCTGCTGCTGTCCCCAGCACTCCCTGTCTCACACCCAGCCAGGCTGCTGCTGTCCCCAGCAGTCCCTGTCCCCTCTCATAGCCAGGCTGCTGCTGTCCCCAGCAGTCCCTGTCCCCTCTCATAGCCAGGCTGCTGCTGTCCCCAGCACTCCCTGTCTCACACCCAGCCAGGCTGCTGCTGTCCCCAGCAGTCCCTGTCCCCTCTCACAGCCAAGCTGAGATCAGCAGAGCCAAACCATCCCCCTGCTGCACTGGTTCACACGCAGCTACCACATTTACAGCTCTACCCCACAGTTTGGGAAGAGCCAGAATAGTTTCCACCTACTACCCCAGAAAAGTAATTCAATCGACTTCAATCCTTTTTTACAAATTAGCCTTCAGCTGGCAATTTTCACTGCAGAACTATTATAACAATTTTCTAACTGATTCAGTTCAAGTAATAGCTATTCAATAACATTTTCCAAGGAAGAAGCACACAGATTTGTCAGTTTGCATGTCTAGAAAGGTCTTTACGGGCTATTATTGTATTTCTTACTCTGTGTATGGATTGTGTGCCACAAAAAAAAAAAAAAATCCACTTGCTTCATTTGTTTAATCACAAACCACCATACAACCCCTCCCCATCAGTGACAGCCAAAACCTCCCCGCAGCACCCAGGGCAGAGGAAATGTTTGGTCCCTACAGAAGCACTCACCTCTCTTTGTGAAAGGGGTACTCAGGATTTCAAACCAGCTCTGGTTAAAGAGGATTAATCCCCAGCTACCAAGTACAGTAAAAGCCTTGAATGTTCCTTCTTTGACCAAAAGGAGAAATCAGTCTTCTCACCCACAAATATGTCAACAATTCAGTGTGAACTGGTCATAAAGACAAATTACTGCAAAGCAGGTGATTGCTTTGATATTTAATAGATGACAGAAAAACATACCTAGACCAACATGCTTCACACCATGAAATAGTGAAATCACTCTTGCAGAGTCCCACAGAAAAGCCATCAATCTGCATGAAACCACAATTTACTAAAGATGCAAATTAAGAGTGAAACTGGGAAGCAAGAGAGTTCCAGTCCACTCGGAGAGCTGTGGACACTCACTGACAGCTGAGCTTCCTCCCTGGCTGCTGTTTGGCTCTGTCAAACAGAAAAGAATCTGGGGGAAAAAAATCAAGTGAGTGGTAATTTCCATTCCGAATGCATTAATCAAATTTGTTCTACAATATAGGAGACCTAGATACCTTTTCCCTGTATTTTTGTGGTTGCTGTACAGCTTTGGTCTACTTGTTAAAAGAAAATAGTTATAATAACTTAAGGGCATTAAACTTCTTGGTTCTCCTTTTATTAAAACTTCTCATCTATCATGAGAATTCTACCCACATTCTTCTAATGTGCCTGAAACTTTTTTTTTTTATTGGGTTCTTATTCCAGAGGTCTTGACTTGTTCTGGTAATTTGCAAATGCTGCCAATCCCTAGCAACGACTGCTGCAAAGTTGTGTATTTCTTTTATCACCAAGTTACATTACAGAAATTTAAAATACCACCCAGAACATGTGCTCAATACTTTTCAAAGGTACAACACTAACGACAATGGAGCTGTGATTTTTTAAATTCTTTTTATAGCTGGTTAGAAAAAAGTACACAAAACATGATCTAATTTGACAATGGCCATTTATCACTGGCTTTATTCAAGAGTGGAAATAATGGATTTGTTAGATATTATACTAATAATTATTTTCTGTAAAAAAAGAAAAAGTTAAATATTTTTGAGAATTAAAGTACAGAACAGTGAAGCAATGTGATCAACAGCTCCAAGTCCAAGAAATATGAATTTACAATTATCTAAAAATTTCTTAAGAAGCTGATGCAAAAAATCAATTCCCAAGAGTTTCAGTTAAAAAATTCTGATTTCCAGATTAGATAGATGTTCCATTAGGGGTTGCACTAAACTCCCACAGCTTTTGGCTCTGCACATTTCACTGTAATGTAGAATAGAATAAATTATGTAGCAGCCTGTTAGGAGCCAATGGTGGTAGAACTGTATTAAAAAAAATAGATTAAAAAGAAGATTACTGTACAAAGGTTGACATAAAAGGAAGGAAAAAGCCAATGGCCATTACACAAACTGAAAAAGCTTCCAAAGGAATGTGACTTGGTAGCAAAAGCCTTCTCCTGCACTGAGGGGCTGTTCTGGGGTGCAGAAGGGAGGGTTTGCTTTGAGCTTTGGGGGTTTTTGTTCTCTCCAACCACAGGGGTGACCACGAATCAATGCAGTGGAAACCAGAAATCCCCAGAAAGAGCCAGACCAGTGCCCTCAAGTTGCAAGGCCCTTTTTCTCATAAACATCTCAAGTAACAGCAGATACCTGGGAGCTGAGCGCCCCAGGCCTGGGGTGAGCTCAGGGACCCCTCTCCTGCTCACACCTGAGCAGAGCTGGGCAGGTGACACCAAGCAGGTGACAGGGAAGGCTCTGGCACGTGGCACCTTTTCTCCTGACCCTCAACACGAGCAGAGCCAGTGCAGGAGCTGCTGCTCACCCCTGGGGCCCCAAACCCTGACCTTCAAATGCTGTTTGTCAGGGGGACATCAAAATGCACCATGGAGTTCACCCCCTTCCCCATCTCCTCAAAACTGCTGCACCAGCTTCCACAGATTGTTTTGCTGCTCCTGCATAGCAAGGCAAATAAAGCAGTCTAAAGGTCTTTTGAAGAATGGGGAAAGAAAGCCTTTTGAATATCTCTGCAGATAGCAGGAGTTTCTCTTCCCAAGAAAGTGCTGAATATACAATTAAATGCTAAACAGTGCTACAGACATTGTTATATTCAGAACTGTTCCATAGAGAAAAATCATCTCTTTCACAGGTCTGACAACTGTAAACTCTACTTTTATACAAGACTCAACAGCTTTGTTAATCAAAAGGACAGACTTGTAAGACACACATATTTAGAAGTCTGAGCGAAACGGATCGTGTTCCTATTCTGAGACCTTGGTACTACTTGCCCACGATACCACAATTCCATATGTGCAAGTAAAGCACACATTAAATGTGTTACATTAGCTGTGTTCCCCGATTTGTTGGTTTGTCTGGGTTGGAGATGATCACAGAGTCCTTAGGTTCTGTCAGAAAAAACAAAACAGTTCAAGCGATGCCAGTGCTGCCAGCGAACCTGATGTGGCAGCCCAGCTTTTGTTTTGTCCAAGAAGTCAGAAACAAGGAATCACGTGTTGTGATTTTAGTTACTAATTTATATTTGTACTTTGAAGTTGATGCAAGCCCTTTCCCCTCTCACATTTTTAAAAGTTCATTATTTATTTTTTTTAAAAAAACAGATACATACAAGTAATCTAACTTGTAAGAACAGGAAACAAGGTCAAAGCAAAGATCCCTCCAGTTCAGTGCTCCAGCAGCTGCCACCAGCAGATGTCTGAGGAAGCTTGGAGAACACGACAAGTACCCAGGGACAGAGCGTACACAGCATTCTGTGGGAATGTTCTACAATCCAAAGCTTCAGGGGTCAAGAACCTCTTGAGGGGAAGTAATTTTTTTTCATACAGAAAGCCTTAATAATTTGAATTTGTTGCCTACTTGTCCAATTGCTTTTGAACCCACACAGATTTTATTATCTACACACAATGCATCGGATCAACAACTTCCACAGCTTAACTTCACGCTGTGTGAGGAACTGTTTGCTTTAATCATACTGAGCCAACCACTTGCTGAGCTTGATAGCTCTTAATTCTCATATGGAAGAGACAACTCCCTCCTGCTCTCTTTCTCCAGATAATTCATACTTCCTCTCTGTTTTCTTTTCTCAGCCTAAAAGCTCCTAGCATGAGTTACTCAGAAACAACAGTTCCCTTCTGCTGATTATCGTGCAGCATTCTTTCCTAGATCTTCTGCAGCTCTCCACACCCCAAGACAAAGATCAAATCCACAGACAATATGAAGGAGATAATCACATCCTTGATTTTCCACTCTCTATCCATTTCCTAACATTCCATCAGTCTTTCTGGATTTTGATTCAGAATAAAATTCATCCACTATTTCCACAAAACATGAGAAATATCAAGACCTTGTTTCAGAACCTGTGGTTTTGATTTTGAATCTAGGGCTGTCCAGGACACCTGGAATGAATGTGGGGGAAACATTTTACTCAGCCACACACTTTTTACATCATTATCCATCAGACTTCAAACATGCTCTGCCAGTGTGTTTGCCACCATTCCACAGTAAATACATTCACCATGCTGTGTCTTCCTGGAAGAGCAGCTCTGCTCCGAATGGAACACAGGACTAACTAACAAAAGCAGCTTTTCTTTACTCCTGGTTTTACATCTGTGTGGAAATGGTTCCCCAGCCAGCAGAGCCAGTGCTGAGCTGCACAGGATGTGAGAGGCAAGCTGAAAGCAGAGTGTGCTGCTAGCAGGGGCTGCACTGCAGCATCTCCTTCGTGGGGTCAAACTGTCCCTCTAATGGACAGCCCCATTCCATAAAAGACATGGACGTTTTGAATGCATGGCAAGTTGCTTAATCTTGAAAAAAATATTAATAAAATAATGTCTAAGTCTTCTAGATTCAATGGTTTGCAGTTTTGGACAGTCCTGAAGTCCTCCAAAATGTGCTTGAACCTTGGCAAGGTAGCTCTGCAGGGTTAGGGATAGGCAAGAACATGAACTGTATTTTATATACTGGGATATTTAAATGTACACTAATATTTAACAGATAAAATAGATGTTGAAACATATTCTGGCCAATAACTGTATCAAACTCAATAGAATCCAACACCAAATTTGATTGGCATCAGTTAACAACCCCCTGCTTTCCAGACAGAGAAAATATCAACAAATGCAAATGCTTTATTTTATTTTCACCCCATAAAAAGTCATTTTGTAGTGTCTATTAAGCATTAAAAGTAAACACAATCACAACTCTGGAATTTCCAGAAACATGCAGAAGCCATTTAGGCAGCTCCTGAGCAGAAAAAGTGCCATATTACTAAGCAGTTTACATTTTTATGTATTCTTTTGGGAATTTTCTGTACAGGCTTCTGATATCAGAGTGGCAATTCCCATCTTTTGTTTCGTCCCTAACAACCTGCCAGGATAATTAAACTCACAACTCAGCACGTCTCAGTGCCTGCAGAATCTTCTGGACAGACATCAGAAGACTGGCATGGAAGCAACTCGTGTCTCTCTAACGAGGAGGAGAAAATCTCCAGCAGCAGATGTCCAGTTAATCCAGCCTCAAAGGCAGGAACGAACGCCAGCCACAAAAAAATGAACCAGAGCTGAAAAGAGCACATGTCCCCCTGCCCCAGAAAAGCTCTGCCGAGCAGATCCATCTATTCTGTACGACCTGACCGAGTGCCAGGTGCAAATCCTCAACAAAAGTGCCAAAGGAAGTGTCTGCAGCCTCCACTCCGAGCCCCTTGGTGCTCCCAGGAGCGACCCCCAGCTCAGGACAGAGATGCCCGGGCAGCCACACAGCTCCTGCAGATCTCCACTGCTGTTTCACCACTTCCCAACGCAGCCCCTGCACAAATCCCACAAGTTTAACCCCAAACCCCTTTGGGCACTCCAACCTCCCACCAGCAGGGTCAGGTCATCGTGAGCAGAGCAGAATCCTCTGTCCCTGGAGAAGTCTCACAATCTCTCATCTGGTCTAAGCTCTGCTGTACTCCCAGGCACAAGAAAACTCTTGAACCACGGGGTCCTCCCTCACAAGGCCCATTTCGTGAAATATTCTCAGAAAATAAAATTTTGGCTGCAGAAATGGAGTTTTATATAGATAATCAGCACAAGAGGAGGGAAACATTTGGGAGCTGTTTGGCCAGCATGTGTGTCTGTCTGTTCAACAGCCCCTTGAAGACACTCAGGAAAGAGGGGATCTATTTTCACTTCTTCTATCAGACTCATTTAAGGACGTGTTTTGACTCTGTTCTTTCACACTTAGGTCATTCTCCAGGAATAAGCTGACTGGATTTCCAAGTTTTTCTTGAAGAGACTTGCTCAAACTGTTTTGTTCTGCACAACTGCCCATAGTCATCAGCTAAGAGTTGGCCCAGCTGACCCCTTGAGCTTCCCTTGGCACTTCAGAGTGTCTATTTTGGGCAGCTCCCACTCAGATAATATTGGCTTGTGCAAACCACACATGTGGAACTCAAGATTTACTAGGTATTTTGCAGAAATACTGTTTCTTGATTCAAGACCAGGTATTCTTCTGGGACTAACCAATGGCACCACAACCATCAGGCAGATCTGTCATTCACTGCTAAAACCAAGGACAGTGCAAAAAGATACTCAAGACATTTATGTTAAAAAGGTCCATGATAAACTTGAAAGCCAGAAAACTCAGCCTTGTTCTAGAACCTGAACTAGATAATATGGAACATGGAGGAGACTTTTTTGTGCATTTGGGTCTTTTGTTTAAACAGAAAAAGACTAAAGCCACTAAGAAATTTGAGCAGCTAGATATTGATAAAAACTCTCCTGCATGGTGGGGAGAGAGTCTGTAAGATTCTCATTTCCCATAAAACTGCTCAAAACTTAAAAATACCTGATGCATATGCATCACTAGAGTTCACTAGAACTTATGGAAGAAGGAGTGCTGGTGGAAATAAAAGATCTGCTCAGAATAATCTCCTTCTGCTTGACATTGTCCAGGACCCAGCATCACAGAGTAGGCATAAATAAAGTTATTAAAAGCTCCATTTGCATCTGCCTCATTCTGGGGTGCAAACATCCTACTAGAAAGCACGGGATGTAAGAGTCTGTAAGATTCTTTCCCAAGCCAGGCATATCAGTTGGAATGGAACAGTAAAAACCAGCTCTGGGGCCCAGCCTGGGCATCCAGGCTGATCAGGAACTGGAGTACCTAGACCCAAGGTGGGTACCAGATAGCCTCAATTAGTGCCTAATGACTTCTTCTTAATGAACACGAGGAAGTTCCAGTGTCCTCAACAATTTCATGAATGTTTTCCTGAAGAGAAAAAAAAAGGACTGCAGATTTTACACCCAGAAAATGGGCTATAGCTCTTTTCTCTCAACTGGTATAGTGTGCCAGGAGATTCTTACTAAAAAGTTTTAAAAGCCAAGATTTCTTATTTCAGTATTTCCAGCAAGGCATCACTATTTCTGCTGTTCTCCAGGGTAAACCTCACTTAAGCTTGGCCCATTTAATATAATAGGAGAATAACCAGAAATCAAATAGAACTTTGTCTGTGACTTGCTCAAGAGTGTTAAAGTAACTCAAAAAGTTTGAGTGCTTTGGTGGCAAATTGCCATCTGCCCCAAGCATGTCCCCAAGGCTCTGTGAAGTGATTTGAACACTGATTTTTCACTGCTCTGAGCTTCTTTCACAAGTCTTTCATCCCTTATTTCACAAACAGCAGTAGGAGTCTGAAAAAGTATCTCGTAAACAGCTGTACAGTCAGATCAGCTCATGTGTCACACACTCCCAGCACCTCCTCAGGAGAGCAGGCCAGAAAGGAAATAAAATCACATGGAACACACCCTCACTCCCCACAGGATGAAAGCTTAAGAACAGTAGAAGACCAATCCTCATTTCAAGGGCTATATACTAACTACACCTAAAATAAAAGAGAAGCTGAAGTTCTCTTACAGTGAGGCACAGCCATTAGAGATGAATGGGTCAGCATTTGTACAATTGCATTTTTAAAAATATTTCATGCTAAAGTAATAACAAATATCTTCTCACAGTGTTGAAGAGGTCTTTTTGAAGATCAAAGGATATGAAGTTAATTAATTTTGATAATCAGCTGTGTCTGGTATTTTGCCAATTTAAACAAAATATTTTCCAAAAGGGGAAAAAAACCCCAAAAACACCTGGATTTTTATATAGGCAAGTATAAGAAAAGCAACAAAAAAGGTGTTTTGGTTATGAAAAAGACAGAAGATAGGAAAAGTCTGGGGTTTTTTGAGGGGCATTTCATTTTAAATATGACCTTAATTTCAGGGAAATAGCTGTTTTTGAACATAAAGACTCCCCTCATCTCTTAAAGCAGCCCTGAGACATTTCTGAACACTTGTCAGGAGCTGCTGCTAGTTGCCCATGTGAAATCCTGCAGGTTTCTGCTGCATCCTCACACAGGGACTATTCTGCAGCTCTAATTAGAATAAAGAAGGCCCTGATTCAGTGGAGTGCTGAAGCCACCAAGTGATCATACTGCTGGATTTAACCTTTCCCACGAGACGCATCTTCTGGCACCAAAACAGAAACGCAGCAACCTTTATTATCTAACATTCATTACTCAAACACACAGCACAAGAGTTTAGTTGATAAAACAGCAGTGGGGATAAAAAACCATCTTCATATCAGTCCCTTCATTAGTGCCCAGCTCCATGAACTGCAACACCAAGGCACTGACGCCTTTCACTGGGGTAAAACCAACCCAAGGAGCTTTTTCCACACCAAAATATCACACACTGAGCACGGGGGCAGTCCTTGGTGTGGAGCTGCCACACACCAGGGCCCAAACCAGCTTTAGGGGAAAAAAACCAGGGTGAATAAGGACAGGCTGAAGGCAGTCTCAAGCAAAGAACAGCACTGCTTTACAAACATCTCTGCATTGCAGAATTGCAGAAACCAGGGGTATTTACCAGCTCATCCATGAGTGTGTTCTCTTGCTGTCAGCTAACAGATTGAGCAGGTGATCCTGTGCCAGGATTATTAACAGGAACCTCCAGCTGCAGAATACCTTTGTACCAAACTGGTAACTGAGTGAAGCCCACTGGGGATAAAAATAATGGAGAATCAAGCCCTGCTTGGCATTTTAATCTGGATTGAGTCTGAAGAGTTCTGAAAACTCCACACATTGAAAAAAAAATATTAAAAAATTATATAAAGTTACTATAAATTGCAGTGAAAGATGAGTTCAGCTTTCTGGTGCCAGAGCCCCTTGGCTTTGTCAGGATGAGCCTCATTTGCTGCATTTCCAGCCCTTTTCTCCCATCCAACACTGTGCAGCAACAGCACCCAAAGGGTTATTCCCTGATGGAATCCACAGGAGCTATCCCAACCCCACTTTTCTGATCAAGCAAATCTATTGCTATTAAATGCTCAGTGCCAGATGAAACCAAAACCAGCAGCCACGTTCCGGGCTGATTCTTAATTTGCTCTCAGCTGGAGTCTTCATGCAGAGCTATTTGATAGAACTGGGTGCTTTTCAGATGCATTCCTGCATCTCTGGGAATGTTTTGAAATGTTGAATTTTGTGATGTTTGCCTGCATGCTTGTTCAGTGAGTATAATGACCATGGAGCTGCCTCTTGTACACTTTAAAGTCTGACTTTGCTTTCCAAAACAATTTGTAACTGTTGTCTCCATTGAAAGTTTTTAGGAGAGGAACACTCCACTACATAAGATCAGCTATCATTAATTTTGTTCTTTTGCATTTAGTTATTTTCATTTTTATTATCTTCAAAAAGCCAGATGAGACAGCTTCACACACATTCCCATCCCAAAACGCCCGTTTTATTTTCTCCAGCAATGCTACTTCCAGTTAACAAGTAAAGTGTAAATGAGATGAGCTCACAAACAATTGGAAAAAAGTTACTGCTGTGCTCAAAATATTAAAAACTTTATAGAAGGCAATAAAGGTCCTGCCAAAGCAAAAATATGTGACTCTGATAAATTTCTTTGCAGAAAGTGAGAAAGCATCTCTCATATATATAAATATACACACAGACAAAGATCTTGCCTGAAGCCACTTATATCCATTGTTAATTACAAAACTTACTGTGGAGAGCAAGGAGTGGTATCTGACTCATAAAAATGCTCAGTAATTGTTAAGAATTAAGAAAAGGACCCATCTAATTTAAGATATATATCTCTCAATTAGTGTTGTGTTATTTTTTGTGCTTTGTGCTCACTGTGCAGAATTTCTCCACGAGGAATCAGATAATAGACATCAGAGATCATTTTGCTTTGCTACATCTATGTGACAGAGTTACATTACACAGGAACAAACAGACCCTTGCAGCTCCAGGGGAAAGTGAGACAATCAATTCAAAACAAAAGTAAAGGAAGACAACATCTACTCAAAGAAGTCAATCTTTCTACTCCATTTTGACCTCATTCGCAGGGATTTTGGTTTTGCTTTCAGAAGTCCATAATTTCAACACAACCAAAACAAAAATAAAGGCAGGTACTTGTCATAAGCTCATTTTTAACATGGTCATTAAGGGTTGGATCAAACCTCAGTGAAGCCTGAGGCTTCTGCAAGCAGATAAAATCTGGTGTACGAACAGAATAATTATAAACTGCAGGATTTTAGCTATGTGCTCTTCAGTCACTTCTCCATGAACTTGCACAGAAGATTTTCAGCTTTTATTAACAAGTAAAATTCCACAGCCATCTCACCACTCTGGAGTGCAAGAGCAACCTTTATATTCCCTTTCTGAGATCACAGCAGGTGAGCCACATAAAACAAAGGCAAAGTGAAGGCCAGGGAGAAATATTAACTGCCTGTGATTCAAGAAGCTAACTCACACTTGTAAGTGGATTAATGGAAACTAGCTCAAACATTTTCACCCTCAGCTGCCCACACTGCCCCTCTCCAGGATTACCAACAGGAATAACAAGCAATGCCAACTGGAGCACTCAGTTAATCCAACACATCCCTGTGAGCTGGGGCTGGCACAGCCTGGCATTAACAGCCATAAGCTATGCCCCAAAGCCGCTTCTTTTCAAAGCAGTTCTCCAGAGAAGTTTTCAATAAGGAAACAAACAGTGCAGCAACTCTCAAAAGCCAAAGGACCGTACCAGCTGCAGAACAGAGCCCCTGCAGACCCCCAAAAACCCACCCAGGAGCCCTCAGGAGGCAGTGCCTCTGCCCCTCTAATCCCAGCTCCAAGGCTGGGCCCCCAGCAGAACCCTCCCTCCTTACCTGCACTGCAGCCAGGGGTGCAGCAGCTCCAGCAGGAGCCCAGGGGCTCTGGCAGACCCAGGGGGATGAGACAGGAGCTGGGAATGGGTTTAAACCCTGATCCCACAGTGCCAGGGCTGGGCTGGGCTGGATTGGATTGGGCTGGGCTGGGTTGAGCAGGGCTGGATTGGATTGGGTTGGGTTGGATTGGATTGGATTGGATTGGATTGGATTGGGCTGGGCTGGGTTGAGCAGGGCTGGATAGCATTAGATTGGATTGGGTTGGGTTGGATTGGGTTGGGTTGGATTGGATTGGATTGGATTGGATTGGATTGGATTGGATTGGATTGGATTGGATTTGATTGGATTGGATTGGGCTGGGCTGGGTTGAGCAGGGCTGGATAGCATTAGATTGGATTGGATTGGATTGGATTGGGCTGGGTTGGATTGGATTGGTTTGGGTTGGATTGGATTGGGTTGGGCTGAGCTGGATTGGATGGATTGGGCTAGGTTGGGTTGGGCAGGGTGGAGCAGGGATGCCAATGCCCCACCTGGTCAGGGCTATCAACACCTGCCAGGTCTTCCAAACCCTCAGAGAGATCCTTTATTGCCCAGCCCAAGCTCTATCTCATGCCAGAGTGCCCCACAGCTCACACACAGTCCCCGAGCAGCCCCTGTGCCCCACCACACCCCTGGCACATGAAGGGTTGCATTTGTTTGTGTCTGCAGCAAAACCCACCCTGGAAGGACAGGATTACAGACCAAAACACGCAATCCTTGCCAGAGCAGATAAAAGAAAAATGATGTTCTGTGGTGGTCATGTCACAGCACTGAAAGGCAGGTGGAGATAAACGTTACTAAGGAATTACAAAATGAGTCAGAAAATAGAAGCTGGAAAAGGGGTTGATATTAGCCCTGGCATTAAATTAATTGGCTCTTCCCCCACCCACTAGTGATATCCAGGTTGTACAGAATCAATTTACTCTCCTCCAAAGACCAGTCTCAACCAAATTTCTTAATAATAAAAAAGAAGGGAAGGAGAAGAGGGAAGGAATTAAAACCAAAATGATGCTATCTAAAAACAAGCAGTATGATTTTTTTTTAATAATTCAGAATTGGAATTCCCTGTCTTAAAACTTAAGTTAAACCAAGAAGTAAGGACAGTTCAAAAAAATAATTAGATGTTTCAAAGAATGAGACTATCTCCATAATTACATAATTTTTTTTCCTTTATCTTAAAAAGGAGTGAGGATTGTATTACAAGGTATAGGTCAACAAGTAATGAACAAGATGAAGGACAAATGTTTTTAGAGAGACTCAGGCAGCCATCTGCAAGAGGAGAAGAAAGGAAATGGCAAGCCTCTTAACCTTTGCTGTTTTAGCTCACAATTAATCTGGTAGGAGATAAGAGGCCCATAATCCTTTTATGAGTTTTATCAGAAATAATAAGCCAACAAATTTACAAAATGCATACGCGTACCAGTGTATCCTAAGCTTATTAAGGATGAAGCAATCCCCCAAAAGAAGGTCAGAACTGAAACATCCTGTAACAGATGCTTAGAGAAAGGGTGTGAGAAACAGGGCAAGCAAAGAACAACCCTCCCCTTGTTCATCCCTCCCAGGTACAATCCATGATTTCAGAACTCCTGTGCTAGAGGATGCATTCAGAAAATTCTTTTCAGCTGCTCCCTCTGGACCGTTTTTCCACAAGGGCTGGGTATGATCCTTTTCTGAACCCATTTATAACTTGGCTTCTGCCATGCCCAGTCTAAAGTCATCCATCATTTATTTACACACTGTATGAAAAAAAAAAAAACAAAAACTTTTGTTTTCTTAAGCTTCCACGTGACAGATTTCTTGAGGTAGAGATTAGCTCTTAAAACAGAGGATAGTTTCAATAGCAAAAGTGCTAGGGACAAGAATACTTAGGAATAATCAATACCACCTGTGCCAAAAGAATAATTGAATTGCAGTAGTTTGCCTAAAGACAGAAAAATGAGACAACATTATAGCAGTCATCAGGAAAATAAAAGGCTGTTGCAAAGAGGAATGGAATGATCTGTTCCTCGTGGCCACAGTGAATAAGCAATAGGTTTAAATGGCACAAGGAAGTTCAGAGCTGGATATTAGAGGAAAAAACATCATCCTAATAACAGCAAGGCTAATCCAAAGGACTGCTCTGAGAGTTTCTCTGGAAGCGAACTGGAGAGAACCTTTCTGAGACAACACAGATGTGTTCAGCTGGTTTCACAGGGGGAGCTGTGACCTCCTGTGTCCCTTCCAGTGCAGCTCTGCACGGCCACAGGGAAGGGAAGTCCATTCCCAATGGTTCAGAGGCTCCTTGCACTCCCTCTCAGAGCTGCTGACTTCATTTATGTCACCAGGGAATTCTCGATTTTCAGAGCCACTCACACACCCCCAGCACTGGGGGTACCTGAAACCCAGCAGAGCACAGCCAGAACCCATGGTGGGCTTTGCAGAGTTGTACTATTTATTTGTTACCAGTTCTGGAACTGTTGCCTCTGCTTTAACACATAACTTCTCCCTCTGTACTCTCTAAATTCCAAATCTGAGATTGAGAGCAGTAACCTGGCTTTCCACAGGCAGGATACCTTTTCCTTCTGGACAACATCACACTGGTCCTGATAAAAACTGCAGTTCTCAGGGGGAAAAAATCATCTACAACTAAAGACCCAGTGGCCATCTACATCCAAATTCCACGTTTTCCTGCAAGGAATGGCGATTGCTGGAGCCATGTCTGTTGAACAGAACATGCAGTAAGAATGGAGCTTTGGGGTTTAGCCTTTCCAGCTGCACATAGTGAAGAGATCCAGGTAATTCTGTGCAAAACAGAATTCAGTTTAAATGGATAAATATAGGTAAAGCTGTTTGCTCCTAATAAAAGAATATGTTTAATCCAAAGCCTTTGTTCTGTTGTTCATTCCTGACCATATTTCATATTGAGGTATCTCAAAGGACAAAATTATTTACAGAGTTAGTTCACTGTAAATATCTTACCTTGTTGGTATAAATCAGGGATATAATGGAACATCAGCTGCTACTTAAAGTGCTCGGCAGGCCAGTTCATCTCATATTTATGTGCAAGCATAAACTTTGTGTGTCCTGATATATAATTGCAGTAACAATTCTATTGAATTTATCACTGCAAAGCTGCAGATAGAAGTGCGCAGCAAATCTCATCGTTTTCATCATAAATGTTTTATATCTTTTGTTAGCATTTTTCCAAATCTTCCAAGCTTGGAAAATACATTTTAAAAAAATTATTATAAGAATCTTGAAAGGATTGAAATGCAAGCCAAAGAACTTGGAATAATCTGATTAATAAACCTTTAAATACAGAGAGAGCTGCTTGAGAACAGCTTTTCTTACCTGAGAGAGAGAGAACAGATGCTCAGAGGGCTGGAGCACCTCTGCTGTGGGCACAGGCTGAGAGGGGAGGAGAAAACCCCAGGGAGAGCTCAGAGCCCCTTCCAGTGCCCAGAGGAGCTCCAGGAGAGCTGGGGAGGGACTGGGGACAGGGCAGGGGTGACAGGACACGGGGAATGGCTTCAGACTGGAAAGGGGCAGGGTCAGACAGGATCTGGGATGCTGTGGAGGCTGTGGGAGGCTCTGGTGGCCCTGTGGGAGAAGCTGGGGATGTCTCAGAGCTGGATAAGCAGAAGAGATGGAAGGGAGCTCGAAAAGGACACCGAGGCCAGTTCCTAGAGCTGCTTCCTGGTGCCTGTGACAGAAGCAACCCCACCTTCTCCCAGAGTGAGCTGCCTGCTCCAGCTCTGCCCCGTCCCTGCCCCTGCCAGCACAGGAATTGATGGGACATTCCCCCTCCTGCCCCAGTCCTGCGCCAGGGAGCAAACCCAGCTGAGCTGAAAGGTGTCCCAGGGAAAAAAACCCGGCTGAAAGGTGTCCCAGAGAAGAAACCCAGCTGAAAGGTGTCCCAGAGAAGAAACCCATGGAACAAACCCGGCTGAAAGGTGTCCCAGAGAAGAAACCAGGGAGCAAACCCAGCTGAAAGGTGTCCCAAGGAACAAACCCAGGGAACAAACCCAGCTGAGCTGACAGGTGTCCCAGGGAGCAAACCTGGCTGAAAGGTGTCCCAGGGAGCAAACCTGGCTGAAAGGTGTCCCAGAGAACAAACCAGGGAGCAAACCCAGCTGAGCTGAAAGGTGTCCCAGGGAAAAAAAACTGGCTGAAAGGTGTCCCAGAGAAGAAACCCAGCTGAAAGGTGTCCCAGAGAAGAAACCCATGGAACAAACCCGGCTGAAAGGTGTCCCAGAGAAGAAACCAGGGAGCAAACCCAGCTGAAAGGTGTCCCAGAGAAGAAACCCACGGAGCAAACCCAGCTGAAAGGTGTTCCAGAGAAGAAATCCAGGGAGCAAACCCGGCTGACAGGTGACCCAGGGAGCAAACCCAGGGAACAAACCTGGCTGAAAGGTGTCCCAGAGAAGAAACCCAGGGAACAAACCCAGCTGAAAGGTGTCCCCACAGAACCCCCCTGGCCTTGCTCCTGTGCCAGGAAAGAGAGGCTGGTTCTCCCCAGAGCCATCCAGCCTGGCCCCCCAGCCGGGACAGGGGTGAGGAGCAGCCCACCCTGCACAGGGAGAGCCTGGCCACAGCGTTCAGGAGCACAGAGTCACAGAATGAATGTATGCAGAGCTTTTATTGGAGAGCTCTGGCTGTCAGGGGTACAGACCCAAAGCTGACTCTGCCATGGGGTTGGGATGAATGTGTTTTTATATTCTATTATTATATGACTTACATGTTAATTATTAAACTCACACTGTTCTATTGCATATGTTGATTTCATCCAAGTTGGGTTTCTCATGATCCCCTCATAGTTTCTCATGATTCTTCTTATGACTGAACAATAATTATATATAATTACTAAATAATCATCACATCCTAAAATCATATAATTTATCATATCCTGGTTAAACAGGTGTATTTTCACATGGTCCAGCAAATACAAGGCCTAACTTTCCCAGGGCCTATCTTTAACATTTTCCCAGGGCCTAACTTTCTTTCTAGCTCTCCGAATTTTCTATGATTTTAAACCTTTTACTACCACTGGCATGCAGAAATCATCCTTCACCCACAGAAATCATCCTCCTGCACCCTCAGAAGCCCCAGCCCTGACCGTGGGCACAGCTGCTGCACAAACAGCCCCTCTGGGGCAGTGGAGAGCCATTCCCTCTGCAGTGCCCTCAATCCCTCCTTGTCTGCCAGCCGGGTGTTTATTCATTCCACATCGCTTCATTTGTTATTTTCCTTTATTCCATTTCCTATTTCAGTCTCCTCATTAATTTTTATGCACTTTTATTTTCATTTGTATACTTTTCATCACTTCAATATCCTAATATTTCAGCGGTCCAATTAGCTACTTCCATATCTTAATCACACCGAGACTCCTTATTCAGCTATAAATATAATTTTATTACTGCTGCTTTAATGACTAAGTGTTATAATAACTATTCTATATAAAACAATCTCTCTTAAAACTTTCCCCATTTCCTTCACTTGTCTATAATTCATTTCATCTCTCATCATACTCTGCATTTTCTTCAGTAGATCCTATATCACCCCAAAACGTCTCCTGTAGTGGAAGATAATTACCTGGGGAGGTGCTAAACTGCCACTGCTTCACCGTAAACAGAGAGCAAACACTGAAACATTTCCCCTCACTTATCAGGCTGTCCTCAACTTGCTGAAGGAGCCCAAGCCTGAAGACGAGAGCATCTCCACATTAAGGGGAATTGTCTTTTAATTAACATGCAAGCACAGCCCAGATGGGCGTGATGAATGTAATGCACAGCTCTGTTCTGAATATCAACAGCATAAATAAAAAATGGCTTCGTTGTATATGAAACCATCACTTCTGAACTGAAAATCCAGCATTATTCTCAGCTTCGTTTTCAGACAGACCATGTACTTGCAGTGAAATAGTTAATATTTATTATATTTATTAATTTAGTAGCATTCCATCTCCTAAAATCCCCATTATTTCAGGCAGATCATTAACTTCTGAGGTGCTGATGCTTCTAACCACCAAATAAACTGCAATGGAAGTCTCCAAGTCAAACCATGAAAATTTCCTCCATTCCAATTCTCCCCATTCTGTGAGCTGGAGGATTTGTCTGGGGCATGAAGGTGCAGGAGAGAGCAAGGTCTGCAGGAAACGCAACAGAAATGTTCATCCATGTCATCCTGGAGGTGGAAACAAAGAGGATTTAGGTCATTCCAGAATCAAAATCACCATTATTCAGTGTCAGTTTCTCCTCAACTGCTGCACTTTGTAACTTTATTTTGGTTTTATGCATTAAAGGAAGGACAAAGTTGTGCAGTTTTCACAGTCTGCATCCAAGCAGCCACGTTTATTTATAAAGCCCCATCACACTGAACTCCTCCACGGGGGATTGCAGGACCTTTTCGCAATTAAAAAAAAATATATATTCAAATTTATATTTAAATTTATATTTAAAGTCATTCCCTTCCCAGTCCTGTGAGCTGAGGTGGCTGTGCTTGCTCAGGGTCACACTTTTAGCAGTTGATTCCCTGCAAGAGGGGGAGCCAAGCCCTTGTGGCTTCTGTACTGGGGCAACCTCCTGTCTCTGCTTATGAAACAAACATTATTGTGCAGATACCTCCAGTTCCTCTTGACTCTTTGTCATCTTCCATCAATATTTCATCAATCGGGGCCTATTTTTGTGCACTTTACACACCTAGTTATCCAAAATGGAGACCTAAATATTACAAAATATTATCACTATTATCATTATATAGTATTAATATTCTATTATAATATTTATTATTATAATTATTATTTATTTATGATTCATTATATTATTATATTTTATATTATATATATTATTGGTATATTATATTATTATATATACTGTATTATATATCATTATATAAATATAATTATATTTATAATATATTTATATTATTTATATTATTTATTATTTTATAAAATATGTTATATTATTATAGTAATTGCATTATTATAATTAATTATAATTATTATTAATATAATATTATAAATTATTAATACATTAGCCTGTTATTAATATAATATAACCATTTTTAAATTTTATTTTTTTAAGACAAGCCCAGTGGACATTAGACTTACTGATGCATTTTAGACCTGGAAGCATAACATCTTGAGAAACCAGATGGAATTGCATTAATCTCACTGTCGATTTCTATCAGCTGAACATGTGATTGTGTTCACAAACCCAAAATTCAGTTGCCATCCCCAAAGGATCCCAGATAAATGCTCTTGTCAGGTGTATGTTTCCTGCAATCGAGTTCAGTGAATCCTGTCACAGATTTAGGATTTAATTTGATGATGTAATAATTATATCTGGTGGCTGGTATAGCGGATCACCTGCAGGTCTGTAGCCGTGGAACAGTTCCCTTTCCGTGGTGAAGAAAGTGACTTTACCCACTGCTGAGAGAGTCTGATTCAATTTCACAGAAATGCACGAGCTCAAGCTTGTTTACACCACGTTAATTGACATTTCCAGTCACTACTGATGTCTACTTTTAAAAATGCTCTTCTACCTTCCACTGAAGTGTACCATTAAATATTTTAATTTAGAAATTCAGGGTGTACAGGCTTTGCTGCCTATTGCAAAAAAAAAAAATAAAATAGCACTAATACCAAGATATGATACTTAAAAGTTGCTCAAATCTGTTTCAATAATAACTTTTAAAACAGCTGCTGTTAGAAAATGGGAGATGCATTATTTTAAAGATTTTTTTCTTCACTTTGGTGGTCTTCCCATCCATCAGAAAGAAGTCTCCTCCTGCAGCCTTATTAGAAAACTTTACTGTCTTAACCTAACTTATTATCAGCACTAAAACATTTGTCTTGATTTGATACCTTCCATTACTCTTGCATGTTTGGATAGGTCTTGTTTTTTAACAATACACAATCCATTTCCTCCCGACTATCATCACTCTTCCTGTATGCTCCAGAGACTTTTCTCATGTTTCAAATTCAAGTAGCTGGCAAGATGCTGTCAAAAACGGGATGTTTCAGTATTTTCTCAAAACCTTTTGAGACGTAAAGATATGATTTTTTCATGTTGTTTTGAACTGTGGAGTATTACAAGTCGAAATTTAAAATTTCCTGAGTGGAATGTTTGTTCTGTTAATCAAAGTTCCTCTGTTTCAGCGTGGTCTCCTCAATTTCAGAGTGCAAAAAGCAGAGCAGAGGTCAGCTGAGAAGAAGAGAAACCTCTACCAAAAGGTCATCATGAACCATTCAATAGGAGAATAAATTAACATTTCACAGTAGGTCACATCCACATTCGACATGCCAGGGTAGGAAACCATGTCCAGAAAATCCTGAATGGCAGAAAGGCTTAGTGCACCTCTAAAACCCCCAAAAGGACGATTTCAGTGGAGCTAACTAATATTTTGCAATATTTTTCCTTCTTTTCCTGGAAACTCTGCAAGTGTTTACCCTTCAGACACCTCTCACAAAGAAATTTCAACAGATGCTCTAACCACACTCATCAAACTTACTGATCACTGTTCTCCCCACAAGGAGTGAGCGTCTGTGCCTGCATTTTGTTTCTATTTTGTGATTATAGCTGTGCAATAATTGGTTGTGCTTCCCTCCATACCGAGTCAGAACACTTGTAATTATTTTATTTTGTAAATGGAGCTGGCAGGGACGCTGCTCGCTGCTCACAGAGCACCTCTGTCTCTCTGCACACGTTCCCCAGAGGATAATGAGGTTTGGGAGTGAAAGTGTGTTTGTACTCTTGGGTCGACAGAAGCACAATAGAGAACTGGAACAATGGAAATGCATCAGTGCTGATTTGGGGATGAAACACTGGCAATGCTGAGATATTTACTGAGAAAGGCAACGAGATGCTGGCAGGAATGAAAATTGGTGCAAGTTTGCTTCTCAGCTTCCCGAAATTCCAAAGGCAGTGAACTTTACCTGCCCCCTGAATCTGCCACTCCACCAAACCCAAGCATCTCATGCATTTAGGGTACCAAAAGCCATGACAAAGACCATCATTCTCACCTTCTCCGTTATGTTTTTGCCCTGGATTCCCTAAACCAGACCCCTGCCTCTGCTCCTGGAGCTCTGCAGGAGCTCGGGGGGTGGGTGCCAGGCTCCCGACCGCAGGGCTGGCTCCTCTTTGCAGGAAACATTTGTCACCAGCAATGAGAACAGAAATACTCACAGCATTCCTGCTCCAGCAGTGTCTGATTTCGGACTGCACGGAGTCATTTTCTCCACGAGATTGTCTTGCAGTGTTTACAAGATAACAGCCAATAACTGTTCAGTGCTGCTTAGGTGGAGAGAAAAGGGTTATAGAAATTTCAAGGCCAAGTCTAGGTAAATATGATCCTTGTATTTCCACTACAGACATCTAGACACTTCCAGCTGTTGAAATTATTGCTAAATATATTTACAGCCTTTGTACAATAAAAAGCTTTATTACTTTTACTACAGGCAGAAGAAAAAAGCTTTAAATCTTTAGTTCTGAAGCAATATCTCCTGTCTTAAAGGCAATGAAGCCTTTCAAGGGGAAAAACCAGCAGACTTTAAAAAAGGTGGTTTATGATGTTGTATCTTTGTTGCAATTTTGGTTCATATATTTTTATTAAGTGTAACCTTTATATGTAAATGAAATGATTATCCAACACAAAGTATGTTTTCATAAAGTAAGAACAGGTTTTATGTCCTCAAAGATAAAGCAGCATAAAGCAGTCAGGCAGCTCAGCATGCACTTGATGGCTGTGAAATGAACTATTTGATTTCCTATTACAGCCCCAACACTCTGCACTGTACCACAGCACCAAACCCAGGCCATTGGACAGCCAGCCTTTCATCAGGGAGCCCAGCAATATAAATCTGTATTTCTAATAGGCAGAACTCATTTGAAAAGGCTGGGAAATAAACCCTACCTTGTGAAGTGTAGGCAGAGGGAAATGAGAACCATGTCCTAAAAACCCAGGGAGAGATGAATGTCCTGAGCACAGACAAAGGGCTCGGAGCCACTGTGCTGTTTATGTGTTTGAGTTTTTGTTCTCTCCATTTTCAACTGCAGCAGGCCACCCCTAGCAGTGGGAAGGGAACTTTACAGCCCCTGCTGCCAGGGCTGTGCTGCCTGCCTGGCAGACACACCTGGGGCCACCTCACCTGTGCTTCCATCACTCAGGACAGGGGTTCTGCACAGGCACCCTCCCACTGACCCCAGGAAGGGCTTCACAGCACCAAGGGAGACCCAGGGGTCAAACTGCACATTTCAGCTCTGTGTACTGCTCGTGAGCTGTGAGGAACAGAGCCAAAGCCTTCAGCTCCATCAGCAGCACCACATCATTCTGAAGGAGAGAATAAGGTGAATTTTAAGATTAATTTTTTCTAATACTCCCCATAACAGAAAGCACAGCAAGCTTGGCCTGAGCCTTCCCCACTTCAGTTTGAGTGCAGGATAAAGGACAGATGCCACCAGGGAATGCTGGATGTCCAGCCTCCTCTGGACAAGAACCTCACCCATACTGGATTTACTGAGAGATGGATAGAAAATTATAAAATCACAGATCTAGCATCATGCATGTCTTTATTTTTCTCTAAAACTCCTCTTTGGTTCAGAGGATCTTTATCCTCTGAATTAGACTTTTCTAATTCACCCCGGGATCACCTGGACAGCCCAAGGATGTGGCTCCTTTTAACAGGAGTGAAAGTGGCTAAAAGCCAAGGAATTCAGGGCACTCCAATCCCAGATGGCAAATTAAACCTGTCACTGAGCAGCTTTTTGGGTAAGCAGCTGTCACAAAAATCTTTATTAATAAATTGATGAATAAAATTGTTCTGCTCCTAAGCAAGGTTGTTTATTCCTGAATCAACAACTCCACAAAGAGTTTCTACAGAAAGCCTTGCCACTTGTTACGTAAATCTGGATCCTCACAGTCCATCTATTTATTAGCTCTTTATTTTCTTGTTCAGCAGGTGCACAGTGCTGAGCACAGTGACTCCTCATTAGATCCTGCAAATGCTACAAGAACAAAAAAATAAAACTGCCACGCAGTTTAAAAACAACCTGCTGGGTCAGTCCCTGGATTTTTTCTGCTTTTACATGTTTGTGGTCTTGGGCATTCCTTTAATCTATCATCACAAGAGAATCTGTCAATAGACAGAGTTGTGAAAATAAGATAGGATTGAAGAAAAAAAATATAGATTTTTTACTTTGGGTGATTAAATTCTCGCTGACATTAACATATGACAACCTGTTAGAATGATTTGTAAGTCTTCACAGTTTTATAAATAACTTTATCTCTCCATTCCACACGAGGAAAAAGAGAAATATTATTTATTGTACCTTTCTACCTCCACAGCACGGAATATTTCAAAGGCTCATTTTAAGTTTTGTGCAAGTCTCTTGATATTAAAGGGCTGCAGATAGAAGATGATGAAACCTTCTTTCTGTCTGCTGGCCCCCCGCTGGTCCTCAGTGTTCTGGGAGAGCTGCCTCTAATCCTCACAAAGGAACATTTCCCTTTCACTGGGGAGCAGTTGGAAAGCCAAAGCAAGCCATCCCCATCCCATGAAATCCTGCTGAACTCCTCAGAAATGCTGAGGACGACTGGAAATATGCAATATTTGCTTTACAGATGGACTGAATATTTATAATATTTAGTTTACATGGGGGTTTTTTTTCCTCTTAGAAAATGAAATATTTGGTTTTGTTCTCTTAGTGGAGCACAAGGCAAATTATATTAATTAGTCTATTTACATGATTTCCTAACTTGGAGCAGTGAAAGTTGCCTTTAGCTAGCAAATAATTGAAATTACAATTGCTGAAGATATCACAAGTTTTTTTTTTTAATTATATCAAGCCCTATCAAGCTCTGATAGGACATTAATAGCTACTTCCCTTCCCTGCTGTTGTTTTTTCTCCCCACTAAGCCATTCCAGTGTACTCAGCACCATAAAACAGAAATACATGACAGGAAACAGCAATCTTCCAATTTTATTCCCCAGACTTCAGGTTTACTGGCACATCCCTTTGGGAACATAATGACAGAGCTTTGCTTTCATAAAGACACTGGAAATTGATTGCAGTCTGAAAGTTATCATGAGATTTTGGGGAAGCAACCAGTTCTGTTAGGAACAAAAGAGAAGCACAAAAAACAATACAGAAAAGCCAACACAGCACAAATGTATTTTAGTACTGTAGCAAATTCTTGCCAACATGAATATTGTTCTTTGCTTTGCTTTTGGAAATCAGAGGGGAGGAAGAAGCTCATTAATTCCACATTTGATTTCTGAAAAAGAGGGAAAACTCAGTCAAACCAAAGAGTTTCCATGATAAGGGAATTGTAGACCATCTCTTATCAGGCAGATGCAATCTCGGCTTCTATCAGGCTGCATTTTAATTAAGTAATAGGCATTACAGATGTTTAATCAAGCTGTGAATATCATTTCTTCCCCCCAGTCCAGCAGTGTTACTCCAAGAACCTCAGGCAAAGGACTCAGGAGCACCTTGCAGGGCTTTGGAGGCAGAACATGAGCCTGGTCCAAAGGGAGCTTCATCTTCTCCCTTCAGGCTTAGCACACGAGGCCCTGCCTCGACCCTGTGGTTTGCACTGACTGTCTGATGGCACGTTTGGGGTCACCATTTGATGCCGTGGGTCTTCAGGGCAGTCAGGACTTGGTGAAGGGAAGGAGAGATCTTGACTCCATTTCAGAAGGCTGGTTTATTATATTATGATATCTATTATATTAAAAAGGACCACACTATAATTATACTACAAAGAACAGAGGGAAAGAATCATCAGAAGGCGAGACAGGAATAGAAAGGAATGGATAACAAAGTGCTGTGACTCCCAGAGAGTTTGAGAGCTGCTGCCTCCTGGATGGGTCAGTAAATAGAAACATCCCACACTGACCAATCGAGGAAGCACCTGCTGCATCCCACAGCAGCAGATCACAAATTATTTATACTCGAAGCTGAGGCCCTTCAGCTTCTCAGGAGAAGAAAATCCTAGCAAAGGGATTTTCATAAAATATCACAACTACATCTGTAGATGAGGAGAGAGCACAGAAAAATAGCTGGGATGTCCTGATGTAAAAAACAAGCAGAGTTCATAATTTTTTTCAGAGTGGATTGTTTTTTTTCAACAAAATATTGTCTAGAAACTTCCAAAAACAACATTCAGCGGGTGTCTGTGAACAATCCTTGAAACTCACTAGATCCTGATGAATGCAGGGTTCCTGCTGGATGCTCAGACGTTTCCTATCTCTCAGATGCCTGGCAGCTGTTTAGAACTTGACATCGGGCTGAACTATTGCAGAAAATCCATGAAACATGAGAAAATCTGAGCAAAACTCCAGTAAACACTTTAAGGACTTCTGTTTGGTGAACTGAAAATTCAGCTAACCTCTCAGGAGTTAGCGTGCCAAATTTGGAGACTGAAGTCAGTTATTGAGCGGAATGGGTGTTTTTATTTCTGCTCCCAGTGCAAGCTGCAGCACACCGGTGAAAATGAAGCTGTTTCCAAAGCCCCCATTCCAGTTTCAAGGGGAGAAATGATGGCTGAGCTTTTGTGTGCTTGCTGCCCATGAATAATGCCAGTGGCTCAGAAGGAGGTGACAGAACAGCGACCTGGGCAAGGCGCAGGTCACCAAGGAAGAGCAGACACAGAGCCAGACGTGCGAATGCACAGCAGCAAAACTCATTTTAGCCTCTCAAGCCCGCAGTAAATCCATACCTGTCCATTTAGAGACAATAAATCCCTTCTAAAGAGCAGGGCTGCATTTTCAACAACAGGCTGTACAAACGGGAGTGTTCCAAACAGACGCTGGGAGTGACTTTTTTTTCTGCTGCAGGAACACCCATGCTCTTTTTTCTCCCTGTGCTTTGACTTGTCCGCTCTGTGTCTCTGTCACTGGGCTCAGGAAAAGCTCTGCAATAGAGACACTAAAAGGGAGTCTTGGAAGGCAGCTGACAACATCATCCTGAGCTGCAGAAAGGCTGCTGAGTGTGAGGGTAAATGCACCACTGAAGTTCCAGAAGGTCATTCCGTGGAGAGAACAGGCTCTTAACTGCAGGCACTTTGCTGTAGACACCAGACATTTCTTATCATTTTGAGCTCATCAGCAATTTCTTTGTTTTTAGGGATTGCAGACACTGATTAACACAAACCTCTGGGTTTTCTCCAGCAGTCTGCCTCCAGAGCCACGAGAGCATTAGCACAGAAATATTTCGGAGACAGCACTGTCCCACAAGTGCAGCCTCACCAAGATGTGTGCCCAGTTTTCCACAAGTGTGGAAGCATAAAATGCAGGATATTCCAAAGGCTGAGCAGAGGAAAATGAGGCCTGAGCTCCCTGTTTCCAGCTCAAAAAAGGATTATACACTGCTGCTTACCTCTTAATCAGAAATTCTTTTTAAAGATATTTTACATTATTGTGTTATTTTATATTCTTTCGACTGGGAAATCAAAACTGAAAATGATACTTCCTCACTCATCTGCATGTTTCACCCTCATTAAGTGAACTCTGCTGTATTTTATGCATTAATCTTGCATAAATTAGAATGTGAGGAGCTATGACCTTTGTTTCCCTTATCCTTGGGAAGAAAATCAATGTGCTTTCTGCCTTCATGCACACATGCATACATGCAAAGAAGTTCAGCACTGGGCATTCTGATGCAGTCATTCCACTAGGAGCTGAAAGGCTCGAATCAAGAGACCATTAATTTTGATAAATAAAATTGAGTGAAGAAATTTTTATAGAAAAACCACATTCAGTAAACAATTCAACACCCATTGTAGGATCCCAGTGATCTAAACTCGCAGAAGTCAGCAAAACACTCAAGCATTTTTGTGAGGGTGACATTCCAGTTTGAAATTTTTACCCTGAACAAGCTGACTTAACAGCATGAAAAATTTAGAGAAATGTAGCAGTAAACCTTTTGGACTCATTTCAGTAAAAACACCATCAACAAAGAACTGAGCCTCAGGTAAGGGAATAACCAAGAACTGTGTTTGAATCACACTGGCAGAAAATAGAAAGTGTTTCAGTGGGGGCAGCTGGAAAAAAACAGAGTTTAGTAACCAGGATATGAGCCAGGCTCCAGGAGGGAGAAATACCTGAAACCTTCCCAATTTTACTGGAGAGTCTGCAGAAACTTGCAGGCACCACGTTTCCCTGTGCCCCAAACACATCTGGAAAACAAACACAGCCACAAGAGGCTGTTGGGAACAGGTGAGGAGTAAATGGTTGCAGCTTTAGGGAGACAGAAGAATAAGGAATGGACATGCCAAGAGAGGAAAAAAAAACCCTAAAATTCTGACTAGAAGTCTTAAGTATAACAATTTATAGCATGAGTAGGCAATAAAACAGAGGAAAGGAATATATTAAATGAGGAGAGAAAGTTTATTTTGACTGGCACGTTCCTCTGCTGTAAGAAATAAATCTGGTTTTGTGAGGACTAATCCTGCTATACTGTATTTTTTACCTCTACTGCCAGCCTGATGTTCTTTCCCTGATATAATTAAAGAGGTGTCACAGGACCTGCTTGCTTTCATACTGGGAATAAGGAATAAGTGCTGATACAAGCTAACAGCTGGAAGCATGTAAAATAAACATAAGCTAAGCTGCTGAAATCACGGATCCTTTTCAAGAAAAATATCTGTCTGCCAATCACAATTTAAACTCACATGCCACACGGCCCTAAAATAGCACTTAGGAGGAATAATCAGGGCTCTCTGTTATTTTGGGAAGGTAATGGATTAGAAAGATGCATTGTTTTAAATCAGTCATCAGCTGAAGGAGTGGCAAATCTTTAATAACGCCAAGATTGGTTTTGTAAGTGAATAAACCAGCAAAAAGCTGGCTGGGTGCTAGTAATCTTCAAAGCTTGATTGCTTTTTCTGATAGCTTTAGAAAATTAGTGGATGAAAGCATGTGTAATATATCTGGTCTGAGTAAAACACTTGATGTAGTGTCTTACAAAATCTCTACTCGCAAAATTAATTCAAATTGGCTTGGACATGGAGGACTGTCACTTGGATTTAAAAATGGCTGGCTGAGTGCAAATAAAGGGTAATGAAAAATGGCAATGCATCAAGCTGGTGGGAGGTGTCTGCTGGAGCTCTGCAGGGATCACTGTTTGGTCCTGTTTATTTAACATCTTCATTAACAGTCTGGAAGAGGGAGTGAAACAGCATGTTAATTAAACTGACACATAATAATAAATCAGGAATTGCTCCTAATGCCAGCGCTGATACTTCTCAAAAATGCAGAGCACTGCCGGGGTTTCTGCAGAGGTGAAACGTGGCACTACAAAGGCTCGGCTAGGATGCTCTAATTGCATTCTACCTTTTAAAGGGAGTCGTCCAAAACACACACTAAGTGGAGTCACAAGCCTGCTGGCAACCCAGTAATTTAGAGCATGATTGCCCAGTGAATACAAACTGAAGTAACTGGAAACTTCCATGGAGAGACACGGCTCCCTCTTCCCCCGACACCTGCAGCACAGTCAGCGTGGGAGATTTAACCAGTTCTGTTCACTCAGCTGATGGAAAACCAGCACTGGGGGAGGTTTAAAATCAGTTTCCAGTCATTTCTATTTCATATTTTGCATGAGTGCTAAATATAATGTAACGGAGGAAAGAGAGGGACAGGAGGGATGCGTGGCAGCACTGCACATTTTTGTGTCTGTTAGATTGGACCACTGAGAACATAAACCACTCCTTTATGCACAAATTTACAGTTCCATAAGACAAAATTCAGAATTTTAAAGCAGTTTTTTCCACAATGGCAGGACACTAGTCTATTGCTACAACATACTAGATTTACTTTAATTATAAATACTTTTAAAAAACCTCAGATAAGTAAATATGAACACTGGTAAAAATTGTTCAACACTGGTTAAAATTGTTCAAAAATTGTTCAAAAATTGTTCAAAAATTGTTCATTGTTCCCTGAACACTGGTAAAAATTGATCAAAGACTACATAAGTCACAGAAAAGACTTCCCAAAACGGGCTGGGATGTTGGTACTCAGTCAGAGACACCTCTTTGTGTTTATAAACATACATCATATAAACCTGGCTCTTAAATAGGAGCGTTATTATCTCCCTGCTTTGAGTGATTCATAGCAGCAAATCTGGGCTGGCCCTCGGGCTGCTGCACAGCCCAGAATCACCGACGCAGACTCATTTTGAAAGGACACTTTGATGCTGCTTCCTAAAAGGTAAGAAGGAAAAGGAAGAGAACTTTTAAGGCCTCGAGTTTAAATTGCTCTGGGAACTTGTGAAGTCCCCAGGAAACACAGCAGCAGTTTACAGCTGTGGGACTCTCCCAGCCACAGAGAGACGTCCTGCATGAGCAGGAAGGGCTGTGAGGCAGTGAAGGGAAGGGAGGGAAGCTCTGCAGTCCCCACAGTAAGTGCCTTGTCCCTCAGCCTGTTGGGGCAGTGTGGGTTTTGTAGGGGCTTTAGGATGAGGGAAGAGACAAGAAATTTGATTTTATGTATCAGAAGGTTGATTTATTGTATTATCATATACATTACATTAAAATACTTTATTAAAACTATACTAAAAGAACAGAGAGAAAGGATTCATCAGAAGGCTGGGCAGGAATAGAATGGAATTAATAACAAAGTTTTGTGACTTTCCAGAGAGTCTGAGCCAGCTGCCTCCTTGATTGGTCATTAATCAGAAACACCTCCCATGGACCAACCAAGGCAGCACCTGTGGCACTCCACAGCAGCAGAGAGTTCTTGGTTACATTTCTTTCCTGAGGCTCCTCAGCTTCTCAGGAGAAGGAAATCCTGGCAAAGGCTTTTTCAGACAACACCATGGTGACCGTGCAGCAGAGGAGCCCTGCAGCCAGGCAGGGATGGATGGAACCCAGCCTCCCCTGTGCCACGGAGCCCTGCTGCAGAGGGAAGCTCCTGGAATTCACTGACTCGGATCAGGCTTTTCCCTTAGAACCAGCACAAACAAAGCTTTGGGGGGAACCGGAGCTGCTGCAGTTTTGGTGCCATATTCTTTGGGTGACCCCAGTTCATGAACTGAGCCCTGCCCCTGGTCCGTGCAGAGGGCAAGGCCTGAGCTGGCTGCAGCCACCTCTGGAGCACAAATCCATTGCTCAGGAGAGAACCAAAATAATGCACAGCTAAAGGCAGTCAGGACACGGGAGCTCTCCTGGCAGCTGCTGTGTAACATCCCCAAACCCTCTGGTGAAAAACCACAGGAACATTAAGGGTTCTTTAGGTGTCAGCTATTGGATTACACTTTTCTCCACTGATTTGACCTGATGGCACTAGGCTTGTTTAGTTTTATTTTTAATCCTCTCTTTTAAAAATCTCTTTTCTCTTGTTGTTTGGTTGGATTTTTTTTTTTAATTATTCCCTTATTTTTTGAACTCCAGTGATTTGTGAAGCAGCTGCATTGGTCATGAACTGCTTGCATTTTATTACACCTACAATGACTTTTAAACAGAGAGAGTCTGCTCATGGGAACACTAATCCTTCCATTATGGAAATAATTAAGCTCTTTTATTTGCAAGATGAAAATCTTTAGGGAACATATGAAAACTAGCAAAGAGCAATTTTATTTTTTTTTTAAGAGAAAAAAATGATGATATAAACAGACCTGCCAGTGTCTGTTCAACTGTGGCATATGGAAAGGCACACAAACTCTTAGAGAAATCTTTCTCAGTAATTCTTCCACTTGGCTCAGGAATAAAGGATATTCTACAGAACTTTCTGTACCAAACCACTACAGCACATTTTCACGAGATGTTTTCCAAGGCTTTTCAATGGTAATCTGCCCCTGTTCCTTTATGGTAAATGTTAACCTAAATATTGTTATCCTTACTTTTCTATAATTATCTTTGGACTGTTCTTGTTTGCAAAACATACTCTTCCTAAGCAAACAAAGCTACTTTTATTAGATTTTTTTTTAAGGTTTTTTGCAGGGGTGCATGTGACAGGGGGCAGTTCCTGTTCCAGCCCTCCTGTATTATTTGCTATATCCTGCATTTACACATTCAGGATCTAGCACATTGCCACTCGAATATTTCTGCAAACTTTCTGACGTAGAACTGGGGTCCAGTCAGCAGATTTTGGCTCAGAGAAGGAGACAAACACTGAAGCAAGTCCAGATAAGATGATCAGAGAAGAAGATCTTGTGATTAATAACACCATGGCAAAGGGCTTTGAAAAGATCCCTAGCTAAAGGTTTCTAAATGAAGTTGTTTGGGGGTCTTGGTTAACTGTTCCTGTGGAGGTTTGTACTGGGGCCTACGCTCAGAAAAAAATTGAAATAAAACTTTACTGAGTTACCAAGTTTTCTGTTTCTCATCTAATGATATTAATAAAATGGGATTTTATTGCAAGTTTGAGAAAGTGGCAGTAAAATGTCAGCTGAAATGTGATGTTGACAGACATAAAAACAATGCACAATGAGGGGAAAAAAATCTTAATTTGCATCCACAATGTTGGGCTCTGACCAAGCTGCAGAGAAATAAGTTGCTGGAATTAGGATAGACAATTCCACAAAAACATCAGCTCAAAGGCAAACAGAAAGCAATTGAAGTTTTAGAAAATGGAAAGAGAACAAAATCGAAAACATCATTATTTTAGGACAGAAATCCATTCTGAGCTTCTGAATCCTTTGTGCATTACAGGTTATTCATCTAGGAAAAGTGAAATAGTAAAAGAGAACAAGTGACAGCAGCACAGAAAAGTCAAAACGTGTGGAGTTATTTCCTTCCAGCTAAACTTGAGAAGTTTTTCTTTCTGGTGGGCACGGAATGCAGCAGGTTTTTATCAAAGCCTGTAGGTCAGGAGTGGCTCCATGAATAGGGAGTGACAAAACCAGACAATTCCTCATTTGGCACCGAGCCCTAAATGAAACACAAACTTTAACCATGAAACTTGTTGCTCCCAGACTCAGGGAGTGCTAAGACAAGGGGAGTTTTAGCACAGATTAGAGGAACAAGTCAATAAAAAATCCACCAGCACAGCGACAATGAGCCCTTCCTTTGGTGAGAAAATGGAAGAGCATCACTGCACTACCAATAAATATATTTCTCCTCATACTGGCCTCAAAGCTAACAGCCCCTTGTTCTCAGGTGGGTTACAGAGCCCTAATTCCTCTTGTTTCTGTTTTTACAGAAGAAGGAGAGAAAATTGGCATCCTTTGTTTTGGGGTTTTTTTAAAGATAGAATGTGATGTAATAAATTTCTTGTAATGAAATATTAATCTGTGTGTGCTTCACTGGGGAAGTATTTTAAGCTGTTAAACACCTAAAATGCAAAAAGGAAAAAATTCTTCGGTAAACAAGAGCAACAGCACTGGGAAGTTCATTGACAGCATTTGCTGACAGCACAGCTGATGCATTTTCTGGTCGTGGTTAAAAACCAGAGAAGAGCAAAGATTAATTAAAGGAATACAAGAGTTTTAAAAAGCTCTGCTTAATTTGGGCTTACCTTTTTCCTGGAGGAGGTGAGTGGCAGAGTTGCAGATGGGAGGGTGCTGGTCGTGGCAGCTAATGCTGAATTCTGCCACTGTCCTCTCAAGGGTTTGTTTGTGCTCTCTCCCGAGCCTCCACCATCTCGTTTCACACGTGCTTATTAAACGTAATTATCTTCTGTCTGTTTAAGTCAGGCTTGCGTTCAGATGTCGATCTGGTCGCTAGAAATCAGGTTGAACTTCAGCATGCAGCTGAGTTATCAGCTGGGGGTAAATGGGGTGAGACCCACAGAGAGTGACCCAACAGCTTTCAATGCCTACCCAGAGAGTCCCTGCTTCTGCTGGCTGCGAGCTGCTGCATCCTGCCCTTGCAATTCCATCCACAGGCTGAAAAGAAAGTAAAAAAGGGAAAAAACCCCCAAGAACAAAACCAAAAAAACCCCAACAACAACAGCAACAAAAACCAACAATAACAATAACAAAACCCGCAAAAAACCCCCAAAAAACCCCAAAAACCCCACAAAAAAAACCAAAAAACAAACCAAACAAAAACCCAAAAACCCCAAACCCTAAAAAAGCCCTTTGTGAAATCCCTCTGAGAGTATCATTCAAACAGCCCATGGGTCAAACGAGTCTTTGATGGCCCATGCAGAGGTTCCAGCCAGCCTTGGGGGTGCAGGGCTTCCATCCCTCCCTCTGGGTGCCCAGGGAGGATAAATTGATGTCATAAGGACCCTACTGGAGCTGGCAGGGACCTGAGGAGCAGCAGGGGCACAGAGCAGGGCCAGGGGCTGTGCTCTCAGGTGGCTCCATCCCACCTGGGCTCCCGGGGCTCTGCAGGGCTCTTTCCTCACGCAGGTTTGGCATTTTTGGGGTTTTTTTTGTGAGCACCATCACGGGTGAGGAGCACAGGACAGGATCTGCAGCTTAGTCTGGGATGGCTCTGGGCTCACAGAGCTCAGGGTTTCTGATTGCTGGGGCTGGCAGAGCAGCTCCCAGTGAACAATCAGGGATCAGAGCAGATCAGCGAGTTTGCAGCAGGGTTTGCTGTGCCCTTGTGACTTCCAGGGCACAGAGATGATTTTATCAGACTTGAAATGCAGATGAGACTTTCAAAGGGATCTCCAGGATCTCTGTATTTCCATCAGGAGCCCAACACTGCCCTGTCAGAAAGAGCTCTGCCACATCCTGACACAACTCAAGAAGCAGAGACAAAAAATCCTGGAATTCCTTCCTCTTTCCTTCAGTATCCATTGATCACCCTGCAGCTCTTGAGAAGAATAAACGGAGGAAATTAAAAATAATGACAATAATGGAACTGTTTGGAAGGTCTGCACTTTCTATGTGGGGATCACTGCGTGATCCTCAAGTATTTCTCCCGATTCTTAAACAAAACTTGAATTCTAAAGGTTTTGTGGGTATCTGCAGTTGTTAATCACATGCTGGTGTTTTCTTAATGAGCACCTATTGTCCAACAGCCTCTCTCCTACTCCAGGGCCTTTTTATTCCATCCCTTGCTCAGAAATGCCAGATTAGCATGCATTTCCTAACATTTGGAGGAGCAGCACAATTTATCTTTTAACTTTTGTGCCCTGCAAACTCCCAAGATAATGTTTTTAAATGATTGCAAGGCTGAGCAGCTATTTCAGGAAACAGAGGAGACAGTATTTCCACACCACTTTGTGAGAGAAAGGTATTAAAGCCCTTTTAATCTTGCCATAAAAAAGGTCTAAAGTAATATCAGTGTCACAATTTTAAGGATTATACATTGCTATCATGGGCCTGTCTGGAAATTCTGGAATTGCTTCTTTTAGCTAAATAACTGTGATGGAATTACAATAGAAGTTCAGCTCAACTATTGAGTTTTTAAATGGCTGAGAGCTACTCTGAAAAAAAAAAAATGCATCTGCAACTGCCTTGGCTGCTCAACAATCTGTGAATTTATTACTTTGGGCTAGGAAATATTGCAGACCTCTTGGACAAATTAATCATTCCATAATTAAAGAAAAGACAAAAATACTCCCTAACCTTTATAAATATGATTTAAGGAGAAAAATAGCAAATGAAAGCACAGAATTTATTTTTTCCCTCTTAAAATCATCAATTGAAATATTTTTCCAGAAGAATTCTGCATTTGGACTCATAATGATGCTTTTCCAACATAACTATGGCAAATGCTCTTAAATAGCAGTTAAAAAATAACAATCAGATTGAAATTGTGATTTCGGTTGTGTTTAAGGGGAATTGATAAACTGTTCAATTCCTGAGAGGGAAGAAATCATTGGCTTGAAATTCCCATCTCCTTTGCTTTTTGCTTCTCTGAACCTTGCACTGGAATACCTTTTAAAAGTATTGAGCTGCCTTTTTAGCAAAGTCTCTGGAAAGTCACTATATTTACTCTCTGATATAATTCAAAACAGGAGGCTAAATTTTCAAAAATGATATGTTTGAGTCTTATTTTCTTTTTTCCCCCCAGCTTGTTTTAATCAGTTTTAATATATTTGATTGATAGAATTCCTTACGGTTTAAGAAGGAATTCAGCCTCTTAGTCTTTTTTTAATAAGAAAATTTATCATCTGTAGAATCAGAAAGTATTTTAATTCTTATCAAGGAAATGAAGTGGAGTGGGAAAAAAAAAAAATCCAGGTAACTAAAGGCCTGAGGTTCAATAAAATTAGTATTTTTGAAACAGCCACAAAATCAGAAAAGGCAGATTCTGTGTTTATGGATTCAATTAAAATGAGATATTTACACAAGCAGGAAGATGGAATGGGGAATGACAGCATTCCAGAGATCCAGAGGGATGCGACGAGCAGGAATAACTCTCATTTATTCTGCAAGTCTCTGGCAGTGGGAAAGGGCCACTTTTCTGCTTGAACCTGTGCACTTGGAGATTGCTTCATTTTGTGTGAAGGGATAAAGTTAAGGAGCTGAGGATGTGAAAATGTAACCTTCCAAAATTTTATTTTGATAAACACCTCAGTTTATCTTTCTATGGCAGACTGATAAGGAAAATTAGCATAGTTCAGCAGAGTGCAGGTCAGTGAATGTGTCCACGCAGTGAAAAATGAAACATTTCCCCACAAAGTCTCTGCTTTCCCCAGGCCAAGTGGCAAGAATAAAAATAATAATAAATTCTTCAGGCTGAGAGTTTCATTAGGGAAAAAGGTTACATTTATCTGAAAAGTACCTAGGACAAGAAAAAGCATAAAAACTTCTGCATTAATAGCAAATGAACAGGGGGGAATCGTGGCCAGCAGAATATGCAACAGTGGCTTGGATTTAGGATGGAGAGTTTCCAGAAGGAAGTTAATAATTGCATTAATATTGGAACAGTAAATTCAATTTCAGGCATTCTGAAGCAGCAATGAATTTATGTTACATTTAATATTAATAAAAGCAATAGGCAAGGAAAAGGACAAATACAACTACAAAAGAAAATACTGAGACTATTTTAGCTCCACAGCTGAAAGTGGCAGACATTGGGTCACAAAGGCAGAGTCTGTGCAATGACATCATAGCTAGAGAAATATGGCAATTCAGGTGATTTTCCAGACAAAAAAACTGCATTACTCCCAGCAGAGAGATAATTTCATTTGTTTAGTTGCAGCAGGAAATGTTCAATGGCAATGGAAGTCTGTTATGTTTGTAAAAAAACCAAATTCAGCCACGCAGCCAAACCCAACTGGGCTCCACGTCTCTGAGGAAATTCTGAATTCCACAGCATAGCTTCAGTTTCTCTCCTGATTTTTCTGTCCTCACACACAAAGGAGGAAGATCAAATATTGCATTTCTTTTAATCAGGACTGGAGTAGCTTTTCAGATCCATTTTCAGGAATTTAAATAGTTCTGAGGGAAGATATACTGCATTTCCCAATTAAAAATAATGGACAAATCCTGCTGGCTGGTGGAATTCCTTTGGAATTCCTTCTGCTTCTGGATCTCACCTAGATTTTCTGTCTAGAAGCTGAGATTTTGACCAAACCATGCACAGCAGTCACAAAAAAAACCCCCTTGCAAGTCTCTCTTCAACTTCTGCACCGCTGAGGAGCCCAAACAAACAAAAACCCACAAACACCCCCTCCAGAAGAGAAAAAAAACAACAAAAGAAAAGGAACCCCAAGCAAACCCAGCCCCCTGAAGTGTCTGTACCTGCAGCTGTGTTTGAGCTGGGGAATTTCTGTAAATGACACAGACAGAGGATTAAAAAATGCAATTAATGACATGAAGGAGCACTAACATCTCAGCTGACAGTTCATACATCATTTATGCTTTGCCTGCTACTCAGATGATGGATCAGTCAAACTATCTTAGCCTGAAGCAGCAAAAAGTGAGAATGCTGTATGTCCTCTGGCTTAGAGCTTCCCCCGGGGTGACTCTGAAAGTGTTCTCTGCACTTGGAAAAAAAAAGTAAAAAGTGGGGGGAAAAGTAGCTTATATAAAGACAGATAAAAAAAAAACAACAAACCAAAAAACCAAACAAAAAACCAAAAAAAAAAACCGCAAACCAAACCAAATCAAACCAACAAAAAACCCAAAAATAAAAAAAAAAAACAACCAAAACCCACAAAGCAGGAGCATTTTATTTTTTGTAAATGTTGTGTAAACTTATTGAAAATATAATGTTTGAAATAAAGGCCCTGAACTCAGTCGAGCTAGGCAGCAGTTTTGTCCCTAAACATGAACACAAGTCTGTCATGGCAGGACTGCTTCAATGCCACGGGTTTGATCTTGTCTAACTATTTTTCAGACTTTAGGGTATTGATTTGAAAACAGAAGAAAAACCAGCTTATCTTTGGTAGGGAAATGTATTGATCAAAGTCTGAGACCAGCAAACCTCAGCTTGACCTGCTGAAATTGCCAAAAAGAGAAAGGAATTGGAAAAAAAGGAAAAAAAAAAAAACAAACAGGATGCAGAGAGAAAGATGGGATAAAAAGACTTTTTTTTTTTCTGGTCCTTCTGGGAATAAAGTTTTCTAAACTTCCACAGAGCAAGGCAGCAGTGATGCCAGGGGAGGGCATTTTTTGGGGTTGGAGGAGACAAAGCTTTCATCCTCCCAAGGCACTGCCCCCAGCAGAGCCTGCAGTGAAAAGCCCTGCGAGCTCCAGGTAAAAAGAAAAACTCACTGGACTGAGGAGGCTTCTACCAAAACTCATGCAAGCCAAAACTCTGACTTATTAAACCAAGAGAGTGGGAAATATCTGCATTTATTGCTGGAAGGGATGCTGGGAGGAGCTCTTCTGCACGTCCAGCAGCTAGCAAAGCTCCAGGGAGAAGATCTGGTTGAGCCAGAAACTTCTCCCAGTTAGATCAAAGCTAAAAACAGCAGAAAAAATAGGGGGAAAGGAAAAAAAATGGTTTTGGGGTTTTTTGGTGTGTTTGGTTTAGTTTGCTGTTGTTGTTTGTTAGAGTTTTTTTTCCATTTCAGCTTAGAAAGAAAATAGAGGTGAGTAAGCACATTGCCATCAAAGGAAGCCACGTGTTAGCCTCCATTACAACCAGCACAAAGGGCTCTTGACCCTAATTCATAGAGAAATTAGGAAAGAAAAAGGGGAAAAAAATAGATTTACTCTATTTCTCTGCATTCCTACAGATATTTATGTCACCAATGAAGACAAATTCACAGCAGGCAACTGGGCAGAAAATAATGATCACTGGAATATCAACTGCTCACTTGGCTCGTGCAGATCCTGTTATTTCACATCAGCTGAGCAGTTTTGCTCATAATTTGCATTTGTGCAAACAGGCAAGGCATTTCCTCCCAAGCCATGCACCAAGTGCAAGACAATGACAAAAGGAAGGATTTAATGGAGTGTTTCAAGGAAAACCTGACTGCTCTGTTAGTTGTGTAAGCACAGCGTTGCTCTCAGGATTATCTGAGATCTGGGCAAATACGACACAAGAAGCTCTGCAATCCTTTCTCTCCAGCACTGTTTGCCCAGTCTCAGGCTCAGTTTGGCTCGTTTGGCTGAGCAGCTTCTGTGGAGCAGCCACATCCTTGGAACGACTGCACCCTCCTCTCTCCAGAAGGCACCAGCTCTCCAACAAGCTGCATTAATAAATTATACAGGTCCTGAATAGCAATTCCCAATCAAAGCCCATTGATCTGAGCCATCCCCGTGGTGACTTCAGCAAAGGAATTTCCTTTGCAGCCACGGGCAAGGTGTTCCGTGCCAGGGCTGTGGAGAATCATCCCTTGCTGATGGCTTTCCTTGGCAGCCTGCTGCAGTGAAAACAGGTTGGGAAAGCAGCACAAGGATGGGTTTGGTTTGGTTTTCTTTTTTTGTAAATATATTATTTACAAAAATATATTATATAATATATATATTATATATATTATATATTATAATATATATTATAATATTTTTTTTGTAAATATAAATGCTGGAATTATTCCAAAATACCTAGCTGGAGAAATCTCACCAAAAGGAATGCCTGGGAGATGGGCCTGCTTGTCCCATTTCCCCCTGTATATTCATATAGTGGTGAAATTTTGAACTCTGATTTGCAAATTTGGGGATTTTCCCTTCATGTGTAAAGCAGAACAGGCTCTCCTCTGGTCTGAAGACAATCTCGTGTTTTACAAAACCACTTTTAGCCCAATCCCCATATCAAGTGTTAGGATCTGTAAAAACAAGAATACCTCCTTACCTTTGGAAGAGTTTAATTAGGAGGAAATGTTACATTTAAAAAAGATAATGTATAATTAATAACTTCAGCAAAGGTGGACAAAGAAGAAAGAGATTGCAGGCTTTTTACATCCTTAAAGGCATTTAATTCTCTATTCATCTAAAATGAACAATCAAACTGTGTAGCAGAAAAGAGTTAGAAAAGCTCAAATCATATCACTGACTGTATTTTTGTTCTCTCATTCTTCAATGAAAAAATTGTTCCACTGGCTGTCTCTGGCTTCTTGCTGCCTGAATTATATTTTTAATTAAGAGCTGCACTGTCATGCCTAAGAAGTTCGTTTGTCAAGGATTCTTTTCTAAGCATGTTGACAAAGAACAAGTTATTAATACATCCAAGATTTATAAATCTGAGATTTGGGAAAGTATTCAGAGGGAAAAAAAATGTGAACAAAGAATTGTTTTCCCTCTCACAAACATCCCAAAAGTTCCGATTGCAGACCTAGAAAAGATTCTGTAGAACCACAAGGGGTCTTTTGGGCTCCCAAGAGGCGACAGAGGAGGATTCACAGCCCAGGAGGACAAAACCCAGGCATTGTGGTGATTTCTCAGCCTTCCTGTGTAGCAGACCTTGCATCTAATTGTGGCAATGTCTCAGCAACAATCCTCTTGGTTTGTGAGCTAATTTGCTGGAGGAATAAATATACAAGCAGAGTTTCCTCACTCTGTTCTGAGCAAAGAGCCTGAAGGTGTTTGTTCTCGGCACGGATTGAGTGAATCCAAGCAGCAAAAAGAAATGAAACAGAGAAATTATGGTTGAGCCCGGTGCTTAAAGTGACATCCAGGTTGTGCAGGGTTGAAAGAGCGAGTCTGCTTCTCTCACGTGTGATCCAAGGCTGGAGAGGACAGAGGGATCATCTGGAACAGAGCCTGTGTCTGAGGCACTGCCACGCAGCCAGCCCGAAATCACGTGAGCTCCTCCTGGCTCCTTATGGAGGCCAAGCTGGCAAACTTAGCCAAAAATTTATGATTTGATAAGTTTAAAAAAGATTGGATTTTTGGAGAGTTTTTAAAGCAACCTTCCTCACAGGAAATCTATGGTGATGGGTTTTCCCCTCAACGCCTGGGGCAGGTTGGTTTAAACACAAAAAAATTCAAGTTTTCTGAAATTAGCAAAAGTTTTTTGTCCTCGGTGTCTTTGGTTTTCACTTTCTTATCTGTGGAATGGAAATAGTGGCCCTCCACCTCCAAGGAGCAGCCAGAGAGGGTATAAATCAAACGAATGTTTGAGACACCCCTGCATTGTGTTGAGGAGAGCCACTCACAGACAATGCAGTGATGAACAGCTCCTTCCCCAGACCAAAGCCCTGGGGGACCCAGCAAGCCAGGCAGACAAACAGCAATTAACAGTAAGAATTAAATGAAATATTGAACCTCTGCTCACTGGGTGAATTACATTATCCTGGTGTCCAAGACAAAGCCCAGGTTCTGAGTTAAAAATGGCAGGCGTGTGTGTAATGCACGGGGGAGGAACCCACCAACACAAGGGAGCCCAAACAAGGCTGCACTGGAAACGTTCATTTTGCTGGCTAATAACTTTTGAGTGTATGCCTTTGCCACCTTTAATTATATATTTAATTTAATTATATAGTGCTCTTTTCTTTTCTTTTTTTTTTCCTGGGCATATTTAATCCAGAGTAACAATTACCTTCAGTGATCACACATAATTTTTGGACTGGAATTTAAGCAGCACCGGGTGCTGCTCAACAAGAGAGGCTTCCACACAAACCCAGCCAAAGCAAAGCTCCTGGCCCTGCTGGGCCCAGAGGGCAGCCCGGGACAGAGGCAGGAGCTGCACGGAGGAGGTGTGGAAGTGACTGCTGCATGCACAGGGCCACTGTCATCCAGGAGCAGCTGCTGGAAATACAAATGAGGAACATTTCAGCGCAGCAGCAAAGTCAGATATTGATCCTGCTTAGTCAGCACGACAATTTAAATATTCACCAATAAAACAACAGGGGTATAAATAAAACAGAGTCTAAAGCTGGAAGGGAATTTTGCATTAAGGAAAAAGATCCAAACAGTATCCTTGGGAGGGGTGAAATTTACCTGACAGGAAACAGATGTATCAGTGCAGGAGTTTGGTTTTTAATTATAAAACATATAATGGCATGTTTCAGAAACTTCAAATAATTATTGAGATTTCACACCTTTGTGAAAACCTGCTGGTTTTTTTAGTATTTGAAATTTATACACTGAAATATGTGCAAATTGCTACCCTCAGTAATTCTTATTGCAACTCACCAAGTAATCTGCTGCTGACCAAAGGCAGTTTAATCTATGCATGGATAATGTGTGGAGTTTCTGTGAAAGGGAGGAGCCACGAGAGGCCCAGGTGAGCTCCTGGACATGAGAAGGAGCAAAGGTGGCACTGACAGCGAGTGCAGCAGTGATCCTCAGCCACAACCTGGAAGGGGAAAAGAAGATTAACTTCTGCAGAGCCAAGTTGATGGATCGTAGATCTGGAAAGTGAAGACATTCCTCTGTAAAATTTGAAGATGGTTTGCTGTCACGAATTTAAGTAGTGTGGCTTGATGGTGTAAATTAGTTAAAATCCGTGTCCTGAAAATGTCAGATTATATACACTCTACACCCAGCAAATCTTGTCACTGCCTGCTTTGCCTCCATCTGATGCAAAGCCTTAAAAATATGGATATGCTGAAATGCACAGACACATCTTAAAACCTACACAGAACTTCCTACCAAACAGGGGTCACAGAGTCTGGAAGGAAAAAAACCGTGGCAGGTTTTCTTAATCAGTTTTGATGTTTCTGTATCAACCCAATTAATTCACAAAGGAAGGGCTCCCACAGCACACGTGAGCAACCTGCTCTCGAAACATCTCCCCCAGAAGGAGCTGCCTCAGAACTGCTTTGGAAGCAGCAATTTTAAGACACTTTGTTGTTTTTTGTTTTTTGTTAAATTGTATAAGAACACGGGACCATAAACAATCTCTAGTAAATACTAGTTGGAGATTTATTAAATATCATGAATAAGCTGCTTAAGAATTATGTTTTGTCTCCCAGCTGAGTTGAAATGTAGTGATTCTTTCTGACTTCTGCTTTCCTGTGAAGAGCAGCAAAGCAAAGAGGAGCAATTAATACTGTGAGGAGCAGAACTAACAAAAGCTGGCCTTTTGTCAGTTTGTGCCTCACTCCTGATTCATTCTGCTCCCTCACATCTACAACCCATCCCTTTTTAATTCCTCAATCTCCAGCTGCCTCGTTCCCCCTCTCTTCTTTTTCCTGAACTCCCATCCCGTTCCACGAGTACAAACAATTTCTTTTCAGCCTGCTGAGTGGCATCTGCTCTGTTTAGTTTGCAGCTTCACTCACAGGGAGTGTTCAGCTGCTCTGTGGCTCAGGATGGCCAGGAACACAAACAGCCTGGGGCTGTGCCTGGCCCAGGCACCCCAACCTCCACAGCACCCCCCGACCTGTATCTCACCAAATCTGGCTGAAATTGGCCAACAAACATCAAAGGTCGTGGATTAAAAGGGATGGGGAACCAATACCAGCGATGAGGAAGCTCTGGAAAAGGTTGTAGTGTATGTAGAGAAATCAAGGGAAAACCGCTGGTTCTCTTTTAGACAGCACACCTGTAGTGGCTGATGCACAGCAGCACAAACCCACTCAGGCACTCTTGGTAAAAGAGAATGAAAAGAAAAGCACTTCTTGGTGTTTGTTTTCCTGTATTCATTTTGCCCATGATTCTCCACACTTCCAAGTCACTGAATGGAAAGGAAGCTCCCCCTCCTGCTTCCATCTCAAGGCTGCTTTCAGACAAGTCTTTGAATTTAACCTTAACTCCCTTCCACTGTGATCCTCACTTGAGTCACACAAGGAGGACTCGAGTACTCACTGAAAAGTACATTTCTAAGTAAAATATGGTGTTCTCTAAGTCAGGATGACATTTTCAGTGGTTTCCTGGGTTGATGCTTTGGTCAGAGAGTAGAAACCTTGAAGCCCAATAAAATAAAATATCAGCCCTGAAATAAAAGTAATGAGGTATTTGAAACCTGCAGAACATTTTCCATTGGCTTGTAGGTAGCTCAATGTTTACAAATTCACACTGAGTTGTGTTTTCAGAGAGAATTATAGAGATAATCCATTTTTCTTCATGCTTATATTCTCGATAAGGGTTTTCAACTGAAGTTACAATCAAATCCAATAGACTACCTACCTTATAAAAGCCACTTATTTTCCACATTTTCAGAACTAGGAATTCTGTCTGAATACCAGATGCAAAATCAGTAGAAATGCCTCTTTAATGATTGCCAATTGAGATGTGTTCAAAGCGGTTTCAATCTCTCATCTGCAGCCTGGCTGCTCATCCTGTTTGATACTAGCACTGCATGACTGAAATTTACAGCAGGCTGCTATTCAGTGGAATTCTAGCAGCATTTTACTGCTCTGGAACTCCATCAGAATTAACACCCACTTGTGCTACTAAACTTCAGGGATAGAAACATTATCCTGCCTTAAAGTCAGCGAGAATTAAATAATACACAAACAAACAACCTGCCATTTGAATACTGGAATAACATTTGAAGATTTTCTTGCTGGTGAGCCGAGCTAGGACTGTGCCCGGGTTAAAAGCGTTTTGGTCCATGCAGGGGGTGACAAGGACTCATTTTTCGCAAGTCCTGTCTCTCTGACTGAGGGCAGGACAGAGAGGTGGAAATCCAGGCTGCCCCTGGGTCCCTGGCAGTGCCCCAGGCCAGGCTGGACAGGGCTTGGAGCAGCCTGGGACAGTGGAAGGTGTCCCTGCCTGGCAGGGATGGCACTGGATGGGCTTTAAGGTCCCTCCCAACCCAAACCATTCCAGGATTCTATGAAATTTGATTTTTCCTTAATACAAGACACACTCTCCCATTCCCCCCAGGGGCAGAGCAGCCAAAATCAGGAGCCAACTGTGCCAGGCAAACCCCCCAGAGCAGCAGGACCTTCCCAGCAGGGCAGGAATCTCCCAGCAGCACATTTGCAGATTTCTCCCTCCTGCTTTGGTTTCCTGTTGGAACCCAGGACATCCCTCTGGCTGCCCTGGATGGCTCCAGACCCTGGCAGGAGCTCAGAGACCTTGGCACGGGGTCAAAGACACCTGTGCCTTTGATTTTAACCCATGGAGAAAATGACCAGCCTTGCGTGAGGATTTACAAGCCACAAGAGTTTGAGTGGAGTGATAGTCAATTTGTCACAGGGTGAAAAAGTGGAATTTTGGGAGTTTTTAGAGTGAGGGTTCAAGAGGCAAGATGGAGGAACCTGGGAATCCTGTCCTTCTCCTCCTTCTTGCCCTCCATCTTCTGCTGGGATGGGGACACTTTTGGATTGGTGTAGGGCAGAGACAGACTAACATAGGTGATAGGCATGGGGAAATTATTGTAAACAAAGTGCACGTAGTTCTTAGTATAAAAACTAACATTGCCCCAAGGGCAGTCAGGGTGCCACGGCCAGAGCTCAGTGGGTCAGAGACAGAATGCATTAGGGAACAGAAAATAAACAACCTTGAGAAGCAGAACAGAAGAGTCTTGGCTTCTTTGGTCCCAGGGCTGGGAGAAAAGGACTTCCAACATTTCAGGAGTCACCACAAGCAATAAACTCCCAGGGCTGGGAGAAAAGGACTTTCCAACATTTCAGGAGTCATCACAAGCAAAAAACTCCCAGGGCTGGGAGAAAAGGACTTTCCAACATTTCAGGAGTCACCACAAGCAAAAAACTCCCAGGGCTGGGAGAAAAGGACTTTCCAACATTTCAGGAGTCACCACAAGCAAAAAACTCCCAGGGCTGGGAGAAAAGGACTTTCCAACATTTCAGGAGTCATCACAAGCAAAAAATCTCCCGACAGTTTCCCACGCCCACCTCATCTGCCCAGGGATATCACAACAGAAGCAATCACATATGTGCTCCTCCAAACTGATTTTTGAAAGAGGCTCACTGCAGATAAACCAAATGAGAACCAAGGCCTCCTGTCCCTTGCATCTGTTATCTGTAATGGGAGGAAAGGCTCCTCTAAAGATTAACAAATGCTTTCAAACAATAAGGTTCCAAAATACTTATATGAGCAGTTTTATCACATATTTTACAAATGGGAAAACTGTAAGACATCATTTCACAAGACGGTTTAAATGTAGCAATCTTTGTTGAACATTTACCCTAAAGTGCCTCTGCTGAGGGTGTACAGCAAGCAAGAACGAAGAATAAAATGAAGCAGAAAATCCGTCAGTCCAAAATAACCACATCAAAGAAAAAATTTATATTAGTCCCCACCAAATTGCAATTTCTGGAAAAACTGGAAGCATCAAGCTGCAATGATTGATGTTGGTTCAAAAAGATTACTGGGAGGAAAAGCAACAACAACAACAAAAAAGTGGTTTAGAACTGCTCAAGCATCCAAATTATCTGGGTGCTTTTCCTGTTAGGAAACCTTAAAAGTCCTGTTAATTTTCTTTAATTGGTAGTGTCCTCCAAAGTACACCATAACTGATATTCTAAAATTGTAGAACCTAAATTCCAAAACCTGTGGAGGGAAGGCATATGCAGAATATTACCATGGAGTCCACTGGGACCTGTGCTCTGTGAACAAACAGCCAGCAAATCTTTTCTAAATTATTTCCAGCTCCAGTGGAAGGCTGTTTCCTAAACCACCTTTCCTCATTTCACTGCATTCAAGTGACAATGCCAGAATTCTCCTTTTCTGAAGCAAAAACTACTCCCTTCAAAGGAATGGAGGAGGAGAAGCAGCAAAGATTTCCTTCGGCAGAAATTTTTAATGCAAGTGCTACAAAACATGACCTGTACATCAACACTTCAGCATTAATAGTGGAAACAGTTTCTTAATCTGACCTTGACAATACTCCATTTCTTCAAAGTTAATAAGAAGCAAATGATATTTTGGGAGTTTCTGTAACTCATGAAAGTTTTTATACTCAGCACTTTAAGTAAAATTAAAAAAAATAAAGACACAGTAACAGAAAAAAACACCTGAAAATATCTCTCAGAGCTTTGCTAATTACTGTTCTACAGTAAATTCACTGACTTTTTTCCTATGTATTTACCAGCTTCTAATTCAGTCTGTATCAGTTTCCCCTGTTCTCCAAAGGCAGAGTGCTGGGTGGTGTGGAAGGGAGTTAATTAGCTATAAATACCCAACAGCCCCAAATAAAAAGGATCATTGTTAACCCCAGTGATCAGCTGGGCCATTTGAGAATTGGTTTTGTTTCCAACAGGGCTCCCTCCATTCCCAGGCTGGAGAAGGCTTTTCTCTTTACTGCCCCTGTGAGATCTGAACCTGTTCCACACACGAGGGGCCAGCAAGGGCCAAGGAGGAAATGAGCTGGATTTTTGTGAGGGTGGATAAAGTTTGTGTTTGATTGCATCAATAATAATTTATTCACTAACAACATCACAAGTGCTAACAGAGATGAAAGAATTAGTGTAGGAATCACTAGGTTGTGATGGGGCTAAAAGTTGTGGTTTTTTACTCATCATTACCTTTATTTTTTGTACAGTTTTTTACTCATCAGTACCATCACAATTTTAAAAACATGAATTTGTTTACCTTAGTGACTAAATTTAGATCTATAGAAAAATAGTAGAGAAGTGTCTGCAGAGAGCAAAGCTGTCATTCTTCTGTTGAGGTGTGGTAATCTTGAAGTAGAAGAGATTGTATGAAAAAGCAATGCTTGAGAATTAAGTTTTCCAAGAACACCACACGCCAGTCTACCCTTCATTTTCACAAGTGATTGATCATGTAGAAATCTGATGCTAAGCTAAAATTATTAAAAACCAAACTGTCCTATCAATAAAAAGTGGAAGCTTAAATCAACATAAAAGAAGTTATCAGAGTTTTGATTTCCTATCTCACTGATACCCTTCGTGGATGTTTTCTGAACGAGATCCAGCACACACCACTGAAATTGCACTCCAGATCCAGATGTGGAATAAGAAATCACATTAGAAGTTATTTTAAATACACAGAAGTCATAGATCCAATTAACTGCCAGATGTTCTGAGCCATCACCTTATTAAGAACTTATTAAAGATTAATTAAATTCCTAGTTGATAAACGGTTGGAAGACTGGGTTCTCGTGGCTTGGGCATCAAACATTCTGAGGGGGGGATTTCAGATCATCTCACCAAACCAGGAGCAGGTTTTCAGTTTTCCAGCTGCAGCTCCTGGCCTGAGCTGTGAAGCTGAGCTGCAGGAACCTCTCTGCTCTGCAGCCAAATTTCCACGACACCCAGTCATAATGTTTGCTGTCTCCAGTGCCAAGTTGACTTTGTGCATTTGGCAGAGGGAGTTCTGAATAAAGGGTTGTTAACTTAATTCCAAGCTACGATTTCAGCAGAGAATATAATGATCTACCTGGATTACTCAGTGAATATGAGCAATTTGGTCACACAGTGCAATCACCTCACACAGAATCACTGATGTGCAAAGCAAAGCTTCCCAAATTCCCAGGGAAGAAGATCCTGCAAGGCTGTTGCCAGGTGGGGTTAAACCACAACAAAAATTCAAGCAAAATAAAAAGTCACCATATTCCCTTGGACTTCAGCTGTCACAACACTTCCTAAATTTGGAATTTATTCATATGGAACTTTTCTGTGTCTTTTGTAACAGACTGAGCATTTTCAAGTTACAGGAATTCTTTTCAGACACAGAAAGCCTTTGTTGCTGGATTCGTTCTCAGCAAAATTTGGCTTTAGAAAGTGTCCTCCATTCATATAAATACAAAGGTGAAAAGTAGAACCTCTTAATGCCTTGTGCCCCTCTGGTATTTGTGATACACATGGGTGTGAACATGAGGAGAGAATTTCAGTGTAATAGAGATCTCACTCATCAGGGAAACACCAAATACAAGGAATTGTCACAAGGAGACTTTGACAGAGTTTCTGTTGGCAAAGATCCCAGCATTCCATTGGTATTCCCAATTCATGCCCACAGCTCTCCCCTGTGCCACTGAAGGAATTCACCCTGGGAAAAGACAAGGTCAAGGTTAACACAGCCCTAAGTGGGGATTTGTTGTGATATCCCTAGAAAAACACCCCGTGCAGGTCACAGCAACCAACCAGGACCTGTGAGACAGCACCTTGAGTTCCCCCCCAGCTATTGCCTTTCCTGCAAAAAAATCCCATACAGGTACTGGGGGGAAGAAAAGAGGGGAAAATATCCCCAAACAATCAGTTTTAAGGAACCACATCAAATTTTCAGACCCTTACGCTGTGCCACTGTAGAGTCAAACACACTGCAGCAATCCAGAGGATATCATATTTTCAAAATGCTCTCTTCTTTTTGGTGCCCTCAAGATTTTCATAATGAAGATGCAATTTTCATCCCATAGTGTTCCCATTACTATATCTTATATGGATGAACAATTACAATTGTAGGACATGGCATTTATTTCCCTTTATCACCATAAACATTTTTCTAGACACTCCAACCTGCAGTGAATGCCCATGGAGAGGACTAAGTGTGACTGCACTCACTCCTGAAATCATTTCACATCCAGCTGGAAATGGCAGTTTTCATTCCAGAAGTGAGCTATAAAATGATCCTTTTCTTAGGCTGGTATTTGATTTTTGAAACCTAACAGAGGAAAAAAGAGCTTGCTAATAAATGACCTTTCCTTTTCAAACAATCTGCAAAACCTGAACAGACTCAGCCCACTGTGTGAGGTTCACCTTTTAATTCACATGTTTAATTACTGATTATATTATTACTCAACTTTCAGAGCTGTGGACTTGAAATATAATCCTGCAGAGGTTTAATCAAGCTGTAGGCCTTTCCTTGCAGCTCCAGTGAAAGGCGCTGGAGTTTGGATTTGGGAATGATTTCAGGATCTCAGTCCCTGGCCCAAGCTGCTCTGGGTGGGCTGACAGGGGAATCAGGACATCAGGAGTCACTGGGAAAGCCCCAAACAGCTTTGGGGTGCTTTTGGGGGAGCTTTAATTCCATGACCCCCCAACTCACTTTATTCCCTGGAGTTTTGTTAGCACCTTGTATTAACCAGAAACTAAGGAGAAGAAATTTTTGCCCGGGGCAAAAGGAATTTGAAAGCTCAGAAAGCAATAGGAAAATCAACATTTTTCTGCCTCCCTAGTCACAATTATTGAAATGCAGAGGTGGGTGACAACAGGAATAAAATGTGTCTGCTGGTGGGGCACAGCACCAAAATCCATCCTGTTTCCTCCATGTCACAGACAGCAGCAGCTTGGACTCAGTTTTCTGTCCAACCCACTCTCCTGATACATCAACAGTAACTCTGGCATTTCAGAATAAACCAATCTACTCTGAAGTCTACAGCTAAACAAATACACTTAGAGTGGTTATACTCAGTTAATTGTGAAAGAAAATCTGCACACCCCACATCTATTCCCTTCCCATATATTCCCTTTACATCTTTACATCTGTTTACATCTTTACATCTGTTTACACCATGACATCTATTTACACCTTGGCATCTCCTCCCTTTTTGAACCCCACTGACTGCTGCTCAGAATTTGTGCTGTCTGAAACGTGTTCTCTCTGAACACAGAGTGGGGCCAGAGCAAAACTCCTGCAGAAATACAAAAGTCCCCAAAGAAGAAACAAACACAAAGCACAGGAACATCTGAAAATTGGTGCTCCTTCCTCCACAGCCTTTGCAGCACCGAAGGGAACACTTTTATGGCATCTTCTTGCCAGTCTCTTTATTTTTCCCTCCCTAATTCAGTGATTAATTTGAATCCATTAGCTCATTATATGTTTTATGTTGCAGCAGCCCCTTGCAGACTCTGCACAATCGTGTTTTGTTCTGTGTCATTATAAAAATGTCTATACAATTATCAATAACTTAGCAGCAAATGGCACGTCAAGTCTTTAATAGATAAAGAGGCACTTAGATAGGAAAGCAAGCACAAAAATCTATTGCATTTATTTGCTTAAAAAATGCCACCTTGAAGTGGAAGCTCCATCTTTCTATGAAATTAAAGTTATTTATTATGTCTAAATGTGTAAATGTTCAGACATTACAGTAGTAAATGCATTAAGAAAAATAGAAGGAAAATATATTTGATGTTGCCATTATCTGTTCTTCAGTTGGTACAGAGGGAATTTGGAGAATAATTTTTAAAAGTCTACTCCATTTGCATTATGGTTCATTATTAGCAGCTAAAATTGTTACATAGCCTTTTAATTGACACAGAACAATGTTTTATTTACTATTTCTTTATCATAATAATGTCCAATTTCCCTGATTTTCCAACTCTAAATTAAGTAATATATCAAAAACTATTTCAATTAATCCCTAATTTGAAGTCTCCAGGTAGCACTATTACGAGATTAATGTGATTAATCTAAATTTCCCTCTTGCCAAAAATCATCTTTTCCACAAGAAACAAAAGATTTTGTGTTTCTCCTCGTGGACTCTGCGGTGCAGGTTTGGGCTGTTCCTGAGACCTCTGGGGATTCCTTCTCACCCAAATTCTCCTCTGGTTTCATGTTAAATGGGACAACGAGAGGTGTCTGGGAAAATGCATCTATTAAATATAGATATTTATACATATATAGATATATATTTTTATATATATACACATATATATGTATATATAAAAATATACATCTGAATTATATATATATGAATTTTATATATATATATTAAATTCATATATATATATATATATATATATATATATCTCTAAAATTTAGAGTCAGCAAATAGAAGATGCAAGGAGAAATGGGAACACGAGCAGGGCTGGAATTCAGACAGGAGGAAAGCCCAAAGAGTGAAGTGTGTGAGAATGGTAGAATTATGAGGTGACACAAACTCAAATTGCTCACATTTCTATAAAGCTCTGTGTGCATTTTGCAAATCTGACATTTACAAAGTGGTAAGGAACTGGAGGCAGCCTAAACTAAATTACAGAAAGAAATGTCAGAGCTTGGAAAAGGAAACCCCCAAAGAATCCAGCTAGCTGTGCCCTGAGGGTGAGTTGGTGAGGGAGCTGAGGAAGGGTTAAATTGGCAGCGTTGGGTGGCAAGAATGAATAATTCTCTCTTACTGGAATGACAGAAGGCTGACCATTTAATAACACTCTGTGAAACAAAAGGGATATCGAATTGATAGCAATGTGAGGGAAATTCCCCTGTTCATGGAGGCTTGTGTTCATTCCTTTTGAGTGCCACAAGAACGAGGGAAATTCAGGTGGATCTCAAAAGCCACTTCAGAGAAAACGTTCAGGTTCTGCTGGAAATATAAACCATGCTCAGAATGCAATGTCATGCAGGAGAAATGCATTAGAAAATACATTAGAAAATCTGTAATGATGAAACAAATAAGAGGAAAATACAGGTTATCACCAGAAGAGATGCTTTGATATTCCCCTTCAAAGAACCAGCATTTCTTTTTGGAACATTATTAGACTTCTTCAAACTTTTGCTCTTTCAAGGGTTTCCTTCTGGATTTTTTTAACATTAGTACTATTTTTTACTAAAATATTTCTTTTTTGCATCCTAATAAAACCTTTAAAACTGGTGCTTGAGTAGATTTTTGTTCCACGTGGAATATCCTGAAATTCTTTAAAATAACTTTACAGCTTAAGAAAGTGATGGTGTATATGTCATTTTTTTCATAAAATAATGCTTTTAGGAAAAAAAATGGAATTGCACAGACAAAAAATAAGGGCATCCTCAAGTGAAATGAAAAAACAATAAATTTAAATCTCTTTACAAGTCATTCTCTTCATATTTTATTTCTCATTCAGTAAATCAGCAACCCATGGATTTTCACCTGTAAAATACTGCTGCAGGAAATTGCTCAATATGAATTATAAAGAGAACAGTTTAGTTAATTAAAAGTTTGAGTAAGTAACAAGTTACTTAGACAACTAAATCCCAATTTGAAGATAATTTATCCACTTTGCCTGTCTCATGAAAAATAAATGGAAAAAGACTCATACAGACTTTAAATCACCTCTGCAGATATGGCTTGGGTGGGTTTAAATGTGCTTTACCAAAACCCATTTTTAAAACTGAATAATGCTGTACCCAAGTGCTTTTTTTGATGTCACCGTATTCTGAACTGCTGCATTTCTGCTGTCAGACTGGCAAGAGGCAGCAGCCTAATGACAGCAGCTAATTACTGCTGGAGTGCCCAGAACCCTGTCAAACAGCAGCACGAGCCTGCATTTCTGGTAGTACGTATTTAATTACAATTATCTGTTTCGTAACAATTACCTATTTAGTAACAATTATCTTTTCCTGACAATTCCCTATTTAATAACAGTTCCCTTTCCATGACAATTCCCTATTTAATAACAATTCTCTTTCCATGACAATTCCCTATTTAATAACAATTCCCTTTCCAGAACAATTCCCTATTTCATTTCCAGCAGCAGTTTCTCTCTGAGCTCTGGTGTAGCTGGACCCTGGCAGAGCAGGTGCCAGCCAGGACAAGATGACAGCATGGCACAGACCCTTTGAAATGCCAAAAAAAAATCCAATAATCAGATAAATAAGACCCAGGGTGCTGCTGTGGAAGGAGAACAGCTCCACCCCTTCTCTAGGAGGGGATTTTGCAGCCCAGGTTGGCTTCTCTCTGCACAGAATCTGCTGGGCAAGGTCTGAGAACTCCAGGATTTCCCCTGGCATCTCCCCAGGAGTCAATCCCAGTGGCACAGGAATGTCCTCTCATAAATAATACTATATAATTATGTAATATATAATATTATTATATATTCATTATATAATATTATTATATATAATTATATATTGTGTAATATATAATATTATTATATATAATATTATAATATATAATATATAATATTATTATATATATAATATAAATATTATATAATATTGTACAATATGTAATTTTATATATATATAATTTTTGTATATGTATATATATACATATATATATATACACACACACATATATATATGTGTGTATATAATATATATACATATATATATAATATAATATATAATATATAATATATTATATAATAATATATAATATATATATAATTCATAATTATATGATTATATAATTGGTATTATTCTCCCCTGGAGCTGTGCCAGGCTCGGGCTCAACAGGTTTGAAGTTCCCCGCTGTTTTGAAGTTGTCCCTCTTGTTTTTCTCCTGAGTGAGGTGTTTCTGCCAGCTCGTTTCTCTGCCCTGCTCGACACTCGAGGTTCCCTAAGCAGCAGCAGCAGCAGCAGCAGCATTGCTGGCTCGCTCCCCTTGGCTGAACTGCAAACTGAGAGCAGAGCTGGGAGGCAGCACTTGGCTGCTGGAAGGCACCCACGGCTCGGAGTGGAACGCCGTGCAAACCTTCTCCAGCTGTTCTGCACAGCTCCTGGAAGGCTCCTGCTCTGCTCCTCACTCCAAGTGTGTTCTATCCTCTGCTCTGGCACCGGGGAGCTTTCAGCTGGCTTGTGGAGTTATCACAAAGAAAACCTCCCCCAACGGGAAAATTCAGGCTGTCCGTGCAGCAGGAACAGGGCAAAGAGAACAAATATTATCTGAAAACTCTCAGCGCTGGTAATTTGTGAATATTTGTAAAACAGACCCAGAGCCAAGGGAATTGTCATCTGTACAGAACTGATTGGAACAAATTGGTTTTCTAAAATTAACTTTTAAAGAGCTTCCGTTATGACCTGACAAAGTGTGGGGTTTTTCTGAAGCACTCATTGGGAGGGTACTGGAAATTCCAATTGCATTATTACAGAGACAGGGCAAAAAGAGAAGCCAGAAAAATAGGACAGAAAGATGAAAAAGACATAAAATTAAGCCAGAGGAAATAACAAAATGCTATGGAATCTATAAAAATATGCAATGGATGTGTTCAATTCCTCCAGTAGGAGGGTTGTTTTTTGGGGTTTTTTTGTTTTTTTGGTGACATTCAGGGAAATTTAGCATTTTGTTATGTGAAAAAATAAAGCTTAAACTATTGAGCTGTTCCATATCTGGGCAACGGTACCATAAAAAGAAATTATCTCCATGGTGTCCCAGTTTAACTCATTTGTAGCAACCTGAGCTGCACCAGGTTTCATGAGGAGAGCACTAAAATGAGGAAAAACAGCACAAATGTTTTGGAAACAAAAACAAACCCAGATTTTACTGTGACTCCACACGACCCTGGGCTGTGGTGAGACTCAAACAGAACCAGGGCTCCCAAAGGTGGGGTACAAAGGAGCAAATGTCCAGGAATTCTCCAAGGAAATTCCGAGGCTTTTAGTATTTTTTCCTTAGAAGTCTAAAATATAAAGAAGCCATTTCTGCATAGGAAACCTCTCCAAGCAGGAAAAACTTCACAGTTAGGTCAACCCTGAAACCGTGAGGAGCTCGTGGAGGGAACAGGAGAAGCAATCCCAGCACCAAAAACCCAAATTAAAATGAAATCCCCTCACTCGTAACTCCTCACTCCACCCTTTATGAAATCCTCCATGCCAAAAATACAATTAAACTCAGATTCCATCCCTTGGTTGTCTCCTGACTATTTAAAAGCCGATTATTGTCATTGTCTGTGAGAAATCAATCATCCACTCGAGCTGGCTCTTTGCTGAAAGCCTGTTTGGTTTTCTTTGCCCTGCACTGAAATCAATGGAAGTGTGCCAAGAATCATCAAAACAAGTTTCTGTGACTGCTGGCATAAACTGAGATGAAATCCCTTTGTTTCAGGAATGTCCTGGATATAATAAAAGCATTTGTGCTACAACTGCCGTTCAGAAGGATGTAAATAATATCTCAGCCACAACTAGCTGTTCACCTTTATTTTCCACGGGTGAAAGGCACTGGCATGAACCCTGCCTTCCTGCCCCAGTTCTGTGTGTTAAAATATCCTGAAAGCAGAGAACAGTGGAAAGGCCCCTGTCATCCCCCAGTGCTACAGATGATCACGGAGAAGAACAGAAATCCAAACCCCCCTCATTTTCCACTCTGTGCACTGACAGCAACAGAAACCCAACATGCTGATCAAGACACAAGACTGCTAGCAGGGCACAATCTTCTCTGCCAAATTAGACTCCAAATATGAAAGTTAAAAACTAGAGAGTCAGAAATAACCAAATATCCAAATACACTGCTAAAAATATGATTAATATTCCTTGTACAAAGTTATTTATTTAAATGTATTTATTTAAAATATTTAACCAGGAAATTACCATCAAGATTAAAAGAATTACACTTAGCCTACAGCAACAATATGCTAACGTTGCCAGCTCTTAAAGGCTAATAATTTACATGAGGGACATATCTAAGCACAGCAGATATTAGCAAGGATGTAATTAGGGATGTTAGCAGGAGAATTCACCCACGGGTGATGGAAGTGGGCAAAGAGGACAATTCACCTGCAGGAGCAAAGGCACTGGTGGGGAACTCTCCAAAGCCACCAGGATGCACTGCCCGTGGCAGGGGCTGGCACTGGGGGAGGTTCCAGCCTGGGATTCTGGAATTCTGGGATTCCATGAATGCAAATCCTTCTGGGGAGTGCCAAATGTCTCTGGAGGGGAAGGTGCCACAGGGAGCAGCATTCTGGCTGGGCATGTGGGACTTCATCCAACTCCCTCTTGGGAAAAGGGTAATTCCCTCTTGGAAAAAGGGTAATTCCATCAGTGAAGAGCTTTTCCTCGCGGCAGCGTGTGCCCTCTGGCAGCCTCCAGGCTGGTGCCAGCGGGCAGGGGAGCTGGCAAAGCCCTGGAGAGGCAGGGCAAAGCTGGCAGGAGCTGCTGGTCCCCCTGCAAGGGCAGTGGGGCTCAGCCTGCGCTCAGTGCTCAGGGGAGAGCCGGGGCTCTGGCTGCTCTCTGCAGGAACCCTTCACTCCTGCCCTGGCTGAAGGGTGAATCCATCACCTCCCGCTCCTGACTCACCCACTCTCAGTGCTCTAAGGGTTTGCTGACTTCTCACTGAGGAGGAGATGAGGAACAATTCAGTGTAGGTGCTCTTACATCAAGAGAAAGAAAGTCAATAGCCTTTTGCTAAGGCCCTGAATTAATTCTCTCCAGACACTTCTGCACCTGTCTGTCCCTGGCCTTGCAGACACATCCTGAATCAGCCAGGAATTCCCTCCTCTTTTCCATACCCTGGGAACGGCACCCTTCCCTTCCCAGGCACTGGAGTGCGGACTGTGCTATTAGACAAAACACGTTTTAAATAAAAACATGGAGACGTTCTCATCACACGCCCTCAGTTCACCTCGGCTCTTAAACTAATCTCCTGTTGAGCTATAACATTCTGCAATTTCATGTACACTCTGTGTCCTGTGGAAGATGAAATGTGGGCTCTGTCATTGAATGCACCTGGAAAATCCTTCGGTGACAATTAATATCAAAACAGTTTCCATTCAGGGAAGCAAATATTTAAATTTAAACTTAATTTTTTTCATCCAGAAATTTAGAAAAGCTCAGCTCTGGCTCAGGAAATGCCTCAAGAACTGAAGGCTGGAGATTAGGAAAATGCTCACAGGGACCCCACTGGTTGTGGTCCTGTCATTGTCCCCGTGTTTTCACTGCTGTCCCTGCAGCAGTGTCCTCTACACCATAATATACAACACTACAGCCTCAAGAAATGGTGAAGTTTTTTATAAGAAATAGCTCAGACTCAGTTGTATCTCCATGGCATTCATATTTTGAAATGATGTTTTTTTTTCCAAGTGGGAATTGTAGTCAATGAGAAGAGGGTGAAGGTTGTGTGAGGCAGAGGAGAGACAGGAATCCATTAATTTGTGTTACCAAATGCAAGAGTGTGATTTATGGACAGCAGGAAATGAAGGACTCTGAAGTCCTGTGAGCAAGAGAGTACTGCTAACTGAAAAGTTAAAAGATACAATTCCCCTGGGATATTCCCTGTAAACACTTCCATTTTCATCGAAGCAATGAATGTTCCTGTAGCAAACACGTTTTGCTGCCAGTCTGATGTTGGCACCTGGCTTTCCAGCCACCACCCAAGGTTTTACTTCTCCGAGTGCAAATGGGATTCTCAGAATAGAGAGGTGGAACCTGGACTCTTCCTGAACTTTTTTCCTTTAAAAATCACTTCAGGAGAAGGTAATAAATGTGACTTACCTCACTGCTGAGAAGATCTGTGCTCCATTAAAGTTAAGCTGTGGAAGTGCCATTCGGCAGAGTTTTTCATAACCTCAATTGTGCCCTGAGTCATTCCATCCCTCCCACCCCGGGGCGCGATGAGCACCCAACACAGAGACAAATCCCAGCCTAAACAGAGAGAAATTATCAAATAGCATTTCTACAGGAGAGCATCCTCTGAGAGTGCTTCCAAATGATATAAATCACCCATTCTAACAGCACGTTCCCCCTGCCAGTTCTGGTTCCTCTGCATGTGTTCATATGGCCGTGGCACAACACTGCATTCAGATAGGTTCAAAAATCCCATTTTTCAGCTCCTACAACAGGTAACACTAATTATGAAAAGAATTGATTTGGCATCTACATTTAACACATCTCCAAGCATAAAACTTAATTATCTTATCTGAGGATACTTGGCATTTATTAATAAATGCAATACAATTTATAATACATCATTCTGGACATGTTTCAGTCTACCTCTAAGAAAAATTTACCTATTTCAATCTTGTAAATTCTGCTTTATCTCCCAATGTCACCCAGCAGAATTGAGAGAGTAGTCAGAAATGGAGTAGGGAGCTCATAAGAACAAATTGGATTTCTAATTTAAAACTGGAATCAAACCCATTATTCAGTGCTATATTATTTTATTCTTTTGGAGAAGGGCAAAACCTTTCAGCTCCTCAGTTATATATAGTTTTCTACTTCCCCTCCCTAGTGACAAATAGATTAGTTGAGGCAATTTCTCTCCATTAAAGGTTTTGCAGCTGACACTGTAATGCAGCCACTGCTCGAGTTACCCTTCAGGGGAGCCCTTTCTAATGCAAGGTAACAGAAGGATTTGCATTTGTCACTTCAGCTGAGCACGGCCCTCATTGCTCCCTCCCCTTGTCCCACCTGATCCTGCTCAGCCAAGGAAACAAAACATCGGGGGGGATTTTTCTTTTTGTTAGTAAAAGTTAATTTACAAATTTATGCAAAAAAAACCAAACACCAAAACAAACCAAAAAAAAAAAAAACAAAACAAAAAAACCCAAAACCCGAGAGCTTTTGAGGTAAAAATAAAAATGAAGAAAAATAAATTAAATTTATTTTGAGGACAAATTAAGAAAAATGCAAGTTATATCATAATGACAGACTAAGGGGCATGAAATATGGACAGCTGAGCAGGAAAGAGGGACAGGAGACTTCCTAAGACGAGGGGAGAAATTTGATTTTTCCTAAGAGCTGCCCAAGTTCAGATTGGAGCTGTGAGAGCCAAGCCCACAATATATTATGTAACACAGTGAGCCTGGAAAGAGTTGCCCTTAGAATGACTTATTTTAAAAAAACCCAGGTTTTAAAATAAAAACCTGAAGCAGAGAGAAAGAGTGTGATTAACATAGAGAGATTCTAAAGATGCATCTGTTCTTCATGTGAGTATTGACACCAAGGCTGGTATTTTCCCTCAGGGCATTTTGGATGCCCCAGTGTGCCAGCCCAGGCCACTGTCCCACTTGCTTGCCTCCAAAAAAAGATTCTTATTAAGACTTCACCAGGAAGGCATGACATGAATGTTCCCTGCCAAAACCTCATTTCCTCAAAATTGTTTTCACTCTGACTCAGAGTAGACATTTCTTTTCTGCTTGCTATCAGCCACAGAAGCCAAATTTTGGTTAGTGTCAGCTAGGAGCAAATAGTGGATTAATCATGATGGAAAATGGGTTTTTTTCTTTAGGATGCACTTTGCAAGGTTTCTTTAAAATCAAACAAAAAGAAAACACAATTGTTTACTGAACCTTACATCAGAAAGAAGAAACATAATGATTTTACCTGTGATTAATTCCATTACTGGTGGTTAAATAAACAGAAATGAGCATTTACCCACAGAAATCTTGTGTCAATAGAGACTTCAGCGGGGAGAACCCCCTGGGCCAGTGAAATCCCTGCAGTAAATCTGCAGGCAGAAAATGTTCCCTGCTCCCCACTGGCCACTTGAGCCATCAGGCAGCTGCTGATCCCCAAGCTGAGCGACTCTGGACACTGCTCAGCTCTCCCTTCCCTGCCCAGCAGCTGCCCCAGGCTCAGACACAGAACACACAGCGGGGAGAAATTCCCAACGGTTTCACTACAAACTGGGAATTCATGATCTTCATCATTTCATGGCTCCCACTCATTGGGCAGTAGGGATAAAACCTTTTCTTTGCCTCCTATCTATGCCATAATTATCTCTAGCACGTATGAATTAATGCAGTTATTACTCCAAACCCCCATTCATAGAAACAGAGATCACAGAAGCCCTTGGCAGTTTCCCTGGGAGTCACAGGACAATTGTGGCATTTCCTGGTTGCAATCCGTTCACTTTGCCCCAGGAGATCTGACTAAACCTTTTCTAGTTTCTCCACAAAGAGACCTTTCCAAAGGCTCTCCAGATTCTTCCAAAGGGCAGGCCACGTTAAGAGGTGAAAAATGCTTTTGTCTCCCCCTGAAATTCTCACAAATTCTCACTGCCCACAGAGCTGCCTCCTGGTTTCATCTCAGGCAAATCTCATTCCACTTGACATGGAGGTATATATTCAATAACCATGTCAACTTTGAATTCTACCTTTGCATCAAATTTGATTTGGTGTGATATTTATTAAATCACTGGATAAATTGCCCACACAGTACAATAACCAGGATTATGCCCTTCGTCTCTCAAAGAAAACAGATTACAGTATTGATTCAGATGAAGTAATAAGGGGAACAAGTTTTGCACACCCCAAAATGACTTGTGTGGGAGTGCAGTTATTGTAGGAGATGTCACACCTGTCCCACACTGCTCTGTAGCCTACCAGGGCTACTGTGAGATAAGTAAAAGCAGGTATAAAAGGCATTGTAGGAGAAAAAAAAATGCAAATCTGTTACAGTAATCTCATCTCTGTGTCAGAAAGAAAATACACATTTAAAACACTTGAAGCTTCTCTGGTATGTGCAAGGAACTGGGACGTGAACAAGAAAATTTCTTAGAAGAAAATTGCATCCTCACTTATTTCCTAATCATATTAATAGCTCTTCTTTGTACCTATTGCAGCTTGAAGTGGTTTCTTTTAAAAGATCACAATCAGGATGGTGAATAAAAGTTCAGCTGAGTTCATCACAGTGTGGATAATAAATTTACAGTGGCAGAATTATCCTGGTACCAAACACATCGTGGTATTTAATGCCGAGTTGGAAAATATCAACTTTTTTGACAATGAAGGCACAGGACGACCAAATGGCAGCTAAAGGGCACAAACACTGCAATTATTCACTGCTGCATCCCCAGCTTTCAGTGCAGTGCCTGGGAACTGGAGCCCTGGGCAGGGCTGAGGTGTGCACAGCCCTTCACAGGGCACAAGGCTCCCCTCAGAGCAGGAGCAATTAATTCATTCATTCATTCATTAATCCTCAGAGCAGGATTAAAAACGCCCAGCACTGGCTGGGACCCACAGGTGGATCAGCCCCAGGAGATGGAGCCTCAGGTCCTGCCCCTGGGCACGAGGAAGGAATGCACAATTGTGCCAGAGAGGAGCTCTGGAGAAATGAGCTGACGGGACACAGACCCAGGGAAATGCTGGCAGAAGCTGTGCAGCTGTGGGGGTCAGAGACAGTTTGAAACACCCACAGGCCTAATTTTGAGCTCTGCCTTACTGAAAAAGGTCCAAACCTTTACATCCCACCTCCCAGGAGAGGCCACTCTCTCCCTCTCACTGACACAAAGCAAATAGGAGATACGTTTAGACCCAAAAAAAAAATAAAATACAGCAGCAGGGGAATTTAAGCTCTGCACCCCATGAACTCCAGATTTAATTCTTTGCTACCAAGACTTGGATCTTTGAAATGCCAAGGTGCAGTCCAAACCCTGTATTCTCATCCTCCTGTGTTGGGAATCAGCTGCAAAGTGGGTCCAACCCAGTGGAAGTCCTGGGTCAGGGAGACTTAATTCTTACCTATTAACTGACAGCATCACAGCTGAGTAAGAAGGGATTTCCAAGTGCTTTGAGTCAATGAGTTCTCTTTAGTCAATGAAACTTTAAATGCTAAATATTAATAGTAGGAGGAATTTCCTTTTTTTAAAATAATAGAATGTAAAATGGAAGTTACAGGCACCTTGGACTTCTGAAATAAGATTTGCAGCCTCAAGAAGAAGAGCAAAACAGGAGAGTTCCAGTGAGTTATTAGTGATTAGATCTTTCTTTAAAAGGCACTTCTAGCAGGGAACAATCCATGGAAATAGCCCAGCCAAAGGGCAGCTGGACCCTCTGTGCTGAGAGACACCCATACTGTGATGGGATAACTGCAGTCTTTCATTATGGAACATTCATTCAGCCTTGCTCCCAAACCTCTCCCGGTTTAAATTATCCCAATGTGAAAAGAAAATCTTTTATATCAATAGCAAGAAGCCACAAGTCTTGATAATGATGACAGTCAGACAGACATCGAGCCATAAATACTGAAAACAGCGAAACATTTTGGGACCAGAAGAGAAAACAAACAAGCCCAAAAGCCCAGATTTTTCCAGGAACTGACCCAGAATCTCCAGGCAATCAACAGCAGTGCCAGGGCTGACCCCAGCCCTGTGACAAAACCCCTGGGACCTCATTTTAAGCAAATTGAGCAAAATTAAATATTACCACCAAACACTAATAGATAACTCTACGAGTCAATTAAAAAAGAAACACCTCCAAGGAAATTTCATCCATAAAGATTTCTGAGGAACAAATACGATCATTTCCAAGTGATAAACTTCACTGTTGTTACATTCTTTTGCTAATTGCTTTTGCTTTCTTGTAAATTGTTTTGATTTTTCAATTTCAATTAGTAGCCTCAGCAAGGTGTGAACTCAGACAACCTTGCTATTCCGTTATTCTACTCCAACAAGAACTCTTCTGCATATTTATTTTGAGAATGCTACTCAGATTAATTACTGGATTATTTATCTGGAAGGCTGATGGAAGTGATATTTTTCCCCCATATTGACACTGTGAAGTGGTGTAAGCCCATTGAAATGGAAGGAGTGGAGCCTCTTTCTACCAACTGAGAATCCATCCGTGTGAAGCAAAGCAAAATTTTCCCTCTGGGCTCTATCTTTATTGGTAACTCAAACTAGTATCTAAAATCTATACTGTAAGAGAAATATTCCCTGGGAATTTTTCATTGGGAAGATCTGTTCCTTCTGCTCAAAGATCCTTCTCCTTATGCCCATCCCAGTTAATGCCAACAAACCACACTCAGCTCGATCAGTCTCAGAAAATAAATGTAGCATATCTCGGCATTAATGGTATGGATCAATAGAAGAAGCACATTATAAATCCAAGAAGAAAATAGAAATAAAGCTTAAATACCATTAAAATCCATAATGCCTTTCTTTTACAAGCCATTTATCAGGAACAGCGGGTGTTGTAGCCCACATGTGCAATTCTGCATGGGGAATTTTACAACACCGTGTGCACAACTTCAGGAAATCAAAGAAAAAAATGAAAAAATAAGTTTAAACAACTAGAATTTGAATTATTTAAACTAGAATTTTAATTAATTATCACTGTTTAATCTATGAAGATTTGAACACAAGTTAAATGGATTTGGAGAGGCAGAAATATTAACAACTCCTGAATTCTCCTGCTGAAAGACATGACAACTGTGAGAGCAAATTCTCAACCTTTATCTTCAATGAACTGCCTTTAATGGTATCAGGTAATTTCAACTTTGATCAAAAAAATCAAACCCCTGTGCTGACAAGAACAATTTTGAGCTGTAACAGTGACGAGGGCAGAGCAGAGCTCTTGGTTTTCAGATGAGTTAAACCACGACTGAGCACAAGCCTTGCAGCAATCCAGCTTCTGCTCGCCTTCCAGGTTTACCTCAAATCCTTTCCACCCCCAAATGAGCAGGTATTCCTTCCACCTTTCTGTGTAAATGCAGGAGAGGACAGTGCTCTGTTCTGAACGATCCCTCCTAAGCCCTTTTTGATTTTGATACACTGATTTATATTCTAAAAACTGCTGTCACACGGGGTTGGTCTCAGGTATCGAGTAGCAATTTCTGAAACGCATTCAAAAGTAAACAATCCACTTTTCACATCCAGACATTTCATCCTGTAAACAAGAGAAGACACTTGCACCAAAATAATCTGCAATTTGCACCGAGAACACACCAGATCAAAAGGGTACTTACATGAGATTGTGCTGAGGCCAAGGCAAGGGAGAGCGAGTTCCTCCAGTCAAACTGCACTTCTTGATTTATCCAGAAACCTCTGGCCTGGAAGTTGAGGACAAGATGGAACAATTTTAGTTCTGATAACATTCTTCCTGTGACCTGTAGCTTCAGCTAAGTAATTACAGTGGCCTTGGCAAATATGAGTTAAGCAGTGTTGCCATGCCAACACACGTCCTTCTCCTTTCAAATATTTCACTGCTCCAGACACTCTGAGCTTGGAACACACTTCCCACCAGTCAGACTCCTATGGGAGTCTCTTTTGGACTTCTTCTATTATAGATTTCTATTACATTAATTAATTAATTCTCTTAATAGAATAGAAATCTATAATAGAAGTCCAATATAGACTCCTATAGAATAGAAACCCATAATATTCTATTATAGATTTCTACTCTATCAATCTTCTATTATAGATTTCTATTCTATTAATTAATTAATTCTATTAATAGAATAGAAATCTATAATAGAAGAAGTCCAGTATAGACTCCTATAGAATACAAATCCATAATATTCTATTATAGATTTCTACTCTATCAATCTTCTATTATAGATTTCTTTCTACAGAAGAAATTCTGACCTCAAAATGATGTTAAATGCTATGGATTTCACTTCACAGGATCAAGTACAAGCATTAATCAGCAACATATTTCCACTTCTCATACAATTTTTTTCTGAGGAGGAATAGCAGGGAGTGGTAATTGTGATCAGCATTGCTGGAATTCAGCAATATAAAATATCCTTGTGTGCTGAGATTCCAGCTGGAGAAAGGGCTTTCATTTTTCTGGTCAAAACATATCAATGTTGCATAACTGATACAACAGGAGTTTGCACCCAGATATCTTTTTCCAAAAAATGAAAAAACTTGTGGAGGTTTTAAATTCTGGATGAAATTTTGCCAGAGTAGCCTTGCAGCCAGTTTTAGGAATAAGAGAGAGGAGAACAGCAGGAGTCCAATGCATGTAACCCAAACCTCGTGCAGCAATTTTGGATGTAAAGTGGAATTCCAAAGAAGAAACATCAAGTTTTAGAGCATTATAATAAATATATGGGAAATGAACCAATGCAGAATTTTCCATACCAAAGAGGAAAGTATCAATATCCAATTTTCCCAGGACACATTTATTTTCTGTGCCCTGTGCTCCTGCCACAAGTGAAGCTGTTGACCTCAGGACCCAGAGGTAAAGTGGCAGGTACTGGACTGTTTGTACTTATTTTAACAGCATACAATCTGCACAATCATCACAAAACAATAAATGATATTTTTAGAGAGTTAAGACTTCAATTGAGATAATAATAAAATTTCAGCTTCAAGCATGAATTGTGTTTCCTTTTTTTTTTCCATTAGAGGATTCTGCCTGTGAAATTGATGGAGGATTCCTGCAACACATTCCATAACTTGGATGCAACAAATTGATAGCACCAGCAAAGGCTATTGATTACTAAAAACCCTCTTGGATAAGCAGAAACTTCAAGCACATATTTTACACAATATGTAGTATAATGTGAGCCTGATCTGCATTTTTAGTCCTTTCCTGGTTTTTTATTTATTTATTTATAAAGTATCAGCAGGATAGAATTACAGCAGCATAACCAGCATGAGCTGTTGTTTTGGGAAAATGTTACTTCCTGCAGCTGCATTTGCAGAGCTTTTACCAGCACCACCAATCAGGAAAGGACAACTTTGAAAACAGTTTTTTGCAGCCTAAAAATAGATCCTTCTGGATTAGTATTCACCTATACATGTAAATAAGTCAGTCTGATTTTCAGGCAGGCTTTAAGGGAAATGAGATTAACATAATATGAAAATAATTCAATTATTCACAAGAAGATGCAATTATCATACAATCAGTGTTCGGGAATCCAAATAAATCAGCATCTTCATATTTATATTTAAACAAAGAAATCCATCTGCCGATGATGGAAGATTCAAAGACAATTAATTTATTATAGAACAAAAGACGTTGTTCCGAGGGTTTGAGAATCAGGTACAAGGAAAGCAACAGAACTGATAATGACTCTAATGCATGCTTTGATTGCTGGAGATGGAAATTGCAGCGCAGGAGCCAAACAGAGCTAAGTGACAGGTTGTTCTACACGCCGGGAGCCAGGCTTGTGTCTGCTGGGATTGATTGATCTCTGGTGGGTTCTGAATTAACCCTTTCTGCACAGCGCAGGGCTGCAGCTCTGGCAGCTCTCGGCAGCCTTGTCCTGTGGAGATCCTCTGCCTGAAAGCACAGATTTCTGTCCCCTGCAGGGAACACAGCATCTCTGTCCTCTGCCCAGCTGCTGCTCAGGAAACCTGCAGGAATCTGACAGACTTGAGGGTGTCGGCACTTTTGAGGTTCCTCTGTGGACTAAAATGTGAGGGGTGGTTGCAGAAACACACACAGCTGCCACAAAAACCCCAAAACCAACCAACCAACCAACCAAGGAACCAACCAACCAATAACCAAGGAATCAACCAACCAACCAACCAAGGAACCAACCAGCTAACTAAGAAATCAACCAGCTAACCAACAAAGCAACCATTCAACCAACTAACCAACCAAACAACCATTCAACCAACTAACCAACCAACCAACCAACCAAGGAATCAACCAGCTAACCAACCAAGCAACCATTCAACCAACCAATCAACTAACCAACCAAGCAACCATTCAACCAACTAACCAACCAACCAAGGAATCAACCAACTAACCAATAACCAACCATTCAACCAACTAACCAACCAACCAAGGAATCAACCAACTAACCAACCAAGCAACCATTCAACCAACCAACCAATCAACTAACCAACCAAGCAACCATTCAACCAACTAACCAAGCAATCAACCAACCAAGGAACCATTCAACCAACTAACCAACCAACCAACCAAGGAACCAACCAACCAGCCAACCAACCAACCAGCCAACCAAGTAACCAACCAAGGAACCATTCAACCAACTAAGCAACTAACCAACCAAGGAACCAACCAACCAACCAACTAACCAGCCAACCAACCAAGGAACCATTCAACCAACCAACCAACCAACCAACCAACCAACCAACCAACCAACCAACCTAGTCAAACATATTTTTGGTGGAATAACTAGGTTAAAGTATGCAGTTACGGGTTTTGGTCGTATGAATTAGATTTGGTAACTGTGAATAAGACAGCATTTGTTCTCCAAGCCTATCCGTAGACACTGAATATTTATGAATTATTGGAAGGCAGATTAAGGCATCACAAGAGTGACAGTTTGGGGCCTGGAGGTTTTGCAGCCAGCCAAGTATGTAATGTACATTATTGCATTGTGAAGTATGGCCAGTGCCATCTCCACATCACTGAGCTAAAGGGATTAACACCCCGACACTCACAAACCATGATTGTTAGAGGTAATTCTCACCACCTAGAAAACCTGCACATCTACCAGTCAAAACAGTAGATCAAGTTAATCCAATTAAAAAAAATAAACTAGATTAGTCCAACAGGTTTTTCTCTGATTTTTTGAATTAGACTTTCTCTTAGCTTTCAGCAGTACCAGTCACCAACAAAAAGTTTAAACCTTGTGCACATATTTGCAAGACCAGGCCCCACAGAAGCTATCTAGCAGTCAGACAGGCCAAGTTTTTCCCTTCTTATTTTAAATTTGAACTGCTACTGTTAATTTTTAGTCCATATTTTCTGTATCGTTTCAATGAAAGCTTAAAACATTTGTTGTTCCAATAATAAAATAGAAATTATGGCAACTACTGTAGTTTTTCATGGTGTTCTTTAGCTTTTTTTGGTCTTCTGTCTGATATTTCCAATGGCAATTTTCCTGACATCTCTGTGTTTCTTTGGGACTGACGTTTGCCCTGAATATTCTTAAAACACTTATTAATCAATCCGAAATGCTGAACTAATTCCAGTTAGTGCAAGACAGATGAAAAAAGGCATTTTGCAGGCAACTGGGAGACAACTCTGGGCACGCAGCTTTTTTCAGCCAGCTGAGTCTGACACCAGGGTATTTCACTGGATTCTCCTGAGAGAAAGAGCCCCAGCTGTGCTTCTCCTCCTGCACGTTCTGCCAGATGATCCAAAGGCCTGGCAATTCCAGGGAGACTGGAGCCTTCCCTTTTCCCTGGCTTTGGAGCGCTAAAATGATGCCAAGCTTGTTCCAGCACAAGGTGTATCTTGTTATTGCCACTTATTTGTTATTTATTATTAGGAAATAATTGAAAAGCAATTAGGAATCAGAACATCCCCATGATTTTGTTTGGTTTTCTCTTCTTTCCTCTATTCTACATGGTGATTGGAAATGAAAAAGAGGCAGGGAGTTCTACTGGCTTCACCACCACAGCACTGCTGAGCTGAAGGAACAGACTCCATTCTTCCTACCTAAAATTTTTCTTATTAAAACCACCAGACACAAAGAACATAGATTCTTTGGTAATCAGGGCAATACCCATCCAAATTTTCAGCCTTCACTTGCTGTCCTAAAAATAGGTGAGCTTGAGGGCATTCTTTCCAAAGGGTAAACTGATTTTATGCTCCTATTTCACAGATAAACCGGAGGGGCAACAAATGTTCAGATAAAGTCAAATAAGGAAAAGAATCCTGTCAAAGGAGAATTTTAAATGAAAAGAAATTAAGTCAGTCCGAACTTGCCATCAGAACCTAAATGAAAAACCAGCTTTGGAGCACCTGTTTGAAAGGAAATCCCAGTTTGTTATCACATGTTGATCAGAGTGCTGTTGGTGGCAGGGCTTTCCTGTGCCCTCAGCCCAGAGGGTGACCCTGCACAGTGAGGGGAGCAGGCTGTGCCTGCGCTGACCTGAGCTCACATCTACTCACATTTACTGTTGCTGCACAGGCTGCCCTAGGTGGGCCATTGATGCATGCTTTCCTTATCACCCTGTACCGAGTTATTCCACCCTGCAGGGATCTTTAAGGCCTGGAGAAGAGACTGAGAGCTCCCTGCCCCATCTTCCTAGGTGAGTTACCAACTTAGTGACTTATTCCCTCTCTGGCTTGGAGATTATTTAAATATTTTATACAAATGTAATTGCTGGCTCCAGCTATAAAAATTCAGAAAAATCTATTTGAAATTACAACTTCTTTAAGTGGGTAGTTGGAATATACACCTAAAAATCCACTCTGCAGCTGGTTCAAAGAGGGGAATTGGTCAAGGATTTTGACAGACAGTGACTGTATCCTCCTGAGAACTGGGCTTGGGTCTCTCACATCTTGGTGAGAGCTGCTGGTCTCCCAGGGAAATCCTAATAATGCTGTGTCTAAAACAAAAAGGAGCCTTCAGAAAGCTGCTTTTCTGGACTGTTTCAGAAACTGTTCGGTGATTTTGGCCCAGATGGTTTTGAGGCAATGGAAGGTTAGACCCAAATTGGAAATGTTTCTTCTGAGTTTTAGAAAAAAGGAAAGATCTTTGAGTTAGTTTGTCACTCTAAAGAATCACAGGTTATTATAAGATAGAGAACTGGGCAACTTTCTCTGATTTCCTTGTGTTCTGTTTGCAGCTGGATCCAGGCACCTGATTCATTCCCTTTCTACCCTTACACCTCAGCCCTGACACCAAAGACTGTGTAAAAGGAAAAAACTCCTGGAAAATTAACCTGGTGATACCTATCAACAAACCAGGCAATTAAAACCAGATGGCAAAGCTAAGCACCAAATTTTCAGCAGAGCCCAAGCATGTTCCAGAGGAATAACAAAAATAAACAGCTGAATGTAAAACTGTGAAACATATGTTCACATTAATATTAAAGGAGCACCAGTGGTGTGTATGTGTATTTATATAAACACATGAGAGCGGGGGTACTTCTGATATCCTGGTTTCTGTGGTGACTGTATGAATGGACTTGCAGGCTATTCTGATGTTGGGAAGTCAAACATTCCCTTACCTGCTCTGGCTTTAGGAGCCATATGTTCTCATTTCCAGCCCACTGAGAACCTCCGAGTTCCATATGCACGACGTAAATGTGAATTTACATTTGTAAATTGAGTAAGCACACACTTGTGCAACTTAAAGCAACATATCAGAAGCCTAGAATTTCATTACTCAGAGCAGAACTGCAGGAGCCACAGCCAGGAAGGGAAGGTCTGGTCTCAGTCTGTGGTCACAGGTAGAGGTGGGACAGCTGCAGAGCCTCCAGTGTGTTTGTGGCCAGAATTACGGTGTGTCTCACAAGGAACAGAGACTCAAATGGCATCTCCAGCCAGCTCTGGGCACTGACAAGGGGGTTTGCTTGTTCCAAGGAGATCTTTTGCTAAGATCATGATGTTTTCTCTCTCAATTCCCTTCAGCTCCCTGTGAAAGCAAGATCCAACATATGCTGTGTGCATCCTGTGCCCGCCTGCACACCCCTGCGTGTCACTTTGAGTTATCCCAGAGCCTCCTGAGCACTGGGGGAGCAGAGCTTCATTGGGCTGGAAATTCATGCTTCAGCAAATGCATTGTCAATTTGGTGACCATCTGTAATTCACAGGAATCTTGTTTTATGCTGTGGCAATGAATAAGGCAGGGTTTAGACTTCAGAGCAGACCCAGGGATGTCCTGGAAGCCCTACAGCTCATGGGTTCATAGAGCCCAAGGATGAAGAGCTGGATGAGATCTCTCACTTCAGGTGAGCACATCCCAACACAGCTCCCACACCAGAGGCATTTACACCTGCAGGTGAACATTGCAGACCAGCACAAGGAAGAAGAGAAAGCAAACTTCTAGGAGTTCCAGGATGAAGCACTGTTCGCCTCCATATTGCTCTGGAGAAAACCAAATTTTCAACACAATTTGCCTGGGTTGTTTCCTCTGAGTGCAGATGAAATGTGCTCATGTTACCTGAGCAATATACACAACAAACAATTCATTATGTCATAAGGATTTCCAGCTTTACAAGTAAAACTTTCAAAGAGGGGTTAGGGATGAGTGAAAATGGTATTTTTCAGTTGAAAAGCATTTCCAGAGTTATTTATAGCTTTCCTATCCAGCATTCAGGATATGAGCACCCCTGAGCAGCCACCACTGCTGGTGGCTTACTGCAAACACAGAAAACTCAGGCAAGCATGACCACTTCATCAGGGGCAATTTAGGAACTGAATTGCTGGCCACTGTTTCCTTTATTAACAGCAGCAGCCGTCCTCATTGTCTCATTGAAACTGAATTTACAAGGAGACAAAAAGGTGTAGTTCACCTAAGCCCTTCCTAAAACAGCTCCACAACAGTTTTCTTCCTTCCTCTTCCCTCTAATCCCCGATGAGGAGATGGTGCAATATTGGTGAATTACATTCATTATTCACCTGTCATCCTGATAAATGATTTTTCAATAGGGGAACCCATATAATACATCTTTACTAGAGTGAATTAGGGAAACCCAGCACAAAGCAGTGTCTCCTTGGCTGCATTTGCATAACCCGGGGAAATATCTTCTCCTAAATCGTTTCTGTTCCCTTTCTTGTTTGTTTTCTTAGAGCAGGATTTGAACACTGGCATTTGGCAGGGATGCTAATGAATTCCCACAGGATTAAAATAAAGCCACGGTAAATAGAGTTGCCTTTCAGTCACCTCTCTAATGCTTACATCTGTGTGCAGAGAGGACCTGAATGGAAATCATTTCCCTCCTCCTCCACAGGTTACTGTGCTGATTTTGGAGGGTTTACACTGATCTCACTGTAGAGGTACTGGCAAAACACAAAACAAACCTAGAGAAATTCCAGAAGCACTTGGGGAAAATCCCATGTTGGAATCAAACAGCAGTTTGTCTTCTGCCATTTAGAACCACAGAATGGTTTGGGTTGGAAGGGACCTTAAAGATCCTCTCATTCCACCTGCCCTGCCATGGCAGGGACACCTCCCACTGTCCCAGGCTGCTCCCAGCCCCATCCCAGCCTGGCCTTGGGCACTGCCAGGGATCCAGGGGCAGCCCCAGCTGCTCTGGGCACCCTGTGCCAGGGCTGCCCACCCTCCCAGGGAAGAATTCCTTCCTGATATTTAATCTAAACAGAATCACACAATCACAGAATTTCTAGGTTGGAAGAGACCTTTAAGATCATCGAATCCAACCCATGTTCCAACACCTCAACGAGATCATGGCACCCAGTGCCACATCCAGCCTGTTTTTAAACACATCCAGGGACGGTGACTCCACCACCTCCCTGGGCAGATGATTCCAGTATTTGACCACTCTTTCTGTGAAAACTTCCTCCTCAATTCCAGCCTGGATCTCCCTTGGCGCAGCCTGAGACTGCGTCCTCTTGTTCTGTCAGTGCTGCCTGGAGAAAGAGACCGACCCCAGCTGAGCACAGCCACCCTTCAGGAAGCTGCAGAGAGTGACAAGGTCACCTCTGAGTCTCCTTTTCTCCAGGCTGAACACCCCCAGCTCCCTCAGTCATTCTTCACACAGCTTGTGTTCCAAAACCTGTCAGTTTGAAGCCATCCCCTGTGTCCTGTCCCTCCATCCTTGTCCCCAGTCCCCCTGCAGCTCTCCTGGAGCCCCTTCAGCCCCTGGCAGGTCTCTGAGCTCTCTCTGGAGCCTTCTCTTCCCCAGGTGAACATTCCCAGCTCTCCCAGCCTTGCTGAACTTCCCGAGGTTTCCACATCCCCCTGTCCAGCCTGTCCTGGCAGCACTGCCATGAGAACAAGCCATTGTGGGCTGCTCACAGCTCCTCAGTGGGACAAAACGTTCTGCTCTGAAAATTAAACTTCAAAAACACATTCCTCTTTGAAATCTGCTTCTGCTCCCGGAGAGGGGGCTCTGTTTTTTGGTTTCAGGTTTCCTAGCATTGGTTATCTGAGGAGAAGACATCACCTTAGAGTACTCCTATTAATCCTCATGTCCTAAGCACAGGCACAGAAAACCCCCCATTCAGAGGGGTGGAGGGACAGTGGAACACTTCCAAGGAAATTCAAGGAAATGCTTATTTTGTAACCTGTTTAGCTGAGATGGGAACAGAGCTCTGTGTCTGGATCAGTGCCATGCTACCCAAATTTACAGCATTATACATATCTACATTATATAATTGCTTTTAGCTGGTTTGCAGCACACTGCTTAGAAACTTGGAAATTTTGGCTGTCATTTGCTGCAGCAGGGCAATCTTATAAACCTTATCAGTCTGTAGATAGGATCTGTGAAAATTTGCCACATCTTCTGCTGTTTGTACAGCATTTTAAAACTTTTTATTCAAAAAGACCTATTTTACTGAAGCAGGCTTAAAACTTTCTTAATCAGGTTTGAAACTTTCTTAATCAGGTTTTCTAACCTTTTTTTTTCTTTAATTTTTTTTTCAAACTTTAAAGTGCTTAGGCTCAGTCACACTTAATTCAGTCAGGAGCTTGCTCTGGCTAACCACTGTTACCAGAAAATACTTTGTCCACAAAAAAGTCATTTGTAAGATCCTAAACTGGACTTAAACAGTTTTCTTTTCTGTTGTGGAGACCTGCACTGTGATATTTGGTTCTGCCTGAAAGAGCTGGAAATTAATTTTAAATTATTCTCACACTCCCCGGATTTAAAAACTTCAACCAGACTGGCATTAGGCTCAAGTACAGCTAAATAGCCTAATAAATTCGACATTTGCTGATATTAGTAGATGGCAGAGGGCTCTGCAGCCTGCTCAGTCCTAAGCACTGTGATGCCACACACACTAGAGGCCTGACAAATATTCAGTGCCACTCATTCAAAGGGTAAAACTTTGATTTGGATGCAAACTTAATGTTTGTAAGCGTTGATATTTATTACAGAACTCTTCTATTCACTTAAAGGACATTTTTTCACTGTTTCTTCAGGGTGCACAGAAGGTCCAGTTCCCTTTATTCAAGTGGAAACTCCATTAAAATGAAAAAACCCTGTCACTTGTAGAAGGTACAAATCGGGTTCAGCAGTTGCCGAAATTAAGCAAATACCTGACTTGAAAGCTCTCCTCAGTTGTGTCAGTGTAATTACTCAGCCCATAAGTAGGCCAGGTGCACCATATTAACATATATGTGAACATTTGCATAAGGAAATTCGGCTGTGGCACAAAGTCCAGGCAGATTTTGAAGTGCTAACAAGAAGCCTGAATTCCCTGGATTTTATTGCAAGGCTGCCTTAGTGTTCCTGAGCTCCACTTCTGAATGGGCACTTCCACGAGCAGTGGAAAATGCTGCTTTCTCTAGTTTATCCCTTACTGTTGCCACTGATTTCTGTAAAGTCTTACATTTCTTAGCTGCCTTGAATTTGTTCCTTTTTAAATTTTTTTTCTACAAGAAATTGCCACAGCTGTGCAGAAAGAAAAACAAAATCTCAGCAGGTTGATGGAACCACCAATCTTTTACACATAAACATATGTGTGCACATATACTCACACATATCACAGAAAAACTGGTGAACTGTTATAAGCAACAGCAGAAATCCTAATTGAGTTCTATACTAATAATGAGCATTAATATTGCTACTTAACTAATCAAAGAATTAACAGTGCTGGGCAAACTACACCAGTATAACATTCAGATTGTTGAACAGGAATTGGAGAGTGCTGGGAGGATGCTGAGGAAAGGGAACAAACCTGATTTATTCTGCTTTAGCTACAGCAATTAATAAAAAAATTGCTGTACAGCTCTATTTTTAAAAGCTAACATCAATGCTGTTATTTCTACTGACACTAACAGTGAGAAGTCCTTGAGCAAATGAAAAAAGCATTTTCAAACATTTTCTCCTCCCCAACTCTTGTTTATATAATGCAAGAGAAACAAGTGAAAGGGAAGGAGATAAAGCAGATGCATCTTTCTACACCACATTTTGGAGCTGAACTTGTAGGATTGTGCCACACAAACCATTTCCAGCAGCACTCCATCCCTGTGATAAATGCTGCCATTCCATCTCTCCCGGCTTTGACACACAAAAATCAGCTCTGAGCTCCACTCCCTGGGAAGGTGAGGTTGGTGTGAGAGCAGAGCAAAATCAAAGCTACAGAGCAGCACATTCCTGCACAGGAATTAGCATTTCTTCCTGGCATTGGCAGCACTGCTGAGACTTGTAAATTATTCAACATCTACAATCAACATGCCAAATTTCAGTGGAAACCTTGGTGCTTCTGTAAGCAAATTTTTATCTTACCTGATCATGTTTGATGTGTGATTGACTGAGGTGTTTCACAAAGGCATCTCTGCAGCTTGATTGGGAACGCTGCACTTCTGCTTCCTCAAGGAAAAATTAGCTACTTGCATTTGAAATTCATGTCATAAATTGCTCAGTATTCAGGTTTACCACCTCTCTCACAGCCTCATTCTATCTCTAGAATCTTTGGCTTTGATGAAGACAGGAGCAACTGCAAGGAACTACCAGCAGATCTGAAAGGACCATCCATTTATTAACTTTAATAAAAGTTATCTTGATCCACAAGGCTCAGACATTTAATTAAAGTAAATGGAAAAGATGCAGAAAAAAAAAAATCAGAGTAAAGTTTAATATTAGATCAGCCTAAGGAAATTCAAGAGAAAACAGAGGGGACTGATAGAATACCTGATGGATGGGGAAGGATGTGATAGTTCAAGGAGAGGGGGTGTCAGGCAGTATTGTCCCAGCTGGAGTGAAGGCAGAGCCCACAGCTGCTGGGGAACTCATTTACATGCACAGTGCTGCCTGGAGTGCCACAATGCTCCAGAAGAAAAAGCCTGAGATAAATTATTGAAGGGCTGGAGATGCTGCTCACACTTCCCCTGCTCTGACTCTGGGTTTGCACTCATCCATCCTCCCACCAGTTTAATCCAGCAGCTCAGGAAGGAGCACCGTGCAATGACGCCTTAGGATTGGAACTTTATGTTTTTTATGTATTTATAGTCCTGCAGTCCATTAGGGTGTAACTCTAAACTCAATATACAGTGGGAGCTGCTGCTGTCCCATTTGGGGCACACACAGCAATTCCTCTCCAGGCCTGGAACCAAGGACACCTCACTGCCTCAGGGCCCAGAGATGGAAACAAAAGTGAGTTGGGGGAGCAAACTTGGGGCGAATGACTTCATTAGCTGGAGCTGTAATTGGAATTAATTAACCCCCAATATGCAAATGGACCAAACTTACAAAAGTGTGCAAACCCTGACCCATCATCCATTTTTGGGTGTAGCCCCTGGGGGCTTTGTCTGCCCCAAATGTACCTGAAGGCCCTTCAATAAATAGAGCTGCTTTTTATTCTCTCAATTCTGTCTGGCCTCTGTTTTTAGGCAGCCCCAAAAGGCACCAGCAACACCAAGTTCCTGCAGACTGCAGCTCTCAGCCAGGGATAAGCAGCTGGGGGCAGGAGTTTCAGGATTTTTGGGATTTTTTACCCCTTCAGCACAAATTGCACACAGGTGGCTCCAAAAGCACTCAGCAGTGTCTCTCTCCCCCTGCGAGGCTGGCTGTTATTCCACTGAGACATTCTCATTGTTGTGATTGGCTTGTCAAGCCTTCACATTCCTAATTTCTCAGTTTTGATGACTAGATCTTTGCTATAATACTAAGAACAGTGCAGGAAGTGAGTGAAGGACTGACAGTCTTTCATTTTTTGAGACACAAAATAAGACTTTCCTGTCTACAAGTCAATCCTGTTTTATTCTTAGCTTCTCTGGAGCACACTTCCTCAGACAAGAACCAAACTCTTTTGTCAAAGACATAAATACTGTAGCAACACTGTTCAAACCCTTCCTTCTCGGCTTGTGGCAGCAGATTGCAATTTGCCTGGTGGCATTAAAGTTCTAAAAGTTTTTGTTTAAGAAGTTGCCATCGAGTAAAAAAAAATTAAAAATCTATAATTTAAATTACATAGAATTCCTGATATTCTCCTGAGGCAATTAGTAATCCAAACATAAGCAACAGCTACTATGTAACATTTTCAGTCAACATCAAGCGAGATTAAGAAGATATTTCTTAAAACAGTGAAACAGAAAATTACATTTTACACTGGAGTTTGATTGATGATAAAGAAGAAATATTTTCTATTCCTTGCACAAAACAGGCTGAAACACAAATATTAATACTATCTAAGACTTCAGTGGGGCTAAATAATTCATAAAAGTTAATTGAATTTTGTTGGTTGGAAAGGGGATGAGATTGATTCAGCAGCGAGACAGATGAGATAATCCCCCTCAGCCTCTGATATGAGGATTGCCCTTTTCCAGGACCTCCTCCAATTTGTTCCCTAATTACCCAGGGAGCAGTCAGCAAACAGCCCAGGGGGACTCCTAAGAGCTGCTGACCCCAGAATTCCCCGAGTCTGCCACAGGGGAGAGGGGAGTCAGCACCACTTGCAATGGTTAATTGGTACATCTTTAGTGAGAGGCACTTCTTCTCAGGTAAACATTTTCCTGACCCCTCCAACCACCAAGAGCTGTTTAAAATGTTCTTTATGTTTTGCATACTCCAGTTATTTTGCATTGTCCACTTGCATGCTAATCTGTAATTCACTTTACCCTGCAGTACAGCACTCCAGAAACACAAACGCAGGAAATTTAAAGGAATCTGATGAACAGATCAAATAATGCTCAGCGAGCTGAGGGAAATCAAAACTCCCCCCAGTCTAAAAACCTAAGAAGAAAGAAAATTTGTGTCACTGATGTGAAGAATTTACCCCCGTGCTGGTGTCAGTACCTCCCACCACTCAGACTATGACGGAGGTATAAAAGCAACTTAACTTTCATGCACAATTTCAATGCTATTGATTAAATAAAAGCTCTGATTTGCAGGAAGAAACTGTAGCAGTGAGAATTGTTGAGGAAGAACAGAAAATTACAGTCTGGAAACCATGATTATTTCAACTATCTCATCTACAGATTAAGGAAATTTATTTTGGTCCTCTCCTACCTAAATCCCCAGTTCAAATCCTGAACTGTAGGCACTCATTCACTTGGTGGAATACTGCAGCCTGGTGAACACTCTAAACCCAGAGTATTAAAAAAGGTCAAAATAATATTAAATGTGGGGCTTTGCAAAATTAAAGACGAGTCTTTCCAAGCAGTGCCTGGGCTGAGCTCCCAGAGCAAGGCAGAGGAATTCCTGCTGGGGATGCTTTGCCCTCAGCAGGATTGTGCTCCAGGGGAGAGCTGGCACCACGACTTGTGATGAAATTTAGTGAGAAGAGAAGCAGCTAAATATTCATTAACAGCAGTAATGATTACAGAAGCAAAACGAAAGGGAGAGCACGGTGCAGCAATCCTCCCTCTGTGCAGCTGATCAGGAGGAAAAGAGGAGAGTGTTAATATAATATTTTTGTGAAAATCCTTTTGTTAGGATTTTCTTCTCCTGAGAAGCTGAGGAGCCTCAGGAACAAAATGTAAACAACAACACTCTGCTGCTGTGGAATGCAACAGGTGTTTTCTTGATGAGTTCATGTTAAGTGTTTTTACTTAATAACTAATCAAAAATGCAACTAAATCAAACTCTAAAAATCACAAGCCTTTGTTATTCATTCCATTCTATTCTCGTTTAACCTTCTAATGCATATTTCTCTCTATTCTTTTAATATAATTTTAATGTAACATTTTAAATGTATTATATATCATAGTATATGATACATAATATATAATACATAATATATAATACATATATTTATATAATATATATTATATTATAATATCTAATTATATATTATATTATATATAATATAATATATTATTATATATAACTATATATAATATTATATATAATATTATATATAATATACAATATAAATATTATATTATATATAATATATAATGTTATGTTGTATATTATATATAATATACAATATAAATATAATATAATATATATAATATAATATAATATAATATATATTATATCTAAAATGTAAAACAAAATTTCGCATCACTTCCCTCATCCTACATGCCCAACAAAACCACAGGAGAGCACAAAGGAGGCGTGCTGGGGTCCCCCAGGTCCCTCAGGGGTGTGCCAGGGCTCCTGGCCCATGCCTCAGGGACAGCTCCCAGGCCCCCAGCTGCCCAGGAGTGGGTTATTTTGGGTTATTTCGGGTTATTTCGGGTTATTCTCCCAGCCCTTCTCCAGCAGGCGGGCACACAAACACAAGCATGCAGCTTGGCACAGGCTGCTTGGGTGATTTTGAGCCTCCTCTTGCAGCTCTGAGCCAGCAGCACCACACCAGGGCAGCTTTAGGAGAGCCAGATATCACAGATATTTTCAGCAAATAGGCTGAAACAAACAGGTAAACGTGCTTCTTCACCCAAAATGTCTGAAATATGAACACACTGAGCCTAACCTGTTTATTTTATTATCTGTTCAAAAGGCCTCTGAAAGGACAGAAGAACAAATTTACTGGTATGAGGATGGAAGCTGATAGAGTGACAGGGACTCTGCTCGTTCACAGGAGAGGCTTTTCTATTTCAAAAACTCTGGCCATAAACAAGCAAATGATATATAGCTATTATAGATTATTATACCATTAATAACCATTATATATAAGATAATTAACACATTATTTATATTATATATGAAATTAGATATAATTAATCATATGGATATCATGAATATATATCTGATTACATGTTCTTACCATGGAAGAGTTAAATCTTATTAGATCTGTGTCCCACTCATCCTCTGCTTTTAAATCACAGCAGAGCAGCCACACAAAACAAAGACTTCAGGCTGTTTCCAAGGTGATAAATCAAGAGGCAGTATTACATGTGGCAATAAGTTCACATTGCAGTTATTCAAGCATTAAAATCTTCTTTGCTGGAGGATCTGCAAACCCCTTCCCTCTCATGCCCCCCTACCTTTCTGGTTTTTTTCAGATGAAGGATTATGCAAGGTAAGAAAACACAGGTAGGTGTTTGTACTGGCAGGAGTAGAAGAGGCACCTAAATGCACAGACAAACCCCTTTTTTCTTTTTTTTTTTTATCAAAAGTACTTTTTATACTGCTTTATTTATTTATTTTTTCTTTTCTGGCTGCTTATGTCCTGAGCAATTGCTTTTATGAGCACAAAGTGCTGTTTTTAGTGGAAGTCTGGAGGGGCCTGCACAAGAACATTAAGCAGGGTTGTGACCCAAGAGACTGGAGCTTTGATCCAGTAATGAGATCATCAGAAATACTCCCAGCCGTGCTGCAGATGTGCTGCACAATAAAACAGAACTAACTACAGCATCGAGAAATGCAGATCTAGAACAGCCACGCACACAAAGTAGCTGGGGAACAGAAGGGTGAGGAAATAAAGGCTGCAAAACGACTTTCACTCCAAGGACTGAATGATTATTGCAATTTCAGCTCCAAAAATACAAACTGCATCAGTCATTTGCATTACAAATATTATCTTGATATCAGCAGTACAAAACCCAGATCAGAAGGAAAAATGGAGCTTTCAAAATCCAGGAAGATTAGATGGGATCTAATCACCTATGAAATACTTCACTGAACTACACCATGAGGGAAACACAGGTCTAGTTTTTACCAGAGAACATATTAGTTTCACTCTTAGTTAAGAAAGTCATCAGGCAGCAGGTGAATTCTGCTACACTTCTTGTCTCCACAGTAGGAGGATTTTCAGGCTCTAAACTGTGTGAAGGATGGAGAAGGGGCTGTCAATACAGGGACTGCTTCCACTGGGACAATGGGAACTGCATTGATCTGTGCAGCAATTCCTTAGGGACAGCTCCCATGGCCAGCCACAGCTGCTGATCTCTTATTGGAACCCTCTTTGGGGGGAACCCATCACTTACTGGAACCCTGTTTGGGGGGAACCCATCACTTACTGGAACCCTGATTATCCCAAGCTGCACCTCGCCCAAGAGAGCCTCCTCATCCGTGTCCCCTCATCAATTATCACTTAATAAGAAGTGTTACTCATCTTTAAATGTTCAGCACTGGACAGAGACAAACTCTGACATTAGCATAATGAAGTCTAATGTCTCAATAAAGGGCAGGAGTCAATAACTGCCATGAGCCATGTCCTGTATGCAGCCAGTCCTCTCTAATTCCCAGGGGAGACACAATCAAAGGATTACAGGGCTCAGAGGTGTTTAAAAGGTGTTTCAATTAAAATCTGCAAGTGAAACAGAGTCATTTAGGTTGCTTTGAAGCCAGGATCTGAATATTGTTTTCTGCCAATTGCTGGTCAGCAGTTCTGCTTCTGATTTTATCTGAAAACTATGAAGAGAAAGGATTTCAATGCTCAGTCACTCAGAGCTGCTCCCCCTGCTCTGTGTGCCAGACAAGCCTGCTCAGACAGACTTGTGTTTCACTAGGGTACAGCATCATCTGCTCTATCCTTAGCCCAGATTTTTAAAGCCACTTTAATTAGTGGAGTTTAAGGAAGGTTCATCTGTTCTAAAATTTATACCTGAGCTGCTTGCATCGCAGGCTGTCCGTAATTATTGAGGCTTTTTTAAAGAGCTGTAGCTTCTGTTTCCTATTGTCTGAATTCAAAAGAACAAATGTTATGTCAGAAACACTAATATTTATGATCACAGAAGTTTGATGCACATAATAAAAAGTAGTATTGCATGAAATACCAGCAGTTAATGCAGATTGCTTCTTTTTAGGGGTGAAAAAATAAGGAAGTCACATGCAGACATGCATTCAGCAACACTCCAGAAAAGTTCAGTGTCTCTGCTGCTCTGCACAGTAAAAGATCACTCACCAAGCACAGGGAAAGGGGAAGAATGAAATGTGGCCTGGCCACAAAACTGTGCCTAAAGCAGCTTGGACACACTCCAGTGTCCAGGACCCAGGCTGAAACTGCTCCAGCCCTGAAATCCTGACCACTCAACAGAGAAACAGATTCAATTAGCAAATAATGCTTCTCTTCCTCATTTCCCAGCTCGTGTCTGGAGAACACAGCCAGGAGCTGCTGCAGGAGAGCCTGTGCAGGGACAGGAGCTCACAGCACTCCCTGGGGTCTGGAACACCCAGCAGTGAGCCAGCCTGGTAACTCAGGAATAAACAAAGCTTTCGAGCCATCCTTTCCCAAAAGCTAACACCACTAACACCAGGTGAGTGGTTTGTAGACCAGAATTAAATGGCTCATATCTGCTAGCACCCACATTCATCCCAGGTCTCTGCACACAGCAGTAAATGAACATGGAAAGCTTTGTTAAAATTATTTCAGCCAACACCTCAAGGGGAGGCAATGAGAAAACAATGGTGTGTGACTGCAAGTCCTGTTTTACTCAGTGTGATCAGACCACTCTTGCCTGGCATATCCAGGGCCTAGATTTAATTCTTCCAGTAAAAACATTTCAGTTTGGCCCTTCTCCCTCCCAGGAAACTCAAATCACCCCTTTCAGCCTGCACTTTGGTGTTTCCAGTCTAGGAAGTGGAGGAGGAGCTGAAAGACACCAGAACTCTTTTCTCCAGCATGACTGTTTTAGCTGTGGAACCATCACATCATTTATTCATTTTGTCTTTTTAAGCATTTTGCACAAAAACTGAACAGCCCAGCTGAAGGCACTGCAATATTTCCTTCCCTACACATGTGTACAGGAAAACTTCCTTTTCCAAAACTGCCTTCTAATTCAGCAGAATTGTCTGGAATCCATAAACACAAACGTAGAGATAGATACAACAGTGCTCCCCACCACCTGTACCTGGAGTTTGATTTCAGCTTTAATGTTCCAGTCATGTAGGTGTCTGCCTTCAGCAGTCAAAGTCTAAAGCTTTTATCAAGATAACCAACCCGTGAGTTTTGCACTGTGACATCTGAGAAAAACATTATGTCTCATACTTCCTGGAAGAAAAATGATTTCCATTAAGTCAGGTGTACAATAGTTATAAAAGCACAGTCTAATACTGTTAAAGAAATACTTTGACATCCTGCTGATAAGATCATTCTACCCTTGCAGAATGTCAACAGCTAATCATATTCTTTATCTGCACAGATATTATACTGAGAAATTGACTTTGCCATCTGGCTCTCCAGAATTTTTATCAGGTCTTTTTAATTAGGTTCAAATCATTGATTTCCATTGTTCCCCTGCTCCCGTGTTCCTCAGACTGAATCCATTTGCAGTGCACTGCAGCGTTCTCGAGTGGAACCTAAAATGAATGGGATTTTCCCACAGGTTTTCACACTTTACATCTGCTAGCAAAAGTCCTGTCATGCTTGCTTAGTGGTGCATATAATTCAATTTTTGTTTTATTAAGATATGAGGATGACCAATCTAATAGCAACAGAAAATAAAATTAAAAAGTCAAATCAAACAACCTTAAAAACTCCGTGTGAGAAATGGGCCCAAGGCTCACAAATTAAAGACATCTGCAAGGAGTCTGGGAGGTTGGGTTGCTCTAATTGTGATGAACATAATGAAATCAGAGTTGTAAAGACTTTCATAGGACACATTTCTGTGTTAGATTGGGTTTTCTGGTCTGCTGCAATGCTGAAGCCATTCGTGTGGCATTGCAAGGTGAGAATAACTTTATAATGTTTTACATTGCTGTACACCTGACATGCAGATGCTGCAAATTTCAGTTCTCAGAGCAGAAGCTCCTGCAAGACTATTGATTTGAAACCCTACACAAAACAGTAATTAAACTCTAAAGTAACTTTGGTCATGCTAATCTATGAGGAAGACACTCTTCTGGGTAAGAAATGTCTTTAGGAATTTGCATTCAGAAGGAAAATTGAAGACAAGTCCCTAAATAATTGAAGACTAATTTGATTTTCAAAGTATGCAAAAATCCAGATCTGAAATTCCCTCAGAATTTAATGGATGGACGGGCTTGGATAGAGACCATAACCTTCGTTTTGGTTAAAAAAACAACCAAACAAAGCCAAACCATCACAAGAAAGCAAGCAAACACACACCCACCACACCTTGGTGATACAATTTAAAAGCTGAACAGCGAGGTTAACATCTTCTGCTCATTTCCTTCATTAATCATTTAAAAATTTATGTGTTCCAGACATAAAATACAGCAAGTCCTTTGGGAAGGAGATCAAAGCACTAATTCGGGGTCCACACAACAAGGCTGTCAAAGGTTGAATCTAAAATGACAAGACACAGCAAAACTCCTCCAAATGTCACTCCCAGGCACTGAACTCACATTTAAAGTTCAGATATTTCCCAGACTCTCTGGGCTTTCTCACTGCCAACCAGAGAAACTTCGGGTGGGAGCCTGCCAGGCTGTGTCTGCTCAGGGCCACAGCTGAAACTGGAAGGATTTAGCACTGGAACAACATTATTTCCCTTTTCCCCCCTAAAAGAGAGGGCAAAATATACACCAGGGATAGCAGGATGTGTCTTTCTCTTGATGCAAACAGAACTTTCATTATGGGCACAGAAGTCAGCTCAGGTACTGGAGAGTACTTGGAAATTCAGCCTGCAAAGTATTTCTCTGCAGAGCGCCTGGAATCAAACGGGAGCTGCCTTCTGCTGAGGAAATTACAACCCTTGGAAAAATCTTACTCTGAGGCTGTGCTAACCCCACACCCTCTCAATAATGTATCAATAGCAGAGTTTACTTCAAAACAAATCACAGGACCTGCCGAGCAGCAAACCCCAGGCATGGGGATGAAAATATGGTGATGTTCTGCAATTAAAGCCAACCAGCACACGGGGCTGGCCATGGGCTTGGAAGGGGAAGCAGAAGGTGCAGGAACACTTTCCCCAGGTTTTAATTATCTTCCACTGATTGGAGTTGTACGTCTGGGCACTTTCATTGAGGCATTTGCTTGGAGATCAGAGTAAGAAATGTAGAAAGAAAAAGCAGGAGGATGTTTGGTTGGCTGTTTTCCCCCAAAATTAAGCTGCCTCACCTGTAATTCTCCTGCTCTTACACTTAAAAGAAACAAAACACAAAAATCCCAGATACCACTCTCAGTCTTTTGGGGGTTTTTGTTTGTTTTTCTCATTTCAAGAGATACTCCTGTAAAATTCAAATATAAATTAGAATTTATAAAATGTGAATTATTCCCTCAAGTCTCTGAACAGCAATTACATCATAAGCTTGACACCATGCTGAAACCTCCAGTTCCTGTCTCTCATTGTAAATATTTCTCACTTGCTTTCTTATGTTTTTCATGGGGATCCAGACACAGCAGATACTTCATAGGGTAATATTATTCTTCTACTGGTTCCTCTTATGACATTGTTATGAATAAAGTTCTCTCATTTATAATCCCTGTTCACTCGGTTCTTTTCACAGCTACAAGTGTTATTTCTTACTCTGGAGGTTACTCAGCCACTCTGAAATACTTCAGTGATTTTTTTTTTAATTGATCAGAGAGGTTTTGATGATTTGTTGTTAAATGACTCTGACTCTGCCTCCTGCTGTGGCTGTACATTTGGGTATCTGGCATTTTCTGTGCTGTGAGGAGCTCCCTTGCAGGGGCTGGCCCTCAGAGCAGTACTCACATCTGTGGTGTTCAGGGCAGCCAGGATAAGGGTGAGAGATGGAGAAATCTTGACTCCATCTTTCAGAAGGCTGGTTTATTATACTATGATATATATTATACTAAAAAAAAAAAAAATTCACACTAAAACTATACCAAAAAACCAGAGAGAAAAATACATCAAGAGACAAGACAAGAATAAAAAAAAAATGTATAATAAAAGCTTGTGACTCCCAGAGAGTCTGACCCAGCTGCCTCCTTGAGTGGTCATTGAGTGAAACCACCTCACACTGACCAATCGAGGAAGCACCCGCTGCATTCCACACTACAGATAATAATTATTTACATCGTGAAGCTGAGACCTCCCAGCTTCTCAAGAGAAGAAAACCCTGACAAAAGGCTTTCCATAAAATACCATACCTCCACACGTCCCCGAGGTGCAGCAAGCTCAGGAGGGCTGGGGATTGATGAACTCGGGGTGCAAATGCTGTGGCAGGTTTGTGCTTTAACACGGAGCTCCGAGAGCCCTGGAGGAGCCTGCGGAGCATTCCTGGCTCAGTTCAGCCTCTCCCGGGCTGGCCAAAGCAGGGCCACCTCAGCACAGCTCCCCTCCTCAGCTTCCTCAGCCATCTCCCCCTTCCTCCCCAGTCTGCCTGTGTTGGAGTCAGTGAAACCCAGCCCCACAAAGCCCTGGAGGATTTGTGCCCAGCGGAGAGCAAGAGCCAAGTGCTCTCCTGCAGCCACTTCTCCTCAAGGTGGGAGGAGGAAGAGCCAGGCTCTCATCTGCTACAGAGCTTTCTCTGCTGGGAGGAAATCAATCCCAGGGGTGATGGCTTCTCAATTACCCCTTCAATGCATTTTCAGTTTTCCTGCTTTTCCCACAGTTTACCTCCTCCCTCATGGCTAAGCCACTGCCCAGACACTCACAGGAGGGAGAAACCTTTCCACGGGGTATTTGGAGCAACCCAAACAGTTTCATTTTAGTCTGAAGAGGTTGTGAACTAGTAATAATTATCATAAATTATCATTTAAGAACTATACCATGAAAGAACTATATAGATATAAAAATATAAAAATAAATATAAAATTATATAAATATATATATAAAACTATATATTTGTATGTAAATATATAAATAAATATAAAAATAAAAATAAAAATAAATAAATAAATAAATATAAAAGGACACAACTGTTACCTCTCCCGTGGTTCTTTTCTCTCCCCTGTGATGAAAACTCTGCTGCTGATGAAGAGATGAAGCCACAAACGAGGGGGATGACTGACAGAGCCCTTTCTTCTGCAGCCCCCCAGTGAGGAGCCGTGTGCCAGGCCAGGCTGAGCCCCCACACCTGGGCACAGGTACAGCTGGCACCTCCGAGCCCCCCTGGGAGCCACAGCTCACTGTTCCAGACCCCACCAGCACAGCAGAGCTACTGTTCTGTGCCAATATACTGAATATTGATCATGAAAAAAATCATTTAAAAATCATTTTTAAAATCCCTTCTGCACAGAAGCCAAACAATGAATTCTTCAGTGGCCAGCTGCAGAGTTCTCTAAAGATATCCAGTGCTTTCTTGGTGATTTTGCTGAAACTTTTCCTGTTTGTATTTTTCTTTTTAACCAGCAGTTCTCACTCCCAGAAGCCCCAAAGCTCAGTAACTCCCATTTGCTGCCTCTGAGCTCCACATGCAGCCCCTTGCTGGCCGAGTCCGCACTGCCAAGGAAGAAAAACCAGGAATACTTGAGAGGAATGGCAGATTGGTCTTTCCAAACCAGCTGTGGGCCTGCTGGCAGATAAAGCCAGCACTGGGAGATAAAAGAAACAATGGAACAATGGGAAGGATTCCACTGACTGGTGAATGGAAAAAGAGATTTGCCTTTACAAATAAACTGCAGGTTTGCTGATAAATGAAATTAGACATTGGAAGGTGAAAGAAACACTGGGGAAGAAAAACGCCTACATTCCAGAAGAATTAAAAATTAAAAGGTGGGAGGTTTAGAGGGAAATCTTTGGTATCAGGAGTTCTGGGAAGTCTGAACCTCTCGAGTACCTCAGAAATGGGGGAAAACCCCTAAATTCCATAAGAATTAAAACCAATTATTATCTGCTGCTGTGAAATGCAACAGGCGCATCTTTGATTGGTTATTCAGTAAAAACACTTAACAAGGACCAATCAAAGATGCAGCTGGTCTTGGACTCTCTGGGAGTCACAAAATTTTGATATTCATTTTATTCTATTTTTGTTTAACTTTCTGATATTTTTTCTTTTTATTTTTTTAGTATAGTTTTAGTTTAACATTTTTAATATCATATATATGATAATATAATAAATCAACCTTCTGAAAAATGAAGCCAAGGTTCTCGTCTCTTCCCTCATCCTGACTGCCCTGCAAAAACCAGAAAGGGCTGCTGATGTAATTATCCATCAGTGCCTTTAATCACACTTTGCTTGTTTTCAGAACAGCCCATGGTGATTTTTTCTTTTTTATTTTTAAAGCAGAACATAAAATAAACTGCCCTGTAAACACAGAACAGACTGATAAACACAAATAGGCCCAGGCAGTGTTGTGCTTTCTTGCCCTGTGAAAACTCCATGTGAAGATTAATCTGTTTAAATTTATCAAAAACTTATTGTAAATATAGGTGAACTTAAGCTGTGTCAAAGGTTCCTCCTCAAGTGAGAGCAACGTTTTAATCACCTGTTTCCAGGGTCCATAAATTATGTGCTGTGTAAAAAATTATATTACAAAAAAAAAAATCTTCCTGCTTAGAAAATGCAATTTAAATAAAATGTATCATTTTCTGCTTTGGGAAATAATAGATGTATTTCCATAAAAACCTTATGGATGAAAAATTACCTCTGCCTTTATGTAGTTAGGATATTAGTTTGGTAAACTCTCTGAGGATATTACAGTGAAAGCCATTTCATTTTTATTTTAATTACAGTGAATTACTTGTTAAATGAAAAATAAATTCTTGCACAGATAACAGCCTCACACACCAAACTTTCTTCTTCCAGGAACAGCTGAGAGCCAATCCAGTTTTATTAAGTCCAAGCCATTTTATGAGCCTGTGCAGCCAATTCCCTCAGTCAGGTGTGCACTTTCTAGACACAAAGTGACTTTTTTCTCACTGCTCCCACGTTTTGTGCAGGTAAAAACAGCATCACAAACCTCTAATTTCATTTTTTGTATTATTTGAATACCACAAACGGATATTTTTAAGACAGCACCTGTTTTTTTCTAACAAAGGCACTCTGGAATAAGCTGCAAATTGAAGCATAAGAAGGGTGCTGAAAATGCACACATCCTGGGGAAGATTTATATGCATGAATAAATCATCTGGATGAACCTGGAACTGTAAAGCATTTTATTTTTATCTGCAAGAAAAAGTTATGTTTGCTGTAATAATTTTCTTTATTGTACAATAGTTTAATTCTTCTAAATAAGGGTTTCTGTTTTTAGAGAAGGAAAGTCTCCAAGGACTCCTTGCCCCAACAAACTCTTGAAAACTGTCTGTGTTTTAAGAGCAAGGTTTACCTGTGCAAGGTGAACACTGACAAAAAGCAGTCATCTTGGGCTCTCTAGCATTGTCTTTCCCTGGAATGCCACTGAGGTGGGGAACTCAGGCAGCTCTGCTGAGCATCAGCTGCATTTATCTGCCTAAAACCACTGACACCAACCTCAAAACCAAAATGAACAGCGAATAAAAACTGCTTTTCATGTCTTTTTCCACGTCACAGTCATCCCCCAAAAGCCTTTGTTCCAAAAATGAACTTTCTTGTGTGTGTTTTTTTTAAAATCAAGAATTCAAATGGTGTTTTGTTATTGTTCATCCTCAATAAAGGCAATAAAGCTGCAAGGGAGGAGGAAGGGGAGTAAGGAAAGAGAAAGGAAGAAACTGGTCTGTGGTGTTCCTCCTGAATTATTTGGGATAATATGCTTTTCATGAATTTTTCCATGTCACAGTCACCCCCCAAAAGCCTTTGTTCCAAAAAATGAACTTTCTTCTGCGTTTTTTTGGGTTTTTTTTAAACCAAGAATTCAAATGAAGAATTCAAAGGAAGAAACTGCTCTGTGGTGTTCCTCCTGAATTATTTGGGATGTCAGGGTTCAGGAAGGAAGGGTACAGGCAGGAAAACCTGCAGGTATTTCGCCTCGGGGCCTACCCTTGGCGAGGCCCAGTGGAAGCAGGAGGGGAAAGTGCAGCGCAGTGGGATAGCAGAAGACACCAAAAGCACCCCAGCTTCTCTCTGCGCCCCCCAGCTTCTCTCTGTGCCCCCCAGCTGCTCTCTGAGCACCCCAGCTGCTCTCTGCACCCCCAGCTTCTCTCTGAGCACCCCCCCAGCTTCTCTCTGCACCCCCCAGCTGCTCTCTGTGCCCCCCAGCTTCTCTCTGCACCCCCAGCTGCTCTCTGAGCACCCCAGCTGCTCTCTGTGCCCCCCAGCTTCTCTCTGCACCCCCAGCTGCTCTCTGCACCCCCAGCTTCTCTCTCTGCACCCCCCAGCTGCTCTCTGTGCCCCCCCAATTGCTCTCTGCACCCCCAGCTTCTCTCTGCACCCCCCAGCTGCTCTCTGCGTCCCCCCAATTGCTCTCTGTGCCCCCCAGCTGCTCTCTGTGCCCCCCAGCTTCTCTCTGTGCCCCCCAGCTGCTCCCTGTGCCCCCCAGCTTCTCTCTGAGCACCCCAGCTGCTTTCTGTGCCCCCCAATTGCTCTCTGCACCCCCAGCTTCTCTCTGTGCACCCCAGCTGCTCTGTGCACCCCAGCTGCTCTCTGCACCCCAGCTGCTCTCTGCACCCCCAGCTGCTCTCTGTGCCCCCCAGCTGCTCTCTGCACCCCAGCTGCTCTCTGCACCCCCCAGCTGCTCTCTGTGCCCCCCAATTGCTCTCTGCACCCCCAGCTTCTCTCTGTGCACCCCAGCTTCTCTCTGCACCCCCAGCTGCTCTCTGTGCCCCCCAGCTGCTCTCTCTGCACCCCCAGCTGCTCTCTGTGCCCCCCAATTGCTCTCTGCACCCCCAGCTTCTCTCTGCACCCCCAGCTTCTCTCTGCACCCCCCCAGCTTCTCTCTGAGCCCCCCAGCTGCTCTCTGCACCCCCCAGCTGCTCTCTGCACCCCCAGCTTCTCTCTGTGCACCCCAATTGCTCTCTGCACCCCAGCTGCTCTGTGCCCCCCAGTTGCTCTCTGCACCCCCAGCTTCTCTCTGCACCCCAGCTGCTCTCTCTGCACCCCCAGCTGCTCTCTGCACCCCCAGCTTCTCTCTCTGCACCCCAGCTGCTCTCTGCGCCCCCCAATTGCTCTCTGCACCCCCAGCTTCTCTCTGCACCCCCAGCTTCTCTCTGCACCCCAGCTTCTCTCTGCCCCCCAGCCCCATGTTGGGGTGTCTGTGTCCATGGTGTGCCCCGGGCCTGTGCCGCACGGAGCAGAGCCAAGCCCGGCTCTCTCCCCACACTGCCCGTCCACCCGAGTGCGGGTGGAACCGCAGAAATAAAGAGCTGAAAATGCTTCCCAGGCGGTTTGGAGCCCTGCAGGAGCTGGCCTCCCCGGCTGAATTCATGATGTGTCACCCACTCCCAGGGCTCTTTCTGTCACGGCCCCTGAACTTTTTCTTCAATGACTGCTCGAAATCAGTTGTAATTTATTCCGATGCCTGCAGCTCGCTCCACATTTTCGAGGCGGTAGAGCTGGTCTTTGATTAGTGATTAGGGTGTATCTTTATCTATTTTAGAGGAGTATTTTAAAGGAGAGCTCTCTGATAGGCCATGGTGTCACCCGTGGAAAGGTCGCTGGCTCCCTGCTGACCCCAGACAGCAAAGGCTGAAAGTCAGAGCTGCCCAGAGGCACATTTTATCCTCTGGATGCAGGGAATTGATGGGTTTGGTCCAGAGCTTCAGTGGATAAATATCCACATCCCAAACTGTCACCAGAACTGGTGTTATAATGTCATTCTCAGCAGAAGGTCGCGGGGTGAGCTGGCAGAGAAACTGAATTGTGTTTGCAAATCGAGGAGATGAAAGATAAAAGATAAAAACAGACTGACTGGGTGGCCTGGAAAAATCCCACCCCATGCCCAGGGCTGATTCAGAGCTGCTGCTCCGAGATTCCTGACAATCCAAACTCTCGTTCCAAAAGAATTTACCACTGAGAGGATTTCTGAGACAGTGAGCTGCTGAGAAAATGCAATATTTACTGGCAGCTGTGCAACTTACAGATCCAAGCAGCAAATAAGGTTTGGACTGATCTCCTCAATCAGTCCGTACTTTGGAAAATCAGCTAATTGAAATTAGCAGATGAAACAGCTGATCTGCTCTTACCTTCCCCCAACCTGCTGCCAGCAGTTTAACCTCTGCTCAAATGCCCAAATAATGCCCAAATGATTGCCCACATTCCCACTGAATACTTTTCTTCCAGTATTTTCCCTCAGGCTTTGTTTAGATGCTTTTCTTTAGAATTAGCCAAATTTGAGCTTACAAGGTTTGCTGGGAACCATATGTAGTCACTTCTTGAACAGCTGAGATTTTCTTCTGCTCCACTTTCTGCTTTTTTTGAGTGCCGTGGGGAAGAAATTCCCTGTCTCAGACCCTTCCCAAAGTTTTGCTGGTTTCCAGGGAGCTCTGTGGTGTTTGCAGGATGCATTCTCAGACCAGGACTGCACCACAGTAGCATTAATGTACAGCAAATACTTCATGTTTAGGAGAACATTTTATTCTTCAATTTGCTCTTTGTGCACAGCTCACCCACAAGGTGCAATTTCTTCCCCCTACATGATTTTGAATGGAGTTTTTTTCTGGACAAAGGTGCAGAATTACAGTTTTATAGAGCATTCCTACCCACTTGTACAAATAATTGAAGGTTTTGGTTTTGTTTAGAACCAAACTCTAATGCTGTGGAAGCCAGGGGACAGCAGGGCAGTGAGGTTTGTGCCCCTGGGAATGAGATCCTGATGATTTTTTACATTCTGCCAACACAGGGCCCTGCTTTTAGGAGTTAATTCTGCACAAGTGAGAGCTCCTCAGTGGAGCCTCTTTGACACAGGTGGGAACTAAAGAGAATTTAATTTATTACAGTTTAATACCAGCTCTGCCCTGGGGGAATTCCTGCTCAGGGGACAGCCCAGAAAGTTGTGGCTGTCCATAATTCCTCTTTTTTTTTTGGATTATTCCTGAAACTGGGATAATCCAACACCAGGAAACAACCCTCAATTTGCTGTTCTTGCTCTCCTGAATGCAGTGAAAGGCTCCACTTAAAACAGCCCAATCTGTAGGAATTCTGTTTTAAAAAGCAGGTGGGCGGGAAAAAGTACAAACTCCTCTCCATGCCACGTGGCAAAAAGCAAAATAAACCACAAATATGTATATTTTTCAGGGGAAGGTGCTGATCTTAAAGAGAGGAGGGGTTTCCAAGAGGAGTGAGCTCCACAGGGCGAGTGAACTGAAGCAGCTCATAAATATCTTGGCAACCACAGGCATTAATATTCAGTGGAATTAATGAAATAATTGCCAAGCTCTTCCACTCGAGTCATTACAGCCAGAAGAGAGCTATTCAGGTTGGTTACTGGCTTGGACAGGAAAACAAAGATAAATAGACAAATTAACACCTATAACCAAGCTCTCTTTTGGAGGGACTGAGTTTATTTCAACAGTGTCAATAAATGTCTGCTCATATGGGTTCAGTGGTAATGAATGTTCACCAGGAGGTTCATTTTAGAAACAAGAGCCAGAGAAAACCTCTATAAACACAAATGGGAAGGTTAAATGTGGAGTGAAAATTAAATATCTGAGGAATTTCCCCTTAATTTCTATAATTTAATAATTTGGGAAAAGCACTATTTCAGTTTTGTCACAGGAAAGAAATGCAGTTTTATACAAGATTTGAAAGGTGATCAAGTCACTTACTAAAAATATAGGAAACATGAACGACAGCATTGCTGCGTGATTAAAATTTAATTTTAAAATAAAATTTACAGGACGAAAACGGCTCTTTCTTAATCATGCTCACTGCCATGGAACAGCTTTAGTAAAGTATATTATTAGGTAATTTTACTTTCCTGTTAAGAAATTAATTCTGAGTTTTAAAAATTGCTTGATACATAATACATAGATCTCATTTTATAGATGGATATATATATATTTATATATATTTATATTTTATATATAATTTTTAATATATATATATTTAATATCTTTTTTTTCCCCTTTTGAGCCTGGCCACATGCTTTAAACAGGAGGAGCAGAGGAGAAAGGGAAGCAGGGGTAAGAGATGTCAGCCCAGTGGGGGAAAGGAGCAGGGAAAAGGGAAATATGCAGATTAAGCCCTTTTCCCAGGATCCTAAAATGACATTGTTTGTTGAGGCTGATGTGGTTGGGATCTAAATCCAGAGTCCTCAAGCCCAGTTAGGTGAGGATGAATGACCCAGACCCGTTCACTGCAATCATTTCTCCTCAGCGGGGACTTTGTTCCTTCAGTCTCAATGAAAATCTGGTTTTAGCAGCAGCGCTTAATTTATTGCCAAATTAAGCAGGCAGGATTTTCAAATAAGAAAAGGACAAAAAGCATGTAATTCAAATGCAGCAGTGCTGCTCTCTTATTAAGATTGGTCTCTCTACACTTTCTAATAAAAGCCAGGGCATAGTCAGACCTGACAAGTAACATTATCTGACCTCTATTTTTGTTTATGAATATGTGACAGAGTTATTTTAAAGAGATAGGCTAAGATCTTTCAGGGAAGTCACTCTGCATCAGCTCCACGCCGTGATTAAATATTACTGATAAGTGTCAACCGGCACAGGGAGCCCACTGAGAAAAGGCAAAAAATAAATTTCTCCCTCCTAAGTGCAATAGTCCGGGCTTTTTAAAGTCTCCTGTAGAGCGCAGAGGACAAGACTCTGACAAGCAGGGGTGCCACAGGACTCTGACAACAGAATTCTGCTGCCTCCTTAATTGCCACGGGAAATGCGCCGAGGCTCCCGCGTGTGAGCACCGCTGCATCCCACGGATGCTCTCAGGAGTTCATTTCACATGCTGACTGAGGGCTGGAGAGCAGGAGTGTCCCTGAGGGAGGAGAAGAGGCTGGCTGAGCTGTGACCTGCCCCTCGGTCCGCAGCCAGATGGGACTGGGGGACTGGGGATGTGCTGGGTGTGCCACACGCTCTCGCTCGCTCTCTGCTTGGGGTGGAGCTCTTCTGCTTGCTCTTTAATTTCAGAGGGTTTATATGCAGGGAGCAGACCAGGGTGATGGGTTGTTCCTAGGAGTGTAATGCTTTATTAATATAAATATAAATAGCACTTTCATGAGGGTATTATGGCAAGGGGGTACAATTAGAGGTGGGATAATTAACGTGGAACATGCAAATCTTTACTTTCAGGGAATGCTTAATGTAGGACACTGTCGATGTTGTCTGACTATAGTAATACCTTGGTGCTCTCTTTTAATCCTCATCACTGAAAATGGAATTTATTCCTTCGGGTAATTCAAATCAAACTGCAAATACTGCAGTGAAAAAAACCCAAAAACCCACCACAAATACACAGGGACAAATACAGCAACAAAACAAGCCAACTGGCAATTTATTCCACTCCTTAAGCAGAAAAGAAAAACAAAGCTAGCTACTAATTTTCTCTTTAATAAATGAAGTCTACTGATAAACTTATTGATAGACAGATATTCTGGCAACAGATTGTCAGAAACATGTCACCAGGCCACACAAGTAACCCCCACTCACTGACAAGCTGTCTGCAAAGTTAATCTCAGAACCTGTAAAATATCCCAGGTTTGGAGTACAAATATTTCAGTGATGAAGTAAACCCAGAATAAGTTAATTGTTCTTATTTGCATATTTAAACGCATACAGTTGTTAAATATGCAAAGACCTGAATTTAACTCCAATATGAAGAGATAATTGTTATCTCTAATAACAGAAGATGTGTACTCACAGCTCCCCAGGCAGAAACCACAGAGTCACAAATCCCATAGCAAGTGCTGCCCCACGAGCTGCTTTGGGAGCAGCACTGAGCATCTGCTCCTGCACGCCAAATGTTGCAGTGCTTGGGGTGGGCTTCGTGGTTGAATTCCAGCTGGGATATTGGGGGGGAGATTTTGCACTGGTTGCTCGTCACCAGAGTTAACACGTCCCTAAATCTCTTCTGAGGACTTGCTCAGGTTCCACATTGTGCAGGCACTACACGGGATGAAGAAGTTGGTAATTATTTCAGGAGTCCAATTCTGTTTCTTCTGCTCGTCCTAAACCCCTGCTCAGTTCCAGCAGTCTTTAGGAAAAACGGGAAGGCCTTGTTAAGCAAACCATGTCCTGCTGTACCAGTAATTGCTTTTTGGTTGTAGCAGCTGTTCAGTCATGTTAACACCTCCTTAATGATTCTGGGGAGATGCTCAAACCTGAATGGACACAATCCTGAGCAACCTGCTCTGTGCAGCCCTGTTTGAGCAGGGTTTGCCCTGGGTGCTCTCAGGGGGTTCTTGAGAACGTTTATTTCTTTGCAGGTATTTTATTTTCATTTGTGTTTATTGCTAGAGAGCCTGAGATGTAAAATGAAAGTTGCACATAGGTCAAAAAGGGTCTCTCTGCACCCTCTTGTTCCCAGCTGGCTGGGGTGTGGAACAGAGGGAGCGGAGGGTGTGTGGTCACTGGGGGAAGGAGCCAGCTGGAAGCCTCCCTTTTCCTCTGGATGGCATTTCTCTGGTTGATGAGATGATCCAGCTGCTCTTGATCCCTGCTGGTGTTTCCTGGATGATGCTGCTTCTTCATCCAAGGGGACACCAGTGCCTCAGAACTGGCTCAGAGCTCCAGCAGACACTCAGCTGCATTGACAGCACCTGGAGGAAGAGCAGGAAGAAGGGGTTCTGCTTAGAAGAGGAAATATTTGGAAGACAGGCACTGGTAGGAGCTGGGTATCAGACACAGGGAGGTCAGCAGATAGGATAGACACAAAAAAAAAAACCAAAAAAGTGTTACATACTCACTCCAGGATTCACATATTCCACCAAGAAATCCACACGACATTCCCCATCTCTCAGACTCCAAGAGCTGATAGAAATGGACAAGTCTCTGATAGAACAGGACATCAAATGTCCCGAGCAATGCCTCTGCTCCATGCTGAGCTGTGTCCAAGCACAGGCTCACACATCCCTTAGGCCAGAGGCTCCTTCAAATGCAATTTTTGGTAGCTAGAGCAACATTTGCCCACAGCACCTGTCAAGCATCTCTTGGGAACTGAGTCATGTGGCTCCTAAGTGCACATCAGCTCGGGCTGCAGTCGAGATCTGCTGGTGACCTGATGCTGAGTGCTGCAGCAGAAGAGGGTTCCAATTTTGCTCAGGAGAAAGATACTTTGGTCAGGAGAAAGATTCTTTGGTCAGGAAAAAGGTTCTTTGCTCAGAAAATCTTGGCCACAATGAAAGGAAAGCAAAGCCAACTCCTAGCAGAGGAGGAGGAGGAGACAGCCCTTCCACACAGGCCCAGGAATTCCAGCTGTTCATGGCACCAGCAGGATTTCGAAGTCAAAAGCATGAAACTGCTGTTAATTTGGATGTCTGTCTTAAATTGTCTCTCTTAAATTTACACATCTAGTGGTAAGACACAATAATAATCATCTACCTGGTTTTATTATAGCTAGATATAGAAAATACAGACATTTAAAATTTATAATCAATCGATTTTTACTATATATAGATATAGAAAATACAGGAGTTTATAATTTATAATCTACCAATTTTTATTATAGGTAAATATGGAAAATACAGAAGTTTATAATCTATCTATTTTTACTAAATATAGATATAGAAAATACAGAAATTTATAATTTATAATCTATTTTTATTATAGCTAGATATAGAAAAAACAAATTTATAATTCATAATCTACCAGTTTTTACTATAGGTAAATATAGAAAATAGAGAAGTTTATAATTTATAATCGTTCCTTTTTTACTATAGATAGATATAGAAAATACAGAAATTTATAATTTATAATCTATTTTTATTATAGATAGATACAGAAAATACAGAAGTTTATAATTCATAATCTACCAATTTTTATTATAGCTAGATCTAGAAAATAGAGAAATTTATACTGTCAGAAAAGAGGTAAATCAGAAATATATATTGGTTTATAGTGTTCCATGTTAGAACCAGCTAAAAGAATGCAGCTGTGCTTCATTATCACACTGATAAGAACTAAATGAGATGTGAGTAAGGAGTCCTTGGACTGCACTTGTGCACCTGTAAAGAACATCCCCCAACTGCTTCTCTCCTGTTCTGGAACTGCAGCTGAAGGGCTCCTTTCTGCATTTTTCCTGATACTTCTCTTGTTTAGTTTTCAGATTCCAAATTTAAAAAAAAAAAAAAAAAGATATTTTTCGAAACATGCAAATTGAACATTCATTAGAATGGGATAAGATGCCTTCCAGAATAATTTGAAAAAGTCAAGAAAAAAATTAAAGAGACCCTGCACAGAAGTGAAACAATGAAATCAGCAAGGCTGCCCCAAAGGGCAGTTTTATATCCCAGTCTAGGCAAGACATGCAGTGTGCTGTTTCTGCTCTGACACATCAGTGGAAGCCAATTTCACTGAAATTGGCTTAAAAGCCTCCATTTCCAAAGGAAATATTTTCTCATTTTCATAAATGTTTGCTTTGCATGAGAAGGCTTCTTGTTATAAACAACAAACAAAAAGTAGCAGAAACGGAGTAAGATTAGCTCTAAGAACCAAGACTAGCCTCAGAAATCAAATTTTTTTCCTTAAAGATACTGTTATTCCTTCTGGTACAAAAAAAATAAAAAGCAACTAGAAAAGTGGATATTACAACAGGAACTAAAAATAGCAAAGAACTGTTTGAAAAAAGTCTCTTGATTTGCCAGAAGAACTTGTTTTTGAAAAGCAATTCTCAAGTGCTTCCTCTGTGCTTCCTTCAGCGGCGTTACATGGCAAATGAAAAAAACTTGAGGCAAATTTGACACTTGTGTCAAAATGAACACGTTGCTCCTCTGTCACACCTTCTGTGCTTGGCACAGGCAGGGTTTGGACCTGCTGTAGGGAGAGGAGCCACCCTCAGCTGTAGATTTACAGGATGCACTTCCAAAAACCCCAGTGAATCCAGCACTCCCTGCAAGACTTTGTTCCTCCTCAGCACAGTGGTGCCATTCCTGAAGCAAGCATTTTAAAATTATCTGGTGTATACCAAATATCACCTACAAACTGCACAGGGCAGCTGCACAACACAGCCTGTCCTCTAAAGATTCCTTTTCAGGGGTTTCCTCCCCAGATACTGACCCTGCTGATTTCTCTTTGTCCTGGCACCCTCGTCCTGTCCCATGAAGACATTTATTCCCAGAGCACAGACACCTTGGGCTCCCCCAGCAAAGGAGCAGCTCTGGCACAGATAATTCAGATTTCGTGCGCAGCTGTGAGGGGCCAGCTGTGTGAGAGTGAGCCCAACCAGCTGGGATCACACAGCACTCTGAGCTGTGGTCAGAAGGATCATCAAAGTTCTGCTTGTTCTGCTGCAAGTTCTGCTCAGAGCAGCCTGGCAGCCCCAGTGTGCTTCGAGGCTGTTGCCCAAATGTCCATTGCTGCCTGAACTCTGGTGCTGGCCCACTGCCCTGGGGAGCCTGTTCCAGTGCCTGACCATCCTCTGGGTGAGGAACCTTCTCCGAATACCCAGCCTAAAGCTCCCTGACCCAGCTTTGGGCCGTTCCCTCAGGTCCTGTCTCTGCTCATGAGAGAGAAGAGAGCAGAGCCTGCCCCTCCTCTTCCTCACACAGGGAAGGTGTGACTGCTCTGAGGGAACAAAAAAAAAAAAAAAAAAAAAAAAAAAAAAAGGAGTAATTTTATCCATAATTTGAATATTTCCGTATGAAATACTGAACAACAAGACGAAAAATTCCTGTATTTCCATTAACTGGTTGAGCATTGCCACCAGGGAGGCAGACACAGACCCTGGGCTCTACCCTCCCTCCTGGGGGTACCCCCTCCAGGCCAGGCTGGGCACTCAGTGCACACATTTTTGTCACAACACTAGTGCTGCGTTTGTGTTTAGAAAACATTTGTATTCTAATAGCAGCTGGGGATCACAGGAACAGGACCTTGGTGATCCTGAACACTTAAAGGCTCGTTTAACAAAAAAAAATCCCCACAATTTAAACTTGTGACAGTATTTACCTTCTAAAGGAGGCAGGAAGACAACAAACACCTGTGTGCTGACCTGTGCTGATGTGGAGAGGATGCCCCGCTTCCTCTTCAGCTGCTGCCTGAGCTGGAGTGCTCTGTCAAATGTTCTCCCTGCTCAGGGCAAGAGAACACAAACAGAAACTTGTGCTCAGCCCTCATTTAAAGTTCTTCAAGGCCATAAAGCTGGGGAGGAGGAAGGGAAGGTGATTGTGCCAAAGTGCTGCTGGTAAACACACACTGATGGAGAGCCAAACCTGAACATTTTGTATCAGTAAAGTGAGCAGCAAGAACCAAAGTCTGAACAGCAGGAGCCAGGAGAATGAGATGAGCTCCCACTCCAGACACAAAATACTGCAGCTTGCAGTTTCCTCTTGTGAGACCCTCCAGCACTGACAAAGGAAGTGGAGACTATAAATTGATTTTATTATCCAGGCCATGTTAATGGAGAAAGCACCCAGACTCACAGCTCCAGAATAAAAGGCAAAAAGGCAAAAAAAAAAAAAAAAACCAAAAAAAAACCAAACCAGGAAATCCAAACGTTCTTTTGGGACATTGTGACCCTGTGAGACCTTGGGGTTTTGGACAATTCCTCTGTGGTGGTGAAGCCCCCTGCCTGCAGCTCCAGCAGCTCCCAGCTCACAGAGCAGCTCTCCCCTTTGCCCTCTCACTGGGCAGCTCCCCCTGCTCCCATTTAGAAGAAAACCTGGGACCATCAGTTCCCTTTAGTTTAACCTTTAGTCTGCTTGGCATTGGTGCTTTTCTGAGCGAAAATGCCAGGCTGTGATGTCTGCCCAGATCTCTCTGGTGCCTGCTCGCAGAGTGTGTGATCCATGGCACAGCCCCAGCCAGGCAGTGGCAGATTAAATACAGCCCGAGCAAGAGTGCTACATGAAATTGATAAAATAAGTCTGCATTTATAAATTATACATACGTTTCCCAAATTGTCATATCTCCCAATCTTCTCTCTGCTTTTTGCCAGATTTTCTCCCACCAGTCACTGTCACATCACAGCTTCTCCTTTCTTTTTTATGTCCTGATTAACAGGACATCTATATTCTCCCTTGAGCTCTCTTCCTCCCAGCAAGATTATTTTCCATATCCCTGCAGAGGGGCCAAGAAAGCATTTGTGAGCCTGAGATGCTTCTTTTTCAAGATGTACTATGTGATCTAATAAAAGATAATACTTTTTCTTATAAATGTAGCTCCATGAGCACAATTCAAATGCTTCAATACAGGTTCAGAAAAAAAAATAAATCTATATGAAAACAATTTATGCTTAGATTACTTTAAAAAAATAAAATTTATACCTTTTTCCCTATATGCTAGGGGATTCTATTAATCATTTGGGGAGAATGGTTTGACTCTTCAAATATTGATAAAGACCACAGATTTTGCAGCAGGAAAAACCAGCCAAACACAGAATGATCAGATCCTGATCCTTAAATGATGCCCAGGACACTTCTGAAAGCCACTGTGTTCAATACAGCATTTACACCTCCTGCTCTATTTTCAAACTTTCCCAGGAGAGTAATGAATCTAGAACAGACACAGAGTCAAACAGCATTCACAGAGGGTTTGGGTGAGTTCTTTTCCCAAAACTTTGCCAAGCTGTAGAACTCCAACTTCCTTAGTTAGCTCCCAGTACCCAGAGATGCTCAGAGGAGGTCCCAGGTGTTGCAGTGTGGCTCAGCAAAGAGCCCACAGCTGCAGGGCTCTGGGCTGCAGGTGGCATTGCCAAAAGAGAAACACCAAAGTTCATCATTTTCACCAAGGAACAAGCACCCCTAGGTACCACAATCTTCATTTTTGCCAAGGAGCAAGCACTACTGGGTACCACATTCCTCCAGGAGGACAAGGGATGATGCTGGAAAATGCTTCATTAGCACTGAATTCCCTCCAGTGCTTGAGCAGAACCAAGCCACATGTAACTGCTGCACGTTCTCCTCACACCTGGTGCTCAGCTTCACATTTTATTCACAATCCAGGGCAGGTCCCCACAGGTCTTTTTGGCTTTCCCCTGCAGTACCTTCTCCCACGCATTTCCATCTTGAATAGGTCCCACTTTGTTTTGCAAGATGTGTATTTTTGTGATGTGGGTATTTCACACAGCAGCTATCTAAGCATCACTTTGCATGATGGCTTGATAGGAAAAAACCCTCTTGGAAACAGAACCCTCTTGCAGTTTTACTCTTTAATTGCACACCGTGTGTTGCTTTTGACTTTTCTTTTTATAATGGGCCCTGGTTAGACAAGCCAAGCTTTTAGCCCTAAACTGAAAGTGTCCAAATACATCAACAACGTGTAGGAAATAGCAAAATAATCTGGTTGGTTTAGGCAAGTCTCACTGGTAGAGTTTGAAGAGCTCAGTGGTTCAAGGAAAATGGTTTCTTCTGCTTGTCTGAAAGCAAAATGGATTTACAGGTAAAAGGCAGCATCTGTGCATGGACTACACGAATACACACCCAGGCTCACCCTGGAGTTCAGCTCGCTTTTCCCAGCACAAAATAACACACAGCACAAAGAGAGAGCAAAGTCCTTGGCTGCTACAAGGTGCATTTCTCAGGTGCCTTCCCTCCCACTGCTTCCCAGCTGCCAGGAGAAGAACGTGTCCCCTGGAACACCAAGTTTGTGTGACAGACACTGAGCTTGTCCCCGCCAGCAGGGCAGGAAATGTGTTAAATCCTCTGCTTCAGACAGAGCTCGAATGCTTCCATCACTGCACTTAATGTGCATAAGAGACATAACAGGCCAACCCCTGAATGTCACATTTTATTCCAGAATGTTCCTTTCTAGGTGGACTAAAAGCACAGCAGTTCTGTAGCAAGGGGTGGTAAAAGTCATTCTGTGTTCCGCTTGTAATGGGAATATTTTGTTGGAGTTTAATAATAACTATGAGTTGATTACAATTTCACGTGTCCGGGCTGAAATTAAATCTGTACTGCATGGTTTGACCTTGAAAAATAATTGGGTTCAGTATCCAGAAGACAAAAAACTCAGTGGCAAAAAAAAAAAAAAAAACCAAAAAACCAACATAATTTTTGAAAAAGAAAAGGATGAGAGTGCCAGGAGTATCTTAAATATGCTGTGCTTTTGTAAGAAAATGCATACCTGATGTAAGCAAATAGCACATTTATCACCCGAGTGCCTGGGAAAACTGCTGTTCCTTGAACTCCTTAGGCTTTATACATTTTAAAGAGAAAGGCTGTAATTCTGTAAGAGTTTAGAGAATGTGTTTAACCATTAAAGATCATTTTTTGGTACCTGTGAAAGATAAGTTTCAAACTTGTTTAAAGACTTTAGACATGCAATGGCTCTCAGTCATTAGGTGCTGCTCTTCTGAAAGCTGTTCACCCCAGCATGGCTTTTAGATTTATGAATCTTAGCCAAGTAGACCTTACCATTTCCATGGTTCATCTGCTCCCCTGCATCACTCTCATGCTAAATCAATCTTCAGCTTCATAAACCAAGTCTGTAAATATTAATGCAGGCCACAGCAGCCTCGTCACAGCCGAAGGAAACTGGGGAGGCAGCAGCTTCCTCAGAGCCCTTCCAGGAAAATTCGACTCCTGGGCAAGACAAGAGAATACTCTAGTGAGAAAAAAAGGGAAAATAACACAGGAAAAGAATGGAGTTCACAAGGCAATTGGAGAACAAGAAAGGGGAAGGCTGAGATAAGGAAAAGGGCAATGTGCTGAGGGAAGAACAGAGTCAAGGAAGGCAGACAGGAAAGAGAAGAAAGCACACAGCAGTGACAGAAAAGAGAGTGAATAACAAAGTGCTGGAAAGGAGAACAAACCCTAAAGAGATTATCTTTCCTTCTCTTCAGCTTCTGGAAGAGCATCAGTGTAAAGGCACACGGTCCAATGAATGAATGAGTTCACAAATTGGGTAAGATACCAGGAGAGAGCAGGGGCACATGAATCCAGACTGACCAAGAGCAAGGGGATGCCTGGGGCTGCTTCCTAATCCCATCCCACTGAGACAGCAGCATGAATTGCCCTGGAGTTCTCCTGAAAAATAAATTAAATATATATATATATACTGTCAATCTCTCAGTTTCAGTCTTTGACATGTATCATGCCACAAAATGAGGATGACTGGCATCAGGTTTCTCTGCTTTCTTAGGCACTGATTTCTAATGATTCCTTGGGGATTTTTCTTGTTTCTTTAATTTCCAAATTTCTGTTTATTTTCATTAATCTTTCTTCAGGTTGACAAGTCTCACAGGTGATTTTTGTAAGCAAATCTCTGACCTGGGTAGACTTTCTTCTGCTTTTATGGCTTTTTTGCATTTTCTCAAGGAACAGAAGGAAAGATTAAAGGGACATTGAGCACAGGCAGCAAAACTGGACACTTGTCTTTGCAGTGATTTTTTTTTTTAATTGGCAATCAAGAGGAATTAAAAAAAAGAGTGGAAAACAAGAACTCCTGCCAAGACAGAGAGAGCAAGAGGCTGTGTTCCTGCTTCCAGTTTCTGACATGATATGTTCAAATCCCTTTTGGTTACAGCACGTCAGCTCGTGTTTCACCCAACGATGAGACATAATGCAGCCTGACACACCAATTGGTTTTTGACAGAAATGTAAAGAAAAAGAGACTCCCTGCTCTGCTGGTAAAGAAATAATTTTAAGCAGAGGAACAACCAGATTTCTCCTAAACATGAATGCATCAAAGTGGGATGGCCTTGAGAGCTCTGCCCTCCTGCAGCTCCTGCTGCCAGGGCTCAGGGGCAGCTCAGCTGTGGGGCAGCTCTGGGCTGTGCCCCTGCCCAGGCAGCTCTGGGGGTGCCCTGGGCCAGGGCTGAGCCCCCCTTGCTGCTGTGCAGTTGGCACTGGCATGTTTGGCTGCAGCCTGACCTGCAGCCCAGCTGTGCCACATCTGGGGCTGTCCCTTAGCATGGTCCTGGTGCTCCCCTGCACATCTGGGGCTGTGCCTGACCTGGTCCTGGTGCTCCCCTGCACATCTGGGGCTGTGTCTGAGCATGGTGATCCCCTGCACATCTGGGGCTGTCCCTAACCCTGACCCTGGTGCTCCCCAGCACATCTGGGGCTGTCCCTTAGCATGGTCCTGGTGATCCCCTGCACATCTGGGGCTGTGCCTGACCTGGTCCTGGTGCTCCTCAGCACATCTGGGGCTGTCCCTAACCCTGACCCTGGTGCTCCCCAGCACATCTGGGGCTGTGCCTGACCCTGGTGATCCCCTGCACGCCTGAGGCTGTGTCTGAGCATGGTGCTCCCCTGCACATCTGGGGCTGCACCAGGCCACAGCTGGGGCCCCCCCAGGCTCACCTCAGATGTGTCCCAGCTCCCAGGTGTGGCTGGCAGGCACTGGGACACTGCTGGGACTCCCCAGGACCTGTCACCTGTCACCTCGAACCTGTCCCAGCTCTGCAGGTGTGGCTGGCAGCCGCTGGGACACCTCTGGCATCCCTGCCCCTGCCCCTGAGCTTGGCCCCACTGCTGGTCAGAGCTGCCAGCCCGCCCAGGAGCAGGGGCAGCAGGAGGGGTCCCCCTGCCTGAGCCCACCCAGCCCCTCTGTCTCAGCCCCAGCACCAAATAAAAATGGTTCATGGCCCCAGGAGCAGCCCTGCTCCATCCCTGCAGGCCCTGCTGCTACCTCCCAGTCCTGGAGGATTTTAATTGTAAACCTTTTAATGTCAAAGCACGTTTGTAGGGCCCTGGGTGAGTGGATGACCTTTAATTTTAGACATGTATTATGTGTTCAGAGTGATTAAAGGAGGAATCAAGTTCAGCTTTTAACAGCTGGAAATTTCATGCAATCAGTTTGAGTATTATAATTTTGGAGCTTTTCAGCAGCAGCATTTCCAGACATCTAGAGCTTTTTGTTTTGCTTTTCCCTCTTATTAACCATTCTCTTTTCAGCAGGCCTACCTGACCCCAGGAGCTGCATCTGCCCTCCCGGGGGCACAAACTGTGCCTGAAGAAATGGACACTGGGACAATGCAAAAACTGGAAGCTGTCCTCACCTTCCATCCAACCCATGACTGATTTCCAGACACACCACCAAGAGAAGGTTTGATAAAGGATTTTTTGGTCCCACAAAAATTCACAAAGGAAACTAACGCTTTTTTTGAGTATTCCAATGAATGTTTTTGGGCACAGCCCCTGCATTCTGGTAGCTTGGGGTCAGTGATATTTCCAGCCCTTTTTCTGCAGCACAGGTTAATTTGGTTACTGGGATGGTGGGAGATCTAGGAAAGGAACTGCAAGCTGTATTTGTGTTGTTCTCTTGCCTGGATGGGAACAGAGGGGCAATAAACCTCTGTGTGGTTATTGAGCCCATCCTGTCCTCTGTGCTCAGCTACAGAGCTGCTAAGGAATTTTGATAAAGAAAAATAGGTTTTGTCTTACGTGACTCTTGAAATTCTTTCAACTTGGGAATTGTAACAGTGCTGTTAAAGCCCAGTTTTATTGGCGTGACACGTTCCCTAGGATGGGCCATTAATCATTTTGTGTTACTGTATACTTAACATCTGAAATTCGAGCAAAAACCCTAATGATGCAACTATCAGGAGGAAAAATGGAACTGAATCTACCCAAAGTGCTGCTTCTGCCGTGACTGAGCAGCACATCCAGAGCAAAACCTATCAGCTGGATTCCTGCTGGTAGTGTGGAGTTTTATTCCTTAAAGTATTGTTCCCAAAAAGGGAAGGAGGTGAGCAATGTCATTCCTGTCCCCTCCCTGCTCAGAAGAACTGCCTGCATACAGAACCCTGCTGTGTCCTTGTCTCTGGGGCTTTCTTTTAAAATATATGCATAAAGATATCTTTAATCACAACTCTGGGCATCTGTTTCAGCCCCCAGCACCACTGATTATTATGGTTCTATACCAAAATAACTTAATGAGATAGAGGCTACAGGTTCTGCTCCTGTTTTCCAAATAATAACCTGTCCTCATTTACATGTCACTTAAGGAGGATTAATTTTGACTTTACAACGTATGGTGATTTCAAACCTCTAGAAAAGCAATCTATTAATGTGTGACTGCCTTAATTAGTATCCGTGACTTTTATTGGTCCTGGCTGGTCCCCTAAAAGCATTCTTTTGGCAAAATAAACAAATCAATATTATTTTAAAGAGCAGGAGGGGAGGAAAGCACTAGTGTTGATATGAAAGGGAGGCTCAGAGATGAGAAGATCACTGGCACAGGGCAGAGATGAGCACAGCTGCAGAGCCCAGCCAGCAGCCAGCAGAGTGAATCCTGACAATGGCAAACGACTGATGAACATCAATGGCCTTGAGTTAAAGGAAGGTGGGTTTGATATTGGGAAGGAATTGTTCCCTGTGAGGGTGGGCAGGCCCTGGCACAGGTGCCCAGAGCAGCTGGGGCTGCCCCTGGATCCCTGGCACTGCCCAAGGCCAGGTTGGGTATTGGGGGTTTGGAGCAGCCTGGGACAGGGAAAGGTGTCCCTGCCATGGCAGAGGAGCTTTAAGGTCCCTTCCAACCCAAACCATTCAGGGATTCTGAAAGGCTCCCTGCAGGTGCAAAATCTGTGCCAGCTCAAGTGCTGTCCCTGCTGTGCCAGGCCAGGTAATTGTGTTAGGGCTCAGCACTGGCACAGAGCAGCTGCTTCTGGTCTGCTCATGGTGCTGCTCCTGATCCAGCTCCAGCTGTCTGCAGTGCCCTGGCTTTGGAGCAGCTCAGGTTCTGTTCTGCTCACTGTGCTGCTCCAGCTGTCTGCAGTGCCCTGCCTTTGGAGCAGCCCAGGTTCTGTTCTGCTCATGGTGCTGCTCCAGCTGTCTGCAGTGCCCTGGCTTTGGAGCAGCCCTGCAGAGCTCTGGTGCTCCTGGCCCTTGGTTCAGGGTAAATCCCATTCCTACTCTGTCCTGCTGAAGGAAGCCAGACATGGCATCCGTGGTCATCAGGATTTCCCCTCAGATTTCAAAGGTTCTGCCATGAAAACGGTTTTGTGTAACACTGGGGGTGTCTGGGGAGCAGCTGGTGAGCACAGACACCTCAGCCAGATGAGAATCCCACACCAGCACGACCCTCACTCTGCCCTGACTCAGTCCAGGACGGATAAAGAACAAAACACAACAATAACAGAGCAGCAGAAACCAGCAAGGGACAGAAGGAAGGGGAGAGGAATCAGAACTGAGGGGAAAAGGATCAGAGAACACAAACTGCACCAAAGCTCTTCTCTTCCCAAATCAAACATGACTATCAATCTGCTGTGGTTTTGCAGGCTGGGTTTACAAACACATTAGTTCACCACGCTTCTTTCAGGTTTAATAAAAAAACCAACCCCAACTGGAATGAGCAATAGTCAGTTTTGTTGTCTGATAATAGATTGATGGCCTTAAGCTTTCTCAAAGGAAATTCAATTTGAATAAGGATTAAACTCGAATTGTCAGTGAAGTATCCATCCACAAATACTTATTTCTCACATTCATTCTAAATTCTGGTTGTACTTTGTCTTCCAAGACATCATGTTTTGAAGCCAGGCACAGCTAAATCACACAGTATCCATATTAATAAAGATGTTTAATGTAAGAGCATTGTTTTCCTCGCAATCATTCATGTCTCAAAAAGGTCTTTTATAGCACCCCAGGTGAAGAAGATGTATCTGTGAGAAGTGTCACAAGTATTGAAGCAAAAATAAACACTGTTTTTTTTCTTTTGATATTTTAGTTGAGGCTTTTAAGTTCAGGTAATTAACTCACAGGTTTCTTGTATCCTTCTGCTGCTTCTCCTGTCTCTGTGTCAAAATAATTTCATTAAAACACTCACAAATTATCATTTTAATGAATTTCTGACAAGTTAATACGCTCCTAGAAGAGGCCCAGGGTTTGGGGTTGATTCAGTGCCTGATACATTTGCTGTTTACAGAGCAGGAAAACCACCAGGTGTGATGAGTGCTGCTAAACCAGAATTAAACAAATTGAACTCTCATTTTTGGACTTCTAACCATCTTTGCAGTCAATATTTAAAATACACGTTATTCAACTGAGCTCAAATACCTTTACCCCGGATTTAACAAGGGAAAATCACTGCAACTCTGGAGTGCACACTTGGCCATGAACAGGAGGAGCTCCAGATCCTTCTGAACAGCCACTACAAATCCAAACAAGCTGATGAGGTCTTAAAAGAGCACTCACTGGAGCCAGCAGAGGCTGGAAGGAGATTGTCTAATTAATTTATGAGTTTTCAGTTCCTTCTGTGTTAGCTGCCCAGAGTAGCTTCTTCAAAGATGTCCCAAAATGCAGCAAAACAGGGAATAATCAGAGAAAAACAATCTGCTTTTCATGTGAGGCAGTAAGGAGAGGAAGACAGAAAAAATGTGGGTTTACTTCTCTTGTGTATGAAAAGGAACAAGGGTAGAGTTGCTTTAGACACTCATTCCAAAATATTTCCCATAAAAGAGCTAATTTTGAAATCACCTATAACTGAACACACAGATAATTTTAGCTTTGTACATGAAGTGTGGTATTGCAGAAACTGCAAAAAGAGGAAATGGCATGTGATATATTTGTTGAATTTAGAAACAACAAGGAAAAGTGGAAATGAGGAAAAGTGTATTTTCCTCCAAAAAAAGATTCTGGCAGTTAGTGGAAAGAGTCAAGTCCTAAGCAGGGTAATGAGCAGTAATGCTGCTCTAAACATTACCCCCAACATGAGAAACAAATAGAAAGCAATGAAAAACAGACCATGGATGAGGCATTCTTCCTTGAGCCCACTCCATTCAAGGTGATGACTAATTAGGAAAATCTCCAAAACTGAGTTTTGCTTTCTTTAAGTGCAACAGAGAAGATAATATAAATATAACTCAGCCCTATCAAGTGATTCTGCTCCTGAAAATAAACTTTTAAGCATATGGTCAGGAAAGCCAATGTATAGGAAGAACAATTCTTGAACAGCATGAGAACAGTCTGGAATTACATGCTAGGGCTCACACAAGTGGGTTTCCACAGCCACAATTCCATCAAATACATTTCAGAGTCTGACAGTCAATCCCACAGAAACACAAGGAGGATTTCCAGGAAATGTTTACATTGTTCCACTCAGCTTTTGAACAGTGGGATTCATTTCTAGTGGGGAAGTAGGAATTTCTCTTTGTAGGATTTCTTTGTTAAGTAAAAGGAGATGGAAATAAAAAGCTCAAATTGCACCAGGAAACACCAGGAGCTGTGCATCCAAATGCTCCCCTGATTCTGGCCTGTAACACGTGGACAGGACTAGCAGAGCTTGAGCCCACCATTCCTGCTCTGGCTTTTGAAAACAGAACCATTGATCCCCTCCTGACAGTGCCTTCCATGGATGGATTTGGTCCCACATGGCCCGAAGTTCCTTTTTATTTTTCTGATGTTTTAATTTATCAACCAGGCTCCTGATATTTGTTAACAAAACTGGAACAACAGCACCCCCTCCAAGATAAAGTGATTCTTTCTTCAGATTGCCTTGAAAAGAACGATATTGAGTGTATTTGATGCCTGCAGAAGCCTTGCTCCCACTAGAAGGGAATTTGAGCAAGACTGGATATCCTGACAATATTTTGGATAAGTAGATGTTCAGCCACTTGTGATACGAATGATCTGTAACTGGAGTATCATAAAATTAGGAATGTAAAAACTGATTTGTGCTCAAAGACATTCCCAATAAAGGAAGATGAAGTGAAGGTGATGTCCTTGAGAAATTTCCCCTGTAGAACAAATGTAAATGCTCTATGTGCTATAGAAACCCTGAATTACGAAAGGAGAACATTATTGTTTGGAAAATCTTTGCCAGAATCACAGAAAAGATATCAGCATTTCAACACTGTTAAGCTTCTTTGCTCATAAATCATTACAATAAATTACAAGGGTCCAGTAGCATTCAGCAAAATGTGTAAATGTCAAAATCATTTGTCACAAAATCCTCGTCACCATCACCACCTGTTTTTTAAAGGAAACAATAAGAAAAAAATTCATAATTTGCAAAATGAAGCATTTTAAACATCCTTGTTTTGCTTTCATATTTCATATGAAATTAATTTTCATTTCCATATTTCAATGAAGATTTGGTTCATGATCAAGTTGAGTCATGGATTTGGAATTTCTTACTTCAGTCTTATTTTACAACTCCTTTATCCAGTTTGTTGTACAGAGCTGATATCTGGCACTGAATTTCACCTGCCTTTTTCTTCCAAACAGAGCACAAACAAAGCTGGCATGACTGGGGAAGTTTTGACTATCTCTGCACAAATCCATATTTGTTGTGGGAAGAATGCAGAGTGTATTTCAATACCACACCTGCTTGTTTAACTGTATCTTCTGGAAAACTGTACAGAAAAAAAAGGAAAGAGGAGTAACTCCTCAGAGAAGTCTGTCTGCTCAACCTCCCTGGCTGTTCTTTTGGTTTTGCTCCTCACCCTGCACTTGGCTGTGTACTCAGTGCTTCCACTGGGAAATGGAGAGCTCCAACCTCTATTTATTTAAGAGCCACCCCATTTATCAGGTAAGCTGTTTCACATCTCCTTCTCCAGATACAGCAAGGCTGGTGTGCCACCATCACATTTTCTGGAAAATCCTTTGCCCAGGATTTCTCTCCTGGGAAGCTGAGAAGCCTCAGAGAAAAAGGAAAACAATAATTATCTGATTTGCTTCTCCTGTGTTGTGCTGCTTTGGAATGAGCTTGGAGATTGTTTATCCAACAGGTGATTGTTTCATTGGTTTCATGTGAATTGTTTTTATTCAATGACCAATCACAGCCAAGCTGTGTCGAGGCTCTGGAGAGAGTCAGGAGTTTTTCATTCGCATCTTTCTAGCCTTCTGTCTGTATCCCTTCTGTAGTCTTGAGTACAGTTTAGTTTAGTATTCTTTAATATAATATAGATCATGAAATAATAAATGAGCCTTCTGAGAACATGGAGTCAGGTTCATCATTCCTTCCTTCATCAGGGGTCTCAGAAAATACAACACTGGTGCAATAATCACAGGTCATAGGTAGGACCAGGTGACCATAAAGGTCTTTTCCAACCTAGTTCATTCTGTGATTCTGAAATTTCTTGATTCTGTGATTTTGTGGTTCTGTGGTCACCACCCTGCAGTGCCCAAGGTCGCTGCTGGCACCAATGTCCTGGTGGAGCTGCTCCTGTGAGCAATCCCAAACCTGTCCCAGCCCCAATCAGTCTGATCAGCAAAATTCCCTATGCCTGCTCTGTTTGCCAGCTTGGATCATTTGGCTGAGGAGGGCCAGGTAAGGAAATCCAGCAGGTTATAGATAGGATTTCATTGCTGGAGGTGTGGAGAGGAAGCAGCAGCAGCTTCCAGCCGGTGGGACTCCAGGCAGAAGCACAGATCCTCATCAAGTGAGCCTGGATGCCTCAAGGGAAATGAATCAAGGGAAATGAATATTCTGCTTCATCCTTGCACCAGAACACATCTGACTTCTGTCAGCTGCAGGAGGACAGACAGCCCCTGACCCAGCAGGAAGCTAAATTTTTACAAACAGATGATACTTGATTTAGCGTGACCTCTTTGGAGACAAAGTTACTCCTTCAGAAAGGATCAGAAATATGATCTGGCAGAGGACATTCCCGTGAGCTCAGCAGAATGTCTTGTCAGGACTCAGCACTTCTGGCCGGGCTCACCGGAGGCACAGTTAATGTCCCGTGGAAGTGCAGCCTGAGCCCTCAGACAGACAGGGCTGCCCCCACTGCTGAATTACACAGAAATTCACTCTTCTGTCTGTGTAGAAACACAGCAGGGCAAAGACAGTAAGTGATCCTTTTCTCAAGATTTGCAGATGAAAAAAAAAAAAAAAAAAAAAAAAAAACGCTGCAGAGACTTAAAATTTAAACAAAGACAGAGAGTAACTGTATTAACATTATGTACAATTTGGGTGACAATTAACGCTGGACAGAAGCTTTTTAAATACTTCTAACCATTATTAGGCTCAAACTGCTTCTTTCCTCAACATCAGTTGCATGCTATTTTTAATCTCTGTATTAAATATTATCTGATTTTCCTATGGTACCCACAACACTTCTTAGCATAGTCATTTATAGTTAGCAACATAAATTATACTTTTTGTGCTAAGACTGTGAGAAATGCAGAAGTGTTTACTGCAGCTGCTGTGCCTTGCACGCCCTCACAGTATTCTGATTAACTGTGTAATTTTTCTCAGAGGATCCCTTAGCATAAGAGTAAGCAATTTTGCACCATACCTATGTCATGTTTTGTTGAATCCACATCAAGATGCCAATGCCCTGCAGCACCTGGAAATGTGCACTGAGCTTCTGCAACACCAGTTTGAGCTCTTCAAGACTGAAATTGATTTTTCTCAAAGTGGCATGTGAAGGCACAAAGTGTAGCCAGTGATCCATAGCCCAAATGAGTGCAACAATACCAGTCCCAGCCGTTGAAGAGCAGTAACTTTTTAAGTCTTTGCAAGCAACAGTGCAAGAAAAAACAGAGTGTAGTGAGGAATTTATCTTGTAAAATGCCAGGCAGTCAAGTTGTTTTACTGCTGCTGCAGGCTATTGTCAGAGCTGCTAAGTAAATGGTAGGAATGGTTTTCTTTAATTGGAAAGAGCTGGGATACCATGGTGATGTGCTTTTTATAGCAGCCCTGCACAAACAGATAAACCAGCCTTTCTAAACTCAGATTTTATCAGGTTTGAGCCCAGTTCTCAAATCTGGTTGGGTGGGAAAGGCTCAGGTCGTCCCTCTGAGCACTGGAATTGCCTCTCCTTGTCCTCCCCACCTCACAGTCCTGCTGGAGGGAAGGCAGGTGAGGTCAGGATGCACACAGAGCCCAGCCCAGCCTGGCCCTGCTCATCCCTGCTCAGGGATTCCCTGGGGGCCCTGCACCCCCTGGCAGCAGCACTGGATGTCCTGGAGGGGACAAGGACCAAGGCAGTGCCACCAGGGCCACCCCTGCTGCTCTGCCAGGAGCCCAAGGAATGGCCTCAGGTGGGCTCTCACCTGCAGAGCCCCTCACCTGTCAGCTAAGACAAAATTAAGGAGCTTAAAATATAATTTAACACATCTGTGACTTGTTCTGGACTTTCACAGTTTCACTGAAATTGTATGAACAAGAAAGATTTTTACTGCTACAATGCCCTGAAATAAACACCCGAATATTAAAACAATTAATGTTTCTACCTGCACTGGCTCCTGCAGAGTCCAGGGCTTTAAAAAGCCTGTTTACTCCTCATTAAATGTGTGTGACTGGAGGAGAATTTTCACAAGCCCAAGGAGAGGTGGCACCTCAGTGAATAAAAGAATTTTGACATTGCAACACCTGAGATAACAGATCTTTGCAGTTACAAGTGAAAAGTGACCTTTGCAATTTTAGTTCCCATTTTCCTCTCATGGAATGTGATATTTCTGCCTTTTCTCTCCTGCTTGCAAAGAGGGATTATAAAAAGTCAGGGTTTGACTTTCTGGAATAGTTCTCAGAAGGCCATCCAAGGTGAACAGGTGCAGACGCTTGGCTTTTTAAAAATTCAAATATAAACAAGGAAGCACGGCTGAGGTCTGTCAGGTCCTGGGTACAACTCCAGCCCTCAGGAAAGGACTTGGGGGTGCTGTGCCCAGGGAGTGGAACGTGAGCCAAGCCAGAGCAACACCCATTCCCCTCTCACAGCACCCCACAGACCCACGGCCAAATGCGTTTTCTTCCCTTTGCATTCACCTGGGGCAGTGGGAGGTGCTCACTCAGGATCTGTGCTGTGTCAGAGGGAATTGTTTCTCACCGATCCCACCTGCTCAAAGCTGGTTAAAAACCACTGAGAGTTGAGTGGAAAGTTTGTATGAAATCTGAGAAAATCAGTGTCAGCCTTACAGACAGGAGTGCTGCAAAAACTGAGCCCAGCTTTGAAGGCTCAGGCTGTGTCAACACCAAGTTTGTGCTGTTCTGACAAAATTGTATGGAAATGAGCGTTGGTAAATTACAAAGATGATTTCAGCTAAGGCTTCATTTCTTTAACTGTAGTTTTAAAGAACAGACGATGCTAATTCTGTCTCTTGCTGCAGTCACTTACCTTTTCAAGCAATGCAGCTTCTGCTAATGACAGTTTCAGAGGGGCTGCTGGGGGAAGGCTCCAGCCGTGGGTGGGATGCTGCAGTCCTTCAGGCTGGGATGCCAAGCAGCTTCTGATTCTGTTCACAGCGAGAGCAAATGAGGCCCAGGGGTCAGCAATTTGCCCGTGCTCTGGCTGTGGTCAGTGCCACACTGAGCAGAGTTCAGGGGGTTCGTGGCCGTGGAGGGAGCTCTGTGGCACTCCCAGCTCTGGGATGGGCAGCGTGCCTGGAAGAGGACAGGGCAACACCCAGGTGTTCCTGCAGAGATATTCACGGGCTGCTTCACTCTCACGGAAAGGAGAGCTGGTAACACAGTCTTTCTTTTAAATTATGGCTTGTTAGGCCTGTTTCTTAATGTGATTAATGACACATCAGTGCTCACAGCACGGGGCATTCATCAGCAGAGCCTGTGCCCTTAGCACAGGTGCTGGGGGAATTCCAGAACGCTGCAACACCGAGTTCGGCTGTGTCCACGAGGGGCTGAAGTGACAAATCGCCAAAGAACAGGACCCATCACAATCCTGAAATAGGAATTAATTGGTGTGTGTTTAGTGAGATGTGTTTTCCTCTCAAGCTGCAAGGATTCCATAAACCCGTATGTGTAGGGCATGGGACTGTGGAGGTGAATGTGAGCACAGGAAAAGCTAGAGAGTGAGAAATAATTCAAATTCAAACGTTTTCCCGTGCAGAATGTCAGACAGCAGGGAAATAATCTTTCTTGAAGATGGAAACTAGTTTGGTCAAGGTTTTCTCAATGGAAGAAACATGTTCTGAATCGTGAGTTAACAATTTAGAGACAGAGAGAGATGACAGCCATGTAGAATGCTGACCAAGGGCATATTCCATATATAATAAAAAAAAACAATACAACTTTCTTCTCGGCATCTCTGTAATTAGAGCATGAAAGATCAGTTCTCAAAATCAGTCACTAATAATTACAAAAAACACCCAAAGAAATAAATAACTGTCCACAGAGAAGACTGCTGCTGAAACTGAGAGCAGACCAGGTGAGCCAAAGACCCTGAGGACAAAAGCCCTCAAAATTCTGAGAGACATGGAAAACGGCCTGAGAAGCAAACAGAGGCAGGGAGTCTGAGTCCCTACAATGTAAACATGGCTGTGAAATTAGGTAATTAAATAGAAATAATGCAAGCAGATCCCATTACTTTTTGTAACATCTGCACATCTCAGAACATTGTTGATCAAATATCACACTTTCACATTTGTGTCTTGTTTTACCAGGAGTCAGGAGTGACTTTTGTTTTCTGCCTAGTTCTGTTCATTTTTTTTATCTTCCTTTTCTTCCCCAACCTTGATTGTCTGTCTTGCTCTGTTATTTCATCTTCTCTTTCATGTATACTGTAAATTCTCTGGAGCACTTGTTTCTTTGTTATAGGTCTGCAGAGAGCCCTGAAAAACCCAGCCATGATCTAAAGATGAGAATCTGAGTGATAGCACACAAATAAACGAATAAAATGTGTTTACTGCACTCACGTCCTAATACAAGTAGACAATTAATGGATATTAAATACGGATTTTATTAATTTAGAAAAGCAATAAAGGGAAAATCTCATTGGTAAGCGAGCCTTGGAAAAAGTATTTCTACACAATCTGTTGTAGCTGTCCTCAGAAAAACTTCCTGGTTCTGCCTTCAAAAGCAGAGCCATTCTGAAAGAATGAAGAATTAGGAGAAAGAAAAAAATAGGAAAAGAAGCAGCTAATAATCAGTCCTGTCTATCAAAAGGAGGCCTGTGAATTATGCAGTGCTCCAGTGCCCTGACCACGGGGGGGATTGAAGGTTGACTCTCTGGAACTGAAATGAAAGAGGAGTTGCACTGTCTGACATCAAACCCCATTTCTCGCGGCTCCCATTCCTTCAGAGCTGGCCATTGCCGAGGGACGATCCCGAAAGAATGCAGAGCTTGTGTGAAACCTGCTGGGGAGAGCAGCTGGGTCTGAGCACCCCGGGACTCCCAGCTGAGCAGCCAGAGCCTGGCAGGACGGCAGGACGGCAGGACAGCAGGACAGAGCTGGGCTGGGAGCTCACGCACAGCCACTCCTGGTTGGCAGAATTGAAAATAAAAGTTTAAAAAAAATTAATTTGCCCAAATTAAAATACACTTCTACTTTAACAGTGATAAAATAACAAAAAACTCCATCAAAATATAATATATATACCAAAATATAGATCAAATATATTTATATTTGATAGTGATGTATAAAATATAATATTATATAATATATAATATATCAAAATATAATAAAATGTATAAATATATGAAATATATAATATAATACATAGTATACCAAAATATAGATCAAATATATTTATATTTGATAGTGATATATAAAATATAACATAATATACAATATATCAAAATATAATAAAATATATAAAATATATAATATATAAAATACATAAAATATAATATATAATGTATCAAAATAGATAGCAAATCTATTTATACTTTATATTTAAATTATATATATATATATTTATATTTATATAAATATATATATATATTTCCCAACCCCAGGAAAAAAAACAAAAAACAAAAAACAAAAAACAAAAAAAACCCCACAACCTGGAATTTGAAAAAGATTAAATAAAATAAAGAGACAGGCAGGGAAAGGAAGAGTGCAGTGCAGTGCAGTGCAGCATTGTCCCTGCGGGCTCTGGCAGTGGAGCCCCTGCTCCTCCTCACTGCAGGCTCCCTCCAGAGCCCAGCAGGACCCAGCCAGGGCAGGATCCTGTGAAATGGGACGTGGGACGTGTGCTGGGTGACCTTGGCTGCTGCTTGAGAAGGGTTGGCAGTGGCTGATGCTGTGCCAGAACAGAAGAGCTCTCCAATGTGGCGTTTTGTTTTTCCTATCCGTGCTGCTACTTCTGTGCGTTTCCAAACCTGACCTCCAGATTCATCCCCTTGAGAATTCCTGAAACAATGGCATTCCATTAAGAATAATAATTGCCAAAAGTTTCCCTGGTTTGTTTTGCCTCCTTGAAAACTCCTTACAAAAGTGAAATTTCATCCTTTATCTCACCTCTACCTTTGATGGTTTTGTCTGCTCTTTAGAAATCAACAGTCTGCTAATAATAGACACTTCACACAAGATGTGTTAAGTGGTGTTTTGTAAATGATGTTTCATAGCAATGGATTACTCACAACACTCCAGCCACCTAAATTAGAATACATGTTAACAAAGAAGTGGAAGATCACCTTTTTGGAGTCATTATAAAGTTTGCGTTTAACTTTTTGTCTCTTTATCTTTATCTTTCCATTTTCAGTTAGTAGAACCTTCACTATCTGTGCAATCAGAATAAACCTTTACCTGCTTCAGACAAAAAAATTTTTGTTGACTTTAAGTCTATCATAAAATCTTCACCTCTTCAAGCAACCACCCTCATGCAGACAGAATGAAAGGATAATTACCACAAATTTTTTTTAAGGTTTCTGCCTATGATAAGTTAGTTTTATTTGTCATTTGGGAAAAAAAATTGGGAAAAAACCAAATTCTTGAAACAGAATTTGGTTTATTTTTTTCTCTCTCCTAGTTAACTGTCCTTGCCTGTTTTCAGCACTTCTATTTGTGCTGCTCAACCTCTGACCAAGGGCTTTGAGGAGAACTCAAGGACAAACGTGTCTGTGCTCTTGCTGTGATGGATGCTTTGCTCCCACACTGCCTGGCTGAGCCTTTCTGTGCCACCCCAGGAGCAGGGCTGTGGGCACAGCATTGTCCCTGCCTGCCCAACATCTGTGCTGTGGCAAGAGCCTGCCTGGAAAGGAGTCAGCCATCAGGCAGTTTCCACATCCCCGTATAAAGCAAATACGGAATAAATCAAATTATTGTTTCATATGCTTGATGATGGTTTAATGTGTCTCCAGTCACATGGCATATGTCCTGTAAAGGCCCTCATTTGCTCCTGTGAACATGTCACAGATCTCCTAATGAAGAGAGATGGCACAACAAGCTCTTGCCAGAGTCAGAATCCAGCGGAGAGAAATGAGTTATAATATAGATTCCTGCTCTAAAGACTGTGTTAGCAGAGGCATAATTCATCTTGAATAAGGGTGCATTAATTAGAGCTTCCTTTCTCTGAAAACAGGGAGCAATCCCTATTGCTGATTAACGTTTATCAGGGAATCCCTGGGGTGGAACCTCCTGAGCTCAGCTGCTCCCACCCCTGCTCAGAGCAGGCTCCACTCAAGCGCCTTGGGCCAGTCTGGTTTTTACTTTCCCCAAGAATTCCCTTTCTCAGCCTGTCACAAACTTATTGCACCATCTCAACTACCAAAAAAGTTGATTTTCCTGTATTTAAATTAGATTTCCTGCATCATGGTTTATGCCTGCTGCTGCTCATCCCATCATGGGCACCACTGACATCTGATTGTGGGTTTTTAAAGGAACTTAATTCTAATTATTGCTTCGATGAAACAAAATCTGTGAAAAAAAATATCTGCAGTTCTGAAAAAATACAGAAGGTACTGCTTAATCCAAAGTGTGTTTTTACCACTGAATCCCTGCTCTTCCTAGAGCAGTGCCCTTTCAGAAAGCACCTTTCAGTCATAAATTCAGCAGTAAAAAGGATTTGAAAACCAAAAGAAATTACAAAGATTATTTGTAAGCAATTTAATAGTAATTTTTGGGTGCAGACAAAAACGGCATGTAATCCAAACAGTTGTGTGGGCTGAGACCCCTGAGGTGAGCAATTTTCTGTTCAAGGGTGCAGACTCAGCTAAGGACTGAGGGTGCCACTGGCTGGGTCAGTGCCTGCATGTACTGCAGCACCCACTGCTGCATCCACACCCAGGACAGCACTGGATTTCCCGAGCTCTCATTCCACACTGGATTTCCCGAGCTCTCCTTCCACACTGGATTTCCTGAGCTCTCATTCCACACTGGATTTCCCGAGCTCTCATTCCACACTGGATTTCCCGAGCTCTCCTTCCACACTGGATTTCCTGAGCTCTCATTCCACACTGGATTTCCTGAGCTCTCCTTCAACACTGGATTTCCCGAGCTCTCCTTCAACACTGGATTTCCTGAGCTCTCATTCCACACTGGATTTCCCGAGCTCTCATTCCACACTGGATTTCCTGAGCTCTCATTCCACACTGGATTTCCCGAGCTCTCCTTCAACACTGGATTTCCTGAGCTCTCATTCCACACTGGATTTCCCGAGCTCTCATTCCACACTGGATTTCCTGAGCTCTCATTCCACACTGGATTTCCTGAGCTCTCATTCCACACTGGATTTCCTGAGCTCTCATTCCACACTGGATTTCCTGAGCTCTCATTCCACACTGGATTTCCTGAGCTCTCATTCAACACTGGATTTCCTGAGCTCTCACTCCACACTGGATTTCCTGAGCTCTCATTCCACACTGGATTTCCTGAGCTCTCATTCCACACTGGATTTCCTGAGCTCTCATTCCACACTGGATTTCCCGAGCTCTCTGTTTTTACCAGGTCTGGGAGAAGGAACCTGCTGAGTGCCTGCACTGTGCTCACCTCCCAGAGCATCATAAAGTCCAGCAGGCTCTCACAGCTCCTGCAAACATCCTGGCACTGAAATGAAATCCTTGCTGGAGTGAACTCTGCTGCATCCGGGGGTTGAGAGCATTCTCACACCTCAGGGAAGGAGATTCCACCCCTGCACATCCTGCCAGGCCTCCAAGGGCTCCAGAGCTCCCCTCCTTCAAGCATCAGGGTGAGCTTCCTGCCACGGGTTCCGCTGTGAAATCAGGCTCATGCATGCCACTCCTGGGCTCTCGAATTCAAAGGATAATTTTCCATTGCTTCTTGCTATTCTCAAGGAAATAAGCAGCTCCATATGACTCATCATTCTGTGGGAGTTCAATGCCAAGCCTGCTTGCACACAAAAGAAAATCACATAATTATACTAAATTTTGTAAATCAAAAACTTCTTTGTAATTGCCTTAAGATTATTTCATATTCCGTTCTCAGAAGATGCTTCCCTGTGTAGCCATTTAGAAGGAACATTTATTACAAAAGTTAATTACAGTTTCTTAAAGAATTAAATGGGCTCTTTTGATCTTTTGGGGGTTTTTGGTTCCAAAGAATGTCCCTGTTACACGCATGTCCAAATTTTGGGGTTATGTTTCAGTTTTGCCCAGATTTTTGACAATCTGATTAAGGAAATGCCATTTATCTGTATGTACATGCATCTAATCAGTAAAACATATTTTATTGATGTAGTGTTAGGCCAAAAAATGCCAAACACTGCATCACTGCTGTTCTTAACAGTCTCTGAACTAATTTTAACTTCAGGAAAAGACTTCAAAATTAAAAAGGAAGGGAAAAAAACACAGAAATATTTTAAATAACATGCTATTTCAACATACAGCTGAAAACAGACAGGGCTATCAAAACATCACTTAATTCGAGGAAAGAAGGGCTGGGAAGAAAACTGATTAAAAAATTAAAGTTTTTCCAGTTTCTGCCATATTTGCCATATTTTTGTGGAGCTTCTTGGAGTCCAACACTGCCAATCCAGCAACCAGCAGCTATTTCTGACGTATTGTTTCCTAACTTAAACACAGTCTGTCACTTGAATCTCTAGAGAAAGTTATTGTCTAGAAAAACTGAACTGGTAAAGGGGAGAAAAGAGCAGAAAAATCCCTTCTAATTACTGCTATATCCTTTTGGGGACTGACCAGAAGCATCAAAAATCTCTCCTTATTTCTTCCAATAGAGTAGAACCAAAGGAAAATCTCAATTTGAACCCTGGGTCCTGTTTACAAAAGGAATTTCTGGGCTCCAGGCAAGTGGGGAGAGGCAATAAAGGACTGCTCATAATTTAATAACCAGTCATAGAGCTCTGTTTAGGCAATTCTAATGCTTCAGAAAATTGGATTTGGATGAGGTCTCTGCACCTTAATTTGCTCTCCCTTTGCATTTCCTGCAAAGGGCTGTTCCACAGCACACAGCCCACAGCTCCCAGGTGCTCTATTGCCTTTGGGACAGCAGAGCCCTGCTGGAGTTCACCTGAGCAGGGCAGGAATTCTGTTCTGGCACTGCCCGGGGGTTTCTCCCACCTTTGGCACTCCCTGCCTTCCTCTGATTGCTCTGCAAAGCAGCTCCTCCTCTTCCTCAGCTTCCCCCTGAGCTCTGGACATGGGAGCAGAGCACAGGGAATTCCCAGTGTGCCTGGGAGCAGAGCTCCTGGAATTCTCAGCCCAATGCTCCTGGAATTCTCAGCCCAATGCTCCTGGAATTCTCAGCCCAATGCTCCTGGAATTCTCAGCTCAATGCTCCTGGAATTCTCAGCCCAATGCTCCTGGAATTCTCAGCTCAATGCTCCTGGGAACAGAACACAGGGAATTCTCAATGTACCTGGGAGCAGAGCACAGGGAATTCTCAGCCCAATGCTCCTGGAATTCTCAGCTCAATGCTCCTGGGAACAGAACACAGGGAATTCTCAATGTACCTGGGAGCAGAGCTCCTGGAATTCTCAGCCCAATGCTCCTGGGAGCAGAGCTCCTGGAATTCTCAGCCCACTGCTCCTGGAATTCTCAGCCCAATGCTCCTGGGAGCAGAGCTCAGGGAATTCTCAGCCCAATGCTCCTTTCCCTCTGCTTTGCACACAACTTTGAGCCCTTTCGAAGCCACCTGACAGATTCCCAGCTCCTGCCTGCAGCCTGGCTGAATTCCAGCCTCATCATCGCATTCCACCTACCCCAAATTCTCCCCTTAGCTTGAGTGGGACCGTGTGCCATTTTCCGAGCTCTGGTGCTTTGCTTCTGAACTCCCAGGGAAACTGAAGAGAAAGGCAGGCAGGATTTGGCTCACTGGTCTAAAACCATTACCTACAATGCAGCAATTGTTCAGGAGAGCCAGTGAAACCACCAGCAAAGACCTGGGCTGGAATTCTGAATCAAAAGCTGCTGCAGGCCCGTTTCCAGGCTGGTCTGGGACAGCACTTGAGCTCCTGTTCTGCTTTATTCAAAGTGGTGTGGAATGAAAATGTTTTGATATGGAATCTGGGACCCATAAGCAAACGCCCAATATAAACTTTAAAATAACATTCCCCCTTCCTGAAAACTATTAAGTGGCTCCATTTTCATTTCAGTGGGGAATTAAAGGTTTCCAGGAAAAAGAAATGTCAGCCAGTAGTGGAATTTGCTTTTCAGGCCCTAATGTAAATCTTACTCTTGGATTAGAGGAGTGACCTGAATCTTCCAGAAGTTCTATATTTTTTCTTTATGAACACCTTCCAGCCACATGAATTGTCATTTGTACTTGAGATATATTTCTAAACATTTGCAGTTCTCTACTTCGTGATTAACAATCTGATCATGAAGGCCAAAGGGAGATAAACCAGTCAGAAGGACTGACATTTGCAAGATAAAAGCAGTTTAACATGAGTTAAATATGAACTATTAAGCAGTAAGATTTCTGAGACTTCCAAAATCTTTTGGTGTTTAAAATTTAAAGCCAGAACAGAAGAGAATCATTAATAAGAGGAATAAAAGTGGCATCTTGATGTATATGGGAAGAGTGGGTACAACTATGCATACAAAAAGCTGGTCTTGAAGAAAGATCATCAGAACATGAATAAAATAAGAAAAATGACATGACATGGAGTTAGGAGAGACAGACAGAAGGAAGTTAAAAGGAGGACAGTGGAAGAGGAGGTAAATTGACATCATTTCCTGCTCAGCATTTCAATTACTTTCCTTCAGCTCACGGCAGCATCATGAAATCAGCATTTTCTTGTCTCTTATCCCCATCCTCGTGAAGCTCCTGGTGTTTAGACTCGCTGCTGAGTTGACAGAGGGATTTTGTCAGCAATCAGTTCTGGCTGCTCACTGTTGTGATGTGGATTCACACAGAACAGATTTGTTTGCCTGCTGCGTGGGAGGAGCAGGAGGAGGACACACAAGTGCTGCGGCCACCCTGACCTGCCCTGGGAGCTCTGCTGGGGTGTGGGGGGGGCTCTGTGTGACCCCCACGGCCACACACAGCACCCCCAAATGTCACCTCTGCCCCTGGTATCAGCCCTGTGGAACATGGGACTGCTGAGAGCAGGGCTGGTGGGGACAACACAAACTGGGAGCCACAAAAACCTGCCTCAGTTCTTTGTTTTTTCCTCCCTACCGACTCTCACACTTCAGGGAAAGTCACTCAACTGCACTAAAAACCCACTGTACCTCCAAGGAAGAAAGTCCAAACCAAAGCAAGCAGGCCTTCCCAAGCAGATGCAGCCTCAGCAAGGATTGTGTCTGCTGCTCTGAAAATGCAAAAGCAAATACAAGCTGGATATCCGGGGTGTGACGTGCTTGAACAAATGAACAAAATGCACATTGCAGGCACCTGTGTGTGTGTGAATGGTTCTCTTTCTACAGCCAGGGCACAAGGGTGCCAAATTCTGATTTTAGGGGCAGCTTGTCAGCACGAGGACAATTACAGTGTTCATCAATGCTCACTGAGTGGATACCATGGGAAATTGCACCTACACTCAGCAGTTAGTAAATCATTAGATTAGAATTTAGTAAATCCATTAGATTAGAAGTCAGTGAAACCAAACATTTTCCACAAAGCTGGAACTGAGCATTGCCATTTCACTTTCTCCTGTAGTTTTTTGCAGTCCTCTAACAGCTGCTCTGTGTGGCAGGACAGGCAACAAACCCTGTTTTCCCTGGGCACTTCTGGGCCTCCTGAAGCAGCCTGGCTCCCTTGCTTTTCATTGATCACATTTGCATCTGCTGAACCTGCTTGTCTCTGCTCATCCTCCCCTGTGCTGATGGTTTACCTTTTCCCATTGCATTCCTGCAGGTGTTTGCTGATTATTTGCAAACTGCAGCTGCCTTTCAAACAAGCTACAGGTTTGCTGCAGGATGCACCGGGCATCAGAAGAGAATTTCACTAGCAGCAGTTTCCCAGCTGACAGAGAGACAGAATGCCCAGAAAAAGGAATTGGCTTTTTGCAGGAGGGAGAAGGGCTCTGTTCCTCTGGGCCTTTCTCCCTGTGCATGCCTCTTTGCAAATGAAACTCAGCACCTGGGCTGCATGAGGAAAAGCACCATGAATACCAAGTCAGCCCTGACTTGCAAAGGAATGGAAAATGCATTGGTTCTAGTTAAAATCGATTTCTGCCTTGGAAGTAAGTATTGGATTCACTTTCTGTCTCTCTCCCCAAAACACTTTGGGCAGATGGAAAATATCACTGTAACTGCTGTACAGTGGAGTGGTAAATAAACAACCAAGCAGCCCAGAAATCGTGTTGGGATGTCAGGGAAACTCATCCTCATTGCTTCCCTGCAAAAGGGGGAAAGCCTCTGCAATGAATTCAGAGAGTTCTTTGTGGTGATCCAAAAAATGAGGGAGGATCTCCTCCCTCCCCCAGTACCAACAAGGTATAACTGCAGCAGAGTAATTCCCAGGGCTTTAGAGTCCCTGGGACTATGGGATTATCAAAAGAAAAGAGAAGAAATGGAACATGAGCCAATCCATTTATGTTCTGAGCAGAATTTTGAAAAAGTTTTTTCATTTTCCTTTTTTAAAAAAACAAGGTCACAAAGGTTTACATGAAATTATAGAAACAAGGTTTTGTATACTGAGCAATAAACTGCTGGATTCTTCATGCCTCTCTTTAAATTAAGATGAAATAAATGACTGATCTGAGTTTTTTTAGTAATTACTGACTTTAAGTAAAGATACTGATGAGTGTTGATGGTTATGGTGCAGCCACAGGGGGACTCCGTGGATATTCAGAGGAGGGAAAAGCTGCAGCAAGAGCTGCAGAATCATGGAATGCTTAGAGGTGGAGATCCTGGAGCCCAGCTGTGAACTGAGCACAGCCAGTGCCTGACCCTGTCCCTGAGCAGCACATCTGAACATCCCTGAACATCTGCAGGGATGGAGACCCCTCCCGTGCCAGTGCCTGGCCACCCCTTCCAGTGCAGAAACCTTTCCTGAGACCCCGTCCACCAAATCTGCATGGAGACTCCTTGCCCAGGAGAGGAGAACATCTCCGGAGCTCCTCGGGGCTCTGAGAGGCCCCTGTGGGGTCGCAGAGGGTTTGTGAGGGCAGAAAGGAGCAGAGGTGTGTCCTGGTGTTGCCTACGCACACTGAGTGAAAACATCTGGTGACAATTTCCTGCCGAGCCCCTCAGGTGTGAGCTGTGCAACACCAGCAAAGAACAACAGACTCGTGAGGCATGGAAGTGAGGGGAAAACAAACTAAAAGAGCCAAACTGATGGAGAGTTGTGGACTCAGCTCTGACACGGAGCTTGGAAAGAACATCCTCCAGCCCAAGAGGTCTCCTGGGACAGTCAGCTGCTGCAGCCAGCACCTCCTGAGTGTGCCACAGCACAGGGTGACACTGCTGGCACCCACAGCAGGGGCTGTGCTGGCGAGGAATTCAAGCTGTGAGAGTCCTCCCTCTGCAGAATCTGCTGCTTCTCCACCTCCCAGCTGTTTTCTCTTTGGCTGTGGGTGTTGCAGGACTGCACGCTCTGGTTTAGAGCATGGTGAAAGTCATTATCTTTCCACTGTAATTCCTATTTTCTTTGGTATTCCTTGTGAGGCTCCTGCAAATCCATGCCCTGCTTGGCTGCAGCGCTGTGGGAATCACTGCTATGGGCCTTTAAAGATGAACTTGTGTTTTCCTGCATTTGCATGCAAATGCTGATGAGCTGAGGAGCTCTGCTCAGTTGTGTACATCTGCACCACTGCAGGCATTTCTGCATTTTGCCACAGCACACTTGCAGTGCAATCTGCATTGCCCTTCTGATCTAATCCAGCTGCAGTTCATGATAACCAACCCTCCTGTCCTGCCTTCAGTGCTCTCCTGGCCCCTCCTGTGAAATGCCACATTTTGCAGATCTGCACCAAACTCTCCCACAGTTGGATTCTGAATCTCAGAGCTTTATCCTGTATAAAATGTCATTCTTCAGGCTTGAATACATTCTGATAAAATACAGAGATTTCTCTTCCCAACTCCCCAAAATACATTCTTTTCTCCCAAAAAACTCTGAAGTTTGCTGTAAATTATTCCCTTTGTGGTCACCCATACTCTTTCAACACACAGAAAACCCCTTGTTCAAACTGAGAATTAGCTTTCTGCTGTTCTCTTCTCTCCCTGCATCTCAGACCGGTGCACACAAACCCCACAGTCCTCTACACTTTTTTAAAATGAAACTGATTTTTCTCTGTTTTGATGTGAGATATTGCAGGAGAATAATGCCTCCAAGAAAGCTGGGTGAAACTCCTTTTAAAAGATTTGCTTTCTCAAGACTGGATTTTCAGTTGGTGGATTTATATTTTTTCAGGATTGCTGGCACAGAAAAGATCAGCTTGCTTTGCCTAGTTGAGCATGGTGAATATTTTCTCTTGGATAATTCTCCTGGGAAAATGAGACTTCTTCATGTACATAAAGTATATGCAGTTAATATGGAGCCACAATTACCAGAAATTAAATTCTAAATGCTCCTGTAATAAAAGCACATCTATGAAAGCCTCAGAAAAGGCAGAAAGAGACCTCATAAAGGATAAGACAGTGATCTAATAATGGGAATAAAGGAGAGCTGTTGGGGCGTGGGAATTGGGATGCTCATAAACCAAGATTTGCATGGTTCTGCCTCAGCCCATTCCTGCATCCAGATTTTGTCTTTGGCACCCCAAACAACTTCTGGGGCACCTGCAGGGCCTACTAAATTCCCATGTAAAATAAATTCATAAATTTATACATTCATAAGCTACAGATACATTGGGAGTCTAAAGAACAGTTTTTAAAACAAATCAAAATCTGGAAGAATCTTTGCTGTCCAGCCCTTTCTCATTCTATGAATTCACTGTTACCAGCTTTTCACTTATTCCTTGCACACAAACATGTTAAAAATACTCTTCCTTTGTACAATAAAAGAGAAGATTTGCCCTCTATATTCTAGATTTGCCCTCTATATTCTAGATTTGCCCTCTATATTCTATATTCCACTTCTGAGCCTCAGAATTCCTCAGCCTAGGACAGGACTCCTGATGTTCCACATTTGGGGACACCACTGTGCTCACCCCACTTGCATTTAGAAAGTCACAAATACAGAGCAGAGAATGCTGGTTCCAATCCTTCATGCACGTGACTGAAAATGCAGTGAATATCATCAGAGAGGAGCTGCCCTTGGTGCATGCAGAGCTCATCGGGACCTAACGAGTTTAATTAATCACAGCCTTGTACACAGACCATAGAGAGGGTCTCCAAACAGCCCACCCCCCTCTCAGTTATTGATCAGAGACTGCCTTGGCTTTGGCACCATCCTGCCAGGGTTTCATTCTGAGGGCTCAGAGCTCCCTGAGTGCTCCCCAATACCCAGAGCCCTCAGCAGAGAGGCCTGGGAAGGCTGGGCCAGAACAGAGGCTGGGCAGAATGGAAGAATAAAGCAGGGATTTATGAAAAGGATCTCCTCCATGGATCCACCTTGGGCAGCACAAGAGCCCAGCCAGGGCTGCACCCAAGATGGACCAAAATGGTCCCAAAATGTACCCAAGGTGAACCAAAATGGTCCCAAGATGAACCCAAGATGGACTAAAATGGTCCCAAAATGAACCTAAGGTGAAACAAAATGGTCCCAAAATGAACCCAAGGTGAACCAAAATGGTCCCAAAATGAACCTAAGGTGAACCAAAATGGTCCCAAAATGAACCTAAGGTGAAACAAAATGGTCCCAAAATGGACCAAAATGTTCCCAAGATGGTCCCAAAATTAACCCAAGATGAACCAAAATGGTCCCAAGATGGTCACAAGATGAAGCCAAAATGGTCCCAAAATGCACGAGCGCTCACGGGGTTTCTCACTTTGATCAGTTCTGCTCCATTTGCATCTTGCAGTTCATGTCCAGTTCCAGATTTACCTTATGAATTCCATCCTCGTTTTCCTCTCTTCAATTCCCTGTTGTTCACACTTTTTGGGCCTGGAGTTTTTAACAGCTGTCCTTGGAAAAGCTGGAAAAGGATTGCTCTGTCTCCCTGCTCTGTGCAGAGAGCTCACCATCCCCTCATACAAAGCTCAGGGTTACACACTAAAGCAGCAGAGAATCTGAAAATGTAAAAGGTAAAACCTGAGGCATCATCAGAGGGCAGAGCTCATCATCATCATCATCATCCTCACCCCTCGGTGGCCCCTGCTCTGTGAGGAGCTGTGGTGCAGAGGCAGAAAAGTCTCTGGAAAACTTTCCACTTGACAGAGCAACCCACGGGGTTAAATGTCACACTGATCATGGTGCTTTCAGAAGCAGCTTGGAGAAGCCAGATAACTGGAAATCTTCATTTTCCACCCATCTTTTTCCACTTTGTTTTTACTTTGTTGCTTTTTAATGTTTCTTACCAGTATGGAAAGTCTGAGACCTCTGCACCATTTTCATAACAGAAAGCATTAAAATGAATGTTTTACCTTGGAAGTTCACTGTGTCACCAGTGAGGCTTCTGTTCCACTGCTAAAGGATGTACTTTAAGGTGTTAGCAAAAGCCAAACAATGCAAATGTTTCCTTAATCTAGAACATTTGAAAAAATATTTAGAGAATGTTTTAACAGAGGCTTCCAGTTCTACCTTTCCCTGGCTGAACTAAAATCTGGAGTGATTATCATAATCATAAACTGACATTTCCATCATTTATTATTGAAAGAATAAAGGTGGAGGGAAAACCCACACATTTTTCATGTGTGCATGTGTGTTTTCTTCTTAATATGCAATATTAGAGTATTCCAAGGTTGTGTATTGAGTGCAGCTGTTAGAACTTGACTTCAACCAAGCTATAACTGGGGCAGGACATCCTTTCCCAAGGCACTGACTGCGTCCTAAAAGTGATAAATTATGGAAGGATGGGAAAGCAGAACAAAGACAGGGAGGCTTCAGAAGAAACTGCCAGCCACCCTTTCCTCCACATTTCCACCAGAGCAGCTCATGTAGTGCTGATATGGAATTCAGAGCTAAATCTCAGATTTAAAAGAGGTCACACACCCCATGACAGATTTCTTGTAGAACAATCTTGATAATTTATTCATCAAGATGGTATCAGCTAGGATACGACAGTGGGGAAGGGAAGCAGAAGCTGGGCAGGAGGAGGAAGGATGTGGTAGAATCAGAATATGCTGTACAGTTGTCAGAACAGGAGGAGAACACTGCTAATAAAATTTAAAATGAGAATTTAAAGTAGATAAAATAATACAGTAAAGGAACCTAATACCTGATGTCAGGTCTGTATAGTAATTATAGTGTCAAAAACAGGAGTGGAAGCAGAAAGCACTGCAGTTGGAAAAGTAATACAAAAAATAAAGAGTAAAGTGAACAATAAAACCGTGATTGAAGGGCACACAATAGTAAACACAAAACTAAGGAGACCATAACATACATTTAGGACAAAAGCACTTGAGAAAATCTTCAGTGATTCAGAAGCAGGAAAAGGAAAAATGTCATGTCATTTACATAAAAGTGTTGACTGAAATATCAAATGAGAGGATTATGCAGTAAAAATATATTTGTGGGAGCTAAACAAAGATGAGGAATGAAGATAAGTAATGAGTTCTGTAGAAATAAGTGACAAATTAATAGGATTCCATTACAGAACAGGAAACTGAACAATGCTCAGAAATAAACAGAAATAGACTACAGTGCAGAGAGAAAATTCTTAGGGTCACAAAGAATTAAAGAGCTACTAAAAATTAAATATGGCACCATTGTCTGTGGAAAAAACAAATTACAGACTAACAAAACCGGTGCTTTGTTGTTTTGTTGTACTTCATCACTCCAATTAGTAAATTGGGTAAAATAAATTAGTAAAATAAAGTCTTGTGGCTCTCAAGAACAACTCCCTTGCTTACCTTCAGTTAGTCATGATGAGTTCAGCTCCCAGGCAGGCTTAGGGTGAGTTTGGGGAGCCAGGATTGCTCAGCTTAATTCCTAAAGAAATTGCATCAAAAGTAGTTAAATGTGACTGTAACCTGCTCAAGTTCTGTAAAAAATTAATCTGTTAAATATCTGTTGAATACAGATTGAAAACTTCTGGTGTTTGGTTTTCGGGTGGAAAAAAATAAAAGGATATATTTTTGACAAAAAGCTATTTTTTTTTTTTTTTCTTTTCAGAAATTGGCCACTTACAACAAAGACCCAATCACTTCTAAGTCCCAGGATGGAAATTGATTCTGCTTCTGTCTGGGTGGATTTCAACAGCCGTCAAGGGAAGCTAGAAATGGATTCAGCTCTAGTTCCATGCCTCTCTGCCAGGTCTGCTCTCTGGGCTGTGCCTGAGCTCATCACCCCTGGCAGGATGGTCTGGGAAGCAGCAGAAGAGGAGCTTCAGCTCTGGCACGAAGGCTGGAAACACTTGTGCTGCCACACACCCACACCCAGCACTGCAGAAACTCCCCCACCGCGGCCACTCCAATTAGAAAGGTGCTTAATTGAGTTACGGGCAAAAAGCAAGGGCTGAGGGGAGGAGGAGAGGTCAGAGCTCTGCCAGCCTCGCTGGTGGCCCGGGCTGTCACCTGAAGTGGCAGCACATGCCTTTCCTCCTGGCAGGGAATAGAAATCCCTCAGTTCTCCTCACAAGAAATGTTAAAATTTCCTAGAAAAATAAATTCAAATGAAAACTTTCAGGCAGAAAACCAGTTGGTGAGGCTTTCCTTAGCACAGGCGAGTAAACTCTTCATTAGCAAAGATGTGGTCTCTTTTTTCCTGACATCAGCCTGCTCCTTAGCACCACATCCAGAGGGAAAACTCTGCCTGTGCCTCTGGAGGTGCACGGCAGGGAATCGAGGTCCTGACTCCTCAGCAGAGGCTCCAGCAGGGAATCCCTGCCTCACACAGAGGTGCAATAAATCTCAGGCAGGATTTTAAAACAGAGAGGAATTCCTTCCTGTGTTTTCCCTTGCCCAGCTGTCCGTGCCTGCGTTTGGCAGATCCTTTTATCCCTTGCACAGCCCCCAAGGCCCTGGCGAGCGGGGTTGTGCTGCAGGTCACACAGGGTAAAGGCAGAGCACCAGACACCACAGCTAGCAGAACTTCTCATTTGATCAGGGGAAAAATTCCCTTCAGGAGGAGGCAGAGGCTAAAGCAGTGTGTCTGCACACTGCCTGCTTGTATTGTGCAGTGGTATTAGCAGAAAACATGAAAGAAACAAAGCCACTTCTGAGCTGCAGGGATTAGGGAGGTGTAATTGCTCAAGAGACTGCTGGAGTCAGTGATCTAAATCACTCAGCACATTCGAAATTCCTGGGGAATTCCAGCCCAGGTGCTTCCACGCTTTTTGTCATTTGAAGTTCTGTACTGATAATGGGAAGGTATTGTAAAGTTGGAGATGAGAGATGAAATCAAAACTTCTGTAAGAAATCAAAACGTTCAAGAACTGCTCTTTCTCAAAGACACACCTGAGAGTTCTCCAGTGAAATGAACACATAACAAAACACAATCCAGCTCTCTGGACAGTGATGCGAGGGACAGGCTGGGCAGCTCTGTTTAGACAGCAGGGTTTGAAACTCACGGATTTGATTAGCAGAGCACAAATTGTCAGTGTGAGATTGGGGGTCCTGACAGCTGGGATAGCTCACTCTGCTGCCTGCTGACACCCTGTGCTGGGAGAAAGAGGAATCAGGGACAGACTGCAGGCAGCAGGTGCCAGGGACTGTGTGGGTAGGGAAAGGAGAAATGTCTCACTTTGGACTGCTGTTAAATTTGCCAATCCATGTTCTGCTTCTCCAGTGCATCGAGGCCAGCTTTGCTGCAGAAGCCATCAGAGCCCTGGCCAAAAACCAGCAGGAATACAAACAGGGAGAGAACCAGGCTGCTGGGGGCTGCATTTCCATTCCCAGAATCACAGAATTTCTAGGTTGGAAGAGACCTTTAAGATCATCGAGTCCAACCCATGTTCTAACACCTCAACTAGATCATGGCACCAAGTGCCACATCCAGTCTGTTTTTAAACACATCCAGGGATGGTGACTCCACCACCTCCCTGGGCAGATGATTCCAGTGTTTGACCACTCTTTCTGTGAAAAACTTCCTCCTTAATTCCAGCCTGGATCTCCCTTGGCACAGCCTGAGACTGCGTCCTCTTGTTCTGTCAGTGCTGCCTGGAGAAAGAGAGCGACCCCAGCTCAGCACAGCCACCCTTCAGGAGGCTGAAGCTGAGCCTCTGGGGCTGCTGGGATTTCCAGTGGCGTGGAAGAGCCTGCTGGAATAGGGCTGGCAGCTAACGGGACAATCCTCTGCTCCTCCTGCCTTCCCAGCCTCCCAGAGTTTGGTGGCTTGGTGCAAGGAAAGTGAAAGCACATCAGGGAATGTTCCTGGAGTTCTCCTGCAAATATCAGCAATCGTGCATTCTCCACAAACCCAAAAAAACCCTCCCTGTTTCTGTGCAATCTGCTTTTTCAGTTAAAAAATTCCTCCCCTGGAAACAACCCCAGAAATCCATAAATGATCCTGAGAAATCTGCGTTTGCTGTTAGAAAATTGCTTTCCCAGGAACAAGTTCAGTGGAAGCCTCTCTCACCCATCTATTCACCCAGATATTTTATCTGCATAAAGGACCTAAAATATACTTGGATTGGGTTTTTTTTCTGAAATTGAAAAATATTTCATTTGCACTGAAACCAATCATCCTAAATAGCAGTGCAAATCAGTCATCCTGAATAACAGTGCAAAATAAGCTTATTTACTATTACATTAAGCAACAATTTTGCACCTTGTTGAGTAGGACTCCAGTTTTCATTTTCCCCTGACAGGTTGAAATTATTTTCTGGGTTGACAGACAAGAACTCACAAGAAGCCCTGTAATTTGAGTCATCTTTTTGGTTCTCCATTAAATATCCAGAATAGGCATGCTGCTCCAACCTTGCAATAACTCACAACACCAGCTGTAACAGGTCTCCAACATTCTCCTAAAATAATAATGACCAATAAGAAAAAACTACACATTGGCATCAAAATCAAAAAGATTGAAGATTCTTCAAAAGAATCCAAAATTCCCCAGACTTCTCAACATCTAGGCCACCTGAAATCTTTTTCTAGGCTTTCAAAACAATCAAACTGCAAGCAAAGGAATTGACTTTCTCTGTACCTTTTATCCATTTTAATCTATAGTTTTATAATACCTTCTCTGCTTCTTTATTGTGACTGTGAATAGATCTGTGCTCCTACAGAAAGACGTTTTATTGAATTAATGAGATTATGGGGCTTTGGCGTGGAATACTTGCAGTAATTAGACTTAATATAAGAACTCTCCCAGCTGATCAGAGGTGGGAAAGGCATCTTGCAATGAAGACCTACCTGACACCACCTGGCAGGGCCTTTTGGCTGCACACACCCACAGAGCCAGCAGATCCCACGGGCTCCTCAGCAGCCTGCTTGTGAGCTCCTTGGTGCAAGAAGAAGAGACAGAAATAACTTGCCTTTCTTATTAAAAAGAAATCATTCCAAACTTTTTTTTTTTTTTTTTGGCTTGTGGTGGCCTTACCACTCAATTCAGCAAAGAGAATTGATCCAGATAACTCTTTTGGTATCACCACCAAAGAGTCTGTCCATCAGTAAATCCAGAGGACAGCTGGCACTTCACTGCTGCCAAATCCTTGCTGCTTTTTAACTGGAACCTGCAAGAAGCCTTGTCAACTGTAGCTGTTGATGAGCTGCTCTCTGGTTTGGATCCTGCAGGGTTGGACATGTGCAGCAGTGAGCTGTCCCTTGCTAGTGACACCAGCTGCTATTTAAGGTGTTGGTGGCACTGCAGGGCTGCTGCCTCTCCCTTTGCAGGTCAGTGCTGAAGTTTGGGGAAGAAACTTGGGGCTGCCCAGTTAGGAGAGAAGGATGGATGCCTGAAATGCATCGATTGCTTTGTGTGCCATCAGTCACTTCCAGGCTGGATTTTGAGGCTGCATGGACTAGCTTGAGCAGTGTGAAACCAAATATTTAAACTCTTCCACTAATATTTATAGACAAAATGTCATTTTCTTCATAATATTGATTCAGTTTCACCTATTTTTACACGTAGCATAAGTATCCCCAAAGCATGAAATTCCCAGATCTGTGTTCAGCTGTGGAGGTATCAAAATAGAAATGCTTTTCTTAGATCTCCAGTTGCTTCTGACAGTGAGTCCTTTCAGCTACAGGGGAGGATACAGACAGGAGTTCCAAAATAAGCTTTGAGTTTCCTCCTCACCAAGATCTGTGATTTCAAAGCACAGGTGAGAGTTCTGCTCAGTAGACTCTAATTTTGGCTTGTGAGATACAGAGATGCAAGCTGTGTTATGAGGCACCTAGTTAACAAAAAACCATCTCTAATGACAATGACACTTGCCCAGAAAAGGCAAATCACACTCATTTCTGCTGGAATGGGTGGATTAAAAATGCCCCCAAATTCTATTTATTTTAATGAAGAAACAAGATTTGGAATTTTAAAAAAACTAAACAAAACAAGCAAAAACCCCCAACCAATCAACTAAAGAAAAAAGCCCAACCAAAAAAAAAAAAAAAAAAAAAAAAGCAAATCCAATAAATCTGTCTCCTTGGCTTCCTTTGGAACACAATAACAGCTATTTTTTTCACAGAGGTACAGTGTTTACTAAGAAATCTGCTCCTAGGGTAAGCTATTATTACTTCAGCAGTCTCCAGGCTCCAAAAGGAATGAAAATAGTTTCAAAAATGCAAGGCATCCCTGGAATGGAGGAATGGATGATGAATTTGTGCCGCTCGCCACCTTGGTGGCTGTTGGCTTTTCATCAGCAGCTGAGGAGGCTCAGCAGCCCCTTGGAAGCAGGGCCAGGCTGAGGCAGGAGAGGCAAACCCAGCAGTGAGGAACATCTATTATTCATCTGCAGTAATTTGTGGCCTGGCAAGAGCTGATGAAAATCTTGGGAGTATTTTATGGTGAGTTAAGGAATCTACAAGGGAAAATTGGTAAAAATATTCGTTCCTGTTGTAGAAATAAGCCAAAGTCCTGACTGGAAATCCACCCTGTCTGATAACCTGAGGTCAAGCAGCAGTGGTCAGCATCTCCCCAAAGCTGGAAAATGGAATGCTGAAGTCATGGCAAAGGTCAGATGGTGCAGGGGAAGCAGCAGAAGAAATGAAAGGCAGAGGCTCTGATTCACTGCAGGGTCTGGAGCATCCTGAAAGGTCCCAAAAAACAGGAGGGGACAGCACAGGTGAGGTGTGCGGCAAGAAACAAAGAACACTCAGCCAGAAGAGAGCAAAGAGCACTTGGTTGAGAAGAGCAAGGAGCAAGCACAATTCAGGCCAGGCAGGAGAGGTCTGACACAACCCCCAGCCCCCCTCCAGCACAGCAAAGCCAGATTTCTTGGGGCACACCGAGAACAACACCCCAGAGCTGCTGCTGCGACTTGAAATGGCCTCAATTTGTTTGAACTGCAGTGGATCCCTGGGATCAGGGCTCGGACCATCCCTGGATTTCAGCTGAGCAGCAGCTCCGGGTCAGAGCTGAGCCTCATCCCATCAACAGCACAGACACAGCAAAGGCAGCCACTGCATCTGCCTCTGGCCATGTGCCTGCATCCTGAAGGTCCGGCTACCAAAGGGAGATTTTCCTAACGAATGGAATTTGTGTGCTGGTCAATGCACTTGGGAACTGACAGAATTTCTGCTTCATCCAGCGGAGCAGAAAGCAGCAAACCAATCTCAATTTTCTCTTTCTTTTCTATGTCATAAGGCTAAAAATAGCACAAATACTGTTCATAACAAAAATCTGCGTTTATTGATTTTGAGAGTGGTGTGATGGTAACTAAATTTAAAAGTTTCGTTCACCAACACTGACTTGTCAAGTAAAGGAACAAATCTTTTTAAAGAAGAAATTAATCATGCTCATAATTGTAAAGTCTAATAAAATAAAAACTCATTTCACTGTTACTCCAGCCCCTTATTATGAGCTACAATTTATACTATATTACAAATCCTCCTAAAGGTAATAAATTTGATGCTGAAAAAATTAATATAAAATGTAATTACATTTAATTTGATTGAATTAGAATGGATTTTTTTTCCTGTAATCTTGTTTAATTCAAAACATTTGTAAAACACCAAAATTATTAACGAGGCCTAGAAACATCCGACATCTAATGTTACAGACTTCAGTAAATGCCTACCTTCCTCACCACCACAGGAGATGAGAATGGAAATCTCATGTTCTGGGCCAGATTCTGCCACAGGCAGCCACTGTCTCTGCTCTGCTGACCTCAGCCTGTGTTCTTGGGGTCCACAGTTTTAAAGGCAGACAAGAAATCGAGCACAGGGAGTGCAGAGTATTTCTACAAGTCACTATTTCCCTGAAAATATCCAGGAATGGCACTGCTCTCTCTCTGCAAATGAACAAGAATCTCACTGCTTGTCTCATCACATTTACCCTGAGAGGATTCCTGATTCTCAGGAGTGAAACCTTTTCCTTTTCAGGAAAGAAGTTTGTTCTAGCATGAGCCTGGGCCAGGGTTCCACCCACTGCTGATATCCCTGATCCTGATTTATGTGGAATGGGACAGTCATGCTCTCACTGCCCAGCTGAGGAGTTAAATCTTCCACCTGGTGGAGGAAATCTGCTTTGAACCAGCTCCTCTGGTGTGTTTTTCACAGGGTGTAATTTAGGTGAGCTGAAAACCCCAGGTACTCAAACTCAACGCTTTCAACAGGAGGAACTTCTTCAATGCTGGTTTTCCTCTCTTTCTCAATGCTGGTTTTCCTCTCTTTCCCCCACAAAGCTGGCCCTGTGAGCTCTCTGCTGCTGGCTCTCCAAGCACACTCCTCTGCAGAGACGTGCTGCTCCCTCCTTGCCGCGCTTCGCCAGTCGCGCCTTCCAACCCCGCCAGGGGAAGGAACTTTCCTGGTGCCAAAACCTCCTGCACAGGTCCCAGCAGCGGATGAGATGGCAAAAAATTACCAGTCCTTGTTGCTGACCTCCAGGGAGCTTTTCCAGCTGCCGATTCCTCCTCCCTCTGCAGGTCTGGGGTTTTTGTGCCGTGAAGGAAAGATTGGGTGACGCATCTTGGACACCTCCAAGACTGGGTGACACATCTTGGACAGAGCTTCCCGAGCAAACCTCTCCTTTCCTTGTCTTTCTTCCCATCTCTGTGTGCTGCAGACGTGGCTGTAAAACATCCCCACAACCCAGGAATTAAAAGAAAAGAAAATTTCACTCTGAGAAGAACAGCCACCATTTGTACGGCGCGTATAAAAACGAGTTCTACTCAGAAAATAGGCAGATTTTAAAAATTAACACCTTAGGCTTTCCTAAAGATTGATTCACTTCAGTGACTCAGTGTATCATGGTTTTCACTTGATTTTTTTCTGTGCTGTGAAATAAGCTTGGTTTATGTAGCAAAAACATTGTGATTTCACATTTAGCAGCGTAGAAATTGCCTTCTGTTCAAATTCCTGCTTCTCTGTAAGATTCCAATACCTTCCAGTGAGCAGTAGTTTATTATCAGAACACAAAAACACATTCTGTGAGCAAACTGAGCCTTGCCATCGCAAGCTGGGACGAGTTTGTATTGACAAGATGTCAGAACATAAATAAATTTTAGGTTTGCATTTGGTATTTACTAAATCACATTGTGACAATCAGCTGAGATCACGTCTAAATGATTTTACACAGTTTTGTTCAGTGATTATTAGAATTTTGCAACTTGGATTTGTATGTGAGCAACCTCCAGGAAACCAGAGTCTTAAAGTACTTGCACAAAAAAATCTCAATACCATTGCTCAAGGTATTGTTTGTTGTGTATACAAAATTAAATTGTGAATGTGTTAGCAAGGTCATATCACATGTTGATTGAGTTTATTGCCAAAATGGAAAAATCCCAGTTAATATTTACTTTGGGTAAGAAGGGAAATCAATGTCAGTTTTGCATTTTGAATAAAATGGATGGAAATCTGAGAGAAATCTCAGAATCTTAATAATGGGGAGCTATTTAAAGGTTTCCATATTAATATTCAAGAGATAATTCAATAATACTCAAATAAATCACAAAACAATAAAAAAGCACACAGAAAGCTGGATGAATCAAAATACCTTCTGAAAAGCAAATATTTAAACATTATCACCATTCAAATAAAAATATAAATATCTACAACATTTGCTTTAGCTTGATTTGGTTAGTTAAAAAATGAGCATTCCTGTTTTCAGGGAATTTTTTTTCTGCAAAGGACTTGGCTTTTTAGAAGTTTTGAACAGTTCTGAGCACAAGATTGAAGTTGGGCCTATATATCTGTGTTTGTAACTGTGATATATGTTTATAAAATTGTGAGTTCTACTGTGTTCCAGTCAAATATGGAATCTTACTTAATCTATATTATTAAAAATAACTCCATCCCGAGGTTCCCCTCTTTGGATGGCATTTTTGTAGTTAGTATTTAACATGATTTCAGTTTTGAGAATGGCCTCCAAACATTCTGCTTCACTGTTATGAATGAAAAAAACCCAAACATATCAGTTGATGAATGCTCAAAAGAAAGTTTGCTCTTAGTAATTGTCCTGGGTTGACCATATGATGCTTTTATCCCCAGTTGTCTTGTTCTGTTCATGCAGTTTTATAATAAGTTAATTTAATATATATAATAAATTAATTTAATAATAAGTTTTGCACCTTTAAGACCTGTTCCAGAGAGTGAAGAGGGGAGAGAAGAAGACAAAAGGTCAAATTCAAATGGCGTTTTCCAGCAACACAAACCCATTTCAGACTCTGGGAATCCTCCCAGAAAACATGGATCACATCTTCCTGCCCATTAAAAACAACATCCCATTTCCACAGATTTCAGAGGCAGCAGAATAATTTATTACAAGGGAAGCTAAATGTAAAGCTTGTGCTACACTCTCTTCATTCGAGCTGCATTCTGGAAGTAAAGCTGGAGCCTGGGAGCCAGCAGAGAATGAGGAGCCCAAGCCTTGCAGCAGCGTCCCTGCCTGGTGTCTGGGGGTGCAGAGGAGCCCCCCCTGCCATTTGTTCCTCTGCGTCACCACTCGGTGATGAGCAGCTCCCTCAGCACCTTCCCACAGGGAGACTGGAGCATCCAGACTTTTAAAAACAGATGGCAAGGGGGAGAGGCAAAAGCCTTAGTGTGACCAAAATAGCAATTTTTTTCTTAGGAGTTTCAAGAGCTCTGAACAATCCCTCTCCAGGTCTGACCCGATGGGCTTGAAATGATCCCCAGCACTGGGCAGGGAAATAAACACGTTTTGGGCTGCACGTTGGAATGCACAGCGAGGGGCTGGGATGCTCTGGGGAGAAATATCACAGCCTGAATGAGTTTGCATTTGAGGTTTTATTTATTTTCAGTGTAACCTTTACATATTGCAAACTCTTCTGTAGGTGGCAAGCAGCTCGCTTAAGATGTTTCTTCTAATTGAAAGAAAAAAGCCTTAAAGCAAATGCCAGCCAAGTGAATTCTCTGATTTATTTGCAATAGTGTTCTAGCAGTATAGAAGGGGTGTAAAGAATGTGCTGCTTTTCCCAACTCATAATCTTTCACAATATTTAAATGTTGTTTAACAACAAGCAAATAAAAGGAACATTTAATGTGAAAGCAGCTACTGAACTGATAAACATGATTCTGTAATTGAAGAATAATTTAACTGCTCTTTTTATTTGTCCATTTTCTCATCTACGCCACGATGGCATTATGACCGTCTTCAGTAGGGTGGGAAATGGGAAAATGCAGCACAAGTGCATGAAAATTAAAATAATTAGCATGCCCATGCTACCTCTGCCATTCCTGTACAAAGCACATCCGTTTGTGCTGCGTGCTGGCATTTATTTGGTGCTGAATTTGCAGGAGTGGCCATTGCTAAAGCTCATCCTTTGGAGCAGCCAAGCTTACAGATTGCCAGAGAGGTAAATGCAACAGTTTGACAACTGCCCCCAGACTGCTTGCAGAGTCCCCTCAGCAATGTCTGAACACTGTTCCAGTGTCACCTGTGCAGGTTTGCAAAGGGAGCCCCATGACAAGGGAGCCCCATGACAAGGGAGCGTGTCTCGCTGCTTCCTCCCAGCTGTAATGGCTTTCCATTAAAGAAATCACATCAGCATCCACCTTTAAAGCATCAGTCCCCGGCTTGATCTTTAATTTGATTAGTTTGAAATCCCCAAGGTTTAAACTGAATCCTGTACTTTTGCAAAAACAAAGCACTGCCTGATTGCTGTATTAAACACAGATGTTGCTGACTTGCACAAAGATCCTGAAGTCACGTTTTGTTTTCCTTGTTCAAAAATTAGTGTGATCTTTAAACAGCTGCTTTGTTGAGTCCACAGGTAGCTGCACTTTATTTGGAGAGAAATAATTCCTATGTATAGCATCCATATGTTTCCTTCCTTTCAAAGGCTTAGTGGGAATTAGGTAAACAAACAAAAAATCCTACCTCAAACTGCAATGTGTAGGGCAGGCTCTGCTTCAGTAGAGATGCCAGAAAGAATTCTGTGAAGACAAGAATTTAAGAATATTGTCAAGTCCAAGAGCAGCACGAAGGTGGTAACTGGGGTCAGAAGTCTTTCCATTTTCTTGGTGTTAAAGCCAACAGCATTTGGCTGAGTTTAAATCCTGACACCTGGGGAAGAACCTGCAATACTGGGGCCTTCAGGTGGGAGTTCAGCTTTCCAGGGCGCTCCCAGATGAGCAGTGAAAATGTAGTAATGAATTGAAGTAAGACTTTTACCTGGTTCACATCTGCATTACAGAAACAACAATAGCTCCCAGACTGTGAACAACAAGCATTTGAAGAAATGGGGTCAGGAATCTTATCATCCTGAGTTAGAGATCACCTTCAGTGTTTTTCTCAGCACACTGCCACACATGCTGCCAGATAGCATTTATTTCATTCTCACACGAGTTCAAAAGGGGCTCCTATCAAATCCCTGCACTTCAAGTTTCAGCTCCTACAGCATTTGATTTCATTTCTTGCATTACTCCTTTACAATTTTTGCCTGATTTGATTCTTATATTTGTGCCTTGTCAGAATACCATAAAAATCTCTTCAGTTTGTGATACGGGCAAGAAACACTTTGATGCCTCTGATGTTCAATCCCAGCTTAATTTGTAAGTGATAAGTTGGAAGGTTTAATCTCAGTGCCCACATGGCACATCTCAGAACCAGATCACACTCTGGCAGGAGTGGCAGGCTCTGCTCAGCAAAGCCCTGGATTGACAGACTGCAGTGGGTCTGGAGATGCTCCTGGGGAAAGCTGATTCATCTTTTATCATGGTGGAAATATTCATGCTTCAGTTATCTCATACGGAAAAACAGCATTTTCAAATCAAAGGATTCTTATGGACAGCTATGAAATCAGATTTTTCTTGGAGTCACTGCTCTGTGTGTAAGAATCGTTTTTACCTGAGCCAGTGCTCTAAAGAACAGGACTGTGTCCAGCCAGCATTTCTGGGTCCCAGAGGCATGGAAACAGAATATGGAGAGGTGGCTGCACACTTCCATGTTATATCAATATAACATAACAGTGTAAATAATTATTAATATAATAAAATATAGACACAGCATTAGTAACCTAATGCATCCACACCATCAGCAGGTTTCACTGCAGACAAACTCATGGTCTTTGTTGCCTTCACTAGGAGGTCAAGAGAACAGAAGTTCTTTAATTCCAGCCCTTCAGACAGATGGGTTCAGAGGCAGGACAGCTGGAAAGGGAGACACTGCAAGATCTGGTCTGATACATCAATATAAACCTGAAAGTGCCAGTATGGAATACCTTTCAAGTTCAGAGAAATATATTTTAATAGATGTTTTTTTCTGTGTCTTCTCTACAAGGAATGAAGCGTTGCAACAGAAAATGTGTGACAACTGAGCAGAGAGCCCACAGAGCCTGGCTCACACAGCTCCTGGTCAGGGCTCCCTGGTGGCTGCTGGGCTCCTGAGCCAGGCACTGCTCCTGCAGCCTCAGCAGCCCTGCCACAGCCAGCCAGGAGAAGCAGAGGCCCCCCCTCCACTCTGTGGGACTGCCACCATGTCAATGCCAGCAGCCTTGATTTGGGATTGAAATTGATTTGGGATTCAGTCTGGTTTGGGATTGAAACTGGGGCTGAGGTTTGTGTGACATTTAACATTCCAGTTCTAACCTTTGCCCCGGTCCTGTGACACATTCAGCACCTCACCTGCTCTGCAGAGACCGAATTTTATTATTCTTTTTTTTCTCCTACCCTTTCCTTCGACTTCCTGCTGGATGAAATCTGCTGTTGCCTTCCTGCTGCCTCGAAGCTGCTGAGGAGCTGTGTCCAGCCACTGCAGAGCTTTCGGGGATTCAGTTCCAGCAGCTGCTCAGCCTGGTACAAAGGCACTCACCGATGGAGCTTTTCCCTGCTTCTCACACGAGCTCAGCTCTGTGGAAGGAGATGGAAAAAAGTTATTCCCATGGAAGGTGAAGCAGTGACTGGCTGGCAGAAGCTGCCTCTGTGGATAATGATCATCTCTGATATTTCTTCATCATTCCTGGAGAGCACAGCTATCAATCCATGCCTAATCTAGACAATGTATTTCTCCCCTAAAGTCCCCATATAGCAGGAAATGACAACTGCAAAAGCTGATTTATCCAAGCTGCTCTGCTAGCTCCTATTCCATGGCGGAACAGATAATATGCTGACAGACAGACAGCTTAAGGCTGAGCTCTCACTTGATCTCATTATGTGCCAACTGATGCAAGTTAGGAACTAAAGTAGTAAATTGCCATGTAGCAAACAAAACTTTTGTAACAGCTCGTAGAAATAGTTTCCAGATAAAGCCAATAAACTTTAATTCTTCTGTTTTCTTGAAAAAGTAGCCTAGACCCTGACCTGTGCCACTACAGCTTCCTGTGGAGTAATTCCAATAAAAGCTGCTCTATCAGAGAAATATTTGAAAGAACAGCACTTTACTAGTTCTCATCCATGCTTAAATTGAAAGTAATTAGTGATTGATTAGAGCCAATTGCATCTGGGTCAAAATGTTAAACACAGATGTAGCCATTTACCCGAGCAGCGGTTGGAGTGACATTTATTCCTGTTTGTTGTGCTAAAACCAAGCAGGGTGTGACTCCATCCCCTCCCAGACAAACACAGCAGGGCTGGCATTTCCTGCAGTGACACCCCAGCCCGTCAGATCTGGGGGCTGATTGCACAGGAGCAGGGATGTCTGACTTCATCCAGGAGGCAGGTCTGGCTGAGACTGCCAGGCTGACACCAGCAGAGAAGGAGAAGAGCTCTCTATTTGAGTAATGTGGGGGGTTGCATATATTTTTAAGCTTTCTCAGCATGATACAGTTTCCCACAAATATGTTTGGGTTTAGATGAGCCTAATCTGCAGGACTGAATTAACATAAGTAAATTAAAAAGTAAGAAATCTAATTAGTGTTAATCCTTGAATATATATAAAATATTTACCTTTTTTTTTTCCTTGTCCATTTCATTGACTTTGAAAAGTCACTGCTTTTTGCTGGCATCATTCTGACACTTCATTAGCTGCTGGGTCACCACCTTTTGCTCCACTGAGTGGTGGTTATTTTTCATGCCAACACAGACAGGGGATTCAGACCTGATTTGTGTTGCATGTAATAAATGGCAATTATCTGCCCCTTCTTCTGATGGGAATCACTGTCTGTATTGGGGAACTAAATCTTTGTAACTTTGATGGAAGTGGATTAAAGTATAAAGCACAAGCAGTCCTTCTCTGGTAACTTACTGGGGCAAGCACCCAGAGGTCGTGCATTCAATTTGGTGTAATTACTGTCAGTTTAATGATGAGGATGAAAGAAGATAGTGGATAGCTAATCAAGCAGATAAGCATATGAAGTTTTGCCTTAAAGATTTAGTGGAACGATAGACACAGGGCTGGGGAATGGACAGTGAGCAAACACAGCCCTGCTGTGGCTGCTCTCCTTTCCTCAGAGCGCTCAGGACAAAGTGCAAATTCTTCTTCTTCCTCGAGGTGCTATGACAAAAATCAGGGAAGGAGGAGACCAAGCTCAGCTTCAAGGAATGCAGTTAAATGTCACATTTTTCCATAGATGGCAAACGTGAAAGGTGCCAGAGTAGACGCACAAGAGTTTGGAATTCCTGGAATCATGAAAGGGTGGGCTTGGCAAAGATCCCCTATCCAGCCCCCCTTTCGTGGCACAGCCACCTTCCAGTGCTCCAGGCTTCTGAAATCCCCATCCAGCCTGGCTTTGGACACTTCCAGATTGTTTCTAGAGCAGACAGCATTGCCACAGAGCCATCAGCTTTGTTTTCTCTGGCTGTAACAATATCACCAGCAGAAGCGAAATCCGTCCTCGTTCATACACTTAAAATTCAAACTTGTATTTTACCTCTCTTCAAAACCACTGGTGGTCAGTGGGCTGTCTGCACTGTGTGAAACTACATTTCCTCATCCTCACAAGGAGCTCGCACTCAAGGCTGCCTCTCTCTGGGCTGGGAGGCTCAGCACAGGCATCACATCCAAAGCCACTCTGCTGCGTGTCCCTGCGATGCAGCACTTCCCAGTGGGCTTTTCCTGGCCATGCTTTACATGCATTAGCATGCTCTGCAGGAAACCCAGCAAGCACAGCAGCTTGCCAGAGTAAAAGCAGTTGGTTGGGGCCTCTTGTAATACAGCAGTTCAGCAGTTGAAAGGATTGTCTCTACATTTTGCAGCAAGGAAGAAAGGAAAAAAAAAAAAGGTGTTGAATAAATATATTCCATGGAGTGGGAAACATGAGCATGAGGCTGGAGTACTCTGAGGAATGCTCACACAGAGCCAGGATAATGCTGCCTCCTGCTTCTGGGAAGATTATTTTCCCAGCCTGAGAAAATGATAGGGCCACAAGTTATATGAAAGGAGATAGCAGGAAGCAGAAATACACCTTTTTAAGATGTGTATTAAGAGAAAATAGTGATGATTATTGAGACATATGACACAGCAATTCAGCTCCAAGATTCTGATTTGAGATATGAAACCTCAAACCTGGAGTAGGCTCCTAAACTCACAAGGAATTTAAGTTTTAATATACACCCTCCTCTTCATCATTTTCTACTGACTAATGTGGATGATATCCCAGTTGGATAAAGACTGTATTAGACCAAAAGGTCAGGACTTTATTGTCACCAAAATTCTGCTCAGAGAGATGGACAGAAGGGCCTGACACACAGTTCTGCCCAGTGCAGGATTTAGGGCAGTATCATTTATTTGGTGCATCTGCTTAGAGCCTCTGAAGGCAATGGGACTGAAATCCCAGGGACAACTGAAGGCACGCAATGGAAAGGGACCCTGCAGATTTTCTAAACCTCAGATGATCGTGGGAAGAGCTTCAGTGCAACATCTGACTGTGCCATTTCTGTTTGGGAATGCAATCGTTCACCTCCTGCCACAGCAGCTCTGTTTACCTGTGCAGCAGCAGGGGTTAAACATCTCCTGCCTGCAACATCTGTTAAGAACTGGAGGGGTTTCAGACTGTGAACTGTAAAACTCTGATAACAAGGCAGAAAGCCTGGCCCAGTGACCCAAAACAAAGGAAGCAATGGATGTAAAAGGGTAATGCTGGGAGAAAGAAGGGAAGTTCTGGATTAACCTGGGATGATTATGTGTTCTGACAGGATGAAGTAACTCCTGCTCGCCGTGCTAAAGCTACATGGCAGCAGAATGGAACAAAAAACAGATGTAGGCTTTGCAAGCAGTAGATAATAGAGTCTCTTCTCTCATACATGAGTAAATAGAGCTGCTGGGATAAATTCTGTCAGCAGCCACTAAAAATACAAGTAATTAGACATATATTTAATATGCTGGATTTAATACATATTCATTTGAAAAGTCCATAAAGCTATAGCATAAAATCCCAGAGGACCACGCATGCTTTCTGGGGGATGTTTTGTTGGGTTTATCTACAGGATATATCACCCCTATTACAGCAGCTCCTGGTGCAGCTCTGCTCCATCCACATATCACTTCCATTAGGAGCTGTTAACAGCTGCATGAGGAAGGGTTTTGTTTGCTTTCATCTCCCTGTGCTCCTGCTGGTTCCTCTGGTTCATACCCCTCATGGCTGGAGGGAGCAGCAAGCCATAACCCTCATATTCCCGGGTTCCACTGGGCAGGGATCTCTTGCTTCTCCCAGAGGGATGATTCCTCGTCTGTCTCGGATTTCTCATTTCACCGGAGTCTCCTGGCACCATTAAACAATTCTGTATTTCCCTTGCAGCAGCACTGTGCAAATATCCCCCAGGGCTGCCCAGCTCCTGCCTCTGACCAGCCTCACCCTGGTGGAATGGAATGCAAACAAGAAACTCTGCAGCCCCAGGAGCACAGCCCCAGCCCCTGGCTGCTCCTAGAGCAGGGGCTGCTGGTGCCACTGCTGCACTGACCCAGCCTGGGAGCAAGGCTCAGACGTGCCAGGGCTCAGTGCCTGCATGGAAAAGCCTCTTGTGTGCACGTAAGAGTGCCCAGGAATCTTTTCAGGTCTGTACCATCCTTCCAGACCGAGAATGTTCCATCCTCCTTTCCATTTTCTAGCTTTGGCTAACAACAGTTAGTCCCAGGTAAATATGGCAGTAGTAGTTGTGCCTTCTCACGGGGAGAAAAAAGCTCTGCAGCTTGTAAGATCTTTCCCTGCTCTTTTCAGGAATTTACTAAAACTGATTTTGAACTATGAGAACCTTTTTTTGGGTCCTAATTTGAGCCAAGTCTCCTAAAGGACCAGTGTGGTTTATGTAGTTTGGTTTTAACATTGGAGAAAAGGGAAGTGATGCTTCACTTGGCTGAGCCATCCTGGGTTGATATTTCAGGATGAGGGTTGAAATTCTGGCCATCACTGGATCCCAGAGAAATGCTGCCTGAGAATGTCATGTTATTGATTGAAAATGTGGATATACCATCATGTTTTGAAAGCCACAACGAGCAAAACCAAAAACAATAATTCCCCAAATGCCAGTGTAATAAATAATATACCAGCAATCATTTAAAGAGATTGCAGTGTAGCCTCTGAAAATCTCCTCTTGTGACATTCAAGACATAGAAAGGTGCTTTTTCTGGCATTATTTTCACAAATGCGTCTACATAAATATTCTCAGTATGTAACAGCCTCCCTCTCTCACATCCCTCAAACTGTTTGCTATCATTCTACTCCAGGACATTTTCTGTTCCCAAGGAATTCCTGAAGCTTGCTGGCTCCCTGCGATGGGAATGGTACCCAGGTTTGTGCCTGAAAGGGAGCCCAAGGAATCTGTCATGCAGATGGAGATGTGACAGTCGTCCCATTAGCAGTGCAATTCCCCTGCTGGGTTAACGTGGGAAGAAAAGCTGTGTTTACTTGTGTGGGGAGCTCCTTTGGCTCAGCAATTGTTCTCTGCTGCTGCTGCACCCACCAGCCCCAGCTGGGTGAGCTGAGCCCTGCTTCCAGCCCAAGTGCACTGCAGCAAGGTGAGATGCTAAGTTAGGCATGCAGAAGTGTTTCTGATGTGAGTCTAGGGGAGGATGTGTGACTGACAGGCAGACACAGGAAGGTTTATTTCTATAAAAACAGGCAGTGTTGATGGAGGGTTCCTCCTCCTCTGCCATTCCTTCCCCAGTGCCTTGCTGGCACAATGTTGAATTGGCATGGCCCGTGGCAGGCAGCAGAGCAGCTCAGTCTCCAGCCCATTCACCCTTTAACATCTCCTGCAAAACTGCAAAGATGTCGCTGCAAACCACTGGGTTCCCTAATTCTGCCCTGAATGTTTTCCCCTGGGGCACCCAAGGCACGTTTGAGTGCTGAGGATTTGCCCAGCAGCAGAAGAAGGGTGGAGAACTGGCATGGCTGAAAGGAGGAGGTGGAGATCAGGGGAAGATCAAACATCACCTGTGCAGAGCTCCGGGCTCTGTCCTGCACCCTCAGCCTTCAACAGAGGCAAACCCTCTCAGCCCAGGGACTGCCACTTCACCAATGTTTCCCTGGCAGCTCTGAACAATCCTCTCAAGGATCCCTGGTGGGATCCCTGGGTGCCCCTGGAGCTGCCCTTGATCATCTCTCTGGGTCCCTCCCCACCCAGACTATCCAGGGGTTCTGTGACCCCAGGACAAATTCAGCACTCGAGCTGAAAATCCCTGCAGGATTTCTCCTTGAACTGCTGCACCCTTGGGATTCCAAAGCCTCACAAGCCCAACCCAGGACTAACGTTCAGAATCTTACTTTAAATTTCATCCTCTCAATTTCCCAGGCAGTGAATGCACAATGACAAATGAGTGAAGTGTTAAAAATGAATGTCTCTACCTGGCAAAGTAAATGAATATTTCTGCCCAGCAAACTGGGAGCACACGAAGGCGAATGGTGAGCTTTAGATCTCTGTGCTGTCCTAAAACATCTGTGAGCATTGCTGCAACAAACAGAGCTGAAACACCACAAAAATTAGCAAGTTGATTTCTTTGACAATTCTTCGAGGTCCTGCCTGCCACTAGCCTTAATGTCTGTTGTTATTATGTGGTGTTTCTCTGCGGTGCACAAAATGTCTGGCTCGAAGCAAAATGTTGCAGTATGTCAAAGAAAACAAATTTAACAGCAATCAGCTGCACTAATTGGAATGACAGTGACATTCTGCACTACACTTCAGAGTGGAAATACCTTACAGACAAGATCCTGACATTTGACTGAGATTCCCTGTCCAGGCTAATGACATTGTCTAGAAATGCTGCAACCACAGCCCAGAATTCAAAATGTATTAACACAGCTACAGGATTTACACAACATCTCAAGGCTTTGACACAAGAGATTCTGCTCACAGAAGGAATAAGTAGCTCTCTTACTCTGTTAAAGAGGGATCTCCTTTTAACTTAATAATGCCAAAGCAAAAATGAAAAAAGACCAGCCACACTACTGACTTAAAATTACATGTTTCCTCTGATCCTATATTGAAATTCAGGGCTTGTTACAAACACAGTTTCAAGAAAATTAGGATTTTTTTTTCCTTTTTTTTTGTTTTTTTTTTCTGAGACCAAGCAAGAAATTCTTTGTGTCAGCCAGTGAGAGAGCTGGCCATCACCCGCCTGCATGAGGAGCCCTGGGCAGCTCCCACAGCCCTATTCCACCTCCTCGGCTCAGGGAGATGAGCTTGGCACTGGGATAAAATCATTGTTCAGTTTGTCCTGTCCAGTCACTCTGGTGAGACTGAATGTGGGGAGGAATTTGGATAGTGGAGGCACTTGTTCTGAATTAAAGAAATAAACGTGAGCAAGAAGGATTGCATGAGAAATAAATGCTATTATACACCTGATGATTGCACAAGAATGAACAGCTGACAGTAGCAATTAACTGGATAAAAAGCTGCTTTGGGACAGAGGCCACTCCCTTCTCCAGGCAGAACCCAACTCAGAGGAGCAGTTCATGGTGACTCCCAAAGAGCAGAAAACAGAATTCATTCTGGATAAAAGAGTGCTTTCCAAAGGCAGGATTTCGGGAATGAAGTTCAGGAACTCTTGATGAGCCTGGGGCAGTAAGCACAGAGTGCAATCAATCCCAAAGGCAGCTCTAGAACAGGCACCTTAGCTGTGACTGGCATGAGAAAGCTCAGCTTTGACTTTCCAGAGGAATCTTGTGCTGAGATTCCCCCAGTGCAGCTCCCTTAAAAAATGAGAACTAAAACCAACACACCCAAAATGAGGATGTTTAAAATTCAGATCTCAATCTTTCTGCACTTTTTTTTTCTCTTCCTAGCAATTAAATAGGAAAAAGTTCAATTAAAAAATGTTTAAAAGAAAGCACACTGCACAGAGCTGGAGACAGGAGAAACTTTCAGTGCTAAAGAAGCTCGGAGTGCTCCTGCCATGTTAGTTCACTGATGATTAAATTGGTTTAAATATTAGCTATAGTTAGAGCTGTGCAAAATAGACTTTGTTTTTCAGAAATTACACACAACTTTTCAATTTCATAGAATTCTGCACTGCCTCAGTCGTGGGCTCCATTTGCAGTGCCGATGAAGCAGCTTTTTGCATCAAAAATGCAAATATATACACATTTTTGATGCAAAACACTCTTTGCTTGAACACTCTTAGGTCTGCTGTGATACCGGCCTGCTTGAGCTCAACAAATTTTTCTGTTCCTGGAACTTCACAGTACATTATGGGCTGAAAACAGACCCACTTGGGGATAAAGAAAACATCCTTAAAGTTATGCAAAACATTCATAACAAAATGCAAATACTGTTTACAGTTTTCAGCATCTCAGCATAGCAGCTCATACTCTAAATTGCATGCAGCTACCAGCTATATGGAGAGTTTTTAATCAGCCTCTGTGCTGCTGCTTGTGCTGTTGTCTTGCAGGAAGGCTGGGCCCAGCTCTAGGTGTGAGATGGTGGATTTAGATAGATTTCCCTCTGCAGAATGAGATTCATTTCTTCATTTCTCAGAGGGTTTTCTGGCAGGGGGCTGCCTCCTCTGGGGGGGAGAGAGCCAACAGGCAACAGATTGGATTTGAATTCCACCACTGTTAAAATGAATTGGGGCCAAGACAATTATTGCCATCACAGGCTGCTGGGCAGGCACGGATTGATGGATTTACATTTTGCCAGGACCAGCAAAACACAAACCTCTGCTTCCCTCAGCCTGGCAGGGAGGGATGCAGCCCTGGTCACTGCTCCCTGACAGAGCAGCACGGGTCCCTCTTCCCCCACACACATTTACCCTGCACTGAGGAAAAACCCTCAATCAGGGCTCAATATTCCCAATATTCCAGTTCCCAGTGTGCTGCATCAATAAACCAACCGTCAGCCCATCCCCTGGTCCATGCTGCCTCCTCGAGAGGTGTCCATGAACCTGTTTGTCCCCACTGTAACCAGCTCCCACTCCAATGATTCCGGAGAGTGGGGAAGGGAAAAACACATTGCAGGAGAATCAGCCAGCAGGGAGAGCAGCACAGGAAGAGAGGAGGAGAATCCAGCTCAGCTAAAAACCATTTTCCAAGGAGCAGAGACAAGTGCAGGATGTTCTTGGGTGAACCCTGTCTGTAGGAGTGAAGTGAGTGCTGCCAGGAAAACTGGGAGCATCTCCTCTCCCTGCTTCAGTTTGCTGAATTTCATCTCGTGGAATCCTCTGAATCCTTCCCCTCAGGGAAATCCTCAGGGCCTTGCCTTGGAAGGATTTACCATAGAGCTTTCCCCAGCCAGGTGGACAGAAAGGACTCCCCATGAAGCCTTGCACTTTGTGTCATTAGAAATTATAAACTTAGAAAATTCTCCCACCTGGTCTGTTGGACATTTCCTTGCTTCCCCAGCTGGAAAATGCCAATGTTGACTGAGAACTCCAATTTTCTGCTCTGCAAAGCGCAGCCCTGGAATGGTGTGGAGAGACACAAACCAACCGAGACAAAGCACACAGTGGAGGGAGAATTGGCTTCGCAGGTGGAAAAAATCTAACGTTCAACAGCAACCTTTGGGTTTAAATCAGCCATCAGATTGTACCTGATCTTTCACACCTGCTCCTTTCCAGGCTCAGGCACCTGCAACTGATCCCCCATGAAAGAAATCTGATGAAAATGAAAATGAAAGAAAATGATGACTGTGTTGGTACTGGATTGTAGCAAAAATTGCAGGCTCTGCCTTCATTAGGAGCAAACAGGATATTAATGTAGGAAAAGCAGCACACTCTGCATGGAAAACATCTTCATGATCAAAGGTCTGTTTTATATAATTTGCTTCCTTGATTATACAAGAAACTACACGTAGAAATATAGTTTTGCTTTACAGAAGAATTTACATTAAAGGCTTCCCCTGCTCGTCTCCTGCAGTTCCCACCTCCCTGATCAATGCTCCTCTCCTCACTGCAAGTGCTCATCACTCTGGCTCCAGGAAGTTAGTGAGGAACAGCAAAAACCTGAGTACTGAATAATCCAAGCAGTTTGCAGCACCTACAATTAGACCTGGCACAACTTTTCCATCTGATTTCTTAATAATATGCACAAATAGGAATTATTGAAAGGCCAAAATTGTCCAACAGTCCAACCAGACCAAGACATCAGAGCTGGCGTCCAACAGATGCATTTTTGTTGCCCTCCAGGTTCTCTTTACTTTGCATTTGGTGTTTTAAATTTTGCTCCCAGTGCTGAGCTTGACCCTCAGAGCCTGTGTGGCGCACAGATAAATAGCTGCAAGCCTGAATCACTTGCTGGCCCACACAGGGGAACAGATCAAGAGACCTTTCATCTGCTCTGTCAGTCCTTTGCCAAATGCAGGAATCAGGAATATTCAGATTTTACAGGACAAAACACATGGTGAGCTCAAGGCAAACACAAATGAATGGCAAAAGACAGCACTCCCCTGACAGAGGTCGCTGAAACCCAGAGAAATGAAGTTTGTCCTTTTTATATTGTTCCTTTGTGTAAAAGGGATTATACCACCTGTGATTAATGCTTCTTTAAATGGCCTCTGCTGTACAAGTCAGATTACCAAAATGAAATTATTTAGGAAGAAAATACAATGGTTGATGCAAAAAGCCCCCAGAAGCACCTGAAATAGTTTCTGCTGAATTATTTATGTTCTTCTCCCCTCTTGTAAGTTGTGTCTGCTCCAGTTTATGGCTACCACATTCTGGAAAAACCCCAAGTGAAAAAAACACTGAGCCCCTCACTCCAGCAGGGCTGCAAGTCTTGCAATGAATGAAGAATTATTGCAGGGGCAAAGCAGCTTCTTCTGATTCCAGATTTTTAAAAATCAGGTATCTAGTTCCACCTTAAAGTTAAGAAACATCCTATATTGTAAAGTATTGCATTACAGAAGCTTGTTTTCTAAGCTTAGGCAGCTCCTTGGTGATCTCTGAAGAGAACACTCTACTCCAGGGATGGGGACTTCTGCCTGAATTTTGCAGGGGAAGTTTGCACTGAATTCTGTCAGTGCAGTGCTGAGGATGGCCACCAAACCTCAGCAGGCAAGAGGAGAATGGTTTCTGTTCCCAAAATGCAGACTGGGTGTTTGGAAGGGAGCTGTGGCTGAGGGGGTGAGTGAAGCCCTTTGCCCTCCCCTTGGGCTGTGCAGCAGCATCCCCTCAAGGACCAACATCTGGCACTGCAGCTGGGAGCTGAGCAGCACCTTGTGCTGGGTGCTAGAACCCACCAGCTGCTCTGGGCCTGCTCCCTGTGCTCCCTAAGGCAGCACTTGGCCTCTCTGTGCCACCCCTGCTTTTCTCTTGGGGGCCCTCCTGTGTTTCCAGTACTTGGTCAAGCCCCACCTTTCACAAACCACTCTGTAGCACGCTTTTCTCTGTGCTTTCTTCCTCCTCGTTATTTCTTCCTGTCCTTTGTGGCATTATGTGTTATTCCAAATGCTGCTTTCCAACATTCCCAAGTGTGTAAATCAGGGAGTTCCTTGGGATATTTTTGCCAGCACGACTGAGAGCTCAGACTGACAGCGGATTATCACCACCCCCCTGCTTTTGTTGATCCCTCACTATTCAAAAGCCAGATGCTTGTCTCCCACTCTCCTCAACTGGAGAGAGCTCTTTTCTACCAGTGAGTGCTTTAAATATCCCATTGAGTAGGACTGCCATCATAAAGGAATAATCAAGTTATGCTGTTGTGAGTGACTGCAGATTACTCACTGCTGCCAAATATAATGGGGACGGCTCAAGAGACACTTCCACTGTGCCTGGGCACATTCACAGGAACTTGGGGATCCTTGGAAATGTTTTCTCCCAAACAAAATCCATGCCCAGTTTTGTGAAAAAGAATTTATGAAATAATTTTTAACCACCTGGTACCACAATCAATTGTACTTTTAAGTTTCACATAATGAGTATTTAAAGGCAGGGAACCAGCTACTTCTGGATAATTATGAGATGAAAACATTCATGTCATAAACCAACACATACTCTATCAGCATGCACAGGGTGCTAAAGACAGCAATCACTAATTTAATAAACCCATACATGGATGTTAGCATTATCAAAAAAACACCCCACAATTAATAATGTTTCAAGAATCAAAGCTTATTTTAAATTAAATATTTATGTGGGCATTTGCAGAAGGTTTGGGGGAATTTTTAATATATATATATATTTATTTATTTATTTATTTATGGTGCCTTTGACCATCCCTGGGCACATCTTTTCCACATCCAGAAAGTTACTTAAGGAGAGTTGCATCAACATGGCTGCTCATATGCATTAGGGTTATACCCAATTAGAATTCTGAGTAAAATTCAAATCTCTCTATGCTGTTGTGCAGTTCAGTCTGCTCTGGTGACATCTTTAACAGTTTTGAAGGGAAGAGTCCGCCAAGTTTCTGTTAAGACCATTCTGGGAATGAATTAAATAATTTTAAACACATCAGCAATAGCTGCCTGACTATATGTCTGCTTTGAAATTCTATACTGAAATCCAGCCTCTTAAAATAAATATGGACCCATGGGGTTTGTTCATTGGTTCCCTTTTATTAAATTAAATGGTATCACCATGATTTAATTGGGTTTTTTATAATTAAATACTTTTTAGGGCTATTTGGTTTTTCAAGTCCTCCTTCATTGGAAAAGGCACCTGGTTCCCCAAATTCAAGTTAAATAGAATTGATACCTCAGAGAAAAAAAAAAGACAGAAATCCACAACACGACAGTAAGCTAAAATGGAATGTAATTCAGCATGACAATTTTATACAGCAAACCCAGGCTTTGGGGTGATGGTACTCAACAGGAAATAATCATGATCATCAAGTAAAACATTGGTGCATCTACCAGAATCATGGTATGTATATCTTTATTACAGTTTTCAGAATACATGGATTAACAATGGCCAGGCTGTGATTTCATCAAATTCCTATTTTAAACATTACATACAAACACAGAGCTGTTTAAAAAATAGAAATGCATGAGTTTTATCACCTTTTTTTTTTTTTTAATCTTTTTTTTTTTTTTTTTGGCATCAGGAGTCCTATGACTTCCAAAAGGGAAATCAAATGGTGCATGGTAGCAGATTGACTGAACTGCAATAGGTTATTGTTCAGATTCTGTGGCATATGTACCACCTCAAACAGTGCTAAAAGCACTCCAAGAACAAATCCTTCTCCTTTCCCTCCCTCCCCGTGACACCAGTGGGTGCTGGCAGGACTGCAGGATGCACAGGCTCACACAACTCCCTCCCTGGAGCACAAAAGCAGCACTAGGAGACCTGGAGACACCCGAAGCTGAGGCATTTGGCTGCATCTGCTTTGATTAATTTCTTTTTTTTCTTTTTTTAAATAATTTTTTATTTACATTTCGTGTGCATGCGTGGGCGCGTGCGGAGACACCGCAGAGGAAGAGCTTTCTCACAAGACTTATTCCAAAATGAGTTTAAACTTGCAAATACAGTATGGCACATCAGAGGTGGGCTGGACACTGCTCTGCACTTGTCCTGCCCGACCTTGCAGCACTTGGAAGGCAAACAGCAAAGTAGAACTCGGCCAAGCCTTTGCTGAATGGAAAGAAAGCAATTTACATACACAGGGAAGTTTGCTCCCACAGAACTGTGACCTGTTTGAAACATTCACCAGCGAGATCATTCTCAGGGTAGGAAGGGCTGAAGTCGCCCATCAAAGCAGGGTTTGCCTGAGGGATGTGAAAGCTGAAGGCTGCAAAGTTTCCTTAACAAAAGCTATAGGAGGATTTCCAGAGCCAAACCGAAAACTCAGCCAGATTCTCAGAGTTTGGTGTGTTGTGGGATGAATTTAAAGTAGGTTACTAATGAATTGTGGCTTGGATAGAAACCATGGAAATATTATGGTTTTTTACAGCATTTGTCTGAGGTAGTACATATACCACACACAAAAATGCAAAAATATACAGATATTCATGATTATTTGCATATTACAGAAGGGAACTCTGGGAACGCTCTTGTATCTCAATTCTCAAGAAGAACAGATCATTCCAGATCACACTGCTCCTAGTGACCACAGTCAGCTGAAACCAGAACAAGGGACAATATTCCTGGGAATGCTCCCTGGAGCTGTCTGCCAGCGCCTCTGAGGCACTGCTCCTGTTTTGGTTTTAGCCAAATAATCAGATGAACACCAGCAGCACGGGTGTGCTGGGACAGGCTCCCTCTGGAGCACACACAGGACACAGAGCTTGCACTTGTTCTCTCAGCCAACTGCAGGAACCTGGAGCAGCAGGAGCCCAGAGCCTTTCCCTGTGTGAGCTGCACTGCCAGGAGCTCAGCACAGATATCAGATATGTGTATTTGTACACGATTGAAACATTTCACTCCCATGACATTCGGAGGCTGAGTTCGAGTCGTCGCAAAGGTAAAATTATCTTCCTCTTAAATAAACTAAGAAATGTAAACAGTGTAACATCATTAAAAAAAAAAAAATAAAACTCTCTCAGAACTTGTAACTGGTAAAAAGTGAATGCAAACAGATGTGCTGGTATATTGTTAACGTCATGTCTCAGAGGACAGAGAGTGAAACATAATTAGCAAGAAATTTATGTATGAACCCTCCAGTGATTTTCTTTCTGGGATTACTTTGAATACAAATATAATTTAACTGATATATTTCATTTTTTTTAAAATTAGAAAATAAGGCAAGTGCATTTCTGAAAAAGGTGCTACTCTTCTACACTTCTAGATAAACATGTGACACCTCTGAAAATTAGATCAATAATAAAAACATTAAAAATATCTGCAATTTAATATAGACTGAAAAACTATCAAAAGACAAAGTGACCAGCATCAATTTCAGAAAATATTTTAGACTTCATAAATACGAGCACCCTATATTTACATAAATTATCTTCTAAACTAGTTTTCCTTTGAAAGACACTTTCGTTCTAACAGATATGTCCATTAAATTATATAAATGTTTCAAATATGAAAAAAATAGTAGTAAAATAGAAGCATCAGATGATGTTGTTATTTTGGATTTGCCTTTTTTTTTCCTAAGATTTGGTTCTCGAAAATCTGTAGCCAGCTTTCACAGAGCTTTCCAAAAAAAATATATAACCCATGGAAATGAAAACCTTGTGCACTAATAACTACTGCTATCGTATAAAGATTCTGTGGAGAGCTTTTGAGTGTTCACATATAAAGATTATACCAATACTTGTAAATCCCAGCAAAATGCTAATTTCAAAATCTGAATTCTAAGACACCATTGATTTTTATAGACATTATGAACCTAATCCTTTAAACTGGCTTTGTACATTAAGCACATTTTTGTAAGTGTAAATTTAATAGTTCCATTTAAAGAAGCAGGGCTTCAATACAAGGCTGATGTTGACCCTGCAGGAAACAGGATAGAATTCTTTTTAGCTCTTACTGATAAACAAGGAGACAAAATCCTGCTGCATGCTTTTTTTTTTTTCTTTTTTGTTTTCTTTTTTTTTTTTTTCCTGAAGTACCATACAACTCTTCAGTTTGTTCCTAAAGCCCCCAAACAGTTTAGGGAGAGTATTTAGTTGACAGCAAGCATTTCACTAGGCTTCAGTGGTATTCCTATGTTTAGAGCTATGGGCAAACCCCCTGTAGTCTTTGAAAAAAAATAAAAATTACAATTGAACACTAGATTAAAAAGGAGCTGTATCTTTTCTTACAATAATGCGGTTTGTGATTGTGGGAATTCATCCCAAACTAATCCAATAGTTTTCAGAGGATCTCAGCAGAGAAGCAAAAAGAATCTACTGTACAAAGATGCTTGGCTCAAGCAGTAGTGCAAAGATCCACTGCTCCAGGAGCAAAATCCCTCCCGAGCAAGCAGTTTGTGCACAGAAACCACTGACACCTCACCTTCCAAACAGCCTTTACAGACACTAAAAAACCCCAAGTTCCCCATAACCCCAGGCAATAAAAGCATCCACAATAATTTCATCAATCAGTGATAAGCATTAATAATCTGAGAACAAGTGCCAGCTGCTGCAGAGCATCCTGATTCTTTAAAAACATCACAGCTCAGCAACTGATGCAGTAGTTCCACTGGAATTCCCCTTCAAATCCTCCCTCCCCTCCAGGGGAGCAACGGTCCCTCAGTGGCCAGGATGGGGCAGCTGGCCCGAGCCAGGCTGGCCACTGCCCTGGGGACAGAGGGACAGGGGCTCCCCAGGAGTGCCAGCACCAACAGTGGCAGCTGCTCACCTGAGGAACTGCAGTGCAAGGGGCTGGGCACAAAGGGGAACAGGAGGAGCATCCCAAAAATCAGACTTGGTCACTGCTAGGCAGTGCTCCAGGTAGGAAATGTGTTGGTAGCTGCTAAACTCTCAGCACTAAAATCCACCAGTGGAGACCCCCTACGTATTTTACCTGAGAAACAGAGGAAAAACTCAGAGGCAGTTCTGAAAAACTTCATTGTGTAGCTTGTCTCTAAAAACCTACACACAGGCATTTTAGCATCATCAAAATAGGACAATCACACTTTCCCCCGAACAGCTTTATAAAGAATATATAAGTGCACAATTAGAAAATTCCCTCCTTAGATACAGTTAAAAACATATTCTGCCCTTGATATAATTTTGGAAAAATCCTATGCTCTGTTTTATTTAGTTTTTTTTTTCTTTTTAGCAGTGATAAGTAACTACACCTCATCACATCACCAGAAGTGTAGATATGTGGTGTATCCCACTGGCAGCTGAAACAGCTGAATCCACCAGGCTTTACACTGAGATAAGGTTTTCAGCAACCTGACTGGGGCTATGCGTTGCTTTTTTAATGGTTACAAAAAAGATTCTGATAATGTAGACCAGCTCATCTCTGAATTTATTAACATACAATTTTATTATTTTTCCTTTCATGTTCAAATCAGAACCGCAAATGGAATCCACAGCTGTACTCTCAACAGAAGTGTATTTTCTTACCCATATAAAACATAACCTAGAAATCCCCAACTCCTTTCATGTGAGTTGCCAGCTTAAACAAAAAGGGGTGGAAAAAAAAAAAAGAAAGAACATAAGAAAATAAGATATATACCCTACTGTTTAACACTGTTTACAGATCTTGGTAGTTGGGGTAATAAGATACAGTATGTGGATTTTTTTTTAGCAACTGCTTTAAAATTACATATTGTTCCACCATCTCATTTAATCAATACCAGTATTCCTTTATGATCATTGCCAATTTGGACGATAAACTCTTCCCAAAGCGCATCCATTTCATTGCAAATAAAACAATTCATTAATTCTTTGGCATCAGAAGAATCATACAGCTGCAATTGCTCCGTTGTGTCGAGAACGAGACCTTTCCAAAGTCACTCGTTTGTTATCTGCAACAAAAAGAGAGAAAAAAACAAATCACCACAAGATTTGAAACACGGATAATGCAATGTCAAGAGGTTTTCAAACAGCCCTGAAAATCATTCTGAATGATATGTAAATAAGTAAGTAGGAGACTGGATCAGAGAAGTTTCACACTGCAGCTGCCAGACTGAGTTCAAGAGTTCTGCAATCAGCAATAAATTACTTTCTTGATCAGAGAAGCTGGGTGATAAAAGCATTAGGAGAATCCTGAAACACAGTCCCCTTGGAAACAGCACATAATAAATACAATTCTGGGTAAAAATCTTTCAAATTTTATAAATAATTTATGCGCAGAATCTCTGGAAAAATACATTTTTAGTTTCATGAGAATGCACTGACCAGTGCAGTGGTGAAAGCCTGCTAGATGCTCCCAGCCCAAAAGCCCAAAAGCCCAAACACCTCTCACTGTAATTTGGTACAGAGTTAAAAATAGAGCAGTTAAATCAGCCACTTCCTAAGCATTTCCTGATTGTGCAACGTGAACAACTTTCAGTATAAGATATTACCCAGTAATTATTGCAATGAATAATAAATATGTCTCTATCACAGGAAAACAATCACCAAGCACCAGGCACGCTCCCAAATGCCTTTACAATAAAATTTTAAAGCCATGAACACACACACACACAAAGGGGCAGGAGACTAACCCCCACTCAGTGTTCTGCAGGTTTGCATCTTTCTTTTTGACAATGAGTTCCTGCCATGCACATTTTTTCTTTTTTTCTTCCTTTTTTTTTTTTTGGTAGCTGCTTCCTTTTGACCTTTGCCCCCCTGTCTTGTTCAGGTGCTGGGACTTTTACACAGGGCTGGGATATCATAAAGAGGTTGATGCCTTTTGGGGCTACCTAAAAACAGAATGAAGGGAATAAAAGCAGTTCTATTTATTGAAGGGCCTTCAGGGGCATTTGGGGCAGACAAAGCCCCCCAGGGCTACACCCAAAAATGGATGATGGGTCAAGGGTTTGTACACTTTTATAAGTTTGGTTTATTTCCATATTGGGGGCTAATTCATTCCAATTACAGCTCCAGGTAATGAAGTAATTTACCCCAAGTTTGCTCCCCTAACTCACTTTTGTTTCCATCCTTGGGCCCTGAGGCAGTGAGGTGTCCTTGGTCCCAGGCCTGGAGAGGAATTGCTGTGTCTGCCCAAAATGGGACAGCAGCAGCTCACACTGCTCATGGAGTTCAGAGTTACACACTGAAGAATTTCGAGATTATAAATACATGAAAAATAGAAAAGCTCCAATCCTAAGGCATCAGAGTCACTTCAGAAGCAAAACACCTGCCAGGCACACTGCAGGCACTCAGCTTTTCCCAAAGACTCGGCTCCCTCTGCCTGCCCAGCCCGTGCCCCTGGCAGTGCCACGCTGAGGGCTGGGCACAGAGCTGGGTGCCCAACGCCTCTGGGGGCACGCACACGGTGTGTGAGCTGCTTTTTGGGTGAAATCAGTGCCAGGGGAAAGGCTGGAGCAGGGATGCTCTGGGATCCAGCAGGGGCTGTGAGCACCTGCAGGGATGGTGCCAGGGGCTGCGGCCAGGCTCTGCCCAGCCCAGGGGTGTCCAGCTGGCCACAGGCACAGCACAGGGCACGAGTGACCAGCAGGAAACTCCTCCTGACTCTGAAGGGCTCTGGGCACTGCCCCAGCACGGGCTGGAGGCTCCATCCTCAGAGATATTCCATCCCAGGCCTGGGCACACTCCGGGCTGGGCACGGGGCGGCCAAGGTGACCTCCAGAGCCCCCTCCAACCTCAGGCCCTGCTCTAACCCAGCAGAGCCAGAAAGGGGCAATTAGAGAAGACAAAAAGCCATCTCTGCGAAGTGTTCCTGGGCAGAGAACAGAGGCTGCAAAAGCAGCCTCCCCTTGCCCTGCTCGGTGCAAGTGGCTCCAGTGCTGCGGGGAATTAACGGCTCCTTTAGCGAGATTATTAGTTCTTTTTATAGTTCTGCCTTGCCTCCTTTTCCTAATGAACCTAGCCATGCATAAAGTATTCAAATTACCCTAAGTCAATCTGTTTTGCATGGGAATAAATCTCTGTGCTGGTTGCAGTGTCACTAAGAGCTGGCAATTAAAGCACGGAGGAAGGGAAGGCATCAACTGTGATGTGCCGCTGCTCCTCCAAGAGCAAAGGCTGCAGTGATAGCTGCTCTCAACACACCAGCCTCCAGCCCATCAGCTCCACAGGTTAAAAACACATTAAGAGAGTATTACAACTGTTGATTTTTATTTTTTTTAGAATTTCTCCTTTCAGTTTTTTTGCCATCATGCAATTGCAAAGCTGGGCTAGGACTTCAGGCAAACACAAAACCACAAAACAAAATTGTCAAAGAATATAATTTCCTTCTTCAGGTAATAAGAAAATATTTTCTTAATACATTATGTGTTAAGTTAAAACAAAGGGTTTCATATGGTTTCATATCTTGATGCCTTGTGAAATGGGTTGGGCTGGCATTTCAGGCACCTGAGCAAGAATTTTGAAAAATCATTAAATTTCTGTCCCTTTCAACATGCACATACAGTTATCTCCAACATCTGTATTTACCTTTTTTATGTAACAGACTGTATTGAATACAACACAAAGCAAGTCTGGCTCATAAACATGACTGACTATTCTGGCATAAAATCAACTACAACATCAATAAATGGTAAAACTCTTTCCTTTTGTAAGGGGGGATGGAGAGGCAAAATAAGAGGAAGTTAAAAGTAGATGAAATGAAATAAAAAATCATTGCCCAAAGGCTCAGGTGTACTCTGAAAACATGCAAACATGACTAGAAAACATGATCATAGGTTCTGTGTGTACCAGCCAGGCCTTCTGGGTAACCCCACAGGGAGAGAATTGTATTTCTCACTTTAATCTTAGAAGTCCATTTCTTTTAAAAGCAGGGCACACCCACTCTGCTCCCATCACAGACATTATAATCTGTCTCAGAAGGGAACACACGACCTTCAAAGTGGCCTCTCAATCTGCTGAAAGGATCTTAGAGCAGAGAAAGGTAGAACAGTGAAGGATTAAAATGGGAAACAAAGCAGATTTTTATATCACAAAATCATCCCCATCTTTTAGCTAGCTGGATCAAATGAAAATGAAGTCAATATAAAATCAAATGCTGAGGAATCAAATCAGCAGTTCCTTTTTAGTACACATAACCCTGGAATGCAAGGGTGACCCCGCAAAGAACAATGGACTTTGTTATAAAAACAATTCCTTGCTCTTGCACTCAGCACAGCACCAGGATGGGAACAAACCCTGCAAAATCTATTTTTCCTTTCCTTAATGCTCCTTCATTAGCTCTGTTATTAAAAGAGAAGTCTCAATAGCTGCCACAGATTTATTAACTCAGCAGCTTGTTATCAACCCAGAACTCAGTTATATGAGGAGAAAAATAAATGGTACTTTGCACAACTGCAGAACTAAGATTAAGTGACTTTTTCATTTCATCTTCTCCTTATCCACTCTTCCAGGTAGTAACTTTACGCACTCCTAATTATAAACCCTATTTTTTATGAGCAATCAATGCTAGTATTAATAGAGATGTTGTGCAGAGCAATGGACTGGTCATGACACCGAGATATCTGATAATGGAAAGACAGAGTCCATAAAACCATACCTCAAAGGTACCTGATTGCAATTCACATTATTCTGCAACAAGGAAAAGAAAGTTCTCTTCTATCATTATCTCTCAGCCCTGATATTAAAATTATAAATGTGTTACAAACTGCTACCTTGGGCTTGGTACCCTGTTCGACTCCTTTTTCCCCTCCTAAATCACCTCCCCAAGGTGAAAGAATTGACCTTTCCTCAGCTGACAATAATAATAAAAACTGTTCAACGCTCAGAGAAAGGAGGTCCTGGTTTGACTTGCCTTGAAAATGATCACAGCAAGAAGGTAGAACTCTCAGCAGTTAATAAAATATTTAAAATTTCATCTTTTTGAAATAGTTTTGACTATGCAAAAGAGACAGAAATGCGTGCTGTAAGGGAATTTGTATGGCCCGTGCCTTTGGGAATCAATGAAAGCCTTTACATCAAACATTTATTTCTTCATTCATGTAAAATCTTGTTCACTGGGAAATCCTACTGAAACACATCTTGTTTTCGTGAGCAACCAAAGGAAAAATACTCCTGCAGTCCCAAGCACTGCAGCAGCAAAACGGGGAAAGCAGCAAGACAATTTCCTACAGGTGGGGAATGATGAAAAAACGAGGAAACAACTCATTTTAGTGGGTTATAAATGTGTCAGGATTTAAAGCAGGATCAAGTGTCAGCAAATGGATTCCAAGGATCAAACAGCTCACCTGTAATAATGATGACACTGGCATTCACTCTACAGAAAAAGGTGAAAACCTGAACTTCATTTTACAAGTATTGCTTTTTTCTGACCAGGATAACCAAATATTTTCCAGTGTCACTGATTAAAACTGTGACAAGCTAGGTTAAATTCAATTCCCTTGAGCCTGGGTAGCCTCCAGTTTTCTCCTGGAGCTACCCAAGCACAGAGAAAAGTGAAGCCAACTCATCATTTGCTGTAACAGCACATTGCCAACTGCTTGAAGGAACAACCCAAGTAAAAAAAAAAAAAAAAAAAAAAATTAATATTATTCGAAATATTTTCAGTTTTAATTTTAATATTTTTGGTTTTATTTTATTATTTTTATTTTCCTTTATGGACTGCAGGCACCTTCATCACCTTTAGCATCCCACAATGAAAGGTACATTTGTTTTGGAAAATGGAATTGGTAGAACCTCAGGCAGGAGCAGAACTGACCCGGAGAAAACCAGCAGGGAAATCCATCCAGTCCCAGCACCTCTTTAGCAGCTGAACACTGCCTGTGGTACTGCCTGGCCTGTCCCTCTGACATTATTGGAGATCCCAACTGAGAAAAGGGCCAGGAAAGGAAATTAAGAGCATCAAAACTGCTGTTGCTGTCTGGAGCAAAACCCTTTTTGAGAGAAAATGGCTCTCCTAACCTCAATTCTGTTAAGATTCAGTCCATCTCTGTGAGATTTGATTTCAAATTGATCTTTCAGAATGTATGGCCTATAGAGAAAAAAAAAATAGCAATAAGGTAAAAATCAGTTATGGGAGAAATACAGCCAAAATAACACTGCAGAAAAGGGGCTGAAATAGCTCTTTTCAAAAGATCCTTATTGCCAGCAGATGAAACAAGCAAGTGAAACACTTTTCTACTGGGTAGAAAATAAAATACTCTAACTGGGTTAAGGGACACTGCACAGTTAACATGTTTTCTGTTAATCATTAAGTATTTAAGCCACTCTTATTTTTACCCAAACATGCCTGGCAAAACCTGCCCGTGGCCCTTTATAACCATCACACCAGGGCATCTGACATTCACTTGGATTTGATATTTCTGTAACCAAAAAGGAGAACAGACCAAGTGATCCATCATCCCTGTTCTCAGCTTTTTGGGGTTTTTTTGCTAAACAGAATCTCAAATTCTTGACAATCAAAGTTAAATGCCAGCTAAAAAGGTTATTTTAGCATCAGTTTCAAAGAAAACATCGAGATTTCAAGCAAACCCTGGAGCTGTAAGGTCAACTTCTATAAATCCTGGTTTATTTTGGTGTAGGTCAAGACTTTCATGTGAAAGCTGAGTGATAACCTGGGTTTATAAATGTTATGATCGAGAAACAGAAACTTACCCTTAGGCCAAAAAAAAAAAAAAGCAAAATGTTTTTGGTGTTTGCTTTTTTGTTAGGTTTGTTGTTTTTTTTTTAAGCCCCCAAATCAAGATAGCACAGCTGAACACATTAATTATAAAGACATCATTTGTTGAAAATGTGTTCCTGGGATATTTACAAATACATTGATCTGTGAGGCACTGAGGGGGAAGGAAAGGTTCAAGAAGAAATAAGGAGGAAGAAAAAGCACTAAGGAGAGCTGCAGCACTTGAAAGCATGTCTCTGAAGGCTGAATGGTTCCTCCTCAGGAAAAAAGCAGGAACACATCTCCTGAGTTATCTGCAGGAGTCAGGAGTGTCGTGTTCTGTTCAGAAATACTGCCTTCAAAGCTGTTCAGTCATTTAGGTAACACACAGCACCTCCACTTCCAGGCTTCCAGACTATTCCCTGGGAGCAATTTCTCCTGGAGAAGATCTGTGGCTGTTTGGATCCTCTTTAACTTGCTAAATAAATTTGTTAATACCCAGCAGTGCTGTGGTACAGAAGCAGGTCTAAAATACAGAGAGTTAAAGAATTTAAGCCCTGCCACAAAAGAGTTTTACTCAGATTAAAAGGGAACAAAGCCACGTCTAATCTCTGTGCTGCCACTCAGACCCAGCTTGCTGGGCACTGTTAATTGTAGCCTTTGAGTCGAAGGAAAATGCAGAACATCAGTAGAAAACCCATTTATTTGTGTCCTGTGTGTTAAGACACAAAAATGCTTTAAAAGGGAATAATGTGGGAAGTTTTAATGCTAAATGGCATGTGTGATGACATTTACCAGCTCAGAGCAATCCAGCTGTGACCACGGCCAATCCAGCGTGGCAGCACAATGAAAGTCACACTGCTGCAACCCAAATTGAGGATATTGGCCATCTGTATCATAATGCCAATAAAGAAATAAATACTTCCCCTATTTAGAGCTGAAGTTCAGCATTTGTAGGATGAAAAATGGATTTGTACACCCTATTTTCAAGTAATCAGTTTAAAGGAAATTTCACTATTGCTTATTCCGGGCCTTAAGATTTCCAAACCACCCAAAAAACAAAGAAAGAATTGGCCCAGTAAGATAAGATTCCTTAAACCTTTAAATGATCTGTTTAATATTTTAATTTGCCTTTGCTTTCTTTGTTAATAGCACCACTTGGGATGTGCAGTGAAAGCTCTTCCACAAGAGTTGCACTGGAAAAGCCTTAGCAGGAGACAACACATGCCTGCCTCAGGGGTTACAAGACAAATCAATCTATTTTTCTCCTTTCTTCCAAGGGTAATTGGCCTTTAAAATTACAGAGAAAAATAGGCCTTCATGTCAGCACAATGCAGGCACATATACAGCCATTTTCCATTTCTCTTTCAGTTGGAATTCTCAGCTGAGAGGTAAACTTATAAAGGTGAGAAAATAAAAAGAAGATGAAGAGGAACGATTGCATCAGTTCAAATCCCCTCCAATAACAAGCAGCACTGTGACCAGCATTTGAGGCTGGAATTTACTGAAACCTGCTATGAATAGCTGTCATCTTCCTAGGCAGTGTTTTTTTATTCTTGATTGTGATAAAATTTTCTGGAATTTTTGTGACAGCCTGTACTGCCAGCATTCATGGAGATTTATCACGGAATTTAGTCAGACTGAGGAGTTATAATTATTGCTTCATTTCCCATAAAATCTCACAAAGTAATACTGATTTTTACCTCATTCTTCTGAAATTGCCTTTTTCAAGGAGCAATCATGGCTATGAATATCCCCAGAATCCTTCTGCTGTGCTGTACACATAATCACCTGCAGACTCAGTTTCAGCCTTTGAATACTGTTCAATTGTATACAGTGCATTTAAATTGGCTAATAAATTGTTTGATAGCAGTGAAACTCAGATGATAGTCTTCTTACTTTTCTGATTGCTATTAAATCTGGTTTGCAATACATTAATCACATTCTGCTTTTAATAAGAGACTGTCACGTGAAAATATTTCCCTGTGCATAAAGATGAGCAATCAGCTAAGCTACAACTGATATATAAGAACAAGAACAGAGTTGAAAAAAGTCAAAACAACTTAGTGTTTTAAAAACAGAACTAATATTCCCTCGAAGCAGTACTGAGAGCACCACACCATTCATGTGACCTCACTCACTGGGAGTGTGTGTACAGGTGTAAAGCAATTATTAGATTTGATATCTGAATGAGCTCAGGTTCCCATTAGAGCCTGAATGCTTCAGTGACCCTATTATATTCCTTCCAATGCTCCCAGACCTGATCAACTTAATTATTCTGACTGGTGAAACATTTGGGACATGAACGTATGATTTGTTTGAAGCCAAATGAGACAAATGAAAATACTTCATAAAACAACTCCAAGAAAAGAACAGGACACGTGAGAATCAAATGTGCCAAATCCAGCAAGGTCAGGACTAAGTAACAGTAACAATGAAAAAGAAAAAGGGATCCTTGGCAATAAAAATACATTTATTCAGATATTTTTTCCCTTGAACTTCTCATTTGTAACCTCTTCTGCATAGTGAAAACACGTAGCTGATGAATCAGAAGGATGAACCAAGTTTCAGAGAGTAAATTAACTGTCTGCTTCTGTACTGAAAGAATCCAAATCTCAAACCACAGAGACTGTGATTCTTCTTTCATGACTGCACACACACTTTTAGTACTCGTCCAAAAGTAAAAATGGAGCCTTACTCAAAAACCACTTCATGTCAGAGAGGACAGATCTGCTGATGTGAAAGCTGTGCTTCCCTGCTTTAATTGTCCCTACTGTTCCTCTGCTAAGGAAATGCCTGTGACACTGCAGAAACCATGTATTCACTTTTAAACAGATGTGTCTGCTGCTAATCTGCTGTATTCTTCATCAATAATGAAATCTAAAACATCCTATTCCCAACTGCCCCATGAACACCTCCACTCCTACAATTTGTACTTGCTTTGGAACTGAGGTGACTGGGAGGTTACAGAGCAGGGCAAGGAGTACAGACAGTGACAGGTTCTGAATGTGGAGTGCACAGGGAATCCCAGAGCTCCCACCCCCCATCCCACTGCTCCTGTCCCTTAAGGAACTGGGCTGACACCCCAGGGCTCCCTGCATCCCTCATCCCACTGCTCCTGTCCTTAGAGGAGTTGGGCTGACACCCCAGGGCTCCCTGTGACCCCAGAGTTCCCATCCCTCATCCCACTGCATCTGTCCTGAAAGGAGTCAGGCTGACACTCCAGGACTCCCTGCATCCCTCATCCCACTGTCCCTTTCCCTAAAGGAACTGGGCTGGCACCCCAGGGCTCCCTGCACCCCTCATCCCACTGCCCCTGTCCCTAAAGGAACTGGGCTGGCTCTCCAGGGCTCCCTGTGACCCCAGAGCTCCCATCCCTCATCCCACTGCATCTGCCTGAAAGGAGTCAGGCTGACACTCCAGGACTCCCTGCATCCCTCATCCCACTGCTCCTGTCCCTAAAGGAACTGGGCTGGCACCCCAGGGCTCCCTGCATCCCTCATCCCACTGCCCCTGTCCCTAAAGGAACTGGGCTGGCACCCCAGGGCTCCCTGCATCCCTCATCCCACTGCCCCTGTCCCTAAAGGAACTGGGCTGGCACCCCAGGGCTCCCTGCATCCCTCATCCCACTGCCCCTGTCCCTAAAGGAACTGGGCTGGCACCCCAGGGCTCCGTGCCCTCGCTGCTCTCCCTGCCGAGCTGCAGAGCCTGCTGTGAGCCTGCTCTGGGTGTGTTCCTGCCCAGCCACGTTGCCATCACCTCCCCACGCAGTCTGGACTGTGAGGGAAGAGGGAAGCCCCAGGAGAGCAGCCCCAGCCCGTGCTGAAGGCGCTGCCTGCTTCAGCCCTCGCTCAGGGAGGATCCCCCGTGACAGAGCCAAGGCAGGGGAGAAGGCTCCTTACTGCCCTCCCAACCTGCCTGGCAGGAGCCAATTCCAATCCCTTGCACAGCCCTTCAGCAGCTGACAGGTGAAAGTCAAAGGGGAAGCCTGCCAGCAACTCCCTACAATATTTTATTCAAGAGCAGAGTAAGGATGATGCCTGAGGATTTTAGCTTTCATAGGTTCAGATCCCGCCCTGCACTGGGGTACAACTCTAAACTCCATACACACTGTCACTTACTGCCTTCACATTCTGGCTGGACAAAACAATCCCGCAAGGCCTGGAATTCCAGGACCCAACAGCCTCAGGCCCCAGAAGTACAAACAAAAAATGAATGGGGGGAGCAAACTGGGGGTAAACAACTTCACTACCTGCAGCTGTAACTGGAGGATTAAGCCCTGATATGTAAATGGACCAAACTTATAATTGTCTGAAAAACTCCTGACCCATCATCCCGCCTGGGTGCAGCCTCTGCGAGGCTCTGACTGCCCAAGGTGTATCTGTGGAAGGCCACCAATAAATGTATTTCTTGAAGAGAAATAATTACTTTAAATTACTTTATGTAAAGTAAATAATTAGGTGATTAAAAATAATTACTTTATTCTCCTAACCTTGTCTGGCCTCGGTTCCAGGCAGCCACTCCAGGGCATCAAGGGCAGGTTTCCCTGGCTGGGAAATGCCTTCAGTTTGGGTTTTCAGAATTCCCAGACTCTGCACTGCATTGGTACAGAACTCTGAACTCCATATAAGGTGTCAGCAATATTCCTTGTAGCCTGCAAAAGTCAGTCTTCTGTATTTTTTATGCATAAGGAAAATATTCTCCCTCTATATAAATATATATATATATATGTGTGTGTGTGTATAAAACCCACTCTGCAAGAACTTGTAGGCTACAAGTAAAACGAAATATTTTAAATAATACAATAAAGGCAGAATATCCGTAATTATTTTTTTGATTAAATAAAATATCAGCATTTTTTATTCATGGCTAGGTTAACATTTACAATTCAGCATTTTGCAATATTTAAATGGAATTGAATATGCTATGAGAAAACTTAAAACTCCCTCACTCCTGTATGGCCGGCTGGCACAGGCCATGGCTTTCTGTGCCCATCTGCATTTTACCACAGGACGTGGAAGAAAAGCTCCAGTTCCAGCCTGGCAGGATGATCTCACCGCCACCTGTTACCTCTCTGCACCCCCCAGCTGAGAATAACTCCGTCCTGAAAGTGACTTTTAATCTATATTATTTGCATGTGCAGGTTATGTGAATGTGAAACTGTTGCTTATTAAAAGAATTCATACAAGAAAGTAATTTAGACTATACACGGCAGGCTCTGAGGTAAAATATAATAACTTCTAAGAACTTAGGAGTCTAATTTCTTTCTTGGCTGAGCACGGACAACTCCATTATGATTCAGTGTGAGAACCCCGTGCCCACATAAAGCAGAATTTGACCCTTTCTCTTCATATAAAGAATAAAAATATAGAAGCAGTTAATGCTGGGACAGGGCAACTCGGTGTCCCTAAATAGCTCAAAATGTTTCTATTTATCAACACGTATCTGAGGAGGGTTATTCCATGGGCTGCTCCAAATTCACTCGGGTCTTTTCTGTCCAGATGCAGAGGGACTAAACCAGGCCCCTCCTTCAGCTCCCACAGCAGGTGGGGATGTGAAGAATGGAGAAATAAATATATTCACATTCTCTGGGGCTGCAGGGGAGGCAGCACCAGCACCTCCCACAGAGGTACCCAGGAGGAGTTTTAGACTGAAATTATTTTTCACCTTTCCCAGGCTGGAGTGGGACTGAAGGATAAGGCAAGGGCAGCTTTGTTATAGATATATTTTATGAACATTTTTTTGTTAGGATTTTTTTTTCTTGAGAAGCTGAGAGGTTTCAAGAATAAAATGTAAGTAATGATTATTTGCTGTTGTGGAAGTTAACAGGTGGATCTGTGATTAGTCTTGTTTTTAATTAATGACTAATCACAGTCCAACTGTTCAGATTGTTTTAGTTAGTTATAAGATTTTGTTATTTATTTTATTTTAATTTTGTTTTTTGACGATTTTATTTTAGAATGATTTTATTATAATAATTTTAATATAATATATATTATAATATAATAAATCAGCCTTCTGAAACAGAAAGTCAAAATTCTCATCTCTTCCCTCATCCTAACTGCCAAAAAACACCACGGAGTTTGGCTGTGCCTGGGGGGCAGGACAGCCTCAGAACAGGTCACTGCTGACAGGGCACAGGAATGGGGACAAACCCTGGCGTGGTGCTTGAGGGATCCCCCACGAGGGGAGAGCATGCTGCATTTGACTTTATCTTATCAGAAGGCTAATTAATTACTTTATGATACCATATTATTTTATATGATATTATACTCTATTAAATCACATCTAAGCTGAATCTGCTAAGCACTGCGCTCTGCACAGGCTGCAGTGAGTTTGTGACTGTCACCCAGCAGTCCCCAAACACTCACACTCACACTCACACTCACACTCACACTCTCCTGGCCCTGACAGGCCAAGGAAACAAACCACCCTCCCTTTGGGCAAGCAATCCTTACGTTGTGTTTTACTTTGGCACCACACAGGCACAGCAAATAAGGTAAGAATGGTTTTTCCTTTCTCTGAGGTCCAGAGAATGGGAATTTCAGAAATGTTCTTGGGAAGAACTGTGCCTTGCTTTTGTCTGTGAAGAGAAGTGTGGCTGTACCCTGAGAGAGCCTGCCTGGCTCACCAGGGTGAGCACTGCTGGCTGAGCTTCTTCCCTCTCATGGAAGAGACTTCAGGATCCCCCACCACCTTTTCAATGCCCTCAGACTTGAAAAGAGTGATTTGTGCCACAAAACAAACGTTATTTCTCTTTCCAGTTTTGTTCCCATTTAGAGGTCTCATTTGCAGCACCACTCCAAAAGCTGTTTTACCACACAGACAAGGAAATTCTGAATTTGGGTGAAAGAAAACAGACAGGAGTTTCTCTCTGGGGTGGGAGAGAGTGGGAACTTACACAAATTTTGCTGCTGGATAAAATGATTAGGAAAATACATCCTTAGTGCCACTGAAATCACATTAATCCATCAGCTGTTTTTTGCCCAGAGCTGGGAACGTCCTTTAGAATGATGCTTTGCTGTATATAAACACTTTTAACTACAAGCTCCTTCTATTTCATCCCAGGGAATATTTTTTCACGCTTGAACTGGTTTCATCTTCAGAAATAACAAAGGCAGTGTGTTAACAGTTCACACCTCTTTGTGACTCACGGGCCTTTGATCCATCACCCACCCTTCCCTGAGCCTCAGCAGAGCTCCCACAGCCAGGGCTTCTGCTTGCTTTGAACCCCAAGCACTGGAGACCAAGAGCAGCCTGGCCATTGTGCACCAGCAGAGCCCATTTTGTTGAATTAAACGTTTGATCAAAGGCCCTTGTTACCTTTTTTTGTTTGTATCTTCTTTAAAAAGATGTTTCAGACAGGGTTTTCTGTAAAGCAGGGCTGAGACTTTGCTGCACTTTGATGATAACTCCTGCTGCTGTCCAAGTATTTCTTTTGCACTGGATATTCAAGGTAACAATTGTATAAACTTACAGGAGAAAAATATATTAAAAAAAAGACATTTTTGATGCTCTTAAAAGTGCTTCATCAGCTGTTTATCATGAATTGAAAAAAAACCTAAAAAGAGATCAGCCAACTCCTCCAATTTTCCAACCTAACATTCCAATAGAAAATAGCAAAAAAGCTGGAACAGTGAATAAAAGAGAGCTTGTATTTCAGCTTAACAACTCGACTTGCAAGTTTTCTAGGCTTTGGATACAGAAAGCCATCTCTAGGGACTTTTTTGTGAGGATGGGAACTTTTTAAAATATGGGGTGGTTTTAATTCTATGAAATTCACAGCTGTGATTTTGGAATTTCCTACTCAGCAGCGGCAGCAAAGCAAACTGTAGATGAAATATTTTCAAAAGGTTTACTACAAAGTTTGTAACGGAGATTTTTTTTTCCATATACTATGCAAATCTGGCTACTTATATTGCAAGAGTTCTACTGACTCAGTTTAAGGCAAATAACTATTTCATAAACCAGCATGCTTGCAGAGGGCTGGAAACGATATCTCACTCCAGAAGGGAAAAATGCAAGGAAGATAAATACTCTTAACTACGCAAAGTATTTTCAGATGCCTTTTAATTTTTTTTATAAGAACACAGTTAAATACTCTTGGGATGCCAGTAAAAAAGAGTCCAAGTGCTAACTGCAATTTGATTTATTTGGTTTGTTTTGAGTTCTTATTCAAACCCAAGCCTCATGCACTTCAAGTCCAGCCCAGCATGAGAGAGCCTCAATATCTGCAAAGTCCAGCAGGAAGGATTAGAAAATGTCACAACACCTTCAGGGCACAGCAGATCCTTAAAATAGGGAATGAGTCAAGAGTTTGAACAGGAAAAGTCCAGCAGGGTGCCTTCAAAAAAATCTGCATCAGGCTGGAAGGTCTGTGAGCCTCCCCTCTTTAAAATATCATCCCTTTTCTGCTGCACTCTCACCCACATGGACAAGCCTGGGCACAGAGGGAGCCCTCCAAAAGTTACATAAAAACGCTCTGGGTTATTTAAAATAAGTTTATATATATGTACATAAATGCATATTTCAGAGGAACACCAACTCGTGCCTTTTGACAGGCAAGGTTTCACTGGAAGAATGATCAACAGCTGATATCCACATTTCTGATTCCTCCCTGACGTAGGTAATGAATACTCGGATGATGTCTGGAAATTCAGAAGCTTTGCAATAACTCAGTGAAAATGGTTCTTGCTCTGTTTCTGGTCATGTATGGCTCTTTGGACTTTGATTAGCAGCTGAAAACAATTATGGTTTTGCAGTTTAAAGACAACATTTAAGACACTACTAAATCTAGTAAATGTTGGCATTTTAAACTCACTCTCAGAGCATGTTAAAAATCTGCCATCTGAAACCTGAGTAGAAAGATAAAGGTCTAAAAATGTTCTCAAAACCCAATAAAATTAGTATTAATTGACGTTCTGATAGACTGAATAAATGAAGAACCAAACCTTTTTTTCCTGGAAAAAGCAATGAAATGTAATATTGAGCCATTTTCAACACTTTCCCCAAAGCATTTTTCAAACAGAGAAGTCAGGTTTAGGGTAATTATACAGAGCAATATGGCTCCAGCACATTCCACATTTTCTGAAAATACATGATTACACAAGATATTAATTCTTCCTCAGGAAGCTTTTTAAGCACTGACACAATTTCCACTTTTCCTTGGATGTTCTTTGTCCAGGGCCATCCCCTGCAGGTGAGGCAGGGGGATCAGGGCAGTATTTTGTGCTGCTGACAACATTAATTCCTTTTTCATCTGCAACCACCAGACCTCTCAACTCTAATAAGGCATTAACAGCACACTGCAGTATTTTTTCATGAAGTATCTATGTACATTTACAGATTATTTTGACTTTGTACTCTTCTGAGTTACTTTTTTTTCTCAGTTTCTGCTGAGTTTGCTCGTAATCAAATTATTTTTTTCAAAAATTTCACTTCCAGTGATTTATTTCTGCTTCACAAGAGGAAGTACAAAAGGTTCAATCTGCTGCTCAGTGTCCCCTCCTTAGGGAGCAATAAGGAAATGTGATATAGAGTTTCAGGATCCTTGCAAAAAACAAAGCAAGGCAACGGTAACCATGAGGAGTTCATGATTTTTGTGTGAGTGAGGATATTTAACAGGTTTATCCTAACTGCACTTTGCCAAGAGCTATCTGGTGAGATCCATGACAGAGAGAAAACTGTTTTGCATTTAAATTGTGTCACCAACAACCCATCAGCTTCCTAAAAAAGAAAAAATAAAAAAAGGGAGGGTCTTCACACCAATTTGGCACTGAGAAAAATAATTTACACCCACCAAGTCCCAGTAATGTGTTTGGAAGCCTGCAAGAAGTGCAGAGCACTCTTATTTTTGTAAATAAAACATCAGCTAACTTAACAGTTAACTTACAGAGCAGCTAAATCCACAGGTACAATCTGATTTTCCCCAAGCTGTTTTACAACAATCCAGGCACTGCAGGAAAGAAAGGGGAATTTATGGAGGAGATAAACGGAGGAACAGACTGAGTGTGGCACTGGATGGAGGGGAGGTACCAGTGCTGAGAGGGGCAGAGAAGCTCTTCTGAACAAGCAGGAATCCTTCCAAAAGCTCACATCTTGTCTAAATTATTCCAGCAAAGCAGGATGATCTCTGCAACACCCCGAAAATTCCCAAAGCCAGCCCCTGACAAGAAGCAGCAATGTTATTTCCACCCCTGTTTCCACTGCAGCACATGAGAATGGGTAAGAGCAGGAGGTTTTTCACCCCTCCCTCTCTCCCTGTGAAAGATGTCTGGCAGAATTATTTCCTCTTCATCTCAGTGGTGCTGAAAATCTCACTAAGTATCTTTAAAAAATCCCAGGTCAAATACAGAGTCAGCGTTTGAGCAAACCACTTAGCCCTGGATATGCTGGGTGTAATCCTTGTCGTTTAGCCACGAGTTAAGCTGTCTTTCCTTCCTCCTCCCTGGAAATGGCTTCATCATCCAGCCTGCCTTTATGCAATTAAAAAGCTCCCTGCCTGTACTGATGGAAGCAGACATTAATTCCTATCCTACAGAACTGATATTTAATCTATGATACTGATATTGCCCATCTTCAGATAATTCACTGCAATCATTGATCCTTCTGAATCCCATCCCCTGCCTTTGCAAAATCTGCTTTTGGTACAAAACTCCCAAATGAATTCAGGTCAAACAGGCTCGGTAAGAAAGGAGGAAAACTCAGTCTATGGAGATGTTTTGTCCTGCTTTTTCTTTCAGGTGAGCTGGAGACAGATGACTGCTCCTGTGGGCTGCAGAGAGCTTCAAGGACTTGGTCTCACGTGAGGAGAAGGGCTGGCAAAGGACCTAACAGCAACAATCACAAAATTCACAAACCTGGGTCAAACGTTCTTGGGCACAGCCAGGAGGTAAAACAAGAGCCAGCAGCCCAAACCTGCAGCTTTAATTCATAAAAAAACCCCATTTTACCCAAGGAATGCAGGGCTGGGGTGCCCAGGAGCTGGGCAGCTCTGCAGGAGGTGAATCCCAAAGCCCTTTCAAACATTCCTCACACCCCATCAGCTCGTGGGGTCTTGGCAAGCACATGGAGGCATTCAGAAATAATAACTATTAACATTAGTTATTTTGGGCTTGTCATTAGTATTTACATCCACGCTCTCAGCAGCTCTAAATGCCAAGGCTCCTGTTTCTGTGATATTTTTCAAAAAGGAAAGGGCCTCTTTTTTTTGCCAATTTATCATTTCTAATCTGTTCAAAGCTTAAGCCAGAACTCTTCAGTGAGACTTCATCATAAATAACTGTACAAAATTAAAATAAATTAACATCTATTATTTGGCTTCATTCTTAAAATAGTTAACATATGCCCACGGGCTACAGCGTATACTGAAAAAATAAACCAAAGTTTTAGAGAGGGGATCTTCACCTCTTTCTGAGCACTCAGAAGACATGGCAGAACTAGGATTCCCAAAACTACCAGTAATGGTCCAGAATTTAATAGATGTAAAATATTTTTAATACTATTTTCACAGCTACAGCAGCCATGATCAGGTCTCCAGAACCCTCAATCAGCTCTCAAGATCATCCCCTGCCACCTGCAGCAGAGCACCCAGAGAGGCAGCTGGGCAAGGGTGGTGAGGGAGGGGGGAGGCAAGGGGAAGACTGGGAAAACTTAATTCTCCTGGCTTCATTTGATTAATTAGATTGCTGATGGACTCCAGCACAAGGCTGGCAGAACCTGCTCTGTAACAGCAAGTGAGCACATTCCAAGAAAAGCAGCGAGTTCTGACAAATCCTTGAGATGTCACTGATTTGTGAACGTGTGCATCAGAGGAAAACGACGTGTAACTGAGAAAAATCAGCACGGGAAACAGAAGGAAATTCACAAGTTAAAAGAAACCAAAGGGGAAAAAAAGCCCATCAGACTGCTTCGTGATGTGGTGGCTCTTTTGGTGTTGTTTTGTTACTTTTTGTGGCCTTATTAAAGCAAAGATGGGATCTGCAGGGACTGGAGATTGACAGATGTCTCTCAAGTGTGCGTGGTCTGAAAACACGAAGCACAAGCAACTTTAGCTTTGCTTTTTATGAGATGTGCTAAAATTGGAAACAAAATAAATTACAGGGCAACTTCAAGGCAAGAATAAACTGGTTGGTAAAAATTGTCCCGATCATCTTGTTGCTTGAGTTGTGGGATGACTTTCAGCCAGCACTGCAAACTGCACCTGCCAAGGAAGGCTTTGTTCAGGCAGGATCTTTGCCTTGGAGGTAGAATGGGAAAAGCCTACAAATCAGCAAAGCACCATTAAAACCAGCTCTTGTTCTAGAAAGTACAAACACTCATTTTTATAGAAAAACTTTGTATAATCAACAGGAAAACAGAATAAGATGAAATTACTTTCATGATAGCAAACCAGACTGATTTTGACCTTCTGACTAAATATTTTCCTGTAGCTCCTAAGTAAACCTGTTTGTTAGCCACGGAAGGATTCATTGCCACTTAATAAATTAAATGATGTCATTAGACCTAGAATTTAAAATACTTATTCAGACTGAATTCACAGCTCATCTTTGCTTTCAGTTTGTGGTTTTTTGAAGCTGGACTACAGAAGCTGAAACATGATTTAGATTCAGAAATTCACTGAGAGCTGAATATTGTGTCCTCAAGCTCAGGATAAACACAGAAGGAAGAACAAAATACAGGCAAGAAATGTGATTTATTTTCAAAGGACAGACGGGATGACATATGGGTTCAAAATACTGTAAAGACTCCAAGCCTAAAGCCATAAACACATCCATAATATGTGGAATATATGTCCACTGCTGATGCGTGCATAGATGTACACAAATATATCTGGGAGAAATCCATGGCATTTAGAGGAGCTGATCAGAAATCTGTCACAGCAGGAAGAACTAGCAGAGGAATTAATTAATTGGGAATAGCAGGGCTGAGGAAAAGAGCGTCAGAGAAGCCATGAAATGCAGCAGCACATGTCAGTTAAATAAAAAGCAGGCTGAAGAGAGCAGAGGATGAGGTGACCCAAAGCAGGGCACGTGGTGGTGAATGTCCTGTGGCCACCAGAGCCAGCCTGGGCACAGGAGAAGCCGTGGGACATTGTGGCTCTGTGGGCACTGCTGCCCCAACCCCGAAATGCACAAAGCAAGGAGCAGACCACAAACACCTCTGCAATGTTGGCAGCTTCACTGGTGTTTCTTTCAGAGCTCCCTGGGACTCAGGAGTGAAGCAGTAAGTAATTAATGAAAGCACAGCCATTTAAAGTAATCGCAGAAGAGAATAACCAGCTCTCAAGGGGCAGCTCCTGGGGAGGCAGTGCCACAATATCAAAGTTTTACCTTCAACTTGAGCTTTCCTTATCTTAAATCGACCAATTCACCCAGAAACCAGCTCTTATTTTCTCCTACACAGCTGATTTTTAATACAGCATCATATATGATGCATGCACAGCTACATAAATCCTGTGCTGGAATGTATATGAAAATATGTTCTAAACACTCAAGCAGCAATCCTCACCCAGCTGTGGGGGTAAAAAAAAATAAAATACTCAAATGCAAAGGAGGATTTATGAATTGAATTTATTTTTTTATCTACCAGTAAGCCTAAGTTGAAATATGAATAACTGATTTAACACTGAAATGGTATTCAAATATTTGACTCCAATCCCCTGTTGCTTCTAAATTCATTCAGAAGTCAAGATTATTAATTATTCCTGACAGAAAATCAAGATTTAATGATCATCTGATAACCCTCAGGAATTACAAAGTAAACTGAGATAATAATTCAGACAAAATAAAATGATTTTACATATATAAGGAAAACATCATGCAGAATATCCATTTAGGCATTTCCTATGGAGCAGTAACTAATTTTTAAGAAAACACAGAGCAGAAAACTGACATGGTATGCACAGTAAAAGGTTCAGAAGGTAAAAGGGGCCTTCATTAAAATCTGCAGAGCTTTAACCCCGTGCTTTGATCAAACAGACAAACTGAACCCCTCCAGCACTCCTCCAAAAAAGCCTGGAATGGGAAAACACATGGAAGGATTTTAACCCAGTGACCTTGTGGAAACACTGCTGCTCACTTGAAGACAACATTGCTCTCCAGATCAAGGCATCTATTCACCCAGGGCCATCAGGCCAAAAGAATGCATTAAAATAATGTGCTTTGTGCAATTTTACAGAGCAACTGATTTCAGCCTGGTAAAAATGATATGCAGTAAATGATTTTTAGGTAAATTTTTAGCTTTCAGGTCATGTCTGCAGGGAAGTAACATTAGAACTAACAGTGGTGTGAAAAATGGGGATGCAGAAGCTGTACAGCCTGTGCATTGATTTTTTTCTTTTTATTTTTTTTTTCTTGCCCCAGAGCTCTCTCTGGCAGCAGAAACAGTGTAAAACCAAGAACAAGCCAATGACAATCTATTTATACACAGAATCATGCAATATTTCAAGTTGGAAGGGACCAACAAGGATCACCAAGTGTGACTCCTGCTCCTTGCAGGATTATTGAACACTAAACCTGGACTGAGCACTGTCCAGGGGCTCTGGGAGCTCAGATTTGGGGCTGTGCCCATCCCCTGGGAGCCTCCTCCTGTGCCTGGCACCTTCCCCTGGTGTCCCACCTGACTGCTCATCTTTCATCCTCTGTGTTGTTTCCTGACATTTATACTCCAAATCCATTAAAATTGTAGCTCTGCAATGGATGGAACACTGCCTCTCCTCGATGCCATCACCATAAAAGCACAAACCAGGGCAGCAGTTCTGGGAGCACTGAGTGAGGGATTGCACCACAACACCTGAGAGCCAAAAGACTGCACCACAACACCTGAGAGCCAAAGTGAGCTCCAAAGGCAGCTCCAGTGAATTCTGGCTGCAACAAAAATCCTGGCGAATGCTTCCCTGAAATTCCCAAAAATTTATAGTTGTGTAAACTTGAAAGAGAAATTACCACAAAAGCACAAACCAGGGCAGCAATTCTGGGAGCACTGAGTAAAAGACTGCACCAGAACACCTGAGAGCCAAAGGCAGCTCCAGTGAATTCTGACTGCAACAAAAATCCTGGCAAATGATTCCCTGAAATTCCCCCAAAATTTATAGTTGTATGAAGTTGAAACAGGATTTAGAGGTTGCTGCTAGTCTGACCTCTGAAAATCACTCTTGCTGATGGCAGATCTGTTTGTTTTAGCCTGAGCATCCCAGGAATTCCCATCCAGTGGGAGCAAGAGGGGTGGGAACATGTCCTGCAGGTTATGTCTCATGGGAGGAGACCAGAACAGCTGAGAAACCTTCCCTCAGCCCAGCTGCCAGCATGTAAGGGGCTAAGAAATGATAAATGCTTCAACAAAAACCACACCACAGTCTCAAACTTTTGCCTTCCATTAGAATGTTAAAACCTACCACTGTGGAATCCCAAGAAACTTTTACAAAGCACAGTTTGATTTTATGTTGTTTTTTTGACTCTCCTGTACAGCAAGTGACAAAAGGCTTTGGAGATCTTCTTTCCTCTGCAGAAATGATGGGTGATGATCAAAGACAAGAACAGCATTTCCCTTCTCCCCGCTGCAATTCCGGCTCCTCCAGCACTAATGCCCTGTCACCAGGTACCTCACCTCAGTGCAGCTGTGTTTTTAGCAGGACACCCCTGCCCCTGGCCAAGGGCTCCCATCCATTTCTCTGCCACTCTCCCCACATTCACAGGATGTGTTCAATGCCTGGCATTTTCTGCTTTGTTCCAGAGCAGTTCTGAATTTGCACACAGAGCTCACATTAAGTGGGCTGCAGAATGCACACTGAGCTAAAGGTGAATGAGTTGTCCTTCATGCTAACTTTATACCACTCCTGGGGTCCCCAAAGATGCCATTTTACCCATAAAATCCATTTCTTTGCTATTTTCAACATAAAACTTAAAAGGTGTTGTGAAAAGTGCTGAATATCTTCAGTGGCAAAGGAGGAACCTGGGATTTGCAGCAGTAATTAACTTTCCTTTGCCTTCCAAGCCCTCCCCACCTCAATCTCCCCATTCTGCTTTGTCATTTGGAAAAGTCTTTGGAGGAACCACCTCAGGATTCAAGAGAGGCTTGAACCTCCAGCTGCTGCCAGCTCAAGGCAAGAAAATGAGCAGGAAATCAGAAGCTCTGGTGCTCAGTGTGCACTTGGGCTCAGGAGAGCTCAGCCCACCCCACGGGGCACAGGCAGAACCTGCTCTGGACAAAGCTCTGGTGGCACTGCCACTCTGAGGGGACACAGCCACCTCAGTGCCACCTCTGAGGGGATACAGCCACCTCAGTGCCACCTCTGAGGGGTCACAGCCATCTAGTGCCACCTCTGAGGGGATACAGCCATCTCAGTGCCACCTCTGAAGGGACACAGCCATCTCAGTGCCACCTCTGAGGGGATACAGCCACCTTACTGCCACCTCTGAAGGGACACAGCCATCTCAGTGCCACCTCTGAAGGGACACAGCCATCTCAGTGCCACCTCTGAGAGGACACAGCCACCTTACTGCCACCTCTGAAGGGACACAGCCATCTCAGTGCCACCTCTGAGGGGTCACAGCCACCTCAGTACCACCTCTGAGGGGACACATTGTCACCTTTGGGGGGGTCACAGTCCCTCAGTGTCACCTCTGAGGGGACACAGCTCCCTCACTGTCACCTCTGAGGGGACACAGCCCCATTATTGTCACCTCTAAAGGGGTCACAGCTCCCTCAATGTCCCCTCTGAGGGGTCACAGCCCCATCATTGTCACCTCTGATGGGTCACAGCCCCCTCACTGTCCCCTCTGAGGGGTCACAGCCACCTCACTGTCCCCTGTAAGGGGTCACAGCCCCATTATTGTCACCTCTGCTGGGTCACAGCCCCCTCAGTGTCCCCTGTGAGGGGTCACAGCCCCCTCAGAGCCCCCGGGGCTGCCTCCCTCCCCAGCCCCGTTTGAAATGCCAGGGCTGGCACAGGGGCAGTTAGAGATGCTGGCATTTGTGCCATCGATGTCCCCATGCAGTGAATGGAAGGGAGAGTGACAAACGATGCCAACAATGATGTTGTGGTTTTAGATGAACCACACCCCCAAATTTCCCTTTGATGTTCCCCCCAGTTCCATGTTAGACTGGTCCACAAACCCCTCAGATCTTGAACATTCCCATTGAAAGGATCACTCTCCTGTTTGAACTTTCCAGGAAATACAGCTGCTCCAAGAGCGGAGGCTGAGCCCAGTGCTCACAGAACATTTCTGCAGATGATGGGGAAAATGGCATTTCTTTTCACTGGAAGCCTTTCCCCATCTCAGCAGAGCAGATAGAGTTCTTTGTTTTGAAGACTGTTAATGAAAACTTCGAATAACTCTAACTCAAACCAAGCAATACCTAAAATATAATCCTCAAACACATTCCCTACAAGTTCTTCAATACATTTAAATTCCTGTTTCAATTCCTTCTGCTCTGTTCCCCCTTCCCTTCCCCTCAGTGGTGCTGTTCTACTGGACCCTCAGAACATTTAAATCCATCCGTCACACACAACATCAGCCCGAGGTGTCCATGACCAACAGGCCATCCTCACCCTTCTAAAGCCATTCACATTTCATGGAAAGCTTGAAATTCTGGAATCTTTTCATTCCAGAAGATCTGTGAGCAAACTGCAGAGTCCTCTATTTCCAGCACTGTGCACACACACATTCTAGATCCATCCATACAGAAGTGGGCACCTAAAAACTTCCTTTGGCCATAAAAACTTCCTTTGTTCTGCCAGACTTTATCCAGCTGGTAAAAAGCTGATTTTAAATGCACAGCATTATTAAATAATGCTGAAGTGACTTTTTTCTCCTTCAGAATACAGGCATACCCTTTATGTTTCTAACAGTAAATTATATTTGACATTTAAAAATCAAGTTACCCTAATCTAGAGCTCTACCACAACAACAGTGAGAAAGCAACGAATCTTTCCAGAGGAAAAACCCATTTTTTAAAAAATTCAAGATAATTTTAGTCACGAGTAATTGAAAATGTAATTTAGAATTCATTACTTTGCGTGTTTAATTACAGCAGAAGAGTTTCAAAAGATGATGATGATCCAATAAAGTAATAATTTTTTCTGAAACATGATATCAGAGTAAATAAAATAATAAAATGCAAATTAATATGACTATTTGGATGATGTTGAAAACAGTAAATGCATACCAATGTGCAGCCCCATCCTGAGGCTGAGGCGTTGCACCTGCAATCATCTCCTGGAATTTAGAGGACAATCATCTCCTGGAATTTAGAGGATGTAGACAAGTCTCCAAAACTCCTGCCAGGCAGCTCTGTGTCCTTCATTCAGCACGGGGACAAAATGGTTTTACTCACGGCTGTGCCATCAGTCCCCAGCTCTTCTGAAGCCAGCCTGCATTTCCCAGCCCCAGCAGCCACAGGACGCAGCAAAGCCAAGGCTTTGCCTCCATTCCACGTGAATCCTGCTCTGTTCTTCCAGAGCAAAACAGAGGCCACGTGCTTAACCAGAACACCTCCTTCAGAAAGAGAATCAAGCTCCTTTCAGCGCCAGTCTGCACCCCACCTGCGCTACGGGGCAGCAGCAGAATCTGTGCCTCATTCCTCTTTCATAAAGGGCACTTAAGCTAAATGAACTCCTTGCCCACGTTCCAGGAAAACAAAAGTCTGGATTTGACCTCGGGCTTTCTGCAGCAGTCCCCAAGCTGGTCTCTTTTCCCCGTGCAGCTCCAGCAGATTGGAAGGTCAGCAGTGGGTGCACGGTTGATGCAATTACAGCTTTCTGAACATTTTAGTCTGGAGATCTTTAGAATAATTTAAGTGCTTTGAGTATAACTGAGTGAAAAAGGAGCTGTCACGCATGAACCACATCAGAAATTTCCCATGCTGAGGCACATGGCTGGTTTCAAATTGCTAGCAGTGCACCTGGAGTTAAATTGGCTATTTTGGTAACGCGGGACGTCTTACTCTGGCCTAAAATACGGATTTTCCTAATAATCTTAATTCTCTAAGGCACAGATAATTTTAAACTCCCAGTATCACTCTCCCAGAGCTGTCTGTCCCTGTGGGAAGAGTGAGGGGTGGGTGTGTGTGTATCTAAAGGGCTTTTTCCTCATGGATTGTCCCTGACAGTGCTCAGTGAGAACATCAGGGACTCCAAATATTGGCCAAACGCAGAAATCCCAAATATTGGCCAAACACAGAAATCCCAAATATTGGCCAAACACAGAAATCCCAAATATTGGCCAATAAGGTGCGGAGCAAAGGCTGCAAACGCCAGGATAACACCAAAGGTGCCCCAAGAGGACCAGAAACATGTGCTGCCACCAGAGCAGCACCAGCAGAGCTCTCAGGAGGAGTTTTTAGGATGCCTTTAAGTGCTCAGCTTTATAAAACATAAATACCACGGGCCTGTCCATTTTCATTTGTGCACAGTGCAGCAACGTCAGGCTGCCCCTGGGTTTTCTCTCTGAGTCACCTTGAGTGGAGCAGCACATTTCTGCTGGAAGCAGAGCAGGCAGTGCCATGGAACAGCCCCATCACTGCCTCTCAGCACTGCCAAACTGCTCCTTTCCACCTCTCTGCATCCCCCAAAAGCCTCAAACTCTTTATTTCAGAGCTGCAGTTTGCATTTCACTGCGGTCACAATCATCCCTTCCTTTCAAACAGCTCTTTGAAAACCAGACTGGATTTGAAGCTGCATGAGAAAACCCCAACTCGTGTGTTCCAATTAATTAATTTTGAGGTTAGAACATAACCTCAGCACTGAAAAATCAACACTGCCTTACAGACAACTCGCTGCCCTTTAGAAAATCTGTTAGAATAAAATGGCACACGTCACAAGAGCACTACAGCTTTATCTGCATGGAAATCACTTCCAGACTGAACTTCCTCCACCAGAGCCAGAAACCTGCACTCGTTTGCTCCAGATCTGGATAGGAATTATGCAACCATAAAAACTGAACACCACTTCAGCATCACAGCCTGCAGAGGAAGACAAACCCAGCTCCAGACACTCGGGAACACAAAGGATCCAAGGCACAAGTAGTGTGCTTTGGTTGCTGTCATGAACTCTGCTTTACCACTGAAAATACTGTGTGAGGTGTTTTTTCTTCACAGGTCTACAGACCAATGGAATTACAGCTCCAAACTCATTATCAGCACCCCTGCACCCACTGCGTCACAGCAAAACACAGCAAAGCACTCAAATGTTATTATGGCTATTTCTAAACTTTGGAGAAAGATGTAGAGTGACAAATGAAGAGGGAAGTCACTTAAAATTACCCTTTGTTATTTAGAAAATCTCTCAATGCTGTTTGCGGGAGATACTGAGAATTTATGGTCTGAGATGTGAGCAACTATTATTAATTATTCTCAACAAAGCAGCTTCAGGCTTTAGTGGATAAAAATATCTTTTTCAGATACAAATATGTGACTGCAAACAGCAGACAATTAAGAGTAAATAAAAATATCTGTGGAGACCCACAACTCAAACGGCCAACAGGGCTCTCCTGCCAACCCCGGGACTCACACAGGAGTTCAGGCAGCAGAATTAAAGGCAGCAGAAAACAAAGTAGCAGAATTAGAAGTAGCAGAGCTGTAGTGGATATGAAAAGGTGTCTGGAGCTGCAAAAATCCTTATTTGCATCTGAGAAAAACTTGTCCTTGGGAGAAACTGGGTTATGACAAGGAAAGTTTCTTTGAGCCAGGTTAGCACCAGAAACAAACACACAAAACAAAAGTAATTTTCTCTTCATCTGCACTAGAAATTATCATTAGTTTTGAGTGGTCTAATTTGATTGTTTCTAATTAATTTACTGTTTCCTAGTTTTTAATATGCATACTATTCAGCAAAAAAAATTGACAACAAAGTATCAGAGGATATTAAAAAAGTGAAAATATTTAAGATATTTGCATCTACTGATGAAGGAGAAACTCCATTTGACAGACAAATACTGCCTGCATTTTGTGAACTCTCACATCCTTTGCCTTGTCAATAAAAGAGGTGAAGATAAATTGAAATTTGAAACTGAACAACTATGAGTAACACATTATTCAAGAAAGGTCGCTAATTAAAGCTGTGTGAAATTGAACAAAACAGTTTTCATGATGATAAAAGCATTTTCTTACTTCAGGAATATCTGCTTTTCCCTGGGCTGTAAAAATAAATATCTCATTACTTTTATATTCAGCTTTTGGAGGGGTTAATTATAGGATAATGATGATTCTCACCACTTTTAAAGGCAGAAGAAGGTGAAGAAAAACAACTTGGATTAACTAGAAATAAAAAGCTGTTTACCTGCTAGCACTCCCCAGCACAATCTCACCCATTTGATAGCAACTTGTCACCTGGAAGCTCACCACAGGAAAAATAAACATTTAAGAGGTTGCTGTCACCTGCAAAAGCCTTTTGTTAAAACCTGACTTCAGAGCTTGGGGTGGGGTTTGATCCAGGAGCCCAGCAAAGCTCTGACAAGCAGGCATTTAAAATGAAAAGGTACTTAAAATGAACACCAATTGACAACTCCTTGAGCAAACAATCCTATTTCCATTGCTACAGAAATATTTCCTCTGTGTGAGCTCTGAGTATTTACCAGTGACTTGGCAAGCACAAATGTCCATCTCTGCACTGCAAATGAGACTGGCCAGCCCAGCACACCTTTACTGCACACATCAGGATTGATCTTGTGCCTGTCCCAGGATAGAAACCCCTGCTTTCATGAAAGAAATCAGAATATATTAAAAAGAGAAATGTCACATCCTGATGTTGCCATTACCTTGCCCACTCTGTAACCAAATTAGGAATAAACCCCACAAAAGAATGGCATTTGGGATGATATTCTCTTGGGGTTTGGTTTTTTGTTTTGTTTCATTTTTGTTGGGGTTTTTTTTTTTTTTTTTGTTTTTTTTGGGTTTTTTTTAAGGTCAGTTCTGTACTCATCTAAGTCTGGCTGAAGCCCACAAATAACCTGAGATGGAGTCAGATTACCAAGGGTGGGAAGTAATGGCTTGAATGGAAAATGTCACAAATGGAACATTTCTGCTGAGTGAATTTTATGGCCAAAAAGAGAAATAGCAGCAAGAACCTTTTTGCGTAGAAAATGAGGAATAAAGACAAATGGAACTAATATTTAAAGACATCATTATTTTGTAATTTAAACATTTTCTCCAAAGCTTGATGAGAGTCAGAGATAGTTGGTGAGGTGACGCTAAAACTACAGGCAGTATATGGATTACCTTGAAAGGAAAATTTACAAGTCAGCTAAAATAAGTTTATACACTAAAACTACATCTTAACTTTCTCACAGAAATTATGGGACACTTTGGGTTCTTTCTGCATGCAGAGCCAGTCTTGAACTGTCTGCTTTGAGTCAGTATAAAATTTTATACTTCATGAAATACTGGCGCCAGCACAGAATCTTTTACACATGTTTTTGTCTACACAGAATCCATCAGATTCACCTATGTACAGTATCTATACGTGCACAGAGCTTTTGGTCTCATCTTCTGCACAGCAAAAATGACTTTTCAGGTCTGAAGGTTCCCCCTTACACAGCATCATAAGTGACTGATAAAAAAGACATGGTGCTTCCTGAGTGATGAAATGTTTTGACGTTTATGTTAAAAGTGTTTTACCTCTCACATCTTTAATTTGCACCACAGACAGGTTGTCTAAAATATGTTCTTAAATACATCAGCCCTGCTCAGGGAGCGTTTTCCTCAGAGGATTGTCTGCTCTGCTCCCGGGCTGTCTGAGCACTCCTGTGTGTGACATGCCACGAAGCATTTCTTCATCATTGCTGCTGAGAACTGCTGCAGTCGGGGCAAGGGCACACTGACAAACACCACGAGCATCAGAGTCACTCTCTGTGATTCTCAGGCAGACATTACCACAGAAAAGGCAGCCAAAAATCCTAAATAATGAAGCTGGAGTGTAACAGAGAGGGGACGCGACATATGCTGCACCACGAGGTTCTGCTTCTTTTTGTGTTAGCACAAACCTCACAACTCTGAACCCATGAATCAATGATTTCCTGCCTGACACTCTTTCTGCAGTACACCTCAGTCACAAACCATGAAGGCTCTCTCTGTATGCCAAACGTCCTTTTAATTGGTAAATAATCTGCACAGCTGTGGGGCCAAACGGGGCTGGGGCTGCAGCCCCCATGCTGGGTGTCTGAGCACAGCTGGGAGCACAGCTGGAACGTGCCTCTCCCCACACCATTCCACAGAGCTGGGAGAGTTATCTGAGGTAAGGCCAATATTGCCACTCAATTCTGGTATTTTTACATTGCTTTATAATGAACTTCAGGCTGGGGTTTTGTTGTTATTCTTGTTATTTGTTTCCTCAGCTAGGAACCCTAGCAGCCCCCTGGTCCTAGAAGCACAGCATTGTACTTTTGGACAGTTCTGTTTATAAATTTCTAGAACAATGCATTTTTGAGGAGTAAAATAAGTACTGATGCATGAAGCAATCAGTGGAACATTTCTAAATAATTCACAACTAGGCAGAGGCAAACCTTCAAATACTAATTTATACCTTCATCTTCCTTTTCAGAGCTGGATTTTTTGACTCTTCATCAAGTGGTTTTGAAGCCTGTTGAATTTTTTTTTATTTTTTTTTTTTAATCTGGACGTTTGGGAAGCTTAAATGCTCAGTGGGTTGGACACTCTACTAAAATAAACTAAATAATGCCTTGTGAATGACTGAGTCCTATAAAACTCTGCAGTTCCTCTGGAGTTCCCACCTAAAGAACAGTGCACTCCTCTTGAAACCATCTCTGAATTCAGCACAAGAACTTTACTGCCATTCCCCGAGTGTGTCCTGCTTTGATAAATTTATTGTTGATAGACAATTCTGAGGCTGATTTGCTTTCCAAACCCACAGGGAACAAACCAGGTGAATTAATTGAGTTTCATATCAAGATGCACTCTGCTGCTGTAACAGCTGTTTAAAGCAGCTCACAGGTGAGGAACTCTCTAAGAGCTGAGCACATCAGAACTAATAAAAAATGAGTCAAAGTAAAGTACATCTTCTAAATTTTGCCCACATAGCTATGTAAAAGAAACACAGAGCTCCTTCTCCCCTGGAAGTGAGTGCACTCACAAAACAAAGCATAAAGCCAGGTGAAATATGAACTGAACAAGCCCATACTCTCCACATGTTTGAAGAGATATGGCCCCAAATTTTCAGTGTATTTAAGGTTTATTTCTTGGCAAATGCTTACAAAAACCCACCAGAGCCGTGTGAGAACAAGCAAGGCTGTATTTCCAGCTGCATTCCCTGGTAAAAAGGCAGAATTTTCAGAAAAGAAGCCCCTGGGGGGAGCTCAGAGCCCTCTGCAGGGCCTGAAGGGGCTCCACTGGAGCTGGAGGGGCACTTGTGACAAGAGCTTGGAGTGACAGGACATGGGGATGGCTCCAGACTGCCAGAGGGGAGGGCTGGGTGGGATCTGGGGAGGAAATTCTTCACGGTGAGGGTGCTGAGAGGCTGGCTGGAGCTGCCCCCAGAGATGGAGATGCCTCCTCCCCTCCTGGGGGTGTCCAAGGCCAGGTTAAAAAAGGCTTTGAGCAAACTGGGCTGGTGGGAGGTGGGGCAGGGGGGTTGGGATGGTTCAGGTGGTTTTTAAGCTCCCTCCCAACCCAAAGCACTCTATAATTCTGTGGCTGTACCTTGAAATATGCAGGCTGCTGTTTGCAATGTTGGTGATCTATCACAGTACCCGGCCCAGGAGGAAACTCACTTTATGACCTGAGAGCTACTGACTTTGGTATTTGCAATGGTGAATGTGCAAAAAAACCTCCTGTAAAATATTATTTCCAGTTAAATTACCACTGCACTGTTAGCAAGCTAATAAATCCTTATGAAGATCAGACACTGAGGAGGATCTATGATTATATTTCTGATGGAAGGAAATGGCATGGTTAGGGAGGATGACTCTGCCTGCATCTTGAGGATGTGTAGAAAGAAAGTTTCTCTCTTAATTTATGCTGTTTGAAAGCCCTGAACTAGTTTTTTAAAACTTTATCCTTCAAAGGCATTCTTAATATTCAAAAAGACCTTGCTAATTAACTCCTAAAACTACCTCAAGTCCAACCTGCTTTTCCTGCTCCTCAGAAAAGTTTTAATTACACAGATTAAGCACTGGAATTCCAGCTGTCACCTTCCAAGAGCTTTCTTCCCTTTTAAATCAGGTGCTTTGGTGCTGATCTCTGCCTTGCTTTGAGCAGAGCTTTGGACTGGCTGCTTTTATGATGTAGCAGTTGCATGTGACTATTAAAAATGATGTGACAGCACAGAAGGTGCATTTAACCAGTCACAGAAGGCACATTTAACCAGCCACAGAGCGTGGAGCTCTCTCCTGCAGTGTTCTGACACCTGGCAATCAGCCTGGGCTCAGCCTAACCCTGAGCCAGAAGCACCTGAACTGCTCATGGGGCTCCCAGGGGAACAGGCTCTGCCAGCTCCAGGGGTGACAAAAGGCCTGAGGTCCTTCAGGGCGAGCTCCAAATCCACCGTGGCACAATTAAACATCCCCAGCCAAGTGCTGGAAACTCCTCCACTGGGAACACCCAGGAGAGCTTGGCAGGGAAGCAGCCCCTGGTGTGTGGCCCTTTGCCAGCAGGGGCTGGGTGAGGTGACCTCGAGGTCCCCTCCAGACCAGACCTTTCCCTGGTCTGGGAACGCACAAACCACCCCCGTGGGCAGGGAGATGGCACAGGAGGGGAATTGCACAGGGTTTTACCTCACTGTAGCAGTACATGACACAGCAGAGTGGCAAATCCACTCAGCCCGAGCAGGTTCCCAGCTCCTTGGTGCCAGGCTGCCCCTCCCAGGAGGGCACAGGGGGCAGTGGGCTCCTGCAGCATCCCACATCTCCAGCAGCACTCCCTGCAGCCCCTCTGGGTTCTCCTCAGAGGCAGGAGCACGCACTCAGTGAAGCACGGAGGTGCTGCCCAGTTTGAAAATAGAATAAAAAATAATCACTAATCATTACCACTGCAACACAATGGCTCGCACAGAACTGACAGTCGAAACCTAAATTACTCCAATTATCTTTTAATCAAGGTGTACTAATATTTACTGCAGTGTGCTCAGCTGGAAGCACTTCCCTGGCTGCAGCTCAGATGAACTGACCAGGGTCTGTGCGCTTAGGAGCTACAGTCATTTGTCACAAATGTCTCCAAAGCACCCTGGAAGGAAGAACACACTTCCCAACGCACACAGGGGAGAACTCACACATTTCAGAGCAACAGAAAATTGATCTGTGTGCAGATCCAGACTGACTCAGCAGGGGTGCAGTCAGGTTCATCCAGGCATTCCCCTCAGCAGCTGATTCCTCCTGCTGCCACCTTTCAGGGCCCTCCATGAATTCCCAGCAAACCAGAACTCTTCAGGTGTCCCACTTGCTCCCCTGCTGCCCCACCTGGGACCAAGACAAGCAGCCCACCTGAGCTTCAGCATCACTCCAAACTCTGAGAAGTTTTCTTCTGGTGAGATGCACAAAGAGCATTTCCTTCAAACATCTGCCACCTGTGATGTTTCCTATCCATCAATTTAATGGAGTGTTTTGATACTTAAAAAGGAATTTTATAGGTAACTAGATAGAAAGCAAGAAGAATTCAAAGGAAGAATGGCACAGGGGTTATATCACTTTCAGATGTTTAATGGCTTATGAAACTCTGAGCTTCTGCTTCCAATATACAAAAAAAGGAATTTAAAAAGTCCTAACATACAAGAAAACCTGGTATTTTCTCCTAATAAATGGGTATGTTTTTACAGACTCTTTTCTAAGTGTAGAATATTCTGTGCTCACACCAACTATCATCTCATGAAGGCAGGACAGGTCCTTCAAACCCTGAAAATCAGAGTGCAATGTTCATGTATGACCTGGAACAGCACACTCCCAACCTGCTCCTCCACCAGCTCTGCTCTTTCAGCCTTTACTGGTACCTTTCAGCTCCTCCTGCTTTGCCTGGATAAAAGATTCAGGCCCATGAATACAAAGAGTTCAGCAAGTTGAGGGACCACACGGGTTTGCAAGTAAACAAGCATCACTCAGAAGACAAACCAGTTGTGGTTGCAGTTCTGTGTTTCAATGGCTCACGTCTGATCTGGTTTTGTTTGGGCCTTTAAATCGATGAAAGGGTGCTGGCACTTGTGATTAAGAGGTCAAGCACTGAATACAGAAGTTTTTTAATCTACTTTTTCCCCCAACTAGCACTCAGTGCCCTGAGTTATTCATGCCAGCAGGAGGCTGGGGGTGAACACTGCCCCATGGCCAGAAACACAGGGAACAGCCTCATTATCACCTATGCTGGAATAAATAAACCCAACGGGAGCTCACTTAGTCCAAGCACATTTATTGCCTTTCAAATTCAATAATTGCCTTCCTTCCCTTCTTCAGAACCATCAATTCCTCTTTGGAAAGCTTAAAAAAAAATTAAACATTTTTTTTTTTGGGTGGTTTTTAGTTTGTGTCTGTGTTTTGAGGAAAGGGAGCCTCTTTTGTTGTTACACAAAAATAAGAAGCAAGAAAGGTACTCCCTTGGACAGAGTCCATTAAAAATCAGATTATTTCCACAGCATTCTCCTATTATTCACCTGCCAGTAAAATATGTACACTCATTGTCTCTCTTTGAATGCCTATTTTTATCTGACTGAGGCTATGTGGTCATTTTTGTACTTATTACTGAGTTACTAAGTTTTTTTCCTTCCTTCTTCTAAAGCATGTTTTTCTGTTCTCAAAAACTGGGCCACATGCCTCTGAGGAGAAAGTAGTGCATTATTTCATTCCCACCTTTTCTTCTTTTTTGGCATCTCTGAGGCCTGCTATGCCCAGAAGTGCTTCCACTCAAGCTGGACCATCAAATCAATTATCACAGCAGTCTGCTTCCTAAATATGAATGGCAATGAATGACAACAGGCAAGGCCAACTTTCAGCTTGGATTTGTCATTGGCAATGTAAATTTTTTTTGTTTTTTTTCTATAGATGTTTGGTAGAGTGGCAAATTGACCAAACTCTTCCCCCTGCTGTCTGCAGCTGCATTCTGTGGGTCCCCGCATGAAAAGCTTCCCCTTTGCTGCACCAAAGACAGAAAAAACCAGAGAAAATAAAACATAAAGAACTATTCTCACCATAAAAAGTTCTCTTTTCTGCTCATCTTTTACTACAATCATTGCTGGCAATGAAAGAAAGGAAAAGCACAATGACAAACTCCTTCTGTTCCTTGATGTTCTCAGTTTCAAGGTGCAATTATTTTTAGTGCTGTTGCATCATTTCACAGGAGATCCCCACGTCCAGCAAAGTGTCAGGGCTTTGCAGCTGGAGCGAGCACAGCCCTGTGGCAGCACTGGAAGATTAATTACTGTAGGAAAGGGTTGTGGACAGTATAGCACAATGCAAGCCAACACAGTAAATTAGAATAAAGCAAGAAATCTTACCCTTACAGTCACAGTCTGGAATTCATGTTTTCCCTAATGAAAAACCATTTATTCTTTTGCTAACAGAAATAAATAAATATAGAAATATTTATAGAAATACTACATAAGTACTTAATATGATATACTTAATATAAATACTAAATGTGATTCTAAAAAATGTATTTCTAGAGCTCTCCTTCACTGACACTACTCATTCAAAAACCTGCAAAGAATGATATTTATATTAAAGCCCGGCTTAATTTTTGGAGAAGAGATCATACACTGTGAAAGGGGATTTTAGCCAGGAACTGGGACACAAACCCAGAAACTTTGGGGCGAGAACACTGCAAAGGCTGCATCGCTGCCAGTGCACATAATCCCAGTGGTCACAGAGGAAAGATTGCATTGCCTATTTTAGTAAAAACAATTTCAGCCAAGCAGGCAGCAATTTACTTCTTCCCTCACAGACACACACAACAACAAAAAAAAAACAACACACAAAACCTCTTGGCTTCCATCCTTTGGAGAGGCTCTTAGAGCTGAGAGGGAGCGCTGTGCTGGCAGGAAGGGAGGGTTGATGGTTCCACCTAGCGGTACCCACACGGCCCCAGTGCAGCCCTGGGACAAACTGGGAACAGCTGCAGGCCCAGAGCTTGTGCTGACACCGCTTCAACAGCACAGCCTCCCCTGCTTGTGGGGCCATCAAATACCTAAGGGATGAGCGTTCAGTTTGTACAAGTTAGTCAGTTCGGTTATTCACTTGCTGAAGGTTCATTTTCATTATTTTTTCATTAATTTTCAGTGCAAACCAGAATGCAGACAGCGTCATTTTCTCCTTAAACCATAAGGGCTCTTCCAATTTATTCATTTGCTGAAATGACAGGATTTCTACACCGAATTGTCAGAAAATTCTGTGTACAGGATGACATTTGTGGGTCCTTTTGTTGTTTGTTTCTTTTTTAAACAACTGCTCTCATCCGTGGCCAAGAGCAAGTTCTTCCCGGGTCAGACTGAGAGCAGCTGAGAGCAAAAAGGGTTTTGCTGCTGGGGGCTTTGATGGTGTCTCAAGAAAGCTGCTTTTATCCAGAGCTCACCCAGCAGCACCAGCACCACCACCCTGCTCCACTGACTTTCATCTCCCCACCAGCAGGGACAGGCTCCAGTGAATGACTGATCTAAATGCATCTTTCTGTGAGCCTGGAACCACAGCAGGAACGACTCATCACCCTCCTTCCAATAAATAACAGCCAGAGGTGCCACAGATTAGATAAATAAGGTTTGGGGGGTTGGTTTGTCTGGTAAAGTGAGAACAACTCACTTGTGAAGACGTTTCTGAAATCATCTTTTGGAATTACAAAATATCCTGAAAATGCAAAATGTTAAAAGTGCTTGCAGAGTCTTATAAAAAAGAGCATTTCTAAATAAAGATATTTCAGAATATACAGGGCAAAGAGAGGGTTTGCAGCAACCAAAACCCCGAAACACAGCAATGTGAATTACAGCCACCATCTCCAAACCTTTTCCTGCTGCACGGAAGAAGGAAAGGAAGGCTGGAAAGGTTTCCTTGGGTGCTCCCCACTTCCCATCTGGCAGTTGTGAATTCTGCTCCACGAGATAAATAACTAGTCAAGAGTGAAGAGCTGAGCTGAGCTGCTCGGCAGCACATCCCCAGGCCTGACTACCTGTCACATAATGTTGGGAGCAGGATTACGTCTGAAAAGGTTGACAGAGCACAGATTTATCTCTCTGAATCAAACACTGTGTGTTTAGCTAAACTCAGTGAACTTTAACTAATTAGCCCATCATTACAGTAAATTCATGTAGAGTAATTTTCAAAAGGCTAAAGCCAGAGCCCAGAGTATTTACACTTAAGGACTGATAGTAGCAGTGAGCTATTGGGAGAGATTTCCTCTTAAAAAAATACCAAATGCAACCTTCTCATGCCAATTGTTGGAGGTGAAGCCCTTTCTAAAATAGCCATTAAAAAAATAACTAAAAATATACATAGATCTAAATAGAGATGTGCTCAGCTGGTCAAAGGCAGGTGCTAAAACCACCAGAGTTCAGGGGTCAATCCCTGCATGGCCATTCACTTAACACCTGGACTTGATGATCCCTGCAGGTCCCTCCCAATTCAGAATATTTTGAGTTATCTATGTACAGAAAGAAGGAGTTGAAAGTGGAAATCAAAAGGCTACACAGTCCTATAAACGTCATATTTTCATTGCTTCTGTATTTTATATCACGTTTTAAGTAAAGGAACAAATCCTGGGGAACAGGAATTGCACTTGAAGGAACCCTCCCAAGGATGGCAGGCAACGAGCTGTGTCTGGAAAACCATCAGAGATAATTCAAAAACAATCAAACAATTCCAAAACAACCCAACAACTCCAAACCAATCCTGATGGCACATGAAGGCTCAGTGCCAGAGAGCTGTGCAGACCATTTCAGGGAGCTCTCTGGACATGAAATGTTCCTGGGAATGCCAGCACAGCAAAACCCCACAGCCCTTCTGCATGACAAACAAAAGCCCAGAGGCCACGGGGCACTGAAGCCTTGCAGGATGATTTTCCCTCAGATCTGTGCAGGTCCGCAGAGCTCCCACACAAGGCAAGAGAGAGAGGTCTCAGTGGGATTTAAATGCTGAGCTGTTTGCAAAATGTGGGCACTCAGGGGACAGGGCCAGCCTGACCACAGGGACTCAGGAAGGACCAAAGGATGGAATTCTTCTCCCTCCCACGACAGAATTTCATCCTGCAGCTCGGTGTGCATGGAATCACAGAGTTCTGCAGACCCTGGACAGCACCTCCTGTTGGATTATGCCTTTTTCTGACCCAGAGATGGGGCAATTGAGAGGGCTTTTAAGAGCTTTTATTCTATTTTCAGTTTTATGTGCAGGGTGAGATAATGTAGATGTTATAATGTAGATGTGATAATGTAGATGTGATAATGTAGATGCGATAATGTAGATGCTATAATGTGGATGTGATAATGTAGATGCTATAATGTAGATGTTATAATGTGGATGTTATAATGTGCATGTTATAATGTGCATGTTATAATGTGCATGTTATAATGTAGATGTGATAATGTAGATGCTATAATGTAGATGCTATAATGTAGATGCTATAATTTACTCTCCCAAAAGAAAAACAACCACCATCTGTCCCTTCATAGTACAGGAACCCATCAGAGTAGGAAAGAAAGGTGTGTTGTCCCAGTAAAATGAAGATAAAAAGTTTTTGACAGAAACCACATCAACACCTACCACTCTAAAGTTATCATAAAAACAATCAGCCCAGTTAAATAGATCAATAACCTCTTACACAGAAAAAAATATATAGTCTAAAAAAATTAGTAAGTGAACAAAAAAACCCACATCAAACCTACAGATAGTCCCTAAAATTCCCCACAAATTCATTCCCCACACACCCCTGCAGTGAGGAGCAATTCCTCTGGAACAGGCTTTGGGTTGCACTGCCTTGCCTGGTCTGTGGGTGCTCCATCCCTTCGCTCCTGTCCCACCAGTGAGGGTTTGGCACAAATGTGATTGCAGCAAAATGCTAAAGCTGCTTCATAAACGTTCTTCCACTCCTGAGATCCTCCCTCCCAGTGCTACAGAACCTTCTGATTCTTTAACAACGCATCTCAAGAGATTCTCCCGGGAAGTTTAAGGACAGCTCAGAATTGATTCATGTCTGTTCACTCAGATGATGAGCTGCTGCTCCTAAACCAAATCATGATTGCCTGCAGTGAAGAGAGATCTTTTTGAAATGTATATTCCTTAGTAATAGTGTCTGTTATTTCAACAGGAAATAAATATTCCGAAAACTCCATAAACATAATTCCAGCTTCCTTCTGAGTGGTTATCCATTAGGAGAAAAAAAAAAAAATGGAACTTCTAGTAAATCTCCCTTCAAGGTTTACACTCTGGTAAAGTAGATTTAAAAATAAAATAAGCTTTTGTCCAAAGCATCTTGTAATGAGCAGATTTTACAAGGAATGAAATTGCCAGTCATCTTTGCAATGTCTGACAGGAATGATAATGTGTTTTTTTCAGGAGTGAATCATCAGATCTAGGTGTTTTTTCTTGTTCTGGTTTGGGTTTTGCTAGTTTTTTTGGGGGTGGTTTGTCTCATTTTGTTTCTTTTGTAAGGAAATAATTAATTTTTAAATTTTTGGCTGAACACCTTGCTGGATTTTAATCAGCCCCCAGTGATGCTGGAATTTGCTGCTGTTCTCAGACTCAAATTCTGCTCCATGAAGTCATAAGGACCTTTTGGGTCCTCCCTCCATCCCACTGTGGTTTGGACAGAATTTTACAGAGCCTAAAGCCAGCTGAGCTGACAATGTAACCTGATCACAGAACAGAAAATGCTGTGGCCCTCCAAGCTGAATTATTTCTCCCTCTCCTGAGGGAATACTGGCAATAATGGCTTTTTTTTCCTATTATGTTATTTTAGAAACTTGTTCCCTTTAAAATGAAAAAAAAAATCATCCTCACAATGACTGAACATTTTCCCTATTTCAGTGTGGTATGTCTATTTTAATTTGTAATTTAAATTTGTAGGGAAAAAATGCAGGAAGGCTGACATTCCACTCCAGTAATATATTCATGGAATTACAGACACATAGACAGCGTTGTAAAATTTTATATACTCTCCTTATAATTATTTAAATAGAATCTTCTTCACCAACAGAAGAAATACCCAATGCAACAAAAAATGAAAGAAAAAAATACAGAAATGGGAGAGAAAATGAGAAGTGAATATAATGTGGATCTAAGGAAGAACTCTAGTGTCTCTGTTATTTTTAGACCTCCATCTGGAAGGCACTATACAGTGTGTATATAGTTTTTAAATAACAATATTATGACATTATATACTTCCATGAGAGGGTAAAGGAGATGAGCTAATGCACACACTAATAGATGTATTAGTGATAATGTTCTTACAAAATCTTATATCAAAGCCTATTATATCACTTTCCCCTCCAAAAGAGAAATCAGCTGTGTAACATGCAGAGACCTTCTAGTGAGAAGATCAACAAACCATATCAAAGGTTCACTTCTGCAGAGTGTTCTGAGCATGGCTAAATAAAACCAACTCTTTTAAGGCTGGAGCCTGGCTTTTACAGAATAAAGGCAATTCTGGGATTTGAAACTAGTTACTCTAAAATATCAGAGTTATTATTAATGCACATCATCAATATCTCACATCTGGTTTCAGCCATCATTAAAAATAACTTCACCCTAATTGCAGCACCCTTTAAAATATAACAGCATTGAAACTGAAACAACCTAGCAGTGCAAATGTCCTACAATTAACCAGCATGGATAGTGCTCAGGATGTGAGAGCAATTTTGGAGCTCCATACATTACAAATGTACCAGCTCAGCTGCATTATGCTGAGGCAATAATGTGCAATAATTAGATGAACCACCTGTGCTGCAGTTTCAGAAATGCAATGGAGATACCGACAGGAAATTGGGTTTGAAATGATGATTGACCAGGTCTCAATGATGCCTCAGGTTTAGCTTTTATATTTTTCACATTCTGTGCTGCTGTGGTGTGCAGTTCTGAGCTTCACATTATGGAATGGTGAGCTCTCTGCACAGAGCAGGGAGACAAAACAATTCCTGCTCCAGCTGGGACCAAGGACAAATGATCCAAATCTCAGCCCAGGAGCACAAACAGCGTGGGCTGGAGGGTGAAAAACAAGGATGGGACTTGATAACCTAAAGCTGGAACTGGACAATGAACTGCAAGGTGCAAATGGAGCAGAGCTGATCCAAGGAAGAGACCCCGGGAGCGCTCGTGCATTTTGGGACCATTTTGGTCCATCTTGGGTTCATCTTGGGACCATTTTGGTTCACCTTGGGTTCATTTTGGGACCATTTTGGTTCATTTTGGGACCATTTTGGTCCATCTTGGGTTCATCTTGGGACCATTTTGGTCCATCTTGGGTTCATCTTGGGACCATTTTGGTCCATCTTGGGTGCAGCCCAAGGTGGATCCATGGACGAGATCCTTTCAATAAATCCCTGCTTTACTCTTTAGCTCTGTCCAGTTTCTGTTCTAGCTCAGCCTTCCCAAGGCACCATCAGCACGCTCTGAAATCCCAGCTTGCCTGCAGCTCACCAGTGCATGCACCCTGCCAAAGGGGCAAAGTCAGGCCTGCAGCCTTCAAAGCCCAATACAGTGTGAATAAATGGCCAGAGATGCTTTGTAGGAAGATGCAAAAAAACCACAGATAAAACCAGCCAGCAACCTGCCAATACACAAATCAGCTCCCTGAATTTATCTTCCCCCAAATTCCTAGAAGCACAAAAGCAATCCATTCGAGGACGAGGGGATATCACAAAATCTATACCACAAAATTGGTAACATTTTCCACTTGTAATAAGCTATAAAGACCAAACTGTTTTGGGGTGGCACAGCTCTATGAGCACCAGAACAGCAGCAGAAGTTTAAGCACAGAATTCAGGTTGCATTGTCATTCCCCACGTGCTGCCCTGCTCTGCAGAGCTGCTCCAGAAGCACTGCTGGCCCTGACCTGTCCCTCTGCCACTGCACACCTGGGCTGGATCTTTAACTTGTCCTCTTAGAAGGACATGAAACTAAAAACATCAGGAAAATAAATTTATTTATTATGAAACGAAAAATTATGAACCTAACACATCAGGAAAATAAATTCTTATGATTATGGAACTAAAAAAATCAGGAAAATAAAATTACTTGAGGCAACTGCAATGCTGGCCTCTCACAGAATGACATAAGCCTGAGATAGTATCAGTACTCTGTAACTGAGCATTGTTATTTTAGGTTTTTTTTCTTATTTTCTCCTGCTAATGCCACAAGAAAATGAGAAGTTTCACAGTTGGCTCTGTTACATCATAACCCATAGGGTAAATATTGCCTTTGCAGGAAGGAAACAAATTAAGTTCTTCCAGTTCAGATGACAGCCACAATGAAGAACTCTGGGCCAGCTGGGGGACTCAATTCTTCACCGTGTGCCCTGAACAGGATGGAACAGAAAGCCTCCCTATCTACAAAATAACCATTTGGACCTAATGTCACTTCAATTAATCCCCTCCAAGTCATACACTGCAACAGTGATTTTCATCTCTTCCCTTTCCATTCATTATGTATATATATTAAAATATTAAAGCCAATGTGCTTTACCTCAGTAAACAGCACTGTGGGAGAAAATTTTTCAAATAGGAGTGTTTCACAATAATTGCACGATAACACTGTCAGCACTGACAAAGAAAATTCAAATGGCCAAATGCAAATTAAGTTAGCCTTGCATATCGTTCATTACTACTCATGTAGTTGGTAAATGAATGCATGAATATCCTTTCTCTGCATGTAAAAGAAGTTCCTCTAACTTCAGCTTCTGCATAAAGATGCAGCCAAAACTCAGCTATCAATCTCTGGAAATGGAGGCCTTCCCATCCAGCAGGACATAGCTCATTAAAATAGAACAGTTTTCAGATTCAGTGTGAATTAAAAAATAAATAAATTCAGAATGGTGAGTGACTTCCAAGTCGCACAAAATCCTGCTCTGTGACCTTGGCAGCCTCCTCCTGGATCACTCTTTGTGATGGGCTGGGAAGAATTCCTGGTTCTCAGAAAAGCTTTGTTTTATTTGTGAAAAAACTATTTCACAGCACAGGACCTTCCAAAAGGTTTTTGGATTTCTAAGGGCTTTCAGGAGGTTCAGAGGCAACTGTGCCAAGAGAAAGGAGCTCCACAATAAACCCTGAGTGTGATTCTGGAGCTGCGCTGCGTGCCTGCAGAGTCCTGTCACCAAACAGACACAAACGACTTCAAAGAAATAAATATAAATAAATACAAATACGTATGGAAATGTAACATGAGATACAAGACTCAATTTCAAGGTCTGCAGCAACTGGCACAGTTCTGCACCGGTCTGGCACAAGCTCAGGTGTTCTGTGGTCCGAGCTGCCAATGAAGAATCCTCAGTGCTCCCAGGGAGCTCCCATCATCACTCATGGACTCTGGGTTTTTGCTTCTAAAGGCACAAAAATTTAGAATTTCCTATGTTTGGATCTTAGGGCAATTCAATGAGTAAAGTAACACCAGTGCTGAGTTTTAAAAATGCTGAAACTTGAAAAATAGTCTCAAACTTCACAGGGAAAACTTTTCCCAGTGCACTGAATGCACTCTGAAGCACTCTAATAAAAGCAAGGGGTACAGAACTCTCCTTAGCCTGGGCAAGTAATTAAATGCTTTAGATGAACAACAAACTGAGGTAATTAGTTACAATTACATAGCACAGTAACTTTCTGAAGGACATTTAGCAGAACGTGCACGTGGCTTTGCCACTTGATGGCACGTTTTCGTTTGCTCAGGAAAAACTCTTGTACTGGGAAATAAGAATACATCAAATGGCAAATAACAACTTGGGTTTGGAGAAAGCAGCAGCCATGGATCCAAAGTCCAGAGCTCACAATCCCATTTCTCTGTGTCTGTGGAGCTCCCCAAACATTTATAAACACCTGACGCGCTCCAGGTCAACACGTGAACAATCCCTGCGTACCAGGAACAGAAAATCAATTTTAAAGACAACAAATCAATCTCCAGCACTGCTTCAGAGAAGGGCAACGCACCCACAGAGGTGAAAGCAATTATGCAAATGTACAGAATTCCTGAATTTGTGTCTTTCTGTCCAGCCAGCCAGTGGTCCTGAGGTGTTTCTGGAGCCTCTTCACTCCTTGCCTGCTCCAGGGAATGTGGTGTCCACCTGAAAACCTGGAGCATCCACTCTGAGCAGGCTGGAGCCCCTTTAGTCCCTTTGTGTCCACTTCTCCTCCATCCTGCTTGTAAGGAGAATTCCTCAGAAAACACAGAATTCAGCTTTGGGCTGCAAGGGACTTTAAAAATCATCTATTTCAACACCCTGTCACAGGCAGAGACACCCCTCCTGTCAAGTAAAATCTCCCCGTACCAAAGCTGTTCCTTTCAGGCCAGGCCACAGGAAAAATGTATTGTCCAACTACTCCTTTAATTACAAAAGCCATAAGACAAAATGCAGACACAGTAAAAATAGATTATACCACAAATACCTATTTTTAAACAGCTTTGGGACTGTTTATGGAGCTCTCAGGACTCAGGTAACTTGCTGAGATTCCATCTGAATGGTGCCCATATTTATATTTAGAAATAAAAGGCAAGCTTAAATCTACAATAGTGCCATGAGAGCAAAATGAGTGAATTTCTTATTGGTGATCTTGTTCAGCTCTTGCTATTACAGATGTGGTAATTTTGAAGCACTTGGATCCTGTGTGAGTCCCATTAGTCCACAACACCTGACTGTCAGCAAAAATCCTCCATTACAAACTGCATGGCAAACATGCCTTTACTCAGCTCCTGGAAGCTGAAATGTTTGAAAAGATGAATAAGTCTAAAATCCAAACTGATTTTTAAACACAGGACTAAATTTCCGTGGCACATAATGGATATTTCCACCTTGATAACAGGTATTTAATGTTAAGGATCTGTTCCTCTGAACAGATTTTATTGAGCACAAGCTCAGTGCACCTCCCACCTCCCTGCATTTGAACATTTATGATATTCTCACCAATTCACAGATGCAAGCATATCAAAACCCAGCTTATTTAGACAACTGTCACATCCAGAGTGATGTGACAATGCTTTCAGGAAAGCAAATTTGCTTTGACTGAAGGTTTTTATTTGAATGTGGTTGAGGTAAATGAGGACTGTGCACCCAGAAACCCAACTAACCCTCCAGATTTTATTTAATACAATCAGTGCAAAGGTAAAATTACTTTAGCAAGGTAGACAAGCAAAAGTGAGTCTTTAGGCACAGCTGCTATCTCCAAGCAGAAGACATAAGATTCCTAAAACAATAACCTTTTATTACATTTCTGATGCAATGAAAAATATCCACCTACTTAAACAAACCCATATTTTAAATTAAAATGTCTGAATGCCATAGGAAAATTACCAAAAATCATTAAAAAAATAGGAAAACACTATTACCACAACTCCTGCTTCTCTTGCCAGGGTTAAACAAGGAGTGGAAGCCCCTCAGATGGCTCCCACCAAAGACACAAACCAGATGCTGACACTGAACCAGGGAGGTTCAGGATCTCCTCTCAAGGTGTGCTCTTAGCATGGAAATAATGACAGGGCAGCAACTGAGCTGATTTTGATGCAGGAATTAAAAACTGATCCAAAATGTGTGCTAAGAGGGCAGAGGAATCCCCAAGAAACACACTGAGATCTAAAGCAGGAGAACCTTCCCGCATGTCCCTTGCAGCACTGCATCCCCAGCAGGGAGAGCCCCAGAAAAAAGGGTCCAGGGCACCAGGGAGGCTGCCAGAGCTTGCATATATGGTTATTAACATTCCTAAAAGAAATTAAATTCCATGCCAAAAAACTTAGAAACTTAATAAAAAGAACCTTAGCGGAATAGTTAGCTCTGTGCAGAAATTTGCTTAAGCTAATTTAGAGAAGAAATTATTCCTGAATTGGTCTTCTTTTAATAATTTCACAGCCCAGGGCCAGGAAAAAGGGCAGGGATTATTGTGTAGCAGCAGAGCTGGATGCAGATTTTAATGGCACCCTGTGATAAATGCCACCTAAAACTGGTCTTTATTATCCCAATATTGGCAAACTTGCAAAATGCAAAGTGTATTTTTGGAAGAGGAACCAACATTTCTAGTAGCTGATTTCTAATTATTATTTTGCAGGCTCTCTAAGCACAGCAATGCACTGAGAGGACAATCTCTCTCCCTAAAATCCAGTGGCTAGAAACAATGGAGTGCTGAGCTCAGGAGAGAGGAGCCACACAATGTTTTTGCACATTGAGACGTCTGCAGGAGAAAAACACAAAGGAGTGAAATGTAAAACTAGAGGAGGGGGGCAGGAATTTATTATTATTACTTCCATGACCTGCTAACAAAACCATTTTTACTGGAAAACTCTGGGGCTGTAATGCAACCCATTAAAGTGCAGCTTTTCATTTCCAGGCTTAGCAAACAAACATAATGCAGTGAAGCATATTTGAAATGGGTTTTATTTTTCTGAACCTGTCTGTACATTTCACCATTTGATTTTCCCCCAGCAGGAGTACTTCAACGTTGAGCAGTCCCTCTCTTCCCTTCTGCACCTCTTACCCAGTATGAATCTGACTGGAAATTACTTTAAAAGAAATTATTTTAAAGGCATGGCCATGTAAGCACAAATATTCTACGAGGTACAGCAGCAACCCCTGTAAAAAAGGCAAATTGAAGGGGTGGAATGACACTCCTTTGGGCTGGTTGTAAGCCTGTAGTAATTGGAGCTCCATTATCCAAATTAATTAATCCCTCCCAGGTCCAGCCCACTCACCTAAAGCCACAGGGAACACACACAGGGGTTTTTTGGCTTTTTTTTTTTTTTTTTTTTATTTTAAAGTTGTGGGGTGCCAAACTGACCAAAATTCCACTAGAAGTGAAACTACAGTTTGTTCCTTCTGAGTTAAATTTCCTTCATGAAACCACTGGAAGAAAACACAACAAAAGCTCAATTTCCATGATCTTCTGACGGTGGCCACTGTGAGGCTGTGAAACCTCTCCAGTTCTAATTTTCACCATGAGAAGATGCAAACAGAGGAAGCAGCTTTGGAAAAGGACAGATCTGGAGCACACACAGAGAACCGACTGTACTGCTGATGGTTTGGGGCATTTCCCTTGGTGGTTTTTAGGGGTTTGGACAGGGAGCTTTTGCCTTTCTGTAGGGGCCACCTGTTACCAAAGGAATTAGCAAAACTACAAAAGGTAAGCAAGCAGAAGTTGTTTCTTCTCCTTGCTCAACTACAACCACAACTGACACAGAGAAACGAGATCTGTGTCCAAACAGGCAGAAAACTATTGATGGATTTTCCTCTCAGACCATAACGTGTACCCAGGACAAGTTCAAACCCAAAGCTTTGCTGGGCAAGTCTAACTTTGGAAATAACAACTTTTTTAAAATTTTATTTATTTTTCCCCACGAGTGTCCCAAACCCAGGCTGACTCCAGAGGAGTTCAGCTCTAACAATGCTCAGAAAACCCCTGCACTGTTCCTGCCCACAGACAGAATTATTCCACTTGCCAATCACAACCCAGCAAGCTCTTCTTTCCAGGCCTTTCATTTCCTTTTTTTTTATCCTTCCACTGAACCAGAGGAGGCATGGAATTAATTGTTTATCCCAATCTCACTGGATGGAACTCTGCAGGACAGAGGGAACTGTCATTGCTCCTTTTTTGAAGGAGAGATGTGGAAGGTTCTAAATGTGGTCCCAGGATTTTCAGGCTTCAGTTCACTGCTCAGAAATGTCACAGCCACTTTTTTAGGCACCTTTTGGTTACTCACAAGTTACTCACAAAATGTCATGTACGTTTCTAAACCACATGAGAAAATTTACATGAAGGTTTCAGTGAGATATTTGACCAGGAATAACATTTATTGCATTCTATTCTCAATTCTTAGCTGCCCCTGCAAATCTTACTTTCTGGCCTTCTTCTCTTCCAGAACCCTTCCATTTGGCCGGAGTTTGGAACCGGAGGACCCAGTCCTTTTCTCACAGTGAGTTCTCCAAAGTCAATCTCCTTAAATTTAAAAGCCAGGCCCCACTGGAATATCACCTGACTCAATGACATTCCAAACCCAGAAGTCAAAGTAACTACATAAAGCAGAAGATCAGTCAAAGGGATTTTCAGTTAGCTCTGTCCCCTGTTTTTGCTGAGGAATCCCTGGTTTTGCCCCAGGTTCAATCATCTTCTGCTTTCTCAGCTGCAGCAGATTTTGTGCAATCTCCCCTGGTCCCTGGCAAGCTTTGCTTTGTCACCGCTCGGTGACAAATGTCTCCTCAAGTCACAATACAGAGAAACCATCTCTCAAAATGATACTTCTCAAGAGAGGGGAAAAAACCAAATTTTGATCGAGGAGTTCTTTCACGTCTGATCTGAGAGCAGAAACAAGCCCTGAATTAAGAATGATCCTGGAACTGGAGGGGAATTGACTTCGCAGTATGAACAAATCAAGTCACTTCTTTGGTTTTTTTCCATAAGAACATGCATATGGCAAATTAAAAATAATTATGCACTACCTTTGCTACTAAAGAGGGTAATAGAATTTGCCTTTACTCTTCTGTTCCCCTAAAAAAAAATCATCAGCCAACATGAACCAGCTCACTGAGGATCAGGTGGATTAACATGGCTTATTTATGACTCTCATTTGCCAAACATATCCAAACCAAGCTTTTGATTTTATGCCAAATAACTTCAACTGTACATTTTTAAGAGTGTATTTTTTACTATAAGACCTGTTTGAAATGAAAAATTGCAAAACACAGTTACCATGAGCTTTGATGAAAAGTGAAAGCAGAGTAAATGCATTTCACCAAGTGCGTGCCACTGGAATATCATAAGCAGAGAAGAGAACAAAGGAAACGCTGCCACTGATCAACTTCTCAAATTGTCTCAAAATCAGCTTTGCAGGAAGAAACAATTGCTCAGTGAAGTGGACACAGTTGAGACCAATGCCATTGTCTTCCTCAGGAAAACAAAGCTATCTTAATGTATTTTTACTTTGAAGACTCCAAGCACTGGAAGTTCCTACCAGAGCAGAACAGGCCCAAGAGCAGCGCTTGGAAATGATGATCAGCAGGACACTCAAATCTGATTTGTTAGGAAGCTAATACTCCTCATGGCACCACCTGCAATGAATTAATCATACTTACAGCTGTGAGAATGAAGCACACGTAGTGCAGGGATGTTTAAATGCCATTTCAAAGGCAACAGGAGCCCTTAGAGCACGCAGTGACCTGGAGCCCGAGCTGCAGGTTAGAAACCTGTGACTGTGCTGGGCTTTCTCAGCAGCTCGCTGCCCAACAGCAGCCCAGGGAAAACTGCTGGAGAATCTTTGCCAAGCAGCTCCAGGCTGCTCTGTTTGCAGCCCAGCTTCAGGCTGCTCAGTGGGTAGCCCAAAGCTTGCAGAATTGCCCTTACCTTGCGCTCGCGGCGTTCGTTTCCTGCGGTCCCTGAAAGCTGCTCCCGACTGCAGGGCCTCCAGCAGGCTGTCCATCACCCCCGTCTCGTCACCCTCTGTGGGGAGCAGCAGAAGAAAAAGCCATCAGTACAGCTGCAAGCAGATTTAGAAGGAAATAGAAGTCCAAGGGTTGTCCTGTTTCCATAAGGCTGCCAAGGAAGAGGCGGGCACGCCTCAGAGCAAGGCTGCTGGCAGGTTTAAGTAAAACATTTATATTTAATAATAAATAAACAAACATACTTTCCACGGTGTAATTTAAATAATAAATATATTTAAGTAAAAATATATTTAAAGGGCAGGGCAGGTGGCACTGTCTGCTGTGGGTGATGCCCGTTAGGCAAAAGTGATGGCAGCCCTACTGTTCCTGCAGCTTGGAGGTGTTCCCCTGTGAGTTATTGATGCCATCCTCAGCATGCAGACAGGCAGAGCGATGGCTGCCTCGCTGCTGAGACATCTGAAGGCTTTTCTGAAGTGGAAACGGGTCAATTGAATCAATGCATCTGATGGCACTGAACAGCAGAAGGTTCAATGTTGCAGTACAGAGGAAATATTTTATACGATGCCTCCCGGCTTCACGACTCACTAGATCTTTGGAAAAAATTATCTGTACAATCAATAGCATGGATGGTCTTCAGGTGACATAAAGAGGATGAGGAGGGGATAACCATGCAGTGGAAGTTGGTGGTGTAACATTTTTAACAGCTGAATTTTACTTCTGCTCCATTTTTAATTTTGCTTTTTTCCATATCCAAGCTAACTCGCAGCCCTTAAATTGCTGGACTTGATGGTGCGTTATGGAAATCTGGGTGGAAAAATGACTTCTTTTTATATATTTGAGTCTTTACATTCCTTTGCATTTCAGTCTGTTAATAACAGTTGACAGCAGCATGAGAAATAGGGGTCAAAGAACTGAGAGGTTACAAAACTACTGATGAATGCCTCTTTCTGTTCCCATATCTGAGTTATAACCCAAACTTAAAATATAGGTTGGGCTCAGCAGGTAGGTGGACATTTCAGCCACATCTCTCAGACTCCAAACTCATATAAATTTCCCCATCTGGGCAAGGGAAGATCATTACTTTATGCAAAAAAAATTACATTATGGTAAAAAAACTTCTGACTCACACAAGTGTAGGAGGTTAGATGCACACTCAGGCTCTCAAATGCTCAAGTTTAAAAGCAGCCTGTTAATGAATCAGCTGTTCTGTCCTGGTTCCCTGTTACATTCAGATTTATTAGACACCTGAGGTAAGAGCACACCTAAAACAGAGCCTGGTTCAAATTTCTACAAGCTGATCATTAGAATAACTGCTTGATCCCTTTAAATGACACATCTCCTAACTGACACATTCTACACACACTACACGACACACCCAGAGCTCTCTCCAGGGCAGCAGCAAAGGGAGCAGGGCAAGTGCAGGAACCAGCACAAGGCTCTGAAATACCAGTTTTAATTACATTCCATCTAAAAGCCTTAAATAACTGAAGTCCTGAAAAACAAATAAGCAAATTAGCTTTTCTCAATTCCCACTCACATCCAAAGCCAGAATTTTCTCTAAACTGTACAACATAATTGTTTTTCTTTGTGCTTCTTATCCTAGCCATGCTTATTCATTGATTTGTTGTTGGCTCTGTATTAAATTTACCTTCAAAATCAAAGGTCTCTGAATGCACTTTGTCCAAATTAATACACATCAAGTTGGTCTGAAACACTTAATGGCAGTGACTGCAGACCCAGAACTAGTTAATATCTTAGAATATTTAAAGTGTAGAAAAATTACAATATTCTTCGATCTTCATTAAAAGTAAGAGTTGGCAGAGTTTATTAAAAAAGACAAAAATCCTTCAATACTTCATGAATGTTTATGCAGCCTTCCACTTTTTTGCTGAGTGAGCTGCTCTACCTGCTAATTACTGCAACTGCCAAAAGCCAGCCTGGCTTTGGGATGCCAGAATACACAACATAAAACAAATTACTAAGGACAGAGTGATGAGATTTTTAACTCCTCAAAGTAAAATTCACGCAAGGTCTGATCTCAGCAGTGCATCTTAACCACAGTCTTCAGGTGGTTAAGTGGGAACTGGACAAAGAATTGCATTTTCAGGGAGCCCTGATTAAAACTGATCAATAAATGTCAGTCTTCCCCAATAATTCTTGCTGCAGTTCTTCACACAGTACCAGCTACCTCCTCCATTTGTCTTCTTTATACCACCCACAGCAATTTATAGACACAAATAAAAAACAAAGACAGGAATTGCCACAAGTTTGAAAACTAAAAACTAATTTCCAACATTTCTGTCAGCAGAAATAAAACACATAATCATTATTTGTCCTTCAGATGTCTTTCATTGTACACAAGGACAGGAGTTTTATCTGGAACAAGTAATTTTCTTCCTCATTGTTTCTTCTCCGAGTTGGCCCCAAGCATTTAAAAGAGAGCAAATGTGTGGAGACATGCAAAAAAAAATTGGCAATTCCCTTTGATTGGCCTTAGCAAAGAGCCAGACTGACTCCAGGTGTTAAAGAGGACTGCAAAAGGATTCTCAGTGATGAACTGAAGCGTTAGCTACCAGCCCCAATCGTTAGAATTTGGGTTTGACACCAGTTCCATTCCCTCTGGTCTGGAGCCCAGACTCGGGTGGGTTTTTAGGAGTTTCAGAAATGCTCCTGCAGGGCCCAGGGCTTACACCAGGGCTACTCAGCAGATCTGGCCCACTTTAATGTAGTAATAAAGACAAAATAACTTTCTTCTTCCACAGAACAATCTTATTGCTCCTTGCACTGCTGAACAGACCCGACCTGCAGAAGATTTGGAATGATAAAATCAGCTGAAATAATTGAATTGATGTGTGTAACTCCACAGGCCAGCCAGGAGCTCTTCAACAGGGAATGCCCCACAGCTCCAACCTAGAGGTGACCAAAGAAACAGCGACCAAAGCCCAGGATGCTGTGGTGCCAGGAGCAGGGGGGCACCAGCTTGATTACAGCGCTGACAGGAGAGAATCAGCCCTGGAAAAGCCTCTCGTGGAAGCAGGGCTGCATCCCAACACAGAGTGCCCGAGGCAGCAGCCTTTCTTCAGCCCACACGGAGCTGGAAGGATGCAGCAGCAGCTCCTCCTGTGCCTGGGGACCTGGGCAGCCCCAGCAGAGCACAGAAAAACCTTCCAGGGGCTGGGAGCCCTGAGCTGCAGCACAGCACCCCCCAACCCAGCCTGGCCCTTCCTCAGCTGCACCTGAGCTTTGGCAGGCAGAAATATTGACACAAGGGGCTCCAAGTGCAACCTGAGGGTGACATTTCAGCAGGTGCCAGCTGCTGGAATAACTGGGGGTGCAGAAACTGCCCCAGAGCTCAGCCAAGCATGGTCCAGCTGCAGCGGATGTGCTTTCCTCAGCTCAGACCCACAGCTGGGAACGTGCTGCTGCTCCTGGGGCGTTCTGCCCTCCCCTCTGGCTGTCTGCACTGCTTACTGCAGGGGTACCTGCACAGGTTTTGCTGCCACATTTGTATTTTCTAGGATTTTCCACAATGCAAAACACCTTGTACTCGTCATTACAAATATCCAGACTGCAAACTGATCTAAGTTAATAAGAAGTGCAGCTACTGCACAGCCATTCGGGTAAAGGTTTACAGGAATTTTACAGGATTTCTTTCATGAATTTAGGCCCTTGCTGAAAGAGTCCAGTCAAATACCTCATTAGGTAACACTTGCTGCTCCAAAGGGTTTTAAAATTATGCTTCTATTCACATCTTGCACTACCCTGCTTTGCTTTGAACTTTTATGCACTTTTCAAAGTCTAATGGGTGTCCTGTAGAAACTTTTAAACAAGACTTTTTATTCATAACCAGTACCAGAATTTTTAATTGCAATATATTCACTTAGAAAGGTCAGCTCTCAGTGTCTTTGGGAAAGCGTGTTTTTGTGTTCTCCTCATATATTTGCATTTTATTCATTTGCTAAATTCGTTTTGCATGCATAATAAATATCTCCAGGAAGCAGTCCTGCTCTGCAGCTTGCAGCAGAGTGGAGTCTCGTGCCTCTTATTTACTTTTTAATTAGAGGAGAACAAGCTAGGACAGTGTGACTGAGAAGTGAACCCCCAGCTCATGTCAGTTTACAAAACAAGGCAAAGCCTTGCTTACACACCAATTAAGAATATTGTTGATGATAACCTGACCTCAGGCTTAAATAAATTAATAGAAGAAAAAAAAATGTGCTTTGTTGCACAGGCAGGATTTGAAAACAACGTTTGAAATGTACATTTTTTTATTTATTGGGAGAAAATGCCCCAATGGCCAAGGTTTGCCGTGGCCTCACTGAGATGCCCCCACACAGCCCCTGGAGCCTCTTCCTGCAAGGACCACACCTCAAACAGGCTGTAATGTGAATTACCTGGAGCAAATGGGAAGAGATTGCCTCTGTGTGGGAAGGAAAAGATTGTGCAGCTCACCAAAAGAAAAACCCAGCCCAAAAAAATCCCATGTTTAATTACACCTGTAAATAAAGCTCTGCTGCAGTTCCAAAGCTGTATTTAAACTACAGCACTGAGCTGCTTTTAATTTCTGTGATGGACAGATATGTAAGGCAGAACAAATCACCAATGCTCTTATCATTGTTAATCATTTCCTTTTAAAAGTTCTTTATTATTGAGCAACTCTAACATTTTAGGGGAAAAAGGAGTTTTGGGAACCCATTTTGAGGAAAGGGGAGTTCTTAACACATTCTTGATGACTTTTTGTTTTCTAATTTAATATTGGTGATGGTTTTGACTGGGATAGAGTTAATTTTCCTCACAGCAGCTGTGTTTTGGACTGGAAGCTGTTGATAATTCAGGGGGGGTTGATAATTCAGGGTTTTTTTTCTTATCACTGAGCAGCCCTTACACAGCCAAGGGGTTTTCTGCTCCTCAGCCCATCCCACCCTGATTCCTGAACCAGCCTTACAGTAAGGCTGATCAATAATTATTTCTGAAATGCTTTTTAACATTGTAAGGTCTTCAAAATATCAACTGTTATACAGCAGTTACATTGAGATAAACAAAATTAAGGCTACTTTCAAGATTAATAACAGTACCTACTTTTTGAAACACAAATAATTTCTCTAAGGAAAAGTTGAATTTGCATAGAAAACTCCCTGAAGTTACTTCTTGTTACTGTTCAGTAAACAGTCCCCAAGAAACCTACTTTCAAGAGAAAAGAATCCAATTTTTCTTTCTTCCCTGCAATTATCCCAATCACAGATTTGTCAGTCTAATAATTTTCCCCCCAGTAAACTCAATCAGAAGGTACCATATGGGCCTCCTTCGTTATCAAAACCAAACTTTTCCAGAGCAAAGCATTTAAAGGTGGGATTAAATTTCAAGCTGTAATTTCTTCCTAACTTCCTGTCCATGCTCACACCCATTTGCATTTCTCCTGAGCTGCTTCTGACCCATTTAGCAGCAGCTCAGTGACTCTGACACTCACCCCATCCTCTAGACCACTTCAAACTCTGCACAAACAGCTCTTACAAAGCTTTTTAGCAATTCCTGCAGAATTGCTTTGAAGAGGAAAACTCAAACCTGTAGACGCTCCCCTTTAAGCATAATGCAAGGCTCAATCTGGTTTTTGTTCTGTGAATATCAGCTTTCAGGAGGTGTGCAGCACATTCAAACAGACCATCAACGTCAATATGGAAAATAATGACTTCCCAAAGGAATTTCAACATTTGCCTCATTGACATCCAGCACCACAAACTAATAATCTTTAAAATGTAAGTAAGAGCCAAGATTTACCACTGCAGGTACCCCATGCAATCACCAGCCAATCCAGAAATCCAAAAAGACATTTACAAAATAACGTGTAACTCGCAATAAGCTTAGTATGGATTTCTGTTTATGCTAAAGGACGTGGAAGGAAGACAAACCAACCACAAAAGCACAGGATCATTACAAAGCTGCAGCAAAAGCAAGCCCTGGAATTATATCCTGCACCAGTGAAATCAAACAGCAGCTCAAGGAAACAGAACACAGCAGTCGGAATAAAAAACCCATGAAATCTTCTGTGGGGTGCTTGGAAAGGGAAAGCAGGAATATCCATCAACCTCCAGCACGGAACTGCACTGGCATTACCTTCATCTGCATTAGGGGAGAATGTTAATATGTCTTCAAAACAATTAATTCAAGCCTAATTGGGACTGAGAAAGCTCATTCAGTCTTTCATCCGAATCCTGGTAGTTAAAAGGTGATTTTAATTGCCATGGTAATCAGATATAATGAAGAGCAAAACTGTTTCTGATTAAATAACATTTGCATCAGAATTGCAGTTAGACACTGTGCAGCTCCCAGGAAGCTGAGTTCTCCAGCTCTCCTCCTCTCTCCACTTCAGGCATGCACACAGGAGCAATGCTGCAAGAATTCTGCAGATGCTCAATCAGGTGGGAGTCATGAAAGGCTTCTCCCAATTCATCTCCCATAAGGAGAAAGAATTGTTCATGATTTGAGCTGTCAAAGGTCAGATCTGCAGGTGTGTGCATGAGGCACAAACCTTTCTGTGCCTCCAAACCTCACCAGGAAACCTGGGCTTTTCACCTGATGCTAACCATCTTGATAACTTCTTGGAACATTCATTTTTATAGAGTTTTCAAACTTTTTTTGCATTCATCTTTAAATATTTTGGAACGTTCAGCAGGTTTTTTTTATCAGTTTACATGCAGTGTTTATGTGGCAGCTCAGTTACACAAAGCACAAAACCACCAAATTGAGTAAAGAGGTCTTCAAAATCCTGCCAAGTCTGAGTTACTTCATCACTAGGAAATATTCAGAACAATTCTTGATTCTGGCCACAACATGCTTTTCTACAGTTACACCAAGAAACAGATATTAATTTTAAGTTAATTCATTATAACTAACCTAATCTGGACTCTCCAGTGACCACAAAGAGTGGTCACTGAATATGAGAAAACAGGAAAAATACTTCTAGAACGGCACAAGAAGCTGTCAAATGCAGGAAGCCAGTTGCTCTGACCTCAAAGGCTGCAGCTCTGAGTCAAATTTGACTCTGGGAGATGCAGAGAAAGAGCTGAGAGAGGCTGAGGTTAAAATGAGCCTTTGGGTGAAAATCACCTTGTCCAAGTGACAGCTTGAGAGGACATCTGCCTCCTTCCTCTAAGCCTGCTGTGTCACATTCACTTAGACAAATTTACAAACTATTTATATAAGCAGCAATGAGCACACAGAAGTAGCTGCATCAAGGAAAAAAAATCAGTTATTTGGCAAAAAGAGTCAATTGAATATCAATGTCACAGAATCCACTGGGGATGGAGGTTTAGCCCTCCTCCTACCCCAGCAGCAGAGCTGCAATATGTGAAATGGATGTTTTAAAACATTCACAAATTGGAAAAAAACCCCTATTTTAGAAGTATTAAACAAACTTTGTGTCCCAGGTTTCCAAACATTAGTTATTTAAAAGGCAGTTTTGGTGCACTGGGCCATGCAAAGACATCCGTGTATTTGCATTTTCATTGAGAGAGGACTACAATGCAAAACTGAGCTTTACTTGTATCATTTAATAGGAAAAGACTTCCATGGTGGAAAGCAGAATGCTGTCAGTGTGACCCGTGCCACTGCTCAGGGCGGTGTCCCCTCACCTGCTCGGAAAGGGAAGGGATGCAGAAGAAGGAAGGTGTGCTCCCAGGGCTGAGCAGAGGCAGCTGCAGAGGTTGTAACAGGAAAGTTTAACTCCAAACTGAGAGCCCCAGCCCTCAAGCAGAGCCCAGGTCGCTGACAACAGCCTCCCAGGGGGCTTTCCACACCTTCCAGCAGCTCACCAAACATCCTGCCCGCAGCGTCCCGAGTGGCAGCTCAAAGACATCTCTCGAGCACCCTGGCAGAGGGAGGGTGGTGAAGGGACATTTAACTGGCTCTCATCCCACTCTCAGGAAAGAGCCTGTCCATATTACCAAGGACATTATTGTGGCAGGTTTTAAAGAAATATTAATCATATGCTGAAAGAATGGTTTAGAAAAGCCTCATTAGAAACCTTCACTGGTTTGAATTCACAAAGAAAATGTATTTATGCATCCCCCTGTGTTGAAATTTAACATTTTGTTTATAGCTATACTGAAATTAGACTGATCTTTACATGATCTGATAATGAAGTTTGTCACCTATAGAAAAGAATTTCTGCTACAGAGCATTCCATGCAGTGCCAGTGCCAGCTCAAGCAAGGCCAAGGATAACAGGATTTGTGGCACCACTGCAGCATTTTTCCCTGAGCAGGGCCTGTTAAATGGATAACAAGGACAGGTGTTCTTACTGCTGGGTCAGATTAGCAGATTAACACAAACTCATAGAAACTGAACAAAAAACTGCAAGTGATCTCTTGCCTGAATCCAATTTTACCTCTACATGCCTGCTGGAGTCAGGTAAAGAATAAAGCCTCTATTTTACCCATCTGGAAATCTGCACAACATCAATATCAAGCCCAGCCCACTCCTTCTGCTTTCTTACCTCCCTCTCAGTCACAGAGGTCTCATGTGAAATACAATATTCTCCCAGCTGACAAGCTCAACACATTGCTTTTTACCGTGCTGAAATGTCACTCTGTACTCATGCTCCAAGCTCAACTTGATCTTCCAGCTCCTAATAGGACTACTGGGAGAACATCCATCCTAACACAGACCCCCAAGCCCAAAAAGAAAGACATTAATTGCCACAATACCTTGATTATAGAGATGTTTACAGAATGAAATTAACAACAAAGCAAGGAAGACACTTCTTCTTGGAAGTCAATCCATAAGGAGAAAAAAAAAAAATCAATTAAGTGCTACAAATGCAAAAAAGCCAATAATTCACAACAACGGGCCTTGAAAGGAACATTACACACATTAAGTGGCAGAAATGGAATGACATGACCAGGTAGGCTGGAACAAAACAGAATTTTCCACTTGGAAAAGTGAACTTTTTCCAGCTTTCAGAACTGCCAGCAAGTGTTTCTCATATTGATCAGAAAGAGCCTTCAGTTTATTACTCCTGACTTGCTTTTGCCTTTTTTAATGCTAATCTCTCAGCTAAAAATGCTGCCTTACCTTTGTTCATATCAATCAACTGCTGCTTCTTCTTCTGTCTCTCCAGCCTCTCGCGCTCTGCCTTCTCCTTGGCCAGCTTGGCCCTCTTGGTCTTCTCCTCCAATTCTCTTCTTTTGTTGTTTTCCTTTAACGCCTCCTGCATTGGAGGAGAGCAATGTGAGTGTCTGTACACTGAGGAGAACCAAAACAACCCGCTTTGCACAGATACTGTGGTGACATGAAATGAGAGGAGGAGAACCCAGGGACTGGACCCAGTACCTGGAGCACGCTCAGAAACCTTGCAGGGAACATAATGCACCACTTTGTTTGTAGATGTGAGCATTATTGATCAGAGCAACGGAAAATGAAATAGCTCTGCATTTATGGTGAAGGGAAAAAAGGATTTATTTCCAGCAGCACCATGTCTGTATTTCTCCCTATTAAGATTGCAAGTCTACCTTAAGCCTGTGCCGTGCTCTTAGGAGGGATGAGTGGGGAGGAATCCAAGTGTCCACTAAGATGGAAATTCAATTACAAGTGGCTAAACTCAGGTGCTAGAATCTAAATATAATTCATCGAATTTTTTTGTTGAAATAGTCAGTCTGGATGTGTAAAATTCAGAAAACACGGGAGAAGAAATGGAAAATAGTTGAATTTTTAGGTTGTGACTAAAAGGTCTCTGAGGTAACAGGTTACACCTGAGGTCTCTGGGGTAACAGGTTATATATTTGCTATATAGAGCAAATTAAAAATGCAAGACTCCCAAATGCTTCCAAATATAGAACATTCATTCAAGCAAGGGGCAGCATCTTTCAGTGTGCCATTTCAGGGGTTTCCTGAGGTCAAACACATTTCAGCCCTGTTTTGTAGGGACTCTGCTGGTACCCATGGCCTCACTCCAAACTGCACCAAGAAGTGCCCCAAGAACTGCACCCAGAACTGCCCCAAGAACTGCTCCAAAAACTGCACCAAGAACTGCCCCAAGAATGCCCCAAGAACTGCCCCCACTGCCCCCAGAACTGCCCCCAGAACTGCCCCAAGAACTGCCCCCAGAACTGCCCCAAGAACTGCCCCAAGAACTGCCCCCAGAACTGCCCCAAGAACTGCCCCAAGAACTGCCCCCAGAACTGCACCCACTGCCCCAGAACTGCCCCAAGAACTGTACCCACTGCCCGAGAACTGCCCCGAGAACTGCACCCAGAACTGCCCCGAGAACTGCACCCAGAACTGCCCCAAAAGCTGCCCCAAAAGCTGCACCCAGAACTGCACCCACTGCCCCAAGAACTGCACCCAGAACTGCCCCAAGAACTGCACCCAGAACTGCCCCAATAACTGCCCCAAGAACTGCACCCACTGCCCCAAGAACTGCCCCAAGAACTGCCCCCACTGCCTCAAGAACTGCCCCCACTGCCTCAAGAACTGCACCCAGAACTGCACCCACTGCCCCCGGAACTGCCCCCACTGCCCCAGCACAGAGCCAGCTGCAGCACAAGCCCCACAAACACCTTTTCTTCCAGAAAAAAGGCAGCTAAAGGGCAAAGGCAATGTCTCGTCCCTTTTGGTTTGGACAGCTCTGTCACTGCACATTCCATCTCAGCTGACACAGACACACCTTTCATTTCACTGCAGCTTCCCAGGCTGGAACGGGAGGAACTGCCCCCAGATTAGGAGAGAAAGCAAATATGAAATGTCATGGTTGCACTGGCAGCTCAGCAGCCTCTGACATTCTGTGATCAGATCACAGATTCCACCACATTTTCTACCAGCAGGCTGAACTAAACAAGCTCTAAAGTTAAATTTTATCTGGAAATTCTTCTCAAGCCTAACCCTATGAGTTCTATCTGAAGGAAGATTCAGACTGCACTTCATAAAACAGAATGGATACCAATGGTGATTTAAAAAAACCAAAAAGCCATTCAAAATAAAGGCTTAATCTTCTTGAAGAACAGCAAGATAAGAAAATACTGATAACTCTGTGTGAGAGTAGCCCTTTTTATCGATCTACACCCACCCACCTCCTGGAATGGACTGGCTTGTTGCTTCCCTCCATCAGGCAGTGGGACTCTCACCCATTCCATATTTGTTATGTCATTTACTGCTATACACTTAGTCAGAGTTAGATGAAAGCTGGAAATAAATCATTGGCAAGAACATACTCCCACCTGCCATCAGAATGCAGAAAGCAAAATAAACCTATTTTCATCTATATTTATAGGCATACTTTATATTTAAATGAATATTGCTAACAAATTCGATCATAGTTTCTCAAAACTGACAGATGATTAATGTACATAAAGAGAATTTTGACTCAGGTGTACAGTGGTTCCTACAGCATCTGCTCTGCCTGAGCTGTATCAATCCTCTCAGTTTCATCTCCTGCAGTTCTACTGCAAAGGGTTATTTTTCTCCCTCACGGCATGCTTTTCCATTCCCCCAGACCTTTTCTCTTCCCAACATTTGAGTTGCAGTGGATTTCTTCTAACACAGAACAGCGCTCTTCCAGATTAACAGGGCTTTTTTCCCAACTATCAAATGCCAGTGATATCCCCTTTCTGTGTAGCTTTACAGGCTAAATAACTTCAAAAGGTAAAGATCAGTTTGAAAACTAAAAAAAAAAAAAAAAGTTCAGTAATTGGCATTGCTTTCAAAAGAGGGAATAAAAAGCAGCAGTTGTGATACTGCAACACAGTTCCACAGTGCCAAAGAACTGACTCCTGCTATAGGGATCTACTGGACAACTAAATTTATTCTCCAATTAACACTAAACTAATCTAACAGCTAGAAATCAGACAAAGCAGCACTCCTCTGGTAAGAATAAAAGCTTTCTCAACAGTTTAGAACACATTTTGAAAAGTCCTCATCTAGATGCTGTCTTCTGAAAACATGTAAGTGCATGCAAAAAGGGAAATAATTTTCTTGTGAATCTCAGCAGATAGAAATATTGAAATGCATAAAACCCTTTTATTGACGTGCTTTTCATGACCCTCTCTTATTCTGGTTGGTGCAAAAGGGCAAGCAGTTTTGCTAATTCAACAGCAAATTAAAAGTTAGAGAAAGTTGGAGTGCGGGTTTGCTTTGTTATAATAAAACCAAAACCAAATTATTGTCTCTCCTAGCAGAGAAAAGAGATTCAGCAAGGAATATTATCTCTTTTTAAGTGAGTTAGTTGAAGGAGCACATAGTTTGATGTTCCCCCTTGTGTTTATTAGGATTCACTGAAGTGCAGCTCTGGTGCTCAGCACTGCCAGTTTACAGCTTGGCTTCCTTAAGAAGCAAATAAAAAATTCATGCATCCCTTGCATTCTGCACATATCTTAAGTTTTGACAGACAAACATATTCACACATCGACACGGTTGTAAATAGACTCTGGAAGGTAAATTATTAAAAACAAGAAGAAAGAAAACAAACTGTAATGCCCAAATCTCCCTGGATATTAAAGATGCAGCTGGCTACAAAGCGGTCGTGCACCAATAATGAGGGCTGCCTGGGATCCCTCAGGCCTTTCCCAAATTTGCCTTGCAACTGCAAAATATGTCAGCTGAACTTCCAGCAAAATAATCTTCTTCAGCCATAAATCATTAGGAACGACCAGCTCGGATTATCTGGAAGTTAATCTACAGAAATTCAGAGTAAAATACAGCAGACTGAGCAATCAGTGTACGTGTAAAAGGGGGATCTTCCATGGGTGTTCCTTGGAGGATAACACATTCAAATACATTGTTATCCCCATGAAAATAATGGAAAAGAGATGTAAGGAGCTGGCATTGGACAAGGGCAGACAAATTGAATTGCTGCTGGGTGGCAGTGAAGCACTGAGCAGAGGATGAGGCTGGGACAGTGACCCCAGTGACACAAATGTGCTGGGCTTGCCAAGGGGAGCTGCTGCTCCTGGCCAGGGAGGGACAGGGGTTTGCTGCTGGATGCAAAACCACCAAAAGCTGCCCAGGCAGAGGAGCTCCACAGTGTTGACTAACCAAATTCACCAGTGCCAATGAAAAGCTGCTTGGTACCACTGAATTACTGCACTGTGTAAGCTGAATCATTATTAAATGGCCCTTGAGAGGACAGCTTTGGGACTGCTTTTCCTGCTCCTGTCCATCCATATTTGGATAGCAGAATAAACACTCACACCTCGTTCAGGTTATTCCTGACAGAGACCCAGAGCTGAAGTACACACACAAAAACAAAGCTCTATCACTGTTTTTACAAAAAACACACCCAGGAAAACAAATGTTGTCTGTTTGGATACAACCCTAAAAGAGAAACCACGGCCCAGGGCAGACCAATTACTGTTTTGCTCCAAAAGCAACTTTCTGGATCAAGGAAGAGACAAACCAGTGTTTTGGCACATCATCATGTGAGCACAATCCTTTAGACTTTTTAACAAAAATTCTTTCTAAGGTAAGCCTGTAAGAACTGTTCATACAAGAGCCTGAATCCAGCAGAAACAGTGAATTACCCTTTTTAATAGCAGCACCTTGAATGTGACATGCTGAAAGGTTTCAAAGTTTCTGGGTAGAAATTTCTGACAGGTTTTAAAAGAGACTGTGAGAATTACACCCAGTGTAGTACATAAGGACAAAATGTAATTAAAGAACAAAATAAAAACGCCTGGCTTGGAAAGACTTTGCAGACTTGCTGAAAGACATGGTTGGTGGACTGTGGAAGGCAGCACTGCAGAGGGTGTGAGGCATTACACTGCAAAGAAATAAGAAATGTGGAAAAAACAACGCTGCAGGGACACGCTCCCACAGCTGCAATTCTTCCCTTGAGGTTCCTTACACCTTGCACTTCACGCTCCCTCTGTGTTCTGACAGGATTAGCCAGTCCCATCAGCCTGCCTGCATCTGCCTCCACGTGCCAGGCAAGCAAATCTGAACCTGAGCAAGGGGATGAGCTGTAATTGACTCCAGCAGCACCCAAACGAAGCTGCAAAAATGCAAAACCACAATGAAGACAAACACGGGCTCCAATTATCAAATTATCTTAATAGGATATAGGAACAAACAGAATGATGAGGCTAAGATGATATGTGTGAAAGAAAACTCTGGAGATTTTAGAGAAGTCAGGTTCATTCTAGGAGTTTTCAGGAAGGTTTGGGGGCAGATGTTGGCAGCTGTAGGCTGCACACACCATCTGTGGAAGGCTCTCTCCTGGCCTCAGCATCAGCCCCAGGGGCCTCACTCAGAGCAGGTAATGAAGGCACTGCTTCACAAGAGCTTTTCAACAGCTTAAGCTCTGTCTCAGCCAAAATCCCAAACTATGCTCTGCTTTCAGAGTGGAATGAGGATTCAAAATCCTCATTTAAATATTACCAACTTCCAAAGATAATGCCTGGAAATAATGACATTTCTCAGTTGGACTCACTGCTACCAGCACTGAATATAAAACAGAAAAAAAAAACTCAAGAAAACTTTTAAACCCTGTTCCTTTCAAGATCAGGACATTTAACTTCATGGTTTCCTCTGGACCATGTTCTCCACTATAACTTTTGCAAATATTCCCTAATCAGTGGCATCTCCAGCCTGAAATATGGCATCCAGGGCTTTTCCCCATCCACAAAGGCAGCCACCTCACGAGAGGAACAACTCAGGTCAGAACAAAATCCCAGTCCCCCCAGGCAGTTATTTCTACACTTGACAACACCGTGTACTTGAACTCAGTTTAATTTCTTCTATTATTATTTATTTTTGAACCTTTTGGGGAGCTTCCAGGAGAAATGCCATCCTTGTGTTTTACATCATGAATAAAGCACTTATCCAGCAGCACTCCCCCCTTGTAAATAAACCGAGTTACTGCTCCTGTGTGAATTCCACCTCCTGCATCCTTTCCTAGCCTACCCCTAATTCCTGGTTTGTTCAGGATAATGACTAAAACCCATTCTGCTCAGCCCTAGCTGAATGTGTACACGCAGATGAGAACTGAGAGAGCTCACAAAAGGTTTGTATTTTGGGTTTGGGGCTGTATATTGCCTGTTAATAAGGACAGTGTTTCACTTTTGCTACCACCTCTTGGGAAATTTCACTGAAGAAAATACTTCTTGCTCATTATTCTTTTTTTTTTCCCAGCTTCCTGCTAGCTGGAAACTGTTATCTTTCAGGCTGCATTAAAGAACTGTTACTTTTTAGGCAGGAGGGATGAAGTGTATTCCCAGACAAATAACCAGAGAGAACAATGAATAAATAGAGCCTTTCTTTTAAAGCACTCCTGAATTACAAACACAATTTACGAGTTTGAAAGCTGGGAATTTAGCCTGACTATGCACTGTATTTCATGGTAAATCAGATGTTTATTATGTATTTATTTATGCATTGTAGATTCATTGAGCTGTATTACTGTAGCAAATGACCTGCTGCATTCCAGGGACACTTCAAAAAAGCCACCACAAAAACCACTCCTGAGTCCCAGAGCTTGCAACTTCCTTTGTGGCAAGCAATAAACAAATATTAGGAAGAAGGAAGGGTCTTACAGGTGCATTTATGCTCAGGATGCTGCATCCACTGTGGGAAAAGCTGGTTGGTATGAAGGCAACATAACAGATATTCCTGTCCTGTCTGGGACAGGGCATCAATCTTACAAAATCCTGGAGCCAGAGGAGTGGGCACCAATAAAAAGTGTTCAGTTTGCTGATCATTTGATGTCCTCCTCATTTTGGGGAGATTTTCACTTTGTGGATGTTGCACTGCAGGGCACAGAGCAGCCATCAATCAATAGCAGTGTTGATACAAAAGGACAATTTATTTCACTGCTGCTTTAGCAAACCCATCCCTCATTCTGCCACCGGATGGGTTACTCACGTCTGCTTAAATACTGCCTGAAACTGGAATACACCCTTCTTCTCCAAGTACATTTATAATGTACTTTAAGATTTAATTCCTTACTCAAAGAGCTGCATTTACACAAATGTGAGGGAAGCAGTCACCACTGATAAAAGTGTCCACCAGATAAAAAACATCCCTCCAAACAAAACAGCCTCTCTGCATTTCATGCAACTAGACCCAGAAATCCCTTCTGCTTCAAAAACAATTTGGACACAGGATTCACCTTTAAGACCATCTGCATTAAAGGCAGCCCAGAGAGCAAACGAAATCTAAAACATTTAAAAATTGGGGTTTTAAATGAAAAGGAAAAAAGGAAATTTTAAAGAAAAATGAAAACTTTTTAAGAAAAAAGGAAATTTTCCAATCTAGTGCTGAGGTGCATATTTCATACAACCCCCACAGCACAACCAGCCTGAAAGGAAGTTTATGTTCATTTACAAATGCAGGTGTGACAGATCTGGGGGACGTTTTTAAATCCTCTGCCACCAACACAAACAAACATTCAGAGAGTGACAGCCTGAAAAGATTACAGGTCACTTGACACAGAGTGAGAGACAGCAAGTTAAAGACAGAAAATGGGAAAGAACAAACTGGCATCTTGCTCCAGGCAACTGACTAATCATTATTTGATAAGAGCCTGATCCTTTTGGGCCTGATGTTGTATCAGGCTGCAGTTCTCAAGGACAACAGAAATTTGTGTTTACTTTCGATGGAGTAAAGGATTAAAAACCTAAAAAATATTTTTTCTTCAGAAGAATTCTAAATATTAAAGAAATATTATTATCTAGTGGATCTTTAACTGCAAAGAGGAAAAAAAAAAAGAAAACTGACAACAGACGGAGGGAAAAAAAAGAAAAACCACAACAAAGCATCCTTTTTGCCACTTCCAATTCAATTTGCAGGTGGCAGCTCCAAGAGAATACACCTTGCTCTTTATTCTGTGTTCCAGTGGCAAAGGGGAATCCTGTGGAAATGCTTCAGTTAATTCCTGTGATGCTCCAGCCACCTGGAGGACTTGAGAGCCTCTAAACTGAGCTGGCTGATGGCACAAGAAAGGAGCTTTAATCAACAGACAGCCACGAGCAAGAAAAAATGAAAAAAAATGACAAACAGGAAAAAATGAGCCATCAATAGTTATAAAATATCTGGAATTATACTTCAGCCAATCACCAGAACACCAGAAGGAGCTGATGGGAGCCCTCAGAGGAAGCAGGGAGGCATCACAGCCCTGGGAACAGGACAAATTTAACACGTGTGCATGCTCCAGGGATGGCTGGAGATGTTCTCTTCCCCTGTCTTATCTGATTCCTCCTGAATTCTTATCAGCACTTAGTACTTTTTCAAAGTAAATCCCACAGATTAAAGGAATTTCAGCATATTTTTCCTCTGGGGAAACTTCTTGCAAGCATCAAAATGTTGCAGAAAATCTTAATTCTTTTTTGTAGGTTATTCTGCCCCTTATAGAAAAACAAACATCCTTCACTGTGAACTTTTAATTTTTGCCCAGATCCATTAAACCTGATCCATTACATTGCTAAAATAAATTAAATTTGGTTCAACCTTATCCACAGTTCAGTTGTCAACTTACACACTGGAGGACAGTATGTCATGACCAAAATCTAAACAATTCTGGAAGTGTTCACCCAATTTCCTGCCATGGAACAAAACACAAAATTAAGCATTACAGAAAAAAAAAAAATAGAGAGACAAGGAAAGAAGTAAAACTGGGAGAAAAAAAGCTGTAAGAAAATACAGAACATTTTGCAGGTATTACTCACCAAGAACAGAGTCCTGAAGTTGCTCAGATCACCAAAGAATTCTTCTATGCTTATTACTTTGGGATCAAAGGTGAAGTATTCTCCCAGATTTTCATACAACTTTGTCATGTTGTTGTGCATGTTGGACAGTTTTTCATATTGTTCTCGGGCACTCTCAGCAAAGCTGTGAGGTTTTGTTAAGGAAAATGCCTCAAAAGCAGCACAGATAAAGGAATAAAAATTAAAAATTAGTAAATAAAGGAAGCAGTACACAAGGAAAGAGCTCTCAGGACAAAGGTTACAACTGCAAAATGTGCAGGTGCTGTTCTGCTTCCAAAGATGACATTTTTATAAACTAATAGTAATATTATTAATATAGCATTTCATGAATTAATATAATTAATGTCTGCAAGTTCATGGCAACACTTCCACTAAAAGATCCCTTTGCAATGGTGAAGATTTGCCACTGACAGAATACAGCTTGCTCTCTAAAATCCTTAAGCACTGTGGGCATGTTATGTGAAGAGATGAACGACGTTATGAGAAGAATTCCATGAAAACTCACAGTGAAATCCAGTTTGCTGTGAGAATCCATGATCTCAGTGCTCCAGTGAAGCCATTCCCCCACCTCACACACATTTCACGTGTCAAATGCAGAACTACCAACGACAAAGTCGTACACTATGACATCTCATTTCCTTTGCCTTTTATCACAACATTCTTCTCTGTGGCTTCTCTCCTGCCCAGGCACACAGCTCGTGCCTCAGGCTGCCTCCAGCAGGTTCACTTTTTGAGGCACAATCTCGACTCTGTAATTTCACCCAGCTTACAAAAATGAAATATCCACCCACCCGTCCCAGCAAACTGACAAGCAGCTTTGAGAAATTACTAGTGAGAAAAACACCACGGACCAACACAAGTCCTGCTTTTTTCCTTAGGAAGTGTGGAAGCCTAGAAATGAGACTGAGATTGACTTTCATCCCAGCAGCCATCATTATAAGTTTGATAAAATGCTTTTAGATAGAGAAGTGTGGTGCTTTTTTCTCCCTACTTGAAAAAAACCTATATAAATATATATCTCTCTATAATATCTCTAGAACATACATATAAATTATAATATAGATTAAAACTATATTTTATAGATATATTTTAAAAACTATAGATATATTTATAAAATATATTTGTAACTATATAAATATATTTAAAACTATAGATATATCTAAAATATATTTAAAACTATAAATATATTTATAAAACTATATATTTTATATATACTATATATAAATATATAAATATATATATAAACACAATTATTTTGGAAGTAGAGGAAGGGTGCAAGCTGCTAAAGGAAATATTGGTTTGCCTCACAGCAAGTGCATTTTAGGCTGCTCTTTTCTTCTGTGGGGTTGTTTGGAGCCACAGAGTCACAAATCAGATCTGCTCCAGGATGAAAGCAGCTCTGCTGATGGTGGATTGGGGCTGATGAAAGAGTAAAGGACAGGAGAGATTCCCTGAGCTCCAGAACGCTGCAGCTGCTCCCTCTGGCAGCTCCTTCCAGGAGAATTCTGGAGGTGAACAGGGCAGAGCTGTGCTCCAGCCTCTGCCCAGAGCTTCCCCTCTCGCTTCAGAGCCTGCTGGGGTCACGTTTCTGATCACACCCCACTGCTGCCATCCCAGCCAGCCTGCAAAGGGGACAGAGAAATCCTAAAACAACTCATTTCTGCTTGAGATTAGACCAAACCCAGAAGGGATCCTGCCGAGAACAGTCAGCAAACTGCAGAGCAGAGCCTGGAAATGCAGGTGGATGTTCTGCTGACAGCGTTCCTGTGGCTCTTGGGTGCTGCTGAGCACCTAAAGGCTGTCCCTGCACCAGCACAACAGAGCTGAGAATACCTGCCATTGGAAAGGGGCCAAATACCCCACCTGGATGTGCCCATTTCAATGGGAGAGTACAAAATAAACAAGTTGAAAAAAATGTTAAAAAAAGTTAAACTTGGCTCTTAAAAGTATGGTTGAAAACTTTAGCAATATCAATTTTTCCAAGCAATCCTCTCCACTAAAGCCTTGGCGGCCTAAGAGCAGGGCTGGTGGCTCCTAAAGTTCATTCAGAAACAGAAACCCACTCAGTGATGGATATTAATTTATGAAATCAAGATTTTGAAGCCACATCTGCCCATACAGTGCCACAGCAGTGGCAACACCTAATTCTCAGTTTATTGAAAACAAGTTTAAGCTGCTTGATTAGAATTTCAAGCTTGGACTGTAGAGCTGCTCATCTCAAGACAAACCTGATGCAGTTCAGTCTTCAGTGACATTTAACTGCACAAAAGGAAATGAAAGTTTAATGGCAAGAATACATTAAATAGGTAATAATGGCACATTACTGAATTATTGAGCACAGTCTAAAAATTTTAGAAAAACAAGAATTGCCTTAGAGTCAGCAGATTGCTGTTGTGAGCAACTCACCAAAAATGAAATACATATAAAAGTACAAATTAATTCAGTGGGTCCTTTAAAAACAATCTTACATTATGTAATACAAACCCCAAAATGACCAAAAAGTCTGGAAAAAGAAAGAAAAATACTTGGACAGTTCCAGATTTGCAGCCTGTTCTTGGAGACAGAGCTCCCAGCTCTCCACTGACGTTGCACTCACATAACAAATAACAGTAAGCACTGAAAAACCCCAGCAGTGCTACTGGAAGGAGATATTTTAAAGCACCACTCTAGAAATAGACACTGTAATTTCAACATTATTATTTTTTATCTATTAAGTACCAAACTGCAAGTAAGAAATATCTTTAACAGATGGCCTGCAAGACAGAGGGATGTCAGCAAGACAGATGAACAGGGTGAGCCAGGAGAGAACTGAGGATTTCAGCTGTGCTGCATTTTGAAGACAAGGCAGAGCTGTAAAGACAAGAGCTGCCAGTCACAGAGCATGCAATATTAACCAAGTTACTGTCACTCTCCCTGTGCTTCATCCAACCTGCCTCCTTCTAACTGATCAGCACTGCAAACATCCCCTGGAAATGCAGTGATGAGGCAATGGAGGAATTCCAGGGGGGCACAGCCAGATGTGCCAACACTCTTTCATGAAAACAATCAGTGAGGAACGCGAGGTGTGTCAACTTTGTGTAACAGCAATCCTTAATTCCAGCAGTTTTCCTGAAGAGAGACTGAAGCTTTACCAAGTGCTCATTTAAAAACTCTACACTTGGTTTCACTCTCACCACTCCAAACCAAACCAAAATCACAGATTTTTTTCGCTAGCAAGTTTAAAGGTGCTTGTTCAAGTAGCAGAGAGTTCTTCATTCAGGAGCTTGGTTTTTCCACGTTTCCCTGCATGCCATTGCAGAGCAGGATCCTGGCCTGAGGAACCAGCAGGCTAAATATCTGTTTTAACTTGTTAGAAGAGAAATGTTGAGCCAATGGTGTGATCTTTAAGGAAGGATGCACAGGAGCTCTCAGTTTCCAATCTCCCAGCTCATTCATAATAGAGCATTCTTTGAATTGAACTGTGGCAATGCAAACAGAGCTTGTTACCTGAAGACAGAAACTCGGCTTTAACAGCACTAAGTCATTTCCACTGATAGCTCTATTTCCACCTGCTATCAGGATGTAAACACATGCTAACAGTTCCATCACTCCCTCCATCCATAATGCATCTCTGCGACTGCACAGCAGCCAAGACTTCTGGAGCATACACAGATAATTATGACTCACAATTATATCCCTAATCTTTTCCTCCTGTTGGAAGCCTTTGCAAAAACAAAACAAAACAAAACAAACCTGCAGAAATCTTCACTGCAATACACTTCACTCTACCCAAACCAGAACCCAAAGAAGCCGAGAGCCATAGCAGGAGCCCAACTTCATCTGCGTACACAAAATCATGTGCTTCTGAAAAGATCCCCCAATAAACACCATAAAAAGCTCAGCGTGAGAATTTCTTTCTCATTACAAAGCAAATTAGCTCATCATTCAGAGTATGACAGAACAGCTCTGGGAAAAACCCAAACAAAGCAAACCACAGTGGAGCAGGGGATCCTCAGCTGCCTTGGAGCAAGGAGGGCTCTGCCTCCCCTCTGCTCCATCAGTCCCTGAAATTATCATTAACGATCAGGATTATGTAACACAGCTGCATCCACTGGACAAAGCCAGGATTTCAGTGGGTTTTGTGTTCGTGGGAATCAAGCACACCCTGGTTGGACCTGTTCCTTCTCCCAAAATCTCAGAACAACAATTAATTCACATTAATTAAAATGAAATTTGACTTGTGCCTAAATGGCCATGAAACTTTCATCTTGGTAAACACTAAAAACCTGTCAGTGTTTACTTCCTCCCAGCTCTAAGCAATCAACTCAGCTCCTAACTGTGCTGCGTTCAAACCTCTCTGAAATGAAAAGACAATTTCCATTGATTCCACCACATTGCTATGCACAGGAGAAAGCTTTGGTCAACATCATTTCAATATTACTTTTTAATTTATACTTCTGTTAACGAGGACACAAAGGTCACTGCTCAATTCTCTAAAAGGCAAAAACTGATAAACAAGGGCCTACTTTATAAAATATTCAGTCCAAGGAGAAAAGCCCCACAGAACTTAAAACTTGAACTGTTTTATATGGGAAAATTGGATTAGATTTAGGGGGCAAATTAGGAATTTCCTGTAGTAGTATAAAGAAAACTTTAAAAATAAATAAAAGCACTTGACTCTCCAAAGAGAACACAAAAGACAAAATTTCTAAAGCCACAGGCTAGAGAGAAGACAAAATTTTTTATATATATATAAAAAAAAGTACTCCAAAATTAGATCTAGGCATTAATCTCAATTAACCTGAACCACTTGTGAAAAAGAAAAATTGCTGAACTCAGAAATTTTTTCCCATTACTGAATTTCCCATTAATCCTGAATTCCATAGTCCCATTTTAGAGAGAGTTTTTAACAGCTCTACAACCAGTGAAACAAACCAAACCTTGCATCCTGGCAAAGGCAACACTTTATCTCCACTGATGCCACCACCAGAGCTTTGGATCTGCCTTCATACTGCCTGGCACCAAAAATCATTTAGATCTTAGTTCTCAGTCGTGATATTCTGATTTTTGAATAATTCCAAACGGTATGCAGAGTGGTATTTGTAGCTTTTTTTCCAAACTCAAATATCTTTTTTATTTTGTGGTGGCAAACAATTAATCACTATTCCTGCATTAATTAGAAGGCAATGCAGAACATGATAGTCAAGCATATATCAGACAGAAAATGTTGCCAGAGTAATGGATTTGTATCATCCCTTCCCTGGAGAACAATTAGATAAAAATCTCTTTAGATGAATAAAAACAAGAAGGAAACAACAGAAATGCAGCTTGTACAAATGAAATGCTGTTGTAAAATTTGTTTTGCATCTTATATTCAAATTGGTTGTGACTGTTTCAAATAACAGAAGTGTTGACACGCTCTAACAATGTTAAAAATCACTTTTTAGGTATTTCAGCACAAGCCTGGTGGCCACTCCTAGGAATATTCTATTAGCTTTGGATCACACAATCAGGTGCCTTTAACAATAATTACAGCTTGGTGTGCCCTGAATCTTTCAGGGAAGGCGCAGCCACGTTCCCTCTCTTTGATCATGCAGCTTCCCCTCACTTCAGCTGGCTGTAATTAATGCTGGAGCTGTCACTGCACCTGCTTTTCAGGAGCTTCAATCAGCTCTGATGGTTACTTCAGCGAGAGAAAGTTTTTGGTAAAGGTTGGGGAAGGAAAAGAGGAATTCCATCCCTGTACTTTTAGGTGTCCTTTAGGGCTGCCACGGCAGAAATCCTCAATTTCTTGTTTTGAGAAATCTGAAAAACTGCTGATCATAGAATGTTTCAAGAGCCCAGATGTTCCAAATCAAGGAGGAAAAGGAATTTTATGCCACCTGAGGGAAAAAAAAAAGCAATTTGAGAATTGTTAGCAATTTGAGAATTAGCACAAACAACTGTTGCAATGAAATGGCCACAAACTCAAGCACAGGAGAAAATGAAAGACTACACTAAATTGAATTTATTTTGCAGGTGCCTACGTAAAACCACACATCAAATATGATTTGAGTAAGGTGGTGTATGCCCCTCCACTCATCTCTCCCCTCCAGACATGGTCCCACATTTTTGGGATCAGCAACTTCCTGGGCAATTATTTGCCAGAAGCTCACCACAAACAGCCTTGGCCCCAGAGACTGGGATTAAACCAAGGAAAAGTCAGGAAAGGGAAGGGATCCCTCCAACATCTCTCTCGGACAACAGGCACTTGAAAACACCCCTTAAAGAACTCTTGTGGCCAGAGGAAAAGCCAAGAGCAGACTCCCAGGCACTGGGGATGTGAAATGCAGCTTTCCTGTATTACAGGCAGCTCTTGCTCCTCAGTGACATCCTTCCCCTCCAAAACACTTGAGCCTTTAGAAAAAAAAAATAAATGTTTCTGTTTGGAGTGTGGAGAACTGTAGAGGGCAAAAAGCAGCTCCATCAACACCAAGAGTTTTGCTAAAGCAGACTCTCAGGACACTTTGATTTTGGTATCTGAAAGCTGCAGCTCCAGGGATTTATAAAGTGCACTTCCCCTTCAATTTCTGATTTTAAAATAAGCATACAATAATTAGAGAAGGGATTTCTAATGGATTATCACTCTAATAAAGCACAATCCTTAACAAAAATATCTTTCAGTGATCTGGACAATTTGGTTGAATATAAATTTAAGGATGAAAACCCAGTTTCCCCCAGGCAATGATTCACAGTCAAGGAGCCATTAAATCCCTGGTACATGTACAGAAGTGGAGTTCTGTTCATGGAATTTTATTCTTTGCAATCTTTACATGAATTTTTCCCCTGTCCAATTTTCCATGTGCTGTAGACTGCTGTCAAAGCTCTCTGTCCCCAGCCAGCCAACACAGGCTCTTTTCATTCTCTCCTCCTTCCCTGTCCCAGTCCTCTCTGGATTTTCTCAGCTCTGCAGCACAATTTAGGGGATGTCTCAGGGTGCAGAACAGAGCAGAGCTCCCTCCTGGAGCACAGCTCCATCACCTTTGGGACTCAACCAAAAATCCAACCGAGATCTGTGGTCTGAAGTCTTCAGTTAAATGTACAGAAGTCCATTCCCCTCAATTTACAGAATATTTGCTTTTCAGGAAATAAAAATTAGAAGAAAAGGCAACTGGAAGTTCTTGACTGCCCCACCTCCTGCATATCATCCTGCCTCCCCTTTGTGACATTTTCCAATTTCCTGCTTACTCCCACTGCCATGGAATGCACAGACACCTGAAAACTCCTTTCACAGAAAGAATTCTTACTGCAGCCCAATATGAGAGAGTCAATAAAATCCTGTGTCTGCTCATATTAGGGCTTTCCTTTGGAAAAAGGAATGAAAATCTGAAGGCAGAAATAAACTGTCAAAGAAAATTGATAATCGTGCTTTGCATAACACAATTTTCATTTAGAGTGCTCCAAAGTTCTTGTATTTTAAACTATTAACTTTATGAAAACTCTGCCTTAGTCCAGAGCAGTAAAAATAGAAAGGATCATTTTCAAAGGGATTTGTCTTTTTTTTTTTTTTGTCTGACATCAAATAGTTGTAAGAGAAATGAACATTGTGCAGTAAAACATGACACGTTATTAGGTGCTTTTCAAATTCAATCCAAGCAAAGATTATACCTAAATAATCCTATAGTTATCACCTGGAACACGGTGAGCATTTTCACTTTGCTTTAAGATGGATCAAAGAGGGGGAAAAATAAAGAAAAGAAATATTATGTGATAGGAAAGGGAGTGGAAAGCTCTTTAAAAAGCACTGTTGAGTCTGGCAAGACAAGAGATTTAATTCTTTCTGTACAAGGGGGAAACAAGGAGAGAAAACCCCTCTAAAGAGCAACAGCAAGGTAACAAAAAATGAGTCCCCAGAGACCCTGAAAATGCAGCTGAACTGGGTAAATTCACCATCTGGGAAAGTTTACAAAAGCTTTTATCAGACAGGACTGAGGGCACACAAACACGAGGTTTTAGGTTAGTTCCCAGATTCAATATTCCTATAAAAATCAGAGGATTTTTCACAAAGATGAATTACTGACACTTCTCTGCCATATTTTTTGTCTCTGTGTGCTGCTTTTCCTTTTCCTCCCCCAGGCCTGCCCTCAGGTATTTCTGTGAGGTTCCATCACCCTGCCAGCCTCCCTTTCCACCCTGCCCAGCGATGTTCAGAGTGGCCTGAGCTCCTCTGTGTATGGCACCTACACACACATGAAACCATGGAACCAGCACTCTCACAATGCCATCCTGCACCGCAGAACAAAGGGCAGCCCCTTAGCAAATACTCAAATTCATTAATAGAGCTTTATGAGGAACATATTGTTAATGCTGCGATTCCTGGTGTGTCGCCTTTCTGGGTTTTTACCTCATAAACCAGAGCAGACAGTGCACAATTAATTCATCCTGCCATAAACCACACCCTCCTTGGTGCACAAGCCCATTACTCTTTTTCTCCATTATAGTGGAGAAAAACCTCTCCAAAGTTTTTCCTCACACTGTTAGTCCTGATTCCTGATCCACAACCCTTCCACATTTTGCTTTAAATAAGTATTTATTTTATTTAAATAAGCATAAATGTTTCAGTAAATAATGGGAATTATTTACTGATTTATTTTTTTAATCTGGTAATTTAGCTGACAGACCAAACTTTGTTCCAGACTCTGAAGCAGGCAGATAAAAATGGATTTCCCACCAGCCCCTGCAGACCCTGAACGATCCCTTATCTTGCTGAACATTTTGTTACCTCTCGTCTTGCTGTGTTCACACCCTTAAGGCAGCCTGGGCTCTGAGGCTGAGCTTGTCTCAAAGCAAATCAACAATTTTCACATTACTGGTCAAGCACTGAAACACTGATCTGCTAACAGCTCCCTCCTGGCTTATACCATGTTTTGTTCATAAGAGAATGGAATATCTCATGATCAATTATGCAGGCCTGGGTAGAATTCTTTTCCCAACAATGAACATAAAGATATTAAAACACATAGATACAATAAAGGGAACAAAGCCAGGTACCAAGCAGAGTACTGTAAAAAACTCACATTATGATAAAAATAAACATCTGGAGTCTTGCCAGATGAGACCTGACCAATTTAAATTTTTTCAAATTCCATTTTACTGAGCAACATGCAGACTACATCAAATTAAACAATTCACATGAAATACCTCAACAGCACGTCTGTTACTTGATGGCCTGCAATAAAAACAGACTAACAACTCTTTGGGATGCTTAGTGCACCACAGAGGAAAATAGAGAATTTCAGTATACCGCATGGAAAATTTCATATTCGGAGTGCTTAAACCCCTCCCCACACAGAATCACCCACACTCATCCCTGAACCTTCACCATGCCTCGTTAAGGCTGAGAAAAAGAGGCTGTGGAACAAAGGTTTGAAATGATGCTGTGGTGCTCTGGCTCAAGACAAACCTGCCACTCCACACAGCCCACGAGGAGCCCTTGTGATTGCAGCCTGACTTACAAAAGTTCCAGACTGAAGAGAAGACAGGCTGACAGTTCTCTCCACCAGGATTTCTCACATCCCTCTTAGAATTTACTCAGGATAAACAAAGCACAAAAATGCCAGAAAGCTGAATTCCTCAGCCATCTCCCAGCACAGAAATATTCCTGCTATCCTGCCTCTCAGCAGGGAAACTGGACTTGACCAAGCAGAAGGAGATTAAAGTTGTTTTTCCACAAGGTTAAACTCATCTTTAATTGGGAAATATCTAATTCTAGCAGGGTTACAGCTTAGGAACCATGCATGCTCAAAGCACAGGAGGAAATGAAGGAAAAGCATTTCCCTTTAAATGGCCAGTGTAAAAACCTGCACAGCAATTCTGAAATTAGGTTTGTAATGGGATCATAACAAATTGATTGATTTTTTTCCCCCCGCTAATTTGGAAAGATGATTATTTGGGACAATAATTAGCAACACTGCCATTTACTGTATTAAATAACAAACCTAATAACTGGTTTCAGCCATGGCCAGAAAAGGAGAGCCATCCTATTAGAACAGCAAAATAATTTGCCTTTTTTCAGCACTGCATTTTTATAAGTTAACTCTGTCCAAAGACTCACAGCATTCACCTGCTGCACATCCCAGCAAACACAAGAGGTAATGAGCTGCAGGTCTGGGATATTTATCTGCAGCAGAATCAGAACATTTAACCTCACCTTAACTCAATTACATCCATTGATTCCATGACAAACAGCCAGTCACACCAAATGTCACACCAGGCATGCAAATATTTCAAAGCTCTTTTAGTGGGGGCATTATTATTATTATTATTATTATTATTATTATTATTATTATTATTATTATTATTATTATTATTATTATTATTATTATTTTATTCCAGGGTGAAAAATCAGGTAAATGAAAGGATCAGTAAATGCCACAGAGGACATTCCTCGGTGGAAATCAAATGGAATGGCAACAGTTCTATCACAACTGTCAGTGAACAACAGGCTCTCCAAAGAAATAAACAAATAAACTAATTTCAGCTTCTGGGGTTGTTTGTGTGAGTGTTGCTGGGCTGCTCAGGGCTGACATTTCAGAATGCGTTGCTGATGCTGTTCCCTCCAACTGCAAGAGGTCCTGGCCATATTTCTGACACACTAATTATCTTATTTTTTAAATTTTACCTATAAAAAGGCAGCTCTGCACACAGAGATCATTTTGTGTGCTGGGGAGACACACTCCCCAAAGACTAAGCAAACAACTAAAGTGCATTTGAGCTCAACAACATCAAATACTGGTGGTTTTTTTCCCCTAAAGCTTAATAATGTCAATTGAATATAAGTAACTAAATATAGCCCAATTTGCTTGTAATCTGATTTTTAACTTGGCTGGGTCAGTTCTCCAATAGGATTCAAACTGCTGAGATGCCACCAGCTTAAACAATTAGCAATGGGGAAAAAAAAAAAAAACAGAGAAGGAAAACTCTGTTTATTCACCAATGCCCTGAATTTCCCAAAAAAGCCTCTAGTTTGGAAAAGAAAAGCAGATTATTTGTACAAACTAATTCTTCCTATCTGCTATCACTGTGCTTTCAGCAGGGGGATTTTCTGGCAGGGCTGATGAGATGCAGCAGCCCCTGAGATGCACTTCCAGAATCACAGCAGCAGCAGTTAAATCAAGTGTGTCTTGGTTGCTCTGGCAGCCCCATTTAAATATCAGGCGAGTGTTCAGAGATAAAAGGTTTTTAAATGTAACCTCTCAGAAGATGATACACTGTCAATTTCCTTCTCAAAAGTGCATTTTAGGGATGCTTTACTTGCATTTGGGGCAATACAAAATAATGCAAATCTGGGGCACGCAGACTGGGGGCTGTCAAACAGCCAAGCAAATCACTGGGATCTCAAATCTAATACTCAAATCACACATTTTGCTGTCTTAGAGCTACAAGAACGCAGAACAGAGCATGCTAGATGCAAACTTTAACATCCACCACCCATGTGATACTTTCTCCTCTGCTCGTGTTAACCAATTGCCATGAAACCCTAGAGAGGAGGTGGTACCAGGTGGATATTCTGCAGAACATTGATGAACCTATGCCAATAAATAACCAATATGCCAATAAATAACCTATATATAACCAATAAACCAATAAATAACCTATATATAACTAATAAATAACCTATACCAATAAATAACCAATATGCCAATAAATAACCTATAAATAACCAATAAATAACCTATAAATAACCAATAAATAACCAATCTACCAATAAATAACCTATAAATAACCAATAAATAACCTATACCAATAAATAACCAATATACCAATAAATAACCTATATATAGCCAATAAATAACCTATATATAACCAATAAATAACCAATATACCAATAAATAACCAATATACCAATAAATAACCAATATATAACCAATAAATAACCAATACCAATAAATAACCAACCTACCAATAAATTCAAATTGACACGAGTCTGTAGCAGGGTATAAAAATACCATGGCACTCCTGGCACTTAAGTACAGGCTCTGCTTCAAAAACTTCCTTGAACCTTGGAGAATTTCTGTACTAAAATTAATTGCAAAGCAGATGTACAGCATTATAAGGCTTGCAATTATTGCTTAAAACGTTTTCCATTTAAACATAAAACTCATACAACTGAAATTTCAATAGTAAATAAATCATTACTTTCCTGTGCTGTGCCTTCAACAGGCACTGCAAAGTCTTTTTCTCCCACTTAGTATTTTAATTAAGAAGAAAATAGTTGTTTTCTGTATGAAGCTAATAGAAAGTTAAATTAATCTCAAGTTTATTTTTTAAGAAATAATTTCTCATACTTAAATGCAAACAACAACAACAAAAAAATTACAAAGTCTTAAAAAAATCAATACCGAATAGAAGTTTCCTCCCACTGCTGGGTGCTCATTATAATTTATTGATATTATGTAAATCCTAAAGTTTCAACAAGTTCATCATTGTTTCATCTTAAACAGCTGCAACTTTCTGCTTCCTGCCCCTTAAAGCTTGTTTTGAACTGTGAACAGAAGAAATCAATCTAAAGAAATGCTCAAGACTCTAAGAAAACACTTTGATGACTTCTGGGATGTAACAGCAACTTAAAATACAGCAAATAAAATCCATGCTCCCTCCAGGAAGGTAGACTTCTCTCCCTACACAATACTTAGGAAAAGTATTTTCTATTGATAAATAACTATAATTCTCCTTTAGTCGAGAGTTGCACTTGCAAATAAGCTCTTTTCAAATGTCATTTTTGCAGCTACTGAGAACAAAAACTTGATAAAAACACTGCAAGAAAAGGCAGATATCTCAAACTCTTCTAAGGTTTTCAGATGATCTGAAATTTAAAAATCACTGAATGGTTCTCTGTCCAGTTCTCAAAGCCCTGAGAAATGCCTCTACATTGAAAATCACATTTAAACACACTCAGGCAGCAGGTAATTACCTCACATGTAGGGACACCTACAAAAGCTCCTAGAAATGCTTCCCTGTGGGGTTACCTGTGAGAACCCCCTGCTTTGGAGCACACTGGATAGCAATGCCCATTCTCCTGCAGAACTGAAGACACTAGCACATCTCAAGCCCCAAAACCAAAACCAGCCTTTCCTGAAAAGGCATCTCCAGTCTCTGAAGGGAATCACTGTTCCCTGGGAAAGAGGTTTCACAGGGAATTCTGTGAGCCACAGAGGAGTTTGAGAAGAGGATCCACGCTCACCCCTGAAAGGATTCCCTACCAAGGTCACTGACACAGAAACCAAGAAAGGAAGGAGGAGAAATAAGAGCAGCCTGCAGCTGCCTGTTGCACTGAGCACTTTGTTTGTCTCTTACCAAAGAGTAAAGTGTCAATTGATGAGTTTGTAAGAATGCATAAAAAGCATGCATGCTAGAATAAAACCAGTTTGACCCTTCTGAAAACGGAGTGTGGTGCTTTGCACTGTCTCTGCCTCAGCTGGGACAGCTCCCTGAGGAGCCAGGAGGAAATCCCAGGAGCTGGGAGATGCCAGCAGAGCTCCTGCCATTCCCACTGCCTCTGGGGCTCTGTGTTGTGAGATTTGCAGGGCAGCCAGGACAAGGGAAGAGATGAGAATCTTGACTCCATTTTTCAGAGGGCTGATTTATTATATTATGATATATATTATATTAAAAATGCTAAACTAAAACTATACTAAGAGAATAGAGAGAAAAGAATCATCAAAAAACTAGACAAGAATAAAATAAAATGAATAATAAAGTCTTGTGACTGAGCAGAGAGTCTGAGCCAGCTGCATCCTTGATTGGTCATTAATCAGAAACACCTCCCATGGACCAATCAAGGAAGCCCCTGTTGCATCCCACAGCAGCAGTGAGTTATTGCTTACATTTCTTTCCTGAGGCTCCTCAGCTTCTCAGGAGAAGAAAATCCTAGCAAAGGATTTCAATAAAATATGTCTATAACAGCTCTGGAATTGCTGTCCTGCTCCTCTGGCCTGACAGGAGCACAGCTCCCAGCCTGCAGGGTGCTGAGAGCCTTTGGGAGCAAAGATCAGTGCTTTGGGAATGTCTGCTCCTTCCCCAGGAGCTGCTCTAAGAGACTCTGCAGTGCAGCTCCCTCAAGAGAATTATCAGCTCATTTTCATCTGAACGGCATCAGAGTCCCCAGACTTGTCCCCAGATCATTTCTGTACAACTGAAGTGCATCCAGAGAGGAAACAAACCCCTCATATTTCACTGTGAGGCTGTAATGGTCGTTAGATAGAGCTGGGAGCATAAATGCACATCAAGTGAGGATCCATGCCTGTCAGGAAGGCAGCTCTTTTATTCCATAAAAAGGGTTCTCTTCTAATGAATGGTGTTCCTTACTGGAAATTAAAATTAGTTCACAAATTGCTGCTGTTCCATTTAATGATAAGATGAATGCACAGTGTTTTGAATTTTTTTTTATCTGCAGTAATTTTTGCTCTTTCATTCATCATTCCCTTAATTTTGCAATTCTTTAAAAAAAAAAAAAAGCTTTGAATCCTTCACATGTATGCAACCAGTTGGAAATCCCACATGGCAGCACTGATGGCTCTGGGAGGCAAAAGATTTCAATAAGTTTAGGCATGGTAATGTCTCTTATCAGGGTAAATGATCAGCTGGAAAGCAGAAAAGCCACACAAGGTCTCCATTTAAGGCTCATGCAGGACACATTGGAGAAATAAATTCATGTCAGGTATTTTATAAAACATACACAGCCAAAGTTACTGCTGAGCAGGGAGCAGGATAACAAAAAGCATGAACCCAGTGACCAAATATCTGCCCTTGGAACAACGTTCCAAGCTCCTGTTTATAGCAGGCGTTGTGTACATTATATATATTTCTAGAGGAATTAATTACTTTCTAGAGGAATTAACTTTAGTTTGCGTGTTGGAAGGGAGAAAGAAGTGATATTCATTATTCATGTATGTATAGTTCTAAATCAATATGAATGTTAACTTTCCATTTGCTCCCTCTGAAATTGCTTTTCAATTCAGTTGTTTTTGATCTTTGTTAATAACATTTCCATTTGAACTCCAGGAATGTGAAACCCTTCTCAATCCCCAACTAGACACCCATGTTTTAACACCACTGAGATCACTGTACACACTTACAGCACACAAAGATACAATTCAGAGTTCTGCCCTTTGGAAGAATCTTCCACTGGAGGCACAAACACTGAAATAAACCAAGGAGTGAAAGCCAGGCTTGGCACAGTCTGTAACTGCTTCTCTAAACTGGTGAATCAGACTGCCAGGGCTGCATGCAGCAGGGCTAATTACAAAAGGAACCTCTCCCATTCAGAGCTGAATTATTTACAAATTGATCTTCAGGTAAAACACAATTCCAGGCACGGATCAGATCATGGAAAAGTTGTTTCAGGAATCACAGGTAAGTTATTTCAATTCACAAAATGACTATTTCAATCCCTTTATTTTCTTCAGCCACACTGCACAGAGATGAATAACTGTATGTGCTAAATAAAAAACTGATTAAGTGAAGAGAAAAATTATCTTGCTTAGAAACTGAGCAAGAAAAGAAATCCAAAATGAAAACTCAGGTACGTTTTCTATTCATCTTCTTGTCACTCACAGCACCAAAAACTTATTTGTTAAAAAAAGTTAGAAAAACTAAGACTACTTAAATTGTTTGACAGAATTCGCTTCTGTATTTTGAATATTAATTTCATTATTACAAATTCATATTATGAATGGTATTTTTCTTGTCACTGGCCTCCTACATGGATCTGATGCTCCAAGCAGTACTGATCACTCTCACATCCTCTGAAGAAAGTCTCATCTACAACTACTGGTAAACAGCTTTGTTTATGACAGGAATGAGAAGCTATGCCTTGAATATTATAATTGCTGCATCCCAAAACTCCACTGAGACATCCCAAACTTTCTCAAACACTCACAGAGATGTTCAGCCTGAAATTCTGTAACTTCCCAATCTCAGGATGTGCCATCACCAACAAATCTTCAGGCAGCTGAGGAAATCAAAGACATACACGCTGCAGACGAGGGTGTCATTTTTACACCCTCCAAAATGATTCTTCAATCTAATAAAAAAATATGGGAGTGTAGAAAGCCTTAACACATTCAGTGATAAGCAGAAACAAACTGGATCCCTCGATCCGAGGGGAGATGACTTTTGAGACAGCAGCACACCCCTCATCAGGTCATCTGCTCATTATGCAAACACAGGCCCCAGGTGGAGCCAGCCCCTGGCTCGCAGCCTTATCTCTGCTGCCAAGCTGATAACACAGGGAGGCATGCACAGCTCTGGGGGTCAGCTCCAGGGGCTGGAATCTACCTGGAATAATTCACTTTAAACACTTCAGAGGCTCCTCCTGTTTCTGCCAACACAAAGAAACGTTAGCACATACATTAGAAACATAAAGAAAAAAAAAAACCAAAACTTTTTTCTTTACTCTTTTGCATTGTCAGACAAACTTTTCCTTCTCTAAGAAATTCAGGTGATAAGCTGCAGAGAGAAAAATGTTAAATATTATCTAGATGGCTCTTTTTCCTCACCAAATCATCTGAGTGATGCTAATCACGTCTGTAAGTAAACACATGGGCAGCAAAACAAAAATACAACTGAACAATCATTTCTGTAACCTGGAAAGCAGAGCTGTCAACCTTTACAAGAAAAAAAAAAAAGTGGTAAAGGTGTATTTCACAAATTGGTCTAATTTATGAACAAAAGGGGGGCCAACGTGGCAGAATTCAGCCTCTGCTGGGGTGACAAGGCACAGAACAATTACAGGGCAATACTGAAAGATTTGCAGATGTGAATGAAGCTCCGGGCAATAATAATGAGCTTTGTTGAATAGCAGAACTGATAAAAGTGATTACCAGCAGCAAGTCTCTGAACCTGGCACGTGAGACAAGGTGCAAGGGAAGATGGAAGGAATAAGAAACAATTTTCCACTTAGTCAGGAGTTGTCTCCCTTAAGCTGCTTTCCAGCAGCCTTGTCAGAAACTTAAAATAAATCCATGCAGAGGAGATGTTAAATATCTGCTTGTGAAATTCTGTCACCGACTCCATTCAGATGGTAAATCCTGCAAAAAACTGACTTTGTACAGACACGGCAGAGGGGAGAAATCTTCACTGCAGCCACCTCCCAAACGTGCTGAGCAGCTGTGAATGGATCTAAAGATCAAACCCCTCCTTCTTCCTTCCTCTGACAGCCCCAAACCCAGCAGTTCTGTTGCAGGAGGAAAGGAGAGATCTCACAGGAACAGCTGAGCTTCTGGAAATGCACAAAACACCCTGGACTTGGCACCACACTCCAAATGCTCCCAGAATTTCCACACAGAGCTGGGATTTGAGCACAACAAACACCTGGGAATTTCTTTCTTTTTCTTTTTTTTTTAAAAAAAGGGCTTTTCTCAGTTTTTGTTGCATTTTTGTGAGTTTCTTGCATCTTCAGCAGACTTGTTACTTTAAAGTTTTGATCAAAATGAAAGCTGGATGTACAAAAACAAGCTAGACAGACATTATAATGAAGTCTCCCACAGATTTTACTTAAAGAATCCATAGTCTCTATTCTCTACAGAAATTAAAGGACATAACACTTCAGAGTGAAAACAAATGTTCCTCTAAAATGTTAAAAAATATAACTTAAAACCATTAGCAAAATTAATACTCTGCCTGTCAAAAAACACCACATCTGGAGCTAAAATAATAAATAGATCAACTTCACTGCTGGTATTTTTGTAAAATTGAATTAATAATTATTTTCAGACAGAAAAAAAATCCCCATACTGAGTTTATGGCTGCTCAGTGAAACTACTTCCTTCAGGAAAGCTGTCTGGGCACCCCTGGAAAATCTGATTATTGATACTTTCAGTTCCCTGTTTGCTTACGTTCACCACATCCACTGCTGCTTTTTCTCTGCTCTAGAAGAAATGCATGAAAAGAGACTTAAAACCAATTTTGAAGAGCTGCAAACACCCAAGCAGAGGATCAGACTGCTCAGACCACCAGTGGGCACGTGCCAAAAGGATATGCTCATCTTCTCTACAAACTTATCGTGCTCGTCCTGGGTTTTTGGGAAGTTCTCAATGTCCTTCTCCAGGCGCTGGATCTGCTGGTTCATGGAATCCAGGTTGCTCTTCAGAGTCTGGGCTGAAACTAAGGGGAAAAAAGAGTTTATGAAGCGATTGCAGAAAGGCTATCAGAAGAGGAAAAAACAATGGCAGTATAAATAGTCTGCAAGAGAATGATTCCATTAAGTAGATTCATATTTTTCTGAATTACAGCTCATAAAAAATCCTTCCCTTCATAAAAATAAATTGAAAATATCTACTGTAATATACCAGATCATCATATTTAACACTGAAATGTCACCACTTAATTCTACCATTAGTTCAAATGATTCCATTTCTATTTAAATTTATGGTAAAAATTCCAATATTTCTAATATTATTATTTCTAATATTCTTTTAAATCTAATTCAAAGATTAAAAACTAACTGGAGTTCAAAGAGATTTCATCTTCTTAATGCATGTACTTGGTTAAATGAATGATCTTATTAAGGCACATTTCTGTTACAGGAATGATTTAAAGAATAGACATGAGGGGAAAAAAATTAAATATTTTTTCTTATATTGAAGTCACACTGATTTCTGGAGCCCAGAGCTGTGTTAATAGCAAAGGTAGGTCTGAATAATGAAAGCTGCTGATAATCAAAAGGAAGGAAAGGACTCAGAGTACAGCACACTAATTTAAAAAAAAATAAGAGGGGACTGTAAAGAGCTGCTGCTTGCTGTGCGACAAGCTATTCTAATGGAAAGCACTGTGATGCCAATTTGGATTAAACAGCCCCTGATTGATGCATCCTGTGAGCAAAAAATGACAGCAGCATCGTGGAGGTGAAGCAATGCCACATCACAAAGAAACTCCAGACCCGGATGCAAAAAGACAGAGCCTCGGCAGAGGAATTCCTGGTCCGGGGGGAGAATTGAACAATCTGAGCTGGAAATGTTGACTTTCATGGCATAACCCATGGGCCAGGCTGGCGTTCATCCCAAAGAACAACTGGCCAAGCACTTGCTCTCCACACAAGGAGGAGGAGGCTGGAGAGGGGCTTGGAACACAAGCCGTGTGAAGAACGGCTGAGGGAGCTGGGGGTGTTCAGCCTGGAGAAAAGGAGACTCAGAGGTGACCTTGTCACTCTCTGCAGCTCCTGAAGGGTGGCTGTGCTGAGCTGGGGTCGGTCTCTTTCTCCGGGCAGCACTGACAGAACAAGAGGACACAGTCTCAAGCTGTGCCAAGGGAGATCCAGGCTGGAATTGAGGAGGAAGTTTTTCACAGAAGGAGTGGTCAAACACTGGAATCATCTGCCCAGGGAGGTGGTGGAGTCACCATCCCTGGATGTGTTTAAAAACAGCCTGGATGTGGCACTGGGTGCCATGATCTAGTTGAGGTGTTGGAACAGGGGTTGGACTCGATGATCTTAAAGGTCTCTTCCAACCTAGAAATTCTGTGATATTACAGACAAAGCTGCCTTTGCAACCCAAGGCTCTCTCCCATTCTTGGTCTCCTCTTGCACAGCTCTCAGCTCAGTGCTCTTAAGGAAAAGCAGAGAATCCCAAGCCCCCTTTGCAGCCAAGAAAATCCAATTACTCCTTTTTTTTAAGGAGTTCTTATTATCTTTTGCTGGAAAACAGTTTGCCCAAAAGTTCCACTAAGCATTTTCTAAAGAAGCATTTATTTTTTCTATTTTCTTGCTATTAAAAAAAAAAAAAAAAAAAAAGATGCCGTGACTAGATGAGATAAAGAGCAGAAGGAAATTGAGTCACGATGGCCTGAAAGACAGCACATGGGAAATAAAAATCTGGTAAATAAGGGAGCTGTTCCCAGAGGAAAATCAATTTTCTGTTCTTTGCAAGTAAGGACTCACATCAGCTGTAACACTGATTTCACGAGCGCGTTCAAATACATATGGCACCAATAGAGCTGTCTTTATAGCAGCCATTATCTTGATTTTATTTTCAATTTCATCCATTTTATACTGGGTACCAAAGGAACTACTAATCATGTAATCCTAGAATTATAGTGGAAGTTTTTCAAGCTTAATTCAACTGGGGTGGGAATCTATATTGACCACAGAATCCTTGTAGCTTTTAAATTCACATTTGAGAGTTAACCTTGAAATCAACCACTAAAACACTCTGAATAACACAAATTATCAAAGCTTTTAGGTTCTGCTTGCATTAGTTTAATCGTTTGATATTATGATCAAAGCACCCATTTTTGCTTGAGCTGAAGAACTTGAATTACTGTAATATTTTTATGGGCTGTTGTGGAGCTGCAGAGGGGTACAAACAGCACCGAAGGAAAACGCTGGAACTGGAAAACAAATGAGCAGGATGCAAATGGTCATTCTGCTCACAGAAAGAAGAGCAGCTGGGGAGTAAACAGGCAACATAACACGGAGTTGAACTGTTTGCAGCAACACGAAAATATTTAAATGCACGACCACGCAGCAAGAGTAAAAGTTTATTTTTGTCTGGAATTCAAAAGTGCCAAGAAATTCAGCAAGCAATGACAAATAACTGTTGAACTTTGTGATTAAGATGGATGGAAAGTGTCTTCACTTCTATAAAACTAAGTTCAGAAAGCCCCAGATCAGGAACATCCTGGCTTTGAAAGCAGGGAGCAACTCCACCCAAGCAAGGAGGCTGCGTCCTAAAGCTGTGCTTCCCATAATTAACTTCTCTACTCACACTCAATTAACAAAAAAAAAAGTTCTAGAATATGCAATTCTGTTCACTTTTTCCCCCCTCCCCCTATGCTCAGGCAAATGTACAAGTTTCTGTTCAAATAATTTATGCAGTTGTTGTTCTGCAAGACAAATTCCAAAAGATGACAGAACAGGGAACATATATATATATAGAGTATAATAAAATATCTGCATTTCCTCCCATAAACCCTTTTATTAGAGATTTACTACTTCAGTAATGTGCAAAGGAATCAACATGAATGCCTTCTACTTTCAGGGAAATTCATGTAAATTTCTTCAAACTCTTGCAAGGTTTTAATTTATGAAAGCATAAATTCTACTTGCAGCACAAAGCCATTTCCTTGAAACCATTTCAACCTGCACACCCTGAACAGCCTGTCCCCTGCACTCCTCCTTGTTCACCTTCCATTTGCCCATCACTCCACAGGAAGATTAGGCATTTAATAGAACTGGTCTCAGAAATGGACATGAAAAGGCAGCACTTGGCCTTCAGCAGCAAGGGCTCTTACTGACAAAGCCTCTCTGGAGCAGCCATTCCAGTAGGATTCCACTTAATGCTGCAGCAAGAGAGACCCACCAACTAAATCCAATACATAAATAACTGATGTCAAAGTAGGAACATGAGGCAAGTACAGAAAATGAGGAAAAACATGAAGGAAAAAAACCCAGCAGCAAAAGTCACCAGAAAAAATGCCCAGGGGTGAGCAGACCCCAAAAAAAGGGAAGCAACCTAAAGGATGCCTGGCCATTTATCCCCTTGGATTAGCAAGGATAAAAGGTTGGCCACATTTCCAAATGAAAACAATTCAGCAGCAGCACAGAATCACCTCTGCCACCCTCCCAGGACAGCGAGGACTCCCAGCCATGGTGGAAAGGCAGCATCCAAGAAATGGGAAAGCTGGAGAATTCCAAAGTCAGACTAACTTGCTGACACAGGGAACAGTGAAGACAGAGGATAAATGAGTTCAGGAAGGAATGATGTGGATTCTTGGACAGCAGGTTCAGAAGGAAGTCAAAAGCAGGGATGGGATTTTTAAAGTCTCTGTGAACACGTGCAGACGGAGGGGAAACAGCCTGGAGGAACTGCAGTGTTCTCCCCAAACAGCCTGTCAAAAAACCCACATAAACCCCAAAACCTATACACGGACCAATCCTCAAGGCCAAAGAGAGGAAAAAAGCAGCAGAAGTTCTCAGTCTGTGCAAAATTGTGTCAGTTTGGCTCTCAGTTCAGCCCCAAGAAAAGACTGGCTGGCAGAGAGCACCTGCAGCTCAGAGGTGGAAAGAAATGCAGCACCTTGAATGTGTGGACCTCAAACCCTGGTGATAAAAGGATTTATGAGACAAAGGAAAAAAACCAATAACAGAAGTTAAACTTGTGTTACTCACTGCAGAATCACTGTAACATACAGAGCTAACATGAGCAAGGTGAAGGGATGTGTGATAACGCTTTGTCCTGATGATTCCTGCCAGGGGCACAGCAAGCCAAGCACTTGGATCCATCAGTATTGTCTCTGCACAAATACTGAATGCAGCTCAACCATGCATCATTAAATCCTGGACTGATTAAAAGATTATTTTGTATATTATTATTTAATTATAGAAGAAAATCACAGCCACTGCAGAGATGGCACAATATTATTCTGACATGGGAGGTAATAGTTTCCTTCACCTTATTATTTTCCTGATATTAATTGTTCCTCTGAAAAAACCCCTCAACCCAATCCTATCCACTTATTTTGGAGAAAGCATTGCACAGTCTGCACGCTAAGGAAGGCTTAGTGAGTGTCTGCTGGAGCAGTTTAGACCCAGAAAATGCTCCCAGCAGTTAATCTCATGCTGATGGTGAGCACTAGCTGGGCCCTGTAGCCAAGCTAAGCATTTTGTATTTACATTAATACAGCAACAGGACCAAAGGTCAGACTAATCCCTTCTAAAATAAGATTGCATCAGCCTGAGAGTCCTCCCCACAACAAGAGGTGAAATGATACATTTTGATTAGGTGCAGTGTCTCTTGCATGAGAAACTTAAATGGTCTCTGATCATGATGCAGAACTGGGATGGCCATGTCCACAGCTGGAAAACACTCTGGAGTGGAAGCCAACAACATCAATTACTTCAGTAAGCAAAAGCAGCTCTGTACCAAGCAAATTAACTCGTGGATTTTTAAGTCTAGACAGTATTTGCACCATAACTACACTGTAAGCATACTAATGACTATTTATTTCTTATGGCCCCAGGGCAGATGGAAAGAGTCTTTCACAAAGGAATGAGAGGCACTTTGGAGGGAAATGGGTGAGCAAGTACATAATCTGCAGGAATTACAAGCATTGATTACTCAATTCATACCAAGCAAGTTTGTGTTTGTTGGACAATAAATGATTAAACACCTCAGGGTCAAAGGGGAAGAACAGCTCCCACCTTACCCAGCCGGAGGAGTCACCATCCTCCTCCTCCAAAAACTGGGAAAGCTTTCTGACACAAAGTCCTGGGGCTTAACAACCAACCCACCATGCAGAACTTTCCCCCTGAGAGAATCTTCCCTGCACGTTTGCAGCTTTAGGAGTAGGAGCAGCTCTGCCCAAATGGCAATGTTTTGTTTGAATCCTGTTACTGCACTGGGATTTGGTCCGAGAAAGCTTCAAAGCAGAATTTTTAACAGACAGATTTCACTCATGGATGTGCATTGGCTCTTTGGATTTGCACACTGAGGATTCCTTGGCCAGCAGAGGCTCTGCCTGCTCCCAGCCCTGCAGGGGAAGGGGCAGAGGGCAGGGACACAGCAGTGCTCCCCTTTTCCAGGCTGGGCTCCCCCTTTCCAGGCTGGGCTCTCCCTTTCCAGGCTCTGCTCCCCCTTTTTCAGGCTGGGCTCTCCCTTTCCAGGCTGGGCTCCCCCTTTCCAGGCTGGGCTCCCCCTTTCCAGGCTCTGCTCCCCCCTTTCCAGGCTCTGCTCCCCTTTTCCAGGCTCTGCTCCCCCCTTTCCAGGCTCTGCTCCCCCTTTCCAGGCCGGGCTCCCCCCTTTCCAGGCCGGGCTCCCCCTTTCCAGACTCTGCTCCCCATTTCCAGACTCTGCTCCCCCCTTTCCAGGCCAGGCTCCCCCTTTTCCAGGCCGGGCTCCCCCTTTTCCAGGCCGGGCTCCCCCTTTTCCAGGCTGGGCTCCCCCTTTTCCAGGCTCTGCTCCCCCTTTCCAGGCTCTGCTCCCCCTTTCCAGGCCTAGCTCCCCCTTTCCAGGCCTAGCTCCCCTTTTCCAGGCTGGGCTCCCCCTTTCCAGGCTGCTACAGGAACTTCATTGCCCTGGCCAAACAGAGTCACAGCAGCTGTGCATTTCTGTCACTGTCCTGCCCACCTGCAGAAGAGCTGAACTCAATGTTGATGTTAAAACCCTTTGTAACAAGGCCAATAACTCCTGGTTTGGAGTTTGATGAGAGATTCAGTGCCAGGCACTCTGTGTGTGCCACCCTTCTGCTGTCCCTTGTCAGGAGAGCCTTTCCCCCAACCTTCCACATTTACCTCACTAACCAAACAACAAACAATGCCACAGAACATAAGCTCTGCAGTTGAACTGACTTTTCACAACTACAAATCCTTTAGAAAACAGGTGTCCCAATTGTAGAAGAACAGCCAGGAGCACTGGAGCTGCTGGGTGACAGGAGCTCTGCAATCAGCAGTGTTCTCCTGGCAGAGTGGGATATCACCTCCAGAGCACTCCAGAAACTCACCCTACCCTGATGTTGACTTAATTACAAATGTCTTTCAAGGTCTCAGAAGTTGAGTTTATTTTTAAAAGAGAGCTTATAATTACAAAATCAGTCTGTATTAAATGAGCATGCTGAAGCAGAACTGCTGGCAGGGGTGTAAGACAAATTGCAAATGAAGCTGAGGAGGAAAAAAAAAAATGTAAGGAAGCGTGGAACTTTGCCTTCCACAAAGTAAGGAAGGCACAGAGAAGGAGCAGAGCTGCTGTCACACAACCTGCTGCTGACAGAAAAACTCACAGAGATTTTGGGCAGCTTCATCCAGCTGAATTCTGCCCTTCCTGGCTGCTGAGCCACTTCCAGAGGGGCCAGAACCTTCCTCACAGGCACCAAAGTGCAAATTCCACCACAGAGCAGCAGGAGAAGAAAGAACAAAGTGCCATTTTGTAGCTTTTGCCTCTCTCTGGAGGCTTGTATTAAGGAATTCTAAATGGATTACACAACTTAAGACATTTAAAGCAATCTTCACTTCTGAATTGGTTTAACTACAGCCAGAAATTCTTAAATGCTTTAATTTCTTTAATAAGCAACAGCCCATGAGAGTCATTTGGACTGTTCTTTCATTTTGCCCTTGATACTCACACTTCAGGGAGAGGAGCAGAGCCCTAAAATGCAAGCCATACAGAAAGCTGCTCAATGGAGATTCCAAAATACAACTTCAAAATGTAGCTCCAGAACACAGAACAACCACAGCTCTCTACAGCATTTATTACACACAGACAGCAACTAAAAAAAAATCCTCAAAGCCTTCCCAGACTGGGAGAACTCACGGAGGCATTCTGCAGAGTGTGAGGCAATCCAGAATCTTAGCAAGGCTCCAAAAGGATCCTCAGAGAAACTGCTGCTCAGAACTTCAACACCAGAAGCACCTGTGAGGTTTCTGCTTTCCAGCACTCGTGCCAGATTGAGCAAAATCTGCTTCAGCAGTTTAAAGTGTGCAAGGTGGAAATGCTGCAGATCCCTTTGCTAAAACCCAGGTTTTTTCTGCTGCAACAAACTATAAAACTTTTGTCTGACAGAAAAACGGCTGCTGCTTATGAGCATGTTTTAAATTGCTGTACTTCAAAGTGACAGTGGCACAGGATGTTTTAAAATATTTCCCCCATTCCAAAATGATGCCATTAAATCACAGTGAAGTACCTGTATAAAATCTCAAAATTAATATTTTATTACAGTATTTGTAATAAAAAAATACACTCATATTTGCATTCCCCAGTGTTTCAGTTGCTAATGGCCTTTCTAGAGAGATGTCTCCACCCTCAGAACCATATGCCTGCAAATTAATGAAATAAACTCCAATGTCCAAGTGAGTGACAAATCAGTGCTGGTGATATTGGTATTTTTCAGGCCACTGCACAGACCTAATTCACCCCCACAAGGCAGCTTTCTCTTGATTTTACTTTCAACAGCACTTTAAAAGAACTATCAAGTGGCACACCTTGATATCAGGCACAGAACTCAGTCTGTTAAGTGCTCAAAAAACCCCTCATTATTAAAAAATACAGATATTTATGTTATAGATATCCCCCTTTGCCAGTTAATCTCAATTTGCTGTGGCACTGCTGGCAGACCAAGCAGGACCAGCTACATCAGGAACGTGATATCCAACAGATCAAGACACAGCTATGGCTTATTTTTGTTTTATTATTTACAGGCACACTGGTTGTGTCACAAACTGGGATGTAAAACTGCTCCTCCTAACATCTAAAATTAAGTTGCTGTTATAAAACACACAGCTAACTTATTTTAATCATCCTCACTTCGTGTGTTACCTATTGCACTTTTATGATTTCTGAGAGGCTTGGCAGTCAGGTGAGCCTTAGCTTTAAAAATACATTTATTTTCTGAGCGATTCCAAAGTACACTTTTAACCACGTGGCTGTCCAGAAATACCTGATTGCAAGGTACCTCTTGCTTTTGTTTGGAAATTTGACTGAAGCCCAGAAGGGGGTGGGAATTTTTCAGGTCTTTAATAAAAAGCTGAGGTTATCAAGTGATAAGAGCAAATACCATGGAAAGCAGCAAGAGGGTAACAAGTGAAGTGAATGTGCCAGCAGGACAGGAGAAAGGGGGGAAAAAAGAAAGGGGAAAAAAAAAGGGGGAGGTTGGAAAAGAAAGGGGGGGGAAGAAAGGGAGGGGAAATAAAGGAGGGGAAAAAAGAAAGGGGGGGAAAAGAAGGGGGGGGGAAGGGGGAAAAAGAAAAGGGGGAAAAAAGAAAAGGGGGGAAAAGAAAGGGGGGGAAAAGAAAGGGGGGGAAAAGAAAGGGGGGGAAAAAGAAAAGGGGGGAAAAAGAAAGGGAGGGAAAAGAAAAGGGGGAATAAAGAAAGGGGGGAAAACAAGAAAGGAGGGGAAAAAGAAAATCACTGACATCAAACAAAGCACTGCATCACAGCCTTGTGAGCTTGGATTGGTTTTCCTTTCACAGTCTGCTTCCAGGAAAAAGAAATGCTTTTCCAATGATCTCTTGATAGTTAATCACTTTGACCTTTGCTTGTATTTTCCAGAATAAAACTGTTTCCTAATTTATTTTTACTTTTCATAAAGCTGCAGGTTGATCTTCCATCTTTAAAAAGATCAACTATTTCATTATACCTAATATCAGATTATTGAAGATTTTAGTACATGCATGGGGAGTTCATCTAATCCCATTGACCTTTTCATATTAAAATCCAGTTTTATGCTTTATCTGCTCTTTGTTAAAAAGTAAAAATAAAAAAAATCAGCTGTTGTTCAGATGCTGGTTCTTTATTCTTGTATGAAAATGAAGCTGAACAGGATTTTTTTTTCCTTTACACGGAAGTGAGACTATGCAGCCAAGACTGAAAAGAAGCTGCAGATGCCAAGTGCAGCATTTGGAAGGTTCTGCACAGTCCAGACCACGAGGCTGCCTCGACTAAAAATACCAGCATCCATCTCAAGCCATGACACTCACCTGCCTAGCCCATATTTCCTTATTTAAAATGCATGCAGAGATAATATTTGCTGGTAGATTTCTTCCTATTTTATGAATAACTGATGCCAGCATCCTCATATCCAGCCAATTTATTCCAAAAGAGGCTTCCCACAGGAAAAACAAACCCGACTGTCCGTCCCCAAAACCACTGGTTTCTGAAACACCAAACAATAAATAGGAAGTGCAAATCTCCTCCATGCAAAGCACTTCAAATTCCTGCACAGGAACAGCACCACAGAGCAGATGAACATGACATTAACCAGCCCCCAGAAGCACCATGGGGAGCAGCTGAAGCAACTTGCACAAACCCCATTTATTCTGCCAAAAATCTGCCTTGCTCCAGAAAGCAAAGAAGGGCTGAGAGAGAAGTTTTGGTCATTAAAAATGAACAGCAATTTATGCTCTGCTAGAAGGCAGTGCTGTTTATACGAAGTGCAGCTTTTATCTTAGAGAATGAAACAAATTTAACTGCAGTAAAATCTTTTTCACATGTATTCTAAGCATCAGAATTATGAGAGGCTTTGCTCCCATTAATATGCTTTCTCTGTTTAGGATGCTACAGCTTAACTAAACTTTACTGACTCTTCCAGTTTAATTCCTCAAGTCAACTTACAGAACATCAGAGGCTTTGAATCAAACTATAAAAATCTCAAAGCTGCCAGGTCAAGTGTCACCCACAGAAGAAAATTCATAAAAGATCATCAAAAAGTGCCTGGTAAACCAGAAGACTTTACAAAGAAAGGAAGAAAAAGATGAAAAGTCACCTCGAGAAAAGAATTATCAAGTGGGAGAAAACATTTTTGGAATTTAGATAAGATGCCAAACTGCTACTTGCATAAATAACTTAATTAATATGTTAGTCCACAGAATCACAGAAGATCCTGAGCTGGAAAGGGCTCACAGGGATCTCTGAGCCCAGCTCCTGGCCCCAGTAATCCCAAATCTGCCACTTTTTGGCACTCAGGCCAATGAACCATCCTGCAGCAAGGTGAGGCAGGCACACGTTTAACCAACACAAACAAAACACAGGTTGTATGAGGAAAAAAAACACAGAAAGGTGCATGCAGAGCTTGAGAAGCAGCAAAAAGAAGTATGAGAAAGACAAACACATAAAAGTGTGAAGCAGTGTGAGGTGGAAGCATGGCAGAGCTGGGCTGATGGATGAACTGTCCCCAGGTCCTCGGGGAGACAGGAGCTCTGCTCTCAGCAGACAGAACACAGCCTGAGAGCAAGTGATGGCCTAATTAATAAAGCATCTAACAGCTAATCACTGCACTGAAGAGAGACACTGACTGATAACACTGGAGAACAGGAGACAAAAATGTCCAGGAGAAAACCTGGACGTGGCTGGTGGAAATGTGCATCCAACTTCTTCTCACCTCCATTTTGCTTCACATTCTTGTGCTCGCCCAGGTATTTATATTTATATATATTTATATATTCTATTTATCTTCTGATGGAATGGACCAATTAAAAGTTTGTGTTATCTTCATCTACAACCTACTTCTGCCTCAGAAGAAAATTCAGAACATGGCAGCCAAGCAGCACAGCCTGTGCCACATGAGAACGTGGCCAACAGGTGAAATCAGCTACCACACCCCCAGCCTGGCCAGCTGACTGACCAAAAATAATCATTAATTGTGGCCTGTGCAGCACAGCTCAACGGGATCTATTCATACACAGCCTGGGATTTCTCCAGAGCATGCTATTTATTTGCATGAATAATAAATATGCATGTTTATTATATATATTTTATAGTATGTCTATTTTATATATATCATATTTTGTATTTATGTACTTCATAGTATTTCATATACAAATATATTTATTTATTTGCATAAATAGCATAGCTATTCATTTGTTATTCTCTCTCAGGTGTGGAAGTGAGGAGCTCTGGGTGTGAAGGCTCCTTGCACACTCAGAGCTCACTCTTCAGAGGTTTGATGGGACACTCCACACCATCCCTGCACTGCTGGCACAGCTCCTGAGCTGTGGCTTTTCAAGCACCTCACTGAAATAAATTCTATTATTTTAATAAAATTTAAAAATGTTAATACAATTGTTAATAATTTTTTTAAAAAAATTTAATTGTATTATAAATGGTATTATTTTCACAGCCTACTACAGAAGGAGTTGCTCTATTACTGTTTTTCCCTTTTTTTTCTCAGCTCAATAAATCCCAGAAAAGCACAATCCACCTGGATTATCAATGCTTACAGGTTACATAATCCCACAATCCCAAATGAAATGCTGCAAGTATTTCATGTCAAAGCCAACAACTGCCACCCTTAGGTGCTTTGTCTGCTGCTTACCTTTGCTTGCACTCTCAACGTGCTGCAGCTCATCGGGGAATTTTAAGATGTCCCTGTAATTCTCCTCACAGATTTCTGCCAGGAAATGCAACAGGGTGGTTTTCTGATCTGATGATTTCGTATCTCGAATCTAAAAAGTGAACACAGGAGAAAAAAAGAAAAAAAAATTCTTTAAATGTTTCAAAAAAGTCAATATTGCAGACTTCAACTCACTAGCAAAAAGTTACCTACATGGGTTGCCTGCAAATAAACAGATTCTTTCAAAAATGAAATTTGTTCAATTTATCATAATTTAGGACTAGAAGGAATCTACCCTGTGACATATTTTAAGAAATAATGATTAATTTTGATGGGAACAAGACCTGAAGACAGTCCGTAAAGGTCTGAGATTTTAGCATTGCCAGTTCAGAATCCCCCAGATAAAAAATAGCTAATAGAGATTAAATAAAACTGAAATTACAGCATTCCTTCAATGCCACAAATTCCAAATCTCTACAGGAATCCCTGAAATGCTGCCTAGCTGGACACCATGCTAACAGTCAGAATTTGCATTGTGGCCAGTCTAACTAAAGTAAATCCTTGTTGCAAATCCACAATTTTTTCTTGGAGCAAAATCTAAACCATGCTGTGTCAGGCTGAAGATTTGGAGACCAACTCTATAGAGACACACAAAATAAAGGCACCCTGCCTAACCAGAACACAGAGTAACAGACCAGCAAAGGTAATCCTGGCTGCAGCTACAGGAAATGTGATGCATTTATGAAAAGCTGCAGGAAAACTGAGCACAATGGGAAGTAACAGGTAAATGTATATTTTTGCTGTTCTTTCAACCGCAGAGGCATTTTTAGTGGCCTGAAACAAATCAGTATTCTTGGGAGTGATAAGACTCTGTTCTCCACTAGCCTGAGTACATCAACTGCTGAAATGAGTTTTAGTTAACAAAATAAAAATACAAATCTGAACTAATTGTTAGAATACAGGACCAGAGGCATGTTTCCAATAACCTTATGGCTCCATCCCATGGCACAGTGCACGTGCCTAGACAAAGGAACATCAAGAACTTTAGGGAACGAGAGAACAAATTTAAGGCCAAATTGCTGAGTTTGCCCATTTTTGTGCAGATGTGAAGAAGGGATGTGTGAGCTGAGGGAAGATCCAGCAGGAGCAGAGATTTATTCACACAGGCAAGACAGAGTAGGTGTATGTGAGAGTTTGAGAGGAGCACTCCTCACTTGACAGAGAATTAGTAATACATCTGGAAAGAATTGTTTTAACAGCATTTTACTCATCTGGTACAGTTCTTACACAGAAGTAAGCTACAACATACACAACAAATGAAATAAAGGATTTATTTAAGAAGAATACATAAATGCTTGTGTAAAATCTCCTATTTGTTTTCTCATTCTCTAAATCACTTGAAGTTCTAATTCTATAATCCTCATGACAGGCTTGCCATCGATGTTCAATTTAATAGAGGCCTTTCAGCTTTAAGGATTACCCTGTTAGGAATAAATGAGTGCAGTGGAAAAACAGGCTTTTAAAAATATAAGGTATTTAGGCAATTAAGAAAGCAATTTAATTCATACCAATTCAGCGATTAAAGACTAAACAATGCTCAGTAATGGTATGCAGTTAAAGGGCTTTAATGTGTTACATACACAGAAGTTCTTCTGACTTGAAAAAAAACCAGTAGATTTACTGGCTAAACATCTGCATGGAAAAAAGAAATTGCATTTCAATTTGTCTGTGAACAACAGTACTGGGATTTGCAGTCTTTGATCTCTCTGACATCATCGAGTGGATAAAGCACTTTTTTTTCTAAATGGACAAAATTATTTTGCTTTCAAATTACAACAGGAACATGTTTTGCCTCCAAGAGCAGCACCACAACAAGAGCCAGCATTAGCACGCTGTAGTAAAGGTAAACATCTAAATAAATACCTACATAAACATTGATCTAGAACTTGAACAAATGGATCAAATTCATTTCTTTGGCCCAATCATAAACAAGTCTCTGCTATTTTCATCTTTACTTTTAACACAATGGATGCAGATAGCTCTGCTTGATTTTTGGAATCAATATCTGTACTTTAAAAATCAAGTCCTAAGCCCAGTGATTTAATGAAACAGAAGATAAGTGCTGTTTAAGTGTAGTTTAGCACATAATATTTAAATATAAAAATAGAAATGAAAGGTAGGAACTGGACAGGTGGCAGCTTGGTTGTGTCTGTACCTGTACTCATATTCAATATACACTCATGTTCAATATGCACTCATATTCAATATACACTCATATTCAATATCACACTCATTATTTTAATTTTTTTGCAATAAATGCAATACTTTTTCCATTCAGCTTTTCACTTGCAGTAATTTTGCCCAATGGATATTACATTCCTTGGCTGGTAAAGAACCTGGTGGCTTAGCCTGATTTCTGCTGTTCTACACACTCCAGCCAAGTGGATGAAAAGCAAAAAGAGCCTATTAAGTTGTGCTTACAGGACCAGGAGCTGGACTTTGATGAACCTCGAGGGTGCTTTCCAACTCAGGATAGTCTATCATTCTGTGATTCAGGATAAATTTTTAACACTGTGGTGTTCAAACTTTAAAATACAGGTTTTGAGTCTAGGGCCTTTCTTTGCCCGAGAGACAGAATTTGGAAATAACACATTCAGTTTAAAAATAAATGAAATAAATTGCTAGATCAGCGTGGGCTACAGAAAGCAGCTCCAGCTGAATGCTGAAGCATCAATTTGAGGGTCAATACCAGGAGATCCATGGCTTGGGGAAGGATTAAAGGCCAAGGGACACAGAGCACAACACAGCACAAGTATTCAAACCAAGAGTGGCACAGAGTGAGACGTTTAATTCTGTAAGCCAGGAAAACACCACCAGAACAAAACTCTCCCTTTGCACAGAGCAAAGCATTTAACCCGTGCCAATCACACCAGAACCCTCTGCCAGCATGGGGCTGGGCTCTCCCAGGTACTTCTGGATGCAGCTCTCAGGTGTGAGGGTTAAACCTGGCAGCCAATGCAAGGAAAAATTTATGTATGAACCATCACTGGAGTGACACTTTATTATAGCTATAAAAAGGCTCTCTATTGATTTTTATGAGATTATAGACCTTCTCCTACCCTAGAAATCTCTCCCCCCTTCCCAGAACAAGGGCTGCTGGACAATAAATGTCCCCTCATCAGTAACGCTCAGCCTGGATAAACAGCTTGTCTTGTTCTATTTGCACTTTGAACAAAAAGCAACACAGCAGCACTTAACAGATGAACACACACTGATCCAGCCAGAAGGCTGCAGAAGCTCGACTGAAACTGAGCTCTTGGTCCTCACTTGAATTCAGCAGCTGGACCTGCACATCCCTAAAGCAAACCTCTTTCCTTCCAGTTCCACTCCCACAGAGCAGAATTTTGGAGCTCCTGAGGGGGCTCCTGCTGCACTGGGGGGAGTCAAAAAGCAGCTGGAGCCTCTGGACATGTTAAACCAACACAGCAAACTTGAGGGGGTTACTGCAGCAGCCTCCCTCAGCCCGAGCACCTTTGCTGCTGTGTTTCTATTTTCACAGAGCATCCCATGCTCAGGCACTGACAATGCTCTGGTGCAGGCACAGGGAGAGCTGCTCTCACTTGCCAGCCTTGAAACATCCCAGGAATTCTGATGTTGATGTCTCTTATTTGAATAAAATTAAGTTCTCTGCCTTCTGCCAAGGGTTGTTTACAGATCATTTCTATCTTCAATAACATCACACACTGCAATATAACATCCAGAGAGATAATCTGTTTTTAAGGATTTGCAATTACTCCTCAGTCATTAGCCTTCTAGCTCAGCCCAGACAGATTGGAATTGTGTTTTCTTTTATTCTCTTTATCATGTTTTAGTAAAAGTTTTAACAAAACCAGATCTCTGTGTACTAAATGACCAGCTCTGTAAATAAAATAATTTATTTTCCAAAACCAAACGTTTATCCCAGATCAATACTTGCCTTTTTTCTCCTCCTTTTTCCAGACTGCATAATGTAAGTACTAGATCCAGTAAATGGACAATTAATTTTAAGATTGTTCAAGAAACAAGCAAAAAGAAAAAATCAATACAAAACTCTGGTTGTATTGAAAACTGAATTCATCACATTATGATTCCTCTTCATGAAGTGTGTGTATTCTGCACATAGAAATGTGTACACAGACACCTTGCTGACAGCTGACTCAAAAATATAATAAAAATCTCTCATCATGGGCAGAAAGTCCACTAAATGACAGTCACTGGTCTAAAAAAGGAGTTATTACAAGTATAGTTATAATGTAACTATATAACTATAAAAGGAGTTATTATAAAAGGCAAAATAAAGGCTCCCAAATTCTCCTAGGCAAGCTGGAAGGGTGAAATACATTCCTTAGAAGCAAAAAATAAAGACACCTTCACATCACCCAAGGTGTTACCATAACATTTTTATGAAAATCCTTTTGCCAGGATTTTCTTCTGAGAAGCTGAGGAGCCTCAGGAAAGAAATGTAACCAAGAACTCTGCTGCTGTGGAATGCAACAGGTGCTGCCTTGGTTGGTCCATGGGAGGTGTTTCTGATTAATGACCAATCAAGGATGCAGCTGGCTCAGACTCTCTGCTCAGTCACAGCCTTTGTTATTCATTCCTTTCTATTCTTGTCTCGGTTTCTAATGATTTTTTTTCTCTATTCTTTTAGTGTAGTTTTAATACAGCATTTTAATATAATATATATGATAATATAACAAATCAGCCTTCTAAAACAAGGAGTCAAGATTCTCGTCTCTTCCCTCGTCCTGGGACTGCCTGTGTTCCTCCTGTGCATGGTTAAACACAGGCTGCAGTCAGTAAATTTCCCCGTTTGCCCCCTGTGCTGTGTGCTGAGGGTGAGGAGCTGCTCCTGAGTGCTCTGCCCGCAGCTTACCTTGCAGAGGAAGCTGATGTTGAAGCCCAGAGACTGAGCGTTCCTGGAGCCAGAGTTCATGTAGTTGCCCAGGAACAGCACCAGCTCCAGGAGCTTGCTGAAGCTCTCGCTCTTCTTGAGCTCCTCGCAGGCCAGGGTCACTGCCATGATGTCGGGTTTGATGTTGTTGACGTGCTCCTCGAACATCAGCCGGAACAGGATCCCGTTGAGCCGCGCGCGCAGCATCTTCACCGAGCTCATCTGCAACAGCCAGCCACAGACACAGCCCTGAGCACACAGCTCCCATTCCCAAAAGCTCCAAGAGTTCAAATCCTAATGGTTAGAACACAGGACCGGCCAGCAAAGTATCACAGATGGATTTTATGAAAATCCTTCTGTCAGGATTTTCTTCTCCTGAGAAGCTGAGGAGCCTCAGGAATGAAATGTAAGCAATAACTCTCTGCTGCTGAGGAATGCCACAGGTGCTGCCTTGGTTGGTCCATGGGAGGTGTTTCTCATTAATGACCAATCAAGGATGCAGCTGGCTCAGACTCTCTGGAGAGTCACAAAACTTTGCTATTCATTCCATTCTATTCTTATCTAACCTTCTGATGATTCCTTTCTCTCTATTCTTTAGTATAGTTTTAGTTTAACAATTTCAATATAATATATATGATAATATAATAAATAACCCTTCTGAAAAATAGAGTCAAGATTCTCATCTCTTCCCTCATCCTGGCTGCCCTGCAAAGAGCACAGCAATGCTTCCACTGCCTGCCTTGTATTTCCAGGCACCCCAGGAGCCCAGCACCTCTGTGTTTCAGACACTTGGCAAAAGAGAGCACAGCACTCATTCCTTCCTGCTCTGAGAAAAAGATGGGAGGTTGTAAATCCTGACAAGGAGGTGACAAATCCTGACAAGGAGGTTACAATCCTGATGTTGTAACGTGGCAAATGACAGAGATACTGAAAATAATCTACAGTGCTGATTCATTAATTTAAGTCCCCAAGAGCAAATTCACAGCCTAGGTCACAAAATATCTTTCATATTTTGCACGAGTGATCAGAGTTATTTCCTCCCACTCAGCACATCGTAATTCACAAGAGAAATTTAAATTAGGAAAAAAAAAGATGTACTGAGCATTGTTAAACCGCTTGAAATTTTTAATTTAATTGTAAGAATGGTTATGTTCCAAATCGATCTCATTTTACTTAGCAGAATACAGAAAGATTTCTTCCCCAATGTATTCACCATCAGGGGTGCTCCTGAAGCACTTGGCAAGAACAGCTTTGCTGTGTGACAAATCACAGATCTTGACTAGCAAAACAGGAAGATTTTGATGTGCTCCTGCCTCTGTTGGCCAAAATTTGCCCGTGGTCCTTTGAGGAACCACGATTTTTCTACCAGTGTTATCTCCCAACAGCTAGCAGAAGCAGCAGCAACAACTTTCACAGGAAGGACTTGAGTGGCCTGAATAATAATGAATTCATTCTAAAATGAACATAAACATGAAGGCGCTCCAGATGGTCTCAAACAATTCCTATGATCAGGCTGGAACAAGGAAAAGGAAAGGATCAGAAAAGAAGCATTTCAGCAGAACTAGTGATCTTTTTTTATAAATCTCCATTGTCACAAATTTCTCTCTGAGCCTCTATAAGCCAAAATCATTGAAAGTCTTGAAACATTATTCTTCTAATCATCCTGTATTTCAGAAATATCATACTGAAAACATCTGCCTTGAAAGGATCTACTTACACTAATCTGCAGTAGATGGAAATTAAAATTAATCACATAATTTGCTTTAACTTTTGTAGAACAATCTCCAATTGCTGTTTTTACTCAAAATGGCACAGAAAAAAAAATTCTTGAAAGCTTTAGATCCCAAAACCAGAGTGCAACAAAACATGTACAAGCCCACAGGAGAGTGGGACATAAACATTTGTGAAGAATAACCTTTAAACTTCAGAGAGGTGTCCTTTCTTCTTCAATCCTGTGTAGTGTCACGGAACACTGATCATTTATTAGCTTCTGACCACCAATCCAGCAGTAAGTTTTAATTCCATTCCCTGACCTACATAATATTTTAAAACTATCTTGATCATTCGCTAAGAGCTGTTTTCATGTGGGTTGTTTCCTTAGAGCCCAGAACATTTTTACACACGCAATGCCCTTTAGGCATCAGCAGAAAATGGGCACAAATTTAAAGTTCCTCCTGCCCCACCCTGCCCTGGTTTCCCCTTCTGTGGGCCTGTTTCTAAATCCAGTGGCAGAGAAAGGAGTGACCAGGCACTGAACGTGGAGCAACCTTGGAGAATCAGGTGAGGAGCAAGGCCTAAATTCACTTGGAAAGCTCAGATTCTTTATGGCTCTAAGTAAAATGAGTGTCAAAGGCATATATCTATGTTTATAAGAAATGAAACATTCCAACAGGTGCATGGAACAGCAAGCACTGGCTTCCCTGCAAACAGTTAAAGAGGCAAGAAAATGGATATTTCCTTTCCAGCTGACTGTCAGTGATGGGCTGCATGTCATTATTTCCCCTTCTGGGCTCTCATAAAGGTCTTGTCTGAACTCTCTACCTAATCAAGTTCTTTATTCAGTTCTTTATGCTTTATTATCATCATTCAATTCTCAAGCCCTGTATTAAAACAAGGATCAAAGGCTATTGGAGAAAGGCAAAAAGCACAATTAAATTTGCCTCACTTCCTAAGAAAAACCTGACATTCCTCTAATAAAAATTTGTCAACTTACTAAGACAACTTAGCCTCTTACCTATGTTATATTAAAGTTGCCTTTTTTCCCCTGGAAACATTCTAGGAAGATTAATTCTGCAGCAGCTCACAAAATTACAATGAGGCCAAACAAGCAGCCAATAAATTCAATTTAAAAGACTGAATGACTCTACACCAAGGGAGGTGCAATAGACTTGTACAATTCTCCCCACTTTGTCTGCCTCCCAGCCAGGACTGCTCATGGCAGCTGGACTGGCTACACAGGAAATAAAGGGTCACAGAACATGCACGTTTTTACCACCCCTCAGTCAAATTCATGCTTTTGCAATACTAAAAACGTTCAGCTGGCACTGAAGTGGAAATGCAGCTCCTTCCTGAAGCTGCAGCTGTCCCCAGATCATACACAAATGAACTCTGACACAGGGTTTAGGTGTGGGGCAGGTGACACCTGCCCAGCCGAGTCCAGGCTCCACAGCTGATCCCGCTCATCTATGCTTCTTGCTCTGCTTCAACCCAATGCAAACTTGCCTTCAGAGGAACCTGTGGTGCCTTTTTCCATCCCAGGATATAACTTCAAAAAGTTCCAATAACTAATTAGAATACATAATTGATTTTAACATTCATCTAAATGAAAATGCAGTTCTAATTTTCATTTACATATCAGCTGAATATTAAGTTAATTGGTTCCTTCAAATAAGTTAATCTTTTACTAAGTATGGTTTTTCTACACAAATTTTAAGCAACTTATTCCAACCTTTATTAAATTTGATGGGCAAAGTGATTATCCAATTAACATATCTTAATAATTAACACACCTAAATCTACATAAAAATAAGGGGACACACTTTAAATATTATTTAAGGTAGTCTGTCTTCTATTCCTAAAGCCAAGGTTAAGATTATTATTAATGAGAAACTCCAAAATTAATTTGACACTTGGGAAAAAAGAACTTCAGTCAAGACTTTAGGTTCAGCTGCATTTCCTCCACTCTAATGGGCAGTTCCATGATATCATAATCAGAAGAAACCCAGCATTTTACACCAGTGATGCACTTAGAGGCCTCCAAAAATGAGACAGAAGCGGGACCCACAAGGCAAAGTACTGGTTTTTATTAAAGCAGATGGTAAAGCTGAAAAAGCAAACAAGCTTCAGGAAACTTGGTTCCTTCATAAGGCAAACAGCACCATTTGGAGATGTTTGATTAAGCAGTTTTTGCTAATTAATGTTGCATTAAATACTTGGAAACTCTCTCAACTTGCTCTAGTCAGTGTTTCCTCAGAAGCACAAATCTGGAGCAGTGACTGCGGCCACACCGGGACTGCTGGGAAATAAAGGAACTTCTGTGGCTTTTCCAATACCAGAGGAAAAGGCCAGGGCAGCTCCAGCCCAGCAGGAATCCTATCCTGGAGGAGCCCCAGACATGGGGTTAGCATCCTGACCCAGAAAGAGCAGCTGAGCAAGGCAGGGGGTGTTTGGAAAGCGGACCTGTGTCAGCAGGAGGGAGCACGGCAGGAGATATCCAAGTGAAAAGATCAGGGTGAGGCCCTAAGGGATTGACAGCAGTGAAACAGAGGAATGCCTCCACAGCCCTTTCAGTCGAGGTCATTATGCACAATTCTGCCAATTTCTTGGCTGATTTTAAGCCAAGGAAACTGAACAGAATTCCCAAACATCAGAGGTTTCCTAACACCTCCACCTTGCCTCTTCCACTGAGCATTTACTTCCCTTCAACAGTCTCCAGATATTCTCCCTGCACAAAACCCAAGGAATTTCTCACTTTGTCTGACAACATCTAGGGTAGGAGGGAATATACCCATAAATAGATATATATATATATAATAATATATCATATATGTATATATCACAATACACATATTCATAGGTAAGTTTTGATCTGTCTAAAGGCATAATACAGATGTTTATGTTTTAAATATATATGCATGCTATTATTGCTTCAAAGCAAGCAGCAAATGTGTATTTATAGAGATTTTTAGATTGTTGCTGATCAATAAATGGCGATGTTTTACTTCTTGTAGTAAGGCTAATTAATGTATCCCACCTCTATCAAAATTCCTCATCTTTGTTTGGAAATAAAAATATTTTTGGAACTTTAGGCCATTTATTAAAAGAAAAGGAAATCAATAGGCTAAAGTTTTTCAAAAGAAGCCATTGATATCTTTCATTTTCTAAATCCTCTCCAAAAATCTCATTAGAACAAATCATATTCTGTTACTTCCCCAACTGAAAAATAATTTTTTTTAAAAAAGCACTCCAAAGCCACTTCTGAAGCCAAATTATGCTCAAATCAGAGCTTTTTAGTAAAAAAAGTCTTTTAAGAGGCCTCTATTTCTGTTTTAATGCATTTTAATGTACATAATGCCTTAAAAATCCAGCAAGAGCAGCCGTAGCTCCTGTGGAGCTGGGGATAAATCCTGAGCACGTTCCAGAGCCTCTCATCATCATTTTAATCTCCTAGGCTGAGAGGGGAAGTGAAAACAGGGGCTCATTTGCCTAAAGACTCCTGAGGTCTTTGGAAAACCAGGAGCAGAAAGTGATTCCCAAGGGCTGGCACAGAACTCAGGGTCCCCCCCTCACCCCCAGGCATGGATGAAAGAATTCCTGCAAACGCTGGAATTTCCTTGCTGAGAGACCCAGCCCTTCTGGTAGCCCTGCTCTTGAACAGATCCAGGGACTGAAAGGGCTGCAAGGAACAGAACACAAGCACAATTTCAGTTCTAATATAAATTCCCAGCTCTCCTTGAGCCATTCTGCAGGTTTGTGTTGGTGTAAACACAGATGTTTGATGTGTGTATGCACACATACATACATGTAAAATATGGATATGCACATAGGAACTCTTCCTGCTGTTTACAGGGTTCGATCCAAAACAAATTTATCAGTTGTCAATGCCAAGGGGTAACCGGGTCTTCTGTGGGCTCCTGGAAATGTATCTGCTTGAAGGCAGAGGGTTCTTCAGAACTGTTTCATAAACATCCAAGGCAAGACAGGCAGACAAAAGATTTGGTGTGGCACAGGAGTGCCTGTTGTTTCTAATGCTATACTGTAATTGCTCCCAGAAAAACACCCAGAATCTGAGGGGTGGACACAGGAAATGACCCTAAGGGTGACCTGCTTCCAGTCTGGTTGGTCACAGCCCTGTGGCATCCACATTCCCTGAAAAATCCCTTTGCCCAGGATTTTTCTCCTGGGAAGCTGAGAAGCCTCTGAGAAAAAGGAAAACAATATTATCTCATTTGCTTCTGCTGTGCTCGTGTGGAATGTGTTTGGGGATTGTTTACCCACAGGTGATTGTTTCACTGCATTCTGCTGGGAGTTGTTTTCCCTCTTTGGCCAGTCAGAGCCAAGCTGTGTCAGGACTCTGGAGAGAGTCACGAGTTTTCATTATTGTCTTTTTAACATTGTGTAAGCATCCTTTCTGTATTCTTTAGTATAGTCTAGTATTGTTTAATATATTATAGTATCATAAAATAATAAATGAGCCTTCTGAGAACATGGAGTCAGATTGATCATCCCTGCCTTCATCAGGGCACCCCACAAATACCAGAGAGCCCTGCCCAGGCTGGCCTAACACATACTAAAGAGATTTTTTTTGTTTACTTGTCACCAGGAAATAGCAACTTTTCCTACTGCAGGTCTTGAAAAAAACACTAAAAAAAATTTTTTATCCTTAAATTTGTTCTTTTTATGTGCCAAAATGGAACTCTGCAGTTCACCCTTGCACTGATACATACCACAACTCCAAATTGCTCTGGCTCGGCAAGATCATTGTATTCATCTTTCAATTCAGCTAAGGCATTGAGTTCTTTCTGCTCAGGAAGATTCTTCACCAGGTTCTAAAACAAACAAGGCATTATATCAAATTTGTTACATTAAACTACCTAAGATATTAAAAATAACATGCTTAAAATACCACAACATGGAAATGCACGAGGAAATTACGGGACGTTTATTTTATTTACGCAGCTCTAACATGATATAAACATCAAATCAAAGCAGCAATTATTTAATACAGACATCAACTGCTCTGCTGCAGTCTCTGATTTGAAGAATGTATTAAAAGGTTACAGGATCATTTTTCAGGGCCTGACAGCATCAATGAGTTTTGTCTCTCTACAATCTCCTTTTGCCCCAATGGTTGCATCTCGCTCATTAAATATCAATCAAGAAATAACTGGTCTGTGTAAAACATGACAAAAGTAGCAAAAAAAAAAAAATTAAAATCATTAGACATTCAAAGTATCGCTACACAAGGTACACTTAAAAATACCTTACAAAGAAAAGGTCAACAACTTGAAATTGTACAGAGGTTACAGATGGCAAATACACAGGAACTCAGGCACAAGTTGAATTTGCTTCAATTTTGTCCCCAAAGAAAATTGTGAGTTATTGTATGATGTTAAGATGTAAAAATACAGATATGGTAAGTATTTAAAATATTTATATTGTGACTGAATAATAGTTTATTTTAAGAAATACTCAGTAAATAAAATTTGCCTTTAATATATGATATTTTTAAACAATTCATTAAAATATTGCATTTTTAAAGTGTAAATTGCATTTAATATATAATGTTTTCATATATATACAAGTTGAAATCCAAACAATAATGTATTTGTAGTAGAGGAGATCAATATGAAACTGCTCTGCACTTCAGCTATCCAAGGTGGGGTTGTTTCTCCCCCTGAATTTTTGGTTTTACTGAACCTGAAGATTTCCTAATCGTCTGATCTGACATCTCTGATCAATAAACCAAGTCCTTGATAAAATTAGGGCTTTGCACCTATTTTCAAATACTGAGGCAACCCAGTTCAGACCAGAGTTCCCAGAATAACCATTCTGCAGGTCCAAGAAAGGAAGAAGAAATTAATTTAGAAAACCTTGGGGGAATGGGGCGAAGGTGCAAACAGGAGACAGGGAAGGATGAAAGGATAAATCCAGTGTGGGAGCAGGAATCTGTGAATGATGTTAAATAAAACAACAGCAGCATTGCTGGGTGCTAAATCTTTGTGACTTTTCGGGTTTCCCTGGTTCCCTGCTGCTCCGTCACTCCTCAGAGACCACGAGGAGCCATGGGCACACTTGCTCTCCCCTCCTCGAGGGAGGAAATCAGAGAGGGATGGACAGAAGTTGAATTCCATCCTTTCTACTCTGCAGCTGAGAGATCTGGGGCTCAAAATGAGACTAAACCAGCCTGCGAGCAGGTTTGATTCACAGACAGGTTTGGAGCTGCAGCAGGATCCCGAAAGGTTCAGGGAGTTTCATCTCTCACTAGAGACAGGCAGAGCTGTTCCCACAAGAAGCCTCCTGAAACTTCATTATGCTCCAGCCTGAATCAGCTTCAGCTTCTCTCCCAAGCTGAAACACTAGAATTCTCCAAGATTTCCTTTCGGAAGGGGAAAGCCCAAGGAATTCTTCTGTTAACAGGTCTCTGAAAGGCAGTTTCAGTGCTACATGAGGCCAGATTCAGAAGCAGAAGTGAAATCAATGGAACAGGAAACACAACTGATACCCTGCAGCTGATGCCCTGTCTTACTCTTGAATTCTTACTCCTTCCAGCCATTTTCATGTGGAAAATGAGCTACAACCAAAAGCAGAGGCGTTTTCACATACCTGAATCAAGGATTCACTCAGCTTCTCCTCATCAACCTCTAAAATGATATTTTTTATTTCTTCATAAGGCAAACGGAAGGAACCCAAAAATATTGCTGAAATTCATAAGTAATACATCATCAGAATCAAAAAGGTCAAAAAAGATGGATATACAAAGGCAAGCCATTTCTAGCAACTCAAAAAGTCACATCTCCATCTAAATTGTTTCACAGTTAAGAAGTCTCCCATATAAACAAGTGCTAGGTAGGCACACTGCTGCAGTTTGACTTATAATGAATTTCCTTTCTAAGAAATGGAACTATGACAACAATTTTAACTTTTAAATCAGCCTCAGCTGCTCCCTAGCAATGCTACTTTCCACTAAAGTTTTATCTTTATGAATGACATCTGCATTCCTACTTGAGCAGAACTACTCAGCCAGTACCAGATATCTTTATCTATTATTATTTTTATTGGTTCCATACCCATGTATGAATAGCTGTATTGCACTTACAGTTGGGTCAATGATATTTATGTGATATTCTAGAAAAGATTTCACATCAAAGTGGTAATGAAGAGCTGGGCAAAGTAAGAAAAATGCCCTAACTCTACCACTTTTAGGGTAACTGAACTTTTTCAAGAGACACACATAATGCAAACCCTTCAAAGATGGAGCTCTCAAAGCAATTTGATCTCAGAATGTTATAAAATCTCAAGAGGGCCCCATTCAGTAAACTACAAAGAATTCTTAACAGATGGATCAGCATAACATTGTGAAAAAGTGCTTTATATTCAACCTAACTACCACAGCTGATTATCCTGCATCCGTGCTTTCAAAATTCGAAGTTTTCCATCAGTTGTGCCATAGTTCATTTTCTGCTCATGGATGTGGCACTAAACAATGCCCACGTTTGGGTTTATACACTTACTTGCCATGGGCACAGTTGGGCCAGTGACATTTATGGTGCTGCTGATTCAAATCAAGGACTCTGCTGCCCTTAATGATTGATTGACCTCCGTAATTAAGGAGGAGAGAAGCAAGCTGGATGGCACAAGTGGGCTGGTTTTGTTCCAGTACCTGCACCTTACCTGCACCTCTGCAGCCTACCTGGGAGCATCCTCCCCTGAGCCTCCATTTCTGCACTGCTCTGAGCTGAAGGAACAATCTGGAATGGCCCCTAAACCCCATCCCACAAACCCCACCCACACTGTGCTCTGCCCAAATCACTGATCATTAATTGCACTTCCAGTCCTGAGCTGGTAATTTTGTCAGTTAATTGAGAGAATTAACTGACAAAAAAAAACCCAGTAACTCATTAAATCATTTTTCATGTTACTTTTTTTTCATTTTCCCCAAGTTATACAGTGAACTCAGAACGTGTACTTAAACACCACTGAATTAGAGACTCGTGTTCAAATTAGCAGTTTTTAGAGAAAGCAATTGCATGTGCAAACAAAAAAAGACAATTTATGAACACTGAGGTGTAGATGCTACTGAGACATTGACCTAATGGCCTTCACATCACTTACATAAATTTTGTGCAGATTTTCCATCCAAAACTCTTAATTCTTTGATCTTCTTCTTTGACTGAGCTGCTTTCTTTTCTTCTGATTCTTCTACAGGCTTTTTGGCTGGAAAGAAGGTATTTATTAAATTCTATTCATTATTACAACAGTTCCATCTTAGCTAACAGCAAGTCCATTAGCAAGCCATAATAATACATCTTCTACAATCAGTTCAAGGCAAAGTGACTGCACTGCCTCCACCTACTGTAAAATACCCAAACAAACAAAGCAAATGTCCAAAACTGAAAGGAACAAGAAATAAAAATATGACAATGAACATTTTTCCCAAGCATTATCAAATAATATTTATGTATTTTAACCCCATGAAACTTCAGTTCAGCTACAATTCATTGCAAGCATTTTTAAAAATGCAGGGATTTGCTGTTACCTCGAAGCACATGAGTGCCCTCTATTGAAACATTAATAATATTTGTAAGTTCTTCATCCAAAACCAGCAACATAAACCATTTGATATTTATCACACTGAACAAAGGTATGCTTTCATTATTTATGTTGTCAGTGATAAAGAGCAAAACTTAGAAAACAGTTTATATTTTAGAGTAATTCCTTTCAAATTAGCAAGATTCACTAGTTTTATATTCAGCACTTTAAATCATATGGAAAGAAATGTGGCATTGGAAGCACCTAAAATATAAGCTGATTTTTTGCATAATTTAAAACAGTCAATTTTTGCAGAATTTTCTTAAGCATTAAGTAAACCCATTAACAAGGATTTATTTCCTTTTAAATATCACATAACAAATTTGGCACTGAAGGAATAGAATCTTAATGTGCTTAACATTAATTGAACTTAATGAATATTTTAAGTCATTCAAAAGTAACTGAAAAACTGGAAAGTCAAATTAAGATGAAGTTTCAGGCAGACTGAATACAGTTTTGTTCTCTGAGCACTATTTTTTTTTTTTTTGCACTGTAATGAGCCATCGTGGGTTTCATTACAGGTATTTCCTAAGGAAAAAAATGTTAATTTTTAGTGTGAAGAATAACATAAAACCTCAGTTTCAATCTCTTTAATTAAAAAATAGAATAAAATAATGTAGAAACCAGGTATTTGTCTCCTCACACCCATTACCACCCGGAAAACATCTGGCACAAAGGAATTCTGCTGGGTTTGCAGCCCTGAATAATCACTTTGTCTTGGCCACGCTCATGCCAGCTCTAACTGAGCCAGGCCCAGGCAGCGCCCTCAGCCCCAGCTCCCTCTGAAGAGCCGAGATCAGAGCAAAGGGAACAAAAATGATTCAACAACAAAGCACCCCCTGCTGTCCCCTGCCTTCCACGAGCAGCTGGCTTGGAGCTGGTGCCAGCCCTGAGCCCCCAGCAGCAGACCAGGCCAGCATCCCCCAGCACTGACCCCCAGCTGCACTGGGCTCCTCCCAGAGCCCTGAGGTGACACCTGATGGAGGAATCAGGCCCTTAGCACTACCTGTTCTCAATTAAACACGCAAAGAAGACCAGGTGCTCAACAGCACAAACAAAAAGCCACCCAAGAGTTAAAAGTGAGCTGTCCCTTGGGCAGGCAGCAAACGCAATTACAAGTTCTGTTCTGTCACAACAGAGAGACAGCCTGGGCTTGTGTCTGCTGAGACAGAGGAGAAGAGTGACTCAAGATGAGTGACCAGCAAACCTGATCTGTCCAAGAGTTAAACCCTGCAGACCTCCAAGGATTGAGTCTTTAAAGCTCTGAACACCACAAGCAGGTCCTCAGAAGCTGGGAGCACCAAGGACAAACCTGCATAAAATACACACCCGGCTCCCTGGCTTGCAGACTGCAGAAGTCACAGTTTAAAAGGAAACAAGAGTAATAAATGGTTTTGTTACCAAATATCACCTCACAGAAAGGAAACTTTCTTCCTACAGTGGTAATTCACACAAGTCAGAAAGAACAAGGGACAAACACCTCTGTGAGCAGGAGCTCAAGGGCAAAGGTGCTGCAGCAGCCCGATGCAGAACAGGCATTCAGTTATTCAGCTGCTACAGTACCAAAAAAGGAAAAGTGGTTTGGGGTTTAAACACATAATATTTGATAGACACACAGAGGGTGAGCTGAGGCAGAATTCACAACAGGAACTCTGCCTGTACAGGGCACAGAAGGAGCTTCCCTCATCACCCCTCCTCACCTGGGCGCAGGTGCACTCCTCCACTGCTTGTAAAATCAGGAGTTACATTTAAACCACAGCACATCACACATTCAGAACAAACCATGGCTACTCTGACCTACTGAGGCCTGAAGGGCTGCAACACCACTACTTATAGATCATCCATTGAACAAACATCAGATGTCTAAGGTTAAAGTAAATTTTTTCTACTTGAAAAAGGCCAGAGGAAATCTTCTTTCAAAAAAGTTCTATCTTCCCACACATGAGATTTTAAAGTTCACTTTATGCCAATTCACAAAAACCAGAGAAACACTAGAACCAATGCTTATGTGACTGCACTAAAGCCACAATACAGCATCAACACCAATCTTACCAAGCCCAAATTCACAGGCAGAAAGAGACACTACTGAAGTTTCTAGATGGGACAGCTCCTAGAATCTCTCCACCCTGTTTCAGCCATGCTGGAGATGACATGGAGCACCAGAGAGCTCTCCAAAGCTCATCCCCCTTCTGCCAGAGGCTCTGCTCACACAATCCATTCCAGCAGTGATTCAACTGTAACACAACCACGGATTATGGAATGTGGAAAAATAATTAACTCAATTAAAAAGAGACTTGATACTTTGCAGAACTCAATGCACCACTGCTGACCAACCTCCAGCCCCTCGTCAGGCTCTCCTTTCACAAGTGCCTGTTCAAAGATAAGACACTTTTTGGTTTGACGCCACAGAACCAAAGGCAGAGATGAAAGAAGGATTTTACAGCAGACAGCACAGGGCAGCTCAGCAAAGCAAGATGAAAAATCAATCTGGAAGCTAAAGCAGCTGTATTACTTCATACAGACCTTGGAGTTCAGCGCTGTGATTATTCATTACAGCACTTTGATAATGGCACTGGCTCACATCTCCATTCCAAATCAGCTTGTTTCCAAACCAAGTCCTACAGACAGCACCAAGAGCTGCTGCTGCCATGGCCAGGCTTGCATGGCAGAAACGGCCAGAGCTTAAAACCAAAGGTGCAGCAGAAGGGAATGCTCCTTGCCCTCTGAGCACTCCTGATGAGGCAATGGAGCCCTGGAAGAACAGGTCTGGAGCAGGGAGTGTGTTCTGAGGAGTGCAACTGCTGGGCCACCCGTGCACAGTCACCTCACCCCGTTACACCTGTAGGTTTTGGGTGGGCTTTTCCTTCTACTTGACCTCAGACAGACAGACAGAAGAGGGACAGGGAAGGACAGCCACCATGACAAAGCCAGGAGAGCCCCTGCCCTTCAGCACACACAGATTCTTTCTGGAATCAGCAACCACAGATGTAAACACCAGCACTACATAACTTACTTTTTCCTAATTTAGAGCTCTATTAAGTTAGCAATAATACATTTGTTTATGAGTGTTGGAGGGAAGAAGCTGATGCAAGAAGCTGCAAGGCATTGTTAGCTGTTGATCTGGCATTTCCCAGTGCATGGGCAGCTCCAGCTGTGCCTTCAGTGACTCCTTCTGCTGGGAACTCCTCTAATCCCTCTGCAAGTGCCCTGCTTGAAACCCTCCCAGCCCAGCCAGGGCACACAAACCTAAACAAAACGTTATGTAAGCTTAAAACACATTAAGCAAGGCTAATGACAATCATGGCAAAGAAAATACATAAACAGGTTGAAATACTTTAGAGACTTAATTAGGAAAAAATCCTGCCATCAGTACTTTTGTACTTCTGTAGTAAAAAAAAAAAAAAGGAAGAATACATTATTCTTGAAAATTATCATTTTACACCTGTTCATTAATTTGGTTACTGAATAGCATTTGAAGCGGCCATGACTAATTTTTTGAAATATATATCATTTTATTTAATGATATTGAAGCTGTTAAAGCATTTTATTATGAGCTGAAATGTCCAGTTCATATGAAATTCCCTTCTTTCTTTAAATTATCAATGAATAATTTTAATAAAGAATTAACAGCAAAAACTGTCAGTCATGAATACGATGAGGATGAAATTAAAGGGAGCTAAAAAGAATTACATTGAATTACAGCATGGAGAAAGATATTTAGGTGAACTTTAGCCCATCTTAACATGGGCCTAAGTCTCCAATTTCTGTCAAGTCTGTTCACACGGTGAACAAAAACATCCTTATATTGTCATGGGAAATGAACGAGTAATTTCATCTCATTTCCATCTGGCAAGTGGCTTCCCAATTGCATTTACTGGTATTTGGCAGCAGAAGTAAACATACAAAAGAAATGAACTGCTTTGTTACTGCCTCCACCTGAGAGAAGAACTATGGCTAGTACGGGAGGGAAGGAGAAAAAAATTAAGTGTACATACAGTTGCAAGGGATGTGAACTACACACACAAGAGAAGACTTGAGCAGCTGAAAGTAATAATTACATTGAATTTATCCCCCTCCCAAAATAAAAAAAAATTAAAAACTCCTGATGTGATATGACTTGATAGAAAAATGAAATAAAGAGCTAGGAATGCCACCAAAATATTAGAAAGTAATTTGTAGCACAAAAGTGCAGCAAGTTCTGTTGCAACACAGTAAAACTTCTCAAAACAACTTCAAAAAAAACAACTTCAACAAAATAACTTCAAAACTTCTGGCTAAATTGTTCACCTTGGAATGCTACTGGCAGTCTCCCATTGCTGTGCTAGTCCTAGAAACTCAGAAATGGAAATAGAAGTGAAATGAAGGGAGCAGGAGGGAAGTCAAACACAAAGCAGTCTCGAATTTGCTGCTGTTCTTTTCCCTCAGCAACACGCCCACCCCAGGGTGTCCCTTGGTGTGCCCACAGCATTCCCAGGCTGGAATGACCCAGGGACAGGGAGCTGAGGGCACAGCCTGACCTTCCTCCAGCCTCCTGCAGGAGCAGAGGAACATCTGGGGGAGCAGAGGAACCGTGCCCAAGCTCTGGCTGGAGGCAGCAGAATGAGCTCTGACCAAGCTTGTGAGCTCAAGCCAAACTGCACAAACAACCTGCTGATCATCACCAGTGCAAACGTGCCCATGCCCTCGTGGAATGGCTCAGGCTGGAAAAGCCCTCCAAGACCCTGAAGTCCAAGCAGCACCACCACCTTCAGCTCCACGTGCTCCAGTCCCACACCAGGTGGCCTTGAACACCTCCAGGAGGTGTTTAAACCTTTGAACACCTCCTGGATGCCATTTCCCTGGGCAGCTTGGCTTAATGCAGCTTGACAACCCTTTCTGTGAAGGTGTTTTTTCCTGAGATGCAATCCAAACCTCCCCTGGTGCAACCTAAAGCCATCTCCTGTCCCTTGTCACCTGCACAAGCAGAGCCCTGGTGCTGGCAGCAAGGAGAAAGCCACAGGGTGAGTTCTACAGAGCAGCGACCAAGGAGCAATGCCCAGGCAGTCCTGCATGCAGGGACACACAACACCCAGAGCATCCAAAGGAGAGGCTCTGGCAGAGGCCACAGCTCACCCAGCTGCAGGCACAGCCTCTCCTGGATCCTGCAGCCCCCCTGCGGAGCATGTGCCACTGCAGGAACTGGGATTAAGGTGCTTTGGCATCCAAACTCATTTACAGCTTCACTCTGTCACTTGGGCTCCAACTTTGACAACCAGCAAACAGTTTCCCCAAATATCCAGAGAGAAATGCAAGAGCATCAGCAGATGTCAGCCACGCCTCCTGTCAATTCAGGCAGCAGCTGTGGGATCTCATGTTTATTCCCAATGCCACCTGGCATTTTTCAGTTCACCTAAAATCACTCAGTTACCAATTCCTGAAGCAAAATTAATTAAGCACTCCTGCTGTCACTCTGTCCTTTCTGCAATCAGAAGAGCTCAATACCTGGTACAGCAATAAAAAAAGAATTATTACAAAGCAAGCAATTGATCTAAAAGCAAATCTTACACTGAGCTCTCAAGATAAAAAATAAAACTAACAGGGAGGAAAAAAACATGGAACCTCTTGCAATCTTGTATGTTTTTTGCCTAATTAATGTAATCAAGCTGAAGGAAGTGGCATCAACCCAACAAATTATGCTCTGTGGAAGAATAAAAAAGATCATAACTTAGTTTTACAAATTAGTTTTGCAAAAAAAGTAACAGGGGATCTGTACTCCTATTAATTGTTTGTATAATTGATTGCTACTTTATTTGACCACCACATTTAATGACTACTATTAATTTCACATGAAATATTCCTTGCTCTGTTAAAATTGCCCTAAAATGACTGTAAATAGTCTAATTGGCAATCCCTAGCAGGAACTTGTGCAGCAAACTTGTACAGCTGAAGTGGACTCCGTTACCCACTTGGCATTGGGATGGCTTTCAGCTTTCTGTCAACAGCACCAAGGAGATGCCTGGGCCACAAAAAATCCAAAAAACACAACAACCAAAACAACTCCTCTCGCCATGCACACACAGAAAACCCCAAACACACCCACACCTGATGGCACAACTGGCTTGGCCTGGGGAAGATGCTGCCTTTGCTGGGAGCCAGTAAAAGCAAATATTAACAATTCATGACACACAAACGGCCACGGCAACACAGATGAACATTAGAACTCAAACAAGAGCAGGCAAACAAGGATTAAACTGAAAATACCCTCCCTGGGCACCATTTACTGTGCTGGAGATGTGCTCTGAGAAGCTGGAATAAAACCCTGAGGCCTTTTCCAGACCTCTCCTCTCCCATTTTCCCATGAATATTGAAATGAAGAAACCCCAAGACCGTGCACCCCCTTTGTCCCCTTGTCACCATCCCAGGCTGTCCCTGGAGGTGCTGGAGCAGCTCCCAGGGCTGGCAGATGCTGGGGCTGTGGGGGCACTCTGAAATGCCATCCCTGCATTTCAGAACTCTCACAGGAAGCTTTCACGTGGGGCAGAGGAGATGTTTGCCACGTCAATGAAATGCTGCCCATAATAGCGTTTCTAATTTCAACAGCCACATGGCCCAGTTGTATTTTTTCCTCTGACATCAGGCCACCAGCACCACCAAACTGAGACAGGACAGCTGCAATTAGCTCCCAGATTCTGATGAGTTTCTTGTCCATACAATTTTCAAAAGTAAAAAAAAAAAAGTATCAAGACCCAGAAAAAAAAAGTCATTAAACTGCTGTCATATTTTACCAAGATTCTAACAAACTCATTTTCTTTTATTACTATGAGAAGTCTAATAACTAGATATCTCTTAAATTATTATTCACCTACTGTTTCCCTTGATGAAGCCCATAAAAAGCTCACCTTCACAAACAAACACACTTATGGGAATCACATTTTCCAAAGGAACTTTCCAAATTATGAAGCTAAAATCCCAATATCCAAAAATCCCTTTATACAGTCAAGTTAATTAGATAGTGGTGTTTAATGGAACACACTAAAATATTAGTAAAAATGAAGAGATAAATTGATTTCTTCTGTCACTGTGATAGCTGACATTTAACAATCCTGACCAAATATTGAAACACTAAGTAAAATACTCATGTCCAAAGAGACATTTTAGTATTCTCTTCATTTCTGAAGCATTGCTCTATCAACAAGGTTTTAAATAAACATGCATGTAAAATACTTAAAACATATGAATTCCAAATTGCTTGACTTTTTAGTGTAATTTAGTCCACCCTGGTTATACACTCTGCCCTACAATCAAATACAAAATGTTACATTTCCACTGAGTTAGTACACAAGAAATTGATTTTATGTTTAGTTAAAAGAATTCTACTCTCCCATTTAGAGTAAAATAAATAAATAAATAAGATTAGCTGGCATTTATTGTTATAGTGAACTCACAGAACTCAAAAAGAAGCTTTCATAGGCATCAGGGCCAAAGCAGAACTTCACAGGGTAAAAGGATAATAATAAAATAATTGGCAAATGATCTGCCTTAATAGAACCCATTAATTTCAGCAGTAAAACTCAGCACCCCATGAGGTTGCCTGGTAAGCAGAGCTTTGATAGCTGATCAATAGAAATAAGGATAAAATGCTGGGAAATCAGTCCTCCATAAACACCCGTATAAAAGAGAGGCATTGTGGTGGGCAGTATCAAATAAATCCAGAGAGCTGTGTGCAGCTGCAGCAAGCAGCCTCCCAGCCTCAGCACGGGCCTCAGCACGAGGAGGGAATGAGTGACTCTGACTCCCTGGCCTTAGAAGGCTAATTTACTATTTTATGGCATGATATGATATTATTTTATGGCATTATATGACATTATTTTATGGCATTATATGATTATATATGAATTATATGATGCTATATGAATTATATTATATGATATATGAATTATATTATGTTATATGAATTATATGATATGATGTTATAGAAATTATATTGTGTGATGTTACAGAAATTCTATTATATGATGTTACATGATACGATGTTATATGAATTATATTTTGTGATGTTATATGAATTATATTATGTTATATGAATTACATGATATGATGTTATATAAATTATATTTTGTGATGTTATACAAATTATATGATGTTATATGAATTACATTATACAAATTACATTATATGAATTATATTATATTATAAAAATTATATTATACAAATTATATTAATTATATGAATTATATTATATGAATTATATTATATGAATTATACAAATTATATTATAAGAATTTTTTTATATGAACTCTATGAATTCTATTCCAGTCAAGAAATGCTCTACTAAACTATACTAAAGAACAGAGAAAGGCTACAGACAGAAGGCATAAGAAGAACAACAATGAAAACTCCAGACTCTGCAGAGTGCTGACACAGCTGGACAGGGGTTGGCCATCAATAAACACAGTTCACATGGAACCAACCCTACATGCACCTGTTGGTCAACAATCTGCAGACCACATTGCAGAGCAGCACACGCAGGAGGAGCAATCAGATAATTATTGCTTTCATTCCTCTCTGAGGCTTCTCAGCCTCCCAGGAGAAGAATCCTGGGCAAAGAGGATTTTTTTCAGAAAATATGATGGTGACACAGCACCAACGCTGGGACAGGGCTCCCCCAGCCCCTGGGGCAGAACTGGTGGCTCTGAGCAGCCACAGCCACATCCAGGGCTGCCCAGGGAAGAGGCACTGCCCACTGTCCCCATCACTCTGACTGATGGCCACCTTGCCAAGGTCATCCCAGCAGGTTCAGCATGCTGGGACACTGCAGCGTTTCTGGCGTTCTGATGGCACTCTGAAACACAAACAGGCAGCTGTTTGGTGACAAGCACACCTGGGAGTGCCCCTCAGTAAAGGGGGGGACCCACTGATCATTTCTGGGTGTTTTACTGCACCTTCTGAGAGTCAGGCACTATTTGGGCCTGCCCCTTTGGGCAGTCTCTGAAAACACAGAGAAATAAATAGAAATTAGCTATTAATGAGACTTTCAGTGAGAGAAAAAGGAGGCAGCAAACCATGATGACCAGAAGCAGCAGGGTTAAAACTCTGCAAAACAACACATCTGTCTGAAATACTGAGAAGTGCAATGGCAAGGTCATAAATGCTGGAAGATCCTGAGTTCACTGAAGACAAAACACAATGAAGATTTTACTACGTGTAAAGATGTGACCTCTGGCTTGGAAAAAACATCAGCTGCTGGCAGCTGAGAAGGATCCCTGTTTAATTGATTCTGTGTACATCCAGCAGCAGACATTTCCTATGTATCAACGTGTATTTACTCTTTGGACTGAGCAGCTGCTCTCAGTCACCTGCTGAAGATGAAATGCAGGGCTCAACCAGCCTGCAGTCAGCCTTGGAGGGTTGGGTGCATTGCCACCACCTTAGATTTACCTTGGAAAAGCTTTCTTGGTTCCCAAAGTGTTGTGAGCACACCCAGGTGCCAGAGAACACCCAGGCAATGATTATCTGCCTTCAAGACACACGAGATAAATTACTGCCACATCACAGCATTAGTCCTAGGGGACCCACAGGGTACTAAATTAAGCTGCTTGCATTGTAGCAGACCAAAAATAGTGCAGAACACACAGCTCCCAGTCTCTCACCTTCAGCAGCAACGGCAGGCTCCACTGCTACCCTCAGCACGCTCTGCACAGGCAGGATCCACTGGACACCCTGAATTTAGCACCTGTGCTCTGCTCACCTTTTATCCCACCAACACGAGCCAGTCTTGGCTGGAGTGACTCATTAAGAAGGCAGTGTCTCTGTGCTAATGATCCTCATCTTCAATGAAAGCACAAAAAAAATGCCACAGAAAACCCTGACATCCACTCCACAGGTACTCCCATTCAGAATATGCAACTGGAGGATAATTCCACACTGACTTTCACCATGTGGACTCCTTGCTTTGAGAAAGCCCTTAAGCCATGGCCTCTCCACAGTGGGAAATGATTCAGCAGCAGTATCCTACAATAATTACATTCCCACCTTACAGAACAGAATAAAGCACCTGAAAGGAAGAAGTTTCAGAGATATTTCAGTTTCTCGCGTTGCAGAAGACACACAATATAGAGAGTTGTAATTATAGCTTTACATCCATTTGAGATGATTAATAAGGAATTCAAAAAGCTGATACTTTTGTTATTATCTCTACTAATGCCTATGTACCTAGTATTTTCAATTTCTCAATGAATTCAGAAACTTAATAGCATGATTGTTAACTTTTAATCCTTTAGATAGCTTTTGAATGTCTCTTTCTCCAAAGAACCTTTATTCATGTAGGTAACAGAACTATCCTTGCTCTACTATAAATGGCAGAAATTCTTGCAGGAGCAGCTATTCTGTCCAAAGCAGCCTGGAACAGCATTACAGGTGAAGCAACTATCACTCAGAGAAATGTTCCATGTCAACAGCAGATGACATTTTTTTGGGGTTTTTTGGTCAGCAATAAGAAAGGAAAAAACAGTTTTGCACATAAAACATCAAATCCGTGGAGAGGGCATCATTTTTCTACAAACACAGAATCACTGCAGGTCAGCACAGTGAGCAAGTGGAACCGGGCCATGAATCAGACACATTTTGTCAGTTTATGCTTCTGCAGGAAAAAAAAAAAACCACATTCTATTTCTTTTGATAGAAAGTAGATTTAGGAGGAAGTGCAGGACGTGCTAACCGTGGTTCTGCTGAGAGATGCAGGGGGCAGCTCTTTATTGCAGCCTTGAAAGAACTATTTTACAAGTAAGACCATCAATTTTGCTTATAACCGTGGCTTTGTTTACAGTGGGGTTTTATTTATTTAAGCAAATACATTGTTATTCCTAGAACTCTGCTGGAAGTTTTCAGCAGAGTGAAATATTGGTGCATAAGCCATTTAACAGTCAGCACCAACTGTCCTGGTAAGTAGCTGGTCTGCTCCCCATCCTTTCCTCTGGAGTTTTTATTCTTCCCCTCCTTCACTCGGGTCACAAATCCCCAGCAATGTTCAGCTGAAGAAGCTGCACTGGAACACTCAGCTGGAGCTCCCTTTAGCAACACTGAGGAAGCTGCCAGAAAATGGATCTGCAGCTCCAACCACATCAGAAGGCAAAAGGAATGGTTACAAAACCATTCTGCACAGAGCCAGAAATGATCCCCAACTCACCATCGGTGCATTTCATGAACATTCACAGACAGCAATTCCTGCAGGTGAAAGAGAAGCCACACCTGAGGAGAATTGCCACAGAGGATAATCCTAACAGCTCACTGAACAAAGGAGTGCTGTCAAAGGCACAGAATGATTTCATCCTATAATCCCTGAACGGTTTGGGGTGGAAGGGACCTTAAAGATCATCTTGTTCCAAACCCTGCCATGGACAGGGACACCTTCCACTAGGGTTGCTCAGAGCTCCATCCAACCTGGCCTTGAACACTCCATGTTGAGAGGAACTAGATTCACATTAAATACATATTTAGAATATCTAACCTAAATTCCCATGAAAAATCAGTTGCATACCTGAAGAGGAGCATCTTTTGCAGGTTATTCTTTCTGTTTTGACATTAGAGAAAGCATTCTTCTCAGTCTAATCTCTTTATTTATTCATACAGAGGGGTTTTTATTCCAGGAATATAGATTTCTATTTGTTTAAAAACAAACAAACCCCATTTCTTTTTGCAGTTCAACACAGATTCTTTTTTTCAATTCAGCTTCTGAATTTCTTTTTCATCAAATTCATAAAAAAAATACTCTCTGTAAGAGCATTATAGATCAAGACTACTTCATGAATGTATTCATATTTCATGCTAATTAGTCTTTGTACACAATCCCTGTGTCTGCAGTGCCAGTACATGTGTCTCTGTCCTCAGCTCCTCATTAAAAGTGCTGGGCTTTATTTGAGCACTGCATCACCGAGCCTCAATCAGACAGTTGGGGATGCAGAGCTGCCTTTCTTCCCCTGCTGGATTTTAGCAAGCTCATACACACAAAAGCTCCAGCTCCCGAGAAAAATGAGCGTGGAGGAGGTACAGAAGGCACCAGCTCCTACCAGAGTGATCACACAGCGGGCTGGAATTCCAGACTCCTGGAATGTGTGGGTAATGAACACTTGTCTGTGTGTCTCCAGCAGTGATTCTCACACCTCCCTAATGGGAGCCAACAAAAAGGTTGGGAAAAAACCACTGGACCAATTTCCTCTGTAGGAAAAACCCAATGCCCTTGAGAATTCACCTTCCCTGGGCTTTTTTTATAGTCACAACTGTTCCATCTTTCCTCTTCAAGATTTTCATATTCTGAGAGTTGAGGTATAACAAATTAATACAAGAACTCTGTAAGCAACCACCTAAAATATAACACATTACTAAGACAACTCAGTCACAACATTGTTATAAATACATAGAAGAGGGTTTTTTTAGACAATACATGTCTGTCCCCACTCCAACTCTATTTAAATTCTCTTCAAATTCTTCCAGTGAAGCTTTCTGACAAAATTACTAATTGAAAGTTGCAGAAAATCAGAGGTGGGGGCTTTGTTACTAATATTTTTCAGAAGTTTTTCAGTGCCAGAGATTTCTTAACCAAAAGATGGCCTTGCAGCAGGCACACACACACACAGGAGAGCCCCTCCAATCTCAGTCTGCCACGTGGCACTGACAAGGCAGGTGGATAATCAGTTTGTACCTGCAGAACTACTCCAGTCACTCAGGAACCAGCAGGATTCCTCATTTCAGATCCTTGCTCCTCACATCTCCAGTGGGGAGCTCTCACCTGCCCCAGTGATGCTCCAAAAGGGTTAAGCACTGCCAATTAAAGTAAAACTGAAGGAATGGCCTCCACGTTAGAGCATCTGACCTGGATTCAGAACAGACAGAATGCTGATTCTGAAATGAACTCCATTTCTGCAGCAATTGTGGGGAATACATTATGCTGTACCTCCAAGCAATCCATGAATAATGACAGCAGCTTTCAAATAGCCCAGACCTCAAACCACTTCCCACCTGTCTCCTCATCTGAATACAATTTCATTCACACACAGGCTGTTGGTATTTGATTTTCTGAAGGTGCAATTACTGCAGTTCTTTCTGTAATGCTGATTAGGATAATGTCCAAACTTCTCTCTCAGAACCCTCTTATGGAACAACAGCGCTCTGAGAAAACTCTAACTCTGCTGCAGAAGGAAAGAAGGCAGGCTCTGGCAGTAACAAACTGGAGAGAGGAAAATGGCATCCATCTGACCCACCCTCTTGATTTTTTACCCCTTGGCAATCTACCACAAAGTTTTAAAAGCAGAGTCCTAAGAGACACAGTCAAAGTGTGCCACACTGAGACCTGCAGTGAAATTCCTGCCTCTGTCCAACCCCAAAGCATGAGCACTCTGAAAGTGTTGTATAAATAAGATTTCACAGGAAAAAGAAGACAAAAATAGCACAACTGACACTGAGCCTGACTTCTGAAAAAGTCTAAATAGATTTTATTTTTCAATCTGGGATATTCTTCATTCACTGTCACATGATAAAAACAACTACAGTTAGTAGGTCACACCAACAGGACATCTATTTTACATAGTATGTTTTATCAAAATAAATTATGTTTTCTTAGTGACTCCATATTACAAACTACCTTTGACATAGAAATGAAGTTATTAAAGGTGAGTGCATTAAAATGTTATTTGAAATAGAATATTAAGAACTAATATTTACAATCTTTACCTCCTAATTGGAACTTTTGCTTTCTTTTAGACCCTTCTGAACACTACACTCATATCAGTCCTCTTGTCCTGTGATGAATGAAATGGGTTCTGATGCTCTGGAAATAAGACTTGGACTCTAAAATAACTCTAGGATGATTTAAGAATTAAAAAAATGTACATAAAATATATCAAAATAGAGAGATAAACATATATAAATCTATGCAAGATGGTAATAATTTCAGGCAGCAGTTTATTTAAATCGTGCAAAGCTTTTTTCACCCTTGAGTTTGAGATTTTACCTACTGGATAAATCCAGTGGAGAAAAGGAAAGTGAAAAATAGTAAACTAATAACTCACTCCTCCTTTATGGTACTTGAATTTATTCTGTTGCTGAAAAACAACAATTTCAAACACATCCAGAGATGAAAACAAACCAATCTGCTGCACTTCTGTGCGAAACAGATCCGAAGACTGATGACCTAGGTGTGCAAGCCAAGGAAATGAAATTCCTCTGCCACACAGCCCTGGGTGACCCCACAGTGCCAAGCTGCTCCTCCCCTGCTTTGGAGCCCAGCCTCCTGCAAAGAGAGGCCGGGGAGGGAAGGGAACCAGACCAGCTCAGCCTGAAGCAGCGGCAGGCCAAGGGAGCCACCTGCAGTCCTGGTGTGTTCACCAGTTCCTGGCGTGTTCAGAGGGTTTCTTCCTTTTTCTGTTGACACAGCAGCACAGGTAGCTGAGCTAGTGCAACACAGCCATGCTGAACACAGAGACTGGTGCATGCAGCTCAGTCCTGCTGCCTCACACCTACAAATGCAGCTGGCTCAGAGGAAATCTGGCCACAGCTGGATCCCCTGAAAGCCTGAAATTCTGAAGTTCTCTGCTGAATTAGATCTGGGCTTCTCAGCATAGCAAATTCACAGCCATTTCCTAAAAGTACTAATTGCTGCTCCTTGTATTTACAAGTCCCAAATGCAAATGAATGAAAAGAATTTTCCTTCAAGTTGAATGGTGCACTGACCTATCATATGTTCTTTAGATACATTATATATACACATTACCTATATACAAATTCTATACATTATATACAGCAAATCAAAACCTGAACATTTAGTTCGTGTTTTGTTCAGTTACAGCTGCCATGGAAGTTGGCCTTTTCTCTTGTCCCTTCCCACTCAAACTCCCAAAATGTGAAAAATACCACTCAGCTATTAAGACCTTACTTCAGTTTTGAAAACATATGGAAATGATTGTGGAGTTGTATTTTAAAACTCTAATTGTAAAGCAACAGGACCCCGATGGAGAAGTTTTCCCTTGAGGCAAGTTGGATGGATAATGAATTCTGTATTGGAACAATCCCAGTAGTTACAGACTATTATGTACTAATTACTACCTTTACAGACCTACTGTACACATAATTAATTTCTTCAGAGCACTACTATCATTCTTGACTGGCAAAATACACAACCTAAATTACAAGAGGCAGAAATTAACATGATCCTTTAGGGAGAAGGCATTAACTTGCTTTGCAGTGTTTTGCAATTAGACCATCAATCAAGCAGTGAGACATGATTTGGATAGCAGCAGGCCCAGCCCCGAGTACTGTCCCAGTCCTGAGGATGGCATGTGCCACAGCCTGGCTGCAGAGCCACAGCACGGCAGCCTTGACCTGCACCTGTTAGGGGACACTCCAGCATTCAATTCTACATGGATTTAACATCCCATAAATGAAACAGCAGCTTTTTGACATCGTATTCCAGCCAGCACTGAAGACACGGCAGTGCTGCTGGTGGCCAGAGAGAAAATCTCCTATCAGCTAAGGGACAAAAGCAAAGTTTGGTAGAAGAGTGCTTGTTCTGACAAGAACACTAGTATTTTAAACTGATAATTTCAGTTGTTGGGGGTTTTAAGACGTTCTACAGAATTAAATCATACACACTCCCAACTCTGTCAAAAAGCAGTAGCCCAGGTTTCCTGAGATGTACAACTACACTGGATTAATAATATAATATGCAAAATTATTGTTCAACTCCACAACAATATTTGTCCCCAGAAGTACCACACCCCTTCAGCTCTGGCTGCATTCCTCTAAAACAGACAGCACTCAAACAGCAAGGCAGCTGGCAGCTTAGTGACAGCCAACATTGAGTCATTTTTGGAATGTCCTAAACCAAAATTATGTTACATGAGAAAAATCCACCAAGTGTTTTTCTCATTGTACCAAAGAATCATGAATAGCATCCAGAGGTTTAATCAAATTTCAGTGCTGCAACTTAGAGGGAATCACAAATTTTTAATAGATGTACACACCACCATTCCTTTTACTTCAGTTACCATTCCCACTGGCATTGCAAAATTCCACAGAACACAAGACAGTAAACACTAAGTCATCCAAACTGCTCTTGGCAATTGTCAGCTTGCTTCCACTCATCCCTTTGTTTGTTTTACATGCTGACTGTGCTCCTGAGAGAATATCACATGCATTTCTATTTGGCTTTTTATCACTCTGCTGTAATGTACTCAGAGACCATCTCCTGAAATGGGACTAAAGCAAGAGGGAAACCTGATCCCAGATGATGCCTGAAATAAGCATCTGGGACATCATGGAGCTGCTTAAGGTCAAAGGGGAGGAAGAACAGTGAACATCATTCTGTTGTCCTTTGCAGGTGGTAGCTGCAGGGAAAAAGTTGCTTCTGGCATGCAATTCTTTGGGTCTGTGCTGCAACTAAATGCTCCAAGAGTCTTTTTGACTTCCAGTAGGTTCTCAAGTTTAAAACAAACCCTTGAACTCAGACAGACAACTCTGCCTTTGTGCAGGAGCCAGCCAAGTAAGATTTTCATATCCTGAGTACCGTGCAGCAGCATTTTTAATGTGCATCCTTTGCTATGGCATCTTGCTTTTTACAACCATTAACTGAGAACCAAACGAGGAAAAATATCTGCAAGGCTATCAGTGCACTAAGCTGGTGGAGGAGTTTCTGTTGTTCCTAGTTTTACAACTGTGCAACTATGTCAACAAGAATTTCTTCTCAGTGGAAACTGTCAGCTATGTCAACATTTCAAGAGGGTTTTTTCAGCATTTTTAATGAAGAAGCTTTTCAGGAATTCTGCAACATTTCTTCAGATTCCTGGTGAAAGAATTCGGCTCAAGGCAGGAGCTTGTCCTTTTCATTTAGAAGGGGCTCATGCCATGCTGTCATCTGCTGCTGGGCATTCCTTCCCTTAAAGGTCTTCCTGTCACACCAAAGGAAGTGACCAGCTCCACAGCATTTTACCCTCCCTGCAGTGCTAGGAACCACGAGTCAATCCAACTTGGGCATGGAAAAAATGTGAAATTACTGCAAAGGATGCTTTGAAATTGGTGCATGGAATAGCTGAACATTTATACCAGAAAGTGCTTCCAAGGTGTGCTGCAAAAAGAGAATTCTAAACGTTTAAATTCACTGACTACTGAAAGGAATATGAATATCTCATGAAAAACACAGCCATGACCAACTCTTTGAAGAGGTTTCAAAAGGACACAGAAAAAAAAAAAACCCACATTCAGAAATAATTCAAGGAATCTACTCAAGAAATAGTTCATTACAGTCCTCTGAGAGCCCTTCCTGAATTAATCTTTTTTAACACTGTGTTAGCAAAAACTGCTGTTCTTACTCCAGAAATTCTCAGCTAGGAATAATAATGCAAATAAACATGATTTTAGGATTCGAATTTTAAATTTAATTATAATTCCATTAAAAGAAAACTCACATCTGTCTGCAACATACAGTGCACTTTTAAAAGGTATTATTGCAAAAAAGGTTTCTCCCCTCATGCCGTAAAGTGAAGGGGGAGCAATTCTTGTAATAGACTGTTATGCTTAATATATGTTTTAAATCATCTTCCTGCTATAAAACCATCAAATGAATTCCATGGTATTGCACAAAGCATAAAAGAACTGCCATTACAGAGTTTTAAACTTAATAAAAGCACAATAAAGAGCTAAGTAAGAATGTACCTTTCATTTGGGTTCCAAAGGTAAGTGCCAATTTTGCAAACAGCTCCGGGTCTTCAAATTTATCTTCTTCAGCTTTTACCCAAAAGCTGTTTTCTCCTATTTCTTGAGGCTCGATCTGCAAGAAAAACAGCATCTCCAGAGTCAATTAGGAGTGTTTTCAACAGCCAAGCTAAAACAAATGCTACAGAAGCTCTGTGAGAGTCGGGCTGAGGAAGTTGAGCCCGTTCTGGAATGTTCTCTCCCTGCTGTTCCTGCACAGCACAGTGAGCTGAGCTGCCCTCTGGCCACAAATGGGCTTCACTGTACTTCTCCCACTCAGCAAGTTTTCCAAGCAGAACTAATAACAGCAGCTGGCTCTGCGAGTGTTCTAGCTGTCTCCTGATTACTTGAGTTCCCAAACTCTTCAGCGCTCCTTCTCCTGCTGCCTGAGAACTGGATGGAACAATTGACCAGGGTCTGGGATGAACTGGCCATGGGGACCTTGCAGAGCCTCAGCTCTCTACTGGCTATATTAAAGCAAGAAATGCCCTGCAATACAAAAGCTGAAAGAAAACTTGACTCCTCATGTATGATTCAGAACTGCCGTTCTGTTTTCAAAATATGTTCTCTAACAGCTTTGAACACATTACTAATTATTGTGTATAAATCTGTTTAAATGAAAATAATTTCCAAGGGCTATTTAACCTCAGGATGATATGCAGGGAATTTAGCAATACTGCATTTGTCAGCCTCACTCCAATTTCCCTGCAACATGCTGGTCCCTCCACCTTTCAGCCCTGCTTTACCAGCAGCTCCAGGGAAGACATTTTAAAAAACTACCTTAATCCAACACTAATGGGGAAGACAGTTACAGCAAAAGGGACTAAATTAAACAGTAAGAATTTTATTCCTCGAATGATGGCTCCTTAAAAGTGATGATCAAACAGACTTTGCACTTCCTCAGTAGGCAGGAGATCTCTGGCACTGTTCCCAGAGCACTTAAGCAAAGCGTCCATCTGCAGCTCCTTCCCATTGTCACAGCCAGTGTTCACACACACACTCCAGAAATTATTCCTACAAACTCCCCAGTGGAAGTGATCACAATGAAATTGGCTGCAATTACCCACATGCATTATAAAATAAAAGCTTGCTTTTCTCTGTGCTTACAGGACAGCAGTCTATGTCCCACAGCTCCCAAACTCCTGCAGTGCATCCTGATCCAGTTCTTTCTCCCCCAGGCATGAATTCCTCCTCCCACAATGAAGTTATCACTTATCCCTTTATGCAATTATTTTCTAAGAATTACAGAAAAGTAAAGATTTTCAAACTGACTTTAAAATTTATCTCAATTGATACTCTAAAAACATGGCAGGCTGTTTTATATCATTCTAGTTCAATATATTGAAGCCTGTTTTTAAACTATGGCCACTAGATACACTTCCAGATTGTTTGAGCACATCTCCAAATATTTTGAAATCATTTGAAATCATTGAAGCATTAATTCTTCTGCCAAAAGAAACTATAAATTGGCATGCCACACATTTCCACACAGGCTCTCTCTCAACCTTCTGGATTCCTCTCCCAAGACTGGTGGGATTATTCTGCTCTTAGGTTACCTCAAAGCCTTTTGACTACTCAGAATTTAGAGGAACCGCACAGCATGGAATTATATAAAGTCCTTTTATTTGCCTTGATGATTTGGTGATTTTTGGTACTTTTTCCTACACCAAACATCAACATATCTGTCATAATTAATACCACTAAAAAAAACTACCAACCACAACATGAGAATGCAATCATTTAGTCTTGATAACAGATCCAATTATCTAAAACCCCACATTTACTTTCTTTAAATGGAAGGAGCAGGGGCTACACTGATCCAAAAGGTGTTTTAAAACAACACCCCCCAGCACACACCTGGATGTTTCTATAATTTCTCCTCAGAGGGACTGGATATACTGAGAGGCAAGGAATAACTGGGAACTGCTTTAAGGGTTCACTTGCAAATCAGATTGTGCTTGCACTTTACTGCTCAAGTAATGCGTAGATTTTAAGATGGTTTTAAAAATGAAATGTGATTAAATACAATCAAGCTAAGACACTGGAAGCTCATGATGCCCAAACCTTTCCCTTGAGCAGTCCCATGGCTCCTCCCAGTGGCCACAGCCCTGCTCCAGCACATCACTGACTGAGAACAATAAATATCTGGGATAAATAATCAACAAGTAACATTAAGGCCTGATATCAGCAATCTCTGAACTCTCAGCAACATTAAACATCACAAATTTAAAAAGCTTAAGTTGGTTTGCTTTGCTAGGTATGTGTGAAAGCTGCTTGAAAACAGTTTGGAGATAGCTGAGTATTTATATACAGCTTGAAGCAAAGCTGCTCTGGATGCTCACTGCAGCTGATACAATGCACTGGAAGCAAGCTGGCTTCCTGGGACACCTGGTACAACAATGAGCCCTGCCAAGATGAGCCTCATTTAAAAATCCATCACTACACAGAAGCAAGCGCAGGAGGGGAAGGAACATCATCCCCACACCTGCTGGCATACCTTGGACCAGTTGATTCTCTTCATTGAGACTTCCAGCTTGTACTTCTTCTTCTCCTTCATCCCGTGAGGCAGTGCTGGCACCGCCGGGAAGGGAGCAAAGGGAGCCCCTCCCAGAGGGGGTGGCATCGGGGGCCCCCCAAAAGGCGGCGGGGGAGGGACTGCTCCCCCAGGCAGAGGAGGAGGAGGAGGAGGCCCTGCTCCCCCGGGCAGAGGAGGAGGAGGAGGAGGCCCTGTTCCCCCGGGCAGAGGAGGTGGTGGGGGCACACCGGGCAGAGGAGGGGGTGGTGGGATGGTTGCACCGGGCAGAGGAGGAGGAGGTGGAGGAAGGGATGAACCAGGTAATGGAGGAGGGGGAGGAATTGCTATTCCACCTGGCAAGGGAGGTGGTGGAGGAATTGTTGCCCCACCAGGCAGGGGAGGTGGCGGAGGAATTGTTACCCCACCAGGCAGGGGAGGAGGTGGAGGAATTGTTACTCCACCAGGCAGGGGAGGAGGAGGAGGGATGCCTCCTATACCAGGGAGGGGAGGAGGAGGAGGAATTGTTACTCCACCAGGGAGTGAAGGCGCTGGAGATGGTGGGACGTTCTCACTCGGGAGGGCTGGAGGTATTGATGGGACTTCTGTCAGGACCTGGAACACAGAGGAATTCCTTTCATCAGTGACAGGAGGCAGTCTGATACAAAGCTGAACCAACCAGGATGGTTTTCAGCCAACTGCATCTCAAGAAAGTGAGAAATGCAACTGTTCTCCTATTTAAATGAGAAACAATAACAATAGATTATACCACGTACCATAAAGCTGCCAAGTAAACTGAATAACCTAGCATTTCTATAAAAACAAATTGTTTCAATTTTAAAGAAAATTTAATAGCAGCACTAACATTTAAGTGAACAGAACAGCATTTTATTTCTTACCAATGCACAAAACATTTATCCCACTTAGGATACCCCGGCAAGCTGGGGCATCAGAGATGAGAATAACCATGCTGAATTTCAGCAGCACTCATCTGCTGCTGGGAAATCGTCCCCAGCAATCAGCAGCAGCTGCTGCAGTGGAAGAGGTCACAGGACCACAGTTGTTCATTGCTGTTCTGACACCTGCAGGGGTGAAGGGTGTGCAACAACCTGTCCTGCTGCCTTTTGGATCTGTCTGAGAGAGCTCCTTTGGTGAGAGGAAGAAAGAGCAATCACAATATCCATTCTAATAAGTTCTTACTAATTAATAAGGAAGAGCAACAGCAACATGTCAAACCATCAGAGGGGTGAGTGCAGCTAGAAATAAGTGTCATCATATTCTGTGGGGAGCATAACACCAGAAAAGGGAACAGATACCAGAATTACATGGTTCATTAACCAGTGGTCAGCATTACTGTGAATGCCCTGCCATGTCTGCATAATCTGAACTGTGTTAGGATCAATAAAACAGGATTAACAATTAATTAGACCAAAAGTACATTTTTTTGCTTTGCACAAGGCATGTGTTTCTTTGGCTCACAAGCTGTAATGCAACAATTGCTGGAGAACTCATTAAAACAGACTGTCACATTTCAGTGTAACACTGGCTTGTAGGAATTTGTAACAAACATGAAAATTGGCAAGAAGGAAGTAAGAACAGGAGTGGCTGGGTCTCCACCTCAGTGCCCAAACAGGAAGTGAGATCACAGGCTTTAAGGCAGTAAAAATAAAGACAGAAAGGCAGGCCTTGCCTAGCAATGAAGGAGTATAAATAAGCCAGACTGAGGCAAAGCACTAAATCATAATATCTGTAAGCTCTTAAAAGGTACAAATGACCTGTCTAAACATAAAGCTGGTGTAAAAAATATAAAAGGCTTATATAAAGTGTAAGAGTAAAAAAATATATACAAAAGCAAAAGCCTTTAAAAATAAACACTTCCAAAACAAAAACTTTCTGTGAAACATACAGAAGCAGCAATGTGAAAGCATAAACAAATGCCTGCAGGAAAAAAAAAGTCATGCTGGATGTAAGGTTTTTATAGGCTAAGGACCATTTTTTCTCAATAAAGCAGGTGCCTCTGACAGGCTGAACATACCAGTACTTGAAAAGTGTTGCCTCCATTAACTATCCTTAGTAACTTATGCTGGCTGCCAAACAAATCAATACACCTTGACCAGACACTCCCAACTCCAGACAGACAAGTTACTCTGGAGCAATTTCTTTTCAACTCCTCCTCAAAAAAAAAAAAAAAAAAAAATCAACTCAGCTGTGGAAGTTAACATGATATTTCTTTATTACCTGGGTCCGCAGCTGTTTGACTTCTGATTCGAGTTCTTTGATTTTCTCCTCTCGTTTCTGCAGCTCTGCTTGTGCCTCTTGTCGAGCTGTGAACTCCTCATCAAACTGTAAAGATTTAAGCAGCACAGGAGAGTTTGTCCCCTTATGGCCACACCAGAGCCTACATTGGCAGGAATTCTTTGAACACCACCAGAGCTGGAGCAACTGATGCACTTTTAACTCTTTTAGCAGCATTTTTCTAACGTGTTCATTTTTAGCACCACTTTTTTTTCCATCAGTAAGTCAGAGAACCACTCAGATCCAGCTACTGAGTTCAGGTTTTTCCCTCCAAGAGAGCACTGCAGACTTCTCAAACCAAACTCGAGTATGCATCTATTGCAGCAAGCTTAAATTCATTAAAAATGAAACCTGCAATCATCGTGTTCAAGAACATGTTCTGCCATTTGGCCTGAAAACGCCTACTTAGACCAGACCAGCAAAAAAGAGCAAAATTTGGAATTATTTCAATACACACCTCCACCTGAACTTCAGTACTACTGCAGCTAATTTAACACATTCATTCATTTTTTTAAGCTTATAGCTGCACTTAAGTTATTTAATTATGATTATTTCAGGACAGGAGAGCAACAAGTAGGATTGTGAGAGCCACTATTTCCCACTTTCAGCTGGGAAACAAGCTGACTGTGTTCCTGTCAGGATTTTGTTGCACACCATGAGCAGGACTTACCTTCCTGGAAAATTCTGCTGCTTTCTTTTCACTCTCTTCTACTTTAGCCTTGTCCACACACGCATCTAGAATTTAAATTAAAGAGCACACGCAAGTCAAGGCAAACATATCACAGCTCTGAGGTGCTCCCAGCCATCATCACCCTGTGAGCCCACAGCACAAAAGCACAGGCTCTTTTTTATGAGCCCTGTCTCATTTCATTAAAGGCTACAGCATTTGGTCTGGTACTCCACAAGCACACCTGTAGCTTACATGCCTATCTCCAGAGCACACTCCCAGTGTAAGTCCAGACAGAGGAACACAGAGAAAAACAAGGGAAAACTACTTCAAGAGTACAAACCAACAAGCTGTGTAAAATTGATGTCCATCCTTCCTCTGTATTTGAAATCCGGGTCCATGCCACTGCAGTGCAGCACTATCTGAGACACACATTCTTCTATGATCTTGTAATACTGAGGTCTAGAACAGGAAACATTTACAAGACAATAAGAACACGAACAAGACTTTATGCAGTTGGGGAGGGGGGTAACTAACTCCTAATATCTGAATTCTACAAGTGCCAGAAGAAGCATCAAGTTCAAACTGTTATTTGCAAATATTTTGGATGCGATGCCTCGACCTTGCTATGACACCGTGCTGCACATGGGAGAAGTTGACACTGCAAAGAGCAGATCCAAGGCACGTGGGAGTATTTTCAATTACCAGCTGTACAACTTCCATGTTCTTTGAAGCAATAAAGGTATCAAAATGGACTAAAGAAAAAGTGCCCAACAAATAAGAGGTTTTTGGGATGAGGGTGTTAGACTAAGCTTCAAATCTTTGAAACAAACACTATTTTATTTGCCAAGACCTTTTTAATACAAACAGGGAGCAAAAAGATAAATAACATAGTCTCAGAGTGACTTTTTAGGCATGATTTACTCAGTTTAGCAGGGTCTTAATTTCTATTCTTGCCCCTACTCCCCCAAAACCTCCAGCCTGGCAGCTGGCACTCACCGGACATAGTAATCGTTCCTGATCAGGAGGAAATGTTGGAGAATGGACAAGAAGTAATTTTCAGAAGAAGTATCTTTCACCATATTGTACAGTAGATGAAACACTTCGCTCACGTCAGTGCAAACATGGTTAAGAAAACAACAGTACCACAAACTTCAAAAACAAACAAAAGCTCAAAAAACCCACTGCAGCACAGAACAGCCACCCCACCCAAACACAGCTCCCCGGCCACTCCCCACATTGTCCAAGTAAAACCCCTCCACAGGAAATATTATTTTTCCACTAAGATAGTGCACAGAATTTCTGTGCCCTGCTTATCCTTTAGGACACGTTTCATTATCAGTCAGAACAATCATATATAGACTTAGTGTTTTAAAATCCTGTAAAAATATTTCACACAAAGCTTTGTTTCCACCCTGAGCTCAGCCAGGCTGCTGGCAAACACACACTGGTCAATCTTTTTCATTTCCTAGAGATGCCCCTTACTTGTAAGTACCTGTTCTGCAAAGCAACAACATTCCAGGGGATCTTCTAGTCCTCCCACTGATTGCCTCTACCTCCCTCTGCTTCCTCCTAAAACCTGCAAGCAGCCATTCTGCACTTGGGTAACTTGGAATTTCCTGCTCCTTCACAGCTGGAAAAAGCACACATCTGTAGTGCTTCAGAACCTACAAAAATGGTGTTCCTTTTATTATCAAAACTCATTTTTCTTCAAACTTATGATCTTCCACGGGTATAATTTTATCTCTTCATGTATTATGAGACAGAGTTTAGCTTAATAAATGTTATTTATGAAAAATTAATTCAGTTCCCAATGACTTACATCTGACATGCAAATTTAAGCACTAATTATCCAAATATTTTCCAACAAAAAAAGCAACTGGAGAGAAATCTGCTTGACAAAGCCCCTGCTAAGACATACAACTGAGACAAATAACCTGCACATAGAGCACTGTAATTTCCATTTAATAAAGTTCTGAAACAACACAAGTTATAACAGCATTTCCTTAAAGGATATTCCATTTCAGCTTTGATGTCATTGAGGCGATGTGACAGTTCAAAGTGGTCTTCATCTTTGTTCTCATCAAACACCCTCAGCTGAATATCAAGCTCTTCATTTTCCTTATCTTTCAAGGCCTGTTTTTCAAGGTAGAGTATATCTTAATTTTTCCTTTTTTAAAGGAAGAACTCCCCCCCTTGAAGGACTGCATCATGATGAAATATAAGACATGAACCTCTAGAACAGCAGCAAGTTTCAACTCAGTGCCTGGGCTATTTTTATTATAATGATTCAACTGAGAAAAACTAAAGGCAAAATACCAGCTCCCAGAGCAGGTTTGGGCTACAGAACGAACAAGAAGACTTGCAGTTGAATCCATTGCTCTTAACATAGCAGTTCCTGCTTGTTCATGTCAGAACTCCATTTAAAAACCACAACAGGTATATTTCAAAACATTATTGACATGAGCTTAAGAAGTTTAAAGAAGTGTAAAGAAGATTTGTTTGCAATTTCTGTTCCTCAGTTAACCTGGCATTAAAGCATCCACAGTACAAGGAGAAATACAGAAGAGAAAAAAAACCAAACCCACACAAGTTAGCATTTGGAGCAGAGGGAAATGTGCTTTTCTTTTATGAAATACAAGGACTTTTCCTAATTCCCAGAGTTAAGTTTAGCTTATTAATTGCTTTTACACTCAGATCTGTATGGCAGATGTTGATACAGTCTCCCAAGTTTTCCATCATATCATGATTTGTTACAATTTAGTTTCTTTGCTACCTAACCCACCCCCCATTCTTCAAGTTTTAAAGCATTTATTGATTCTATAATTTATTTATTGAGAGATGTTCCACAGCAAATAAAGCCAGTAGATCATATTAATATATCCACATGATATAAATCCTAAAAATATCCCAAAGAAAATGTAACACCACACATCAGAAAGTGTCTCAAGGCAAAATGAGCCAAAAATGGAAGTCTTTGTTCCTGACAACTTGACAATTTGAAATTCCACATCTTAAAAATCACAGCACAATAAATTCTGTTCCAGACAAATATAAGCAGGTACTCTAATTTCTCTCATCTTTTGTAAGAAGGTGATGAGTACCTTAAATACACCTAATTTTGATGTAAGCATCAGAATGGTTTCTTGGCTAAGAGCTACAAATCTCTCCCCAATCAGAAATATTCCTGTCTGTGCAGCTGCATGAACATGCAGTCTCAGAATGAATTTCTGATTTGATTTTTCCTTAAAATGTCCCAATGCATTCTCCGCAGGCAGATTAAAGAAAAACAGATTTCACAGAAAACAACAGGAACAGCACATACAAAAAGTTACTCCAAGATTGGTTCCACAGCCAGATTCACATTGACTGCATGTGCTTTGAGCTCATTAGGCAGCACTTGGCTACCCTCATTTAATTTCTAATATATTGATTTGTTTCAACGACTATTCTGGTTTATACAGCTCACGAGAATCTGAATTTGTAACTCTGCAGGCTGAAAGCAGATTTGGGTTGATCATCTGACCCTCTGCAGCCCCAAATCCTTCCCATCTGCTGTCCTGGTTAAACAGTTTGGTTATCTTCAGCACTCACAGTGGACAGTGACCAACTCCTGGGTACAAATGACTTACAGGCAATATTTTCTTCAGGCCACAACGTAAAAACTCATTTCTCAAGTGTATCCTGAAGTCAAGATCTTCAGGAGATGTAACAAGGGCGTTGATGAGCTGCATACATGCCACCTGTAATCAGAAACACAGAATGGAAACCAATGCTTCAGTCACTGTTTCAGCTGAATTATAAAACCAGAGATGGAAATTCTTTACTATGCAGCACACACACAACACTCGGGTTTATTTTAGCAACAGCAAATACTGCTCTGGTTCCATATCAGGATGCTTCCACTGTACCAAAAAAAGTACCCTAGGAATGATGATTGCAGAATAATGTCATGGACTGGTTTGAGCTGGAAGGGACCTTAAAGCCCACCCAGTGCCACCCCTGCCATGGCAGGGACACTGCCACTGGCCCAGGCTGCTCCAAGCCCTGTCCAAGCTGGCCTGGGACACTGCCAGGGACCCAGGGGCAGCCCCAGCTTCTCTGGGCACCCTGTGCCAGGGCTGCCCACCCTAAAATCATGCACTAGGTATCCCCAAACTAAAGGCAGCCATTGTACCTCCTTCTGTTTCTCCTCTGCATTCATCAGTTTGAAAACAAACTGCTTCTACAATAACTAAAAACTCAGAAACCCCCACATCAGAGCCCCCCAGTAAACACCCACACCCAAATTAGTCACATCACCAGGTGGTTTTTCCATTCCTGCAGAGCACTTGTGCAAAACGCCTGCTCTCAGGATAGTGGCTAATGCTTTAATTGAACAGCTGTGCACTTGAATTGATTTATTTGAAAACAGGTAGACAACAGCACAACGCCAAAAGTGCTGATCCACTTTAAAAGACTAAAATGGGACTCCAGGGAAACAGCAAGTTTGGTAAAAGATGTTAACTGCAACTAGAAGTAGCTTTAGAGTAGGACAAAAAAAATCAATAGCTGCAGAGGAAAAAAAATCAGATAAAAAGCACCTTCCTGTTTTAATTACATTCACTATTTAGCTTTAATAGAACACCTTATGGAGTCTCAAATTTCTATTAAAACACCCTTTCAAAGGCACTCTCTTGATAGAGCTGCATCTTCAGATAATGCAGTATCATCGTGCTTGCTTGAATGATTCTTGTTATTTTACTACTATGACATGACTTAACAAGCCAAAGCACATGTCCAATCTGAAATTAATAGAGAGAAGAGGTGCCATCTGCTCTGATTGCTTCTGCCAGAGAGACTCTGCCTTAATGGCTTGTGCTAATACATTCCCAGCAAAGAAGGATTTTGTCAGAAACAAGGTAATGAGTCTTGCAATTGTGCCTTCAGTGGTATCAGGGAGCTTTGGGAGGGGGAGGCTGGCAGGAATGGGGCTGGTGGCTGTTGTTTGCCTTAAATCAATAAGGTCATGGAGTGGGAGACAACTCCAGAATGAATTCTCCAGTGATAGCACTATTAAGATTAGAATGTCATTTATAGAAACTTATTGGCCATCATTAACTCATCAGCTCTGAAACAAGAGGTGCTGATGGTAAACACAGCATTAAGGCAGCTACAGCTGATGTGTATTTGAGCCAAGACTGGCAAAGGCATCCCAAGGATACCTGCCCTGCCTGTATTGTCCCATATCTTTCTGCCAAGGTAGCTGAAAAATAAATTTCAGTACCAAATGTGCATAACTACTGTATAATGAGAAGGTCACAAGTCAAAGTCATCCTTTATTAGGATATTCAGCCACTTGGACTATATGCAAAAATGGCAATACCAAAAAAACCCAACCAATCCCAACTAAAAAAAGGCTTGCATCTTAGCCAAGCAAAACTCTGGTGCCCACAGAGCACAAAAACCTCAACCCACGGACACATAAGCAGCAATGAACACGATCTAAGTCATGACAGTAACAACCACTGGCACAGATTATTTTATTATTTTAAAATAATAAAATAAAAATAATGTTGAAAGCTCACTAGGTTACCCTCAGAGAGGCACTAGTGGCTGGTGACAGGCACATGTTGAACACACACAGCAAGGAATGCAGGGTCCTTACTGACAAAAGCACCCACACTATCCTGCTGCACTTCACTCGTCCCAAAAGGAACCCTGCCAAAAACGGGCACGCCCCATGCTACACCTGCCATAATTAGCATATATCTGAATATTTAAGAGGCCACAGGTACTGCTGCCTAAAGTACCAGCACTAGGACCAGATGTATTACCTGAACATTACACCTGGCATCCAAGGAAAGAAATATAATTGATTACTCTCTTTAGTAAGGTCAAGACTTCTTAATCCTACTTCTGAGACAGAAAGTGAGTTTCTTGGCCTTCCATCACTAACAAGTAGAAAATCTAGTACCAGTAGACCACTGGTATTTGTTTCTTCTCTTTTACTGATTAACAGCACTGAAAGATGTGTGGAATCAAAGATCACCAAGCCATACACAGCCTTCAGCCTTTCAGCTGGAGCACACACAGGCAAACTCACCTGCAGCTGGATGAACTCGTGGTTCTCCAGGCCCTCCACAATCTGGGAGAAGCGCTCCTCCCTGCTGTGCCTCTCAGCAGCAGTGGTTATAGCACCTAAAAGCTTGTCCAGGCTAAGAGAAAGACAAACTGTGAGAGCACAGCACAGCCAACTTGCTCGTTTTAAACATACTAAGCCCCCTGCTCACACAGCTCAAGGCTTAGTGCACTGACAGAGTTTAAATGCATTTATCTACACAAAGTTGAAAATCTGAGAACCAAGTGTTAAAAATGTCTACAAGATTAATGTTGAAATAAGAAAAAAGGGGGGGGACTAAATCTCTGTATTATTATTTCAGCTAAGAAACAACCAATGAGGGGGGAAATCCCTCCCTTTGCAGGACTGTGCACTTGATAACAGCTGACACGTTTAACATCTGGAAATTCTAATAAACTGTCCTTTCAGGAATCAGAATGTTTTTATCTATTTATTTCATAGAAGACATGAAGTTTGCCCATTCTAATCTTCAGTAAATAAACACAGTGGTGAATTTACAGGAAACATATGCCAAGTGATCATCTTTTAAAGTTATGCCAAGTGATCATCTCACGGGCAAGTGCTAAATAACTCTAAGTTGAACTGTTCCAAAGCCCAGCTGTAAATGTAAACTCCTGGTTCCTGTGGTAGAGAGATGATTTGTCCTCTCACACCTTCCACTTCAGCCACTGTGTGTGGGTCTCTGCTCATTTGCTTTTCTCTGATTTAATAATGAATCAGGGCAACACAACAGGTGAAGTCTCTAATTTTAAACCACATTATTAAAGCCTTAACAGGTTACATTTGTTTCACTGACAACTTTTCTCACCTGTGTCCAAATTAACAACTCACGAGCACCAAAAAAAGCTTCCATGTCTCACTTACATGTTTTCCTCTCCAACAATGCAGATAGCAGAAAGGATTTTCACTGTCTCAGTCATCATGTGTGGTTGCTTTGGATCAATTGCTCGTGACAACAGCAAGAGGCTCCTTTCATCTCCTAGAATCCTTTGCAAACCATACTGGCAGAAACAAGAAGCTCATGGTGAGAAGGTTGTGCTTGCCTTGGAAACTCATCCCCAACTTAAGATCCTGAGGGATTCTCCCAAGCCCTCCCTTGCAGAGGGGTTTGACAGCACCCCACCAAAACCCCTTTTGGCCATCACTGCTTGGGGACACAGGTCAGGGTCCCTGGTCTTGCATTGGAGCCTTTCTCCTGACAGAGAGAGATTCAGCTCCTCAGGAGGGCACCAGGACCTTGTAAAATCAGTACCCACCACAAGTCAAATCAGGTTTTATTTTCTGTCTATATCTGACACATCTCAGAAGTGTGAAATATCTGCTTTTGAACCATTTCATTTCTAAACTGAGCAAAAGTAATTATAAGTAACTTTTAGGCAGTTTTATTTGCTGGGGAAGATACATAAATACAAGATTTAAGATTTTGCTGTGAATGAAGAAAAATGACAAGTTTCACACATCGGCTTCTAGAAGGCACTCTGTGAACCTGAGTAACCTGTGTTAGAAACAAATCAGATACAACTTAACCTAACCCTTTAACTATGACCTACAACTCAAAAACTGCAGCTAAAAAGATATCAAATCCTACTCAATTTAAATCAGGTAAAAAATACATTATGTTAACAAACATGTATTAAAATCTGAGTTTGGAAAGCTTTTAATTTAAATTTTCAAGTAATTCATTTCCAAATTTAATTACCTTAAATTTATACTATCATCCTCTTTTTATCAAACATTTCACTTCCAAAAATCAATAATATTTAACAAAACTAAGAAAAAATGCAGAAAGGTTCATGAAGAAGAGTCTCAACAGAAGTTACACTAAGTTTCAGACCTGCATTCCCAAAGAGTTAAACACTGGATATACAAGCTTTCCTTCCCTCTCCAACATCTACCATGTTACATACATATTGAACTCAAACCCAAACAGGATAGAAATATGTGAGTTTAAAATAATACTTACTTTATTGTTCATAAAAGCTTTGAGGCACTGGATAAGTTTATGTTGATTCTTCTTATCAATACTTTCTTGCCTTGAAAGGAAAGAGGAAAATCACATAAGGAAAATCCTCACAGCCTCCCCATGCCTCCCTTCAAATGATCCAGGTCCTTACTGTTTCTTGTCCAGAAGCTTTTCCAATGCATCCAGCAGGAGCCCAAGACCTTCATGTCCAAAATTGTTAACCCAGCTGGACAAAAAAAAAAAAAAAAAAAAAAAAAAAAACAAAGAAAAAATTTTAATTATTTCTTAATCAAATGCAGAACTTGCAAAGCTGTTTCTCTGTTACTGCTCGTGCATCCCTTCACAGGCTCCACTTTTGGTCCCCTTTGCCAAAAGATCTGATCAGCCACGAAGGCAAACAGTTCCAACAGGTACAAATTGCTGAAAGCCACAGAGAAAGGTGAGGAGCTATTGCAGACAGCTGCAAGCATTTCACTGATCCTGATCCAGGGTGCTGAGAACACTGCTCTCCTGTCAACAAGCATTAGCATAATTACTCTGCTTTCCAAAAAAACCCCAAAGCCCACAACTCTCCTGCTTAGCAAAAACAGCATGATGAAAACTACTGTGGAAATTGCTCTGCTTACCTGACTGGGTTGCTGGTTAGAGACACTCTCAAAGACTCCAGGCAATTAAGAAGCTTTTCATCTGAAATTCCAGAGCGCAGCTCATGGATGTATTCTTGTGAGGACAGGGTACACTCGTGCTTGCTGTTCTTCAGTCCCCCCTATCACAGAAGGCAGAAGGCTGCTGTTTTAGTGATCAAACAGTGCTTAGATGATAGAACAGAAGACTAATGTTTCCATATGAATTTCCAAATCATAGTACAGGTACTCAAGATAGCTGACTTGACTGGGATTTGTCATCATTGTTTAAAACTTTTGGTCTTACATCACAAGGATAACTGGACGCTGGAATCTTTTTTACTTTGTGCATGTACTACAAATGGAATACAGAAATTTAATTCCATCGCTCAGCTGTATTAACATATTTAATGAGAGTGTATTATACATCTACTTCACAACACTGGAGTGGAAACAATCGTAAGGAGAGACATACAAAAAACCCAGTTCATGCAACTTTCTGAGCCAATTTTTTGCTGTACCATAGTTCATGTTTGACCCCTAACAGAGCTCTCTAGAGGATCTTGTTTGCTGCAAAAAAATCATACAGGAGATTTGTCAAAAGAGCTCCCTCCTGCTGAAGTGCCACTACAGAAGAATAACTACTTACACAGTATTTCACTATTAAATAACTGAATATCAGTTTTTAGAGCGAGAGTATTCAAACTCTTGAACAAGACAAAACACTTTTCCAGAAGGTGCAACTAATCTTTTGTACAGCTCTGACAAGTTGCAGCAGGCTTATCTCAGAAGAGTGGTTTTGATTCATTTGCAGCTCCTAAAGCTCCTTAGCTCTGAAGGGTCTGTTGAAGAGAACCTGATAAAGATGTCATGGGTGTAAAGGCAGCATCAAGTGCCTGTCCTAGAAGAGGATTTATATGCATTTGGTTTTAATTGTATTACTTCCACCACAAATATTCAAATTGTCTCTCTTCCACAAAGCTCCACTTCTTATGAAGCTTCTGCTTGGCTCTCTTGAGATTCTCACCATTCATTTTCCAAAAATACACTAAGTATGGCCGATGACAAAACGACTAGGCTAAACTGAAGTTAATGACTTTGACCTAGCCAGACTCCAGGCACAAACCAGAACTGTGCTCACAACATACTTGGAGATTCAGAACAAAACCAGGACAGACTGACTGCAGTGAGACATCTGGGTCTTCTGCACTGTGTCAGCTTTGAAAATGTTCCTTGCTGACAGGCAAAGCACCTTCAGCTGGGCATCACATCAAAGGACCAAGGCAAAGATGAGTAAGAAGGATATAAAGGGACTAGAATCAGTCACCATCAACATCCTAAACAAAGAGATGCTCTTCTACCGAAAGAAAAAGGAATAAACGGGTGGGGTTATATTTCTAGGAGTAGGAGCTGACTGTAAATCAGATTAACATATCAAATATCATCAAAATTCAGAAAAATCATCACTCTGAAGGACCATAAGGTAAAGAACTAGGAAAAAGGAACAGCTTTATCCCACCCATTGGACAGATGGGAAAAGATTTTGTGTGTAACTAATGCACATCATCTACACAGTACAGATCCAAATGGGCACAAATACTGTCCCTTTAGCCATTCCCAAATGGTGAAAAGAGAACAGAAATGCTGCTGAGAGCCACAAAATGTACAGAGATGAGACAATGGCAACTTCAATCAACGCCATTGCCTGTTGAGCAATGTGCCTGAACAGCACTCCAGAATGCAGGACAGAGCTTCTCCCCAGAGATGAGTTTGTCCTTCCACTGCAGCCTGCTGCAAGCTCCACAGGAGACTCCAGGTCAGACTGGGGCAACCTGAAGTCTTTGCTACTTTTTGTTCCATACTTAAACCAAGGTGGGATCTTGCTGCCTTCTCCTTCTGTGCCAGCCAGGCCATTGGTGAAGCACCTCTGCTCTGCCTAGTCCCTTATTTTCAGAAGACCCACGACTCCCTAAAAAACAGATCAACAGTTGAAAGAACTGGCAGCGTGCTCTGCTAAGGCTCCTTCCCACAGCTTGCAGGACAGGCACATTTTTTCATTGGCTCTTTGAAAAAGCACCTTTAACTGCACAGCGATAAGGAACCAACTCCTCTTCCTTATTTTCCCCCCTCTTCAAAATGGATGGTCGCTCAAGACAGCTCATAAAAATCCATTCTTGAAATCTTGCAGAGAATTTTCAGCTGACCAGGATTACTTTGTTATTCCCTGCAATCAATGCCAGTCTGAATCCACTCTCACCTCTAGCCATGCTAACTCGAATGCTGAACCAGGTGCTGCTTCTTTTATTTCCCTATTCAGAGAGTTTGACTGGAATACTATTTCTAGAATTGCTAAGCCTTTATATGGATCAGATTTTAATACAAACATTTCTCATTTACTTTGAGCTGTGAGGTCTCAGTGAAAAATGTTTTACAGGAGAACACCTAATTAAGATGGAAGCAAAAGTAAAGTAGAAAGAAACTGAAGAGGGTTGGGTCCCACATCACAATGTTCAGAGAAAAAAAAACAATGCTTAAGAATGAAAATCTTAGAAATTACTTTATGACAGGTCATCTTCAGTTAAGGCAGAGGATGATTCCCTGATGCCAACTCAAATGAGAGCCTGCACCACACAGCAGGCCCAGCAGTGCTGAGGATCCCATGTAAAATTCAGGTAACTTCAAGCTCCCAAGTTCCCATGAACAGGAAAACCTCATTTCTGCCATCTCTACAACCCAACAGCACTACCAGGAACATGCCAAAATCCCTCTCCTCCCTGACCACAGGGGATCTGTAAATCCTCAAGGAAACAGCTCCATGTGCTGGCAGAGGCAAACAGGTCCTAAGGGATGAACCCTGGAGGAAGCACACGGAGGTGCAAGTGCTCTTCAAGCAATGGTATGCAAAGCCATACACCAGGCACAGCATTTCTTGTTTTAGTATTTAGCAAGTTATTTGCACAGAAACATGCTTTTAATGCAGAGCTGTTCTTGCTCTCTTTCAGACCCTGAACCCAAAGGCACGAAGAAGAAAACATCTTAGAATTTCTCCCCTACCCATTGTGGGAATATCAGCTTGCTTTATAAAATAACCTCTTCACAAAGCAGCTGTTCAGGCAAACTCACACCAAAAGGAAATTACACAGCAGCAGGGATTTTTTTTGAAACTGGTTTTAACACACTGAACTGGAAAATTAATGAATTTGTCCCCTCAAAACTAAAATACTTTTAAATACATATGCATAATGAAGGTATTTTCCTCAGTTAGGGGAAGAACCACTAGTGTGCACAAAACTAAAAAGTACTGGTGAACATAAAAGTCTCTTTAAAGGCCACTCTGAATAAAATAAAGCCAAGAGAAAAATAGACAAGAATAAAGTGTGTAGGAGAAAAACCTAACTACATCCGAGGTGATGATTAGACAGTTTTAAGTCATAGATTGTTCTCTATTATTTCTACTACAGAATTATTTCTACAAAAGAATTTAATTACTGAATATGACCTAAGTGGAAAGCCTTGCTGTACCTGAAAAGCCTGTTTTGGCTGTAATCAAAAATAAAAGTCCATCCATAATTTAAAACCACATTTTTGCTTTCAACCACTATTTTAAATCCATATGTAATTATTCCCCAAAAAATCCTATATACTAGGGAAAACTTGCTGAACTCACTCCAACAAATGAAATACAAAATATTTGTCTATAATATTTGAATTCAATCAAAACAACATAAAATGCAGATGAGTCCTTAAGAGACAAGTTATGCTCTCAGTGATCTCATCTTAAACATATTGACCTCCTGAATCCTGTAAATTAATCTTATTGTCACATTGATCTGCTGGAGTCGGCATTTCCAAGACAAGCTATGAATAACAACAATTAGAACATAAAAAATTCCACATCTAAACAGAACGAAGTAAGCCAAACATTGTCAATTTTAAATTTCAAGCGCCTGCCTTCAGTAAAAGGCAAGACAAGTTTAAATTATATTTGTTGCTCACAATGGAGAGATGAGCTCAGTGAGTTTGAATATTTGGAAACAGACTCCTGAAAACTTGAAGAAAAGCCTCAAAAGTGTAAGCAATGATCTCATTCTGGTAAGATATACATGATTGAGGTGGTTGACAATTATTTTGACAAATCAAGGATTCAGTTGTGCCCACTGAACTTTTAAAACCCAGCTAAAAGTCCAAACTATTCCAGTCTAATCTGTAAAAAGGGAGGTTCATAAGAGAAAACAAAACTCTCGTGTTCGTACTCACCGGAACTTTACTTCCGACTATCTGCATGCAGTGGTCAGCCAAGAGAGGTTATTGTGTAAAAAAGATAATAATAATACATAAATAAACACAGCACAGAACTTAGTAGGATGTAGTTGCACACACATTTTTCAGTGTTTAATCATTAGTAGTAGTTACATTCTCTTATTACTTTATCGACCTGTTTAGGGGTTAGAGCTTCCCTGACAGCAAAACAGCAGCTCTACAGCAGGAGCAACAATTTGAAATTCTTATGTTTGGCTGCTGAATCTTCAGTATTCGACACATTTACCTACAAATGACTAAACACCTGTCTTGACAGCTACATCTTGAAAGATTAAAAATGCCATTTGTTAAAATTATCAGGTCAGATACTTTACCTATGACACTGAGAACACACTAATGGCATACTGACTTCCTTGTATGTATAACAACTGCTTTTATTATGCAGCTTTTGATCTGTTTAGATGATGTCACCACTGAATTTAATTAAGTTTTTGTAATCAAAAACATAGCCTACAGTCATAACTCCAACTTGCATTTCAGAAAACCTCACATGACATTTTTATTCAACTGCTCGGTATGGATGCTTTTAATTACATGGATAATTAAACAGTGATTTTCAAAATGCCATTTTCTCTCTACCATGGAACAGCATCTCTCTATATTCATGAACAAAAAGGTGACTTTCCCCAGGGGAAACTGCAGGCAGGCTGCACATCTGTGCCCTGTTCTGTCACCCTGCACAAATGCCCACGTTGCTGGGACTCCAGGACAGGGGCATCTGCTCCAGCAGGGCAGCCTCTGGTGCTCAGCTCACCTGCTGCAGGCTGCCAGCTCACTGCAGAACCACCTCCATCCGATCACAGCTGCTCTGCTTCTGAGATGTGCCTGTCCCTGCTCAGCCTCCACCTGCTTCGTTTTCTACTCTTTTCTACTTTTCCTTTAGGAACTCTTTCCAAAACAGAAGTCCCTGCAAGTCTCTCACAATCAACACTGCTCTTCCTGAAGAAGTTTCCTCTAGCAGCACAAGAAGGGATTGCCACCACCAGACAATCTCTTCTCCTAATCCATCATCTTCTCCTCTCACCCATGTTCAACGTTTCAGTACTGCACAAAATGCCACCGGGGTCAGTTCTGAAACAGCATTTCAATCCTTCACCAGTTCTCAGGTACAACTGCCACGGTCAACAAGCTTTGTCCTCAAGTGAGAGAAGGAATGAGAGGCCCAGAAAATCACTTCCCATGAAAGCATCCAGCTCATCAGCTTCTACATGTCCTCCTTACCCAAGGAAAACTTTCCTCACCCAGTGAAACCCCAAGTTCCTTTCTCAGAACTCTGAAGACAAGTGTTGCAGAAAAGCATGGTCAACATGCTGCAGACAGCACACAGGCAGAGAAAATGAAGCACCAAATTTAAAATAATTTGGTTAAGACAATATCAGCAAATGAGAGTGATATTTTCACATGAAGGGAGGGAGCTCAAAAGCCTAATTAAAACAAACATGAAATGAACTGCAAGAAAAGTCAAATCAACTGTTAAATGTGTTTTGTGAGCTCTAAGCAGAAGGTCCAAGTATTTCCAGTGTAAAAAAGGAAGACAGATAATTATCTGTGACAAAAGGAAAAGGTAGAAAATTTAAAGACAGATCATTTTGAATGCAACCAGCATTTTCATGGAAGACAATCCTGAAGAAAGGAAAGTTTGACAATTCATGATAAAGATTGAGTAGGGCTTGAATTCATTGAGCAGAACAGCAGTTGCACTACACAGAAGATGAAATTACAGGTGAAAATGAGGTTTGGCGCCACCAGAAGATCCCAATCAACATTTTAAAATTAACCTCTGTATTTTAATTTTTTTTCTTAACAATCAAGGTGCTAGCTATTTACAAGTTAAATTAGGATAACACTACAGAAAGATAATGAATATTTCTGAAAGATTCCATTCAAATGCTGTGATTCAATTGCAAGGAGGACATACTGAAGCACACAAACTTTAATATGAGTTGTTTTTCCTCTGGGAAAAACACTTTGCAATGTGCAAAACATCCACACCGGTGCTGACTTAAGCCCAAAGTGCACATTCATGTACGAGGACCTTTTAGGATGACTTGGTTGTAAATGATTAGTACATTTAGGCAAATGTCTTCCCAGTTCTGTGAGGTTTCCCATGCTGCAGCACACATGGGGAGCAATGCAATGCAGTAACATTTCAGCAGTGAGCCATGCAATGGTAGCCATGCTTTCCTCACTCAGCTGCACAGCTCTGGGGCTTGAGGCAGCTGCTTTCCAACTGCAGCGTACATGAGAGACATCACCATTGTTTAGCTACATTTTGGGGAAAAAATGCAAATACTTCCATTTCTACTTCCACTTTCTACTGCTTCACTAAAGGATTTCTGCATACTAAGAAAAATTCCAGATTTAATATTGATCATCAAGAGAAGATAAAAACCTTACAAAGCATAATTAACAGTTCCCAAAGACAGTCTAGTTCATAACATTCACTGCCTAAGCCTGAATAATTCTCCAGTAATTTGTACATTTAGCTGGACCATGCTTAAAGCACTGGATTCCTTCCAGCACACACTAAAGGACTATGGATTTTGTTTAAGATGAACTCATACAGGAACATCACTCCTCTCAGAGCTTAAATCGCCACTTTCATTACCATTTCATCACCATTATAACACAAACCTCTCCTCACTGAAGTTCATAATGTTTCATGCAAGGCATTTGCATAATAATTGCATGTCATTGTCATCTTAATTTTTGAAATTTAACTCTGCAGAGCTGATTTTCAAGGTTAACAAGTCACCTGTACTGCTTGCAGTCCATGCTTAAAGATTGCTTAGCCACACACCAACATAATCTTTACTTATTTCTAGATTTGCCATAGTGCACTCTTAACACACACAAAGCATTGCTGGTGTACTGCTGGTGTATTTTATAACTAATTAGAACAAAAGTTCAACTGCAGAAAATAAACTGCAGCTCTTCACTACTTGAAATTCTATTTCTCTACCCCAAAAATGGTGGTGTATCCTGTCTTCAATTTCCTTACATTTCGTGCACCCCAAAGAAGACAGACTTCAAAAATTCTGCATGAAGGGTTAATCAATCAATTAAATCACAGAGACTAATCAACATCAATGAAAAGTTAAAACATATTTTCTATTCAAAATGTAATTTGGAACTGGATTTAAGACCATCCTTCCACTAGAGGAGTCTAGCACATGCATTGCTAATGAAACCACAAAGAAACTTTGGGTACAAAATTTTTTAAGATGAATTGCACAGGAATATGCTCAGGTTCCATCCATGACTCTATATTATTTGATTTGCAATTTCTTCTAGTTTCCAAGAAAGGACCAAGTTTTGACATTGCCCAGCAAGGGAAATGCAGACTAACTGTCCAGATGCAGCTGCAAGCATTCAGAAGGGTGTTTGTAAGTACACATTTATTTTTTCCTACCACTCTTAGATAAATCCAGACAAAAAATTTCAAGTTTCAAGCCTGAAAAGCCTAAGACCCCAAGCCAAGCCCCTTCCTCAGGTGAGTACTTACGGATTTGGCAGTTGCAGAAATGTACTGGACAACCATCTCACGTTTGGTGCTCAGGTCCTTGTCTCGTAAAGGAGCTTTCCGCTCCTCATTCAGGTTCATGTCCTCCTGCAAAGAACCAGACCACACAACATCAGGAACACATCTCAGCATTTTTAGTAGCCTTTGTTCTTTTTAAGCTACTTTTGTTAAACAATTAACTTTCAAACAAACAGAAGTGACTTTTTCCAGTGTATCTGTGTGTGATTGATTTTGCCCTACCTGATTTTCTCATTTAATTCTGTCACCTCAAGTGTTCATTGTTTTTGAGACTTTCCCAAAATTTAAATTGTAACAAGAGTAGTGAACATTTTTGAAATTTGCCTCAAGAAGTAAAACTAGACGACAAGTACAACAAGTCTACACCTCAAGTTGATGCAGAAGTGCCAACTCTTGAGATGTTCCAGTGTTTTTAGTGCAATCTCATCATGGTGGACACCATTCCTGCACTATCAGTCAGAGGGCTGTTATTACATGGATTAGTAGCTTGTGGAAGGGACAGAGGTGAAACTGTTCCAACTGATGTATTTAAAACAAGCCTGAAAGTCAAAATGCTCTGCTAGATTAAATCTATTAAGACACTTCTTTTAACTTGATAACAAATTGAATACAATGCAGTCATTACCAGTCATGACTAGGCTTGCCATTAAAAGTCAAAGTCATTCCAGACTGGCACCGAAGAGCAGCCAGTGCTCCTGCAATCACTGCTGGTGGGCAGCCTTGTCACAGAACTTTAGTGTCTGTGAGACAGACCTGTTGTCTGCTTCAATTGCCATTACTTGGAAAAGTTAAAAACTAATCCCTTAACGAGCAAATCAAACAAGAGTTAATTAACACTTATCCTATCCTTCAAAAGACATTCACAGCTCCACTGAACAGAGCAGAGCTACCCAGTGGAACAGGACAGTTCTCCCGTGTCAGATCTTACCATCATTTTCTCAAAGAGATCCATAACTTCCTTCTCTGATAAGTTCATGCAGCGCTCATCAACCAGTGCCTGGGCATGTGGGATCTCACTAATGGAGGGCTGAGAGTCAATGGGATGCTGAATGAGAGGCTTCTCTTTCTTCACAGCCGATTTCCTGAAGCTTGTGATTCTGTCACGCTGCAAAGACATTCCAAAATAAGCAGAAATAGAGAGAAAAGCAGCCAATCAGATGGCAGCAACGCATATGTTTTTAGTTAATTCAAGCAGCAGAGTTAAACTGAACTGTAAGTAAAAATGCTCTAATATTCAGAGATTACTTTGCACAGAAAGACAATAACATTTAAGGTAAACTCATAAAAGGTCACACGCAAAAGGGATTTAAATAATTCTCACTGATCCAAAATTGCACCAGCTAGGTTCAACTCTTAGCACTTCAAAATCTTCAGCTATCTTCTCCCATTAGTAATTATCCTGATAGTGAATAAATATGGCACCACAAAGGTAATGTCCACTGTTCCTTCACCTGAAGAGCTGCAGGTCTTTGGAGGACAACTGAAAAAGGCAGCGTGGGGAAGGAGGTACTCACAAGTTCACCAGGCTTATAAAACATCCTGCTGAAGTAAAATAAAGTTTGTAGAGGAATGAATGCTCCAAGCATAGCTCGTAACTCCTTGAGGAGTTTTTGAGGAGGAACTCCTGGAATTAGTGCTGAGCTTTAGAAAGGCAGTGAAGGATTGCTCACACAGAAGCAGCACCCATGGTTAAACACACGGCCAGGCACTGCCAGGGCGCTCTCGGGTTAGGGCTGACACCAACCCCACTCCTGGGCTGTAAGCATGCTCAGTTACTGGGTTAATGTTGGAAATAACCAGCACCTTCCTTATAAGGCCATTTCTGTTGTATTTATAGCATAGAACTCTATTCTGAATAAAGTCCGAATTTTTACATTTAATATCTGTCTTTATTTTATACATATATATATATATATGTGTTCAATTTGAGAACATCGTGCATAAAGCAATTTTCCTCAAAGAACTGTCTGCATCCACAAATACTCGTGTATTTGTTTCAGACACTCAACAGCCTTATGAAGATGTGCTTTCATCTAACAGCAGCTTATGTAGGGTTACCAGGATCACTCACAGCAATTACTGGCACCTCCACCAGAACATGTAAACCAAATTTTCTATTGGCTACAGCAAAACAACCTCTCTGAGGTCTGCAATGTCTGATGGAGACAGACTTTGTTTGCAAAAAATTTGATTCATTTTAGATTAGTGAATCCAGAGTGGAGACACTAGAGCGAGAGCTGTGGAGTATGGAGAAGAAAAATTATTTTTCTGTGGGTTTTTTTTATTATTTTTTATTTTTGTTGTTCATTGCTTTTCTTGTTATTTTTGAGATCCTACGAGATTACCTTAAATCTCTGATGGGAAGTGTCCCTAGATAAGCTGCATTCCCTTTGAACTTTTTTTTTTGAGGGACAGGTGGTATGGGGGTTTTCTTCTTCCTTAGATATTTTTATATTTGTGGGCAGAAGCACAATACCTACAAGGATATTGTTGTTGTCTTTTACAAAGTAAGAACATTACTTTAATCCATTTTTTACTTTATTAAAAGAATTTAAATTACATTTTTGGAAACTAAAATTAGAGCATAGCCTGGCAAGAAGGCCAAGGATACAACAATGCCTGCAAGGCAGTATCCAAATGTAGCCAAGCGCAGTTTTATACTGACCATTCAACAGCCACAAAAAGTCATTTAAGATCCAATTGCACCACGCTGCCATCTGTTTCAAGTGTAACTTATTAACACCAAATTTGTTCAATGAGATCGCACCGTTGAGATGACAAAGGAATCTTCTATGTGATTTCCAGACATCATTTCCTCATTTCAGATGTGCAGGCAATCATTAACTAAAGAACCAGTCTGGATTTTATATATATATATATATATATATATATATATATATATATATATATATATATATATATATATATATATATATATATATATATATATAATATAAAGCTGTAATTTTAATGAAATAATTTTTGATAAAAGTTTCCGAAAAAATAATTTGGACCCAGTTTCAAAGTATTCAGCTCTATCAAGTCAGTGCTACTGAATACACACTTGTTCCTTGGCACTCAGTGGACATTTATTACCCAAAACGGTTCCACTTGAATCATGTGGCAACCAGCTTTGAAGAGCCACTGCAGACCATTTACTGGTAAGGAGAAGGTCAAGAGAAATAACACTTCAACTGTTGAGTAACAGTTTCAACACTGCCACACTATTACCAAAGTATTTCAAATGTGCTTCAGGAAGTTTCTCCAAACAGAAATCATGATTAATCTTCTTCAACTGAAGCCACAAATTAAGGTCTTTAGGAATAGTCACTCAACTTTCAGATATCCAATGCTTAATATCCTTATAGGAATGTTATTCTGTCCACAACATTGAGTAAATATGCATGCAGCGTGGAGTTACCATTGCAAATTAAGATGCTACAAAGACCTTACCACATCATCTGCCAAAGTTTTTATTTGAATATTCTATTAAAAAAAAACAAAAACAACACACACAAATCAAAGAAAAAAAGACAGTGTTACCTACTGCTTCAAAATAAAGGAGTCTATTTCATTGAACATTAAAAAGCATTTGAAATTTCACTAAGTGTTCTAAAAACTGCGGGCAATGACACGGAATGTCCATTTGTTCTGTGAAAAAGCAAGCTTGCCTCCCACTGCACCCTATCCTCGCTATGGAATCCATGCACCTGAAGCCTGCAGCGCTGCAGCACCCCCAGCACTGCCCAGAGGAGCAGCCAGGGCTCCCAGCAGGGTTTCCAAAACAAACACAGACCGTCCAGGGACCGCGAGTGCGTCAGCAGCGCCACGGGGCTCTGAGCTCAGAGCCCAGCACTGCCCAGGCACCTTCCTGTGCCCCAGCTCCTGCACCTCCTGCCAACTGCTGCTGCCACTGAGTCACGGCAGCCTGCAGACCAACTGGCTCAAGTCACCGAACTGATGATGCACACACCACCCTCCCTCCCCATCGCTTCTCCCCAAGCAGGAAAATCCTGCTGACAACCATCACCAATGGCATGTTTTTATTCATAAAAGCCACCCATATTGCACAGTCATTTATCAAGGAAGCATTTGGTTCATGAACTCCGCTCAAGTGACACAGAGCAGTCATGAACAGGAGTTCAGGGCTAGACCTCATAGGGGACAATTTGAGGAGCATTCAGAATCCATGGGACAGAGGAGAGGACTGACCCCAGCTCACAGGTCAGTCCCCACACAGCCCCTTGCTCATTCCCTCCCAGCAGGATCAGGGAGTCAGTCAGTCAGAAGTATAAAATCAAGGAAAACTTGATGGTTGAGATACAAAGACAATACAGTAACTGATGGGAATAAAGAAAACAAAGAAACAAATAAAAAAGCCATCATTTGGCACCAGCAGGCCAAAGCATACCCAGCTTCTGAGCTCCTGATGATTTGGACAAACTGCTCCTCCCCACCCTGCAGCCCTGCCTTTACTGCCCAGCATGATGTGATACGTTTTGGAATGTCTTTGGTCACTGTGGATGAGCTGTCCTGGCTGTGTCCCCACCTCCAGACCACACACCCTGCTCTTGGAGGGAGCTCGCAAGAAGCAGAAATCCTGGAGACAGGGAAGGGCTGCTCAGCAGAAGCTGAAGCACTGGGGTTCTTCCTGCCAGCGCTGTTTTGGTCACAAATCTAGGACAGCACCAGATGGGCTGTTCTGAACCAGCTCCACCTGAGCCTAACCCAGCACAGATATCTGCACATCCAGGTGCTGACACCAACCTTCCCTCTTCCCAACGGCCACATCTCAAGGCCTTTCCTCACACCTCTCCTGTAACTCCTCACCTGGACTTAGAATGGAATTTATCATCTTGAAATCAAAACTAAGATGTCCATTTACCACTCTGCTAAATAGACCTTTTAATTGAGACTGCAGAGAAAAATGAAGTAAAGCCTAACTCTGTTTTTAATAAAGAGACAGCCAGGCAAGCAAGAAGTCCTGAAACTCCATCTACATTTTAGGAGCTACTTGTACGAGAACATTTTTTCCCCTTCTCATTTAAGTACTGTCAATCTCTGCCAGAAGCTGGAACGGGATCATCTACCCCATCTCTACACTTATATTGCATTTGTCACTCAAACTCCTCTGGGCAAAGAACAGAATACTAAAACAAGATAGCACACTGCATTTTTTCAGACCCTGCAAGCACTCTTCCCAGATATGCTCGTGGTGCAGAAGCTCCACTGCTGCCAGCAGCCACTCGAGATAAGCAGCACATTTAACAGCGAGGAGAGACACTGCAAGTAGCTGGAGGCAAAGCCAAGGCAGTTCTGTACCCACAGATCCTCTCAGAAATTTTGACAATCTCTTGTACCAACAAAGACATCGCACTTCCAGGCTGATTTCAGAACATAACCCAAAAGTAGTTTACCTCCCTAAAAGGAAATTTAAGATATTGTACATTCTGTAGTCCTCTAGCATTATTCTTTCTGCCATCTATGAGACAGCCAGAGCAACACAAGGCAGAAAAATCTGTACCTTCCTGGCTTGTTAAAGACACTGAGTCCCTGTTTGCAGGAGCAGCTCAAGGGAAAAAGCTTCAAAAAATCCCTGAGGAAGCACTTGCAGATAAGGGATATCAAATTAACATTTATAGCTAAAATACATATACAATTTAAGAGAGCTGTAGATCATCTCTCTCTCCTAGTTAAAATAACAACACAAACCACAGAATTTCTTCAGCATTTATACCAAAGAACTATTTCCTATTGATGGAGTTAGTTCTGTAATCTTAGAAGATTTAAGTGATAGAGCTTCTCCCTTTCAAACACAACCTTCCCAGTCCATCAACAGTTAATATCATTTTCCATTCACTCTTCCCAGTCCTAGTTTACTCTGTGTATCTGGCTACTTTTATGAGTACAGACAGATCATGACAGTAAATCACACAGAAATAATGGCATATACTAATGCACCTGCACCAGACTATCCCTTTATCTCAGCCAAGTTAATATTCAGAGTAATTGAAATCTTGCACATGAAAACAGCAGAAAGATATTTGTGGATCACTACATTTCCTGATGCAAAAATCACTGCTTCCTCAAGCAAACAACGCAGGCTACAGCAGCAACAATGTCACATTCACAGAATTCAATTACTTGAGGTGATTGCATCAACTTTTAATACAAAACTCACAGCAAGGCTACTTTTTTATACCTTTTCCTAACTTGTATTTTTATTAAAACCTTCCAAATCACTTAAGCTGGCCACGAGTTGTACACTGAGGTGCATTTACATGGATTGATTATATTTAAGTATTACTTTCCCATGTTCTTAATTGTTATGCTCAGGAGTCTCACTCTCACCAAAAATCAAATCAGCAGTAACTCCCAGATCAGCACCCGCAGAATGAACAGTGATCAGCTGGGTAATTTCTAAAGCTAACAGCAATTTTCACTCCACTGCCCAGGAACCGTGCTGTGCTGGAACGCCCATTTCTGCACCCAGGCTGCAAGCTCAGGGGGCAGCCCTCACTGCTCCCCTCATTTTCTAGGGGTAGCAACCACAAACTTGACCTTCTCTCAACTTTCATGGGATTTTTTGTTGTTTTCTCTGTTTTTTTTTTAACTGTGCTGATACTGCTGTTTTCTAAAATTTACCTTGACTTCCACACCTGCAAAAGCCATGGCAAAGCTCCACTCAAGGACAAGAGCTTTGTGATTTGCATACAAGCAGGAGAGGAATAACTTCCCATGTGAGCCCCTGAACCCAGCGAGTTTAAAGGGACAAACCACAAACTGGTTAATATTTGAAGTACAAAAAGTTGTCTGCATCTTGAATCTAGGTCTTAGTCACAAAATAGAACTCACTCCTACAACCTCTGTTCTTCAGTTCAGAGAATGAATAATGTTCCCATTAGACAATTTAACCATCTGTTAACATAGTCAGTTTCGCAATTAAATCTAAAAAGATACCTAGGAAATGGTGAAAAGATACCCAAGCTATAAAAGCTGATGTGCAGAAACCAGGACTGCACACTCGTTTAGGCCTTTCAAGATCTGTACCCATGATGAAGTATACCTGACATTTTGTGAACTATATTTTTACTAATTTTATTACTAATGTTTGCTTTAGCATAATATTTTTCACACTTTGAGGAGCATTCCCCATGCTTTCAGAAAAACCTTGAAATGACTGTTGTAATCCATCTGCTTTCTCCAAACCACTTGAATTGAGCAATGCCAATGGTTTTGTTCCTACTGTACATTTACACTGGGGCTCTATCACACCAGATGGAAAACATCTTGTTTGCCTTGCAGCTGCTTGCTTCACAAACTCCTTGAATGTGCATTATTCAACGTTTGAAATGAAGGCTCAACCTAGAGCCTGAGCATGGAGGGAAGCAGGGCTGCCAAAATGCAGAGGGAGGACTGCTGGCATCCCTGAGCCAGGGCAGGATGGCACCATCTCCCAAAGGGAAGCTGCCAGCTTTGCCCAATTTCTCCACTTTTTTCCCCAGGGGAATGACCATCCACTAATGAGCAACACCCCAGAAATAAGTCAGACAATTCCTCATGCTAAATAAAGCCCGAGGGTCAGCCAGGCTGGTAAATCATTAACAGCAGAGGGCACCAATCCTTAATCACCTGCTGGGAGATGCCTCAGCACTGCTCCCGAACAGAAGGGAACACATGCCAGAGGATGGGGATCATATCAGACACTGCCCTCACAAATGCCAGGGGCTGGGGTTTTACAAAAGAGCAAATTCATTCAGAAATTGAAAAAAAAAATCACTGTAAACAAACAGTCAATTTCATCAGCTTTGTAACTGAAGATACAAAAGGAGTTGAGGAAGATATCTGAACTTTACACATATATATTTGTAATTTGAATTATATATCATATATAATATGGTGCTCATTGATAAGTAAGCTTTAAAAAACAGATGAAAATTATAAGCTTTTCCCCAAAAGCTGCAGTTCCATGTCACTGTGAGCCAACAAAATTGCTGGGTGTGAGACACAGGGCAAGGGTGGCAGCAGGACACTCAGATCAGGTTAGACTGATCTGAGAAGCATCTGCCAGTGCAGAGGCAAATGAAGCAAGTCCTGGCATTTTGCAGAGCCACAGCTGAAACCCAAACACTTGCCATCAATCTCCACACCAGCTGTATCAGACAAGCCAGGAGCAGCAGGGCTCACATCCCTGCTACACAAGCGCAGAGCTGCCCAGGCAGCCCCTGCTGCAGCCAGGAGCTGGGTCCTGCTCTGGTACCCGGGCACCCTGCAAGACAGGATTGCTGGAGCACCTGGAAAGAGTGCATTGTGGAGGTGCAGCATGCTTTTCATTAGAGACAGCGTGATTTCCACAACACAAAAACACAGTCTCTCCTCAGAATGCTTTTACATTCCTCACTTCAAACTATCAACAGTCTGCTGTTCAAACTTCTGCAAATTAGTCTTTGGAAAGAGCCAAGCTGCTTTCCTGCAAAGCGTGCCTTGCAGAACCACGCTCAGCACTGCATCTCTGCTGCTTGCTTTTCAAAAATGTTGTTCACTTGAGCTTTGAGTTTTTAGGGAACTGGGCTTTTGCTTTTTTGGTATAATGTTATTGTGAAGTGCTTTTGAAATATTCTGGAACAGTTAAACTGGAAAAAATATGTCAAAACAATTCCTGACATAGTAAGTGCAGACTTGATCTCAATTTTATGCTGAGATACAAGCAGTGGGAGTGAGCTCTTTGCTTCCATCCCAGGGGCAGCACACAGCAGGTTTTGTGATAGCAATACTTGATGAGCTCCCCTTTGGCCCCTGCTCCTGGCCCTCCTGGGTGCAGGTGCTCAGCTTTTCATTCAGACACTCTGGGGAGCTGTGGGACTGAGCGGGAGCTGCTGCCCAGCTCTGAGGTGGGTCAGCAGAGACGAATCAGAGCAGGCCTCCTTTTATGCCTCACTCTCTCAAGAGACACCTTTTCATCATGCCAAGAGTCACCTTAGCTCTGACTGAACTGCAATCCCAGTTTTTACCCTTTCAATCATGACCACACACCTTGAACCTGAAATTAATCTTTTGTTGTAACCTAAGCATTTTCTCTCAAGAGGAGCAACTTGACTTGACAGAGTTGGCTTGAAATTATCTTAAAAATTGAAGCAGAAACTGCTTTGAGCAATTTCTTCACTCTAACACTTAGACACTTTTTTTGTCACTTCAGCTTACTTGCTTCCTCTGCGTACACAAGGACAGCCCAACAGCCCTGTGCAGGGTGAAGCTCACCTTCTGTAAACTTCTCTTGCTGTTCCATGCAGAAATGGATTTGCTAAGATTTTTCACTGCATGCTGGTGGTTGTGTAGAACATCTCTTGCTCTTGTGGGTACAGCAAACACTGCAAGAAGTGTCAGACTCCATTTGGATTTTCCTATGAAACCATTTGAGAAGTTGAACTGGCAGAATGCATCTGTTGGGAGAGGACTGACAAAAATAAAGCAGAACACCCTCAGCAAGCTGCAGGAGCTTCACTGGATACTGGATACAGCTCCTTGAAAATGGAATAGATGGCCTTTGATAGACTTTGAGAAAGTGAGAACATGTGTCTCTGCTTTGTTTGGGTTGTTTTGTAAGTAGTAAGAAAATCCAACCAACCAAAACACAGCCCACAAACAAACTGGCAGCAGAAGGGGTGCAGTGAGCCAAAGGAGCTGGAATTCCTTGTGAAGAACATTCATTTTGTCTGTACTCAGCAGACTTGGAGCATGGTCACAGGGATCATGTCAACAACTGCTTACAATAATGTTGTCTGTCTTCCAAGACAGACCTACTAGCAAAGAGCAAGAATCTAATCAGGGCAGTATTTGATCCCTGCATTGCAATAAGCTGATGGTAAAGCCACTTTTTTCTCCCTTAATAATAAATGATGTGATAACAAAACTTGGAACAGTGAGCAGTGCTGCTGCCACAGCAGGGAACTCTGGCTCTTCCTCACAGAGCTGAAATTCAAGGTGGAATAATTTCCACAGGCATGGACCATCATGTAGCTCAACAGGCAAAGAATATTGGGCTGAACAATGTACAGCTGCTGTGTCCCACTCGAGGTCTTCCTGCTCTCTTCCCTATTCTTTCCTGTTTCTAACAGCATCCTTACAAGATTATTTGTCCTTTGGGGAAGCAGGAAATGAAGCACCATGTGAACAGAGAGGAATTACATTGTACTTAATAATGAGGAATCCCATGGTATCACTTGACTTCAGTACAGGTGAGGGTCTCTGTTGAGAAGAAACTGGAATTCAGGACAACTAGAGAAACCTGTCATAGATTATGGAGAATCTTATTTTCTGCTAAAGGAGATAAGAAAAAAAAAACCTATGGTTTATCTTGTTTATCTTAAAGTGTTCCATGTGCTTTGGCTATCCCAGAACACTGACATGAATTTTATAAAGGTTTTTTACAAAACAATTTGTTTGAGATATCAAATGTTAACTGATGGGACTAGTGCTTATCTTAGAAGGCATTCAGGAATTAGTCTGAATCACAGAACACTACAAACTAACCTTAATGGATTTAGGAAGCCTGTCCTATCCACCCAAGCTTGGTCTGAAGTTCAAATATGAATGCATATTCAAAATGCAAATTGCCTTTCTGGTTTTCTGGCAGAAACTTCACCGAACCCTTCTGCTGCACTCTTCACCTTTCTAGTTTGGGAACATCTCCACCAAGCTACAATGAACTGGAGGATGAAAATAAAATTCAGTGCAGTGAATTTGTTACTGCACAATTTCCTCCAGTGTGCACAAATCAGATAAAGTCACTGTGCAGCTCCCCAGGAGGAGCAGGGCCACCCTGAAGGATGGCAGTGAGCTCAGCTCCTGTGTCAGCTGTGGAACTTGGCCACCTAAGGTGGGGTTACCCTCTGAGTGCCAGGCTTTGTGCTCAAACCTTTTGTTTCTCATCTACCCACCAAATGTGGCTGGCACAAAAATTCAAACATACAGGGCACCAGTGCATATTCTCAGCTTGATATGCTGTTGTCTTCTTTCTTTATGGAAATTCTTCCCTGTTCCAATACAACTGGGACACACAACCATTTCATCTCTTAATAACTGTCAAGTTCTCATCTACTCATGTACTCACACAATTACAAATGCAAACATCCAGCACAGCTCCATTATGAAACCAAAGTACTTCAGAAGTTACTCAAATTTAAAAGACAAAAATAATTCACAGCAAGAGAGAGAACATGAAGAACCAAAATGCAGACAGGAAAGCAGCAAACTTTCTACTGTACAAGAATTAACAGCTTGTATTCTGTTATTAGGGGCTGGAATCTAATGAATCTCATGTTGGCTTTGTACTTGCTCCTGACAAAGCTACACTCATTAAGAACACTGAACCACAGGCATCCTTGAAGATCATTATAACAACCATCATTAGCTCTTACCAAAATAAGGAGTAATGAACTGCAGAACTAACATTTCTCCCACCAAAGTACTTATTTTGTCTTGTTCCACCATCCCTGAGCCCAAACTGAATTTATGCAGAGCCACCTGTGAACACACAACCAACCAATTGTGACCAAAAGGTGCCCACAGGGACACTGAAGGTGTCAGGTTATTTCCTCTCACCTTCATGCCTGCACAGGTAGTTTGGAGCAGTTTGTTTGTGTGACTCCAGCCAGCACAAAGTTATTAATGTTTGACCAGCTAATCCCTGAACGAAGAACCAGGCTGTGTCCCTCAAACCAACCTGCACCCACCAATCCTGCAATTCCCTCAGCCTTTGGAACCTAAAATTACAGCTGCTGCTCTCCTGGCTGAACAGCAACAGTCCTGCAGCACCAGGGGTTGGGATTCTACAGCACTATTCCCAAAATACTTCACATTTTTCATTTAGAAACTTGTTCTAAACTGCAAGATAGCAGCACTCAAGGTTCCACAATCCTCACACAAGTTCTTCTGTATTTATTCTGACTCAAAGGGACAAACTAAAGCTGTTAATGGGGTATTGTTATAAAAAGAAAAGTTCGTGTTTCTACAATAAGTAGGGCAGCAGTAAGTGTGTTAATATATATTTACACACACACAAATCCCTAAGGAACACAAGGCAGTACTTTTTCCAATGACATTGGTTTTGATCAGTCACTTTTACACTAACATTTTCTGCCCTTGAAACAAGTTCCAAGTGTTACAAATTGAAAAGATTTCTAGTGGCACAACACAAAGAACACTTGCAGGCAGCAGACACATCAGACATTCACCATATTCATCATTTCCTCCAATACCCTCTTGTCTCCAATGATTGTCTCTGAGGATCACTCAGAGGAAGGGAATCTTACAGGAAGCTGCCTGCCACAAACACCACCTCAACACTGCCCTTCTCACTCTCTGAGAGTTTGCTGTTTACACAGGAGGAGCTTGTATCCATTAGAAACCCTCCAGAACATTGCTGCCTTACACAACACAGGAGGTGTGGTGACATTACACTGTGCACTTCACCTTCAGGCCAAACACTACCACACCCAGGTGAGCCAAAAACCTTCAGGAGCTGTAGCAAACCATACAACTCCCGTGTGTGCCTTGTTCCAGAACTGAACTTCCAAGGTATTTCTCCATTTCTACAAATCAGAAGAGTCCACGATTCAGATGATGACGCACATCACAACACCATCTCACTGCCACAGCAGATCCTGCTCAGATCTGTGCTGCCATCACACCGTGCCCAAGCAACCAGCCACCAGGAGGGGAGGGCTGAAAAGCAGCCACAACGCCACGGAACTGGGGGATGAACTGCAGACAAATTCATCCAACAGGAGGAGTTACAACGCGCCACAGCTCCAGTCTCATTGGTTCTAAGAAATTATCAAAGAAGAGCAAATAGTACAGGAGTGGTTGTGACAGCTTCATTTCATGACCTTGTCTGTGCCACTGCCACACAAAACTGATGCCAGCAGGGCACCAAGGGGAGCAGAGAGAGAGCTGGAGCCCACACTGCTCCCTAAAAAAGCCAATTCTTGACTTGGCACTCCTTTCTCACGCACAATTTATTGTGCCCAGGTGCAACCTATTTGCCTTGCGGGCTGTGCTAGTGCTACTCCTGTCACACAACGACCCCCCTGTCTACCTGGCAGGAAGGTGCACGTGGGAATCCTTGGGCTGCTCACTCCTGCAGTGCTGCAGCAAAAACCACTTCACTCACAAGATCTGAAGATCAGTTTGATACACAACCAACATGCAAGTTCACGAGAAGTTACCTTTATCTATCTGGAACTTTATCAATGGCTACACTAAAGGGTTTTCAATCATTAATATCCTAAAATTATCTGCTCTACCACCATAGCTGATTTTAAGAAAAAAAACCCTCATTTCCTCCTAAACAAAGTTACTGCATTATTTTTTTTTTGTAAGGAATAATGATACAAAAGCTGTAAGCAACTGCTAAAACCATTCATTTGAGTAATCTCCTAACTTCTTGTGCTTCAAGGCTGAACAAGCAAACTGATGAAGAATGAACTGAAATTGACAGTTGCTCCAGCAGCAACTGACATTGCTCGTTGTACTCTGAACTTGGACAGGGATGAAAAGAATCAGAGGGATGTTATTAGCCATTACTGCTTTATTGTTTACTTCTAGAGAACTAAGTGATGCAGAAAACATGAAGTCACCTTGTAGCCCACTCCACAGGGAGAGGCAGATCTTCTCCTACTGCTGGGTCACCAGCAATCCCAATGCTGGGACACCAGAACCAAAGCTCATCCTTGAACACCCAGCACCACACTGCCTGAAGTCTCAGAAAGCACCACTCCCATCTGCTGTGCACTGTCAGTCCCCACAGCTGCCTTCCACCCGGCCTGGCTGGGATCTGCTGTTTGCAAGGCTTCCTGTAGCGTACAGAAGTGCTCTGCAGTTTTGTGTCACAAGGAGTAGGTCAGGAAGTTTAATTACCACAGATAGGCTTATCACTGTCTCTATCACCTCACACGGTGTCAACAGCAATTCCCATCAGAAGCTCCAGCATTTTCCTAAACATCAGCACCAGGCCTGCCCTACCCTCCACGTCAGCAGCAGCGCCTGACCAGGATAACTCCAAGCAACAGAGGTTCCAGAAGATGTAAATTTTACTCTTCAGTAATGGTTGCACCCTTGATAACTTCTGTCCTGGTTTAGGGCAAATTTGGGAGAAAAACTGTGTGCTTCTTCTCCTCCCCTCCTTGCTCTCAGAACCAGTCTTAAAGGTGCAAAACTCATTTCTGGGTTAGACAGACCAATGGGGATGTGAGCACCGTAAAGTCACCCCAGGACAGCTTCACTTGCTGGAATATCCTGACTTTCATCTAGTAATACCAAGACTCCTTTAGAACACAAGCATTGTGGTGCACTCCTTCCTCAAGCATACACTTGAAACAAGAACTCTCTGCAGGCATGCACAGATCTCACCCAGAGACACTATGATTTCAAATGTAAGACATTTGATTTGATTGCCAAAAATCTCTGCTCAACCTGACTCATAGTTCACGTATGCAGTGCACAGATATCTAAAGGAGTCATGCAAGAAGAACACTGATTTATTTATTTTGTGGGTCCTGCAGCACACAGTCTGTCTGACAAGGATTGATAGGCACAATTTAAATCACTGCACTCCTGCACCGATATGGGTGGTGCAGCACAGCTGGGAAATCTCTCCCAAGCACACTCAGCCTGCTTCTGTATTAAAGTGACTTCATGAAAACTTTTATCCCACTGTTTGATACCAGGTTATGGCACATTAGTCAGAATGTTGAGTTCCTAGCTTTTCTCAAAGCTCACATGGTTTAAAAGACTTCAGTGTTAAGCACAAACAATTTCTGCTTTTAAAACAAAATATGAGACGCTCCTTGGGTGAATCACCAAATCCACTTGCTCTCCAATTAAAGGAGTTCTCTCTTCCCCCTAACAATTTGTTTTGCAAGTTACACAACATCTTTCTCCTAATCTGATTTTAAAGGTCACATCACACTCAGAAGGCAGCCCCTTGCAGAAATGTGGTCTGTAGGAAGTGGAGAATCCTGCACTGAACAGCTCCCACACAGACCTGGGGAACCTGGGGGTAAAGCAGCGAGTGCCAGCATGTCCTGGCCACCACGTGCTTCTGCTAATCCTAAAGCGACACGAGATGTTAACTGGGATTATAAACACCACCCAAAACCACTGGCCATGGTAATTTCTAGTTAGGCAGTGCTCTAACACTCCCAGAGCACCCCAGAACCTGTTAGAGCACCTCTTTTCAAGCACTGGCTCAGAACCACAGATGTCTGAAAGGATCTCGTTCTTTTCTCAGGGCGGCCCAAAAAGCAGGGTCACCCACCAAATCCACATCAGCATGCTAAAGACTCTATCCAGGTCCAGAACCTGAAATCCTCCAAGAACAGGGATTTCAGTGTCTCTGGCCAACAAATACTTCATCATCCTTCAAATCATCTTCCCCTTTTGGTCTCCTCTCCTGCTCCTTTTCATCATCTGCCTTCCCTTCTTCTGCCGTGAGCTTTTGTCAAAAGTCTGACTCCAGCTTCTCAACCAAAAAGATGCTCAACCTGCCAGGCCCCTGGTAAGCTACCAAGCTCTGTCAAACCAGACATGACACTCTCAACCACTTCCCATTTGCTCGGTCCCTGACAGAATTATCTATTTCCCATGTGACTGAAGCATGGAGGAGAGCAAAGAACATCTGAGTTAAGCATTAACCAACAGAGGAATCCCAGCAATCTCCCTGACAACCTTAATTTAGTCTGTTTGCCCTAGCAGAACAGGCATGCTTTAAAACAAGCAAATTAGCATGCTGCCAAACCCATGGAGCTGCTCTCTGCCACCTCCTGCCAGCCTATTCTCAGGGCTGACGTGAGATCAGATGATTGTTTGCCAAAACAATCTAGATTTTTTCTGCCCATTTCACTGTAAACAAAAATGACGACAAAAATACCAGGCACTTACTCCAACCTCTAGTCCTTAAGCCAGAAGAAAAAGGAGGAAGAAAAAAACCCCCAAAACACCAACCCAGAGCTCCCCCAACAGCAGCTGAGTCCAGGTGCTCTTAACACTGATATCAAACTTCCGTAAAATACATCAGTTTACACACTACCACTACAAAAACTGGAACCAAATTCTCATTCTGCAGCTCAGCCACATTCAACAAATTGCATGAAACCTCAACACCTCTCCCAACTACCTAAAGCAGAAAATAAATGAATTAGTAGTTCTGATGCAGCTCAACTTTAATTACTTGTGTGTGTACAGTCAATTGTCTCACAGAAAAATACTTTAAAGCATTGTTTTCCTTCCCAGCACAGATTCTCCCTCAACAGCCCAGTCCTACTTCCTGTCCATCAGGAAAAGTGCCACTGAGCAGGCTGCAGCCCTTAAAAACCCCACCAAACAAAGCCCTACACTTCTGCAGGCCACGCAGCGCCGTACACCTTTTAGTTTCAGATGAAGAGAACGAGGAAATAAAAACCTTCCACCTCTCTATTCTAGTTTCCCTTCCCTCAGGATAACGACTTCAGTTCCTAGCCCTCTGTCACCTAGAGCCATTTTTATCATTAAAAAAAAAAATCATTCTTCTGGACTTCTTCCCAAGGATTTGCCTAATTTCAGCTCCTGTGCCAGGAACCAAAAATACTTTCTCCTCTGTGAGTAGCTGCACACCCTCTCCCAGCAAGCCCTTGCTCAGCACTCCCCTGGATGTGTGAAATAAGTTCTGGGAGGAGGCACACTCCTGTCAGCACACCGAGCTCCTGGAATTACACCCAACACATGACAGGGAGTGCAGGTTGATTCATCTCTGCAACTCCACTGAAACTCCAATTATAAGTTACAAAGATGAACCAAGAAAATCTCCACACCCAGCTGTGAGGAACTTTGTATATGAGCTCAGTGACAACCCAGCACAGCACAAACAGCACGGCCTCTTTGCCACGAGTCCCAAACACATCTTCATCTTGCACAAAGAAGAGAACAGGGATGAGGGGCAAGTAAGAGTGCTCTCCCAGTGCCTGGGGACACTGCCCCCAGCAGAACCAACTCCTCATTCAAATTAAAGCCAACAAAATTTTGTAGGATTACTGTCCGGTATAATGGATGAAGCCCTTCCCTGATTGCAGCCTTGTTCTTCCCCTACAAACCCATGGCAATCATTGCTAAATCTGGCTGTCCACTCACTCAAACTCAATTTAAAGCACACCTGAATCCCAGCCCTTTTTCTCCCTCAAAAGTAAATCTGTTCGTGTCAGGTACATCATGTTCAGAGTGAAAAAAATCTGCTTTCCTATTCAACCCACTCACTCGATTATATCATCAAAGGCCAGGCACTTACCCCAGGGCAAAACTATCTTTCAGAAGGCTCTGATTTGAGCAACATATTCCTGCTCTGATCCAGCGTGCTGCTGGACTGCAATCATCCACCCCCTCAAGAAACAAATCACAGTGCTGTGAATGAAGTCAAATATTAACATAATGTTCTTTTTTCCACTCAATGGAACAATGAAAGTTTATTCTAGTGATTCTAAAATGAGTGAATAGACCATGCAATGGAAATAGTCATCCTGTTCAATCCAATTTTGAGCTCATTCCACTTCGATGTTTCAAATTATGTGTTTCTATCAGAACAGAGTTCTCTTCTGCTAGAGCAAAATTCCAATTTCTGTTCACAGCTACCACCAGAAGCACTTCCCTGAGTGATCTTTGAATCAGTTCCCTGCAGGAATCTTCAGGCAGCCTTCTTAGATACTTCAGCAGGAAATAGTAGAGGCAGTATAAACACACCCAAAGGTGCTGTTTATACAAAGTTTATCCTATGCAAGGAAACACGAGTTTGTTTCCAATAACACCATGAAACAAAACAAGACATCACATTTGCTTATCTTTTGCCAAGATACACTTGGTCAATTTTAATACAAGTGCAGTTCAAGTCATTCAGGGTTCTGACTGTCATCCTCTGAAACAATGATAACTTTCAATAACTTTTCTAAGGCTCAATGTTATATATTTACCAACTTCCCTATATGCTAACTTCATGCTCAGCACCAAAAAACCCCAAACAAAACAAGAAAAAACCCCAAACAAACAATAAGAACCCAAACTGCTGTTGTCAGGCTGATGACCTAAAAGCTCTATATTCACTGAATGGATCACGGGGTTGGAGAACTTCAATATTGACTGAGTTTTACCAGCATCGGGGAAAGCCCTTGCAACAGGTTAAATAAAGTTTGTAACTTCAGTACACTCTCCAAGGAGAAGACTCAGTGAGTTTTAAGTGTCTGCTACACTGTTGCTCTTGGAAATACAGCAAGAACCGAGCTGAACAGGGTAGATTCAACACGTGCAACTGACAAATGTAAACAATCAAAGGCAAACACTGTCACATTAGAGGCTTTGCTACTGTAGCATTTATGAACTGTGACACAACCCAGTGATGCTGCTTGAACTCCACCTGTATTTCAACTTATCCGGTCTGTCAGTAAAAAAATCAAAGAACACAGCCATTATAAGCAAACTGCAGTCCTAAACAGCATCCACGTTCAAAAAAGCCATAAGCCACCACCCAGTTTCCTAAACAGTTTTCCCATGGAGTGAGAGGTTCCATCGGCAAGCACGTGGTTTGCATCACGATCGGCGCGTTCTGGATGGTTCAGCCGGAGCCAGCCGCACCCGGCTCCGGCCGCCGAGCGGGGCAGAGGTTGCGGAGCAGCGCTGTCCCCGTCCCCGGCGCTGTCGCCGTCCCCTCCCGAGCGTGGGAACTCCGCTGGGGCCGCGGCACCGCCGGGAGCCCCCGCGGCCCCGGGCAGCGGCACCGCGGCCCGGCCCTCGGGAGCCCCCGAACCCGCCCGGAACCGCGGAGCCTCCGATCGCCGGAAAGGCCCCCACGCCCCTCATTCCCCGCCGGCAGCGGCGCATCCGCTCCCCTTCCTCCGGCCGCCGCTCGAGCCCGGCCGTTCCCCGCCCGCCCCGCAGCGCGCTCACCAGCTTGGGCTTGTTCCGGCTCTCCTCTTCCGCGGCGCGCCCGCCGCGCTTCGCGTTCATCCTGCCGGAGCTCAGCGGCTCCTCGCCGCCCGCGCCCGGAGCCGCGTGTCCGTCCATGGCTCCGCGGGGCTGCCCCCGCCGGGCCGAGCCGAGCCGAGCCGAGCCCTCACGGCCGCACCGGCCCCATGGGCCCCCCGCGCCCGCGCCCGCTCCGCCCGGGGCGGCTCCGCTGCTCCCCCCGCCCGGCCCCGCCGCGCACGCGCACGGCCCGCCCGAGCCACCGCGCCTGAGCGGGCGGCGCGCGCCTGCGCCCTGCGGCCGCGGCAGCAAATGGCGGAGCGCTGAGGGGAGCGCGCTACGCCCCCGGAGAGAGCGGGGAAGCGCCCGAACGCCGCCCGGCCCGGGGTTAGGGCACAGCCCCGGAGAGAGCGGGGAAGGGCCCGAACGCCGCCCGGCCCGGGGTTATGGCACAGCCCCGGAGCGGGGAACGCCCGAACGCCGCCCGGCCCGGGGGTATGGCACAGCCCCGGAGCGGGGAAGCGCCCGAACGCCGCCCGGCCCGGGGTTATGGCACGGTGCGCTGGGAGGGGCCGGGCACACCTGCCGCTCGCCCAGGTGCCTGCAATCCCCGTCCCACCTGGCCTTGGGAGCCAGGGGCAGCCGCAGCTGCTCAGGGCTGCCTGTGCTAAGGCCGGCCCATCCGTACAGGGGAGGATTTCTGCCCAATAGCGAATGGAAACCTTCGCTCTTCCAGTTGGAACCCATTCCCCCGTGTCCTGTCACTAGTGCCCTTGTAAATTGCCTTGCCCTGTTTTTGGTGAAAGTTCCCAGTACGTTCTGGAAGGCCACTCAAAGCTGCCTCTCTCTTCTGCTGCCTGGACAATATCTGAGCCATCTGCCCGTGCCCATGGATTACAACAGTGAAAAACTGTTTAAACATTTCTGTGGATTCCAGAATCCCTTTGCCCGAGCCTTGCTGTGTAAATTGAAGGACTCAGGATGCTCTGTAGGAACATGGACAGAGGAAAATCATGGATCACATGTCTGGTTGTTAAAGGCAGCGTGTTGATAGATGTATCATATCAATATTGTGGCTATTTTTAAAAGAAAAATGAGCATTTTGTGTTGGTATAGCTGAATCTATACCTGCTAAAGTCTGTCGAGAAAGCAGTCATGAACACCATCGTGATCTGTTGTCTTGGTGGGACAAGGGCAATCCTTTGGAGCTCACATTCAGATATAAATGTATCTGTTTATTGCCCTCCAGGAGAGACTCCCAAAAGGCTAACAAGACAGAATGGAGAATTTCTGATCTCTGTCTCACACATACACAGTGATACAAAGCCTGAGATTCGGGGGGCTCTCCATTTCTCGTGACTCTCTGAGGCTTACCTGAGTCCTGGGGGAAATATTTACCTTTTTAATCCAGCCATGAAAACCTGTTGATAAAATCTGACAATACCAGCTTTCAAATAAAAGGACAGCTCTAAAACTGCCAGGTGTCTTCAAATCAAAGCAGAATCTTGGCAGCAGAAGTTAGGAGGTTATAAAATAGCCCAGCTCTGGCTAGATGCTCTGTTCTAAAATTTCCTTAGAGATTCATCTCTTCCTTTTAGTATAAGGAAGTATACCTGTATAAGTCTTCCTTTTTCTCATTCTGTTGATTTTAACAATAATTATTTGGACATAGTTTATGATACCATCTTAACCATAGCTAAGTTTGAATGATGAAATGAATCAAGTAATCATTAATTTTATCATTTGTTTGCAATGTCAGGCAATGTCATGTTATTTCCAACTTCATCCATTTATAGTTTACAGGATATCATTCTACAGCAGTGGTTTAACAATGGTTAGTTAAAAAGAAATGCTCAAATCTGTTTTTTTCTTCTTTTCAATTAGCTCTGATGACCATTTTGGGTTTTCTCTGCTGTCTCTGTTTTTCTGTATTAAGCAGCACCCATATCTGGAGCAGAAAGTTCAGCCAGTCCACACTCAGAGAAAACAGAGAAGAATTCCAACAGCCTGGCATCTCTGGGCCAAATTTAAGAGTTTTTAAACCAAATTCTGTAGCACTATTTGTTCAGTGTAACTTCTTAAGTGCTCAAGAACGTTTTGTCCTCAAATGTTCTACATTTGCCACAATGCTGCTCACTGGCACTAGCCAAGTGTTCTTCAGTAAAACCTTTACATTAACTGACCTCTAAGATTCAGGAGCAGCTGGCACAACTTGCCAAAAATAATTTGTGGTGTGAGTGAAAGCAAGTGCACACGTGAGAAACTGAGAAAACTGAGCACATGTACAGTCAGGCCTTGAGCTGATTTAGTTCTGATGGAGTAAAACTCAGAGCACGCTCCTGATTTTAGCAAAACATGAAAAAAAAACGCTGAAGTCAGGTGTGGGGACACCAGCCATCACTGGAAACATCACAGGGCATTTGCTGTGGTAGTGCTGGTGCACTGTAATTCATGTACCCTTGTCTGAGTGATGGAGAAGAGATGTGCAACCATCAGGCTGCAGCTGCAGCATGTGATGAAAAGTCATCCCACAGCTGCTCTTAGTTCCCCTTCCTGGCTTTGCCTGCTCTCCTGGGACAGATGGCTGCTTGCTTACCAGAGTTATTTCATTTTTTTTAACTCTGATTTACAAATGCTTTGCAAGTCTCTATTTGGAGATTTCAGCTGGGGCTTAGAATTGTTTGTGTTGTACAAAACATTGCTCCAGGATTTGCTGGAGGCCTGCTTTTGAAAAGCTTGCCATAGATCAAGTGCCATTAGATCCACTTCACAGCCTCCTCAGCAGAAGTTAAAGCCTGTTGTTTTCTTTTTGAAAATGTTTTTAGTCATACTGCTCCATTTTAGTGTTCTTCCCCCACCCCACTCCGGTTTCCAGGACTGAGAAGCAAATATTCCATGTATGAACCTTTATGACCATGTAAACTCTGCAGGTAGTTCCAAGCAAAAGGAGTGAAGAGAAATAACGTAGCTATCCCAATTAGGAAAAAATTACAGGGGAAAGCCCCTCAACATCAAAATGAAACAAAGAAAAAGCCCTCCAGAAAACCACAACTCTGCCCAAGGCAGGCAGACAAACCTCATTTTGGCAGACACTGCAATGCAGTATTTTGGCTCAACTCCGAGAGCAACAGTGTGGCCTGAGGGTGGAAACGAGCAGTTGTACAAACTGTTCTTAACTTGGCTTCATCTCTGAAGCAAATGGATTCAGAACTATTTATTACAAATATCATTTCACAACACTGCACACATGGAGCTCCAAAAAGCCACTGCTCTGGAGGTGCTGACATTTCTCCTCGTGTGTAATCTCAGTCCCATTCAGACACACAACTGCAGCAGCTCACAGAGATCACCTGACAGCAAAATGATCAGACACTGACAAGCATGAGGCACTCTGAGCCTCCCCAAAATGTGCCTGATTTTCTGTCTGAACTGATGAAATAGGCCTCTGAGGAGGACTGGCTAGCCCAGCCATATGAGATCTTACAGCTCTTAACACTCTCCTGCTAAACAGAGCAAAGTTCAGTCCTGCAGGGTTGCAGAAGGCTCTCACTCCAAGTTTATCCCAAAAGGAAAATGATTCTGGATTTGGGAGAATTCATAATTCAGTGGTAGAATTTCCATTTGCCAGACAAGGCACAGGCTTCTGCTTGAAAAGTGCAGCTGACAGTTTGCTAGAACAGCAGTTCAGTTTTCAGTCCATGGGAAATGTTCTGGTCTCCCCATTTCTAGAACTGAAGAAGAAAGTTAACAGTCTCGTAGTCCTTGTCCTAACTGCACTGGAGGGGGAAAAAATAGAAAAAAAGTAATTACTCTGTATGCTACCAGAAGGGAAAACACACAGTATTTAACTTAACCACAAACAGGAAACAGGTTGCTAAGTCAGCCAGCAGTACATTCCCAGCTTTTCATCCAGAAATTGTATGTCATTAGCACAACCACTGCACCACAGAGAACACACCACAATCCTTCCCCTGCTCCTGTTGAGCTGCAAGCTCTTCCCTCTTCCTGATCAGTGTCATCACTGCACTCGGTCTTTACTCTCCTGTCTCTTCCTCCTTTGCAGTTTTACTTGGAATCGATTTACATTTAGGAATTTTTAAAAATTCCTGAATTTCTCTTCAGATGAAAATCAGTCTAAGCTTGTTGACAGTGCATGAGAATGTGGTAAATAACTAGAAAAGCATGGGGTTGAATAGCTTATCTTAACAGGTGGGAAAATAGGATTAGGAGTATTAACTGCTAAGCAATTAAAAGAAATGAAGAGCGTTAATTGCATATGAATAAATAGTCCCTATTGACACAACTACCTCGCTTTCTAAACAATACTCTCTTAGACTACTTAATAAATGTTATTTATTTGCAAACTCATATCCACAGAAAATCCACTCACTGATAATCCCAATTGTTTGTTTGCTAAAACTTTATTTAATCTAAACCATAATTTCCTGGCTTTCTAGAGGCAATAATTGAACCCTCTGTAAATGAAGCCACAAGAAGTTACTGTCACACACGTATAAAATTTGTTAGTGATTCGAAGGAACATTAGAGCATCTTACATTAACCTTTTAACAAATGTTAATGAAAACTGATTCTGCACATTCCTTTCAAAGGCTCAGGATGACAGTCAGCAAGGTTAATCCTCCCTGGCTGCAGTTTGGTTTTAACCAGCTGTGAGGTGGCTGCACCACAGCTCATTTCTTGGGCTTTAAACTTTTCAGTTTCAAGATAACTTACACGTTTTGCCTTGTAGGAAGGGGAAGTTGAGTTTCCCTCCTATTGTTTAGGAAAGATTTCATGTTGAATATATTGGGGAGGTAATTGTGCTTACAGCAAACCTCCAGTTCAACCTGACTGACTAAATCCAGCTCTGATTTAAAATCTAAGCTGGATGAGCTCCACCATTATGAAATGATACTGTAAAAATATGAAGTTTACTTGTGTCAAGGCACTTTTTTCACTAAACTGAATAATTGTTTTAATCTGGAAAAAAAATCATTAGAGATTTTAATTTACTCCAGGCCAGGCTCCCCTAATACTTAGGAAACAAAACATCAGTACATCAATACATCAATACATCAAAACATCAATCAATAAGGTTTTAGGTTTATATATATTTTCCAAAGTGTTACTTCCCTGTTAGAAGCATTCCCCTCCTTGAAGCAGTGAACTGATTTAAGTGAATTATCTTGTCACTCTTTTCTCCATTTTGACCCTCAGTCGATAATTCTAGATCCCAATGATGTTTATCTTCTCCAAAAGATTTTCTGCTTTCAGGTTTTAACAGAACAGTAAGAAAACACAGTTCTTGCTCCATTCATGCTTTTTAGAAACAAGGAATGCATAAAAAATAGCCCAGCGTTATTTCAGAGGACAATGTAAAAATACAAGAAATTATTTTGCTTGATTTTGGACTTTTCCCACAAGAAAAACTAAGCAAACTGCTGATATATGAAGTAATGGTAATTGGTTGATAATTGATTCTCTTTTCCCCCTTTGCCTTTCAAATATCCTCTTCCATAGAATAATCAGACCTTTTTGCATTAGTACTTCTATTTTTTTCCCAACATTTTATATTCTAGGACACAACTGCTCAATGTTAATAAAACACATTTATGTTTCATAATACTTTATGAGTTTTTCTTCCAAACCTGAAAGAACTGGAAATGATCTGTACCGAGAGAAAAGAAAAATGTTCACATTGCCACTAAACACTGTATTCCAGTTTTTAAACATACAATTATCATTACTCATACGTGCTATCCTCCTTACAATTTTTAACAATATAGTACATCTCTTTGATTTAGAGTCAAACCCCAGCAGTGACTGTGGATTTAAATCGAGTATTCAAGGTCTCAGTAAGAGCTGCTCATTTTCCCCTCTTTTTCTGCCGTCTCTGGTGGTTCAGGCCCCCAGCACCTGTGTTTTACCTGCCTCTGACAGTGCAGTTCTGGCACTGCCTGCAGTTCTGCAGAAGGAAACTGAAAGCCTCCTTCTTCACACTGGGACTTTCATTTTCCCCTGGAAGGCTCCTGGAGGCTTTTCTCTCTGTTCCTCACATCTCCCACAGCCCCGTGGCTGAGTTCACAGCTTATCCTGCTGTGGGATCTTCCCCAAATTGTTTAGAAAATATCTTTTGATGTTCATATCTCACAGCCCAATTTGCTTCTCAAACATGACTGAACAGCTCAAAATAAACTCCTTTTATTTACTACAAGGATTCCCTTGACCACATTCAGCACTAGGGATGTTTCTATTTATCCTGCTTTTGTACATCTTCACAGCTTTTCACAAAAACTAAATACCACAGCAATTTTCTTAATAAACCACATTTCTATAGCTGCCCAGGGCCGCTCAAAGCAAGACAGAACCAAACTGGGCATGTAATGGTCAGGCTGGGAACTTTCCTGTTTTATTTATTTTGTCTCTAAAGAAAGCTCTATCACAGTGTTTATCATTTCTGTGCATGATAAAAACCCCTAGCAAATAAGAATTCTACAGCGCAGGGAATGAATCATTATCCGTGGAGTAGCTTGAAATGTCTCTCTCCATAGCCCAAACTTCAACAAGCAGATTTCTGGGTGGAAATAAAGTTCATTTTCATGGAAATAATGCACATGGTGAAGGCATTAGTAATGCTAATGAGGAGCTTCCAGGCAGATGGACAGAAATAGGCCTGATTAAAGCTAAAGATCATGTTACGAAATCTTTGTTCAAATTGTTCAATGGAAGAATAAGATAAAAACCTGTGGAATGTTCCCCCATGGTCATTGCCTGTTCAGCATATTAATAACGGTTTCACTTACTAGAAAGAGATAGATTTTCACTTTGTATTTGACTGTTCTGCCCTGTGGGTAGCTCAGATCGTTTACTGGGGGTGTATGGAGGGACTTCCATCACCACATCGGGACCAAAGGTTTTTCCTTTGCTAACTTTTCCTATGCTAACCCCACTAAAGCCCATTTTTGGGGACAGTAAAGGGACTCATTTTACAAGTGTGTCCTTTTACAGGAGCTAACCGTGGGATTATTCAAACAGCTTCTTTCAAGGGGGATAAACCAGTGGAATGATGCAGTTATTTAGTATGTAAATGAATTTTATTATATAATTTCATCGTGTTATTTAAATGACTGACAGAGGTAAATCTCTTGAGAAGCAGGTATTGCAACTTTGAGGAATTATGCTCAGCAGGGATGTTTTTGGTATACTCCCTGTGTTGATTTTGGTTCACTCAATATTTGGGTTTAACTTAAGAGTCTTTAGTAACTTTCACTGAAATCAACTGCATGTTTATCTTTTGTGAGGGAAAAACCTGGCTCTGAAGTCAAATATACATCCCTGTCATCTAGCACAGTTCCTGCAGGATGGGGCTGTGTAAAATACTGCAGAAAACAAGGACCAGCCCTTTTTCTGCATGCTTGGTTTGTTCTGAGTTATTCTTCCTTTTGTGTCTGTTAGTTCCTTAAATATTGCTCACACTGAACTTACTTGTGAAAAGCAATAATCAAAATTCTTTGCTTGTCCACTTAATCCGTTTTGTAAATGAATGAAGATGGCATGTGCTAGAATAGTGAGGAGCAAGATGAACTCTGATCTTCTCCTGCACACGCACAATTGTCTGTTTTTAATCACACAAGTGGCTGAAGATGAGTTGCAGCTCAGCCCAGGAGAACACATGTCAGGCTTGATTCAGTGTAAGAAGAGGTGGCTCTCAGGGTGGCAGTTGTTTCCCTCACTTTATCCACATGCAAAGTGGATTAGTCCAGCAGCCTTAGTGTTTTTTGTGATAGAAAATTAATAAGGGGAAAAAAAGACTAGTTCTCTGCCAGGTGAGTCTGCTGAGCCAATCCTCACCTGTACGTCCCCAGCTCTGGCGTAGGGAAAGGCAGAAATGTGGCAGTGAGAGATTTCCAGTAATATTCTCTCACCTTTAACTCTGCTACCAGTGCTCTGCTTCATGAGGTGTGACAGTTTACACTGTGGAAACTGGCAGGGTTTTTATCCTTTCCTGCTGCCACATTGACTTAGGGACCAGCACTGCCTCAGCTCTCAGCCGTGTGTTTGAAGGTCAACAGAAATTGTGCAAAGAGGGCAAAGTCTGTAGGCTGAGGGCAAGTTAAGCTCATCAGCCATACCGGTGGATATTATTGCCTATTTCTGGGCAGAACTCTGTCACCATGTTCTTTATGGAGTCTTCAGTATGAGTTCAAAGACGCCAATGCAAAACCCTCTCCTGCACAGGCCTCTCTGGAGGAACATGAGCCCAGGCCCGTGCCAGATGCTTGTTCCATTACAGGAAGGTGACACAACTCCAGTGATAAAGACGGGACAAATAATTCACATTTCATGTGTAGGAGAGTACAGGTTCCATTTGCAGGAATGGTTATTATCCTTTTTTTTTGTAGAACACGGTGTTTCTGACAATCTTAAAATTTCAGAATAGAAATGGTATGGGAATCTGTGGATGAAATTGTCCAAGGAGAACATAACAAGAGAGAGTTAAAGCCCAGAGGAGAGAGCACTGTAATCTTCCCAGACAGCTGGAGAGAGGTGAGACTGTCCACAGGAGGCTCTGAAAGAGAGCCAGGAGCAGCAAGAGCGAGTCAGGGCCAGGGGTGGCTGTGTCACCTCTGAAGGTGTCTGGTGGCACAGGAAAGGTCAGGGTTGCCCAGCTGGACCAGAAGGTCATTCCAGACTTCACTGAACCAGAAGGTCATTCCAGACTTCACTGAGTGGTTTCCCTGCAGCCTAAAGGGGTGGAACTGGCATGGAGCTCTCTGGCCCCTATCTCTGCTGGAATTGGGGGTTCTGTGATGTAAATGGTCATTGCCTGTTGGGGGGATTTGTCTCTTTAAATTCTCCACAGGCAATTTGAACCTCCCACCCCCTAATGAAGGACAGATTTAAACAACCTGAGCCCCGAGGGAGCATTCTCTGCCCGGGGACTGCTTCTGTGCCGGTAACAGCTTAGTTGGTTCTGGAGTTTTTGCTGTGAAGTTTCTTCTTTTCCTTTTCCATGTCCAATTCTGCTCATGGAATATTATTAGCTGGAAGTTGCTTCAAATTTTATTTGGACTTTGGTGTCACTTTAGGGTTGATGCAAAAGGAATTTGTTTCTTTTGTTTCTGCCTGTTACCCTCTGCAGTCTCCTGGTGCTTTCTGTTGTGTGCACCACATGCTCATGTGACTGGTGTTAAGGGGATTGCAAAAGTGATCTGGGTTAAAATTTACCTTACTTGAAAAAATGGCTGATTCTAGCTCAGTCCCTTGTGCCTGCCTCTCATGTGCTCTCAGAAACGCCTGCAGTGGTACAAGAGGGGGGACTGGTGAGGAAGAGGAGTGAGAAGCCCCTTCCCACCTCAGGAGCCCTGCTCAGGAGCTTGGCTGCCTGCTCTGAGCTGGCCCAGTGCCCCAGCCTGGCTGCAGGGACTTGTCCAGTTTTGAAGAACAGCTAGGAGAAGGCTGGAAACCGCAACCAGGGCAGGGGAAAGGCAGAATTACAGCCTGAGCTTGGCTTTTTGGTGGTTTAAGGATAAAAAAGGGAAAATGGTAATAAGTGAAAATAGGAGGAACTTAATAGAAGGTGTCTACATAGCAACAGTAATATTTCAGCCAGGAAAAGCTCTTTCTCTATCTCCTGGGAGTTTTGTGTGGCCAGCAAGGATTTCCCAGGTGTTTATTAGCCTGGTGAGTGTGCTGCTCCTAATGAAAGCACTTGTTAAACCCACGTTCCGCTTTTAGCTGACTGCTGTATGTTTTGAGGCTGCTGGCATTTCGTGTCTGTGTGGTCTCTGCTGGGAGCTGAGGGTGCCTGAGAAGAGCCCCAGGCAGTGATGGAGGCTGTGTTTTAGCAGTGCTGTTGGTCCTTTGTATTTGTAATTATACAAAGGGATGCCTTTTGTCTCATTTGCACGGGGAATACCAGCATCCAGTCCTTTTATAGCAGCAGAACAGCTTTTCTGGATTCAATTACTTTTGGACCAATCAGTTGAAGTAGAGAGGAATGTTTTTGTTTATTTCTGGCTCTTTTTGCATCTTAATGTAGTATTTTAAATAAACTTATGGGTTTAGATCATCCTATGAATTCAAAAGAGCATTTGTGGTTTTGTTAGTTATTTCCTTTTTTGTTTATGAACCTACTATAGTTGTAAGCCAGGTTTTTGAAACTTAGGTAACTAATAAACCCCCATTGTGTTAGTATGACTCAAATTTCTCTTCATACTTTGTCCTCTACTAATTTAATCCAAGTGTCATCTGATTAACCATGGCTAACCTGTTAACTCCTGCAATTATTTTTCCAAAGTCAATCTTTGCTTTAACAAACCCAAGCCAGCATCTATAGCTAAGAGAGAAATAGGTTACAGAATAGGTGTAGGTGGCTTCCAGGACATCATGGCTTTTTCTGTGAAAGCCACAGTGTTCCTTGGGTTTTTTCCCAGCAATACAAAACTATATTTATTTCTAATTGGCAGCTGGTTAAAGGAGCTGTGGCTGCAGTGTGCTCCACCAGGAGAAGGCAGAAGAAGTCTTGATACAGAGCAGTGCCCAAAATCTCCTTTGGCTTGGCTAGAGGGACACAGGGTGACACCACGATCTCAGGCTTGGGACTGGTCAACTTATTAAAAATATTCCTTTCTAGATTTGCTTTTGATGGAAAATTCAAGAACTCCAGGCTGCAGGGCTCAGGTTTGGGTTTGAGGAGTGTTTGGGAGGCCTCATCTAAGTGAGATCACCTAATCCCTTAATGCAATTACATGGGCACTTGGTCATGGGTGACTGACTCGAGGTAAAAATGTTTTGGCTCTGTGAATGTTTAGATAAGGGAGATGACATAATTGTGAACAACTCCCACTTTCCATCAACTGAGAGGTTATTTTAAGTTTTATAATGGGTTCTGTGGTCAGCTGGGGGTCTTGGGCTTTGCGTTTGTTATACCACATACCCTGGAATCCTTCACAGCACATTCCACAGATTTCAGTAAAAGCTTATTTATTGTTATAGGAGAGGTAATGAAGTAAACATTCCTCTGCTGCTAAATATAGCAGCAAGCTGCTTATGAGTCAGAACCCCAGCAGATAATTCTGCATGTCAGTGAAAACTTCACTGGCTCCGTCATGTTCCTTATGTGAACAAACAACAACTTGGATCTCCCTAGTTCTGCCTGCTCCAGGAAATGTTTTGCAGTGCTCACTGTGGTGAGGTTGTGTTTGTAAGGGACCCCACAGCTGCATTGTGTAATTGTTCTGGAGCATACACAGCAAACTTGCAGATTTACAATGTTACAGCCGTTGTTGATTAGTAATTAAGCTTTCAAGTATTGAAAAATATAATTTCCGTACACAACAGCAGTTAAGGGCAGTTTACTGGATAAACACATCCAGTGTTTAAACAGTGATAAAAACATCCAAAACTAGAAGTATATATTTTTATAGCAGTTTTAAAAGTCTTTGGATGTTGTTGCAGGTTTTTAGGTGATGTATTGTAGACTCATATTAGTAAATAAAGTGGTAGATAAATTAATTCATGTTCTTAGTTTCTTCCCAATAACAATAACTTGGGAAAAGAAAACTTCCAGTTCTTTGTATATCACCTGCCCATTAATTTTTCTTTTTTAATATTATAGATAATAAACAAAAGGAGCTGCTTGGCAGCAGCTTGTTGGAATTGCTTCAGTGTGATTGCTGTGTTATGTCCAATGCTTACACTTATTTCTGTATAAATATTCTTATATTAAGCTGGCAAAAGAAGCTTGTTATCATCTCAGCTTAGTGGGGCAGGAGTACTCTGTGTGTGAGCAGCTGGGCGCTTGACTGGGATGGAAGAAACAATTTTTGGTTGTTCCTGACCAAGTGCTTGAACCTTGAGCTTTCCCTGTGTGACTGCCCTGGCAGAAAGGTTTTATCCATCCAGTAATGTCCCACAGGAACAACAGGACAGTCAGCAGTGACTGGAATGTTCAGAAAGCCAATGATGGAGGGATTCCCAGTGCCCAGCTCTGTGTGGGAGAGAGCTCCAGGGCTTCCTCCTCAGATTGGACAGCTCAGTGCCTTTTGCTGCTGGTTGCTGCATGTTTATTTACTAATTAAGGGCAGGAAACAATGAAATAATTATCAGAACTATTAAATAACTCAGTTATTTAATGTTAGGCCCTGGGCTAATGTACTTAGGACTGAAGCTAATGAGGTGTTCAAGTGATGCACAGCAGCCAAGATTATGTTAATCTGGGTTTAGTGACACAAGCATGAGAATTTTAGAGCTTCTTTTTCAAAATCAAGTATCCTGTTCTGAAAACTGAACAAAGGAATGGAGGGGTTTGAGTCTCTAAAATGAAATACATCAAGGGCATTAACATTTGCCTGTAACACATTCTTATGATTGCAGCTCCTTTTTTTTGCATAAAAAGATGGCTTAGAAAAAGATATATGCAAAAACTATGGCTTGAAAGGAAATATCTGCTTCTAAAACGTACACTGTAATTATTGAAAATGTCAAATCTTTTTGGTTGTGGTATCATTTTGAAGAAATAAGTGGTCCAGGTAGTTAGCATCTGTAGCATCTTTGGTTTGTTTTAGTTTGGGGTTTTTTTTGCTATAGGAATGTCTTCATAAATAACTATATCATGTTTGTGTAGTGTCCTCTTTGGAAGTCAAGGTATGATTCCAAAGTAGTTCTTGTATTAATTAGTCCTGCACTGATGACCACAAGTGCTATTCAGATGCTCAGGGTTATTATTTCTGCCTGCCTGTACCTTAAACTTGGCTGGACTTTCTGTTCAGCGAGCAAATACGTGCTGAGTACGAATGAGAACAACCTGAAACGCTACGAGAAGGTCGGAATTATTCATGACACTGATCAAGGAGTGGCTCATTGAGGAGGCTCTTGGTGCTGCCTTGCAGGAGTGTGCTCAGATGTGGAGCTGTGAGCTCCACAGGGCAGAGGCCCGGCTGAGGGAGCACTCGGTGGCTCTGGGTTCTCCCTGCCTGTTCTCAGGAATGTTCTCGTGCTCGTTTTTCCTCTGCCTTCCCCACCAGCAGCCCTGAACGAGCTGAAATTCACCTGATTCATAACTGGTACCAAGAAATCTGTTACCCTCCTGTTGTTACCCTGTTTCAGAGGTGGTTTTATCTCGGAGTTTGCACCTGCCTGACATCACTGACCCGTTTTCTTTTGATTTCTGTTCCTCTGGTGCGAGTAAAAGCTCGGTGCACTGCAGCCCTGGGGATGTGTTAGTCACGGTGGGGCAGAGCTGCTTTGCCCTTCAGATCTGTTCCACCTCCTGCCTGGCTCCCAGCAGCTGCAGGGCTTTGGGAACAGTGCTGAAAAATGAGGCAAGGGATAATGGAAGAACGGGGAAACCTCATCTTTGAAGAGTCAGGGATCCTGGGAATATGTGGGCTTCCCACCCAGCCCTTCTTTTTACACACTGGCTGCAGTTCAGTCCTACTGCCTCAGAGCTTTGCCAGTTTTGAGCTGATCTTACCTTTCCCCATTTAATCGGGAAATTCACTGTGAACTGTCGTTCATGAGACCAGTTCTGTCATGAAATGGCACTGGTGATTTGGAGACTTCATACAACAGCTCGCTTGACAGTGGTTTTATCACCATAAGGGCAGAGAAATGAGTGTTTTGGGGGAAAATACCTTGACTGACAGGTGTCATAAGCACAGGACAGACCTGTGTGAACAGTGCACACAAGGATTTATAGGAAGAGAGAACATAAAGATTTTACATCAGTTTCCCTGGGTTTCTTTTTGTTTGGGTTTGATGTTTTCGTTTTTTGTTTGGTTTTTCGGTTTTTTGTGGGTTTTTTTGTGTGCTGTATCAGCATGTGTAACCAAGTGTAGACAAACTGAAGCTGTTGTTAGTTACTGATGAATTACGTGGCCACAGTTAGCAGAGAGCAGGAAACAGCTTTTTGTCACACTTCCTTTGGGGGCTGCTGTGTCACCACACATCAGCAGAGCTCTGGGGCACGCCCAGGCATGAGCAGAGTGTGGGAGCAGCTCAGGTTGGGCTGCTGCAATGACAGATTATGGGGTTTGGCCCATTTTGCAGCTTCTCCTGGTGCATCTACAGGACTAAAAGGAAGCTGTCAGTGGTGCCTGATGTTCCTGCAGATGGAAGGGTTGCTGCATAGCAGATCTTTGAGTAATGCTGTCACATGAGGAAGGATTAAGTGTTCTGTTTGCTGCACGATCAGTGGGGATGTTTTTGCTTTAATGAAAAAGTACATACAGACAAGTTATGGCTTTTAAAAATGTGAGCTCTTAAGCAGCAAAATAAGCATAAACTTGCTTTAAAGCATTGAAATGACTCAAAGTCTGCTTAAAACAATATTTTTCAATTGACAGACAAATAAAAGTTCATGGAACACTTCTTAAACTTAGGTTTCTGAGGTAGCAGTTGTGGCTGCGGGCCTTTGAGTCATGCTGCAGATCTGTGGTGAGCAGTCTGTATCATCTCAGTGGGAATTGCTGAGTTCTGCTTGATGCCTTTTGGGCATCTCTGAGCTGATGGCTCTGGTTTGAAGCTGTTGGCAGCAGTGGCAGCGTTGGTGACGGGTCTGGTTTTCCTTTGGAGTCCTGCATGGAGCTCTAAATGAGTGCTGAGTGAAAGGGAAGCACTCAGCACTTACTGCCAGTGTCCTTTAAACATTTAATGATGACCAGTATGTTAATTAAAACCGGAGTGAATGCAGCTGCTGATGTCCCACTGTATTTCTGGAGCTGAAACACAGACCAGACTGAGTCATTATTAAGCGCTCCAAAGAAAAGCTGTTCAAAGGAGCTGTACTGGACCTTTTTTCTGCATGGAGTTCTTAAAGGATTTATTTGGTGGGGGTGAGGCAGCAGGCCTCGCTCCTAGGAGAAATTTTCAAAGTCTGATGGTATTTATAGAGACAAAATTCTAACAATACAGTATTCAGTGAGTGGGAAAAAACATTGCTTTCATTACTAGAAAATACTACATAGACATATTTCATCTCTTATTTCCTTTCTATTTTTCTGAACACTCTTTAATTCCTTTTCACACCAAGTCTGAACAAATGCTTTGCTTTGGAGAAAGGACTGCATACATGCTCCTTCCTGCACTGGCTTTTTGCAGATAAGGCTTTTACACTGCAGACCTCATTAAGCAGTCAGTTGAGCAGCTAAATGAGTGTTCCGAGGGGTAATGGATACTTACTCCGTGTAAGTACAACAAGATTATGAGATACTGTAAAGCTGAGTACTTAACTGCACGGGATTATTTATATTACAAATAAGTGCAGCAAGTGAATAACTCAGATGTTCATGCCAGCAGTGGGATCCCCCACCTGTTAACAGAGTAGATCTGGGTCGCCAGATAAGGGGTTTTGTTTCCTATTTTGAGTCGTGTATCTTCCATTCCATATATCTAAGCAGATTTTGGCCTCTTCCAAAAATAAGGGCCCCCTTTAAAATTATTTAAGGCTGAATGGAATACGAGTAGGCAGAAAGCTTCCAACCAAATGTCTTTGTGAACATCGAGTTGTGTTGTAGCAATCCAGTCTGCACACACCTTAAGTTCTTGTTTGGATTTGCAGCATTGCAGGTGCTTGTTAGGATGCTTGGGAAATACTGCAGAGCTTGCCTTGACTTCTCCAAGCTGGCATTACAGACACTCAAATAGAACTAAGTGCAGATTCAGATAGCTGATGCTTTGGGAGTTATGAAAGATCATAAAAATAAAAACAAAACCAAGGGCTTTGGATAGGATAATTAACATGATGAACAGGGGAGTTCATGAAGCCTGAGTTCTCGAAGTGTTTTGCTCAAGTTCTCATATCTAAGGTGTAAACTCTGGAATCATTCCTGCAGATGAGGTGCTTGCCTCTTTGCCACACAGGTTCTCTGGTGGATGAGGGATAATTTCTGCTGTTTCCATACAGAGTGTACCATGGATCTCTCCTCTGCACATCCACCCATCTTCAGGGAGGTTTTAGAGGCTGTCTTTTGATGTCTCTGGGGGAAATGGGGTTAAAATGGGGGCGGAGAAAAGAGGAAGTATGTATAACACAGGTAGTTCAGGAACTTGGTGGAGAAATCCTCGGGGTTTCTATCAGAACCTTCTCTGTCAGAATCAGCACAGCATTTGTAACACGAACTGGGGAAGGCTTCAACTGTCCTCTGTCATCTGCTTATATTGGTGTTCTCTAAATAATTAAAGATGATTTTGTTTTCCCTGCCAAGTGACTTGTGGAACAGTAAATAAGCAGTGGGAACGTGTCACACTGAGTGATGAAGGTGATCTGATCTTCATCTTTCTCCCTGCTGCTCTCTGAAGCAGATTTTCTACATACAATTACATTTTTCTCTCAGTAAACCAAGAACTCTGTTTTCTCTGGTTATCTCTCATGAACATTTTTAAATAGGCTCCTGAAAAGCAAACCAAAGCTTTCCACCACCTCAGCTTGCTCTGCTGTCTCTGAAGTTCTCTGTTGTTACCTGGAGATTTCACAAGAGTTAGAGGCTACAGCACTATTATTTTAATTTTATCCAGAAGAAAACCAATTCATAGCTGAGTCTTTGCTAATTATTTCCATTCAGCTTTGTTGCATGACAGACTTTTTAGCTGTATTTAATGTTGCTGCTTGTTGCTCTGGAAATAATCATTAAAGGGAAATGGGTCACCACCAGTGTACACTGGTAATTCTGTGAAACACAATTTGAAATGAACTTGCCTTTTCTTAATGATGCTGAAAAGCACCAAATGCTTTCACTAATAGTGGCATAATGTAATTAAGTGATAAACTTTTTTCCCTGAAACAATAATATAAACAAGGCACAAATTAATGGTACAGGACAGTATTGCATCTTCAGGTATTTGAAAAGTCAAGAAAGTAACTGAAGATGGAGTTGAGGCCGCAGTAAAAGCTGTCTGGAAATGGTCTCTGACACGTGGAGAGCACCAAGTCATTGCAGTTAAAAGCTGTCATTAACCTGTTCAGGACACAGAATTTTGGAGAGGCTGTGGCTCTCTGGAGGGGGAGGTACCTCTGGGTAACCAGAGCGTCTTTGTTCTGAAGAGCAGGAGATGTTCGTGGTTTACCCACATGGATTTATCCTCTACACTGGAAGCATTGATTGCTGTTGAGGAAATTCAGGTTTTGACCTTTACCAGTACAAAGCAGCAGCCCAGTTTCTGCACCTTGCTAAGCTGCAGGTTTTGGAAATGGGCCCATGAGTAAGAGGAATGTTCCTGCAGTGCTGAAATCAGCTGGAAGCACAGACCGTGTGGGGACAGAGCTTTTGCAAGTGACAGAAGCAGACAGTGTCCTAGTCACCAGCTGAATTTCCTCTTGTACTGTTCCTTTTTCTTTGCATTTGAAGTCCTTGAGAAATTCTGCTGTGATGTAGTGCTGTTGTTGTATTTGAATTTATAATTTAGGCAGGGAGTAGAAGCAAGGCTTAACTTAAAACCAGAAGTGGATCTGTTGGGTCTTTCTCATCTTTAGTCCCCCCCCAGTTGTGCTATTCCAGAATTCCCCTTCATTCTTTTTGTAGTGCCTAGGGATGAAATAAAAGTCTTGATCTGTGCTTAGACTGTCTCCTCTGAAACTTGAGTGCATCAGAGAAAGCAGAGGTGACGGTGTGAAACAACAGAAATGCTGGTTCCTGGGGTGAGAGTGAGTCCTGGACATGGAAATCCTCTGGTCCTGGCACTGGGATGTGTCATGGCCATGGAAAAAGTTAAAGCTGAATCAACTTTACCTCAAAACCAGACTTGTGTAAGAGAAATCGGCGTTCTGCAGGGCAGCTGAGCCCTCTGGAGCACAGAGCTGCACAGGGAAAGAGAGAACAGCATGAACTGGGAACTCTGCATGAAATAATGCATTTTATCATCATTTCATGTCTGACCCTGAGTTTCCCACAGTTTTCAAATCCAGATGATGGAAGTATCTAAACTTTTCAGGAATATAAAATTCCAGAACAAATGAGATAATGTGTGTTTATTCCCACATGTATAATTCCTATGTTTCTGCATGTCTCAGTGTTATGGGTATGAGGAACATCAAGCCGCCCCACTGCTTCCTGAGCCTGCAGAGAGGACACTGGTGGTAGCACTGATTCGGGATTGCATTGTGATCTATGCCCTCTGGAGCTTTGTCAGATAGGAAATGATGATGGGACAGGAAACCAGGCATTGTATGGAAACATCCAGGAGTGTGTAACTAGAGGAAAAAGCTGTAAAAATAATTTGAGGCATTATAAAACTGTATGTTCTGTGTAAAAATGTATTTATGATTGTGCACAGCTGGAAATTGTAATTGTTGAAAATACTGCAAGCCAGGGGCTGATTTTTATGGAGGGAAGAGTCCAGTATTGCTTGAGCTGTGCCAGAGAAAGCACTGGAAGGTCTCAATCCTCCCTTCATCAGGCCTCTCTCTGCCTTACTGCCTTTTCCAAGTTCTGCTAATCAAAGTCTTCTGAAGACTACTTATGAAATTACCTCAGATATACAACTTTAAACACTAGTAATAAATTCTTCATCCTGAAGGGCTAGGGTTTTATTAATTTAAACCCAGTTTTTCTTTCTGTCTGATACATGTTAGCAAGTGACTGTGGACTGGCAGCAATAACTGTAGGAGGAGAGGTCATTGGGACAAAGCATTTCAAAATCTCAAATAATATGGAGGGCAATTAATAACCAATTAAGCTCTACATGTACCAGGAGCAATCTGAGCTTGGAGAGGCCATGCTCAGCAGAGAACGCCTGTCCCAGTCCAAAATTACATCTGAACCTGTAATGTCACTGAAATGTGACTCAGGGCTTGTCATTGAAGGCTTGCAGCAAGCTGTGACCCCGAAGGGGCTGTTTGGAGGCTGTCTGTTAGCAGAGTCATCCAGGAGCTGTAAAGGAGTCACCTGTCTGATAGGTCAAGCTGGGCAGAAATATGGTTAGAGAAAATTGCACATCACTTGGTGTCCCATTCTGGTTCTGAGGAGGGTTTTGCAGTGTTGTTTCTGCTCCAAGTGGCAGAATTGGCACTGCTTTATTTGAAAGGACAAGAACTGAAACAGGGAAGTAGGTTGATGAACAGACAGATTATTGCGAAAATTGTTTCAGCTTTCTCCAGTGCTCCCAAACAAGATGCTGCAGAGAGTGCTCATGTTAATTAGAGGAATGAATACAAACCAAAAATTAGAAGGCATGATGGTTTACAAGAGGCTTTTTACTGCTGAAATCTGTTTTGTTTTGTTTTTTTAATTTGTGTGAGGGTTTCCCTTCAAGGTTTGGCCTTGTGAAGGAGCCAAAAGTCAATATGCTAGGAACAGAAATGATTTCCACAAATCGGAGAGAACCATTACAATGGTGTTCTTTCAGTGGTAAATATCAGGTCTTGTTTTAGAAAACAAGTGCTTTGTTAAGGGCACACTCTAATAGTTCTTATCTTCGTGTGCTTTCGGAGCAGAATGCCCTGCTTAAATTAACTTTAAAGGAATTTATATGCCTTCAACTTGGAATAAAATTAGGATGAACACAGGCAGGTATGAAATAGTTAGGGATTTGCTTCCTCAAATGCTTCTAACTACCACTATGATCTTTTGGAACATCTAAAGGAAAAACACAAAGCACCAACCGAACTCTGGGTCTGAATAGATCGTTCACGCTGAATTCCAGCCGCCCCTCGCAGATGTGGCCTGATGTGGATCCTGTCTCACTGCAGACCTCACCTGGTGAGGAAAGGGCAGCTTGCTTTGTGCTCCCATCATCTCGCTGCGGTGTTTGTGGCAGCTCTGCTGTCCTGTGCGAGGCACTCAGAGCTCCAGGGAGCGTTTTTGGGAATGTTCTTATTGGAGCTGAACCAGGTCTGCTCAGCCGGTGCTGCTGCATCCCTGTGCCACCTTTGGGAATGCGATGCTTCCCTCTGCCGGCCACACCGGGAGGAAAGCTTAGTGTGGAACGAGCAACGAATTTTTCTTTTCTTTTGTTTTTTCTTTAAAAGAGCAGCCTGTGCTCAGGAGGGAGGAACGGGGCTTGTTATTGCAGTGCCTTACACAGGGCTAATTAAATCATGTACCTGCATCACAGAGCAGCTTTATGTTCAAGTGACTGGCCTCTGTTTTGGGAAAAAGGAGACAGAAATATTTCTAAGCCACTTCATGTCTACCAGTGAGGCTAACACCGAGCATTCTCAGTACAAAGAGCAAACAATTAAGTATTTGAAAGCAGGAATCAAAGGGAGAGTGCATCCGAGGGTGTTTTGGTTTTTTAGTGGGTTTTTAGGAAGCTACTTTGTATTTTTAGTAGACTATTTGGTATTTTGTTGTTCCCAGGTAAGGGTGCTGCATTGATGACACCTTAAACTATTCACAGCATGAAAGAGAAAATGGCTCAGTTGCTGCAGTGAAATGCTGAAAACGACCAAGACAAATGTTTGTAAAGGCTTGGTTGGTGTTATGTGTGGATGTTCTCTGAAAATACTGATTTTTTTTGAGGTTCACATGGAAAACAGGGCTAAGTTTGAGTGGTTTTGGAGGCAGTTGATGAGAGCTTAGAGCTGTTCAATAATCCACCTTAGAGCCATGCTGGATGCACATCAGTCAGGATGGGTGGAACTGCAGAGAGCAGGATGGAATGGGCTGAAATGGGGCACAGAAAAGTCCTGGTGGCCCTGAGCTGCTGGGACTGCAGAGAGCAGGATGGACATGGATTGAAATGTGGCACAGAAATGTCCTGGTGGCCCTGAGCTGCTGACACCCTGTGAGCTGGACCTGCTTGCAGGCCAGCTGCAGAAGATGTGCTCCTCAGCTGCGACAGGAAATCCTTGCAGCAGCAAATTTAGGGTCTGAAATTTGAATTTCTCCAAGATGTTTGAGCCCTTTAGCAGTTTTTTCTTCCCCTGGTATCATGGTTTTCATCTTTTTGATGGATGTGTTTGGGTTAAGTTGCACCTTTGCTAAATGTATGGGTTTTTTTCCTTCTTTTTAAATTAAGTTTCCCCCTTCTCATTTGAGTTCTTTGGTTTTAAAGATAAGAGTGGGGAGAAGAATGAGTCCACAGGACTTGTACCAAGCTTCAGAGCTGTAGGAAGGGGAATAGTCTATTACTCCATTAAAATATTGGAAAATTAGTGAAACAAAAACAAACAACCCAATAAATAAGGGGGAACACCCCACACCACCGCTCCCTCCACTGTTGAGTGTAAACCATTGCTTTTTATCATTACGTTTGTAACAATTCGTTGATTCAGCTTTCCTTCGAGTTCTGTGCTCTTTGAAGGGTAACCTCAGGTGATGAATTGCTGTTTCCTCCTGGGAGCTGGCAGCTTGGCCAGGGAGCTCCCAGCTGCACGTGAGCAGTGACAACCCCTGCGCTGGTAAAAATAAAACCCTGGCTAGCACTGGGAACACAGGGGTTTTGCTCAGCTGCATTCCTGAGCACGCCCAGAGCCAGCAGTGACATGGAAGCAGCCTTTGGCCAGGTGTGTGTGGGTTTTATCAGCCCCCGTTAGGGTGGCGCTTGGTTTGATTTGCAGGAGGAGTTTTGACCTTCAGGGAGTCATTCCTTTGTGCTGCGGGTTCCCGGTCCACGGAACAGACCCAGAAGCAGAGTCTCAGGAGGGCTGCTGTATAATTTTCCTAGCACTCCACAATAGTAGGATGAAAGGGGGTGTGGAGCTGCAATTAACACTGGATGAGGCTGAATTGCACTTGCAACAAAGAGAAGTCTTTCAGTTAGTCTACAATAAAATCATAATTATATCCCCAGTATCCTTGGCAACAGATTAAGGTCCCAAAAGGTGATTTTACAGTTCAGTATTCATTGCTGATACAGAGATGGAGAAGAAGGAAAAGCATAATCATTTAAACAGTTTCTGGGTGTAAATAAGCATGGTGGGAGAAACATTAAATGCATCACACTGAATACATACAAGTGTGCATTCCAAGGAAACAAATCATTTCTGCAGTTAGGACGTGAAACTCAAAAATTTGTGTGCTTGGTGATTTAAATTCATACAAAAAGATGATGCTCTTTGGATATGGATTCATTTCTCAACAGGGAATTCTATCCAATTTTCATTTTAAGAAAGGTAGCCCTTGAGACACGAGGATTATCAGTTGATGAAGTGAAGATAAGTTGCTTTATCAGAACTGCTTGTACAGAATAATTACCTGATTATAAATTCTTTTGTGTGGATATATTTTAAAGTCCCTGCAGTTTTTCACAATAAAGATTCCTTTTCCTAAGCTTGATCTGTAAGGCCATAAATAGGAAACATACTCCCTTCCCCTAATGACCCTCCCAAAAAAGTTAATATTCTAATAAGTACTTGTTGTACAGGTACCTCTTTTTAAGTATCCTCCTGCCTCCATTTGCTTTTTATTCAGTGCATTTTACTGCTACAGTTCTCACCAGCACAATGGGGATATTTTTTTTGCATTCCCCTTTTTCTCCCTGTTTTCTTTCAAATAAGAACCAATAAAAGTAATAACCTTAGAAGGCAGAGTTCTTATGTTTATTTTGGAAGAAATGATTGTGTCATCATCTGGACGACCAGCTCTATGCATGAATTCCTAGATGTGCCATCAGTAAGGAAGATGGAAATGGGGGAAAGTCAGCAAGGTGCATGGAGATATTTGTGGAAATAAGATCGGGGAAATAGGACAATAATGAATAGAAGGAAAGGGTAATGTAGGCATGTGAATTCTAAATGCCTTCCAACCTGAAAAAAACCACTGGCTGCTGGGAATGTACTTTAACTGATGTTTGTGTCGCTGCTGAGGCAGAGAATAAGTCATGTTATAACATTATTGGAGGTATGGCATAGTTTGAGTTTGAAAATGATGCTGGTGGACTGCTTTGAAGTGACTTAGGTGATGGAAATTCCTGCCCCTCCTTTCCATTTTGAGCCTGCAGCTGAGTGATGAGCTGTGTAATTTTGTGTATAATGATCCATCTCCTCTCTGACACATTTGGTTACTAAAGTTTATCAAAGTGCTCTGGTACTAAATATCGAGACCTGGTTTCAAATAAAGGCCTTCAGAGGAAGGGGAAGACATAATGGGACAAAATAATTTTGTGATTTATTTTTTTACTTCTAATTGCATGGTTTGGAGAAGACTTTGTAGCTCCAAATAAGCATGAGATGTGCCTGTAAGGAAGATGGCAGTTTCACAGCTTTAGGGACTGTAACTCTTCTGTTTGGGACCAGCAAGCACATCTCCAGTGCAAATGCAGCCTGCTGAAATTCTGCAGGACTGGGCATCTCCTGGGTTTTCACAGAAATGTTCAGAATTTAATACAAATGAACACTCAAACAATATGAAAGAGCTAAAGACCGTGGGGATTTGAGCTGGAATTGTGTTCACATTCTCTTCACAGGGAAGGACCAGGAAATAGGAGTTGTATTGGCCAGATCAGTTCTGGTAAGTGAATGAGTTGCTGTATCATCTTAGCATTATCAGGTAATTTCAGGACATTTTTTTCTTCTATTTCAGCAAATTATTAGTACAGTCATTTCCTTTGACTGTGAATACGGTGAGGTTTTTCCAGTTTACTGGAACTCTTGCCTGGTTACCTGCATTAAATAGCCCTTGGTGCAGGATCTGGTTCATCAGTGAATGCATCCATTTCCGTAACACACTGCATTTTCTAACGCAGCTTTTGCTGAGCCTAGGGCTGCATCTCTTCAGACACAAAACATTGGCTGCAGTTGGCCTGTGGGAAGATCCAGCTGAAATCTTTCTTGTGCTTTCCTCTGCTTTTGGAGGCCTCCAGGGACAGGATGGTGCAGAGTGTCTGACCCTGCACTGGCAAACCTCACTGAGATCCCGGGAAAGGGCAGGCAGGGAATCAGAACAGCTGAAAGACTGGATTTCTGCTGAAAGATAATTACTTGCTTTGCACATCAGCATTAGATAGCATGGGAAGAACAGTGAGGGGGAAAGGAAAAAATAGCTTAGCTCTGTGAAACTGCAGAATGTTACTATAGATAGGCTGAGAGATTAAAGAGCTGTCTTGGCACATTACAATTCAAAGACCAGCAGCCTCAACTGCCTTCCTGTCCTGAGGAATTATTCTTAAGAATTTTATTCTTCGGATATCACATTATAATGTGGGTTAAATCACTGTATTTTGTCTTGATTTTCCTCAATACTTTGCTTTTATCCTTTTGTTCTACCATTATCCCTTTTCTATCTCTTGGCTTGGCTCTTAATTCTCCCATATGTGGTTATTGGAGTAATTGGAGAAGCAAAGCCCAGAACTGGTTGGTTGGGGGATCTGTACAGAATAGAAAGCACAGCAGGAGATTCCAAAACACAGGTGAAGTCCCTGGGGTTGGTGGTACCTGATGCTGGGCTGACCAGCGCTGCCCTGAACGTCTCAAAGCTAATTGTGCAACTTCTGCAAGTCATGGTGGCTCTCAGGGAGCTCTGGGAGGCTTCAGCAGAGAAGGACCTCATGTCTGGTGTGATGGAAAAGCAGTGGGCTGCAATATTTTGCATGTGGAAGAAAGCCATAGCACATTCTGTTATTCAGTTCATTGTTTAAATCTATTAGGTGAAGTTAGACCAAACAAACCCCTGTAGTTTGACTTCATCTAGGAGCACTGTAATACTGATGAAAGCCTGTTTTAATAAAGAGCAGAAGAGAAAAATTTTTGTTCCTCTAAAGTAGAAGGGCTGTCAGTGGCTGGTGGTGAACCAGCAACTCCGTTATGGAGGGGAGCTTTTATTTTATTTCCTGTTATGGAACCTCTGTGGTAACTCTGCTGGACCTGCTCATGGTTACCTGCAGTATTTCTACAGATTTTTGGAGTGTAATAAAACTGAAATCTTCTCATTTCCGTTGCAGTGTGCGTGTGCTCAGCACAGCCTGCTGCCCAGCTAAGGGAGATGTGCTTTGGTGAAGATGAGCTGGACAAAGCCTGTGTTGCAGGGCAGTGTTTGTTCACCGTGTAAGTTTGGCAGTCTTTGTTGTGCTGCTCCATTGTGAGGAGAGTATCCCGGTGTGAGACAACTGAATTAAATTAAAGAAGCAGGAAAAACTCCCTGGGAGGGGAAAAAAAGTTGTGTACTTAACCATGCAAGTGACAATACTGTGTTAGTGATGAGAGGAACAGGGAGAAAGTGGGGCAGTCTGTATGAGGAACACAAATAGCATGGCTGTCTAACAGCTTCTATTTTTGAAGGCATTAATAACATTCCAGTTCCTGTTTACTGTATCTTTTAAACCAAGCAGCCTTCGTGTGCACAAAATGTTAGTGCTTTCTGTGAATGTTGAAAGGAGCCCGTGAGTATTGGTTAAAATGTGTCTGCCCAATGCCTGCTCCTGGGGCTCTGCAGCTTTGGCCCGTGCTCAGCAAGGAGTGAAGGTGACTGCAGAAAGGAGTATATGATGGAGATGGGCTCCCGAGCGCCTTCTTGCCCTCCACGAGGGTTCCTGAGCGCCTTCCTGCCCTCCCTGGCAGCCCCCTTGCACGTGTGCCTGTCTTTGGGACGCTGTTCAGTGTCACCAGCATGCCCACCATGCTTGGCTGTTCTTGTGGAGAGGGAGAACTTGCCCAAAACCAGCTTCACTGCTGGTGCTGGAGTTGTGCTGCTCTTCAGCTGCTGTCCGGAACAAGGAGGGTCAGTGGGAAGATCTGGATATTCTAGGTTACTTTACAGAGAATCTGACTGGGATTTCCTAGACCCACTCTTTAAAGATTCCCAGTTAATTGTTGATTTTCTCATTTGTTCCTTTTATCATAAATTCGCAGAATGGTTTGGGTTGAAGGAATGTTAGAGATGATCTTGTCCTGCTCCCCTGCCATGGCAGGGACACCTTCCACTGTCCCAGGCTGCTCCAGCCCTGTCCAGCCTGGCCTTGGACACTTCCAGGGATCCAGGGGCACCCACAATTTCTCTGGGCACCCTATTCTAGGGTCTCACTGTCCTCAGAGTGAATTTCCTTCTAATCTCTGACCTAAACCTGCCCTTTTCAGTTGGAAGGCATCGTCCCTTGTCCTGTCACTGTGCCTGTGCAGGAAGCCCCTCTCTTTAAGCCCCTTAAAGCACTGGAAGAGGCTCCAGGGTCTCCCTGGGCATTCTCTTCTCCAGGCTGGGCAAGTCCCACTCTCTCAGCCTGGTTTTGCAGGAGGAATTATGGTGTCTTGCCTACTCTGGAAGCTGTATGGAGTTTTAGTAAGATTTTTTACTAGGTTCTTGTTTTTATGTCTGTGTTACTTATGGGGTTTTTTTTATTATTGTTTTATCTGCTGCAGGATATTTACTGTTCTGTTTTCAGACTATAGAATAGTCTCTTCCCTGATTTTACAAGTGTATGGGAAAGAAAACTCTGAGATCCTTTTTCAAAATATAAGAAGCTGAATTCCTCTGTTTTATGAATCAGATAATTACAAGCATGACTTTTATCAGACCTTAGTGCTTGTTTTTTATTTCTGTAGCCTTGAAAGCTTCAGTTAATCATTTTCAATAGACTGAAAAATACTTTCCATGAAAGCTAATAAATTTGGAAGTGTATCTTGTAAATCCTCTAACTGCTCCTGCAAACAGATGTTTAGGATAAATATTGCTCATCTAAAAGCAGATATTGCTAATGAATATTAAGAACAGCATAAAATTGCTGGAAACTCTATTTTGCATCTTGAGAGAATCAGTGTTAATAAGTCAGATCAGTCACTTTTATTTAGGCAATACAAAAAAGCATATGTCTTCCTGCTTTGCCAGCTGTCATAAAATTCTGGAGGGAAGGGTTGCTTCCAAGCTTTCCAAAGGGAATATTTCACACAAGTATTTTGACCTTTATAGCTTACAAAACCAATTGACTTCCTTTTCCCATAAACTGTTTTCTGGCTGAGATTCTTCTACAGCAAAGCTTCAGTCGTGAGGAAAAATACCAGGCCCAAAGAAAATAACTGGGCTGCCTTCTAGTGGTGTTAGATACCATCAATTCCTCTTATTAAAGAAATTCCCCTGAAGGGAATCATATTGTTCCAAATTTAGTGTGTCCCCTCAATTGATATTTCTTAATATTCAATAATTACATGTGCATGTTTATGATACTGTGATTTTAAGAACCACAAGGCAGATTGTACTAGTTGCATACATTTTTTGTGGACAGCGTGATGAGAAAAGCAAGATAAAAATAGCCACCAACAAAAAAAAAACAACAAAAGCCTAAAACCAAAACAAAATCATCTTGGGGCCAGCTCAGCTTACAGCTGCTTTTTATCATCTTACTTTTGTGTTTTCAGTGGCTGTCCTTGTCTCTGCAATTAAATTGGGTTTGCTGTTCCTGTTCTCCATGTAGGAGTTACCTGAGGAAAAAAATCCCATAAATGGGAGTTGGTGTTTGTCATGTGATTTCAGTATTAACCTTAGTTCAGTTTGGTTCTAGGTTTCTGTGAAAGATGGAGAGTTCCCTTGTGTGTTTTTATTGCTCACTGATATCTCTGATTTCTTCAGAGGTGCTGCTCTGAATGTCTGCAGAGAACCGAGGTTAAAAACTTTGCTTCCCAAAAATGTTCAGCCAGCTGACAATCATCAATTAAATACACAAACTGGAGGTAGGATTAAGCTAACAAAAAAGTTAGTTTAAAATATGAGCTTGAAAGGGCTGAAATCATTATTGACTAGAAATGCTCCGGGGACATTAGCAATGTGTTTGATAGTTGCCAGGGAAACACAGCCTCCCTGTGACAGTGTGCATAGCACAGAGTAAGTACCTGGAGTAATTCTGGCAGTGACCGATCCTTCAGCAAACCTTGTGCCCCTGCAGGAGTTGCAGATGCCTCTGCATCCAGCTGCAGGAGCATCCCCTGTCCCTGCTGGACCACTCATGCTGCACATTTGATGTGGCAAATAGATAAAAAACCAAAGCAGGGTATCGGGTTTGTGTGCTTGAAGAAGTGGGTGCCAGCGTGGACAAACCACAGGACGTTGTAGAGGCTAACACAGACTCAAAAATGGGATTATGCCTATGGCTCATATTGAGGGCTTCAGCCCAGAGCAGCAGCAGGTTCTGCAGTGTGTGGTGTCCATCAGCATGCAGAACCCTCTGAGGTCCTACAGCAAATGCTACACTTTATTTATTCTTCTTTAGGTGAAATGTAAGTGCTGAGAAAAAGGAATTTGCAGTTCAGAAGTAACACAAGTCTAGTGATCAATTTAGGGACTATCTCCAATCCATTTGAAATACAAAAATTCACACATGATAAACAGCATGAGATAGCAGATGGCAGTGGAAGTTGTAAGAGTGGTCCAAGCACAACTACCAAAATAAGAGACCTGGGGCCTTGAAGTGGTTTAGTAAGGTCTAAAAGAAGAGAAAACACCTGAGGGAGAACATTGGAATTTCCAGCTACACATCTTCCTCAGCGCTGGAAATGGTTCAAGCAAACCTAATCTGCAAATCTATTTGTGAGCCAAGTGGATGTTTCAGACTCAAATTGATACCAGAAGCCTTTATGCTGTTACAGCACATTGAATCATCCTTGAGGAGCCTGGTGTAGGGACAATGAGCAGCTTGGAGTTCAGGTTACAGTGGGGAAATGTCTCTTTGAAAGGTTGCATGTCACAGTGAAACTGCTGTAAGTCTAAAAGCAGCCAAGGATAAAAAATCTCCCACTGATACTGTGTAAAGTCACTGTTGGAAGTGCCTGAGTGAGCATCAGCCCAGGATTTTGGCATTTGTGGGGTGAATCCTAGCAGTCACCTCAATACTTCTAGGAGAAAGGACAGAGCTGAGGCAGTACCATCAACCTGTGTGTAGCCACTGCTGTAGTGGTCACTTGTCTGGAGGCTGGATCACACAAATTCAAATAAATATAGAAGTTTAAACTCTCCTGGGAAATATCAAAAAGACTGAATAATACTTACTTCTTGCCAAATAGGCATTTCCACCTTGCCTACAGAATTGATTTTTCTGTATTAAGGAGATTGTTTTATAATTTAGCAGTACATAATTCTTGTTTCAGTTTGATGTTGGCATTTGGGTCATTTTTCAGTCGGCCGTACCGAGAAATGAAAGCTAATGACTTCATTCAATAGTGGCTGAAATAATCCCCAGAAATGTCTTTTTACATTATAAATTGATGCACGCTGTTGTCATTATCTTATATAAATGATTGTGGGGTTTTGCTGCACTTTCCAGGCTCACCTCTCTTTTATACAATAAATTATTGGGGAAATGTAGTGAAGAGCTGGCTGTTCTGTGATCTGCATGAAATATGCCTGTATCCATTATCTGGGTGCAGGTTGGGAATTATCACAGCTCTTGCTCACTGCCATGTTCCTGGCATATTTGGCAGCCAAAATGTCATTTCTGAGGTGGAGAAGGAAGGGACTGAGAAAGACTTGAATTAAATATGCCCCTCATCTTTAAGGAGGAGTCAGGCACAGAGTGGGATTGTACAAAGCCTTTCCTGGGGCACACAGTCGGGCTGGAGCTAAATTACTTGGAAAGCCTTAACTTTGAAGTTGTAAAATGGAACCAGCTTAACTTAGGTGTCTTGTGTGGGTTTTGATGTTGTTTTTATCAAGACACCTAAGATGAAATATACCATGATTTGGGACTTGTAACTGGGAGTTGTAAGGAGGTGTTGCACAAGGATTTGCTTTTATCCAGTGCTTATGGCCTCCAAGCAAGCCCTGGCTCCTCTGGAGTCTCCTGCTCTTGCTTCCCAAGCGCTGAGATCATTCAGCCAGGCAAAGCTCTGCTCTGTGGAGGAGTGGGAAGGAGGAAAACAGCAACTGGGAATCCTGCAGCGTATGAGCAATCTCCTCCTTCAGCAGTGTTCTTGAGCTTGAAGCTAGCAAGCTGTGAGGAAAGGACAGCAGCAATGGGCAGCTGTCAGTTGTGCTGTTTAGCCACAGTGATTCTTATCAGAAGACAGAAAACAGTACATCAAGAGTAAACAGAAAACAAATAGCTCCACCATCTGCTGTGGTGGGAGTAGCCATATGGAGGGGAGTTCAAAGGGTGCTGTGTTCTGGGTTTAACTCTTTGCTGCATCCCTCAATCAGTCACTCTCATCTCAGCTCCTTATCAATGGCTGCCTCTGAGCGGGGTGGAGCTGATTTCCCATTTTATCGACAGCATCGAAATCCACATTGCAGTGCAGTGCGTGGTATCCAGGGCCCAGCTGTTCTCCTCCAGTGCGAGTCAGGCGTGGCAAGGAGGCACAAAAATGTGTTTTCTGAGGAGGGATGGCAGGTGCTGCAGTTGTGCCTCCAAATGCTGTGTGTGAGCAAAGGAGGAGAGGGCTGAGCACAGAGTGACTTTGTCAACTGGCAGCTCTGAAAGTGAGCAACACCCAAAAGGCAAGAGGATAACTTATTGGCAGGTTTTAGACTTAGAAATCTTTAAATTTGTGCTTTGCTCACTTTTCCAATGCAGCTGCATTTTGTATGAAGGAGGAGTGACCTTCCAGTGGGGATGGGGTGTGGCTGGTCTGGAGTCAGGGGCTGGCGTGGGAGCCCCAGGTCCCTCCTCTGCTTTCTCTTCAATCTATCCCCAAGTCCTGGCAAAGAATGGTGTTCCAGCTTCCTTTTTTACTGATTATTTTTTTCCACCCATACTTCTAATGTTTTGAAGTAGCAGGCACTGGCTGTTCACTTGTGCTTGTAAAAGTTCATGGTTTACTTTGTGAAATATATTTAAATCTAACATTTGGTGTAAGAAAAGCTTAAAAGAGAAAGTTGAAGGGATTAATCCCTTTAGTGTGTTGGGGTTTTATTCAGTTGCTAGAACTGGAAAGAGTTTGGCTTCAAATTAGATCAGAAATTAAGATAAATGTGGATGAAATTTGATCTGTAAAAGCAAATCTTGCCTGTAAATCTAAGCTGTGAGTTTGACTGTTATGCATTTTGGGGTTGTTGGGAATCAAGCTAATGGAGATAAGATTTGTAAATCCAAGATTTGGAGGCAGCATTAACCCAGTGGCATCTTGAGCAAGCTGGGTCTGGTGTGTTACAAAGAGCACATCCCTGTGCTTAGGGGTCTCCTTTGGTTTGCAGATTTCACTGATGGCAGCTGAAATAGTCAGGAAGGTGCATTTATAACTGCAGGTCTGATGTGCTCTGGACACTTTTGGCATCCCTGTTGTCATGGGAGCCTTTTGTCTACGCAGGAGTGAGGAATGCTTTGAATATCAATAAAATAAATATAAATAAATGCTTTGAATACGTGGGATGGAATTCCTTTTTGATCAGAAAGGTAATTTGTGAGCAGGACAGCAACTGAGTGCTGAGGACACTTGTTGGGCTGTGAGAAACCCATTTTTAATTCACTGGAATGATTTAGCCCTGGGAGTTTATTTGGGAGAGTATTGAATTTTAGGATTTTGAGGTCTTCCATTAGGCTCTGGATTTTGCGGATTTGCTTTAGTCCTTGTTTTAAACACTAATGAACAACAAGAGTTTTCTTTATTCTGTTCAATACAGAACAGAACTGATTTGCAGACATCTTATTTCAGGATTGTGTTTTCTCCTGGCAGAAAAAACCCACCTGGTTTGTCCATGGAATATAGATTTATTCATTTTGGCTTACTTTTATGGAAGTGTCATTGTTTTGCATCTACTGATTTTAAAGCAGATGCTTCTGTCTTTCTCTGCCTCCTTTTCTCACGGAAAACCCAACAAAATTAATTTTAAAAGCTTGTATTGAAGTGCTATACTGAAATAGTTAATATGCAGAGAAACTCAAATATCTTTGTAATGAACTTGAAATGTCGAGGGAATTTTAGACAAAATGTAATCAAACAGTGCATCAGGGCTGTTGTGCTAACTAATGGTAATTAAAACTTCCCCCTTTGCCTGCTTCCCTGTGTTCAAAACGTAATTGATTGTATTAAAGTTTCTCAGAACTAAATACTTCAACCCTGGGGTTAACCATGTTTGTGGATACTTCATCATATCCCAAGAAACAAGGGGAGCAAAACAAGACAGGATGTGAGCCTCTGTGTGAAATAGCAAATGATACTGTGGTGCAGCAATTAACTCTGCCTGGGGATGCCTCCAAAATGATCAGTTAAAGGCTCCTGATAAATTGAACTAAATGAACTAATAAAAAAAATTATACAGTGAACAAAACGTTACCCAGGTACAAAAATAATTTAGATTTTTTAGATTCCGAATTGATTTTTACAGGCTAACGAGTGGTGTGTGCTATTAGAGCTAATACAGGAGGGGATGTTGTGGAGCCCCAGAGCTGAGGCCAAGAAAGCCATGGATTTAATACTAGGAAGGAAAAACTGCATTACTTCTCAGGTTTAAGCAGTGCTTGGGCTGGGCTGGGGCTATGATTGAGCTCTGTTTTGAGCCAGGTTTAGGCGGTGATGGAGCGGTGGCTGAGGTTGTTTTAGGCTCTGGTTTTGGCGGTGATGGAGCCGTGGCTGAGGTTATTTCTAGGCTCTGGTTGAAGCCGGGTTTAGGCAGTGATGGAGCCGTGGCTGAGGTTGTTTTAGGCTCTGCTTTAAGCCGGGTTTAGGCAGTGATGGAGCCGTGGCTGAGGTTGTTTTAGGCTCTGCTTTAAGCCGGGTTTAGGCAGTGATGGAGCCGTGGCTGAGGTTGTTTTAGGCTCTGCTTTAAGCCGGGTTTAGGCAGTGATGGAGCCGTGGCTGAGGTTGTTTTAGGCTCTGCTTTAAGCCGGGTTTAGGCAGTGATGGAGCCGTGGCTGAGGTTGTTTTAGGCTCTGCTTTAAGCCGGGTTTAGCTGTGGCTGCGGCTCGCTCGCTGCCCGTGCCTCGGGCGCCATCTGTCGGCCGCGCTGGGTCACTGCCGAGCCCTCCCTGCGCAGGCTCCTTCTCCTTCCTCCATCCTCCTCCTCCTTCTCCTTCCTCCATCCTCCTCCTCCTTCTCCTTCCTCCATCCTCCTCCTCCTTCTCCTTCCTCCATCCTCCTTCTCCTTCTCCTTCCTCCATCCTCCTCCTCCTCCTCTCCTCCCGCCTGGCTCCAGGCGTTCCCGGGCGCTGCCGGTGTTCCCGGGGCGTTCGAACAGCGCGCTCCTGTTGCCGTGCCGCCTGTCCTGCTTGGGCTAAGCCGCTCTTTAAGATCCCAGCCAAGGCTGGGAGCTGAGAGTGCCTCGGGCGGTGATCACCTGCCGCACTTTGGAATTTCACCCTCGAGCAAATGACGAATCCTGCAGACCTAATAAAACCTTGGGAAAGTGTGCTGCTGCTCTGGCAGTTCCAGAGAGACAGAAATCACTGTCATGGGCTGGTCCCTGGCTAACGAGCCCTGTTCAACAGTGTTCAGGACTCCAAGGGACGAGGATGTCCCTGACCTGCCAAAATCACACCAAGCACAGTGGCTGCTCCATCATCCCTGGCTACCGGCACTGCAGCTGCCAGAGCCATCCCATCAGCCACCTGCACTCAGGAAGGAGTGTTGGAACTGAAAGTCGCTTGTTTAGTAAGGGATAAAAGAAGGGTGAGCAAAAGGCAGGGAAGAGCCAGAGTCATGTGGCCCAAGGGACATTCCCTCCTGCATGGCATCCTGCTCTGTGCCCGAGCTGGGGAAACCTGCCTGGGCAGTGACTGGGCATCACTCAGTGTGTGCTGAGCAATTCAGTGTGCACCACTTGTTTTCTGTATTCCAATTATTTTAGCATTATTAATTTCCTTGCTGTTTCTGTCCTGGTAAATTATCTCAAGGCACAAACTTTGGTTTTGCCCCCTCCTGTCTCCCCCATCTCATTGGGAGGGGGTGAGGAAGCGAGGGGCCGAGTGGTGTTCAGCTCCCTGAAACCACAGCAATGATAAAGCAGCTTGCTTCTTTACAGTAGGCAGACGCACAGTGTGCTCCATCAAAATTGCACCTTCTTAAAAACTCATTCTCTTTCATTTTCCAACTTCAGTGGGTGTTAGAGAAGGCGGGAGCTGTTATTCTGCACAGTGTGAACCTCTTGGAAATGCAGACAGAGTGGAACAGTTTAGGAGTGCCTGGGTTAGCTGCAAACCCCCGTGCAGGTGGAAATGTAATCTCGCCTCTTGTACCTCCTGCTGACTCTTTTCTTCATTTTGTTCTTGTTTTCCCCTCTCTGCTTCCACATTGGCTCAGGTGAAACAAATATTTGCTCACAGTTGACCTGAATGGAGGGACCCACATGGTTTTTTGGATTCAGTCTCTGCAAGTGGCTCCTGTGAAATGAAAAGGCTCTGTAGTGCTGTCACAGATCATGTCCTGTAGCTACCAGGCAAGGTGTTCACCAGAAAAAGGAATTTAAATTAAGGAAGAATGGTGCTTATGCTGCTAAATATATGACTGAAAGCTTAGTCTGTCTTTGGTGAATTTTTTTGAGGTTTTTTTTTCTGTGAAAAATGGATTTTTGGACAAGATTTTTTTTTTTTTTTAAATCTTGCTGTATGGCAAAATCGAACAGCAGGGGATTTCAACTTCTTGTGCCAGCTGTTAGAACAAAACAACTGAAACTTGTCAGCTTGGGGACACCATGAGTCTTCATTGGGCATTCTGGTGATCTAAAGGTGCTTGCTCTTCTCCTGAGAAATGACCTTGGAAAGAGCTGCCAGGAAGGGCATTGTTCCATTTGATTTTGCATTCCATTTGCTTTGAAGATAGTATGTTGCAATATGTTTGTTTTGTGGAAGAATTGCAGGTCTTGAAAGCTGAATATTTTACAAAAAATACATTAAAAGCAAATGTGATTTTTTTTGCATTATTTTTAATTGATGCCTATTATCACTGCTGCAGTTGTCCTTCTAAAGCTGATGAAGTGAAAACCAACCTGAATTACTCAGATGCTCACCAGAGCACCTTGTAAGGCCATTAGCCATGGTTTGATCTGAACTTTAGGTGAAACTGCTGGAGCTTTTTGTTGGTGATAAAAGGACACAGTCCCCGTGCTGAGGTGACCCAAATGCCCTCTCTGATGGAGGTTTTGTCCTCACCTGTTGCTGAGGCCCTGAGTCAGCTTTTGGTTTTGAAATTGCTCCTGTTTCACCTGAGAGCACAAACCCCCTCCTGGCTCCATCTTTTCTCTCAGCCCTCTCCTGGCTCTCTTAGAGCTCCCAGCCCCATCCTTGCTCTGCAGGCACCAGGACAGGTTAGCAAATTCCAAATAAGTTCTTTAATAAAAGTCAAGGAAAAATCCCCCACAAAGTAAAACTTGTTTCCTGTGACTCTGAGTTTAGGCAAGAACTACTAAGACGAAGCTGCGTTGTTCATCAATGTTAGATTTTTCAGATTTGCTCCTCAAATTGGAGGCTGTAAAAGAATTTTCAGAACTGGTTGTAAAGGCTTAAACGTTCTCTCTCTGCAATGATTGAAGTGCTGTTCAGTCTCCAGTACTTTTGTTCATTTGAATCTGCCAAGACAGGTGCCAATTAGTGCTGCAGATGGTGCAAGCAACCAAACGGAGCCACCAAAGGGTTCCCTGTACCTCACGGAATATCCTGACTTTAAATGGCCTCCTGCACTTGGAGTGATGGTGCGGCTCCACAGCGAGTTTTGTACGGGTGGGAAGCCCTGTGGTTCTTTTATCTTCCTGAAAATTCCCTTTTGTGTTCCTTGGAGCTAATAGGCTCCTAAGGATCTCTAGAAAAGGAAGTTTCAGGAAGTTTGCAGATGTCTCATTAGTACATTATTATAATGATCCCTGACAGCGTGAATAAGAGTTCCACTTTCTTAAGATGACTTCTGTCTGGTCACTTAAAACAGTGTTTACTGGTCAGTGATGTGCCATTAGCCATGCAGGACTGTAATTTTCCACTTCTTTTCAACAAGTCTTCAAAGGATTTCACATTTTGATTTTACATTTTCCTCAGCCTTTCCTGCAAAGATTTAAAATGGAGAATCTTTTCCTTATTGAGTACTTAGTGTAATGATTTTAACAAGAGGCCATCCATAGTAGCTGCCTCAGTCTCCTACACCTCTGCTGGGATGGAGAGCTAGGCCAGCTTGCCAGGCTTAGCAAGAAAATCTGTTTTTCATTTGGCCAGCTCAGCCTGGTGGCTGAGAGCGATCTGATGGTTCTGTGCCTCCATCCTGGTGCTGCTGAAGCTGGCTGTGGCCCAGCCTTCCTGCAGCAGTGTTGAAGCAACAGAGCTCTGTGCTTTCTGACTGAGCAGCTGCTCAAAACCCTGCCCAGGACAGCTCTTTATCATTCCTGTTACCTTTGCTGAGGCACACAGCACTGTGACATGGTGGCCCTGGGTCAGTGTGGGTCTAAGGTGGTGGCCTTGGGGCAGCGTGGGTCTGTGAGGTGGCCTCGGGTCAGTATCTGTGTCTCTGAGGGGGGTTTGGGTCAGTATCTGTGTCTCTGAGGTGGTGGCCGTGGGTCATTGTGGGTTTCTGAGATGGCCATGGGTCAGTGTCAGTGTCTCTGAGGTGGGTTTAGGTCAGTGTGGGTCTCTGAGGTGGTGGCCTTGGGTCAGCATGGGTCTCTAGGTGGCCTTGGGTCGGTGTCTGTGTCTCTGAGCTGGCTGAGGGTCTCTGAGGTGGCCTTGGGTTGGTGTCGGTGTCCCTGAGGTGGCCTTGGGTCAGTATCAGTGTCTCTAAGGTAGGTTTAGGTCAGTGTCCCTGAGGTGGCCGTGGGTCAGTGTGGCTCTCTGAGGTGGCCTCAGGTCAGTATCTGTCTCTGAAGTGGGTTTAGGTCACTGTGGGTCTCTGAGGTCGCCTGAGGTCAATGTCTCTGAGGTAGCCTTGAGTTGGCCTCGGGTCAGTGTGGGTCTCTGAGGAGCCCGTGGGTCAGTGTGGGTCTCTGAGGAGCCCGTGGGTCAGTGTGGGTCTCTGAGGAGCCCGTGGGTCAGTGTGGGTCTCTGAGGAGCCCGTGGGTCAGTGTGGGTCTCTGAGGTGGCCTCAGGTCAGTGTCCCTGAGGTGGATTTGGATCAGTGTCCCTGAGGTGGATTTAGATCAGTGTCCCTGAGGTGGCCTTGGGTCAGTGTCTCTGAGGTGGATTTGGGTCAGTGTGGGTCTCTGAGGTGGATTTGGGTCAGTGTGGGTCTCTGAGGTGGCCTCGGGTCAGTGTCTCCAGCTGTCTCAGCCATCAGGTTGAGCCCTGCAGTCGCCCAGGGCTGTCCTGCATCCCTGGAGCCCTCACCATGCTCTCCTCCTGGCGAGGCTGGCACGGTTCTGTTCCTCGTGGTTCGTTACCGCTGCTGTTCAGCCGCAGCCCTGAAGTGGATTTGTGTTTCAGTGATAGAATGAGGGCAGCACTAGAAAGCTACAGAGACTTGTTTTTTCCTCTCTGGACTTAAAATAAACGGCCACATGTTTGATAGGGAAGCTGGTTCTGTCTAGAATTTAAAATCACCTGACAAGAACCTGTAGAGCTTAATTTCCTTTAAACTGTTAAATGGGAATCAGAACATGGGGAGAGTCTGTGGAAGAGGCATGAAATGAAACGCTTACCAGCAGAGAACCTGCAAATTTGGGAGCTAATAGATTGTTATCTGCCACAATTCAAAATCCTGAGACCAAATAAAATTCGGAATGTGGGTTCGTATTCCTGTGTGCAGCATGAGCAGTTTTTGCTAAAATGTTCTGTGCATAATTTAATGTTCATCCTTTTAACTTTGAAGGCGTATTGCCAAAGAATTACTCATACAGTTAAAGAAAAAAACCTAAAAATCAGTGAATGTAGCCCATAAATAAGCTACACAGAATTACTTCCCTTTCCAGATTTTTTAACAAATGATAAAGGATATGCTTTTCAAAAATGCATTTACCAAAAAGAATCTTTTCAAATAATTTCTCATACATACAGCTCTGGCTTTTAACGACTGTTGCACTAAGCTTGGGAAATTGCTCTCACTCTATTTTAAGAGCATTTTTACCTAAGTGTTCTTGCTGTAAATTCCATTGGTGCTTTGGTCCTGACCAGTGGCACTCAGTGGTTTAGGTGGAAGTAATGCCCTGGAGTTGGACAGGCAGCTCAGTCAGGTGAGAGCTGTCACCCCTGGTGTTTGTTATAATTAATGTGGTTTGGGACTGTATGTGACAAGCAGGATATCATAATTAAAGCATTCCTGGCAAATGGTTGGAGCTGTTTGCTCAGTAAACTGTGTTTTTCTCAATGATCACTGGACAGCCTGTTGTGCTTGTCTGAAAGTTGATTTGTGAACTTGTTTTTATCATTAAACAGAGATAAGGCATTCACAGTGTTACAATTTCTTTATTTCTTTTTTTTTTTTTTTCTGTCTCACATTTTGTTAATCCTCTAAAACCACACTTCCACTACTGATTATGGTAAGTTTGGGGCTAAATTTTGTGCTACTATTCCTAAAGCCACTTTAACCATATCCAAAAGTGGATTTCAATGAACAATCCCCAAAATGTCAGCCTTTCCTTTTAGGGGTTAAGCAGACCCCTGATGAAAATTTCAGTGTTTGTAGGTGCTGCAGGAGTGGATTATCCTTGGAATTGGAAAGTGTTTCCCCGTGTGAGGACAGAAATCATGCTCGGAATCAGTCTGATACCTCCAAAAACTCAACAAATAGAGATTAGAAAAGAACTGATACTGCAAGTACAATAAAAATAATGTCTGAATAATGAATATTATTGACTTCATTGAATTTAATTTAGGTGTAAGGGAGATCTTAAGCACATGAATAAAAGTACTTATTTCATGGAGAAAAGAGCAGCAAAATAGAGGAAATGGTTTCTCTGTTTCTCCCCATTAAGAACACTGAAAGAATTTAAGATTGGTGCAAAGAGGCAGTAATTCAGAAACACAAAGCTTAAATAATTTCCAAAGCCTACACATTTCTCAGGTTTTGTTGTAATTCTTCCACAAGCACAAAATAGAAGCCTACAGAGGCAAGATATTAAACTACCTTGAAAAATACTAAGCGATGCTCCATATAGTGGAAAGTGAAATAAAACTGCAATATAGAAATTCTGTATTGGCTGGGATTGGATGTTGCTTTCAAAAGCTGCATAAAATGGAAGCCATTAGCTTCTGGTTGCATTTAAACAGTGGAGTTATAAAACCAGAATGATAGAAAATTGTAAATTATAATCAGGCAGGTAATGGTACACGTTAGAGGAAGATGGTTCAGTTTGAATACCATGTTTGAGGAGATGTTTTAAAAAAGTATTCGTGGCAAGGGTAATCAAGTACTGGACTGCTGAGATATAAAGGCATTTTTGTCAGAGTACAGAGATTGCCCCTGGAAGCAGACCTTTTTTTTCTCCCTGAAATTTACCTTGAGGAGCTTGAAAACACATTCATTGCACTGAAATATTGCCACTTCTTCCTTCTTGGTAGAAAATCATCATTTCTGTCATTGGTAGATATTTCTCAGTGCTTGCTATTACTTACTTGAGAAATCAAGGGAAATCAAAATTATACATAAATGGTCATTAATACTCACTCAATGACAAGCCTTTTTTTTTTTTTCTCCTTACCCTGTGAAAGTTTTCTTAGAAAATGGAAATTGAAGCATTTGCTTCTGCCACCATAATGGGGCTGTCCCTGTGAATGACACGAGCTGCTGCAGGACTGCTCTGGGGGAAAGGCAGAGCCACTGCAGGGACAGCAGAGCTGCCAGCAGGCACAGGTGGGTGCCACTTGGAGGATCAAGTGTTTTTGAAGCAGGATCTGCTTCCTGTAATCCTGCCAGGTGGGGTTTAGGACAGGGACAGTCGGTGTTTGGAGAATTCTGTGTAATGCCATTGGTGTAACTTTGTCACCATCACATCGAAAATAAATAAATACCCATGGATATGTTGAAGAGAAGAAGATGTGCAATGGTTTAGCAGCCCAATGAGAGGGCTGGGGCTGCTCAGCCTGGGGAGGAGAAGGCTCTGGGCTGACCTCAGAGCCCCTTCCAGTGCCTGAAGGAGCTCCCAGAGAGATGGAGAGGAACACTGGACAAGGGCCTGGAGTGGCAGGACAGGGGAGAATGGCCTTAAACCGAAGGAGGGTAGGTTCAGATTTAGAAATTCAGCACAATTCCTGTCCTGTGAGGGTGGGCAGGCCCTGGCACAGGGTGCCAGAGCAGCTGTGGCTGCCCCTGGATCCCTGGCAGTGCCCAAGGCCAGGCTGGACAGGGCTGGGAGCAGCCTGGGACAGTGGGAGATGTCCCTGCCATGGCAGGGGGGAGAAGGGGCTGATTTTTAAGGCCCTTTCTGACCCTCTTCCATGGTTCCATGCACTGCAGTGCAGGGACACTTTGCACTGGTCTCTGCTTCCCTACAGGCAGCTCAGCAAGAACAGGCTGAGGGGACAAGAGGCACCAGGAGAGGGAAAATCAGATTGTCAGGTAGGAATGGTGGGAAAAAGGGGACACGGGAGTTAAGTTGTATAAATGATAATCATGTTCATAAATTACTGCACTCACAACTCCAGTTATCCTGTTTTCCCACTAATTTTGATGCCAAGCAAACAGGAATAAATCCTTTTCTAAAAGTATCTTCACCAGGACTGGCAGTGAAATGTCCCCGTGTGACCAGAGTCAATTGGAAAATCTTTTTGCCAATGACTCAAGTAATATTACCCAAGATAATTAATGAGGTTGGGGTACAAGAGGTATCTGATTCCTAATAAAAAAAGTGCTCTAGTCCCATTTATTTTATTTTATGTTCATGTTTTATAAGTGCACTCTGAATATGCAGTCCATGATTCAAACACCACACTGTTTTTAAGCTGTAAAATCGTATGCAAAGCCAATAAGTACAAAAATATGAATCTTAAAATTATATTCTGATATTTGTGTTGCAAACTTGAGAACTGATAGACCTGTTAAACTGAAATATCAGCCTTTCAACAGCAAGCAGTAGCAATAAACTGAACTATTTCAGTAACTGTAAACATAATAAAAATCCTCATGATGAATCTCAGAAAAGTTCATTTGATGAAACTCATAACAAATACACTGAATCCAAAGGAATGAATAATTCTGCCTTACTGATAAAACCTAGCTGACTCTTTTTTTTTTTTCAAGTGGCAAGAAGTCATGTTTTGCTGAGGAAGTGACAGTAAGAAGTCAAGGTCCAGGAAAATATCAAGATTTCTGTAACTGAAGTTCACCTGAACTGATATAAATGCTTCCAAATTGAAGGTGTATTGAAGAGCCTTTTTAGACTGTGCATTTGTTCTTGTGGCAATATTATGGTTGCTTAATTACTGGTATGGTTTGGTGCCAGGGTCAGATGATAAATGTGCATTATCAGGATTTGTACTTCAGTTTGGCCAAGCAAACCATTGGGGGCTTACAGCAATTGCCTCAGTATCAGATGGGGAAAGAGGACTAATTTTAAATATCCATGTCAAATTGTTTTAGTTATAACAGAGGAGAAACTCACTTGGTTTATATAACCTAATTAAATCAAGAAAATATTGTAATCCTTTTCAGAAAACACTGGGGGAAGTTGGTGTTTGTGACTCCAAGAATGACGTTTTCATGTTTGAGACAGTGAAATGTGGAAAGGTGCAGCTGTGAAGGAAATGTGTGTTAGCACAGAGGTGCAAACCAGCTCACACATGAAGGCATGGTGGTGAGAGCATGCTGGAGCTCAGATGACACCCTGAACGTTGTTCCTGTTGCTAGGGAGTGATGAATCTGCTCTTTAACGTGTTGGTTTTCCTTCTGAATCTATCCTGCTAAAATTTTCCTTCATTTAAGCTGTAAAATCAAATTCTCACTTCCTAGAGCCAAAAGCTGGAGCCCATTAATACTCTGAGTGAGCTTAAACCCATAGTTTTATAATTGAATTAACTTAAAAAGGTAAATATTCTCATTTTTCTGTAGTTCACAAGAGGTATTTTCCCCCTACTGTAGTGTGTTATCTGCAACATAATTTGGACGATCTGATTGCTTTGCTGCTTTTCCTGGAATGACAGATGATTTTGTGCAAGCTCTCAATTTTCCTTCCCAATTCCCCAACTTGAGGATTGTCATACCAAGCTTTATTGCCTTTGCAATGATTTTTTTTCCTTGGGAGGTACTATTTTGAGCACAGATTTTCTGTAACAGTGGGAATTATTATCTGTGACTAATAACAATCTCTGTGGAGCTTGTTATACAACGAAGAGTGATCATGTGCTTGAATATATTCATGTGATTGCTTGCAGCTACAAGTAGCTTAAATTTCTGTAAGTTGCTGCTTTATCAAAAATGATTTTTTTTCCCTACTGAAATAAGGTAAATTATTAAACTACTGCTATTTTAACTCAAGTTCAATAGCACTTAGGTGAACTTGCGTGCAACAGTCTAGAAAAATGTATGAATTAACAGTGGTTACTCTGGTCCTCAAACTGTTCTAACAGAATTTTAATTGTAATTTAAGTAGATCCTTCTATAGCTCATCTGTGTTTCTAAAATAACATTTCTTCAGAAGTGCCCCATAGATGTGCCAATCATAAGATACCAGTAGAGAAGATTTTACTTGGAACCCACTTTTATTCTTGTTAATTTATTTTTTAAACAGTTCTTGCTTGGTATAAATGTTCTGCGAATGAATGATCCTTCTGGGTGCAGTGTGGAGCTCTCCAGACCATCCAGGGCTTTGCAGGAAGATCAGAGTCAGGATGTTCTTCCTTCTGACGTGGCTGAATTTCATATTCTAATCCCCGTTCAAGTATTTGTGTAGGAGAAAACTTGAAGGCGAGGCAATCTGTAGTAATAAAGAGTGCAGAGCCGGTGGCTGTGTAAACATGAAGTTTATGACCTTGTTTTTTGTGGGTTTTTGTGGGTAACAAGATAATCTTTAAGGTCCCTCCCAAACCAGGCCATTCTGTGATTCTGTTACGCTGAATTTGTGCAGCTGGTAGACACATCTACTTTGGATTTGCTTCTGGTAAGTCAACCCTGAGGACGTAAAATAGAAGTGAAAGGGAACAAGAGGAGCTTGGTACTCAATACAAGATTGCAAAGAGATTGCAAACCACAAGGAATTTCTGTGCTGGGCAAGTCCAGAAATGAGGATGCTGGAGGCACCCCCAGTGCTGGGGCCATGTTGGTTCTCTGTAGAAATTGCACGTGGGATGGATTTGATGTATTTTGGAGGGCCTGGAGTAACAAAAGTGCTTGCTGACTGTTCAGTAACATTTCCTTGTGAGGCCACTTGCCTGGGCACTGTCAGCTCGTTGGGTACCTCATGCTGTCCTGGGAGAGGGGACATGAGGTTCTGGGTGTGCTGGGGAGGGGGTGGAGGATGGAGACTGCAAGCAGAGCAGGGAAAGCCATTAGAAAATAAGAAGTGTTTTCAAAAACTCTGTGAGGATCTGATTGCCATCTGAATTCTGTCACTTCAGAATATAAACACAGCCTGATTGTTGGAATTGGAGTGTTTCTACTGTGGAGTGTGAGGCAAGGTCAAAAAGCAGAGTGATCTGAGTTTTGCAAGTTAGACAATAATTTTTTAAAAATACTTTGACACAGAGCTATCAAAAATGGCAATTGAAGAAAAGAGGCCAGGGAAGAGGTTGTAACTGTGTATCCTTAACTGTATGAAGTTGTCAAACTGTAGAGTAACTTAATTTTAATGAAACCCTGTCCTGTGGTTCTGTCACACTGCTGGGGAGTGGAAGGCAAAGGACACCCTTCAAGCCTTGATGCTTTGTTCCAAACTAGGATGATGATGATGATGATGAATTCTGCCTCGAGGTTTTCCACACTTTGAAACCCTTAAGCCAGCCATGGGGTACATATGGACCCAGCGGAGTTGTGCCAAGGCTGGCTTACGAGGCATCTGCTGTGAGTCACCCTTGCTCCAGCAAAGATGAAAGCTGACATCAGCTCGTGCTCCTCAAAGTGGCTTCAAAGATGTTGTTAGAGGCTTCTTTTCACAGGGTCAGCCACTAAAATAACTGGATCTGCAGTGCTGCCTTGATTTGGATGATTTTTTATTTTAAATACTCCTTCAGTTGCCTTGATTGAAAAGTCGCTGGGGAATGACTGACACACAGTCTTGTCAAGCTCTTGTCAAGCAAAGATAAGTTTTAGTTGCCTAAATGCCAACCTGATGGCTTCAGCCTGCTTGTCCTGGCCCCACTGGTTGAAATTTAGGGAATCTGTTCACTTTGACAAGAAAACAAAGTCTCTGTTGACTTGCAGTGCTACCAGGAGACGATGGCAGCAAAACCACATTTTGACTTTGTGGGACAGCAGATGAGGGGCAAGGCTGCTGCTGTCCCACAAAGTCACAATCAGTTTTTGCTGCCATCATCTCCTGGTATGATGGGAATTTTTACCTCCTTTTCCCAAAGCTGTGTTTTTACACAGATGCTTTGCAGAACTGTGCTGGTTGTGAGTTGAGGAGGGAGACTGCTCTGGCACTCTTATGACTGGAGTTTCATTTATTATGTGGTATCCTGATAAATTACTCATTGATGCCCTGAGAGTATTTTCTGTGATCTGTGTCTTTTCTTTTGTATTGTTCCAATTATTTATTTTAACTTCCTTTTGTCTTTAAATCCTCTCAATGATAACACACGTTTCATCCATATGCATTTTTAATTCTTTGTCCCATGGACAGATAAATAATCATGTTGTCAAATCCTGCTTGTGTTGGTGTTTTTGAGCTGGTGGGAGTACTTTGGATAGCTCATTAAACTTAATATATAGGAAAATTTATTATAGATAAGGGGAACAATTACCAGAAACTAAATTATGAAATGTTTGTCAAAGTTGAGTAGCTTAAATATTGATGAAGTCAAACAGAAGAATCAATGGCAGTTACTGAGCTGGATTTTGGAGCAGCAGAGTACAACTTCATTTAGCATCCCAGTCTCTCCCCCACATCCTACATAAATCATGGAACTCATTTGAATATATTGGGTTCAGGGTTAGGAAACCTCACAAAATTTTCAGAAACCTGGTGAGTTTATCAAGGCAGTGTTTCCACGAGAGGCCAAAGACCAAGAACAGCATTCCTGATTTGTTCCACGCGTGTGGGATAAACTCTTCTTACCAAGCAGTGATTGCAGTACATGTAGTTTTGTGTGGGTTTTCTTTTTACCCTTCCTAACATAGCCTGAAAACAGAAGTCAATTTTTGTATTTGATAAATGAGTCCTGCAGCTCTGAAACATTTGGTAAATCAATATGCTTGTGTTTGATTCTCTCTGCAGTTGTGTTTTGTGTTATTTTCATTTGTGCTTTTCAGAGATGAACTGCAATTCTGAAAGGGAAGAATTCCCTTCCCACCTCCCCTGCCCTCCAAATGCCCTAACTGGGGGCTCAGGTGAGGGCTTGTCCCCTCATCTGCTACCTGCCACCTCTGGACTTTCAGTTTATTTTCATTTTTACCCAGTATTACCTGATAAGCTCTTAATTTGAAATAAAACTTGCATTTGGCATTGCAGGTATTCCCGTGTGCTCAGGAGTTACCATTCAAGGCTACAGGCACTGAATGGTTGGGTAGCTCTGAGATGTGTTGACTCTTTAGGTATAATGACATAGTTTGAACTTTTTTGGTGCATGCGTGCCTGAGAATGAAGAGACAAAAGGTAATTTCATACAAATATACTTGGAAGAAGTTTCAAGTTCCCAGTATGCAGCTGGGGAGTCTGGTCTAATCCCTGTGACTGGTGTGTGGAGGGATGAGAACTGCAAAAGCAGAGAACACTGGAAATGCATTTCTGCATCCTGTTCCCAGCACCACCCACCCCCCAAAGGAAAAAATATAACACTGTTTCCATGGAAAAATCAACATGATAGAGGACTGCTGGATAGCCAATACCATTTTTTAAAATCCAATTGGTTGCAGCTGTACTGAGAGGGAACAAATGTTTTGCTGCCTTTGCTGCCAAATAATAGATTATATTTGGAAGCATAAGACTAATGAAAAAATACAGTTCAGAAACAGAGTGATTGCCAAGCTTCAGGCGTAAGAAAAGAAACTGTTAGCTTGCTTTGTAAAGCAAACCTCAAAAATTTAGGGTGTTTTTTTTTAGATGCAGTGTAAAGTTAGATATAATGTTGTTTCCTGAGGATCCAGTTTTTCACCATGGCAGTGGTGCCAGGCTTCCTGCTCTCTGCTGGCTGTAATTTATTTACCCAGCAGCAGCAGCCATCTGCTTGGGGAATCATCGACCCAGGCTGGGGTGGAGGGGGGCAGCAAGGTGGGAGCAGTGACCGGGAGAGGGAATTGTGCTGTGGAGGGATGGCAGGCACGGTGTTCCTGCTTCCCTGGGTGTGTCCCACGCTCCCTGGCTCAGGTCACCTGTGTCCCTGCAGGGTGGCTGTGTGTGGCATGTGGAGCACACCTGGCTTAAGGTCCAGCAGAGGATCAGCAGCTCTTACAGCTGCGGTGGCTTTATCACAAGTGACCAACTCATTCAGGTATGCAGGGTCTGTAGTTTCATTATTTGAAATTATTAGATATGAGAACCAAAAAAAGAGAGAGTTATTCTCTCAAGCTCCTCATAATCAGACATGGAAGTGAAGTGTGTGCCATTAAATCTTGTTAGGGCAAACAAACAGGTTATTTACTTTTCAGTCATTTTCTCATTGTCATGAAAGGAGCATTGATTTGTATCTTTTAGAGATCCATAACTGGAGCTCAAATGGCACAGGTGGATGGCAGCACTTCTGCAGTGCTTTGGCTAAACTGAATCAATAATGCCATCTGACACAGAGCAGAGAAGAAATATCTTTACAACACCAAGCAATGCAATCCGATCCACGCTCGGGTATTGAGCGACTCATCAAATATCTGTGCAACAAGCAGGGATTGATTTCACAGTCCCTGCCCACCTGATGGGAACGTGTGCATCACTGAGCAGCGTTCATGCAAACTTCTGTCTGCTGAGCTGCTGGCAAGATGTAACTAAAACATGCTGTAGTTCATGATTTTTTCTTTTTTGGTGGTAAGATTTTACTAAAACATGCTGTAGTTCATGATTTTTTTCTTTTTTGGTGGTAAGATTTTACTAAAACATGCTGTAGTTCATGATTTTTTCTTTTTTGGTGGTAAGATTTTACTAAAACATGCTGTAGTTCATGGTGGTTTTTTTTTGTTTTTGGTGATAAGATTTTACTAAAACATGCTGTAGTTCATGATTTTTTTCTTTTTTGGTGATAAGATTTTACTAAAACATGCTGTAGTTCATGTTTTGGTTTTTTTTCCAGCTTGCTGGTGATGAATGATTTAGGAATTTAAGCCCTCACCTTTAGAAATCCCCATCTGTTACTGATGTCTCCTTTAGCAGCTGAACTCAGGATGATTCAAATTGCAGTCACCTCTGACCCAAGAGCTGTGTGTTACTGCACCAGCAGTATCCTTAAAAAGCATTATGTTTTATTTCCTCTTGGGAATATGTGCAGGCATTTTTAGAGTGAGAAATCAACTGAAGAGGTCTGGAGTGCCTGGGAGTTGTAGGTCAAAGATGCAACTTTCTGTTGGTTCCAAATAAAGATGGGATCAGCCCCTTTCCAGAGCAGCATCTGTGGTCAAGCTGAAGCCTGTTTGGCAGCTTGTTTCAGGGGCTTTCATAAAGAAAACACACACTTCCCTCCATCATAATGAAGCACCTTTTATACCAGATGTTGTTGGTATAAATAAAACTTGTTTATATAAATAAAATATATGTTCATGGGAAAATGTGCTGCTTTCACACTTTGAAAAGCTAGTGTACACCTGGATTCTAAAGCTGATATTGCTCCTAATACATATGGAATTGCTGCGAGCTGTATAAAACAGCTGTAAATTGTGTAAATAGATACATTCAAAAGAGCAGAATGATAAACAGAATTCCAAGACTTTCTTGGTTTTGTTTTTCACTTGGACACCCTTGAGTATGGACATTGTGCTAGATTTTTCATTTTGGACATGGTGCTTCCTAAATTAAAATTCACATGCTGAAAGCTTGCCTGTTGCAAATACTTGATTTGATTTGTCAACTATTAGTAGTATATTTTGGAACCAATTTAATTCTACTTACTGAGTGTTCACATGAATTTGTTTAGTGATATTTGAATTTTTTTCAAAGCTATCCTTGGCCTTCAGGCACAAACAGTCCTCAATGTGCAGGTGTTTAGCAGATAGAATAAAACTCCTGTAGAAGTGCAGGTGTGCACAGCAGGTTTATCAAGTGAGCTTTCTGTAGAACATAACAAACTGTGTTTTTCTGGGAGTTCAGAGGGAATTGCTGCTGTGGCTCTCTGGCTGCCCTCCCTCCATGGCTCTGTGCTGTGCCAGGGCTGTGCTGTCTCTGCCCTGCTGATTCCCTCTCATGGATGGCATCAGCTCACGGCCCACTCTGCGAGTGACAAGTGACACTGTGGTGCTGGCTGTGCTAGGCTGCACGAGCTGGATGAATTCACAGAATGACCGGGTTGGAAGAGACCTTCAAGATCATCAAATCCAACCCATCCTCAACCCCTCAACTAAACCCTGGCAGCCAGTGCCACATCCAGGCTTTGTTAAACACACCCAGGGATGGTGACTCCACCACCTCCATTCCAGAACTTCATCACTCTTCCCATAAAAAACTTTCTCATAATCTCTAACCTGTATTTCCCTTGGCACAGCTTGAGGCTCTGGTTCTGTCCGTGCTGCCTGGAGAGAGAGCCCAGCCCCAGGTGAGCACAGGCACCTTTCAGGAGGTGCAGGAGGTGTGCTGCAGCCTCCTTGGGCTGTGCCTGGTGCAGCAGGGCTGAGGTGGGACGTGCAGGGCAGGTGCTGCAGCAGTGCATGGCTGTGTCCCCACGCTGTCACTCTGCTGCTGGCTGTTTCTCCATGTGCCAGGGAGCCCAGGCTGTGCAGCTGACTCACGGGCTGACGTTGGTGTTCTGGCACACAAACACTTTGTGAAATGCTGCCAGCTCTGGCTTGCTGTGCTGCATTTATTTAAATGCCCAGAGCTTTGGAGTTCTTTTCCAGTGCTGGCAGGTTTGGTGGAGCTGTAACCTGTGCATCCCACAGCACTCAGCTTCCTAAAACTGTGGGATGGGCAAGTGTTTGAGGTGCTGCCTTGGCAAACCTCATGGAAAATTTGTTCATTTTATGCTGGTGTTAGGATAGGCAGAGAGGTGAAAAACGTCTTGTGAAAGCCCTTCCCACCACCATCACCTGGCAGGCTGTGTTTGATCTTTGCTCAGGATTTGCTGTGGGTAGCTGCCTCAGAACCGGGGTGTTGGTGATAAAGCAGCCCCCGGTTTGTGCTCGGTGAGTGGGGACATCAGCTGCCCACGTGGCTGGGTCTGACCTTCCCTGTCCTGCACAGTTACAGGGGCTGATGGGTGGAACGGGACCTCAGGATGAAACACTCCCTGTGGTCACTTGGGCTGCAATTTGGCCTCTGGTTTCTGCTGGTGTTCCTGCAGGTGTTCCTGGCCAAAATCTGCTCTCCAGCTCTGTTGTGCTGCTTTGACCACTGTCCCTGGCATGCCAGTCCTGAGCAATGTTGAAAATATTCCTACTCAAAACATCATTGGCATCACAATTTTTTTATACTTTCCCTTCTGTAAGGACCTTAAAAAGTTATTTTTCCTGCCCACACAGTGTTGTTTTTCTGAGCTTGCTTTCAGTTGAAAGGGACGTTCTGTGGCAATTTCACTTCCATTTGTGTGTCTGCTCTCTGCAGTGACTTTATTGACCACATAAAGAATGATGATTTTTTTTTATTATTTTTTTGTTCAGTAGTTCCTTCAAGAGACTCTTCTGAAGCTTGGTTTGATTTGGAGAGGGAAAAGGGCTCAAGATAAAAAACTTCCAGGTAAGCATACGTTCTTGCTTGCAGTAACATTTCTCTAGAATTTCTCCTGATTTGATCAAGACCTGGAGTATTTTTTCTTTTGTATTACCTGAATTTAATACATACTTTTAATTAATTTATTAAGAAGCTCTCATAGTTTAAACTGAGAACTTGTTCCCCTGGCAGAATGTAAGGAAATGAGGAACTGTTAATGTTTTGGGGTGAGTTGGAAATTCACCTTAGAGTTCAATGACTTGAACCCACAGATGAGATGTGGGCAATTTTTTCACTATTAGTTCATGTTCTTCTTTCTCTCAAACTCTCCAATTAAGCTTGTAAAAAATATTCCCTGGTACAGAAAAAAACCCCAAACAGCTATTCAGGCATTGGAAAGGGTTATGGCAACTGGAACCATCACCTTTTTTTCAACAGTATTTTTTCCCCTTCCTACATCCTCCAGTACAGCTGCTCAAAGGTCTTTAACCAAATATAGAATGGAAAGACATTCCAATATAGAATGGAAAGACATTCCAATATAGAATGGAAAGACATTCCAATATAGAATGGAAAGACATTCCAATATAGAATGGAAACCAATTGCCAAAGCATGGGACGTGCCATAAAACAGATTTTTTTTGCCTGGAGGCTGTTAGAGATGAGTGTGGAGCCTCCAGAGAACAAATGGCTGCGTGGATCAGCAGAGAGCTCAGCTCTGAGCAGGAGCTCTGCTTCCAAAGAGTTCTGCTCACACAAATGGGAGTGGTCATCCCACCCCTGATAAGAGGTAATGTGTGTTTTAGTAACAGTTTTAAGAAATCTTGCTTATTGTCTCTGGAATGTTAGGCCTTGCGGGTCTGTAGCGGTAGTTTGGGGAGCTGGCTGCAGCTGCTGAGCAGCAGCTCAATCTGTTCTGCTGCCTTTTCCAGGCAGGCAGCAGTGGCTGCCAGGCCAGCCCCAGGCAGGCAGGAGCTGTGGCAATACGGGCAGTATGGAACAGACTGTGGTTGAATGTTAGCATGCCTTTCAGGAGCTTCATTGACTCGGTTTCACTGCTGCGCCGAGTTAATCCATGCGGCTTCCAGCTGATCTGGAGTGATGAGTGCTTTTGTCTGCAAAATGCTTTCCAGACAGATTCCTAAAGCTGCCAATAAACAGAACCACAGGTGAAAAGTGTGACTGCTGAAGGGAAAGAGTGGGTGAAAAGGTGATTATTGGAGGTTGGAACCCCAGAGAAAAGATGAAACAGAAAACGAAATCAGTTTAAAGGCAGGTATAGACAACACTGGGAGAAGATAACAATTCCAGTTTCCAGAAGGATGCCAGTTGTCTTACAGATCCTCAGAGAGAGGACTTGGCCAGTCAGAGTTCTGGGAGCAGAAAAGTCCATGGTTTACAAGGTTACTTTGTTATCCAAGTTACTGTATATTGAGCATTCTCGACTTTACACAAGACTTAAATTTATCTTCATGCATTAATTATGAAATAAATCTTGCTTCAGTGTTATAAGCAGTGCTTCAGTGTTGTCACCATCTCTAGGCAGAGACCCCTACAATGGTGCAGATTAAATTGAGAACAGAATAAAAGCTTCCTGTGCCCAAAGCAGGGTCCTACATAAACCTTTAAAGCAAGGTCCTACATAAACCTTTCAGCAGCAGGGATCTCTGCTGTTTATGTAGGTGATGTCACCTCTGTAATTTTTTACCAGTTCCACCATTTTAGAGAAATATTCATGTGATAAATGGGAACTCCTCCTTCCCTCCCTCCCTGGCCCCATCCAGCAGTTATTAGTGAACCAGATAACTCCTTTACAGTGTGAGAGTACCAGAAAATATTAACCACCTCTGACCCACAGGTTCATATTAACATTTCAGAAAATGTCCAGAATTAACAGCATCATCAGTATAAGGATCTGACAGGAAAAATTTGTTTACTGAGTAGAAAAAATACACGTAGAAAATGTCTTTTGTGGCCTTGTTTCTAAATATACATACTTTCTATTTCACTGTTTTGATTGCTTTGAGCAACATGACTAAACTAAAATTTTGCACATCCCAACTGTAGCTTTTACAATATTTGTTGGGATGGGGTGAAAAATGTGCAAATCAAACCTGTCTGCCTTGGACAACGGGGAACAAATAGATATTACAGAAGTAATTGATAAATTGGGCAGGTCATTTGGACTGGTGACAAATGACAGTTGAGTAGGAGTCACTGCCATAAATCCAGAGGGACACTACAAAATACTGTCCTTTAGTGTGAACACTTCATCAATTCCTCTGTATTTAGATAAAAGGCTGAATAAAACCAATCTATATTTGTAACCTTGGATTAGAAGCATAAAGATAGTGCTGTTGTCACCATTTAATCCTGGTAATGCCCACACAGCCAGAATCAGAACTTTGAGATGTGTCTGCTCAGCTCTTTCCTGCTAGAAAGATCTTCAGAATGTATGAGATAGAGAGGAAGATTTGCTGTGCTCTGTCTTCTCCTTCTTCTCCTGCATCCTTTCAGAACAGGTCCTTGCTCCAGGCCTGGTTTTAATCAGCTTTTTCCTTTCAGCAGCAGGCTGCAGAGGCTGCTGTGGTCTCAGGGAATTTCCCTGGTCCCTGCTGGGAGGTTTGTGTTCCCCCAAAGGCACAGTCCCCTCCCAAGCTGCAGGTTCTCAGCTCCACGTTGTGCCTTTCTTTTCCCAGCAGAAGAAAGCAGAAATGACAGAGTTCCTGGCATCTTGATGTTCATTTGTTGTAAGAGCCTGAGACAAGAGATGTGGGACTCCAGAGGCTCTTCAAAATGCAGTTTATTGTATCCAAGGTGTTACAGCAGTCCAGGGCCTGGCTGAGCAGAGCCTGTGCCCACAGCTGTCAGCTCCAGCTGCAGGCAGGCCTGGAGACCCTTTAATTTTGGTTACAATGCATTAGATACTTTTCTTTGCTGAGCATCTTAATACAGTAGAACCAATCTATACCTTAACTTTCACCTATAACCCATCAGAACTACTGTCATCACCATGCTGTGGTTGATACTATCCAATCACATGAGCTAGCATGTTACAGTTTAAGCCAGAAATTGTTTTTCAGTTTTCTTGCAGAGGAAAATTCCGAGACCTTTTTTCTACTTGCAGCATTGACAGTTTTGTTTGCCTGTGGAATCTTTTTGCTTGGTAGAAACATCTGTTTGAGGTGGGTTTATCCTTTGCTTTAAGCCATAAAAATCCCTTCTAACTAACATACCCTTTGCTTTTTTAATTATCCAGCAAGAGTGGCTCAGCAATTCTTTTCTTCTGTATCAAGACTTGATTTCATTTCTATTCCAATCCAGCAAGACTGGCTCAGCAGTTCTTTTCTTCTATATCCAAACTTGCTTTCATTTCTATTCCTTTGTCAGATTCTACATTCAGAAATCTTTATGCCCAGCACACGTATCCGTGAGACTTTCTTGTCACACCTTCATCCTTCCCAGCCATTTGTTTTCCTGGGACAGCTGTGGCCCTGGGGGCCTGCCCTGTGTCCTCCTCTTGGAATGGAATGCAGACTCTCAGAACAAACTGTCCTGCTTTGGTCCATTCTGGCAGAGTCCCTCTGCTGTGCAAGAGCAAGAAGTGGATAAATATCTCATGAATGGCAGTGGTCAGATGTTGGAGGTGGATTTTAAATGAAAGGAATCTGAAACTAACCAGGCATTGCACAAACAGCAATTTAAGATGAATCTTTTTCTCTTCTAAGGGAAAAGAAGCTGTCTGCAGGGAGAGCCTGGCCTCACTGCATGATGGGTTTGCACCAGAATGGAGAGAAGAGAGGAACTCCTCTGGGTGTGCTTTGGCAGAATTATGAAATAAATATAAAAATGTACTGGGTGGGAATACTTTGTTACAAATGGTTTGAAATGTTCTTATGGTTTTTGGCCAACTGAATACATAATCCTTTAACTCTAGCATCCTTGGCAAAGAGTGTGCTTCAGCTTCTGTCTTGTTAAAGATGCTGCTCTGTTCAAAACTGATTTTAGTTAGGTGTGACACTTCAGTTTGGATGTGGCACTTGGGGTCACAGTTCAGGGGTGGTTGTGGTGGTGCTGGAATATGGTTGGAGCAGGTGATCTTCAGCTTCTCTTTGAACCTGGTTGATTCCATGGTTTGTGATATGCAAGAGTGATGCATAACGACTTCATGACTGTGTGTAGCAGTGCACTAAATGACATTAATGCAAGCTGTGGGTTTATCAGCTGCCTTATTATTTACAGATGTATCAGGTTTTTAGTACTGTCTTGCTTAGTTCATGAGTATTGTGGTCTGTTAAATGAATTGCACCTTGGGGCTGCAGTTACAGGGGAGAGTCAGCCCTCTGTGTTATTGGGGCTGCAGCTGCACCTCAGCAGTGATGAATCCTCACAGGTCACTCCCCAAGAGAAAAGGTCTCCCAAAAAGCAAATGGACACCACACAGACATGCAGGATTCAACCAGGATATTTCTTTAATTCCCCAAAGAATTATGAAGAATGATGTTTTTACTCTACCAAGTGGGAAAGGAGATGCTGCAGTTTTAGAGACTGGAGTGTCTGTGTGCTGATGTCAACACAGCAAAAGGTCTCCAGTCACAACAATGAGAAATCACACTGGCACTGCTGCCTCAGTTCTGCATTAGCATCTTGGCTCATCATTCAGAGATTTAGAGCAGAGAATAATAGTTTTCTCCTTCAAGTTGAGGTTAAAGAGCAAATTCTTAACACAAATGTTTTGTATAAAATTGATTTCATTCTGGTAAATCTGAGAATAAACAAATCCTATCTCTAGTGCAATGCCTGTAAATAATTTATATGAAAGCATTTACACAATCAGAAAAAAACAGGGCTGAAGGAGGAGGTCATCTAATCCACTGAACTCTCTCTTAAATCTTTATCTCTGCTTAAAAATCTCAATGCAGTACCAGAAACTATTTCATTAGAGTGGAGTGATGCAGTTCTTCACTAACCTAAAGTGAAGAATTGCCTACTTCTAATTCATTTCCCTGGCAGCAGGGGAAAGTCACCAATTTAGAGTCCTGTTCTGTGGGCATTGAAGGGAGGGTCTCTTTTTTCTGCTTTCACCTTGCTGGGAGTTTTTGTTACATTTTGAAGTGTTTTTAACAGTAACTTCAGTCTAAAGACCATAAGGACTTCTGTATCTGCTGGTATTTGACCATTTTGAGTGATTTGTGTATCTGTGCTCAACTCAAGCTGGTTCTCATTTTGAATTAATTATTTTGATTTAATTATTTTGATTATTTTCCCATCTGGGCAGTCCAGTGCCAAGCCACCCTTTTGGAAAATGATACAACTTGGGTGCTTACCTGTAAATTATGACTACTCCTCTGGAGGCATGTTAGGAGTGAAGATGGAAGCAATTTGAGCTGAGCCAAGGGAAGGCTGAAGATCTTGTGGAAGGTGTGAGTGTGCTCAGGGTGTTTGCTGTAAGGGGAGAAGGCACTGTCAATAGATTCATGTGTGCTGCACTACTGCATCACCCAGCAAAAGCAGGGGGATTATGGCAGAAAGCTGCTCGATGTGCATCAAGCCCCAACAAATGTTTTCTTGTCTTTAAGGCTGGTGCAAGCTGAAAACTTGCTGAGCAAAAATATTTAGGAATAAAGGCAATGGAGCTGGCAGGAGTGTTGCTGCTGGAATCAATAATAAAAGGATAATCTGTCTTTCTTTGTGGTACACAAAGCAATAATCTGTTGTTCAGATTGATTAAACGCCTCAGCTCTGCTTCGATTATTAATCAATCTCCAAAGCAGCTTATTGTGAGTGTAATACAAAGACATGGAGATTATGGATGGTGGTGATGGTGGTAGGAGCAGGAGGCTGGAGGAGTCCTTTCTCCATCCTGGGAACAAAATGGAGCTGAGGTGAGGTGGAGGGTTTGTGTGGATGGGTTTTTCTGAATTACATGTGAGAGGTTTGACTCCAGAATTCTAAAGGAGGCTCTAAAGGTGGAGTTGACACAAGCCAGGGTGATTTTGATCTCTGATTCATAAATGGAGGAGGTGCCATTGACCAGACAGAGAAGGAATGTGAAATATGAGAACCAAGCTTGGCTAGAAAATCCTGACCAGTTACCTTTTGGAAACATGTTGTTGTCTGGTGTATTCTTTGGACTAATAATTTATTTAATTTCTTTCTTACACTAAATCTTTTTTGAGTTGTGGGCTAGCCTAGGCTTTCAGCTTTTGAACTTTTTAAGTTATGAGGAGAAAACTCTCCTTGCTGTGTGTTTTGCACATTCTTGCAGTGGGGTCTCATTATTGCCCAGGTGGTTTGTTGATTTCACTGGTAGGTTAGGTGTTGTTAAAAGGCAGAGTCAAAATTTTACTTGTCTAAACAGCTCTTTACTGTCTGAAAGGGGAAATTTAGTTTTGCCTTCTTCTATTTTGACTTCTCTTAAGAGATGCAAATATACCTGTTTGAAATTTATGAATCACACTTGATGAAATGCAAAATCCCTTCAGGCCCTGGGCAGCAACCTTTAATTTGTCTCTTCTTTGAGTCCAGAGTTGGACTAAAGGACTTCCAGAGGTTTTCAACTCACCTTGGTCTTCCCAACCCTGCAGGACTCAGAGGAATTAAATCAGTTTATTCTCCCTGATGGGAGCAGCTCCATTGTCAGCACCCTCTCTCTGAGGATTTGCACACATGCCACAATGCATGTTTGTTTTGTTCCATTCTTTGAGGCTGTGGTTTGCAAACTCTCATTGGATATTCAGGAGAATCTTCACCTTTTGAACAGGACTGGCCTGCATGATTAATGATGGATTATGCTGACAGTATAAATTTAATTGCATCTTCTACCTTGACTTTTTTTCCAGTTGTGTTCAAGGTTTAGATTTTGGTTTTTTGTTTGTTTGTTGGTTTGTTTTTTTTTAATGGCAGGATGAAATAATGAAGCTGATGATAAAAATGCCTATAAAAATTCTGGCAAATTTATTACAGAACAACATAGCTTGATTTCTTATTTTTCTATCCATCTGGTCATTAGGCCTTTCCAACTGTCAGTGTCTAATATAATCTCCTTTAATAGCAGCATATAATTAGCTTTATGCTGATCAGAGGCATTTGGGATGGTGGTGGTAACATTCAAATCCAAATATCAAAATCCCAAAGAAGATAACTCAGACAGACATATGTCCAAGCCAGCATTTATGACTTTCAGTCCTAAAGTCTGTAACTGGTGATTTAGGCATGTGAGCTTTGAACTGTGGTATGGAAATTTATCAATTAAGAATCCTCAGGAATTCTGGCAGCACAGTACAGATGTCTCTCCAAATGGCAATGTGGTAATGTGTCACTTTTCCCCCCTCTGTACAGTCCTGTTCCTGCTGCAGATATTGAAGTTCTTCTGCCTTGTCTAACTTCTTATTTTAAACAGGTGGTGGAAGTCTTGCCATTGTTCTGTTAGGAGCAATCTGTCTCCATTTTTGAGCTTCATCCAGGGCTCTGTGTATACAAACAAGTATATTTCCTGGTGGGTGTTTTTGGAGGTGATTTTGAGGTGAATTTGAGTTACTGCACCTATCTGATAAATGTTTTGCAAATATAATGTGGTGGCCATTGTTAGGCAGGCCAAAGAAGGGTGTTGATGTTACTGAAACTGGGACTTCACCCTCAAAGTTCTGTTTCTGTCAGTCCTTTCAGAGAACACCTGCTTTGAACAGCTGCTTCCAGAGGTGTTTTTGCATAACACCTGACAATTCAGGTACTGATCATAAATCCCTAAGTATGGGGCAGGATTTCAAGCACTACAGAAATATATTTATTGACTTGATCTGACAAACTCTTCGGTTCCTTGGAACATACTGGAACACCAAGCTCTGTATTCTGCTCTGCAGCCGGCCTGAATAAACCAAGCAGGGCTTCAAGAAAGGAAATACACCTTGACAAGTGAAAATTGCATCTCCTGCATTATGGTTCTTGAAAGCTGGAATTGCCTTTGAGTTTAGGCTTTCAGCTCTTCAATAAAAGATCACAGTTCCCTTTTTGTTCTCTGGCACTGTAACCCATTTGAGGATTCTGTCAACACCCCTTTCAAAAACTGCAGAAACCTGTTAAGATTTGTAGGAGAAAAAATCTATACAAGTTACCTTTTGCTCATAACTTGAAGTGCACAGCCAGAGCTTCCTCCAAGAAATGTTTCAGTGCTAGAAAAGGAAAAGCAGATCTGTCTCCATATGTTCCCAGTTGAAAGTAGTAGTAGTAAACTCTAGGTTATTTTTGACCTGGTGGTTTGCTCAGGGATTATTTTGGTTGTCCACTTCTCTGCTCTGACCAGAATGTGAGGCCACATCTGGACTCTGACAGACACCAGAGGGTCCATGCAGCTCCTGGTGGCTGGATGTGAAGCACATTTTCTCCCCCAAGAGATCTGCCAGGATCCATTGCAGGATCTGTTCCTTACCTCCCTCCTTTCGTTTCCTGCATCATTTAAGCAGTGTTTCCTGTGGCACAGCTGCTCTGCACGTCACTGCTTCCCTTTTTGTTTGTTAATAAATCGTGGCTTCTGCTCCACCAGGGTTTTTGGCAGCTGCTGGTGAACATCACCTCTGCAGACACAAACTGAAGACACCTCCCAGATGTTCCAGTGAGGAACCAGAACCTGTTAATGATGTGTGTCATTCACATGATGCCTCCCCTTCCTCTCCCCCTTCCCAACAGATGTAGTTTAGGGTTAAACTCTCTCAGTTCTTCATATTAATGTTTTCTGGCTTTTCTGAGGAACTTCTCTCCAATCCAACTTCTTGTACCTCAGAGCACCTTTGGACAAAGTGTAATTTTGGTGTGTAGGGTTGGGAAAAGGGAATGCTACAGTCTAAAGTAAATTGAGAATTTATACACCAACATAGAAGGGCAGGTAAAAATGTTTTCTGCAGAGCTGAACTCTTTAAAAATAGTAGTATTAAATATTTTTGAACTATTTTAATACGTGCACCAAGCTCTATAGACAAAGCCATTGCAATACTGAGACCCTAAAAGGACTTGCTTTCAGGCTGAATTTAACTCCTAATTGAATTTGGTTTTCTTTTTAAAACTCTCTACTATGAAACAAAAATTTTAAAATATGCCTGATGTTATATCCTAGAAGCCTTGAAAATATCCCCAGAGTTGAACAGAGATTTTCAATGTGAACATAATTATTGATAACTGGGGGCATGTGCCCTACAATACCATAAGGGGAAGCTATAAATAGGATAACTCATAGAAAAAGTCCATTCTTATTCAGCAGAACAGAAAAGTTTCAGTAGTCTAGAGATGGTAGGAAAAGTTCTTGTCACAGAAGCATCTTCAGTGCTAGTTGGGAATGTGATGTATTTTAGGTTTGTTCCATTAACAGTTCTTTAAGAAACTAAAAAAAAAAAAGCCTGAATAATGTTTCAAAACCCCATTCCAGCCTCTTTCTTGCTGTTCTTAGCATTATCTCTGATACATTCAAAGTAGTTTTACCCAACTATTAATTGAATCTTTGGGGGGAGATCAGCAGAATTTTCACTCCTCAGCAAAACCAAGTGGCTATAACTTAAGGCTATCCTAGATCACTGTAAGAACATCAGCCATGGGAATTTCACCCTGAAGAATTGGACCTCTGTGAACCTTTATCTCGTGCCTGTCCCATGTTCTGACATTCTGCAGTGAAAGGCACCTGGAGGAATGTGTGACAGTGTGATGTGGGGCGGGAGCAGGGCTGAAAGAATTTAACCTCAGTATCAGTGGAAGTGAGGAGATGCATCACTTAGAGAATGTAGTGGTTGAAATCACTGTAAATATGGCTGATAAAAGTAGAAGAAAGTGGATGTAAACATTAGTGAGCTCCAGTAGATTATTGATTTCTCTTGAGTGGTTTGACAGATAAAATGGTAAAGCAAAATGTTCAACTTCAAATGCATCACTTGAAGAAAATAGGAGAATGTGGCAGGGAAGGGAGGAGATGATGAATGTTACTTTGTTAGAGAGGAGAAAATGCAATTGTTCTGCATGAGGTGTTCATCACTTTCCTTTTTCTGTTCTACAGCATTTGATAAACGCCCATTTAGCTGTAGCGGGCAAAAATGTGTTTAAAGTCTGGGTTCATGGGTCATCTTTCAAAGCATTTCATCTTAATTGTATTAACTTTTGTCTGGTTCTGTACAGCAGTTTGATGTCCGAGGCTCCCAGCAGTTGTCAGGAGAAAGCAGTGAGGGTTTGACTGTGAACGAGGAGGGTGAGGGCATTCCCATCAGGGCTAAATTCCCTGAGGGGAAAATTCCCATCGCAGGAATTCCACTGGAGATACTGGTCTTGGAGGAGAAACACCTCTCCAAACACATCTCTTCAGAATGGACCTGCCCTGTGGTGTTTCACAGGCTGGGAGTGTGGTATTAGATGGGAAGGGAGGACAGCAGACATGCTTTATGGCAGGCATACCATAACGGGTGTTTCAGGTGCAAAGGGAAAGGGAACAAGCAAAAATGCTGCACGTAGGTTTGTTTTTTTTTTTACTAAAAAAATGCAATCTTGCTTATTTACAAAGAACACACCAGTTTTGTTCCTTAAAATCGTTGGTGGAAAATGAGGTGCAAATGAGAAGTGGAGGAAGATTTTTAGCTGGGAGATGCCCAACCTTTTTAACAGCACCTTCACCCAGCCCTACAAACTGCTCAGTCAGTCTGAATCTCTTTTGTAGTCTCTGGCCTTTTGCTCTAACACACATTTCTATGCACAGCACCATCCAGCCAAGTTTTTCCTTGTTTCTGAGTTAAATCTCCATAGCAGATTTCCATGTGCTTTTGGAGGGTGACAGAGACAGCAGTTCTGTTTTCAAGGCAGGTTTCGTCAGAGCTCTTTACTATTTATGGTACCTATTCCCGGTGAAGATTGCAATTACTATCCCACTTCCAGCAACTCTGTACCTGAGTCCTGGCAGCTCTTAATTATGTGTGAAAAGTTACATGCAGAGGGATTTCTCAGAGCAGATTACCTGTGAGGTGCACTCCGGCCTGGAACTCTGCATTTGTCTTGTGCTTCTCATTGGTTATTTTTGCTTCAGGAGCTGGGGGACTCTCCCTGACTTTTGATACCAGAATTTGCACTGAGAAGGAATTTCTGCTGCTGATTTCCCCATGTTTATATATTTTTTTTCTTTTTCTTCCCTCTTTTCTGTTAGTCAGGTTTGGTCCTGTGTTTCTTTCTTTAAATGATCCTCTTGCAGTCTACTGCTGAGTGTACTGCTCAAGGAAACACAAAGAAATAAGTAACAGGCTTTCAAATTTCTGATCAAGCTTAATGTTAAATCTTGTTGTTCAGCTACATAACTTTATTACCTTTCAGTTATAAATGTTTTATCTTCTGTTTAAGTATTCATTAGCAGAAATGTATTAATGTCTATACTCAGAGAAATGCACCACAATGGCAGTCGTGTTGGAGTTGATTTCCAAATTAATTTCGAGCCTGCAGAAGCTGGCATTTAAAAAATGTCCTATTCCAGGTCATACTAAATCCAAGATTTTAAATGATGCCCAGCTTTCAGACCATGTTAATGGGTAAAGGTAACTGAGCCAGGACAGATGCACAGATTCCTGGTCCAGAGTAGGTGTAGGGCACTGGCAGCTCTGACATTCAATGCAGGAGAAATCTGTTGCCACACAAAAGCAAGGAAATTCCAGTGCTCTCAAAACATCTCGTTGGGCTATTGTGAAAAGATTTTAATACATGATCCATCTTCGGAGATTTCTGTTTCTGTGGGGAAGTTGGGCTTTATTGCATTGATATTTCCAGAGAAACTGTTTTCCCTGAAAATTTCCAGGAAGATTTTACCACAATTAAGTTGCATTTTTGATGGGTCATTATTTCCTGCCTCATCATAGAGGTTATTCAATCATGGATGGTCACTCTGTGTTTTAATAATTCTTTCTGAATTTATATTTCAGCAGAAACTTAGGATGGCTTGAGCTAAACCTCGTTTATTAAAGGTAATCTTAACAGCACAAGGTATGTTAAATTACAAAATGCAAAGAGTTCCAGGAAAGAGCCGATCACTGGGGACTGTAGTAGTAACTTGATTTTCTGGATTGACTGCCATTGATGGCTTCACCTCTCCCTAATCAATGTGCTGCAGGAAACAGCTACATGTGTGGCTGCAGTTTATCTTTGTTTTCTTTTTCTGCTATTAAACCATCAATAGAATTGTCAATAAAGGAGCTGGCCACTTGTTGGGAAGCTCCCATCCGTGGTCCAGATAGTAGAGAATGTTCCTGGAAACAGCCATTGGTCTCCCAGCAGCATTAGAAGTGGAGTTGCAGAAAGCCACGTAAGCATTTGTGCCCTGCAGATTTAACAGCAGGGCCAGCTTTGCAGGGACAAGGTCACCCTGCTGCCCTCAGAGGAAGGGGAGTGCCCAGCTGCTTGGGGATGAGAATTACAGGGCTTTTTTCCTGCCTAATTAGCAAAATTACTTTCTATTTTGCACATCCCTCTGCATGTGTTGGGAAGAAGTCTGCAGGGAGCTCATTATGTTCCCAGCCTTGTAGTTAGAGGCTTGCAAAGCTGTACCTTCAGGGGGGTGGGAGGTGCATTCCCTTGAAGGAATCCCTTATCCAGGCTGAAACACCGCTGCAAACTTGTAGGAACTCTGTAGGATGTCTCCTGTGGGGCGTGCTTTATCCTGCCCCACGTGTTCCTGCAGAGAAGCTGTCCAGATGAATCTTCCTGACACGTTTTCACTTTGAGATAATGGCTGAGGGCAGAATTTTGGCTCAGATGTCATCTGTTAATGAGTCTCTAAGCAGCGAATGGGGTTGGGAAGAAAAAGGAGACAATGAAACCTTGCTTATCGCCTCCTTGGCATGATTTTTTCAGAGCCCGGTGTGGTTTCCTTTTCTATCAGAGCAGTTTAGTGTGAGGGTTTTCTATTTTTTCTCCCCTCTGTGGTGGAGGGTGGGTGAGCCGTGACAGAATCCCACTCCCAGCACTCTGCTGTGCCAACACACTCCAAGCAAGACAAGGAGTTTTCAAAGGAAGGATGCAGGGCAGGAGCTTATGAAACCCCTTTGAGGACAACAACATGAACATTTGTTGTGAGAATGGCTGTGACTCCAAACCCACTTCTCTTTGAGCTTTCTCCTCCTGGAGGCTGGATCCCTAAATCAGAGAGGACGGCCCAACGTACCTCATGGAATTATTTTGTGTAAGCAAGATAAACAGCTGAAACTGGAGGAAGCACTGTGCCATTATTGCCTGGCCACCACGGAACTATGCCAGGAGCTGCTTCTTGAAAATTCTGTTAATCTTTACTCAGTGGGGATGGCACTGTGGGAAGGCCCAATTGCTCAAGTAGATCAGCACTTTAAAGAGAATTATTAGTCAGAGGCTTATAGAAAGATGCAATACCTTCCCCTGAGGAGGAACTGCACCTTTCTCACTCTCACTGCCAGCAGATAAATGATTTTGGATTTGTGTAACATCTGTATACCCCCATAATCCTCTGGAAAAAGCCTAATTTACATGATCACAGACATAAAATGCTGTTATCAACATAACTTTCACTGGAATACAAATGCACAGACCCCAGAATAAGCCAGAATTCAAAGGGCAGTTTCGTTTAACAGAACCTAGTTTGCAAAATAATAGCTTTTACCAGTTGCAATTGAAATATTGCCATTAATGTGTATTTTTTAGGAGTGTCAGTGATATCAGCAGCCCTGATAGCTGTCTGGTAGGAAGTCAGGTGGTTGGTAAGGAAAATGCAAGGAGCAGGAGACAATTAGCACATGCTGTCCCTTGGACTACCTGCCTACCCCAAAACTGAAAGCTTCACTAATCTGGTGACACCCAGTATTGCTTCTGGAAGATTCTTATTGTGTTTTAGCAGAGAAAAATAAAAAAAATTATTCACATAAGGAAAAATAATCGCCACAAATCTGTTTTCTTTGTTCACAAATCATCTGATTTGAGGCTGATCAGCCTTGGTGTGTGTGGTTTTATTAACATGAAAGGCTTCTGTGGGGTGTAGAATATTTTGGGAAGCTGGTGAGAAATATGCTGTCACACGATGCCTGAATTATTATGCAGATAAAATTTACCAACTTCCCTCCTCCAGTTTATCCTATTCGGGAAGAAACATGAGAAATAAATGGCTGGTTTTAGTGGAAGTAAGTGCTACTTCATCTGGAATAAGCATCCTGTCATTTCAAGATTTACAGCAGTAGCCCTTCTCCACTCCTTCTGCTCAGCCTTTTTCACTCTGCTTCTCCTCTGCTTTAATTGCATTTTTGAGCCTTTCTCATTTGCCTCCTAGCTTGGTTTTTTTTATTTGTGTTTGTTTTTTTTCCCCAGATAATGTGGAAGGTGAAGAATGACCAGGCAGAGCTCAAATGCCATTTTGTTATGCTTAATAGCTGATTAGAAAGGAGCTGGCCCCTCTCTGGTGCTCACGCTCAGATGCTCTCTCTGGGGTGTTTGAAATTGAGTCATAATTGCTGATGCCAAAAGCTGTCAGTACAACGGGATAGGAAGCAGTCAGCTCCTGCTAGTGTTATATAAAGTTGTCATTTTGGAAGAATGAGCAGTGATAAAGAACTGTTGCAGTGCTTTTGCCTGTTTTCACAGTAAACCACGCTGTTCCTGTTGCTTGTGTTGGTCTCTTCTCTAATAAATTCATTTTCTCCTGTAAGGAAGGAATTCACCACAAAGCCACCATTTAGGGGAGATAAGGCCTTGTTTTTGGAAATGCTTCTGTTAAACATGCTTGTTCCTGCATGCAGTGTAATAATGTATAAAAAGATTTAAGATTTTCATGTAAAACATGAAATTGAATGTATTTTTTTTTTATCATGGCAGGCATATTAGCAGCATCTAGCTGCACATTTAAAAAGAAAATTCTATAAAACATTCTTAGCTCTGTATGTAATACATATGTTTACAACACAAAGTGCTGACTTCCCCAATCATGTGTGATTCAGTGAGCAATATAAGGCATATTAATATTTATAGTGAAATCTTAGCAGAGAATGCTCTCACTGGCTCCTGCAGTATCGATGTTTTCAAGTGGACAAGAGCCTGCCTTCTCTGAGAACTCATTTCTTTGCTTTCTCATTAACCTTCAAATTACTTGCAGGATGATTATTAATGAAAATGGACGTTGTACAATGCAGCCCTGCAGCCACTGTTGCTTCTCAGTAAGCAGCAATTTACTCTTGGCTCTCAGTAACCTACCAGGTAATGCAGTTCTTCTGGAATTCTGCGTTTCATAGCTGTAGCTGCAAATCAGCCTTCAGAGCCCCAGCACCTGTGGCACCATGTGCTCCTGCACTCGTTTGCTGAGTCAATGTTCCAGTTTTCTGCTTCACCTCTTCCACTGAGGGGATAGCAGCTTTTCTGGAGCTGCTCTGCACCAGGACTGGCTGCTTCCTCACCCGGCGACTCGCTGCTTTGTGAATGATGCTTCAAGGATTTCACAGTGGACAACCTGTGCCCATTAAAGAGCCATAACTTCCCTGCCTTGCTCGTATGCCTCCCAGTGCTGGCACTTCTCTGTTGTTATCTGACTGCAGCTATCAGCTCCACAGACATTAGGGGAAGAAAATATGTTCAGCTGACACACCAGCAGAAATCCACCTGACTGCAGGCTCTGTAAATCTGCCTTATAAATGCCTCTTGCCTTTATAAAACACCGAGCAAACAAAAAATGGGCAAATGCTTCTGCAAGGCAAGGAACGTTAAAGCAGAGAGGAGGAAGGCTGGGGGAGAGAACATTGCATGCACTTGTTTACAGGAGCTGAGGCTTTGTAAATTAAATAGGAACACAAAGGCAAGTGTGTTCTTAGAGAATGGAAATTATTCATTATCTGCACATCGTGGCAAACCAGTTTCACCAAGCAAGCTGCATCCAAAGGGCCTGGCTGTCAGCTGTGGGCTGTTCTTCCTGTCTCTCAAGTAGCAAAAATTATATTTAAGTGATTTTTTTTTTTAATTTTTGTTTGGTTTTCTTTCTCAGATAAGCAAAATGATGGAGAGTGGCCACCACAAATTGGCTCTTTCTTTCAGCTTTGTAAGTATGCAGGTTATGTTTGATAATTTGCAATTCAGATTTTGTGTCCGGGCAAATCATGAGTTTGGAAGCAGAAGGGAATGGTTTCTGTGTATCATTAACCCCCTTCCAAACATCCTTAGTTACAATCAGATCAGACATAAGAAATTAACTATCCTTGGCATGGGAGCTTTGACATCCTCAGCTTTGAAGAGACAGCAGTGAAAATCTGGGAAATTTAATGGCCTTGCTCTGTAGTACCTGAGGGGAGATGGATGTTGGCATAACAATAATACCTTTACCTTATCTCACTTTTACCTGTAAATATAGTTTGGTTGGATGCTGTGTGATTTCCTAACAAGAGGACCTTGCTGTTCTCAGTGCTTTGAATTCCAGAGAAACATTTCCCAGGACTTTTCTGAGGCAAAGGTTTTCCTTTGTTTGTCCTGGGCTTCTGCTGTTTCCTTTAGCAGCCTATGGCTCATTTAATCCAAGGAAATTCACTACAGCCCTAAACCTACCACTGTAAAATCGGGTTTCCATAATTCCAACTCTGTTTCTTGTATTTCCTTTGCTGTGCCCCAGTCCCCCCTTTCCCCCAGCAGCCTGAGGGGTAATTCTAGAAGATGAATCCAGGGATGAACTCTGAGCTCCCCCCTGGGGTTTTCCATCTCCAGCCATCAGCTCCTGTCTCAGCCAGCACGGTGCTGACCTGATGCCTTTGGCATGGAAATCTTCCTATCTGCACAAATCACAGAGCACTCCATTGCCAGGCTGCCCTTGAGCCTCTTAGAGAAGGAAAAAGCATCACATCCTGTTCAAATAGGACAGGGGTGAAGGTCTTCTAAGCAAAGGCTCGCCAGTTTTCTGGTCTATCAGCAGAAGAAAGACACATCTGGCTATTTTTCAGTTGTTTCATCTGTCATATTTCAGATTTTCTTGATGTATTTGTATTTGACTTCATTTTTCATGTTCAGCTTGATTTAAAGATTCTGGAGGAAAAAATATCTTTCAAGGCATATCTGTTTTTTCGGTTGTTTTTCCAAGTTGGCTTCTGTTCTTGATTAATCTTCTGAGCAACAATATTCTGTTTTTCACTGTGTGCACACTGTACACATGATTTAAAATCCTGACTCTGAGATGTTAATATTCAAAGCCAGACTTGCATTGCTGTGTTTATGACATAGAGATATTTTTTAGTATGTTTGTACCAGTATTTTTAAATTACCCCTATTTTTGCAGAGGAAAAAAAATATGTAAAATAAAGGATTGGTTTTTTTGTACTTCTATATTTAGCAATAATGATTATGTGCTTATTTATATTCATAGATACTATATAAAGTTATTATTATTGCTTTATGAAAAAGCAAGTATGCTTTTTATTTTGTGAGAGGATACAGAGTCAAGTTTATTTAATGCCCTCTTCTTAAGGGGTAAGGATAACTAAGATGGGGAGCAGTTTTCAGAACAGGGACTCTGGTGCTGTGACTCGTGTCATTCTAACCTCTGAAGGTCCAATAATGTTGTTTTTGCAGTTCGTGTTTGGTTCCCATCTCTCCCATGCACATTCTAGGGCTGAAATCCTCAGTTTTGGGGAAAAGGAACGTTTTCCCTTCATTTGATGATGCAGCTCCTAAAACAGACTTGCTTGAGGGTAACCTGAAGTCACTCGTGTGTCTTCTTGCTCTGGTCTGAATGGCTGTTTCTCAGCAGCTTATTTACCTACAAATTTACATTTGGTGGTGCTGGGCTTTGGTAGAGCTCTCCCTGTATTCAAAGGAGAGCAGCAGGAGAGACACAAAAAGAAGGGAAATATTTCTTTCCATTAAGGAAACAATCTCTGAAGCCGCATGTCATTTATGGGCCCATGGAGATCAAGGTGTGATTTGACTTCCACAAAACAATGTTTCAGAAACAGAGGAATGTCGTGAGGTCAGTTGATGGCACAGACAGTTCTCTCTTTAAAAGGGAGTGTTGTTGTCTCTGAGGGTTCTGCCTGGTTTCTCTGGCTGACACTAGAGGAGATAATGCAAGAGCTGGAGCTCATCTGAGCTTGGATTCTTAGATGGACCCAGCTCTCAGCTCTTCAGCTGCTGAGTGACTCAATGGCACTTCTTGGGGTTTGATTTTTCTGCTCTCAAGAGGCTTCTCTGCAAACCTGGCAGCAGCAGGGCACTGGTCACAAGCAATGGAAATTCTACCTCTAGTTCTTTAAATTTTTAGCTTGCCTTATATTAATATGTTTTCCTCTCACATATTTAATTCTTTTCTTTGTAAGAAGTTGGACAAAATTCGAAGTTAAGAATTTTTTTCTCTTTTGTAGCTGTTTCTTTTTGGCTTGCATGAAAATAATTTTCTTAATAATGCCACAAGGCAGAGCACTCGTACAAATTAGCCTGAGAGAGATGTGTTGAAATCACTGTGAGACTCTTGCATTATTTACATCGTGACATTCTGTCAGTGTACTAATGCTCAAAACTGTTTATATTCCTGGATTTAACAAATATGTAAATCAGGTGCACATTTCCCTAGGAATGCAAATGTCTCTAATGAGGAAAGACAAACTTCAGAACAAACAAACAAAAGCAGAGAACATGTTCAAGAGCTTGTGTGGAAGTGGGGATAGAAAGGAAGTGGACTGGAGATGCGGGGATGTAATCCTTGCTGTCCTGGGATTGGTTCATCAGCCCATCTTGAAGCTCTGACAGATCAATTGTTTCTTAGCAGTTGGGGAGGATGGCAGCCAGGCAGAGTTTTCCCCTAAGAAGGCATGAAAATCTCTGGTTTTGCTCTTTGTGCAACGCAGGGAGCTTGGAGGATTGAGTTCCACTGGCTGCGTTCGTTAACTCGGGCACAAAACCACTCCAAAGGGCCCCAGCTCTCTGAAACTCTTGTTTGTGTTGCAATAATTAAAATAGCTGTTTGATTTCAGTGCAGAGGCACAGAATGGGAATAGCATCGTGCTGAATTGGGTTTGAGCATTACAGAAGGATTTGAATGTCCTTCAGAGGAGCATCCAGTTCAGATTTCATGTCAGAACGTTGCCCTGATTTAGTGAGGATGACTGATATCTTTGAATCACAATGCTCTGGACTGACTTTATGCATGGTGGGAATGGTTTTTATTGTGCTGTGTTTGTGCTATGCTTGCTCTTATGCACTGCTCACTGCAAACTTTATCTTCCATTACAAGCTGAATTCCTTTCTGAAGAGCAATTAAACAAAATTTGCTTACTAAAATAAGACATCATTTATTTCAAGCTGCCTTCTATTTTGAATTTTGATGGCTTCCTGCTAAATATGCAAGCTTTCTTTTCTGTGAAATTAGCTCAGTATCTAAAAATCTGAGTTCTTGGTATTTTGTTTTTCATCGTGTAGCTTCAGCCCCCAGTGTTCTGGTAAGAATTATATTTCCCAATTATCAGCTATCTTTAAGGAGATCATTATGGTAAAATTAGTCTGACTTCTCCAAGATCTATGAATTATGGATAGTGCATGAGTAATAAATGGGGTAAAATGTTTTAATTAACATTCCTCACTAATCCTTTAGTTGCATATTGTATGTAACTATTGCCTTCTCTGTCTGATTCCAGACTTTTAACTAAAAATGTGCTGTGTGTCTGTCACAGTCAGAATGTCAGTTGGGTTCTGTGCTGTGACAGCAGCACACTGCTGAAGCTCCTGTCTCGTTTGTCTGTCATTCCAGAGCTGGAATGGGACTGGCTTTAGCACAGCCTCCTTTGTTTGTGCTGCCAGAGCTGCTGGGGAGGGAGCACCAGAAGCAGAGCAAAGCCATCCTGAGAAATGCTGTCTTGAACTTCCCACGTGCTGTGAATCTGTCATGCAGGTGTGGGTATTGGAGGCTGGGGAGGTTCTCTGAGCAAAGTTACTGCCTGATGAAACCTGTCCCGAGGCTGCGCCAAATCCCCCCATCCCAGGGTCTGTGGAGTGCCCAGCCATGACTTGCAGGGGGGACAATTCCTTGGCCTGGGGACACAAGGTGATGCCTCAGGTTTTAGCTTTTATAGTTTTCACATTCTGTGCTGCTGTGGTGTGCAGTTCTGAGCTTCATATTATGGGATGGTGAGCTCTCTGCACAGAGCAGGGAGACAAAACAATTCCTGCTCCAGCTGAGCACCAAGGACAAATGATCCAAATCTCAGCCCAGGAGCACAAACAGCGTGGGCTGGAGGGTGAAAAACAAGGAGGATGGAATTCATGGGCTAAAGCTGGAATTGGGCAATTAACTCCAAGATATGCAAATGGAGCAGAACTGATCCAAGGGAGAGACCCCGGGAGCTCTCGTGGATTTTGGGACCATTTTGGTTCATCCTGGGTGCAGCCCTGGCTGGGCTCTTGTGCTGCCCAGGGTGGATCCATGGAGATCCTGTGAATAAATCCCTGCTTTATCCTTTAACCCCATCCAGCCTCTGCTCCAGGGCAGCCCTCTCAAGGCAGCAGAGGAGGCTGTGCTGTAGCACCGACCTCTCTTCACCCCACTTCACCATGAAGGTGCAGCAAACGCCTGCAGCAGCAGCAGCCAGCACAGAATTTATTTCTCATTTCTTTCTCAGCACTCCCCATCCAGCAGCTTCCTCCTCTGCCTCTGCTGTGCAGTAACACGTGTGGGAGGTGCTGGTGTTGTGCTGGCTGAACCCTGAACCTCCTCTCTGGAGCTGCTGGCCACAGAAAACCTGATACCCACAAACCCTCACTAGAAACTTGCATCTTACTAATTAATACCTCTAATACCTCCAATTAATGCCTTGGCGGGGTCTCCAGCAGAGCAGGAGTTCAGTGACTTAGGAATTCTTCTGCACTATGTAGAAATTAAACTGATTTTGAAGCAGTGTAGAGTTGCTGTCAGCTAAAATGCTGCTCAGGAATCTGAACTGGCAGGTGCCCTTAAGACTTGTTGATTTGGATTAATGTTTTAAGTACTGCCAGAAATTATGTTTACATTGCATAAAAATAACCTTAAAATGTAGCTCTGGCACACAATATTGTTAAAGGACTCAGAGCCTCCAGTGGAGTATTTATTTTTTTACCCTAATTTTGTAGAAAAATGTGAGGAAAAAAAAAAGATGTGTGACAAACTAGCAGATAAATGCACTAATAATTTATGGTAGTAAACTTGTCTCGGAGCAGAGTTTATCCAGACTTTCCTTGGGATTTGCAACTTTACAAAAAAGAACTTTCATGTCAGGTTGTTTTTTGGTTTTTATTGATATATTAGGAACATCCTTTACCATTTGTGTTCTCTTCTGTTATTCAGACTGCTCATTGTGAGTATAAAATACATCAAAGTAACCAAAATGGAACATTTGGAAAGAAGAATTCAGGAAAGAAAAAAATAACAACTTTATTGAATAGCCTGCCATTGTATAATATTCAAAAAAAGCTTTGATGTGATATGTTTGCTAATTTTAATTTGAAATATTAAGTTTTCTCACCAAGATTTTTTATCAGTTGGTTGGAATCCTGTGTGCCAGAAGTCAAAGTGAATTGTCAGAATAAGACATGGATTTTAAAACTATGGGAGTCAAGAGGAGATGAGCCTCTTCTTTGTTCCTGTTTGGAATTATTTCAGTATATTTTTCAATACAGAAATATCTATTTGATTTTAAATTATTTGTTTGGGGTTCTTTTTAGCTTTTTCCCTTTTTTTAGGCTTTGTGGGCAAAAATAGTTCTGTAATTCTCAGTTCTTTTCAAGGACAGTGGAAATGAGTTTTTTGTTCATTTTTGAGTTTATGTAGCTCTCTTTTTAGAACTAATCCTTACAACATAAGTCTGAGTGGCTTTTCAGATTTAAAAGTTCTCTGAGAGAGTGGAGACGAGAAAGGCCATGTGAGAACAAGGATTGCATGTTAGTTTGATTTTCTTACGAAATAATGATTTCTTTTCCTAAATACTTTCTTCCAGAAAGATTCGCAGGGGTGTTTAGCAGCAGTACATTTGAAGTCTCTGTGGATTCCAGTTTTGCAGGTTTAAAAAGCCTTGTGAAGGGGCAGCTTGGAGAGTGAATGGCCAACAATCAAACCAGAGAGCTGGGGGGCTGAAGGGACCTCTTCTGCTTTGAATTAGTTGGTTAACAGCTTGTTTCTGTTGGAGTTGTTGGGATGTTCTGGGGGTCTGTGTGTGTCTGTGCTTCTCCCTGTACTGAGGATGGTTTCTGTGTTCCCTCTCAGCCTGAGCTGCATCACTTTCTGCTCACTTTTGAAACCTAAAGGATTTCTGAAAATCCTTCATTCTCCGAGATCAAAAGCTTCTGTAAACCCGGGTAAGTCAGCTGCACTGGAGCTGTCTGAGGTGATATTGGTTGACAATCTACCTCCCAAATCTCTTTCTTGCCTAAAGTGTCTGAGCAGTGACTAAAGCAATGCTACAAATTTGATCAGTGTTCTTATTTTCCACCCAGGTCTTAGCCCTGCTGCTTTACCCTTGATTCAGTTCTCCTCTGACCAATTCTTTTTAAGAAGCAGTGGCTGGTTTTTGATCCTGCTGATCCCAAGTGTTTCAAATTCACTTTTCTTTTTTCTAAAAAGAGTCATTTCTCCATATTTAAATAGAAGTCAGCATGAAGAAGGATGCAGTGCTCCAACAGGGGTTGAGCTGAATATATTTCCTTCTGAGCTCAATTAGCTTGTGCTCTTCCATTTGACTGGGAGCCATGATTACAATAACTGCAGAAAAACCAAATTCCAAAGTTTTATGTGACCCTGAAACATAGTTATTTTTCAAAGAACGTGGCTTTAGGTTGGTATTTTGGGTTGAAAAATGAATTGTGGACCTTCCCAATATTGAGATGTTCCCAATTTGGTTGTCCCTGTCTTATTTAAAATGGTCTCTTGGGCTTCTATCTGCTGTTCTGCAGGTAGATGAGGAACTCCTCCAAATGGTTTCTTTTCAAATAAGGCCTTTTTAGGCTGGATTATATCCACCCCAAGTTCCTGGGCTGGTTTGGCTGACGTGGAGCACTGGGCTGTGCTGCTGTGCCTGGCTGCCAGCACTGCCCCTGCACACCAAGCTCTGCCCGCAGCCAGAGCCTCTGTCCTGGAGAAAGCTCGGGGAGAGACAAGCTTTCATTTGGGAAGCAAACAGAGAATCCTGTGTGTTCATCTCAGCTGCTCCTGTCAGAGCAAAATAATCTGAGAATCAGAGAGGAATCAGAGCAGGCATCCTCCTGCTCGCCCACTTGGTGCCTATCAGCCAGCTTGTGAGAGCAGAGGAATAATGCATGAAGAGTGTCTCCTCTGGAAAATATTTGTGACATGCTCATTCCAGCTCGTTTCCTTGCTTTATTTCATTTTGTTACTGAAAGAAAAGGCTGACACATTCCTCTGTGGCTGGTGTCTTCAGGAATATTCAGGGTAGTCCCACTGATTTAAGATTTTCATATTGATACCAAAAGGAATCAGCATGAAATTGCCAAAACAAGCCCACCCTTTCTGTTCTGGCTATAAAAATGCAGAATAAACAGCTCCTGTCTTGAGCACAGGATGGGTTAATTGCTCATGAAGTAATCATTGTCTTGCAAATACGACTTAGAGCTCAGGGAAAATGAAGAATAAAATACCACGCTGTTACTTTTCGTTATTATTGGAAGACATTCCGTGGTGTCAATGCATGCAGAGAATGTTGGACAAGTGTTTAAAGAGCTTAAGCTACTGTTTGGGAAGGATTTTCAGAGAAAACTGGAGAAGCTCTTACACAGTGTGCTACTTCATGTTTTAGAAGGTTATAAAAACGTACAGAATAGGTAACAAGATCGAATAAACAAATACTTCTGTGCCTGCTGAACCGTGGGGTTTTTGCCTAAGTAAGAGAGACATAAGCTTTTCATTTTTAATACAAGTAGAGTTTCTTTCAAGCACCACTTTGTGTGACATAACTACTGCAGATCATGGAAAATATGGCTGAAAGAAGATTCTCAGCTTCTTTTTTTTTTCAGTTTATTGCTCACCCATAGAAAAAGATGAACTCAACTATTTGTGATTAATATTTACTCTGTTTTCTAAACATCTTTTTGTAGCTCCACCGCCCCATGTTTCTTTCCCCCCTTTTTTTCTCTTTTAAATGAAACTCTAAACCAGTTCACTGTACCAGGGTACAAACATGTGATGATCTGGACATAAAAAGAGAAATTCATCAGAACCTTAGGGAACTTTGCAAGGTAAGTCATGTATATTGTAAGAGTTTGACTTTTTAAACTCTGTCTTCAAGGGTAATTAGGGAGAAGAAGATATGACTGCTAGAAATGTCTAATTTTTTATGCTTAACAATCTTTTTCTACAAACAAATGAAGATTTCTAGCTGTGTGTAGCATCTGTGTTTGAAAAGGACCAGACACTGAGAAAGTTTTATGAAATGAGTCTTCTTTGATTCTGGAAGGAAATAGGAGTTGTGGACAAGCCCATTGTGCTTTTGGTATCTCTCCTCATTTCCACACCCCCTCCTCAGTCAAATCCCTTTGGAGAAATGGTGAAATCTGTGGAGCTTGACAATGCTGAAGAACTGTCTTGAGAAAATCATGTCTGAGCCCACATTTGGAGGCTGTGTGAGGAGCCATGTGAGGGGTGAGTCACATTCTGACAAAGCCCCAGGAAATCAGTGGAGATGGGAGCAGAAGGTGAGGGCAGTTCTGTGGGATGGGACTTAGAAATGTTGGGTTTGAAGCCAATGTCCTGTTGAACTGAAATGGACTCTGGGAGTGTCTGAAAAATATCCCTAAAGTGAGGAGTAAAACAACAGAGCGATGCTGCTTTCAGTGCTTCTGTCTGAAAGCAAAGCTCTGCCAGCCTTGGCATTAAAATGGGGCATTTCCTAATTGCTGGGGTTTCTGGGATTGTTAGCAATTCCCCTGTGGCGACTTGTCCCCATCAGCACTGGGGGAGTGAAATGCAGTGCAGTGAGCACTGGGAAGAGCCCCGGAGCCCCAGTTTGGTACAGCATTAGAGGATGTCGTGGTGGGTGTGTTTTTGTGTCAGAAAATGTCACAGAGTTAAGTAGGATAACATTACTGTGTCAGGGTAGTGGGACAATAAATGCACAACAGCTGTTATTAGGCACTGGAGTACAAAATAAATCTGTTTCCAAGAACACCATTGTGAATGAGAAAGGAGAGAGAGAATTATCCCTTGCTGGTGGCTTTTAGCATAGCAGGGTAAGCTGCTTTTCTCCCCCTGTCTGTTGCTCAGGAGTTCTCCAGAAAAGAAACTCTTACACAGAGATGGGTAACTTGGCAGGGAAAGTCAGGTGTCCAATCTTTGTTAAGTTTGTCCTTACTCAAGGTTCTGTACACTGTATTTATGGCAAATAAACTAGTGCTTATGACAGATTTGCATAGTATTTGCTCCTGATAAAGATGTTGGTTTTGCCCTGTGTTTTGGAACCTCCAGAAAACTGGAGGGAAAAGGCCCCCCAAGTTAGTCATACATTTCTGTTGGACTATTTGTAATTTTTACTGCTTTTTAATTGGCGGCTCTACATTTCAGTATTTAGCTCCTGCACTGTTGTTCTTGATCCATTGCCCTCTCTCATTTCCAGAAACTGGATGTATGAACTTGAAGTAACCTTTGAAGTGATCACCCTGGCAGGAGCAGAGAGTTCCATGTGCAAAGGCAGTGAAGTCAGTTCATGTGAACACTTTTGGGTTCCCACTTCCCACAGGAACACATCAGAAGACGAGGTACTTTATTAACTTAACCAAGCACTAATTTGTCTTACAGTTCTCCCATTCATTCAGCTGGGACATGAATATTTTGTTTCCTAATCAGCACAATTACCCCGGAGCTCACATTGCAGAGCGTCACTGCAGTGACAGCTCCCCCTGAGTGACAGCTCCTCTCTGTAGTGAGAAATGACAGCATTTGTAAACCAGGGTTGTTTAAAGAGAAGACTCAGTTCTGGAGGGACTATTTCACAGTTAATCATTGCTGCATTTTGCAACACACCTTGGATATACCTATTTTCATCTGATCTGGCTGGTCTGCTGAAAGGGACTTGAAAGGTGTGTAGCAGAATGTTCTACTGCAGCACCTACTAACAGATATTGTTGATGGCAATTAGAGGATTCTCAGCCACATTGTGCAATGTGATCTAGTAAAAAAGCCAGTAGTGATGGCTGTCAGAGTTTGTAATGCTCACACGGGTGGCAAAACTCTTGCCATGCCTTTTGTTGTCACTTGGGCAGTTACTGTCACCAGCCTCTTCCTAATGGAAGCCTTTTTGTTTTCAAGCCACCACTTGTGTCCCTGAATGTGCATTTGCATGCACATATATATGTTATAGATAAATACATGTTATACATATTGTTATTTATATAATAATTGTTTATAATCGTTGTTCCATTTATCCTTAATGGCATCTGCCTAAAAAAAGGAGACATTATTATTTTACACTCATAATCATAGGAAAGGAGTCTTGGACTGAGGCTGATGGGGAAGCTCTCACATCATTTTCGTGCTCATGAACATAGCCAGAAATCTGAATTTAAGTCACTGTAAGGTTTGGTAAGTATTTTAAACACGAGTTTTGGAACTTCAGTTTGTATCTGCAATACATGGACTGTGTTTAGCTGCAGCTTTTGGGACAGGTGATCAACTCAGTGATGTTGGATGGCAGCAAGCACAGACCTCTATTTATACCTGCAGACCAGGGAAATTACTGCAAAATACTTCTCTAATTCTAAGAATAATGTCATCCCTCCTCCCAAAATGAGAAAAAAACCACCGTAAGTGCTTCGGAACACTTTCAGAATGTTCAGGAAATCTGCAAGTTGTCAGAAAGTTTTAAGGTGTATTATAGCAGAAATCTTGACATAACTCTGCTGCAGACATCAAAAAGACTAATGCTGGTGTCATGCTTGTTTCATTTTCCTTTTGTTGTATAAATAACATAGTACTTTAAAAATATGGGAGGTGATCTGAAGTGGTTCATAAACCCCTGCTGGTTTGCAAATCACTGGGATATTTTAACTGCATTGCCTGGTTCTGAGTTAGTGTCTGGAGGCATCTTGCATTCTGTTGTACTTTGGGACTGCATCTGCACGTTGTGGATCTGCAATATTGATCCAGAAACCTGGCATTTCAGCTTGGAGGAAAAGAGCAGCTTCTGTGTAGGATCTGTGGTGTGAAATTCTGCTCGTGGTAACTCCAACAGCTTCTCCTTTGTTTAAAAAAATGCTGCTGGTTTTGTCTTTCCTCTGCACTTGAGTGGAGGAAGCTTTTTTAGGCTTCTCACTTGCAGCTTTCCTGGGGAGATTTTTCTCTAGTGAATCATTCCATCTCTTTTTGGTACCAAAACCCAGAGACTTTGAAAGGAGCACTGCTTCCTAGTGCATGCATCTATACATTTTATTTACTACATATAGACATTCATGGTTGTAAATATTTGGTGTGCTGGCAGTTGTAGAAGGTTTCTCTGGAAAGGATGACTGAAACTGGTGATGATTTGCAATTTCAAGTAATGAAATGACGTTCAAATAATTTCACAAACATTAAATAATCTTAATGGAAAAAAAATCTAATGCTCAGCAGTCAATGATCAAGAAAATTTGTTTTCAGCAGTTTAAAGGCATTTAAAATATTTCAATATTTTACTCTGTTATTGCCTAAATTTTATTACTTAGGATAATAATAGAACATTTGACTTGGATTTCTGTTACTTACGTGCCTGTAAGATTTCCCCCAGGCATTTGGCATGGGACAGCTGAGTGTACCTAATTATCATTCCCAAGATCCAGTCACTGATTTTTTTCCCCCACCCCTGTGCTATATTTACCTTTCATGTGATGGGTTATAAAAACTCTTACTCTGAGGGCCCAGTAATCCATGCTTTAGCAGGGTGGGTTCTAAATGTTCTGCAGTCACAGATAGTCTTGCCTGGGCGTTTGACAGAAAGCAAAGCCAAGTTTATGTAACAGAAACAGAACATGAAACGTGTGGCAGATAGTTTTTGTCATCATCCTGCTCCCCAACTCTACCTGAACCTTGGCTCGTGTTGTTTTGGTCCTTTTTGTGCTCACTAATTCACATTTCTCCTCTGTCCCAGGATAGCTGTGAGTGCAGCGAGTCCAGCAATTATTAGAGCCACTTGAAAGCTTTTCTCAGAATTGCTGCCACGATGAGACCAGGTGACAAAACATGTAATGAAACGCTGTATCTTCAGAAAAATGTAAAGTTGGTGTCATGTAGCACTTCTTTGATAGATTAGGCAATGTAATTGCACGAAATAAATGTCATCACCTGTATGAAGATAAATAGCTTTTCCTGCACTAGCATGCTTTAGCACATAAAATGTGCCATTTTACCAGTTGTCCCCATTTTTTTTGCCAAATAAGTTTTATAATGGCCATAAAAGGAAAGTGTGATGTGTCTACTTAAGTGTTACAGTGTTAACAGAGGGCATTTCTGTGCTTCTATACAATTGAAATAATGCCATTTTTACCTGAAAAGTTGTTTTGCAGCACTGTTACTCGACAGAAATTTATTTCCATTCCCTGACATATCTAAAAGTCAAAATGTGTGGAATCAGATGCACATGCATCATTAGCGTGTGGGCGGCTGGAATTTTGTGCTCATAATGCTCCCTTTTGCCATCAGTGTCTGAAATGGGGCTGTGATGTGTTCTCCTGGCAGACTGGCACCTGCAGGGGTGCCACGAGAGGGTGGAGATGTCGCTTCGTTCTGTCCTGATAACAGCACTGCCAGGGCACGAGGAGAAAAGTGTCTATAGCATATCCTTGGTATAAAGGAAAGGTCAAACAGGATTATCAAAGGCATTTAAAAATATTAGAGCTGTTTCAGATTTTTTTTAGTGTGGAAAGTATTTCCTGTCATGCACACGTACAGGGAATACAGTGAAGATCTATATTGGAAATATGAAAATTGCTTTGAATGCTGGGATAAAATGAGTTAACTACCAGGCAGCTACTTGGTATCATATTTGCTAGGTTGATACGGGGTCCAAAAACACTTGTCTGAAATTTTTGTCACAAGTTTAGTGAATGCCTGCTTTCATCTGACACACTGATATCCCAGGCTTAATGAAAGCAACCTTTTTAACCCTTCAGTAAACAAACCAGTATGTATTCAGATGAAGAACTAAATTACTTTCATGTTTACTAAGTACCAGCTATCCTGGACAGCTCCTTACTCTTGTTTCTCCTGTTTTGTGCAGAAGTGGTTCTCATTTAGCTTTTTGTAGCTAACTAATTTAATAGATAATGGTTGGTGCCATTTGAAAATGGATTTTTTTTTGGTGTTGGTTTCTAAGTGTGACTTAGAAACCTGTAACTTCCCTGTGAAACACCAGGAAAAAACATCATTTCTCTTTTAGATTCTTAGGGAATCTGAATGTCTGGGTGTGGAACACATTGTGTTTGGTCATCGTGGGGGTGGGCCCAGCACAAGGGCAGCAGTTAATTCTCCATGTGATTGTTCCCGGTTTGTGCCATTACCTGCAGGGACTGTGGGTGCACTCACCAGAGCAGTGACAGCTGCACGCCCTGTCCCGTGCTGCTGAGGCCTTGCTGCAGATGTTTGCTTCAGATTATTCCAGTCCTCACAACTGGCAAATCCCCAAAGGAGCCACGGGACCTTCTGAAACGAGTTAAATCAGCTTCTGTAGGAATCTCCAGGGGCTGGGTGGCACTTCCTGGGCAGGCAGGCTTGTGAAAGCTCTCCCTGCCTGCAGAGCAGCGATTGTCCTGTGCACACACTCAGGAGCACCCTCAGCAGGGCCTGATGCTGTGTGACAAGGATCAGAGGGCACACTTGGCTCTTGAGCTGCATATGCTTTTTAATTTCCCCCACAAGGAGATCCACGTGAAGGTATTTTCACTCAGCTCGTTGGGTAACAGCCCGAACTGTATTTTAATAACTCTGTTCCTGTAGCTGAAGGGGTTCAGTGCTGATGTACTGGGACCCAGTTAGCACCGCAGTTAATGATGCAGAGCTTTCTGCCTTGGCTGCAAGGAGACGTTCCTATTCCTGCAGGAATGCAATTCCACTGCCTGCTGATAGTCAGGAGAACATTGCCACCCTTTGGCCAGAAAGCAGAGGCACACGGGGGGAGAAGCACTTCGTGCAAGTTGGGGATGCTGCAGCAAAACTCTTTAAGAGTATATTCATTTGTAATCTAACTGCTCAGCAGCGGGAGCCCGGCTGGGTGGAGGCTGTAGGCATCATTTGCTTTGATTTAGTGTATTTCTCAGCTCGGTGATGTGTTTGGAGAGAATGTGTTCTGCTACGTACTAATTATGTTTTCCTGAGGACTGAATTGCATATGCATTGTGAAGATAGGATGAAGGCTACCATGGTTACCATTGTGCACCCAGGAACTTATTTTATACAGTGCCAATTAATCTGAGGTAATGCTTGAGAGGGAAGAACATTGAATAAGAAATGCTAATGTCTCAGCTGAAAGATGGAAATTAGATAGAAAAGCACAGTTTTTATTGAAAATTATATGTCAGGGTCAGCATTTATAAATGAATCCACCTGTATGACAAAAACCAGCAGTTCTGTCTTACATTAAAAACCCTCTATGTCCCTAGGCCTAATTGACACCCAGGCCACTGCTGCTTTATCAGGGATATTCTCTCAACAGGAGGTTTTTTTTCCCTTCTCATGATTTTAGCAGCATATTCCTGCAGTCAGGACTGTAATTGGGGATTACTGCTATGTCAGAAAGAAGTGCATCTGCATGATGCAAAGCCATCTAAACCTTCTGCAGGCTGCAGTTGCTGGGGATAAATCCCGTGCCTCTGGCCAGAGGCTTCCAGATGGTGGGGACTGAGCGTGGCCCAGATCTGACTGCTCCTGGCAGCTCTGTTTGGCTCTTGGTGGCTGTTGGGTCACCTCTGTCCCCTGTGCACAGCCACATAGGGTCACCTCTGTCCCCTGTGCAAGGGCAGCTTGGGCCACCTCTGTCCCCTGTGCACAGCAACATTGGGTCACCTCTGTCCCCTGTGCATGGGCAGGTTTTGGTGGGGAGGGGATGCAGGATCAGTGGAAGCTGCTGGGAGGTTCCCCCACATCTGACAGAGCCAAGGCTCCAGCGTGGGGCTGCTCTGGGGACAGCTCAGCCTGGCAGTGACAGTGGCAGCACATCTGGGCTGATGTGGGACACAGTTTGTGCACAGGAGCAGCTGCAGCTGGAGAAGAGAGGGGTGAGAACACAAGAGAAACAGCCCTGCAGACCCCAGGAGGGGCAGGAGCTGCTCCAGGCTCTGGGGCAGAGGTTCCCCTGCAGAGGCACTGGGATCCCCCCACAGCCCCTGGAGGAGCCCAGCTGAGCAGGGAATCCTGGAAAAAGCTGTGTCCCCATGGCAATCCCCACTGGAGCAGCTGTGCTGGCAGGACCTGTGGCCCTGTAGGGCACCCAGAGTGCAGCAGCCTGGTCCTGATTGCCATGGCAAGGGACCCACACTGGAGCAGCTTGGGAAGCCCTGCAGCCCATGGAAAGGGCTCGGTGTTGGAGCAGTTCTTTTGATAATTCAATTTATTTTTACCACGTTATAAAACGCCTCTGACCCGGAACATTTACTCTTTAGAAGAAATCCTTCCATTCCTTTTGATTCCCCACCAGCTGGACTGGAGTTAACTCGGCTGATGTTCCCCTGGGACAGATGAGGGAATCCTGGTACTGAGAATCCTGATGCCTCCCATTCTGGCAATTTCTGGCAATTTCTGTCAATTTCTGGCATTTTCTGGCAAAAGAGTAATGGTAACAAACAGCTGGGAGGCAGCAACTTCAGCTCCCACAAATACCCAGCAGTGAATAGCTGCTCAAGGCAGTAGCTTTGATGTTGGAGTGATGGAAATTTAACTACTAAAATGCATTGGTGCCTTGTTCAAGGGTTATTCATTAAAATAGTCCATTGGTTTATGTAACTTGTGAATATATTATTGCCATCTTTCATTAAAAACTGATTTGTTGTGCATAGTAAAGCATGAGAATGAAAATAAAAGTAAAAGCTTTTCCAACAAAATCCCGTGTTAAAAGAGAATATTTCTTCTAAGGAAATATTTCTAAGCCAAATATTTTGGAAAATGATTAGCTGCTTATTCACATGCCATGTCTTGAACTTTGTGCTGAGCTAAAAAAGAGCTGCACAGATGTGTGACAAAGAATCAAGGGCATTTCTGCATCTCTGCTGAAGCAAGTTCACATTTAATAATCACATTCTTGGCAGGAATATTTCTGCAACCTGTGTCAGTGGAGCATGTACGAGCTTAGAAAGGAAGTTTATATAATTATCTCATTATCTAATTTCAATAATAGAATAATTGAGTTGCCTAAATGCCTATCAGTGGCAAACCAATGGAGATGGTAGATCTGTGGATGTGAAGAAAAACCTTGTCAGTCTGATGGAATCTGCCTGCTCTCTGCCCTACTCTCCTTCCTGGCTGAAATGTTTGCTTTCTGTTAATTCTCATTAGAATGCTTCCAGTGAATAATTCCATTTTCTCCTGCTGGACCCCCTTTGCAGGTCTCCCTCTACCTCTGGCAGCAGCAAAGGTGACCTGTGAGGCCAGCACTGCCCCTGCCCAGGTGAGCAAACACCCGGGGCTGTCTCTCCCTGCAGGAAAGCTTTGGAAGGAGCATTTTCGGGATGTGGATCCCTCAGGAGAGGGGGGTGAGGCACTCAGGGAACATCTGGCTCTGTGGAGGGAGGGATGGACACACAGATGGGGCAGTTCTGAGTGACTGAGCAGCGCTGGGGTTACTCAGCAAGCTGGCACAGGTTTGTTACCTGTTATTCCTGCCTGCAGTGGGGCTGAGCCATTCCAGCTGCAAACCTGCAACTGAGAGCATGGAAGGCGGTAGGGAAATACAAAAATCTGCCATATTAATTAATATTCATTCTAGAAGATTAGCTTTTAAATTAAAATCATAAGATAAGTAGTTATAGTGAGAGTTTATATAGGAGAAGTAGGACATGGTATAAACGCACCTTGTTGCATTTGCAATCCAAATGAAAATATGCAGAATGGTTTGGTTTTTTTTTTGCAATTTAACTCCTAGAAATTGGGACTCAACCTACAACCAAAAATCCTTGCAATAGGGCCAAAAAAATAATTGTATATTTGACAATAGCTGTCACAGCACAGTGCCTGCTAAATTATATTCCCATGATGAAATGTATTGATTATTGACCTGTTGAACAGCACATGGAATTACCCTTTTGAAGGAGGCTAGCCATTGCTTCTAATGGCATTAGCTTGTCCCTCCTACCTCTTCTGCTTTCCCAGTTCATGAGTTCCCTGATTTTTGGCAATTTTGGTTTTGTACTTAGGCTGTCTAATTTAGCATCACGAATAGCTGAGACTGGCAAGCAGTGTGTAACTCATTGTATCCAGCAGTTTCTTTTATGTGCTGGAGTCATTGTAAACAAGAATAAAACTGATTATTTCAGCAAACAGTCACAAAAAACGGTTTTAATTTTAGATTTTTTTGTCCACAGCCAATAGAAAGAGGATGGTTTGTATTGGTGAATCTCTGCTGAGGGTGGAAGGAGCCAAAAACTGCCACAACTGCACTTACAGAGGATTCCCACAGATCTTTGCTCTGTGTGATTGTGGAAAAAAGTGGATTTGTGTCACCTGCAAGCTCATCCCCTCAGTGCTGATCTTTGTTGATCCATTCTCTGGGGAAGATGCACTTTGTTGTGTTTGGTTGCTCAGAGGTTTTATGAGGTCTCCCCGGGCTCAGCTCCATGTGGAATGACTTTAAGGTGGTTCTGTCCTCAAGGCAGGAGCATCCAGGCTCTCCTGGCCTCACTGGAGCGTGTGTAACACAGAGCAGCTGAGTGCTGCCAGTGAGCTGAACTCTGCAGTGAGCAGCAGGGGGTCCCAGTGAGCAGAGTTCTGCTCATTTACTCCCTGCAGAGAAAGGACATTTGTTCTCCACAGTGTTTTCTCCCGAGAGGACCAGGTATTGGCTTATGTCACCAGCAGCGTGCCACTCCTCAGTGACTGGCTCCTCCAGGCATACAGGGATCCCTTTCACCCCTCAGGGATCCAAATTCCACTCTCGTGTGGTGGCTGTGAGGGCAGGAATTGTTCTGAGAATGAGTTAAAGTTGATCTGGTTGTGTTTCTGCTCAGTGCTGCAGAGTGTGGGGTGTGTGTATGAACACACACATGCTTGTAGGGACAGAAGGCCTCAGCAGCCTTTTGTATTCATTAGCTAATTCTAATTCTAATGTATTCTAATTCTGTCCAGGCCTCTGCCACTGGTATGGACTTGCAGAGCCTGTCAGGATAACCAGAACAGCAACAGGAAATCAGAATGGCAAATTCCCCTTCTCCCTTGACCTGCTGTGCTTGTTTGAGGGTAAGTAGCAGACAATGCATATAAATAATAGACAATATTATATTAGCCTATACATTATTATGTGTAGGATACCTTTTTTTGTTGTTTTGAGGGTGATTAAAGCAACCAAATTTGAGACAGAAAGCACAAAATAAGAATGAGAAAGTGATGTTAAAGTTTGATGGCAAGCATATGGGTACCTCCCCACATCCCTGATAGCCCTGTTACTGGATTTCCCCGTGACATTACCTTTGTTTCACTCCTGGCATTAAATCTCATCTGAGTTTTTTTAGTTTTTTTCTCATCCGAGTTAGGTTTTAGTATTTCTGCTCTTTGTTGCTGTCTGAAGGAGCCATTTGGGAGATGAACTGTGCAATAATGCAGTGCAATAATTGAATCCTGTGGTGGCTGTTGTGGTGAGCAAAGCTGGCTGGCCTGGCTTGGGCCAGGGTCACTTCAGTGTCACCAGGGACTCACCACTGCCTGGGACTGCCACTGGTACTTCTGAGGCCCTTCTCTATTGCAGCACAGCTTTTCCAGGCTTCAGCAGGAAAAGAAATGATTCAAAAATAATCAAAAGGAGTGGGGAGGTAGCCCACTGATGAACTTGGTCCAGCCTGGACTAAGTTTTTAGCCTTCCTGGTTAAATATTCTAAGCCAACAGTTGTGGTGCTTTACAGAATGCATTAAACAGCTCAATCACACTGTCCTCTCTGCATTCATAAATTTAGTGTTTGTATTCCTGAAGCAGCTGTTTTCTTCTCTTGCTCTACTTTAGCTCTTCTTCAGAATACAAATTCCATCTCATTTCCATTTTTTCCAGACCTAACACTTTAAAGTTTTGTTCTGCTACTTGGTTTTTAACTCTTTGGGCCAAAAATTGAGTGGTTTGAGGACCACTCTTTTATTTTTCAAATAAGATACTCCTTTGCTGTTAAATATTTCCCAGTATTCTTGATCATCCTTTTGGAAGGGCCTTCTGGGACAGTCTCTGAGACAGAAGAGCTTGTTCTTCTTCTTGAATTTGACTTGATTGCTTTCATGCAGAACTAATTGCCACGTTTTCACAGGTGAGTCCTCATCCTGGATGCACTTCAGTTTTTACACATCAAAGAATGAGACAGACTTTGGAGATGGAACTTTTAAGATGGGAATTAATAGGGGCTGTGCTTTGTCCTTCAGAAAACTTCAGACCTAAAGTGTTATGGATTTGGCAGTTGAAAATTCTGGCAATAGTGGCAGATACTGCTAACAGCCCTTCCCTTCTCCCCACTTTGCTGCAGGCTGAAGTCCTCTACAGGAAAGTCTGCTTCTCTTTGAAATCTGAAAAAGATTGTGCCTGTATTCCTCATACAATTCTTAAAAAACACCTTAAAGTTATAGATACCGTTCTAAATATCTCTATTTATGCAAAATTTATATACATGCTCACTAAAATAACTAAAAAATCAGCTGAAATTATTGTTCCTTGTTAAACATTTACAGCACAATTGATAGAAAAACTTCCAGAAGTTTTTCTGGAAGGGGAAAGATCTGGCCCAGATTTGTAGCTTGGGAGTCTGATACAAAATGTGGGAGAGCCTGTCTGGCTTTTATTAATGCCATCTTCTCACTTGGTCCCTGTTCCCTCCCAGCAGGCCCATCTGTAAGTGTGGAGAGACAACTGCAGAGCCATTTGCAGCTGGCTGCCAGGCTGGAGGGAAACATCCTGAATATCTAAAGTTGAGAGGAAAAAAAGTATTCTAAAATCACTTCTACTGCACCACCAAGCTCATAGGACACTTCACAAGCAGACCCGGATAAAAAACATTCAGTGGGAGCTTAGACTGCTCAAAATTTTAATTGGATTTGAGATAAATTGCTGCTTTGTCTTGCTGTCACATTTCAGAAGTGCAGGAATGTTTCCAAGTTTCAAGAGGAAGATGTCCTGCATGGACGGGACATATAAATTTAAATTCAGACACTTCCTACATAATAAAACCACACACAAGTGTGGGGACATGAAAAGTGTTAAAATACATCACCAGCAATATTATAGATGATTATATTTGGCACCTGGTGTAGAACATACCTATGAAGAGGAATTACCATCTAAATGACTGAAACTCCCACAGAGATGATGGAATGTATTTATTAGGTGGCTGACAAGCTGCTAACAAAGACTGATATAACTGTGGCTCTGGGTTTGTCAGGTTAAAATAACCATTCTCTCTCAGCTGTGCACATGAACACAAGGCTGAGCTGTTGCACTGGGTGCACCTGGAGCAATCTCCTTGTCTTTGTCCTGACCCCTGAACCTCCTTTTTTGTGTTCTTCCCATTTATCTACCCCAGTCCAGCTGAAGGGAAGGTGAGCCAGGAGCTGGGTGCAGTTTGCTCATCAGCCAAGGCTGGCCCACCACAGTTCTGGGTCACAGTGAGATTTTTATGAAAATCCTCTGCCAGGATTTTTCTGCTATTCTAGCTGAGAAGCCTCAGAGAGGAAATGTGAACTGTAACCATCTGGTGGTGTGGAATGTGGTCTGGGGAGGATTTACCAACAGGGGCATCTTGGATTGGTCTCACAGGAATTGTTTCTGCTTGATGACCAACCATGGTCCAGCTGTGTGGAGGCTCTGCTCAGTCAGGAGCTTTTGTTATCATTCCTTTCTGTTCCTTTCCAGCCTTCTGATGAATCCTCTCTCTCTGTTCTTTAGTATAGTTTTAGTATAGCATTTTTAATATCCTATATATCATAAGATAATAAATCAGCCTTCTGAAACATGGAGTCAGGATTCTCATCTCCTCCCTCGTCCTGGGACCCTCGAACACAGCCACAGTTCTGGACAATTCTGTGTCAAACTGCAGCCCAATCTAGTCTCTGAAGGAAAAATGCCTGAAAATGAGACCTCCCCTTCTAGAAAAGGTGGACTGTTGGGTTATGTGAGGTTTTTTGTTGGTTTTGTTTCATTGGTTAGTTGCTGTTTGATTTTTAGCAAAGCACAGATAGAGATGCCATGTCCTGGAATGAACTTTTGCTGGAAACTGCTTCTTTAGCTGTTGGACAGTGAAGAAGCAGTGTTACCTCTGAGGAAAATGAGTCAGACAAAATTTGTTTATTTAGAATAAGCTGCATCTCTTCGTGGAGGTCTGTGTGACACAGTGGTGTCCAGCAGGGAAGGGCTCTGCTGGGTGGTGCAGGCAATCCTGGCAGTGCCTGTGTTTGTGGGAATTATCCAGGAATTCCTCCTCAGCTGTGAATCACTGGATGATGTATTGCATCTTCCTGAGGAGACTCTGTTTATTTTGGTGATGCTCATGGGCATATCAGTGCCATCTATCCTGAGGTTAAATCTCTCAGGTATTTATTTGTGGTATAATCGTGGCTTGGTTCTCTTTCCTGCCACGTGAGAAAAGCACAAACCAGTCCCAGGTTTGCCAGAGAAGTGTTCAAGCAAGTGTAAAGTAAAAAAAAAAAAGGCTGGCTGCTATTGTAAACAGAATGTGAAAGGAGTGATAGAGCTCTGAAACTGCTCCTCTGTTATTAGACTTCATGAAAAAAGATGGAGATTTTTACACATTTGCTCTCAAAACTGAAGTGGTCCACGGAGAAGTTTAAAATACTGCCATAAATACACAAGGGTTTGTATATTATGCCTGCATCTATAGTTCCCAAAGCTTTTTAGTTACTCAAAAAGATCAGGAAAAAAGCCTATGGCTGAAAATAAAACTAAAATGCTGGGTGGTCAGTAGTGCTGGAAGGACAGTGTGTGTGTAATCATGGATGCACCATCATGCTGATGTCCAAAGTCAAAGTCCATGGGCAAACCCTTGGCCAGATCTTTTTCCAGGATTAGTTTCATGAGAAAGTGACAATTTATTAAAAGGCTTTAAGGAAAGGTCAGGTTCTGATAAAGCTTCAGAAGCAAAGTTATTTTAGGTCCAGCATGATTACCTGATAATGAGAGCCCCAGCAGGCTGGGTTTTATGGCATTCATTAGGGTGAGAGAAGGAAGATCTTAGGGCTGATTTAATGTCTGTTCCTGTCCTCTCCCTCAGAAAACCTCAGGTTAGCAGAAACTGAGAAAGCCAGGAGAAAAACTAAAGTATTTTTGCCTAGATACCTTTCATCAAGAAACTTTTTACAAGGGCATATAGTGCCAGGACAAAGGGGAATGGCTTCAGACTGCCAGGGAGTAAGTTTGAAGTAGATATTAGGAAAAAACACTACCCTGTAAGGATGGTGATGCCCTGGCACAGGTTGCCCAAAGAGCTGTGAAGTGCCCAAGGCCAGGTTGGACAGGGTTGGAGCAGCCTGAGACAGTGGAAGGGCACCCACCATGGCAGGGTGGAATGGGATGGGCTTTAGGCTCCCTCCCAGCCCAAACCATTCTGGGATTCTGACTCCAGTCATGGTTTCACCTCAGCCTCACCCCGCCCTCACTCTCTCACTACCTCAGTCACTTCACAGCAGGTTTTTTGCAATGTTCCCTCTCTCCCACTGAAGGCACAGGGAGGTGCCCAGCAGGGACAAAGATCCCTGATCCTCATACAGCCCCACGTGCCAGTCTCAGCTGGCAGCTTCCTTCTGCATTAACTGGAATCCTTTCCCCTTTTCCCCTTTCCCCTTCCCTGACTGTTTCTCTCCAAGCAGATTTGCTCCGGACGTGCTGAGGCTGGGAGTTCTGAACGCTCTCCAACTTTTCCTGTGGAATGCACAGTGAAATGCTGTGCCTTTGTGTGCCACTCCAGCAATGCTGTTGGAGGCTGCAGAGAGCAGAGCTGTGTCATTAGCAATGCAGCCAGAGCCCAGCGCCAGCAGAGTGGCTCGTTAGAGCACTGCAGCAGTGAGCTGTTCTCTGAGGCAACAGACAAATAATACATTCACATATAGATTTTTCTCTTATTTCATCTTCCTTGGATATCTTTATTTTCAGAGGGAATCATGTAATGCCTTTACACTGATGAAAGTGAAAGCAAAAATATTGGTAACAGCGCTCGGAGGTGTTTGAAAGCTCCCACTGCAGCTTGCCAGGACTGAGTTCTGTTGGGTGTCTCTGTGTTTGATTTCTGCCTTTAGCAGCTGTTTCGAGTCAAAGAGGCCTTGACTTGTATAATTTAGGGCTGGTTTGTAGCTGGGATACACACGTGTTCTGATAAACACAACATCCCGTGCAGAGGTGAGAATTTCCCTGTGCTCAGCCCACCCTCACAGAGCTGACTCTCATTTACATGCAGCACAGGTAGCAGGGCTCTGTCTCTTTCTGGAGACAAGAAGGTGTCCTTAGAGTTAAAAATCCATCCTCTGATTTGCTGCTGAAGAAACAAATTCCACCAGCTTTGCACTGTAAATGCCATCTAGTGTTTGCATCCCAAGGACGAGGGGCTCGCAGGGAGTACCTCAGCAGGTGCCTTAGGATCTTTTGAGGGAACAGTGATAAAAAAGTCCATGTGGAAGTTCTGAAAACACATCCAGGAGAGAGAGATGTAACAGCTTGTGTTCACAAAGGTGGCAGGGAGGCCATAATGATGTGTTTCTTTTCAGGAGAAAGGAGAAATCAAGGCCATACAAAGCCAGACCCAGGAGCACACACCATCAGGTTTTGTAGCCTTTTCCAGGCTTCATCAGAATACAAAGGGAGCGAAATTACTCAAGGCTGTGCTGAGAGAGCTGCAGAAGTTTGGGAAATTGTCATTATCAAAACTCAGGTGGGTCTCCAGCCATGCTGTGGGCAATTATGAATTCATAATATTTTGCATCCGTGCAAAATAGTGAATGAAGCAGTGAATTGCAGTACACGTTTCTAGACAATCACTGTCAAAAAGGTGATGGGCTTTTAGAATTTTTTAAATGGTCATGGGCAATGTGACTGATGGATAGATGCAATATATTTCTTTTTAGGATGAGCTTAAAAGCTTTTTTAATCTGTTACTGCTGCTTCATTCTTTCCCTCCACCTCTCTTGCACATCTCAAATCCAAATACCACATGAAAGAAATTCAAGTGTACATTTCTAATCCATATAACTGAATAGCTGCAGTGGACTTACAGGACTTCAACCTCTGTCTTTTGAATACCCAGATGATGGAGACATACACTACATCAAGTCAGACTTTATGACCTTTGTCTGTCTCAGAAAACCAAGAAATCCTTTTAGAATACAAAGTGGGCTTTGGCTGCAGTGAAGTTTGGCAAGTGTTCCTGACTGCCACAGCACATTTGTAGCTAAACTGACAGTGCAGATTCTCTAAACATCCAAGCACAGCCAGGTTTATCACATTCTGCCTCTTGATGTTTGTAAATTAGTCTTGCTTCTCTCTAATAAAAATCCTTGTAGCAGAACCAAGTGTTCAGCAATTCTATGACAGGAGACACTATTATTTTGGAAGCACAGTTATTTTTCTTCAAATTAACTTGTTGACAAGAGGAAAACCATGCTGGAGTCACTCAGAATGTTTCCTGCTACATGCCAGAAAAGCCTCCTCTATCACTTGGAATTTTAACATGCTGTGCTTTTGTGAAGAAAATAACTTTATACACTGACATCTTGATGCCACTCACATCTTTATATCTCAAAAATAAAAAACTAGAGGTCAGTTCATGAAAGCAATTCCAGATCTGCTGAGGGCTCAAAAATCAGCTTTTGTCCCAGTATTGACCAATCTTTGGGTTGACATCATTCTCAGTTTAAAGGTTTAAATTGCTTCAAACTCTTGGTGTAAGTTTCCCAGAAGATAAAAATAAAGATTGTCATATGTGTTATATAAGATTTAAGCTCTATCTCGAATTAGATTAAACTAAAATCAAATTGACATTGTTGTTTTATTTGTGAGTGCTCTGCTGGTAGTTTGATGTTATGAAGCATTACAATTTAAGACCAGAAAAGAAAACAGTGTTCAATCAGTTTATCTACTTCCACTAAGAGAGGGGAGAGCGACAGAACTGCTATAATTTCCTTTTAATTAAAACCCTCCAAATGATTAAAGTGCATGGAAGCTTTATGCAGCTGCATGTCCAGTGTCACTGGCTGAAAAAACAACTGCAGTCCAGGCAGGGGCTTTGCCCTGCTCCTTCCAGAGCCTCCTCAAACCTTCAGCCCTTCCCCAAACGTGTGGTTGGCAGCTGTGTGTGTACACAGAAGAAAAAAAAAAAAAAACCAACAAAAAAAAACCAAACCAAACAAACAAACAACAAAAAAACCCAAAAAAACCAAAAAAACAAAAACCAAAAAAAGTTAAAAAGCAATCCCCATCCCAAATTCAGACATTTCTGCAGCGCAGCTCAAAGCCCAGAGCTCAGCTGCAGCATCAGAGGGCTGGACCCACAGCGAGGGGCATGTACAGATGGTTTTTGGTTTGAAGTGCAGGACTGAAATGAGAAGTTAGCCATCCTGGAGTTGTGTCCCTCGGCCATCATTTGAAGTGCAGTGTTGTTTCCAGTTGTTCCCCAGTACCCAAAGCACAGCTCTGCTCACCTTGGGGTGCTGCTCAGGGCTCTGGAGTGCAGGCTCTGCTGGGGCAGGGTGAGCCCTGCTGCTGGCCTCCCTTCAGAGCCAAGCAGGGCTTTTCCATCTGTGCCTTTCTGCAGCAGCAGTTAGTGGCATGAAAAGATTTGATTTGTAAATGTCTGAGGCAATAGACTTCATCTTTATGGGCTCGGAGAAAGGAAGTGTGAGGCACTGAATTGCACAGCTGCCTGCAGAAGAACCACTTTCTTTTCCAAGATCACCATTTATCAGGCAGATGGAACGGGAATATTTCTGTGAGCATTGTCTCAAGAGCAGCACAGAATCTCTCTGCCACCTCCTCAAGCATGTGCACTTTTAATGAGTTTCCACCTGCCAAAGACATCTGAAGTTCCTCAGACTCCTTTGCCCTCCTGCTACACCTTTATTTCCACTTGTTAAAAACTGATTATTCTAGCATTCACTGTAAGTGGAGGGCTGAATTCACTGGATAAAGAATCACTCAATAATCACCTTCTCTTTTTTTTTTTTTTTTTTTTTTCTTTTTTAAAGTAAAAATCAATAATCAGGTTGGCCATAAGGGAAAATTCCTTAATTGCAAGAGTGGTCTGGCATTGGGATGAGCTGCCCAGGGAAGTGGAGTCACAAACCCTGGATGTGTTCAATAAATGAGTGGAGCTGGTGGCCCTTTGCCCCAAAACCACCATGCCCACTCAGCCATCTCCTAGAAGTGGGTTTGGTCACCTTGGAGATGTTTTCCAGCATTAATAATTCTGTGATCACCCTATGTATTGAGCAGGAATCAATATCAGCAATCACTCTTTGCTTTTAGGGTGTGGACAACTAAAACAATTTGTGTGTACAAATCTGTCACATCAGGGAGTGTGTGGGGTGTGGCATACAGACAGCTCCAACCCCAAAATGCACAGACTCGTGGCCAATTTTACACAGCTGCAGGTGTAAACAGTAAAAACCTGGATAAAGGATTGCTTGGAAAATGATTGATACTTCATAAAACAGCATATTTGGACAGCATGGAGCGTTTTTAGTAGGGCACATCTCTTAGCAGCTGGGAAGGTTTAGATGGGAGATCATTTAAAGGCATTAAAATCCTCTTTGTTTAACCCTCTGCAGATGCACCCAGTGCTCAGGGGTGCTCTGCTGCTCTCAGGGGCTCAGGCGTTGGGCTGGGTGGGAATTCTGTCTGGGAAATGGCAAAGGATGTCAATCCAAACTTCAGCAACTCTCATCCCATATTGAAGTCAGTTCTAGAAAACAACAAAGGGCGTGAAATTACTGACAGAGCAGCATTAATAATTAAAAAAAAATTATTTCAGTGACTGAAATTGAAAAAAATGTATAAAAATTTAAACTGAGCTAGACAAAGAAGATAAGATTTTCCTTTAATAACCCCATCTTAGATATTGATTGCTATTTTTCTTACAAGATTTTTGCCAGCTATCTGAAAGGAACTGTCCTTTGAGCATAAAACCAGTAGAGACCAATTAAATCACAGAACATCCTCCAGTAACTTACATTGGACAGCCAGAACTAAAATATTTTTAGTGCAGCTTAGGAAGTCAGAGCATTCTGAAATTTCATACTCTGTTTGATCTTTCTGCAGATAAATGTAGAAGGCTCAGAAGAACTGGCATTTATTTGAAAAATTTCTTTTTATACCCAGCAATAAAATATGCAAATATATAAAGTCTTTCCCTTCCCCATGTTTAAGTTATCTGAACCAGTTCTCCAAGTATTTCTTTAGATTTTAAGTCAATTTTAATTAAACGTTTCACATCTCGCGAAATCAAGAGAGACGTCTCAAAACTTCAGTCAAATATTTGAAGATAAATTTCACAGAAATACAAAACTAAAACTTGAATAAGTTACTTTTTCTGTCAAAGAAGCTTAAGGCACCAAGTTACTTAGAATCTTTCAAATATTCCTAGATTATGATGTTGCACAGAGTGTCCAAATTCTTTGACAGTGTTAGCAAGTAAGAATCAGAAACATTTATTTTTTAAGGCAGCTTCCATAATACATTTGGACAGAAATGGCTTTTTTTTTTTTTCTTTTCAAGCATATTACAGGGGCTTTTCAGTCAAGTTTTTAGGTCTGCAGTTGTCTCCCAAGGCTCCAGTGTCCATTTCTGTGCTTTTGAGGGGTCAGTCAGAGTAGACCCTGAGCAGTGAATATCATCTGTACTCCAGATGAACCCACTTCTGGTCACTTTATGATTTGAAAAGATTCAAGGAGTTTATAATTTGACTCTCACTGAAGAAACACAGCTAAATATTGGATAATAATAATAATAATAATCATCATCATCTAACTCATTCTACAGGAGCAGCAGCAAATGATAAACCCCTCCCTGGCCGGGGTGACTTTGGGTGTGACACCATTAGTGGCTATTTTTCTGCTGTTGCCAGCTCTAAATCCAGACTCTGCAAGATTATGTGGATACACTATTTCTTTTTTCTGAAATTTGAAAAATTCCTTCTACTGTGCTCTTTGCTGAGCTTTATTCTGCTCTCCCCAATGTTTATTCTGTCAGCTGCAGTCTCAGAATCTCATGGGTCCCCCACCTCTCCCTCCTGGAACACCAGACTCCTCTCAGCCCTTTTTTACTCACCTTCCTATCTGCAGTCCTCTTGAATTCTCAACTTTTAACTCCCATTTCTAAAATTCCTGCGATTCCTCTCCTCCATTCCTCCCCATTTCTCAAGAGCCCAGTCAACTGCTAGAGCAAAAAGAAAAAAAAAAAAACCCACTTATTTCTTTCTTTACAGTGCTGAAAAGTCTCGAGCTCTGCCTGCACATCACAAAGGTCCTCTTATCTCCCCGGTTCTGTGCTGTCAGCACACAGCAGGAAATCTGAGCAATCCAAGCAAGCCTTAGAACTCCATCACAAACTGCTCCTGTCCTTTGCTGCTGCTTGCCTCTCCAACCAGAGTTCCCAGCCCAAGGGCACGGCAGCTGGTGCACTTTCAGCCTTCTGTCCCTTCTGTAAGTTACTTTTTCTGCCAAAGACGCTTTAGGCACCGAGTTACTCAGAATCTTTAAAGTGTTCTTAGATTATGACATTGCACAGAGTGTGTCCACATTCGGGTCCTGCCTGGTTTGTCCCCCCACATCAGCAGGGGAGTCAGAGGAGCAGCAGCTCCCTGCCCTATTTCTGCACCCCAGGATGGGAAATTCCCAGAGCTTTCCCTTTCCAGGCTCACTGGGAGTCTGGGAGCTGCTGTGTGAGAACAGACAACATCCAGGCACAAAACCCCGTGAAGGGCTCAGCTTCATTGCCAGTGCTGTCCAGGAGTGAGCTGGAGTTTAGTCTTGTGGTTTGGAAACCGTGGACAGGTTTTCATGGGGGCAGCAAAGGCAGGTAAGTGCTGAAGTCCATCGAGTGTAGTTTCTGCAGCAGAGTCCAAGTTTTCTGATAATCAAAAGTTCGGGAGAGTGAAGGGAAACTAAAATCCAACCTAAAAATATCCCCCCCAAATAAAAACCACAATGATATACCGCGTCCTTAGGTTAGCTCTCAGCTGCTTTGGCTGGAATAATAAAATGGACTGGGACACAGCATCCCAGGGAATCGGGCTCTGTGTGGGTGTGTGTCTGAGAATCTAGAGAAGCCATGCAGAATGGAAAAATTCACATAGCTGCTTGGCAAAACTGGGAGCTGGTGAGAACTGCTTGTTACTAAAAAAAAGTATCAGAAAACCTTAATGAGGGCCCTGCTGCCATCCCCACTCCAAATGTTTGTGCTATTGAGACAGCCAGCAAAGAACCTCAACCTGATGGGGCTCTGTAAATAGTGCAGGGCTTCAGCTCTGGAAAACGGAGCCCTGCTCTCACCCCAAATGGGGTTTTTGGGGAAAACCCCCAAACCCTGAACCCCCTGCACAATCTCTGGTGTGTTTTTGTGCCTAGCAGCCTTTGTTTGCTTTGTCTTGTCCCAAAAAGCTCTCTGCAGCAGGACTGGACACCCCGGGGGAGGCGTGGGTGATTCCAGCCCCAGTGATGGCACATCTCTGCTGCCTTGCAGAGGCTGCTCATGGTCCTCAGGAGAGCAGTTCAGCTGCAGATCCCTGCTTCCAAATGCATTCTCATTCTCAGGAAAAGCTGCTGCTGATGCTTTTATTGACGAGAAAATCGGGATACTTTTCCCAAACGTTTCAGTTGTGCCACAGTAGAAATGACAGTGAGGGAAGTGCCCTGGGAAGTGAAGCATTGTGAGGACTTGTCTGGGGTCACAGAGGTTTGTGTTATTGGAAGGACAAGGAGCTGCAAGCTGATCACAAAAGTACAACTGAAAAAAACCAAAAAACAGCAACCCAGAGGGATAAAATTGAACATCCCAAAGCACTACTTCATCTGTTCCACATGAGCTCAAGGAATCTTAAGGATATCCTGTGCTTCAGTCTTAAAATAAAAACCCCAGTGCCAGTCACTCCTGAGAATAAGGTAACTCAGTAAATTAAGGCAACTCAAGCTCAGTATTTTATACCCAAGGGGTGTTAGACTGAGGAAGGATAGAAATTGAGTCTGTCCTTTATCCAAGTGGAATTGTGAGCAAAACTCACACTTGCGCTGCAGCTTTTAAGATGATATTTGTCTTTAATCAACTTTAATAAGAAAACAGGGGAAAACAGCTTCAGAACCACCAACCCCCAAAACATTCTGGTCTCAGAAATTCATGGGGAATATTTAGAGGGATATGCATTTCCCCTACAAAGCATGGTACAGACAGCTGGAATAAAAATCCCTCATTCCACTTTCATTACTGAGGCAGAAAAGCAAAGCAAATGGGAATGGCTCTGTAACCATAGCAACATTTGCCATTATTATTTTTTCAAAGAATTTCTGAGGCTCTACAATTTGAATTCTGCATTCTGAGGATAAAGTTTGTATCAAGGAAAAGAATGGAAGAACTTTATTTGGTAGCAGGCCCTAATGGCAACTTTTAAAAAGGTTTTTTTTTTTTTTCCCTAAAGTGTAGCTTAAAAAAGAAGTCACATGCAAACAGTAAGGAATATAATTTCTTATCATTTTCTTAAATATAGTGTAAGATGTCTGTAACTCTCAGGAGATAGGGTGTAGAATTATGACTGCATGAAAACATGCTAATTGAGAATGGTCTATTAAAAGGAATTTCCAATAATGGCAGGAAGTGTGGAAAAATAATTATGGTTTCCATACAGAATATGATATTTTTCATAATCTGAATACAGATTTCCTGGGTGCTGTTGCTTGGGTCAAATACAAGATTCTTTCTTTCTCCCCTTCACCTCAGTGGGCACATTTAATCTCATTTTGTATTTATTATGAATAATTGTACTCACAATAACTTAGAAGCACAGCCAGTTACTTGAGAAGGAGCTGCAATAAGTGTAAAAGTAATCACTCTTAAAATACTACAGAGACATCTAAAGGCAAAAAAAAAAAGAAAACAAAAAAGAAAACAAACCAAAAAACCCAAAGCCACCATGAATAAGAGTCAGGATAGATATTTAGCAGAAAAAGAAGAAAAACCACAATTGGAACATGACTTATTTGTTCTGTTTTGTTCCATGGCAGATGTCAGCATGAACAGCACTTCTTGTGCTCCATTTCAACGGGAAGGTTGACACTTAAAAATGTATTTCAATCAAATCACCATTGATTTAATGAACATTAATCAGATGCAGACGGCTATGCCAAAATATTAACTTGTTAATTGGAATAATTCACTGCAGGCAGGAAAGCCACCTCATCTTCACACGACCTGCCAGGAAATACAGCTGACCAGAGAATTAACCCTGCCCAGGACCGGTGCAGCAGAGCTACAGGCTGCAAGGGGAACAAGGCACCAGGTAATAATGTCTCTACCTCCAATCTCTTCTTCATCTTTCTCTTTTGTGCCTGCTCCAAACAGAAATAACTCCTTGATGGGTAGACACAGCAAGCTATTAGGTCTATTGTGCTAATGATCTGCAAATTAAACTGTAGCAAACCCAAAGCCTCCATGCTGAAGTTGTTAAGACCTTCTCTGTCAATAACCTGCAGAAAATGAATTACACAATTATACCTCAGTGCAAACTGTAATGACTACAAATTACAGCAGTAATTGTATTATACAGCAAAGTGATTTGATTCATTGCTTACAAGGCATAATTAATAAGCTGAAATGAGATTATCTCTATATTCTATCTTTAGAGTCTATTTTTTCCGAGGAGTAATTTGTTGTTTTTTTTTTTTTTGCCCAACATCTCGTTGCTCTGACTGTCAGAAATATTTAATGTGGTTTTTTTGGGTGAAAGTCATCAAGCATCATCTTAAATTACTGAGGTAACTCTGGTAGGTCTGTAAAGAATCAGGAGGCATCACTGCTCTCAGGAGATGAAATAGAGAGATAAACAGAGATAAATAGGAGGCAATCTTGTATGCAGAGAGCTCTTTGAGGGTATCTGTTGATGAGCAAGGGCAGGGAAATGGCTAAGGCAGATTACATTTGCATTTCTGTTAGATGACAGTTCATTTTAATTTCATTGATTGTTTTTAAGTTAGGATAACAAAACAGCCTTTGTTATTTCCCGGGTGAAAGAGAATGAGAAGGAAAGACTGGGGAGCACTATTGCACAAGAAATGTAAACCAGAAAGAGACAGAAAAATACCTGAGCTCAGGACCTTGGGAAACGTGTTAAAGGCTCCTGATGATGACAGAACGGGTGGAAATGATCATTAACAGCACTCCCCCAACCCTTCATGTTCTTGCCAGCATTTTTCTTAAAGTCTGCTTTATTTGGATGCTATTTAAATACCAAGAGGTGATGAACTGAGGATGACAAAGGGGTAACATATCAACGTTATGCCCTGTCCAAGCGAGCACCTCTATTAATTTCAATCAGGGATTTAATTGGGATTTAGTTGCTGGGTTTGATTTCGTTGTTTAAATAAATGGGCTTCATTTTATAAACCTGCACAGTTCTACTCATTACACAAGTTTTTCTAGAAGCCTCCAGCTTGAGCTTTCTGTTCTAAAGGGCAATATTAAACAGCAGAGCTGCCATGGAATGCAGTTTATCCTCCTGCTGCAGTCAAATGAAGGAAATTTGGGAGCTCCAGAACCTGCCTGGGAAGATAAGACTCATAGAAACAAAAGCTTCAAGAGTTCTCTGGCTGCTATTTTGCTCAAAAGTAAAAAGCCCATTAATTTATTATTAGAACAATCTCCTTAATCAAAAGGCTGATAGCTTGTTATTTATTAGATGATTCTAATGAAGCCTGTGAAAATCAGGAAAGCAGCCAGAGCAGCAATCAACTCCATTTTGCAATAAACCAAAGAGCACCTGGTGCTTTGCAACTTTGTCCTTTGACAGTCTGGAAAACCAATTTTCAGCATCTAAACTAGTATGTTGGTCACCAGCAGAAGCTGTGCTAGTTTACCTTTGTTTTTCTTTATCCTGTGCTTTGAAAACCTTAGGAAATCTGTATTAAAATGTTAATATGAAATTCCAGTGAAAAGCCTGGATTTCTGAATGCTTGTATTTTTCCATAACAGTCTCTGCAGTTGCACTCAAACAGAGAGAATAATCTGAATGTCAAATATTTGACAAGTCAATTTGAGCAGAAGTAGGTAACTGTGGAGCCAGGAATTATTTTCAATAATTGATAGCACTTTATATCATGCAAATTACATATAAGAAACATAATTTTCAGCCCAAGAACAAGGCTTGATAAACCCTTAATTTTATTAAGGATTCTTTCTTCTCCCCTCACATCTTTATCTTAAAAATTCCTTCCTGCTGTCAGTTGTATTTGCTATCACTGTTCAGAGATTTTCCTTCATTCTCCCAAACACAGATAGCCAGGTTAACTTCAGCCACCAAACACAAGAGATTGAAAAAAATCCAACCATTTCATTGTGAACATACAGAAATGTCTTGGTGATTTAGAAGAGGAAATCCCTTTAACTTAAAATAAATCAAGCTTGTGGACACAAGAAAAGAAGCTTGTAAGGGTAGAAAACTATTAAGTGCAAAATCGTTTTATGGTTTATTAAAATTATCAACTGTGTAAGAGTGGGGGATGTGTTCTCAACATGAAAATGACATCATGAATGCCTGGGAGTTCTCTGTCAAAGCAAAATCCTTGCAGGACACACAATTCCCCATTCCTAAACAGGGACAGGCAATCTCCCTGACCCCACCAATCCCAGATCTGTTTATCTGGGGGCAGCAGAAAATGCTCAGCGTGGGAGTGAACACACACTGGTTCCTCCAGGAGGCAAAATCCTGCCCCCACTCTGCAGTGTTTGCTGTCCGAGGTCCTGATTTTAGGAAGCAGCATTGACATTTTAAATAGGAGCCACAAAAAGCCCTTTAAGATCTCTACCCAAATTTTTTCTTCTCTCTCTCATAAGTAGCATCACCACTTAGTGTATTTGATACACTGGTTTTTGCAGGACTCTGTCCAGATGAGAAGGCTGAAGTCAGTGCACTTTTTACCCCTAAATTAATCTGATATTCTCACAGGTCTGATTTTTGACAGCAATGTGAGAAACCAAACAAACTACAACAAAAAACCACCCAAACCCCAAAACCCTGGCTTGAATGGCTCCTTCCTCCCAAGAGGCTGCACGGCAGTAACTGGCACAGGAAAAGCTCTGCTCCATTCAAATTTCTTTATCTATAAAACAGAGATGAGAATACTTTTGAACATAATTCAAATAATTGACTGTCTGCATCTATTTTTGTTGATATATGTCAACCAACAGAGCTGTAAGTTAGCTAAAGCAATTCTAAAAAAGAAAACAATTCTATCCACGGCAGCTCAGTACATGAATTAATTCTTTTTATGCAGGCTGCCTCAGAAGTATTATTTTCTATTTCAAAACAATGCAGGTAGCCTACAACACCCAAAAGAAAGTCAAGGAAACACAGCTGCAGGTGAGGTGTACTGCAGGCACTGTGACATGCAATTATACATGCTACTCCTTTTCAGCTTCCAATTTTAGCCTAATGAAAAATCAAAGTTCACTGAATTACACTAAAAAGACTTCTAGGTTGAAATTCAATTGAATGATCCACGAGGTAATTCTTTTTCAGAGCTGCTTAAACAGGAGTGGAATCAGCAGGGTGTAGGGCAATGGGGAAAGTCAGCAGTCCTGAATCCAGGACAGCATCCTGGTTCAACTGGGATTTCTGTGTGAGCAGCCAGCTATTCCCCAGTGCAGGGCACGTGTCTTTCAGTAGGAAAATTTCATTTTATTCTACTTTTCACTGTGAAATCAGCAAGAATCCTGCTGTACTCATCAGCACAGAGATTCTGTCAGTCTCTTTGAGGCCCTGGCACAGGGTGCCCCTGGATCCCTGGAATGTTCCAGGCCAGGCTGGGCAGGGCTTGGAGCACCTGGGACAGTGGGAGGTGTCCCTGCCATGGCAGGGGTGGCACTGGATGGGCTTTAAATCCCTTCAACCCAAACCATTCTGTGATTCTTCATTTTTAACATCCAGTGAGGGAAATACTGCACTTTTGCCCCTCCCTTGTTCTTCATTTCCAGGTTTTGCATTGACTTCTACAAGCCTTAGGTAACTCCAGCTTGTTCTGATGCATTTCATTTGTTACAGTTCAAGGCACTGTGGTTATTTATTTCTGAATCTCTGGTAAATCTCTCGTGTTCTGCTGTTTCAGGGTCACAAAAACAACACAGTGAAGCCATCAGCACCCAACATCTCCCCTCATCCCCAGGTAAAGATATTTTCTGCTTTCTTCTGTGTGAACACACCATTCCTTGGGTACAAAATGCCCCCACCACAGCAGCTCCAGCTTTTTTTCCTCTCCTTTGTTCATTATTTTTTACAACAGTTGAAAAGAGTGAACAAAATCAATACAAAAATATATTACACTGGCACTAAACACTGGCCAGCCACTTGCACTGATTAGACAAAACGTGATACAGTGAATTTGAGTTTCACTGGGAATCTAAAACTTAAATGGATGGAAAATTGTGGTGATGCATTCTTTATTTTCACTTGTTTGCAAAAAAAAAAAAAAAGCCATAACTTTATCAAACATTATGAACACTTTCACTGCTGACAACCCTCTTCAAACAGCAACTACTGTAATTTCCCCCACATTTACATAATACTGGCTGATTAAGCTGACAGAATTTTCTTTGCTGCTTGCTGCAGAAATCAAAAATAAAAACACAGTGTTAGCAATGGTTTGCCCTCCTAAGATTTTCACGTTGGAGTGTAAGGAAGAGTGAAATGGCTAACCTGAAGCAGATTAGAGCCTTAGAATAGTCTCCTCAATTACTAATCCCCTCATCCTAGCAGATTTAGGGGCTGCAGCCCTGCCTGAAGAGAACCACTGGATTCCCTCTTCCTTCACAACCCTCACGAAATTACAGCCTCTTACCCTGATCATTTATTTCTCAGAGGAGCTACAAAGCCTCAAGGCCTGAATTGTCTGGCTGTTACATGAACACAGCTCTCCCCTGGGTTATTGCAATGTATTCCCCTGTGTTATTTCATTTATTATTTTCAATATATTCCCATGTTATTTCAATGTATCCCCATGTATGTCATTTAATGTGTTATTTTCAATATATTCCCATGTATTTATTTCAATGTAGTCCCACGTATATTATTTCATGTATTGTTTTCAGTGTATTCCCCTGTGTTATTTCATATATAATTTTCAATGTATTCCCATGTATGTTATTTCAATCTATTCCCCTGTGTTATTTCATATATAATTTTCAATGTATTCCCATCTATGTTATTTCAATGTATCCCCCTGTGTTATTTCATATATAATTTTCAGTGTATTCCCATGTATGTTATTTCATTTATTATTTTCAATGTATTCCCCTGTGTTATTTCATTTATTATTTTCAGTGTATTCCCATGTATGTTATTTCAATGTATCCCCCTGTGTTATTTCATATATAATTTTCAGTGTATTTCCATGTATATTATTTCATTTATTATTTTCAATGTATTCCCCTGTGTTATTTCAACCTATTCCCATGTATGTTATTTCATGTGTTATTTTCAGTGTATTCCCCTGTGTTATTTCATTTATTATTTTCAGTGTATTCCCATGTATGTTATTTCAATGTATTCCCCTGTGTTATTTCATATATAATTTTAATGTATTCCCATGAATATTATTTCATGTATTATTTTCAATGTATTCCCCTGTGTTATTTCATTTATTATTTTCAATATATTCCCATGTATGTTATTTCACTGTATGTTACTTTAATATATTCCCATGTATGTTGCTTCATGTATCATTTTCAATGTGTTCCCCATGGCAATTTCAATTTATTCCCATGTGTGTTATTTCATTTATTATTTTCAATGTATTCCCATGTATGTTATTTCAATGTATTCCCGTGTTATTTCATATATAATTTCCAGTGTATTTCCATGTATGTTATTTAATGTGTTATTTTCAATGTATTCCCCTGTGTTATTTCATATACAGTTTTCAATGTATTCCCATGTATGTTACTTTATTATATTCCCATGTATGTTGCTTCATGTATCACTTTCAATGCGTTCCCCATGGCTATTTCAATGTATTCCCATGTGTGTTATTTCACATATTATTTTCCTTGCACTGCCCTGTGTTCTTTCAATGCATTCCCATTTTAGCACACATTTATTCCCGTTTGTCACACTCACCAGCCTGTCTTAGACTGAGCAGCAGTGATGTTCATCTCAAGATGCACATGGCAAGATGTGTTACCGTGTGGACATAGCAGGTTTGTAACAAGAATTACTGTGTAATTATCATTGTTTCATTGTCGTGCAGGCTCAAACGAGTCCGTGTTGTCCCACAGGTTATAATTAAATCATAATCTCTTAAATTCCCACAGTAAAACCAAAGTTTCAGCGTTGAAAGGGAGGTCAGCAGAGAGCTGCCAATAACACAGAACAGCCATAAAGACAAAGAAGTTCTCTGCTGTTGTTAAAGGAGCAATTTTAATTCCTTTCCTTTCTGTAGAACAGGGTAAGGACAAAATGCTTTGCATGTGAACACTTTTAAACCAAAATTTTTAAAGTATCACAGAAAGATAAAATAATCAATACATCCCTTAGGAAATCATCCCATCTGGTTCCAGTACACATGAAATTAATTCAGACCTATAGCACCCCCCATCCACCAGTTGAACACTATTCCAGAAAGGAGTTTAATGATCCACAGTAATCAACCATTAAACATTCTGCACTGAAGCTTCCCAAGCCACAAGGATTTATTCTTTTGAATTGGTCTGCCTAACATCAGCAACCAGTTTCAGACATAAATCAGCTTTAGAAACACAATTCTAAACCAAGAACAAATAAAAATTGTCTAGAATGCCTGTATAATCACACAGTGAGAAATCTGACATTCTTTTCTTGTTAAAAGAGCAGCTGGAATTGCCTCTGAACTCCCATCTCAGAACATCCAATTTCTCTGTTGTCATTTTCATACTCATTCACAGTAATTTCCATGGCTCAGAAAGAAATCTGGTAAACAAGAATATGGATTATATTTTTTTCTTCTGAAAAAGGTGCAGCAGAGTCAGCTGCACTGTGGTAGAGCAGGGGGTTTCTGCCCTGCTTTGCAGCTAACAAATAATTTAATTTTGCTGCTATTTCTCAACAAGTTTTGTCAGTCTTGAGTCCATGGAAAATGCTTTCAGAAGCAAGGAAAGCCCAAATGACTTGGTTAGTTTTAATTGTAGCTCAATCTATTTATTTCTTCTGGAATGCAGGGGAAGCAGAGGTGGGGCAGGGATGACAGAATGTTCCTTTCACAGTGAGGGAGCTCCCAGGTGTGTGATAAGGGCTGGGGAAGCTCTGCAATCCTCAGAATTCAAACAGAACAGGAGCAGTGAGCACAGGAGTGGGTGAACAGGGAGGATATCAGACACTCCTGGAGTTTCAGGCAGTGTCCTGGATGAAAGGCAGGACACAAGCACAAAGGAATTACAGCGAGCTTCTGTTAAATAAGGGTCAGTCAGGCTCAAGGGACTGCCAGAAACTTCACAAGACTGTGAGTGGTTTAGAGCTCTGGATTTCCCTCTTCCCCAGCCTATCCCATTACTCTGTTTTCTCAGATCCCTTTCCCCTCCTACATTTCAATGAAAGAAATGCTTTCCTCCCCCTCCTGGACTTTGCAGGATCTCTCCTGTGTTCTCTGAGCAGCCTCGTTATCCCCATCTCTCTCTAGGATGCAGATCCCCCTTTCCTGCTGCCAGCCAGCAAAGAGCCATCCCCTCTGCCCTCCTCCTGAGACACCCCAGAGCTGCCTTCCTCCAGCTCCAGAACAGGTGGGCAAGAAGGAGTAGGGTGGGACAAGAAGGATTAGGGTGGGACAAGACAATAGGCTGGGACAAGAAGGAATAGGGTGGGACAAGACAATAGGGTGGGGCAAAGCAGTAGGCTGGGACAAGAAGGAATAGACTGGGACAAGAAGGAATAGGGTGGGACAAGAAGGAATAGGGTGGGGCAAAACAACAGGGTGGGACAAGAAGGAGTAGACTGGGACAAGAAGGAATAGTATTTTATTTGCAGGGTGCCCTGATGTTGGAAGGAAGGAATCTGACTCCATGTTTTCAGAAGGTTAATTTATTGTTTTATGATACTATATTATATTAAAGAATGTTATACTATATACTAAAGAATACAGATGGGACACTTACAGGAGGCTAAAAAGATAATATGAAAACTCGTGATTTTTTTCTCTAGAGTCCTAACACAGCTTGGCCCTAATTGGCCAGTGAGTGAAAACAACTTACATCAAAAACCAATAAAACAATCTCTTGTTAGTAAACAATCTTTAAACACATTCTACATGTGAGCAAAACAAAGGAGAAGTAAATGAAATAACACTGTTTTCCTTTTTCTCGGGAGCTTCTCAGCTTCCCAAAAGAAAAATCCTAAACAAAGAGATTTTTCAGAAAATCTAAATGTAACAGAATAGGCTGGGGCAAGGAGGAATAGGGTAGGACAAGGAGGAATAGGCTGGGACAAGACAGAATAGGGTGGGACAAGTTCTACCCTAAGGATCAGAAGGGATTACAGACAATAATCACTCTGCTGCTGTTTTTTTTCCTGGGGAGAGCAGCTGCTCTGCTGCCTCCTGGAGCTCCAGCAAACTGGGCAACTCCTTCAGCTGCCCCTGCAGAGACCTGGCCTGGGTCACCCAGGGATTTTCTGAATTTATTAGGAGATGTTAAACGGCTTCTGTGAGTTTGAGACTTGTCAGCACACCCTGTCCTTGCCTTGTTTGCCCCCACAGATGAATTCTTTCCAAGCTGCAAAAGGCTGAAGCAAGACTGGCTGTGATGGGGAGGAGAGGGGAGGCTTCAAAGGTGTTAATGTTGTTGTAGGCACCAAGGTGTCTGTACACCCTCGATGGATTATTCCCAAAAATAGCCCTGCTGCAGGTGATCAGTCTTCCAGGTTGGGTCAGAGGGATAAGCTTCCCCCAGGCCAGGTATTGATTGCTTGCAGGACCATGTTTGAGGATTACAAAAGGCCCTTCAGTCCCTGCAGCCATGGCCACAGAGGTTGGTGACAGTAAAAAGGGTTGGTTTTTGTTTTGAAGTATTTGCTTCTCCTCCTTATTTAAGTGCTGCCTCTTATTCAGCTTCCACAGTGATTGCTGTCCTTATTTCTTTACAGTTTGCAGTTATCTTTTAAAAAAAAAAAAAAATAAAAAAGGGAGCTAGCTTTTGCCACAGCAGCACCTCCCAAGCAGGTACATGGGCAAAAAAAGGGAAAAGAGATGGGCAAGCCAGGACAGGAGGGATTTTCCTGCTGGCTGTAATGCTGATATACCTGTAATATAAGGACAGCAGATTTGGGGTTTTTTTTGTTTTAATATTAATTATGAGCTGTGATTTAGAAGTTATGTAGCATTTCAAATCACAAGGTGACTTAGGGAGTATTCCTGGAACTTGGCAGCAATGTTGTGGGACAGGAATTGATGTGGGAAGGTTGGATCCTCTCCCAGGGTATCCACTGGAACCTCATCCCTTAAACAGCACAGCCAACACCAGGGACAGGGATGGCTGGTCCTGCCTCACTGCCAGAGGGACTCAGGAAGGCAAATTCAGTTTTGTGTCTGACATCCCACTGAACTCCAGTTTGTGCCAAAGGACAGATAAAAGGTTGACAAGATATATTTGCTCTTTTGTGGCAGAATCTTTGTCTTTTTCTCACTTTTCCTTTCACAATGCTAGAAATGCCCTCATGCAACCCCCCCCAAAAAACCCAACAAAAGCCACCCAAACCTAAAAAAACCCCCAAAAATAACCCAAAGACTCCAGATACAACTCACATTTCAGTACCCATCATCACCTGTCCCCCAGGTGTCTTCCTTCTCATTTGCATTCTCAAATTTTGGGTTTATTCAGGACCATGGCTCTTTCTGCTGGACTGACATAAATAGATCTGGTATCTACTTAATAACATATCAGGTTTAATTTGCCTGTGGAGTTCTGTGTTCACAGCATGTAATGTCCTGAGTAATATTCAGAAGTTTTTCTTAGATTCAGACCACTGGAAAAGATGGATTAATTAACAGAATGCCAGTACTTTATTAGTAAATATGAGGCAAAACTAGGACACTACTTATTATCCTATCATCACGTAAACATCTCAAATATTTTGGAAATAAATTACTACTGAAAAGGACAGTGCAATTCTGAGCCAAATAACCATTCCTCTTAGAACATCATTTATCTTATTGAAAATTTTAACATGTGCAGAACACAGAAGTGTTCTGCTCTTACACTGTGGGAGCAGAGATTTTAAAAATGATTCATTGTCCTGTCAGACTATTTGCCTAATGCCAGAAAAAATCCATTACCATCTTTCAGCCTCCAAAATATTGGGAACAGAATTGTTCTTCCCTCTCCTCCCTTCTATTGGGCTGGGAAGGAGAGCAGAGGAAGAGGAGCACTCTACCACGGTGATTTTACAGTGCAATATGGGATATTTACTAAAACATGGCTCAACTTCTTGCTCTTCTTTTATTTTCATTTAAAAAGGACATTTTCCCTGTGCTGCAGTACGAGTAGTGTGGACAGTAACAGGAGCATTTTGTTCTGGACTGCACAGATAACTCCCCCCTCATTTCACAGGACTCAGGCTCCCATCTGAGGCTGCACGTTCCTTCCTATCACTTCCAAACACTTCAGACCTGGGAATGGAACTTTCTGGAATCTCATTAGAATAGATTATGCATGTTTTATATGTTGCCTCCCAGAACTGCGTATTTTAAAATACACACATCTCACCAGGAAATACTCAATCTGCCAGGTTTGCTTTATCTACCCTTCCTAGATAATTTGCCTTCTGAACAGAACTGAAGAGAGATTTTAAGTGATTTTAATACAGGAAGAAATCCAGCAGCTGGAGCCAACTGTTAAAGAATGTGAAGCCCTATTAATTTTTTATCACATGTCCAAAAGGACACTGCTTTGTGTAGATTATACAGGCATATTCAAATAAGTTTTGGGAACGAAGCTTCAGAATAATTTTAAGTAATGGATAATGATGCCCATGAAAAGATGAGTGAGAAAAAAAGGCTGAGAAAAATCTATTTTGATCAACCAGGCAGGCACAGGAGCGTGTCAAACACATGCATTTTCATTTCTGCGAGAGCAGGCTCAATGAAGCATTAAGGAACATATTAGCAGAGAGACAGCTGGATGCCAGCATCCCAAATCAGGACACATCCAGGTTAGCTCCTGATTTATGGATCCCAGAGCATCCTCCTGCCAGGCTGAGTCCCGTGGCACAGGGAGCAGACTAATTCTAAAGACATATATGCTGCACTTCATCTTCTCTCAGAGGCTCCAGCCACTGTGATCAGGGCAGAATTTGACACAGAAACTGAAAGATTTATGGCTCTCAGCCTTGCCAAGATCATCAGAGATGGCCAAAGCAGCACTTATTTCTTGCAATTAATAATTGTATCAGAAAAGCCAAATCACTCTGTTTGCAGTGACACTTGACAAAAGTTAAATGGCAGAGATCTTAAATCTGGATTTCTGAACTTTCTCTTTAAATTCTTAATGTATAGAACAAAGAACATACAATTTTTATATTCGCATTCAGCTGGGATCTTCTTTTCCCTCTTTCAAAAAGTTCCCTGCCAGAAAACCTAATCCTATCACTTACTACTTGCTTTTATTCAGTGCTCACCAGAACTTGAACTGCATCTCAGAAAACAGCATGGCTAAATTGCAGAATTCCTGTCCCTTACCACCTTGAAATGACAAGTGAAAGTTCTAGATCCTTCAGTGTACGAACAAAAAGCACTGCTGATACAGAAATGAAAGAAAATAATGTCAGAATTGTGTTAAAAGATTCCAAACTGTTTAATGCAATGTACAAAAGCTGAATTTCTTTCCTCCTGGTTCAGCACTTTTAGGACATCTTTCTGAGAGGGCTGGCCAGGTTTAGATCCCCTCATGAAAAGAGAGAACAAGTTCAGCAGAAGGCCTCAAAGAAAACAAATGCTATTTCCTTGTCAGTTACCTCCTCCTCTTTAGGGAAAATTTATTTTAAAGAGACTTTTTAAACATTTTAAAAGAAATAAATGTGTACAGCATTGTTTTGATTCTTATCTCCAATAAAATAATCTTATTCTAAATCTGCTAATTACCCATTTTTGTAAGAAAATGCTTGATGAAACTTTATTTTTAGCATTTTATTCTCATAAAGTTGTGGCTAGTATTAAATACCATTGCATTTTATAAATACTGTCATTTTCTACTGAGGTAGAAACATTACATAACTTTTCAGATGACAGCAGTAAAATTACATTCAGGCATGTGCAATGAGATGACAAATCTAGATTAAATTCCAATTTCTGTAGTCTTCCATCAATCATAGATGAGACAAATGCAAACCCTGGTTCTTTTAACACCCCAAACTTCCAAATCCATGCTCACAGTAATTATTGAGCATTCAGGAAAAGCAGCCTTGAATTGTGAATTTGCACCAACTCAGAGAAAAGGAATTCAGCAGCAGACTGAAGAGCAACTGAGAAATCACTTTCCTTCCCCCACAGTTTATTTCAGTCCAAGTGAAATGAGTTCTGTTTATGTATATTTATATTAACTTTCATTGCTGGTATTAAAGAGCTACCTGGGTTCCCCTTCCCACAATTCCTGTGGCATTTTAAATTAAGAGGAAAACATCATTTCTGCCAAGGACTGCACCTGGCAAGAAAGGACCCTGCAAGCCCTGAGTGACAATGAATTGGACAGAAAAATAATGAATCACCCCAATTTTGTGAAACTGCAGTTGGGTTTGTCTGTCTTTATTCAAGGAAACTAAAACAGGATTTATTGGAAAAGCAGGGCAGCAGTAAGTCCACCTGCCTTAATGGTGTTAGTGGATATTAGTAGTTATGATCCAGGGAGTTATGTAACAATTTTATACATGTGTAGCATAAACATTTTAGTGTCCTTGCAGTATCACTCCTAAAGCATCCTCAGAGTGAGTGCTCAGCCTCCCTACCTCATTAAATGCCTAAAAAAGGGTTTGAACTATAAGAAATTGCTTCCTATAACTTTCTAAAGGCTGTCTACTCCATTCACCCTTGGTTTTTTTTAAGCTTTAAATTGTACAAGGCACATCTCATGCTGTAGCCTCCATCCTGCATAGCACTTGACATGAATTTCCTTTTTTCTATAGAACGGAATGGAGATTTTAATGACTCTTGGATTTTTCAGCTGCTCTGATGCAGAAAGAGTACAGGGAGCAGGGAGAAGGTTCATATTCTCAATAGGCTTCTTAACAAAACGTAGGATCACTTTTGCACACCTTTCTCCCTGTGATTTTGTTCCATCTGCTTCCCACGATTCAATCACCAGTGCTTGTCATCTGATTTCTGACACTGGGATCCCTGCCTGCCTTCTGACAAGAAATTCACCTCAGCGAGCTCTGTCCTGACTCTGCTGAGGGTTTGTGGGACACGAAAATCCCTTCAGAGCTGCATTCCCATCACCTGTGCATCTTCAGCTCCCTTTGCTCTTGCGCTGCCCCTTGCCAGCGAATGTCTGGGTCATTTCCTGAGGGAAAAGCATCAGTACAGGCCACACTTGCTTGAAAATTTCCATATTTTGACTTTCATCAAGCTGGTGCTTGGGTTTGTCATGGGATTTTAAATTGTTATCAGTAACTGAGATAAAATTTCTGGTGGCCTGTTGGTATTGCTGTTGTGTTACCCAAATCCAGACATGCCAAAATCTGCTCTGGGTGTGCCTTCATCTCCTCTGCACTGGCTGGCATTAACTGCAGCTCCTGCAGAACCAGGCTGCTGCTCTTCCACCTTTCCCACCTGTATTTTGCATCAGGGGGACTTTGGGAACAGCTTTGTGTGAGGGGCTGGGTGCTGTGTTGGTGTTTGGAAACGCGGTGTTGTGAGAACGCGGCTCTGCAGCTGGCAGACGACTCATTTTAATGCAATATACTTCATCTGAACCTTGTTAAACAGCACTGAAAGGTTGTTTTTACATGACCTGACACTGCTGCATTTCATTTCCTTCTCCCAGCAGAGAAAATGGATGTTAGCATTTTGCCACCGAGATTCCTCTGTGCGTTGTCACACCCCGTGATGGAAATACTGTGAAAATGGGTATGGTGCCACCTTCACCCCCAGATCCAGAATGGATGGGAGCTCTCTGCCTCCAGGGAGTTTCCAGCTCCTCCTTTGCAAGAGAAAAATATTTCCCTTTGTTTTTTATGTACCTCATGCTCCACATTGCCGGTGCTCAATTAGCACCGAGTTAAATTGCAGCTCTCCAGCTTTGCTCTGGAGGGGCTGGTGCCTAATCACCACCATTGGTATTCTGGGCACCTCCTGAAAAACCCGAGCACAAATAAAAGGAGCCTGGAATTCTCTTGACAGAAAGGTTGTGTGATGGACTGCTTGAGAAAACTTGCTGTGTTTTTTGGGATGCCACAGAGTAAGGCAATTTGTTAGGTTAGAACATGAATTTTAGAAATTAATCAATGCACCAGTCAGTGTTGTAAAAACCACTTCTGTACATCTTATAATAAATGGGAGAAGAGTTAGACTCTCCACTGAGCAATGCTTTTAAATGAAAATTCTCTTTTTCCAGACTAATTGAACTGACACATTTCCTATGTTAAATTGTTTTAAATGCCTAAGTCTTCTATCTACTACTTGCCTCCTCAAAACTCATGATAATATCATAAACAAGCCCTCCTCTGACTCAGTATTTATCTTCTGTTGATGTAGTGTTCAATAAGAATCTTCTAACCAATATTTTATTGACAGGCAAATTTGCAAGAAAATCTCCAGTAAGTACTTCTGGTCAAAGAATCTCCCTGCAATTTGTAAAAGTTATTATTGTGCTATATCTTTGCTGAAATGGAAATCTGGATTAGATTTCCTCTCTTCCAAGAGCCAAGATCACACATACTCTACCCCTAACATGAACTTTGTACTTCACTCTGTGCTTACTGTCATGTTCTGAGAGTTTTAATAAAAAAAAAAAAAAAGTAATATTTAAATAATAATTATGCTAATGCTAATGATAATAATAATAATAATAATATTAAAAGGTATTTAAAACTGAGCTGGTTCAACTTAAAGAGAATCAAAACTGAGTTTCCCAAGGAGCTTTTCTGGTCCCCAGTTCTCAAACTGTGTGTGTTGAAAGCATTCAGCAGGTAGATGCCATGATAAAGTCCCATTTTATCTGTAATTTTTTGTTCATACTGGGATTTTGAAATTAAGGGTTTCCATGTAAATTATTTGCTGGGTTTTAGAGAAAATCCCACCTTTTCAAGTGTGTTCTGAAGGAGGGAATGACACAGGAGTGTCCTGATGCTGCCAGGAGCACAGTCCTTGCCACCACATGTGCAGTAAAAGCTGCCCTGTCCTGCATAACTTTATTTTCTTGTAAATAGACTAAATAGTGCCTGGCAGCACAGATGTGATGCATGGCACACAAAACCACTGCTTTGTTTACTCTGACTTTAAATAGGAAAAGAGCAAACTTCCCACACCTCCCTTGCACCTTTTTTCCCTTAACATCAGTTATTCAGGACTACATTTAATTAACACAGTTAAAAGTATGGGGCTTTAATTGCACAATCCTTGAGGTTCATTGAGGTTGTGGGGCTTTACTGCCAAGAAAATGTGATTATGGCATGAAGATTCCTTTTGTAGGGCCCATTAATTATGATGATAATATTCTTGCCTTTGGTTTTAAGGAATGCTTCTTCTTTCTTCAAAGTGACTTTGCAGCAAGAATCCTGGAAATATAAAGTTTTTGTCATTATCAATGCATATTCTTTGGTTTTAGAGTTATATTTTTAACAGCAGAGAAGTCTTGGTTATATCAAGGTGAATTATATCTGTGGCCCTCTCAAATATTCTCATTAACTCTGGAAAACCTTTTTAGACTTAGTTCTGTTATATCCTTCTTAGTGCAAGATCTGAAGGCAGATTTCCCCAGTTATTAAAATCTGTGTCACGGTGTATAAAGATATAAATATATATATATATATATATCACATAGTGTACAAAGGACGGGAAGACAAACATTAATTAATATTATTAAACCTGTCTGTGTTCCATCCTCTTTTCCCTGGAACAGAAAAGTCCTAGCTCAGATGGAATTCTATGAGCTCAGCTAAATGCTGCTTGTTCTTCTGCTGGTGCCCAGAGCATGCCCAGCACACCTGTCTGACTCTCCAAGCCCCATCAAGCCAAGCCCCTGGTGCTGCTGCGGGGTGTTGGTGATGATTTCTGCTCTGAGCAGGATCCTCTTGTCACCAACATATTTTATGAAGAATCCTTTGGCCAGGATTTTTTCTCCTGAGAAGCTGAGAGGCCTCAGGATCAAAACGTAAACAAGGACTGTCTGCTGCTGTGGAATGCAACAGGGGGAGCTGTGATGGGTCTCATGTGGTTGTTTCTCATTCATGGCCAATCACAGACTCTCTGGAGAGTCACAAGACTTTGTTATTCATTCCTTTCTATTCTTTAGCCTTCTGATGATTCCTTTCTCTCTATTCTTTTAGTATACTCTTAGTTTAGCATTTTTAATATAATATATATGATAATATAATATATCAGCCCTCTGAAACATGGAGTCAAGATTCTCGTCTCTTCCCTCGTCCTGGCTGCCCTGCAAAGAGCACATCCTGTCTCTGTGAGGATGCTCAGGGTTCCTGTGGGCTGCTCCTGGACCCTGGAGGGGCAGCTCTGCCTCAGCCACACTCCTCTCCATCTGTTGGAGGGGGCTCTCAGCCACAGCTCTGCTTTCACTCTGCAGAGGGGCTGCCTTCTAATTCACACCCTGCTCTGAAATCCAGCATTCCAAGCAGCAAGAAATAAACCACTGACTTTGAGGTGAGCAGCAGAGAAATAAAGAGGACGAGGTAAAGTACTGGGATGTGAATATTCACCAAGTGGATAAAAACCAAATTAATTGCTGAGTTTGGCTGGCAGCTTCTTTTCTGATTGGGATCATAAATATCATTTCTTTCCTGTGAGAACTTGGGAATGTTTTGGTGACAAAAATAACACCGAAGACATGCAATCAGTGTGTTTGGATTCTGAATGTCCTGTTTTGCAAACCTCACTGACCTTTGCTATTTCCTTTATTTCTAAGCTCTAAGAACCCTGCTGACGTTTCTGTGATGTTGATGTCACTCTGGTAACTCCGAGGTGCATTACAGGTGTGCTGTGTCACCCTGCAGCCTACAGGGGCACAGGGGCAGGGTGATGAAAGCAGGATGAGCTCTGAACATGATACAAAACATTCCTGGTTTTTTTTGGTAACAAAATGAATTCTTTTAGAGCAATTTGCTGCTTTTTTTTTTTTTTTTTTTTTTTTTTTTTTAACAAAGCCCAAAGCCAAGTAGCTGCTGTGCTCAGCAAGAGCAACCACATTTTTTGGTAATTCAAACATATTTTGGCTGACAGGCTGAGAGGTGAAAGCTACCAGAGCTCTGCAGAGCCCCAAAGCTGTTTCCATGAAGTCTGCTGAGAACCAAGATAATATCTGGCCTCTTGTTGGGTTGCAGCCAAATCATATTCTAATGCTTTTTCTTTTAGTTCAAGTGCTTTTTCTTTTAGTTCATTTACCTGATAAGGTGACAGGACTTGAACAGCAGCTTTAGCTCAAGGGTGTGTTTCCCTGTGCATCCAGCTTTGTGTGGAACAGTTTCCTCTTGAAACAGATTAAATCATGGCCTGGATTTTGGGTGGTACCTGTGGGCTGCAGGAATTTAACACAGGATGGGCAAATGTCAGTTAACTTTCAAGGAGAGTTGGAAAGTGCCTTTGCATTAGATGTTGGAGTATATCTGATCTCTGCTGGCTAGCTGGGACAGAAATGGCAATGTTTCAGAGCAGAATTTTCTGTCCCTTGCAGTTTTTAAATTTGGAAATCATTAGTGAAGATCATGAAAGGTGCATGAAAAAAACTTAGAACTGCATGCCTAATTCTGGCTTGGAGAATTTATTATTGCAAAAAACCCCCAAAACTTCACCCAACACTCCAGCCCCCCAGTCCAATCGTATCTGGAAATATCATCTCTGTTAATTCTTTCCCTGCACAACTGTGGGAGGATAGAATATAAGAAAACAAAGATAGTATAGAGAGTAATCTTGCCCCTAAGGAGCTGCAGCTGGGCCAATTCCTAAAGATTAGGAACAGAGCTGACTTTAACAGGCCACAGCTGTAACTAATGAGAAGAGGGCTATAAAAGAGTGGGTTCGTGGGGTAAGGGGGAATGCCCTGAAGTGGGAGAGGAGCTGGAGTCAGTCAGCTGCCTGGTGAGGGGGAAAGAAAGAGTGTGCTTGGAGGAGCTACTTGCCAGAAAACACCAAAAAGGTATGAAACTTTTGTGATAAAGAGATGATAGTATGGAACTCCTGCCATATATATATGTATGTATGTATGTATGTAGGTATGACAGCACACAACGCTACTCTGTTGTCAACTGCAGAGCATGGGCTTGCTGAGGCTCCCAGAGGCTTGCCCCAAAGACCAGCTGCTCTCTCTTCCCTCCTTGTTTTACATCTAGCAGGCTGATAGGTAAAAGTGTCACTTTGTGTCCAGGGAGGGGACCTGGAGTCACCTGAAGCTGTGCTAAGGTCAGGATCTGGTGCAGAACCCAAGGGATGTAACTGGAGATCCCCACTTAAGCTCTGCACTTTATTCCCTGCTTCAGGCAGGGATTGTCTTATACAATAAAAATATATTAATTTTCCATTTCTTTCAAAGGAGAGCTGGCTGTTCCTGCTTTTGCTTTCTCCTCCCATCCAAGAATCTTGGTGGTGGTTATACAGCTCAGTGAGAGCAGCTGCTGCTCTTTTGTACTTTGAAGTGGCAGAGACTGAACCTTTGGCAGATAAAACCCCCTATAAAATCATTGAAATAAATAAATTGAAATAAATCATTGAAAGAAACCCCCCATAAAGCACTGAAAATGGTGGGAAGGATTGCAGCTGAAGAGCTGCTGCTTCTGGCCCTTGGTGCAGCACTGTAGTGGCAGCTGTGTGAGGAGGGAACTTCAGGGGCTGTTCAGAACGTGGGATCAGTCCTGTCTGTGCCTTTGCACAGAGTGGGGTTTCTGTGAGGGGGACTTGTTTAGAAGGTGTGGCAGAAGCTCGAAGCTTTATCGATGCTGAGGAGGCTGGAGTGCTGTGCTTGGGAGAGGTGCAGGATTCCTGAGGCTTTCTCTGCTGGGAGTGTGCTCTAGGTGGAGCACTGTGTTTTGCTTCTAGCTCAGAACCATTTCTGACCTTTTTCCCCCTCCAAACTGGCAATTCCAGATCTTGCCAGCAGAGGAAAATGTGAGATAATGGCAGTGTTTTTAAAAGGAATCACTGTGAGCTGAATTTCTGGACAAGTCCTTTCCCCTGGGCTGTGGCTGCTGTCAGTTTTCAGTGTGCTGGGGTTTTATTGGTCCTGGGGAAAACGGGAGGGGAAATTTGATTTGCAGCTGCTCAGATTTGTGATCAAGAGAGGGGCTGGCTGCAGAGGGGAGTCCCCTGTCTGGGAGCAGGAACAGCTTGGGAGTGAGGGGAGCTGCCTGGGTGGTGAGTGAGGAACAGCTCCAGCATTGCCTTGTGGATATCACAGAGTTCCCTTGGGCAGCAGAATGGATTCGTGTGCTGCTCACAGGAGGGGTTTTGCTGTGAGGGTATGGAGGAACCTGCTTGTGATGCCTCCTTGCAGACCCCTTGTAGAACTCGTGGCCACGGGACACCACCCAAGGCATTGCTCTCTTATTTATTTGCTTTTCCTTTCTTTCATGTTCCAACACAAACGTGTTTAATTTGCCTCAGGAGGTGCACTAAACATTTCCCAACGAAAGGAACATCTGGAAACTGCTGAGTTGCTTGTTGTTGCAGTCAGGGGATAACCTGAAGGTTCTTAGCATAATGCAGATCTGGGGGCTCTGGTTTGGACAAATTAAAATCTGTCTGGCTCTAGCAGGGTGCTTTTCATTCTGTCTCCATGAATTACACATTTCTGCTGGAGCTTTGAGAGCAGACTGAGCAATATTGTAGTCTTTTGTCGTATAAAGTGTTCCAGCACAGAGTTTATTTTATGGCTAATTGTTTTTGCTGTCCTGTCTCTACTTCAGATAGTCTGGGAAGTATAAAGAGCATATGGGCGATCCCTTTGGAAATTGCTCTGAGGTTGGGGTGGGACCAGATGAACTCCACAGGGTCTTTCCAACCCAAATTGCCTCATGGCTTTTGTTGTATTTGCCTATCTGGGACCTGGGCGTGATGAAATTACAGCAACAGGAAGCTGCAAGTTTAGTTTCCTCTCTTGGGATGATAACAGACAATACATGGGCTGTGCTTCCAGTTCCACAGAGTTTGCCTTTTGGTGTTGCAGACTTTGATCCCATGGGCAGATGGGTGACTTCTGCAGGGAGTCCTGGGAATGTTAAACACAAATAAAATGACTGCTTTTGAAACCCAGCCCTGCTTCTGTGGAGCTGTTGTGCTGCTTAATTATGTATTTAAGGCTAAAACATACAGGTGTACTTGTTTTATGGTTGGCATAATCTCAATGGTTTTTATTGCACTTGAGTTTATGGATAAATGCCTTTTTGTATGTATGAGCAATCAGAACTGTGTCTAAAAAGGAATGATAAATATGCTTTGCTGTCCAGTTAGACTGATCTACAGGTTGTTAACAGCTCTCTCTCTTCTGAGAGCTTGTGCAGAAGTTGTTCTGTCCTTGTGAATTTGTTGAAAGAATGTTCCTTAGTAAAACACCAGGTGAAACTTAAAACAGCTCATCTGAAACAAGAAATTTCACTTGATTTTGGTCTGAAATAGACAAATACTTACCAGAGGCTTAGAAAGTAATGCTCAAAGCAAAAAGCCCAGGCAAACCTTAAAACAATTCTCAGACATAGTGTACTTGTCCTAATCTTATTTTAATTTTTATTTTTAATTCTCAGTGTTTTATTTCCTCAGAGTGCTCTCTCTATATATTTTTTTTCTTTCTCTTCTCAATGTTAAGACCTTTTTTAGGGTAACATGTACTGATTTAAGATTGGGTCTTCAGCTCTGAATTGTACCTCCAACTCCACTACCCTGTAATAGTGGATGAAGTTTGGAGGTAGTCACCAGTGGGGAGAATTGTGCTGCTCTGGAGACAGGCTTCCTGTCTTGTTTTTCCCTTTTATATTGCCTCTTTAAATGAGATGTTACATTTCAGGGGATAAACGTGGTAAAATGTTTCTTTGTGCATTCCCCCAGTTGTTAATAAAATAAATAAGATCAGGCAAGTCAATGCATTTCTTAGCAAAGTCTCATCTGGTTTTTTATTCTGTTGTATTTATTGGAGAGTGGTTTTGGTATTAATCCTGCATGAGGCCACAGTTAGACTTGCCTTTTCTATCTTTTATCTATCTTTTAATAAAGCAAGTCAAGGGTGTGGTTATTGTCAGATTTACTTCTGCAGCAGAGAAATAAATGAGGTTTTAATGGAAAGTTGGAAACACTGATGATTTATGGCTTCCTACAACACTCATTAGACATCTACATCAGCATGCAACATGCCATAAATTATGGTACATGCTGTAAAAAGCCATAAATTGTCATTTCCAATGCGAGTTATCACCATTAAAGACTTTTATTCCCTGCTGTTACTGTGAGTTTCCGCGGCTTCCTCACCAATTCCCTGACTAATGATTTCAGCAGCTGCAGGAAGATGACCCAGAGATGCAGTGGCTGATTAGGCAACACAATTGCCTTAAAGCTGGAGAGCCAGAGGTTAAACTGCTTTGTAGAGAAAATGTGCTCTCCTCTCCTGGTGCCATCCCTAACACTGAGCATTGCTGAATTCCATTTGCACCAACTGCACTATTTCCCTGGCTGCTGTTAATATCTGCCTGCTGAAAGCCAGAAATGCTTTAAAAACACCAATATCCCTTTGAGATAAGCTCAGCCCGTGGAGCAGTTCAGTCTCTGCTGTTGATGTGCCCATCACAGGGTTTGCAGCAGAGGAGATGTTGCTGATATTGGTGCTGCTGCTGTAGCACTTTGAAGGGATGAGCCATCCAGTCCCTGGGGTGTGGGCTTGATTCTGGACTGCAAATCCCCTGGAGTGGGGCTGGATGAGGCGAGGGAGTTGCAGGGGATGCTGCAGGGTCTGTTCCTGTGCAGCTCTGGCTCTGGGGAAGGTGCTGTGTTCCTCCAGGCTGTGATGGTTTCACTTCCAGAAAAGGCTGTATTTAAATATCCTTCTGATTTTAGACACCTTTGGGGTTCCTTTTGGTTGAAAAGTGAGCGGTGCCTTTTAGGCTGCTGGCTGGGAACTGGCATGATGGAAACTACACACTGCAGCTTGCAAATGCAAAGCAAACCCCAAATAATTCATCCTGGCTTTCCCAAGCCGTTCCTTCTGACCAGTCTGTTTTGTTCTCCCCATGAACACTCGTGTGCACAGGGCTCCTGGGGAGGCTTTCCTGAGCCACACCTTCATTAAACCTCACTTTAGCAAGCATCTTCCCTCGCCCAGCCTCTTGGGCTCAGGGTGCTGAGCCAGGGGGACGCCTCTGAACAAGCCTGCTTGTAGCCTTGGTTTAGGCACGATGAAAAGGATGGTTCCGATAAAACGAGTTTTAACGTTTTCCTGGCCATTTTCATTGCATTATAAGGGAGCTTTTTGTGCTCCTCCATCCCCCCACCCCTCTCTCTGCCTACCCAAGCACATTTTTGGCTAAATCGTGCCCTCTAGTGCAGCAGCTCGGCGGCATTCAGATGGCAAAGCTTTGTCGTGGCAGAAGTGCTGCTCTTTTCCTTTCCTCTCTCAGGGAAGAGGGAGACAACTGATCAAATACATTTCACACGAATAGCTAATTATGCTTTTTGCCAGGTGAGGGAAGGGGCAGTGGCTGGGCTGTGCTCTGCAGCTCCCAGGCAGGAGGGCAGCAGAGCTGGCTGTGCTCTGCAATTTTCATTTAGCAGCAATTTCAGAGCTCTCCATGCCATGGGTGACCTCCAGAGCAGTCCCAAGCCAGGAAAGAGGAGGCCAATTAGAAATAAATTTAGGTTTATTTTATTTTTTTTTTAACTAGATCTATCATGTGTCCAGTTGATTACACTGAAAGGGGCCAGCGAGCATTAGGAAATTAAAAATAAAAAAGTTGTCTGAAGTAAATATATAACCTGAGTAAAATAACTGTTGACTTAAGCCCAGGAATACCTCTTAGAGTCAGGAATGATGAAAGGCTTTTGCTGACTGCTGCTTCCAGCCATTGTTTAAATTCAGCCTGAGGGCTGCAGTATCCTATGGCTGGGAGCAGCAGAATAGATCACCCCTGCTTTAAAATGCTCCCACACTTTGCATGTTCAATTACACTTCACATCTTACAGCAGTGGAAACAGGGCCTGTAAAATCAGCTTGCCATTGTTCGGTTTATTCAGATTTACTGCAGAACCAGACCTCGTGCCATCAGTCCTCCCCTGCCTCCAGAGGGGATCCCCAAGGCTTTCATGAGCAAAGCCTGTGAGGCACACTTGAGCAGCAACTGAGTGAGGGGAAAGGAGTATTTTGTGTTCAGTGTGCATTTCATTAAATAAGCATCTTTCATGAAAAAAATGAGGCTCTAGTCCTACTGAATTATTTTACAACTTCTAAGATATGCAATTTATTCACATGCTGAAGTTTTTTGTGCTTTCAACATATTCCTCAACTCTTACCTTAAAAAGTTATGTAATAAAATAATTTCATCCTCAAATGACCTTTGATGCTGTACTTGATTTACATTAAGGTTTGGGGTTTTTTTTCATCTGCTTCAAAAAAAAACTACAAAGCTGAAATTTTTAAGTGTGGAATATCTGATAAATTCAGTTTCGCTGAGCAACTTTGTTTGCCATTTGTTTGAATGTTGTTTCAAAACATTGGGTCTTTTGGTGTGTTTTCTGGGTTTTTGTGTTTATTTTCATTTTGGAAATTGAACATGTTTTTGCATTTTTGAAATTGAACGTGTTGACATCTTCCTGGTGAACTGTTTTTGGGTGATGGTGAGGAATCCCAACTTCTGAAACATTCAGAGTTTGGGATTTCAACTTATTTCTCCTCTGTTCAAGAGTGGTTTTTAATCAGTCACATATACATATCACAAGATGCCATGATTTTTTTACCCCTCTCCTATGACCATTGAAGAAAAATAATTAAAAATATGGAATATGCAATCTAATAGCTGAATTGAAGGGTGCTGTAATGATATCTGATTTCAGTCAGGCCTTGAAGGTGAGAAGGTGGGGAACTTCCTCATTGTGACAGAGTCTCTTTTATATCCTGGGTGAATTTCTGCATCCTCTCAATCCTGGGTGAATTTCTGCATCCTCTCACGCAGACTTTGCAGCCAGTGGGAGACACAGTCTGCAGGGCCAGCCAGAAACAGTAAATACGTGGTGGCTGACAGGGTTGTGTGGTTTGTGTCTCCAGGTTTTGCCAAATTACCATCTGGTTTGAGAACAAAAAGAACCCAGGTGTGCATCTCCAGGAAAGCTTGTGCAGCTCACACGAGGAAGTTGTAAATGCAGTAAAGGACAGAACTATCAAGCTGGTGTTTTCAGCAATCATTTCTCAAGGAACTTCAGTGTATTGTCCTAGGCAGGGTTTGTGAGTTCTCTCCTGCATCCCATTCACTGTCATTCCAACTGTGTCAGCATGCTCAAGGTCTGTTTTTCAGTAACAGATGTTTTTTTTCCACTTCTGCACAAAGTAACTGCAGCTGATACTTAATCATAAATATCTCTAAGAAGATATTTTTAAATTAAAATGATAGAAATTACTTCAAAATTACCACGCGCTTGAAATATACACACTGCATTTATTTGTTTTGAATTGATGAATTGTTTATGGAGCACATACACACATAGCCTTTTGTTCCAAAATGAATGGGTAGAAAAATTTGGAAACATTGGCTGCAAAATTTCTTTCCATTTCTAGCTTGCCTCTCCCTAGCTATTAGTCAGCTGTGTACATAAGAGCTCTGTCTGGATGAAAATAAATCAGTTGTGCTGATTAAAAGTAGCTTAATTGTCGTCTTCCAGTTGCAAGGGTATTACAAAGCTTTCCCTTTCCAATGGCTGAAAACCTCTTTCTGATTTCTCACCTAAATTTATTTATGGCCACACTTTGGCTGATTTAAGATCTTGAATGTCCTTTACTAATACCCAAAGCTGAAGTTCAGACTAAACCCAAAACATTTGCTCTTTGGAGTTTTTAAGATCCCAGTGAAAAGTCCTCTACAGCAGGACCTGTGTAGTATCTTGAGTTGGAAGAGCAGAGCTCTGTTCTGGAAGCAAATTCTTATGTTCTCTTTTCTGATGGGTGATTCACAGTAATTTCCAATCCCTGGATATTAAAGAATACACAATTTCTGTGGCTGGCCTTGAGCTCAGTATTGGCAAGTAAAATATTAATGAAGTATTAAAATGTCCAACTTCTTTGCTGACTAAAAAATAAGATTTGGTCCAAATTCCTCCATCTGGGCCAGAGTTGATTTTGTAAATACACTCTGGTACAAGGATGGAATTCATCAGCTGTGCAGTACAGGAGCAGGAACACGGAGAGTAAATTCCATTCCTCAATGTGTCCTGAAGCAATTCTGGATTTGCCTCTGCCAATTAGTTTTTTATTTGCTTCTGTATGAAAAGCAGCTGGTGCAGGTTTTCAAGCTGACATTCATCCATTAAAAATATATGAAAAAATAAATCCTATTTCATGTTTAACCTTCAAATTTGAAGATTGCTTGTGGCAGAGATTTTGTTCTTTGGTCCTTCCTGCCCTGGCAGCAATTTCTGCCAAGGATTTGCACAAGTTTGAGGCGTGCCAGTTGTCATTGTGCCTCTGCAGAGGAGACTGCAGGAAGGACAGCGTGTCATTACTGCTTGCTGGGGAACAAGGATTTTCATCTGGTAGCTCAGTGGAAAGCAGAAACTGATGATCCTGTGCAGGTGGAGACTTTTTAGATTACAAGACAGAAAATGCAGCCTGGTGTGAAAACTCAGCTGCTAAACCTGTGAAACACTTGCTGATATCCCCAAGGGTTTTCTGAAGCTGTTAGTGCTCAACACCATCAAAGAGACCCAAAATGATGTTTTACTAGACATTTCTGGAAGTTCTGCCTGTGTGGTAGCAAGGAGAAGTTAAAAATGAGAATCACAGAGTGCAAATCCATTGCTAGTACAGCATGGAATCAATCTTTGTGCTGAGAAAATGAATTATATTTAAAAAAAGAAGCGGAATATTGTTGATTTCCAAGGAAGCCTCACAGAGGCAGGATGGTGATGGTTTATAATATGTATATTCTTGATTTAGTCTCCTTGCTAATTTTCTTTTAATGCATTCTTATTGTGGTTAATGGAAAAATTTAACTCCTGCAGAAGCACCTGAATGTTTTGGTGACATTTTCTAAATCCCTGAGGTTGTAATAATTCCAAGGCAATATATCTGTGAAACTCCTAATAACAAATGTGGAGGTTAGTATGAATTTAGGCATTAACATGGCACAGAAAAAAGCTGTGAAGGTGTACAGTCACTGGAGAACTCCATGGCTCTGCCACTGGGCAGTAATTTAAAAAAAAAAGAGTTGGTGGATGTGCTTCAAGGGAGTAGCAAGGTTGACAGGACTGCTTAGTTTGCCTTCAGCAAGGTAATTTGCTAACAAAATGCTGCGTGTCAGGCTTTTGGGTCTTCTTTTGACCTCTATATAAGGTTTGAAAGAATCAAAATAAATCTTAGCGTGGCAGATAGGAGATGAAAACAGGCTCGTGTGAGCCAATAAACCAAATCCTGACAGCAGCAGTGATTACTGGGAAGAGAAACAAAAGAGTGGATGTGCTTAGGCATTCTGGAATTATGCTTGTACCTTGGTTCCCACTGGCCATAATCAGCTTTTTGAGTGTAGCAGGAAAAAAAAGTGGTGAAATTTACTGGATCATTCAGAATAAATACTTCACAGAGGGTAATGTATTCAGTGAAAGTATTTTTTTTTTCCCTGCAAATGTTTAATGGCACATTAGACTTACCTCTAATGTATTGTAAATGATTAGTGGAATAATCTTGAAGAATGACTTTGAGATTATTGCTGACTTGAACGTATTTATTACTGAGAATTCCATTTTGACATACCAGTGGTGTGACATTGTTTTTGGAATTTGCATAACAAAACTTCTGGGTTGCCTACTTTAGAGAGCAGTGAAAAACAGGTTAGTGATAGTACAAAAAAATAAAACACACCTTTCCATCAGTATTCCAGCAGAGCTTTATACAGAATTTTAAGTGTTCCAAAGGAGGAGAGCAGATGAGGAGAATAGATCAGCCAGCATCAAGTCTTATTAATGAGCACATAAAATTCATCCCCTGGTTGAAGCAGTGGTGAAGGATTTTCTCTCTCCCTTGTACAGCTGCACCCTGGACGAGTCTGTATCTGCAAAGCAGAGGGAATCCTTTCCCCTCTTTTGTATTGTGTACAAACTCTTTATTTTCATTCCACCTTCAGCGATACAGCATATATTGAATTACTATTAAGATGACTTTTCAATGAGAGACAACTCTGCTTATCTTTAAACATCCTGATCCAAGCCTAAGAGTTATAATCCTCAGCTTTGCCTCCCAGAGCTGATGTTTAACTCTCCAGCCCTGCCTTGTGATTGCTGCAGTGCTTCAGGAGACAAAATGCTGCTTCAAATCAAGCACAAATGTTCCCACTGACACCACTCAGAATAAATAACTCTGGTGAAATGTCAGGGGATTGTCACTTCTTGCACGGATGGCTCTGCAGTGGGCTGGGCTTGCTTGGATGAGTAACCTGAGTGGGATACGATGAAGTGTTTCAGGATTTCAGGTCTTTCTGCTTGTCTGTGTCACTTGTTTCCTCTCTGTCAGCATTTTCTGTGGTGTCTCACATCACAGGAGTGCTGTCAGTGCCACTTTGGGATCAACACCCACTTCAGGCACGGAGCTGCTGCGGCACCAACCCCGTTCTGCTGTAGAATTCCAAATTCTGGAGCTGTGCCCGGAGTGTGGCACTGCCAGTGGGACCAGCTGGTGGATTGGGGTGTGGGATTGGCTGTGGGGCTTGCTGTTGGTTGGCTGGTCTGTGGGAGGAGGATTGTGAAGGTTTTTTTGGTTGTTTTTGTGCGAAGACAATCACAGCCATGTCCCTGGGTGCTGCTGGGGGTCCTGGCTGTGGCAAGGGTGGCGTTAGGGGACCTTGGTGGCACCTTGGCAGCTGCTCTCCCACACCTGAGAGCCAAGCCTTTTGTTTCTGACATTAGGAACTGAAATAGAGCCAGGATGGAGCTGTTCTTACACCAGCGAGAGTGAGCAGCACTGACTGCAGCCACACCACTGTGCTAACACAGATCTTCGCTGCTGGGACTTCTTGTCTGAGCTCTGCTAATGAACAGATTATACTGAGTTTTCACCTCACAGAGAATATTTAAATCAGCTCGTGGTGATCCAGCCTAACCCTCACTGGGGCTGTGTGCAGTTCCCAGGGTTTTCAGCGAGGGTGACAAAGTGTCCAGGTGTCACCAGGATGTTCTCTGAAAAATCCCTTCACCAGGATTTCTTCTCCTGGGAAGCCGAGAAGCTTCAGCTTCTCCCTGTTTTGCTGCTCTGGAATGTGATTTGGAGATTGTTTACCCAGCATGTGAATTGTTTTAGTTTAATGACCAGTCATGGTCCAGCTTGTCGAGGCTCTGAGGAGTCACGGGTTTTTATTGTTCATTCTTGTTAAACCTTCTGATGGATCCTTTATCTTTTGGTATACTTTTAGTATAGCATTTCTTTTATATAACATAATATCATAAAATAATAAATCAGCCTTCTGAGAAGATGGAGTCAGATTCTCAATTCTTCCCTGGTCCTGGACCACACCCAGGGGTTGTTTTGTGTGTCTTTGACTTCACCTACCAGTGAATTTCCCTTCCAGCTTTACGCCTTTCTAGACGTGCTAAAGGACTGTTTAAGAACTCTTCCTGAGTTTGAGCTCAGAGCTGAGTATTTGCTGTAGACCAGGTTGTCATTTCAGGTGGGTCAGTGAGCTGGAAATCTGTTTCTAGAAATTCATTGTTGACCAGAGTGTTAGGAGTTCTGTCAGTAGGATGTTCTTGCTGTGTGTGACATTATCCACTCTAAATCACAATTCAATATGCGTTTCCCCCCCTTGTTCTTTTTCTTTTGTTTTGGGCTTTTTACAATTTTTAGTCCCAGCCCTGAATTTTTCTGAACAAAAATTGAATTTACTGAAATAATTTATTTTCTTTTCAGTTATTTATCTTGTGGAATGCAGGCAAATTGCAGCTGGGATGCAAATTTGTACATCAATCCTTTTTTCTTTTTTTTAATCATCTTTCTGTTAAAAAGAAAAGTTATATTTACCTCAAGAAAATCTTGAACTAACTTAAATTCAACACTTTGCTGTCCATTGCAAAGGTGGGGGAAATAAAATCCAAATTTGTCATGTGCCAGACTGAAAATAGAGCTGAAGAGCTTGGGGGAGGAACAGGAGGGTCGTGGTGGACAGAGGTGCCGTGGGAAAAGCAGTCCCAAACGTATTGATTGTTTCTGTACAGCTGCTTTAAAGGATTTTACTGCCCCAAAATCAATAACAACTTTCATCAGTCTTAATGAATCAAAGTGACAACTGAAAGTTTTAAGAATCAGTGATTTCGGCTTGAAAATTCAACCCAGATTAGTCTTCTGTGCTTGTACATTCTAGAAAGGTTAAAAAAAACCCCAAAACAAACCAAAACCAGCCTTTCTTTATCAAAAATTCAGATGAATGCGTTTTCTCTCATTGGCTTTGCCCCACCGAGCTCTGTGAATTTGGAAATGTTACTGCATTTACTGTTTGCTCATTTGTTCAGAGTAGAATTTTATCACTTCGTCTCTTGTGGGTTTTTGTGCATCAATGTTTGGCTGGGCTTTAAACTGTTGACTTAGTATGTAGTAAATGGATACATTTTCTACCGGTTTGCAGTAATTAAAGTGAATTAATTGAGCTGTTCTGTTGTTTGTAGGAAGTACAATGCTGTGTTAGTACTTAATAGCTTTACCACTCCATTTTGGTGGTTCTACAGCTGTAATTGGACTTTACACAGGCAGTTAAAGTATTTATTCTAATTATTTTATTTTAATAGCTAATATTTAAGCCATGCTTTTAGCTGAGTATGATTTCTCCTCCTGCCTGGCACTTGTTGATGATAAATAGGAAGTAAATTATGGACAAAACATATACATATCAAAACACTCCCACCCGGGCCACTGGTGCTGATTGGCAGCTGGATTTATTTAAATATTAATATCTTTAAATTAATATTAATTATATTCATATTTATTAATTAAAATATTACTTAAAACCCTTTCATTTGTCCAGCCTGGACAATTTTCAGCCCATTTATAGGAGCTCATAGTCCATTTATCTTGTGCCAATCTACAGATTTGGCTACAGGGATGCTATAGGTCATTCTGTCTATTATTATCATTAAAATGATAAAACAATATGCTTCATTGTTTAATAAAAATGAGATTTGGAGGATAAACTCTTAAAATTTTAGAACATAGTTATTTTAATCCAGGCAAGCAGCAGCAGTTTCTATGTCGAAAGCTTGACTTCCTTACAAAATAAAGGGTTTTCTGTGTAATTATGTCTTTGTAAAGGGGAAAAAGTCTTTGAAGTATCTGTGGGAATCAATGTCCATAAAAATTTAATGTCACCTTGATGTTTTAATTGTGTGGGATCAAAATGCAAAAAGGCAGACTGCCTGGTAGCTCACCAAGTTCTGATGTATTATTGTACATCAGATCCCTTCCTGTATTATTGAACTTCTCAGAGCCATTCATCAAATTGGAGAAGAAAAGGAAACATTAAATGTTAAATATTTCTCAGGATCCAGCTGTGGTTTGTCAGCTGTTTCTGAGCCCTTTAATTGAACATGGAAAATAAGCAGTGGGGCACTTTTTGCAGCTAATAAACAGGGAGAGATGGGGCTGTGGTTTTATGCCAAGGTGTTTTCCAGATTTGGAGTAGGAATTAGAACAGCAGGAGACTTCATGACCAGTGGATTTTAATGTTTTCCTTTTGAACTCGGGTAGTTGCAGCTAGGGGAGGGATTTTTAGCCCAGAAAACCCAGAAGGAATTTTTTTTTTTTCTGAAATGTGCAAGTGCAATGGAGTTGGTCTAATGTGTGTGAGGAGCATCTGATGGCAAACTGTGTGAAATTTCTCCTGGCAAAATATCAGTTCCTTGCTCAGGAAGTTATTGGGAATCAACAGGGATGCAGGAAGATGTCTAATCAGGGAACACAGTGAAAATCTGTCTAGGAAATAAGATTTCCTGTGTATTTAATTATTTTCCAGCCTATTGACTTGGGGGCTGGGAGTGAAGTGAGTTTTTCTTGTGTAAGACCATTCACAAGACTAAAAATAACTGTCCAAGTGTGACTATTCCACAGCTTTCTTTCCCACTTACTGTATTAAATATGGTAGAAACAATGTCTGAAATGTTTATCTGGGGATTTTAATAATTTATTATCATTTATTTTTTCAGAAGCTGTGACTTAACATTGTGAATAAAAGTGCAGTTTTAAAGATAAATCACTAAATGGAGATCTTGAGTTTATGCTCTAAAATTTCCTCCCTCAATTCTATTACTTCCACACAATGTTAAAATTCATTAGATCAAAACCATATTTCTTTTGATTTGTTGGTTGCTTTTTTTCCCAAATATTCCCTTGTGAAAACAAATCTCACTGCCCTGAACGACTGGCAAATACAAACTGTTCTTAAAGGAGCATCTTTAAACATCAAATGTTTTATGTGCCTATCAACGTGGTCACATCTCTTGAAAAGTGTGAAGCACAAGCAGAGCTCTCCTTAGAGCTCAGGGTTTAAAGTCTAATCCTTTCTGATTAGGGAGATGGAATGCCCATTGTCCGATGCTGATGGAGTGGAAAGAATACATTTCAAACCCCATAGAAGTCCCCTGAAAGCAGTGGCTCCCTCAGCAGGTACTACATCTGAGTCCAGGGGGATGGATTCCTGGTTTCAGAGCTCCCAGCACTCCAGGTGCCCCCTGCCCTCCCTCCCCTGGGTGCTGCTGGAGAAGCTTTGGCAGAGCAGGAGATTCCAGCACAGATCCCCCAAGGAAAACTCCCCAGCCCTGCCCAGACCTGGCTTTGCTGCTCTCCTGAGAGCCCAGAGCAAGGCTGGACCTGCAGCCCTGTCCCACAGGGACCAAATTAAATATCTCAGCCATGTCCACAGGCGTGCTCATCCTGTAATCCAGAGCAAGGCTGGACCTAGAGCCCTTCCCACAGAGTTCATTAAATTAAATATCTCAGCCATGTCCACAGGCGTGCTCATCCTGTAACCCAGAGCAAGGCTGGACCTGCAGCCCTGTCCCACGGAGTTCATTAAATTAAATATCTCAGCCATGTCCACAGGTGTGCTCATCCTGTCCACCCTATATTTTATAACTAGTGATTTTTCATTGATAAATGATTTTCATTCCTCATCAGAATTTCTCTGAATGAAGACCCTTTGTTCTGGAAGGTGGCAGGAGCAGGGACATCCTGGTCTTCCACAAGGGAATTTACAATATGTGAATTTCCTTCTCTCAAGGAAAGCTCTCTGGAAAATGGGGTCTTTATCTGCCCAGTAATTAAGAGTATTTTGTGAAGTCATGCAGCGCTGAGTTTCCCTGAAGGTATTTTATATTTGGTCCGTGCCCATTCTGAGTGTGGGACACTTCTGCAGTTTGATGTAGAAAGTGTGATAAAAATCAGGTTGTACTCTGCTTTGTGGAAAGATAAATGCAGGCCTGAGCTTTGGACATGAATTCATTATAAATACAAATTGCGAGTGAATAGATCAAATTATTTTCTTCTTTCTTCTAAGTGACCATCCAGCAAATCAAACATGGGGAGCTTGCTCTTCTGTGTGGCTTTTCAATTGGCAGCTGTGAAAGAAAATGAGTATGAAGAGGAGTTAAACATGCCTTGGTGTGTTCTGCCTTTGAATGCATTGAAATATTAGAGCATTGAAGGAGATTACAACGTGAACTCAATTACCACGTTGTACTTCCACTGCAATTTTTCTCAATTTAGAGGCTGCTTATTCTATTAACAGAGAGGACTTGAACTAATGGTGATTGGTGATCTGCCCTGCTGATTTTTTTTTTTTTTCCTGATTTAAATCAAGTTTCTTTGTGCCATTGAGGATATCATTTAAAATCTGTCAGTCCATTTATCCAATTTAGAAACAGAAAAAGTCCTGGAATGCACATTTTCAATAACACGGAGCAAGCTGAGGGTGTCCTCGGTAAAAATGCAAATAAGGGCTGAAAACATCCTCAATTCAAACGTTCCTAGGAGACATCCTGGGTGCTGGAGCCCAGCTCTCTGTCCTGGCAGGCTGGCAGGGAGTCCCTGGGGTGATTTTGGCATGTCCAGACTAATGAGCTGTGCAAAGAGCTCCCAGCCATGGCTTGGCAGTCAGAGGTTCCAGGGGGTGCCTGGAATGAGGCCATGTGGCCTCTGCCAGGGTCCCTCTTGGGTTTTGCAACATCAGCTCCATGCTAAGCCACTGGAAAATGTTTAATCTCTCATCCCATCCCGGGTGCTTTTAGGGTTTTAAGCATTAGAGCATCTTTAATTACCATTATTGAAGGTCTTTCAGCTTTGAAAATTGGAAATACATTTCAGCAGAGACCCCAGCATGGTAATTGGCATGTTGTGGCAATGGCTGCACAATGTTGTTCCCGTTTCAGCCTGCTGCAGAAAAGATTGTTTGCTGATTTTCCCAGAAGTACAAAATTAATTCAATCTAGGCTCTATCGAGTAATTTTTGTTTGTGAAAATGAAATTGCTGTTTCTCAGACTGTGAGTTATTGAAGTCTGCTTTGCTCAGAAGGATTTTGAGATCCAGAGCAGCTCCCTTTCCCTTCATTTCCTTCACACAGAGCAGTGTGGTTGCCACAGCTTTGTTTTCTGTGTTGTGACGGGAGAGCATAAATCCCCAAGTTTCCTTGGCACGGCAGTGCCACCAGCTTTGCTGTTCCGGACACTTGGCCTAGCTGCTGACTTTTGCCCTGTGGACTCTCTGGTTCCGTGGTAGTTTATGGTGTTAATCCCACGTGAGGGGCTGGGATGACCCTGTTCCCCTGAGTGACGTGCAGGATCTTTGCTTTCTTTCCAAAAGCAGTGAATAATACACAGGCTTAATCAATTATCTCCTCAAGGTTTGTCATTGATGCATTTTAATATCTCATAATGTGCCCAATGCATTCAGCAGCAAGACAAATATGTTGACAAGGACTATAAATGACTTAGGTATTGACCATCAGTCATTTTAATTAGCAAATCTCTGAATACACTGGAATCAATTTGTTCAATTAGAAATTAATGGAGGTTCCTAGTCAGGGTACGATGTTGGTTTTGAAATGCTAAAATTGGCAGTATTACCAGATGCTAAAGACAAAAAAATAATTGGAGCAGCTGGAGTAGAAACGGGGTATTGTTAAATGTGCTCCTGGTTTATCACGTTCTCTTTTGCAAACGCGCTCTTTGAAGTGAGGTGACAATGAAATTGGTCTCTGACTGGATTTGGCTTGATCGTTTCTTTCTGCTGAATAATTACACCCTTAATTTTCATGACTGAAAGCTGGTAATCCAGGACATAATTAACGAAACGTGAATTCACTAATTGTGAGCTGATCACTCGCTGATGTAATTAATAATTGAGTTGACTGCCTGGAGGCTGCTGTGGAGGCAGCACAGGTTCTCTGCTGCCAGGAGGGACAAGGAGCAGAAGTGGTGGCAGAGGCTGTCCCAGAGGAACACGACCTCTCCTGGAGGATGATTTCACGTCCAGTGATTTTGGTCTTTTGCCTTTTCTGAGGCAACAAAGAGCAATAAATGGAACCGATACAATAAATGTAAATATAAGCCAATGAAGATCTCTTTATTAAGGAAAAACCCAAACCAAATGATGAACAACCCCCTCTCCCCCTGAAAAACCCCAAACACGCCAACCACGGGGGGAAAAGCAAAACGAAACAAACAATTCAGAAATAGTTTGGGTTCAGACTTGTGAGTGAAGGTGAGAAAACTCTCCATTGCAGTTTGAGTGGTTCATTTACACCTCGTAGGATGCTTTATGTGGAAGTGCAAAACAGGAAAACTGCATTTTTTCTGAGATCACTCTTCCTAATGATTACTCCCTTCTAGTTCCATTTATTTCAACATGGATAAGATGCAGATTAAAGGGTGGCAGAATATTTTGCCCCAAAGTGTGGTTTACCAGTTGATTTTCACTTCCTGCATGGGGAGATTTTAAGATAAATGCCTCAAATCATGACTGGAAAAGGAGAAGTTTCTAGGTGCTGGATTGAAGTGCAATTCTTGCGAGCATCTCTGTTAAAAATATAGTTGATTTACATCTGGTTGGGTTGTTTTTTTTTTTTTTTTCTTGTGGAGTGTTAGAACCTGGTGCTCATTGCTGTCATTTTTTGCTGCCTGGTGAGCCAGGAGTGCTGCTGTCATTAGTGCACTTTCTGTGACATTTCTGTCAGCACTTTCTTTCACTGAGGTATTCTCCTCTCCTCTAGCAAAGAAGGATCTTTTTAACTTTTAACTCTGCTTAGGACTCTTTCTTTCACACTTTTAATTTGTTGCTAAGAATAACAGCTGGCTTGAAGTGCATCACCTCGTTCTAGAAAGTGTGACAGCAGTTAAATTTTCTGGGATCACCTTTAACTAACTAACATTTCTTAAATTTACACCGTTCAAAGCATTCATTAGTAATTTACAATTCAGAAAGAAGGTGAAATAATGCCAGTTCAGTAATTTCAATTAGACTCAGCTCAGGCTTTTGAGTTCTGTAATATTTTGTGTTCTCATGAAACAGAGGAAGAGAAAGGAGCATCCTTCCATTTCCAGTCTCAGAAATACTTATGATTGGAAACAAGTCTGTGAGTGTTGGGCAGCCACTGCTTTGTGCAAGTCAAGGAGAAAGAGCTGGATAGTTTGAGTTGTTAAAAACAGCATAAAAATCAAATTTCAGAGGTCCCCTTTCCTATGATTTTCCTGCCTGCTGCAGGTCCCTCACTGTTCAGCTTTCTTCTTTTCCTGTGTGAGAGTTTATCCTGATGGGGGTTTCTACCAGGTGACTTTTTCCCTCCTGAAACTCTCCCTTCCTGCCCTGTGCAGTTCTTCTAATGGAAATAAACTCCTGAGGACTGCAGGCTGCCTCAGTAGAAGGCAGGCCTACAGGAAGGACCAGGTTTGTAATGAGGAGGGAGTTCAGAGTCATTTATATCGAGATCACCACAATGGTGACCAGAAGGAAGAGTTTCCATTTAAATGAAAATATATGAGTTGATTATTTTCCTATAATACTATTTCTGCATATTTTGATGCCCAAATATTGTGACTTTTCTGCCTTTATCTAGGCTGATCTATTTGCTGATATTTGCCATCAAATTTTCTGAGGAAATGTACTTTTTTGTTTGTTGAAAAATGGAGCGCTCGGGATATTGTTATGAAAAATCCTGATCTGAGAATAATTGTGTCCGCAGGCTATGCCAGCCTTTGCTGCAGCTGAATCCATCAATATCTGCATTCTACAGACACCTCATGGCCTGGGATAGGAGCACTTTGTGCTGGGAGCTCAGAGACCACTGGGGTGGGAAAGGGGACAGGGACAGAATGCAATGGCTTTAACGTGGATATCTTAAATCTGGAATGTTCCAAGCCTTTGCAGGATTTGGAGTCTCAGCAGAGGAATTGTGCCATGCACTTTGCAGAGTGGAACAGAACGAGGAGGTCCCCTGGTTGGTTTATTTCAGGACTCAGGGGCACGGGTGTTGTTGTGTCACTGTCACTGCAAATCAGCTTCGTGTTTGGTTCAAATTCCTGCACTATTGAGCAAACTCGCATCACGTAAACACCTCAGGTCCTGCTAGGAGTCAAAGGAAATCAAAGCAAGATTTTCATACGCTGTGTTACAGTTTGATTTTAACAACCAAAGTAATGGAAACTTCAAAACCAGCAGGTTTTTAATTCTCAGGGGAGTTCAGTGTGTGGTGCTGGGGTAAGGGAGGGGGACAGAGACAGGGGAAAAGGTGAAATGCTTAATTACACCCATCAAATTATAATGAATAATGGCACAACCTGCTGCAGGTAGAACCAGGTTCTGCTTTTTAAAAAATAATTGAAGGCAGGCATCAAACCATAAACCTACAGAGAATAACAAGTGATGTTGCTCCCCTGGAGGGACAGCACACAACACACAACCTCCAGGTATTTACTGATTATCATCAAACCACGTGGTCTTGAAGCAGCAGATTTAAAACCAACTACTTGTGAGTTTTCCAGGCAGCAGCAGGGCCCAGTGAAGGAAAGTTCCTTGAGATTTGTACACTCTGTGCACCCTTGCAGCGCTGGAATTGGAGTGTTTTTTAACTTCATTGCAGAAAGTGTTGTGGAATAATCATGAAATTTACCTGCCTAGGCAGTCTTTTTGCTTGTATTTCACCTAATGGTAATGAAAAATGAGTGCTGTTTCCCTTGCTTGTCAAACCCCAGTTATCTGACCCTGATGAATGCAGAGGATGATAATGTCAGGGATATTTTTACAGCTGGTGACACAGACTCGTAGAACTTCTAATTTACTCTGCAACTCCAGGACAAATGTGGTGAGGGGCAACTTTTATTTGATACAAAAATGGTCTTTTGTTCTGCAGGAGCTCCTTGCAGAGCGGATCTCCAAGGCAATCCTGAGGCTGTTGAAGCTAGCAGGAGTCTTGAAGCAGTTTCAGGTGTGGATTGACCCTGATTGCAAACAGGACAAGGAGTCCTCTCCCTCATTCTAGGGCTGAGCCCTTCCTTGAGGAGGGGTCTGGCTGGAAATGAGCAGTGCTGGGAGTTGTCTGGTCCAGCTTGAGACATGGGTGATTTTAAAACACATTCACAGCTCCTTGCAGGGACTTACTTTGAACTAAAAATGTGTTTATGTGGTGGTTTCCCAGATGGTTCTCTTGTGGAATGTGCAGAAAGGGTGAAAGTGAGCCAGGGCAGATGTAATCCACTGCTTTTTAATCGTTAAATTGAACTGCAGCGCTTCTTCACTTTTTTTTTTTCTGATCAGCAAGAAAAATGTGCTTATTGAACATATCCTGAGCTACATCTCCACCAATTTTCACAGTAAAAAAATAAAAGTGATGGAAGTGTCACAACTGGCATGTCTGCTAAGGATGGAGGGGGACAAAAGTTCTGCTATTTGGGCATAAAGTGTATTAATAGTCCTGGATGCAAAATTTAGCTCTGTTTCTGGTTGAGTTGTCTTTTTTACTATCAGCCAAACTGTCTGCAAGTGCAAACTACTAACTTGTTCATCTGCAATTATTACCTTCTCAGGCTATTTTTTGAGTGGGGGATATAATAATAGTGCTTAGAAAGCAATAAAACTCACCTATTTGCAAGTTTCCTATTTAAAGAATACCTGGGAAACCTGAAGGATAAGGAGTAACAAAATCCTGTCTTACGGAGCTTTTTGGAAGATTGACAGACACAGAGATAAGAGGGATTGAATGTAAGGAAAATAAAAACTGCAAGGGATTAAAGTAATAATGTGGATTTAGGAATCAAATTCTGCTAAATTACACGATAAGAGGATGAGGATTTTGGGAATAAGTTCAATATAACAATAAAAACAATAGAAGTTGACAGGAAAAGGAGGGGAGGAAGGATAAAAGCAGGAAATAAGTTGCACTAAGATGAGGAGGAGAAGGAAGTCCAAGATTCATTCACAAATAAAAGCACCAATGCTCAGAGAGCTGCTGTTGTTTACAGAGTCAGGTAGTTTTGTGTCTTCAATAAGATTTCAGTGTTTTTTCTGTCTATTAAATAGAAGTAGCCTTCAATAAAATGTCTGTGCCTCCCTCATTGTGGAAATGGAAATGTTGACAGTCTAGAAGGCAGCAGAGAGAGAATTAAACCTGGCTGGGAATTAAAACCTTGCTGGGTTTTCTTCAGTTGTGCTGCAGATGGGATGGACCAAACTTCATTTCTCTGAATTTTCTGTGACTTCTGGTAGAGACTGCTGAGTTCCTGGGCAGAGATTGATGTCACAGTTGTGGCACAGAGTGGTAAAATATTTTTAATATGCAATTAATTTGATAGTTTAAAAAAAAAAACAAACAACTGTGTATCTCTAGAGCTGACTCTACGCATGAAAATTGTTTCATTTCCAAAGTATAGTGACTGAGTTTATGAAGATGGTGGGAATCTTTACTGTCTGTTTTGCTGGAATTCTGTCCTTTAAGTGTTTCTAGAGTCTATTTGCCTGATAACTTCTTAGAAGTTCCTGGATGTAGCTGCTCAGGGAGCTCTCACAGGAGTCTGTGGTTTCAATGATGTGACTTTTAAAAAGAAAACAGCAGCCTTACAAGGGACAGTGAGAAAAGAAGAGGTGTTAATAACTTGTTATTTTCCACATGCATGTGGAAATGACAGTGCACTTTAGACAGAAATGTTGAGAGAAGAACTAGAAAAACAAAAACTAGATGCTTTTGTTCAAAGCATAGAACTAAAATGAGGGTTTTACCAGGAGAAGGAGAAGAAAATGCTTTGGGAACTGCAGAGCAGCTTCACATGAAACTGGCAACGAGGAAAACATGGGGATTGGCTTGGTTTGTAGAGGTGTTACCTGAAATAAATGGCTCAGTTTGGGTGTGTGATTAATAGTCATTTAATCAGTATTATTTTTATTAACATTTCTATTATCATCATAATTTTGTGTCCTTTTTGAAAGAAAAGGAACATGCAATCTATTTTCACCAATCAAAATACCTTTGAGGAGGAAGGTGAGACTTATGAAAGCAAGAGAGGAAAGGCTAGAGCTGTGGGAAGTCCCTTCTTGGGTGTCCTGGCAGAGCTGCAGTGGTTTTGTGCTGCCTCTTCCCCATGCAGGCAGAAGGGAAGTCAGTCCAGAGAAGATGATTTCTAATTACAGAGATATAACATTGTAGAGTGGGGCACGGGGATTTGGCCATGTGACACCCGTTCATGTTAATGGAACTCATGCAGCTAAATCACTCTCCACTTCTGTGGAAAAGGGGTCCTGGGGAGTTTGCACAGAGCCTGAGCTGTCTGTCACACCCTGGGCTGGAAACCCTGCTCCTGGGAGCACCACTGGCACGGCAGGAGAGAGGAGCCCTTCACTACTCTGACAATTTTCTAATTTTTTTTTATAGAAAGACACTTTTTAATCTACTTGAAGGCTGTAATTTTTCTACTGCTTTTTTTTGGTAATTAGTGATTTGAGCACGTTAATTACTTAGAGCAGTCCTGCTGTTTTCTGCATGTCAGCAAGAGACAGAAGCAGCACCTCTGTGGTGGGTGTGATTCTGAGGAGAGCTGGGTGGTTAGACAGCATTTCCCTTTCGTTCTGGTTGTGTTGTGGTGTTTTTATTGTGTGAAGAAAGGGTTGGTGTTTTGCTTTTGCTGTACAGGCATTGTGGGAGTGAATTATAGAACTTCTGGGAGAAAAATGGGAGGGCAGCTTTGGGCTCTGCTCGACCAGCATCCATGACTGACTCCTCCTGTAGATCACAAAATGGATTAGAAAGTTCATTTCATGAATTACTCCCAGAAAACTTCAACTATTGAGTACTTTAGTGTAAAAATAGAGATATTAGAATTACAAATTTCAGTGTAATAAAACCTCTTTCCTTGGGAGATAGTTCATTACAAAAAGCAGATGAAAGTAGTTCTTTAACATCTCATTAGAATTCTCCCTATTCATGCTAAGTCTGAATATCCAGAGTAATTACTTTAAATGCCTCTTTCTTTTTATTCCCTTTTATTTTATTGTTACTTTATTGCTGTCACTTTATTACTATTATTCATTTTTACTATACTTTATTATTCAAAATTACACTTACAAAGGAGTTCTCTGATTTTTAGGAACCGAGATTTTTCTTTTCCTCTCTGAACAGAGCAAGCTGGAGATGGAAAATTAGAGAGAATGAATAAATAGACAATTAAAACAATAAATAAATTCCACAGGTTTTGTAAGTTGGATCAAAGCCAAGATTCCAGTGGTTCTATTCATCCTTGGCTGAGCAGGCTGCAAGAGGAGAGCCCATGCTGAGAGCAGCAGCAGATCCAGCAGAAGCTGGAATGCAGCAGCACAGCTAATTAGAATTCCTGTAGGCTTCAGCAACAGGTCTGCACAACACAACAATTAAGATTTGACTGTGAAAACGTGACTCTGATGTTTCTGAGATGAGAAAAACCAGCTCAAAATAACCCCACTGAAAATTATCACTTAAAAATATGGTTTTTTATATAGTTGGATGTGTAATGCATTTGCTGCTACAGTGATTATTGTAGTTACTGCAATCAAAGTTAGCAGTAATTTAATTTCTCAAACTTTACAGTATGGGCATCTCTGCAGGCTGATACTCACATGGAGCTAGGCTGGTACACAAATACTTTATCTTTTCAGAGGGAAATGTGTGTGTTTACCCAAAAGGTGAGCTTTGAGGAGGGAAAATGACTGCTCACAATAGATTTGCACAGAGGCTTCTTGATACTTATGTCTAGTAAATGCTCTGGGAAGAAATAGTTAATTGAGTCAGCTATTTTCAAATGAAATTGCTTCTGGTGGGCAAAGTCTATTAACAACTGAAGATGAAGTTTGGAGGGAGGAAATTGATGGTTAGGTTTGTAATTCACCTGTGAATTATCCTGTTGAAGAGAAAGATGGAAAAAATACATCTGGTAGGTTGATGTGTCAGTGCCTTTATTAAAATATTCCTTATAGGTGAGGGCGTGGGTCTGGTTTAACCTGCAGAGGATGTTTAAAAAGCTCTGCCTGGCTCTCCTTTTGTGTGTGTCCAGTAGAATTACGTAGGAGGAGCCTTGTTTGGTGCTGCTGCTTGTGGCTGGCTGAACCAAGTCCACAGGATATGAAAGTGTCGTGGCACTGGGATTGTCACCATGGCTGGCTGGTGGCAAAAAGAAAAAAAATCTGGGAGATTAGTGTGGTAGAATCTGTATTTTTGCTCTCTTTTTTGGGGGGTTGTTTGGTTTTTTTGTTGTTTTTTTGGGAGGGTTTTTTGAGTGTACTGAGTTTTGAGCAAGAGACGGTAGGTGTCTGGATTAAACTTTTGGAATTTTTTTTTGAAATTTCTTAATTTTTTTTTTAATTACTGGGCTGTTACAGCAATCTGTGCATGCCCTGGTGTTTGTGTGAATGCAGGTGTGTAGGAAAGGAGGCAGCTGCAAGGAGCATTACTTGCACCACAGCATGACAAGTATCACCTGAGACATGGGAGAACCAACTTTATTAATAATTTGGCAATTCTTGCTGTGCCTGGAGCAGCCCTAATTAGCAAAGACATGAAGAAAAGGCTTCTGCTGGGGAATCTTTCTTTCCCTGAGCTGTTGTCTTGGGGTTCCAGGAGAGATTGACCTGGTGTGAGGTGATATCCTGGTGCATATCCCAGTGTGAGCTGTATCCTGGGCTGTATCCTGGTGCATATCCCAGTGTGAGCTGTGTATCCTGGGCTGTATCCTGGTGCATATCCCAGTGTGAGCTGTGTATCCTGGGCTGTGTATCCTGGTGTATATCCCAGTGTGAGCTGTGTATCCTGGGCTGTGTATCCTGGTGTATATCCCAGTGTGAGCTGTGTATCCTGGGCTGTGTATCCTGGTGTATATCCCAGTGTGAGCTGTGTATCCTGGGCAGTATCCTGGTGCATATCCCAGTGTGGGCTGTGTATCCCAGGCTGTGTATCCCAGGCTGTGTATCCTGGGCTGTATCCTGGTGTATATCCCAGTGTGAGCTGTGTATCCTGGGCTCTAAATCCTGGTGTGTATCTCAGGTTATATCCCCATGTGAGGCTGTGTCCTGGTGTTTATCCTGGGCTGTATCCCGGGATGTATCCCTCTGTGTATCCCGCTGTGAGGCTCTATCCTGATGTCTCTCCCAGGCTGTAGATCCTGGTGTCTATCCCAGCGTATCTCCCGGGCTCTATCCTGGTCCCGGGCTCTATCCTGGTCCCGGGCTCTATCCTGGTCCCGGGCTCTATCCTGGTCCCGGGCTCTATCCTGGTCCCGGGCTCTATCCTGGTCCCGGGCTCTATCCTGGTCCCGGGCTCTATCCTGGTCCCAGGCTGTATCCCGGTGCGTGTCCCGGGCTCTATCCTCTTGTAAGGTTCTCTCCGGGGCTCTCCATCCTGGTGTATCCATCTCCCGTTGGGTATCCCGGGCTCTGTCCCGGTTTTTCTCCCGGGCTGTATCCCGGTGCATTTCTCCATCTCCCGGTGCATTTCTCCATCTCCCGGTGCATTTCTCCATCTCCCGGTGCATTTCTCCATCTCCCGGTGCATTTCTCCATCTCCCGGTGCATTTCTCCATCTCCCGGTGCATTTCTCCATCTCCCGGTGCATTTCTCTCTCCGTCTCCCGGCGCTCTGGGTGCGTGCCCGCAGCCCTGGAGCTGCAGCTCCATCTCCTGGAGAGAAATCCCCGCTCCATCCTTCAGCCCTTCCCACACATTGTTACTGAAATTCTGAATTATCCTTGCAGCAGGGTTCCCCGCCGTGTGTGGGGCCTGTCCCTCCAGTCTAGCTGCACAAAGGTGTGGTAAATAAACAGATTATTGCTGCTGTCAGCGGAGATCTCAATGAACACACCCTCTCCAGGCCTTCTAAAACACTGGATTTTATTCCCTAGGGTAGAATTTACCTGTATCTAAGTGTGGGTTTATATTTAGTTATAAACTACAATAGAATTATTTTAGTGTTGAACTTCTCCCTGTTTTTATTTTCCCTAATAATATAAAATTCATCCAGAGTTCTAGTGAAAGTAATCAGATCCCAATAAAACTTGCTGTTAAGTCGAGTTTGAGGTTATCTTTAAATGGCTTTTCTTCCATGTGCACTGGGAGCAGTTCAGAACAGCTCCTGTGAAACCAGGCTTAAAAATGTTAAGGAAAATTACCTCCAGTGTTGTGGATTTCTCACTGAAAAAACCAAATCACAGAGACAGTGTTTCAGGGCTTTTTTAATTTGTTACTCCACTGAGAAATGAGTCTTTCAAGTGCAGGAGGTGTTGCTTAGAAGTCTGACAGTGCTGCGTTACAAATAGAATGTTTTCCTTTGAGGTCTAAATAATCAATTATCATTACTATTTTTTAAGTGTTTTGTGTTGCAGAAGTTGTGTTTTTTCAGGGAATAGTTTATTTTCAGTACAGATATAAATTTATAAGGGGACTGCCAGGTTGTTGTCACTGTCATATGGAGAAGTTTTATAGGGAGTGTGAGTAATCACTGAAGGAATGGCTTATGCACAGAATAAAACCATGAAAGGAAGATATTTTCTATCCTTTAACTTGTATCAGAAGTGGGGTGAGTTTCCCTGATGGCTTTCCAAGTCAGGACTGGCAGCATCCCTCAGCTGCAGCATACTCTGAGCCTGCACAGTGCATTTTCTGTCTGGGTGCCACAGGAAAGCAAAGTTTTTCAAACAATGTTTATAGAATATTAAAATTAAAATTAAACCCACTGTGATGTCAGAGCAGCAGCTGGAAAATTGTGATGCACAATGAAGCCAAGGCTGTGTGACTTTGGGGTGTGGACTGAGAACCAAAAGGTAATTCTGAGGAATTCTGTCCTTGTGACACTTGGCTGAGATCAAATGAATTTTGGCCTTTTTTGTCCAGCTTGGTGAACATAACTAATGTGCTGTGTGCTCAGAAACTGAGGGCAGAATTCACTCCTTGCTGCTCAGGCCACAGATGGACAAACACAAAGGAGCTGCAGTGACTGTGTGTAACAAGTGTGGCTTGGCAAAGCTCCTCCTGCTCTTGCTAGGCTCCCTCTGCAGCCAGACTAATGTGCTGCTGAATTATTTTTGTGTATAATCCTTCTGCAAGGATGTGTCTGGCATCAGTGCTGCTGCAAATTGAAATTTTTATGGCTGTTCTGGGACTTCCATTGTCTCTCCGCTTGTGTTAAGTTCAAAGGTAATGTGCTTTAAAAAAGATTCCTGGCCTTCCCTTCTGGGATTTCGTAATAAATTCTGCAAGCAAACAAACAAAAATCAAACAGGAAGAGAAAAGAGAGCAGCAACACTCCTCTAGACAGATGTATGGTATAGCTTCTATATGTGTAACTGGGATTTTTTGATCCTGCTATTCTTTGAACTGTGTCTTTTTGAGGAGTGTAAGTAGAAAGTGTCAGACAGCAGATACTTGAGATCTATTTGGCAGATGAAAATAGCATTTAGAGAAGGTGTATTTTACTTGGAGTTGGAAGAAATCCTATTTTGTAATGAGGAAGGGAAATGTTATAAGGTATTTCACACCTTTGATGTCAGTCTTCCATTCTCAGAGCCCCCCTGCTTCTCAGGGCCCTCTCTTCCCTCTGAAAAGCTTCAGCTTTTGGTGGGAGGAAAAAAATTCTGAGAATATTTATTTAGTTTTGAAATCCTTTCTGTTTGCTTAACATAGCAATCATCAGAGCCTGTTTGTGTTATTTAGTGTGAATGGGTGATGTAGATTTTTTCCCCCCCAAGTTTACAGTAAAATTTCAAGCCCAAAAACCCCAAATAATCAAAAAAACCCAAAAAACCCCTCAAAACCAAACAAAACAGAAAAAAAACCCTCAAAACCAAACCAAACAAAACAAAAAAAAAACCCCAAAAAACAAAACAAAAAAAAAACCCAAAAAAACCAAACCCCAAAACAACAACAACAAAAAAAAAAACAAACCCAACAACATGCTGATAACTTCCCCAAACTGGAAACATGTTGAATTTTAGGGAAATTCAGGTGAAGTCCTGTCCCTGCTGGCTCTTCTGGAAGCTCAGGTTGTGCAGAGGAGGGCTCAAGAGCCCTCAGGTGCCCTCACAAACCCCTCAGCATGCCCAAGCTCAGTTACTCCGAGCAATAAATAATTAGTAATGTCTGAGTAATGCAGTAAATTTGCAACTGTAGCTCTTGGGCAGTAGGGCAGGGTTTGGGAGTTAAATTAACTAGCACAGTGCTCAGTGAGAAAGAATTCCCTCCAATTAACGATTCCTTAAAACAAACAAAAATCAGGGAGGATTGGTGGTTTTTGAGACTCCAGATTGCCACGGTGTGATGCACAATGGATGATGCTGCTAGGGAAGACTAACAAAGCCAACAAAAAGGAAAATAACTCATTGAAATAGTCTACTTAATGGTTTATGCTTTACATTTATTGTGTGAAAAGCCAAGTTCTTCTTAAATAGTTTGATTTATTTTGAAGTAAATAGAATATTTCTAACCAATGTGCAGCATGAGGGAGCATCAGGGACAAAAAGGACCCTGTAGGATGTCAGTTCTCACACAGAATACTTTCTCCATGTGTCCCTCAAAGCTTTTTAGCTGCAGTCAGATCAGTTTTACAACAGGACAAAAAAATAATAAAAACAACTAAGAAAAACTCCTCCCCAAAAGAAGTGCATTCATCGTCTGATGGTTTCATGGAAGGAAGTTTTCAGCCTTGACTGAAAGTGCAGGAATCTCTTGGGGAACATTTTTATTTCCTTCAGAACTTTGAACCAGGCTAGGAAACGTCCAGTACCCTGTGGTTTCGGAGGGAAGCAGGGATTTCAAACACTTACAGCCCTGAATAATTCAAGGCATGCTGGTTTTATCCCGTTTTTTATGAGCTGGGATCTCTGCCAGTGGTTCAGAAGAAAAGCCCAGCCTCTCTGCAGCACTTGTGAGGAGCCTCCCAGGGGTTCCTGTTAGAACATTAATATGGCTTGTTGGTAAGATGAAGTTACCCAACACTTGCAAGTTTCACAAAAGGAAAGGTGATGCCCCTCATTCCTACAATAACGTTTCTGACACAGAAATTGGTAATTTACTTTTAGGATTAAATCCCATCCTGATGTCTGATATTGCTGCTAAATGAACTGCCCAGAAGTCCTGGACAGGTGTGAAGGTATCTGATTTTTCACATCTGGATTTTAATCTTTCAGCTTCATTCACAAGGCTTTAGTGGGCATCCCAAGGACTGCAGAATGATACAATTGCATATAATTATTACATATACACATATGTACATATACATATTACATATGATTTATGCCTAAATAAAGCTGTAGCTACTGCAAACTTAATTTCTTAGAGCAGTGACAGCATAAAAATGGTATAAAACTCAGTTCCTGTTTTGAATTCAGTTCTAAAAGGCTCATTTTTCCCTACCCTGAGTATCAAATTGAAAATTTAACTAGTGTACAGGTATTTTCCCCCAAAGACTGAAACTATGGAGCTAATGCTGTGTGTCTGAGAAGCCAAGGACACTGCAAACTGCACTTCTGAGCCTCCTTTCCACATCAAGCACCACTTTACCAGGAAATTTACACAGGCCTCAGTTGGCTGCAGTGCTGCTTAACTTGATGATGCCTTTAATTTCTTTTTTCCAATTAATTCTTCAGAGACTGATTAGATTTGCCTCAGTGCTGAAAAGCTGTTCCTCCTCCCAGCACAGATCTGAGTGAAGCTGTCCAGTGACAGAGTTGTGATGTTGGTCATTACTTTCCTTCCCCTTGAAGAACAAGAAAGGTTCAGGTAGTTTCAGAAGGTCCCCAGCTGTCAATTTTTGTCTGTTTCTATAATTAATGTCAAGTTTTGGGAGGGAATTGAGTTAATTTCCATGTGGCAAGCACGTTCCTGCTGTTTGCATTATAAAACCCCATAAAATCAGTGGTCAGAGTTGGAGTTACAGTTGTTTTTGTCCATGGCTGATTCCCTGGTTAGGGCTGGATACAGCAAAATACAGACTTTTCTAGAAATGGGGTATATGCTAGGGGATAAGGAACTGGAAAAGTACAGATTTTTAGGGTTTTTTGTCATTTTGAAGCTTACCTGCTGTGTAATCTTGAGGTGTCAGCACAGGAGGGAAGCTCAGGCTCCTCAGAGCCCGGACTCTGCATCAGCAGCCCAGTGAAACAGGGTTTTGTGCTCTCTGTAGGACAGAATAGCAATTAAATACCCAAAAAATGGGCTTTTTCATTCCTTTCAACCATTCCTGAGTAAACGCAGCTGGTCAAAAAATAATTAAATATCAAATAATTAGGAATGAAACCATTGAGCAAAGCAATGCCAAAGGAAATATTCAGTTTTGAGAGTACCAGAACGTTGTCACTATGAAACACTTTGCTTTGTCAAATTCTGGGCCTTTTCAGGGTTGGGAAAGCCATTCTTGTAGGATTTTATTCTTTAGGAGAAGAGGAGGAGAATGTGTAACTCAGCAGTGAGAGGCAGAGGACAGCTGGGAGTAGCTACTGCCTCCAGAATGATTTTAAATGAACAGCATTGTGAGAAGCACTCATGTCACCAATTTCCAGCCCTTAGAATTAGATGGAAATAGGACTCATATTTTAGAGTCTGTCAAAGTCCACCATATTTTTTGAAGCAGGTTTATTTTCTAAGAGGCTTTCACTGACTCTGGATTACACAGGTTTTTTTCCTTGTAAAAGCTGGCAATTTCAGACTCTGTTTAACGAGGAAGGGAGCAAGATGCCATCATTCCCAAGCCATAATATTGGGGAGGAGATGAAAAGGTGTTACACCAGCTTTAAATAGATTGAATTTTGGTGTGAAGGGACCTGCAGCCTCCCTCACTGAATAGTTTTGCAGTGAACTCATTCAGTTGCTCCTTTTCTATTCTGGAGCCAGTAAAGTGGCAGGACACAGCACTGGAAAAATGACTTTTCTGGTGTATTTTAAGAGACAGATTCCACTTCTGCAGACCTGTCAGGGGATATTATGGTGTAAATAATAATCAGGTAAACAATGTGGGGATGCTTTTGTGAGGGACCCAGTCTGCAAATTGAATACACTTATTCCATCAACATTCAGAGTCACCCACAGGAGTGTTTGAGCTGGGGATTACCTGGCATAGCTGGGTGCACTTTGGGAATACTTGAGTGGGCTGCAGAGAGCTGGAAGTGCTCTGGGGACACACAGAGGGGTAGAGGGTGTGGGAGGAGGAGGTGGAACCCGCTGAGCACATCCTGGGCACCTCTGGAGCATTGCGGTGCTGTAATGATGGTTGGCTCCTCCTGTGGTGCAAGCACCAGCAATGATTAGTGATTAACACCTCTCCTGGTGGGTTCAGGTGTGAGCGGAGGTGCAATTTATCTCTGACATTAGCCAGGCACTGAGCAAGAGCCTCGACAGCACCTGAGGAGCGAGATCTAACACCTTGAGGTGTTTAATTCCTCTGGCTGATGTTTTTTTCCCTGAGTGATGATACCTTTTGTTAAGATTCCACTCTCCTGAAGTACCACTTTTGTTCTGCTGCTCTGGAGACACTGAAGGCAGTGAAGAGTTGCTCTAATTTTTTTTTTTTTTTTTTTTTTTTTTTTTTTTTTTTTTTTGTGTGAATGCAGAAGTTACTGACTTTTACTTGAATCTGCAAAGAGAGAGGAGGAAAAACCCAACCTCTCCAGATTTAGCCTGCACAGAGTGAATTCTGATGGCTTCAGTGCCCTTTAGCAATCCAAGGGAATATGGGCCCATGAATTATCCTGGTGATGAATCCAGATTGAGCCCATTTCATGTAGACTTTTTTTTTTTCCAGAAGAAATCCAAAGAAAATATTTAATGTAAGAATTTCATGTTTTTGGAATCTCTGAGGGGAAGAGACATCCTGAACTCAAATAAAGGGTTTAGCAGAAGGCTTTAATTCTGCTGGATGAATGTTTTATGCAGGCTGTGTGCACAGCATGCCAGCTGCTCGCTGGGCTTGAGTAGTCTATAAAAATCAAGGTTCCTTAACTCAGTGTGGGACCAGCAGGAGACCCAAAGAAGGAATAAGAAAGCGAAGCATGAAACCACTGGCAAAGCCTGAATTAATCAATTTTTCTTAGAAGCAAATCTGTTCCTGTCTCTGAAAGAGAAGAAAGCTGTTTAAATGTGATCTCGGGCATGAATAGTAAATTCACAGGAGAAGAATCTATTTAACAAAAGTCTTACACAGATCTAACATCAGGCACAAATGCCTGCTTGCAGCTGACTGCCTCCCTTTGCACTAAAGAAGACCCCACCAGGATTTATCCACTTCTCTGGCAGTTCCTATTGCTGATTGCAATGGCACTGGGCACTTGCAGCACTCATTATGCCCAGACCATCAATCTTTCCTGGTTGGTGCTCAGCACCTTAATTTACCAATTTCTTATTTTCCTAGCTGATCTGCATTGTCCTAATCACACATTCCTGTTCCAGGTTTGTTTGCAGGAGGGGAGGAATTCCAGACCATCCATCCTTCTTTAGCAACTAACTTCAACTCTCCATCAACCTGAGGCTTAACAAGTGGAAAATTACTTCCCTGAAGTGGTTGAATTGCATTTTTGTTAGCATTTTCAGGCCCCGCCATTTGTCACTGATCTAATACTGATTTTTATTTTCTTTTTAATAATTTTGAGGTGGTTTTATTGAGAACGGCCAATGTAGGCACAAGCGTTGTACAAAAGATTTTTGTGTGGTTAAAACTGAAAAATCTTCCTAAAAATTTGAGTTTCAGAAGAAACACACAATATTTTTATTTTAAATTGGGACTACAGCTGCTAGTAGTTTACAGACTTGATGAACAATGGGATTTAAGCACAAGAGTCTCTGCAAAAACTATCTAGGCTACCTTGTCTCAGAAATATTTGGTTTATAAAGGATTGTTTTGAACACAGAAATCCAACAGACACAGGAGACGCCTCCAAGTAGCTGAAGTTAGAATTGTGGATGTTGGAAAGCCTTCATTAAACATCTGGGTTGATTCTGACCCCTCTCCTCCCGTGCCTGCTCTTGGCCCTCAGCAGGGCTTAGTGCCAATGTGAATAATTTGTAAAGTTTTCTTTGAGACCATCACCGTGCTGCAAAAAGCAGGGAGTGGCATTACTCAATTCTGGGCCTCTTTCCCTCTCTGAAATGTCCCCAAATGATGTACAGGCAGCGCTTTCTGATGGTACATGGATAAACTTGCAAAAGGGAGAAGGAAGCCACTTACGGGGAGAGTGATCTTACAGAGGTTTTTGGGTCTGGGAGATGCCCTGGGTGCTGCTATTATCCTAATTGTGGGTAATCAGAGGGAAATGTGCACTGAGCAGACTTCATTAGATTTTAAATTTCAGTCTTTGTGTTACAAGGAAAGCCAGTTCTCTTTCCAAGACAGGAGATGAAGAGGAATTGCTGTGGAAAGTTTGGTGCAGAGCAGCAGATGGGGAGAGTTGGGTGCTGGGAGGGAAGGAAAACTGTGGGAATGCTGCAGAACCAAAACCAGGGGAAGGGACTAGAAAGCCCCCCCCCCCAAAAAAAAAAAAAAAAAACAAAAAAAAAAAAAAAAACAACCAAAAAACCCCAACAAAACAAACAAAAAAAAAAAGCCAAACTCACCCAAAAAACCCCTCCAAATCCAGCTTGGTAGCTTAGATATTCTCTAAATGATGTGGATGGTAGCTTTGGAATCAAGAATCAATCCACTTTGGAATCAATCCACTTTCACTACTGGCTGTGTCATTTCTCAATTCACTGTTTTCTCAATTGTGCTGAATACCTTGCAGACACTAGATCTATTTTATCAATTGGAGACATTATGGAAGGAAATGTTTCTGCAGTAAGGCAGAGGTAGATCTGAACCAGTCCTGTCTGGAATATTGCTCAAGTGGGGCTCAATGAAAGGCAGGAATCCAAACTTGCCCTGCTGAGTTTGCTTTGAGTGTAACTGTCCCCACTGAGAATATTCTGCAACCTGGAATATAATCAGGTTTTTCCTCTAATATTGAATCTAGATTAAGTATTTCACCTCAATAAAGACTGCACAGTTATAATGAACACTACTTGATTTCTCAAAAGCTTGGGTTTTGTCATCATTATTAACTTAATGCCCATTAAGATTGTAATTATGGCCACAGTCCCCAAGTACTTCATCCTCACTGAAGGCCTTTATTAAAATATTGCTTTTGCTTTGACAGTGTGCACAAATTATGCTTGGGATTGCAGAGGTATGAGAGCCTAAAAATAACTTAGAACCCTTTAATCAGAGTATTCTTAAAGTTGTATGAGATAATGTCCTATTTTTGTTCTTAGCTGTGGCCATACTCACTGTACTGTGAAATGAGGACTAAAAAGGAAATTTCCACGTTTAATACTGGGAAATGCATATTGAGAATAACCTTCATGGCACCATTGTCAGCATGGGTTCAGAACTGGTGGTTGGTAAAGGAAGCTAACTCCTAAACGATGGGGTTTTTTTTCAGAAATCAGCTAGAAATGTGTTTCTGACAGCTGTTTGTTCACAACTCCTAATAATGTTTTCCAGTACGAGCTATCAGATGTTTACAGGTAAAAAAGTCACTTTTGGAGGTGTGCTTCTCCTCAAGTCAATAGAATTTTAGAGGGATTAGAGGCTTTTGGGTGGCTTTAAAAGACAGGGCATTTAAAAGAGATTTTGGGGTTTTTTTTTGCATGATAAAGTTGGTTCAAAATTCATGCCTGTTTGAGGTTGGATAGTAGGCTGCAAAAACCACCAGGGGCCACGTAGGTAAGAACTGATAAACAGGTGATTCAACCAAGTGTTACTGAATCAGTTTCCTGTTCAGGCAGAGGAATCAGCCTCTCCCCAGCTTTAGGACGTGGCTTTGCAATCCACATCCTTCCCTGCCCAAACACCCCAGAGTGCTGGAGTTGACACAGCTGATGTGGCAAACGCGAGGCAGGGGCCTGTGCAGCCAATTACCCTTTAGATGGAGCTGTTTCTCCTCGGATGATGTGAGGGTTGCAGTGGTGTCTCTAAGAAGTTAAGTAAGAACGAGCTGGTTTGAGCTGCAGCTCAGTAAAAGGATTTATTCTTTTGTAAATGTGTCTTTATTACTGCCAGAGAAAGCAATGTGTATCCTGTCCATAGCTGTTCAAAAATCTCTTGTAAGAAATACCTATTGATAAGGAGAAGATGTATCATGATGTTTTGGAAAATACACAAGAAAATCTGTACCGCTCAAACTGGGGATAGTTTTGTGATATGAAAAAAAAAAGTGAGGTGCTGCGTGTAAGATAATGTTACACAGTCAGTGAGCTGAGCTTCTGAGCATTCAAGTACTTCCCTTGGAGGTGAGGAAATTTGTCTTTTCCCTGTGAGCAGCAGTGTATTGGTGGGAGTGATCCTCAGAAGGGTAAAAGCTATTTGTTTGCTTCCTGTCACCATTAACACAGACATCTTTCATTACCAGGCAATCCTGCTTCATCAGCATTAACTCCACCATACCCAGAGCAACTCTGCTAGCTGGTCCTTGGGAAGTTGTCTAATTAACTTCTAATTAAATTCACTCTTTGAGTGAAGTGCCACTTCAGAAGGATGTGTTCCCTGACACGTGTGGTTCCAGGTCTGTGCCCCGCTGCAGGATAAACGTGTTTGAGTGCCCTGCACGTCCAGTGCTGCTCACCAGCCACTCCAGAGCATGCAGTTTATTTAGCCTGCAGGTATTTTTTGCTGTCGAGAGATGAGGATTTGGCTGCGGGCTCTGTTAATTGTTGTGGCAGCACTAGCAGCCTGCTGCTGCCTTGCCCTGTGCCATCAGAGTCAGGGGTGCCCTCGTGGCTCGATGAGAGAGCAAAATCCTCCTGCTGGAGGTGTCTGGAGGCAGCCTGCTGCAAGGGAGCAGCACGTTTAGCCCAAGCACATCTCCCTCTTTTCTCACACAGCCCGAGCTGCTCAGAGCAGAGCTGGCCTGCTGGGTGTGTTGGAGGCTGAGACTTGCTGTCCAGCAGTGGTGTTTGACACCAGCTCTGTTTGGGGTGATGCTGTGAGCCAAGGCACTCCTGCTCAGCCTCTCTCCCCCATCCCTGGTGGATTGGGGATGTTAAATGCATCTTAGCTCTCCACTTTTCTGTGTGTTTTGGTAGGGCAGGACTATGCTGTCGAGGTTTCTCTGCTCAGGTGTTGCTTCCTTGATTTTGAAGGTGTTAATTGTGTGTCCCCTTCAGCCTTCTCTCTGCATGGAGGAGATCTGGCCTTTCCACCATCCCTTGTGGAAGGGGCTGTGACCCTCTCAGATCCCTTTGCTTGCCCAGGTCTCCCCCCACTGGTGCAGAAGCCACATCCAGTCCCTGTGCTCGTAGGTGTACCCAAATAAATTCAGTTTTCCATGATTTTCAGGCATGAATACACAGTGACCTTCCAGCACAGGCTCTTGGGACTTTGCTGGGCTTGCTCTTTGCCCCAGCTCCTCCTGCCCTGCTCTCAGCAGCTGTCTGGAGGGGAAATGGCCTGCTGTGATTTTGGGATGAGCAGTTCTGCTACAGCCTTGGGCTTGGCTACCCCTGGCCAGCAGCCCTCAGGGGCAGGGGGGACCTGCTCCTTCCTTGACTTCCTGAAGACCTCTCCCAACCTGATTCCCACACCCTGCCTGGCTTCTGGCACCATCCCTGCAGGCTGTGATAAAGCTTTATTAGTTTCATTAGCCTTTCATTACGGAATAATCAGAACCATGCTAACAAATCCCCTCATTATTGCTGTATAAATCTTGCATCACAGCTCCTCGTTCCTTATTAGTGAGCAGCTGAATGTTGTGCCAGTGCAGGAGGCAAATCAATCACTGCTGGGCAAGGGCCTGCCAGGCTCCTGTTTAATCCCAGCCACTCCTGAAACCCTTCCCTGAGCCTGTTCTCGTGCTTCTCTTCCAGGAATGAAATAATTAAATGTTAAATAACTGAGCAGCTTCTCACCTGTGTGAGCAGCATCCTCCAGGGCACCAGGAGCTGCACCAGGGGTGTCCTGGAGACCCCAGCCCGTGAGCAGCAGGCAGAACTTCAAATCTCTCTTAAATGTGCCTTTGTGTGCCCTGTGAAGAGTACCCAACTCCTCCAACAGAGACACCTCACACAGATTTTTCACGTTCTCCACCCACACAGTGTTGTAATTAAAGAAATTACAGGGTGACAGGATGACTTCTAACCTCCTAAAATAATTTGCCTTTTCATACAATAGCAATTTAAAACCACTTTAGAGCTGTGATTGCTTGGAGAAAAAGCAGGGAATTGGGATGGGACTTGTGACACAAAAGGCAAGCTGGGCTCCAGTTAAAAGCACTCAATAACTCCTTTTGTGATTTTTTAATTTTTATTTTACATACTAATGTGTTTTCAACAACATTTTTATATACTGATCTGTGTGATGCATAAGCTGCATATGGTGTTAATTACTGTGAAATTAATCACATTTTGTACTGTGCTTGTACAGCCTTGTCCTCTAATCAGCATTCCTGCAGATTTCCTCTGATGCTGAATCATTTATAGCAGGCTTTTAAAAAATATTTATGATTCTAGAGATGCTTCTCTGCTAATTTATTACTTTGAATTGATTGCTAGATGTGAACATGGGTGTAACCCTACACTTGTGCTCAAATCCTGAGTGCCTGGAGCTGAACCATTGACCTGAACAGCACCAAGATATCACAGAATTTGGAATGTCAGGTGGAAAGGAGACCTGCTCAACCTGTCTTGGCAAAGACAAGGGGTGTGGGAGTTGATGGGTGCCTTTTAGTGTTTATTAATTTCAATTTCTGCACTGTCACCCCAGTTGCTTGTAGCTGGTTTCTGCATTCCATCTTACTCATTGTGGTACAGGAATAATTCTGCGTGCACTTGTTGCTCTGTGTGCCTGCCATGGCCTTCCTTCCTCGGTGTTCTGTTACCTAAACAGGAAAAAATACAGAGAGCTGCAAGGTGGTTATTTTAATGGTGTAAGTTAATAGTTGTCTTTATTTCTAGTTGCAATGTTTGGGGTTTTTTTTAATAGTAATGTATTGTTTGTCCTTTCCCACTCTAATTAATCAATATTTTTTAGTAGCATAAGTATGCTTAATTAGGAATTAGGGGGGGCTAGGAGTTGGAGATTTGGGGGGCTAGTCAAACAAATCCCCTGAGCTCTGTGCTCTGGGGTTTGATTCTGCTGCTTTCTGCCTTCTTGAACAGAGAGGAGAGGGGACACAGGGGGGCTCTCTCATTTGCAGGGCTCAGGACTCGTGCTGTGAGCTCAGTGTTGGAGTGTTTCAGTCAGGTCAATCTGCTGTGCTCCCAGAGCTGAACATCCAGCAAAGACTGACTCTCCTGGCTTTGCTCCCACCCCAAAGTCACAGCCCCCCTCTCTGCAGGCTGCTCTTGCCTTTGTGCTGGGATGGCCTCAGTCTAAAACCAGTGCTGCTCATAGAAACTCATTTACAATTCTAGATACCCAGTAAATTCAGGATTTATGGCTTAATTTTCTGCAGGGTGCAGGAAGAGTAGGTAAAATACTTTTGAGAAAAGAAATGAAGATAAAATAGGGAGATTTCAGCCTGAAGAGAGTTCTCTTTTCACTTGCACTTCCTAAAATGTGTAATTTGTCACTGATTCCATCACTCCTTATTGCTGCTTCTGAAAACCTGTACAAAAAGAATTTTTAAAAAGTAATTAAATGATTGATTGTTAAAACTGGTCGCTGTTAAATATCTATAGTTATAAATATTTATATACATGTATTATATAATAAATATATAAAATATTATATATATATATATACACATATAAAATAAATATAAGAGAAATGAAATATGCTTAGGTTAATTTGAAGAGCGATATTTTACCCGGCCACATGGCAGGATTTCTATCATGAAATAACCTTTACTTGCTCTTTCTTACCAACTGCTCAGGAGAGAGTGTTAGAGGTTTCAGGTGGCAGAGTTCCTTAGCTTAAAGCTTCTTTCACCTCCCAGATATCCTTCCTCTCATGCTGGGCTGTCTGGGACAGGCTCCTGGCTGCAATATTTCCCTTTAGCAAAAGTACTTCAAGTGCAAAATAGGAAATTAATAATGGCTGAATTATTTGTTCCGTTTTTTTAATCACTCACAGCCCAAATTCTGCAGAACCTGTTTTTGCCTTTTTGATCAAAACTGAGATATCTTCTATTTGCCTGGTTCAGGACAGAAAATAGATTATTTTTTGAGTTGCTAGTTCTGCTCTTTGTCTTTGGCTCTTTCTAGGTTTTGCTCGTAATATAATAAGCTTTTAAAACAGAGAAATACATTTCATAATTTCTGCACACTTATTATGTAAACAGATGAAGATTTAAGGTTGCTTGAGACTTTGGATGATTCCCATTAAGGAAAAAATGAAATGGCTGCTTGGTGGAATTAATCCTGGCTTTATGGCATGGAAAAGGATGACTCATATTTCCATTTAATCAGACATTTCACATCAAAGTATTAGTACTATATTTTTTTTATGAAGTAGATACCATTACACTTTATTATTGTTTTAATTTCCATTTACTTTGTCTTCTGTCTAATATCCATTGAGTCTTGAGCCTCTTTTACCCTGCTTCTGTCATCTGTTTTATGACAGAAATGGAACGCAGCTCTTTTAATCAAAGTGGACCAGCTTATTGTGCTGGGGACCTCTTAATAAACTTGCAATTTTAGGGATGATCAAGTAGCATAATAGAAATATTCATGTATCCATGAAGCCTAAAGTAATTATTTCAGCCTTTAATGTAAAGTTACTAAATCTCCAGGAGCAGTCAGGTTGTGTACAGAGCCAATAGTGATGGATTTTGTGGTGGCTTGCTTCATGGCACTGGGTGGTACTCAGCCCATGTTTCCCAGGAAGATATTTCAAATATTTCCAAAAGACAGAGAGCATAATCAGATACTCAGAGTGAAGGTGAAATGAGTCAACTCCTCTGGAACAATGTCAGTTCAATTTATTTTCATTAAAAAAAAAAAAACCAAAAACCCACTACAGAGATTTATAATCCCGAAGTATCTGTAATTTATAATGCTTGCATTTGAAACTTTAATTATGTCCTTGTTGAACCAAACACTGTGTTATTAATTATCAGACAGCAAAGGCTAATGTTTCAGTACTAAAATTAGCTTTAGGTTTGCACTGTGTCTGTCTCGGTGGTGGAGACACGAGGGAGCAGATGGACGGGACACACAAATGTTGGGCTGAACTCGGATTTCTGAAGCTGCTAAATAATATCCCTGCCTCTGTTTATGCATCACGGGCAGCAGCTCTGACTCTGAACGAGTTCAGTGAGCCAAGTTTGACTTGACAAATATTTTAGCAACTCCAAAGGTTCCACACCAATTTTGCTGTCAGTGGAACCCGTTGCATTTCCTGCAAGATTCTGTGAAGGGTGGCAGTGCCCCTGTGTCTTTTTTTCCACACCTTTCATCACTAATTTCTTCTTTAAGAAAATGGCTTGTTGAAGTATTTGTGGGTAGAGGTGAGACTTTAATTTCTGCACAGGAACTCTGTGGCTCTGTTTCTCCACAGTCCTGTGTGTGCTGTGTGAACTAAAAAATCTTCCCCAGCCTTTTCTCTTTGCTTTGAAACTTCAATGAAATGTCTCTCTGACATGAATTTTATTTCATGATTACACATGGAGGATTGGCACTCAAAACAAATAATGCTGCATGGCCATACATAAGTTTATACATAAATATTACTGAGTGCCATAAGGATGTTTTAGGCTCTTATCAGTAACAAAACTAAAAATATACTACCTTTATAAACCACCTTGCTAATAATCAGCTTGGCTCTCTATTACCTCAGATTGTGTAATTTTTATGTAGCTCTGTAGCTTTGATGTCATTTGAGTGTTAAATACTACGCACAGAGCATGTGCTCTGGTTTGGAAAGTGCATTTTTATTAAATTTATAAATGAACCAGCAGTAGATATTTTCATTATTTCTGCCCCATAATCTTTATTTACTGTGTCAGCATGCCATGGATTATTTTCAGGCATGTTCGGAGTGGCCTAGCCTGAGCTGATGCTCTGCAGGGGCTCGGGCACTTTGCCATGAGTTTCAGTCCCACATCTGCAGCAAAGGCTGATGTCCTGTAAGATGTGTGGCTCTTTCCAACCCTTGATTCTTTATCTCTGTGACATCCACTCCTGTTTGTTCCACTTCCTCTGAGCTTCACCTCATTGCCCCTGAGCTTCCTCTGGTTCCTCGCTGCAGTTTTCCCCTGTCAGAGTTCTGAGGGGCTGTCTTGCTGTTGTGTTTTGCTCTTCCTGCCTGACCTCTGCTGCTGGAGTTAATGTTTGCCTTTGCTCTCACCGAGGGCTCGCTGCCCCCATCTCCCTGCCCGGCCTCTCACTCCACTCTTTCCCTGCTGCTGAGCACAAAAATAATTGCAGTGGAAAGGCAGATTGGCAAGTGAACTGATCAGTGGCAATTTGATAACCTCCCTCCCGGCCTGGAACTCCCAAACCGTGATTTTTACTCCGACGTGTCAGCCAAAACCCAAAATCTACAGGAAGATTTAGGAAAGGATGTAGCAAAAAGAGCAAAGCAAGTCCCCGCCACAGGGAGCTTCCACCATTGTGTCTATTCCAGCAGAACATTAGGCCTTGGAAGGTGCACTTCTAAAGCTTTCCTTGGAAAAATAACTTTATTCTCTCAAGAGCTGAGTGCCTCAGGGTGGGGAGCAGCCCTGCTTAACCCAGGCAGAGGTGTCGCAAGGCTGAATGCCTTGTTCTGTTTGCTGGGCTGATCTTACTGAGGGCTTGCTGACTGAAATGGAAATTTCTGCACCTGGTGGAGGAGCTGAGGGTTGCTGAAACAGGAATCCATTGTGGTGGGGAAGTGGGTTTTGCAACGGCAGTAAATTGGCGTTTGTAGGGCTTAAAATGATGCTCAGAGCAGGCAGAGTGAGGAAAGGAGGGGTGGTGTTAGGGACAGCATGGCATCCGGGCTGAGGGCTTTGGAAACTCCTCTCCTGCCACTTCCAAGCACACCCATGATGCTGCTGTATGAAAGGTTATACATATAAAGTGTGTATATATATATATATTCTGTATATATAACAACATTTTATAATATGTATGTGATATTGTATATAAAATACATTATAAATATTATATGTAATATACATTATACATATTATCATACAAATGTACATGATGCACATTATACATATGTACATGATGCACATTATTATACATAATGTATATTACAATACATGATATTATATAATATATTTTATATTTGTTAATTATATATACCTATAAATTTAATGCGTAAATGTATTATTTATATTTTATTTTTTAACTTTTATATAATGTAGATATTTGTTTTATAAAATTAAAAAAAAAAAAAAATCAATCGACCAACCAAGAAAAAACCCAAGCAACAAAGCTCAGATGGGTCATCATCCTATGAGGTTTAAAACCCAGACCATCTCCAACTATTTCTTTCTCTGTCAGGACTTGTTTTAGGAACTGAACAGGTTGGCTTGGACATGTGGCTTCAGTTTTGGTTTTTTAATTGGTTTTATAGGAAAAAAGCACACTGCTGTCAGTCCAGGAAGGCCCCAGGGTTCATTAATAGCTCTCACACGCTGCTATAATGTGGCTAAAGGCAACCATTGCACAGGAAACTGTAATTATCATCTCCTCCTGCCTGTGTGGAAGGAATAGTGAGAAGGAAAAAGGTTTGTGGCCGTTCTCAATGTCAATTTGTGGTTTTGCTTGTCCCCTGCTGTGTGTACAGACAGCTGATATTGCCTTCCCTTCTAGATACAGAAGAGATAGCTGGTGCCTGTTTGAGAAATGTGGAAATGGGGTTGTGTTTATGGAATATTTTTGAATACAAAAAGAGTAGTTTAAACCAGTACAGACAATATTTTCATTTTTGACCGTTTTCAGTTAAGCAGTGTTGTGCAGGTAAGTAATTTCTTGCCTTCTAAGCAGAGCAATGAGAGGTTGCAGAAGGTGAGAAAAAAAAAGATTTTCACAGAAAAGATAAAAAGAAACAAGGGGGAAAAAACCCCAAATCATAGTGAAACTGTTATACAAACATAGAATATTTGCTAATTTGTAGCTGCCAGGGTAGTGCAGGACATCCATACTCAATACTGACCACCAGAAATTATTTTAGAATGAGCATTTCAATCCACAACTCTTCTATTAAGCCCTAACAAGTGTGCTAAGCATGGTCTTTCCCAGCATGTTTCCTTTTTATGAGGTGAAAAAAGAACTGCTTATTTCAGGGATTTCTTTCTCCTCGTGTGGTGGCAGTTGGTTACTTGAGAAGAAAAACAAAGAAAACTGCAAAGGAAATTTATTTCTCTATATCATCAGGCTGGAATAGCCCTTGGCTTTTTTCCAGAAGGTTTTAGGGTAATTCCTTTGCTAATTTTTGTAATTGTTGAGGTTTTTTTTCTACATGACACATGCATAATATTTAGAAATAGTAAGAGAAAAGAAAAAGCAGGAATAATTGAATTGAAGGACACATTTTGATATATTTTTGTGTGACTGCTTCTGTATTTGAGTAGTGAAGTCTAAGGTCATGCTTTTGAAGTGCCTGCTACTTTGGAATGTCCGTTTGAATATTAAAGTACCTAATTCTCCAGGCAGGTTCTGCAGGTAGCAAAAGGTGACTCTTGAAATGTGTTTGGAGTTGGGTATCTGCAAGCAGGAATGATTTCTGAGAATGGATGAATCTGCTGTGCTGTGGGAATTCCTGCTGTCCTCCTTCAGTGCAAGCCTGCTGCTGCTGGAGAGCCCACACTGCAGAGAAACAACTCCAGATGTTGAAAATCAAAGCCATTTTCCCATTCTTCCTCCCACTTTCTTTTCCTTGCTTTGTCATGGTAAAAAATGGAGGGAATGGGAGCCCCCCGAGGGATGAAATGATGATCTCCAAGGGAAGTCTGTGAGTTTGGGGCCACTGCTGCTCCACAAATGCCTCTGTGGGCCCACATCCATCTCTGTGCCAGCAGAAACTGAAGCTCTGCAGCTGGTTTTCCTTGGTGCTGCCTCAATTTACAGATGAGGAGCAAAGAGAATATGCTGAAATACAGTGGTTTTTAAGCAAATGTTTATTCATGAAGCTCCCGTCCCTCTGCTGGCCCTGCCCGGGCTCTCAGCAGGCTGTGGGATGCACACCCCAGGCTGGAGCAGCAGCTGCCACACAAAAATGAAAACACAGCTCAGCTGGAGAATAAAGAAAAAAAGATTTAATGATTCTTTCACCAGGTCTAGTATGACAGGGGATAAACTTGCTTGCTGATGGCAGTAAGTTATGTCTGACTGATGCTACAGGAGGGTTTTCTGCTTATGAAGTGACTTAGGAAAAATGTTTTCTGAGAAAGAAGTGAACTGGTTTCAGTTCTGTCCTGAAGGAATTCTTGGGGATGGAAGAAATCCAGTTCTCATTGTACTGCATGTAAGCTCTCTTGGACAATATGTAATTTTCACCTCTCTTTCACTACTGACGTGCTGCCTGGCAGGATTATTTTTAAAGTTAATTTGGATATTCTGAAGTAATGATTTTTGTGTCTCAGGAAAACTGTTCTTCTTGGGAAAAACTGTGGCTCTGATTGATGATTAAGGGAACTATAGAAAAGGTATATGCAGTGTTTTGTCAGTGAGTGTTTTGTTGTTTCTTCAACCTAAACATAAAGTGTTTGTATCCTTTTGAACTGGACTATGCTATTTGGGTTATTTTCTTACAGTTCTGCCCATTAAAAGCAGGTTTTTTAAGCATTTCCATGGTATTTATGCATTCTGAAAGGCTTAAAATATTCTACTGATGTCCCTTTAAAAAACAACAAAGACAGGGACAGCTGAAAATGCACCCCCCACTTTTATCTCTACCCAACAACAACAACAAAATGCAGTTTTCTTAAATAATTCTGGATTAGAACAGAGATATTAATGGTTGCATCATGAGCAAGTTCATTATGGGAATATTCAGTCTGCTGCAACAATATAAATTTAGGATGTAATGTCAGTGGAACAGAAAATCATCTCAGGTTAATAAGTGTCCCTGCTTCTTAAATATCAGGGCAAAGATGAAGATTTTATGCATAAAAGTTGAGGATATTTCAAATCCATTGAGTGAGAAATAGTGGCCATTTCTGCAAATTGCCCTCCCCATTTGCCTAACCACTGTGCTACAAATACCTGAACTCATTGAAATCCTTATCATAATGCCATAGCAGACTAAAATACTTTGCCCCTCTCATTTCATAATTAAAGGTTAAATGTGAGATAGAATATCAGAGACCTGTTTCAAAAAGCATTCTTGAGTTCCTCACTTCAGTAGTAAATGCTTATTAGGATCAGTTTCATGGTTTTGCTTGCAAAAACCACAGAACCAAACTGAAATCCAGCTGAAATTTGTACTTCAAACTAAGTTTCAGAAATAGGGATCATCTCTGGTTTAATTTGCATTAAAAGCTGTGGTACTGCTTTGGCACTTTGATTGCTCTCTGCATGCTGTTAGTTGGCATTTTTTTAATCCCCAAAAGCCGTGTGACCTCCAAGCCTGCAGCCCATGGCTGTCAGAGGTGTCCAGGTGCTCCTGTGTGTCTGAACAGGGCTTCTGCTCATTCCATAACTCAAATTAATTGTAAGATTTCGAAGTAAAACACAGCTGTGAAGTCACCAAGTGATTTGCAAATAACTTGCAATACAAATGGCATTTTTTTGGCTTTTTTTTTTGGCTTTTTTTTTTGGCTTTTTTTTTTTGGCTTTTTTTTTTGGCTTTTTTTTTTGGCTTTTTTTTTTGGCTTTTTTTTTTTTTGCTTTTTTTTTTTGCTTTTTTTTTGCTTTTTTTTTTGCTTTTTTTTTGCTTTTTTTTTTTGCTTTTTTTGTGGCTTTTTTTGTGGCTTTTTTGTGGCTTTTTTTGTGGCTTTTTTTGTGGCTTTTTTGTGGCTTTTTTGTGGCTTTTTTGTGGCTTTTTTGTGGCTTTTTTGTGGCTTTTTTGTGGCTTTTTTGTGGCTTTTTTTTGGCTTTTTTTTTGGCTTTTTTTGGCTTTTTTTTTGGCTTTTTTTTTGGCTTTTTTTTTGGCTTTTTTTTTGGCTTTTTTTTTGGCTTTTTTTTTGGCTTTTTTTTTGGTGGATTTTTTGGCTTTTTTTTTGGCTTTTTTTTTGGTGGATTTTTTGGCTTTTTTTTTGGTGGATTTTTTGGCTTTTTTTTTTGGCTTTTTTTAATGTTTTGAGGGTTTGTTTTGAGGGTTTGTTTTGCCTTTTTTCCCTTGCAATATGTCTCTCTCCTTTGTCCTCTGATTATTGGACTGAGAATCCCAGAACGGTTTGGGTGGGATGGGACTTGGAAGATCAACCCCTTCCACTTGGCCAGGTTGTTCCAAGCCCCATCCAAGCTGGCCGTGGACCCTTCCAGCATGGGGCAGCCACAGCTTCTGTGGGTGCCTCACAGGGAAGAATTCCTCCTTGGGCTCCAACCTGAAGCTGCTCCCTTTGGCTTGCAGCCGTTCCCTGCTCCTGTCACTGCGGGCTCTGCTGAGAAGTTCCTCCCCTCCTTGTGCAGGCTCCCTCCATGGGGCAGCTCTCTCTCCACGCCAGCAGTGCTGTGTGTGATGCACTTCCCCAAACACGTGTTAGATGAAGAGAGAGTGGAGGAAAAAATCAGCTTTGTGTACTGAGCGCTTGCCCAGCTCCCATTCTCTGTTCTTTCATCTCCCAGACCAGGGAAGAGTTTGTTTTTTGGTTTGTTTTTTGTTTGTTTGTTTCCTTTAGACTTCTCATCTGGGAATAAATTTGCTTTTTGAACTTTTGCAGGCTCAAAATATTCACAACATACCTGGCAGCAGTCGTGAGAACAAAAAAACCAAGTTTTTTTAATCTCCCTTAACCTTCTGCATCCTGTCACCTGCTGTAAGAATAAGATTCTACATTTGTTCTTGCTAATTGTTTGTATTTATTTTACAGCTCAGAGGAGCTCATGGGAGTTTTGGCATCCCTAGCTCGTGGCTGTGAGTTTTGTGTCAGACTTCTCCCTGTGGGAGGGCTGCAGGTTTTAAATCTGCCCAGTGATGCCCACTGTGATAGAGGTGGATCCTGGAGGGGCTGGGTGGTCCCACCAAGTTCTAACCCAATGAAGCAGATCATGTTCCACGTTTGGAACTGACTTGAAAGGGCAAACTGAGTGACAGTGTTTTGTTTATGACCTTTTAATCTTGTCTGCAGCAAATTTAATGGTGCCTACTGAAAATGAACTTGTGAAGATGATCAAGTGTCTTATGGCAAGAAAATCCATTAGGAAGCCTTGAGTGGGGCTTGATAAACTTCTCTTTGGAACTTGATGGGCATGTGGCATCATTTCTGGTGGAGATAGTTGTGTTTGTTTGTGGGGAGGGGACGAGGATGAACACAGGCACAGCATTTGATCTCCTTGTGAAGAAACACTGGATTGTGTGATTGTAGTCAACTCAGAGGTTCAACTTGTGTAGCAAACTTTGCTGGAAAACCCAGAAGGCATCCTCAGTTCATGCCACCATCTCGAGTAGTCGAAAAGCAATGTTTTGCAAAGCAAGTTATGAAATCACAGATATTTGGTTTTATTTAAAATAAGGCACTCCTCTCAATATGGGAGCCCCCAGCCCTGGAAGTGTCCCAGGCCAGGTTGGGTGGGACTTTGAGCAACCAGGAAGGTCCCCCCATGACAGGGGGGGGGATGAGATGATTTTTAAGGTCTCTTCCAGCCTAAACCATTTTATGATACTCTGATTTTCTGGCATTGTGTAGGAATATTGGTGCTAATGGAAATCTCTCCTCTTTCAGTTCATTGCTATTATCGTAGACAATGATAATTTCAGATAAAATCTGTCATGCAGTCCTTTCAGTAAAATTTCAAATGCTATCACTAAGTCATCACTGTCATAAGGAAACTCTTCCAAAACTTCCTTACTTGGTTGAAAATACCTTTTAAATTTTCACCTTAGATCAGTTCAAGTTCTGTCAAAATCACTGAAACTTGCAAACATTGTTCTAAGGCTCCTTTCAAAAGTACAGAGGAAACAATAAACAAGAACGGGCAGAAAGTGCCTTGGCAAGGACAGAAGCATCAGTTTAGACACAGGAGGGTGAAAAAAAAGAGTAAATAATATGGATTAGTAGGATTAAAAGATTAAAGTAAGGAAGAAATGGGCAATGTTCCTTACAAAGCTGCCACCTTGAGTTTCATTTCCAGTCCCAGCTGCTCTGGAAATGGTTCAGAAAAGGATGAGAGATTCTCTGCAGCCCCCAAATTGTAGGCAAGGTGCATGACTTGCCCTAGAATATTGCTTTTGTCATCAGAGGACAATACTGACATTGAAGGCACTTTGGATTGCTCACTGGATAAAACAGGAAACAGTTGTGGTACAAACTCAGGTGTGAAGTACCCCGGGGCTGATTGCAGCTTTGCATTTCCTGCAGGTTTATGTACCCAAATTTTACAAAATATTACCTTGAGTACCTTTTACTGAGCTGGCTCTGAATGCCTTAGAGCTGAACACACTTTTCTTGCCTCAGAAGCATTAGCATTCAGGGCGTGCATGCCAGCTTTGAAGTGGCCTGTCAGCTTTGAAATACACGACTCAATACAGTGTTCCAGGGAAAAAAACACCCACAACCTCATTGTACAGGCTCGTTAGTGCTTGGGAATTAATATTGATAATTAGCTCTTTCCTATTGAGCATGGCATGTGCTGCACCAGTGTAAGAAATCACTGTGAAATGCCCCTGAGGTTATTCTGAACTGAGCATTAAGCTTGTTCTTTCTCAGCTGGGGGAGGCTCAGGACCCGTTTTTCTTAGGAAAGTCTTTCTGCACGCCATAACTTGAACCCTCTTTGAATGGGACACTTGTTAAGGACCTAAAGCACTCTGGGCACCAGAGCAGGGAGAAATGCTGAAATAGCCACACAACTGATTAAAAAAAGTTCTTTAACAGTAACAGCACTGTGCCACAAAAATTATAGGTGCATAGACAAAGTCTCATCTGGCCTTGAGACAAGAACTGGTTTCTTTTACCTCAACAAAACTATCCTGTTATTACATTTGTGGTGCTGGATTTTTGCAGATGAATGTTGGCTTTGCTGCTGATTTTTATTTCTTGAGAGAGAAGAGGTGGGCAGTGGCCTGCTGCTCTGTGTGCTGGGTGGTTCTTTATAAAACTGTGTCCTGGGAAGGGTGCAAAAGAACTTCAGCTCCGAGTGATGCATGCAAGGAGCAGCAGAGCTTCTGCTCCTTCTCAGCTTTGGAAACCAGCAGAGCTGATTGTTCTGTGCAGCTGGGCTCCTAAAGCAGCAGAGCACGGCTGAATCACAGGCTGTGCTGAAGGATTTCTTGTATTGCTCTTTAATGCCGAAGGCAGCTGTATAATTGGTTATTTGAGCATGTTTCATTGCTGTGAAATTGGTCATTTCTTCCTTCTGCATGATATTGTGTTCACATTTTCATGAATTGCATCACTTTAATGCATGCAGGAGTTTGCACGGTGCAAAGTGGGCTTCTCTGTGACTCCAGCAGTTGTAACAATATTTAAATTTCATGCAAGGCACCATATTCCAGCTGCTGATGTGATCACTTATGACTAACTGATTACAATTTGTTAGCACAGAACTGACCTTTTTCTTGTAAGGAAAGGGCACATTTTACAGCTTCCTGAACATGTCTTATCTACTTAGAAGGTTCTACAGAAAAGTAACATGTAGTGACATTTAGTTTTATTCTAGTTCACTGCCATTAACCTCCCCGTGCTGATTTTTACGTGGTTGTGTGTGGGGCTTGATCAGGAGAGCCCAAACTCAGCTGTGGGGAGCTGCAGCCTGTTCCCTGCTGCATCCCAGAGCTGCAGAATTCCTGCCCTGAGTGCCACACTCCGTGTGTGGCTGTGTTTGAGGGGTCCCAGGATGAGGGAAGAGATGAGACTCTTGACTCCATTTTTCAGAGGGCTGATTTATTTTATTATGATATATATTATATTAAAATGTTATACTAAAAGAATGGAAGAAGTTATACAGACAGGAGGCTGGAAAGGAATAGAAAGGAGTGATAACAAAAGCTCCTGACTCAGCAGAGCCTCGACACAGGTGGACCATGGTTGGTCATCAAGTAAAAACAACTCATGTGAGACCAATCCAAGATGCCCCTGTTGGTAAACAGCCTCCAGACTACATTCCACATCATCAAATAGTTACTGTTTACATTTCCTTTCTGAGGCTTCTCAGCTAGAACAGGAGAAAAATCCTGGCAAAGGATTTTCATAAAAATATCATGGTGACACTCTGTGCTGCTGCCTGTGACACTGAGCTCCTGCAGAAACACAGCCCCATCAGCCCAGGGATCACATTTCTTCATGGCTCTGGAGCATCATTCTCTGCAGCACCTGTGGTTTGCCATGAGCAGTCTTTGTTGGCTGCCCTAAATCCCTGTAGGCAGAGCAGTGGAGGTGCTCAGGTTCCTTGGAGGAAACCAACTTACATGGCTGTGTTCTTTGGAATATCCACATTTCCCTGCTCCATTTCTGTGCTATTCTGTGCTCTGCTCTGCACCCCTCAGATCAGTTCAGGAGTTGGAGCAGGGCAGGTTTTGCTGAGCAAATATCCAACCATGAACTTCTATTTTTTTTTTTTTTTCCTTCCCTTCCCCACCGTGTTTAGTGGATTCAGGCATAAAATCTAAGGCAGTTCACAGGCTGTTTGCTACGTGTGGGACAGCAGGGTTCAAAATGAGGTTTTCCTTTCAGTGAATTTGATGTTTGGAGTCTGTCAGACTGAGGGATGGGTACTTGCAGTGTGTGAGTAACCAAGGGCTCGGATCATCCCTCCTCACCCCTCTGGTCAGCCTTCCTCCAGCCTGCTCATTAACTCAGCAGGGAACAGCAAATGCTCCAGACTAAGAGAAAATGAAGTCAGAACCACCTCAGCAGCTGTCTAAAGCAGATTGGGGTCAGCCCAAGCTTGAGTCCTTGGTTTGGACTGGAATGCTTTCCACTGGTTTGTGTTACTGCAGTTGTCAGTGTTTGACAATGTTGGTGGAATTTGGAATAAAAGCAGTGGATAAGAATTCAGTCCAAGCATTCAAATCTGGTAGTGAGTCATTAATCAGTCCCTAATTATTAGCACTCACCAATGTACTGCTGGATAGGAACAGCCCAGATTTCAGTTTTAACCAGACAAAGAGCCTTCTGCTGAACTGTCAATATGCAATGTGCAGTGCCATGCCCTGTGGTGGGCACGAGCTTGCATACTTGAGTACTTCTTTTTGTCCTTTCAATGCATCTGTTTTGAAGTATTTTAAACTTTTTTGCTCTTCAAAGCTAAAAAAATCTGAATATATATTTAGGTTCAGGCAATTAATTAAGCCCCCCTCTTGCTTTCTGATGTGGTACCAATCCTTTGGCCAAATTTTGTGCTTGATTTATTAACAAAGAATTTTATCCTTACCCTGTTTTGCTGTTTTGGGTTTATTTTTCAGCTATCTGGATAACTATCAATGTCCATAGCAGGTTTCTTTTGTACACGGATGAGACTTATTTAAATGAACACACTTCATGGCTGGCTTAGAGCATAAATTCATACCATGATTTCAAAAGAGTAGCACAGCAAATAAGGGGCATGAAACTAAGAATACTAAAGATATAAAAGCTGAGAACCTGTCTGGCAGCACCTCTAGTTTGTGTTTCCAAAGAAATGGAATTTAGCAGTGTGGAAGAGATGCAAAAGCCACATTAAATAAAGAGGGCAGGCAAAGGTTTATTATGTTTATTTGTCATGTAAGTGGCTTGTGTCAGCAAGAGAATGATGAGCTTGATTTCTGAAGATTCATCTGGAAGTTCCTTATTTATACACGCAGGAGGAAAGAGATGGATTTCTATGGCAGAGCTCATTTGCTCCTTTTGATTAGGGGCAATGGCAAGGTCCTTCCGTGAATTTTGCATGAGAAATTTTGCTTTTTCCAGTGCTTTGTTAAAAATGAGATTGCAGCAGATATCACCTTGATAAGTAGCTAAAATAATTTTGCACAGCTTAGTGAGATCTGGCAGCTAATGTCTAGTTTAATATCTAATACATTAGACACATTACTTATTAAAAATTTCTGTGGCTAAATCTGAGTGGGAGTAGACAATTTTATGGTCAGATATTAATAACATCTATATATAGAACAGTCCAGAGGAAGCAGCAAGGACATTTTCCTGCCTTGTCTTGCAGGAATTGTGCAGCCTGCTTGCTATGGCTTGCTCTTTTCAGGTCAAAAGGAGTTAAATGGAATTTCTGTCCAGCTGTATGCACAGTCTGTAAGGTTCATTTCTCCTGGAACAACTCTGTGTGCCTGAATTAGGTTTTACTCCAGTGAGTTATTTTTATGATATGGGAGATATAGGTCAGGAAGGATTAAGGAACTGAACACAAGCTGGTGGTTGTGACCTAAAGGGAACATGGAAGCAGAGTTTCCTGGTCTGCCAGACCAAAAGCAAAGGGACAAAAGTGTCTGAGATGAATGAAGGGGCAGATAAATGGGGTTTCTTTCTCAATTGACCAGAACTTCTGCAGCAGAATAGAGAAGCCTCTTACACTGGGAAACACATTTTACTGAGATTAGGCCGTTTTAGAGGTGTCATTTTCAGGCTTGTTACCAGAATGAGGCACTTTGGAGCAGATTACTTTTGCAGGTGAATAAATTGGAGTGTTATTATCCTGCAGAGCTCTTGCCCTTATCACATCAGAGCAGATACCCTGAGATGGGCAGGCATTTAGACCCCAGTTCAATGACAACAATTATGTCACAAATGAAAGGGTGAAGATTGTTTTTAGTGTTTGGAAATTCTGATGTTGAATTGGGAAAACACAAAAAGACTCCTGAGCTTAAATTTACAGCTTATATATAAATGTATATTGATCTTTTTGCTTAAAGGTCTATTTATATCTTATTGCCAAAAGATATCCCTGGCCAAAGAGAAAAGATAAGGTTGTTTCTCTCCCTCTCTTTTAAAATATTTACATTAGAATATGTTAGGTGGGGCTTGCACCATATTTAGAAATCTGGAAAAGTGGAAACTGTGGTGTTTCTACCAGACTGTTGTTTGTATAGATATATTTTATGGCAACATTTCAAAGAACTATTTTTTTTTCCCTACCCAGATGTCAGTGAAATAGAGGACGAGTTTGGATGAAAGATTGACACCAAGGATTACAGCAAACTGCAAGTGTGCCAGTAGCAAAAGTGTGAAATGGCTTGGAGGTGGAGCAGAGAGGAGCATTTGCTTAATGCAGAAAATCAAAGGACACAGCTGAGGAAAAAATCCACATGTGCCAGCGATTCTGGCTGCAAAGTGTTGGTTAAAGTCTTCCAAAAGGCAAAGCCAAGTTTGAATGGTTTTGGGTTCTTTTTACCTTTAAATTTTCAATGACTTTTTAGTGTGTTCCGTTTAAGAGAAGTGTGTTCATTTTTCATTCCAGTGCCCTCACCTCTGGCTCAGGCACCAGCACTTGTGTTGCCATCCTGCGCTCAGCATGAAAACCTCTTAATTATAATCTGTCTTTGAAGAGCTCTGTACCTGAGCTGCTAACAGGGATGAAAGTTGCTGAAGACACTTTTATTTGAGACCGTGTAGCCCTGAAATGCTGGGTTTTTTTTTCTTTCCTGGTGTATTAATACAGCAGTTAGCCAGGTATGTGGATGATTGCTCCCACACTTGGAATTCTGTGGGCTTTGTGCTGGTGTCTACTCAAGGGAAACGTCCCCTCTGACATAAAGGAAAGCCAAGATGACTTTTTTTATCAAGGCTCTCCTATGTACTGTGAAAGCCACTGATAGAGCAGTCTGTAGATATATTAAGATTAGTTGTAAATCACTGAAGGAGTACAGGAAATAATTTTGCAATCTGCAGTTCCAACAAGCATGCAACAAGAATTCCTTGTCCTGTATGGGTGTGGTTAGAAAGTTGTTAAAATCTTTTCAAGTGCACCAAAATTTTGCCTCTGTGTCCTATAAAGATTACAAATTTCCCTAAAAAGTTATGGCTAGATTAGATTGGATTTGAAGGACACCCGAAGTTGTCTTTTGATGTTTTAACCCCCTACTGAGAGAGATTTAGGGACTAAAAGTCTCTGAGCCTGCTTGGTGTCACAGCTATTAGTAAAGTGTGGCAGAGCTCAGATGCCATCATTAGCCAACCTGGGTTTCACAAATCCTGTCATTAAAAAAACATCTTAAAACAGGCAGGAAGCTCAAGAGTTAATGCTATAGATGTAAAATTCCTGATTTTTTCCCTTGAATCTGTTATTGCAGAAAGCTTTAGGAGTTATCTGAGCTGATGTTGTTTTCAAAAGCAGAATGTGCCCTTTAAAACAAATCAAGGGCATGTCTGAACTCTTAAATTTTTTTTGAGTTATTACTGTTAAAGAAGAGGTCAGATTAGCTGGAAGATGTCTCCAGTGGAGTTCTGAAGCCTCAGCTAGTTTCTCACTTCAGACCTGCTTTAGAATAGTGAGATACAAAGAAATAAAAGGAATCTCGGGGTTTTTGTTCTTTTTAGTTTTCTGAAGAATGATATGACCTTTTCAAGGAAAGAAGCCTGCAGTGCCTGAAGTCACAAGATATCCACAAGCAACTCTAAAAATAATGGCCTACCATGTTTTCTTTAATTTCCAGTCTGAATAGATTGAAGTTTGTGTTTGATGTGTGTGTTACACTTGGATATTTAGGTAAAAAAATACCTACTGGAATTAAACACTCATCCCTCTCTCTGTGAGGCATGAGTTACAGTCACACGTTAAGTTGCAGAGCCAAGGAAAGAATTATTCTGGGTAAAATAAGCAGGTAATTTCATTGCAGCAATAGATCATAGCGATGATTTAAATACAGCCATGAAGGTTGTGTGTCCTGAGCAAAAGCCCAGCTGGGACAGAGGTGTAAATTTGGAAGATGCCACCATGGCCCAGCGTGACAAAGTCTGCCTGTGGTGCAGAACTGAAATTTTTCTGCTCTGTTTTGGGGGAGAAAATGTGTCCAGAGCCTCCCTTCTCCCACCTCTCCCAGCAAAGGGTGTTTGGTGCTCCGGGAAAGGAAATGCTCACAGCACAGGGCACAGGCAGGTGTCTCTGCTTCTGCACAGGTTTCTGCCAGAAACGGTCACAGGAAGAAAGGAATTCCTGAGAGTTCAGGAATTGCAGTGGATTTCCTGAAATTAGGAAATTTCCTTTCCTGATTTCTTAGCTTGAGCAAAGATGAAACTTGAGGGGGAGAAAACCTCAACACGAGGTTGGCTGGAGTTTTGAGTCTTCAGGCCAAGAGCCATTGAGGTGTGAAGTAAAATCTGTGCTGAGGAAGGGCAATTTGAACTAAAGCAGATCATTAGTTCTTTGTTTAATTGTACAACTGGCAGTTTTAGAGGAGGGAGTAACACCTTGTGGCTGTGAGATGTAAAAAATACCTAAGATTACAAAAAAACCAAAAGGAGTTTACTGAATGTAAGTTCTTGACTCCCAGTACCTCTGAATTAGCTTGAAAAGAAGAATAGGATGAGTCATCCCAAAAAACTGAACAAATATTTTCTTGGGATGGAGTTATAGTATTTTAATATTTTGTATTACATCCAGTCCTAGTTTTAAGTGGATTTATTTGTTCTTAACTACTTCACTGTGCATGGAAGTCACTGTACACAAATGATTCTTGAGCTTTTTAATAGTTTTTTGTGTTATTTTTATGTACTGGGCAGAAAAAGCAAGTTGGACTCCTATTGCTAAATACACCTCTGCATTTTATTGTGGGCATTTTACAACTTCCAGTGCCTGTTGGTAAAGTTTCTTCAGTAGCAGGAAATAATGTGAACAAAGAAATTCTTCAGGACTTGAAAAGTATCAAAATATGGACTTAGGTAGTGTGAACAGGCTGTGCCACCCTCTGAAAGAAAATCCCTGTTATGGGTAGCTTCACAGGAGAAAGCTTCCCTCCTTCCCAGGCCAGGTTGTGCTCTCTGTGATCCAAACCAAAGTTACAAGTTTGGGAGGTGCTGTCAGGGCAGAAGATTGTTGAGGATCACGTAGAGAAGCCTTTGTGACCTTGCAGGCAGGAGAAATGAAAGGAAATTCAGTGCTAGAACATGTACATAGGTAATGAGGGTGGTGCATGTGAGCAGCGAGGCCTGTCAGGAATAATGGATGAGGAGGCTGCTGGCTTCACCTGAGCACTGGGGGCTGCTGATGACAACAAAAACAATCCCAAAAAATATTCTGAGGGGGAGATATTTATGCCACCCAATCTGGAATACTGTTTATAATTCCGATCAGCTGTGGTGAAGAAAGGGTTGCTTTGGCTTGGCAGGTATTTATGACTGAATTATCAGAAGGCATCTTTTATGGAGCTGCAGTCCCAAGGAGAATGAAGGCACTTGATGTTGTGTGGTTATTGACGAAATTATTATAAGGATATTACTGAGCTGTACAATACATGAAAAGAAGAGAAAAGGGAATAAATATCTCAGTGAAAAGCCTTTTTCAGCTGAACAAAATGGAGTGAAATGGTTATATCAATATGCTGGGAATGAGAAGTGACCTAACTGTCTTGATTTCTGCAAGTGGGTCAGGAGACTTAAATGCTTTTAGGAAGATGTTCAATTAAATATGAACAGAGACTAAATTCTACAATTCAGGTTTTTGTCTTGGAAGAAGTGGGAGAATGTCAGAAATTGCTCTTCATTCCCAGCGTGCTGAAATAATCCCCTCCCAAGAGCCTTTATCTCCTGTTCAACAGCATAAATCCATGAGAAGGTGTGAAAATAACAACCACATCTGAGACTGTTACGTGGGCTTTTGGAGTGATGGAACAGCTCATAATCTTGTCCATTTGCTGCTCTCTTGATAGCAAAAGAGGTGCTCTCACTCTTGCTGAGCACTGAGCATTGTATTTGGAGCAGATTTCTCTCAGTTCTTATGCAGATTGAGCCTCGATTGCTTCAAATCTGCAGCAGAAGGGCCCAGGAGCCAAATGCACTCCTCAGAGTTGTTGGAATCATTTCTGTGGAACCTTTGGGGAGCAGCAGTAAATCCAAATACTATTAAAGGGAGCTCTGAGCCAGTGCAGCAGTAGATTTGGATCTTGAACAAGCTGTGAGTGGTGATAAGTGGACTTAGCGAGCCCTGAGCTGGCTAAGCCAGGCCACTGCACTTGTCCTTTTTACAGATGAGAGATCAAGGATTTCTTTTTTTGCCCCCTCTTCTTGCTCAAGAGAAAACCTCATCTTCCACTGATTGTGATTCATCACTGCCAGAGATAATCTACAGAGAAACAGGAATGCTTGAGGATTCCTAAACTGCTAGGTGCTGACAGATATCTGAATCAAACATTGTCCTAAATCCCCCTCTCTCCTCAAACTTTCTATTACCTGAAATTAATTTTGGCTCTCCTCACTTCTATGAGATGTATGTTAGAAAGCAATTTATTAAGAATAGATTTTTACAGCCAGGTAAACACCAAGTGATTGGATGCATATCCCAAATGTAACCCACTAGTAATTTTTTCTTACTATCCAAGAACATTTATCTTGAATTTGCAATAGTATAGCTTAGTCTCGTAATTGAATGGCAGCAGGAAAGAACACCATGATTTTGATTTCTTTAGTTTCTAATATTGTCTAACAAGGTTCTTAAGATTCCCATCTAGATTTATACCTTGACTTGTGTTCCATGAAGAAAATGTATAAATTCCAAGTATGCAGGAGTTGAGACCTGATATAATTACATTGAGATATCTAATAACCATGTTTTGGTTAAATTACTATAAACTCTTTATTCTCTTCAGACCCATTAAGCTTAGAGAGTTGCCTTTCAATTTTTGGATGACATTCTCCAGCTCAAACTTTGCCTTCTGTAAGATAAATTTCCCTCTGTAAAAACAAGAACAGAACAAACACTTGCTACCCTTCCCCTATGACTTCTGAGCTCCTGCATTTAGCCCTTTCACAGATTTGTGACATTATTGTTGCTTTTACATTCCTGTCTGTACATGCAAATATTTATTGGGTTATTTTCCTCCTTAGATATTCCCTTACAGTTGTTAAGAGTAAAGAACTAAAAATTGAACTGTACTTACTGACTGAAGGTTCACCCCTTCAGCTGCTCCTGACAACCAGCAGGAACTTTATCTAAAATCTCTTTTTGAGTTATAACAGAAATAGGAATCTCTTTCAATTTCTGTCTTGTCTTTGAATGAACAAGAAAAGAAATCTTCATGGGAATTTCTAGGGAGCCTGGGTAGTGAACTTAATTAAAGCAGATGTAAAATTTGCAAGATGAGAAGCATTTGCTCTAGAGGGTAAAAAAGAATAAGACTCTGTAGGTGATTGTAAGTTAGTAATGTATAATATGTATACGATGTAAGAGGAAATTCTGTGAGATGTGCATTTCTTATTTCTATCTTTTTTTTTTTTTTTAAGAATAAGTTTAACTGCTGAAGATCATTGCTAAAAGAGGTGGATGTATATAACAGCTGGCCTTACAGAAACATTGGCTACAGCTTGATCCATTTTCCTGGAGCAGAGTAAGGAGAGATATCCCAGGGTTAAGAAATGTGTCAAATCTGGTGTTCATTAAACTCACACACATCCATAATCTGCTCCTCTGTGCAGCTGAGAGAGCTCTGATTTGTGCATGACCTGCTGGTTAAACATCATCTCTCTTTTCCAAATAGTGTTGTCATCTGTGCACCAGTTGTAGCAATGAAAGTAAAATCTATTCTCTTGAGAGCTGAGGCAGGGTATCGCTGAACACCTCCCTGGAAACGGTGGCTGGGTTAAAAATGATTTCTAATCTATAGCCAGAAGTCACCAGCTGCTCAGAAGGGGCACAGAGAGAACAGGTCTAGGTGCAAAACTACTTTGTAGTAATATGTAGCTTAGATTTAGAGGATCTTTAACAGCTGAGAGCAGAAATCCAATTCATCTGCTCAAACTGTAGCCAGAGCAGCTTGTGAGGCAAAGCCCCACTGAGGCACAGTGTGCGTGCAGCAGGGAAGAAGCTGGGAGTTTCCATCAGGCAGGGCTCAATCCCTGGCAGAGGAGGTGTTTAAATCCTGCATTACCTGCCAGGACCCAGCACCGTTCTGATTACAAGATGTGGTTGCATTTGTTGGTTTCTTTTTTTCACAGAAGCGAGGGTGGAAAAGCAGCTCTAGAGCCCGGAGCGGTTTCTGTTGTCACTTTGCAGGATGACAGGCTGCTTTGCCGAGTGCTTCTCCCCACAAATGGCAGGGAATCATGTCCTTTATAAACCTGCTCGACTTGCCTTTGTTTTCACTTTTTTTCCTCCTGTTCAAATTTCCAGACAAGCCACAGAGCTGCTGTTGGAGCTGTGAGTGAAATTCCTTCTCTGCCTGACTGTTCTCTGCCAGACAGTGCTAACAAGCCGCCTTCCCAGCAAACCCTCAGATGGAATAAGCTCTGATAACCTGAAAGAGGACTTTTGTTGCCACTCCTCTAAACCCCAGAGGTGTGGGTTGTCTTTTCTGCAAGGCACACGCTCCTCTAAACCCCAAGATACTGGATCTTCTCTTCCTCAAAGCTCGCAGTCACAAAGACCTTTGCGGAGCGAGGTTCCTTTTTTAGTCCTTTGAGAGTCTGGGACATGGAAGGAATGGAAACTCAGGCGCCAATGCTCAAGTGCAGTCTGCAGGTGAATTCTTTCTCCAAAGAAAGGCTGGAGTCAATGCATTACTTTAGTTTTACTGTAACCCAGCCTCTGGCAGCTCTGAAACTCTCAGTTGCCTGCAGTTCCCTTCCTACTGTGGAGCACTGAGAGGTCCAGAGCTCTTTTAAGGGGGAGGGACAGAGGGACAGCATTGTTCTCACACCAGGTCTGTGCTTTCAACCCAGCACATCCAGATCCCAGCCACGTGAAAGGGGTATTTGGCATCAGTGCAAGTTAGAAGTAGCTGGAGAAGATGATGATGATTGCTGGGCATTTCCTCAATGCAGATTATTTTTTCAAACCTGCTGTGCAGATATCTGGCAATATTTGGGGGTGCTAGTCTGCCTTTAGGTGCCAATGTTCTTTTTTTTGTCTGTGCTGCTTTCTCTGTCTTTTTGGCCATCTTCTTGTTTCAAGGAGCCAATAGGGTAACTAAGGGTAAAATGGGAAACTCTTCCCAGACCAGGAGCAATCCCAGAATGGTTTGGGTTAGAAGGGACCTTCAAGATCATCTCACTCCAGCCCATCTTCCACATCTTCCACTATCCCAGGTTGCTCTAAGCCCCATCCAAACTGGCCTTGGACACTGCCAGGGGTGGGACAACAATGGGGGACAGTAACAGAAAGGTCTTCTGTCCAGAGGAGAACATGCTGGGTGAGTCCTGCCAAGCTTGTGAGGAGCACTGGGAGTTTGGAGTGACTCTGTAAGGATGAGGAGTAGAGCCAGGCCTTAAAAAAAAACCAAATCCCAACCTCATAAACTCAGGGATGTTTCCTTACAGTTATTCAAATGGAAGGACCACTAAAAATGAGATAAACAGGTATCAGAGAACTGACTATCTCAGCTTTCTGCTCATCTGAACTGTGAGAATTGCCAGTGGGCAATACTAGGAGAATGTTTCAGCTGTATTGGCTCAAGTCATGAACGTAACTTTCTATGAATGGTGTCTGGAGAGGCAGGACCTGCCTGACATCACTGGGATGGTGTTCCCAGCTCCAGCTCAGCTCTCTGGTTGCTGTTCAGCTCTGAGTGAGCTGCTCACAGCTGGCCAGAGCCTGTGCTTGCTCGGGGCAGGCTCTGGAAGGGAGGAGGTGTCAGGCAGTGCAACCCTTGACCTGAGTGGATGGAATTGGGGGTCACTGATGAAGTGGACCTCTCTGAGGCATCTTGGGGTGGCTGAAAATCCCCAGGCACACAGAGCCCAGGACGTGCAGCCGTTTGGTAAATGTCACCCTGGAGTGGTGCAGAGGTGGCTGTGTAACGGTGTGAGAGCTGCCTGGAGATGAGAAATCAGTCGTGTAACAGCTCTCCAGTCATCCCAGGGAGCAAGACTGAGTCATTAGCTTGCTGCTGTTGTACTAGCCAGACAATTTATTGTTAAATGCTTGTCTGTAAAGAAAAATCTGCTTTTTCTGGGAGCTCTCGATAGCACTGACATTTACTCAGAGTAAATCTAACACGGATTGGCTCAGAACACTAGAGCTTGACAGACATGACATTTGCTGCTGCCATACTTTAACCAATATTGTGATGATAAGGTCTTGGCTATCCAATGGAATTGATGAAATACAATTTTAAACCTAATGGATAGTCTATTTACCTTTACACTAAGCTGTAAGAAGAAATAAATTAAGGATCTTTTCATGCTTCTTGGTATACAGTGAAAAAAACCCCATGAATTAAATTTACCCTTATTTCCATTGTCTCCAGACATTGAAAGTACAAGTTAGGGGATTTTTTTTTCCTGTCCTTTTTAGGAATTTGCAAGTCTGTTCCCAGCAGCCTTGCCAGAGTGCAGATTATACATGATCTTTAAGTACTGGATGATTGCATCATGCTGGGAACCATGCAAGGGGAAATGAGGAGGTGATTGGTGACAGGCAGAGTGACTTCGCTGAGGGAAAACCTCGTGTGGGACAGAGTCCCAGCATGGCTGGGTAAGGGATGAGTGCCAGACGTCATCCACCTGCACTGGTGTGAGGTTTTGTCACTGTCCAACACAGTGTGACTCTAAACAGCACAGGTGGCTGTGACACTTGGGCACAAGAGGATCAGCAATGGCTGGGTGGTCACTCAGAGCCGGGCCGGTGTCCCCTGTCCAGGTGCAGAGCAGGGCTGGGGCTGGCACTGTTGTGACAAGGGCAGTGGCACTGAGCAGCCCTGCAGGGACGCTGGAGGAAGGGATGCCACCCACAGGGACCTTGGCAGGCCTGGGCACAGAGCCAGGCTTGATGCAATGTTTGGGAGACTCCAGGGAATTGTATGAATTAAGTGCCACACAAGATCAGCGTGGTTTCAGCTCTCAGTGTGAGCTTGGCACTGTGCCTGGGATCCAGGAGGAACACTCTGGGATCGGGGAGATGGAAACACGGACCCAAGGAGCAGAGACCAGTGTTCAGGGAGTTAAACCATGTGTGTTGTGTTTGCAGGGACCCTCGTGGCAGGGAGGAATGATCAATTTGACTCCATGTTCTCAGGAGGCTAATTTATTACTTTATGATGGTATATTAAATAATGACTAATAAACCAGCTAACTAAAGAACACAGAAAGGATACTTACTGAAATGCTAAAAAGATGATAATGAAAACTCTTTCCAGAGTCCAGACACAGCTTGGCCCTGATTGGCCAAAGAGTGAAAACAACTCACAGCAGAATGCAGTGAAACAATCCCCAAACACATTCCACATGAGCACAGCACAGGAGAAGCAAATGAGATAATATTGTTTTCCTTTTTCTCAGAGGCTTCTCAGCTTCCCAGGAGGACAATCCTGGGCGAAGGGATTTTCCAGAGGATATGAATGCCACACCCTGTGCTGTCCCCCAGCTGTGGGTGGGAGCACAGATGTGGCACTGCCAGCAAGGTCCCTGCCAAGCTGGGAGCTGCCAGCCCCACCAGGGCTGAGCAGAGCCACTCACCTTCAGGATCAGCCTTGGAAACTCCCCCAAAACAACCCAAAAACTTAAACCCACCCAAATCCCTCAGAGCAAATCATGGAGTTATGGTGATAGTCCTAGGGGGATAAAAGTTGTGGTGGAAGACAGGAGGAAATTATCAAGTCGTAATCACTGCTTGAAAAAGAGTGTGCTGGAAAAAGATTATAAACATTAGTAGCATTTAGCATCATTTGGGAATATCTTGCAGGAAATGAAATGATGTATTATTTAAAAATATGAAATAGTTTTATTTCCACTAGGAAATGAAAGAGTTGCACAAGGATAGTTCTTTCATAAATCATTCACATAATATTTCTATTCCAGCTGTAGTCATAAGTTCAATTAGCAGTAGTGTGTCAGGAGTTGTGTTGATGAGATCTAATTATTTATGGATTTCTTTGGCCACTTTTTTTTTTTTTTTTAATGTGTTGAAGTAAAGGTTATTGTCCTTCATGGTTTAAGATAATCAAATTACACACACAGTGTTGTTGGGAGAGAAGCAATTACCAGTCATACACACACAATTAAAACAACTTTTGAAACCTTCAGAGAGATTTAACATTTTATTATTATTTTTAAGCAAGAATATTTTCCAAATAGTTTATAAAATTGCTGGAAAGTCAGAACCTGTTATTTTTAATGCAAACTGCTAATACACTTCTTTTAGTGGCTCTTCTATTTGAATAACAGTTTTGGTGAGCAGCATGGATCTGTTGATTCCAAATTATAAAGGCAGACGTAGAAAAAATTAAGAAAAAAATCTTTTTTTTTTTTTTTTTCCAGAATGTATATCTGAGTTATTTTAAGGCCATGACTGATGAATCTTCTTGATTTTTAGACTCTGGTAGACAACTCTTGACCAATAATATTGGATGAAACCTCATCACTGTAGAGCATTGAATTCAAACTGCTGGAAGTTTAAGCACCTTTTGAGCATTTAGGCATTTGATTGTTAATGGCTGCTAAATATTTTTGAAGGGACATTATTGCAAAAAATATATTGAATTATTGTCATGCTATAACAGAATAGTGATTAACAGCAGAAACAACACAAGACTTTATTAAAGAAATTAAAATGTGATTAGCTGGCAAAGGGAATGGTGTGAGGCATTGAGGAACAGAGTGGTGGTTCTGGGCCAAAGGCAGACTCTGCTTGCTGTGTGAGGTGCTGGAAAGGTGCAATTTCATGTGAGAGAATGTTGGGGAGTGTTGTTTACCATAAAATATTGGCATACTTTATATCTCTGAAGTGCATGCCAGCTATTGGTTCTGCTTTGTGTATTTCTCCTTACAAGAAGAGTGTAAGAGCTGATCTCAGTTTTCAGCAATGATTTTGTGGGTTTTATTGGGAAATTAAAAAAACAAACAAACCAAAAACAAAACAAAACAAAAAACCAAAACCAAACATGTTACTACAGCTTTTAAATGTAGGAGAAAAACCAAAAAGCTGAGCGGAGCTGGAATCTGTGTTTCTTATTCCCACTGTCACACAATATTTCCAGTCAAAAGTTTAATTCAGGTTTGCTCAGATTGTTGAAGTTTGTCTCCTGGCATTTGAAAGTCAGAGAGGAGGGGATGGCAGTGTTCATGGGGTCAGGCAGTGTTCATGGGGTCAGTGGATCCTTGCTGGCACTGCAGGTTCTCTTGGCTCTTTTGGGCTCTGTCAGAGTCTCCTGGCACACGAGGAGGGCAGGGGAGCCTGGATGTGGACACTTTTGGTGCTTTCTCTGCTGTGTCATTGACTGAGCTTACCAAGGGAATGGTGGGGCACTTCCCCATAACCCTTTATGCTGTTTAACATTTATCTTTAAAATCCTTGTGGCTGATGGTGAACGGAAATGATGCCAGACAATCAAGGGCAGCTTCAGTACACAGGCACTGGGGCCACAGAGGGAAGTGCTGGTGAAATGGAACAATTTTGGAGTTTTATTTCAGGGTGCAGGAGGAAAAAACTCCAGGTTTTGTGTTTAGTTTTGCTCTCCACCACTGGGGACTGAGTGCTTTCTCATCCTGTGATGTCCACAGAGAGATTAGTTGCAGAAATCAGTGCAGCAACATAAGAGAAGCCAATATCAAATAACATAAAGTTGTTTAATCTGCTGTTGGGCTCTCCAGGACTGGAGTTACTCTGTCTGACCACAAACCCCACTTTCCAGAGGTGATTATCCTCTTCAGGTTACCAGCAGTGGTTCTCTGAGGTAATGACTGAGGAGAATGCCATCAATCATTCCACATTATCCCCATTAAACCTTCTGGCTGATGTAAGGAGAATATTGGGCTCCTTTTGTTTTTTTACTGAGATTCAATTCTAGCACACTTGAAATTGTAAGTATACAATGAGTGGAGAGGAGAGCTGTCCCTAAATCAGATTCTTTCTAGTTTAAATGCTATTTATTCCAAACAAAGCACCTGAAAAACAGTTGAAGTTTCAAAAGTGTCTGCAAGCAGGAGGTAACAACGTTTGGGTTTTTTTCTTTTCCCCAAATATTGAAAGATTTTCAGTGGGGGATAAAAGAGAAGAGGCATCTATTACAATATTTTGTAGCATTCCTGGGGTTAACATTGCTCAGAAAAGTTGAGGAAGAGCCAGTCCTGTGACAGAGCAGATTTGGGAAGCCTGCATCCTGCCCGAGTGCCCCAGCTTTGTGAGAATTGCAGATGTTTGTCACTGCAGTAACTCCTCAGCTGCTGGAACTGCAGGTGGGTGCCCAGGAGCACCTGGAAGAGGCTTCTGGGCAGGACCTGGAGTCTGTGAGAGCCACCTGAGACAAACCTGTGCTCCCACAGCTCTCCTGTCTCACTGGCTGAAGGGGGGAGAATGAAAATATTCTGTGCTTATAGTGGAGATCTACTCTGAGGGGGAGAGATGAGGTTCCCTTTTTCAAACCCACAGCTGAAGCTTAGTGACTTTCCAGTCCTCTCGACAAAATATTCTATATTGCATTCAATGCCATTGTTGTGACTCTGAAAGGGATCTTCAGGAATTCCCAAGCAAACCCCAGAGTACACCTGATGTGGCCTCTGCATTTGGTTTTACTTGTTAGCTAAGTATTTTTGTAATTATTAATATTGCAATTTTTTAGCTAAATGTTGTAGCTAACAGTTGCATGTTAAACTGATGTCCACCATCCAAGGTACTTAGTGGTTCCATATTTTTTTAAATTATTGGTATTTACACACTGGAATACTCAAAGGTTAAACAATATTTTCACTAATTCAGTGGACACACACAAGCATTGGCTCAAAGCTGCCCTTTCACAGTGAAGGGGCAGTCACTGAAGATTTTATATGATCATTTCTGTTTTCATGGCCAAACTCTGATGAAATGATTTGATCAAACCACTGATGTTCTGATGTGGCAATTTATTTACTAACGTCTAATTATTTCACTCCAAAAAAAGTTAATAATTGCATTCAAGAAAAATGTTGCATTTAATAAAATTTAAAATACAGCTAGGGCACAAGACTTGAATGATTAATATCCTCTACATTTCTTTATTGAGCAGCTTTGCATGGAGTGATGTGTTTTTTATATATTTACTGAAATGATTGTCTTAAAATGAAACAGAAAGATTTTCTACTGCTTAGACTGCAGACGTTTAGCTTGTGCTGCCAAATCAAAATGAAAAGCAGTTGTTAAGTGGTAAACAGCATTTAAAAATCGCTGGCCCTTTGTCCCTGTGTTTGCAGCTAACACTCAGCCTGAATTTCCTGCTGCATTATGGTAATAAAAGATGCACTGCCTTTCCTCCAACAGCAGGAGCCTCTGACCCTCCTGGCACCAGGACAGAATCCCCAGGGAAGCAAACACGTGCTCCCTGCAGGGTGAGGCTTGAACCTGGGTTTGCTCCTGATGGAAATGTGGATTCCAGAGCAGGATTGTCCTTGCTAAGGGTTTGATGCCGTGAGTGGCTCACAGGAGCTGAGGTGGTGTTTGAAAAAGTTCCTCCTTCCTCTTCCAGGAGGACAGAATGGGAATGCTGGGGTTGAAATCCCTCTGTGACCCAGGGATGGAAATGCCCAGTGCATCTTCTGTACAGCCCGAAACACGAACAGAAAGTGCTGTGGACTTGGTGCACTCTTCCCTTTCTCTCCTTCAATGGTTCTGAGCTCAAAGGAAACACTGAAAATTACTGGAGCAGCTGGAAAGGCAAGGGCAGGGTGCTGGGGGACCCTGGGGCAGGGCTGGGGCAGAGAGCTCTGGCTCCTGAGGGAGTGTCCGTGTCCTGTGCTTTTCACGGCTGATTAAATGGGATTGAGGACCTTTTCCCAAGCTGGTACCACTAATGAGATCGTGTTACTTGTCTCACTCCCTCCTTCAGACCTGGAGTGCTGCACCACATCCCCAATCCTCTCCTTTCATGGCTGTGTTGGCATCCAGACAAACCCATAGATGATTGTGAGAAACTGGCTTTCAGAGGGATCATTTTGATGTTGTATTTTTGTCCTGAAAGAGGAGTAACTGGTAGTGCCAGAGGCCAGTGCTAGGCTCTTGTGTTCTCAGTGTAAAAGTGTTGTTATCTTATTGCCAGAGTCCCATACTTTCTCGGTGATTTCTCGTGGGTAGTTCTTCTCAACACTGCTCCTTCTTCTTCAAAGCTCAGACAGTGACTGACTCTAGGTTTCAGTTCTCCCTGTCTTATAGAATTGTTCTTCCTTATTGGTTACAGCTGTGAGTCAAGCTTGTTTCTGATCTTGAATAATTGGCTTAGCTGCAACTCTTTGGGGGTAAAGCTACTCTTTACACATTTCTTATATTCTATTCCCACCACAGGCTCTCCTACTGGAGCTGAAATTTCTAGTGGGAACCATGTGATGCTTAAGGGAATTCTGTTCTCTTGTATTCCTGTGCTCAGCTTTTGCATTCAGATATTTTGCTAAGCAGTTCCAGTGCTTGGTTTCCTTCCACAGCAGTCATTTTGCAGTGTTCACAGGTGATGAAAATAAGTTACTTGTGAAAAATGAAAAATAACTTTGCTGATGTTACAAAGCCTTGTTTTGTTTGGAACACATTCTCTCAAAAGTGTTTTAAGTTACTGAAGCACAGATTGGCCCTGTCAAGCACAGGCTGAAAAGGCTGTCTGATCATATCTGAAACGTGCATTTGAAAAGCATGTCCTAAATAGAGGCTGAAACTGAATATTGAACAAAGATTTGGGTGTGCATGGGAGGAAAATCCATCACTGATGTCTAAGAGAGCAGTCCCTGGCACAAAAGCTTTTGAGATCTCAGGTGTCACTGAATGCTGGCACTGTGCCCTTAGTTTCTCTCAGGGTACTTTTGCTTTTACTTCAAAAATCTGTTCTTGAGCTGCTTTGGACAAAAAGAGGCTCAGAATTGTGCCAAGATTGTGCCCCAGCTGCAGAGGGAGGAGTCCTGCACAAGGCAGCACCTCAGGCTGTCCCACACCTCTGCGGGCACAGGAATTTGAGGGCAAAGGTACCAAATAAAAACCTGGTGCTGCTGTTTGAGCAGGGCCAGGCTCTGACAGCTTATGTTGACCAACACAGAAACATTGGGGTTTTTTTGTTTTTTTTTTTTTTTTTTTTGCAGGCTTCTAGAAAGGACACAGAAATGACATAAAGTGAATGCTCAGTGTTTCAGATGTTTTATTTTCTGCTCTTCCCAGAAAAATGGGTTATAAATATGTATCAAGAGTCCCCATTCTTCCAAGTTTACACTGCAATAATTAATTTTATACTTTTTTTTTTTTCCCTCACATTTTCTCTTATCCACCAAGTTCAGAGGTTTTGGCCCAGCAAATCACTCAGGACCTATTATTTTTAGAGTTGCCAAGTCTGGAAAATACTCAGGGAAATGTTGTCTGTGTACTTATAATTCGGAAGCTGTAGGGAATTTGTTGTCCTTCAGCAAGCTTTGCAGTAAGCCTCCTATGTAATTTTGGAATATGATACTGATTGCTTCGGGAACCTCTTCATTTTGGCAGGAGCAGTGAAGCTTGTGCTTTGAACATCAAAACAGCTTTCATGGGTTTGGAGGGTCTGTCTTCACTGTTGAAATTTGTTGTGAGAAGGTATCCAAAGCAGAGATTTTTGGTTTTTTTCCTTCCTTCCTTCATGGTGTGTTTAAACTACAAACTAAAACTACAGGATGGAATGATGATCACTTTACTGCATGCTGAGTGCATGAGTGGGGTGGCTTTTGGGATGGGTTTAATCATTTTAAGCAGAAGAACAGCCCTTAACCCCTAGGGAAGCCCACACAGGATTCCCAGAGGCCAAACTGAAGATTGCCACCATCCTTTCCAAGCAAAGGTGGCCACTCCAGGTTTGGGGGTTTTGGCTGATTGAAGGAATTCTGGAAATGGAGATGCTGCACTGTGCCATCAAACCCTTGGGTAAATTTGGCTCTGGTGGTGACTGAAGTGAGTGTGAGCTAAGTGGGGAGATTTGGTTCTGCCTGGAAAATCCAGAATTGGGGACAGCCTTTATGGTGCTGTTGGACCTGTTTGGAGCCCGTGGGGTTCAGTTCCATAAGAGGCTGATGGAGAAAAATGGAAATACTAACAGGAACCAGGCTGTGCTGAAAACTTCCCTGTGTGAGGAAAACTTTTCCTTTCCTTTTGCTTGTGGTGTGGTGACTTCATGGAGTGGCTCTTACATTTGTTATCCACCCACTGGCAGCAGCTGCAGGCAGGGAGGAGATGCTGCAGGAGGAATTCCTCCACCAAGAGCCCTGCCCAGCCCCTCTGCCTCGTCCTGCACACTCACCTGTACAATTAATCTGAGGAAATACCTTGAAATAGTTTATATAAACTCTTTATATAGCTATATTTTTATTTATAGATATACGTAGATATTTATATAGATATTTCTAGATATTTATAGACATCTATACCAGCTTCAAGTCCATTTATTTGCTGCCTCTTGATTCTGAGTGATGAGTAGATGGGTTGAATCCACTGGAGGTGCTGCTGCTGAGCCTTTATCAAGTGCCAAATCCTTTTTAGGGCAGAAGCATTTCTTTTTAAAATAGATAGTCAACTAACCGTAACTGTTTCCAAACTGCAGAACTTCTAGCATCTGACTGTTTCTGTTCAACTGATAATTTCATTAGGAGTTGAGTACTTGTATGAAATATCTTGTGAAATTATATTTAGCAATAATGCTTTAATTAGTAAAAATTATGTTCTTGAGAATAATTATTTAGCAATATTTTGAGTTTAATTAACAGCTACATTATTCCAACTTTTATGCTATATTAATTAATACATTACTAATTCTGTTGGCACAATTAGAAGAAACTAATTGCTTGAAATTTTTGTGCCTATAAAAAGGTTAAATTAATTAAGATTACCATTAGAATAATTTGTACAAGATTTTGGGTAACTAATATTCTGGCTTATTTTCCTTGGTGTAAAAAAAAAAAAAGAGAATTTATGAAGAGATAATCAATTCATAAGATGTTGCATACAGAAAATATTCAAAACTTAATGCAAGCAGACCATTGAGCTGGTTTTGGCTGGGGTAGAGTTATTCTTCACAGCAGCTGGTGTGGGGTTGGGGGTTGGATTTGTGCTGGAAGCAGTTCTGGAGGGAGTTTATTCTCCAGGACTTCAGCAGCATCTCCTGTTGGGCAAGGTGGGTATTCCACACAGTGGGAGGGGAGATGGGGTAATGCTTGTCAGACTTGTGAGGGAACACAACCTCCTCTGTCTACAAATATACCTAATTATTGCTATTTTAACTATCTCCAAGTATCCCTAGCTAATTTTACAATGTATTATTGTGTAATTTAAAACTCCACTGTTCTCAAAGCCTCGGTGAAGAACTTTGTGAACAGGCTGAGCTGATTTCCACTATAATCTCCATAAAAGAGGAGCAAAAAATAAGGCAATAGCAAAGGTGATGGAGCCATTTTCTGCTCCTGAAATATGTCAGCTTAGAAGAATATAATACTTTGCTCTTACTTTGAAAAACTGTGAATATCCAGGCCACTGCTCATCACTTGATTTTTTTTTTAAATTTTTATAAAAGAAATACCTGGTACTGTTACTATTTAAAAAGACTTATGTGCTGAATTATGTACTTTTCTTTTTTTACTCTATTCTCCACAGCAAATGCATTAATTTCCCTTTTCTGGCATAATTCAAATGGATATCTGAATACTGGACTATGGACCCTTTTCTAAAGTCTCTTTCTGGCACTGATGTCTCCTGTTTTCATACAAAAACTTTTCTGCACATGCAGTATCTTCTACTCAGAATACTTTACACACACAGAACTAACTCTGGTGCTTTTTGCTATCACGTGGCATTTATCATCTCACAGTTTCTTTAGTGAAATGCCAAGAAAAAGAAAAAAAGCAGAACTATTTGCATTGAATGACTTCCAGAAAGCACATTTTGTTCCCTGGTAGGTGTTTCTAATGGGGTGGCCATATAGATTTATATTGCTACACCAGATCATGAAATTTCTAAGACTTCATTATCTGAAGAGAGCTGTGATTCATGCTGGCAATTCATGGAGAAATATAAAGCAGGGGGGAGGAATGAGCTCTCAGGTTGCTGATGGCTCTTCCAATTGCACAGAAATTTACTTCTGTACTTTCTCTTGGCACCAAACCCTGCAGGTCTGTAAGCACACAACAGCAACAGGTGAGTGGAAAGCAGATTTTTGTCTCCCTCTAAATGCTCCTTGGTTTAATTTATGTTTGTGCTCAGTGTTTGTGATCCATCAACAGCAAACAATACAAAGGTGCCTTGGGAGTTAAACAATTGTTTAGTGATTGTGACACTTTTTTTCCTGGGAATTCAGTTACACATGAATTGGTAGAATTAAAATCAATAGTCAGGTCACTCCTTGTCAATGTTTTCCTATCCCTCTGAACACTCAGAACTTCTGGGAGAAAAATTTAGCATCTCTTGTCATGTATTTGGATGCTGTCAAGGATTTAAGAGGATTTAGGATTGGCACTGCTGCCTCACCATGCCCTTTAAATGTGTCCTTTCACACAGAGAATTCCTGCTTTTTTATTGCCTCTGTATCTTACATAAAGCATGCCAAAATACCATCAGGAAGTTAGGATTATTATAAAATTCAGCTTGTGTAGAAGATAAACTGTGGAAATGCTCTCTGCAGCTGCATCAGTGGTAAGAATTTGGAGTTAACGTGGGTGTTTTAGAGTTTCATTGCGCTGAGAGTCGCTTCCCACTGGATGGCACTATTTAATAAATTATACTGGGCAAGGTGATTGCTGCAAGGAGCAAACTTTGGAGGACACTACAGAAGTGCTGTTTGGAACTGATGAATATATTCTGCCTCACTGTTTTCCAAAGGAGAGCACAAAACACGTTGGTCCAAGGAGCTCTGAGGTTCTTGCAGCAGCACGTGCTTTACACCCAGCAGGAGCTGCTTCCTCAGGCCTCCACCTCCAGCTTCTGCTGTTTTATCAAAGTTCTCATCCTGACCTCTGCAGAAGCATCTAGTTTTTAAAAGCAAAAGGATTCCTTCTTTCCCCACATCAGGGGAAACTGATTTTAATGCAAGGCTTGATGGTCTTAGGTGTTGTTGAGGTCTATTTTTGGTTCCTTAATATAAGATACCAGCAGTAACCATTCTGTAGGTTATCAGGGTTTTCATATCAGGACTGTAACAGAAAACCTGGTGTACACACTTGGGAAACTCACAGCAGGAAGACTCCAGATAAAAATGAAACTAAATCAGTGTGTTTTGCTAGAAAGTGAGAATGCTGGAATGCTCTTTTCCAGTTTTTGAAAGCTGACTGAAAGCAGTGCTTGTCCCATAGATAGGCAACTCTGAACTTTGTGTATACAAATAAAGTGCATTTTCAAAGAAATAATTCAAGGAGCTTCATTGCAGTCAAGAAATAAACATTCAGTAAACAAATTAAAGAAAAGCATCTACCCCAGAATAATAATACAGCTGGGATGTGCAGAGATACAGGGAGCAGGATGACAGCACAGGCTCTGCTTTCTTTTCTTGCCTGATCCTTTCAGTGGTCACAAATTTTCTGCTGAGAGGTGTTTCTACTTTTCTACATCAAAAAATGGCTTCTGTTTTCAGAGTGGCGCTGAAATTAAGAACAATCAGGGTCCAGCTCTGTGTTTTGCTGTGAGCATTTCCCATGTTTGTTGTGCTGTGCATCAGGGGCCCACACCTCAAGCTCTGTATCTGCAGCAGCAGCATCTGCCCCTGGAGCTGGGGATTGTGTGCAGAACCTGGCACAGAACGTGGGAGGAGTTACAGCCATGGATCCAGCACACAGGAAAATACCTGAACAAATCCTGCCCTGTCACGTTTTCCTTTGCCAGAGCACAGAGATTTCATCTTGAGCTTCCCTTCAGCAGCAGCTCCTGCACTGGTGTGTTCTGGGTGTGACACTGAGAGGAGAACCCCTACAGAGAATCATCAGCTCAGGGAAATAGCTCCCAGGAACCTCCATGTCCATCCTCTGCAGCTGATGGGAGTGCAGGCATCCCAGCTGGGAGTGCAGAACAGTGTCCAACGTGGGACAGCAAGAAATGAGATCAGGGCTGGCTTGGTTTTTGTCATTGTTTTGCTTCCTTACTCTCAGAACAGGCTGTGGTGTTTCCTTTATACAAGAAGGAAATACTTATCCTTCTCACCTTCTGGTTTTAGAGCCTGGCAGGATAAATCAGATGACCTTTAAAAAGCAAAATGCTGTTCTCCAAGCATTGAGACTGAAGGCTCTTGGACTCAAGCTCTCCAGTGAAGTCAATTTTCTTGTTATTAAACCACTGATACATTTAGTGTGGGCTACTTACATCATCTGACATTTTGACATCAGTCTGAGAGGAGCCCTGGCCTGCTAAATCGGGATGTTATTTCTGGTAGAGTCAGTTCAGCTCCAGTTTCTTCTTTTAAACTCTACTAAGTCTGTTCCAATAGGGAAAAAGTTAAAAAAAAAAAGGATAAAGTCCTTGCTAAAAGACTAAACAAGCTCACAGTGTATTTATTCAGCCCTTTGTTTGGGGAATTTCAGCCTCAGCTGAAGCCTCTCTGTGCTGCTGTGGCATGGCTCATTCTGTTTGCAGTAAAAATAGGAGAAAATAGATACATGTTTGTTTACAGTGAGGAAATAAAATTAAACATCTAATGTTTTATACATGTAAAATTTGAGTCTAAGTTGCTCCTTTAGAAACCCTATTTTGTAGCTTTGTTCTGTGCTGCCAGCTGGGCAGTTCCACCCCTGCTCTTTTCCCAGTTCTGGTGCTTTCTGTAGTGGCACAAACCCTTGCAATGCTGGCCTGAGTTTGTTTGCTGCCAGTGGGAGAATGAAATCCCTCAGCCAGGGCCTGCAGCTGCCCAGCAGGACAGAGTGGGAACCTCTTTCTGATACTGATGGACTCTTCTTTGAGCTCCTCCTGGGGTGGCAGATCCCCTGGCACGTCCAGCAGAGAGGGGATCCAGCAGGAGGGTGTGTGGGACATTTCCATTGCTACAGCAGACACTGCCAGAGCAGAAGCAGAGCCCAGCCTGTGTTGGGCACAGGTCAAAATTGCACATCTTTGTCCTAATCCCTGGCTGGAGTCACCTCCTGCTGCTCCAGTGTTCAGTCTTTACCAGCTCTTTTTGTCAGCGTATTTGAAAACACATTTTCTACCTTAGCAGGTAGTGGCTCAGGGAGTTTTTCTTTTCCTAATTGTTACACTCTGAGAGATCCTTTCAAGGAATTGGTTTCTATTATGTTTTCTTTGACCTTCCAACATTAGTTTTGGCCTTTGTTCTTTGTGCCATCACTGACAATTGGTTCTCAAATACAAACCTTTCTTTTCAGTTCAGCCAGTCCCTCAGACCAGATCTGTGGCAACAGCAGAAAGTTTTTGAGAGTTGGAGTTTTTAATGTATTAACAGATATTGTACTACACTGAGAGCCACACTTTAATATTAATTTATGGATTTCATGTAGATCAGCGCTGATCTCCCTAGAATTCAGCAAGGATAAGTGCCTGCTCAGAGAGAGCTGGGAATTGGAGATGGAAGAGGCTTAGCAAGGCATTTGCTATCCAGCCTGCCTCTATTTCCATGTCGTTATTCAGAAATGCGCTCCTCCAGCATTGCAGATAAATACTTCTTTATTCAGTGGATCTTGCTGGAGTAAATCTGGTGATTCACAGGGCAGAGCAAGAAGCCCAAGTCGAAATGAACTGTAACTTTGTGTCTGTCTTTGTGGAATAGGCAGTTATTGATTATCTATACGTCAGGTAAGTCTCTAGTGCCAGGAAGTAATTTTATTATGTCTCAAAGCATGCATTTAAGAAGTTATTAAAAGTTTATTCAATCCTGTGGTGAATGATCTGTTTAGCTACTACTCTGTCTTAATAAGTACTTTGTTTCAATATCTCATACTGAGGAATTTTAAGTACAGTGTAATGCAATTTCTTTTTTCTTACGTTTCTAATTCCACTGGGGTGATTTTACAGCGTTATGAAGAAATTAATCTGTGACTTTTCTTTGTTTAGTGTTTCAAAACCATTTCAGACATGTCTGTTATGACCACGCACTTCATATTTATCCATTTCACGCTCTGAGCCTCGTGTGTTCCACGCATTTTAGGAGAAATCACCATGGGACTACAGGCAAATTCAGGTGCTTCATCATTAAACCGTTCCTGGAGAATTCCTCCAGTGATTAAGGACTGGAGTGTTTTTATATTTTATAAGGAAATTGGCAAAATTCAGCAGTAAATTTGTTTGGCTTGCTTTGTGTAAAGTCATTCAAACACCATGGAAAGGGAGTGCTGTTGCTGGGCTCTCTCAGTTTTGCTGCAGACAAATTCCATAGATTTAGACATTTGTTTAGACAAATTTCAATTTCACTCAGGAGGCAGGTGAGCAGTGGCAGGCAAGGGCAGGGGTCAGCCTGGAGCAGGCTGGGCAGTTTTGTTTTCCTGCTGTTCCAGATTAAATGCACTTTGTGCTGAGGAGTTGAAGTGTCCCACACTTTTAGTGTCTAGTGCAAATTAAGGTAGACAGACCATAGACAGGAGAGTTATTAATTTAATTTTATGCCTTTCCTCCCTGGTTTTAGCACGGCTAAGCATGGAAATAAATGTTTTTAGTCATATCTCCAAGCCGAGATTAGTTCTCCCAACCTCCACTGATTGTTGCACTGTTTAGATTTAATTGTGCTTTTGCTTTCCTGTGTTTGGGATTTCATGATGTTTCCTGTTTTCAGTATTCAGTGTCAGAATTACATTTACAGAAACCTTGTGTGGTGTATTCTGGAGATAGGCTTGATACAGCATTTTCCTGCGTATTTTACAACGTGTTGCAAAACATGGACACATCATTTTGGACAGAATTTTACTCTCCTTCTAGATCATTCCATCCTCCAAGGGCAGTGAGTTCAGTGGCAGCCAATCCGTTGCATAAAGTGCTTGGGACATGCTTGGAGAGAATTGTGCAGGTAACAGCTTGGTGCCAAGCATATTTTCTAATATCACATCAAGGATCTTTGAAGTTTGTTGTTTGATTCCCTCAAAAACCAAAGGAATTTAAATTCCCAAGTTTTTCTAGCTCTCCATTCTTCTGCAGAACTCCAAGTGAATGCTAGGTGAGCATTCCTATTTCATTCCTTGGAGTGAAGGGCACAGAGAACAGTTTTATCTGGACCAATGTTTGGCTTTTGGAGTCAGCTTGCATGGGTGATACTTGGATTTGTGCAAAAAAATCATAGGTTTCAAAATTTATGGGTTTTATGGAGAAGATAGGAATTACCACTGCCCTGGTTAAGAACCCTTAATGAGGAAAACAAGAAAAAAAGTTGGTGAATGCTAGAAACGAATTCTTCTCCTGAAATAATTCTAAAATAAACCTTTTTGAAATAAAGGTTCAAAACAAACCTTTCAAACAAGTGAAGATTTCTCTTCTTCCTCCTGACAGTGTTCTGTAGGAACAGGGATGACATCTGAGTGGTTCAGAGTACTCCAGAGTGGCACTCCAGTGAAGTTAGTGAATGTTTGGGATGTTGGCTGCTACGAGCCCAAACAGATCAAGCTAATCCTATCCAAAATATCATCTCGCTGTTGTCTAACACAAATTCAGGCTGCATTCTTGGCTTTCATCTTCAGTGACATGTTCTTTGATTGGAATTATCAGCAGTTCTTTAGTGCACGGCAAAGTCAAGTGTTCCCACAAGTGATTAAAATTCAGATCTTGTTAAAAATTGGATAAATAATTTTGAAGGTGCAGCTTTTCTTTGGGTTTCTTAAAAGCTGGTTTTCATGGTGTTTTGAATCTGGCTTGACACCTCTATTTTTAATATCCATTCCAGAAGATCTATTTTCTTACTTCCATTGCTTTGGATAATAATTTTGTCTGTGCTAACTGTAATCTTCGAGGATATATAACCTAACAGGAACTGTCTGCCTTGCTGCATACAAAAGATGGAATAATTCCTTCATGGTTGCCACTTCTGTTTCTGAAAGGCTGGAACTGGGTGTCTGTATTTGCAGCTCCCTGCAAGGAAATGATCTCTCCTGCAGATGCCAAACAAGCCCTGACATGTGACAGCCCAACAGGAATGTTTCCTAGAGTCCGCGCTAACATAAGAATGATTTGTGAAAATATGGGTACCACAAATATTACCAGCTTTATCAGTTGTTTAATTTACATTAATTTTCCCCGCTGAGCAATATATAAATATTCATGGTGCTATCAGATTAGTTTACACTTTGAGAAGTTATCAGAGATGAGAGGGAGAAATATGGCATAAATATTTTAATTCTTCTAAGTATGTAGTTCCTTTGAATCCCTGATGATAGTCAAAGTGACATTATGAGAAGAAAAAACTTTTATAACAAATTTTGTTTGCGGGAGTAGTCACCAGTGAAGTTCAAAAGTATTTATTATAAAACTCTTTGTGAATCCAGTGGAATTGTTATCTTGTGGGTCCTTTTCTTCTTTGCGTGTGTTTGATCAGTATTGGTTGAACCATGGCTAGGTAATAAATGAGTTGTTGATGGGCTGGTCATTGCCCTGGTGGACATTGCTGAGAACCTCGCGAGTGATTTTCATTTTCCACGCTTTGGAAAGGAGCACTGAGCAGGGGAAAGTGACGGAAGCAAAACACACAATTAACCCCAGGGAGGGGGGAAGGGGCATTAATTTCAGTCTCGTAGGTAGCAGCCATTGAAGTCAGTGTGAAACTTTGAGGGCTTATCTGTGTTATTGGATGAGGGTGACCCCTGTTTCTGCTTTATTAACCACGAACCTGAAAGTGTGGGAAAGCAATGGGATGTGTTTTACAGCTGGAGCTCCAATCCTTACCTTCCCACACTGAGGAATATTCATTACAACTGACTGAAGTTTTGTTTTTTCATTCAAAGACGATCTGTTTCTCTCAGAATACTTCTTATTTTGAAGCTATTCAAATATGTAAATGTTTGAAATCATTTGTTGTCTCAAAATATTAGAGAAATTCAGTGCAACCTTCCAGTATCTCAGATATTTTCACCCCAAAGTTACCAGTTTATGCAAAAATCAGATAGTTATTTCTGTATGATTAAGTGTCACAGCTAGTTGCGTGGAGTTCTGATATAAAGAAACTCTCAGCTTAATATTTTAACCAATTTTGGACTCTGCTATCAATTAGTGCAATTTTTTCTAGTTAAAGTCTGTTGCAGATTGCTTCTAATACTTCAACTTTTAATTGATAAGACATTTATTTATTTTATTTGAATTTTTAATTGCTTTAATTATTGTGATTCTGATAAGGACTTGGCAACAGGATTAGAGACAATTAAAATTTGACAGATGGGTGTCACAGTGATCAGTATGCAGGAAATACCTGGGCAGACAAAGAGAATCTTGTCACATTTAAGCTTCTGTACAGGCTCACTTTGCATAAACAGAGAGCAAACATTGAGGAATCTTACAGGAAGTTTGCTGAGGCAAGACATTATTCCTTGCCAAGGAGCACCATTGATATTTTATAATTACAATACCAAGCTTGGTTGTGTCACATTGTGGGAGACATTTTGTCATCATCCTCGTCATTACTATTAATGTGTCTCTGCATGCAGGATAAAATATAAAGCTTTAGCTCTAACTGGTTTTGATCTGACACCAGTTTTTGCAGGATATAAATGAATTTTGTATTCTTGTTCTGTCTGTTCTCAACGCTCCCAAACAGCCAGGCAGTAACAGCAATGCTCTTGCTTTCCTTTTCACTTGAAGAAAGTGAAAAGAATTTCAGTGTTTTCTTCTGCCACCTCAATGTTGTGAAGACCTTCCCCTGAGTTTTGGGAGAAAAGGATTGTTATTCCAGTAATTGGGTAGTCTATGACAACTTGCTATAATTTCTTTATTAATAATGTTTCTTAATATGGAAAAAATGACATCTTGGTGTGTTTGAATTCAGCTGCCCTGACAAAACTAATTGCTCCTCGAGATGCCATCCTGGGATGTGCTGGGAGTGTGAAAAAGAACAACTGCTGACTTCAGTAACTTATTTTCCCAGCAATTTAACATTTTTCACATAATTAGCTCTGGTGTTCTTCTTGGATTAACAGATCCACTAATAACATTGTGCTTTAAAAGCTGCAAAGTGGGAAGAGCATAACGCAAAGCATATTCAAGGGGTGCCAGCTCATTATGCTGACAGGTTGGGTAAGTACAACACAGTTACCCTTTCACCTTCACAAATGCTTAAATACATTTCAAATACAGCCTTGACGGTTGATTGCAAGTTTAAAGATTTGTAGTTTACTTCAATAATAGGGTAACCTCCTGAAATTAGCTGAGTTTTGATTGCAGGCGGGTTATTTCTAAAGAGAGATCATAATTTGTCTGTAGCTTCCACTCCATGAACTCAAAATCTAAGTAGAGGAAGGAAGGAACACCCCATAAATACACACACAAATAGATGATAAAGATATAGATTAGATATTAATTAGATATAGATATAGATGATATAGATTAGCTATAGATGATATAGATTAGATATAGATGGTATACATTAGATACAGATGGTGATATAGATATGGAATGTTTTTCTCTCCTTATTCCAAATAATGCTTTGAAAGCTGAGGGGCTGCCAGACAAGGGCACAGCTAAAATAACCAGAGCCAAGACCTGCATGTCAGGACAGTAAAGAGCCCAATGGATTTCTGCTTGGAATGACAAAAATTGCAAAGACAAGGCTTTATTTTAGTTTTTGCCTTTTTTTTTAGTTTTTTCTTGTGCAGCTTTCCAAATCCTCAGGAGTTCCTGTCTATTATGCAGGGAAATAGACACATGAATAGTCTCTTCCAAAGCCTTTGCAGAGCAGGCTGGAGCTGCAAGGGGAGATTCATGGGGAAAACTGATGCAAAATAAAGTGAATGAAACTATTCTGAACTGCAGTGAACAGGTTTTGTGTGAGGTGGTTTGATCAGTTAGGAGTAAGAAGAGTCAGAAAAGCAGGAGGGTTAATAGAAAATCTAGAGCAGACTTGGAGATGCCAGAGGAGGAGGAAGGAGGCTCTGTGTCAAGAGCCAGAGTTTGTTATAACACAGATGATTTAAAATTCGTGTCTGCAAGTCTTAACCAATTGTCATAGGTGGAAATCTGGATTTTGAAGTGATACCAGCATGGCTAGCAAACCCCACAGCTTTAAAGGGATGTTTACACAGATTATAAAATGCTAATTTTATCAGTGAGATGGAAAATGTAATATAAAGCAGTATGAACACAGCTATTTACCTCGAAGGAGATGGGCTGGAGCAGACCATAGACCTTATTAACCTTAATTATCAGCCCTTGGGGTGCCCTAAATTCTTAGTCTATTAAGTATAAGATGCTAATCTGCAGGGGCTGTGGACTCATCATGTGAAAAATTATTTGAAAATGCAAATGGGAGTGAAAAGAGAAACATCCATCCACATCTGATTAATTGCTCCCTGCTGCTGTCTGGGTGGATCTGCCCCCCTGGTGTCTCACAAACACCAGCAGCTTGCCCTCTGCCAGGCTCTGAGCCTTGCTGGCGTGCTCAGAGAGACAAATCTCCCCAATTTTCAACGCAAGAAATGGACCTGGCCGTGTCTTGGTGAGCTGCCACCCTGATTAGAGCAGCAGAGGAGTTTCAGATCATTTGGGATCATGGGATGGGTGGGGTTGGAGGGGATCTAAAGCTGCCGTGGGCAGGAACACCTTCCAGCAGCCCAGGTGCTCCAAGCTTGGCCTTGGCCACTTCCAGGGATGGGAAGCCCCCAATTCTGGGCAGTTTCTCTCTTTATAGAACAGGATTTGTTCTCTGTGCATCCTGCAGCCCTCCTCGTGCCCATGCCTGTTACAAACAGCTCAGTGCTGCCTGGCTGTGTTCCACAGCTCTCCAAAAAGCAGCTCATTTGTGGCCATCACCTCCCAGTCCCACGTTGTGCTGGTGTAGTTTGCTTGTTTAAGTAATGTAAACTCAAAATTTGACATGAAAATTAACTACAAACAGAAAAAAAAAAACCACTAGAGACCATTCTCATCCTGAAACACAGACATACTGAAAAAACAGCCCATTTTAATCACAGGGTTCCTATGAAATGAGTCCTATTGACTTGTGAGTGCTTCCCACATGAGCAACTCTGAGATTGACTGCTGCCATGGGCTGTTAGTTCACGGAAAGTGGCTCTGCTTATGGATATAAATGGATTTCAAGCTTTCTAAATATGAAAATGTGCGAGTGGACTATACATCTTCACTGGTGCTGACCTTACTTTGATAAGGGCTTTGAAAAACTGTTTGATAAATGCTGGGTTTTATTTCATTTCTGTTGCCTTTTTTGCTAAAGTGCCTCCAATAGGCAAGGATTTCTGGATAATAAATTTCAGTGATTTGATATTTCTCTGTTCAGGTGAGAAAGAAAGAAAAGTCCACAGTGAAATTAAGATGTATTTCTTCCAGACCTCACAAGCCATGAATTCCTTGGCAGTTGGCTATCTGGCATAACTAATAAAAAAAATAAATAAACCGGGAATTGTGAATAGGAGGAATGAATCTTCTGTGAAAATGGAATGTATTGTCAGGGGTTTACAGCTGTAGAATGTGGGTAATTATTCAGTGGGTATTTATTTTCCTAGGAATACAAGATAGGAAAATTGCACCTGTAAATTTATGGAATTTTTTTTTTCCAACTGAAGAGAGTACAGTTCATACCAAATTAGGGAAGACAGGAAAATTGTATCAAATAATACAATAGCTTAATAATGCTGTAATATGGGAGGTTTTCTGCAGATATTTACACATTCTGCTAACTTTAGAATGCTCTCTGTTTCCAAACTCATCAATCTATGAGGACAAATATGTGAGTTTTCATGAGGTCAGTGAGGAGATGACTGATATTCACCTTTTCTTTTTGTTTAGATAGTTATTTCCCTCAGAGGAAAGCATGCAGAGCTGTTTATTTAGGTCCATGCTACAAAAACCAGTCTACCTGTGCTGTAGATCTCACTGAGTTTACTAAAATGGCAGAACTTGATTTTGTTTCTCCACCACTGGACTTACTACTCCAATTTGGATTTGTAACTCATAATCCCTTGGTCTGTGTTATTGGAATATTGCCCATCCTGTGAGTCCAACCTGTGTTTGCCAGTGCTTTAAAAACCTCTCTAGGATTTGGGAAGAATGCATGGTATTTCAGCACAATCCCTTAAAAAGAACAGTGGGGAGTATAAAACACTCCTTTCCCATAAGCAGTGCTACAAATAAATATTCCAAATGCAGTGTACAGGAGGTGGTTTTGGTTATGCACTGAAAACACTTGGATATCACAGGTTATTTTTTTCACTTCAGAAAAATCTTCATTTCTTACATTAAAATTTCAGAGAGCTAATTTTTCATGCTACCATATGATATTCAAGATAACTTTTTTTTTTTTTTTCAGTGTAATTGGTCTCTGTAAGAGTTGCACCAATCTCATGTGAATTCTTGAATTACAATGCTTTGGTCCTCTGGGATTATTCTTTAGATCTGTTCTTCAGGGCAATAGAAGTTGGGAGGAATTAATTAAGCCTGAACTATGTACAGGCCACATGCTGGCAGGATCTAACTGGTAATGCCAGATGAATTGCAATAATATTGTAATTTAGGACACTTGATAGGACTACAGCCTTGGAATTGTTAATGGAATAAAACTTTATATTAATGTAATTTCTTAACATTCCTGGTAGTTCTGTTGACATCTACTTCATTCAGCCTTGTGTTTATTCTAAGTTGTCAGCACAGTCTGTTCTAGTGAAGAACTTAATAAAAATATCTTTTTTTTTTTTAACAATTTAGGCAGAGCGAAGATGGCAAACATCAGAACAGCAGGAGCACTCGCTCTCGGGGTACCCACAGGATGATTCTGCTGCTGGCACTTGTACCAGCCCATCACTGCTGTTGGAGGTGAGAGAAACCCAGGGAACATCTGCAGTCCTGTGGATTTAAACAGAAATTACTGAAGTGTGGCTCTGCTGCAGCCCCAGCCAAAATCTCACTTCTGGAGCTCCCTTGTGCTGCTTTCTTAACCTGCTGAATTTCCCTTCTCCCCACTGGCACTGGCAATTATGCATCCCTTATTTTGTGTGCATTTGTGGACAGATGTTCATAATTCACAAAGTTTGCTGGCTGTTAGCACAAATGATTTTGTCGTGGAAACATATTTTTAGATAAGCAGACACTGAATCATTATGGTTCTTAAAGGCAATTACTTAAATAAGTAATTAGACTAAGAGTCACAGTACTTTCATTTCCCAATTATAATCAAAGTGAGAGTGACTCAGACATTTCACTTTTATAGGAATGGTGACTATAAAGCAACTTAGAGCTTGTGTGTGATTGAAATGGTTGATTTTTGGGTAAATATTTTGAATTAATGAGTGTTTATTATTTTGTTGGAGCTTCTGTGGTAATTAATTCTGTAAATAAAAGCAATAACAACAGCCAGACTAGAAGTGAGCAGAACATTCAGAACATTTATGCTGATTTATTGTTACATTTTTTTGGATTCTGCTGCTTCTGCCTGGGTGGAAAGGTTGAGGAAAAACCAAAATCTTACTGGGACAGGAATTCGTGGATGTGATTCCCATCTTGTTGGAGGAGAGCTTGTTTGTTCTCAGCTGAAGTCGCTGTGAAAATGTCATTGCTCTTGGCTTCTCCAGTTGATGCCCCAGTGTAGTCTGGTCACTGCTCTGAATTGTGGTTAATACCAGCATTAAATGCACCCAGCCAAGACAAACTCTAAATGGGAAGAAGTACCAAAGTGATAAATTGATTTATTTCTGCTTCCATTTCCAATCTGGCTCAGATTTAAACATGCATTTTTGGTGGGGGTTTCTGTTGTTTGTTTTTGTTCTTGATGCTGATGTATTTTCAGGAAACTCTCAGATTTTTTATAGGAAATCTCCAAAGTGCTTGTGTTTTGTTAATTTCTATTAGAGACAACCTGGCTGTGTTTTTCACAGAGCAGGGAAGGCTCATTCCAATATAACCACCAAGATGCTTTTTTCTGCTTTTTTTCCTGCCTGTTATCACTTAAATGCTTCTGTTTAATGACCACGAGTAAACTTTTACAAACCTCTGAGATGGAATAAATAGGATTTTTAGTCAAGTACACTGGGGCCGTTTTGACATCAAACTTCTTCAGGCTGATTGGAAAGGGAGCAGCGTGGTGCTCTGCTTTCACCCTTCAGTATTTGTCCATGCTGAAATATTGTTACTCTGCTTTTTTTTTTTTTTTCCTCTGTAAAGAGGGAAATATTCCAGTCCTGAATGATTCTTTCTATCTTTCTGGAGCCATGGTGTTTGTTGTGCTGCATAGCCCTGACTGTGCAGCAGAATCTCAGCAATAACCAAAGTCACACCTCTGTCCTCTGTCTGCCTTCACTTCATTTCTCACTCCCTGGAGTCTGACTTGGACAGCAGGTGCCTGCAAAGCATCCCGTCGTCATTTGAGGGCCAGATCCACCATTTCTTGCTGCTTTCCTGCAGAGTTTTGGAGAAGTTTTGGGCTGGAGAGAGAAAAGTGGATTGGGAAAAGAATCCTTTGGTGGAACTCCATCAGAGCTGGAAGCTGGTGTCCCCAGCAGCAAGGCTTCAGCCAGTGAATGTGGGCTTTAAAAGTGGCTTTGCCTTTGAGAAGTAAGAATCCTTGAGATGCCTTTGCTTTTGGAAGCTGTAATAACCCTCCAAATGTGATTTGTACTTTAAAAGCTTATTTACAGGAGACAGACCACCGCTAATGACATTTGCATGGAAATTTCCCCAATGAATATTTATAAATATGAAATATGAATACAGCAGAGTGTAGCGCATGTCCTGGCACACACATTTCTAGCCACAGATGTATGGGTTTTGTTGAACTCAGCACAAGTGACAAATCTCCCAGGGAAACACCAAACAGCTTGTTCCACATACAGATGTTCCTTTGGCATCTTATTAGAAAGACTTGAAAACATACTGTTTTACTGGCAATAAAGCAGCAATAATGTCTTAATAGAACCTGAAAGAATAACTAAGTACTTCAAATGCCTGGAATAAAGGGATAATTGAAGTTGCTTTGGGTTTAAGCCTTGGTAATTTCTTGCTTTATAATAACTCAGGTGACTGTCTATCTAATGAAATGCAGTAAAGTAAGAGCACGTTATTGATTGAGAATTTAAAGGTTCGCTTGTATCTGCAGTGTGTCTCTGTGATACTCATCATTGTAATGGAAGAAACAAATCATTTAAATTATAGCTCATTATGCTTAACACAAGAAGTAACTCACTCGCACAGAGACTTTTCTAAAACTTTGCAAAAATTTTGATGAGCATGTTGCAAACTAATCTCACCAATAATTTGTGCTCCCAGGTTTTTTGTTAAAGCGTGATCACTGACGTTGTCAGGCTTATTAATTCAAAATGCTCTGAGCTCCACGGTTAGATTTGTGTTACCATTTTAAAAATGAGGTGATTTTATTGTTCTGAATATCATAAACTTCATGGTTTGGTTCTCAAGCATTTCTCTGTAGATTCAGGCCCTTCAGTGTTCCAAGGAAGGCAGGCAGCAGTTTCCACCCCATTTTAAGAACTGGCAGATGGTATTTGAAGAAAAGCTGTGAATGTGATGTGAGTGAGCAGCTTGATTTACAACGTCAAGAACCAATTTTGTGCCTGTAGATGTTTTGGGAACGTGAAGGAGCAGTGGAAGCTCTGATCATCCAACCAAAGGTAGCATCACCTCCCCCAAAACTGTGGAGGGCTGCATTTCCCAGCCTAGCTCATCCTGTGATTCTGAGATTCTGTGAGGCAGAATGAGTGTGAAAAACTTTGGAAAAGAGGAATTAACAACCATCAGTCTGCATAAACAATGTTTTCCAGCTTTCGGGAGATTTTAAGTTTTCTTTTGAACTTTCACAGTGTAAATAACAATCTGTGAGCTAAGGCTGTTTCATGTCCTGACCACTGCAAATCACCTGGACTTTTTCACTGAGAAAGGATCTCATGGAAAAGATTTCGATGTACTTTTGTCTCCATAAAGTTTAGGAACCAGTGGATTTTTCAAGCCTAATTTTCAATGGAAGCACAGCAAATAGATCTCTCCTTCCCTTCACTGCTCCTCATGGGAATTAATAAAAAAAAGAGAAAAAAAAAGCCACAAGTATATTTTGTAAGTTTTTCCTGAAATTTGGAGATGAGGGTGTGAAGCAGGACTTATCATCACTGGGGATTCTTTCAGGTCATTCTGCCTGGCTAAGGCTCTGGCAAAATCCAGACATTAAAGCAACTTTCTCAAGATAACACAAAGTTTAATCAAGCTGAGCTGTTATGAATGATTGAGGAAGAATTGGAGAAGCTATAATAAAAACCCAATAGAAACAGAGTTCAGTGTTTTACTTGTGAAATGGTTCTTTGCTGGAAAACTATTTCACATAATTGCTGTGATATTTTCTGCTATTGCAAGCCAGGAATCATTTGTCAAATGTCTGAAAAATAACAATATGATGTCTCTTTGAAGTTAAATTGTATGGATAAGGTAATTGAGAAACATTTCTTTCCTATCACTTATTCATCCCTCATTTGCATGAAGAAGTATTTAGTTTTAAAATCAGCATTTCTTGGCAGACTTTACTTATTTTCCATTCTTTGAATCTGTTTTCTAAAAAGTGGTTTCCTTAAAGTTGATTTGTTTATAACTCTGTACTGATGAATTGCATCATTTTGGGTTATTCTCATAATATAACATTTTGAGTAGTTGGTAGGAAAAAAAGAATTGTTTTACTGGAGACAACAGACAGCAGATAATAGCACGGTTATTGTAGATGAGATTTACTGAAGGAGAAAAATCTTGTAAATAAGAATTGACATTTCCAGCAGTAAACTCTAACATTAAATAGTACACAAATGAAGCAATAGTTAGGTGATCCTAACAGGCTATTCCAGCTATAAAGTTAAATGAAGTTATATTTCAAGTTTCAAACTGAGCTGGAGATGGAAGACTTAAATGTTCCAATTTTCTCCAGCAGGAAAAATTCTATTCTGCTTTTTCTTATTTCATGAAAGTTCTTTTCACTCCTCTGGTTTTCAGGAGCTGCCAGAACTGTGTGGATTAGAGACAGAAAGGATGAAAAATTCACCAACTCTGGGTTTGTCTCAGAACCCCCTGGAAAAGGAGTAAATCTGGGGGTAAATCTGGTTCTGCAGGCCAGCTCCTCAGGAGAATCTGCTGCTCCTGTGTTCTCTGCTGTGAAATACAGAGAAGATTTCTGTGAGTAATGGAACATTCACCCCTTGTTCAAGAAATTCTGCAGAAGAGGTATGAAAGTGTTCATAACCATTTCTGATAATTCCCAAATGGGATCAGGCTTAGCTCCTCCCTCATTCTAAAAACGAGCTGTGAGTTCTTCAGGTGGAAATGTTTAAGGCAGGGAGGAGAGGGATTTTTTTTTCTGTCATGAATGAGCAACTAACACGTTTTCAAAGCAGTAAACACTTTTTTTTAATATATTAAAGGAGTTGATTAATTTCATTACAATTTCTCAAATGAGCATGGCTTCATTCGAGGATCTGCAGGCTGATGGCACTGCCAGTGTTTATCAAAGCAGTTTTCTCAGCAGCTTCTCACTGGGGCCAGTCAGCTGCAGTCCTTCATGAAGCTCTCTGGAGCTGCAGCCTCGTGCTGATGGTCGCATTGCTCTCCATTAGCAAAGACAACGGGGTTTATTTATGAGTATTAATTTTAATTAGTACATATTTGTTGAGAAGTAATTCAGCAATCATCCTTAGAAATATGAGATCTTGCCTATAATCTGTCTGTCTGTGTACACACAACTGCATGGATGCAGAAGCTTTTATTAGGGGAATAAATTACTGGTTTAAATATTGGTTTTGAAAAATAATTTACTATTTACCCATTAGGGAGAGTTGTTGGTCTATCTTAACACACTGAAAATCTAATTTTCTTTTTAAAAAAATATTAATTATTCCTCCTAGCCAAAAAGGACTACATCATTAACCCCAAAGCAGTGGTAATAAACAAAAATAATTTAAAAGCTTTATTAAGTTCAATTAATTGGTTGTAGCAGACTAATTTTGTCATGCTTTGCTAGACAGTGTATTGTAAGTAATTTTGATGATCTCCAATTGAGTTGGGCAAACAAGCCTGCACACTAAAGCAAAAATTGAATTGTCTTGATAATTACAAAAACCATTGGCCTGTTTGGTATTTGTGATAAATGGGTTAATTAGCCACTTTTTATTACATCTAGACTTTCAATGCAGCCCAACAGTGGTAATTTATTTTGCTTTGTAAACTAGTACAGTCAGATTTCTATTGTTCTGATTTGTTCCAGATAAAAATCTTTAGAGCTACATGATTTAATATTAGATAAGTATGGAAGTGGATGGGGTTTTCATCATCTGCACTTGGTTTGGGGAATTTGTGGAATTTGTAAGGTTGTAGTCATAGAAACTCTCATTTTCTTTTTTTTTTTTCGTGTTTGCTTTGGCTTGTTGTCATTTGTGCAAATTGACAAAGTGTTTTGAACAGTCTTGGTAAACAGCTCTTCCTCTGACTCGTAAAGAATGCGAAATATAGAAATGATTCATTCAAATTAGAGTTCATCAGAAGTCTAATAATTAATCACAATGTTTAAATGTCATTTTGTAGTTGCCAAAATATTCTTTTGAGCAGTCATTTTGCTTGGTATTAGTTTGGCTGTGCTGGGGTCTGAGGAGTCAGGTAAGGTCAGGGCTGGTCCTGTTTCCCCCTCGCAGCTGACCTCTCCTTGGAGCTGGGCCTGTTCCTCAGAGGGTGTTAAATCTGGAAGGATTCATCTGCTACAAATTACTGATTTCAGCAGTCAGGGTGGAAAGTTTAGTCTTGTACTTGCAGTTGATAGAAAAACAAAATTAATGTTCTGTGGTTTGGGGATTTTTTTTTTTGGGAGAGTTGCATTTTAAGATAATTAAACAGAAATCCCTGACCCTCTCCCCCTTCCCCACAAACACGAGTGTTCATGAAGTTTAACAGCATTTTCTAATGTGATAGCATGGCCAGAAACTCTGATTCTCTGAGAAATCTAATTACTCCTTTCTCCATTTCAACTTTGGAAGGATTATTCAAATACTTTAGAGTCCTAACTGCACAGAGCACTTTAATCCCGTTGTTTGGAGATTGTCATTCTCTGCCTTCTCCCTGCTTGCAGTCTCCCATCAGACACTGCAGGCACATCCTGGCAATCCCACATTCCAGGGAAGTGCTACCTGGCAATCAATGCCTCCCTGCCCCTCTATTTACTTTTCCACTCCTTGCATATTTTAAACTAAAAGAACTAGACCCACAATCTCTCCGGCAAACTGTGACTGATAAAAACCCCTTACGTGAGTGGGATCTGTCCTTGGTCCTGAGCTTGTGGATGCCATCCCTTCCCTTGATCCTTCCCCAGGACCTTTGTGATGGCTCCAGATGCTTTCTGCTGCCTCCAGAGATTCCCCTGTTTGCTGTCAGGCAGAAAGGCTGCCCTGGAGAAAGTCTTAACACAGTGAAATAAATTCTAATCTCTCAGCCGGCAGGGAGGAGGATAGGAGCATTTATCTCCAAGTGCTGGCCTGGATGCCAGCTCCCAAATTCCCGTGTCACACTGCAGGGACAGGGACTGGAGTTTTCTGCTCTTGGCTCCCAGACCTCTTGGAGGAAGGCAAGGTCAGTGTTTGCAAGCTCAAGCCCAGCTCTTACCCTGCCTGCTTGGGGCACAGGAACACAGCCACAGAATCACAGGCTGGTTTGGGCTGGACAGACCTTTAATGTCACCAGTCCCATGGGCAGGGACACCTTCTGCTACCCTGATCCAGCCTGGCCTGGGACACTGCCAGGATCAGGGGCAGCCACAGCTGCTCTGGGGATTGATGTTTGTCTCTGCTGTGCTCAGTGTGGTTGTTACCAGCAGTAGGATGTGTCTCAGTGCACACTGCAGTGTTTTATCTTGTGCCTGGGTGTCTGTTGTGCTCGCTCCCACCGCTGACGTGTGCTACAAAGCCAGGGGGTTGTGCTCAATGACCCTGTGCCACAAGGGCAGGGAGTTCATCCACCCGGAAAGCTGCCTTGGGATGTGTCGCGGGATTGCTGCTGATTTCAGCGCTACTGCAGTGAAACCTCCATCCAAAATCATGAGCGGGGAGCCAAGTTCTCTGCCAGGTGGCAAGATGAGAAGGTTCCAGGGGTGGCAGTGGCCTTGGCTTTGGGTTCCTGTGATGTGCTGGCGTGTGCAGGGTGGCAACAGTTACCCCTTGGTTCTCATTCTGTCCATTTCAACGAGAGGTGCTCACCTTGCTGTAGTGGCTGTTCTACTTCACTTGCTCCAAGGACACATATCTGACTATCCAAATCTGCTTTAACCTTTCATTAAGAGAAGAAAAAGTGCTTTATAGGAGGCAAGCATCTAGCCTAGGATTTCTTTCAATTAGCAACTGATCAATATATAGAATAACTGTTTATTTCCCTCCATAACACTCTTTTCTTTTAAAGCTACTTAAACTCATCTCTCCATTCTCATTTCTTCCCTAGGATTTTCGTATGATCACAGAGCTTTGAAGCTGTCTCTGTGATTGTAATTTTCTTTTATTTCCAGTAGGCTGTAGGGCATAGTAGACTGGTGTGATAATAATGGCCCTAATTGAGATAAAGTTTAATGGTTTTTCTCACATGCTTCATCATTAGGCCAGTGGCACATTTTATTGTCATCTTTTCTCCGTGGTTGTTGTGTTAGCTGGTCCTAATTATAATTAAATGTTTCAAGGCTAGGTAGAATAACACCTCTTTTAGTGGGGTTTTTTCCCCTCCTCTTCTTTTTCCTCACCATTATAAAGGTTGAAATCCCTCCTGCTGACCATCATATGGAACAAAATATTTCTATTTATCAACTGGTTTTTCTCATTCAGTTCATGGCAAAACAGTTTGTATATAGCTCATCAAATCTGCTAATCATATTTGACCAATATTTAAGAGATATCTAGGCAATCAAGGAATGAAATATATCTCATGGACAATTGTAACCCTTAGAACGCCCTTATTGCAAGGAAGGAAAATTTCTTTCATTTCTGAAATGGTCAATCACGTCTGTAGTGGTCCTTAAGAAACAGAATTTTTAAAAAATCCTGATTTATCCTCAAGTTCCTCGTTCTGATTATCAGTGTGGTAGTAGCACTCTGCAGGTTTCGAGAGGATAATATCTCCTAAAGGGTACATTTACTTTTAAACCAGCAGCTGAATGAATCTTGTGCAGTCAGTCCTGTTTTTCTTGCAATTATGTTGTCTGTGCAGGAGAATGGCTGAATACAAAATGTGTGCTGGCTGGTTCACAGGAACAGAATTAGTTTTCTGGTGAATATTGTAATATTAAGAAGGTGCCTTGAGAGAGCAGCTCCTGAATTCATGAGAAGTGAAAGGGTTGTTAGGATGCATATTTAAAGTATTACTCAGTGTATTCATCAGGCTTTAGTTCCAAACTGGCCATTCCTTGTGGACAGCAGTGCAGTTCTGTTCTTTAAAGCACATTCCTGAAGGGATTAAAAATTAAGCTTGTCTGTGGCCCTGTCGAAAATACAAAGTCTGTGGACAGACTGCACACCAACATTTGATGAAAAAACTAGTGAAGGCTTACCTGTGCTGATATGAGGCATAATGATTGCACCTCTTAGCAGCCCTGAATAAATAAATAGAATTGGCATCTGAAGCTCCTTGCAGGAGCTGTGTCTTGGACCTGCTGCAGCAGCCAGGCTTTGGAGGCATCCCAAAGAGCTAAGGGATGAATACGGGCAGAAAGGGGAACTGCAATTAAAGGCCACCAAGAATTTTTGTGTATTTCCTGTAGGTTACAATTTTAGGACAAGAAGTGATGACAAAAATTCTTTAGTTGAATTCTGAGAGGCCGCGTGGCCCTACCCCTGTGTATGCTAACAGCACATTTCTCTCTGTGTACAAAGGCTTTCCCCTAAAGCTCTCTCAGCTTCTATCCAACTCAAACACTGTTAGTTTATGCTCTACATTTGTGTTTTCCATCCCTTAGTCAGGCTCCCCAGCCGTGCTGGCCTTTGCTGGGTCCTTCCTGTGATGGCAGCCGTGGTGCCAATGGCAATAATGGCAGTAATCATTCTGGGGGCAGGTTCATGCTCAGGTGCATCACTGCAGGTAAGGCAGGCCACAGGAACACCTCTGCAGCTCTCTCTTCAGAGCAGTTCCAGGTTCACAGATCCCTTTCCTTCCTCCTGTTTGTGTGTCAGCAGTCTAAACAGCCTTGGCAAACCGTGTGAGCAAATGTGCCAACCCGGCTCTCCTCCTTGGAGCTGTGTCCTGGCCTCTCCAGATGGATTCCTGGGAGTCTAATTCAGGCAGTACAGTGAAAACAGGGAGCTTTGAGTGAAAAATTCAGTGAATACAGTGACAACAGGCTCGGAGGGAGAATCTCCTGAAACAGGAGGTGTCACTTCTCGCAGGTACTCAAAGCTCAGATCTACATGCTAAGCAGGGCTTTACTTGCACACTTTTATTTTAAAAAGCAGCAGGTATTTTTGGGCAACACTGCCAGGAGACAACAGCTAGCTGTAAGTGTGTTCAGTTTAAAATAAATAGATCTGAATTTCTCTGGAATAAAATTTTCATGTTGGATGCAGACCCCCAGAATGTAAGCATGTCTTTTTTTTCACTTGGGATTTTCCACAAATGTAGCTCTGATTTTAATTCTCTTGCTTGCATGTCAAGTTTGTTTGCAGCTGCTGTGTTCTTAAATCTGAATATGGGCTTTCAATACTTTTAAAATGCAGTTGTGAGCTTGGCTTTAAGCTGGGTTTCAAAGCAGAAGACGCAGCCATGGCAGAGGGGTAAGAACACGATCATTTTTAAGGCCCTTCCAGCCCAAACCTTTGTAGGACTTTAGGCTGGGTCTGTGATATTCAGGTCCAGTGTTCATCATGGTTCATCCTTTGCAGTGCCATCTGGTGTCAATTAAAGAAAGCTAACCTGGTTTTCTACGTATTGCAGCTGAAAACTGAACCCACAAGAATGAGAAGATGAAACTTGATGCTCAGTATCAGAACAGTGTAAACTTTGTTCCTCACTCATCTGTCTTTTAAAAAGACTCGCATTTTAAAATAAAATCGGGGTAACTTATCTCTTGTTGTCAACCTTTTGAATATTTGTGGTCAGTCCTGTCTTGTGTTCCACATTAGGAAAGAATCTGGAGATATTTGGTTTGTGGAAGGCAGAAGGCATTCTGGATTTCTTTGGTAACTTGGCCTGCAAATCAATTTATGACACTGCAGGAACTGCCCTCAGCTTCTGCCTTCCACAGAATAAAATTTTCTACCTGGAAGACAGATAAATTTTATCTCTTTCCTTCTTTACTTTACAACACCAATCAAAAGCTAAGGTTTTATATATTATATAGATGGCTATATATAAGGTCTCTAAGGCTTTAACATATGACATGAGGATCTAGTTGAATTTTGGCATGTGGAAAACCCCCTTGTAACCATTATGGATTATTCTGTGCTTTCCTTTGGCAGTAAATTTCTCATAAAGAAAATCATACCTACGACAGAAACCTCATTATTCCTGAATATTTTTCTTGGACTTAGATTAAATATGAAGATCTTGTGATGCATTATCTGGGCAGATAAATTATTAGCTGACATTGGCTGAAGCAGACTAAATCCCTTCTTGGCAGTTCTCCAGCTGGAGTTCAACTGGGCACATTTTCTGGAAACTTCTACTCTTTGGCAACGTGGCAATATTGATAAATGGGATTTTTTTTTGGTTTTCTGGGGGGTGAGTTGGTGCTAAAATTCATTCCACCTTGGATATGCCATATGTTTCTGGACTTCAGCGCTAACACCATTTTAGATTTCTGCCTGGAGAGCTTCTCCCTAACTTTTTGTGGTCTCAGAGAAATTTCTTCTTTCGAGGTTAATAAAAACTAACCCAAAATATATAGAGTTTTTTGCTGACGGTGGAGGTCTTGGTTTTGCTGTGTTCTGAATCTAACAGATGGTATTTTAGAGGACAAAAGGACTTGCTGCCAGTGCAAAAACTTGATCTCAGTATAACTCTCACTTGAGGTTACTGTAAAAACTTACTAAGCAGATTATTCCAGTTGAACCGATTGACCCAATCCTTTGTATCTTTCAATTTATCCTTAAAATATCCACCAGGCTGGGCCTCAGAAAATGCCCAGTTCTGGAACTTGGGAGACATCTACTTTGACTCCTAAACCTTTTAAGATTTGTGATTGGGGTAATTTGATAAACTCAGAATGGTCTTTTTTTCTCATTAGCCAGGAATTAAAGAAACAGCGCCAAAGTGCAGGGCTGTTCTCAGGGATTCAACATCAACTGTTTCATTTGGCTTTTCTGGACTTGCTGTAGAGTTTATCTATCCAAGACAAACCCAGATGTTTGGGTTCTACTCTGAAACAGGGTCAGATTACTGTTTCTTTTGTTTTTGTTTTGGTTTGGTGTTTTGGTTTTTTTGGTGTTATTTTTTTTGTTTGTTTGGGGGGTTTTGTGGGTTTTTTTGCTTGTTTGTTTTGTTGTGTTGTTTTTTTGTTTAGTTGTTTTTTGTTTTGTTTTTTTTTTCCCTCCTTATCTGAGAAAATGTCTTAAAGCTTTACAAGATTTGGCAATTTTGGCAATGTTAACTTTCAGCACCTATCTCAGCTTTTTTTTGAAATCTGAGGTTGCAGCAAAAGGAAGAAAAAAAGCACAGCAGACCAAATGATGCAGCTGTAATCACATCCATTTATGCTCTTCATGGGATGTAGGCAAGCATTTCCTTTTTATTTTTATTTGTGTCAACAAATTGCTTCTTATCAGCATCTCCTTGCCAAGAGATGGCAGCAAAGGATTGCAAAGGAAATTCAGGATATTTTCTTAGAACAAATAATTATCTACCAAGGAGCAATCAAATATCACTGAAGGCATGTTTTCTTCGTCTCAGCACTATAAGATAAATTTTTAAAGATGCTTTTTAGTGATCAGACAACACAAGAAAAATAAAACTTGTGATTATTTTCCAAGGTTGTTTTTAAGCTTATCTATCTGATAATGCTTATGCTTCAGACTGAAATTCCTCCTAATATAATGCATTAAGGAACACTGACATTCTGTCAGCAGCCTGCACGAAGAATCCTAGACTCACACTCCTTGTGTTTTCCACTGAAATCTCTATTTTAGAAAAGCTGATGACACACGACAGTTCTCATGGAATTTCCCAGCACAAAGGCCCAGATGGAGAAATGCTTCGGGAGCTTGGCTTCCTCCATGAAATTCCACAGCAGAAATTGTCAAGAAACAAGCAAAAGAACCCCAGGATGGTTTGGGTTGGAAGGGACCTCAAAACCCACCCAGTGCCACCCCTGCCATGGCAGGGACACCTTCCCCTGTGCCAGGCTGCTCCAAGCCCTTGGAGACTCCAGGGATGCACGGGCAGCCCCAGCTGCTCTGGGCATCTGTGCCAGGGCTGCCCACCCTGCCAGGGAACAATTCCTGCCCAAATCCCATCCAGCCCTGCCCTCTGCCCTGGAAGCCATTCCCTTTGTCCTGTCCTTGTCCAAGCCCCCGTGTCCCTTCACTGCCAGGACAGCCTTTGGGGAGAGGCCCCAGAGGTGAGGAGAGCCCAAATTTGTGGGTGATTTGTGCTCTCCTTGTGTCAGCTGGGCTGAGCTGTGCCCTCACACCCTGCCTGGCGCGGTGGCAGTGCCACACCGGGGTGGCCGTGCTCCTCCAAAAGCTGCAGCTGCTCTAAAATGGGCCTTTGTTCTCAGGGACCGAGTTTGGGTTTGGGCTTTTGGGCAGTCAAGGGCTGAGTTTGGGTTTGGGCTTTTGGGCAGTCAAGGGCTGAGTTTGGGTTTGGGCTTTTGGGCAGTCAAGGGCTGAGTTTGGGTTTGGGCTTTTGGGCAGTGAGGGGTAACTGCAGAGCTGGGACAGCTCCGAGGGTGTCCCACAGCCCCTGAGAGGTTGTGCTGTACTTTGCTTCTACAACACAGGGGAGATTCTGGTGGTGGTTCCAGATGGGTTTTCAGTGGTTTCCAAGTTTAGCATTGCCAATCTGTCTTGGGCTGGTGGAAAAACTAATTAAAGGTGTTTTTTTTCCCTCTTTCTCTGGACAAAGTGTTTCCTTTTCCTTTTTCCCCCACTTTTAATCAATCTGTACCTGGTGCCTCAGTGCCTCTTCACTCACCCTGGTCTTTTCTTGCTGCCTCTTTGCTGCTCCCCTGCTTCTGCTGTGTCTTTGTCAGAGCTGCAGGGCTGTAAGGAGGCCCTGGCAGTTCCAGAATAATGGTGCAATTACATCTTCAGTTTTCTCCCACATCCCTACAGCTGCCAGCTCCCCAGAGCAGCAGATCTCTCAAGGAAGCAGTGCATCTTGGAGGTATTTACTGCCCCGTCCAGGTACACCAGGGTTGGATCTGCTGAGGTTCCAGTTGGAATTTGCTCCCTGGAGGTGAGTTTCAGGCTCGTTTTTAAATCATCTGTGGGCACACATTCACATATTCCACCTCCCTGGAGAATGCCCAAGCAAAAATTGAAAGGCACTGATAAAAGCAATGTCATGTATTGATTGTTGAGGTGAAAATCAGGGTGGAAAAGCAATGAGAATGTGTTGATATATTCAGAATATATGTTTGTATGACAGAATTCAGTTCTGCTCCATTCCTGGGTCCTTTTCTGTATTTTTTCTCGGAGTTTCTTGACTAACCCAAGGGCTGTGGTGGAAATACCAAGGTGTAAGACAGGCATGTAACAGAGCTGGGTGTTGGATAACACAGCACAGACAGAAACACAGGTGTGGGGTAACTCAGGTCATGCCTGTATTATCAAAAACCTGTCAAAGGTTTGCTTTACAGATAATGGAATGTTAATTTACGTGTCTGCCACATGCAGGTTGTTCTCTGCTCAGCTCAGTATGGAGCTGAAAGGGTCATATTTTAATAATTTTCCTTAGTATGTGTTTTCCAGTGGTCATTACAGGCCCTGGGTAATTGGTTCTAATCTGAATGTTAACATTGACATTTTTATTGTGCTTGACAGGGAACGAGGGCTAATGACTAAAACATTGATAAATTGAATAAATTGATATAAGTCATATTTAATTTGCTTCTTTGCTATGTACTGGAGTGAATTATTCACGTTGCTCAGGATCTGTACCCTCTCACAGAGAGTTTGGTTGTGCCATAAATGTTCACAAGAGAGAAGCTTCATTCTTTTCTCATACAATGGAGTTTCTACATAAGTGTGCAACTTGTGAGAAAGACATGCCATAAATCTACCAGGGAAAAAGTTCTGATTGTGTTGCACCGACAGATTTGCTGTTCCATGAGCTCATTACCTGTACAGCTGCCAGCAGGGCTGGCTTTGATGCCGGGCTCCAAGAGCAAGAAATATGAGGAATTATATATGCACATAAAAGGCCTGATCTGCCATCCAAAATGGAACCGGCTCATCTTGGAAACAAACTTCACTTTGGATCATTTTTGTCTGGAAATGTTACGTTGAGTAGCTATGTAAACTTAAACCAGTCCTAATGGAACATTGTTTTCTTGGAGATAGGAGCAGTAATGTAGGTAATGCTCTCAAATGCTTTAAACAGTTATTATTTTCAGAAGTTTCAGCGGAAAGAATAAAAGTTGCAGAAAAATATAGAGCAAAATAGAGCATTGGGAGTAGTAACAAAGAGAAGGGAGAAGAAACAACTCTGTGTGCTGGGTGGGGGTAAGATGCATTTGAATTTCAAACATCCCCAGTGGCTTTACTCAGCAGAAATGATCTGCAGCTCCTTTGTGTGAGTAATATCTCAGCAAGCCTTGGAACAAATCCTCACACCCTACTGACTTTTAATGCTTAGCAGAAAATGAGTTGCTGAATAAAAGATGCGACAACTTAAAAGGGTCTTTTCATTGGGAGTCAAAATAAATGCTGCAGAGAGTTGGTGCCTCTGCTGTCAGGAGCAGGTGAATTACTTTCCACTCTCATCCCATCTCACACAACTGCTTACAGCTCTCCTAACACACACCTGGGGATCTCTGCTCATGTGAAACTTAATCCATTTACGGGCAGGACAGTTTAGAGCCCGGGCTGCTGCTCATTAAGGGATGTAAAAGGAAGCCCAGGATAAGGAACATGTCTTAAAAGAGTACCCACGAGAGGAACGGGGTAGGCAGGGGATTGGAATGTGAGTATTAAAAGAGTTTTAACTGTCATTATTTTTTATTAAGCATTGAGAAGTCTGAGGAGACTTTCTAACAGTAAAGGCTTCATTCTTTGTATGGTTTCGGGGCCGAGAGAGAGGATTTGTTTTAAAACACTGATGTGAAAATGAGTTGCATCATGTTTTTAAAGGGATAAAACAGAAACAAAAAAGGGCTCTGAAACTTGATATGAAGTCATTAATTCATGTCCTATCCCTTCCTTCCAACAATCATTAACTGCAAGGCTGTGATATTTTTATGAGGGTAAATCTAGATTAGGGTTGAGCTCTCCTCAAGTAGCAGGCTGTGCAGAGCTCACCTCATGGAGAAAATGCTGGCAAGGTCTCTAGGAAGTTCCTTGGGGAAAAAATGAGTTTGGTAAATCAGCAACTCCATGAAAATAGATAGTAAACATTTATGACAAGTTAAAAGAGCTTCTGTCGCAGGTTGGCAGCCTTTTGCCACTGAATTATTGCATGAAAAGAATGTATTCTTTTAGTCCTGTGGTAACCTGCAAACATTCCTCTTAAGTATGCTTTATTTATTGTGCCAGGGTTTTTTTTCCCTAATCCTCAGTGCCCGTGGAGAAGTCTCCTGTGAAGGAAGCGTGATCTGTAGCAGCACTGGCATTTCTAATTCTTCAAATGACCTTACAGCTGTTGTGTGTTGCCTTAATGCCACAGCTCCCTGTGTCAGCAGTGGTAAATCTGGGTATTAAAGACAGCTTTTCATTCTTGGAATTCAGACCAGATCAATTTTATTACAGATAGAACTGACAAGAGCTTTTTTCCTGCATAATGGAAAACAAATCCAAACCCAAAACCACTTCCAACAGGTGAGGCATGGAAATTTCATTCAAATTAAGTTTAGAAATTAAATTTATATCGTTACAAAGAAACTTAGGATATTTTTTCTTCTCAAAATATGTTATTCCTACAGACTCCTTGTAAATATTCTTTCAAAAATTGTCTGCAAGTAGCAGAGTTTGGTGCCAGGTAGCAACAATAGCAGAAGCTTTCTAGGAAGCAATTAGCTCAGTAGAGATTTTTTTTTCATTTTTCTTCCCGAAAAGACTCTTTCATTTTTAAATGGGAATTTACAGGTCCAGTATAGTGGTTGGTAGCAATTGTGAAAGAATTCTGAGATATGTTTTAACTGACCTGTTTACAGGAAAAATGAGTGTGACTCTATTGAAAAGCCAGAGAAGTACAAAGTGGAGAGCTATAATATGGTTGCCATAGACACAATTTCATATTCTCTTCCCTGTTTACTGCATTGATAACTCCTTTATTGAAATCCAGGAAAAAAAAAAAACACCAAAAAACCCTAACAAAACCAAAACTGTGGATGTTCTGAAAAGGCTGTATTCCTTTCTGTTGTACTGAGATTATGTTCAGAGCTCCTTCAACCACTAATTACCATAAGGAAATTGGCCAGCGAGCTCCAGTGGAATGTTTGAGCATACAAGAATATATTCAAGATCAATATGTAATTATCATATGCGCAGAGAGATTTCATAGTCAAATTTAGTAAAAACAGATGGGCTTGCTACATATGGCTAATAGAGATTTAAAGTTAGAAATGCAGGAATTCTGTAGCTACAAGACTGAGATTCCTTATTCTCCCTTACCAAGAAGACAGGATGTTAATTCATCTTTCTTCTTTTGTACATAATACTAAAATGTCAGTAAGAGTTGATACATATGTGCATGTGGCAGGGAGAAGTCTTGAGCTTTTCTCCTAGTTTTGCAGGTTTTTCTACTCGAAAAATTCTCCATCCAATCACTGAAAGTTATAATCTGCTCTTCTGCTGTTTTGATGTCAGCACAATATCCCACTAAGTCCTTGAAAATTCTGTTTATTAGAAATAGATGTGAGCTAGATTTTTAAAATGTCAGAAGGAAGACTTCATTTTGTCTAATACAAGGATGAAAAAAAAAACAAACCCAGACCATTCATTTTAAACTTTTGGTAGCTGGAATCTTCCAAAGATGTTATTGCTTAATAAAAACCTGCCCAGGCAGCACGTGGGGATTTACCAGGTAACTCCATTAACAGCGAGAGGAGCAGCTCAGCTAATCTCTGACACTGCAGCCGGGCTGCTGACAGCCTCAGCTGCTCCTTCCGAGCAGGGAATTGTGGCAACTTAAAAGGTGATTGTCACCGAGTGAAAGAGGGTGTCTGAAGAGGAGTTAGACAGGATGTTTTCATTAACATTAAAGAGCTCTTGCTATTCATTAGGCAGCTTGCTCTCGAGACCACAGGAGAGTTGTCACTCACAGAATCTTTTCACATGAAAAGGATGCATCATATAGAACCGTGTTTTACCTGCTTCCTTATGGAGCTTCTGCACAAGAGCAAAATACAGGCAGTTTTGGATTTCTTTTTCTTTTTTTCTTTTTTCTTTTTCTTTTTTTTTTTTTTTTTTTTTTTTTTTTGTTAGAAGAGTGTATTTTATCCTAAGTTTTAAACTGATTGAAAAGACCTTTTGCTGTTGTGCTCAAGTTTACACACCATGTGTACAACAAGTTGCACCAGACCTCAACAAAAATGTGTGGTTTCAGCTTGTAAAGGCCAGGCTCACTTTCCTGCTGTCTTGCACTCTGGTTTTCCCGGAGTTATGCTCTACACCAGCATCCCTCTGACCTGTGTGAGTGTTGCTCCTTCATTGTAAACACTTTATTGAAACCAGAAGTGGCTCCTGGTTACACGAGCCGTGTCCAGGAGGGCTGGAGGTGACAGTCACTCAGCTGGGCAATTAATGATGAATTAATTACTAATTAAGCTGCTCAGGACAGCAAAAGCCAGCCGTGGACAGACAGACTGGTCATGGCCCAGTCACCAATGTCCTGTCTGTGCAGGACTGCAGGACTACAACTCCTCTGCCTTTTGTTTGAGCTCTCAAAGGCTGCTGTGGAACAGGTCCAAGCAGGAAAAGCTTCAAGCACAGAAATCAAATGTGAATGCTTCCAATGAGGACGTGGGGGATTCATTGGCTTCTGAAGCTCCCTTAAACTGTGGCTAAATACTTGCCCAGTTAATAGTGCAGGATAGGCACGGGACAGAGGACACCAGGCAGATGGAAGGAGGCTGCTGAGTGGTTGTCACCTGAAGCCATCAAGGTTTGCCGTGGCTTTGGGAGCAGGATCCACCCGGGCTCTGATCACAGGGCTGGGCTGGTGTTTGCTGCTGTGTCCCTTGGATCTGCTCTGTGTGTCTTGGTGGGAACAACCCAGATTGTTCTGGGATAAAAAGCACAAACTAACCTAGATGTGGTCTAATCCAGGAGCTTTTTGTTTGGTGAACTGCTGCCCAGAGGAGCCAGGGCACGCTGTGTCTGCTGGGGGGCTTGCCAGCTGCTGGGGGAATTGCACAGCACAGAATTCCTGCTCCTGCCCCTGCTGTTCTGAAGATTAGTTTGGAGGGCACCAAACTTGACTCCTGACTGAAGTTGTTCTTCTATAATAGCAAAATGAAAAATATTATTTCAGAACTTTCTAACCCAATTCTGATGCCATCTCTAATATTGTCCTGCTTACAAACAACTCTGACCTTTTTATTCTTTTGAGAGTTTCCTAGATAAGGAGAGGCATTTATCACTCCCAGTCTCATCTCCTATGCAAACTAGATTGTTCTGATGGGATTCTGCTTGCTTTATGCTTTCAAGGAATGGGCTTTTGGAATGGACAGGAGAAATGAAACTGAGAATTAGTTGGTTTTTAGAGTTGCATTCAGGATTGGGTTTCTTCTGCAACACCCAATTAAAATATGAATTTTTTTTCCTCCCTTCCTTCCTTTTGTTCTTGTAGCCCATTCTTCCTTTGGGAGTGGCAGTTATAGCTACAGGGGTGTATATGCAGTCAGTATAGAAGCCTTCACCTAAATGGAGTGCTGGATTTGTAGGGAATGCAGGAAATGCCACATTAAAGTTTGTTTGCTGCTAATTTTATTCTATTTTCATTTTGTTTCAGACATTATTTTGGATACTTTGCTTGAAGATTATAAAATCATTAAATCTTTAAAATTGTGATTATCTAGGAGCAGAATAAAAGGAAATTGTTGCATCTCACCAGAATAACGTGAATACATGGATTGCTATTTAATTAAAAAAATGTGTCAAAGTTACACTGCAACATATGAGGTTATACTTTTTGTGTTCAGGATAAGCAAAATATGAACACTGTGGATTTTATGTGACTTTATGGGCGATAATAAACCTTTATCTAGGTGTAGATTGGTGCCTTCCTCCATTAGTCATATCTAAGTTTTCCCTCTAATTTCTTCTTGCATTGTCTTTACCCACTGCATTTAAATGTGGAGCTGCACTGTGGTGTTCCAGTTGGGTTTTAATTAGCTTTATTATCTATTGTGTAGGGCTTAATCAATTCTATTGGATGCTATCTGCAGGTGCCTCCAGTAAGGGCATATTACATTGATTTTTCATTTCTCACATCAAACACACCGCACTCATCCGGCGCTTGCTGGGCTTGCTATTGACAGCAGGGTTATTTAGGGCACCCAGGCAAAATGTAACAGGGATCAGGACAGCTACAAACCCCACAGTATGGATTTATTAGACAGCAAATAAGAAAATAGGAACTTGTGGCAGCTGGCTGTCCAAGAGGGAGGGCTCAGGAGAGTGAGGAGCTTGGCAGAATCATTGCTCTTGAGAGGGAGGGTTCTCCAGCTGGAGTGGCTGTCCTCCAGGGAGCTGGGAGAAGTGCAGCAGCGTGCTGCCTGCTCCCCAGGAGGGGTGCTCTGACTGCAAATATTGCATTTTTCCAAACTGCAGGTCAGCATTATGTCCTCCGTGTTGAAAATTTTATTAAAACCTGCAAAACCACTCCAATCTCACAGGTGGGGCACTTTGGAGAGAGTTCCGTGTGCTGGTTGTGGCTGGGGTAGCAAATCATCTTAACAGTGAGGAAAGGCAGCAGGAATGTGTTCACAGCCCTAACAGGACCTGAAACCCTGTCCCCACTCACTGCCCTGTGTGCTCTGGAGCTCTGGGCCTCTCAATCTGCATTTTCACTTCAGGGCTTGCTGCTCCAGGAGCAGTTCTCCATCTGAACAGAGCCTTCCGGGCACATGAGGCTTTGCCTCCAGTTTTTCAAGTGGGCAGACTTGAAAACTACCCTTAAATTTAATAAAACCTGTTTAAAATCTGTTTTAAATTGTGCCTCCTAGCTGCCCTTCCCCTAGACAGCAGTATTCTTTGCAAAATGGGTTTTTTTCCCCCTCTTGTAGTAGTTCTTTCATCAGGGTTTCCAAGGTAATCTTAAGAAACCTCTCTGCAGTTTTTTTCTGGTGCTGTGATCTACACAGGGAGTTAGGTATTATCAGTCCTGATATTTTTCTTTTCCCGTAGAGGTTAATAAAAATCTACAGCCCAATTTTGCACCTATTTTTATCTGTTGGTGAACACAAAGTGGATTGATTGGAGTCACACAACTGCTTGGGAGTGGAGCTGTGTTTGGAGTGAAGAAAAGGGCTGTAATCAGGCAGGCTGACAGGAGATGCCAAAGAAATGCTGCAAACACTCTTGTATTTTCATCAGAATTTCTTTGTGGGCCTAGCTCTGTCCTTTCAAATGACAAATAGCTTCTTTTCTCTTGCTTTAAGTTCTTGTCAAATTGTGGAGAGGTTCAGAATTGTTTAAAAGCCGGGGTGTCCATAAAATCACCAGGTTAAATTGACTTAAATATGGAAGAAGAAAAAGTTTGGTAATATATAAAGACTTGCTTGGCTTGATTAGGCATCCAGCAAGGGTTTTATGTCTTTGAGACACTTTGGATGCCAGTGAATTTCCCTGGAAGGTCGTCAGCCTTGCCTGTGAGTTGATGGAAGGGATTTTCCTTTGTCTCCAAACCCACTCCTGCACAGGCAGGTCCAGCCCCTGCACTGAATGCAGCTCTAAGAAGCTTTTACCTTGCTTCTTCGAGAGCTGCACTATTTCTGCCCAGTATCTTTGCAGGAACAGTGGAAAAGAATTCTGTTTCTTGCTCCATTCCACTAGAAAGATCAATGGCAGAGAGGTTTCTCTGGTTTAGAGAAGCCGCTGGGCTGTGCTTGCTTGAGCAGTGTTAAGGATTGGGTTGCACCACAGTAATCCATTCCTCTTGCTGATAAAAAAGCAGAGCAATTCATTGCTTAAATGGAATTTGAATAACACTGTTGAAATCGATAGCTGCTCCTTATCCATATAAAGATAATTGATCTTTCTGAAGCTCTTTAAATACAATGAGCATTTGATTGTGTTTCCTTCCACTGCTCAGCTTAGCACGGTAACACAGTAAAATTAAATGTTGCTTGTAAAATGACTGGAGCATTCAGTGGTTTTACTCCTACAACGCTTCTTTGGTCTGTGTTTGTTGATTGGCTGTAAATGAGGATAAGAGCTGCTGCTTGGCAATGGGCAGTACAGCAAGGATGTTTCTTTGTGTATAGGAATCAGTCACTTCTGCGGCCTCTGGTCACCCTACGTGTGCACTTCACGCTCCAGCATTATTGGTTTTGTACTTTCTGGTGTTGGTTAGACGCCTCTGCTAGTCCCTCTGTGCCTGTCTGCTCTGAAATGTGAAGTTTGGATTGCAGATGCAGAGGCTCTTTCATGTTTTGGGGTGTGTGTGCAGCTGAATCCTGCCCCGAGCCCCAAAAGCGCAGCTGCTGCAGAAGCAGAGCAGCCCTGGGAGCCTTTCGGGGGACATTCCCAGGCTCCTGGCCCTGTGAGGATGCTGGGAAGGAGCTGCTCCAGCCTGGCTGTGGTGGCTGCCAGCCCGTGCCACTCACAGATATTCCTGCTGGGGAATGATGGAGTGCAGGAAGATCTGCCTTGTGGCATTGCCAAGAGGCATCTTCTCTTATATTTCCTATTTCTTTTTGTTTTCAAGGTGTTCTACAATTTTTTAGCTGTCAAGGCTCTTAGAGAAATCCTCCTTCTTTTGTTATGAGGTCTGAATATTCACTTCATTTATTTTGTGTGCACTGAACATCAAAGTTTGGGATTGTGTGTTAGAGCAGAGGGTAAATAAAGAGCTTTGAAATTTTCAGTGGATCACTTGCCATAAAGAGCTATGAATGTCACTCCACTAGAAACTTCCCCAAAACTGTGATTTATTTGATTTTTTTGTGATCAACTAACTATCATGTCAAACTATTTTATTTGCTTTTGCTCTTCATTCATCCCAATCAATCAGTCATTGAATTTACCCTGATCAGAGGAGGGTCCTATCATCCTCCATCACCTCTACTTTATATTTTGCATCACTTTTTAAGTTTGAAAAGTATACAGTCTTTTGATTATTGGTTGAAAATGTTGACAAAAATTTTAAATATTCATTACAACCTGAAATGGAAGGGGAAAGCAAGTCTTTTCCATGCTGTACACACTGAAACTTTTATCCAAATATTTGCTATCTTTGCCTGGTACTAATAAATTTTGCATTGCCTTTCATCCCACTGCAGGTGCCAACATTTCTCACCTACACTCCATTGGAGCCCGTGGCTGATGGAGGGGTTGTGTCACCGAGCTGATGACAGCTGATCACTGGGACTTGCATGTGTTCTCTCAGGTAAATCAGAGTTTCCAGCTGGCCTGTGAAAACCCTGCCCTATTCCATTTCTGAACAAGCATTTGGAACCAGCATAGCAACAAAAAAAATTATGCAAAGAAGTTCAGAACTTTTTGTAAATTGTATTTCGTTTAAGGGGCAGAAAGTGTTATTGAGCAAGTGAATAGTTAAAAAAAGGAAGGAGAACTTAATTCCTCACTGATGGAGATGCTGTGGGTGGGACTGGACGTGTGTTTGTAGTGGGTGCACACATCTCTGAGCAGCTCTGCACCCTCACATCACTCCTCATGCACAATCAGGATCAAAACCCTCGTCCTGTTCCCTTCTCTGACTGATCAGGCTGCAGTTCTGGGAGGTAGGATGTGGATATTGTGGGCACACATCTGTGTGTGCAACGTGCACCTCCTCAGGGGCTGCTCCTGCATCCCTGATTGCAGCTGCTGGGGTAACTTGGGGCTGCTCCTGCATCCCCGATTGCAGCTGCTGGGATAACCTGGGGCTGCTCCTGCATCCCTGATTGCACTTGCTGACACCCGAGGCTGCTCCTGCATCCCTGATTGCAGCTCCTGGGATAACCTGGGGCTGCTCCTCTATCCCTGATTGCAGCTCCTGGGATAACCTGGGGCTGCTCCTCTATCCCTGATTGCAGCTCCTGGGATAACCTGGGGCTGCTCCTCTATCCCTGATTGCAGCTCCTGGCTCCTGGAACTGCTCCTGCATCCCTGATTGCAGTTGCTGGCACCCAAGGCTGCTGCTGCATCCCTGATTGCAGCTGCTGGGATAACCTGGGGCTGCTCCTGCATCCCTGATTGCAGTTCCTGGGATAACCTGGGGCTGCTCCTGCATCCCTGATTGCAGTTCCTGGCTCCTGAGGCTGCTCCTGCATCCCTGGCACTGTAGCTGCTGGCACCTGGGGCTCTGGGGCTGCTCCTGCATCCCTGATTGCAGCTCCTGGCACCCGGGGCTGCTCCTGCATCCCTGGCACTGCAGCTGCTGGCACCTGGTGCTCTGGGGCTGCTCCTGCATCCCTGATTGCAGCTGCTGGCACCTCTGAGCCCCCAGGGCCCACAGCCCCACTCCAGCCACAAGTTTGGATCCAAGCTGCCCTTAGGGAGCAGTCTCTGAGCTGAGGCAGAGCCTCAGGCTGGGGAGTTCAGGGGGAGGATGCTGAGCTGGTGCCTGGGGCCCTGCAGAGCCAGCAGAGGGGTGGTTCTTGTTCCCTCTGTAAAGGCAAGGTAAATTGAACAATATATCTCAAGATAATAAAAAAAACCCAAACACCAAAGTGGTTTTTTTTGGAAGTGAGAGGTTTTGCCCAGCCGTGTGCTGTTACACTGAGCAGTTCCACTTTGAGCACACGCTGAATTCCCTGAATTTGGCACTGGGATTTGACAGGAGCCTCACTGCAAACACACACAGCTCGAGTGTGCTGAGAGCCTGCTCAGTGGGGCAGGGTGCTTGTGGCACTGTGCTTTACCAGTGTGGATTGTTTGCTCTTTAGCCACCTGTGCTTATGGCAGCTCCTTTTTTAGCTCCCATTGCAAATCCAGCCTGACCCACGCAGAGCAGTTTGCTGGATGGGGGTGATGATGAGCTCTCCTATAAACAGGGAAAGGCAGTGGTTCTGAGGCTTTTATATTGTTTATCAGTAGGAAAACAGAAGTGGCAATTGCTTTTAATTGCCCAATAACTTTATTATTCAGAAGATGGAACTTACAGGAAGCAACTGCAGTTATGGCTGAACCTGATTTTTAATGTGTTCTGTTTTTTTCCTGTGTTATGTTATCTAATAGTGATAAGCTGCTGTTTTCAGTCAAGTTTTGAAGTACAATAAGAGTTGGATTTATCAAGCCCTGGGATGAATACTCCACTACTCTCTGAAAGACACCTTTGTGAATACTGTGCTTCTGAATTGTCTGTAGAAATCCCATTCCTTATATTAAATCAACTTTCATTCTTTGTTCTCTCAGTACACACGACTTTTAAGATTCATAACCTATTTCTGTTTGGTTTTCCTCCCTTTGTAGCTTTCCCACCCCTCTCTGTGTTGTTATTCAGCCTGTAAGGAAATGCAGCCCCACAAGGAACATGCACTCTGAATTAATTAGCTGCTTTCTGGAAATACAAATAAATGACAACAAGATCAAAATGAAAAGTGGGAAGGGGAGGACTAGCTACTGTCACACCTGTGGTGCTGCTGCTCTTAATTTAAAAATAGGCCTTAAAAGGTGCTGTGCTGCCAAATTATGTCCATTGTCACTGTCACTGCTGCTCATGTGCTCCCGTCCCACAGGCCAGAGGTGTCCCTGAGGGTCACACTGAGCTCAGGGCTGCTGTGTGGCTTCCTTTAAGCATCACATTTGAAGGCTTTGAACAGCTATTCCTTATTCACTGCAAACTAAACCAAGAGTTTGCTGTTCTTGCTGCTGTGTTTTTCAGGGGTTATTGGCAATAGTCCTGATTTCCCAGCCTTGTCTTGGTGCAAATCTCATTTGGTGCCATCTTAATCCACAGCTGGAAATGGAGTATGGAAAACTGCAGACCAAGCGTAGACCAAACTTGCAGCTCAGATACAAAAGATGGGAAAACTAATATTTCAATTTGCTTATCCTCTGATAGTTTTGTGTCTGTTTAAAAAGCAGCATGGTTTACAGAGCTGAAATTCCTGAGAGCTGGTGTTGATGTGGAATGTGAGCAAGGTGACAGTTGGCATCCTGTGATGTTCCTCTGCTGACTCACCCACATTCCACATTAATATTGAGCAGGGCTCCAGAGAGGTATGACTGTGCTTTTGTTAGTCTGGACAGGCAGTTTTAAAACACTGCTGTAATTAAATTTCTCTTTTCATTTCAATGGTGGAATTAAACAAATATTTTCCTTTGGAGGAAAGTAACAATTTGATGTTAATTGCTTCTATCTGTTTCTCAGCATTGTCAAATAACCTATTGTAAAAACTACTTAATATTTCCAGGGGAATGCCTTATATTGCATAACTTATTTCCTTTGCTGGTTATTTTGTTTGATGGTTAAATGGTAATTGAAATGAAAGGAATAAAAAAGCACTTGTGGGTTGGGAACCACTCAAGGGATTGAAAATTTTAAGCAGAACAATGAATTAACATTTCTGTCTTTTGTTAGCTTTTTCTTTTCATATGTGAATTACGTGCGAGTAAGAGAGATTATAGGGAGAAAAATAAAGGGAGAATGCAGAAAACTCATTTAGATCAAACTCACTGTGCCTAATAAGCAGACAGAAAAATCCACAAACTGTCTAATCTTCACAGTTTGTCCTTAGCCTTCCTAGATGTTGTAGAATTCACAAAATCATCCCGAGAAAGAAAATGAGCCTATTAAAAATGAGAAAACAGAAACAAAGCTTCAGCGTCGTGCCAAGAGGTCTGTGGCTTCTAGTTGCTGTGGAAGGGAAAATCACTGGGAAAAGAGAGAGCACCCACAGCAGAGATGTCCTAAAATTAAAAATGTGCTTGGATTTCCACACTGCTGAACTTTGCTGTGGACGTGGCGAAGGACAAACCATCCTCCATCCAAAATCCACAAGGTGTTTGCATGTGAAAAATGTCCATAAATCTGTTCATTTCCAAGCAGCCAGTGTGAGGAGGGCCATGGTGAAGGCAGCAGAGCTGATTTAGGTGTTGTTTGAGTGTCCTGGAGTACAGGATAGGCAGGAAAGCACAGAGCAAGCTGGGTTTAGGAATGGGGCATCCTAACTGGCACTGAGGGTCAGGATTGTTCCATCTCCAGGCTCTGGGCACCTTGGAACCTGGAGAAAGCTTCTGAGGCAGGAGTTGCAGAGTGATGAAGTGTTTCAGTGGAGAGCTGTGCGTGTCTGAAGGGAAGATGGATTGCCCAGGACATGTTAAACAATCCCATTTTTCAGCAGGAGCTGTGTATCAACCAGTGTCACCACTTTTGGGGTGCAAAGTGAGGTTTTTCCCTGCCTTTCTGTCACAATTTAAGGCTGTCCTCCCCTGGGTACATGCTGTGTGAAACCACTCCAGTTACATTGAAGAGATCAGCTAGGGATCTTCCAATTTATCACAAACCCCAAATCACTGACGTGTTTTTCACATATGACAAAAGCATTTCCAGATATTTAGTGGTTAATTATGTCATGTAAAATATTTGAAAGGTACAGGTGAAATTCATAAATAGATACTGTATCAAAGCAGTAAAATGTAGATATTGTTCTCTATATCTGAAGTGTGTTCTATCTTTATTTTGGTGTTCTGAAAAAGTATAGCACTCAATTTATTTTTTTGTTTTGTTTTGTTTGTGACTTTTCTATTAACTGTATTCTGTCAAGCTGACAAATGACTGAAATTTTGCTGGGCCAATTTTGCATCTTTTTAACCAATGAAAGATGTCACTGGTTTTCCTTGTCCACCTTTACTCTTAGCATGGATTTGGGCAGTAACTTATTTTATCTTGTTTCTGAATTCCTTTTTAGCATGGCTGGAGACTCTTTTGAGGCATTTGGTTCCTCAGGCTGCTTTAAGCACTGTGCTATTGATAGAGCTGGGTATTTTTGTTGTCCTTTTTTCCTTTTTCAAACTTCTCACTGTTCTCAGACATGTAAACTTGCACATTTTTCTCAAGGGCAACATGACAAGATGCCCATGAAGTACAAGCTTAGCAAAAGAAGCTCTTCAATCCAGAGAATATGCCAAACCTTATTTTAGTCAAAGCATGTTCAAGAGAATGTATTTTTTTATCACCACTCCTGTCACTTTAAAGTCTGTAAGTCCATCAGCTATTTGGAATATCTAACTTTTTTCCCTGTCTTTCAGAGTCCAGGTGACATAACTGAATAGCCAGCAGATGTTCATTTGCACCTGAAGGTGAAGGAGGATGCAGAGCCAGAGAGGTGAGAGCCAGGAACATAACCCTGTGCTTGGATTCCCCCTGCTCAGGCAGAGAACTCTGGAGCTTTCATTGCCTGCTCCTGCTTTTGAGTCTCCCAGTTGTTATTTCAGCAGCAAAAGGAGTTTTCCTTCAAGGCTTCACCCTGCTCTGTGTGTTTTTTTATAAATTATTATAGAGACTGCTGTACCTCTTAGAGATAAATACTGAGGGCTAAAAGAATAGGTTGGCAATTAAAGAATTCAAAGTGTGGTTTACAGATTCTGAGTCTTTCTCCCGGGATGTCTGAAAGCTTTTTTGTACCACAGCCAGGTTTGGAACAGCTCAGTGGCCCATTATAAGTCACAAATCTGAAAATGGAAAAACTCTGAATAGATTGCAGTAGGTCAGACTGGCTGTGCCTGGAACCATCGCACACAAATGTGAAATTTCCACATCTTCCCCATCCCAGAGCAACCAGACTGGGGCACAGCTTCTCTGGGAGGCAGGGGGAGGAAAATATTTGCTATAGGTGGTTCTGTGCCCTTGGAAATGAATTGCTTGGGTTTTTTTGTTTTTTCTCCTGATGTTGTCCAAAATAATTGTGGTTGGTGTTTGGAACAGCCATTTTTCTCTCCAAAAGATTTGGGATATCACACACACACACACACATATCTATATTTATTAATATAGTTAATTCATGTATTTACGCCCTCCCAGCAATGAGGCATCATGAGATTACCACAAGAGGAAGTCTTTGCACTGGAAGGAGAAAGTTGAATTACAAGAGCATCTCCTCACATCTAATAGTTTTTCCACTCATGAGCTGGAATTTTGACTTCATAGCTGAAGTGGCATTGAGATAAAAGTCTTTCAGTCTTCTGTTAAGAGAATTGGCCCACCAAAATCTCCCTGTCAAAGCCCTTCCCCTCCCCTCCAAGAGTGTGATAAATGTTATAAGTTAAGGGCCTCAAATGATTTTTGCAAAGTGTCATAAATGTTCCATATGTCACTTTCTCTAAAATTATAATCTATTATCTCACTCAAGTGGAATAATAATGCGTTGAAAAAATGAAATTTATCCCAGGTGCCCCAGCAGGTTGATTCTTCATTATGTGTTAATTGTTAATGGCAATTTTCCATGGAGCATCTGCCAGTTCTAGTGAGCAGAGCTTCCAGGAATGATATATTAATTTCAAGCAGAGACTCTAAGAGTAGATAAAATGTGTTGGGGTTTTTTAAAATCTTACTTTGTGTCCATAAACTGGCTGGGCATAGTTATTATTTTAAGCAAGGGTACAAAATAATTTATAGAACAGCATAAAAATAGTATTTTATTGATGTTTAACTCAGTGGAATGATTTTATTTCTGAAGTTCTAAGCCTTCACTATGTTAAGGGTAAGGCCGTGATATCAGCTGAGATGCTGTGGCAGTATTTTTCCATGTGTGTGTACTACAACAGCAATATAATAATACTGTAGTACAGTATTTAGGCTTAGGAATAAAATAAAGTTCAATTGGTGTGGAGGACATGATGAAATTCTGTGTTTCAGTTCTTGTTTCAAGGTAAATGAACTGGTGAGGAAAGTTAAAGAGAAAAATTTAAACTCTCTTCAGTTTTGTAAGCTGTGCTCTTCAGCACCATCCTGGCTGTGGATTTCAACAAACTTGGGTAAGGTGAGTGCAAATTGTAAACTGTCATTGTGAATTACAGTTGTTTTATAAATTCATAAAGGGATAATATTCATTATAATTGCTTTGAGAACATAAAAATAATTGATGTTTACTGCATTCCTGAGTCCCTTAGGGATCTGCCTTTGGGCTGTAGGGTAGTTCAAGCCCTTGATGCTCTCACAGCTGAGAGTGTCTTTGGCTGTGTGTTAATTCCATCTCTTTTAAGATGATCTGTAAAGTTTCATGGCCAAAATCCCAGCAGGTCAAGGCATGAGCTTTGGGAGCTTCCCTTGGCAGGACAGCTCATGCTGGAGGAGGAGTTTGTGTCTGCAGGAGTTCAAAGGTGTGATTTGTATCTGAAGGCAGTTTCCACAGTGAAAAACTCAGAATGTGCTAGCAAACCTCCATCTTATTTTCATTCTCTTAACAAAAATTGGTATACTTCCATTAGACAAGGACATTATAGCAGGTGAGTTTGCAGTGCAGGTTAAAAGTGGTTTTCAGGCTGTGTCCAGCCCACTGCCCAGGTAGGGAACAAAAGAAGAGGAGGGTTCAGGACTGTAATTCCAGTGTTGTGCTGCCCAAATACAGGGAAATCCCTGATTGTCTCCAGTCTGACTGGGCAGAGCAAGCAGGGGATGGCAAATGTGGCTCTGAGGGGGACAGGGCAGAGGCTCAGCTGCTGATTTATTTGTCCCTGCCCTGGAAATCTGAGCCCCTGAGGGCAGAACAGTTTTAGGGGCAGCAGTGACCAGAGCTGAGATCTGACAGGGCTCTGCCAGCCTGGCAGTGGGATGGGCAGGGCTGCTTCTGTCTTTCGCAGGATAAATGATGAGTAAAAGATCAATAAAACAATTGAGCAATTAAGATACGCGTGAAAATATAAAATTGTTTCTTATAATGTGTAATCAAACACATGTGTGTGTGTTAAAGTGCTAAAAATAAAACTTAGCTAAGTTTTGTAGAAGTGGCTTGGAGAGGCTGCTGATGGAAAGATGATAATGGTGCTACTTGACAAATATTCCATTTCAGCTCCTGATGGTGTCATTGAAGCACGTTGTATTTTCCACTACTACATTTCTTACACATTTTTCATGTTCATTATCAACTTCTGCTGTGCACCTTGTTTATGTTGTAGAATTTATAAGCAAGCTTTGCTGTTTAAATGACCCAAATAATCAAGAAGCTGATTATATAAAACATATTAAAGATGATGGAAAGAAAAAGCAGAATATATTATTCCCTCTTGGTAAAACTCTGCATGTTCTTTTTAATGATAAATGTCTTTTTGAGTTGAATGTGATTCAACCTGTGATAAATATGTCAGTATTTCCATCACACATGGCCAATTACCCTTGAAAGTCAAGAAAGCAGTGTAGTTTTCTCTCACAAATACTTTTGCCTTGTGAAATATTTTTTAAAATTTTTTTTTATTTTTTTTTTTCACATGAATGCAGCCCAAACTGGTGAATTAGAGACATATAAAAGAAAACAGGCGTTCAGTGGACAGGTGTGAGCAGTTCAGTTCCATATTGTCTGAGCAGAAGAAGAAAATCTCTTCACTACAAGGTAACAAATAGCCCAAGGTTTTCAAATCCTCATTCTGCTGCAACTCAATGTGAAGTTTTGGGAAGGCATCCACGACAGATCAATTCTCTTTTTCCTATCTGCAGTATCACAAAATATGTATGATTTCATCCATCCAGTTTGTCCCTGGGTTCTGAGTGCTTGTAGTTGATACTCACATTAATCACTGGATTTGGCTTTTCATAGTCTGGTGGAAAAGAACTTGATCAATATCCAGAGCTGGTACTTATGCAGAAAAAAAAAACCTGATTCTGTTTCAGTTCATGGAGTTTTGTTGTGATTCTCAGGAACCAGATAAAGAAGCAGAATAACCACAGCCAATCTGCTGTGGGAATTTAGAGATCATCAAGATGAGCTGTTTGGGACAGATCACAGAGCTGTCATCTCTCACAGAAGGAAATTCTATTTTAATTCAGATTTCCAAGAATGGCTGAGAGGATTTTGAGGCCAGAACTTGATTGTTGGGAGTGCCCAGCACAATCAGACCTCTGAATTCCTGGTTTTTGTAAGATTTTACAGGAAAAATTCTAAAGATCTTGCAATTTGTACCTCCCCTTGGCTGTCCAGCTGGAAATGGCAGATAAATGTTAGGATTGCTAGGAAGGGCTGTGGTGGTGAGGATGGTGTGTGCCTGTGGCAGTGATGGGAAGCTGAGGGAACTGTTTTTCTCTCTAATAGTGCAAGTATTGTTTTGCCAAGGAGGTTTCTAAAAGTAGCATTAATTTTATTGGTTAATTAAATATTTTTAAAAGTGAATAAAAAAGTAAACACTGTTGTTTAGGAGAAATTTTTTTTTGGTGCTTTTACAACTGATTAATATATTCCAGCATGGTAAGCTAAGCCTAACACTTATCTGCCAGCTTAAAAGTCTATATACAATAGTGATTCTTGCTGTAGCTCTGAAATCAGCACCCCCTACACTTTCCCTCCACCATCTCACTCAGGAATCTTGAGGATTCTCTTTTCCCCCACTGCTATGGTTTTTTAATTCATTTTTCCATTTCCTTTCCTGCAGTTCATTGGTTCTCTTTCATTTCTGAGCCTTTTCTGTGGTGCTCTATCCATCCTTTCATGGAGTCTTAGTTGCTCTCTTAGCAATCAGATCCTTTTTAGGATGTTATGCTTAGCTGCCAAGTTTTAATAGGTGTTTCTAGATTCTTGCAGCTGAAGGCAGATCCACAGGGTGGTTTGTGGCTGGGAGGCAGAAATAGCAAACAGGCTGCTGGACAGCAATCAAACACTTCCCTTCCTCTCCTGGCTGTTCAAATCAGGAGCAAAAAGCAGCTCGTGGTATTGTCTACACAGCAAAGGCTCACAAAGGGTTTCTCTCCAAAAGGAACCCCTGAACTATATATATATTTATATTTATATATATACACCTGAGCTGCAGAATGCATTTGCTGCCATGGATGGGGATTCATAACTCCTGCCAACAATACAGGTTATTTGAAAAAGATTTTGCAAAGATACCTCAGAAGGAATGAAAACATCCACGAGTCACAATGATGTTGCAAGTGTAAAGCAAGAAAGGGTTCATGTATTTCATACAGTTTTGAATAAAATTCAGTGCAGATGATAACACATTCAGCTTCTTTCTGAGCATAGGGGAAGAACTGTAATGTATTTCTAATAATCACTGGAACTCTCTCATATGAAGCAATATGTTGGACAAATAGAAGTCTATTTTATACATCAGAAATATAAACTTTAAATATAATCTGCACTTGCAAGACAGCTGTTGTAGTGAGTGTGGCAAGTAGGTCAGGTGGGCAGCAGAGAGGAATAAGAGCTGAAGCTTTATGCCTTTGAATAATCAGCTGTTGCTTTGGTTAACTGGAACATCACAGGTGATAAGATGTAAAATAAGGTTTCTATATTAATATTCAGGGCTGTTTATAAAGCAGAGCCTGTGAACCCTCAGAGAAATTCATTACTGCTTCTGCATTGTGGGGTTTTTTTTGTGAGCTTTGATTGATGACTTTTTCATAGGCAAAGGTCATGGCAGGATTCTCATTTAATACTGACAGTAGAAGAGAAATCATAAATAAATGAGTGGACTAAAGATCCTCAGGTGCTTCAAGAGGTGTTAAAAGTGTTTTGAGTGGCCTTTGCTGCATCCTGTAGTTTTTTTTTTTAATTCTTCCAACCTTTGTTTCTCTCACCTATTTGGTTTTATAGTATGAGCTCTCATATACAAATGTTTCTGTGTTTTGTATTTTTTCAGAGCATTTCAAGTCCCCTAATAGTGTAAACCACCGATCTAATATTTCAAATTTTCCCTCAGATATTTTTATGTAGGAATATATTGCCTCTTTAGATGCGTGGCATGTATCAACATCCACAGCTTTGTGTCATTGCCTGTGTGTGGAGTGCTACCATCCTCTGCACTAATGCAATTTCAGGCTGGATGGAGACTCTGGCTCTTGAAACATCCATCAGATCTTCCAAAACCACAACTTGCAATCTTCCCATGTTATCAGCACAATTAGGCAGTGCTGTCATTTGAAACTGTGCTGTCAGAGAACACCTTTGTTTGCTGAAGCAAAAATAACAGTAACTCTCGGCTATTTTTTGGGTTGTTCATGGGAGAAGATCGATTATGTGGCTTTGGTTTGCTCAAAATTGTGTAAATGTAGATCCACAAAGTCATTTCCAGCCATTTGCATGTTCACCTTCATCTGCAGCCAAATGTCTTGACCAGAACATGTGAAATTTCTGCTTTTCTGTTCCAGCTGGTTGGGGGAGTGGGGATATCTTTGCTGTTTAAGATGGATGCTTCACTTGTTCACAGGAGGAGAAAAAATTTCCAATCATTCTGCACCACTGGAGTCTGGCATGAGCTGCTGAGGAAAAGGAGGATAAATGCCATCAGGAAAAGACAGATGTGAGGGTGCTTTCCATGGTGGGAGCTCACTAAAGCAGGTGGCTAAAATGCTCAGAGTGACAACCTAAAAGGGGTACAATTTAGAATTTACCTTGTTTTAAATACCTGCTATGATTCATTTTGCACAACTGACAAATATTGTTCTTTTCCGAGCCCTTTACATTTGGAATTCATGTAGTCATGATTGTCTCAAGTTATGTAATTGCTTATTTTCTTGTCATCATGGGCTTTGGCTTCTTTTTTTGTTTTCATTCTTTGGAGATTATATATTGTGATTATATGTTAAGTACTGTCATGAAATTATTTTGGAATAGTTGCTGCCATAAACAAGGAAACAATAAATTCCATTCCAGGGCAGCACAGCTTCTCCCATCTTCCCTGCTTCTTGTGGAGAAGCCTTGGAGGAGGTGGGTGAATGGGTTGGGTGAAAAACCCTCAAACAAACTAAATCTGCCTTTGCTGCTTCTTTCTGGTTTTCATTGTCCTGCTGAATGTAGTGATTGTTATTTCTCCTGTGTCAAAGTCTTCCTCCACGTGCTGTTGCTAAGAAACAGGGCTGTTGTGAGTGATCCAAATAAAAGAACAAATCCCTATTAAATTCACTATCAAAAATTAGGGCCTGTCTGCGTGGAGTCAGGATTTGTTTTTTCATGAAATGCCCCAGTCAGAAATTCAGCTCACATTTTTATGCTCTGGATGCAGCAGCAGATGAGGTCTGTAATGAGTGTTTGGAAGATCCCAACTGACTCCATTTGAATCAACCCTCCAGGTGAAAAACTCCTGGCACTCTTTAAGAGCTTAAATCTCTCTGCTGGGGAAACAAAGCCTTGTGTGGAAGTTCCAGAGCACTGGAACTCTGTGAATAACTCAGGCTGCTTGGCTGAAGCAAAATAAAAGCAAATAGTCCAAAATGACCTGAACCTTGAAAACAAAAAATGGAGAAAGTGATATTTGAAAAAAAAACAAAACAAAACAGCAACAACAAAAAAATTTGGTTCAAGTTGAATGATTTGAATTTTTTTTCTTTCCAGGTTAAAAGAAGAATTTCATGTCACAACAAAATAACACAAAAGGAAAGCAGCACACGATGAAAAGGTAGGAAATATGTTTCTCCAGGTAAATCTCCTTGACAGATTTGTCATTACTTAGCCAAGAAAATAATGGTTTAGCGTGAAATTAGTTTCTAATTAGGTAAGTACTACCTTGAAGCATCATCTGAAGAAGGGAGAGGGCCTAGTCCTTAGAGATCTTTCAAATACTCACTCCTAAATCCTCAGGTTGTGGCATTGCATGTGGATGGCAGCAATGCTTTTTGGAGCCAAAAATGATGTCAGTGATTTCTGCAGAGAGCTAATGACAGAATTCCATTCTTTCTCAGCCACAGATGATAAATTCCACTGTTCATATATTAATGGAGTTTTGTAGCATTTCTATAAAGTGTCTTTGAGAGCTTTTTTTGCTTTCATTTCTGTTTGACTTTGAGTGAGCCTGAGCTGTGTGTAGTGAAAGGGAATGGAGTATGTAGAGATGAGACTAATTAAATACTGACTGCCACTCTGCATCTTGAAGGCCTGATTTCAGCTTGCTGTCTCAACTTTGATTATTAAAATACGTATGGTAGTTCTCACCCCACGTTACCTGTGAGTGTTGCTAATTAGGTGTCAGGATGTCAGTGATTAATGCAAAATCATGAATAAATTACCAATAAAAGCCATGCACGTGTGCAGAGCCATTTAACCATTTGGAATGCTCTGCAGCACAAGGTACACCAGTGGTAACCTCTCCTCTGACCTTTGGGTTGGAGCCATTTGCCTGGAATTTCACTAATTAACTAGATGTACTAGTCAAGTCAGAGTCACAACTGGAAATCCCATTTGTCACCACAAAAGGTAATCTCCACCTGTCATCATCCAGCAGATTTGATCTACTTTTGAGTCCTGTGACTCTCATCCATCATTTATATAATGGGGGGGGGAATATGATTAAGGCTATAGTCCCAAATAGTGATTAAAACTTAATCATGATGATTACAAATAAGTAAATAATAGAGATTGGTCTTGGGAAATTGTGCACTTTTGCTTAAATATGCCTACCTGCTTCTTTTTGGTGCCTTTCTTTTCATGGAAAGGAGGCTGCAGGCATCAAGTAAATGTGTGAGAGATGGACAGGAGGCAAGTGGAACCATTCCTGGAGCAGGAGGAGGGAATGAACTCTCAGGGAAGCTCAGGGAAGGAGCTGCCACCAGTCCTGAGGCAGATGAATCTCTGGGCTCTCTGAATGTCCTGCAGAGTTCTTGATCTGCATCCAGGTGCAGGCAGTGCCTGAAGCCTGGACAAATTGGTGATGAGTATGTGCAAGTCATGGAATCCAGGCAGAGATGCACATTCCTGTGCTGCTGGGGTAGCACTGGTGTCTTCTTGTCTGCTCAGCTGTTCTGTAGCTGTGGGGAGCACAGATCTCGTGTCACAATTGTTTGGGGAGCTTTTCCCTGAACTGGTGTCTGTTGTTTCCACTTTGTCTCATCTGTTCTTTATCAGAGCTGTCACGATTTTTTTTCATCTCACGAGTTGTGTTTTGGGTATTTTAAGAAAAGGGGAGATTTTGCTCAGAGACCAACCTAAAGCATTCTGATGTTTCTGTTTCTTTGAATGAGGGATTAAATGAACTCAAACTAAAAGCAAAACCACCCTTATTCCCCAAACTCAGGATATAAAATGCAATGCTTCCAAATGTGTGCTCTCTCCATACCCAGCTGCTCTGTAAAATTGGTTTTTTTGTGTGTTTCAATTTCTCTGTTTCTACCCAAATACCAGTTTCCCTGAGCAGATGCAGGGCTCTCAGGATCTGTGCCTGATGGCTGTTGTGCCATGCAGGACCTGGGAACCCAGCCCAGAACTTCCAGGCTTCCAGCTCTGCAGCAGGGAAGCCCCAAGAGTCCTGGATCCAGCCCATAATTCCAGGTTTGTAATGCCAGCAGAGGGAGGGAGGGATGGATGGATGGATGGATGGATGGATGGATGGATGGATGGATGGATGGATGGAGCGAGGGCTCCCCAGGCTCTGGGGCTGCTGGTTCTGGAGCAGGACCTCGAGGAAGCAGGGCTGGGTCAAGGCTGGTGTGGTGATGTGAACGCTCTGCACACTCAGGAATGTCAAGTGTTTGTGTCCTGGGTTCCACCCTGGTGTCCAGCACCTGCTCTGGTTCTGGGTGCTCAGCCTGGAGCAAAGGAGGCTCAGGGGTGCCCTCATCACTCTCACAGCTCCTGGAAGGTGCCTGTGCTCAGCTGGGCTGGGCTCTCTCTCCAGGCAGCACTGACACAACCAGAGCACAGCCTCAAGCTGCACCAAGGGAAATACAGGCTGGATATCAGGGAAAAGTTTGTTGCAGAAGGGTGATAAAGTTCTGGAACGGCTGCCCAGGGAGGTGGTGGAGTCCCCATCCCTGGGTGTGTTTAACACAGCCTGCATGTGGCACTGGGTGCCAGCGTTTATTGAGGTGTTGGGGCTGGGTTGGATCATCTTGAAGGTCTCTTCCAACCCAGGGATTCTGTGAATTCTGTGTTCCTCGTGGTCCTTCAGGCTCGTGGCCAGGATGCTACAGAACAAATTGATTGCAGAAGTTCAGTTCTCCTCATCCTCTTGAGCAGAGCTGTGTCCAGTCACAGCAGCTCCCTCACAACCCAAACCAGGGGTAGGGGAGGCCCTGGGTGCCCTAACACATCTCATTCACCAGGAGGACTTCACAGAGCTGCTTTTTGTCAGGCTGATACATTACCAGTGCTGGAGAATCATGTTATTCTTGTTTAAAAAAAAAACAGCTCCCAGCACCACAAAGCCCTTCCCAGTTACCAGATCCAGGATTTGCTAAACATCTGGTCATTTAGCAGAGCTACAGAGAGATTTGGAATAAGTAACAGGAAGAAATTGATATAAATTTTCATTACAGATCTGTGTGAAATTTAAAATCCAAGATGAATGGATTTAATTAGCTCTGGACACTTTGGTTTTCCTATAATTCAAACGTGTCAACTTTACAACACGCAGGCCCTTGGGCCATCATTTGAGTTGAGTCATCTTTATTTTACATGCTTAAACTGGGCATATATCCTGGGGTTTGTGATGCTCTGTGAAATCTGCCAGATTGTGACTGGGGGCTGTATTTTCAAACCTGTAAATAAACAAAGAATTGGTTGAGGACATCCCAGTACATGTATTTTACGATCAGTCGTGAAGAAGCTCAGAGAACCATTTGTAGAAGAGGCAGAGGATCTGCATTCTTGTGCTTTCAGTTAAGGAAATGGGAATTCAATAGAGTTCTGTCTGGGTATATCCTCCCAACAGTGCAATAAGGATCCCTCTGATAGGCTTTAATTACTTTAGTGCTCATCCGGTGAATTTCTTATTTTTATTTTTATTGGGAATCATGTCCGAAAGATTTAGTGCATGGGTGCTAACTCAGAGATCTTTCCTCTGTCAGACCTTTAAATAGGGCTGCAGAACAGAAGGTGCATCCAGCAGCATGGAGTGTGGAAGGAGACACCTGAAATTACTGGGAATTTTTGTTGAGGGCACGCCTACTTGGGATAATTCACTTTTCCTTCCTCCAGGTTTATGTTACAAGTTCTTTTCCCCAAGGGGACAAAGGTTGTGCCAGATTTCGGTATTGATGTGAACCTGAAAATGCATGAAATAAATGAAGATCTCAGCCAGGGGCCAATTACATCACACACTATCAAATTATACTAAAAAGACCCAAGCTTCCCATTCAGAAATGATGCTGGAATGGCACTTGTGAGAATATTTGATTTGCTTTATAAAAGGCTGTTCAGTAAAAGACAAGATGAATTGCTGGTTTAATATAGCTGTACAGACAAATTAAAGCAGTAGATTCCAGGGTGCTGCAGAATTGTCCCTGCTCTTTGGCTTGTGTCCATGTATATTCCCGGAGATCTTGTTTGTTCTGGGGATTTGCTCCCATTTCAGCCCAGGGCAGGCTGCTCTCAGGGCAGTGGCTGTGCTGGCAGTGCCAGCAGGGTGTCCCAGAGCCAGGGCTGGGCTCCCCCCTGCCCTCAGGGCTTGGTGCCAGCCCAAGGAAGGAGCTCTGCCTGCTCTGAGGCTGGGTCTGTGGGTTCTGAGCTGGGGCAATCCCCTGAGATGGGGCTCCCTCCTCATCCTGCTGGGCTCTGCTCCTCTGCTGGAGCTGAATTCCACCAGGGACAGAGAGGGCAGGGCTGGTTTTAGGCTCAGCTGCAAGTGGCACACCTGAGCTAACCCCAAAAGGGCCTGGTACCAGCATCCCCCTGGCTGCTGCTGCCAGCTCTGGAGCCTGGCCGTGCTCCTGCTTTGCAGAGGCACACAGAAACCTCTTGCTGCCGCCTGCACCAGTGTTTTAAAGAATGAACAACTGCGAGCGAATGATGCTGTGTTCTCATCTGGTCTGTTTGCAGAGCAGGATGCCAGGCTTCTGAAAAAAGACATTTTCATCATCTCTGTTGAGGACTAACTTATTCAAAGTCATGAGCTCCTGCAGAAAGTTCCTCCAGAAGAATTCGTTTTGCTGTGTTCATTCTTCGTGGGCTGGATCTGATTCTCCCCTCACTGCCAAAAAGCAGGAATAACAGCTTGAAATACTGGAACCAAAGAAGAGCAAACTTTGAGGAGGTACATAATGGTTTAATTGTCCTGGTTCAGATATATAACACAAGCTTCCCTGGGGGAGTGTTTTTTCCTTGTTAACTCATTTATAAGAGAGCTGAGGCTACAGGTGTTCAGCTTTAATAAGGCATTAGTGAACAATTATCTAGGGCACTAAAAATAAAACTGGAATCTTTGCATGGAGGAAATCAACACTGAGTGAAAAAATAATTAACAGCCAAGCTGCACAATCAAACAAGGGTGAGATTTTTAGAAACTAGAATTGTTGGATGATATCTTTAATGCATGTAGAGAGGATGTTGTTGAAAGAAGAACGGAAGATGATAAATTTTTATGCACAAGACATGAAAATACACTGATAACATATAAAAGAATAAGTGGTGCAAACACCACTGATAAAATAATTTTCAGTTTGAATTAAAGTATGTTTTAAAATATTGTTTCAAAATAGTAAAGAGCCAGCTTTCCACTAACATGCAATGCTGCATTCCCCTGATTTATGAAATCCCATTTCAGTTGCAAGCCAGTGGCTCCTCTGTGTTTGTGCCTGTGTGCTGTGGAATGCTGCAGACAGCTCCAGTGGCAGAGAAAGGGGACATTAGATGTATTAAACCTGAAGAATCAGTGACATTCAAATAACAGCTTTGCTCCTGTATTTCTCATTTGTTAGGAGATCCTAATAAAAATTCTAATGTGTCTTAGCCTTGGAAACAATGATCTGCTCTATTACTTTTGACAGAACAAATTTAGGACAGAGGTTCTGACACTTCCTTAATTATAAGAAGATATCTGAAGTGCTTGGCTCCCATTTGTCTTCATCTGAATTTACCTTTTTACTCTTCACGATGAGAAATAGTGAATTGGACTAATGCTCATCTCTCCTATGAAATCCTTTTCAGGATTTGTTTTGTAATGATACAGAGCTGAGGCAGAGGGAGGTGGGAACTCCAACAGTTTGGTGTTTCTTACTCATTCCCAACAAAACAGAGAAAAAAATACTCTCTTGTTAGATCTGTGAGTGCTGCTGATGTTTGGCTGAATGTTTGTTATTAGAAATAGATTCAAAATATGGTCCAGACCTTGCTGCTATTAACTGGAGCAAGCTGTGATAAATTTATAAATTGTGATGGCTCACTTGTGGTATTTTAGTATTGTCACCTGTTTCAATGCAGGCATTTTTTTGATCCCTCTCTCTGTATTTATGTACATGTAACTGGATGAGTAAATATAATTTACACGTGTTACTGGACAAACAGAAGTTTCTTTTTCTGATTTTTCATCTGCCCCTTGTTAACACTAGAGACTGTCTGGTAGTAAAACTTTTTTTCTTTTTTAAAGAAGCTCTTCAGGCTGGAATTGGGCCACTTTTCTCACATTCTCCTGCAAGGACTGTCACCATAAATATTTGGTGGCTGTACTTGTCTCTTTTTGATAGAGTAGAAAAACTTTTTTTCTTGAAAGCTGGTTGTGATTTTTGTTCTCTCTGCTTAATGTCTTAACTTAGCAAGCTAAACCTTCAGAATGTAAAAAGTATTTTAGGATATTCTTTGAAATTCTCATATTCCATGCTGTTTCTAGAGATGCAGTTTTATTACAGATGCAGAATATATTTTTATTTATTCCTCTGTACTCTCCTGAAAGTTCATTAAGTGTTTATAAATCTTCTGTGGTTATTGATAGCTTGGTATCAGAACCTGTGAGACAAACTGAGACAAATCAAGCAGCACGAGAGAAATGTGGGAAGCTGAGGGTGCACAAGCATTTTTCAAAGATAACTCTAGGCTGGAAGGAACATCTAGAACAATTCCACTGGGAACAGAAAAGCAATCTGGCACTGTTAATTATGTTGTGATCCCCTCCTCTTCTGTAAAGCCTGGAATTCTGTGGAATTGAATTTTCTCTTCTGTGGTTTTTGTTTGTCCTTCATTAGTGAAAAGCTCAGCTGTTCCTGCTGCATGGGAGAAGGGTCTGAAACCCACTCTCCCACTGAGAACTGGAGTTATTGTTGTGCTTGGCCACTTTATACCTGAATATATTTCTTCCATGGGATGCTAATGCTTTAGAATATATTCCTTTCTGGGTGTCATTTTCATTAGGTTTCTCTATTAAATTATTTAAATGATAAAGTTTGTATTAAGTATTTGTACTTTGTGGTGGCTACAGTAACAACTCTGAACATTTTTGAATTTCCTGTGTGTTTCTGCTTACTGCAATTAGACCTTGCTGTAGCTAATGAAACATATGTGATTTGTTTGTTTATGCCTGAGGACTGAATTTGCTACTGAATAATGCAAAAACATATGCAAGGACAAGTGTAGTGAATGGAATTAGGAATGTGCACAGAGGAGATGTGAGCAGGGTCAACTGGAAGAGGTGGTAAAGCTCTGGCTCTGCCTGCTCAGTCCAAGTGGAGACATGCTTGTTAGATCATGTGGATTTTTTACCTTAAACAGAATTTGAAACATCTGGAAGAGTCCAGATGTTGATGTCTTATTTGGTGGGACGCAACTGTTTGCTCTCCTGCCCTGTGCTGTGCTGGCAGAGTCTGGGCAGAGTCATCTCTCCATCTCTCTAGAAAAGACAATAAATGAACCATATTCCATGTTCCACCTTCAGCCATGTTCGTGTTTGAAATCAGGATAGAAATGTTTTTCTAAAATTTATTCTGCGATATTAAAAGGCAGCTTCTTGTATAAGAAAAGGCCAGTATAATTCTACCCAAGGTCAATAATTAGAATTTTTTTTCATGTCACACCTAATCATTACTGGTCACAGAATCATAGAATGTTTGGGTTGGAAGGGACCCTAAAAATCACCTAAAAGTCCCACCCCCTGCCATAGGCAGGGACACTTTCCACTTGTCCAAACCCCATCTAACCTGGTCCTGGCCCTTTTCAGGGCTGCAGCACCCACAGCTTCTCTGGGCAGCCTGTTCTGGTGCCTCCCCACCCTCACAGTCTTAGCCTGGTCCACCCAGAAATGTATTAATTTAATCTTATTTTCAAAACAATGCATTTTTTTTCAAGCAGTACAGATGAGACAACGGGAAATCCAGTTTGTTTAATTATAAGGTATCAACATGCTGCAGACTTGTGTCAGTGGATTAGATTGTCTCCCAGAAATAACTTCAGCGGAATTACATCACCAGTGGATGTGGTCCAGTTCATCCTGTAATTATATTGTGATGTGCAGAAGAAGGGAAGAATGGAGTCCTGTCCATCTCCCATGAAAAATCCTGCCTTTGATGTTTTTATAGCAGCAGAGCAGGCCCAGGAGTTGCATTTTCTTTACCCACAGCACCTGCTTTTGCCTGGCATCTGCAGTGATGTGCAGTGTCAGTGGCACTGTGCTCATAAACTGTGACAGGCTCGGGGTACAACCCCTGCCCCAGCAGCCAGGCTGCAGCTCTGCTGCCCACCCTGTGCAGCTGAGGCCACACAGCTCTAAAATCTGCCTTGAGCGTGTCCCTGTGATGTTTGGGCCACCCCTGTTGTTCTCTGTGCTTAAAGGGGTACACAGAGAGCTCTGAGCTGTGTCTATCCCACACCTGCCCCGAGTGCCCACACGGCACAGCAAAGCTCCAAGGATTGGTGCTTAATCCTTCCCTGGGAGTTCATTTTACATGGCCAGGAGGCCAGCCAGGTGTCCCCCGTGGGGATGCTTTTGTTCAGATAATCACCAGGCAGAAGAAACCAACTCCAGCTCTCTGGGTCTGGTTGTGATGGCACTTCAGGCTGTTAAACCCAAGTTTTGGGGACCTTCTTCTAAAACAAAAAATATTTACTCTTTTGTAACTTCTCTCCTGAAACAAAAAATGTTTACTCTTCTGTAACTGGGGCTGGTTTGTGCTGTATTATTTTAGGGGGCAGGGAAGCCCCTGCTCGCATGCCTTGTCTCCCTTTCTGGCTGATTTCCCTCTCTGTGCTTTGCCTGAGGCTCTCCTCCCTCAGGTGAATGGCAGACGTGGAAGGTGCTTTGAATTTCTGTGTTTCCGTGGCTCAGATCAGAGTCCTCGCTGACTGTGACGTGGAAGGCAGTGACTTTCTACCCTGGATCAAGACAGCTCTCATATGAAAGCTTTGAGCTTTAATTGTTTCAGTCATATTGGAGTCGTTAAGAAGACGTAGCCTGAAGTTTTCTGTGCATCTGTGGGCAAATGTTTGCAGAATCCGACTCTAATTTCACGAATTAGCTTTGAGGCAAGGCTTAGGAGGAGGGCAGGGTTTTACAGATTGGAAAAGAGAGGAAACTGAAGATTAATAGGAACCATATGTAGGACTCCAAGTGATTCAGTGGGGTCTAGACAGTTGCCCTTTCTTGGTGTTCCAATGCCGAGTGTGACAACGACAGGAGCCATATGTGAGCCGCAAATAAACCTCCCTGCCTCGTGTCTTCCCTGCTTAAACTTTAATCAGTCTGCTTCAGCTGAAAGAAGATGAATGTTTGGGAGGGAAAATGTCACACAAACAGCACAGCAGCACCTTGCACCACGAGGTGTGCTGGGAACTCCAGCCACAGGGTTGGAGTGGAACTGGGTGACAGTGGGAGCTCCACAATATCCCCTTGTGGTATGATGGATATAGCTCAGTATTAATTCTTCCATTTCCTAACCTCCCTCTGAATTCTGGCTTTCTTTACTTCATACATTCCCTGTTGGGTTTTGTTTGGTTGTTGTTTGTTTTGTAGGCTTTCTTGGTTTTAAACTGGATTTATTTCCTTTTTATCACCTTCCCATCTGTTTTTTAACTTGATTTCTCCCACATACTGTTGTTCTTGCTTTTAGGCAATTGGGCGTGTTTCTCAGTGCTTGTCCACCTGCCTTTTTATCACATGTGAAACTCACCTTTAAAGAAAAAAAACCTTTACTGCCTGTTGAACAAAGGTTCAAGAACAGTTTCAATTCAGGAAGTCAGATTTGCCAGGAACTTCGATTCCATTTCCAAGATTGATATCAATGTTAAAAAAAAGCCAATTTTTACTGTATATTTTTTCTTGATTTTCCGGATTTTTAGGCAACATTTGAGAAAGACTGTAGGTTTGAAAATCCCATGTGAAGAATCAAAAGAAGAAAAAAACACTAAGAAAAAATCAAATTATTATTTAAAAATGAGTGGGATAGAAGAAAGAACAGGAAAAACACAATTTTGCCTGTGAGTTGGATCGAGTATTGAGTTCACAATCTTTATACAAATATTCTGGTCTTCAGCTGCCTTCCCTCCAGAACTCCCAGTATTTTATCCTGAAGTGCTGCTCTTGCAGAAACTTTCTGGCCTGGTTTGTATTTTCCTGTTAGCACCACGCCAGGATCCTCACATCTTCAGGAGAGGTGAGTGATGTTTTCCTGTGGCTGGAGTAGAAATATAATGCAATAATGTCTCTTCCTTGGATATTTCCATACTATCACAATCGTGGAACCTTGTTGCCACCACCTTTTGTAACAGTGGTGAAGTCAGATGTATGTAAGGGGGAGAATGTTCTCAAAGTGCCATGAATTTAGGTGCATGAAACGTAATTATTCCATATTCAGGGAAAAATAAAACTTTGAAATGCCTGTGTATTTTTTTAATTTTTTTTTTTTTTTTGTTCTAAGCATACTGCATTAGCGTTGGATGCCATCAGAAAAAATTGTTCCCTTAATTAGCATCAGGTTTTGTTATTTTGCCAGGACTAACACTTTGTCAGTTGGTAAATAAATATTTGACTTGAATGTAATCAGTGACTTCAGCATTTACACGTTGTATAGCTGTCATAATATTGGGGAATTAGATTTTTCCTGGGCCAGTGCAAGCATTAACGTTCAATCCGTCACAAAGCTTAGGTGGGTCCTGCCATATTTTAAAGATTTATACGGTAACAGTGCATTTAGTAATGGTAATAAACTGACTAAATATTGTATTTCACTGTAGTGTGCATTTCCAAGGAGTTATAAGATGTTCAGTCACTATGTGAAGCAAATGCACACGGATAGCAAGACATGAGATCTCTGAATTGGCCTCACTTTTAAATCAAATTATGTGCTGTATTAACAAATGGCAATCTTAACTGAGGCAGAGTGGAATAATTCAGCCAAAGCAAATGCTCTGAGTGCTGAGCTATTTCCCTGTGTGTCATCGCAACTTTTGTCACTGGTTTAAAGAGCAAAGAGACTTTCTGCTCACTGGGTCTGGGGACATTTTTCCATTTTATAAAGATGTAGAATTGATTCAGCTTTTCTCCTCAAAGTAGTTGGAAATTCAATTAAGTGGGAACAGGAGCAAAAGTATTTTCTTATATATAAATATATGTATGTATGTATGCTTTTTTGTCAGTTATTCCTGAGATTTGGAGCTCAACACACCCCGAGACAAACCCCTGCAGTGGCTCGAGAGTCCCTTGTCCTGCCGTGGCATTCTTGCTGTCTCTGTGCTGTGACATTTGCTCCTTTGGGCTGGAGCCATTCCTGCAGGATTTTCCTCTAAACTGCATCAGGGATGTGCTGTGTTTTCTTTTGAAACCCAGCAATCTGGGTCACAGCACGGCCTGGCAGTGTCATCCAAAGGGGATGTGAAGGAGGACAAAAATGGAAAGCAAATTATGGAATCAGGGCTGTCCCCTCTGGTGGGGAGCTCTGTCCTCACCTAGAGCAGAATTCTGGCACAGCCTCAAGTGGATTTTCCCACTTCTGCAATACTGTGTCCTCACTAAACATGTCAGTGGTTTTCTTAACAACCAATTCCAACTTCTGGGAAATAATCTTTTGGGTTTCTTGAAAGTCTGTGTTTCAGTAACTGAGCTTATTAATCAAATATATGTTTTAAAACACTTAGGTAAGTGAACAGTGCTGCTGAAATAAATTTTACCAAAATGCCAAGTAAATCTGTCAGTTCAGAGCAAAGAAAAATGCCCAAGAAACTGCAGAAGATGATTTTTCATTAGCACTCTAAAAGGGTTTTTATCATAATATGGAAAACATTTTTTTCTCAAAGCCAATGTGCTTCATTTCTTTGGATTGTTTGTCTATACTGTCCATATCCTCCTCTCTCCTGATGAAATTTCCTGAAAGTTATGCATATTCTTATTAAATGTGTGATCAGACCCCAATACTTATTTCAGGTAATGGAAAAAGTAGCTGGAAATTCAATTTCTGTATTTTGCAAAACACACAGAAAATAAATTATCTTCTAACTTACTCTAATCTTTGAGCACCAACCTTTATATTATTTACAGTTCAGAAATGTTCCAAAAAATCTCATTTAGTGAATGAAATTATTTTTGAGAGGTTTATTGTCAGTCACCTTGCTGCTCACTTGGGCAGCTCATGTCAGCTTCATTTTACATCTGTAAAAGCTGCAAAACCAAAACTGATTTTCTCAAAAAGCCTTCAGAAGTCTTTTTCTAAATGTTTACATTTTCTGTTAAATATAACAATCGGGTAAGTTCTATTAATTAAAAAAAAAAAAAGGAGAAAACTTTCTGAACATATTTGACTCTGCCCATTTCCCCAGGGCATTAAATTATATTACTATTAAATTATAGGAACTGTGAGAAGTCTGTAGGTGTCTGGTGCCTGATGCAGCTGAGAAGCCTGGCTTTGCCTAGTAAGGTGTCAAGAATAGTCCACACCACCACAATTTTCTTTAAAATACAATACAATTCTATCTTAATATCTTTGCTTTTTGGGTTTGGTTTGGTTTTTTGGGGTTTTTTTTTGGTGGTGAAAAACCTCAACTATAAAAGATCAGCTACAGAACGATTCACTTTGGACATGTGACGAAGCAATATTTCCTCAACTGTCCTTGAAGACAACTAATTTTATACAAATCAGTATTTTTGTGTGGTTTTAATATAAGCCAATAAACTAATCTAGCCTTTTATCAAGAATGGCTCAGGAGGCCTTTGAAAACATCTCATGTGCAGTGAGATGGGAAGAGAGGGGCTGTTTTTTCTTACAGCCAGGATGAACATGAAGGGGCGCAGTAAAAGCAATCACAATGAATAATTGTGTGCCTAGGTAGATTAGTTTATTTGTTTAGGCCTTTATTCACTCTTTCTAACAAAATAAGACAGCCAATCCATTTGAAGTTTGTGATTGAAAGTAATTTCTGTCCCATTCCTAATCAACACACTGAATTCACTTCTGTGAATAAAGAAATAAATGGGGACAGTTTCTTAAGATGCAAGAAGTGGCACAGGGCACTGATAATATCTGCACCTCCACCCTCTGCAGTGTGAATAATCCTATTGTAGAAAAGTATTTTGCAGGAAATATATTTCTTCACTACTTCAGCAAAGAAAAGTACAGGGATGTTTCTCAGTGATTCAGTTTTACCTGACTTGACAGCAGTCCCAGGCCCTGAGATCTGCTCTGGTTTTTGAGAGCAGGTTAACATCTCCCCAGGCTGGCTGGGGAGTGTGTAAATAGGGGAATTCAGCTGGGAACAACCTGAGCCCTGAGAACTCTCCCTGGGGACAGCTGTTGGTGCCTGGTTCCACAAAATCAGGTGGGTCAGGGTGGCCACTGCTGTGGCTGGGCTTGCTGCAGCTGCATTGCTGAGTACAGGAGCAGAGCACCAACCCCCGCCTGGCTGGCACTGCCAGCAAAGGTAATATGTCCATTTCCACTTGATCTGGTAGTTTCAAATCTAACTTGTGCCATTTGGTCTAAGAGCAGGTGTTTGGTACCTCAGTGATGCATTGGTCTCTTTTTTTGTCCATCTGGTAGGAAATCCTTTCTTTTATTTTACTCCCCTTCTTTTAAACTTTATTTTTCACTATAAAATCTTCAAAAAAATTGACATGTTTTCAGTTCAGTTGTGTCCCTTTGTTATGCTACTCTGTTTGTCCAAGGAATTCAGTAGTAGGGATTGAAATTGCTGGAGATGAAGTTGGAGACAAGAAAAGTAGAGCTCTGAGCAGCCTAGAAAGTCAGATGAGAGTAGGGCATAATAAACTAGAAAAAATTAGAGAGAGGAACAAGGAAATAAAAGAGGAATTAGAAGAGTGAGTCGTGGTTGAAGACAACAACAGTGAAGAAGATGGAGGAGCAAACAAAGGGCAGTCAAACACACTGACATGGGTAAAGAAAGCATTTAACAGCCTTTGTCTGGCAAATATTTGCTGGGGTATTAAGGAGCCCAGCAGACAGAATGTGTAACAAATCTGAGCTCCCCAAACATCCTGCAGCCAGGGGGAAGGAGAGCCAAAGAGAAAGGATCAATGCTGGGACATTGACACCAGCAATTTTTCTGCCAACAAGTTAATCACAGGCTCTTTCTTTATTCACTTTTCCTCCGTTTATGTTATGAATGGCTACCAGGAGTGTTTTATACTTGGTGTGGTTCTAGAAAGGAATGCAAAAGGCCTTTGTGTTTTATTTTGCTGATTACACCCAGTATATCTTAGCGTGGCAGCACTCTCTTCCTGTCAGTGGTTATTGTGAGCAATTATACAGCTAATAATTAATTGCTCTCTTTATACTGCACTTTAATTAATAGGTTGCTCTGATAAGATGGTTTCCTAGATTTTTTTCCTTGATATCAGGAGTGACTGAATCCTAAACAGCATCTGTAATGAGGAAGCTTAACCACACCAGGCTCCCTCTCTGCTTCCCAAAATGAGCTCTTTTTTCTCTCTCCGTGCACTTGTATGGGTGGTGAATTATCTTTCATGTTAATGCAGAATGTTGATTGAGCTTGAGATAGTCATAATATTTATCAAGATGATGCTAAATGCAGTGGAAACAAATGCAGTAATCTCTCAGGAGACCAGAGTATGTCCTTTTCAGGTGCAGGATCACTACTGAATCATCTCACCTGTACACTTATTTATCATTCTCTTTATTCTCTTTGTTAAAACACAAAATAAAAGTGATTAGTGCATTAAGTGCTGTAGCTTGAATAAAAACTCTCTGCAATGGAGGTACCTTTGGTGACAAAGGAAAGGGAAATTGGTGTTTGGTGTCTGACACAGGCAGGCAGTGGAGCCTCAATGTGCACGACAAAAGTTAAACTGGGCTAGAAAGCTGAGCCTAAGCAAACTCAAAAGAACCAAGCTCATGGTTACATTTTACAGCACAGAGATTTAGGCATCCCATAAGGAGAGGAAATGAGATTGTTGTGTCTGGAGAGCAACCAGCAGTACTGTGCATGTTAGAAAGGAGGTGAGGTAATTCTGATTGGGGATGGCAAAACTCTCTTTATGAATATTGAACTGTACAGAAAAAAAAATCAGAGTCAAGGCCACACTGTCCTGTACTTGGTGTTATTCTATATGTAGTAAGGGAGATGAAAAAAGGGATTTTCATCTGTGTTTGGAAGATACCCTGCCTGGAGCAATAAAAAGACACAAAATTGCAAAGTATGAGAGTGCCCTATGCCCCTCTGTGAGCTGACCCCCAGAGAGATCTGTATTAATGGGTTTTTTTCCCTCAAATACAGTGTTAAAAATCAAGGAAACAAATCTCGTGGTCTGACTGCTGCTTTAGCTTCTTAAATCCCAAAACTGCCTTCCTCCACTGCCAGCAGTAAAGTTCTCTTGATCTCCAAATTGTCATCCTTAAATCTTACCAATGTCAGAAGCTGGGTGATCCTCTGACTTAAACCTCCAGGTCCTTTGTCACTAACACAGATTAAAGCAGCAAAATAGCAAATATAGTGAGGAGGTGTTTGCAAAAAACAACAAAGGAAAAAAAAACCCAAACACTCACTATTCTTGTCGTAATTTAAAAAGCCAACAAAGCTTAAAGGCAATTAAAATATTTTTGGCAGCACTGGTGACAGGTGGGTTGGACTGTCCTGGAATTTGGAGATCATCTAAATGAAAGCAGAAAGCCACTTGTAAACTGCTGAAGTGTTTTCATTCACTTTGCTTCACGATGCTCTCCATTCCTGTTCTAATCCATCCCACAGCAGCACCCCAGCTTTTGGGCAATGGTCAGGGAAAGCTGAGTGTGTTTACAATAATTGTGTCCAATGCCTGCAGTTATTAATGCAAACAGCTTTCACATCTCACTGTGCCCTGGAAATCTGCACATCAGTGTCACCCCAGCAAAGATCTCTGATGGGCTGAGGCTCTGCAATTCGGCCAGTGATGTTTGTTAAATTCAAGTTTGTTGAATTAAAGTTTGTTAAATTAAAGTTTGCATTTCAGCTCAGAGTAGTTGGCGCAGAGTGACACTGAAGACCAATTACTGTTGGAGTTCCTGTTGTGATGTTTAGTTCCTTAGCCTGTGAGGGAATTAAAAGAAAAAAGAAATAATTAGTTTTGTGGTGTCTTAGTCCATTTCTTAGCTTGATAGGTCACAAACAAGAAAAAATATTAAGTAGGGAGAGATAGTAAATTAGGGAGAAGACACTACTGACATAAAACTGGGCATGGAGTAAGATCTTCTGAATTTTCTGTGCTAAACATTGGTGCCACAGCTACCAGGAGTTGGGTTTTTAATTTTATCTTCTGTCATTAAATTAAACCAGTTTGTTTCTACCCTAAAAATTATGAATAATGACAGAACCCAACATTGTTGTTCCAACAATCCTCTTGTGCTGTAAATGCACAGACACATCAATTATTGTAACTTGCTGGCCAAAAATCTGTGTTGCTGCCTGCAAGAATTCTTTGGTTTATTATTTGCAAGCACATTTGTCAGGTATCTTTTATTGAAGTGTCTGTAGCTCAATGAGGAGGCTGTAATCATTGTCCTGTGTGCCATTGTATACAAAATTCTGAGGTGAATTTGTCTTGCCTTTCCCAGGACAAAAGAGGACACAGTTCTACTGAAACCTTTAACCACTAAACTTTCCACAAGTAACATTGTTGTGACCAGAAGTTGTCTGTCTTTGAGGTGAGGTAATATACATGGAAATTGATAATGTTTTGTATTGTTAATACGGACATATCTGTCTCTCTTTTCATGTCTGTCAGGGAAACTGTCTGGATTTCTTTCTTCCTGAAGCCTGCACTACTTTCATCTAATTAATTTCATTTACAGGAATGTGTTGCATGGAAAATTTCACTGCTACTGATAGCTCCTTCATAAATGCAAAATGGATATTTCTTTTATTCTTCTGCAAGTAGTGGCTTACATCTTTGTCTTCCAAGATCAATAAGCAGAGATTCTAGGAAGAGTGTTGATGAAGGAGAAGCTTTCGTGCTTGTGGTTGAGAAGGGATGGAGTTGCAGAGAGTTCTGCTGTGCCACGGGGAAGATCATTCACTTAATCCTGGGCTGCTGTTGGACTGAAGGTCGAGGTTTTGAACAGACCTGGAGAGCCAAAGGCAGAGGGTGACAAACATCAAACCACAGAGGTGTAGGAGAGGTGCTGCTGACCTTTCAGCTCTTCTCATCAGCCCAACGTCCAGGGCTGAGGCTCTTCATTTTTCCTTTTTTTTTTAGCAGAGCAGAATTTGTTTCACACTTTTTCTTTTGGATGATTCCTGTTTTGGTTTTATTAGAATTTATTTAAAATTTATTAGAATTTATTTCGAATGTATTAGAATTTTGAATTCATTTTTATTAGAATTTTTTGTTTTATTAGAATTTAGGGAAAGCTAGATGATATGTGTGCTGCAGGTTTTACAGTGTGGGCCAGCTCTGAGAAAATCAGCACCAGGATATTCCAGAGTTTCTGAGTGTCTCTCTGTGCTGTGTGATTGCTCCTGCAGTGCTGCCATTTGCTGAGCTCCCAGCTGAGGTTCCTGTGGCTAAAATCCAATCCTGCATTCAGTCCCTGTGCAGCTCCGAGTGCCAGGGTCAGCTCAGCCCATCAGCCGGACTCACCCCCTGTCTGGGGCCACCTCCCTGCCCCGAGGGGCACAGTGCCCTCTCTGAGCCCTGCTGGCCTGTCACTCGAGTCACTGCACTCCTTCCAGCAGCTTGGAGTCACTTTGCATAAATATTCTTTGTCAGGTGCTTGGCTTTGTCTTGATTAGGTGGAATTAATATTTGTGCCCGTGCTCTCCCGTCTGTCTCCAAGTGTTTGTAGTCCTTGTTAGTGTTGGGACATTTCCTTGCTACCATATTGGTTTTTTTCCCCAGGAAAGCACATTGGAGACTCTTTGCACACATGAGGAAACTCAGGTAAATTAAATTAATTGTTCAAAATCATGCAGGATGCTGCCATAAGGCAAATCTTCTGGATTTCTAATTTTCACCCTAATGCTCTGAGTTGGTAGATCCTTATAAGCCCCTTGAATGCACTTTAAGCAAACCTCATTTTTTTCTTCGTATTTCAAAAATATCCTTCATTGCATGTAGGATTTTCTGGGATTCTGCAAGGATGTTCATTGCAGGAACATCTTCTCTACCAAGATGACAAAAGATACTCTTTCCTGGCTAACACTTAAGGTCATTTGTACATTTGTTCTGTCCCAGTTGAAACTAAAATCCTTTTCCTCATACCACTCTTCTTTCCAGCATCTGTCTTTCCTGGCTGCAATCCTTCTGCATTCTGATTAGGCTTCCAATGGCTTGGCTCAGGGTGTGACCATAACCAATTTATCATTCCCTTAATCTCCCTCCGGGACATTCATTGAAAGAACAGTACCTGAATATCTCCCCTTTATCTACAATTTCCAGTCTATATCAAACATGAAATCTTGACAGATGGAGTCCAATCTGTCACAGTGAGTTAGTGTGTTTTTCTTCTGATTGAATGTATTTATTGCACAAAGAAAGATGGAAAAAATGTAACGATGAATATTTAAAATTTGGGTTATGGAACGGTTAGTTGGGCTGGGCATTGCTTTTGGTTGGTGGTTTTTTGTATCTTTTTTTTTTTTTTTTTTTACAACTGAGAAATCTGGATTGCGTTCGATGAGCGAGGAAACAAAATGAGACTTGTTTTTGTTGTCATGAGAGGAAGAACAGATCCGATCATAACAAAAACAGATGTAAAGCCATAACGTAGTCCCTCATGTTATCTACTCCACACTCTCAGGCTGACCAGCAGAGAATGCAAGGAAGCATTTCTGCCTTCTGCCAGCACAGCCTCTGCCAGCAAATCAGTGCCTAAGACAGCTCCTGAAATACATTCTGCTGCAGGAAAGTGGCATAAAAAAATACCCTGCCAAAGTGCTGGGCCAATCAATCAAGTGTTAATGATGGATCATGAAACCCATTTGTTGACAAATAAAACCTTGTGTGCTCTGCCAGTGAAACCAACTGTGTCACCCGTTTTTCAGTGGCTGCCTGAAATATCATGTGCAGGAGCGGAATTTATTGATGGCAGGGGCTGGTGCCACAGCCAGCCCATCCAACTGGCTTTGCAGGTGCATTGTAGCCTTAACTCTTGATGGTGCTTGGCCCTGCAGAGGCTGTGGAAGTGTTCCCCAGACCTGGGGTTCTGTGGGAGGCAGTGGGCCCAGCCCGAGTCTAGCACAGCCTGCTCCGTTTAGACCCTGCAGCTGCTTTCAGCACGGCAGGGAATCCAAATGAGAGGTTTTATTCTGGGGCACAGCAGAGCTGAGCAAATGTGCTTGGAACCTCGGAGGTTCTGCAGTAAAGATCAGAGCTGGAATTCTCTCCATTGCCGTGCCTGCAAGCAGGGTTGGGAAGCTTTCGTGGGGTGAGGAAGCAGCTGGCTGTCCATGTGTAGGTACTTTTTGTTTCTCATGAACAGATCTTTTTCTCAGCACTTATCTGACGGGCACAAGCAATAAATGATTGTCCCAGGAACTCTGATCTTGGAGGAGATTGAAGGTGTAGGAAAAGGAGGATTTGACCAAAGTATCCTTGAGGTTAAATCCAAAGATTCCTTGCCCTGGCATGCCAAAGCAGTAATACTTCATTCAGAGAGGCTGAGGGAGGGAATTGTGATAGAAACCTTGCTGCTATTTGTTACTTCATTTTTCCAACTCCTTTGACCCAGCCTACAGAGAAGCAAAATTCTGAGCTCTTGAGGAACTTTAATGTTAAACTGTAAATAACCTAAGAAACAACAGAGTTACTAGTGCTGTTGGTGATGACTGGATGTTCTGCATTGTGGTACTCGAAGACCTCTTTAAAATGACATGAATATCTTTGTTTTCTCACATAGTTTCTCCTGATGATCTCTTTGTTTTTCTGCTTTGTGCTGTGCTTTGCCTAAAATGCATCATAGCATAAGCCCTGACACTGCCTTCCTGTTCAAAAGGATGATGGCAATGAAGTGTTTCCTGGGAGAGCTTTCTCAGGAGAATTTCTGAGCTCTCAGACTTCCTCAAATCAGGTGAAAACTGTTTAAGTAATGAACTGGAATTTGCTGTAGTGCCCTCTTGCAAAAGAATCACAAAAGGTTCATAATACCTAATGTGAGGAGGACTGACAGGGCAAACTTTTAGCCCTCAGTGCTGTTGCAGATTTTTAATTCCCTTAGCAGAGGGCAGAAGTTACCTTCTAATGGAGGTCTTGGGTGCATGCTGTGATTTTGATGTTTATGTGCCAGATTTTTGGTCTGGCATTTGCAATTCCTAATTTTGGAAAAGATATACAACGTTTCTCCTCCCCCTGAGTTTCCCCTTGCCACCTTCCTTATCTCAGAGAATATTTTGTTACTATCTGTGATCCAGTTTGGCTTTAAAGACATTAAGGAAATAAGGAACTTAAGCTAAAAAGCCCAAGTTTTTCCAGAAGTGATAAGTAAATTTTCCAAAGAACTGTATGTCTTCCTCAGTCCAGAAAGTATTTGACTGATTGGTACTGGACGATCACAAAATATTCTATTCATACTTGCAAGGAAGCACGAGAATTTAATTTCAGGATTTGATTTATACAGCGTGGTGTTAGGTGATTGATGTTCTATTCAGGCATAAAGGAAAATATTGATTATAACTTAAATAGGAAGCCAGGAGCTACAGCTGTGAAGATGAAATCTCTGTCATGAGACAGAAATCTCTGTCCCATTCCCCAGGCAGATATAAGTGGCTGCAAGAAGCCCCTGTTGGAAGTGTTGATGCTCACCATGCTGGATCCTTCAAGAAGCTCTTTGGTATGGAGGACACTGTGTCATTTTAAGAGTTCACTGACCAACTAACTTGATTTTGGAAAAAAAACCACAAAACACCACACTTTGTTGTGCATTCAAATGCTGCTCTGGGTTTTGGACACACAAAGCCCATCATATGCTGCAGCAGTCTGTGCTCTGCCCAGCACAGCCCAGCTCAGCCCCTCTCTCTGTCTCTCATAATCTCTTATGTTGGAGAAACAGCTCCCCAATCATTTAGAGGCTCATAAACACGATCCAGCAGCATCCATCTGCCCAGCAGAGCAGGGCAACAGCTCAGAAATGAGAGCCAAATAAAACAATAACTCACAGCAAACAAACAGGCAACTACAACAATCAGATCATGCTGCAGGAGCTGTTCCAACTACCCAGACACTTCATTAGGCATGGAATAACAAAGGAAAATAGACCAGAGTCATCTCATTTAACTCTCTTAGGCAAATTACCTCTCCTGTTTCCCCCTCCCCAACTCCTATCTATTCTTACTTTCTGCTTGAGGTAAAGAAATGCAACTTAAGCCTGGAGAGAGAGTGAGCAGTGTTTGAAGCCACAGGGCTGGGGCTGGGAGAGTTCTTGCATTCTAGGCTTTCTGTCATTGGCATTTTTCATAATCTTTGGCATTTTAGTTGTTTTCAAGGTCAGGGTTTTTATTCCTAGGGTTTAATCTGCTTTACCCTTGTCCATAGCTGTAAGTCCATAGTAGAACTCTGTGGAAGGGAATTGTCCTTCACAACGTATCAGATGCTTCATTCATCACCTAATACTGTTCTCAGGCTTTTTCTGATGGTAAGATCTGCAGTGACACCTTATTTAGTGAACTTCTCATATGTTGTTTTCTTTTTTCATCTGAGAATGCTATGTTTTGTGGCAGCCTCCCCTTTCCAGGGCTGTTTGGTGTCTTGGAATTGGGTTGGTGCAGCTGGCCCCAGAGCAGCTCTGCAGTCTGTTCTCTCCTCCTTTTCTCTTTCTGGGAACTCACACTTTTATAGCTGCAAACTTCTCAGACAGAGGCCATTCAGCCTGTACAATTTCTAAGGTTTTGATCTTTAAAAATCCCTCCTCACATGCTGCCAAAATACCAGACACAACCAAAATGGGTTTTATGAACCGTTTTTGGTTCTAACTTAGAATATAGGGGTTCATTAAGAGGGCCAAACCTGTCACCTACAAGTGCTGAGGTGTGCCTAGCACAACGTACCCCAAACCCACCAAATGTTCAAATTACAAAAACTCTAGGAAGATAAATGTGTTTCAAGTCTCTGAAGGGAATATAGATGACAAAATGAAGATGTGGATTAATGCTGCTGTGCTGATGCTTGTACCAACACCAGTTTGTGAAAAATCCTTTCAAGTCATTATTGAATAGAGACATTGTCAACAACAGATATCCTGAACTTTGGAAAAGGTCACAGTATCTCCCCACCTCCAGTGTTTGGTTGAACAGGTATTCTGTGTGAAGGTGCTGCCTGTCCCTCCCTCCTTCCACACACACAGCCAGGTGTCAGTGGCCTGGCCCCTCACCCTGGTATTGCTGGGCTTTGTTCAGACAGACCCAAGTGGAAATGCAGCCCCTGAGCAAAGCTCTTGGCAGAAATCTCCAGTTAGAAAAGCTGCTTTACACAAAGTGGGAAATGCTCAGGAGGAAATTCCCCTAAAACGTTCACATGCTGAAGTATTTAGTTTAATTGTCAGAAACCAAATTAATCACTGTCTGTACTGTTCCCAGGCTGACTTCTGTGTCCCACACTGAGCAGGACTGCCTGTGTTGCTCGCTTGCTCTTCAGCAGCTCCTCTGACCAGGTTCTCCTTATCTCTCTCCACAGACCATCAGTGCTCTTCAGTATAAAGAATGTTTTCTTCCTCCTGTGTCCAGCTAGATTCCTGACTGTCATCATTCATGGGAGGTAAGGCAATCTTTCTTTGAGTTTTTGAAGTGAAAACCTTTCTTCTGGTTCAGAGACGAGCAATCCCTCACCTGTTTTATCTTCCCTGGTGAAAATCCACTGCCTTTTCCCTCCCTCACTCTCTGATGAGCTGCTGTGGCCTTTTGGGAGCCTTTGGCCTTTTTTTGGGAGCCTTTTGTCTCCCTGGTGTGTGGCAGGGATGAGCTGTCCCCCACGGGCAGTGCTCAGAGCTTTGGGGTGCTGCTGTTAAATTGTTTTTTCCTGCTGACTCCCTTCAGCAGCTAGATGTCTCTCTTTCCTCCCTTTTTAAGGGATAACACGAGGGGTGCTGCTTTGCCTTTGGAAAAGACTTGTTGCCCTCCATCATTTGGCCATTTTAGAGCGAATTTAAGGGCTGGATTTTGCTGTAAATCTGTAACTCAGTGAGGATGTGGCTTGGTTTTGCACGTAGCTCTTTCAGATCATTGATTGTTTCCCTCTATTAATCTGTTGGGGCCTGAGGCTGCCCTGGGTTTTTTGCTTTTCCTGTCCCTCTGCTTCCCAGGCAGGATTGTAGATCCAGACACTCTCTGCCTGTGGCATTCTTCTTTTCCCTTCATCACAGCTCTTTCCCACTTCTGTCAGCGTTTGCATTTTGTGATCTGTTTGGAGCCAGAGATGCTATGGTGCAAGAGCCAAAATCTGGGGTGGGAGAGATGGGTTTTGTGTGTGCTGTTCTGGAGAGCAGTTCCTCTTGCATGAGCCACTGTGTGCTCTGCAGGGCAGTAAATGATGCTGGGTTCAGTGAGCCCCAGCAGAAGGTTTGAAATCTGGGGAGACCCTGGGTTTGGTTTTTTTTTGTTGTTGTTTATTTGGGGTTTTTTTTGTTTGTTTTTTTGTTTTGCTTATGGTCAAAATTTGGGGGGTTTTATTCAAAAGATCTTCCTATTTGTAAATGCATTTTCTTGCATTTCTTGTGTTACTTTTTTTTTTTTTTTTGCTGGTCCTCAGATTCTTCAGCTTGTGGAATCACTGAGAGAAGCCAAAGGAAAGGTTCTTTCTTGTTTTCATTCATTCTATAGTGAAAATAATGTGGTTCCACTCATGTCTTTCTCTAAGCTGTTAACACCAAGGCTAAAACAGCTGCAGCTACTCCAGCCCAGACAGTCGATGTACACACATATATGTATATAACATACTTCATATACAGGAAAATATAAATTATATATATATAATAGCATATTTTATCTGATGCTTTGATGTATTTATATTGTTGCATTTTATAATTGCATGTAACATAAAGTATGGAATATAGAACCTCGTTATATGTTTATATATTCATTTTTATGTTTATATATTTATACTCTTTTATATTTATATGAAATATGTGCCAATATAATTTAGGTACATTGTTGACATTAATATATATGTATATATATTATATGTATATTATAATATACATATATATGCCCATATATTAATATAATAATATATATAATATATATTATATTATATATAATTATATATATAATATTAATATAATAATATATAATAATATATATATAAGGTATATTTATATTTACAAGAATTGTATGGAGTGAAATTTCAGTGTAAGTGTATGGTGCTATTTTGCACCTTTGCAAATGGAATTCCACCCATGTATTTATTCATTAAGCTTTTCTGAAGACTTCTGAGTATGTTGTACCTCAGCAAAAGAAAGAAGAATAGACGCAGCATTCCTGGATGTTGGAGTTATTGGTTTGGCCCAGGAGCTCAGGTTTGTGACTCCATTTTTATCCTGCCTGGAGTTATGTGTGTGTGGGCAGGTGGGTGCCAAATATTCTGTATAAAGCCAGCTGCACTTGTCCCACCTTTATGGTCATTTTTGGAGGAAGTTTTTGGCCCTTCATTTTTGTCGTTTAGCAAATAATGTTGGATTAGTCTAAAGAAGAGTGTTCTAAACAAGTTCCTCGTGCACAGGAGGAAGTTGGTGGGTGTTTGTAAGGAGGTACCAGAATTATTGAGGTGTAATTCATGGAGAGCACTGTCCCCTTCAGCTGGAGTTGCTGGGAATGCATTTCTGGGCTGGAATTTGGGCTCCCAGCACTGCTGCTGTTTGCATGCTGGGCAGCCAACCTTTGCACCTCTGAAAATACCACCCCAGTCTCTTCTGCCTGCTCTGCTGCAACCTACAATAATAACCCATTAATCAAGTGTCACCCTGCCTAATACAGAGGAGCTCTTTTTTTATTGCCTTCATTTATAATAATTTAGTTTATACTTTACAATGTTATTGATTTTATGAAATGGCTCATTACATCTACACAAAGCTAAATCATTCAATTAGATGCTTTAAATTAAGTCATATAAATTTCTTACTAGATTTACTGTTGGATTGAATTGGAAATCAAGCCCTAAGAAATTATTTTTCAAATTGTTATTGGGAAGACATTCTTACTTATGTTATAGACTAGCAAAAGAATATGAATTACTTAGCAAGATTTCTTTAATTATTAAAACCTAAATCCCCTTTTGTAAATGGCTGGGTGGCATAAGCAGCGAGAAGTTTGCTTGACTTCCTCTGCATGAACTGGGCAGGGGAAAATTCCATCAGAAGGGATTTTCTGGAGGTTCAGCTAAGTGAAAAACCCCATTATTCTGGAGAAAGGTCCATCAGTCAGCTCTTTTCACCATGGCTATGCAGAGAGACAGAAAAAACAGGGCAGAAGGGGCAGTGGAAGACCTTGGCCTCCTCCTGCCTTCTGTGCTGTCCCATGAAGAAAAGGTGAAAGTTTTTCACAATTTCAGCTGGAAGAAATCAGTCAAATAAAACAAAAACCTCTGCAAACATGGAAGCCATTCATGAATGAGCCCAGTGCTTTTAAACATGAAGGTATTCCAGCTTTTCTCCTTCTATCTGGTGATGCTGTGTGGAGGTTTTTATAATATATTCAACTAAGAAAATTAAACATTTTTTTCACTCCTTTAAACTGAAATGAGGGGGAATAGAGGCAGAGCAGAGGGAAGTCAGCTCTGAAATGCCTGGGTGGGTTTGGAGTGCTGTTCATATCTCTGTGCTGACACAGTGCTTTTCAGCAAAGGAGTTGTCAGTTTAGCAGCGGAGATGAGAACACATTGTAGTCACAAAATAAACCTCAATAACCAAAGCAATAATTATTTGTAATTCAAAATTTGTTTCTCTTTTATTCAAACTTGTCAAAGTTTTGTTTGTTTTTTTTTTTTTTTCCAAAGGGAATTCACTTTAAAAGTGGGTTAAAAATCCTTAAATCATGGTTTGACTTTCTGCTCTTCCTCAGCTTCTCTTCATCAGAAATGACAGGCTTGCCAACTTGAATTTTTTTGAATAATTAAAAGGCTCAAATATATGGTTACCATCTGCTGGACAGTCAGGATTTGTAGCTTTAAAAACTCATAATTAGGTGCACTGAACTCTTCAAAATATTCCAGTGGTTTTCTGTCTTTGGCAACAAAAGCAGTTAGAAAGGAATCAATTTATTCTTCACAGAAATTGTATTTGTGTGAACATGGAGTTTCTAGGGGATATTTTTATTTCTTAATGCATAGTAATTAGACCTTTTTCACTTAGCCTTGATTTTTAATTGTTTCCAGTGTTAGATATAATATGTTTACTGAGGAATTGCTTCATTTCATTGTCTTACATTATAAATTAACAGGTTCCATGTTTGCTGCTCTGTGTTTGTTCACCATTGCCTAGATGCCCTAGAAAAAACATTTTTTTCTTTTTTGACCTTTTTTTGGTGAGCGTGTGTGTCTTGTATAATCCTTAGCAAGCCTTTCCACTGTGTCACCTTAGAAGCAACTGTTGAATCTCTAATCACGTTTCTGAATTAAAGACAAGACGCTGTGGGTTTTTTTTTTAAATGATGTTAAAGATTCCCCCCTTCAGTGCTTTTCTTCACAGTGTGATGTCCCATCACCAGAGCTTGACCCATCCCTGCTGCCTGTGGTGCAGTTCTCCTCAGCCTGTCAGTTCAGAGCACACAAGACCTTAAACTTGAGACAAGTCTTGCAGACCTGTCCCCTGGTGTTGTCACATCAACTTTGGGACAGTCACAGCACTGCCCTTGCTAGGACAGAGCTCCTGGGCTGGGGGGGTCAGCACAAGCACTGGGGATGGGCTCTGCAGCTCCTCAGGTTTGGCTGAAATGGAGCAGCACCACTTCTCCTCCCTGCTGGGGCTGCCTGGTGTTGTGTTTTCGGGGTGCCCTGACGTTGGAAGGAAATGATGAATCTGACTCCATGTTCTTAGAAGGCTAATTTATTATTTTATTATCTATATTATATTAAAGAATACTATACTAAACTATACTAAAGAATAGAGAAAGGATACAGACAGAAGGCTAAAAGATAATAATGAAAACTCGTGACTCTCTCTTCAGAGTCTGACACAGCTTGGGTGTCATTGGCCAATGAGTGAAAACAATTCACATGTGGGATAAACAATCTCCAACCACATTCCAAAGCAGCAAAACACAGGAGAAGAAAATGAGATAATATTGTTTTCCTTTTCCTCTGAGACCTCTCTGCTTCCCAGGAGAGAAATCCTGGGCAAGGAGATTTTTCAGAAAATGTGATGGTGACAGCCTGGGCATTGCCAGGGGGCTCTGGGGACTCTGAAAGGATGCTCAGCTCTGCTGTGCCAAAGTGGGAACCTCGTGGGGGACACAAAATGGGCTCACACTGGCTGGAAATGGCTTGGACAGCAATCTCAGTGAAAGCTGTCAGCATCCCAGGCAGTGGAGAAAGGGAATTGGGTAAAGGGATTAGTGAGAGAAGGGAGGAGATCCGAGTCACCTGTTTGGTGTTGTTTGTTAGTAGCTCACTTCTTGTGCATTGTCTGGTTTATCTCATCCCACCCTGCACTGCAGGGAAAGGGATAAAGCTCTTTGGATTCTTTTGCAGCTTTTCATGGGAGGTTTTGACTGGTTCAACCCCAAACTCTCTGCTATCAATTAAATTAGAAATATCTCACATTTCACTGGCCACATCTGCTCACCCGGTTAGAGCATGGGGCTGGCAGCAGGGTTTGTGGGTTCCATCCTGCATGCACCATTCACTGAAGACTAAGACTTGACCCTCGTGGGTCCCTTCCAGCTCAGAATACCCTGTGATCATGATAAATTGCTACTCTGAATTAATCCTTGTTCTGCTAATATTTGTTGTTTCAGAGATTTAATCTGGGTCTCCCAAGACCCATCTTGAGATTCTTTACCAGCAGGACAGTTAGCAGCTTTTCTCTCTGTGTTCCACACCGAATTTGGAATTATTTATTCCAAAAGCAGTGATTGTAAACCAAGAAACTTTTACTCAGAATAACCTAGGAACTTTTGGGGAGTGTTGCCAGCCAGGCAATGGCAGAGGACAGCCTAACTGAACTGCCCACTGAGATGGAGGCTTCCATCCCTTCATTCCCAGAGCTCTGAGAAATTTGCAGCGTATGAAATCCTCCTTTTCCCCCTCCCTCCACATGCCCTTTCCTCTTTGATGCAATTGAAAAGGAGATTTCTGATGCTATGTTGTACATAACATTTGCTTGTTTCTCAAAAAAAAAAAAAAAATCAACCCAGCTATGAGTGGTAGAGAAGAATGAAAAACATTTAAGTAGCAAATAAATCACATAGAAAATAAGTAGTTTTGGAACACTGCATTTCATTTGCCTGTGGGGCATTAATGCCAATCCTAGAGGACACAACAGAAAGAATAAAATTGAGTTAAATAAAACCAGAGTTTAGCCTTACAAACTCACCAGCAGCCATCAGTGCCAGGCATTAATTTCTTTCCTGCTGGCAGCAGGAAGGTGGGTGAGACAACACTGTCAGTTGCACAAATTAAGTCACTGTGGCAGAAACACAACACAAATAAATAGGAAAAAGAAAACAACAATGCAAAGGAAAACAGAGTGTTGTTGCTGCATAAACCTTCTTCCAAGCTGGAGGCACAAAAAAAGGAAATTTAATGACTTGGTGCATGACATCTTGTAGCCTGACAAGCCCTTTCAGAACAGAAAAAGAGAGTGAGATGCCAGGAGAGGTCTTGCAGCACATTCTGATAGAGAAAAGGGGCTTGGAGGCAGCAGAATCTCCTTCTCAGTAGGCTGAGAAATAGAACAACTCAGCTGTGCTGAACCCTGAAAGCTGATGGAAACCCTAATCAGGATTAAGCTGAAAGAGAGGACAGATAGGTGATAAGAATACACGGGGGTTTTAAATCACTGCCATTTTACTGCCATGATATTTCAGGCCAGATTTCCAGTGCTCATTTTCATAAATAAAAGAAAAACATAAAATCCAATTTTAACACAAAGATCTAGATGTTCCTAACAACATAGAGGCTGATTTTTCCTTTTTATCAGATTATAAATTTATTGTAAGGAAATTACATTTTTCATTATTTTTATTTATAAATATTTATATACATAGCTATCATATTTAAGCTTGTTTTTAAAATAGCTTTAGCACTTTTTACACATGATCCAGGTTCTTTGTTGTATTCCCAACTCCACTGTTTGCAGAGAATTCAGAATGCTGCAAACACAAATCGAGCATAGAAAAAATGTCAAAGAAAAGGGATTGAGTAAATGTCCCACGTGCTTCTTGCAGAAACTTACTGAGAAATTACTGTGGAATTCTGGCAATAATTTGGAAGTTCACCCTTCTATGTTGTTCATTATCTCCGAACTAATTCAGTGTGGCTAAAATGATTTGGAAGTGATGCGTGGAATGACTTGGTTGCTTGCAAACTAAAACTGTGCTTGGGCAGTCCAGGCTGCTGCTCCTCCTGCTGCAGCCCAGGCAGGAGCCCTGCGTGCTGCCCCATCCGTGCCCAGCTGTGGAACAGGGAGAAGAGGCAACTCCCTGATGGTTCAGCTCATCCCATCCTTCTGCTCCCATCCCCAGCCAGCTCCAGGCAGCATGGCAGTGATTAGTTATTGCCTTTTCTGCATAAATCTCTGGGTTTGGGCTGCATTTAGGGCAGGGCAGGCAGTGAGAGCTGAGGGTGTGAGGGATTGTCAGAGGGGTGGGATGGCTGGGGAGCAGTGAGAAGGGCAGCTGTGTCCGTGTGGCTGCTGGGATCGCGGTAATTTCACAGCTCCTCCTTTCCGCTTGATGCGTTAAAGTTTTCCCAGCTGATGATACAAGAACTTGAGCAAGGGGGCTGTCAAAAATTCTGATTTCCAGCGTAAGCTCAAACTGTGAGGCAAGGTAAGAGAGCAGACCCCCCTTTTGTCCTGGCTGAGCTGGTGCTGCGGCAGCGCTCGCTGCCAGGTGCTGGAGGTGATCCTGCTGCTCTGGATGTGTAAGGGCATCATCCTGTTCCTGCTTCCCTGTCAGCTCTGCAAGCCCCATCTACTCAGCACGCAGCCCCGAAGTCTGAGAGGTCAGGAGGTGTTCCTAGATGAAAAAGGTCATTATTTGATAATGCCACTTGGTTGCTGACATCCCAAGTTTGTATTTATAGCCGTGCTTTCTTTAGAAAGTGTTCTTGTCCTATGGGTCTAGCTGAAGACAGTAAAAGCTCCTGCTTTGAGGATTCCATATATTAACAGATTAAATTGTTCAGCTCGTTAATTTTATTGTAAGACTGGCAAATCATTTTTCCAGCAGCTCAGAGTAAGATTTAATTCTTACACGTTTAACAATTGGTTCTGGGGAATGTTTTTCATCCTATCCCCAGGAAAGACATTTCTCTATCACCCTAAATGCAGCAAGAATTCAAGCTCCAAAATAAGAGAAAGGAGCTAGAGTATATTTTTTAGCTTGGCACCTAATGCTCCTGGAATTCCCAAACAAATATGTGTGGGACTATGAAGTTTTATCTCTCACTGAGCCTTGAGAACGCTCAGGTTTACAATTCAGTGCTTCCATAGTTATCACATTTGCTTTTGAGTTCATCTAAGAGGAAGCTCTGCTGCTGCAGAGGCTGATGGAGGAGTGGCTTGGCCAAGCTGCCCAGGGGAGCTTTGAGAAGTTGCAAAAGGAGAAGGGGAGGAAGGAACCTGCAGTGGAAATGGATCTCAGAAATGGGAATGTGATTCCTGTTAGCTTGGACAGTTGTTTGATGGGCAGGTCCAAACTCTTTGACAGGAAATATTATTCTAACAAATGCTTTCTTTAAATTTTAATTTTTTTTAAATGATCCACTACATTGGGTTTTCTTGTCATTTAAGATATTAAAGGAGGTAATTTAGCCATAATTTGCTTCAATGAAGGAAGAATACTCTTTTAACTTGTCATACAGTAAAAAGTAAATAAGTATTTCATTTTCAAGCTGCCTTTTTTCCTCTAGTTTGTCTCATTTGAAGTTGAAGATGTATTGGCTTCTCTTCTATAGCTGGATAGGAAGAACATGCTGAACAAGAGTCATTGGACAGAAAAAATAGGTTCTCACTTGACCACATGTATTTTGAGTTACTTGAGATATAAATTTGAACAGTTGATATTTATTTATGAGAACTTGAACTCTATTCCAACTGCCTTTTTTAGGCCCTGATATTCAAGTTTGTATTGGTTGTCACTGATGCATGGACAATCAGGGACTTCATCAATTGAGCAGAGAAGCCAAATTCTATGAATCAAATATTTATATGCATGTACATGTATTATAAGGTTATTTGGAATTAAGAAAATAATGAATAATTTGGAGTGATTAGTTATTCATGTTGTACCAGAATAGAGAAAATAAGGATGTAAGATCACTTCAACATTTTTTCAGTAATTTTTAAAATCTGTCATGACAAATTTCAGGGAAAGAATCCAGATGTTTTAGTGTATATTTAAATTAAATTGTGAAATATATCAACCTAGACATGTGCATAAAAGCTGTAATTATGACTTGCTGGTAAGAAAGTTACCTTCCTTTCTTTAATATGAAATAATGACAAATTTCAACAGCAAGCAAATTTATAAGAGTAAGAATTCAATTAAGCTAGTTCTTAGCTTAATCTTTCCCCTTAATCAATGCTTTTGGGTTAGTAATTGCCAATTGGAAAATTGGAAAATTAATTAAAAACCGTTGTCTGATATTGAAATGGCAGTGATGTATGGAAAAAAAAGGAAATATATTCACTATGCTACATTTTCCTTTTACATGTTAAAGAAAAGGGGCAGATATTGGTCTTTGAGAAGCTGCAAGAGGTTCTCGAGTACAAGGTTAAATCTGGTACAAATGCACTGGAACAGAAAAAGGCATTTCTTGCCAGTGTGTGACAGCTCCACGAACAAATTTGTGAGGAATGCAGACAGGACCACTGGGGTTTCCCTCCTCTCACATCAGCCAAGAAGTTCTGCCAAGAATCTTGTTTGTTACACGCAGATGAGAAGTCCAGGATTCTGATCATCATTTGTGCTGATAATTAACAAGTTTAAAGCCTGCAGGAAGTGAGTGGTTCTCTCCCTATCAGGACATAATTTGTTTTGGCAAATCACTCTCCCACATTTCGAATGACAGCGCTGAAGTGTGGTGAGGCATCAATCTCGTTTGAGAATATGGGAAAAAAGAGAAGAAAAGCCATGTGAATATAGTTTTTGGAAACACTTGCTAACCCCACTGGAAGAGCAACATCCAAACCAACTGCTCCAGTATTACCCAAGAAATGTGGGTACCAAACACAGTGAGTGGTAGCAAACAATTTTTACATTTGCTTCACCTGCAAAATTCTTCAGGTTTATATGAAAATCCTTGGAAATTTAGGATTCATTCTAACTAATCTAAACGTGAATCCACTTTTTGAGTGACCACAGGTTTAAATTGTGGGCAGGGTGAAAGGCATCCTCTGGTTCTCAAATAAAGGGAGTGAATTAATTTGAGGGTGACCAAAACCCTGTGAATGTGTTGAAGGTTTGGATATAGGGCTGGTAGCTCAATTTTTGTCTTTTTCTGCTCTTTCCTAACAAGAAGGAGGATGAGTTTGTGCAGCTCACTTTGAAGAGTGTGTGTGTGTGTGTGTCTAAAATATGGATGAACAAGCAGCATTCCTGAGTTTTCAATCAGCATGAAGCAGTGCATAATTAGTTTTCTGCAGTTATTGCTATGACCTTCCTCAAATCTTGGCTCCGTAATCATAAAAACTTGGTCTTTAGCATTTGTTTGTCAGCCCCACTTTAAATGTCTTCCTCTGCTCTTTATTTATATCACTAATGCTTGGAAAAGGGTACCACAAGGAACTTTGCATGATAATTAATTTCACTGAGTGTGGTCAAGAGGTAAGGTTGTAGGTTTTAGCAGAACTGTCTGAAACAATATTCCCAGGGAGCTGCAAGGGCTCCAGCTCCCAGAAATCTGGAATAATAAATGGCAGCCTGCCTTTCCCAAGGGCATTTTAGGAATATTTAGCCTGTGAATGCATATGGAAACTACAGTGGACTGCAAAGAGTCCTGAATTGTACTCAGCATTATTGAAACTGAAAGGCGGCGAGGAGGTGGAGAAGTGAATGGGCTCCTAGAGGCTTTTTTATAGATTATGGGGGGAGGATGTGTTATAATAAAAGGTAATAAGAGCTTTCCTGACTCCGACAGACTCTACCTTCAACTAACCTACAGCTATCAGGAGTCAGTAATCCATGTTGGATAAAGAGACTTTGAGGAGCAATTTTATTCTATTGCAATGCACCAGTTTGCACAATGGGTTTGCTCGCTTTTCGCAGGCAGCCTTCCTGAGGGACAATATTTCTGAAGCTCCACAAAGCGCTTTTTCTGTTTTCATTCCACAGTCCTTTAATTGGATGAATGGGCTGCAGGGGCCTGGAAGTTGGACTGAGTAAAATTTGCACTCTTTGAAACGGCAGCCAAACAAAACATGTCGAGCAGTTTCGCATGACGCCGGGATAAAGCGAGCATAAAAGGGAAGCCTATTTAAAGAACAGAGCATTAATGTTTTAGTGGTGTTCACTTCAGGTCGGTACATTTTACATGAGTCTTTTTCCCTTATGGGAAAGTAATATGCTCTGAGTTGACTAAGTGCAGATCCTTTTCATGAGAGGTTGAAGGAATAGGCATTGGGAATGCAACAACTGTGGTGTAGCAGGAGCAGGATTGGGATATAATGCCATAAGGCTAATTAACATCATGTTCTCCCATCGTGCTCCCTTTGGGGGAATCGTGGCTTTAAATGATAAGTATGTAGACTGAAACATTCTTAATCTGGGCAAGTGGTGCAGTAAAACATTACTCACTGAATAACAAAAGGAATATAAAATGGAGTATGGGCAGTATATTTCAAATAAAGTGCAGAGTGTCCTTTTTCACCTTTTCACTGTGCTTAGTAGCACTGATTTATTCACTGAGGAGAAGATGGAAGATGAACTGTTTGAGACTTGGGGTATAGGTTTGGTTTATTGCAATCTATAAAGAATTTCGACTTCTGATGGGTTTGTCCTTTGGAATATTTTTCCTTTGGAGCAATCTCGATGTTCAGCAGTGACAGGAAAAGTCACACACAATCTTTTTGAAGGGTCACACGGAATAAGTCCTTCAAGAAGCATTGATTTGCAAGTTTTTTCCTTGCATATGTCAGATGCTTCAGAACGTCCCTTATGGGGCACAGCCAGGATCTCCTGCTACTGAGAGTTCCTACTGTCTCAGAACTGGTTGGAAAACTGATTGCAGAGACAGGAAAAGACAGAAAAGTCACATCTGAGGTGGGAACTGCTCCTTCAGCTGGTGTGATTAGCAGGGTGAGACCCCAGCAAGGGGATGAATGTGGCTGCAGAAGGGGAAGGTGCATTTTTCTGGGAAGATGTAGATGATCTTCTTTCCCTGCTGGGAAAAGGGAAGACAGCAAGTGCAGCAAAGAGCTTCAGGGTGAATCTGGGAATGAGGCTGGGAATAGGACCAAGAGAAAGGTCAGAGAACATGTTATTGTCTGAGGGGAAAGGATCTGAGAGCTGCGCAGGTAAAACAGGTTTGCTGGGCTTGGCTGAATGTGCCCAGCTCTGGGAATGGGAGCACATTGCTTTTGGGATTGTTCACAGGCACCTTGGCTTTGTAGGGCTTCTTTGCCTTGAACAAGGCTTTGTCCTATTTTTGAATTGGCAGAATCTGTGTCCCTCTAGCAGAGCTGGATTTTGTGACATGTATAGGAATAGCAACAATTGTAGGTCTGAGTCCAATGATTCTGAGCTGCAGTTCAAACTTCAAGTGTAGTGCAGATCACAGTTTAAAATACCTGACAGTTTTTGATTTGTCTTCTGTCACTGGAGGAGAGAGCAAGTTAAATGGTCTGTAGTAAAAAGCGATTGAACAAATCATTTTTTAAAAAAAGAACAAGAAGAATACATTTCTTTTTCCGCTTGGTTGCTGACAGTAGTTTTTGGTCTTTTCAAAAATTCTTGTTTCATAACAAAATAAGTAGGACTTTCCACGGAAAAAGCTGCTTGTATTTATATATATATGTGTGTGTGTGTGTATATATATATATATGTATAAATAGGGCTTTTATATGAATACACGTAACATGTTCTAGGTATAAGTAACCTTAGCACACCCTTTCTAGAGAATATGCAAAATATTTTCAACTTTTCCTTCATTTTTCCACTCTTTCAGGAGACTGAACAGGAAGCTTCCATTTGCTGCAGTAATGGGTGAATGCAAATAGGAACAGAATTTGCTGCATCTCTTGATTCTTTTCTCCACATCAGCTCTTATAATATAGGAAAACACAAAATATTTATGGTGTTCAGCACTATTCTCCTTGACATTCAAGTGCATATTTGATGTGATTTAGCCATAGGAAGGTGTATGGTTTGGAGACCATTCTCAGGCCTTGGAAACAAAGCAGACTCGACAGAGACAAATTAAAGCTCATGTGTGTTTTATTGGTGATGGGGATTTTTAGATTATATTTGACTGAAGGCTGAATACTTGCTTGTTCTGGGTCTGCTTCTAGTTTGTTTTTTGTTGTTTTTGGGTTTTTTTTTTTCCTTTTCTCTCTGAAGGAAACAGTTGTGTAGAGGTTTTTATATCCATTTTTTAGGCTGGAGGTTTTGGTCATTGCTGCTGCCACGTCTTGTTTTCCCCTTCTTCTTCTGTTCAGGATGTAATACTTGTCCTCTGAATCATGCTGGAACACATTTTGGGAATTCATAGGATTATCACCAGGGCTACTGCTATCAGGCAGAACACATGCACATTTTATTATCTCACCCAACAGGTTTTCATTCTCTGTGCCCATTGAGTCAGCACAGAGGGGAACACGCTGCCATTACCGCTGGCAGAAATCAATAAATATTATAACAATCTTTGCAGTCCTGCAGGAGCTCGCTCTGTCATGATAATTCAAAATCCAAGTCCTTATTTGCTGTCTCTTCCTTTCTCCCATCTGCCCTTCCAAAATGGGTATCCTGACCTGAGCTGCTTAAAAGATGGTGCCTATTACTGGGCTACAAATTGATTTAATCAGTCAAATTAATTTGTGGAGCCTCTGAATAGAAACACTTCAGCTTTCCATGTTTTCCACTTCCCCAGCAGGCAAAAGGAAAGAAAACAAAGCTTTGTTTGGGTTTGTTTTTTGTTTTGTTTTTTTTCAAATCAGGTTTTTCTTGCAGAATTTTATCAGTGCGTAAAGATAAAAATCACGTCTGTGATTTTTAACATCTCTGCACATCTGAAATTTAAAGCTTAAAACTCTTGGCATGCCATGCAGTTGAGTCTGTTCAATTAATTTAGTGGTTTTGTTTTGAAACAAAAGTGCCTTTTTACCTTTGTCAGTTACAATTTCCTTTGTAAGCAACTTCTGTGTTGTGGAAGAAATATCGGGATTACTCTAAGTTTCCTTTGCTGCTCATTTCATCTAAATGTGTTTCCATAACTGCTCATACCACTTCTTGATATCCATTGGAGTGTGTGATCCTTTCCTTCAGGGATTTCTTCTCTGTCCTCCCACTTGTACCTGTGCCCCACCTCTCAATCCATCACATGACATTTTCAGCTCTGCTGCTGTATTTTCCCCCAAAGTTAATCTGTCATCCCTTGTTCCCGTTTTTCAAGCTTCACATTCAAACCTGTGCACAAAGAGTTTGGAAATTCTGATTGTTCTGGGTATGACAGGACGGGAGTGAGGTTTGGAGTTCGTGTATCTCCTGTACAAACCTTGAGGAAGGCCTTCTGTAACCTTTCACTGCATTAGCAAAAATAATTCTGGCTCTATTTAAAAGGGGAAAAAAGAACATTTAACTAGTCAGATCATAGTTTTAGAAGCAGAAACCAGCCTGTCTGCAACAAAGTTAGTTGGAGTTTGTTTTGCAATTCAGGGCAAAACCCCAAAGCAATAATTTCCTGTGTTGGAAAGGAAGCAGGTAGAAGTTAACTCTGGTGCATAGGTGGGGAGGAGGAGTTGGGCTCATAATGCAAGGGACATCACGGCAACAAGCAGAGAAATCTATTTTCCTAATTAAGCAGAATACTTCCAAAAATAAATAACAGGTACTTTCTTCTACAGCACCTTTTTCTGATGGCTTAATCAATGACAGCACAGTGAGAGCAAGCCTTAATTAACCCTGGCCATGCCTTCCCTGGGTTTAGAGCAGCAAGGCCCAAATTCTGCCTCCACTGGGGCACTGTCACTGTCACCTCCCAGGCACGTCCTTGGCACCTTCACCCTGGGCACTTCTGCAAGGTAGGCCTTGAATTGGAATGCAGGATTATTTTTATCTGGCTTTCCCCTGCAATGGAAGTACTTGCCTTGAATATCCAAGGATTGCTGTGATGTGGGGAAGTCAGGAAATAACAAAGTGTTCCCTTCCCCATGTTCGGGTGGGATGTGTTAGAGTTCTGTGCCCAGTGGAGGGTCAGGAGTGTGCAGAGAATGCATTGCCCTCCATAATCCTCTTGGTACTGAAGAACCTGGGGTTTTTTGGGGGTTTTGGGGGTTTTTTTTGGTTTGTTTTTTGGGGTTTTTTTGTTTGGTTTTTGTTTTTGTTCTTTTGTTTTCCAGCTGTGCCCTTCTCTGTTTATGGTTTTGGTTTTGTTTTTTTGGTTTTTTTTTTCTTTTATGAGCCTCATCACAGGTCTTTAAATATGGGATGTTGTTTGCTATGAAACCACTCCATTATTCCAGGAACATATGTTCGTGACAAGTACAAGTCATGAACATTTGAATCGTCTCCATCTGGCATGAATTAACATAGTATCATAATAAATGAGAAGTGTTAATACTGAGGAGATTTTCTGGGAATTCTCAATTTAACCAATATTTATAGTTATGCATGGAGCTTGGGTTTGGTTTTGCTTTGAAGAGCATAGAAAAGGTATGATGCTTCCAGTAGTGCAATTCATGAAATAACTTGATTATGCAGCAAAGCCTCTGTGAAATCCCCACGTGCTTTTCAGCTCTTAGAAACACTTCTAAGGAAAATAACAAATGAAAAAATGGAGCAGGTTACTATTTGCATGGTGAGGACAGCAATGCTGGGCGCCAGCTCAGCATTATTTGTTAACATATGTACTTTAAATCCTTCAGTGCCCCTTGAGCACGTAACATATATCTCACATCCATATGGCCATATGGAGACACTGCACTCATTTAAATAACAAGTGCACAGTAAAATTATCTTGGCCCCAGAGTGCATGTTGTTTATAACAAGGAGTTACTCTTACTTCCTAAATTAAACCATTTTTCTTTTTTTTTTCTTTTTTTTTCTCTTTTTTTTTCCTACAGAACCTTAAGGCTGAACTATTAACCAATAGAAACTTTGGGACAAGATGAGCTCCTACCATAATATATATATATATTACCATAATATAACAGACACTGGTCTTTATTCACTGCTGTGGATTCTGTAGAACATATTTTAAAAAGTCACTATTTCTTTCCATTTCCCCCCCCTATATCAAGCTTTCCTGTGCATTCTACAGTCTTTGAAAAACTTTTTCTTTTGGGTTTTCTGTTTTGATAATCCTTAAATATTTTTTGAATGCATGGAAAAAAATACAAAACATAACACCAGCAATTAATTAATCCTGAAATAGTTCTGGGATCTGGAACATCTTGTTAGACACCAAATATTCACAGCATTTGAACTGAATTACCCAAATTAAGCTTAGGATGTGTTCCCAGGCCTGGGGCAGCCTCAGGTGGGGATTTTGGGTGGGAGGAGTCCCAGAGCTTGGAGCTCATCTGCAGTCCATGTTTGGGTCATCCTCTGCTGGAATGATTTCCCCGCAGTGCTGCAAGCTGTGGTGTTTGTGAGGAGCCAGCTCCTCATCAGGGGCCGTCCCTTCAGGGTCCTTTGCACGTGGGTAAGATGTTCTCTGCAATGAGTTTCATTCCAGAGAAAATCAGAAATTTCACTGGCGTGAGGAGCTAAGAAACAGAAATACACAGAGCCATGAATTTTCTCAGAACTTTCAGCAGCAATTTGTGTGTTTTGGCTGAACTTCCTGTGAAAGCCAGCGGGAGAGAAGCAGGATTTTTTTCCCCCCCATCCCTCTAGACGTGAGCGTGGCACTGTGTGAGGAGCAGGAAAGGGGCAGAGTCTGGCAAATTGCATAACCCAAGGCCTGTTCTGAATAAAGGCCCTTGGATTTGGCAGCGTGGAAGAAGCAGATGGGTGTCTGCCACCCCCAGGAACACACAGCCCCTTGTTTGGTGTGTCTGGGCATCACTTCACTGACACACAAAGAGGTATTTTTGGGAGTGATGTCAGTTCATTGGCATTGTTTGCCTGGCTGAAACGATTCCCAAAAGCCTTTGAGAGCAGCGCTTCCCTCCCCGTGGAACGTCATTATCCTGCATGGCAATGAGTGCTCTCAAGGGCAGGGCAGGTAGTCCAATAAACGTGCAGTTGGTGCTTTCTGATTGTTTCTGAAAGAGGCAGGGCAATTTCTGCCGGAGGAGAGCAGGTCTGGAGTGTGCCAGAAGTGGTTCTAGAGAAATTCCAGTGCTGCGAGCACAGCCAGGGGAGCCGGGCTGGTGTGTGCTGCAGGATAATCGTGTGCTGCCCAGCATCTCACCCTGCTGCCTCCGTGCAGCTGAGACAGAAAGGGAGAAGGAGCAAACCCTCTCTGGGCTGTGACCTAGAACATAAGCATGGCAATGACAAATAATTGTGTTTGTGCTGTGAATGCTGCTTGTGTGGGTGTGTGCAGTGTTTAGTGACACCAGACAGGAAATACAATTAATTTGGGTTATTTTCTGTTTGCAGCATTAAGGAATGCCAGAGATTTTTAAACAGGTATGGTTAATTTTTTCACAACTCTGTGGACTGAGGAGGCTGCATTACAAAATCCTTTACCCAGATACCTGCAAGATTCTTGAAAACATTTCTGAACAGTTGAGAAGCAGGTTTATCTGGATTTCTGGGGGAAGTATTCTCCTAAGTCACTAAACCAATCTGCAGAATTCCATCTGTAATTACTGAACACAGTCAAAGAGTGAGGAATAATAAAAGGAAAATATTCTGAAAGTTGTTGGGCTCTGACAGTGTATAATGAGCATGTCAGGTAATACAGCTATTCTGTATGGCAAAGTACAATCTTTCATCCTGTGTCAAAAAGCTTCTCTAAAGTGCTTTTCATATTAAAAGTGTCAGGTATATATCAAGGGTTTTTTTTTTTTTTTTTCTCAGTTTTATGAGGCAGAAAGTGAAGAATGAGTTAGTGATTTACTAAGATCACTAAGAAATCAAAACCAGAATGAGGAGCTCAATTCTACTTTCAGCCCCTTCCTTTACTTTCATGACATTTTAGGAGTTTTTCTTTTTAAATAATTTTAGAAATGGAGGGATGATACATTTAAAGACACTGGGTATTACATCCAAGCCAGTGGGGTTAGCTCATTTCAGCATGTGCCTGTCATTTTGTGTCACTGAATGCTAAGCCCTCATTTTACAATTCATCTAAATGGATTTGTTCCCAGCTTCTCAGTAAATCTATTTTATAAAAAAAGTTCTGAGCTCTCAGCAGTATTCTTGACAAGAACCAGTATCAAACCAAGGTATTTTGGGTTGTGCTGAGAAAATGGAAAGAGAGGAAGCCAATGGTTGAGTTATCTCAGTGCCAGCCACGAGCTCTCTCCTTTTTCTGGTTGTTTTGAGCGTGGTGGGGGTGGTGTGATGTTGTGACTAAAGATGGAATTTCTTCTGTCTTGTCTCCCATCAGCCCAAGAGTCTTGTTGAAAACAAAGCCCCTCAGAGCCAGTGAAGTTGTCTCCATGTCTGGCACAGCATTGGCAACTCTGCAATGAGCCTGGGAGCCACAATTCAGAATTTGGCTGCCAGAAGTTGTTCTTTCTGCAGACTTGGGGGAGCGGCCTGCTCGTTTCTTAGCACCTTTTAATTTTCAGCACATGTTCACATCTCTGTTCCTCTCCATCCCATGGAGGCTGGCAATTTCAGCTCATCATATTAATCAGCTGGACTGTTAGGAGATAAAAGCAGCATGTACTTTACAGCACTGAGGGGTATGATCAGGGGAATTGCTGCTGACCTTGTTCCTCTTGGCAGTTGTTCCCAGCCTGTATTTAAATGAAGTTCACTGCTTTTGTTTCATTTCCCTGGGAGTGCTCGTGTGCCTGAAATAATGAATTGTTCAAATAGCAATTTTAACCTCGGTCTTGAAGCGTGAAGTTTCCTGACACCTGAGTTCATCTAACAGCTTGCAGCCTCCTGCTGGGCCTCCTCTCCCTCATCCTGCAGCCCAGGCACCTCTCCAGCCTCTCCCGTGTCAACTCCAATGCTTGTCACCTTTCCTCCCTTCTGAATTGTTATTTTTCTGGCAAAAAGCTGAACTGCTTTCTTGAGAGGTCAGATGAGTGTGTGGCCAGCCCAGGAGCAGTGGGATCTCCCCTTGTGACACGAGCAGCCCTCCCATCCCCTCAGCTGTCCCACAGAGCCCGCCACGAGCTGCAGCTTGGCAAAAGCTGAGAGCTGCTGCCAGCAGCAGTCCTGCCACCTCCTGCCCCAGGCAGCTCATTCCTGCCCCTCCTGGAGTGCCTGCCATGGACTGAAATGATTTCATAACGAGTTTAAAATGAGTAATGATGCTGGAGTAGTTCTCATTTCACTGCAAGGATGTCCAGTGAGCTCCTCAGAGCTCCTGGTGTCCTTGGGGCTTCTGCTCTGTTCCGTGAGATGTTTTCATCACTGCCCCCTTGGTTCTGCTGAGCTAGATGTTAGTGGAACTATTCTGGACTATCAAAGCAAAAAATTGTCATTTTTTTAGACTTCTGAGACAAATCCAACATGTTTTAGCCCAGTCAGTTTCAGTTATCAGCCATAAGCATAAAAAGCACTGAGCTGCAAGAGAGCCAAGAATTTCTTAAGCAGCTTTGTAACTGAGGAACTCATCAGAGTAAACGAAATGGACCCGTTATGATTTCAAACAGACCTGGGAAAATCCACTTAAAGCTCATGTATGCTGCACTATTAGAAGCATCAAGATTTGTGTTTTCCAGGCACCCCTCCATTTTTCCCCCTGAGCAGAAAATTCCCAATTACTATTGCCTACTCAGAGAGCACGTTCACTGCTTTTGTGATTTTCTGAGCAGTTCTATGAAGTGAACCAATCATATTAATGTGAGAAACCTGTGATGATGGAAATTTTGGAGACTTTTGAGAACTTAGAGGATTTCAGTGTTTGACTCGTGTCCAGTTTGTTGGAATTTCTTCCATCCAGCATTTATTTACTGCAGAGGTCTGTGCTTTGTACCTGTGCATGTGACTTTACCTCTCCTTGCATTCCTAGCAGTGTTTCACTAACTGGCAACCAAAACAGCTGATGTTGGCAGAAAAGAGTTTACAAACCTGACTAAATGGGATTCAACAAATTAGATTGCAACTTAATTTTGTTTTGCATTTTTGGAGCTGTCCCGCAGTGCTATGGAGACACAATGCTCCATTATATTAATGCATTATCATATTAAAGCTTCTGAATGAATCTCTTAATTCCATAAAAACTGGGTAACAGCTTGATGGAGTGTGGCTTCTGTACTTGTGACTGACTCCAAGATGCATTTATCTGTTTGAGTTTATGTTGAAGAGGGTAGATTCCATTTATTTTATTTATCCTATATATTTCGAAATAAATATATATAGAAATTTTATCCTATATATTTAGAAAATGAGACCATTTGTGCTGAAGCTCTTTAAATTTGTTCAGGAAAAAAAAGCTCAGCTGTACCACAAAAATTCTATCTCCAAGTGATTTCATCATAAGCAAAAAATTTTCCATTTTAGCAGTGCATCATTTTGTAATTTTACAGGTGTTTGGTATAAATCTATGCTTTAGACTGTAAAGTTTTTAATAGCTAAACTTTATCCTGAGTATTCTTCCCCTCTGCTTTTCTAGTGAGACTTTTTGATGTTGAAGAAAAAGTCTTTTTTCCTCTGTTCATGTGCTGAACAAGGTGGGTTTATTTGTCAAGAGCAGAGGATCTGCTCAATAATATTCCTTTTATCTGATTCTGTTCGTGATGTTTGCTGATACTGGTGACAAGAAATGTTTAAAAAATGCATAAAGATATTTTAGACTTTAAACAGGTTGTTCCAGTGGTTTGTAACTTTCTGCACTTCTGCATTTGGTTTTGGACCTGTGTATAATGAAATGAACCTGTATTTACAGATTGGTTTTTTGAGACATTGTCGTTTTCGTTGCAAAACACGGAGCTGAAGAATGCCTGTTGCAAAATACAACTTTCACAAGGGAACATTTCTGCCTGCCGGGTTATCTGTACCTGTGCACTTTAATGGGTGTTTTCCCAGGGAGACAAAGACCTCCCCTCCCAAATTTCTCCCAGGACTCAAGTGTGCATGGTGCCACGAGTTCATGCAGGAACTGGCTGGAGATTGGGGGAAAAAATATTGGAGTTGCCAATAGAGGTGTAATGAGGCACCTGAAGCCTTAATGCCCAAACTGCTCCCTTTATCAGCAGGGCTTGGAAGCGCCAGGAAAATGTTCTTTCAGCTCTATTTATGTGCAGCATCCAGATGCCAGTTAGCTCAAGCACAGCCATCCGTTCTCCAGGGAGATTTTAGGTCTTGTTTCCAGTTAAACCATGCAGCAGGTGGGAATCAGGATTCAGATCTGATGGCAGCTCCACCAGAGCTTTTCCTCATCTCTCTCTCTCTCTCCCCTCCTCATTTTTTGGTGCTTGTTTTCACATGAGGGGGACAGAGGAAAGCAAAGCAGCACGGTAACACTTTGATAGCTGCAGTAAAAAAGGATTTTGATGTAAGGAAAAAGAAGGAACATGTCTTAGCAGTTTGTTTTGGATCTCTTAGCTTGAAGAAATGACTCAATGGCCTGTTCTAATAATTAACACATTGAGGAATATGAAAAATGGTAAAGTATGTGTATAAAATATTTTAAATTCATTTATTTGGTTGTTTTGAATTTCATAGAGAAACAACAAATTGCATCTTTTCTTTTTCATGCACTGATACTTTTTCATTTCAAGTGTGTAGTTATGCACTTTACCCTTAGTTCTTCTCCGAAGCCATCATTGCTTTTTGGAGAGTTTTTTATTTCATCATAGCTGAACCTGAAGATTCCATATATTTGAAGTCTCCATGGTTATTCAGGATCTCTGAGTGTGGCTTTATTTGGGATGTTTGGTGATTGAATGGTTCAGGTTTTAAATGTCATTAGGTTGGACTATTGGCAGGAAAATCTTTACCTGTAATTCTTAATTATCAATTGCATTTATTCATTAACCAATCTTTTTCATGAAAACTATAAATATTCATTGTTCTTTTTCATAGTAAGACCAGCCCAAGCCCACGGCATTGTGCTTTGTTGACACAGAGCACAACATACTAATAAACCCAAAATATTGACCTTAACACAAAGATTTAAACTTTTTTTGGTGGTGTTATTACTTAGAGGTACCTTAAAGCACTGAATCTTGGTTCATCTCTTTTAGAATGGCCTGAATGTCCTGAGTTTTCATACTGCTATTTGGAGCTTTCTGGAACAGCTGGACCTTCTGAAGCCTGTGTGTCCTTCATCCCACGCAGAGAGGGAGCAGCTGGATTCCTCCTGGGTGCTCCCTGATGTGTCCTGCCCCAAGGGATTGGATTCAGGGACAGTGACAGCTGAGGACAGCCAGGGTTCAGGCTGCTCTGACAATTGCCCAGGTGAAGATAAATAATAATTCATATTATTCACGACAGCTGCCTGTCAAACTCAGCTTATTTTGTTCTTTCATAAGCCAGCCAAGAATTTTACACTTTTCAGGTGTTGTAAAGAAAACATAAATGCTCTCTGGGCTGCATTACCTTCTGGGATTGAATTTGGTGTCTGATTATTGCCTAAAAATCTGATTTTATCTTAAATCTGTGTCCTTTAGTGGATTCCTCTGCTGTGCAAAGTGGTTTTGCTGCATGGCCAAATGCAGGCAAGAACAGCCAACGAGGACTCAGATAAGCAGATGGACTCCTGGTATTTGGAAAAAGGGAAAAAAAAAAGAAAAAAAGAGGCAGTAAATCGAACATACTTATTTCCAAACTTTCAGAGCAGTTTTGTTTCTGGTGCACATGTCAGCTGAGTGTGAGCCCCGAGCAGCAAAGGGAAGCTTTGTTCCAAAAGAGAAAGGCTAAGGGGTGTGCTCATTAGATGTGCTGCAGCATTCCTGGGGAAAGAGAAACAAACCACCAACTTTTTTATAAAGGTAGTGCATAACTTAGGGCTCTCCCTTGATGGCAGTAACTTTTGAACTGAAAATTTATATACATTCCACGTGCTTATTTTCCTCTGCAGTTCATGAATAAATGAACTGGCAGTGCAACAATGCTATAGCTCAGGGTACTGGTGTTTTTGTTGACTGTCAAGTAGATGGTTTATGCTGTACCAGGGCTGGGTGGGAGCCCTGTCAGTGTCTCAGTCACCTCAAGATGAATATTGATAAGACTCAAATGCTACAGCAGTCAATTTTGTCTCATTTTCTCTTTTACCCTCTCTGTTAGTTTTTATGAGAAGGGAAAGTGAAGGAGCAGTGCTGCTGCCTGGTTCTGCATCTTCCCCTCTCAGTTTTCCCATTGCCACCACGCTGCTGTGGGTTATTTTCCATGGATGTAATGGCCTGGCCTCCAGCTGGAATGTGTCACCAGAAACCTTTGAGCCCAGCAGCTCAGCCAGTTTGAAACCTGCTCAGCTGACTGCTCCTCTGGTTCCTGTCAGTTTGTCCAGGTGAACACTGGGGGAGACAGCACTGGGAGCCTTGCTGGAGTCAAGGTCCACATCAACCCTGCCCTGCCATCCTCCACTGAGCACCTCTGCTGATGGGAAGGGTCATTCTGCCTCGTAAATCCATGCTCCCACTCACCACCCTGCCTTTATCTCATTATTTCCAGCCCTACAACAAAAGCAAGTCTTTCTTACACAAAGTTAAGGCTAGGAAATTATTTTTATTCTGTATTAACGCTTTAGAGAAATCATGATTTATAATCCAACCTGTGTCACTGTAGATCTGTGATTTCCAAAATCGCTGCAATGAGTAAATATGGTCATAAATCTATGTAAATATGGTCATAAATCTATGTAAATATGGTCATTGATCTTCACTTCCACATGTTGTTTTAAGCAAACTGTATTGCCACATAAGAAGTGGAAGAAAATGGATTTCTAGTATCTGAAAGGAATTTTTGTAGTTGGATCTTGTGTTTGGTTCCACAGGGCTGCTTCACCTACAAGTGTAAATCCACGTTTCTGTTAGTGAAGCATTAGGACTAAAGCAGCAGAGCTGGTGGTTTTTATTTCTCATCTCAAAAGCACACTAAAAGTGGTATTTTCCACTGTTTATAAAGATTGCTATTTAAGTATGTTAATTGGCCATTTCCACCCTATTTATTATTAACAGCCTGACAAGTTTAGAAAAACTTTTCAGGCTCTGTAACAGTGGCTGTTTCTGAGTTTTGCTAATTAATAGTGTCCAATGCATTAATTATTTATTTTCAAGCATGTTTAAAATGCCCCAAGCGGGATAATTCATGCTGCCCAAAATTAATGTGAAAATGTTGCAAGGCTGAGGATAGCCAGCAGCAAACTCTTTGACAAGGGCTGCAAATCTCAAGTGTGTGTGTGTGAACTTCAGGGCTCCATGGCTTGCTTGGAACTGCTGCCTTATTAATATAATTGTCTGTATTAGGGGAATCTGTGTTCAGGGCTTTTCCTTCCCCCCTAGAAATGCTGATTAGTGAGTATTTCAGGAGGTTTTGGACTCTGACAATGAGAAAAAAGTCAGATGGAGTCCTACTTCCCTGCATTGTGAGCCAGGAGTGCATGGGATGTGTTTTTTATTAGTACAGGTAAATTTTTCACAAAGCCCATTCCTGAAGCAGAAAATATATTAAGAATATTGTCTGGAATGTGCTGAGAAGAGTGGCAGTGGTGAGCCATGGTAGAGAAATAAAAGGATTTAAATGTTGTGAAGTGGTTAATGAATTGACAGTAGAGCTATGGGAGGGTATTTAGAAGCACAAAGAAGATCAAACATGGTTCCAGGGGTGTTTCAGCGACAAGGACCACAAGAATCTCCAAAGGTTCTCAAACCCTCATGGTGATTTTGTGCTAGGAAATGTCTTGTGAAGAAACTGGACAGTGGCTTTTGTTCTCCAAAGCAAAGGAAAGTAGATCTTGCCCCCTCTCATTTAGGGGGAAAGGGTTTCTCTGTTGTACAGTGACAGTAAAAAAAAAACCAAAAACAAACTGAACCAATGAGGAAAAAAAATGACATCTTAGGCAGGGTTTTTTTTGTCTGGTTTTTTTATTTATTATTATTTTTATAAATTAATTTATGCCTTTGGTTCTTCTTTCCCATTTTATACATGGACTGTGATATGTTTTGCCTTTTCCCAAGGTGTGTTTCTGGGAAGCAGGACTCATTTTCAAGACATGCAATGAAATTCTGGCATTCTTGTTACCTTTCTTGTTTTCTCAATTACACATCTATTCATTTTTAAAGAATTCTTCCCAAGTCTTGTCCCATTCCATTTGTAAATTAACCTGAGCAGTGCTCTTTTCCGTTTTTGATTCCAGTTTATTTTTTTTTTTCCTTTATGCTGTTGTTTATCTTACAACTTTTGTATGAAAAAATACATTTCAAATTCCAGGTACATTCAAAACTGATGCTTTTCAGCTCCATAACCTTTCTTACAATAATCTCTGTCCACACACAAGGCACTGACAGCACTTTTTAATTTAACTCAGGAAGTTGATTTTTTTTTCCCCCTGTCCTTAGTTTGGCCATTCAAAACCAACTAAACCTCTCTTTTAATGTCTTTTAAGTAGCAATTTTCTCTTTGTTTCTAAGGTCACTAGAATGTACTTTAATAGATATGTTTTGGGGTTTATGGCCCTGGCCAAAGTAAGGGTCCTGAATGGAAAGGGAATAATGCATCAAGGTTGGTTTTGGGCTGCTGAGCAGGGACTGCTGTGGCCACAGGATCTCCATCCAGTCATGAATGATGTATTTGTGCCGCTGTTAGAGAATGTGGTCAAAGACAGCAGCAGATGTTCCCTGCTTTGAGATCAACCAGAATAACTTTGCATTTTCTCATGACCAGCTACGCGTGGCCCGTGCCATGACATCAAAGGTTAGTGAAAAATAACAGTGCAAAATCGTTGGTTTTCCCAACTTTTGCAGAGCTGGGGCAGCTGAGAGGTGTTTCAAAAGGTTTTATTCCATGATCAGTCTCAGTGGAGGGTGAGACACAAGAGGTGTAAAACTCAGCTCCATCCCAGCAGAAGCCAGCCCATTTCCTGGCTGGAAACCTTAGAAATGTTTTCCAGCCTGTTGGCTGTTGCTACACAGTGCTGCTAATACTTCTGACCCCAATCACCTTTATTTTTACCCAATGTGGTCCTGCTCCAATGCATCTTCCACACTTCTGATTCTCTACAATATCTGATTTTTTTTTTTTTTTGCAAAACCATATTTTGAAACTTGTTGAAACTTGTTTGCAGTTCAGTCTCTCTCTCAACAATGTCATCTCCATTCCCTGGCCTTCCTAAGGCAGCACAGCCCATCTCAGAGTTTGCACACAGATGTCCAAGGCTGTGTGAGCTTCCTGGCAGGGTTTGACAATTTTTTACAAATTGCAAATTTCTTACAAGTCCGTTTCTCACGCAAAATATTTGAAATTTGCTAAATGAGGGCGTAATCCTGAATGATTAATGGGACAAAAAAAAGTGAGGGCTTGCCCTGGGAGGGTGGGAATGAATATTGCAGAGCTGAGGAGGCTCCCTGCACCAGCCCTGCCTGAATCCAGCGTGGTTGTGCTCTCAGAGCAGCTCAGGGTTTGATGGATTCACCCTCAGGTGTTCTTGCCTCTCGTGTGGCCACAGCTGAGCAGCTCTTTTATTATTTGAATGCTGAAGTGCATGTGTATGGCCATAAAAGTAACAAGCATAAGATTTACAGAGTAGGAGAGAAAACTACACTGTACCTCAGTTCTGCTTTGGAAAGGGACACTGATTTTCTCTGTCCCATCACATTTAAGTCACAGAAGTGTGGTTTTTCCTTCTTCCTCTGACTGTTGAGTTCTATTTTCTATTTGCTGTACTTGTACCTGGATAGACAATGATGTGTTTGTTACATTCAACTTGAAGATTGGCTAACGTTGAGGTTTTTTTTTTATTTTTAATTTTTTTGGGGTGTATATTAAACACTCTAATCTTGAATTGTAGCCCAGATTTTACTGCCACTTAATGAGGTTGATGGATCCTGGAGAAAACTCTGCTATCAATCTTTTAAAAAGTATCACCAGTAGTAGTTGGAGTGCAGCTGAAAACTATATTCTACAATTTAAACAGTGCACTTAAATCAGGAATTACCTATGCCTTAATGTATATTAGATTTGTGTTCAAAATATGTTATCTTTTACCACTGAGGACATTACAAGGAATAGAATGTGAGTCCCACAGTGCAATACAGACTGCGAATTATCTGTTACCTGTCTGGCCCTAACCTAAACTAGATGGCATTTGGGAATTTCTTGACATGGAATCATTTTGTTTTAGATCCCAGCAGACAACTAAAACAATAATGACCCCTGAACACCCCACAGTACTGACAAACTCAGTTGTACAATGGTTCAATGTAGTTCTGACAGCAAACAAATAAATGGAAAATTCTATCTGATTGAGATATTTTAGATTATTTTTAAATGGACCACTTTTACTGGAAATAATGTGGATTTACAGGAAAATATTGTAAATGTGCTCATTTGAGGATGTTCACATCATTTCTTGCCACAGGTTAAGAACTTTCTGAGAAAAAAACGTTCTGCTCTCTCTCCAGTGTGGGCATCTCCATACCTTTAATTGGAAAAGTGGAACTTTTAAACTGCTGCATCTCTACTTTTTGTAGAATTGTGATCGGTGCCGAAGCTCTTAAATTACAAAACTGCTTCTTACTTCAGCATCTCTGCCCTCCGAACGGGAGTAGATCCTGGTGAGAAGTTCAGCAGGCATTCAGGAGTCAAGTCTGGCAGCAGGAAAGGAGCAGCCCCTGAAAGGTGAGTACTGTGAGCTCAGACATCCCTCCACAGCCTGCAGTCTGCTCGGAGTGCAGATGTGCCAGTGCTGGCTCCCTTCTCAGAGCAGTGTTCCAAAGGTTTGCTTTTGCCCCTCTAGAAACACTCAGAACTCAAATGTGCTTCTGTGGAAAGCTCCTAAATTACTGTAAAACTGATTTTCACCTTTTGCTGAGAGGTGGTAAATTAATTTATAGAGGTTTCAAAGTGAGCTAATCAGTTTTCAGGGCTCTGAAAATGCTTCTCGTGCATTGATTGTCAGTAAACCTGATTAATTTGCAATGTTTGCAGTAAATGTGTCTCTACTACTGTAATGTTCTAAATAATTTTAAAATAGTGATCACTTAAGCTTTCACTTAATGCAGTTTCAATGGAATGAGTATACAAAATTCTCCCTGCAAACCAGAGTTTTCTGTTTCTCCCTGCCTTTAAACTTGCCTTTCAGAGGGTTTTGGAAACCTTTCCAATGTGTTTGTAAGGACACAGGCATTCAATTTTAGCCTGCTTTCCTGAGAGCAATCAATGCAGATTTTTATCTTTTGATTGCTTCAAACACTTTCCTGTCTCTCTTTTTGGAGGAGAAGGGCAATATACAATTTAGTCAAACCTGTTTTATTGAAGTTTTCTGTTTAATATCACCCTGGTGTTCCTGAAAGAATGCTCATGGAAACCATAAGCACATACAATACAAACATGGAATACCAGAAATACATTCAGTACTTGGAAACCTCTATATAATTTGGTATTTGTTTGGATTTCTTGTGTCCTGCTCCCTCTTGTCCTTGAATACCACATCAATTGACTCTGTGAGCTCCCTCAGATGAGTTTAGTTGCTGGTATTGATGAAAAGCACAACCTAAAAACTTACTCTGTAAAAGCTGACAAATAAGTTAAAGAGATTATGACTTTTGGTGGACACTTTTGACATTGGGATTTGACAATGCAGGCTCTGTATTTCTGTCTAGCATCTCTTCCCAACCAGCCAGCCCAAACAGTCTGAACTGCCCAAGGACTCGTTTTATCCCACAAATGTTTATGCAAATGTGTTCTGTACAAGTTAGCATATTACATAAAGCGAGTTTTATTCTCAAGTTTAGCATTTCATTTTATCAGTCTGTCATTAAAAATAACCGGTTGCAAATTAGCAGTGCTAGCTGACTCTCTTTAATCAATTTCCTTAGCAATTGTGAGGTTCAGAATTGCTTTCAGAGGCATTTGATAATGCCAGTGTTACTTTTATATGGCATCTCAGGACAAAGGAGTTAATCATGCCACAGAGTCTAAACTGCAGATTGACAGAAATAAATCAGATGAGGGAAAAGAATTCCCACCAATATTATTTTACAAACAGTGGCATCTAATTGCCTTCTGTGTGTGCAGCAGGACTGCTCTGAATCTTGTTTCTGAATGATTGATTGCTCAGCTCAGCTGTTAAACTGGATTTGCAGTTTATCTGAGGCTGTTGTGGAGTGAGCAAGCCTTGAAAATGAGTAGGATGGTGTTGTACATTGCTGCTGCTTGGCTGGTGCAGCACATGCAGCCCTGACGTGATTATCACAGGCATTAGGATCTGTCATTGCAGGGGCAGGGCTGCAGTCAGCAGTGGGCTCAGACCTCGTGCAGCTCAACATCCAAAGCCATTCGCTTCTGCAGGGTTGTGAGTTTGTCCTGGGCATTCCTGTTGCCTGGCAAAGGGACGTGCAAGCTGTAAAAACTGTGCAGTCGTTTGGTCGCTGTGTTCAGCTGGAGCACCTCGAGGGGCTCATTCAGGTCTGACTCCCTGAGTGCTGCTGGGAGTGCTGATGTGGGATCAGATCTGTGAGGCCTTACCTGGGCTGCCTAAAAAGAGTTAAGGGAATAAAAAGCAGTTTGTTTATTTATTTATTTATTTATTTATTTATTTATTTATTTATTTATTGTTTATTTATTTTTTTTATTGAAGGGCCTTCAGGGACATTTAGGGCAGACAAAGCCCCCCAGGGGCTACACCCAAAAATGGATGATGGGTCAGGGTTTGCACACTTTTATAAATTTGGTCCATTTGCATATTGGGGATGAGTCTTCCAATTCCAGCTCCAGCTAATGAAGTCATTCACCCCAAGTTTGCTCCCCCAACTCACTTTTGTTTCCATCTCTGGGCCCTGGGGCAGTGAGGTGTCCTTGGCTCCCAGGCCTGGAGAGGAATTGCTGTGTCTGCCCAAAATGGGACAGCAGCAGCTCACACTGCACATGGAGTCCAGAGTTACACACTAAAGAGCTGCAGGATCACAAATACATGAAAAATACAAAAGCTCAGATCCTAAAGCATCAGTGTATCATCTGTTTTCTCCTCCCTGCTCCTCCAGCAGAGCTGAAGCTTCTCCCATTACCCTGAGGTCCCCCAGGGCAGGCAGGAGGCTGCAGAGCTCAAAGCACATCCCTGTCTTCAGCTGTGCCCCCATGGACCCGCTCCAGGACAGGGCTGGGCAGCCACAGGGGGCTGGGGAAGCTTGAGCAGTTTCAGGTTTGGTTCACAGTGTGCCACTCTTCAAGCACTGCAGAAGGGACAGCATGCTTCTGATTTTTCATGATTTTTGAAGCTGACTGAGAAACCAGCTGTAATTACGATTACAATGTGATCCCTTGCTTTTCAGCCCAGGATTAGCTTGGTGGAAGGTGATGCTGCATTTCCAATGGCTTGTTTCAGGTGTTTCCCAAGCAGGAATGTTTAGTTGAGTGAAATATCAGCTGAACATGTCCCCAGTCACAGATTTGTGCTGACATATGCAGCATATTTGAGTCCAGCTGGCAGGACTAATAAACAATAGTTGTCACCATGTCTTATTTTTATTTAGAGGGTAAAAAACCATAAAAGATTTAATACATGTGTATAATATACAAATATATATTTATGAAGAGACAATGTTGTTTTGAAGCAGAGGTCAAATGTCCAATCTGTCATGAATTTGGTCTCCCGCATTTCCCTGTGTTCTTATGGCTGTTTCTGGTGTTTGCTGTGGGCTGTTCTGACACCTCCTACTATGGCTAAAGAATTATTCAATGTCATTTTAGGTCACTTTCACACAAGAGCAGCACAATCCTGTAGTGGGAACTATATGCACTGGCAGCTTGCCCAGCAACAAACCCAAATTATTAATTGGGAAGCAGAAATGCAGGTGGGGAATACTGTGGGCACTCTGTATCAAATGGGAAGGCTTGATTTGAGGAAGGATTTTTTTTTTTCCCTTGAATACTCAAGATTCTGCTTATTTTAGTTTGATGCCACCTGGCTAAAATATTTTCTTCATGATTGTACATTAAAATTTTAGTAACTCTTCTTCCCATAGTCATTGCTTATGGGCATAATTTGAAGCAGCTGATTAATTTCTCCATCTTTTCTACAGAAATCAATAATGGACCCTGGGAAGATTAATATTTGTGAAAGAAAAGATGATATAACAGTAATAAATCTTCTGTGGGATTCATATGTCTTCTTCAGTTTCCAGGACAGAAGGGATCAAGTTAAATATGGTGCATGTTCAGGGTTGGTTGTTGGCTGTGGGGCAGAACCCAGCAGTGCTGGGAGAGGCAGATGAGGTGGTTTTGGTGACACTGTGACGTCTTTTTGGTGACACTGTGACGTCTTTTTGGTGACATTGGGTGGCCCCAGCTCTGCAGCGGAGCTCCTGGAATTCCTGCCTCAGCATCTAGTATGGTGTTGAAGAATTCATGAAGGACTTTTAAAAGCTCTGTAGAAGTAAAATAACTTTTGTATTTTCCACTGGTTTGGGTTTTTGTTTGTTGTTTGTTTGGTTTTTTTAATCACCAAACCCACATAAAGTTAAAAAAGAAAGCCCTCTTTGAAGTAATGTTTTGAGGAACGTGTCCCTTTCCAATTCTTTCATCATAATTGACAGGCCATAGAAACTCATCTCCCAAATGTTTCATGACAAATGCTTTGCCAGGATGGCTGAGCAGGCTGCACTAAAGCCCAGTCCCAGCTGACATGTGAATAATCTCCACCCTGAACAATTTGGAGCTGCAGTGAAAGTGTTGTCGGATAACAGATGGGTGAGTCCGTGCCACGGCAGCTGAGGGAGTTGCAAGAAATGCCATGTGGCTGGATTTCATTTTCTGATTTTTTTTTTCCAAAGCCTCTCTATTGCTGCCTTGCCACGGAAACCTATTCCCCCAGCTTTCAAAGTGAGAAGGAAACTTTATTGTCTACTTAATCTCAAAGTCCTTTTCCACCAGCAGTACCTGGAGAGCAAGGGGACAACATCTATGCTGAGGCACAGCAAAGCAGTTTTCCTTCACTCAAGAGGTTTAACTTGTGAAGTCAAACATCCATCATAAAGGTTGTTTTTACTCCAGTGGTTCTGGCTCCCTCCTTCTAAGCAGGTAACAGTGTCAGCTAAGCCCAGCTGCACAGAGCAATTCAGATCTCCTTGTGAGGTCCTGCGCTCCTGTCTCTCTTTCAGGGCTCACAACAAGACTCTTCTTCAGCCACACATTTCCATACCAAACAAAATTCAGGCTCTATGGACTAGGAAGCTTGACTTTTATCCTTCAGTTTCCTCTTTGCAGCTTCCCCTTAGGCTCTCTTTAGAGGTTATCCTGACAAACAGATGAGAGAAGAGTAAAGCAAAAAGAAATCAGAAGTCGAAACAGAAATACTCAGAATTGTCTCTGGAGTGGGGACTCCCCATGGCATAGCACAGGTTCCCAACCAGTCCTCCTAAATTTCACACCAAAGATGGTTTTGTGCTGAGCTGAAACACAGGGAGAAGCTGTAGGAAGCTGACTTTCAGAGCTCTAATTCCTCTTACATGTGAGTGGATGAAGACAAGGTGCCAATTTTGAGCTGGAAGGGAGCTCTGCAGTGCCCGTGGCTGCCGTGGGGAGCTGGGAAAGGGAGAGGCTGTGGCAAGAGCAAGAAGAGAATTTCACTGGGACCAAAGCAGGCTCATTCCTGAGACACGGCCTGAGCAACTTAGAGGTTGCTGAGGATGTTCAAAGTAAAATCTAGTTGTGTTTCTTTAGCAGATTTCTTTTTTCCTCTATTTTTTTTTTTTTTTTTTTAGCAGTGGTGGTGATGTTTCCCTGATCCTGGAGCCTTTTTCCATTTTAAGGGCTGGCACTGAGGGATGTGCTGGTGGAAGGGAGAGGGCAGCAAAGGGCAGAGCCAGGGTGCTCAGGAAGCTGCAGAGCTTCAAGAGCTTCCTCTGAGCCTGCATCCCCTGGGCTGGGCTCCTGCTCTGGAGAGGCCTCTCGGGAGGGAGGAGGATGGAGAGCATCCCAGGGGCCTCCTTGGACACCTCTGCGTTCCCCTCCACTCCTTTTCATGGACTGCTTTAGACTTGGAGCAGATCTTTTCAAATTGTGGGCTATTTCTGTGCCCGGACAGGGGATCAGGAGATGTGGGGCTGGTGGAGGCCGGTGCAGGCTGTACATTGACACTTTGTGCTGCAGGTAATTTTCTCATGAGAGAGTAAAGTTTTTGTTTCCAGGTGCAGGGAATGTGAGATTGACTGCACCAGGTTTCCATTGGACTTTGCAGAAGGACTAAGTTGGCTCTAATGAATTCTGTAACGCCAGTTAAATCATGTTCATGCTGCTTTAAGGAAGAGCTTTTAAGATTTTTGCAAATGGAATTTGGTTGAATTTGTGCAGCTTTATAATTTTTGAACACTTCCATGCCCACATTTATATATTTTTTTTCCTTTTGTTGCCCAACAAAAACACTGTTGAAATAACTAATGAACATATGTAATATAACAGCTTTGTGGACCTCTGCTGCCACTAGATCATTTTTAACGGGATGTAAATGTCATGACATAATTCCTTTTTCATTGATTTATAAAATCAGAGGTGCTTTGTTTCATTCTTGCTACGGTGTGGTGTTGCAAGCAGCAGCTCCTCATATTTTCAACCTGAGAAATTACTATAACATTTTTAGTGTGAAGCATTAGGCAATTTTAGCTTTAATTATTGGGAGTCTCAAGCTTCATAGCCTTAATCTTGAAATATAAATGAAATATAAGCATTAATATTTATTTATTGGTATTATTTATAAAGTGCAGCACAGATGTCTGTGTCCAGGGATTTCTTTCAATTTTTAATATATACTTTTAAAACAGGACAAAATTAATAATTAAGAGATTCCTCACGTATTTAAATTACACCAGATAATCTAAAGATGCACATTATAGCAGCTCACAGGAGAATACTGCTTGAGAAAATTTTCAACATAAATTTGTCTGATAAGGTCAAAGTAATGCTGCTGACAGTAGAATAAGGAAGAGAAAATATTTTGTTGCTTCCAGGCATCTTCGTGTTAAGTCAAATAAAGAACAACAAGAACAACTCAAGATACATAAGGGGAGAAATTCACTCAAAGGGAAAACACAGAAAATGTGTTTGTGTTGTTTGTAGCCTTGCATGCTCCGTGGCTGCTGTAGCACACGGAATATTGGCTGAGGCTGGATGAGGGAGCAGATTTTGTTATCTCTGGGTCATGGAAATGCACCCTTTCCAACCCAAGAGTGAGGGTTAAGTCCTGACAGTCACTCTTAGAATTTAAATTCACTTTCATGTTTGCCTTCAGCTTTATTCATATATACCTATACCTCCTTCACCTGGAGGAGCCTCAAAACTGAACTCAAATGGAAGGTGTGGGGTTTTTCTCCTCAGCATCCCCAGAAAGACCAGAATTTGGAAACCACCCTTGTGCTTCTGGAAGCTGGGTAAACATGGGTCAGATCTAAACTCTGCTGGTCTCTGGTGACTTGAAAAGGAACAGTTTTTTAAACTATGTAAGGGTCTAAATACAGACATGGGAATTTACAAGGTAGATATGAATATTCACTTGCCTGTCCCTAATTTCTGGATTAATTTCTGTGTATTACCCTGTACAGAGCTCACAGCTTAAACGTTTTTCCTCTAGAAATGTAAGCTGCCATTTCCAGGCACGTTCTGTTCTCCAGAGCACTAATTGTGTCCCCACTGGCACTAATGGGAGTGGTTTTAGCACACACAGAGCTTGTGTGCTCAGGAGCAGCGTCAGGACTTTGGGCTGAGGTTTTTCCAAAGGATGTTCTCTCAGATTAACCTCAGTCTGATCATCCAAGGCTGCGTGCAGAGTGTCTCTGATTTTCTGTCAGTGAATTGTCTCTGGTGCTACTCTGCAGGAGCGCAGGAGCAGAATAATTCTGTCCTGCAGGCAGCTCCCTTGGGTGGAAGTACCTGTGCTCTAGGAGCCCCCAGGGTGCTCTTCTTTGAGACAGTTTATGAACTTTTTTTGGGGAAAACGAGCGTTTATGGGCCGTTCTCTGGCAATTAGGGAGACCCAGGAGCAGGGGAGCCACAGCGAGTGGGGCAGAACAGAGTGAGGGCAGCAGGGAGCACAAAAATGCAGCAGCTCCAGAAGAGATGGGAGTGAGCAGTGAAAGGAAAAAAAAGTAGCCAAGATCTCAGGAACAGAGCAGGAAAAGTTCTCTCAAAGCAAAGTTTACCCTGCTCCTCTTCGGGCTTTTTTTCCAGCCTGCCTTTCCTGAGGCAGGAGTTGGAGGCTGGAAGGATGCTTTCCCTCATGTTTCTCCCACCATGCAGATTGCTTTTCTGATTCTTTGAGCACATTGGATATCTTTCACTTTCAGAATCTATTTGCATTTCATTATTTTTTGTCTGTATTTCCTCCTGGTTCATCTGGACTTTATGCATATTTCAGGATGTTTTTCATGTGATATGTGAAAAAATCTCTACTTATTTCCTGCATCTAACTTGGCACCGTGGCATATTGATTATTGTTCTGGGTGCTTTCAGTCCCTGATACAGAGACTTATGGACAGGCAAGCTGAAGTTAATTTTATAAATAAGAGCTATGGGAGAGCATGTTTGTTGGATTACTGTAATTGATTGTTAGGGATTGGGCAGATTTTTCTTTTACTGGGGTAATTATATTCAATTCTGTGCCTGGGATTGGATGGTAAATCCAAGTTATAGGCTGTATTTGAGAGTCATGGCTGTGTGTATTGCTGCACATCAGCTCAGTCTGAAGATCCTGATTGCTGCCTTCAGTCTCAGATATCACTGCCTTTTCCAGCCAAATCTGTTTTAGTGAAAACTTCCTTTCTGAAACTTAAAATTCTGCAATAAAACAGTGCTCTTAATTGAAACCATGAGGAAAAAAAAAAATGTAGGTTCCAGCCTCATGTGTTTGAGTAGCATTTTGTGTCTCCAAAAGCCATTTCAGACAGTTTGATCCTCTAGCATTGCCTGGGCCAGGGAATTGAAGATTTGGGAAGATCCTGAGGGATAACCCAGGACTCAAGGGTCTCACACAAGATTAGATTTATGTTCTGAGGGAGAGTTATTGCGAGGTGCTGCAAAATAAGCACAGAACTGATCACTTTCAGTAGCTTTCCTGGAATTTGGAGTGAGTTCCTTGGTTTGTGCTGCCTGCTGGTGAAACCCTTGGGGCTGCATTCCCCTGAAATATGCTCCCAGAGAGGAGTTAATTGTTGTTGCAGGACACCAAATCACATGATGTGGACACGCAGCTCTTCTAAGGTAAAAAGGCTATTTTTTATTTTTGATTTCAGTATTTATAGATTCTTCAAAGTGCCACCTCTCCAATGACACTGGACAAACCAGCATTTTATTAAATTTTTCTTCTTCTGTAGAAGAATGTAAAACAAGAAGTTATTTACATAAAGTGGGTGAGAAAGTTTGTTATAAGAATGTGAACATCAGAAGGCTTAGAAAAACTTAAACAATCAGGGTGACAGTTAATGGTCTTGAAGTTCTCTGATTTCAGTACTCGGGCTTCAGCACTTCAGTGCTTGCCTGATCTTTTTGAGAGGCAGAGGGGAGAAAACGGGCTGCAGCCTGCAGTGGACACCACTGCTCCCCACCTTGGTGGTGGAAATAAAGCCTCGTTGAGCAGGACTTCATCCCCTGAGTGCAGACCACCCACTCCACGGGCAGGGGGGTGTGCCAGCAGAGTGCCAAAGCTGAGCGCAGGTGGAATTCAGGCTGCAGGGCTCGCACACCAAACCCTCTCAGTTCTTGGCAAGGAGCTCTGCCCTTCACCTGCAAATTCTGCAAACTTGGGGGAAGTTTTGAGACGTTCCATGGAAAATTAAAGCAGAAAAAGAACTTGTATTAGAATTTTGGGTTTGGCTAGGGTTGTTTGTTTTGAGGGTGTTTTTTGTTTTGTTTTGTTGGTTTGTTTTTGTTTTGTTTTTTTTTTTTTTTTTTTTGAGCAAGGAGATCAGTTATCCTTTTCTGTAGGAATAACTTGTAGGCATTATTAAGAAATTAATAAGAGCTCAAGGTCTTTTAGGCAAGAGAAGATTGAATGATACCCTTTTCATTTTGGATTACAGTAATTTATGTAGTGTCAGACCTGACAGCATGGGCTGTCAAACTTACTATCTCAGGTAGCTCACTTTTAATTTAAGATAAATTCTTTGAGGTTGAATCATAAGGTCTTTGTTCTTACATGACTTGGATTTTGTGCTGGGATTCCAGCACTTTGTCAATGTTTTTAGACTTCTGATTGAGTCATTTTTACCTTCATTTATACTTATCTTTTCATGAAGTATTTCCCCTCTATTTGATTAAATATGCTCAGCCATGTTCATTAAATATGAGAAAATTTCTAGATGTTTCTCACCATTATGAAAATAAAATACTAGATTATTATATTTAAAGACTAGATTAAAAAAATTAACAATTGAGGGGAAAAATTATCAATAATTTTTTTTTGTCCTCTTCACTGCTAGACAGGCACAAAAAATTCTGAATATTTTACTTTGTTACCCTATTTTCATATGGGTTATATATATATTTATTTTTTACCTTTTTTTTTTTTGTGAGCTGAAATAAATTGTTCCGAATGTCCTTCTGTTTAGAAAAATAATGGGCAAAACTTCAGTATGGTTTAAGTCCTATGAGTTTTCACATGGAGGTATGAATATTAACAATGCTGAGAAAGTGCTCAGCAAAACCAGAAGTTTGATATGCAGAAACTGAAAAGCCCATGCTTGCATCACAGTGACTGTGTGCAGCAGAGCTCCTTAATCAGCCCAAACTCTCAGCGTTTGAAATTTGTTGTCCTTAGTGCTTATGTTTTGCTCAACTTTCCGCTGGTTATCACAAAATAAGCTTCAATGTGCTGAAGCAGTCGTTGTGTGAGGCTCCAGCTGGAGTAACTTTATTCCAGAGTGCAGAAGTGAGCTCTGCAGTCCTGACCTGAGGCTGGGAGATGCCACCTGTGGATTGTCACAGAAAATGCAATGAAGTCCCCTGAAGTTTGCTCTGTGTGTTCAGGACAGAGCTGTACTGCTCTTAATTCTTGGTTTCAGTCACCAGCAGTGTCCCTGGAAGGGTTTGCAGATCATCAGGGGACCAAACCCCCAGGATCTGCTGCAGCACCACGGGAGGGTGAGGGATGGAGTGCGACCCAGCTGCTTGTGGAGCTCCTTCCAGTGGTGCACAAGGTGATTTTTTCTGCCTTCCTTCAGAAAGGTTCCACTTTTAGTCTTGAAGTAAAGAGAATAGCTGTTGCAAGATCACACAGAAATTTAAAACCTACTTTTCTGCTTAGGCTGTTTAAGAGAACTTATTTCAAGTAATATTAAGGTGCCTTCTTTTAATAAACAAGTATTTTCATTTCATTCCATTTCCATTTTTCAGTATGCCTCCATTATAAAGAACTCAAGAAGTCTTTGCTCTGTGTCCAACAGTGATGGCAGCAAGTAAGGACATCAAAAACCTGTCACTCAGCCTGGTACATTAGGTAATGAAATCAGAAGGCAAGAGACAGGGACTTGGGTGTTTGTCAGCCTCTGACAATTCGAAATCAATAAGAATTTGATCACGTTGAACTATACTCAAAGACCATTTCCTAGCTGCTTTTCCCTCAGCCTTTCTGCTTCAGCCATATTTTCCTTTACTCCTTAGCTGAAAAAAAAAAAAAAAGGATTTTTGCAGCAGAGGGCACGTTGGTATAATTAACCAGGGAGAGTGTATTGAGTGGGATAAAGGTAATGAGGAACAAATTATCTTGTTTATAGCTTCCACTGTCCAAACCCAAATATATTTTAGTGGCAGGCTTGCCAAGGTAGATTCCTTTCCGTTTCTCAGTGGAGCCTGCCTCATGTGAGGGATCACACTGAGTAAGAGATTGCTTCTGTGAGTAGAGGCAGGTCAATAGCACCATTTGGAAAATAGAGGTTGTTTATCAGCTTTTGTGGTACAAGATGCACAAACGCTTTGGGAAATTTGGATAAAACAATGATGGTTATGAAACTCTAAAGCTTCAGAGTTGAAATATGTAGTAAAACACATGTTAATTCATAAGTTAAATTGTATTTCTTGTGGCTATTGTATGTATTTAGGTATTTGCTCTTTATTATTAGAAGTGTCTTGTCAGGGGTATTTCTTTAGGTGTTTTACATATGAGGAGTCCTTAATAATGCATGAAATTAAAAATAATACACCAAACTGCCAAAATCTGAGAGTCACACAAGACAGGATGCACACAATGTTATCTGTGGTTTTCTAACATTTATTTGATTTTTTTTTAAATGCAATTTGCACATATTGCTGATAGGGAAACAAAAATTAACAGCACTCTAAATACAAAAAATAAACATTGCAGGGGGATTTCTAGCAACTGTTTGTAGTATTTTCAATCTCTGTGCTTTTCAGCCTCTCAAGGAGCTCGTCCATAGTGACCTCAGCTGAACATAGCAGCACTTTCAAAGCAACATTTTCAGAGAGTGAGAACAGAAAGATCTGAGGACATGAATTCCTCTGAAAAGCAAAATCTATTTTGATATTAAGTATATTTAACAAGAAATAGACTTGCTGTTTCTTCAAGTTGTTTATAATTAGAAATTACTTCATATTTTCACTTTGATGTTCAGCTGAAGAGCAGGACACGTTTCAAACCATGAGTGTTGTTGACTAGAATGATAAAGTTTGATGATGAATGTATTTCATGGCAAGGTAATATTTTTTAAAAAAAGGAGTTTGGGGAGAATTAATGTTCATTCCATAATTATGTTCCTTCCTGTGAGTCAGGCTTTGGGTGGAAGCAGAACTGTTAATGTTGGTGGAAACTTCTGGTTTGCTCAGCAGTACCTGTGTCATGACGAGGTGTGAAGCCATCATCCTTTGGTTTAGCCTAAAAAAGAGGATGCAGGATTAAACTTCAGCCTCTTGATTAACAGAATTAATTATGGAAATGAGGATGAGTGAGCCCATTAAAGGGAACCTTTGCTCTCTGTGGAAGCAACTGCACTATAGGCTCACTTTGTTGAGATAAAAAAATGTTCCCATCTGTTTTGCTGATGTGAGGACAGCTGCAAAGTCCCCCAAAGGGAGGGAGCAGTTACAGAGCGCTGAAATCATGGAGCTGCAGGTTTGGTGCCCAGCCTTGCTGGTAATTCTGTGAACTTCTGCAAATCAGTCACTGGGAAATGGATTTTGATAGTACAGCTTGTAAGATTGCAAGGTCAGACCTGCTTGGGAATTATGGCAATGGTATGGAACGCAGTTCTGCTTTATAAAGAGCAGCCCAGTAAATCCTGATCGGTTTTTTTTCATGTGCTCATTTGTTTAGAGTTACTCTCTGGCAAACCTGTTCTATTAGTGGAGGTAATGGAATTAATTTTCTTCTCTCTTCATCAGCTGGCAAGAGGACACTGGAATTTGTCAAGACTTGACAAGCACTGCTTAGTATTCTATTGTTAAAGGAAAAAATGTGCTTTTCTAATCAAAATTCTTCTTACCTAGGGATGAACCTGTGGAAGGGGCCTGGAGGTCATGCCAGTCCAACCCAAGATTCACAAACCTGTCGAGTCCATGTTAAGCTCATGTGGGTTTTAAACATTCTAACCCCCTCTGTGGAACCTGCATTCTTGCTGAGAACAATGCATTACAAAAATCTTACTGTTTTTTGAAAGGCACTTGCCACATTATGAGATCAAATCCTTAATTACTGCGGTATTCAGCAATTTTTTTTTGAAGTAGTTTCTTTGAAAGAACTATTTCAGAACAAATATGTCAAGCAAATAGGCTTCTAACTGAGGCCTGGTTTGATGTTTCAGTCATTCACTGTCACTGCTGAACCTTGATGAGAAAGCCTTTCTTTTATTGTTCTTCACAAATAAACTAAAATAACATGTTTAAAGTGGTTCAGCTGTGAAGTAATGCAAGTGAGTTTAGATTCAGTGTTGTGGGAATATCAGAATCGGTAATTGTAAAATATGTTTTAGTTCAGCAGTTGTTGAGTTTGCACTGTTACAAAAGTTGTTGATTAGAGAGGGATTGGATCCCCAGGTGCTCTTTTCTGGCATATGATCACTCAGGACAGCAAAAATACAGCAAGGTGTTGGTTAAGGATATGGTCCTCCAAAATGGTAGTTTCTAACTTCTGTAACGCTGAAACCAGCTGCATTGAATTTCTGCTACAGAATGTGGTGGAAAATAAGATGCAAATGAAAACCTAAGGTGGTGACTTGAGTGAATTAAGGGGCTTGTTGTTGCCCAAGATTACAATAATTGTGTTGTTCTCAGCAAAATCTTTTCTAAGCCAACAGCAGTACAAATGTTTCTGGAACATCACTTCTCTTTTTCCTTAAAAAAAAAAAAAAATCCAAAGAACTTGGTGATTTTGCCTCCTCTTTGGGGATGAAATTATTTCCTTGACAGTTGGCAAAGGCAGAAGATTCACAAGTCTCAGCAACTGTTTTCCTGGTGGAAAAATCTAAGTGAAATGATGAGAACATCTGGCAGAGCTCTTAAATAAAACAGTACTTTGAAACAGAACTGAGTCAGTGTATCCTAGGACATTACATCAGTGACATTAGAACAATTAATATTCAAGACGTGCTTAATCATAATTACACTCCACAGATGTTCCACGGGAAAAAGTGGAACACTGTGCTTTCAGGTTGAGCTCCCATGCAGGCAGACTAATACAGTGGCACTTTACTTTGTCCCTATAAAAAATATTAACAAGATTGACTGTTAAACCCAAATTATGCATGAGAATCTCAGCAGCAGCACTCAGCCAGCAGTGGGGATTGTGTAAACAGTGAATATATTCTTTTACTGACTGCATTAGGCTGAGAAATTCTGCACGTGGTGGCACATCCCTGACAAACCCTTTGTGCTCGAGCCGGGTCTGATGTGAGGATAATGAAAGAAATCGAGGCTCTCCAGGCTGAGGGAGGTGTCCTGATGCTTTTAGCATTAATCTCTGCATTGGTTTTTTGGAACCTCTGTAGCATTCACTTGACACCAACTGAAATCAAGAATGTGGCTGCTTCGGTGGGAAAATGACTCCCCAGTAATGGAGGCAGTGGGAAAAAAAATGGGATATTAGTAGCCTATTAAAAATTAACCGTATTTAATGGTGCCTTGGAGGTAGAGGCAAGGTTGAACAGGAAACCCTGGGGACACTTCCTAGCCTTCAGTACTTGAATTAGCAATTTTAACACCATTTTTAGCAGTGAAAGAATTTGGTTTGTGTTAGGTGGTTATGAGCTGGGTATAATTCAGCTAAGAATGCAGGATATATGTCATTTAAGACAGCTGTGAGAAATCATTACAACTTAGTGTTGAAAAGGGGCAGTTACCAGATCAAAACATGTATAGGCACCTATATTATTGAAGACAAAGATTTTTGTGCCTTCATATCTCCTGTTCTCAAGAATTTATATTTTATGAGATAAAAAATTCTCAATTAACAGAGTATCAAGCAATATCCATTTCTCCTTCTAAGAAAAAAGAAGTCAGTCAGTATTTTTGTTGCTTGCTGAGGTCAAAAGTACAGCTACCACTCTGGATGAAAAAACAACTTCCTGAGGTCCCTTGGGAATCCTGTAAGTGAGTTGAAGTGCAACCTTAACTCATCTGAAAACAAAAAGTGCTTTTACAGGAGATCTGCACTTGAGATTTGATTAAGAAAAAAAGGAAATAATGTACTCTGACTCCACCAAGCTTCCAACGAGGAGCTGCAGTTAACACACTGCTAGCCCCGTTCCACTCCTATTTAGCCACTTGTTAATTGTGAACAAACAGTTACAGTAATTCATGCTTCATGGGTAAAATTTATGGGCATAGACATTTAAAGTCCAAGAGTGAAATGTACTTCTGAGTTCCAAGAAATGAGGATAAATTATTAAAAACTCCTGATTCCAAACAACTGAAAATGTGTCCAGTACTACTAATTAAAATTACTCAGCTGAGCATCTGATTTTAATTAACTGAATGAGGTTGTGATGGATGTGGTGTTTGTCATTTTGTCACATTTTTCATATTTAATGAAACTTCATGTTTGCTCTCTCAAACTGTGAGAAAAAGAAGTGTTCTATTATTTAAATAAATATCTCTAAACACACCTTTAAATAGATATTTCTAAAACCCCTGTAAATATACAAGTGGTTTTTTCACAAAACTGAAGTGTTGACTGCATAGAGGATTCCTTAAAGGAATCCTTTGGGTTTAAAAACCCAAAGAATTAGGAAGGTGGTATTTCAGCAGATCAATGTGTTTTACTTTCAATCCCCAAAGCCTCAGGGGTGTACAGTGTAACTTATCTGCTAGCAATACTGTTTAAGGGGTAGCTATTTTCATATACTTGGTGATTTGTGTTTCATTTGGCTCACTATTGAACTAAAATGATATTTACACCCCTACCCAGACAGGGATTTCTGAGTAAATTATTTCTTTCTTAATTTTTTACCTAAGATTTATCGATCAGCTTCATGCTGGAATGATGGGAGAGAGGAAGAGAGAATGGAAAGAAGTATTTCCTCCTTTAACTTTTATTTCTTTTACCTAGCAGTTACTAAACTATGTTTATGCAGAAAATGTTGTGCAACACTGTTTAGTTCTGCTGACTGTGGTTTATAGAAAGGCACTAAAAGCAGCAGGAGTTTCCTCATTCCCCTCTCCTCATGCAGACAGCCTTGTGGGGCTTCTCTTTGACTGAAACGATGTGAATTAGGGTTTTGTGGGGTTGGTTTGCATTTCAGATGTCTCCAGCTTCTTTCTCTCATCACTTTTAAGGCCAGAGAACAAAACCAGTCATTTTCAGAATTGCTGGTTTTGGAGGGGCTGAGCTGGTATTAGTGGGGTGGTTTTCCACAAGCTGCTGGGTGCTTTCAGTCCCACCAAGCTGATCTGCTCAGCTTTCTGCTCACAGCACCCTGGGACTCCATTTCAGGGATAAATCCTGAGGAAATCATCCTGGACAGGGCTCCTGTCCCAGGTACTGCTGCCATCCAGTGTGATCTGTAGGAAAAGGCTGTCTTGGACAGTAAGCTCAGCCTAAGCCCATGGTTGAGCACTTGGCAGGTGATTTTAGGCTGGAGTATCTTTAATTTGATCCAAAAGCTTATCTGGCCTGCTCTCAGGTGATAACAGGAATCAAGGTTAGTGAGTTTTCTCTCCTCTGCAGGTCAGGGCAGGGCAGGAATCTCTGAGGCTGAATTGGTTTTCAGAGGTGCTTTTTAATACTTATTTCAGTAGCATTTCAATGTAAACTCTTATTCACAAAAGAAGGAAATAAAAGCCCAGATGTGCCAAAATTCAGATGTGGGTTGTCATGCTTGTCAGCCAGGTAAGCTTGTTGATATCTTGTAAAAAAAACACAGTAGAGAAATGGCACCATTTAGTTTGGAGCTGTCTCCAAACATAAAAGTAATGTAATTGGAGTTTAAAATAAGGGGAAAATATGTGTTGTGAGGTAATTGCAACTGGAGATATTTCAGCTGAAGATTTCTGTAATGGTTTTTAGAAGGCATTTCCTCACTCTGCAAGGTGTGCCTGTGTCTCTGAGACTCTGTTGCATAAGATTCCACACCTCCCCTTCCCGGGCTATATGACAGGGACAGTAATTAGCACTAAACTCCAAGGCAATTTATTTTCATGGAATTAATAATAATGAAGATAATTTCATTTTTGAGGGCAGCTCTGTGAAAAGCCATCGCAGATCTCTGTGTGGAGATCTTGATTATCCAGTGAAGAGGAGCTATTCACAGGAGGGAGCATTAGCACAGCCACATTCCGCTAAAAACACTCTTAGTCTTGCCAAGTTTCTGGGCACAAAATGATATGCATGCTGTGCTGATGTTATTAGTTTCCATCCTTCAAGCTGCTGCAGTCCCCTCTGTATAAATCTATCCTGAAGAATCTTTATATGCCAAGGAATATGATCCCTAACCACTTTAAAGTGTGATGCATTTAGAAGAATGCAAAAAACAAAGTGTGTTAAAATCCAGAAAAGGAGACTGGGCAGATGCCTATTGGAATTATTTCTGTTTCCTATCTGTGAAAATTGAATTGACTGACAGTAGAAAGAAATATTTAACTGGTTTTATTGTATTAACTTTTATTTAGTTTGCTTGTCTTTAAATTCTATGGGCTCCATAATCGAAATCTTGAAGTGAAAAGCATCTTGAGACATTATGGGGTGAATGTATAAATTTTAAACCGATTTGAAGAAATATTGCTCTTGTTTTCTTTCAAAGCAAAATATTATGTGGCCCATAATGTCATTGCAACATGTAAAAATAAATCCCTGTATTAAATTGGTAGGCTGACAGGCCTTTTAGTTCATGAATTTGTGGTGCCTGAATGCCTTCCTGAACAGAACATATTGGATCAGACATATTTGGAGAGTCTGTTTTGCAGCCCGAGCTCTGAAACCATCCCCTCAGAGGGAAGTGAGGAGGAAGCTTTGGTCTCCTCCATTTATTATTCCAGAGCAGCCAAAGTGCAGCCTCGCAGTTCTCATGTCATCCCTGTGTTAAAGGAATGCACACGGGTGTGAATATCATCCATGGATGTAAATGTCATCAATGACATTTGCATATTGATGAGAATGATTGGTCAGTGGAAGGTAAAATATTCATGAATGCTTGTTGAAAGATTATTGTTGATCATCAGGTTTTAGTGACGAAATGCACCAGCTCTGGCACAGGGTATTTCCAAAGTTTAAGTGACTTATTTTACTGCTTTTCCATTTACAGCTTTTTTTTCATTTTTTTAAATATTTTTTTAAACCTTTCTTTCTTCTGCAGAGTCACCAGATGGAACTGGATCATTGTCTAGGTCTTAGGAGTGACATGAGGAATCCTAAACCACTCCAGATTGTTGCAGGTGTGACTACCCTGATCCTGATGAAGGTAAGTGGTGGAAAAATGGAAGCTGCAGGCAAAAAAAAAAAAAAAAATCCTCTATCCAGCTAAACAGGTTAGCAGAAGAGAAGACAGTTTTGTTCCCATTGCTCACGTTTTATTCATGCATCCAGAAAAGTTAATGGTCAGGATATGTAGCTGCACATTTGACATGTTTCACTTGTTTATTATAAATTTAATGTGACTAAACTTTGTTATCTTCTACTTGAGAATGCCTCTGGTATGTGATTCATTTTGATTACTTGGTACAAAAGTTTCTGGTAATATAACCCCCATTCCTCATTGTCCCAGATTCTCATTGATACAAATTTCTTGTATCATGAATTTTGTACAGATTCCTGACAAGGTCCCCTATGTCACAGAGCTTGTTAAGGTCTGTGCTGCTCCATGTGGTACATCTAAAATCAATTTCAGTCTCATTTGACCACTGTGCAGATGGAACATTATTCATGCATTAGACTTTCTAAGTGGGGTAGAACAGAACCTTACATTTATTCCTTACAATTGTATCTGCATTTTTGTATTATATATGGTTCAGTAACCTTTTGTGGAAGACCAGAAGATGCCTCTGGAGGCAACACAATGTGCATCAGAACTGATTTATACTCTAACATCTGTCAACTTTTCCCTAGGACCTAGTTGTGCCAGGATACACATGTCATCTTTTCCAATGGCTTATCCAAAGGCAGGCTGCCTGTGGAAAGAGGTCTAGCACAGGAACGAGTCTGATCCTGCCTGCTGCCATTTTTCCAAGGAATACTCTTCAATGTGCATTTTTTTTTGTTCAGGGCTTTGTAGCTTGCAGTTTAGAGAGCATTTTGCCCACAGGGTTAGCATTTTTATTAATTAACTTCTGAAAATGGGGCACAGAAATGCTGTTGGAAAGTGTGGAAAGTACACATGCAAAGAACTTTGAAAATATTCCAAATAACTTAATTTTCCTTTTCCTTTCCTTTTTTCCTTTCCTTTTTTCCTTTCCTTTTTTCCTTTCCTTTTTTCCTTTCCTTTTTTCTTTTCCTTTTTTCCTTTCCTTTTTTCTTTTCCTTTTTTCTTTTCCTTTTTTCCTTTCCTTTTTTCCTTTCCTTTTTTCCTTTCCCCTTTCCTTTCCTTTCCTTTCCTTTCCTTTCCTTTCCTTTCCTTTCCTTTCCTTTCCTTTCCTTTCCTTTCCTTTCCTTTCCTTTCCTTTCCTTTCCTTTCCTTTCCTTTCCTTTCCTTTCCTTTCCTTTCCTTTCCTTTCCTTTCCTTTCCTTTCCTTTCCGAATTTCCCTTTCCAACTTTCCTTCTGAAATGTAAACAAAAATATCCTCCACCCAGCATCCTTATGTCCCTGAGTCTCCCAGCAGCACACAGAAGAGCTCAGAAAACCCAATGTATTTTTCAGCAGCGGACTGGAAATGGATCTGGAGAATCTCATGTGAACATTTAGCCCACATGGATCCCGCGTGCCTCCATCACTTTGGATAACCATTACTGAGTGCCAGGTGAGTGACAGTCAGGCACTCAGAGGAGTCACCCAAAGTCTAAAAGATTTAAAAGATTTACCACTTATTCCCCCTCCCAGTTTTATATCCATCACCCTTTTATTCTCGGGTTGTTTTCTTACTCTGAATTGAAGTAGAATTTCCATCCTAACTTCAGAATCCTTCCTTAGCAAACGCCAAATCCTAAAGCACCCTCTACTATAAAATACCCACATTTTAGACAGGAAACTGGAAAATTGATCAGATCCACAGATGTTCCTTTACAAAGGAACTTTTCCCAATATTAAAAACATAAACGGCGATTTCCTCCTGCAGAGTGTATTTGTACCAACATAATTAATTTAATATCTGCAATATTACATAACCTGTTTTCAGTTCTGTTGCCTGTGAGCATGATGTAAATATGAGCATTTTGTCATATTGTCCTTTTTTTGTGCTTCAGGTAACCAACCACCAGCTAAGGTGTAGCAGTTCTGAATTAAGTGTGTAAATGAGCAGAAATTTTCCCATTTCTTGCATTCCAGTTTTGTATTATAATTACAAAAAAATATAATTTAACATAGAGGAGTCTGTTATATATATTTTAGGAGCCTAAAATGCATATTTTTCCTGTTTGTAAGTCGATATACAAACTGTAAAATGACATTTTATTAAAATTTTCAATTTAAAATATTTTGGTTAATAATAGATAGACCAAATAATATTTTTAGGGCTGTCCATAATGCATGCATGCACACAAAGTAAAAATTAATAAGAAACTGTAATTTAAGCTGAGCATGACTGCAGTTGTCTTCACAGATTTTAAGTCTGCACCATGTTTTGTGTCTTTTTGAGATGCCTGGCTTTACTGCTTCTGTGTTGATTCAGCTTAGCAGATTGGCTTCTGTGTTAGAATGATTTAGGATGCTATATTCTTTATTTTCCAGTTTAGCTCTCTCTTGTTTGTGAAAACACTCTGTGTAATTGCAGGGCAGGTCTTTATGGGTTAACTAGGCACAGCTCTATTTTAGGGATTGAACAGAATGCTGAAGTGGAACAGTTCTGTGCTTATGGCAGGATTTGAGGTGAAACTCCTGTTCCACCTGGGTTGCACTGGCTGTTCAGGGGACAGATCATCTCACTGCCTTCTGTGCCCTCAATAATCTAATATTCATCAGTCCATGGGAAGAAATCTGATCTAAAGAGATAATTAGCTTAATTAGTGCAGCCATCTAGAATGGGAGGCCTGGCTTCAGTCTCATGTAAAGCAGAGTAAATGCAAAAGAAGGAGCTGAGTTTCCTGCAATAGAAAGGGTCCAGGACTTGGCACCTTCCTCTGGAATATGGCAGGGTGAGTGATGGGAGCCTGGACAAGCCTTTTTCTCAGGAATTCTTGGTTTTCTCTGTGCAAATCTTCACTGTGGTGCTTAAAAACCAACGTGGCAGCAGTTACCAACAGCACTGCCGTGAGGTTTTTCAGTTTGTGCTTGCTCCCATGGCCTCTGTGATGGAGTTTCCAAAAACTTGCACGATATAAAAATTTTGTCAGCAGCATCCTTTAGCAGATCGACCAAGTTTATTCATGGCCATTCTTTAATGCTTATTCGTTTTGGAAATGTTAGAACACAGGGACGTGGCGGGACCTTTGATGGAATCAAAATGAAACAAGCTTATGGAATAATTTACGATGGAAAAGACCTCCAAGATAAGTCCAACCTTTGAATAGGTTCAGTTGACATGGTGATGTTTACCCAGCTAAACCATTGCACTAAATGCTATGTCCAGCTAAGTCATTTTGTTGTAACAAGCAAAAAGGAAATTTACATTTTTTCTTTCTTTTCTTTATAATGACTTTTTTACAAACAGCTGACCCGTGCAATCTAGTATTAGATCATTTAGTGGAAACTAATTTGCCACTTTGGGGCTGGAGGACCATACTTTGCTCAATATCTAGCTCAAAAATCCATGGAAAGTGAATAGATTAATGGCTTTCTAACTGTGTTTTCATTTAAATCTGTTAATTGTTGCCATTCCTACAAGTGTCCTTTGTGTTGCAATGCGCAAAAAACAACATTTAAGAGAAATGAGTGCTGTGGGTTTCTCTCTTGAGATGTCCCCAGTCGAGTGGATAATGGTGCCACATTCCCCTCAGAAGGTCAATGGGGTTGGAATGTTGTGTGGAGCTGGATCACCCAGCAGTGCCTTTCCATTAACTCTCTGCTCCAGCTGCCCTATGTACAAATCTTCAAACCAAAGCTGTGGGCATAATTCCTTTTATTGTTTTGGTCAGGGGAAAGGATTTTTGCCTGTAAACATTCCAAAATAACTTGTGTGTGGCTGCCAAGCAAGTGATCTGTCTGGCATTTGTGAGTTAATGAAAGAGCTGCTTTAGCCTTGGAGCTGGATTTCAAAACACAGAATCTGGAGAGGAATGTTGCAAATGTAATGTTACCCAAGCCTCTCCTAATGAGAATTTGCATAAAGAATGACCCTGTGGAATTGCAGCAATGGCTGGTGCTGCAGTTTAGCAGAATGGAATTGTGTCTCCAGCCCAGAGCAACTTAAAAGTGGGGATTGGAAGGTTTTGGTCTTGGGGGACAAAGTAAGTGCTTTTCACTTGGCCAAGCCATTCAGAGTAGGCTGAAGTAGCTTCTGTAGGTAGCTGCTAACAGGGAGAAAGGCTGAGGATGCTGGAATATGCCTAATATGGTGAAAAAAGGTCCAGGCTTTGGAGAAATAATCACAAGGTGAATGGATTTTTAGGGGACAGTGGTACATATAAATAAAATAATAAAACAGTGTGAAAAGCAAGATCTTATGCTTGAAACTCTCAGTGTGCCTAGGTGATGACTAATCCAAGTACTATTGGAAATTTACTTCTGAGACTCATGTTGACCATGTTTAACCTGCTGTGGTCACATGGAGAAGCAGAGTGGAAGATACAGAAAGGGGAGAACAAGGGCTCTCCCAGCTCTCCACAGCTTCCAGATGAACAACTCTCTGATCATAGAGCTCTTCTATAGTTATTGAGAAAGATGCACATCAGGAGAATGGTGGTGGTAAGAGAGGAATTGTGCTCTGCAAGCCCTGCATCTTATTTTTGGCAGTGCACAGAATCTGCAGCTCCTTTTAACTGCATTAAATGCTTGAAGTTTGAAGGACAGCTCTAGGTTTAATAGTGTTTCACTCCTGTTCCTGCCTTGTCAGCTTATGGAACAACTGTTTGCTAATTGCCTTAGGAGAAGAGACAAAAATGAAGGCTGGTATAAAATGCAAAGCAGTACCTCAGAGTTCCTGGCTGGAATCTTTCGTGACATATTTGAGTTTCCATCTGTGTGTTTATTTAATGTAAAACATGAAATGGAAATGTAAGTGTGCCAAAAATAATCCAAAATATCGTTGACAAACTCATCTGGGAGACGTGTATATATATATATATATATAAAAATACATAAAATACATACACACACATATATAGATAAATACACACACCAAAGTTCCTGGAGTGGGAATATTTGCTAAGTTAGGAGCTTACAGTGGTGCTAATTGCAGTGGTCCTGCAATACATCACCATCATTGATGCTGAGAAAATTCTCCCCAGGCACAATGAGGGTTAATGCTCGGCATTGAAACAATTCATTTATATTTTCTTAGGTCAATTTTATTTCAGCCTGGAAGTAGAATCAAGGTCCAGGTTAGATTTCCTGTGCCATGAGCTGTTTGGAGGAAGATTTATGAAAATGGCAGCCTTTCAAAAACACACAGCTTGATCAAAAGAGATTTGTTACCTCAGAAAGCTTTGCGAGTAGTGAGTAATTGCCCACCACCCCTCTGAAAGAGGAAAATGCACATCCTCCTCCTCATAGAAATGAAAAAACCTGGAGATAGAAATGAAGTGATTTCCACTGGGCCATAAACAGGATTGGAATCAGAATTACTCCAGAGCAGTTTGTGCTTCCTGCCCGGTGCCTGCAGTCCCAGGCCTGGCTCTCACTGCTGCAATTACTGGCCCTGGGAGCTGTTTCTCCATCAGTGGTGGTCAGAGTTTACAGCCTCAGCTTATTCAGAAACAAGTTTTGTGCATGAGGTCCCTTTTTTTTTTTTTTTTTTTTTTTTTTTTTTTTTAATCTGTCCAACGTTTCACTTCTGGATATAAATTGTGATTGAATGATTTGGTGCAGAATTGTTTCCAGTGAAAATGTCGCCTCTATAAATTGTTCCAGGAAATATTTCCATTTCCTTCAGCAAATATCAAGTGTTTCTCTGGTACTTGGGGGAAAAAGTTCTTCATTTCAATGAATATTACTGCTTCAAGCAATTGTGTGCTGTAATACCTTTTATTTAGCTGACTTGTAAAGGTTGAGGAGAGGATCAGACTTTCATTTCTTTCTGCTTCTGCTGAAGTCAAAAGTGATATTTTCACCAATGTTAAGGGAAAAAGGTTTTGATCCAGACTGAAATCAGGGGTCTACACCTGCAAATGTTCAATTCAGAGGAATTCTGCCAGCAGCTGGAATGCTGAAATCCTGGGGTTCCTTGATTCCTGTGACCCAGCTAATCAGCCCTTGCCTGAGATGAATAAGGCATGAAAATAGCACCTGGCCTTCATGTCTTCCTCAAGGTTCTCACACAGAGCCACTAAAGAGATCAAATAAACAGTTTTGGGAAGCTGCGAGATGATTCAGTGGCTACTCTCTTTGAGCCATGCCAAAATGGAGCTGCTCGTGCACCTTAATTATCTCTGTTTTTGATGGATGCAGACCTTAAGCAACACCTTCTGTGAGGAACTTTGAGCAGCACGAGGCTCACCAGAGCTTGCCTCTGGCAGGAGAAGGTTTATAGCTGCTTCTCAGCATATTTGAAAGAAGATTATTGCTGCTGACGCATTGCAAAAAGGTAACATTTGTGTGCATCAGTGACTTAATTGCTTTCTATTGTACCACATCCCATAAAATGACAAACCTCATCAATAAAAAAATGCAGTAAAGGAGGTACTTTGGGATTTGTCTAGCTGTGGGGAACTGGAGGTACTTAATAATGTTGAGTAGCTATTTCCAGTGGCAGGTAGGAGGAGTTGCTGCTTCCTAATGGAAAACTGCAGATTGTGCATGATTTTTTAATGCTTTTTTTCCTTGTTTTCTAATTTCCCAGATAAAGAAAGAAATCAGTCATGACACCATTAAAAAAAAAAATGTATTGAGAAGCAAGCAAATAAAAGACAAATTCTGGGGGGGTGGAAGAGAATTTTTGAAAAATTAACATGAAATTTTGTCTAAGCAGAATTTTGGGAGGGGAGGGGGAACTCTAACGGCAGAGAGTTAAATCATGAGAGATTTAAACCCGTAAGAGATTTAAGCCTGTAAATCACAGGAAAGTCAAAGCCTTAAGAGACAGAAGGAAGGAGCAGTCCCAGGTGAGGGCTGGTGCTTGCCAGGTGAGCCTGGAGCTGAAGGCACTTGGCACAGATGGGATGGGAGGGGTTAACACCACTCTGCTCGCTGGCACTTCAACTGCCTTGGTGATCTTGTTAACAGCTTTAATTGATTCTTTTTCCAATTTCTACAAACACAGTGCTGTCACTTCTCCTCAGCTGTGGCAAAATGGCACAGGTAGTCCAGCCTGGGGGAAGGCTCAGCAAGGGCACAGAGCAAAATGTGTTTCCATGACCTGTGACTTCCTTTTTTTTTTATTCCTTTTAGCAAATCCAAGAACAAATACAATTTTCTGTTGAAGTGCTGTTAAACACACCTACCAAGTGTGCAGCAGTGCTTCATTCTGGAGGGGTAGAACATAAAACAGAATGAAGAAAATAGAATAAATTATGACCAGTTTCATTTAAAGATTGTTTATGGTTCTAATTACCTTAGATATAATTACTCATATTCTTTTCAACATTGATAGGAATAATCCTGTTTATTGAAGCTTCTGTTCTGATGCCTGTAAATATGCAGCTATGACCTAATTCCACCACAAATAAAGAATTCTTAATGCTACATTTTTTCCTGCTACAATTAGGGATTTTTTTGAACTGTAGAATCCATTTCTCTGAATAAGACTTACACAATTTTGCTTTCCTAGTAATGTTGTTCCTGCTAAAGGAAAGTATCAGGTGTTCAGGAATGTTCTTTTTTCTCTAATCTGGACAGAAAACAATGGAAAGAATCAGAGAATTGGGGGGGAAATGGAGCATTTGTATTATTTATCTACTAACAAGTGTCTCTGCATTTAGGACAGGAACTCCTTTGGGCATACATTTAATAGATGAAGAAGAACTCACTTTGGAGTGGATAGACTTCGAGGTACGTGTCCTGTACCTTTAACCTTTCTTTGTTAAAGCAAAATTAATCTTTCCTCCTTCAATTTTAGCCAAAGGTTACTGTCTGTACCACGGCAGAAGCGTGATGAAAAGTAGAAAAGGCAACAAAAAGGGATATTGGGAAAGCAGGCAAGATTGAAACCCAGCAAGAGTGCTGCAGGTGTTTGACTCTGCTGTTTGGCTCCAGAGGTGACCCATCCCTGTGCATTTCTATAAATTCTGCAATATCCTGGCCTGGGTTCTTCCGTGAATATGTGGAGGCAGAGGCAGGGGGAGCCGCCCCAGTGCTCACTCTGTCTGTCCAGCACTTGGGGGTCGTGTTCTCCTCCCTTTTGGAGAGGTTTCTTTGAGCCAAGCAGGCTCCTCCTGCTGCTGTTCCCAGATTTCCTCTGCTCTGATGTGGGCGGCTTTGAAGTTTGTGTTTTACCAGTGAGTGGGTTACAAATTGACCTACACTTTCACTGAACAGCAAAAAAAAAAACCCTGTTGATATTACATTGTCATGGGGCAGATATGAAAGCTGCTGTTGGAGTTAGAATCCATAGCATTCAATGATTCTGCATGTTGATTAATTCTGTTTATCTGATAATGCCTCTGGATTTCAGAGAGAATTATGTCTTCATTTAAGTTTGTCTGAAATACTGAGACTTTATGCATGTTATAACAGATAATTAATGGGAAGAGTTGCTCATTGTTTTCTTGCTGCTTGCAAGCTTCACTGTACCAATTGCTATTTTACCAGACTTCTACAAATATTAAAAGGTTGTTCTTTTTTTTCCCTGAAAACACATTTTTTGATTACATTAATTTCTGGGTATATTGTCAAATCCTCTGCTACTTTTGTGGTGATTATTAGCAGTAGGATTTCTTTTGGATGCAAAATAACTTTCAAATGTGTGACTTTTTAGGTGGCAGACAATGCTTTTCTGGCTGCCTCCTGTTGCTCTGAATTAACTTCAAATTTTTAAATCAAGGACTTTAGGAAGGCTGCCCTTACATAAAGTAATCACTGATGAAACTACCATTGATTAACTGTTGGGCTTTCATTGATTGCACATTTTCAGTTCCACAGGAAGATTTCAAACTTTATTTGTGTAGTATTTCTAAGCCATAAAAGAGCATTTTTTGTGTATTGTATGCATTATGGCATTATTGTCAGATGTAAATCAGGAAGAGGGAAGAAATTTTCTTCCCTTGAAGTGCCAGGAATTTTTTTATATACTTTGTTCCAGATTTGCTGGAATAAGTTTTTTATGCCACCCTCCTGAAATGGAAGCATTCAGCTGGGTGCTGCTGGTCTCTGCCATCTGGAAGGCAGCAAGGAAGTTTAAATAAGTGCAGGGGAACCTCTGAACTCATATCCTTTTCAGGTGAAGCTACAGGTGATGCAGAAACCTTCAAGATCCTCTTATCAGCTGCCAGCCCAGCTCCAGCCCATCCCAGAGCCACATCCAGGGTCTCCTCTCCAGGCCCTCCTGGGAGGAGCTTTCCTCTGCATCTCTTGCTGTCCAGAATGATTTCAGGTGGATGTCAGCTTGTCCTTTGAGAAGCCTCAGCACTGCTGTGTGGAGAGAAGCAAGCAGCTGACCCTTCATACCATCATTTTCACAATTACCTCGTCAAGGTTAAGCCAAGGAGTCCCCTTTAGCTCACACCTCCCACATCTGGAGTGCAGCTGGCTTTTTCTGCGCTTTTGAGTCCCGGGCATCATTTTCCTCAGCTCTTTGATTCAGGTAATCATTTTGCAGCCTCCCAGCCATATCCTTGGCTCTTTGCAAACTCCTGCTCCAACAGAAGGCCAAGATGATTCTTTCCAAAGGAGCAGAGCAGGTTGTGTCACTAATAAATGCAGGATTCATGCTAATGCTGACAAATACCGATGGGGAGTGGGGTCTTGTGTTCCACCCTGGACTTGCAGAACTGAACTTGGTTTGTGCCACTTCGTTTTCTTCACTTTGGTTACAGAAATTCTGCTGGCTTTTTGGGATTAAGCCTGTCCTGTGGGTGTGAGCAGAGCTCTCCAGTGTGCCCATTGCTTGGAATTAGGTCTTGCAGCCAGGCTGCCTCATTGGTACTGGTTGAAATTCCACCTCGTGTACCACCATCCACAAATACTACAGTATACTTTTTTTTTTTTTTTAAATATTTATCAAATTTCCATCTTCTTCGCCTTTCTGCTTTTCTTTTCAGAAGCTGGGCTGTTCTCACAGCAGACCAGGAGCAGTTACCAGGTGCCTGCAGCTGAAGAACATTCCAGCACGTTCAGGAATGCACTGGAAGGGTATCGTGGCAATTTGGATGTGCAGGATGCACTCTGGGTGTATTTCTGCAGGAAATTGAGAAAGAGTGGCTTTGACCAGCACTTGATCACATTTCTGCTGTTTGTGGGGATTCTATTCCCCTGTGGCTTTCTTTGGGTGGGGTTTTTGGTTTTCCTCTCAGGCAGGGACATAGCACCAGTTTTCAGAAAATATTGAATGAAAATTAGCAAATGAAAGCTCCAGGTAATTCACAGCATCGTCATACTGAGATCACATTTGGGTGATTTGGAGGTTTCAGATGGGTGATTTTTGGGGGTGATGGTGACAGGAACGTGTGTTCCTTGGGCTGTTGTGTGATGCTCCCCTGAGCTGATAAAGGGAGACAAAATGGGGTGGCAGAGGTGGATTAGCCCAGGGAACAGTGCCACACACAGCACTGAGAAGGCACAAGTACAGTTTGTTTGGGGTTTGTGTTTTTTCCCCTAAGAAAAGCAAGGAAAACAGTGAAGTTACAGGGAAGCAAATAGAGGTGTTGGTTTGCAGAAGCTGAATAAATAATGAGCAGCTCCCAGCTGCGCAGATTTTATTATGGAAAGAACAGATTTTGTATTATTGGGTTGGCTTCAACCCTTTTGTTTCATAATTTATGACAGAACTTTATAGTTAACACTTGTATAAGGGAAAGAGTGGCAGAGATTTATGACTTTCAAAACCACTTAACGTATTTTGGCAAATAGTGTGGAGCAACTATCATTTCAAATAATGAAGATACTTAAATAAGGTAATAGATTATGCCTGTTATCATGTTACTGCATATATTTTGCCCAGCAAAGTTGACATGAAATGACAATTTTATTGTAATCTTCTTCACAAAATTTTATTGCTGTAATTTGTAGCATGGTTATAAACTTCTGACTGCGATAGAAAAAAAAAAGATGCTGGGAGAAACTTTTAAAATCAAATAGAACTGAGCCTGTTTGCATATATAAAATTATGGTCATATTTTACAACTTTTCTTTATTTGAACATATTGGCTTTGGCAGATTGTTAATTTTGCTTTTAGGGTGTGCAATCAAAGTTTAAAAATGTTTTTATTGAAGCTGTTAGAACCAGAATCTGCTACATGGGGCTGGTAAGTCACGTTTCTTCTTCTCAAAGTAGTTACAGTCCAGAGCTGAATTGCTAAATAATATGAGAGGTTTCTAAATAGAGCAGTGATTTTATTATTCAAATATATGTGGGAGAAAGCTTAAAATGGAGAGATTATACCTTGCCAAGTGCACTTACAGAAGAGAGACATTAATTATCTCTCATAAATTGTCTCTGATTTCTCAAATCTAGCAACTTTAAAACAAAAAAGTCTGACATAAGCAGTGACTGTGCAGCATTTAATTGTTAGTTTCATAAAATATGTGGGAGGCAAAGGAAAAATTGGGCAGAAATACAGAGAGAGGACATGGCCTTGAATACCTGAATCCTTTGTTTCACTTATTTCAAAGTATATTTATAGCACAGTCTGCAGTCAGTAACAACAAATGTACTCTGTGAGAGAGCATTTGGAATTAATTGCATTAAATAATTACTGTTATATTCCGAATCATGAATTCTTAACCAAGTAACCTGCTTGTATGCAATGATGCTCAAGGACTTAACATATATATTCTTAGTTCTCTCAATCTAAAGAATTCTTTAGCATTCTACAGTACTTAGCGAAGCCTTTTCAGAGTGATGCCTATTAAAAATAAATGTTAATGTTTCAGGAAAGTGTAGATGTTTAAAGGTGATTCATGGTTTCTTTTATAAAAATGAGAATTGTGTACTGCAGGACGAGTTCAGGAAGTATGAAAGCACTTTACAAAGGAAAGAGATTGAGTTTGGTGTAAAATATTAAAGCTTTCTACTGACAGATCTGTTTTTATTTAAATTTTTATTGAATTTTTTCTTTGAAGTAACAACAAGAGACACATTCTGTTGGCAGATAAACGATGCTGTGCTGAATGAGTGGCTACTTAACCCTAGAACTGTCAGGCACCATTATTCTCAATGTCAAGGAGCTGGAAAGCTTCGTGCAATGTTTTCTGTTCTTCAAATTAAATTGGTCAAATTTCTGTTCTTTTGTACATTTCCATGCCACAGCTACGTGTGATATCTAGACTGGCCCAGCAGGGATTGCTGAATTTGGCTCTAGACTTGCTTACAACATGAGGCCAAATTATGCTTCAGGTTATCTTGAAAGCTCAAGCAGCAGCGCCTGAAGCACTGATGTTGTTCTCCTTCTGCTCTGAGCTTTAAACTCTCCTGATATCTGAAGCAGCCATGCTATTGTCCTAATTAGTAAATATAACCATGGGAACACCTCTCAAGAGCACGGAGTGTGATTCTATGAGTGCAGGACTGTGCAATAAGTGAGATTCTACTTCCAGGGTTGATATTTACCTGTTAAAATTGGGGATATATCAGTGTTTTAAATTAGGGGTGGGAATTATGTACATTTCTGGTGATCGCTGTCACAAAAATGGGTGTAGTCCTTTGGTATTGACAAATATTTCAGTGCTGGTATTCAGGTGTGTATCATGGGAACCTTCATGAGGATTACTCAGTTTAAAGTCATTTAGTATATCCTTGGTTGATGGTTATGATAGTTCATTCTAGCAATCATTCTCCTCCTTTATTTGCTGTTCACTCACACTTGGCAGGCATTCCACTCATGCTTTGAGGCTCAAGAACACAGTTCTTACACCCTGCAGTTCCGTGGTTATCTTCTAATCTATCCTTAAAATCCTGACCAAAGGCCCTGCATGGATCCTTGTGATTAATTCTAACATGTTCTCTTCATTAGCTCACACCCTTCATTTGCTTCCCAAGAAGAAAACTCATCACATCAGTGAAATTATGAAGGAGGGTGAGTTTTAGGACCTTGAGAAATGAAGACAGAGATGTGGGAACCGCCATTGGAGCAATCCCTGTCGGCTTCATCACCAATTTCCCTTCCAGTGGCACAGAGTGCTGATGACTGAATTCCTTGGTTGCAAACCCCAGTGGGATGTGTTTGATCTGAGAATTATTCCACAAGGGATTGTGCTCAGGTAACAGGTGTGATGGGGTGGTGGGAGCACCAGTGGGTTTATGGTGTGGAGATTGGTGGCAATGGCCACAAAGTTCCAAAACTGATGAGGAGAGGCTCCTGCACCAAGTCAGTCCCTTCCCATTCTCCATTCCTGATTTACTCTTTTTAAAATATAATTATAAAACTGGTGGGGAAAGACTAATTAATGACAAGTAGTTATTTCAACCATCGTACCACTCGAAGCGGGGACAGAATTTTCCCTGCTGCATTTTCAAAAGATCTGATTTACCCTGCAAAATGGTGAAATGCTCTGCAAAGGCTGCAAAGGCAGAGTTGTGGTAGTTGAGTGTTGTGCCTGAACAGCAGGAAAGGAGAAAACAGGTGCTAAACAGCAACAATTAGCATATGTATACCAACTGATGAGGTGTTAAACACAGCCTCATGCAGAGGTGTCAAAACCCTGGCCAAGGGATCTGTTAGAACCTGTTATGTGAAATAATACAGATGATATAAACCGCAATGGAACATAAAGGGCTTCAAACACCAAATGTCCTGGTCACAATCACAGCAACTCATTTAGCTGGGCATGTGTTTTCAGGAGATTTGCAGGGTGTGTGCATTCAGAACCAATGCTTTTCTCATGAAATGATAAACGAGTGGTAAATTATCAGATAATTTTGTAATTATTTCAAAACAAATGATTGCTTCTTTTCTGCTTTTCCAGTGTAGCCTTAAAATTCGATGTCGTATTTTCTCTTGTCACTTCTATCACTTATCGTGTGTTTCTTTTTTTGCTTTGCTTGCAGTGAAAGCTGGAATGTAAGATTTAGTGTTCTTAGTTTAAATTGTTGTCATGGTCTGCTGCTTTTCCCACTCTGAAATTATCGGGTTCTATTCGAGACTGATCTTCTCTTTCATTTTTATGCCATATATTCTTTATGATCATTTAATGAATGCACTTAACAGTAATACATGGGAATCTGATAATCATGCATCTTTCATGATTTTTTCCCTTCAACTTTTGCTCTGCATTTCATGCCCCAGGCATGGCTTGAACTTTTTTCCTGCCTATTATCAATATAACCTTCATTGTCTCAATTTTCACATTGTTGTCTTCAGGAAAACTGAAGGATACACTCCCCAGTAGCAGAGCTGGCTACTTCTGACTGTTAGCATTTATTCTTTGTATTATCCAACTATTTCCAATTACAATAGAGTAAAAAAGTGTTATTAAAATAAGATACTGCTTTCATTTTTTGCCTCTCTTCCTTTCCCTATTTTTTATTTGGTAGTTTTCTGAAAACTGGAAGAGTTAGAAACTGCCAGTCACCCAGAAGATGACGCTGGGTGTTACTAAGAGAACTGTTCTCACAGCTAGACACTGCATTAAACTCTTCTTCTTCCCAGCCCTCACTTGACAGTAGCCCCTTGCATGAGAGCCAACCACCCTTAATCACCCACTTTTTTACTACTGTTACAAAAATAAATGTTCGTAAAAAAAAACTGTTCTGGAAAAAATTTGTGAGTGTCTCTTGAAAAACAATCAACTGTCTAAATGTGAAGACCAGTCTGTAAAATGGTCCTGTCCCGTCTGATCTTGCCTGACCCTGCTTTGTGCCCCGGTGAAGATTCCCAGCAGATTCTGGTGATAATCTCAGTGTTTTCTTGCCCCGGGGTGGCTTTTCTGCCAGTTTGACTTCTCAGCATTTTGAAGATGTTCCCAAAGCTGGATAGCACGAGGTAGGCTGAGGAGTGGAAGGCTCCCTGTGAGAGCTGTGGGATTCAGGATCAAATGCATTCTCCAGCCTATTGGCAGCTGCACTCTAATCTCACGATAAAATATTACAGTTACCACTGCAGTAAATGAGAGTATAATAAAGTTTAGAAGTAGGAATGCTACACTGCTCAGCACAGTTCTTCTCCACCCTAAATGGCAAGCAAATATTCTTCATTATCTTCTTTGTTTTCATCACATTTTGTGTGTTTCAACCAGCTCCTTGCCAAGAGGCTGGTTCTGGTGGTGCTGGTCACACCTGTAGCTCACTGATTTTTACACAGGGACTGAGGCAATGTTATTTTTTCACTGACTGATTGTTCCCAGTTGGCAGCAGTACCAGAAACTTTCAAGCACCACCTCCTGCCCATTTGCTCAGCCACAGCAAGAAGGGATTTCAGGGCAGACTCAGATGCAGCTCTGCAGACCTTGCCACCCTTGAGGCTCACGGTGAGTCAGCTCAACCTGCACAGAAAGGTGGAATTTTATTGGATTTTACACTGAGCTACAGCCTAAATACAAAACTCATGGCTTAGAAAAAGAGATGTGTATTTACAGGGCAGAATGGGGACTGGTATATATACAGACTTCTTTTTTTTCCCCATTATTTTATTTTTTAAAGATTTTTGCATTTGATGATGAATGACACACTCATTGCCAGAAGTTTGCCATGTTCCTGGCTGATTTTCCAGGTGCTGAAGACTTCAGAACTGAAAGCACATCAGGTTACAGACCCTTTGTATAAATCAATTCTTATAAAAGTGTTTCAGAAATCTACTTTCCTGTAGATTCAAAATTAATTAACACCTTCCAATTAATTAAATTTCTGAAAATATGGTGAGGTGGGCAAATTGTGCTGTGCTGTGTTATCTGAAGGCTAAGTGATTTAACTGTTAAGTCTCCTGTGAAAGAGAAAACTGAAAAGAAGAAAAAGCAGGAAAGTTATATCCCAATTTTCTACAGAAACTTTTTTTTTTAATTAGTTGCTTCTTGGTTCTTATGGTCCCTGAAGCATTACAGTGGTTGGGATTTCAAGAGAAGTAAACAATAATTTTATTCTGTGCTAGGTTCCTCTTTTTTGTCGGGATTGTTAGTAAACAATGTGGATACAGATCAGATTTAGCACATTTCCAGCTCCTTCCTCGTGAGATGGGTCTGGGATTTTGGGAAGGGAATGAGCACCAGATGGTGTTCATTAGTGTCCACTCAGATAATAGCAGAGCCACTCACTGCCAGTGGGCCTTGAGACATGAAATAATAAATCTTCCTTGTTACTGTGTAATTAACTGTTAGGATGTTAGCTGAGGTCTCGGTGGATGCTTTACATGGGATTTAGAATAAGGGTAATGGAGTTTGGATGTTTTCTCCCAGTTCCTGCATGAAATCTTGACTAGTGGATGGCTGAAGTGAAGATTTGAGGCACCTTAAATGGAGAGGATTAAATAAATTCATTACCCTGCACTGTGCCATTGGTGTTTGGGGATACTTTCCCTGCAGTTGGGATGGCCTTGAACCCTCATGTGAGGGAATTTATCAGCGAGGGCTTCTTCAGCACAGCTCCTCTGTATCACTGCAAGGTTTAATATCTCATTTTTCCAATAATAGGTCACTTTGTTCCCACACATGTTAACCACAAAGTTCATTTTCTCCTTTCTGGTTGCGTTAGAGACACGAGGCAAACTTCCCAACAAATGGAACTGACTAATGTTCAAAATCTGGTGTGAGGGAGTTGAATTTTCATAGCTTAATTAGTGTCAGCAGGTTGCCAATTAATTAATGGAATTCTTTTGTGCTATCTCCAGCTGTATTTAATTAGACTGGTTGTAGAGGAAAGAAGGCTACTGTATGAATTCAGGAGGTGATGAAGCTTTCTTCGGAAATTGTGCTTTACACCTTGTTAAAGGCGTTTGGTTTCCTTTCAAATTCTGAATTCTTCACATTCTGCAAATGAGGACACTCTGTTCTGTCAGCAAGTAAGTGGTTAGTGAGGTTATTAGCTTTATGATATGACATGGAAGCATTTCTGGATTGCAGTGTTTCAGGCAAACCGTTGAAGTTCATGAGGAAAAAAAAACCAAAAAAAAAAACCAACAGTGTGATTAATTAAAATGTATTTGTTAAGATCCAAGCTAGTTGCTGGTATAATCCAAACTAAAGATATGACATTTTAGAAGAGGTCTGTATTAAATTACAGCAAGGAAGACCAGATCATTCTCCTTTGTTTTTTTTTTTTTTGGTTTTTTTTTTTGTTAATTTAAAAGACTTAAAAGAATATAATCTAAAAGTAACAGGCTATGAGTTAAAGTGCTGCACAAGTCAAAACTTGTTAGAAACATAGAATATCTATATTGTTGGATTTATGGTAGCATAATTTGTATCTTAGGATAAAATGAACTTGTAATATCTCTCCATAGTTCATAGCTGGCTTTCCAGTTACCCCCAGCATACCCATATTAAATACAGTGATTATTATCAATTTTGTTTAAAATGGAAAATGTATTTTAAAAACCCAACGATTAAAAACTACAGCAACAAACAGAACCAGAAACAAAATTACAGAAAATTAACTAACCAACCAAAAAATGCCAGAAGAAAATGAAATGTAAGAACTATTTCTGTTTGGTAATAAATTAACAATTTTTATCACAGACATCTTTCTTTTTAAATTTTCTAACAAATTTAACCACCAATTCTCTGCATTTTTCTCTTTCATACCTAAGCACCCTTTATGGCTATTCCGGTTCACCATAAATGGAAGGGCCCACCCTGGCTTTAATAACAAATGAGGAAGATTTTGGCATTTCAGTGGACAAAACATTTCAAACATTAGCAAAAGGCATCATTTGGTGCAAATTTAGTCCTTGGGAGCCATTTCCAAACACAAGAGTACTGAACTCCATTCTTGTATTGAAAAGTGATAAATCAAATAGGTGTGAGAAAAAATACACCCCTGTGTTTACAGAAAATTAAATTTAAGGTGTAGCTTTATTTCCTTTCCCAGATTAACTGTGCGTCACCACCCTCTGAACTGTGAGCTGGGGCTGGGATATTTATCCAGAGGCAAACCTGAGCCCATCGTTTGACAATCACAGTATAAACAGCCCAGAGCAGGGTTCAGATATCACATTAGGGGTCTGAGCACAAGTCTGCCTGTGCCTGCTCACACAGGCATGGAGAGATCCCAGATTAGAATGGGTTTGAATGGTTCTGCTGAGCTCTTTCACCTGGATTGAGGAAAAAGAGCCTTTCCATATTTATGTACCCATGATAATCTCTGCAGGATCGTGCCAAAACATTATTGTTTAAAGAGCATGTGCACAGCTGGGAGCAGCTATTTACTTCCTGTGCATTTTGTGATGATCTTGTCAGCTCATCACTGAGTTCCTTGGGCATCTCCATCCAGGTGCACTCAAATTGCAGTCACTGCAAATTACATCCTTACCTTGGCAAAGCCTCCTTCCTCCTGTACCAGCACCAGAGCTCCAGCTAACTAGAAAATTCACTCCACTGATTTTTTAATATTAAACAATACAAGCACTGAAGGTATTATTTATATCTCTTAGCAAGGGAGAGAGTAATGGAAGGAACAGCCTGCATGACTGAATCCAGTCTCCTACTGGAGCAGCCAGGCATGGGAGAGGGATTGTAAAATAAATTGATCAAGCTACATCTCAAAAGCAGTTAGGATCTGTATGTTGACTCTGCTGCTTCAGGATGCTGGGATGCTGCTCCAGAACAACACAGCCCGAGGAACTTGGATTTCACTTCAATTTGTTCATGTACTCATTGACCTTCATTTGTCTCACTGCATTCCAGAGGATCATTGCATGCAGTGAGTCCCACATAGCTGATTCTCCCTTCAGAAATTCAATTTTTAGGCCTCTCTAATATCTCTGTCAAACTGTTTGCTCCCGTGTTGCGAGGTGTGATGAAGCCTTGTGGAAATGGCTGAACAGAAGGGTGTGTTGTAATTCCCCCTTTCATTCTTGTTCACTGCTACAAATGCTGTCAGAGTTCTCTCTCAAGAGTTAACACACAGAGCCCCTAAAACCCATTGCTTTCAATTAGGTGAGAAAATCATCACTTTTGGCCTCAATTCAAAAGCCACGTGTTTGTAAAGGAAACAAAACTTTCAGGTGCTGCTCCCCAGCATTCCTACAACTGGCATTATTTTCATTTGCAGACGTGCTGTGATCACAGGTAGGCTGATGCATCTCTGCTGACTGCGACCAAATTGATCTTGCTTAGGCCAGCATTTAATTTGGCTTTCTGCTGCAAAGGTCTAGGAACAGAGTGCTAATAATGTATCCACTAAATCTGTTCTTTATAGTTCAGTGGGGAGCCAGCTGACTATTTTATTGTGAGAAAGGCTTGTACTTAAAAGTCAAAGAGGCAGTGATAGCTTTTAGGCCTTCCATTTAAGCAAAACCCACCTCTTGGCATTTATTTGTTTTATGTTAGAACTTTATATACTCTAGAAATGAAGGCTTATTAATATATACAGGTTTGAGAGAGAGAGGTGGCTTATCTAAGTATGTATTTTGTTTTCATTTTAAAATAGAGTTGAATCTGAAAAGCTGTGTGGCTTTTTAGAAACCTCATTGATGTTTTTTCAGAAAGTTTTGGAGCAGAATTGCTCAGTGCTGGCTGTGCCTGACGCTGCCTTTATTGGAGTGACTATGAGGTTGTGTTTTCAGATCTCAGTAAAGATTATGGGGGTTGTTTTATCTTTATTACTGAGCAATGGAGTGCCATTTTAGTCCCTGTGTTTGGGAATCATGCAGAAAACTGCAGATTGGGGGGAGGCAAACTGGAGTTCTCTCTGTAAAACAAAGCTTTTTTTTTTTTTTTTTGCTTTTTTTTTTTTCCAAAATGAGGGAAGAGCAAAAAATCTGTGAAGGGTGAAAATCTGCACACGCTCCTATTGTGGAGAGCTGCTTGGATACAGGAGCATATTAAATGTCTTTGCAGATGGTCACTGCTTTGCTCTGCTATTTGCATGCTTTGCTTTGATTGTCCTGCCCACAGCAGTGAAATAAGAGTGAGTAAAGGTCTGAGGCTGAGCATTTCCCCATCAAAAGACCCAGCTGAATAATGCAGCTCTCAAAAGCAAAACAGGAGAGGGATTCACTTAAAGGGTTGTGGATCAGAAGGCTGGGGCTGTTTATTGTGATATTTGCAGATTATTTATTTCATTTGCAGTCCTGGCTGCTGTGGCAGGGGGTATAAAACCTGCTCATGAACTGAAAGTCCAGTGACTTCCCCTCACCACACTTGATCAGGACAGATGGCTCCATATTATCAGTCTATTGCCTGTTTTGGTCTCTGAATCAAACACAAATGTTGCTTTTTTAGCTTCTGTGAGATTAAGTGAGAGAATTCGGATTTTTCTTCTCAATAGGGATTTTATTTTTGTGAGTGGTTGTAACAGCAGTGCTGGGTGTCCTTATCATATCCTTCCTTATCATCCTGAACATTGTTATTTTAAAGTCATTATCAGCAATGAATGGCAACATATACTAATATAAATTTGTACAAGTCATCAGTAGTATTCTTAAAGATATTTGATGAAATTTTGTCACTCACTCAAGTAAAAAAACCCAAACCACTAATAGGACTAAAGTTGTGTTTAATATACAAAACTGCAAATCCAATAACTTGCCTTTTAAAACTAAAAAAAAACAAACCACCAGCTATTCCCTTCACTGTTATGAAATTCTCAGAAGCTGCATTAAACTGCCATTTTATGTACATGGTTCTGACTTACAGCTTTTCCACAGGTGGCAGAATTTCAAGCCAATGGAAGCAAATGGTCCCTCTCTCTACAGTCTTTATCTATATTGGTGACACACATGTGATAAATTGGATTTTTTGTGCTAAACTGCTCTTTCCTCTGCATGTTCTGGGTGCATTCTGTGTGCAAAACTACAAATAATATATATTAAAAATTATCCAAGTGCTGCTAAATAACAACTTCTGATTTTTGTGCTTGATTATGAGTGGCTTCCTTCTTCCAAAATATAAAATCTCCTTCCCAAATGTCACACAGACTGTTTGGTCTTTTAGCTCCAAACCTGTCACATTTCTATTTTCTTCTACCTGATGAGATTCAGCCTGCCAGATTTTGCAAATATGCTTAAACAAATGAAAAAGAAACCGTACAGAAAAGACTGCCTATTGAAGAAAGCAGCTCAGGAGAATCACACTTTAATCTGGCTGAAAGACCCACACGAGAGGCGTTTTACATTAGTGTTAAGGAACTAAACTGTCTCAAAATCCAGAAGGTTGCAGTTCTATCGTGTGCACTGAAATTTGGGTGGGGAAATGACAGTAAAAGTGCTTTCCTCTGTTTCTAAAATGCTGTTTGGCAAACACTGCTAGTCAGTGTAAAGCTGTTGAAATGCACTGTTCCATTTTTTTTTTTTTTTTGGTCTTTTTAGCCCAACTGGTTCACCAGGTTTCAGTTTCCTGCTCGGTTTGTCTCTGGAGGAGAAGTGGGGGATGAATTCCTGTGAATCCCTGCAGGGAGACCTGGACCAGAACGGTTTCTCTGGCTGTTCCAGGCTGCTCCTGCTCAGGTTGTTGCCCAAAATTTCATCTTTTTTATGGTCTCCCTGCTCCTCTGGGCTCCTCAGCATCCTACTCGTGTCCTCTCCGTGTTTTTCCTGCTCTTCATCCATCCTTCCTCACTGCTCCCATCCCCCGTGGAGATCAGCGTGTCAGGTGGCTCGTGGGGGTTTTTAATGGTCCCTTTTCAAGTGCAGGTGTTTGAGATGATAATTCTGCTCTTTCGGTGGCTCTGAATGGAGGCACGGTGCCTTTAGCAACTTTTGACTGGTTGCTGTGTGGTGAGATGGATGAATTGCTCCTGAGCTCCAGAAAACAGGTGCCTTTTATTTTTTTGGCATCTGGTCCTCCAGCTTGGAGCCAGAGTGCTGCAGCCTCATCTATCTGGGAAAAGGGGATATGTGGTGATGTAATAAATGAGGCAGTGCTCAGTCTAACCACGAGTTTGATGGGTTTTATGCAGATGAGCCCTATCCTGTGCTTCATGAGTCATTAATATCTCAGTTCTGAAGACCTGCTCATGTGACTTTATACAAACATATATATATATATATATATATATAGTGTCTCAATCTTGTACAGAAGATAAAAAAGAAGAGGTTCTTACGATGTGGATAACTTGGGATCATCTGACGTGACCCAGATGGGTTCTTGTGCACAAACCCCACCTTGCCAGGCTGGAGTAAGGGGGTGAAACATTGAGGGGGCTGCACCTCTGGGAGCAGCTGCCTTTGGTTCCATTAATAAGCCCTTTCAACTTGCAAGACAAGTTGCAAAGGTTATCGAAAGAAAATGTTGGTGCTGATTTGTGGCTGCTGACTAAGTAGATTTCTATCTGTGTATCGGAGTTTCCATTAGTGTCAAATTTTTAGGTTTGAATTTTATAGCCTGAATAATTTGTCCCTGAGAATTGCAGTCGGTTCATTGTAACAAATAAAATCACAGGAAAATAACTGCATTTTCACAGATCACAGATTATTCAATTGATGCTTTAACATAAAAATCTAGCGTTTAAGATGCATGTTATTACTGTCACTTTGGCTTTAGAGAAGATTCTCAAAAAGTCCTTTCACTTTCAAACTGCCTAAGTGCTTTACACTACACAGAATAAGGTAAATCTAACTTTGAACTATTGAACAGCAGGACAAAACCTGCCCATTAATAGACCAAAGAAATGATCGGGAGAAAAATGGAGTAGCTGGGTTTAGAGAAACTTGTACTTTTTTCTTAATGAGCAGTTTAACTGCCAATTGATCGGTCATTCAGCATTACAGTAAATGGTCAATGAAATATATAATGATGCAAGACTGCTCTTTAACAAGACTAAATCTTGCAGCTATCAGGAATGCTTAAGGCAGAAAAATACAGACAGCAAATTTCTCTCAGTGCTTAATTTAAAAAAAAAAAAAAGTCCAAAAGGAGCAATAGCAGCCATTCAGGCAGGTAATCTATGGTATTCCTCATTGTGGTGGTGGCACACTGGCTCATGACATTTCCATTTTGTGCTTTTGTCTTTTGATTGTTTATTTCATGCCAAAGGATTTTTTACTGTTGGATTTTAGTCAAAGCTGAGTGCTGAAGATCTTGAGCTCACAAATCTCTAGGGACTTGCTTACTCTCATACCTGGGAGCTTGAGGCAGCTATGCCAATGGGTGAAACTCAAAATGACTTGCAATATTAATTCCTACATTAACACTTAGGCTAAGACTGAAAGCGAGCAGAATATTTTTTTTAATATATAAATGAAAAAAAAATTAGTTGTCAGAAGGAAAACTTCGATGTTAATCAAGTAAAAATCAGAGCTCATTGCTCTCCTGTTTCTCAGCAAAACCACGCTGTCCAGCAGTCCTTTGACTGGTGACATTGGCCAGTGTGAATGAGAAATAATGGCAGAACAAACAGGGTTTTTTCTTTTCTTTGCCTGGGGTGCGAAATGCACTATTATGGTGGCTGTGAACGGGTTATCATTTACCTAATTTATGATGTGGGGAAACAGGCACCTCCCGGCAGAGCGGGGATGGGAAGGGTCTCCAAGAGCAGGGCTGGGGAATGTTGGCCTCTCCAGGCTCGGGTGCTCTGGCACTGAATGGGCTCTTTGGAGCACATAAATTGATATTGATATTGATAAATATTTGGCTTTTAGGTTGTGACCTCCCCTTCCCAGTGAGAAGGGAAACAGAAAGGCCCATCCTCAGCACACCTCTCAAGAGGCAGGGTGCAGGATGGGCACCACCTCCCTTTTTTGATGCCCAGGTTACAGAAGAAACCTTTTTTCCCTGATAACCAGCACTGAGTGAAAGTGCTCTTCTCCCCAGTGATCCCGGGAGGCCGAGAGAACCATAACTTGCATTTTGAGTGACTCAAAAGGCGAGTGGCTGACTCATCTTCCATTGACAGTTGTGATCTTCAGGAAGGTTTGGACTTCTGGGCACCATCTCCTTCTTTCTGGCTGTTGGAAGGGTGAGAGAAGTTCTGTCCCTCTGCAGTCTCACACGTGGGAGCTGTGCATGACCAGCCCAACTGGCTCTTACAGCAGGTGCAAATAATGGATTCCATGTTCCAGTGCTCTGCAAAATGTACAGGGGAGTTTGGAAATTGCAGTATTAAACAAACTAATTATGATAGCATTAAAAACTCTTCTGCATGCACAGCTTTAATTAAATTTGATTTTGTAGCTCACCAAGCTGTCTCTGGGCTTTGTGAAGAGCAGTAGTTCTGGCATTGATTAAGACTGAATGTGATTAACATTAATTATTGATTAAACTTCCCTATATCTTCACATAGTATCAAAGAGAGATTTATTGATGAACTCTGAAAGGTCTCACAACTGCAGTTATTATGCTGTAATTCCTTTTGGCTACACCTAAAGTGGGGCATTCACAAGTTATCTCTGTTCCTTGGGAAACTGAGAGTGAAGTCCACCTCAGCATTATCAGCTCAGGCCATTTAAATATTCCTGAAATATCCATCTGTGTTGAAGCATAAAGTTGTGTTGTGGGGGACTTGGAATTTTTTTAGGGGTGAGAGAAGGAGGGAAATGAAGCAATGTAGACACCAGGATCAGGAAACAAACCTGAGATACAGGAGAGGCAGTTCTGATTATATTCCTGGAGCAGAATTCCACAGCATTTCAGGCAGTCTTGTGGCTCTCTGTTAGTGATTGGCTTCAAATATATTCTTTTCATTTTTTAACACCTTGCTGGTGTTAGAAGAAAAAAAGCATTGGAAAATGCTTTGCCTTTGACAAATCATCATATTGGAACAAAAAAAAAATCCACAATTTAAGATGAATGCATGAATAAATAATGCTCGAGTGAGAAAAATACTATAAAATTGATCTTCTGAACCTTTGGGAATTGGAATGATTGTTACATTGGATTGTTAATTATGGGAGTCTGTTGTAGAATTCTGTCTTCAAATAAATTTTCATCAATTGTAATTTTTTCAAGGGAAACGAAACAGCAATTTACGACCTTTTCAGATTAATTGATCTACCTATTTATCAACCATCCCCGTGCTTGGTAAGCATTCAAAGGACATCTTCTGAAGGGAACAGAGAACAATGGTTCTGTTAAAGAAAGGAGGATGCCACGGTGAGATAGAGAAGCTGCTTTAGAAGGGTGATTGCATGACCAGTGCACCTTCAGGCACCGAGCTCCAGGTGGGAATTACAGACCCACCAAGAGGGGATGGATGATGTTGAGGCTCAAGGGGGAAGGAATCTCCCTTTGCTGCTGGCTACCCTGCTTAGACAGTTTTGGAGTGGTGTTCATGACCTTCCCTATGCTTTCTGTAGGGAACTCATCACCCAGATTACTGAAATTCCAGAATAAACATGTTTTCCCAAGTGGGACTAAATAGAAACCTAAGAATTTTGGACTATTTTTCAAGTGTGTTAATTTTCCTGCTCTTTAAAAGGAAAAAAAAATGTCAAAGATTTTGAAGTGGCATATTTGTTTTTCCTTGTGAAAAATAAAGAAAGAAGGTAGCTCTAACTAACATTGTTTAAAGCAGGGTGATAAGCATTCTTCAATACCTAGAGAATGGAATGCATCTTTGGGAAGTGTATCAGCCCTGGCAAAACATAATGTACTTGCTAACACCATGGAAGGTCACCAGCACTCTGCTGTAACTGCTGAGTTGTGGTTTTATTTTAATTGGGTTTTTCCCTCTGATCTGCATGAACAATTCACAGAACATGCCAGGGAACATGTGGCTTTGACTCTGAACCAGACTCCCCACCCAGCACAATTAAAGTTTGCCTTAATCCCAGTGTAGGACACGGGGCTTTGTGACAGCTCGTGGACAGACACAGCTGGACACTTGACACTGAATACTTGCAGTCAGTTGTTCTGTGCTCGTGTTTAAGGTACACAGAGAAAAGCAGTGTAGGCCTGTGTGGTTTGGCCAGGTTGGGTCACTGAGTTCAGAACTGAGGCATGGAAAAGGTGAATTATTTGTCGATTTCATTTTCTCCACTTTCTTGCCTCTGTCCCATATGAAGTGATTGATGTGCAGAACTCACATAGAAGAAGAAAAATATTTGCCTTTACTGTGGATTCATCTTTGGGAATGCGATAGCAGCCCCACACTCACTGCTGCATGCCCACCTCAACCCAGGCTGCAGTCAGCTCCTCCTCCTGCGTGTGCTTCATTTTTCTGTTGCATGATGAAATTTCTGTGTTGTGTGCTCCTGTTTTTCCGGGGCTTTTGATCATGTTGAGTTATTTCAGGAGGAGATGTTCAGCAGGGGTGTTGGAGGGTTTGTAGTAATGTTGTAGTAATATAGTAGTAGCATAAAAAGTGTATTTCTGAATCTGACTTTGTAACATCAAGGGCAAGATTCTTTGCATGAAATCTCTAGACAATTACTTTATATTTCTATAACTGGTTTAAACTTTTATAAATGGAATTGCAAAAAAAAAAAAAAAAGTGGTTGGGCTTTTTTTTATATATATTTTTTTTCTTAAATCTTCAGCAAGCTAGCAGTAAAGAACAATGCTTTACTTTCCAGCATTTCTGATTTTATTTTCCATGGCAGCACTGCAGCATTAGCCATGCTTCTGCTGTTGAATCTAACTTATTTTTGAGCATTCTGTAGACTGCAGAAATAGTAATGATAGTAATTGCACCTATGTATGTATATATTAAAGGCTAAAAGTGAATTATTTTTCCTGGCACATTTTCCTGTACCTTTAAAACAAATTTTATGCTCTGGATTGAAGGTGTCTTAACAGGAAAGATGCAGTGAACATTCATCACTTCTGCTTTTGGATTCTTTGTTTCCTGCAGCTTTCCCTTGTTAATGTGGGATGTAGATTTTGGTTCTCTATGTAATTAATGGATAAATGATGTCAAGATGAGACTCTCTAAGGCAGGGTTTCTTAATAATAGAAATTTCTTAAATTATGTGGCTACAATTTATAAGTGGAGCTAGAAGTGCAGATGAGAACACAGGAGATGAAGCATTCTTTGTTAGGGAATAGCTACAACTAATGAGATAACACTATCTGATGGCTTAAAGGATTACTGTGCTGATCTGTGTCCCTGTGAGACGGCTTTTTGTGTCTCCCAAGGTAAGCAGGGATCTGATCTGGACACTTTGCAGGAATACCAGGAACAACACCTCGTTCAGGCTGGTTCTCAGTTAAAATGTGCAAAGAGCCGAAGCTGTGGCACTCTGGGCAGCTGGGAAAAGCAGGGGGTGAAATGTGTGTGCAGGGAAAGGTAATGCATCAGCTCGCTCCTGAGGAGCCTCTGTGGGCTTTGTGAGCAGTTCCATGAGCCCGCAGCTATTCCAGCAGGGAATACTGGCAGTCTGCAAACCCACCAGCACAGTGTGACAGATTTAAACAGAAATGTAAAGCTTTTCCTCCAAGAAAAAAAACCCAAAAAACCAAAAAAACCCCACCAAAAACCTCGTGTGAGGTGGAAAGTGTGAAGGTATCAAATATTTTAACTGCTAAAAGCTCTAGGGAGCTGGTGTTCCTAGGCAGGCTTTTTGTGTATCAATGAGTGCTTCAGACAAAGGAAAACCAGAATGGACAGGTTTAGCTTGGAGACTTGGAAATAATTATATTCCAACCAGTCTTAAGAAGGAACATAGAGAGTGTATTAACAATGGATCATGACATAGATTCTGGCACTTAGATGTAACTGCTCATGTAAATTACCAGAAGCAGGTTTTGTGATCCTCTAAGTTTTGTACAGTCATTCACAGCTCATTAAACCTTCAGCAGTGCTGTCATTCACTAAACACAAAGGTAGCTTGGGAACTGCATAATTGAAGTGTTTTAGGCAGACTGCTGTAGCTAAATTTCCAAACAGTAACCACTTTACCTGTGGTTCTGTGGAACAAGGAGCAGTGCAGATAATGAATTAGATCCCGGTGCACCCCAGAAGCTTTGGCCTTTTATTGAACCTGGTAGACCTTCCCAACGGTTGAGCCTTTGTTGTCAGAGTATTCTGGGTACTGAAACAACTGTGGTCCTGCTGTCCTGCTAATGCTCAGATTAAAATCATAAGTACATTATCAGAATGTGATATTGTGGTCACTTGGCAATGAAGATAAAAGCAGGTGAGTGCTGGGGGCCACTTAGTGACACACTGATAACATCTGAGCCTGGGCTCAAACACAGGGGGAATTTATACTAGGGAACAACTTCGCTGTCAGAACAAAAAAACCCCCAATATTTAGATAATTTACTCTGTATCGAAGTCTTAATTAACCAAGAAAACGCCTTTATGTGTGGGATTGCCTGCTCCTTCTCAGCTGCCGACCCGTTTGCAGTGGGGAGCCTCGCCCTCCCGATCCCAAATGAGCATCAGCCCCATCACTGCCTCCTTGTCAGCCTGGCACCTTTCTTGGCAAAGAAGAATGGATGGCAGGACACCAGGTCCCTAACGAGGTGAGCAGTGGCCACAGAGAGCCCCAAAGCTCTGGGTCACGCTTTGGAGGGGTGTTAGCCCTGCACCTTCACACTGACCTGCTTCCTTTGTGCTTGTCTGACAGAAAATACAGATGTCATGTGTTTAATGAAACCCTCAGAGCAGCTGCCTTGACTTGTTCCAGGTTGCCTCACCCTCACTGTTTCCATAGTCCTTCACTACAGCTCTGACAAGTCTAGCTATGTTTTCAAGGACTTTCTCTCCCCATGCTGCCCTATTTCCTGGTCCCTTGGTTGCCAGTGCTGCATAAATATTAATTCAGTGGTAATCTCTCTTTTGGTTTGAACTAATTAGTTTTCTCTCCAAGTTCTCCCTAACACAGGTGCGTTTCTGGGAATCCCTTGCTGCAGTGGGATTCCTCCAGCATTCCCTTCTTCCATTCAGCACAGTGGAGGAGGCTGTCCCTTCCTGGGACACCTCTGTCACAAGCTGCCTGCTCCCAGGAAACGCCCGAGCTCTGGAGCTGGCACTGTGGGGCATCGATGCCTTTGCTCAGGTGGGCTGCAGCACAGCTCTCACATCCTATCACTACCCATTAAAAACCCCACAAAACACCCCCTGAGAGATGGGGACCCCGTGGTATGAAGCCCCAAGGAATCCGGGGCCACTCTGCAGGAGCTGCGTGAAATTTGTGATTCACTCCCTGATGGGAACAGAATTAGCGCTGCACGTAGAACAGTGTGAGGTTGCTACTTGCAAGGTCCAGACTAAAAATACTCTTTCTATATTAGTAGTTAGTGGCTGTGACCATTCTCTGGTGGCAGATGGAATAACAGGGTTTTTCCTTCTCTCAGGAAAACACACATTTGTGTTCCTGAGCTTTCTGCCCTGACCTCCTCCCAGTCCCCTTGCAGCAGCTTCTGTGCTCACCTCCTGTGCAGTGAGGTGTCCCCAGGGTGACTTTGTCTCCCAGGTGATGGCTTTGCTTGGTTTTACCTGCCATGGTTGTGTAGTTAAAGCCCCTGAATTACCGAGTTCTCTGCCTGCTTCCCTGGACCCAAGGTGCTGCTGCTGCTCCAAAGGAGTTGTGCTCTCCCTGGTAGCATCAGCCTGAGGATGATCTGGAGCAGCTTGGCAGGAAACAAAGCAGGCTGGACAAAACTGCTTGTAACCATGAGTATTTGAGCTCTGAATGTCAGAGGCAGCAGCAGGGAAAGGGTGGGAGGGTGCAGCAGGAGCATCAGTGCCAAAAGCAAGGTGACATTTCTCAGTGACAGCCCGTGGCGTGGGCAGCTGAAGCTTTCTGCAGCCATGGGGTCAGGCTCTGGAAAAAAACGAGTTAGGGGCTCCTGAAACAGAAATTCTTGTCCCTAAGGCATTCCACATCAATTCAGTATTCCTCTACTCGTGTTTTCTGGGATATATGTATTCCAAAATACTTCATCATGTTTGTAACAGCATTTTCAAAACTTTTTGGTGCTTGAACGAAGCAGGGCACGCTCCAGTGGTGCTGCTCTGTGCTTTAATTCTGCATTTAGTGCTAATGATAAAATCTTTCTTTCCTAGCTCAAAGCAGGTTTTTATATGTGTGAATGTTCTTGTTTTCCATTGCTAGTCAATGCAGTGTATTGTTTGCCTAATTAATGTAATTATTGCTAATTATGTAATTACTGTAAATACGTGTAATCAGTGACTCTAATTTGTAATTATAGAATTTTGATGTTTATTTGTGCAAAAGTGCTTACAAAACTTAGAAGAAAAATTGGTCATATACAGCAGGTAATTTAAAAAAATTTGTAAGTACAAAATTGCACATTTTTTGCCAACCCCCAAAAAGAAATTAGTTCTCTTTATTTACTAATTGGGCATGCTTTTTTTTTTTAATAAAAGGTAATAATTACATTACAGAAGCCTAAAACTAATTTTCTCTCCTCTTATGTTATGGCTTAAATGAGTTAGCAAAATATTGGATTAGTAGAGTGTAGGTGCCAAATTTAACCTGTAATTGCAGTAGCCACTTGAAGTGAAATTACAGCACAAAAATTCTAACCAAAAAAAGATAAAAATGCTTTTGCTAAACTCCCTTTCCTCCATCCCACTATAGGAAGTAGGTTATTTACAGAGAGCTGGCTATTGCTTTCAATGCAGACATAAAGCTTCTGCTAGGGAGAGTGTAATTACCCAGTGGAAAAAAAAAGTCAGATGGAAATTAGCTTCTTACCATCTGCATATCATGAAATACTTGGCCTATTTGCATATTCTCAGTCCTCCTTCTTCCCCATCCATGGAAACCAGAGGAATTCCTGCAGCCTTAAAATTCTGCTCGGGTCTCTTTAAGGAGATCAGTAACTTTGGGTTTCGGTCCAATTTTTGTTTATTTTTATTATAGCTGTTGGTTGCTGATATTTATATCTTGTTTTGTCCAGAGAATCTGTTCTGGTGCTATGCAAATTGTTTGCTTTTTTTACTTGGTAACCAAACTGGAAGTTAAAGAAACCTAATCCAATCCATCCTCACTGCATTTTCCATTTCTAAGTAATAAGCAAGAAGATCTTGAAAATTCATTTTAGGGAAAATTTATTAGGGTTTGCCAGGTAGAGAAAGGCCTCACAAAGTCAGGAGGGTTTGGGGCTTCAAAATGATGGATGGTGTGGGAGCATTTTGCATGCAAGTTTTTCCTTAAGTGCCCACACAGAAACAGAGAGGTAATTTCCACTGAGGGTTCTTTGAGCTCATCCATTTGAGCTTTCCTTGGTGCTTTCTCAGGCACGTTAGGACTGAAAAGTTGGGGGTTACCAGTGGAGTTTCTGGGCTTTGGCACACAAAACCTTGTCTAATCTGCCTTCCGAGTGATTTATCATTTTGCTCCCTACCTGATGCAGAAGTGGTTTTTTATTACAAGGATAAATTTCATAAGCGCATCTATTTGTGACTTTTAATGATAAAATGCACAGTAGTTTAATCATGGTTTAGTGGATTAGAAACCCAAAGTCTTTTGAGTCTTGCTTTTTAAATGATGGCCCTGGTTTTTAGCTTGGAGCAGAACATTTCTTCTGGATGATATGTGAAATTTCCTGTTACCCACACAGAGTAAAACCCTCAGCCCTATAAACATCTTCATTAAATGATGCCTGGAAGCAGTGACTTCCATGTGTTAATTACGTATTATATTAAAAAAATCTGTTTTAATAATTACTTCCCTGTTTCCATTAGCTCTCAGATCATTTATGAGGAGATGGTGAATTTTGATTAACATAATTCATTATCTTATATACCTGTCATATCCTTTCTTGAATCGATGCATGGAACATGATTTTTTTTACAACTTCTTGTTGAAAAACTATGTCATTAGTTTGATTGATTAATTTAAAGGACAGTATTATAGTCTAAAAAAAATGCTGCAGGACACAAGGTCTGAGCCAGAACAGCATTGGTGTGGTAAGCATGGATATGATTTCTAAATTCTTAGCATTTCAGTTTTGTGATTTGACCAAAATGTTGAAATATTTAATATCTCTAAATACCAGAGATCAATCAAATGACCTTGTGATATACTCTCAGCAGATTTTTATGAGAAAGAAGTGAAGCTGAAAGTGCTGTTAAACATCTTCAGTCGATGTTTTCCATGCAGATTGAAAAGGCCAGCTCTGAGATCACCCTTAGCTGCTCATGAGGCTGCAAAACTGGGTGACAAAACAGAGCTGCTGCTCTGGGCTTCCCTTTTTTTTCTGCCCTGCTGGGGGATGCTTCTGCAGAGTCACTGGGTAGAAAAGAGTTACTCCTAATATCTGGATTTTGGGCATAGAAACAGAATTATTTCATTGTTAACAAAATTTATGTAGTGCTGCGCATTTACATAACAGCTTATAAACATTGACATGCTTCCTGCCCTGAAGAAATGAAGGAAGGAAAATAACTTAATTTTTTTGATTTTTTTAAAAGTGGGTCAGTGCCAGAGGTGCACTAATTACAGAACAGCCATTGGCTAGGGAGCTGATGTATTATTTTGTAGAAATCTTAGTATCTCACATTCCTTATCTCCCATCAATATATTGCAATTGTTTCAGGGTGAACGGTAAGTCAAAAAATATTTTTCTTGAACCTTTTGCCTTCATCCAATTTGCCTCTATCACAAGCTACTGTCTCTTACAGTTTTCTTGATGGTTGTGTTTGCATTTCCTCTCTCTGTTACCACAGCTGAAAACTGCTCTGGAAACAATACACATTTTTGCAAAGATCAAATATCTAATTTTTCCTTCTGTGGTTTTGGATGAAAGCGCGACTGTAGCGCAGTATCAGACTGTGGAGTGGAACGTGTTAAAGGATCTGAAACCAGCAAGCACAGCCAATATTCATCTGTGTTTAAGCCCAAAAGGACAAAATCTGCCACGCGTTCCGTTTTTATAGAGGGGAGGCTTTGCTCTGCAGTCACTGCAGAGTGGCCGTGGATGGAGGAGCCTCCGTGAGGAAACGTCCCCTGAGCTGCCCCCCAGAGCCACCAGCTCAGCTTTTCCAGCCCTTCATGAGCTGCCCCTGTGGCACCCAAAGGGCTGGAAATGTGTGACTGAAGGGGGCAGGGAGTGAGTGTGTGCTGCTGCGTTTGTGTTTGTCTAAGTGCCCAGCTGATATGCTTTCTCCTCGAGCCAGGTCTCACCAGCTCTCAGAGAAACCTCCCTGAGATAGCTCAGCTACCTCAAATGGCATTAAATTAGCAGGATTGTGGTCTTCAGGGTAGCTAGGACAAGGATGAGAGATGTAGGACAAGGATGAGAGACGTGAAATTTGACTCCATGTTTCAGAAGGCTGGTTTATTATATTATGGTATATATTATATTTAAAATGCTAAACTAAAACTATACTGAAAAAAGCAAAGAGAAAAAAAATCAGCAAAAAACAAAACAGAAATAAAATGAAATAAATAACAAAGTCTCGTAACTAACCAGAACAATCTAGACAGCTGGACTGTGATTGGTTATTAATTAAAAACAACCACATAAGACCAATCACAGCTCCACCTGTTGCATTCCACAACATCAAATAATCATTGTTTTCATTATTCCTAAAACCTTTCAACTTCTCAAAAGAAGAAAATCCTAGCAAAAGGATTTTCATAAAATATCATAACTACACAGGATGACTTCTGAGGTAGTGTTGGAAACAGAAAAGTTTTAATAAAAGGCAAAATAACAAAGTTCTTTGTAGAGAAAACTTGAGCTAGGGGCAAGAGGTTCTTGCTCTTGCTAAAAGCACTTCATAAAAGCAATTATTTATTTTGTTCTTTTTCTAGGGAATTACTTAGGTGGGACTTTTTGGCTTCTGTCTAATTGGGTAGCTTTAGGTTTGAGGTGAAATCTCAAAGGTCTTATGAGGTGTCTTTTTACTAAACTGAGGAGAGAAACTTCTGGGTTTTTTTTTCCTTTTTAAGGAAACAAAGGATAATTTGTTCATTCTATCAACAGGGGGCACATTCCTACCCCCAAGAGCACGGCATGGGCTGGACAGCAGGGAGGTGGTGTCACAGTGTCCCTCCAGGAACACCAGGATCCTGCTGGTCCAGGGACAGCCACGGCCCAGCTGAAGGGGCTGAGGCATTTACAGAGCCTTTAACCTAGCAAGCATGAAAAACACAACCAAAGGTCAACAGGGGTGACCAACAGGCTCCAGTGAAACGTGTGCTGTGGTGTTTGTGAGGTCCCCAGGACCAGGGGAGAGATGAATCTGGCTCCATCTTCTCAGAAGGCTGATTTATGATGATATGATATGATTATGATATGATATGATATGATATTCTAGAATGCTATACTAACACTATACTAAAGAAATAGAGAAAGGATCCATCAGAAGGTTTAACAAGAATGAACAATAAAAACCCGTGACTCCTCAGAGCCTTGACACAGCTGGACCATGACTGGTCATTAAACTAAAACAATTCACATGCTGGGTAAACAATCTCCAAATCACATTCCAGAGCAGCAAAACAGGGAGAAGCTGAAGCTTCTCAGCTTCCCAGGAGAAGAAATCCTGGTGAAGGGATTTTTCAGAAAATATCCTGGTGACAGTGTGCTAATCTTGCTGGAGTCTTGGCCTTCCCACATTCCTCCCGAGGAGTGCGGAGTGCATCGCTCTCAACCTGCATATTAATGTGCTCAGAGTGTAAATGCACCCACAGCCTGGGCAAAAAGGCTGTTAACTCGAAAATCTTATGAGCTGAGACCTGCAATTGCTCTCAAATACTTTGAGGGACTGAGATAAATGGCTTATTAGCAATTTATCAGATGGTGTTTAATCCCACAGCTTCCAGACCAGGTGGGTCTGGGGGAGGGAAGGAGGAGGTCAAGCCCAGTCTCTGAAGAAAGCAAGAACTTCATGGCTGGTGAGCCAAAGTCATTCTCATAAACTAAAAGTGCAATGTTATTTGCATGGTCAGCAGGGAAAACCTGGGAGGAAATATTCAGCTTTCAGGAAAACACTCTCTTTGGCCATAGACTGATAAAATTGCAAGAGGCTGCAAACCATAAAGGATGGATGTGGTGCACCATTATATTTATGTTCTAGGAATAGTAAACGTTGGAGTTTTGAATGCTCAGTTGTTAGTGTGAAATTATGCAACTATTAAATGTCTCAATTTGCATAATTTTTCTATCAAACAAGCCCAGTTTTGAGCACTTCCTCATCTGTCCATTTAGAGATAATGTGAGTTTTGATTACCCTTGAGCCTGAAGGGAGGGATAGTACTCACAGCATGTAAACTGCCCTACAGAATCTCCTCTTCTGCACAAACACAGGAGCAAAAGCAGAATTGCCTTTGTAGGTGGGGCCACTGCTGCCCAGGTGTCTGTGGAAGGACAAACATCCAAAATTCACTTCACACACGGCAGGGTAAAAGTAAGACTTTGCAGGTCAGGGTGGCATTTGGCAAGCTGGCAACTGAAATTTTGATTTTTAGGTAATATATTAAATGGGAGCAATCAGCAGAAAAGCTAGGAAAGGGAGGAGAGGATTGCACTATTTGATATTTTTATGTAAGTTCATGTCCTGAAAGTGATTTACATGAGAATGTGCATGCTTCCCTCTGAAACAATCCAAGTGCATGCATGTAAACACCTGCTTTTCACAGTAGCAAATTTAATCTGAAGGAGTGTTGTGGTTAGATTCACACTTTGAAATAATCCTTTAGAAAGTCAGTTCCCGCATGGACAAGATTAATGGCATTGCTCGTGGTGTGACAAGCACAGATCCTTCCCCAGCCTCAGGAAACACCAGAACAGTTTGATAGATAAAAGATACATATTCATTTCAGTCAAACTTAAACAAGGAATCTCTTTTGTGTGTCTTTGAAGCACAAAAGCACGCGGGGCTGCACACAGCATCCTTGCAGATAGCCTTTGTCTGGTGTTTAAGAGTGTTAAAGCGTCTCATAGCGAGCCTGCAACTTAAGAACTTGTACGAGTCAACAGCTGTGACCTCAGCCAAGCAGGCAACTGAGTTTTCAGATAGCAAGCTGTGCCTCATTCTTCCCTGGCCAGAGCTATGTATATTTAATTAGTGTCCTCTCACCTTCACGCTACGTGTTTTCCCACTTGACGCTTCCTGGCATCAAAAGAATGTCCTTGAGAAAAAGTCAGGCCTATTGACTCCTGAGCATATTATTTGACTTGCTGTTCAAGTAGTCTGAAGAAAGAGCTGGAAATAATGAAAGGCACTGCAATGTGGAGCTGCCTTAACTGACAGTGTCAGGTGGGTCGAAGCTATTGAACAGTTCCTATTAAATTAGCTTACCTTCATCTCAGCTAGTTAAAGCTGGCATGCTGACAAATTAGTTGCTTTCTGTATATAAAAGAGGAGAGGCAGGGTGAGATTCCCATTTTGTAGCTTAGTGACAGTAGATATGTCACATCACAAGGTCAATAACAATCTGTCCATGGAAGAAATGTAAATGTGTGGCTGGTGTCAATACATTCTGGATTAGATTGTGAAATATTCATTCCTATAGCAGATGAGCTCATTTGCACTAATAAAGACCACTTTATTCCAACCCAGTTAATTACAATGCCTTATATTGTCTGTTTTAAAATCTGATTACAGCTTTTGTTTAGCTTTTCCAATATTAGCTCTGGTGCATTCTATGTGCTATTTCTGTCCAAAGAGTGTTAATAGAGAAAGTTAATGGACATGCCTGGAATGTGAAAGGGGTTAGGAGGGTATTTATTTATTTATTTTTGCCCATCAGAGCAGATGGATTTTACAGTTTTCTTTAGAGGGAGACTCTGAAACTGTCATAGGCTGTATTTGACATTCAAACAGAAAATATTATTTTGGTTGGTTGGTTGCTGTGGCTGTGGGTTTTCTTATATGGCTAAACTCAGATTTTAGAAGTAAAAATGCTGAAGAGGTAAAATGGTTTTTATCACACTGCTAAGTGTTGGGTTTGGGGTACTTTGTTTCTCCTCTTGGCATACTCCAGACTCCTTCACTGCTGGGTTTTGATCCTAAATTACTTCCTGCATAAAGGGCTGAACTTCTTCATCTTTTAGGAATAATCTCTGGTAAGGACATTATGACCTGTGCTTAAGCACAGTCAGGGCACACTGCTAATTGCTGCAGCACTACCTGCTAATGTTCTCAGTCCCATCACTGTTTCTTACATGCCAGCATGAGCATTTTAGATGTGGTGAAACAAAAGTATTTTGAAATTTAATTACTGAAATCATCAGTTCAAATGACTATATCATTTTTGGAGGGCTGGAGAGGTTCCTTCTTTATAGCTGTCCTTTGATAGGGCTGTTCAATTTTGTGAACAATTTCTGTCTCTTCCTCTTCATAATTTTTTTATTTTTATTTTTTTTTAAATGAAAATATGTGAGTGCTGTAATTATGTCCTGGAGTACAATACTAAACTTGCTTCTGCTGTTTCCAGGATATCTGCAAAGCTGTGAAGTTTCATTATTACTGAATTTAGTCCTGCCAAGTCGTTTGGGCACAAACCAAAGCTCCAATTGTGCCACTGAACTTCTGATCTGAAAAAGTGCTGTACTGCACAGGGCTTGGTTTGAGTAGAGGTGAAGATATTCACCATCTCTGTGGCTACTGAACCTAAAAAAGAAAAACCTAAAGAAAGCTTTACTATCTAACAGTCAAAGTCACAGCATTCCTTTTTGACAAATTTTAAGAATTTGCAGAATGAAAACATTTGAATCTCACTTTTCTCTGAGGAAGGTTCTGCCAGCTGTAAGTGTACCTTCAGATGTGTGCAGCTTTCATTTGTTTTCCTTTATTTTTGCATTCCCTAAACTGATCTGAGTAACTTGACTCACACCCATGAGAAGCTTCTCAGGAGGTCTCTAGGTCACTTCCAGCAACCTGTGAAAGATCTGCGCTCAGTTCTCCAAAGAGTTTGGAAGGTGGGGTTTGCTTATTGATAATTTTTGTGGCATCATCTTGCTGTAGGCAGCCTGAGCTGTTTTCAGTGCTTTTTGCATCTTTTGCAGGGCCTGGAATCCCTCAAGGAGTTGGTGTGTCCTTGGTGAGGATCGTGGCACAAGGTCTGTCCTTGGTGAGGATCGTGGCCGTGCAAGAAAGGTTGACACAACCTCCTCATTTCTCCCCTCACAATCCTCAGTGAATCTGCATTTTTTGTGCATCCTGTTAAGCCAGAGAACCATTTTATGTCGTGGTTTAATGTATGGAATAAGCAGTCACTGCATTTCCATCCACTCCTGTTCCAAACACAACCTCAGTGTCCATCCTCCAGGAGCTAAGCCCAGTGAACAGCGTCCTCGCATGCAGTGAAGCACTTCCAGGTAATTGTGAATGGGCTAATTAATGAGGAAGTGGAAATATTAACTTAAAACATTAAAGCTCCTCTGTAGTTAGACCTTTAATATTGACGATTTTCATCATTGGGCAGAAAAAACAGCTGCTTTGCAGTATATTTCCCAGGATTCATCTTTGAAAGCCCTCCCTGTATGACACTTTTGCTCTTGTGTAGGGAATGTTTTATCAATATTTGTATCCATTTAACAATTATACATCTTTAGAAAATGAAAGAACAGTCAAATTGCATCAGCATCTAGCAGGGAAAGCCCACGAACCCTGTTATAAATAAATTATCTGGAGTAATAAGAGAGCTGGTGTTCCATGAGCCAACCCTCAGCCTGATGCCCTGGTGTATACCTGGGGGCAGAAAAGAAATTAAGTCACTGCTATTCCATGCTTCAGATTCTGATGAACATAGAATAGAATGTGGAAATACAAAATATTAAAAGTATAAATTTTTCATCAGGCAAGCTTGTTCTTTTTGCTTTATCCTATCTTTGAAGCCTGCGAGTCTCTTCACTGAGGTTACTGAGCTGTCTTAATATTTTACATCAGCAATAGTCGGAATGAACACACATAAATTATCCACTGGTAGAGGGGTCTCTAAATGAACAAGCTCTCAGAAGATATTCAGAACATTTGTGATCCCCAGCCTGCAGTTCCTGATGTCCTGTTTGTCTGGTTTTTCTACCTGTTTTTATCAGAAAATATGGAGGACATGTTGGCAAATGCAGTGGAAATTTTTATTTTGTGGAGTTATCTATAGAAGCTGATTTTAATTTGGGCCCAACAGAAATTTATTACTGGCAAGCAATTTTAATCAGAAGTGATATGACATCTGCTGTAGAGGTATAAAAGTGCATAAATATTTTTGTATTCTCAGTAGAAAAATAAACACCCCTGGAATATCTCATCTGTAATGTTACTTCTAAAACATCCCCCTACTTTTAGCAACAATTATTATTGACAGATACCACCTATGCTGTGTGGCACTCCCTTGAATCCAATTAACTGCACAATCATGCCCTGAGGTATTGAGAATAACAACCCACACAAATATCACTTTTATTGGTCAGGAAAATGCTCCTTCTGTTGGAGTTAGCAGAGAGTTTGTTCTTTTTCATGGCGTTGCTTGTGTTGTTTTGTTGAATCTCAGTTTTAGATATCTCTGGAGGGAAAGCACAGAAGCATAGGGAAAGAAGCACAGAACAAACTCCACACTTTCCAGGTGTGAAAATGCAGTTTCACCGGAGTGTGCCTGGAAAGGAGGGCAGGCCCCTGAACTCTATTTGGTGGTTAGGATCCGTAATTCCAGCAAAATCATGTGGATTTTTGTCTGCAGTGTGGATTATCTTCTCCTTTCCTTTCATGCTTCCTAGACTGTGATATCTTTCTCCTCCTGTGAAAAAGTAATCAGAACTAAAAGAGTGACTAGATTTGGTGTGCCATCAGGAAAATGATTATGTTGTTCGTTTTAAAGGATTTTTTTTTGCCTTTTTTGGGATTTTTATGTAGAAATAGAGGTATCAAAGTGACATGAAAGCTCTGTACAAGAAATTTTCTTGTGCCTCTCTTTTCAGTAGAGCAAGATAAAATAAGAATATGGTTCTATAATTAACTAATTGAAAAGAACCGTATTATTGGGTTATGGAAAGATATTTCTAGCTTAGGCCAGGCTGAAATTCCCTGTTGTGGAGCATAAAAGAAACTTCAAAGTAACTTTGCTGCTCAGCAAAACATTTGATCACATGACCATTGATTTTGGTTTTTCATCGTTATTCCTGTACTGTTTGAAAAGTCTTGAGTCTTATTTATTTCAAAAACACCAGTGCCAAGCTCTGTGAAAGTTTCACTGGAAACAAATGAAGCTGCTTCCACAGGTACCTGAGGTTAAGCAGTGACTGTGCTGAGCTCTTGCCCCAGCTGAAGATGGGATGGGAGGTGGTTCAAAGGACAGGATAAGGACTCTCTGCACAGTCTGCATGTTTGAAATCATGCAGCATCTCTGGAGGGAATCTGTTGGTTAAGGTAGGGCAGCGGTGGCAGGAGTGACAGTTTTGGTATGAGCAGCAGGGGCTGGTGAAGTGGGTTCCAGCATGCCATCCCATTCCTGCTGACAGAAGGTGGATTGCAGTGTGATGGGGGAGATGCTGGCCAGGAATCCTTGGTTATCCCCATTCTGCTTTCAAAGTGCTCAGTGAGATCTGCAGCAATGAACCCAGATCTCCAGCCTCTCATCCTGAGTGTGGCACAAAATCCAGAGCAGTGTTAGTTTTGGCTAGGTCCCAAAAGCCTGCCTGGGAAACAGAACCTCCTCCTCCTCCTGGCCCAGGAAGGAGGGCTGCCAGAGGTCGCCTCAGTGCCGCCTGTGAAGTCACCATCGGCGGCAGAACCTTTGCTTCCCTGCATGGAACTGCAGATTTGGAGTGAAAAAAACCCTCAGCTGAGTAATTCACACTTCAGAGACAGAACTCAGATTGTAAAAGTTGGCAGCTGTTGGTAAGACATTTAATAACTGCACGAGAGTATGGGTGGGTAACAGCCAGAATTGAGGGAGCTCGGAGTTGGGGTTATTACCTCAAATCAGGCAAACTGAGGAAATAACTCGTTCCTGAGTGATCAAACAGTAAATGTGTAAAATTTCTCTTTCACTTATCTCCTGCTCTCAGTTTCATGCAGATTTTCTGGTCACAACTTGCACCAGACTGCTTTTATGTATGCAGACAGTGCTTCTGGAGTGCTGCTGCTGAGCTTACAAGTTTCCTCAGGAAAGCCATGAAGAAGGGGCAAAATACTAATGGGCTGCTCAGACACCACTCCATCAAATATTTAACCTTCCTCATTTCTTCTTCACACACTGGTTATTCCAGCAGCTCTGCTTTAATTGTTTAGGGCTCAGTTCTCACAAAGTGGTACACTGATGACCCACTTTTAGTGCCATCTCATCCTTAACAGGCGCCATGGGACTGGCAGAGCTGTGAGCAGCTTCCAGGTTTTTCTCACTGCTCGGAGCATCTGCTGCTCCAACATTCCTCTGATCCATCTGAAGAATTCTTCCAGCCACGTGGCTGAATTTCCACACAGCACTTCCTAATTTTGCCAGAGGTGAAAGGTAAACGTGTGAGAAGAATAGGTCTCTGTTTAGGAAGAGAGGTATTTCAGGGGCAGGGATGTGTGAACTCAGATTTACAGGCTCTGTTGAGATGTTTCCAGAATATTGCTCATAATACCACCATACTCCATCAATCATCTCTCTATGGGCTTGTTCTTGTTTGTTGGCCCCAAATTGAAAATGAACCAGAGAAGTATTGTGTTCAGGCTTCTGTTCATGTCCAGAGGTTCAGACTCAGTCTCAGTGAGCCTGGTAACTCAGGTTGGCTTCTATCCATGATGTCTGCTGTCCTGGTTGTTTATAATAAACTTACTGCTAGTATTAACTTATATTAATTAAGACCTACCAACATTAATGTTAATTTAAAATTGTTGGCAAGCAGCAGGTCCTGCAGAGAGATTTTGCTGGACACTGCTGTACCCAATACTTAAAAAAAAAAAATAGTTACTGGGAAATGTAGAGATTCTAAGTCCATTGCTGAAGATGGCAGCAATGTGGGGCTCCTCTAATCAGGATTTTTTACCCAGCCTCCTGGACCATGTGGTTGTTGGCAGTGGGAGGCTGCCATCCCTTCATTCTGGTTCTGATGGAAATTGCTTGCCCCGTCCCTGCTCTGTGAAGTGCAGCTGGTAATAAACTGCCAGCTTGCTCACATTTCCAAAAGGCCTTATAAACTGCAGAAAGTGCTCCATGCGAGGGAGCAGTACCACCCTGTGCTTATCTGAATAGAGCTGACAATTATAACCAAATCTGCTGCTCTTTTTCTCTTATATACTCTTGCAAGACAGAGAAGTGCTTATGTACAGAGTTTTATCTGAGTCTGCTGATAGTACTAAAATCTTTTGGAATCTTGATGGAAATTCAATGGCTTTTCTCAGAGTTCCCTCAGCAGCTTTGTACATGTTCTTTCAGTAGCACCCATGTTAAAGCCAAAGGCACGGGGAGATTTTCATTCAATGGTCTTTTCAGACTTCCCCCATCTGAAGATTACACAATTATTCTGGGGAAAGAGTGGATTGCAAAGAACTTTTTTTTTTTTTGCCTTTTTTTTTTTATGCCACTTCTGATATTTATTTTACAGTGTGCATTCATCTAGTGATAATTATTCAGTGCTCTCTACTAGGATAAGGCATTCTGCTGAATATAAACAGTGGTGCAGCTTCTAAAGGTATTAAACAGTGGCAGCTTCTTTGAAATGAATAGGAGTTGCAGGTATTCTATCTCTGCTTACATGATTATGTATGAATTTATATTTCATTCTGCTGTCTGTGTGGTACCATTGTGGCTCAGCAAAACTAAATCTACAGGGAAAAGAACTAATCAGATAGGAAGCTGAAACAGGTTATAAATGAGTTCACTGTGTAGTCAGAGAAGGAATATAAAAATCATATTCATTGCAGGAAGGGAGAGAAGATTAAAAATAGGTGGTGTGAAATGTGTTGCCATTGTTCCCATCCAAATTAAAGTTAGAACATGGGCCATTCACAAGCAAAAGTAGAGAACATGATTTCAGTAAAAATTATCTTGGCTAATCATACTTTACCAATTATATAAAGTCTATTCTGCAGATTAATTCTGCAGAATTAATCACACTAAATGTTAGGAGTAGAAATAGCAGGTATCTCAGCTGGGAGTCCAGGCCCCTCTATCATTAGGAATTAAATTATATAATCCTATTTGCAAATGTTACAAGCTTTATTTTACAATTAATTAGATTTCATCCCTGACTATTGCTGTGAAATTGTTATCTAAACACTCTAAACCCTTACTCCCAGTGTAGGCATGATTAGGTAAAAATACAGAATTACTCAATCATTTAGGGTGGAAAATGAAATCACTGAGTCCAACCTGTGACCAACTCCCACCTTGTCCAACCCAGATTACATTTCAGGCCAATGTGAATATTTCAGGGAGCACATTTCCCAGTGGCACATGAGCTTTTTGATGTTGTTGCTGGAGCAGCATGGATCCTGTTCCCACAATCAGTCTCTTAAACGCTTCAGGACTTTCCATTTGTATTGTTTCATGTGTGGGATTTGCAATTCCTGATAAACAGACCCTGCTTCCAAGTCAGAAGGCACAAGCTGTCTCTGTGGAAATGCATTTCCCTGATAGACTTTTCCCAGTCCCAATTAAGCCACATCTTTCTGACATTTGAATCAGTGTTTTAAAAGCATAATTCTTCTTCCAATTTCATCTTTCTTAACAAGATCTCCAAAAACGTCATTTGATTCCAGTCCTGGTGCTTTTGAAATTTTAGCTTTTTTTCTTTTTTTACACTAGAAGTGAATTTCTTAAAAGAAGGGAGGTCTTAAGAGTTGAAGCCACAATTAGAGGTAAATTGCTGTCCTAGGGGAAGATTTGTTCCACTTCCTCATTCATTTTCAGTAACATGTAAGAGTTAGTAAAGTGTTTTAAGTAAGCTGCATGTTCTGCCAGTTTATATTCATTTGTTTAGTGCCTCCCAAGTAATATGATGAAGAGTAACCCAATTTATTATGACAAACTATACAGGTAATTAGAACCACGTTTACATCAAACCTATTAGTACACTGAATCTCCATTTAAAATGAGGAGCAAATGGCCTTCATTGTGTTCAAATGTACCAGAGAGCAGATTTCAGGATATCAGTCTTCCAAAGAAACCTGTTATGTGTCTTCTCTCAAAAAAATTTGTATTATATGAAGCAAGGAGTTAATGCAGTAAGTCTCAGAGACCTAAATTTATAAAACCAGTTTCCAAAATAGTTATCTCCATTTTGTCAGTTGTTAATGAATTCATCATTGGAGTCAGGCATAGTTAAGTTGGATTTTTCTGTTTATGTAGATGTAGAAAGAGATTTTCTCCTTTGCTGTTCTGTCTCACAATTCTTATGAGTGAGATAATGAATGCTGTGTAAGCATTTATACAAACTTTTAGCTTCACAATTAGGAATTGTTTCCATTCTATTTGATACATGACCAAACCTCAAATGTCCCTTGTATGTTGTTGAAATCTTTCTGCCCTAGAGCTGATGCCAGATAGATTCTCTGTCCATCTGGACTTCAGCTAGTGGCTGCTAGAAATTATTCTTGCTGTTTTAGACACCATGATGAGGTGCAATGGAAAATGAAAATATGTTTTAAGTTCTTCCTGATGACCAGGCTCCATTCCCAAAGGACTTTTTGCCCCTTGTCGAGGCAGATAAATTCTGAGCCAGCATCTGAATTTTTTTCTAACCTGCCAAGCTCTACAGGTGGCCCAAAGTGGTTTTGGGCATTTGCATCTAAGGGGAGGCAAAAAAACCAACCTGCCTTTCCTTCTAGCATCAACAACAAGAGTTCCTCCTTTTTATTAATGTGTTACTGAGGTTGACAGCGTATTTATGTTCCTGGCTGTGGACAGAATTCCAGCTCATTTGAAGGTTTGGGGTAACTTGCTTGCCCCTCCCTGTGGAATTGCAGAACCCCCAGCACGTTCAGACACGGGGAGCATCAGGGAAGTGTGACAGAGCAAGGTCAGCTGGAAGACATCCCTGAAACAGTGATCTGTGAGGGGCAGGGATGTGTGAACTCAGATTTACAGGCTCTGTTGAGGTCTTTCCAGAATATTGCTCATAATACCACCATACTCCATCAATCATCTCTCTATGGGCTTGTTCTAACTCACTTCTTTTAAAAGACAGGAAAAAGAAATTTACAACTTTCCATTTGTATTCTTACCATGAATTGAAGCTTCATAGGCACTACTTGTGGGGTTCATATATATATTTTTTTAACTTGATTTATCATTTTGCTGCTTTTTCTGTTATTCTAAGCATTGATAATTGTTGAGACATACAGATGGAATTATAAACAAAACACAACATAAACACCAACTCTAATTCAACAAAGAGTGGAAGATTTATTGAACTACCGCTGTCAATTCATTCTTAATGAGCCTGAATTTGAATATCTTTCAAACAATCATCATGGACTCTACATCCTTTAAAGCAAGATGCCCAATTCCCACATAATGCACATTTTTTTTCCTCTTCTTGTCCTAAGTTATGATACTCAAGTAAAACCACACTGTTAAGATGGAATTAGTTTCTATCTGGCTTTTGTGTGGAATTTGAAAAGTCTACTATCAAAGCAATAACAGGAAAAATCTCCCTGTAACTAGGGAATTATAACTAGGGAATCAGGATGCTGAAAGAAGATGCAAATATTCTCTCAATCCGGGGTGCCCAAACCAAGGAAGCAAATGCTGGTGTTGTCAGCACACCCGTAATTATGTGGAACTTTGTATTTTTATACCATAGCTTCATTGACTTGGTGAGCTGTAATAGCATATCTATAAGCAGGATCAATTTTCAAAGCTGTGTGCTTGGGAATTAATGAAGATATCACACTCCCCAGGAGGAAAATGACCAGCTCTGGAAAATCCCGAATTAAAGGGATTGCATAGCATTACATGTGGTTTGTACAACAAAGGCAATTCCAATTTGTATTTTAGAACAGCATTCAGCTCTTCTGACTATCAGAAAATCCTTTTTTCTTTTTAAACAATGATGCATTTGCATTCCAGCTTCTACAGGAACAGAAGCAACAAACAAGGGCACAATGGGTTTGTGTGTCATCCACTAATCAGTCACTCAACATGAGACAGACAAACCATCCTTTTCAGGCAAGGTTTATTCTCACGTTTCAGAATTTGGGGGGCTTTTTTTTTGGAGTCCTGGCACTTTCATATATCTGGGTTTTTGATTGCTGAAATTTCTCCATTGGTTTTTCATCACGTTGCTCCATTTCCAGCATCAGTTTTGGGATTTCCAGTGCAGCACTCAGACTTTGCTGCTCAGCCCAGCCCAGCAGAACACCTTGCTAAAGAACTCACTGCTGGCTCACCAGCCAGGGTAGGAGGGAACAATTTACTGGTAGATTTTGGATATTTCCTGTAAAAAAAATCTCCAGCTGGGTGTCCCATTCTAATTGAATGCTTCCTAGAAGCCATTTCTCCCTTTGTCCATTTTCCTCAATAAGCCAGAAGGTTTTTTTGCTACGCTGATTTTTAGTTCAGTCCCTCTGTATCCATAAACTGTTCTCCCAGCCTGGTGTCCTGCCTCAGTCCTTGCTAGCTGTCTGTGTGATAAGCATAAAAGCAATATTTCATATCTTCCCAGCCTGCCAGAGTATTTTTTTTCCATTGACTGGCAGCAGCATCCTGAATTCTAGAAGAAAACAAATTTTTCTGCTGAATTTGGTGATTTGGTTGTGTTGAGCCTGCTTCAAGTGCAGCTCTGTTATTGTGTAAGTACAATCAGCCTTGAATATATAAAATTTCCTTATGGCAGCCTAAATGTTCTTTAGAATGGGCTAGAAATGGCTGCACCTACAGCGAATAAAGGCAAATAAATAGGTGATGTCAAAAGCTTAAAACCACTCCTTGGTACAGAGTTTCTCAGGTTAATCAAGGACCATTTCAGCATGAGGAACAACTGGCAGGGCAGTAGGTTGTGGTGACTCTACAATGATGATTTTCATACTTATTTCCCAATTTCATTCACGCATTGCAGTGACTCATGGAAATTTCCCTGCCATACATTCCTGGACTCAGAAATGTCTGGGTTTTGTTGGTACAGAGGCTGTTTTAAGGCATGCAGAGGGTGGGGGTTTGGCAGCCTGGGCTCACCCCCCATTCTCTGAGGGTCCAGGGAGCCCAAAGGCATCAGATTCCTCAGGGAGGGATGTGTGTGGGGCTGAGTGACCTGTAAGGACTGAGAGAACACTTTCAGAAGGTTCTCATCTCTGCCTGCTGCTTATGAAATATAATATAATAAATTTAAAGGGTGTTGAGCCATGGGTTCTATTAAATGCAAAGGAAACAAGGGAAAGCACAATTTCAGTGAAAAATACGTCCATAAGTAATTCCTTGGAGACTTGCTATGGTCTGGGGATTAGGTTTGGGATTACTTTCAGAATTTAGCAGTGACTTATTGGGTAATTTTTGGTAAACCATCTAAGCTTGGAATTTTAAGTTTTCTATTGAGAACTGAGGCTGATAGCTTTCCATCACATACATTAGCATTTGTAAAGCATGCTGTGCCTTCTCTTCTCTACATTAAACCAGCTTCTCCAGGTGCCTGGATTTCTTTTTCTTTATATGTTTTTAGAAGTATAAATTTCTTTTCTACTCAAACCGCTCATGAGAAATGCCTTCCTATCTTCTAACCATGAAAGAAAATTTTATATATATATACGTATATGTATGTGTGTATGTATGTGTGGGTGTGTATAGCATTCAAACCAAAAACATAGCTATGTATATTTTGACTAATTATATGGGAAATGAACCTGAAAAAAAACCAAACTAATACAAATAAATGAGTCCCCTCAAAAAAATGAGGAGAGAAAGAGTGAATAAAAAAGGAATTCAGCCAATCAGTCTTGATTTAATGGTTGCTGACACCTCTTCTGTTTAGTAACATGTGGTGAGTGATCCCTCAGATGGGACTTTCTGGATGCTGTAGAGGTTTAGTTCATTTATTTTTGTGGCTGCTCCCTATTTCTGTTCCTTGGTCAGACATGAGGTGAGTGCATGGCCTCCCAGTAACCCTGACCTGCTCTGACTCAGGAGCAGGACATCTGTACAAATCCTGAGCTGTCCTGCCTTCCCAGCTGTTCACTTGCAGCCTTCTGGGGACACTGCTGCTGTCACCACTCCCAGTCTAGGACTGTGTGTTACTGGATACCCAGTCAAAACTGGTCCTGTTGAGGGGATACCAGCTGGTGTAGCTGTACAACCCTGTGTAAATCCTCATGGGGTGTTCAGGCTCCTGAGCTGTGCAGCCTCCTGCACAATGAAGTATGGCATCAGAGGCTGCTGTCCTCGCACATTTGCTGGCACTGACTCACCAGGCAGCCCCTGGGTGCAGGGAAGGAAATTGTTCCTTGTTTACCCAAGGTGAGTGAAGAATTCTTTACTGTTTTATACATCTCATAGTTGGAAGCCCGCAAATGGCAGAGTGGGTGAACTCAAACCCGTCTGTGCTGCTTCTTTATGCTCATCCTGCTAAGTTAGCTCCTGTGCAACAGGTTGTTGGTGTTTGCCTGGTGCTTGGGTCCCCCCTGCACTGCAGGAACAGCTCTCAGGTATTTCTTGAGGTGAGTGAATAATTTATCAGTATTTTTGCATATCAGTCCACAAACTGGAAGGACTTAACATTTGTCTTATGCTATTTACTCCTACATCCCCCTCCGTGTATCAGATGTCACTGCTCACCTCTCTGCTGAGTATCAGCTGTCTGCCAGGAAAAACTTTCAATTTACCCTAGCAGCTTTGCTGAGCAGCTGGAAAATAATTTTTCCAACATGTGGCAGAACAAATTATTGCACAGGAGGGGGTTAATGGGATTGTCTGCCAGAGGAATAAATAATTGAAAGGACATGGATCTACTTATTAGCTTGAGTAGAGGCTTGATGTCCTAAATTATACCTTGTTAGAGGTAGGGAGCCTATGCTTAGTTTCAGCAGAAGCTGACTTCAGGAAACAGTGTCAGTGTACCTGATATTTTTGTGTGCCACATATATCCTAGGAAGCTCAAAAACTAGAATTTGTTGTAATCCTCACTTAAAATAAAGACACCATTAATTTTCTCTATGACTTTTTTCTCTGTTACAGTGGCACAACAGAGTCAGAAGGGTGGAAGGTAAAGTGCCATCCTTAGAAACAGAGCTGCAGATATTTTATTTTGTTCTGCCTAGTGCTGCTGCTAATGGCAGGACTTTGTGGAATGTAAACTCCATGCTGGGCTCTTTTCATAATTTTCTTCATGTAATATTTTTCAAATGATGCTGTTTAAGTGATGTAATGAACCTCTCTACTGTTTTCCTATTAAAAGTTTAAAATAAACTACATCATGCAGTGGTATGAAGTAGTAACAGTTTTTCTGGAGCTGTTTGTCAAAATGACATGGTTACTTAAAATTTTATTCCTACTTCTTTTTTTTTACATAGAAACACAGCTCAAAGCTGACTGCTTAGAATAATACCATACTTCTAACTCTCTGATTTTTTTTTATTGTATGCATTTCATAGCAGTACTTGCAAAAATACCCATATGTTTATCAACTACGAAGAACAAAGTATTTTCTTAAAATTAAGGGGATTTTTGGCAAGGTATAGAAATTGCTAAACACATTCAGAGATTGATTTCATTATAAGGTTATTATATGCTAACATTTGGGCAAAAGGGCTGGATATTTAAGAGTAAATATTGAAAATATGATTATATACTTCTATGCCTCTTCAAGCAGCAAAGAATTCTAACTATCTTTCTGCAAGTAAATTAAAATACAAGTTACAAGCTTCCAAAATCAGCTCATACACAAACTGATTCCAGCTAGTGACGATTTTGCGGAGGCCTTGTGCTCTTCATTCAATCACCTTGGAGTGCCAGCCTGAAGTTAATCCTGGGATTCTGATGCAGGACTGCTCTACAGCAGAATTACCCATAATTGCCTGGATTCCTGCTGACTGGTTATTTTTGCACCAGTGACTCAAATTAGGCACAGCTGGCCCTCGCGAGTTGGAGTTTAATAACAGCCAATTGTCAGAAAGTAGCTGACGGTCAATGTTTTTGTCTCAAAAGGGTGAAAGGAGCAGTGACAGCTCTCCCCCTCTCCCTGCACTGAGCAAGGAGGGATCTTCTCTCTGAAGCTGCAGAAACAATGAGTCGAGTAAGCTCCTTCCTGTGGGGAAGTGCTCTGAGCACTTGCCGCAATGTTGAGGTGTCTGGAGAAGCCACATGAATATTTGATGGTCTTAACAACAAAGTGCAACAAACACCCCGTTTGGTTTTGTTCACAGGCATTGTACACTGGCCCAGTAAAACTGGAAAATGGAAATTAGGATTAAATTCAGAGGGGTGGGTGACCCAGACAGCAGTGAAATCTGAAAACTGGAAATTAGGTTTAAATTGAGTGGGGTAGGCAACCCAGACAGCAGTGAAATCTTCACATCTGAAATGAGACTAAGGGTGGTTGTCCAGGCACCAACACTAGCCCTTTCCTACAGCTGTTGGCTGATTTCACAAAAAAAAAAAAAAAAAAAAAAAAAGGCATTGAAATCCAGAATAATGAAATGTAGAAGTCCACAAGTCAGCCAGAGCAGAGTCTTACTGCTGAACTGGCAACTGTCAGGATCTTGCTGGCATTTGTTTGCTGCTTCTAGCATTTTACATAGAGTGCTATCTGATGCTCTTTTTCTCAGTAGAGATGGCAATGTCTTTTGTGGCAAACTTGGCAGGACCTTTTTAAAGGACTTACTGTGAAGATACAGTTCTGTCAAACACAGACTGAAAATATTTCAAGAAATCATCTGCTGAGTAAATCCACGGATTTGTGATGTCAAGTTTCAATGCAGTGCTTCAGCTGCATTTGGTTCCAGCAAAGTGCACAAGCCTTAGCAAAATTCCCTGTTTAAATTCTTGCTGGCTTCACTGCAGCAGGGTGTGCACACCTGATCCTGCATCTGAGGAATTTAAATCCATTACTGTGTTTGCTTCAGTGCTCACCTGTCCAATTAATACGAAAGAAGCCCTTGAAGTTAATTCATGTTCCATCAGAAGAGATTGCTGGTGACAAAAGCCACGTATCAAAGTTAGTCAAAGTTGGAAATGCTGGTTTCCACTCTCTACATTGAAGCTCTCCTGGAACACCAACATTCAAAAGCAATGTGCAATGCAAACAGGCGTACTGAAAATAATGTGAAATATTTGATACCAGAATCCACGGTGAATCCAAAGATGTTTGCTGTTTGTGTCTTTCTACGTTTTTCGAGACCTTTAAGAACCACAAATGCCAATGTAGAGACAGAATGCCAAGACACCCCAAGGGTAAGTTGAATAGAAATTCCCTAGGGCCTATAAATCTATTTGAAGGTGATAACCTAATCACAAGAATGCCTGTCAAACCTCAAGGAAAGTGATAAGTAAAACAGTAATTCTATGGAATATGGACTTTTACTTATCTGGCTTGACCTTTCCTCCTGCTCTTTAACCCTTCTGCCCTTCAAGTCTCGAAAAGTGGTTTTGTGAAGAATGCTATAATACAGATTTGTGCCAGGTGAGCTGGAGATGTTGAGCACTTCAATACCCCATTGAATCCTCCACCCACTGAGGATCTGCTTGGGAGCCAGCATAATGAAACCAGCACAATGTGGTTGTGTTCAATTGGCCATTTGAACACAAACTTCATTTGTCCTCTGGTGAAAAGGAAGGTTCCATGGGACAACAGGCCCTGGGAGATGCTTTGAAGCTCAGTTTTTGGAAGAGATGTGGCCCAAAAGATGCTAGCTAAGGGTGTGCTGAGCTCTGTGCTGCCCCAGTTAGCAGCTTTAATCTTCCAAACGAGGTCATCCCTCTGTATTACTGAGGTATTTCTGCACTGCCATCCACAGAGAAATACAGAGACACCTGAAAAGGCGAGCAATAAACAACTGGATCAAGGTCAGGTTGGTTTGTAGCATCTTCCTTTAATGGGGCCAGAACCTCTGGTGACCTGGTGGGTGCCAGCTGTCAGTGGAAAGGCTTGACCAGCTCCACGTAATGAGAACCCTTGTTTTTCACAGACACGCTTAATAAACATTGTGATTAAATTCATGGACCAATCAAGGGTCCTAAATGACGGGAAGGATGATTAAATCTCAACATTAACAAAGTGGTGGAGAAATTAAAAAATACCTGCAGTCCTTAATGATACGGCTTTTAATACAAAACTGGCAATGCAAATCAAGGAATTGCACACCAAACTCAACACAAATGTATTAATTTGAAGAAAAAAACAAAACCCAAACTAGATATTTTTTCTTGCATTAATTAACTTCTATTTGGTCAGTAAAATAGCTAACATGAATGTTTGCATGAGCAGTATTTCACATACAGGAGAAGATGATATTCACTTGATTGAAGCTCTCTGCTCAAAGTTAGAGTAATGGTACCATGGAGTTCTACAGATTCATTTCACTCTATTCATGCTACTCCCATTAATTCGGGAGATACAGCCACATAGAAAACATGCATACAAGGAACTCCATATGAAAACTGAAAAATGGATTAACAATTTTGCTTTTAGCTGCCAGCCAGTCTTGATTACAATAAATCCAACATACCATAAATTGCTCTCATGTATATATAAAGTATTTCTTGAGTCATAAGTAATTAAAAGTCGGGGGGAAAAAAATTCAGTTACAGAGCCAGAAGAGCCCATAAGAAATCCCTTGGTTTGTCTGTGGTTTTCTTTGTTTGGCAAGGGGAGAGTGAAGAGGGTATATGTATATGGAAATGTCTTAAGGAATGATTAATGGCTATACATATTAGAACAGCACCTGAATTATTTAAAATGTATTTGTGGTGAGCTTCCTGGTTTCTGCCAGGCACTTTAGTAAGGTGTATCTGACAATGATTTGTGCTTGCTAGGGGTACAGCTGCATTGGGAAGATGTTGGAGAAGAAATGAAGAAGTTGCAGTGAATTTCTCTTTCTGCTGCTTACCTGAACTTGACCTTCCAGTCATGTGTTTTATGTGTCACTACTTACTTGCTGGTAATGACACATTTGGGCTGAGAAAGATGTACTCATTAAAATGGGTGATTGGGATCACTGGGTGAAGTCTTTTGGGTTGCCAGCCTGGATTCAATCAGTGGAATAAGCACCACATTTAAGGGAAGGAGGGGCTTCAGGTCACCAGCTGCTGTTTCTCTGGGCTGGTTTCCTGGGTCAGCCTTTGCTGAGCTTGTCCTGACCAGCTGAGGCCTCACCTTGGAGTCTGCTCAAATCAGGTGAGAAAAGTCTCATTTGTAGCTTCTATCACCCCAGAGTGCTTTGGTTGCAGCTGCTCCATCTCTCTTGTCTGTCCACCCAATTCTGTGTGCTGCCCTTTACCCCAGCTTGCGGCCCTGTATTACAGTTAGGGGGAAAATTCCATGTATTGTCCATCACAGGTCTCTGTTCTCGGATCAGCTTCTGTCTGAGCATGGTACTGACTGCCTTTTATTTTATTTTTTTTTAATTGCTTCGGAGATGTTTAATCAAAAGACTGGGGTTAAGCTTTGTTAGAATGTGTTTCTGGCCATGGGAATTCTTGTGTGTCCCATCTCTTCTGTCCCTCACTGCCAGCTGGCTGCTCTACCTCTCACATCCCAATAATTACGGGAAATAGGGGCTACATTTGCTACATTTTTTTGCTACATTACATTTGCTAAATATGCTACATTTATTTTAACTGTTAGTAAAAACACCCCTGCAAGGTTCAACTTGGTCGCGAGGAGACCAACCCCAAAGTGTCTTTCATAAGGATCCAGTCTTGACTCAAAATATGAGATAGGTTTCCCTTTCACAGAAAAAGGTTATTTTTTCTCCCCAGCAATGGGGAAATGATATATTTGATATTTTCCCTGAAAAGTACGGCAGGTGAGCAGTTCAGCAGTCATGCTAAAAGACCTCATAAGGAAGACAATTAAATGTGGCTGGAGCAGGGAGCTGTTTATTTCTGGGGCAGAAGTTGGCTTTTAGTTGCCTTATCTTGAAGATGTATCCCTGTGCCTTTTTACATGCCTGGAACTTTTGGTTGCCACCAAAAGAATGGCAATGCCATTATGGAAGCACACCTATTGCAGGAATGTGCTGGTTTGTTTTTAAAATGTTACTTTATTTTGGTTTATTTTGGTTTTCTGCTGCAATCTTACTCAGTGCCATCTGCTCTTCAGCTTGCTTTTCTCTATTTTGTTTCTGTTTTTAGGCTCTACTAGAGAGAACATAATTTTAAAATATTTTTGAGATACCAGGTCCACTTCTGATGATGCACACTAAAAACAATTGACATTTGCTTGCTCTCCTATTATTACTGCAGAGAGAAACTTCCAGAGAGGCCCATAAAGAAATGAAATACTTTTCCAGACAGCCTCTTTGGACAGTTCAGACATTTTAGCTTTTCAACTAGAGACCTTTTTAAACTAAATTTATATAAAAGTACTACAGCTTAACCAACATATTTCTAAGGAAGTCTCCTGGATTTTATTAAGTTACAGAAAATCCAAATGACACATGATTATTGTGCTCTTTGCAGTTACAGATTGAAAAATGCATTTATCAAGTACTTAAGGCCATCTCAGCCATCCACCTACCCAGATGGAGGATATTCCTTGTTGCCAGAGGTTTAATAAAATAACAGGATTATTGCCATAGCACATTTTGCTTTCTTAAGTGCAAACCTTTCCTCTTAGCTTGATTTCTGACTGCCAAAGCTTATTCCATCAGGAGAGACATCTCCTGAACTCTGCACTTTATCTCTTTAATTGTGTTTAAGTTTGTGAGGGTAAACTGGACTGTAATTAACTTCCAGGAATAAAAGACATTTTATGATTTCCAGTAGCTGAAGGAGGACAGGCACACTCCCAGCATGTGTTAAAAACAGGCAGCTCCAAGTCCTTGAGACCAGAGTTTGACCTCTCCTCTCCTGGAGTCAGCAATGTCCTGAGGGTTCCCTTTGCCTCCCCTAGTTATAACTGGAAAATATGTAAAATTATATTATTTACAAAAGTGCTGTCTTAAAAGGAACATTCTGTGCTGCAGAGTTCTGTTTGCCCAAACCTGAAGTCTGTCTTATATGGCATTTTCAACTAAGTGAAATTAAAATAGGAATACAGTGAAGTAAAATACATCCATTTATTTGACATTGTGGATTGTTTCCAGTTACTTACAAAGTATTTGTATCCTATAACTGTGGTAACAATTTTTAAATGACTTTAAGACCGTAAAATCACAACCTTTGATCATTTTGGTTTATTTAATTAGGAGAGAACCTCGAGGATAATTTTGCAGGGTATTTTTACCAGTGAGGGGTTGTAAGGGATTCAAAATTTTGCTCAGTATTTTACATTTAACATTAACTTTTAATGTTAATATTCTGGATTTTGAAAGCATTTTGAGGTAACCTATTGCCCTGACATTTTTTTAGGATTATCTGTCAGCCAGGATGATGTGGGAGTTGTGTTGAAAGACTTTTTGAATGAGTTTGGGTTTTATCACATCTGAAAGCAAAAATTTGAGTTGTTTCTGAAATTGATTGCGAACTATTTTACTGCTGTAATTTTTTAGGACAAGGGAAGACTTTTAAACTGTAATGTCCTTAATAGTAGGCAATTAATAAGTAGATAAATTGGGAAGAAAAAAAAAATAATTCAGTTTTTAACTGATTTACTTTTAGTCATTCTCTATCAGTGTTCCAGAAAAAGCCTTAAAAAGCTGAGACCACTTCCTGTAAGGCAGGAAAAAAATAGGAATATTCTGAATAAAAAAATACAAGCAGTTACCAGTGTTTAATTTTTCAGCAAATTTACAAATATACTGAGAATTGTAGAGTCATATTCCCAGTGCGTATATGGTAATATACTTTATTACCTTGTTTGGGGTAGAGTTTCAGCATCGAGTTTATTTTTGAGTTTTGGGCCCCTCATGACCAGAGCAGGTCCAGGGAAGGGAACAGAGCTGGGGAAGAGGCCGGAGCCCCAGGAGGGGCTGAGGGAGCTGGGAAGGGGCTCAGCCTGGAGAAAAGGAGGCTCAGGTGGGACCTTGTGGCTCTGCACAGCTCCCTGGAGTTTGGTGCGTTCAAGTGATGGTCAGTGTCCTTTCCCAGGTAATAACTGAGTGGACAAGAGGAGCTGGCCTCATGTTATGTCAAGGGAGGTTTAGATTGGATATCGGGAACAGAAAAGCACAGGAAGGGTTGTAAAGCTTTGGAAGAAGCTGCCCAGGGAAGTGGTGGAGCCACCATCCCTGTAAGCCTTCGAGAAGGATGTGGCACCTGGGGACATGGTTTAGCTGTGGCACTGGGTTGATGGTCCTGATGACCTTAAAACACTTTCCCAACCCTGTGGTTCCGTGAATGGTCCATGGGAACACTGAGATGCTGCTGGGAACGTGTCTGAGCCGTTCATTGAAAACCCCTTCCTTCAGGTCTGGGTACCTCTAGCCTCTGCACCTTCAGATCTTGTACAGCCTGTCATGGTGCTCGAGGGAGACTGTTCCTGTCACTTCTTGAAGGCCTGGCAGCAATAGCAGGATCCTCACCCCAGTGCAGGAGAAATACACATTCCTACTCCAACAAGCTTCTATTCCATATGTTAACTGCTCCCTGAACCCGTATTTTCTCTCCACCTTACTTGGTAAGGGATAATCACCCTCTAGAAAAGGAGCCTTGCTGGGAGCTGAGGCCTCCCTGCTCCAGGTGTGGCTCAGAGTGGGACCTGCTGTGTTCATTCAGTGTGGCTTCACCAGGCTGTGAAGCATGGCAGGTGATCAGTAACAGGTGAAGCGCAAAACAAAGATTTTTTTGATGCTTCCTAATCCATTCTCTCCCTGGCTGGTTGTATAAAGCGGGAAGCTGCCATGGTTACATGTGCCCATTTGTGTAATCAGATGGTGGCACCTTCCTTGTTCAGCAGTCTGGGTCATCTGGGAGTTCTGCTGCGCTTTCTGTGCAAATGGCAAGTTGCATATTTTGCTTCTTGCAGCTTCCTCTTCCATTTCAGTTTATAAATTTCATGAGGTCAAAAAAGAAATTACATAGGGAGAACAAAATATGTTTGTTTATCAGCTAGAAAGACAGTTTATAAAATCAAGAAGTCAATATTTTCATTCAGGTAGAAGCAGAAACAGTCTGTGTAACCCATCCACATTTACAGATACATTATACTTTGGAAGATCAGTGAAATTTCCAGAAAAAAAAAATATTTTGAATTTTAAAAATATACGCTATTGAAAATATCCAGTGTTAATGCTTTGATTGAGACATTTCAGGTTAAATGTGGGTTCAGTAATTATATTTTGGACTTTTATTTAAATGTATTTTTAGTACCACTCCTTTCAAAAAGGCATCTTGTGTTTATCAACAGAAATAGAAGTGCATTTGTTGCATTAATATCTTATCTGGTAACTCAGTAGATTGAGAGGCTGTTAAATTTGAGATGTTCATATATGTCTGTGCATCATTGTAGCCATTGCTGGTCGTGATCATCTTGGTAATTCTGAATCCAGCTTTTGCTTCAGCCTTTCATCTCCTGTTTGCCTTGCCAAGCAATTCAGTGCCAAATGAATGCATTCATCAGAAATAATTTAGTTCCCTATTGAAAGCTTTTATAAAATGTCCAATATTGTGTGAGCCCAGCTTTTGGTGAAGTTGCACCAATACAGAAATTTTCACTTGAAAAAGCTCTGAAGACTATTTTTGCATCTTTGGTAATTCAAATTATATTGTTCCTGCATCATCTTCCTTAGATAGCCATGGAAAACTAAGACAAAACATGCTTTTTACTAGATTCTTGAAAGCAAACATTTTTGTTGAAACTTTATATCTTTGTAAATATCAGCAAGGTGTGAAAATATGTGCTCACTCTTCGTAAGTCCTCCTTTGTTAAGCTTTTCTCTTTACCAGCTGCATCACCTTACGGTGTTTTTCACACATTAATATTCATCCCATTTTCTCCTTACATACTGTTTTATCCAGGGCTCCTCTTGTCCAGAATCTAAAGGAAGTCTGCAATAAGATAACCTTTTCCTCTTACTCAAGATTAGATCCTCCATGAAGACCTCTGCTTGAATTTTTTCAGTCAGAGCTGAGCACTATATCTGTATTTTTCTTACTATTTAATTATTTTTTACTAGAATTTTTATGTTTTTTGTTGGAAACAAAGGGGACCTGCAGTGTATTGGAGGGAAATCTCACAGCAATGTCTCGTTTTGTCACCAAAGAAAATATCTGTTGTAAAAAATCTCTGAATTGCTCATGGTTCATCCAACATGAAAATTGCTACTTGACCCTTCCCCCTCAACTTTTTACCTGCTTCAGAGATTCACCATCCAAACTTCTGGTGGCTGGGAGCACAGCCTTGCCACCGTTTATCCTTGTGATCTCAAATTCCTCAACAATCTTATCAAACAATTTTTGTACATGCCAAGAAACCTTGTTTGTGTTTGCCAAGCCTTGAAGAAGAAAAACCACTCATCATCTAAAATTTTGTGACAATAGAAGACTTGTTAAAAAAAAAAAATCTGCTTGGTTCCCACTTCTAGGGGTACCAGAAATTTTGTCAGAGGGGGGGAAAGAAATGCACAGAAATAAAGTAGGTGGTTAATTTAATTTTATACATATGTCATTGCCTTTCAAAGCATATTTAAAATGTCTGCTAAAGATGGAGTTATCCATATATGATCTGTTTCTAGAACCATTTTTAAAAAGGAAGAGGTTGTATTCTGACATCCAACAGTGGAAAATGTGTTTAAAAACTTATGGGTTTGCCCAAGGTTAGTTCTTTCTCCAGAAATGCCATCTTTCTGTAGAGAAAGCAAACTCCAATATCAGGCCCCAGAAGTTTTCCTTGAGTCGCACAAATACTTTTTTCCAAGTGAAGTTAAAGGTTGTACATCCTTGGATAAGCATCTGGTTTTTACTGTGCAAACAACGATAAAGAAAGCAAAAGCTTGAATAAATCCAACTGCATAATGTACAAAATGTCATGGCAGCAGAAGAAAGGTTCCAAACCTTCAGAAGCCCTGGTGCTAATTTGATGCCTTTGTGAGGAATATTTTAATAGGAAGCTTCAGACTGTGACAAATCAAGTGCCTGTGCAGTAAACTGGTTTCAGGGGGTTTTGTTTTGGTGTTTTTTTGTTTTTTTGTTTAAAGCACTTCATTAGGTGTGACTCTGCATAGGTGAGGATCTTTTGAACTGTCATTTCAAGAAAAAGTAAAACCACTTTGTTATTGTGGAGCTCTGCTCCAAGTGCTGCTGGTTGTTCCTGGGTACATGAGATCACAGCGTGTTTGCTTGGGGCAGGGAAGTCGTATCTGATTTTTTGGATATAATAAACTTGTCTCAGACCACAGAGTGAGGCCAGCTGGCTTCAGGAGCAGCTGAGGTACTGCCTTCCTGCCATTTTGGTGTGGTGTAGAACAAACAGAGGCCCAGTAATGCACAAACAGCATATTTTAGGCTGTTGGGTTTTTTTCAATATGTTTAGAGTATTTTTTTTTTTCAGTCTACAATGGAAGTAAAAGAAAGAACCAGAGAAAACTAAAGTGGATGGTTGTTTCTATTTATAATCATAATTTACTGTTTGAAGAGTAAGCTGCTCAAATGAAAATAACTCTTGACCGATTTTTGATAAAGGAATTTGGGACAAAATTTTGTTGGTAGAAGAGTAATTAAAAGAAGACAATACAAGCTGGGCATGATTGTTTCCAGATTCACTCACAGAAATTAGCAGCTCCTTCTCCCCTGTCTTTAACTGCATGTCCTGGTACTTGTGACAGGCTGGCCCAAGGTGAGGATTTTAGTTTATCATGGTTCAGTGTGCTGGTTTAAAATGCTTTGTGGGAAACTTTTTTTCTTGATGGAAATTCCAGTCAATATCAGCCAGAATAACAACTGGGAACTAATGAGAAGTAGATACCAAAAGAATTTTTAAATGTTTGGTCTTTGGAAGTTGCCCTTTTGAAGTTGCCCTTTTAACTTGAAACCAAAAAAAAAAGTTAGGAACAGGTAACTGAGGCCTGGGATTGCTGATTTCAGATTAGCAAGACTCAATGAACAGATCAGCTGGGCTGCAGATCCAAGTGCAGAAGCAGTCTCATGTAGCAGGTAAAAGGTAACAACAGATCGCTGCCAAGATAATTGCTCAGAAATGGACAATCAGGTGGGTGCTCAGGAATTTCACAGCCCCAAACACAGATGGTCTTTGTGCCTGGGAATTCCTGGTGTGTTCTGGTTTAGGGTCAACGCTGTCAGCGAATCACACCTCCACTGATTTAACGTCTTTGGCTTAAGGCTTGTGGCTTTTACAGTCCAGAGCAACAGAGCAAATCTGAATTGTGACCAAAAAAAAAAAAAAAAAAAAGTGAGGAACTCAAGAGCTGAGAAATGAAAAAAAAAAAAATTCTCTGAGATTTCCTGTGGGGAGGAAATGGCGAAAAGAGGAGATATTGAAATTACTACCAAAAGAACTCCAAGAAGATAAGTTTTGTATTTCCCATGAACAGCCCTGGATGAGTTTTATGGCATTTCAGGAGTGCTGTAAGTGGCTGCTCACTTCCCACTCACACACATGTTCATGCCTGTTATACCCCGTTAGCTCTCCGTTCATAAGCTCCAGAAAAGCCACAGCGTTTGTCTCTGTGGTGGTGGCAATGTCTATTAATGTTATCTTTTGTGATTTCATCTTCTCATAATGTCTGAGAGCCCTGCTTTAAGCTAGCAGTCTGTGATTGTGACGGGTGAGATAAAATTTTCAGTGAGATAGAGCAAACTCACGCTCCTGTGTGTGACAAATTGCAATGACAAGGCTGTGTTGATAGCAGCTTATGATGTGAAATGAAATCACAACCACAATGCCATAAAGATGTGTGCTTAGGGCATCTTTACAGAGCTCCAAGTGAAAGAAGATGTGGTCACAATGTCTGCTAGGCACTCTGGTCCTTCCCTGCACTTCATTTTATTGCTGGAGCTGGCCAGGGCTGCTCAATAAAAATACTTCATGCATTTCAGGCTTTTTTCCTTTCTTTTCTTTTGTTGCTTTGCTGGCTGTCTCTATTCCAGCTCCTGTGTAATGGATAAAACCAACGCCTGAAAACTGGCTAAATTCATGATAGAAATGCAGTAATTGCTGCCATGTTGAAGACAGCCTTTTGATTGAGTTCATTGGACTGGCTGGGCAATCCAGCTGAAGAATGGACAACAGGAAAGGAGAAATAACAGCAGTTACAGAATGCATCCCATGGAACTTCAGGGGGTTGCATCCATTTATTTATTCATTTTAGCAATTCACAGGGCTGACAGCAGAAGTAACTGTGTGAATCTCTTTTTTTCCTATCAAGGGTAAAATCCAGCTGTCTAAATATCGAAATCTAAAGCTATTTTTTAATATTAAAAACAGCTTTGTGGGGCTGGCAGGTGTAAGGATGCACTCCTCTGAAGCAGCAGCCAGAGGCTACAGATGAAATTGCAACATGGCACAAGAAACCTGTACTTCCACTACAGTTACTGAGTAGTGACCTTTATGGCAGCCAAAATCTGGGATTCTAGGAGGTAAAAAATGGTCTCTGGGAATGGCAGGAAACGGCTATTGCAAAACTGAAGAGTAATAGGATTCAAAATTTCTGTAATTTTTAATAATCTTAAATGTTGTTAAGCCCCTAAGGGGAAAAAAAAGAGTCTCCAAATCAGGACTTACATTTGGAGGGGAGACCCTTCCAGTACAGAGAAATGTGCTCTCAGAGGACAGCTCTAGATAGCCTTGAAGTTACTTTAGCTCCCCAATATGATCTATTAAATAAATTGCTATTGAAGAACTGAATTTTCAGCTTCCTGAACAATTAGATCAATAATCAACCAGGGAAAAAAAAAAAAAAAGAAAACTAGAAAATAATTCCTACACAGGACCCGTGCAGGAACAGTGTTCACAAATATTATTTTAATTATTAATTATTCATTTGGTTTTAGTTTTTTTCCTAGCATTATTATTCTAGTTAAGTACCATTCAAAGGGTAATTATCATTTACCTCCTCTGCAGTTGCTGTAAATGGTGCTTTGCCTCCTCAGATTCAGGCATGCTCTGCTTCCATCCAAAGTCTGGTTTTGTCTTTGATTTCTGCCCCTCACACAATTAAAACAATAGAAATCATACTCTTAATGAAGAGGGAAGGGTGCAAACTAATAATTACCATAAACAGGTTTTCTGCAGTTGATTAAAGAACAAGCAATCACTGATAATGGTGATGCAAACTATATTTCCTACCAATAGGTGCCAGTATAAGCTAATTAAGCTAAAGTATATGATGACAGGTCTAAAGGAGACATTAAAAATAGATATTTTAAAAAATCCAACAAATTCTCTTCATAATTTTACCTTTTGGGTGGGGCATAGCCTTTCTTGGGATGGCAAAGGTTGTTCTGCCCCTTCCCTGCTTCTTTTCTCTCCTCCCCAGAACAGCTGAATATGAGCAACCCTTGTTTCTGTTTCTAGCTCATAGATTTTGTTATCAGTCTACTTTTTAAAATCAGAAATTCATGAAAGATCTTAATCAGGTAAAATTTAGAGGGAAGAAAAACAGCAGAGAGTGATGCACTGCAGCTGGATCTTGCCCATGCAGGTTCCAGCAGCTGGACCTAATTTATAGCAAATAACTATTTATTGTGGAAGAACAGAGTTAACTCCCACTGCAGCGTTTCTTCAGCCAGATTTTTCCATTTTAAGCATTAAAGATGTACCTCAAACGTGGCCTCAGACCATGGGGAGCCAGCCTCACGTGAGGGTTTTGTGAGCAAAGCCATGGAGTATCACTCGGCATCCTTTGTGTGCAGCCTTCCCCTGTTTGGTGCCCTGTTGTAGATATCTGTAGCCAACCATGTAATTTAATCTCATTCCTATTCAGTCTTAATGGAGAGATGACCTTTCAGCAGATTAGAATTGATTTGTTTATAAATCTGCTAGTCTTGTCAAAGCTTTGTTGTTACAGACAATAATTTTGCCATCATCTGCCTGATACTTATCAGTATATCATAGCAGCTGTAATGACTTTTTTTTTTTTTTTAATTTTCTTATTTTTAGCTCTTTTTCAGCTTTTATTGGAGCCACCTCGTCCAAAGCTTGGACAGTGTCACTGGTGAAGCCTCTCTCTCTGTACCACATGAAATGTCACTGTTCCTTCTCTTTAATGTCTCAACTCCACTCATTTGAAGTGTGCTGAACAAGGCCAGATCAAACAGGAGAACATGGAAAGGATGAACCTGTCAACACCAGCAGAGTTTCTCAGCCCAAGTTTTGCTTTCTTTCCAGTTGGCACGGTTGCATCACAGTTACGTTATCTGTAGAGACTCTGTTGCTCCTGCAGAAATTCAGATTGTGCCATTGCTGCTCCCCGTGGCGCTCACCAGATTGAACCCTTCATCCACTTTGCAGCCTGTCTTCACTTCCTCAGGGCTGTTTGGGTGGGGATTTTGTCTGGGTTTATTTTTACAGTAATTGAATAGCGCCCGTGACAATGCTCTTGTTCTCTGCAGTCTGCTTTTGCAAGGAGGGAATGGAATGCACTTCCCAGATTTAATAGCAAACACGGAATTAATTGCTTTGCAGCTTTTTCAGTGCTGATTGTGAGTTTCATATCTCATCAGCCTGACAAGCATACAGGTGTTTGTACAGAAAGGCAAATTTGGAGAACTTCTGAGTTCAAATGTGCTGAGGAACATCCTGTTGGTGGCAGCAATATCTTACATTTAACTTGTTAGGAGCTGTGAAGGTGACAGAGCTCCTCTGCAGCCTGTGTGCAATAATGGGCTTGCTGTGCGTTTGAACACTCTACATTGATTTTATCTCTTAATAGCTATTTAATCCAGACTTCAAATCACACATCGGGTGTAATGTACAGTGATGCTTTGCATAAGCTCGTGAATCTGGACTAAAGAGTAGTGATGTGCCAGGGATGTTTGTAATTCCAGAGAAATTACCCAGGTTCTGGTGTCCAAGGGTTTGGGAGATTTTTTGGTGGGTTTTTTGTTGGTTGTGGTTTGGTTTGGTTCTTCTTTGTGTTATGTTTGTTTGATTTGTTTTGGTTTTAGGCTTTCTTTTGTTTTGGGATTTTGTTGTTGTTGTTGTTGGGATTTTTTTAGGAAAAAAATGTGATCCAGTGCCTGTGTGTTGCTCGGGGTGTCATAAAAAAATGTTTCTAGATTCTCCACTCATAACACATTTTGGATACTGATGATGCAGCTCTTCTTCCAGGGAAAATGACTGGTGGATGGTTGGTCATGGTGTGTGTTGCACAAAACCAGCCAGCAAAATGCAAGGGGCCACACAACTCCAATTTGGGTAGCAGGCAGTAATTGGTGACAGAGGCCAGTTTGGGCTGAGTGTGCACTAAACAATTATTTGAAGTAGAAGCAAGATGGTTCTTTTAAGTTTAAAACTTAGATTCCATTTCAGTACCTAAAGGGGCTACAGCGAGCTGGAGAGGGGCTGTGGACAAGGGTGTGGCGTGTCAGGACAAGGAGGATGGCTCTGAACTGAAGGGAGAGCAGGTTTAGACTGGATATTAAGGAAAAATTCTTCTCTTTGAGAGTGGGGAGGCCCTGGAATGGATTTCCTGGAGAAGCTGTGGCTGCCCCTGGATCCCTGAAGTGCCCAAGGCCAGGCTGGATGGAGCTTGGAGCCACCTGGGACAGTGGAAGGTGTCCCTGCCCATGGCAGGGGTTTGAAAGGAGCTGATCTTTAGGGTCCCTTAAACTGCCCCATGACTCTGTGATCTCCATCTATATCATCTAAATCATTCCACAATGCATTATTACCCTGCAGGGCAGTGCCAGTTGCTGAAGCTGCAGTCCTTGTTTTGCACAAGCACTTTGACACAAGACTTTGGAAGATCACAGATATTTATGTGGTTTTCAGGGGCTGTTTCTGTGCTGCAGCTCCCAGTCTGAGGCAGGGGGATGTAACTGAGCGATGCCACAGCAAATCCTGGCAGTGACCACTTGGGAAGTGTTTGTTGGGCCTGGTGAGGAACAGATCCCTGCCTGGCCAAGGACAGAGTCCAGACAGAAAGGACAGACTGAAAGCAGCCGCCCCCAAAATGTTAATGAGCTGCCATAACTGTTTTAATTTCAACCATCTGCACTCAAAAGCAAGGCAGTCTCTCCAGAAGAGCTGTCTGCTGGGGAAAATCTAGATAAGCTTGGGCACCTGGGCCCTCAGGGAGTGCTGGTGCCAGTGGCTTTGTCACGATTGTCCCTCCTGGGCTCCAATCCCAAATGTCAGCTCTGCTCCCAGAGCTCCGAGCGAGGCACAGCGTTCCTGCTGAGCACAATTGCATGTGTAGGTGTAACTTCAGCTCAGTACTCACTGTCCTTTCATTCTAGGAGAACCTATTCCATTCCTGCTCCTCTCCCTTCGGGGAGCAGAGCACACTCTCTTGGGTCGCGTGTCTTCTCCAGCTCTGCCACAGATTGTACCAGGTTACTTCAGACAGGAGATGAAGTTGTACTTTTGTTGTTCTGTTTGTCACCTGGCTGGGAGTTTTGTCCACTTATTTATTCCCTCTCCAGATTAATTTAGGCGAAACCCTTCCATTTGCAATGATGGGGGTTGTTTTCCTCTCTAGTTGCAAAGAAAAAAAATCCCATTTTACTGACGTTAGCACTTAGAACATCCCAAGACTTTTAAAAATGGAATTATTTTTAACAGAGTCATTTTGAAGTCAGCAAGTTAAACCAGAATTTGTCCCCCAGCTTTCATTTCTAAAGCTGCAGGATAATGTGTATGTCATGGCAGGTAAGTTTTGTGCAGAGTCTCCTGTATTGCCACATTTCTACCCAAAAGCAGAGGTTGCAAGGCTGTGTTGGACAGTTGCAGAAGAGATGTCCATGGCTATTAACTTTCATCCAGCACCTTCAACACACTGTATAATATTATTTTATAAATGTACTTGGCATCTAGGAGTCCAATACAATCTGATAAATAACATAAATTTGTTGCTTTTTATCCAAAGTCTTCCAAACTTGTAAATATTTTCTTATCTCAAAGTGTCAGTGCCTGTTATTTCCTTGTCCTTATTTTGCTTTGTCAAAGATGAGTTTGTGTCTCAGAAATTATTTTATTGTGTTTATGTTCCATATGTCATACTTCACTGAAGACAGGACACTTACAGAATTGCTGCTCCTTTCTGTCATTGCACTTTGCAAAGGTTTCTTTGCACAGGAAGTCTTACAGTGCTTTTTTATTGTGGAACAAGAATTTTTTTTGGTGCTGAATGAATGGTTAAAACATCTCCCCACCCAATATTTAGTTACTGTTTTTTCCCCTCAGTGCTTATTTTTGTGCATGAATGAACATTTAGCATATTTGGCTGCAAAGAGAAAGGCAAATACAAAGCACGCGAGGGCTGATTTTCTGCATTGTCTGTATTCCCAGCCAGCTATGTCAGCCAAGATCCATGCCGAAAATAAATACAGTTATTTTTATTGTTCTGGATATCTTTTCCAGTGTGTACACTGAATTGTGACAAAATTGTTTGCTTTGTTGTGAACATCAATCCATGGAGTCCCAAACCCTCCCAGCAGCGTGGCAGAGGAGGGAAGGCAGGGATGTTCTCATCTGCTGGGTTAAAAGCATTTGGGGAGCCAACCAAAGCACAGCACTGAGGGTGGGCCCCACAGGCTCTGCCATTTTATCTTTCTGAACAGTTTTCAGCTAAGAAAATATTCCAGGAGGCTCCTTGATGTGTGGCCAGTAGTTTTTTTTCTGGGGAGAACTTGTGTTGCTCACTGTGCCAGGCTGAAGGGCTGCATGTGCTGGGAGCAGGCTGCAGTCCATTCACCCTCAGACCATGGTGAACTCTGCGTTATTTAGCTCGATGATTTTTCTGTCAGGCTTTTAAAACTATCAACAGGTTAAGGGATAAGTATTGTTATCAAGCTAGAGCAGTGAGTTTTATGACCTTCAAAGAAGCTGCAGGTGCTTCATTCTCCCAATGTTTGGGGTTTTTTAACAATATGTATTACTGTGTTGTGTCTCCATCACCTTTTTCATTTTTTCCAGGCTGTGCTGTGTTGCATTCCCTAGCTCTGTTCCCAAACTGACTGATCTGAGCTTGCAGATATGACAGACAGTCCAAGCTGTCCTTGGGATTCGATGGAAATAAACTCTCTGGAGTACCAAAACCACATCCGACCCGACAGAAAGTAGGAACTTTGTGCTAAGCTGGGTGGTGCAAGGTGGAAAGGGAGGTGTGAGCAGCAATTTTGTTTTCAAGCCAGAGTTTGGCCTGATTAAATTCTTAGAGTATTAAATGTGCTACAGAATGCTGTGAAATAGCTCTAAGAATCCACTGACAATGTTAGAGAATCCAAGTTGGTAACTTGTCAGTGTCAGACCTTTGAACTGATCTGGTTTTGTTCTTCAGCTTACAAAGCACTTTCTTAATTAGATTAGCCTGCCACAGGCTCTTGGCAAATTCCAACTTTAGTGGCAATGAGAACAAACACAATTAATTAATCCATACATAAAAAAGGAAGGAATAAATGGTCCAGTTACCCTGGCAGGAAAAACTCTGCTGTAACCTCAGTCTCACTGGCACATGTTACACTTCTTTAGTGCAGCCATGGGTTAGGCAAATGTGTCTAGTGGAAAGCATGAAAAACTTTGACACATACTTCAAAATTCACTCCTATTTATAAAATTGCAACCCAGCTGCTTATTTTTCATATACAAGGATTGCAAATTTTCCATTTCAGAAAGACAAAACTGGCCTTGGGAGCACCTTGTGTCCTTACTACAAACATTTAAAGTTGGCATTAATATTTATTTCAGTAATGTTGCTTCAAAGTATGGTGTGATGTTTTAATTTTGCATGACATTTGAGAAGCAGCACAGTCTAAGTGATTTTCTGTAAATACGTTGACTTTATAATATTAAAGACTTTATTCTTTGGTGCAAGTTAATAGCACTGTTACCATGGAACACTTATTCCTTTAATTTCATGTAAATTTAAATTTTATGATGTTTGCTTCTCCGAGATGATATAATCCCTTTTTATTGAAAAGAATCACAATTATGCAAATGATGATATCCAAGGAGACAAGCAGCAATTAACTGCAAAAGACAGGCTGTTACCAAAAGAGTTTACTCTCAATGAACAGAAGAGGACCTCCTTTAAAATAAACTTTTATTTAAAGAAATCAATTTGGCATAGTTTCGAAAAGAAAGCAATTCATTCAGACAGAAGTTTCTAGTCCTAGCAGCATGTTCAGTAACATATTTGAGGTTTTTTCTTTGACTCCAAATGCATTATTTCTGTACACAGAACATGGAGAGCAGAAAGCTTCACTGTGGACTCTCCTGGCTTTGCTTCCAATAAAGCAAAAAAAAAAAAAAAAAAAAGATTTGTATTTGTCTTTCTCCAGGAGACTATTAATGAAGCAAAACAATTATCTGTGAACATGGAGTTACTCCATCTGATGGTCCTTGAACCACCTGGTCCAGTGGAAGGTGTCCCTGTCCATGGCAGGGGGTGCATGACCTCCAAGGTCCCTCCCAAGCCCAACCATTCCCTGACAGTCACTGGTCACAGCTCTGGAAATGTAAAATAATGCCCCAAAGAGCTGTGTGGGTTAATAGCAACCTCTGGAGAAGGCCTGGGTTTGCACCCAGCCGTGTGCTGTGTGTCTTTCTTACACTCTGAACGATGCCACAGCCTCCCGCGTGCTTTGGAATGCTCTCTAAAATGTTCACAGACGGCTTGACAATGAGAGCCATCCCTGAGAGCCATCCCTCCTTGGGTATCTTCCCTGTGCTTGGTGGGAGAGTGGTGCTCTCAAACATGGGCAGATATTGCAGCCGTAGGCACTGCATGTGCTGCCATATATTAATTTTGTTTTCCCAGTTCCCTGTGCGGAGAGCTGAGCAGTGTCGGAGGAGGAGGAAACAGCAGCTGGTTTCTGGAAAAAAGGTTTGTGGTTTTTTTGTTGTTGTTGTTTTTGTTTGTTTGTTTTTGTTGTTGTTTTGGTTTTGTTTTGGTTTTTTGTTTGGTTTGTTTTATTTTTTGTTTTTTTTTTCCTCAGTAATTTTGATACTCTGATCTGTTAAGGAGCCTCAAGGGAGATTGTGAAAGGGAAAATTGGAGGTGAGGGTGGGATTGAACGGGTCAGAGGGCAAGCAAAGGGTGTCAGAGATTAAAGTGCAGCACAGCTGCAGGACAGGGTCACACAGGAGCTCCAAAATCCTCTCTGTCCCTGCAAACCAGGTAACACTCATAGCACCAGATCTATTTTTCCTTGCCTCTTTTAGCTGTGAACAAACTCTGGGAGCAGGGCTGTATTGTCCAAGAAAATAGTGTCCAATGCTGTGTCCAAGAAAAAACCCAGATGTCTTCTCCTCCTCCACTTTGTGTGCCAGAGAACCAGCCAAGGGAGCAGCCTGGGCAGACTTTAGGGAGGGCTGCTGCTCCAAACAGAGTTGTTGGAGTTGGGCATGAGCTCAGGAAAGCCTCGTGGTGCCAAGAGCCTGAAGAGTGTCCATAGGTCCTGTGTGCTTTAAATCACAGAGCTGCCAGGAAGGTTCATAGCTGCAGATAACTGCAATTAGTGCGCCTGGGAAAATATTTTTTCCCCGTCAGTGGCTTTCCTTCAATGAAAGTCAAAGATTAAATAAAAAGCTTCCCCCACCTCAGAAAAGGAAAACAGGCTTCAGAATTTGTCTGGTGACTGCAAAGCAGAGAGATCTCATCTTATGCATTCTATTTGCACTTCTCAAAGCATTTTTTAATGTGTTCAATAACAGGTGTGGTAAACACAGAGTGTCACGTTTTATAGGTGGGTCAACACTGAAAACAGAGATATCCTGCAAACTCTACACTGAATGCCTTCTTATGCAGGGTTTTTATCTCTAACTGTAGTCACAGAGATATGAGGTTGTGTGCTGGACAATACCTGGCTTGAACATAGAACAGAGGCAGTATCAACTTGGAATTTTGCACAGCTCCTTGTTTTTGTTTGGTTTTTGGTTTTGTGTTTTGTTGGTTTTTCTGTTTTTTGGGTTTTTTTGGTGTTTTTTTTCTGTGCGTGCATGTTTTTTTTTTTAGCATTTTATCAGTTTAAGGAGTTTTCTTTCCCCATTCCTTAGATAAACTCGAAATTGTGAAAGGATTACTGTTCCTTCAGAGCTGAATGTCAGACAAGTGCCAATAACGTGGGTGATATGCTTTCCTGGGCTGGGGTTAAGGTGCAGCTCTGAGGACCATAGAGATGAATTTCAGAAAGTTTTTGACACTGCAAAAAGGCTGTAATAGACTGTGCAGGAGCAAGGTGAAATTGGCATTTTCAGTGCAGAGTGAATGTCAAGTCATAGAAAGGTGTTGACCTCCAGGCATCAATTTTAGCTGTGTTCCTTCTCTGTGCTCCCAGGTGCTGTGCCCCAAAGTTGCCAATAGCTCACAGCTGGCATTCAAACCAGTCCAGCTCAGGAAACCTCTCTGAAGTGCCCTGATGAGGTTTCCTCCAGTGAATATTGTGTATAAGAGGTGGGCTTGATCATGTCTTTTAAAAATGTTTTGGGTATTGCATGGGATAACATCTAGAAAGCTCAGGGTGGAACAGTTAACCAGAAAAATCCACCTAAGTGTAGTTCAGGTTTGGCTTTCTCAAAAATAGACTTTTTTTTTTTTTTTTTTTTTTATGAACCGAGTAAACCTCTAGCAAACTGACTGAAAAGCTGAGTTTCAACAGGTTGGAACTCACTCTGTTTATGGTTCATTAATGAAAAATCAACCCCTAGGCAGAAAGGGAGTGTTGATGATGGTCACTTTGTAATGCCTGTACAGCAAAATGGGAGAATCAGCAATCAGGATACAGCACGGGCTGAAGGAACAACAGCCTCTCCTTCTGTTATTGCATTGCCTCCAAGATTATTGTTCTGTCTTCTTATTTATTTATGTAAGACTGAGTGTGGAGGACTGAAACCACTTGCAATTAAATAATGAACACTGGAGAAATTAATATAACTCACCTAAAGACACTGAGCAATTTAAACATAATTTGAGTTTTTATCTTAATATGTTCAGTTGTGAGGAGTCTCTATGTCAGCTTTGCATTGAGATGTATTTAAAATGCTACAATTTTAATAAAAATATAAAACATAACTATAATAACCCCCCCAAAGAAACCAAAGTTAAAAAAACACCTCCAACTCTTAGTTAAGTAGAAAGGCATCTTCACCAATCAAGTGAAGCAGGCTGAGGTTCTTCAGAAGAGACATTATTTATGAGAAAAGCTGAGAAAGAAGCCAGATATGAAGGTGTAATATTGAATATATGTAGCTCTTTTCACATTCAGTGCCTTGATTTCCCAAAATCGGTATGTTTCTGAAATCCAAGGGATTTTAAAAGGGCTTTGTGGAAATTTGAAGCTGAAAACTTTGTACTTTGTTTAGGATGTAAAATATCTGCTCATGAGACCAGCTGTTGCTTTAAGATCAAGAATCGTTTTTACATTTGTTTACAAAGCCTTTAGGAGGTTTTTATTCCAGAATCTCTCTGGAGATGCCAGTTGAGAAGCAGAGCCCTGGTTAATAAAGGGAAACGGGCAATGCTCACATGGCTCAGGCTGGAGAGAGGAGAGGAGAGGAGAGGAGAGGAGAGGAGAGGAGAGGAGAGGAGAGGAGAGGAGAGGAGAGGAGAGGAGAGGAGAGGAGAGGAGAGGAGAGGAGAGGAGAGGGAGGAGGTGTCAGACAGGCAGAGGTCCCTCAGGACCAGCACTGAACCAGCCCCCACCAGGGGCATTTTGCTTCTGTTTCTGCAAATCTGGGCAGCTTAGTGGGGCAGCAGCCAAGGTTTTATGGAGAGGTGCTGGTGAACTCCCTCCAAAACACCTCCAGGTGATGAAAAGTCCAGGCTTTGCACAGATGAGCTGGGATGAAATCTTTTCTCTGATCTCTCAAATATCCTTTCCTGAAGTAAAAAGGTTTTGTTTTTTTTTTTTTTCCCTTTAGAACACTGACACCAAGTGTTATCCCCTAAACCCAGGCCACAGGCACCAAAACCTGCCCAAGTTAAGGAGATCCCTGGATGGGGACATTCTTGATATTTATTATAATGAATGTTTGAAGGCATGAGTCTGTATAAATAAATAACAAAAAAATAAAATCCCCCCTTCTCCCCACCCTACTCCAAGTGCTGTCAGAGTTGGGAGCAATGAAGTACATTTATTGTGTGCAGTATTGCAGTCATTTATTTACTACTGAGAAAAACCTTACCCTTTATAAAACAGTACAAAGCATATATTTGTGTTTCATTATCTTATCTGGATTTAATGGTTTATTTTCATTTTTACAATGAGATATTTTTTAAATATTACAAGTATTTGCTTTTTAAAATTATTATTATAAAAATGATTATGTTAAAATTATTTAAAAAATTAAATAGGAATATGAGCTACCACATATTCACTATTTTCCTCATTTATTTTATCTGACTCTCATATGTGCAGCTGGGAAAGGAGACCAGGCTCCTTAGGTGTGGCCAAACCCAAAAGTGTCAGCATTTGAGAAATACCCCCCTAACTTTGTCAGGCTGGCATTTCTTTCTCAAATCCAGTATTCCTAGGTGCTTGTGCTGACTTGTTTATAAAACACACCTAATAAATGCAGCCAGGCAAAAGCAAGCCCACGCTGAAGTGCAGAAAATGATGCAGGAAAGAACTCTATAAAGCTGGAGCAATAAAGGCTGAACTTCAGAATATGTGATGGACACAAAGTTGTGTGAAGTTGGGAGGTAGGAAAGGGAAAGTCAAGGAAAGGTGATGAGACACAGAATAAATAAATCCTGAGTATAGCCTGAAGATGTTTTCAAAAAAAGAAGATGTAAAAGTAAAAATTACAAATGTAATTTCAAATATTAACAAAAAAGAGAATTAAATATAAAATATGAGATTGTTAACTTAAATTTATACACTTTACATTGATTTTTTTTAACAAGAAAATAGAGCGTTTATGATTTTTGTATTAGTGTCTAAGAGAAGAAGTAGGAACTTCTAAACTCAGTGCATTCCCAGTCATTTCTTTTGGGCTTTTGATCATGGTGAGGAAATGTAGCTTGTACTGTCTTTGTAGGATCACTTGTAGATGGCTGGCTGAGTTTCAAGTCCTTTTTCTCTTGGGAAGTCAAGTCTTTTCCAGCTTCCTAGTAATTAAAAAGAAAAAAGCAGGCTCCCACTGTGAAGGTATGACATTTCAGCACAATTTTTATAATGCTGGAGTAGAATGATTTCAGAAGCTTTGGAAGGACAAAAAAAATATTCAAGCGAATGCTTTTGGTTCTGCATTAAATCATATTCTGCAGCTCCTCGTTGCACTCTGGTGTGGTTGTCACTTTATAACTCTGAGTTTGAGCCTTGCTATAGAATGTGTATATTTGTTTGTTATAATCCACCTCTTGGAGAACAGCTTGCTTTCTGTGTCTCAGCTGTGTTTTACTTGGAAAGGTAAATATGTTTTGATATTTTTAAGCTTCTCACTTTTGTTGTCTGGTTCAGCTTTCTATGCTGCTCAGCGTTGCTTAAAAATATCAAAACTAACAATCCTGAATTCAAAACCAGAATGTGTGGCTTGGGGTGTGGCTGTTTTATCTTTAGTTTGAATATTGTGATAAAAAAAGGGGACAAAAAGGCTTGCTGGACAGTGGAAAAATGCTGTAATTGTGGTAATTCAGGAGACACATGCTGTGGGTTAATCCTAGTGTCACAAACAACTGCAAAGAGTTGTGAGCCTGGAGAGGAAATCCAGACAATGTCATGTGTGACAGAATGTCCTAGTTGAGATGGGGACAGTGCAAAGCACCACACCCCGTTTTCAGAAGGGTCAAACTGGTTTTATTCTAGCATGCATGCTTTTTATGCATTCTTACAAACTCATCAATTGACACTTTACTCTTTGGTAAGAGACAAACAAAGTGCTCATTGCAACAGGCAGCTGCAGGCTGCTCTTATTTCTCCTCCTTCCTTTCTTGGTTTCTGTGTCAGTGACCTTGGTAGGGAATCCTTTCAGGGGTGAGCGTGGATCCTCTTCTCAAACTCCTCTGTGGCTCACAGAATTCCCTGTAAAACCTCTTCCCCAGCAGCAGCCTCCCAGAAGGATCTCAGTGAGGCGCAGCACCCCCCGTGCCAGACCCAGCATTTGGGGGTCACAAATCCAGGCAGAAAGGGAGCAGCAAACCTGAATCCCAGGGCCAATTCCTGTGCAGGAATCACAGCTCACAGCTTGGGCCAGAGGGGTAAAAATGGGCTTTCCAGAGAGGCAGGAAGAAACCCCAGAAGAAGGAATATTCCATCGGGAGTGTGCTGGGAGATGAAGTATTCCATTTCTATTGGTATTGAATTCCTGCTCTGAGGAGAATTGCCACCATTTGGCAGCATCAAGGAGGACTTGGTGTTTCTTTGGCTGTGAAAGTGTTTAGGAAGGTTTTTTTGTTCTCAGCTCACTTTGTTCCTGTAGCATTTTTATCTAAACAAGGTGGTTGTGGTTTGCCCCAGGGTATGACTTGCACCTCTCATAGCTACAGGAATAATTAAGACAAGAGACAATCACTTAGGAAGCATAATACACTCATTTAAAAGTAAATCAAACTAAAATTAAGAGAAGCATTTCTTTCTCTGTGAAGAGAAGGCATTAAAACCAGGCCAGAAGGCAATGGCCAGTATATCTATATCTATAGCTATCTATATCTCTATCATCTATATCTATCTATCTATCTATATCTATCTTTATTTATTTATTTGTAATACAAAAGAGATTTAACAAGAATTCAAAACTATATGGCAGCCATTGTAAATGATACCAAGAAATCAGAACCTTAGCAATGGCACACTGCTATAAACTATAACAAACTGATATAAACTGATATAAACACTGCTAACCCCATTATGAGAGATGAAGGGTGCCCTCCATTCCATCTTTATTCAAAGCTGAGCCAGGAAAGGTCCAACGTTGGTTAGAGGTCAAATGAAAAATAAAATCAAGATAGGAAAAACAAATTCCTCCTTGCTGAATAAAACATCTGTCTTCTGTGTTGTGCCTGTGTGGCCATGGAGCTCTAGTGGCTGAAGATATTTAGCACTTTAATATCCTTTTGTCCTTCCAGGGCTGGAGAACTGAGTTCCCCCAGAGAACAGTTCTAGACCACTGAGATTTTTGAGATGTTTACTCAGTGGCTGCAAATTAAGTTAAAATAAATGAATGAAAGTAAACCTAATCTTTCTAAAGCCTGACACAGAAGGTGTGGATGTTCCAATTGAGCAGTTCCAGCATTCTATGCTCTTGCCATGTTTATTCTGTAGCAAATAACAGTTAAATAAATCCAGTTGCTTCACCCACCACCAGGAAATCCAAGTTTAAAAGTTTCAGCAAGCATCCTTCTGCAGCCTCACACCTTGTCAGGTAAATTCAATGGTTTAATGCTGGTTTTGTTCAGTGTCCTGGTGATCATCCAGGTCCTCCCACAGCAGCCTGAATTCTTACCCTGACAGAGAAGCAGGGGCTGGGCTGGACTGTCTGATCTCACCAAGGCATTTTAGGTTGACTGTCACCATCTGAGGCACTTCACTGCAATGGCAAGGTGAATAAACAGAAAACTTTTCCCTTCGCTCTGCTCGCCAGGTTTCAGGTGCAAGAGTGGAAACAGGAGGGGTACATGATGATGTTGATTGACATACATAGGAAGAAATTAATTAATTTAATGTAGAGGAGAAAAACACTTAGAATAATGATAACGTGCAAGCTTCATAAGGGGTTTGGAATATCTTAAAAATAGAAGTATCTACTGCTGGGGTGGGGTTTTTTAGTATTGTTTTGGTTTGGTTTTTTTGGTTGTTGTTTTTTGTTTTGTTTTGTTTTTTTGAGAAATGATCTTAGCCTCCTGAGTGACAGATTTATCTAAGTGTCAAAATCTGATACTTCACGAGAGGAGGATGGTGAAGGATAGCAAAGCCAAAGCAGTAGCAGAAAAGAAGACAAAGATGTGGATTTTCTTTCCTATGTATTATCTGACAACTTCTGTTTTACTGTCATTCTACACATATCTTATAATAAAACCAAGTGCTTTTCTTTGCAAAAGCTCCATCTTACAGTGGTAGGAAAAGAGGAATTTGCAGTTTTACATCACTCAGTGAGAGGGAGAACACAGAGGGGGATTTGTGCAGTCACCCACTTTCTCTAAAGAGACAATTTATTTGTCATCTTATAATGACAAACTCACATTTATCTCTTTCTGACCCTTTTTTCTCTCTCTCTTTCTGCCCTTCCCTCTCTCTCCCACTCGCTGTCTCTTCTCCCTTCCTTTTGCAAAGCTTTCCACATCTAATCCAATTACTCTGCAGCCTTTTCCATGCCTCAGTTTTCCTCAGGGAGCGTTTGAAAGTGTTGGGTTGCACATTCCCCTTCGGTGGATTGCCCAAAATAAATAAATCTGTGTTCTGCCTCCTGGGGACAGCTCCGTGCCATGAACCCCCCATGAGCAGCACGAGTCTGCCTTTGACAGCAATACATATCCTGACCTTCAATTAAGCTGCAGGTTAAGACAATACTGGAAAATCAATAGCTCATTTTCTGTCTTTTGTGCTCAGATTTTGATGTTTACTAAGATAAAGGATGACAAGGCTGAAGGCGGGAATCTTTGCAGAACATCTATGGATGCTGCCAGGGGCTCAGGGGCCAGGTGTGGCCTAATCTTTGCAAAGCTCCCGAACACCAATCAGTCAATAAATATCAACTGTAGCTTCACACAGCATCCCCTGCCCCTGGGTTCTCACCAGGAGCTTTTTCTCTTCTCCTCCAGTCTCCTGACCCAGGGCTTGCCTGGGAGGCTCCAAATGAGAAATCCAAATTCATTGGTGGCTGCAGTTACTGGGAGGAAAATCTGTACCTTGAAGCCTCGAAGTTTTGAATGTCATTTTTAGCTTAAAGCTATTTTTATTATTAATTTTCTGGGGGTATCTGTGTGTGAGGAGGATGAGTTTTGTTTACCTGTGTGATTTCAATCTACCCTGATAGCTGCTTCCTTTTCTCAGCTCTTTCAGCCTCTAAATGGACTCCCAGAATGGAGAGGGGACACTGAACTCCACTTTTTGGAGCAGACTTGGCTGAAAGGTAACTTTAACCTCCAATTTGTATTTGTGCAGTTGTACACACAACAGCAATTTACTAATGAACCTGTCAGGTCAAAGGGAATGGTTCAAGGCAGTTCTTCTTTATGGTGAAGATAAAAAATCAGCCAAAAGACAGATCATTTTGTATATGATAGAGAAAATGTATATGAATCAACTTCTGTTCTTCTACATTTTGATGAATTTGGAAATATCAAAGCCTTAGTTTCAATTCAAACTTTTTTTTTTCCCAAAGCAAAAATATGATAAATTTATATTTACAGGAAATACAGTTTAATCTTTGTGAGTAACTGATAAAAATTATTATAATGGTGACAAGGGATGGACATGACCCCAGTGTGAACATTTTAGCCCTGGAACTTCTCCCTGTGTGTCAGGGTGAGATGAAGGGAAGGAAAGAGAAGGAAAAAGAGTCAAATTGGAAGGACAAAATAATAGGGAAGAAAAGGTAATTATCTGTGTTCCTCCAGCTCCCATTCCCCTTCCACTGCTGCAGTGACAAAGGGTTTGACCTGAACTGTAGCTGGGAGCTGCCATGAGTAACACCCTGGCCTTGTCACAGGTGCATTCCTGTGGGCAAACACAGACTGAGCGAGTCCGATTTCAGTCACAAGGGAAGTGACACATGCAAAATATCAAAATGAAAATCTCTCCTTCTCCTAAATGCATTTGGGTTTTGATCTGAAATATAACGTTGCTCGTTCTTAAAATTTCACAATTTAATAACTCTTAATAAGTCGTGTTCAAGGGCAAAAAATCAGGTCTAAAATTTGAACCTGGGGGAAGAATTTGATGTGCTTTTTTGGCTTTGCAGTGCTGGGTGGGCCAGGCCTGCAAGTGAGCTCTATGTTGGTGACACCAGCTGGCCTGGCTGGCTGCAGGGTGTTCACTCCCTCTGAGCGCAGCCTCAGTGCTTGACTGAAGATCTGCTAATTGAGACCTGAGACCCCAGAGCAGGGAGGTGTAAAGGTCACAAAACCATCACAAAACCTGTGATGTCCCTGACAAGCTCCTGGAGGGACCTTTCCTGCAGGGTCCTTTCCCAGGAGATGAAGTGGGAGCCCAGACAGAACTGGAATAGTTTTGTGTTAAGCAGGAGAAGAGAAAGGAGTGGAACAGTGTTGTGTCAGAGAAGTGAAATGTCTGTGGATCTGAATAAGAAATCTTCCTCTAGTTCTCTGTTTTGTGCTGGCTCCCAGAGCACCTTTTATTTTCTTTCACATTTTCTGCAGGTTAGCATCTCTCCTTTCTTCAGGTCTGGGTTTTGGGTTGGTTTTTTTTTTTTTTTTTTTTTTTTTTTTTTTTTTTTTTTTTTTTTTGGTGAGCCCTGCACGTAACACTCTAAAAAGGAATAAAAAAGGGTACAATTCTCCCCAGGCAAGGTTCCTGCCTACCCAATAATCCCTCTGACACGCTGCTTTCTGAGGCACTTGCTGCTCGTGAGTGCAGGTTTTACAGAGCAGAGCAGCACAGAAGTGCTGGAGGCATTCTCCTAACGAGCTGTCCAGGTTGCTTCCCCATTCTCTGATTTACATGCCTCCCTGACTCAGGAAAAGCCAGGTGCCAGCTCTCCCTGCCATTCCTTTCCATGCAGATTTCAAAGGGATGAGAGTCTGGTTCTTCCCTGAACTTTCCCAGCCTTTGATTTATGTGTTAAACCAGAAATGTGCCCCCTTACATGAGCAATGAGTGTTCATCTCTTTAATATTTGCTGTGATGATTCCATTCCAAACAGCAAATCCAAGCTCATTTCTTCCATGACTGTTTTATTACCTTTTTATAAAGTAAAAAATAAACTCATCTTTTCCACTGATCATGGAAAAGCAAGGGAGCAGAACTTAATGTGTTGTTTTCTTCCTCTCCTACAAATCATGCAGTGATAAGTAAAATAAAAGCATCTCCATGTGGGAACATGGAGCCTGAATAAACCTTGTTTTGAGCTCTTGAGCTCAAATTTTTTTTTATTTTATTTTTACTTTGCACATTTTCTGACAATATCCACAGCTGCTAAAATCCAAATATATTTCTGAAGTGAAGATATAAGCAAGAACCTGTTCCCAGTGTCATTTAGTAACTTAGAAAATAATAGTGAAGTCCTAGAAGGACAAGTCTTGAGGCTTTATTTATTCCTCAGCTCAATGTGATTTTTATGAGAGGGTCGTCAAGAGGTGATTACAGCATTGTGAGGTGGATTTTGTATAAAACTATCACTGCTTCCCTTAGAAAATGATTGCATAGATTAATTCTTTAATTCATCCTTTATGTTGAAAGTAGATGAGCAGCACAACTGGAATGTCTACTTGAAAATGGAGAAAAATGTGTATGAATGTGAATTTTCTTACTGAGAAACTTAATGACCCAGAGAAGAAGTGACTCACTCAATAAATCAAATAAGGCTGTATTTTCCATAGTTATCACCTGTTATTTCATTCTTCTGGAGGGGAAAGAATTATCTGGTCCTAAGGGGGCTGACATGGAAGGAAAGGAAGGATGGGGACTGTGCAGAACAGCACTGGAGCTAACACTGGATTTATATTGTTCCCATGAAAAAGTAAACAGGAAGAAACCCTGGTCAATAGACTTCTAAAAAAAATTATTCTCTGTATCTACTAAAATTATAGCTGAATTTTGATGGAGCTAAGTAGTTAACACATTCACTATAAAACCTTAAGTCTCATGTTTTGGTTGTTTTTATGAGCAGGTTTTAAATTTTTGTAACAGATAGTAACGGTTTAAATAACCCTTTTTTTTGGGAAATAATTTTGATTTGCAGAGTTCACGAGGAGCTGGGTAGGTATTGACTGCTGGAGGTTGGGATTTTGTGGTAAATCAGATAAGTCCCGCAGCAGTAAAGCCCTTCCAGCACAAACACTTTTGTGTGTGGATTTTACTTTCCTTTTGCAAACACTGGTGCACCGTGCTTTGAAATTAACTTTGCACAAATGTGCATGGCAATAAGTTAGTCACTCAAATGCTCTTGGAAATCAAACACCCCAAAGGATCTGAGCACGGCCTCAAAGAAGTGCTTTAATAAAATCAGCTGAATATTCAGACAGACTGTTTTCCCCAAGAAAACGGCTCTGCCTCGGACAGAGCCTTAACACTGACAATTTTGATAAGTACCTCTGGAACTCCACAGTGCTGTCTCTGCCTGGGGGCAGTCATGAATTCAATCATAGCCAGCTTTTGGAGAGGTTTTATTTATATAAAAAAAAAGGTGATGGGGAATGGCATGGCTTACACAAAGCACAAACATCTCACGATTGCAGACCCTTGGAGTCCCTCAGAGCAGGAGCAGAGGCACAGCTGCACATCTCCAGCTCCTGGGTGAGGCCAGGAGCTTTCCTTAGCTTCTGATCATATCCACTTGGAAAACCTTCCTTTGGCACAAAATCCCCTTGTGAAGCCCCGCTGCTTTGCAGTTAGCATGGGAAGTGTGGATTAGCTGCATTTGTGCTGCTGCTCCTGTGCTCACGGCCCTGCTCCAGCTGTGCCCTGCAGTCCCTGCATCTCATCACCACTGACACCTCCTGAAAGTCCTCCTGAAGTCTCTTCCCTAAGATGAAAAGGGCTCCCCACTGAAGAATACATGTTTTATTTCTGATTCCTCGGCTATTTCTTTATATTGAATCCTTAAAAGAAAAAAATAATCAGCTTTTGAAAGTTTTCCTATAGAATTATGAGTTTTGTGATGGTGAAATCTGAGTTTGTCCTGCTAAAGACGTTGGTCCTTGACCAGTCCAGGATCCCAAACCTAATTTAGTTTTCAGCAATCAGAGTTTCCACTAAATAACATTCTGTAATGTAACCAAATTGCAGCCAGCAGTGACAAAAACATGAGATTTTCCAGGATTACTCTGGGTGTAAAAAATAACCCTTAAGCTATGAAATGACAGAACATGGAGAACTATTATTTACCCCACAACTATGCAGTAGATGTTTTTTTTTTTCTCCATAGATGTCCAGCATTTACAAAATGGTTTATTGGAAACCCAAATGCAAAGAAAGAATCCAGCTGACTTCTAGATGCATCTTTTGTCTTTAAATATAAGCATAGCTTTGCATTGTGCTTTAATGGGATTTCCAATCACAGCTGAAGGTGCCTTTCAAATCTCTGTATAATTAGCAAGTTTAAATTTAGATAAAAATGCATTAAAACTTGGAACTACCATCAACAACTTTTTATTTAAGGTCCAGATATTAAATGATGGTTTCTTCATTGAAAGGAACCATAAGAGATTTTAATTCTGCTGGTATAATATTTTATTAGAGTTTAGTTTATCGTGCAGCATCTAGAAGCTTCTTCCAAAAAATTGCCATGTTTTCTGGATAGAGCTGAAAGGAAGGATAAAAATCTGGAAGTGTTTATTTATATATTTCCTCTATCCCCTTCCATTTGTCGCAGGCAGTTGTGTGGGAATGTGAGGACAGAGCTGTGACCCCTCTCTGCTGAACTTGGCAATTATTTCCACTGCTTCTGTGAGTTTTTAAACAGAAAGCTTGTGGAGAACTCCTGTTGTTCAGCCCATGTGCAACTGCTTTTTAGCATTGCTCTGAAACACCACTTGTACAGATGAGTGCAAACAGGGTTAAAATTTAATCAAAGACATTTTGGGTACAATTTGGTCAAAAAACTTTCCAGGTGGCACTCAGGATCATGTCCTTTCACAGGAAAACTCCAACGTTTGCCATGCAAACTCATGCTTAACATTTTCAGGAGTGACCAACCAATTTGTTCTGGTACAGAAGGTTTTATCCATTATTTTAATTCATCTGTTGCCATCTCAACTAAGACCAAATTAATCCCCATTTTAAACAGCAGTTATGGTGTTGTTGGTGTTTATAGATTGCAATTCATAATTGTGTATTCATCTGGACTGGGTGATCATTTTAGGTCCCTTTCAAATGAAAGAGTCTCTTCTGTTCTACGTGAATAGAGCACTGTGGATTTCTGTCTTGAGTCATGAAAACACATTCTTGATGTAATTAAACTGCTTTGAAATATGATAAAAAGTCAGTGACTGCAAATGTTGTACTTGCAATTCAGAGCATTACGTGAGAAATGGGCTTGGAAATAGTGCATCTCAGAAAAAATGGCAAATGTGTAACTAATCTTTGAAGCAGCTCTGGTGGCTCTTTAATTTCATTTCTTACCACCTCACCCATTTAGATTTGATGGTTTTATTTTGGTTTTTTTTTCCGAGGTGTGTTAGTCAATATGGTAACTCCTGCTACATTATTTTTAAACTGTGCTTCAGAGGATTCTGCCAAGACAGATTATGAATTTAATCTACATTGTCTGGGCTTCGTGATTTTTTTTCTTTTAATGTCAGCTGCTGAAGTGCCAATAAGGCCTGACAAATGATGGGGGCTCATACACATTTATGGCTAGAAATGGCTTCACTGCTGAACTATTAGTGCAGATATCAGAGAGAAGAAACAAGAGTAGGTACAATCTGTTTATCAGACACAGACTAGGCACGGAGGCAGAGACAGTTCTGGCTTTGGGAAGACCTTTGGTTGGAGGAGGAACTAAAAAGAACAGGACATAGAAAATATAAGAGTAAGCTTAGCAAAGAAACAGCAGAGATGAGCTGATCTTACCTGGATTTTACACTAAATGTATGTTTATGAATTAGTAGACTTTTATTCTTTAATTCCTACTTATGTGGCTGAAACTGTCCTAAATTCTCTTAAAAGAGCTAAGCTTTAGAGATCAGCCACGTGCTCAAACCTGCAAAGAAATATAACTGCTACTAGAAATAAAGTGTTCATCAGCTGTCCTGCAAAGTGGTTTGTGCATTTTCTGCAGTGTTTGGATAGCAAATTCAGACTGTTTCTCTCAGGTGAAACAGTAATTTTTCCTCACCTGTGCTGTAGAAACAAGGAGTGCCAGGAAAGTATTGAAGCAATTGTGATCACTAATGTGTTTCAGCACTTGAAACCTGCTGGGATGGGGGTTCAGGGCAGTGCAGAGAGCCCTTCATGCCTGTAAGAAAATGAAAGTATCATGGTATCATTCTCACTGCATGCTGCATTTACCAGCTGCTTTCCACTGGAAGAGGAACAAGGTGACCTTGATTCGTGAGGTTCTGGTGGTTCTTTTGGCTGGATTCTGATATCACAGCAAAGGTATTTGCACACAGAGCCCCACCAGTGCAGCTGACCCAGAACCCAGAAACACAAAGGTCCAAATTCGCAGAAATGCAATCTGAATAACCTCCTCCTGAAAGACTTCAGGGTGCTCTATGCTGAGCTCAAGGCAAATGAGATTATTCGAATGAGGCACTCTATAAATAGCTGTAAAGAGGCTGCCTGTACCCACCAAATGTAACATTTCAGTGCAGTTATATTTCACAGCGAGTTACTAAAGTCCCTCATGAAAAATACAAATTAATAAATGGGCCTAAATACCACAGTGCACACGTCAGCAGAATTGTTCATGTGCCCTTTAAGCATACTTTGTTTGGAGGTAAAAAACTGACTGTGAAAATTTCAGTCATCACAATTTGGAGGTTTAGAATAATACTGGGAGAGCTTTCTCGTATTTTTGGTTATTGCTGCTGAGCAAAACTGCCACATTTTGGGATTTTTTTCTAAAATTTGAAGGACAGAAAGGAGGGGAAATGTTAAGACTGATAATAAGAAACTTCTTGTCACTGTCAAAAGCATCAATGTGATTTTAATTACAGGTACAAGATGATGATGAAATTTAACACTTTGTTATATATATAAAAATATATATACTATTATATAATATATATAACATATATTCTGTGTGTATATATATATATATATTTATGTTGTAGTTTTGCTATATATCCAGAGAAAAAATGCAGAAAAATATCATGTCACAACTTTATGTCACCTTACAGAATTTTCCTTAACTATACAATAATGATTTTCTTCTGGGTGTTTTTGGCAATCAGTGCCTCCAGATGACAAAGGTGTTGAGACAACTAATCTGCCAATAATACAAAGTATCTATCACACATTTATGCCAGAATTGCATATAGCTGAAAACATATACTTGAGATATTTGAATGATTAGAGAGCTTTCTACAATTAAACAGGAATTCTATTTTTTTTTTTTTATTCACAGCAGAGGTAAATGATTAATTTATTTAGATAAATAATTTAACTTAAAATAATAATTTAATTATTATTTTAGTTTAAATAATAATTTAATTTATAAATTATTAATTTATAGAGGTAAATGATTAATTATAAAGTATATTTATTTCATTTGACATAAGCTACTTTCAATCTGAGAACCATTTCCATTTTCAGAAAAGGAGCTTTGCCACTCCTTCCCAAATGATCAGATTTTAAGCCATCATTTCCTTAGAACTGCTTAGGCCCAGTGCATTATTCTTGTTGCCAGCATAACCTTTAATCCCTAATTCCCAAATTCACTGGATTATAGCCCATTATCTGTCATCAACAGTTCTCAGGCTATCATGGATTCTGATCATAAAACTTTTAATTGAAAATATTCCAGCAGGGATAAGGTTTGGAGGCCACCTGTGGGATGCCCAGCAAGGTATAAACATAATTTGGTGACTCCAGTTGTAAACTAAGAATCTCACAAATAAGAAGCTATTTGGCTAACAATGGCTTTGCTTGTAGCTTTGGGGGATTTCTGAAGTGATATGCTAAACTGACTCTCTAAAGCAATTAAATTCACTTCTGAAAAATATTAAGACTCACTCTCCAGCTGTCACAGAATAACCAGAAGGAAACGAGCACCCTGGGAAAACTAAACTGCTGCCTCTCCTGGGCTTCTCTTCAATTATACATTGCTGTGTCACAGGCAAGACATTTATTGACATTTATGAAGTTTTATGCAAATTTATCTGGTTGGGAGTTGTTTTTTTGGTTTTTTTTTAAGAACACTTTGAAAAAGTTCCAATTTATTCGTGCAGGTGGATTCCCAGCTCCACCACGTAAAATCGTGCACCTCAAAAAATTTCCTCGGTTTGTGGGTGAATCTGTCAAGCTGTTGTGTGACAGACAATACTTGGTTGAGTTTTTTGTTCTAAATTTGCATCTTATTTCTCGTTTAAAGGAGTGATGAGGCGAGGTGACAGTGCCTGGAGGGAGGGGACACGTGGGGAGCCAGGAGCGTGGTCTGGGGAGCTGTGCCAGGCAGGAGAGAGGGACAGGGTCACTCCCAGAGCATCTGTGGCTAAACTGGGCAGAAGACAGATTTCCAGGCCTTGACAGCTTCTGAGTAACATTCCTTGATCAGCAGGGATTATTAATATTTTGATATTTAGGGATTATTAGGATTTTGCCACTCAGGTGCACAATAAGCTGAAGCTCACCTGGAGGCTGGGATTTATCTTGGCACTTGTTTTTAAGTTGGTTTTTGTATTTTTGCCTGGGGTTACATAGCTATTTTGAATGTTTTCTACAAAGAAAAGACCCCAAATATTTTAAATTATTTTGTGATGAAGCCTAATTTTTGAGTTAAATGTCTTTAGTCTTGTTCAAAAACAATAGCAAGGCAAAGCTACCCTAGGAGAATGAGTAATTTAGAGTTGAGTTTCTGTGAGTTTTTTTTTTCTTGTAAACAAATATCTGTTGACCCAATTATAAAGGAAAACTAGTTCAAAACTGATTTAAGAATTTGGGCTATAATATTTCATGAAGTCATTAATATATAAAAACATGTAAGGCTGAAAATTTTCAGTAATGTCTGTTTTTTACACACATTTGGGAGTTTGGTTGGTTTGTCAGGTTTTTTTGTTTAACTGCAGCTTTCACAGTAGTTCACTGGAAAGTGTAGTGGTGCTCCTGTTTTGATTCTCTTTGCCTGGATCAATGGAAATAATCAGGTTTCACAATTTCCAGTCAGTGACACCCATACAGGAGTTAAATTGATCTAGAATACCAGTTTTACCTCTTGTAAAATCGGGCTCAAAAGCTTAGATTTAGTAATTATCCACTTTGTCAACCTGTAATTTATTTGATGCTTCTTATTCTCATTATGCTAAATATTTCCCTTCAGTTCCCCTTGCCAGCAGGTACTGTCATAAAAGAGGAGCATATTTACAGCAGAGTAATATTTTTTTGTAAAGATTTTAGATACAGGTTACATGTAGACACATCTCCCAGTGAGCTGCTTTTATATGAGATGATATAAACAAATTTTAATGTCATTTTTTGTCATCTCAGAGGTTGTTAGCTTGGCCATGCTCTGTTCTTTACACAACTCTTTTTTGCCATTGGTCGAGAGAGAGATGCTCCATCAGAGTTCTTTGTTACACCTGCTTTGCTCCTTCTAATTTGTTTTGCTGTGTTGTGTTTGCAGCTAAACCTGGTGTGAAGAATGAGGAGCTCATGAAGCTCATTATGCTTCATTTGATTTGAAAATTAAATTTTGCAATTGGAGACTTGTAAACACTTTTGAGAAGCATTGCTTCCTGTAATGGAAAACAACACATTCCTACAGTGTTGTTAGGAAATAAATTTGTATCATGAATCTTTAATAAGTCATTCAATATGTTGAGCCCTTGGGCTATTGATATACCAGGAATTGTACCTGTATTCTAGAAAAAAAATGTGCAATTTGGAAATCTTTTTTCCTTTCCAAGACATGTAACAATCTGAATCTTATTAAGTTGGTAATAAGCCCCAGCTATTTCAGCCTTTCCTTCTTGCACTAAAGCTCCTCAAAGACAGAATGCCTTTTGTCATGTCTGCTTCCCAGCACTAAATCTTGGCCCGTTTGTTCCAGCAGAGCTGAAAGGAGAGCACAATTCTATTAAGTGTCACACTTCCCAGTACACAGTGCATATATTTTCAGTGTCCTTTAGGGTTTTTGGTTGAGTCAGTTATTGAATCAGGCTTTCAGGAGACCAGACAGTGGACAGGCTCCTGCCCACACACCTTCCAGCCACACATAAAGTATTTATTAGAAGAAGGTTGAGAAGAGAAGAGCAGGTTCTTTTTCCAGAGGTCTAATGTAGAACTTCATATGTTAGCTGTGGATAACAAGACAATTTGTGCATAACAATACTTGTGCAGAGCCTCTTGAAAAGATGCCTCTTTCTTTGAAAAAAACCCAAAAACCCAAACCTTTATGTGTGTGGACATGCAACCCCATTCAAGAATGTTTTTTAACAATTGGAATCAATAGATATGGGAAAGTCTAAGTGAAGTATAATTGTTTATATATATATATATATATATATATATATATATATATAGACACATACATATATATAAAATGAGAGCTGTCATTTTTCCAGAAGGTTTTAGAACTTTTAGACTTGGAAATTAGATGATTAAATTTCAGAAATTGCTTACCTGGAGTTAGAAAATAAACATCTCATGTTTAAATAGCCTCTGGCTAATTTTTCAGAAACCCAGATTTTTACATTTCATTTCACCAAACTATTTTTGACTTTAATTTTTTTTCAATTGGAAATAGATATAGCAGCAATATTCTCCTTCGGTCTTTTCTGAGATTAAAATTCCTCAGGTAGAAATTACTCTTAGAAGAACCTCAGTACTTTTATTTATTCCATGGACATTTTTCTTCTCAGAGAGAACCATGAAAACAGATGATATCCTTCCTCTTTACAAGGGCCTCTTAAACTCATAAAAACCCAGAATTTCCTCCCAGCCAAACAGTACTTAACTCTGTCTTTCCTAGTACAGATTTCTCTTGACCTCTCATCCCTCTCATCACTTTCCTCCATGTTTGTCTGGGAACACAATGTCTAAAAGTCTGATTTTAGCAGAAATTCTCTGCATGCTGTGCAAATAGGGATCACTTCATATATCTTGCAACTATGAACTGCTGTTTGTAGATCCCAGTGTGACATTTGCCTTCGCCAATGTCATGACATTGACTCGTGCTTTGCCCAGACTCAAACACTGCCTGGACTTTTTTTCTGAAGATCTTCCATCTGATCTTTGATCCTTTCTTGTGTATTTGCAAAACTGATTATCCCTGCTCCAGTAGTTCCTTCATACGCTGAAATTTGCTTTTAGAAAAGTGTGTGTAGGTGCATGTAAGTTTACAAAAGTATGGATGTGGAATTAATGCACATTAGCAGTAGCTCTTGATTAAGACTAGTCCCAGTGCTAATAAATATTGTTGGGGAGTTTGTGACTTTTTGTGTCTTGCCCTCAGCTCAGTTAAACATCTGAAATGCTCCCAGAAGTCAGACTCTGAAGTTGCAATGTCAGGCTGAATTAAGTAATTAAGGACAGAAGCAGACCCAAGGCTCCTGCACAAGAAACTTAATTTTGGTTTTAAGCTCCGTGCAAGAAATTGTTGGGTTTTGTTTTTCATGGGAGGAAGACTGAGTTGGTTCAGCCTGGAGAAGAGAGGGCTCCAGGGAGACCTTAGACCCCCTTCCAGGACCTAAAGGGTCCACAAGAGAGCTGGAGAGGGACTTTGGACAAGGATGAACTGAGAGAAGGCAGGTTTATGGAGAGATTGGGAAGGAATTCCTGGCTGTGGGGTAGGTGAGGCCCTGGCACAGGTGCCCAGAGCAGCTGTGGCTGCCCCTGGATCCTTGGCAGTGCCCAAGGCCAGGTTGGACACTGGGGCTTGGAGCAGCCTGGGACAGTGGCAGGTGTCCCTGCCATGTCAGGGGAGTGGAACAAGGTGATCTTCAAAGTCCTTCAACCCAAACAGTTCAACAATTCAAAGTTTAGCTTTAATTTTGCAGCAGGTTAAGTTCACATTAAAAAAAAACAACAACAAAACCAACAACACAAATACTATTTAATGTGTGCAATCTGGGTTTTGGGTGACCAAGGGAGCAGGGAGCACACCCCAGGCACAAACTGCAGGGAGAGCACCCTGGTGTGGGGAAGATGGCTTGGGCAGTTCAAAAGGCTCCACACAGGAGTTCTGTCTTTGCTAACAAGCTGAAACCTTCCCCTGGCAGCGAATGCTGCTATTGAGTCACATCAGCTCATGCTGCTATTCACGATGTAAATTGGGGTTACCATGGCAACCTGCTGCCTAAAACAGCCATCCTTGCGAGCCCAACAGGCCTGGCTGGAGCTGAGCCCCGTGGTGCTCAGGATCTGCTCTGCTCCCATGGAGCTGGGGTCAGACCCGAGGGAGGGGACAGCACTGCTCTGGGTGCAGCCAGTCAGCATCCCTTCCTTGGGAGGTGGAGCCCCAACCTGCTCTTCCTTTCCATGGAAAACTCCATCCACACGTTTATTTTTTTTTTTGAGGATTATCTTCTTTACCATTGCAATTAAGGCAAATGATAATTTGGGACAATTAACTACGACCTTTGGTGTTTTGTAATGAGATTACTCTTAATAGATGTTTTTTTTTTTCTAGTGGGGGATAAATCATTTTGTGATTACATTAATTTCTCCATTATATTCCTTGCTTATGTTTTGTATTAGTTTGCCTATCAGTCTTTTATTTTTTTTTTAATTTTCCTTTGTCTTTGACAGCAGTAACAGAAATCAGTTTTTTCTTAGTTTCACTAGTAATTTAATTTTTGGCATATTTGAGGCAGGCTGAGCAGACTGCATTTGTGGTTGAATATCACACACAAGGCTCTGGAATGGTTAGAACCAGAGCAATGCTGTTAAAGCACAAATGCTCCATCATTCACACCTTGCTGCTCAAGAGGAGCAGTGTTTGTAGAGAGGCTGAACGCTCAGAGCTAGAACAGCACCAAACAGAAAATGCAGCAGGCACCCAAAGCACCTGATGAATTGGTACAGGGCTTACCTTCATGATTCTCATTTTTCTCTCCAGCCTGGGCACTTCCAGCCTTTCTGTGGAGACGGATCATTCCTGTGGTTTCCATTGAATTTCTGTACAACCTGGGGCTTGTTTCATTTCCCACCCAACTGAGAAGTTTTCTTGTTAACTCCCACGCAGGTAAGCCTGACCTGGTCTGCAGAGTCAGTCCTGTGCCTTTCCTGAACCGTGCTCAGCCCTTCAGGCCATCACTGGCCACCTCAGCAGGTTTGAAGTTTGAACAATCCCTTTAAAGCATTTTGGTAAAACAGGCCTAGAAAGGCCTTCCTCTGCTGGGGCTGGTTCTTTGAATTTGTCCCGTTTATTTTAGGGTGGATGTACTCTTTGCTTTCTTCTCTGCTCCTCCTCGCCCTCTCCCACAAGAAGGCTGCTTCAGCATCTCGCCCCTTTGGGAGTTATAAACCAGTTTCTTGTTTGTAGCCTAAATTTCTTCTTTGCTTTAATGCTGATGTGACAACACTCTCAGAAGCTTTAACAGTTTGTTGCTTTGTTTTTTTTTTCCTCTCCCCAGTGGTTGCTATCACTAAAGCATTTGTAAATTACTGTTGTTCAGTCAATAAATTAACTTTATTGTGTATTTAAGCTTATGCTTGAAGTAATTCTAGAACCCAGAATGCCAACAAATTTTGCCTTGATTTCTCAGCAAAAAATGAGGATGAGTCCTGAAGCTCTGGTGAAATAAGAGTGTGTTTGGAGGCTTGTGTTTAGGCAGATTCCCTTGAGAGGAGGAGATAAACTGCTCATTAGAGATCCTGAATAAAGCACCACCACTTCTTCCATCCCTCCTCCTGCACCCCAGGACTATTTCCAGCCTTCAGAAAAAATCCAAGGCTCCAAGCAGAGTCAAGGCAGAGGACTAAAGCATCTAAGAAAAACCTCAAGAAGCTGCCTATGGAAAACTCTGACTCCTTTGATTAGACAATAAATGTGGGTTCTCAATATTGATACATAATTACAGTTTCATATTAGCAGCATTTAATTATACTTAAAGAAAAAAAAAAGCTCTCTCACTGAACAAAAGTTGATTTGAGAGAAAACTCAAAACGCACAAACAAAACTCACTATTTTTCTGTTCAATGATGCAAAAGAGTTCAATAATTTAATTCTAACAACATGCTAAACCCTAAAATTCAGAGATCTAAGAAAAATAAATTTTAGTCAGTAAATGTCTTCAGCAACTTGAAGACGATGACCTATCATACATAATTCTAGGCTTTTAAAAGACTGTCTGAAAAAGTATTTTAGACCCTAAACTTCAGCATAACCTTTAGTAGCAAGGGCCTTGGCTTGGCTGCCATTGCATGCAGTGTTTTTTGAATTTGGGTGGAGGACTGGAATATTCTGACGTGCAGCATGAAGCTGAGCATGGCTAAAGGCTGAATGAGTGACAGATGCCTCTGGAAATGTTTAGAGAGCCATCTCTTTCACAAGGACACTTGAAGGAAAACAGCTTTGAAAAGGAAAAAAAGATAAGCTTTAGAACATTCACTTTTTATTGGAAGAAAATGGAGGATGGTTTACACAGAAAAATTCTCATTTAGTAAAAGGATCAAGTGTTCGAAGAGATGCATTTATCAGCAAGGCAAGTTCTTGTAGGGTCATCTAAAACAAGGGAAATTTTGGCCAAAAAAGAGTCATTTATTTTCAATCCCTTAAATTCAAAACTAGCCAGATTTCCCTTTATTTTCAATGAGACATAGCAGATGTTTGACACTGTTAACATTAAAAACTATTTTTTTTTTTCAGTTCAAAAATCCAGTGTTCCTCTGGATATCTGGATAATCCAGATAAGAAAAGATTTAAAAGGACTATTCCTCTAGAGCCTCGAAAATATAAAATTCTGAATTTTTCAGCTACATGTACAGCAGTTTTCTAAACTGCTGCATTCTGTAAACAAACATACTTTTAAATTAAACTCAGGTATGCTAGACACAGATCTGCCAGCTCCAGGTAGGGATCATTCGAATGATGATGGTCACAACTTAATTGTTCTTTTGGCACAGCAGGGAAGGAGCAGGGAGGTGGGGGCTGCCCCTTTGTGGGATTCCCTTCATGAAGGGCAGCAGAGAGATGAAAGCACACTGATGTATTTGCATTAAAAATGCATTTGCCAAACCATGGGAAAGGAGCAGGTTGAGAATATCTGAGTGCTTTCCCAGCCTGATATTCATATTTCCAACTGAAATCTCCAGCATCTGATTAAATAGCACCACTGATTCCATTAAATGCGTGTGTGGAATGAACACACATTTTTAACATTAGGTTCAAGAAGTAATTTTAATTCGAAGGAAGGCTCATTTTTATATAGCACAAAAATTTTTTATTTTTCTTTCTTTTGTTCTCGCTTTTAATTGGACACGGTTTCTGTGAAAATTATTAGCTGTTATGATATGTGCAATTTTGGAAAAGGAAAATGCACCTTCCCATGAGTAAAGGAAAGCACGAGGCTTATTGTAATTTTTGAATGCTCTTTATGAGAAAGAACCCCTTTATAAAGAGTATTACTTATTATATTATTGATAAACTATACTTATTATTGCTTTTCCACAATAGTAAAAATAGCACTGTAATATTACTTATTTACATCAAATGTCACATCACTCAAAGCCGACATTTTCATCTGCTACTCGTAAATCTGAATTTGCTTTATAATAACAAAAGAAGCATCTGAGAGTGTTTTTTTTTCCTTACTGAAAAATGTATATAAAATATACTTAAAACTGTGTGCAACAAACTTTTCCCAGAACTTGAGCAGTGCAGTGTAAGTGATTGGGTTACACAGAGATGGGAGTAGGTTTTTGTCAGTTGGTCACTGGGATTTGTCAGTTTTGCTACTGGAATTTGCAATTAAGCATTGGAGAGAACACAAAGAGTGAAGCAGGGAGGCGTAAGAGGGTTCCGTGAGGCAAACTGAAAGGGGAGAAACAAAATGGACGCAGGAGACAGATGTTGAAATATGTATTCCTCCCTTCTGTCCACCTTTAATTGTATTAACAGCAAGATTTTGACAGTAATCTTTTCATTTTCCCCCATTAAAAAATAATGGAGCTCATTCTGTGCTCAGCTTTATGAGTTTTACATGGGGGTGACTTTAATGTGGCTTTTGGAATCGGAAAGCTCAGCTCAGTGTGGATCTCACAGAGCACAGCCTGCATCCACCTTGAGTGAAATCCTGACCCAGTGAAATCAATGGCAAAATTCCCATTGACTTCAAAGGGGCCTGGATTTCACACCCAATCTCCTCTTCCTTTCTTCTGCAGCCTCTCTGCTTTTGCTAAATGGGATTGCTTTTCCCAGATGGACCTCTTAATGCTATGCACAATGATCATTTCCACTTTCTTTGACAGAATGCTGCAAGTCTTCCAAGGGAAATTCTGTCTTTTCTTCTTTCTTTCTTTTTAGTACAGATGATGTCCTCCACAGTAAGGCCTGAGTGCCATCCCCTGATCTCTTAGCAGTGTTTTGTCTCTTTGTATTTTACTCACAATTTAAGGAGACATGGTTTTCAGAAGTTCACATGTTAAAAATCATTTGGCTCTATATCACAGGAGCACAAATTTTTGATGAGGGCTCTGTTCCACAATGAATATTTTTGTTTACCCACAATTAATCACACAAGCAGCTAAACTGCAATGTGATTATAATTTCCACCTCACTCATGATCTCAGTCCTGTTAGGTTTTAATCGCATCATCTCCTTAACACTTCTTTAAGAAATAAACTAGAATATTTTATGTTTATATATTTGAAGCAGCTGACCACTTGTGCTATTTCTGGCACTCCACTTATGTTATTTCTGGCATTCCATTTAAAAGCTTAACTCCCCACTCCTAATTAAGTTTTTCCTGTGAAGACTACCACCACATTTGCAAGTGTGGTTGCACCTTAATCAACAGATAGAAGGCTCTATTTACTGTGTATATACTGTTTTATCTGTTACACCTTGTCCTTAAACATGGTAAATATCTTTCAAAATCAGGCCTTTCCTTAAAACTAACTACTGCATAAGGCTAAGCCATTTATTAGGAATGTTGGACCAAAGCACAGACATTCTCTTTGCAGTGCTTGCTGAGTGTTTATAGCTTTCATCTTCTGTAAATATGATAAAACCTTTTTCTGACTTGTTTACATGATGAGCTATGCTTGTGATTATATATTAATTACAGAGAAAAGAAGCACAGACTAAGCCCTCGAATGTCTGGAAGTGTTTTATGCCCTCTAACACAAGAGATTTCCATGGCTTTGAATTGCTCACTCCTTGTTCATCCAAGGCTGGTAAGTCTAAAGCTTTGCCTTTTGAGCTGAGCTTTTTTGGCCTCTGAGATGCACACGCTAAAGAGCTCAAGAGCACATGTGGATAACTCAGCAATTTGAATGCGTTTATGGACGACTGACTGTGCCTGTAATAGGAGGAGGTGTTGAACCCTATTATGGAAAACTTGCTGACTGCTCTATGGACACAAAGCTCTGAATCAGCTGCTGACAAGAGTCCCAAATCCATCTCCCTGAAACGCTGCCCTCTGTTAAACTTCCTTGAAAAAAACCCAATTTTTTATGCCTCTGATAGCAACAACTTGTTTTCTTTTGTGTCTGCTTGGCCCCAAGTCAGAGACACACCTAGAACAATACCTGGGGGTTGGGTAAGGCTTTCTGACAGCATCAGCCTGTTTTTCATTTTAAGAATCCTCTTAATTAAACAAAAAAAAAAAAAAAAAGCAGATTCCCTGCTAAGTGAAGTACTGTGTACTCCTTCAGCACGACTTTCACCTTTTTTCTTGTTTTTAGTTTTAAAATCTACCCAGTTTAAGGGATAGTAGCTACATACCTGCCATAATTGGTCAATAATTATGACGCCACTGTAATAATTTGCTAAGTAATCAATGGAACACCTCAACAGTTGAAAGTAGTTGGAGGAATTCATCCATTTCTGCAGTTCTGGAAATATCTGCTCCTGTGCAATGGGAATTGTTTTGGTAGCAGGAAGAAGTTTAGTGGAGCTGCTCAGAATTACTGCAGAACAGCAGAAAAGGAGTCTAAAATAGTCTATTTTAAATATATTATGATTGTCATTTAGAGCAAACTAAAGTGAAATTATGCTGTTGAGTATTTACCAGATTTATCTTTGAATGTTTGGTTTGTTGAGGGTTTTTTTAGATAGCTTAACCTATTATCCCAAAACCACAAGTAATTGTGTTAGAAAGATAAGATTTTTAAATACCTTCCTAATAAATTCTATCAAAGGTTGCTTTCTAATATAATTATGTATCCAGTTTTATGGTTCTGTATTCACTGATGGCTCTCTTTGCAGTTAAATTACATGTTCTTAGCTGTAAGAAGTCACACCAGGAAAAAATCTTAGGTAAGAACAAAAATGTACAGCTTTATAATCTCACAAGGAACTCCCCTAAAGTGTATCTGGCACAATGATTAAAGGTAATGCTTTTGTAGTTCATAAAATTTCAGTATTACACAATAAAAGATCCTAAAATTAGATACAAGAGTTTCTAGGAACTCAGACTAGCTAGATTTAACTAGAATGCAATTTATTTCTATTATGTGTGGAGGGAAATGTTAAAGAACTTGACCTTCCACGATGTAGCATGAAAGCATTTACAACTCCATTAAACTGAGGATATATGTTTCAAATAGTCTGTGTCTTCCTCTGAGACATTTAATTTTGCCAGCGTTTACTTTAGTTGGAAATAAAAGGAATTCTATCAGTAAACTGGAAGCACAAGTTAATGTGTCAGGATTACGGAACATCATGTTTTCTGATTTTTGAGGAGGATTGCAGTCAGAAAGTGCCATGATAAAAACTGTCCTTATTCACAGATATGTGCTTCCACTTTCAACATCCTTTTTTTTTTTTTTTTTTTTTTTTTAAGATTTATTTCTAGTAAATAGAAGTTGGTCACAATTTTATCAGCTTATGAGTGTTCTGAGGTTTGGGTTTGTTTTATTTTTATTTTTTTTCTTTTGAAATAGATGAAATCTGCCATTATGAACCATTTACCCTTTGAGTTTGTTATTTGTTTTTAAGTAGTAAATAAAAAAAGAAATGGCAATTTACATTTATGGTGCTGTAAGAATACTGAAGTAAATTATTGAAAAAATACAAATTAAATGGATATTTTTTTTCTTCTCTTCCTGCAAACTGTAGTTTTCCTGTCCCCGTATTAAAGATAGGGACAAATAAAGAATTAAACTGTATAATCAAATTCAGATTGTTTCAGATACTGGTGCTCTGCTGTTAGGTGAGAAAATATTTTTCTAAAAGACAGGATGGTGCAATTTAAAATCAAAGTACTGTCAGTCACATTTGCTTATGATCTGGTAGGAAAATGGCAGCTGCCACAATAGCAGCCAGAAGCTCTTTGATGTTTCGTAGGAAACTATTTTGCCATTAAAAGTTGTGTTGATTCCTCAAACTCACATTAACGTCGCAGTTCCAAATCTGCCGTGGTGGAATTATGCAGAGAGCCAACAATGGCTGGGAGGATTAGCAGAGCCACGTGCAGAGGAGGAGCCCTTTGATAGTGCCCGAGAACATTTCCCTCTTGGCCGCTCTCTAATCCTCTGCCAGGGCTGGCTCCCCGCAGACCCAAGGAGCTCCTGCCCACAGGGAGGGCATTTTCTATGGCACTGTCTCCACCAGAAGAGAGAGATGAAGAGGAAGGGAGGGATCAGGAAAGCAAGGAGGCCAAACGATTTCAAAGGTCAAACAAAAAGAGAACGTCAAGGACCCTCCTGTGAGGCTTTCTGAAGTTAATCGGAGGGGTGTTCGATACCTGCCAGCAGTTCCACTGACATTTAGATGGGCCTTTGGCTTTTGTCAAGTGGGTAAGCTCTGGTTTGTTTTACAGCTCTCCATATGTTTGTGTTATTAACACGTTTTGAAGTGTCATTAATGACTCTCTTTGTCTTTCAGCAGTCAGTCAAATCATGGGTTTTTTTTTTTTAAATGGTTAAAAAGTGACTTCTCACATACTTAAATGCAGCATCTACATAACAGGCCACATTGGATAGCTTAAAAGTCTTTGGGAAATCTTTTATCCATACCTGGAGTTCAGATTTCTAATGAGCACTCACATAAGTTACAAAGTAAAGTTTTATTTAAAAATATTTGCTTATCACTGTCTTCAATTTGAAAATAAGGTTACTGAGTGGACAAACTGAGATCCAGTGTGTCAAAAGGGTGACACTGAATGACTGGGATCCATGAGGTAAGGGCAGCATTTCCTGTGTTTTAATGAGTTCTTTAGGTTTGAACCTGGAACCTACTAGGCAAGCTTTGAATTTGGATGATGGATAAATCCTTGTTATGGAGGCGAAAAGGAAGCCAGGGCTCTCAAGCAGAAAGCACTGGAGTGAAGTGTGTGCTCCAAGAGAATAAAGCAGCCTGTTTTCCTGATTACCTTTCATTTTCTTATCTTAAAATCTCACATGCTCTCTCTGTTTCCAGAAATCTTGGCTTTCTGAAAAGAGCGCATTTTCTTCTGTTTGATTAGTCGGGTGTTTTTTTCATCTTCACCTTCCAAGAGGTGATTTCTAATACCCCAGAAGTATTGTTTCACAGAAGAAAAAACAAGAAAAGGTATTCAGAGTTGACCTGGTGAAGAGAACACCTTATTCTTGCTTAAGCTGACCTTTAGGTATTTCTTAGTGTGCTTAGATTTTTTGCAATGCTATTTTAGTAAAACCATCGATGTTTATTCTTTTTAATTGAGTTTAATTGCCACATAAATTTCTCAGTTCACTGGGGAAGCTGCTCCCATTTATCCATTTCTATTACTCTCTGTGGCCAATTAACAGCCGGACTCTGGGGCTGCAGTCAAGCAAGGACATTCTCCAGGGTCATCCCACACATCCCAGGGTCTTCTGCCCAAGTACAACTCCTGCAAAATCACCCATCAACGCTGTTCAACAAAAGCTAATTATCAATGGTGAGCAACGAGTTGCCTGCAGCACACTGCGTGCTGGAGAAGCCATTTAACAAAAGGAAATTATGCAGATTTCCAGTGCTTATGAAAATATGATTTTACCAACGTTGTCTGCTCTCAGATCCCCAGATCTGAGGCTGATGCCAATATGTGAGTGAGAAATGAAGACGTTTTCTGAGTGGTTCCTGTAAAGCTCATAGGGTATACATTTCAGTTAATAAAATGCATGATTCAACAATGCAGTTACAAATTAGGGGAAAGCTAAATAATTTTCATTTGTGTGTTGTTTTTTTTTTTTCTTTTCCTGTCTGTTTTTTTTGGCAAGGGAGTGCCAGTGTTCTTTATTCTGTTCTTTGCTCCACTCTGGCTTCTTCTCAGCAACATTTCCTAAGTGTAAGACAAAACAACTTTTAAATCAAGCTTTCTAAGTGGATGATTATGCAGATTCTTTTGAACTAGGCTTCATATAGCTTTATGCCTCTAATTTTGAAGATAATTTCTGCTGTAAAGAAGTATTTGTTCAAGCTATGTGCTGTTTCCCTTTTACAACATGCAAACTGCCACAAAAACATCAGTGGCTAAATCACAATTTTTCTCACGGGTCCTCTGTGATTAAATCATTAAAACTCCTTCCATCTGTAAAGTCTTTATGCTGACAATATCGGGATACAAGTACAGAGATACTCTTCTTTTATTCCCTTCAAAGATCTAACCAGAAAGGCTTGCTTTAAACAAAAATTAAATTTACAGCATAAAGCAATTCATTTTCTGCACTCTCCTGAAGGATAGATTTGTCACAGAGCAGACACATGCACTTTTATTGGTTAAAGTGATGTGTATTTGTTGCGGAAGCTACTGAAAGTCTCCAAGGTTGAAATTTTTCTTTGTGTATCCAGTTAAGTCAAGGAAGGATTTGGTTTCCTCTATTGCAAGTTTCCAGCCTTGAAGAAAGAGCAGAACTATTGCAAATGAGGCTCCAGCTCACCTCCCTGTTAAAAGCTCAATCCTATGCAAATCTCATAAGCTAATTTTGAAAAAGTTATATTACTTGATAGTGCAATTACAAATAGCTTTCTAAAAATGGCTTGAAGGAAATTGTAGTTTTTTAATCATTTGAACACAGAAGGAAGTCTGCTGTAGTCACCTGGGGCACCACGAGAAAAATCTCTGCTACAAAGTTTTCTCTTTCTTTTTGGTGTCAGCTATCTAATTGTCTATCTAAATTGCAATAAGGACCTCAAAGGGTAGGTTACACTTATTTCCAGTTAATAACATTTGAAGATAAGAGAACATTTTCCCCTCAGTGCTCCACAAAAACAAAACTCGGATTGAAATTGTTCTTTCAAAATGAATGCGGTTAAATGAGATTCTGCAAAGGGTAAAGCCGGGTATTTATGATAATAAATGCAAAAAGAAATCACTTGTCTGTGATTTAATTGGTACATTGGTGAGCCAGTTTCCTCCTCACCGTTTGTTGCACAGTTATTTAGCCCTGTGTCCTAAGGAAAGGCTGTTGGTGTGAAGGCATCCTCTGCCTGCTCTCCCTCGCTCCCTTTGGTAAATGTTGAATTTCTCGGCCAATTTCAACCCCCTTTGACAAAGGCACAGAAGTCTCAAAGATAATTAAGTTCCTGGAAGTGTCATGACAAGTGCTGTCCAGGGGATGGGGAAGAGCTCAGACTGATGCTCTGCTCAGGACCCCCACCTGACAGGTTCTGGTTGATCCCCTCGTGCCCCTTGCAGGAAAACTGGTGCACAACCACTGCAGAGGTGCTGCAAATAAAACCAGAGTCCCTGGGGTGAGATCCAAACAGAGGGGTCACAGAAAATGTGAATAATTAAAGATGAGCAATAACTGGTCTGCTGTGGGCATGGGGAGTAATTTCAGTTGTGTGAGGTCAGGGGGAAAATAGAATCTGTAAAATGAGCTACCTTCATTCTGCCAGGGACTTGAGATTTCTTAACAATTGGCAGAAAATTGGAGTTGGTGGGAGGAAGAAAATAAAAAACTTGCTATTTTCAGGAGGCAGGACTTAGTAGCAGATTGGATGTAATTTCACAGTGATGATGATAAAACTTCATATCTGAGATGAAAAATACCAGGAGGCAAAAAGTCTTCAAATATTTGTTTGAATTTAACAGGATATTTCACCAATTTGTATCCTTACTATTTTCCTTTAAGGAAAAGAATCTTTTTTTAACATTCTGTAAACTAAATATTACATTGAAGCAGAAACCCCTTCCTCGTATGAATTAGCAACAATTTCACCAGAATCTTTATAGTTGGAAGAAACCTCAACATTTTAATGGGAGTGCTAATTGTGACAAAATTAACTTGCAATATGATGAATAAGTTACAAATGTAGAAATTTAAATTAATTCAAATGAATAAGTTAATAATCCAGGTATATATCTCACTTTTACCTGAAGCAGTGGGATAAATATTTCTCAGATCTGTGAGTATGGAATGGGTGATTACAAGGAAGGAATGGTAAGTGAAGAATTATTTTAATTCTAGAAAGTCTAATTTCAAAGCAATGGATTTTTTAAATTCCTCTCAGGTAAAAAAAAAAAAAAAAAAAAAGTGTAAGGTATTATAGAATGGTATAATTTTGGTCTGTTACATGGCTCCTTTGGTATTCAGTTATAGACACCATATGTTTCTTGACTGTTTTTTCTCCCAGAAAGAGAAGTCTGGTAGTGATATATATTCATATATATTCATGAGGTAGGCACGTAAAACTACACAAAGTTACAGAGACCATTGAAACAAACCAAACTTCTCTTAAAATATAAATACCTTCTGCAAAGTAGTCACCAAAATGTGTTCATGGACGATAATTTTTTTTTTAAAAAATGCATTTTGAAGGCATATGAACAAAATATCTAAGAAGCCCTGCAAGGAGTTGTTCTCTATGTTTTTCCTTTTTTTTTTTTTTTTTAGTATTTTAGATATTTATTAGAATTCATAGTTTGGCCTCACCCTGGCAGAATATGAATTAAGCAGCAGCTTACTTATCTGCAATAGGTTTTGCAGATTAATGCAGTCTTGCCTTGTGTTTCCTGTATTCCTTCCTTTCAACTTGTCAGTATTCAGTGCAGGAAGTATAACAGAAAGTTGTGTTTGAAGTTAAAAACAAAGAAAAACAAAACAAAAAGAAAAAGCAAGCCTCTGGCAACTATAAAGAACTAACTGGGATCAAGATTAAAGATAGAAGTGGCAAAAAATGCATAAAACTATTGGAAACCTCTAGGCATTGTGAAAGAAAGAACATGAAATGTTTATATAGATAAGGGAGCCCTAATGAAAGAACAGAAATTTGAGCACTGCTGAATTTTATCACGACATTGTCTGGAATAAGGAATGCGGATCAAAAACCCTGACAGCCCCTCAGAAGCTGGGCAGCCTCAGAGAGCTGTCTCCTGTATTAATCAGCAAACAGTGCCCTGCGAAGAGGCAAAAAGGAGCAGTGTCAGAGCAGCTGGGCCAGGTCTGGCAGACTGGGTGGAACTTTGGGAGTGTCTTTGTAGGGATTCGGCTTGGGAAAAGCAGGCAAACTCAGGAAATATCCTTCAGTGCATAAAAACATTAAAGGATTTGACACTGCAGGCTTGTTGAGCAGAAATACAATGCGTGTTCTTTAAACAGGCAAGGGAGGCAGCAGCAAAGCAGTGATTGTTTGATGTAAATCAATGTCATTGATCCCAATAAAAGCCATATTAAGAGCATGTAAACTTATGAGAGGCCACGTGTATTTGTCTTCAACACTTGCATTGTCTCTTTGGAATAAGAATTCCTTCACTTTGTGGGGAAGTCTGCCACTGGTTCCCTGGCAGCTAAGAATGATGGATTTTTGGGACCTATGTAAAATTCCAGCACGTGGAGTTTTGTGTCAAGAATCTATAGGAAACTGCCCTAAGATCTCACTAGAATGCATGAGGCTGATGTGGAGGGCCAGGACCTACAGTGTGACCATTGCTGTGAAAACAGAGGTGGCTGAAAGGCAGCTCAGCAGTGGAAGCTGTAGAAGCTGAGCCATTTAACATCAGTTGTATTTGTAGCTGAAGAAACATTTCTATTCTAGAGTATAAACTGAGACACAGGAACACGTGGGAGTCTGTGAACCCAACAGCAAGGACAAAAATTTGTCTGGGCCACCAAATGGAAAAATGCATGGTTTCTTGTATTCAGAATATTAAGAAGAAAACATTATTCTCCAGCTAGTTTTTTTTGATCCTGCATTACATAAAAGTCTCACAAGTACAGATTTTCTACTCTGGTGTGTTAGAGTCTATTTGTTACAGAAAAGTAGATCTACCAGAGAGCATGTTATTCTGGATTTTGGCAAGATATCCATAAAAATATTTTAAATGTTTGAGGGAAAACAATTAAATGCACTTTATGCTTTCAAAATAATTATTAGAATGGCATACATCCTCCCAATATTTAAATTATATGTTTCTTTTACAGTTGTTGCTGTAAGTATATAACCTTTTTCAATGATCTCTCACTAAAAGGGCAGCAGTTCTCCTAAGACTTCTTGCTTTAGAATGCTACATTTGCTTTCCTTTGTCTGCATTCTGGACAGACTACTAAAGACATTTTTCTTTTCCTTAATAAGGCAAATTGATCTCCTCTAGACTTTGAATTGAAAGAGAAAATATGCTGGAGTGTAATCTTAGCAGTATCCACGGAAACCAGTTGCTTCACTGGAGAATATTCTGTATTCCACTCAATAGATTTGTGCACCAGGAAAGAAAACTGGTTTGGACCGACTCATTATCCTCAGGAAAGCAAAAAGTCTGAGGTTATTATAAAGGTGTTCGTCATTAAAAGCTGTTCAGCCTAATAGTTCCCCGTGTTTACTCTGGATTTCTAATCAGGGTCCTCTGGCCCATCTGGGCTGAACATTTTGACTCTGGGTGTAAACCAGCTTCAATCCCAGGTAACTCTCTTTGCTGTTGTTTTATGGGTGGGTGTTGTTCAAGGTCTGATTCTCCCAAAGAATTCGCATTTCTGCAGAGCCTCAGTGCTTATTCCTCTTCTCTACGTGGGGCAGCAAAGGAAGTGAAAACTGTTTTCCATAAATTGCTTCCCACTCTGAAATGCTGAAATGGCTTTTCCAAAACTGGAATTATTGTCCTCCTTTTGCTGTCTGTCTGAGGAAGGACTTGCAGTCTATGATGAAGACTTTCTAAAAGTGTGAAATGTGTTGGTGTCAAGAGAATGGGAAAGAAGCTGTGTCTGAGGATCCTGAAAGCTCCAGGAGAGCAGCCTGTGCCCCAGCAGTGTGAGAGAAGTGCCTGAGCTGCTGGAGGGGCTGCAAACAATTGCACAGATAAAATTTGCAACCTTAGACTAGGCACAGAAAGAAATTCACTGTCAAATTCCCTCAGAGTTTTTGGAATTCTCCAGCTTTGCCTCACCCTTCCTGACGTCTTTGTGAAATCAAAAGCAAGAAGAAAGCATGCATGCAACTGGGATGATTTTATTTAATGGTTTCTCTGTATGTCTTTGTAAAAGAGGCAGCATTGAAGAAAATAATTTAAAATACTGGATAGTTTATAATATTATAAAAATGCCAGCACAGAACAAGTAGGAGGACATCAACAGGAATATTATGCTGGCTGCTCTGTCAGGAGCACCATCCCCTTCTGGAATCAGAGGGAGGTTCTGGCATAAATGGGAAGTGGGTTTCAGGGTTTTGTGTGTAAAATCAAAAATGAAGAAGCTGAGAGATCAAGATTAAGTTTCGGGTGCTTGTTTTTTAAGTAACAGGAAAAATAATCCAGCATCACTCCTGCTGCTGAAGCACCACGTAATTTGTATGACCTGATCCAGATTAATGGTGAGTGAAAATGGATGGAATTCAATCCTGTGCTGCTTCATGCCTCCAAAACATTGTACTGCTGTCAACTTAATACCTCGTTTTGCATGGTAAAACTGCATTTCTGTGACTCCACTGCTCAGAATGCCACTGGAATGGAGCCACCCGTGTTTGCAAAGACCTGCAGTGCTCTGGTGCTCTGCCTTCCTGCAGCTCTTCCTGCAGCTCTCAGGAGCCCAGCACATCTCCAGGTGTGGCTCTCTGGTGCTCTGCCTTCCTGCAGCTCTCAGGAGCCCAGCACATCTCCAGGTGTGGCTTTCTGGTGCTCTGCCTTCCTGCAGCTCTCAGGAGCCCAGATTATCTCCAGGTGTGGCTTTCTGGGCACGAGTTCAGCAAGGCCTGATTGCTCTGTGAAATGGGATTTCACCACTCCTTGACCAAGTCTGCTGGTGAATGTGAGCAAAACTCTTTGGATGCATTTTCAGAGGCTGAACAGGGAATATGCTTGACTAGAGAAATCTTTTTGTTTCCAGAACTTTGACAAAGTGAGGGTAGACAATTCCCTCATACTGAGCATGTTACAAGAAACAGTAACTTTAAAACCAGAAATATTGACTACATCTCAGTTTCTGTTCATGTAAGTTTTTGCTGCCATCTAGAATAAGGACTTATTTGGTATTTTGTAACAGTACTCGGGATATTCTTACAGCAAAATTTTAGTGTTTAGAGAATTGAATAATTAAAGAAATATAATTGACAAGGACTTCCATTTTTTAAAAAATAAAATAGTCTCATTTTATTAATTGGTTGTATTTTTCAAAAAGGAAACAATGTTGGTATGATTTTCTTTTGATGCTTGGTCTGCATTCAGTTTCAACAGACCAATGCCTCGATTCCAGGCCACTATTAATGCTCTTACTCTGATGTAGTTTCACTTCCTAAGGTGTCTGATGTGGCCACATGCGATGTCTATAAAGGATTCCTTTTGAACATTTTGTGTCCATTCATTTCAAAGAGAAACAGCAGTAGCATTTATTTCATCAATTAGAGATTAATGTTGACTCAAATCAAGAAAGGTGTTTTTTAAAAAATACATCAAACATTTGACTTCCTTTAAAATCATGTTAGAATTTGCAGAAAACTCTTCAAGTGATCATTCCAGTGTCTTTTGTCTTCTCTTTTATTATTAACTGAATACTTTTGATTAATACTTCTGTGATTTTTGTACTGAAACAAAATAATTGTTTGATCAGTGTATGAATTAACCAAAAAGGGATATTTCTTGTAAGAAATGTACAAAGCACTTAAACTCTCAGTTTGCTTTTTGTATAGCAATCCAATAATTTAGCCAGAATTCAAAGCTTTGTGTGTCCTGATTGGTATCTGCAATCAAATAAATCAATCTATGACCCATGTTAGTCAGTATATTCAGTATTTGGGTGCTAGGGGACCTCTTCCATTGTCTGGGGCGTTCTTACCACTTAGTGAAGTTTTGCCCAGCTAAATAAAGTCTTATAAAAAACCCAAACCACAAATTCTTTGGGGTGTCCGTGGCAGGATTTGAGTAAGGAAAGGTTTCACCCCAGAGAAGGGTGCGTTTGCACAGAGCAGCAGCACGGGTTTCCTATAAAATCTGAAATGCAGTTTTGAACGTTAAAAAAATGTTATTTCATAATTTTTTTCTAATTAGGCACTTGTTTAGTATGAGCCAAACAGGCTTTCTCGGAGTGTGTGGTAGAAATGTGGTTGTTACATTCTCATCCTACAGGATGGGACACCTGCAATCAGCCAGCTCTTGCTCTGGGGTCTGTGACAGCTCGTGCTCCTCGTGCCTTTCTGTGTGTGGCATGGAACCAGCTCGGTATTGGCAAGAGAGAGAAACACAAAAGGAATCCATGTCATGCTGCAGAGAGGTGAGTTATGCTTTATTACCTTGCTCCTGACTCCAGGAGAGATGTGTTCTCTCCCTGCAGAGGGCATGTGGAATTGCAGAAACAAAAAGAATTGTGTATGGATTGAGGAAAAACAGCACTAAGAGCTCTGTTGGTTCAGATCCCTGCCAGTGCTGCAGAGCAGAGCTCAGCTGCAGGTGGTGTTGCTTGCTGGATCAGTCAGCGCTGGGTCTCCAGCAAAAGAGATCAAAATTCACATCAAAGTTAAGAATAGCTGCAAAGCACAGGAGCTGCTGCTCTTGGGGAAGCTCCCCGTGCTCAATTCACTCATTTCTGACAATGCATCTTGGACCACTGATGGCTGTGGTCAGACCAGGACAGTCTAGAGACACTTTTAGATTTTAAGAACTAAAACGAGAGCTGGTTCCAAGTCTGAGTTTAGTTTCTGCAGCGTGTTGTCATGGAAATGCCTTGCTGTGGGCTTGTTTTATAAAATCTGTGCAGCTGATGTGGGGAAACAGTTCCAAGAGCAAGGCTGGAGGCAGCATTGCTCAGGCTCTGCTCCTGGGGCTGTGGTCAAACACGAGTGAAAACCTGCAGTGGCTCTTCTGCTCTGGTGGCCTGTGCTGTCAGTGGGGAGATCCCCAAAAAACTGCTCTGGGGTGGGGTGTGACCTCCTGAGAAATTCTCTTCAGCTGCAGGTGCTTCTTCAGCCCGGTGCATGGGGCAGTGGCTTTGGAAAGTGCAGTGGTGGAGTGACCTCTGCAGCTTTCTGTGCAGCTTGATTTTCATTCCCACTGTTCCAGCACTTTACCTGAGTGTACCAGCTGAGCTGACTGTGCAGTGCTGAAGAGCATTTCATTCTCCAAATTAACAATCTTGGTCTTCAACAGAAAAAAACAAAAGGAAAAAAAAGCTTACAATATTTCAGAAACAGACATTAGTGACGGTAGAAAGAAAATTGTTCCTACTCTTTGGCTAATTGGGTTCCTACTCTTTGGCTCACATTAATTTAATGTGTATTGATTTCGATGTATTTTTTTTTCTGTTGAGCTATCCCAAATAGTTTTACCTCAGTCTTTTCCTTTGAGATCATGACAGAGGCTTAGCAAAAGCACTGAACTCCCTAAATCTTGGCAATACATATTCTTAGAGCTGCAGGTACAGAGTAATATCCTTGATATGATAGTTTGGGAAAGCAGAAATTTTTATTACTTCATTTAGCTGAGGTCCATAAAAGAGTATATCTTGCCATAAAACAGGACATGTCATCCTCAAACACTCAGGAGGACCAGCTTAACCTTGCAGCCTTCAGCCAAAAAGGGCTTGGGGTTTTATTTTGTCTTGTTTTTGGGAGAGTTTAGGTATTTTCTTGAGAAAAATGAGTTTCTCTTCATTGCCGCTTGGTTTGTTCAAGGCAAGCTTCTGTCTGATGGTCAGTTCTCCCTGTTCCATTCTTTGCAAGTCTAATGTTTATTTATTTATTTTGTTTGGTAATTTATCTGAAAGAACTCGCACAGTTCAAGTCAATAAAAATGCTTTTGATATCAAGGTGAATGGGCACTTAAATGCAGTTTTTAAAAGCTAAACTATCTTTCATGTCACTTAAATTGCCTTACTCAAAGGCAATTTGGGAAAGAGAAACATGCCTTTCCTTGTGCTGCCTTACTTCTGTATTCAGAAATGTTCAGTTTGACTTCAACTTTCGTTGATAACTTTATGCATGAATGTCTGAGTTACCATTAAAGTTCTGAATTCCCACTCCCAAGGAAGAATTTTTGAACACAATGAAGGACGTGTACTTAAATTATACCCTGAAATATTGAATGAGCCTGAGAGAGAAGCTAAATTTATTTTTTAATGCCATTTCTGCAAACGCACTCTGTTTATCATGAGTCATTTTCTGGTAAGCCCTAAAGTAGGGGTATTATACTTTAATATCATTTTCCGTAACATTAAATTTGCAATGGAGAAAGGCACTGGGTCTGATTCATCATTTCATTTCACTGCTCAGATTTCTTTGACTTCAGCAGTGTAAATTGGTGTAAGATAAAGGACAATCTGGTTTCCCTTCTCTTACAATTTTTTTCTGATTTGCTTTCTATTTTTCACTGCAGAATTTCCTGTATTCTAATCTGAGTGAAATCATCAATGAAGCGCTTTAAAATATTGAGGTTTTTTCCATTTAAAAAATGCCCCAAGTAATCTGGATTCAATGGGAGCTAACTGAAACTGAAGAGCTGCTCCTGCAGCTTTAGAACATCTTAAAGAAATATGATGTAGTTATAACTTAATTGTGATTCAAGGATCAATGAATGCTCAGATGAGTGAAAGAAAGCTCAAAGAGACACAAACGCAAACAATAAAACCACATTTATTTATTGTTGTCCAATTATTTTTCTGCTGCTTATGTTTCCCTTACTGGACTTTCATCTGATTTCTTTGGTGCCTGTGCTTTAAGGTAAATGTGGCTTTCCAGATTCTCATTTTAAAGCATATTTTGGGTAATTGTTCTAGTGGCCACCCTCTCTAAAGACAAGTTGCCATTATTCAGTGGGAAATGTCAGCATTTCAGCCTATCCAAATGCTAACCCTTTTCCTCTCCTATTTTTAATTCACTTCTTCAGCAAAATCTGATGGCTAAAAAAGTATATAAAGTTACTATTTAGTATACTAAATATTCATACTAAATAGTACACTAATACTATAATTATTTACTAAAATGCCATTTTAAATTGCATAAAAAATGAAGAGGCGTGACCCAATCAAACAAAACTGGGATAATTCTTTGCTCTCTGCTCCCTTCCTTGTTATCCCTTGACTCTGGCTGGAAATATGTCCAAATTTTTTTTCTTGAAGCTTATTTTGATCAGCAAGAGTCCTGCCAGACTTGTAGCTGCTCATTTTTTTTGCTTGGTTTCTAGAGTGGAATCCAAACCCAGCTGAGCTTCTGTCAATGCAGGGAAAGATTTCCAAACTCAGAGCAGGAATTTCTATGTAGAGAACAGGGAGCTGCCTCATCCCAAGGCTGTACTCTCAAATCCTGCCCTTGGGAACTTAAGCACAGAGGATTCAATGTCTTTTCCACCCTGAAGCTCTTCTTGACAAAAAAATGTGGTCTGTAGGGTCACTCCCATTCTTTCCCCTTCAGAGAGGGGTGGAAGATTTAGAGAGTATCAAAGAGGGTGAAAAGAACCCCCCCAAAAAAAACTAGATCTCAAAAGAGAAGTCTCAGTAGGGATTTTATACTTGGAAATGATTTCAGTTCCCTGGTAGGAACAATTGTGCTCTGGCTGAGTGACTTTAATGAGTGGAGAGGCTGCTGCCTCCCAGTCCATCCCACGGCCACTGGAGTAAGCAGCAGTAACGGGGCAGGAGACACATCAGGCTGGAGATGGTTATTAAATCTGGACCTCATATTGGAGCTGGAGCTCATAAATTATGCACAAGCTCCCCAGCTCATCACAGCTCCATCCTCAAAAAAATAATATGAACCGGAGGGTCACGGTAATTCCTGTCTCCCTGTAACTCAGAATCCAAATTACTCTCTGAGTGAAGCATGAACAAAGACTGCTAGAAGTTCAGCTTGAATTTTTATAATTTCTGACTAGGAATGAAGGCTTTTAAAAACACCATATTTTTCTCAATACCTAAAAAGTTATTGATAACAGAAATTAAATACAGTTGTAAGAATGCAGCCAAAACTCAAGAGTGTTCACAGAAAAAAAAACAACCAAACAAGCAACTTCTTGGTGTCGTTCTTGGTCCAGTGAAGTGAGGAGCAATTCCCACTGTTCTCAGCCATCCTTTCCACCAAAGCAGAGAGAGCTGAGAGCAGCATGAGGAGAGAGGTTCCTGGTGATATCTGTCATATTTATCCTATCGTGCATTTCCATGGAGCACCACAATTTCCTGTGTGCTGTCCCAGCTGCAGCACCGTGAAAGACCTGAAAACTGCCCTCAGTCATCAAAGCTGACACCATAAATGTTGTTTAGGAAGGGCAGCCAGGCTGAAGGAGGGTGGCATTTGCAATGGAGGAAGATCAGGCAGGGAACTGTGAAAGTGGAAATATTTTCTGTTTTGGTAGGGAGGAGCATCAGAGGAGATGGTGCAGACCCAGCCAAGGGCTTTGTGGGCTGTGCTGTTTCATTGTTCTTTGCTGGCTAGCACATTTCATTGATAGTATCAGATATTTTTCTAAATTTATGGTGTTTTTACAATTTTTTGTTATTTTTGGCTAAGTACTCTTTTTGAGCTTCTGGGACCTTTTAAATTTTTTTTTAATGAACATTTTTTGTTATAGACATTGTGTTCCTTCATAAATTTCTGCACATGGGTGTGTTCACATCAGTGACTTGAAGCTGTTCTGTGTACAGGTTTTTCTTATGAAAAAAATAAATTGCATGTAACTACATGGAGACATCTAGTTACATGCAATAAATGGGAGGTCTTTGAGATACAAAACTGATACATATTTTTAGTGGCCAGAAAAAAATTCTAAACCAGCTTTGACACGAGAACAGAAAGAGTCTTAGTGCTTGAGATTACTCATGGATAACTCTCTTCTTCCCCATAGAAAATGTACCTATTTTGTGTGTATATTTTAGACTCTAAAACTGGAATATTCTGAATTCCATATATAAAAAGGCTTTACAATAGTAGCTACCATCATTTCTTGATTTCATCATTTCTGTGTTTTCTGCATACACGCACTATCAAAATCCTTTTCAAGCCTTTTAAGGCAGATTTTTTTTTTTTTTTTTTAATTTAGACAAGCAACCTGATGGAGCCAAGCTGCTGTTCATGTGTGGAATGGAGTTTTTGGAATTCCAGATTCCAAAAATTTGGAGTTATTTGCCCTTTGGAGTTATTTGCCCTTTGGAAGTGGTTGTTGTAGACAAAATCTGCAAAGTCCTCATCTCCCAGCCTGCTTTTTTATCAGCTTATGCACCCCACATTGTATTTTTTTCCTTTCCTGTCATAATAGAAGTTCAAGCAGTTAAAACCATTTTTTTTTTAACTGAGAGCAGCTGATGCCATAAATTGTGCCTGATGAATAGACCAGCAGTAGAGTAATTTTTGAGAAAATTAATGCACCAAGGTGAAACGATGTGGATGAAGACCCAAAGAAACACCAGCATGGATGGAACAGGATTTCTTGATCCTGTTCCTCCTGTTTATCTGATAGATGAAGGATCTCTGTCTCACCCATTTGATGCAAGAGCAGGCTGCCTGTGGTGCTGTGGCTCTGACTTTGCTGGCTGTTTTGGGAGCTGTGCTCCAGAGCTGTTGACTGAGTGCTCTGTGAGGGTGCAGCTCTCCAGGAACCATTTGGGCAGGACAGGGCTTTGTGCCAAGCACTCAGCAAGCAGAGGGAGCCCTCCCTGGATGCCTGGGCACGATTCCTCAGGCACTGGAACAACACAGAGGCTTGGGAGTCCATTGGGAGCCCAAATATCCATCCCTGGGATAATGACAAGGATGGCATGGCTGCAGTCACCCAGCAGGGCCAATAGTCACAACCTTACCTGGGCACAGCCTGGGTGTAATTTCCTGAGGTTTGCTCATTGCCCAGCAATGATTTTGTGAGAGGAGCAAAGTGCTGAGTTCAATGAATCTAAAGCACCTTAATTTCAATGCAACCTTCGTGTATTCTTTTAATTACTGAATTCAGCCCAGTAATCAATCCTACAGCACGTGTGCCTGCCACTTAAAGAGTGAACCAAAGAAGGGAAAAAAATCAGTATCTTGTGCTCTACCATCAGAATTGTCCATATTTCCACACACAATCTAAAATCTACGGGTAATGTAGGCATCTGATTCACAACTAATTGAGTAAGATTTGTAATCCATGACTGTGTATTGCAGGAACTTTAAACAGATTTTTTTCGTCTCATTTCAGTAAGTGTTCCATCAGACTCCACCTGAAAACTTCCCCATCTCGCCTGGAGGTGAGCAAACACAAACTCTTTACCCAGTTTCATTGATTCCACACGTGCTCACTAGCTGCTATTTAAGCTAATCCTGCTGTGCTGATGAATTAGCAAATCATAGGATTTATGGTTATCCTAATTTCTTCCTCTTAGAAATGTAATTTCCTGCCAATGAATCCATGCTGATACACCTACTGGGTTTTTTTTGGTTCTTTTTTTTCCAAAGAAGAGGATCACAGCTCTTAACTTTTTAATTGATGACCATGTTTTTTCTTCAACAGTCAGGATTTGCATTTAGTTCTTTATTACTTTTATCTATGCAATTTTTGTTGAAAATACCTGTCCAATGGCAAATTCAACAAATTAATACTTCTGACATTCTTGAAGTCCTGGAATCTCACTTATTTGAGTGTAGACAACATGACAGTGTACATTCAGCACTGAGTAACAGAGTAGAAGAACCAATGGTTTTGTCCCCCAGTCACCTTGACTGAGCTTTAAAAATAAAATAAGTGTATCAAGCAAAACCTTCACTAAAGCAGTTTAAGTGTCCATAAGTGATTTTGAGCACACTTTTAATTTCCTTTTCTGCCTACAGGCTAATTATGTTGGGGTTTCTTTGTTGCAGTAAAAAATTAGATCTTAAACATTAGTTCTTTTAAAGTGCATTTCTTAGTGAGTGGGGAATAATCTCATGTGTTTGGCTTTCAATTCTGATTTGCAAGTTTAGGTGATTATGGATAGTGTCCTTTCAAACATGTACTTCTGCTGACTTTAAATAACATTTTCCTTTCCAAACCACCCTGTTTAATCTATTGCTGCAATTTCCTTGTATCTGTTCTTGGCAAAGCAAAACAAACTGGCAAAATTTGGCTAAGCAGCAGTGAGACTGACACTAAAATTTGATTCTTGCAATATTTAGCATGCAGAACAGCAGGTTTTGTCCAAAACTGGAGGAAGTAAAGCATGAGGGACTGAAACACCTCCATAAGTCCTGCAAATGCTCGTGGCTGCTTGGCATGCTGCAAGCAGGATCCTCCTGGCACAGATCCTCAGCAGGTGCTGAACATCTGCACCTCTCAGAAAGTTCCTTGGAGCTGTGGGTGCCCAGAGACAGCTGGAAAATGGGGCTGTGAATCTCTCAGTTTGCACCTATGTTTGCCCAGATTTGGAGGTGTGGTGCTTAAAGGGATTTTAGAAAAGAAACGAGACATGAGAATCGTGAAAAGCTGTCGCTGTTCAAATTTGGGGTCTTAGGAGTGAATATCCTTAAATGAGGGACTGACAGCTTAATCAGCTGCTGATAACATCTTTATGTTTGGATATTTGGGGCTTTTTTTAATAAAGAGTTTCAGGGAATTAGCCAGGGAAGTTGATAGCTAGAATATATCAAAAACTGGTTTTTTGAAAAAAAAAAAAAAAAATCAGTAACTGGGCTCTGATGCAGGATCAGCTAGCAATGATCTTGTACCACAAAATGATGGAAGTCTGGCTGTATTTCCAGCAGCTTTGTTTTTTAGTCTGTTTTATAAACTTTGGTTTTAAATGTCCGTTTTCATGAGAAAAGGTCTTTTCACTCAGAGATCTTTCCTGACAAGAACATTAAAGAGAAGCGAAAATTATTGTTAGAAGTAACTATGGCGCTCTTTAAAAACAATTATTTTTTTCTTGTAAAGTCTACAGAGGAACAGCATTTTCCCCCTCCATTTTATCAGAACACACTCACCTGTTCAATAGGAAATAGGATGTAACAAACTGCTATATTCAGCTCACAAAGCCCACTCATCAATATCTCCACCGGAAACATAATCTGAAAAGTAATTCACTTATTGGCACATTTAGCACTCCCTGTTTTATGCATCCCTCTGCCAAGGCTGATTGGAATCAAAGCAGCCAAAGAGTCAAGTTTCCTAATTCCAGCCGTCCCCGTGGCCAGCTGCCCCGTGCTCAGCAGAGGGCCCTGGCTGAGCCCACGGCCAGGGGATCAATGCAATTATCAGCCCCTGACACATGGCGAGCAGCTCGCGGTATTCTCACACGAGCTAAATTGAACGGGACACAAATCATTGACTTGTGGCAAGGCAAGCAGGGACAGCACCTGAAATGCAGCGAGTTTCAGAGGGCCTGGCAGGCTCTGAGTGGGCAAAGCAGAGCTGTGTGCTGTTGATGCTGCCCTCCACTAAAAGCACTCAGCCCCTGCCCAGCTCAGGGTTTGCTCTGGCACCCTGTGCAGGGTGATGTTCTTCCTCTGGGCTTTCTTGATTTATGCTTGCACTCGTTTTCATATCCCTTCCAGAGGGTAAATGCTCTTAATTCTGTCTGGTCAGTTTGGTAAAATGGAATCAGGAGTGCTATCACTGCTGCTGGCAATCCATATGGGATAATAGCAAGGATTTCAGTAGTCCAAATGCTTCCGACACTCTTGCCAGCCTCAGCAATGAAGATAATAGCTTAAAAAGATGGGAAATGCCATTTTCACTTTTCTTTTTAATCCAAACATGGACTGTCATTTTATGGAAAAAAAAAAAAAAGGAAAAGGAAAAGCAATAGTGACTTAATTTAATTTGAACACTGGAAATTCATTACAGCTCATTAAGTCCACATTTGTAGGTGAAAAGGAAATGTGGTTCAATGTGTTTTGGTGCATAAAGAGGGAGTTGCACCATCTAACTACAGGACTTTTGGTGCCTAAACCACAAACTAATCTTCTTAATCTTCTCCAAAGAAATTCATGACAAGAGAGAGAGAGATTTCTCCAGAGGGCAATTCAGAGTAAGAATTTAGCTTAGGTGCTTTGCAGTGGACCCTCCAGAGGAAACCCAATTTCTCCTTTTAGGAATAAAGTGTGTGAGCAGCTTTCTAACCTAGGCACTTCAGTCAGGGGAATGAAATCCTGTATCTCAATCAAGGCAAACATTTTTTGCTAAATAATTTTTTCTCTGTAAAATGCAATTTTTCTGTCTTGAAATAGTTAATGGGTATCAGTAATACTTTTTTAAAAAATGTAATTCTGCAGCTGGAATGGGTGTAGGGAGTTACAATTTGCTGGCGAGTGGTGGTTGTGCTTTTTATAATTGGTATATCTTAATGTTATTTCATTTTCACAATAGTTGTAGAAAATATGAATAGTCTGTGACTGTACAAAGGTTAAATATTTGCAAGAAAGAAATGCAATGATGATAAACAGAGATATAATTTTTCATTAAATGCCTTTGTCACTTTGTTTTAGCAAATATTTGAAGCAGTTTTGCGAGTTGCCCTGAGTGATATGGGTTTGTTCAGCTCCAGAGCTGCTCAATTTCATATGGTGTATTATTTAATTTTTGCTAGTTTTCATGTCAATAGGTATTTTAATGTAATCCTGGAAGCCATTTGGTTTGACTGGCATGCTTTTAATGTAAAGTACCATTTGTTTTGAGATCCACTGAAACAGGGGAGTTGGCAGAGGCAGAGCATGGAGGGAAAGAGCTTGACAGAAGGTTCAGGTGAGTTTGGTTGAGGTTTTGAGCAGCTGGAATCGGTGTACAGGGAAGGAGAGAAACTCTGAGTGAAAATCAGAGGTTCATTTTTAACTTCCAGCCCACCAAGGCCCTCTGACTGCTGTCTGCCAGTCCAGTCTTTCAGGAAAAATGGAAAACAACAACAAGAAGCAGCTGCCTAAGGACTCACTTCACCTCTTTTTGATTTTTCTCCCCTTTGCTTCCCTTGTAGTTGTCAAAACCACATTGCTCTTTCCATTATCCCAGGCCTGGGCAGTCTCTTTCCATAGGACATTTCCTCCTAAATGCCTTTTGGCTTTCACTCAAATCCATCCATCTCTGAAAAGCTTTGCAGAGAGCAGCTCTGTCAAAAAGCCTGCAGAAACAAGGCAGCTTTCAGGCCTTTCATGTACTGACAGCACAAGCAAAAAGTGGAAAAATATATTAAAAAAAAAAGGGAAAAAAAATGGAATTAGATGGTTTTTAAGGTCCCTTCCAACCCAAACCATCCTTTGAGTCTATGAAATAAACTTGTGTGAGTACACAAGGTTCTCATGGACTTGTGGGACTTGATATTCAGGAGAAAATGGGAAATACTCAACAGACATTCTTCTCCAGCCTGTCCTCCAGCTGACAGCAGAAAGATGCCCTAAAACCTCTTTTTTGCTTCCATTTTTTGCTGTGCTTCAAAGGCCTAGGGAAGAAAGCTCCCTCAAAGCCTGCAGCCTCCAAGCTGAGCTCCAGCTGGACTGAGGGATGCACTCCCAAGTGCTCCTGTTAAAGGTTAACAATAATGGCTTTATTTTAGAAATATCAGATCAGGACTGTAACATTTCTCATTTTCCAGAGCCAGAAGAGCCTTTTCTGAGTGTAAGCTGCTCTACACTGTTTTCCCAGTAAGAAGAAGGGTTAAAATGAGTTTGGATATTGCTGTGTTGCACAGCAGTCACTGGAGCACAATTAACTCTCAGCCCTCTAATCTTTGTAGAGCAGATTTTTCTTGCCTTCTTATATATAAGATGTTGTTACCTAAGCATGACTGTATGATTAATTCATTTCAAGGCTTACATCATATTTAAATGGCTTCCACAGTAAAAAGGCAACTGAAGTATCCAGCAGCATCAAATTCATATCCAACATTCATGTGTTGTATCAGAGAATTATTATTAAGAGACTTTGTGTTCAAATTCAAATGCTTCCAAAAGTGACTTTAGTAAAGCTTCTGCCACATGAAGCATTGGAAGGACAGGAAATGTGTTCGGATAAAATCCAAACAAGAATGAGAAAATACTGATATTCTGATTTATAAAGAGCTGAATTTCAGAGTACTTTTACATGTGGGAAACCCGCACTAGTTATTCCATATAACTACTTCCTCACTGCATGTTTTCTACTCTCTTCCCAAGAAAAAGAAATTGCAAGGCTTGTGCAGAGAATCTCTTTTAAACTGAGTAAGGGAGCAGAGAGACGTGTGCAAGCTTAATATTGTCAAACACAATTTATCTTCCTTTATTTTGGGGTTGATCATTATGGATGAAGATGTCTTCATGTCTGGCACAAGGTTTGGCAGTGAAATAGCAACTAAATTATGATGCCTGCATTAGAGACATTCGAGTCTATTTATATGTATGTTCTGCTTGGGGATTTTTTCAGCTCGGTGGAGGAGTTTGCCTGTGCCATGCAGAACATGGTGAACCTGGCTAGTAAGTGGCTTGTATATAATTAAACCTTGGATTTACAGAAAGGTCACTGCACCATAAAGCTCACGGTAACCACACAGCAAAACAATGAAGGTTAAATTCTGCCCTTGATTTTATTTTGCAGCCTCCCCAAAGCCACTCGTGTGTCTTAAACAGCAGAAAGTTGCTAAGACTTTAAGTACCTGACTTCAGAGTTGTGCAGAGGTATTGTGAGGACAGTGAGAGGGAAAACAATTGGTCCAGGGAGCATTCAGATAAAGCCAGGTCTTATCTCTGCTGCAGGAGGGAGAAAAACAATTTACCAGTTGTGGAGCTGGTGTCCCCTCCAGGATGTGCCAGCCCTGCCCCAGCTCTGCTCTGCCATCCCTCCCTCTCTGCAGCACCGCTCCACCCCAGCTGAGCGTGGGCCGGGGAGCAGCAGGGGCTGAGAACAGCGGCCTTTGCCAGAAACGGTGGCTGAAAAGAAGCATGGAAAGAGAGGAGAGGGAAAGGAGTTCAGGAGCTGAGAGCTGGGATGCTCTCGCAGCCCTCCCTTCCCCTCAGATCTCACACAGATGGCAACAGAAAGCAGATAAATGTACAGCTCCTCTCCCAGTGATTTTTCTTTTTAAGAGACTGGTTCACCACTGGCAAAACATCCTTTTTTTTCCCCCTTGGTATTTTTATCTTTAGTCTTATTTATTTTTGCAGCATACTGGCTTGCCACTTATATGAGAGGCATTTATTTTCCCCATAAAAATCACTCTTTCCAATATGTTTAATCTCTGCCACTTTATTAAGTAAGCTGTTTTTAAAGAAGTAAATTAAAAACTAAAGTCAAGAATTATTTGCAGACCCATACTTGAGCAAGTAGCTGCGGCAGGGTGAGACAAATCCACGGATGCTACAAAGCAAGTCCTGCAGCTATAAACCATGGGTGGTACCCCATCATTTCACCCAGATGGAAGAGCCTCAGTCTGCCCCCAAACTGGGCAAAGTTGTATTGATTTTGTGCCTGCCAAGCCACTGAGGGCTGCTGTGTCTTAATCAACAAAAGGAGCAGCAATTCTGATTTTTTAAAGCAGTTGGAATATTTGCTCTGATATACATAAAGATAGATAATGCTTATAATATTGTAAATTATATAGATTGGAAATAATTCAATTTAACACATTTTATTCCCCCATAGTGTTCTCTAAATAAAGCTCCAGTGTTCAAGGCAGTCACCTGGGTGAAAAAGGACACAGGAGAGCAGCAATAAAACAGAATAAGGAATATAAAACCAGGAAACAGGTAGTAAACGAAAGTTACTATTTAAAAGGTTCTAAGCAGTTACTAAGGGATAGGAAAAATACAATAGCAATATCAATAGTGAATAGAGTAAGTAAAAAGGAAAGTTTTTCAAAATAAAGAGTGTTTGTGTTAAAAATAGCTTTGTAAGACCAGTGTAAGAAATAAAAGTCATACCAGGATTTAAAATCAAGAAGCTCTTTCCAGCCCTGGAGAAAGAAAAATGTTTTCAGCCCCAAATGGGGAGGATGGGGAAGTTACATTTACCAAAACACAAGCTGTAATCCTCTAGTCTAGGATGAGTTCTGGAGGCAGAGAAGAGCTGACTGTGTGTCCTGAGCCACAATTAACACCAACACTTAAAAGAAGGGTTGCGCAAAAAAATTGAGATCATAAAATTGCCCCAGTATTGGATAAGGTAAAAATCATGACTTGGGAGTTATAGATCAACTGGATTGATATTTGATTCAAAGCAAAATAAAAGAACAATTGAGTTTGGACTTTAGGACAGCTAATTATTACAATGCTGGATCTTACATTACACATCTGCTTTTGTGCAATTTGTCTTTTCAAACTTTGTGTGTTGTTCCACTCTGACAAACTTGCAGGCCTGGTCAGGACAGGCAGCATTTTATTTTGATGTCTGGATTTCTCCAGCTCCTTTCTCCCTAACTCTCAATAAACGGAATAATGGGGTGCTTTGCAGATTAAGTTTAGAAGTGACTCCCTCACAGAAAACAGTTTAAAGTTGCTAATGGGTGGAAAAGAAAGCCTTGGGATGTTACTGAGTAGATTTGCTGGAGACAGAGAGAGAACATGCCAAGTTTGCAGATAGTGCAGTCTTTATATTTGTTAGGGACTGATGGGAATGCTGAGAAATTACCCCAGAGCCAGGGGTGGCTCAGCTGATGGCCTGAGTGAAGAGCTCAACAGCAAACACCCAAGGGAGCCTTTCCTGTGCCAGCCCATCCTTCCCCAGGGGAGAACTCACAACTCCATTAATCTTCCTCCTTCCTTCCACTACGTCTGGTCAGGAGAATGACCTGGGGCACTTAATTGAATGGTCACAACTGAATACTGATGTGCACTTCTGTGCTGTTCATTTCAGAGTGAGGGCCACACACTGTGCTCAGGAAGCTGGAGCTCTTGTGCACAAATGAAGTGAGTCAAGAAGGGTTTAATGCTGATTATAAATACATATTAATGTTTTAAATTCACTTCAGGGTTAACTGGAGAAATAGAATGAACAATATAAAAAAGAAAAACTTCCTGTAATCAGGATGTCAGTGGTCTGCTGGCTTTTCTCTTTTTTTTTCTGTCCTGTTGGAGGTTTTCAGAGGGTTTTCTGAGACTTCAAATTCTTTGAGTGCTTGAAGTTGCTGTTCATTAGAGGGAAGTCGAATGACACAGAATCACAGCAATATTTCTGTTCCTGGTTGGTGCCAAGTCTGCAGAACTTGTCTGGGAGTGATCCGTAGTCGGTGAAGGTGTTCCCCTGAGAACAATCCAGCCTCTACATTTTAAGAAGAAATTAATTATCTCCTGGTAATTGATGGTACAATAAATTGATATTTTAGAATTAGTCTCCACTTTCTGGTGGCTAAAAATTAGGTGAATTGGATGTCACCTGCTGTGATATGAAAGCTTAATAGTGGTTTGGTTTTTTATTTTTTTCTATTTGAAATATTACTAATGTAACATTTGGATACAGACAGGTGACACACAGGGGTTTTTTTATTTTTTATTTAGACTCTCTGCTGTGCTTTTCAGGACTGCAGAGTTCCCACAGCTGTATCATCATACTAGGAATTGCCACACAATTTGGGGCCACACACAGAACATAACCATTACCTGTAGTTATTAAATGGGAGAATGGCAATGGGTTTGTTGAGCAGCATCATTACTCACAAATGCTCCCTTTGTTATCTGGTGTCATCCACTGTATTTTTCTCTCAGAATGAATAACAGTTAAGATCAAAACAATTATGCCAAGTGTTGAAAGTAATTGTACAATATCTATACGCAGACACAAGATTTATGATAGATAATAAGAACATGGTCAAAATACAATTACACATACAATTTGTTTTGTTATACATGGTTTTGTGTGAGAAAAAAATGCTTTAATTCAAGCGTTCCTCTTTGTTTTGTTTTCTTTATTTATTAAAATGTCCGCTCTTTGAGGAAAAGCTAAATTAAATTGCATTTATAAATTGCAGTCCACCTTTTAGTGGGAATTATTCCATTCCCACAATAAGTGAAGCATGAAGGCTGATGTTTCTGCTGCTGCAGTCTGGAAGATGTCACTCAGGTTTGGCTAATTCTTTCCCTTTTTTGTTGTCTTCTTTTAAGATATTCATACTGGGGAATCAATCCATCATTAAGAGGAAATTTTCCTGCCACAACTGTGGTCTTGTGGGACTGGGTGAGACATTGCAGCAGAGGGAGAATCCTAATTTATGAAGGGTTAGGATTAAGGGCTTGGATAATTATTTCTTGTCTTCTCATTATGTATGGAACAATCTGAAAATGAACACTTTAAAATACCATGATTGCCCATTAACTGATGTTAACACAATTTCTATTTCTAGCTAACCTGTACAACTGCATTTCTCATTAAAGCCTGGAGAATTTTCTGGGGTTTTTTGGTTTGTTTGTAGTTTTGTGTGATCTGATCCAAGGATGCATGTAGAAATCTCTGTTACAGAAGGGATTAATGGAACTTCTATGATCACAGCTTGCTTCCTGTCAGTGCAGTTATTTCTGTCAGCTCTTGGGGTCTGATGTAAACCTCTGTGAGAGAAGCATTCAACACCATCATCACAGTATAGGACAATCTCCATGCCCTCCAAAACATGAGAATTGTGCTGCACCTGCCTAACACCGTTTATTAACCTCTGTTCTGAAGTTTTGTGCTGACCCCTCCCTGCCTCACCCTCACTGGGATGCCACAAACTGGCATGAACTGGGAGCGTGCCATTCCCTGCTTGTTTCCCTGCCCAGCAGAAGAGCAGGTTGAGGATGCACTCGAGCTCTCCCCGTCCTTGCCAGCACTCTGCTGCCACCAGAGCTAAAACAGCTGCACTCCAGCTGGAAGCATGACCTTCCTGTTGGAAAAGTAAAAGGAACTGCTGGGAAGGAAGAAGGAACTCGGGGTGTCAGAGGTGCCTTGACTGTGCTAAGATTTAATGGAGGATGAGCTGCCTCTATTTCTCCACGCTGAGATGCTCCCTGCTCTGTCTGCTCAGACTGACAGGTCTGAAAATGAATGATTTTTCCTCAGTCGTGATGGATACCTTTCCCAGACATATTGTAGCATAATGGACAAATAACTTCTCTTAAAGACTTGTCATATAATTTGAAGGGGAAAAAAAATTGTGCCCGAGACAGACTTTTCTATCTATATCCTCTGGGAATAATGAGACCTTAGAGCAGAGTCTAAGGCTAAGAGTTGGTTCAAAATACTATGATGTGATGTGCCCTTATCTTCTTTCACAGATAAGACAGGCAGACTGTTTCTTGCACAGAAAATCAAAGAGCAGCCTGTAAAATCATAGGAAATAAAACCCGACAACTGAAATCTTTCCTTTCCTTTGAAAAATATTTCTTCCAGATATTCTCTTTTATTTTCCTCTCATCCCTTGCTGACCCCCACTTACCTAAACTGCAGTGACCACAGCTGAATCCTAAATAACTCATCTGAGTGGGGAAAATAGAAAGCCCCATATTTAATTTCAGGTGTGTGTGTTGTTATGAAGCCGTGACCTCGTGCCTGAGTGAAGCACAGTGGATGTGCTGGGACCTGATAGCAGGCTGGGGGCTGCAAAAGAGGGCAGAGACCTCTGAGAGTGTTCCAGGCTGAGCTGTTCCAGCTCCAGAACATCAGGAGGGACAGAGAAAACGTGGAGCTGAAAGTGCAGTTTCTTTTAGCTGTGCAGATTTGCCAGTTAGCCAGACTAAAACAAATGTTGGGGTGACTTTGGCTAGTGCTTCAGGTTTAGATACCAAATGTTTGTCCAACACAACCCCCAAGAAACCATTTTCCACTTGTTTGGTTGGTGTGCCAGTGGATGTTTGGCCAATCCTGAATGATCTTCAAAAAGCTTTGTCAGGCACATCTAAAAGTTCACCCCAAGTAATTTTTTGTCTCTAGTAGATGCATGTAACAGTGGGTTCCTCACCTTCCCAAGGCTCCTAACCTCAAGACTTCGAGATGCTTGGCTCTGTGTACATGACCTATTGTGTCAAATTTAATTGTACAAGGGAAAATCGATCATTGGTTAGAGGTGTCACAATACATTCAAAAATCCTGGTTCAACCATACTTCTGTAGTTCAGGCTGCATTTGCTATTCCCTTTCAATCACCTCAATTACATCCTGATGGCTTTTGAGATGTGGCCACCTTAGCCCAGAGGACATCACCGTGTGATGGAGGAGCAGCACCTTCAGCCAGCAGCTGATTTGATCAGCACAAGAGCCCCGGGGGCTGCTGGAGAACTCTGTGTTGGTGTCAAAACCCTCTTTTCTCCCTAGGGCCATAAAGTCACTGAGGGCACTCAGGAGAGGAGCTGCTGATGCCTCTCAGGGTTCCAGACTCCAGAGGTGCTCGTGGTGGGCTCCAGGAGCTGTTCTGTGTCCCAGACCCCTGGATCTAGAGGAGAGGATCATTCCCATGTGCTGACAGCTGTGGGAGGAGGTCAGGGACACTTCCTGGGAGATGACTGGGATGTGTCCAAAATGCCACAGCCCTTAATGTCCTAAGTTGAAGCCTGCTTTGCTCTATTTCTGGTGACATCTCACAGCAGACACCAGGGAGGAGATATTTTCATGGGGGCACTGGCATTGCGCCAGTGCCAAACCATGACATTTTCATATTTGCTTTTCCATGTTTCCATATTTGCTCAACAGTTTAGAGAAGGCTGAAGGACAGACACGGAGAAGGTGTGATACGTGAAAAAACATCTGAAGAAACTGGCATCTGTCAAACCTCATTGATAACTCCAAAGTGAGTCACAACAAAGGCTGTTCTTTGTTTTAAATCTGCATGGGAACACACACAGAGAGCATTGTACTCCAAAGCATGGGGTCACTCTGGGTCCATGGTGCCTGTGCATGACAATCTGCCTCTCTCCCTGTTTCCCTTATAAATTGCTGCCTGGACCTGATTAATTGCTTTTTGTTCATTAGCAGGAGAGTCCTGGTTATTTCTAAGTCACCCAAGGTTTCACATTTATTGCTTATGACTGCAGCCTCCTCTTTTTGAAGGTATGGGAAGAAAGACTGACCTGGGGAGGGTGAAACAGGGGTGTCTGCAGTGGAGGGAAATGTCCAGGTTGAATTCATTTTTTGTCCAGATTGACACAGATTTCTGAGTAGGGTTTTTATTTGGCAAGTACATTGGATTATCCATACAAAAAAGTCAACTAAAATTCCAGAAGTATGTTTCAAAATTTGAAAAGGAACAGGCATAAAGGGCTTTTTTTTTAAAAAAAAATCCTGTTATTTTGAAATAACATCTCATCTAAAGCTGGTTAAAACTAAATAGCAGGTTTTAAGGTTAAAGTATATAGCTAAAAACAAAGGTTCCTTTGACTCAAAACAACATCTGTTGTTTGTTCTAAGCAAACTAGAAATTGATTGACCCAGAATTGATTAAAAATTGTAGTCTCTCACCAAGCCAAAAACTAATAACATTTTTTCTCAGATCTAGTGAAGTGCATCTTAACATTATAAACTGAAAAATCAGAGCTCTATGTGAAATCATATTACAAAATCCCTATTGCCATTTATGAGGAAAATTACTGTTTGCAGCCCCTAACCACTTCATATATGTCATTTCTCTGGAGATAATATGATTTTTATTTACTGGAAAAGTGTCTCTGATGAACAGACTGTAATTAATTAAACACATTAGTCTGTTTTGTTTAAAGTATAGACCAGACCTCCAGGATGGATCTGTTTCTAATAGAGAAGATGTGAGTGGTCCTTGCCCAGACTGCTGTGAAGCACGACAAAACAAACCAAACCAGAAAAAAACAAAGCAAAGCAAAAGTGAAACAAACCAAAAAACAAAGCCGTTGGAAAAAAGCAATAAGTTCATGGTTTTTGGTTTTTTTTTTTTTTTTTTTTCCTCTCTCACTGTTCAGTCAAAATATTCTTCATTTCAAAGAGTTTCTTGCCTGATAGGAAAAAGAAGAAATCTAAGTGGATGATACCCACCATCTTCCAGCCCAGGACCATGGCTCTCTATGATGTGTAAATCCCTGATACCCAAATTTTCCTGGAGTGTTTCCTCCAGTGTTAACTGGCATGCAAACAGGGTAAGGCCAGGAGTTTCAGGTTTTGCTGCCTAATTCAAGCCCTTCATTTAAAGGCTATTCGAAGACCTTCAAATAAAATAAAATAATAAAAAAACCCCAAAACTTAGCACTGAGTGTCCTTAGCAAGGGATTCACTGGGAATTAAAGAACCTGAATTTCAGCTCTTACTGTTGCCACTTGAATGACAGTGGAATTGGTGTCCCCAAATTAAATCACTGACCACGACCCTCATTAAAAGTCAATATTTATGGAAATTAATGCATTCTGGGATCTGAAGCATTACTCTGAGCACAGAAAAGCAATGTCTATTTCTATGGCATATACATCAGTGTTTTCACAGCCCCACTGAGGGGAAATACCTCAATTATACCTTCAGTGCTGTACAGCTGTTTGTAAATCTCTGAAAAAAAAAATTCAAATTTCTTTCTTTTTTTTTTTTTTTCCACAGAAATGGAAAACCCATTCCTACAAATGTAAACGTGAGTACGAATCTTAAATAAATCTGCTTATGACACCAATCTTTCTGAGCTTCAGTGGCTAAAATGAGTTAGCAGAAATGCAAACCAACTCTGATGGAGGACAAAGAAGCCAACTGACCGTGGTTGCTCTGGTAACAAACTGCCTTTTTCCACGAGTGTGTGCAGGAATGCATGAATATGAGAGGGATATCTGTGTACAGCTCACAGCACATTTGTACACGTCCATTTGCGTGTGCATCCTTCCCTCTCCCAGATCACTCCACATCTTCCATTGCCCATGGATCTAGGTGGGCTTTCTCCCCTTTAAACTTCATTAATCATCCTTGTAAATGGAATGCTTCCCTTGAGTGGCACTTTTTTTAATGTTAAAATTGTATTATATTTGATTTGAAAAGCAACCTAATTAAGGTAGGCTTCCTGTAAGCTATTTAAGTCTCATCTCCCCGTGGAATCGTGGAACATTTAGAAAAATAATGAATTACATCTTATATAATCTTTATTGCTGCTTTTTAGGATGAATAATATATTCAGTTCGGGTTGAAATAACATATCCCTAAGGTACAATCTGTTTCCACAAATTAGATTGGTCCCTCACATACAAGATTATTAAGCATGAAGAAGAAAGTTATTGGGTTCCCTGTGCCCCCTAGGAATAGTATTTTTCCCCCTTCACATCTGAGCTTTAAATGTAGCCCAATTCAAGACAAAACTGGTAAATAGTTAAAAGAATGGTGCAGTTGCTTGGACTTACCTGTTAACCTCTTTATTTAAAATTCTCCTCCTTTTTATTTTGAAGACATGATTGATGTGCACAGCTCAAAGAGGAGCACAAGGAACAGGACTACTGCTGTGATTCCCTGTTTCTATGGGCTCTGGATGTAGTTTTAGCTCTCTTTCTAACTTTACCCATCTCTTAGTTGATTAAAAATCTCAGTGTGATTTACTCTGATTGTCAAGGAAGGTTTGAGTTATTATTTCCAGACCAAAATGGGATTATACTGTAGGATGAAGTGGAGAGAAACATGTTCAACACCGAGTTACCATTAAATAATTTATAAGTTGGATTGTTCCTCTGGAAGAGGCTGGAATAATGAGTTATGTGATGAATCATGGAAAATGATTTGCAAAGGATGGAACAAAAGGCTTTTTAAAAAATCCTTGCCTAAGATAGTCTCATGGCTCCAAGTTGTTCTCTCCATAATTACATTAAATAATCATTTGTTTCTTTTTCCTGAAGGCGGAGGTATATATTTGTTCCAAGTCACTTTAATAGGTTGAGAAATACAAATAGTACTGCTCAGAGCTAAAAAATCCCCTTGAATTTATTTTAAAACCCCAGCTCTATTCTTGTTTATACTAAGTAAGTAACCCAGTAAAATGAAAAGTAGATCATGCAGTATTTCCTGTCATACCTGTCGATTCTGTTAAAGCATTTTAGTTGAAGGAGTGAAAAGATTATACAGTAATTTTTCAAGTGTGTTGATAACTATGTTTAAAAGTCCTACTGAACTGGAACCTTAAGATTAGCTAAATTTGAAACTAAAATCAATATGAAAGTAATCCTTCTTCAACCATTTTTAATTTTTTAGGATTTTCTGCTTTTTTTACTATTAAGTATATCTTTAGATTAGTTTCCCAAAGTTCTATTAGCCTGTATTCTGCTAGTACCTGAACTAAATTCCATCCATCCAACCTTTCCATGCCAAAAGTAGTTTGTTCCACTCTGGTCTCAACTGGCATCAAAAAAATGCATGTAGATGGATTTCTAGATTATACAAAACCTGAGGCAGAGGCTGGCTAAGACTTTAAAACCTATTTTTACCCAGCCTTGTATCTAGATTAAAAGATATGCCTGGTGAGAGCTGGGGAGATCCAGCATATGGGAGATCTTACGTTATTGTTGCCACCTCAGCCAGGAAAAAGAGATTTTAAAAGAGGCAAAGCTACAATTATAAGCTCATTAGAATTTTTAGCTTCTTTCCAGATCAATAGCAATAGACACTTACATAAACCTTGATATTTTTTTTCTCTCCTTTTTCACCTGGAACAAAACTGTGAATATGAACTTGCTAAACTTTCTTCCAGTAAAAGATATTCTGATGGATAGAGAGGTGAGAGTGAACTGGGAGGCTGTGGCTCTGCTGCTCCTCCTTTATCTGCAGAGCTTCTCACAGGTGAAGGCAGAGGGAGGTCAAGCTCCCAGAGCTGCCTGGAGAAGGACATGGACTTCCCTGGTCACTGCTCTGGAGAAGACAACTCAGTAGTGCCACAGCTCTTCAACTGAAACACTACAGAAATGGAAAGGACAGGTTAAAAAGGTGGAAATATGGTTTTGTGGAGAAGAATTTTGCATTGTCTGGTAGGTGGATGCTGGGACCTGTGTATCAGGAGCTGTGTGTCCCTTCTTGATGGATAAAAACATTTTAACCCTGTGGCCAGCCCCTGCATATTTACCTATTTAATGCAGCAATCTATTCAACTCACTTTGTAGCATGAGTGCACACATCTCAGGATGATTTATACCTCTCTGATTTCTGTGCTTGGACATGGATTTGCTTTTCCTTTGGATTTGGTGGGGTTTTTTCTATTATTTTAGGAGAAAAGTTGACAGCTTTTTACCATAACCAAGGGGCTGTTTGAAGAAACACTCAAGGTGTGAAGCAGTGAATCACTCCCAGGAAATTGTTGCCATTCAACCCAGCCACAGATTCAGCTGATTCCAGGTATTCCAGGTATTTAAGGAAGGAGGGGTGGAGGTTGTCGGTGTGGCATGAGCTCGTTTGTAGTGATTTATGTTTTTCCCTCTGGCCCCAGGATCCAAGAAAACCTCTCCAGGTACAGTAGAGCTGCAGCGTCACGAAACCAGGTGTTTCTGCTTGAAGGATGCTCTGAAATGTTTCGACGAGGCTGTTGTGAACTGTAATATATTTATTTATTGTTATGTTTCCAGCCCCTGGTTTGTTTGTTTGTGGTTTTTTTCCCATCTTCTGGAGCTGTGCAGGCTTTGAGCATTGCTAACATAAACGTGTCCTTTGAGAGGGGTGTCCCCATGCCTCTCCTCTCAATTCCTCTGTGTCCGGGGCAGCCCTGCAACCCCACTGCTCCTGCAGCTGCTCCCCTCCAGAAGGGGCTGTGCTGCTGGGATAACTGGGAATAGCTCCAGAGCTCCATGGCCAAAGCAGGATCCTGACGGGGATCCTGAGTTCTTGGTGTTTTCAGGTGAATATGCATGAGTTCACCTCTCTCTCTGATTGGATTGCTTCTGATAAGAAGGCTGTTTGCATAATTTTTCTGGTTGGTTTGAATTTTCATGAGCTGGATTTTGCTTCAAGGCAGACTCTTTATAAAGTCATTTTGCTTGGAATTTTCCTAGTTTGGGATATGGGCTGGGAGTTAGGCAAGGTGTCGTTATACTAAACTTCTTGACATGGTTCAAAAACTTTGTTTCTTATTTAATTCCTTGAATTTGTAATTTTTTTTCCTTTACCAAACAATTTGTCTATGGCAGCTCCCAATTTTTCTTTATCAGAGCTGTGACTTCAACTTCTCTGCTGCTGTGTGTTTGTAGTTTGAAACTGCAAGTGATGTCACCACAGCTCTGGGAAGGGGACACTTGCAAAGACAACACCTTGGGTACTGTTTAGGAAACTCTAGTGTGTGTTGCACATAAACACCACTGATTTGTCAAAGAATGCCTTGGAAAGAGAAGGACTGAGGAAACGGAGAATACAGAGATGTTAAAAATGAAGTGAATGTTGTTTTGGTTCCTGAATGGCAAATCTTTGAGAACACAGAAAGCAGAACGGGATCCAGAATGGAGATTCTGCACAGCAAGTCAGTCTGATTCCTCTGCCAGGGCTCTGGCTGACATTTAAATCAAGTCATTTACAGAATCAGATTTGGTGAAATGCCAGCAGGAGCATATGACTCTTAGGAGAATTGAGCAGGCCAAAGGGTTACCTGCAATAATGTTTATTCAAGTAGATATTCTATGCATTAAAGCTTTCTGAAGTTTCTCTTTTTGTTTGTGCAATTGAACTAATTCAATGCTGCTGGTACTTCACTTGTGGTGAAGCTCTCCTTTGAAGAGCTGTTAATGGTTGTGCTTTTTAATCTAAGCCTAAAATGCCAGAGAGACTCTGAATTTCATCTTGTGTCTGAAATAGTGTATGGATTTTTCCCAGAAAATCCTATTTCTACTGAGGCCAGTGGAACTTTTCCATGGGCTTAATGGCATTACATTTTTCACCTTTAATCTGTGCAGGTGACAAGTAGACCATAGCTTAAACATCATATGACATTCTTCCAAAGTCATCAGAAAGCCTCTGAAACATCATAACCACAATTTCATACTCTCCATTGTATACTGGCCTTCTAGGAGCGTGGATTAACACTCACAAAGACTCAGCAGCAGAAGAAATTATCCCTGCCTGTAATGAACATTTGTGATCTGACCCCCTTTTCTGCACTGAATTTGTAGAATTTCCCAGGCCCAGTTCCACTGCTCATGCCACAGAGCCAAGGCTTGCTTTTCCTTTTGTTGGTAAGAGCCACAAATCAGTATTCTAATGAGGGGGGAATATAATTCAGAAATATTTTTCAGTTAATAATATTTTCTTTATCTTAAAGAACACCTCCCTCAAGCTGCTGGCAGTGCTTCTGGAGATGCAGCCTAGGCTGGGGTTTGCTTTCTGGATTGCTCAGAGCAGTTAAGGTGGCACAGTAACTCCTCAGATAGCATCCCCAACCATTCCCAATTCCAGCAGCCAGGTAATATTTCCTGGCTTTCCCACCAGCCTCGCTGTGTGTTGTTGCTGCACAGAGTATTTTGCATGAAATATAAGGTGTGAACCTCCTCAATAACAATATCTCACCAGGATGAATAAATGCCAAGGGCTGCTTTTTATTGCAGTCAGTGGGATGCCTGGCCTGATAGGTTGCTTTTCTTCCCTTCTGATGATGTCCATGACTCCAGTAACTTTATATTTTAATGCCAGCGCCTAGTGCTTTTCTTTTAGTCAGTAAACACACTGAACAAATTACACAGAGCAACAAGGGATATATTGGTTAAAAAAGTGGAAACACCTCCAGAAGTGGCTCAGAATGAAGTGGCAAAATATTTATCACTGTGTCTGCACCGCTCCAGTGCGTTGTTTGTGTGAAAAGAGGCACTGCCATTGATAATCTATCCTGCTTATTTGAGCGTTTTAAATTGAAAAGTGGGTGATGATGTTCAGATCAGTTTGTAAAACCAAAGCTCTGTGCTGGATGTGCACACCGGGAGAATCTGGCTGCTTTGCAAGGCCCTCTGTGCTGTTTTTGTTATCAAGCAGTGAAACACTGCAAAGCTAACGCAGGGGGAGCAATCCTAACCCATAAATAATTGTTTTTTGTTATTACCAGGATGGCCACTGGATCAACAGTTGTGCAATAATCTCCTCATTTGGCAATAAACAGCCTCATTTGTCATTAGCTTAACAGTTTCCAAATTATGCTGACTAAATGGAAATATGCAAATTGATGTTATAGCTAAATAAAGAAAGTTTGGCAAAAATCAGTTTGATGCTGGGTGTTCATGTGATTTCTACAACTGTCACATGAATTATCACTCTGATATGCAGTAATAGAACCATATAAATGATTTCTCTGAGATTTATAGCAGAGCTAATCTGTGTTCCTCTTGTAATTCATGGAGAGGAACAATCACATTTGCTCTGCCTGAGAAGAGGGAAAATTTGCATCTGCATTGACTCTGCCTTTTAGAGTTTATTACTCCCTTTCCTGTATTCTTTGTGCCTGTAATGCTAAGCTGCAGGAGGATAAAATTTAGCTAAAAAAAATATTCAAATAGCTGTGCTGTGTGTTTTCTTTGGAGAGTGTTTCTAGATGAAAGAACATTAGGAAAGGACACACAGGCTTGAGATTTAATGACTATACTTAACTATATTGGAAATAAGTATAGATTCCAACCCCAAATCTGTGTAATGCCTATAGTTCCTACATGGCACATTATATAAAGACATAAAAGGCAGTCCGTACTCTTCTTTTATTTTCGAAGCAAATTGTACCATAGGAATTGCATAACAAGCTGCCTAGATGAATGTTCCAGGCTCTCTTTAAGCCTGTAAATAAATGGTGTGTTCCTGGAAGATATGCAAAGTGCTGCTGTCACTTTTCCTTACGTAATGTTCTGAGTGGTGCAAGGAATTTGTTCCTAGCAGAATGCTTGAACACCTGAGACAGAGTCAGGGCTTGAAATCTTTGTTCTCTAAGGTTATTTCAAATGCTATCACCTGTAGTCCTCTCATGCTTGAGGTAGAGCTTATGTCTGCATTTAAATCAAGCTGTGCTTAATGTATATTCAGATTCTATTTATTTGGTTTCTTCTCCACTTGGTAAAGTTCTTGCAAGACCTTGAAGATTTTTCTGTCATCTTGCAGAGAGACAATAATGGACCTTTCTGTCACTTTTGGAGACAGATAAATTGTTAATAAAGTGTTGGATAATTTTAAATTAGTGGAGAAGCAATTTTAGTTTTATTTGCAGAGAACTGTAAGTTTGCTATGGTATTAGAAAAGTTTGGTCTGAAATGTGTAACTTCACAGGATCCTGTAATGAAGCTGTTATTCTTAATTTTTACTTTTTTTACTTCTGGTTGAAAAGAAAATTACCATACTTTATGTGGGTTTTTCTTTATTGTAACTATACTTACTATGCATTGAGATGTAAGAGAAGGAGATTTTTGATTCTTTATTTTATTTGAAATGGTTTGAAAAGAATAAAGTAGTGCTTCTTACACTTAAAATTGAGATATGGCCCCATCACCTTTATGGGAGACAAGACCAGGGGCCATCTGTCAGGGCAGGTTTTTTCTCTGAGATGTCATACATGAGTTATGGAGAAATAATACCCAAATAGATATTTTATTGATCACTCCAATGCCCAGCCTGTCTCTGGGTGGCTGCTGAAGTTCCATGCTTTCAGACTCTCCTGCAGACAGTGCTAACTTGAAGATTTAGCTGGTGGGTTTCAGTTTGGAGCAGGTATGACACTGTTTTATCCTTAGCTGGCCACTTATGTGCTGATCATATTTTCAGTTTTACGGCGTGGCTGACTGCTCTGTAGCTGCTGGGATATGCCCACAAAACCCAAAGAACAGTGGTTATTCAATAACATCTTTCAGAATCCTCCTGCAAATTGTTCCCACAGCAGAAATTCAACAGCTGAAGTCCTCACTAAGGCCACAAAGACCCAGGTCTAGCCTGGCAGTGGATATTTCTGCTGCCAAGTTCACCTATTCATCATTACTGTGATACTTTCCTTATTCATCAATGCCAGCCTTGTGCCATTTCCAGAAAACCAGATTCATCTCCACAGCTCTCAGATGGGAGCTGCCCCCTCAGCCTGGCCCAGTGGAGCTGCAGAAGGGGATGAGCCCACCAGGTGCCAGTGCTAGAGGGGTCAGAGTGGGGCTCTCAGGCCCACACACAGATTTACATCACAGCAAGACATCTTGGGGAACTTCTAGACACAGTTTTTAATTCGTTTTCAGCTTCCCTTTTGGCTAATTTATTTATTTTTAATTTTTTTTTTGTATTTTTACAAGGGCAACTGCAAATGAATTGTTCTTTTTGCCAGAGCATGCAATTGGAATGTGTCATTCTGCAGGGTGTAAATGCCTATAGCTGGAGAGGTACCAACTTCTTCGTGAGTCTTTTACAATGTATGTGAAATTGTGTGTGAGATGGTTATAATTAGTCTTCACTGAAAAATTTTGGTGATATTTAAAGGGCAAATCCCATTAAAGTGTTCGGAGAAAAGATTTGAAACAGAAGGTAGTGGGAACAAATTCCAGCTAGAAAAGAACGAGACAGCTGCAAGGAGCCATTTTTTTCTAAAACCCCTCTAGACATATTTATGGAGTCTCACATTCAGCACCATCAAACTCCCAGCAGCCACAGAAGGAGAGGAAAGAATTTATGCTGTCCTGGTCACCTGCATGACCTCATGCCACACTGCCATTCCTCCTCACCCACGTGAATCATCTCAGGCTTGTCATCAAAACTGGTTTTTCCACAGAGGTCCAGCTTCCACAGCCCCTGCTGCCCCAAGGCCAGTCAATCTTTTGGAGATGCTCCCTCCTGGAGTACCTTAAAACACCCTGAGTGTGAGAGGAACCTGAACTACCTTCGTGCTGCCTGTTCCTGACGGGTTTTCTCTGCAGGTGTCCCAGTTTCCAGGATGAGCTCTCCCTGTGCAGAGCACGGGCTGCCCCAGTGCAGGATGTGAGCTCAGGCACACAAATCCTCTCTGCCTCCACAAGAGGTGATGTCTTGGTGTCCTTTTAGGAAGGATGTTGAAACCACTGCAGGAAAGGAGGCAGTTGCCTGTTTTATCTCACCTTAATGCTACAAGGACACCTGCTTTGTTCCAGCCTTTTAGGAAGGTGAAATACTCAAATACCTGCAAATGCCAATATTTCTATTTTTTTTTACTGCAGTTCCTCCTTCAGCTCACCATATTCAGTGAAATGGCTGTGTTGGTGAACAGGGGCAGACATAAAAAGGAGAAGGTGGCATATCAAAAAAGGACAGATTCTCTTGGCTTGCTTATAAAAAAAACCCCAAACAAACAAAAGAACAATCCCCCCCCCCGAAACTACCACAGCATAATTGGGATGGTAAATTATTAAGATAATGAAATTATCTTCATTCATTACATCCCAAAAGTAAGGCAGTGGGAACAGCAAAATCCAAACAGCTTAAAATGAAAATCAGAATGTTATTGCAAATCATGAGACTGTGAAGAGAAAAAATTACTACAGAGGCAATAAACTCTGTTATTGTTTGTGCTGTAAGAGCTGCCTCTAATTTCTTGGGCTAACAAACAATCCCATCTAATTACAGAAACATTCTTCTTGATTAGGGTTGGCTGGTCCTTGCTTGCATCTCTCTGTATTTCATGGAGAGAAGAGCTGGGAGTTCTTGATTGTCTGACAGTCCTGGACAACTGTTGCTGCCAATTTGCATTTCAAACCCCACCAATCTGAAATGCAGCTCAGCAACCTCTGCTTGTACCCTTGCAGGGCTTCAGATATCTTCCTGCACACCTGTGGGGAAAGCCTTGCAAGGCAGAGCATGAAGGAAAATTGTGGTGTTTCCTATGAAAATATAACCAAAAGCATCTCCTCTTTAAGTGAAAATCACTCAGAGAGGCAGTCTCAAAACAAGTGTTAGATTAGCATGGAAGGGATGAAGAGCTCTTTGTTGCATTAAAAACATCTTTTTTTTTTTCTCACATAAAATAACTGGATTAACAGTTGCTGAGATCTAAACTGTTTTGTTAACTTAATATATATTATGTTAATTTTATATATATATAATATACCCCATGCTAATGTGATAGTTAATTGAGGGAAAAATAGGAAATATGTAATGATAAAAGAGTTCTTTGTAACTCATCTTGATTTTCTCTTCCTCATCTAGATGAGTTTTGCCATTCATTAAACCCCAGAGTCTAAGGATTCAGTCATACAGAATGCTTAGAAATGGTCTTGTTCTTTCAACAAACATTTTCCTTCTTGCAAGGAATTTCAAACCTGATCTTAGTCCGGTCATGTTTAAGGAGTAGGAATTTTCAAATGATCAGTGGTGTTGTTTTGCATAGAAAGACAGGGTTTTTTCTAAAGCTAGCTCTTTTTAAGGGGGGTCTGTTAGAAACTTTCTAGCTGGAAGTATTTTTTCTTTGGCAGAGGATGCACCATCATCCTTGGATGAAATAAACTCTGATCTCGCTCGAGTCACTTGTGCTCCAGCCATGGCAAGAACAATCACCTCCTGGAAAGCACAGCATTAATATCTGGCTTTACCTCCATTTCCAGGGCAGCTCACAAGCTCTGCTACAGGTTCAGGTGGGTAACTGTGTCAATTCCAGATAAAATTGGGTATGTCTCCTCTCATTGGAAATATTGTGAAAACTGCTGTTGGGTTCTGAGTCAAGATGATGGATGACACTTTTTGTTCAAGTTAGAAACACAGCTGATAAAAAAGAATGGGTAAAAGCACCTCATGCTGCTGAAATACTGCCTTTTGCAGCACACTGGTCTTCTGCTAGAGTCAGATTTTATATTTATCAATAAGTGTTATTCAATGTAAGTATGTGTTGGATTTGTGTGAAGAGATTCACACATGCAGTGTTTATTTTTATAAATTGTATTTTTACTTACGCAGGTTGTGTGTTTATACCAGTTTTGAGTCTAATATTTTGTGTGTGCCTTGATGAAAGTACATCTTGTTACATGATTGTGTTTAAAGTCAGTTTTGTAGTCAGCCTAAGCACTTTCTTCCTACTTCTATAGTAAAGAAATACTGAGGGGAAGTTCTTTAAGTAACCATCAGTACTTTGCCAGTCTTCCCTCAAGAAACAGAACAAATCCCTTAATTGGGGTGTCCCTGTACAGAATCCTGGAATCACTGAGGTTGGGAAAAACCTCCAAGAGAATTGAGTCCAACCATAGCTGCACCGTATTTAAACTTCCCAGATTTCGGCCAACTTCCAAAACTTCATTCACAGTCACTGGGAAGATGTTTATTTAAATAAAAAAAAAAAAAAAAAAAAAACCAAAAAACAACCTAAAGCACAGCCACTAAACCCCTCAGAAGCACAGCAATTCCCACAATAAGCACGATCCAATTTGTGTTTTTAGGAGAAGATCCCTTGCAATGTAGCTGGTGCAGGTTTCCCTCCATGACAATCTCAGGAGCCTGCATTTCTGAGTTTGATGTTTTCCAGGTGCCATTAAGGTTAAAAGTGCCTTTTTCCATTTAATTTTATTTCTTCTTGATGATGTGATCGCTTCTGTAGTTTCCTGTTTGTGACAAGCAGCAAATATTTGCTGCAGAGGGGGATTTTGAGGCTGTGTATGGAATATTTTGAAGTTATGGAGCCAGTAAGAATGGCCAGCCTGGAGGGAAGCTTTCTTCTCTTCCTATGAGCAAGAGGCAATTCGAAGTGATGGTGAACAGGGGAAATACATAAAATATAACAAGATAATGATGAGGAGAAGGAGTGTGATGAGCAAAATAGACCAAACCAGTAAAAAAATTGTGGGTTTGGATATTTTAAGGTGTTGATATTTCAATAAGGAGTAAAAGATGAGAGATATTTTCCATTCCTGGGAGTGGGGCAGGACAGACTGGAACAGAATCTGTGACAGGATGGGTGTAGCTCAGGTAACATTCCAAAAATGAAAAGCTCTCTGCAGCGGGGAAAACAGGGGCTGGCATGCAGAGAGATTTCATAAAATACAGCCTGGAGAAGGGGGTTTAAGACAAATTTGCTGCCTGTGCTGTAGGGGCACGTGCCAGGCAGGAGCTGCTGGTGTGTGAGGGGATCAGGAGGGAAGTTCTGCCGGGCAGGCAGAGATCTGTGTAAAACACTCTGAGCTGGGGCAGTCATTGGAGTGTCAAACAGGCAAAGCACAAAAATCAGTCTGGAGCAGGGAAAGCAGCTCACAGCTCCATTTAAAAATGAAAATGGTTGCAGACAAAGCAGAGAGGAGAATGGAATCCAAGGAGAGAGTCAGCTGGAAGCCCATGGGGAAATGTGGCAGAATAAATGAACGGTGAAACAAGAGAGTAAGGAAAAGGGGAAGAAAAACCACAGTAAGACAAAAAGCTGAAGAAAAGAGAGACAAAGGAGATACTGAAGACATCTTACAGACTGTGACAAGATACCAGGACAGCCTGTGTCCTGAAAAGCAGCTGCCACCTACAGCTTGAATCTTCCTATCAGGGTTTTCAATCTTCATATAATTATACATTAGAATACTAGTTATGAGAGAGTAGAGAACTTTACCCAATTTGTTAGGTCAGAAATAATGCACCCTGAGTCAAATTCTTTCTCCCAGCTGGATTATATTTCCTGAAAACAGATAGAAAATAAATTATTCCTAATATGAATAGACTCAGTGCTGGACTAGATTAATTTACAGGAATCCTCTTGATTCCACAGTATGGGTATTGAGAAGGGCATTTTTTTTTCTTGCACTTGGCTCAGAATGTAAAAATCTAAAAATTTAAACACCTTGGTGAAAACCTTTGGAAAGTTCCGGTGGGAGCTGCCTTTCTTTTTTTTTTCTCTCTTTTTTCCCCTCTCAAATTAACTCAATTTAAAAAAAAGAAAAAGAAACAAGCACCTTTCAGTTACTTCTTTTCTCTACCTCATAGTTGTCTGCTTGTTTTTTTTTTTAATATATTTTTTATATATTTTCTTATTAATGTTCTCAGAGTTTCCTCCTTGGAAAGGCTATGGGGAGTTTATTTTACATAATTTTTTATGAGTAACTCAGTCTGCAAAATATATGTAAAGAGCCATCAGCAGTCTGTCATTTTTCATCTGGAGCAAAGCCCTTCATACTCCCTGAGGTATAAGAGTCCAAATTCATCCTGCTGCAGTTTCATTGCACTGAGGGTTGATGCATTAAACAACTGCACAGAATCTGCCCGAGTCATTTGTTGTGATATTCCTGCAAAACATTTGGGATCGTCACTGGAGGCAAGGATACAGCACCAAAAACTTGGTGCCTGAGAGAAAAAGAGAATCAGCTGCTTGAACTTGGATCTCACTAAAAACCTTGGTTTTGGCTCCCTCCTCTTTCCAAATGCTCACTGAAACACTCCTCAAATGGTCATCACACAGAATCAGGGTCATGATGTCCCTGATTCTTCTGGAATTCTCTCCAGTTTCCCCTGTGTGGGAGCAGGCTGAGCTGACAGCAGTGATCTGACAAAAAGGGAGTAGTGATGTGATGTCACGAAACGGGGCAGTGATGTCACGAAACGGGGCAGTGATGTCACGAAACGGGGCAGTGATGTCACGAAACGGGGCAGTGATGTCACGAAACGGGGCAGTGATGTCACGAAACGGGGCAGTGATATCCCAATAATTCGGCAGTGATGTCCCAATAATTGAGCAATGACGTCCCAATAATTGAGCAATGACATCACAAAAACAGGGCAGTGACATCACAAAAACAGGGCAGTGATGTCACAAAAATGGGGCAGTGATATCCCAATAATTGAGCAGTGATGTCACAGGAACGGAGCAGTGAGCCCTGCACAGGTCAGTGACCTGCAGGAGGTGTTTGCAGCATTCAGGTGCCAGGGGAGTTGTGCTCCTGCCTCAGAGCCCTGGCAGATTAGCCTCTGCATTTTGAGCAGGTCAGGGCCTGCCATCAGTGCATCAGGGATTTACAGCCCTCAGATTTTCTCAGTGTTTCTCCTGCCCTTCTGAAGATCACAAGGCACACCAAGAGGTGCATTGTACCCACAATGAACAGACCATGGATTAACTTAGTGCTTTTATATCCAGTCTTGAACAGAGGAAAAAATGGTGCTGGAGGTCACGGGGGTTTGAGTGAGGTGGAATGCCAGTGTCTAGAGAAAGGGAAATATTTTGTTCCCTCAGACATTTGAGAAAAAAAGAAAATCTAAAGGAAGTGCCTGCGGGCTAAAGCATAATCTTTTCTGTTCAGTTTCAAAGGAGAGAAAAATGGGAAATAGCAGGTAACAAAGTGAAAGTTAGACTCTAAACAGTCCACCAAGTTCTTATTTAATTATAGGTCTGTGTTCTCATGAAAGCTATGAGACAGCACAGAGATCTCAGGGCTATACAGATGGGGTTTGTCATTATCTGTGCCATGTCTGGGATGTGAGGTCCCCACTACAAAGAGACTTTCACAATGTTTTATTTAAAATGACACATCACAGGATCTTAGAATGCTTTGGAAGGGACCTTAATGATCATTTAGTTTCAATCCCCTTCCCTGCTCAAGTTCTTGTCTTACTAATTTGAGTGTTTCAACAATTGGTGATTGTCACCAGATTTTATGCAGGAGAGGAACTCCGGGGGCAGCAGGAGAGAAGATTGGGTAAAACTGGGTAAAACAGGCTAAAAATGCCTTGACTTCTTCTTAGGCACCACCTGCTAAATATCATTATTATATTTATAAAATGGTTAGGTGGTATAATAGCCTTCTTTCCAAAGTACATTGTGTTTATTTTCTTTACTTTTATTTTTCTTTACTTTAGTCTTACATAAACTTCCAAATTTCACTCAAGTGGAAGACGATGGTAATATATATTAATCTGAGAGAGCTCTTCAGCTGCACAGCAGCAACTGTTAGGGTTGATGATGGGTTAGATGTCTGAAAAGGGACACAGGAGGATTTTAGCATCTTTGCAAAGATTGCAAACACTTATTTCTTTTTAAACAAATAAGCATAGCAGTGCCAAATTACTATTAAAAAATGCAGTATTTTCTAATAGTCAGTCTTTTTTTTTTTAATTTTTTTTTTTTAATTTTCAGTGATTGCTCCTGGTCCCATTTCACTCTTGTCTTTCATTCTCCTCTAAGTTTGTCCTTCCTTTGTTTTCAGTTTGCCCTCCTTGCTTTTGCAGAATCTCTTCCTGAATATTTTCAGTATAAATCTGGCTCGAACAAGCACTAGAAATGAAAATGTTCATTTTATCCCAGGACAGATATTATTCTCTGTTGGATGCTTTCACTTGCCTTACCACCCCCTGAAGTTTTAAAGCGTTTTGACAATTATTTTAATTCCACTCTTAAAAAAAAAGAAAAAAAAGGGAAAAAAAAAGACAAACATTATTTCACTGTGATTGACAGTGGAAACTTTGCGCTCATTTTCTAACTGCAGCTAATTAGTCAGTCATTACAGTGTGCTGCAGTTAGATGGCAGAACTCAGCGCTGTTTTCTGAGCTTCCCAGTCATGAGGGCAGGACAACGATGCCTCATTTGCCAAGGAATGCAAAATGAAAGCTTTCACTTTGGCATGGGATGTAAAAAACAAAAAAAAAACCCTGGACCTTCACAATCAGCTCCATGTTCTAATGCTGGATCACCCCTGAAACTGCTCTCAAGCTGTGCTTTGACCACAGCAGGGAAGCGTTTGATTAACTACCAACAAGAAAGAATGCTCTGAACAATGAGACATCAAAGCCAGCAGCTTCCTGACAGCGCTCATCGAGCAGTGATTAATGAGTGACACAAATGAAGAATGTATCACCTCCAGTATATTTAAGAAGGCTAATAAGTATCATGAGGTGAAGTTCAAAAGAGTCGTTAATTGGTAAAAATAAAGAGCAGCAACTTTAAAATATGTTGAAAATTTCACATTTGGTCTGGTTTAAAGATCAACCCTATAGGGTGACATGGCTAATGCTCACGTTGCAACTTTCTTTTTTTTTAATGGAAAGATCTTCTTAGATTAGTTTAATTGGGGGGGAAGATTTATGTGGATTTCAATGAGCATTGCAATTTGAAACTCTTTCATGCTGTAATAACAAACAGTCCTTATTTAATGCTCTTAGTTTTCATGGTAGCTAATTACTGCTGAATTTTCAATGGCAACACTGAGGAGCATAAGGAAGAGCAGAAATATTACAAACACCAGTGATCTGAAATAAGGTGAGAGGTAACTGAACATTATTAGCAATTCAGAAATGGTTTTTATGCCTTTGGTTTACATCACTGAAAGCTAATGGCTCAAATAACACATTCCATTGCAATCGGGTGCAATGTTCAGACCAGAGCTGGTATTTTAGTTTGGTTGTACTTCTCCCAAGCCCTGCAGAATCCCACCCAGGCTGCGTGGAGTGTGGTGATGGCACCGTGAGGAGGTCAGGAGCTCAAAACTCTGAGAGGAGTTTGTTGGTCCCTGTGCTGCTGCTGCAGCCTGTCCTGCTCCCTGGTCACAGCAGGAGAAGAGAGGGCTCCAAGGAGACCTTGGAGCATCATCTGGAGCCTAAAGGGGCTCCAAGGGGGCTGGAGAGAGACTTGGGACTAAGGTGTGGAGAGACAGGAGAAGGGGCTGCCAGCAGGTGGGCTGGGTGGGATATTGTGAATAAATCCTTCCCTGTGAGGGTGGGCAGGCCCTGGCATAGGTGCCCAGAGCAGCTGTGGCTGCCCCTGGATCCCTGGAAGTGTCCAAGGCCAGGCTGGACAGGGCTTGGAACAACTTGGGATAGTACAGGATGTCCCTGCCCATGGCAGGGGGTTGGAATGAAATAATCTTTAAAGTCGCTTCCAAGCCAGGCCATTCTCAGATTCTGTGCCATAAATAAAAACATACTCTCCACGCGGCTTCCACTTTTGCTTGCCAGTTGTACCTTCTCCATCCAGCTGCAGGGAGCCAAGGCCAGAGATCCTCAGATGCCAGTGGAATGTCTGGTGGAGTTCAGTGCTCTGAAGTGGGTACACAAGTTTCCCTTTCCAGGGAGGAAGAGCTGCTCACACGCTGGGATCAAAGGCTGTGGAGCCCACCCAGGCAATAACAAGAGGCACAGAGGTTCCACTCAGCCCTAACCAATTCCTTGGAGCTGAACGAGCCACCCAGGCACAGCTGGAGTGAAGCTCTGCTCTCACAAAGAAACCCTCTGGAAACCCTCTGCTCCCCTTTGCCACAGAGCAAAAATGAGGGCAGTCCCTGGGATTAGAAGAGATCAGATCCAGCTCCCTCCTCTGCCTACAGGGATTGTTAAATCTCTCAGAAGAGTCCTAATTAGTGTGCTATGAGGTATTCCATGGAAGAATGCTCTTGGTTGCTCCTGATGTTATTGCACTTGGCATTAAATAATTAAATCTTTGCTGGAGAAAAGATGTAAGGGAAAGGCAGGGGGATGGGGGTGGAGGGGGAGAGGGAGTGCACCAACATGACTTTTAAACAAAATGTGTGAGAAATTCAGACTTGTATTCTCATTGCTATAAATACAACCCCCACTTCACACCTCACAGTCATTTCAGGAGAGAGCAGGTATCTCCCTATCTCAATAGCCTTCAATCTACCAGACAATTAGATTTGCTTTTAATGAGATGTTAGGAGATTTTGGTGACACTAAGAGGCTCTCTTGGTGCACATGCTGGTAGCATTTCTGTCCTGCAGAGAGGGTCAGACCCCTTCCCTGAGCAGAAATTCTTTTTGTGTCCCTGAGCAGTTGGGCTTGGAGATAAATCCTTTCAGCAAGGCTGCTGAGGAGAGCAAGGCGTGTGGGAGGCACAGATTTATGGGTGTGATCTTGGTGCCTCTGAAGTGAAAGTTTAGGGTGTGATAAGGCAGATGTATGGCTGCAGTGTTTAATTTGGGCAGGAAGCTGTGCCTCAAGTCTGTGTGAGAGCCCCTCAGTCTCTGCTGTGAGGTCACTGTGCTGCTTTGTTAGTTTGGGACGTGACATCAGATGGAAAGGGTTTAAACTCTGTTTAATGTCAGTTATGTTGGTGACTGAACAGCCCATATAGTTCTGCTGACAGCTGCTAAACCCCTAAAATTGTACAGTTCAGGGGCAGGGGAGGGGTTCTGCTGTGAGGGAGATTTTTTCTGATTTTAATGCTGGATAGAAATAGATTTGTGTGTGTGTCTACATATTGACATACTAGAAAGGTGTGCCTGGAAAACTATTTCTGTGGTGACAAATTTTTAATTGTATCTCTGGTTTTTGCAGGTGACAGCCTAAGTATATGAGGTTTTCAGAAACTGCATATTGAGGCAGTGATGACCATGTTCATTAATTGTTATTTCTGGGCTTTTTGTAATGCTTTAATTAGACAAAGTTATACCTGAAGTTAATAATTTTCTGTGGGAGACCTGAATATGTAATCTGGTAACGGGAAATTCTCTTGTATCCCTGCAAGACAGCAAAGTTCTACATTTATCAAAAGTTCTGGGGCTAGAAAAGAGAAATCTCTTCTTGAGACTTCCAGCGTTGCCTCAGTCAGGCTAAAAGCCATGTTTCACTGCTTTTAAACCTAGAAAAAGGCAGTTCTAATTAGTAATGTTTGCTAAAGGCTTTCAAAGGCTGTTACAGTCTGAGGATGCTTCGGGGTCAGGGAGGGCAAGGTCAGAGTTTCAGCATTATGATCCCATTAGTGCAGAGCACTTAAGTTAATCTGTGTTAAGACTGAGTTAACCCCAGAGCTCAGAAATGGAGCTAAGAGTGCAACAGGCAGGACTTAAGAGCTGCTGCATCCTCAGGGAGTGCCTCCCTGGGACCAGGGCTTTGAAGAGAACTTGCTGTAAGCACTTCTGTTTGTGCTCTTCGTGGCTAGATATCCAAAATATCAAATATGCTCTTCTACTGAACGACCTGGCTTGGGTCTCTCTGGAAATCAACGTCCCTGCATCTTTCTAGACTTGCAAAGATTTATGTTTGAATACTATCATGTTCTTGATTTGGTACACTCTTCAATCCCTCATTACCCAAAGAAGGATTTATTTCAGTAATGAAGGAAACAATCTCTTCATATAATTGTATTGCTTTTATTCCTCTGACTCAAAGGCACATTGTAAGCACAAAATAGAAATTTAGTATTTTGATACAAAGTGACTACTGCAAAGGAAAGTTATTAAACTTCCATTTATCTGAATTTTGGCAAAACCTTTGGTGCCTTGTGGTGATATTCTCTGTCTGCAGCTGTGTTGTAGAGACCAGATGGCAAAGCTTTACACTTTTGCACACTCTTTAACTGAGATGCTGCATGAAACTAAGCTACAATTGCATTATGAAGAGTAGGAAGCTTCCAAAACTTGAAGAAAAAAATGATTTTAAATGCTGTGTCTCCAGAGGATTATGATGAGCCCTTCCAGTCTCAGTACTGCAAAGAGTACTGAGAGTACTTTGAGACATTTGTATTGTGGCAGAAAGGGTTTGTTTAGATGCAGTTGGCATTTGTCACTCAGTGTGGTCACTGCAGAATTGGCTGCCTTTGGGATTTGCAGGCTGTGACTCGGGAGAAGGCTTGCATCCCATGCTCACCAGAATGTTCTTCCCTCTCTGCTTCTTTCTGATTATTCATTGCACTTTTTTAATTGAACAGCAGGATCTTTACATCATCAATCATTCTCATCTCTTACATCATACCTTGACCAGTGATGGTAAAAAAAATAGGGGAAAAGGCCTTATACGGGAATTTGGTAAACAAAGTCAAGATCAAATTCATTTCCTCCTCACTGTTCATTCCCCAGATTAAACCACTGAGCTCAGTTACCAAGCCAGCCAGATGTGTGAGCTGCTGTTGCACTGTGTTTTGTTGTGATCAGGAGATGATGAGGCTGCAGCAGATTTTCACTGCCTGGCAGTGACTGGGTGAGCTGTGGAATGGTGTGCCAAGCCCTGGCCCTGCTCTCTGCTCCCCTCCTGTGTGTGGGGCTCTGAGGGCAGCAGGCTGGGATGCCTCAGGTTTAGCTTTTATGTTTTTCAGATTCTGTACTGCTTTAGTGAGTAGTTCTGAGTTTCATATTAGGGGATGGTGAGATCTCTTCACAGAGCAGAGACAAAATTCCTGCTCCAGCTGGGGACCAAGGACAAATGATCCAAACCTCAGCCCAAGAGCACAAACACTGTGGGCTGAAGGGAGAAAAACAAAGATGGGACTTGATAACCTAAAGCTGGAATGGGACAATGAACTGCAAGGTGCAAATGGAGCAGAGCTGAGCCAAGGGAGAGACCTCGGGAGCGCTCGTGCATTTTGGGACCATTTTGGTTCCTCTTGGGTGCAGCCCTGGCTGGGCTCTTGTGCTGCCCAGGGTGGATCCATGGAGATCCTCTGAATAAATCCCTGCTTTATCCTTTAACCCCATCCAGCCTCTGTTCTAAGCCAGCCTTCCCAAGGCATCAGGCTGGGGGTGTAATTCTGCCAAGCTGTGTCTCAGCCCTCTTGGCTCTGTGGTTTTGGACTCTGCAGTCATCTAAGCACCTTCTCTTCTCAAGGATCTCCAAACTTATTTCTGCTTATTTCAAGAGTTTATTACTCTTTGACTGATTTTCTTTCTATTACTTTTTTCTATTGCTACTTATTTCTGGAAGCTCTTCCAAAGTGTTGGGATTTTACCTCAGGTTAAAGAGGCAGGGGTTTGCACAAAGGTGTCTGTCTCTTCTCACCTAAATGTGATTTATAATCTAGGTGTATAAACATAGGGGCACCACATGAAGGCAAAATTAAGCTCAATACTGTATGAAAATTAACACTTTGTCTTCATTTTATCCATTAATCCTGCATAAATAGTTTTATGACAACTTTTGAGAGGCCGGTTCTCAGCGAAAGCTATGGGTGTTTACTGGAGAAGTAATGACCCATAAATAACTTCTTTTTCTTCTGCAGCCATTTCTTTACAGCTGAAAGTTTAAGGCTCTGCTTTTTCTACTTGTGTGACAAGCTGCACCAGCTGAAGCTGGGATTTGTTGACAAAATCTGAAATGAAACTGATTTTGCTCAGGACAAAAGGCATCAACTATTGAATCCTGGTTCCCATCCCATTGTGTTTCTGAGGTCTGTGGTTCTGTCACAGAGCAGGATTTCTGGTTTTGGCAAAAGAAGCACATTCTTCATTTTATTGCTGGCTGTAATTTCCTCTGTTATCAGTATAGAATGTTATTTTCTTGTCTGTTCTGCTGCTCTCTGGTGCTTCCACATCCACATTTCTATTCACACTTCATCCGCATCCGTCTTCGTACCCCGTCACAAGTCTTTCAGAGGGCATTTCAGCAATGAGCAAATTAAATTGCATTAACATATTAGCATTGTTAAATGCATTATATACCAGCCCTGAGATACCACCAGAGTTATAGAAATTGCCCTCCAGGACACAGTAACAACAAACTGAGCTGGATATTACCTCTCCCTAGCCAGACTGGGGCAGTTTTGTTTCTCCTTTCTTTCTGTTGTTGCCATTTCCCCTTTGAACATTAAAAACCCAGCTGTATTTTTTTCTTTTTTAATGTTTTTCATATATTTTTGATGAGCACTTCTGGAGTACCTGGACACTTTTGGAAAAATGCATTTATCCAAGTGGTATTTAAAAGGTGGTGCATGAGTTCAGCCTCCTTCATTGCTGCTTCATTTACCCACAACATTCCCAAGCTTGCTGCAGTATCTGTGAGGAAGGAAGCAAACTTAATTGCAAAGTCAATGTTAAATGAATTTATAAGTCATGCACACTTTGCACAAGTGCCTTCTTCCATGAACTTGAATTGTCACGTTAACTCAGTTTTCTCCTAAAGGGCTTTGAGAGTGATAATCTTATTTTCTCATCTAGTTTCACATGTAACAGAAATGAGGAACTACTGGCCTTGAGCATAAAATCCTTCAAATGCATAATGGTATTTTAGGAGTCTCAAAATATAGTGAGCTCGATGTTTTCTTTTAAAAAATACACTCGAAATGAATACCTGAAAAATATGCTGCATAATGAAATGAGATATGAAGTGATTGCCTTGAGAATAACTTACAAAGATGATTTTTGCCCTTCAACTCCTGCTCTATACTGAGCATTTCTCTCACATATTAGTTTCCAAGTGGATTTCATCGCCAGTAAATAATGAGTCTTTGAAATAGCTAGAAGTCAAGGAACTTCTTCTCCCAGGAATAAAGAGCACTTTTTTACACAATCCCCTCCACCCTGCAGCCTTATTCTGGGAGCAAGCTGCAGCTCCAGTGGATAACCCACTCGAATTTGAATGGGCAATCAGTTGTGAGCCTGTCTGGATGCCCAAGGGGGAGGATATGCTCCTTCCTCAGATGGAGGAGAGAGAACCAAATAGAAAAATCCCAGTTTTTCATTTTGCGTGGCTGTGGCGATGACAGAAGTGGAGTGCCTGGTTCTGCTGGCTGGGTCGGGGGCGCAGGCACAGACAGAAATTTGTGCAGCACACTCAGGGGTGTTTTCTGCTGCTCTCCTCACCTCTGGGGAGGCACTTGGGGTGACGCCAGGGCTCAGGAGGAGCAGATCTGAATGTTTCCTGAGGAGATCTGGGAATGAGAGAGCTCTGAGGGCTGTGCAAAGAGCTACCGGGAGTGCACAGGGGTGGGCAGGGAGGGAGGGGGAGTTATCCTGCACACAGCTTTCTGTTCCAGCAGTGTTTGTCTGTCTCAGTGTGACTTATTGCTGTTGTGACACCCTGGAAACTCAGGAAAGTCATTGTGTAAGGGCAACAAATCCAGCCTGAGCTTCAGCTCTGCTGGAAACAAAGCTGGCTCTCATCAGGAAATGTGTAAGCTGAGATTTCCATTCTGAGAGAGTTTAAAGCACTGGGAAGAGAGTCCTCAAGGATGTTTGGTAGCGCAGTACAGAAATAAATGTGTGTTCAAAATCCAGATCAGAACTTACGGCCTTGGGTGTGTCTAAATTGGTGTTTGTGGCTGGAAGGAGATGGTGATCACAAGATCAGTGAGACTTTCCGTGCACTGTACACAGCAAATTCTTCACAGCATCCTTTTCTCATGTTACATGCTGAATAAGCCACGACAGGAAAAAAAAAATTCTAAAAATATTTCTAGATTCTCTATCAGCAATAACTGAAAAAAATCCCCCAAAAACCCAACCCAAAAAAACCACCCAACAAAGCTGATTTTAGGGGTTTTCTAAATGTGCTGGGAGAACACTGGAAGGTAAGCCTGGGTTTTGTCCCATGGAGGGAGTCTCCTGTTTCTGGCCTTCTGGCCAGCAAACCGAAATGGAGGATTGAAAGAGATTCCTTTCCTGGTGCTTTCCTCTGGGTGCAACAAGCAGGATGGTTGTGCAGTTCTCTTTTGAGAGGAGGAACTCATCTCTGTGTGAATGCTGGAGGAAAATGATTCTCTGAGTTTCTATGGGTCAGCCTTAGCTTTCTTTTTTATTTCTTTAATATTTATATAATAATGTTGTTTATGTGCAGAATACTTACCAAGGCTTGCCTACAAACGCCCAGGATCTCTTTTCAGATATGCATATTTTAGATGCCATGCTCTTCAATCTAACTGGGATTCCGTTACTTTAAAATAAATAAATAATTGAATCTACTGCCCTTGCATCTGTCTCTTCCAGCCTTTTCCTGGCATTAAAGAGTGTTATAAATGATAGCTGAATCTGGAAATTAGACAAGACTTCCCTTTTCTCTTTTTTTTTGGTGGGTTTATTTTTGCTGTAATACATTTTGTCTGTTTACTGGCTTGAGGTCACTTCCCCCTGTGAGACTTATCTTTTTAATGGCAGTCATTTTTAACATGCACAATTTTTCTGTAAGCATGACATTCACTATCTCTGTAATAACAATCATTTGGCTTATGATTTAAACCATTACAGCACTGTAGCATGCTGTGAGACTCAAATGCTGGCTTCACTTTTACATTGTTTATTTTCCTATCAGCATGATGACAGTTCATAACTCTTGGCTACTTCCACACTGACTGCAATTTCTGTACAGCTTTAGTGGAAATAAAGAACTCCATCAGACAATTTTTTTTGGTTTTTTTTTGGTTTTTTTTTTGGTTTTTTTTGATTACTTGCCCAAGCATGCTGTAAACTTGGTATCAAGATGCTGAACTGGACAGTCACTGTAGAACATGGCACAAATTTGCTGGGAAATAGGAATAGCACCACCCTTTAAAATATGGATGAAGTGTAATAGACAAGGATCAATGAAAACCTTTTTACAACCTGAAGTCAAGCTGGGGTATATTAAGTACTAAATTAATAGACAGATTTATTGCCTGGCTAATTTTGTTTCCTTGCTCCACCCCTCTTGTCTCCCTCACTTGAGGGGCACTTCTTTTCTTCAAAGTTTAGTCATGATGGTCTGTGAGAGTGAGGAAAATTTGTTTTACAGGTGATGGTTTTGTCTGAATTAGTGGAATTTGTTTTGATTATCTAAAGGTTCTGTAGAGATCTTTGCTCCCTGAAGAATTTCACACATTTTCCCTGCTCTCCAGTTTTCTGAAGGAATCTCTGTAGCCAGCAGGAACAGGAGAGGGCCTTGCTGGTAAATCTCCTCTCAGGACAAACAGGCTCTGCAAACTTAGCAGAGGTTCTAAGTTCAATGTGAAATAATGACTGGGGTTTCCTTTTTAAAGTGGTTTTCATCTCAGATAAATTGAGTTTTTACAGCTGGTTCCCAAGTTGTATCTCAGCCACAAGATTCTCAGACACATTTTGAGTCCTGTCCTCTTTCAAAGAAAATGTCTAAAGAACTTTTCGGGTGGAAAGGAATTATTTTTGCAAGGTATCCAACCTGAGGTGCCCATATGTTTAACTTGGTCAATGTTTTATGCTGCAGGCAGTTTCTGATCTGTACATTTTAACCTTAATGGGCTTTCCCTTTAAAATAAACAGCAATATTCTGGTCTTCTATACAAGTGTAGGTCTTGGTATTGACCAAAAATATACAGTAAAGCTAAAAAAAAATTGTTGCACTCATTTTATTACACTCTTATTTCTTTTCTTGAATAGAGTTTATTTTGTAGCAACAATTTTGTTATTGAAATGAAAAATAGAACGAGGGAGAACTTTGTGTCTCAAAGATGATTGAAGCTGCCTGTCATAGGCAGTGCAGAGGCAGAATTTGGTTTATGCAAAGATAAATTTGTTTAATAAAATCTCATTTTCCAGGCTTTAATACTAATGAGTTGGAGAGCTTCTACGTTCAGATACTCCTAATGACTTACGAGTATGTGCAGTGTCACCTGGGTCTACAATTAAACTTCATGTTTCCCTCACTTGTGTTAAAGCTTCAGGATCCGTGTGATTATTTCCTTTTCAAAAAAACATTTGCAGTGTGTCTAGCTGTAGATAAAAAGCTTGACCTTGTGTGTTGAGCATTAGTTTAAAGGCTTGTCATCTGGAGAAGTTAGAGGTATTTCAAATGATTTTTAATAAATAAAATGTCAGAAAACACAAACTTTCAGAGTGACTGCAGTTATAGTCCAGTTTTTCCATATGGCAAGCGTTTCATAAGGAACTCACACATACTTGTGTATTTTTTGGAGAGGATTGCAGGGGCAGTGTGTGGGGATTTCCTCTGAGTCAACTTTTTTTAGATGACTTTTTGTGAGATGACCTCTTGAGGACACACTCAGTGCCTGCAGATGAAAATATTTGTTGTTCCCCAGTTTCTTATCTTCCTTGTGAGTGTTTAGTGAATTTGTACAGCATAAGTCGATGATGTGTTTGGAAGAATATTTTATACCATTTTCCACTCTCCGTCATGTTGGTGTGGAAATACCCTACTTCTCATTTGCCTTTAATTCTAGCATCTGAATTCCCATTCTTGTAAAAGTAAACAGGTAGCAGGAGGATAGGGCAGAACTTAATTCTGAAACATTCTTCTTCCTCTTGAGATTTGCCTTCATTTTTCATCTTGAAATTCAAATTGTTGGGCAGAGAATAATTTGTGTTAATGCAGCTGTTACTCAGTTTGAGAGCTCTCGAGCAGGAAGAAAGTGCTCTGAGCTGGGGAACAAAGGGTGACAAATGTCACTCTGCACATCAACTTTTCCAACACTACCCCTGAAGCAGACAGTACATTAACTTAAAAAAAAGCAAAGAAAAGAAAAAAAAAAGCATTTGAAGCAGTTCAGCGTCAATATGTTATAAAAGTCTCCTAAACCTCTTGTCATTTGGGATAAGGACATCAATAATAGTCATTGTCAACCTTCATTAAACTCAGATCATCCATTTTTTTTGTCCCTCAGGATGTTTTTCATTGATATTTTCCCTGGAAAGAGAAAAGGCCCTACATCAAGCTAGTGAATAAAGCTTGATTCCTTTCCTCAGGGCTCTTAGTACAAGAGAAACAAATTATTTTAATTACTCTTTTTCTGTTTTGATTTCTTTTATTATTTGTTTGTTCAGTTGGTTTTTCTTCTGAGTTCCTCTCGGGTGCTTAACCTGTTCCTACATGCAGAAGGTCCCTTGCTTATTAATCCACATTAAAAAAAGTCCAAGAAAAGGGGAATCTTCTACTTGCAAACACATAAAGAAGGGAGATGTTGAAAAAATTACATCTGTGCTTCCCTTTCTCTGGGGATTTCTCTCAATGTTGATGATATTCTTTATTTCACATGTGTCAGGAGTTTGGATTTTATGTCCTTGTTAGCTCTTGCAGGTGGAGTTACCAGCACCACCTGAGTTCTTTGGGATTCTTTTGGAAAAGACAACAGGAAAGATAAAATTCCTGGCTATGGTTTGAATTTGAGGTCTTTGCCAACACAGGAGGTAAGGTGGCAGGTGGTTTTGAGCATGAATGTTGGTATTAAAAATCAATATCTGAAACCTATTTGTCTTTTTCTAAATAAGAGAAGGAAGTTGTTTTCTATACAATGACCTATTTTATCACACCTTGCTAGAAATTTTGCTAGAAGTAGATAAATATTCTCACAGAGAAAAAAAACAAACAAACAAAACCCCAAGAAAAACAAAACCAAGCCAAACAAACAAAAGCCTTATCAGAAAACCCCTTGGGTCATATTTTTGTGTGCCAGGCAAAGAATTTGGTGAGTAGAAAGATGCCTCTCCTCAATACAGGAGCTGGGGTACATGAAATAGTCCTGTAAAAACATGCATCAGTAGAGTTCCCCATCATAACGAATTTCTCTGCATGTTTCTGAGTTTTTATGGGTTTTGCTTTCAGGATTTTGTGGTTTTTTGAAGAATTTTGACCAACCAACACCACTGGAAGTTTCATTAGCGCGGTGTTTGCAGAGCTGGGGAAATTTCTTTCTCTGCTGCCACTTTCAAGAGACTCTTCAGGTGGTGAATGTACTCATCATCCTGCTTTTGTCAGTGCAAGGACTTCATTAGAGTGTGCAAGCACTTGAAAGGGCAGAGCCTGCTGCGGGAGAGACCCGTGCAGCTTGTGAGGGAAGCTGTCCTGGAGTGTCATTATCAGCTGTCAATGCAGCCCCACCTCAGGCCATTCCCACAACATCTCTAATTCTGTTCCCCTCTGACCCCTTTCATGCCAGAAAATGGTAGAATTGTGCAGTTGTGTCTTTGAAAAGTGGTGGAGAGCCTGGCACAATGGATTCCTGGTAATATTGTGGAGAATATTGAGCCAGACCCACGGGGATTTTCAAAGGAGTGGAATTATGCTGATCATCAGGGCAGTTCAGTCTTGTCTCCAGTCTTACAAATAAAACATGGGTGTGCTTTCCTTGTCATTAAAGCCACTCTCTAAAATGATGCATGAAATGATTGTGAAAGTGCTGGCCTGGAAATACACTGTATTTTTCAAAACAGCTGAAAGGCAGTGATTCTCTGTGAGCCTTTCTAACACCAGGGCACCCTCTGACCCAAATCCTCCAAAGGGATTGAGCTTTGTGAAACAACTTAAGGCTCTCTGGCATCACAACAGTGTAAATAACACTCTAAGAGTTTCTTGTGTGTGTGAGGAAATTGGAGAGACAATATTGCTCTCCAATGAAAATAACAGAAAACTGATGTTTTTCTCCCAGAGTGGACTGGAATCGGTGGGTGTGACACAGCCCTTCTCCATCCTCAGCAGGGACACGACCTCCCTGAGTTACCTGAGCCATGTTTTGGTGGCAATGCAGCCTCTCTGGCACCTGGGCACATCTTGCAGCTGCTGCAGGGAAGGGATGGAGCCAGAGGTGCCTGGGAGGAGGGAGGGCACTGCAGGATCCTGCTGAGTGAAGTTTAGGGATGACAGACCAGCACGTGAACCTTGAATTTACATGCAGGTAAGCACTTCTCCTCCTCACCTCACTTTTACACTTTGCTAAATCCAGATTTAGGGCTTGATTTTCTTCTTATGGCACAGTTGTGAGGACATGTCATTTGGAAAACCTTGAATCTATTCACTCCTTTTTGCTCTGCCTACCCCAATTTAAAGCTCTGGTTACTGGGAGAAAGCACAGGGATCTGGAAGCAAAATTATGTTCACCTCTTGGCTTTCTGTTGTAAGCATAATATTCAGAGTGTTTTTGCCATATTAATGTGTAGCTCATGATTGTTAATATTGCCAGTGATTTACTGATGAGCCTCTTAACTTTAAGCAATGCTGTGACTCAATCCCTTTCCCTGTAGCATTAAGAACTAATTTGACATTTGCTACAGGCAAAGCTGCAAGATGACTCAGATTGTCAAATGTCCTTTGTCCTCACAAATGCAAAATCCTCCAGCCAAGTTTCAAATGCAATTCCATTTTATTCTAATTTATTGTTCATTTCTCTTCTTGACACAGCAGCTCCCTAACGAGTCCCTACATCATTACTTAAATGCTTGCTCACAAAGGACTCCTGTCAATCACTGGCACAGGAAGGATTTCTGATCAAACTCCCTTTGAAAGGTCTGCCACAACAATGGGGAAAAGCTGAACCAAGCAGGGACTAAACAAGACTTATTTGTATCAAGCAGATGAGATGATTTTAAATGGGCTTAAGACTCTGAAAATCGAGTGGAATGAGTTCATTTCTAGGTACTTCTTGGAATGCATATTTTTTAAAGCATTGATTATAAGGCAAGTGGTGGATAAAATACTGATACCAATGAGCAGAGCAAAAATGAACCATCAGAGCATTCAGGCCTTCCTGGGGCTGCAAAGAACCTTGGACTCAGCCTGAAAATTGCTAAAGATAAAATGAGGGATGATTCCTCTGAGGGTGAATCACTCCTGGGTCATCTGTATTAAAAGTAACGAGAGCATTTTAAATACTCTTTTTTTTTTCTCATGCATCCTTTTGAGTCATGATCTTGATTTTATTTGTTTTAAAATACCCACAAGAAGAGAACATCCGTGGTTCAGTTTTACAAACAGTATGTTTGCTTTTAATTTATGCTAAAATATAATTGTTCTTTACACAATGTATCAAAGCCTCCATCAGTTCAAGAGGTAAATGGCACAAAGGAATTGATCAATTTTAAATTCAAAATACTAAAATAGATTTTTCATTTTGTGTACCTCAATGAAAGTAATTAGTTTTTTTTTCCCCCCTAATCTGAGAGGAATTTAACGACAGTGCATAGCCTTGAACTTCCCCTGATCTCTGCACTGTAGCTGCATACAAATCAATAGCACACTTCACTTACAGGAGTTTATGTCCTTGTCAGCTCAAAATTCTGGTCACTCAGGGCTGTCACACTGAAGGTGAGCTTTGCACATCTCCCTGCATTTCTTCATCACCCCTGGTGGGGCAGGGAATGGGAGTGGCAGGAAAGCAGCCATGGTTGTGGTTCTCTGCCAGCCCTTCTTTACCCCAAATCTTAAAGACAATGAGGTCTTTCTCACAAATGGGGAAGGTTGCACTCCCTGAGCAGCCCCTGGAGTGCCACTGCTCTGGGGTGTCTCGGGGGCTGGGCAGCAGGAGAAGCTGGCAGGGTTTCAGCTGAACAGGATTCTACTCCAGGCACTGAGTCAGGAAAAGGAAGAACAGTGGGTGATGATTTAACACAGCAATGCCTCCCATGCATAGAGACAATGAAATATGGACAGTGTTATTTCGTCACTAACTTTTTCGTGCCTCACTCTGAAATCAGCTTTTAAGCTATTTCAATATAATTCCCTGTGCTATGTTTTAGTAAGAAAACCAAAAATCCCCATCTCAGCCACTGTCTGAAACTGCAGTATTGCCATGGTCCATCATTTGGCTTTATGCAAGATTCTTAGTAATATTGATGATGATGATTCTATCATCATCATCATCATCCTATTCTGAGGTGAAGAGACTTCAGAAAGTGAATTCTTACTGAGCTTGAAAAGAGCAGTGGCCTCACGTCCTGGACTCAGTGACAGGATCTGGATTACACTTCCTTCCACAGTATGAAAACTGAACTTGTTTAACCCAGGAGCCCGAGGGCTGCTCTGTTTTGACCCAGAAACAGAGTCACAACAAGATCTAAACCCTTCCAGTAATTCCAGAATAAAAGCCATTAATTCTGAAAAGGCAAAAGGGTTAACTCTGTTAAGGAACAAGACTCTGAGAAAATGGCCAGACTGAAATGCAGCTGTTACCATCAAACACTACATGTGCTGCTTGTAGAATAAATGAGTTTACTGAGTACATATTCCTCACCTCTTTGGAATGAAGAAAAAGCAGCAGTTCTGTTAAAACCCAACTCTTCCCCTGTCTTGTTTCCAGGTGCTATTAAAAAAAAATATTAAAAAAAAAATCAAAAAAACAACAAAACACATTCCCTAAACTGATTGACTTTCGTCAAGAGCTCTTTCAATGTCACAGAAATAGATTTCATTGGTGTTGACAGCCTGGCTTGATGCTAAGCTTGTATTGAAACCCCACCAACAGGAAAAGACTGCTGAGTTGAACATAATGGTCATATTAGGGGTTTTTGCAGCGCCTGTCTCTGTGGTGGATGTGATTTCCTCTGTTTTGACCCCAAGAAGCTTTTACAGCAGCTCATTTAAAGTTCATGTCTCCAAAAGGAAAACAGTGGAAATACAAAAAGTGAAATGATCAACAGCACTTTTATGTCGAGTAGCCCTCCCACCGGCCGGGAGCTCTGCGGGGAGCAGAGATGGGAAATCAGAGTTGCCCTTAAAACAGAGGAAATGTCTTTTCTAACATAATATACATGAAACTCCCCAGTACTCTCCCTGTCTGTAAACTACTCGAGGACAGGAGGTGCAGACTCTAACGATGTGGAGAGTGCTTCTAAATGCCTGCCCTCCTCAAGCCTCCCCTGCTGCTGGTGTCTGTTGCTGTGCACTGAGCATTTCGTGGCCTCCTGAGGGGCTGTGAATAATGCATCCATCAGCAACTTCCACATCCTCCGAGACCATTCCCATTTTCTAAAGCAGCTTGGTTCAGGGCTGTAACTGAAACCATCCACTGAACTGGTATTTTTATATCAGCACTCTGAAAGTCTGGTCCCAGCTTTTCCATGTGCTGTCATCTTCTTTTTCTACCCAGTCTTTAAAAACAAACCCTGGAAACAGTCCAACCTCTCAGCTAAAGCCATGACCATTCCCCACCCTGGTGCTCTCCTCCTTGTGGTCAATCTGCAATCTCCAGCCATGCAAACCAGGGGAAGGAAATGAGCTGTCTCCCTCATCCACTTGGAGTATTTCCTGGGGCTGCAGCACTTTTTTCTGCTCCTTTTTCCCCAAAATCTGGTCAAGAGCAAGTTCCCAGTCAATAAATCTCTCTGTACAGCCTCTCTGTTCTATTTCCCTTGGTGGTGGCATGCCCCCAGTGTGGGGTAAGGAGAGGTGTCCTACAACATCCTGAGTTGAAGGGATCTACAAGGATCATCAGAGTCCAATTCCTGGACAGAAAGTCCAAGAGTTGCCCATTGAATACAATTCCATGGTCAGAAAGGAGCGCTGGAAACACAAATATTTCACAGTTCCACCTTTGATTCCCACTGTCCTTAAACATTCCTGGTCTGGAAAGGGAAGGACAACCCCAAAACTCTGTGAAACTGTGGCAAGATGGGAAAAGTTCACAATTTACTGGCGTCAGCTGGGTAATGTTTATTCCTGGAGTTTGCTCATTTTTGCCAGAGAAGCAGAACTAAGTTACACTTTTGCCCTTAGCTGTGACTTTTTGAGAGTGTGGCTCAGGCATGGTAGGAAATTTGTGCTTAATACTCCACTTTGGTGATGATGTGTGCAAATCTGTTCCCCTAACACCTTTTTAGATTTTTTTTAACACTCTTTTTCCCCCGCCCCAGTTTGTACAGATGTAAACTTGTCAAGTGGGATGTGGTTCAAATAGTGTGGAGGAATACAGCTAATTGTTGAAAAATACTTTTAAAATGCTGTAATTTGTTACAAATAAGTTGAATTATAAACAGCAAAATTAAGCTTGGTGCTAATTTCTCTTGTGTTCCTCCCAGTTGGCAAAAATAGAAAATGGCTAGTCAGCTTTCCCATTGTTTACATAGTTTTGAGTTTTTAATTAACATAATCTGCTTATTGCAATGTAGCTGTTAATTGCAGCCAGTTGAAGGAGAGGGGTACAAATTGCTGTTTATGTAGTAGAAGAAGGAGCCAAATAATTAGGGAAACTGTTTCCCATATAGGAAATGACAATATTTTCTTTCTTTACGCGGAAACATAAATAAATCTGTGACCAACTGTTTAGACACCATTTAAAAAGCACTGTAGCACGGCGAGGAACTTCAATACATTCAAATTGGTTCATTTCTCCATCAACTTGCCTCAACACATTTTTCTTTTTAATGAAAATGAAGCTTCTGTTAAAAAAAATAACTCTGTGCTCAGTTTTGGGGATTTGGAGGGGGTCTGTAAATTCTCTCTGCTCCGTCCCAAGACTGTTCTGCAGCACCAGCTCTGGACTTTAAATACCTGAGACTAGCTTGAGTTTTTATAAGAATGAGTGTCAGGGTCTGTGAGTGCTCCAAGACTATTTTAGTGTCTTCATTATTGGCAATTAAAATGATGACTGTTTAGGCACTGAGTATTTCTATTTGTTTTGCTCAAAAATGATGGGGTCTTAGCAAGAGAAAAAATAAATGAATGTTTTTGGCAAATATTCATATGATATGCCTGTCTCTAAGCATGCTTAATTACTGTGTGTGGCTCTGCAGGGGAATCTTAGGCAAAGAACCATTAATTCTGACTTTTTCTGCAAACCTAAGCAACAGAACCAAACCTAATTACAGAGCTGAGTTTTGTCCCAGCCATATAATCCACGGTGCGAGTTTTACTCCTCTTCACACTAGCACTGCAGCCAGATATGGCAAAGGTTATTAAGTATTCTAATCTCATAAAATAAAAAGGAACAAAAAGGGATGCTGCTAAGATGACTTGGTTCTCTTCAAACACAGCAAGCTTTGCTTTATGCTAGAATGAACAATGATTAAGAAGGCTCGGCTGCATTATTAGAAATCTTTAATTGCAAAACGAGGAGCAGCTATGTATTTTGTGAAATGTAATCGAAATCACTCGCAGGAGCAAATTAAATATATTCATGAGTAAAAGTTCCAAATATTTTATCTGTTGACCTTTACCATGCACTGTAAAATTGGTGCTGTTGCATAACTTTAAAAACAACAGTGCTGCAACGTGAGGGCCCATTTAATCTGATGGAGTTTGGGATTTTGGATGCCACCCTTGATTGACAGTGCTGACAGCTGAGTGGAGGCATCCTTGGGCCTCAAAGATTGCCCTTATGCCCACAATGATGCCAATTTCTGATATTAATAACAGGGACAATGGTTATTGATCCATTCCAAATCACACCCTGCTTTTCTGGGCTTGGCTCCTGAGTCAGGGAAATGGGTGATGAATTGCTGGCAGGATAAAATGGCTCCTTGGAAGTAAAATTTATGCTTCGAACCTTCCAAATCATTGTTGCCATGATAATTCATTTTACTTTGTGACCAAACACCGGGGTGTGCAGTGAGATTTAACTCAGGCTGATTCTGCTGAAGAATGCCCTGATGAATTGTGTGCAGTAGTTCAGCAGAGGATAATAGATCCTGAAAAAAAACCCCAACCTAAAATGACCACTAATGCTGTTTTTCAGGAGAAACAGCTCTCTTATTTACAGGATGTGAAGAGGGGTGATGGAGAGCTTTTAGACAGAAAGTGAAACAACTCTTAAAACATCTTAATGCCCTCAGAATACCACCTTGCCCCCCTCTTCCTGGTCCTTTATGATTCCAGTCTCTTTTGAGTGAAAATGCTACAATGAAATATATTATCCCTTTTGTTGTAAGGAGGGAGATAGAACGCTTACTGAGCAATTTAAGAGATGCTGGTGAACCTGATCACTCCTGAAATCAAAAGAAGTAAAAAGAAAATTCTTTTCCCCCTTCTTTTGCCTGGTAATGAATGTGAATACTTAGTTTTGGGCTCCTTTCACCATTCTGTCTCAACAAATGAGCATAGGCAGGGAATGGATCTTCACATCGCTGCACTGCTCCCAGCTCAGCTGCCACTCCATCCTCCTCTCCATTTCTCTGGTGTGTCACCAACTTTTTAAGTGGATTGCAAGGGTGGTTATCAGTTGGTGCAGTCCTCAGAACAGCTCTCCTGTAACTATGCTGATGGAAAAGAAAGTGTGAGGAGGAGAATTGTGTTTATAGGGGTCAATATTCCTGACATGTGACAGAATTCCTTCAGTTTTGCCTCTATTTTTTTCTTTCTGCATAAGTGGGTCATTCAGCTTTTTTGCAGAACAAATTCTTGGGATCAGGACTGCTCTTCTGCCCCCAGGGTAATTTGTAGCTTAAGTATCAGATGGTTAGAGAGAGGGTAATTTAAGCTGGTCAAAACTGCTCCTAAATCAACATGGTTGAATGCCTTATTTAAGTGAAGATAAGGAATACACAGGATTTGTGCTGAAATCTGAACCAGGCATGGACTTTGTCAGCCCTGCTGGCGCTGGATCCCTCCTGGCTGGTACTCACAGGCAAAAAAACAAAAACAAAAACCAAAGATTGTGAAAAAGTACAAACATCTTGTTCAGCTGGAGCTCGTTCCTGTGCAAGGCTTTTTGTTTCCAGGGGCTGTGTGGTGAGTGAGTGACAGCCACCAGCAGCCCCCTCACAGGTGACAAGGGGGTGCATCACTCAGTTCACTTTTTTGTGGGAACTGGTATAAACCTCAGCCCTGACAGTTTGGAGCAGATTAAGCAGCACTTTTATAGAAAACTGAGACCTTCTGGCAGCTTGCAGGTGAGAAGGAAGCTATCTGCATGTGCACAATACACTGTATTTCATTAACTCAAATTGCTAAGGAATCAGCATAGGTTCTTTTAATATCCCAAATCAAGGGAGTGATTGAGATTCTGTTAATAAGATTTTCTCAAAAACTCGAGGGATAAAGGAAATAGTTGCTTGATGCAGTGGCATCTTTTCAATTCAGATGGGTTCTCGTGATGAATAGGAACATCCAGAAGCTCTTATTTTGTTTTATTTTCACTTTTAACATGTCTTGGTAATAAACAGGCCCTATGAATAAATATACCTGCTAAAACAGTGCAATGGGCTCTGTGGCATTGAGAGTGCTCCTCCTTGCAGTGCAGCAGCTGGAAAATTATGATCCAGCCCCAGTGACACAGTTCCCCCCCATGGAGCACTTTTGCAGCAAGACGTGTTAAAAGTAGGAATAAGATAAAATGTTATTATAGGGCCATTGATCTCGTGTTACCTAAAAGGAATGAATACAGGTGGCAGAGCTGACAGAGAGCTGGGCTATCCCAGCCCATGCAAAGCTCAGTACAGAACAGTGGCAAACAGCCTCGTCAGATCTTTGTCCAAATGATGGGGGGAGGGAGAGCAGCTGACCTTTAGAGCCCTTCAGGACTATAAAAGCTGTCAGGTTCCCTAAAAAAAGCAAAGCTTGGATGACAACTGCGACTGCATTCTCTAGGAAAATGGGAATTTCTTTTAAAATTTAAAAAAAAATTGCTTTCAAGCATCAAGTGTCCCTGCCAGGTAATATCATGGAGTTTTATTACCTGCTTTCGAGTCCCAATACAGAGGTTTTGGAACAGAAGTGGTCACACACAATTATTTATGGGGACTCCAGCAGTGCTGCTCATCCCAGTCTGGTGACAGACCTGCCTGGATGACACAAACCCTCAGCATGATCTGCAGGGACATTTTGTTTCTATGCTACTCAGTAATAATAATAATAATAATAATAATAATAATAATAATAATAATAATAATAATAATAATAATAATAATAATAATAATAATAATAATATTTCCCTCTGCAGTCTGTGTTAATCATTCTTTTTCCCCTTTGCCCTTTGTTTTCGAAGTCCTTTCCACCAGGGGTGTTTTCCTGCAGAGGCACAACAAGTCAGTCCAGCTCATCCCTCACCACCAAATCAGTGGTAAGTCTGTTAGGATCAGCAATCTTTCTGTTTTGAATAAAGTTTTTAAATGTTTACTCTGAAGCCTGAGCACAGCACTTGTGCCACATTCAGTGCTGACAGAGTTAGAGCAATCCACTGAGGGAAATAATTTGGAAGTAAACTGACAAATTCTGTCTGGTTTGATTTCTTTTGTTTTCCTACCCATGAATCATTCAGGAACTGACTGAATATTCTCAGAACACACCTTACTTTCTCTCCGACAGAAAGATTCTCTTTCTGCCTCCTGCTCGGCTGCCTTGGTGCCACTTGGTGTGGTTTTGATGAAAGAGTGGAAACTCTTGGCTCACACAGCTCTCCTCCCCTCTCCTCTACAGCTGAGGGGATTCTCTGTGGCTGCCAGTGATTTTGAGTTGCTTATCAAGAGACTGGTCTAATCTAATCTAAAAGCTCTCCAGTGACAGGGAGTTTATATCACTGCTGTCTGGGAAGAACTGATGCTCAAAATCCATATTTGGTTGTTTTATTTACATCTGCCTGGCAGCTCACTGAAGGAAGTGTGTTTGGATGTCATTTTTCAGCCGTTTTCAGATCCAAAATGAGTCCTTAGACAAAGGAAAATGCAATTTTTGGAGTGATGAACATGTCATGAGGAAATGAGCTTTCTTTACTTGTTCCTGTCCCTAGCCTTAAATATCAGATAGAAAATGAAGAAGGTTCCAATCAGAGACTGATCTGAGGTGAAACCCAGTGTGAGACCCCCTCCATCACTTAAAATATTCAGAATAAATCAAGCTTGTCCATGGCCATGGGGTAGGAATATCTGTAGCACTTTCAGTTTGAGTAAAAGATTACTTTTACATTCACTCCAGCCATCCGAGTTTTCCATTTTTGTCTCCCATGTGTTTTTCAGATGCTGTGATTGTGGCTAGGTTTAAGGGTTGGGTTTTTATTTTCTCTTTCCATAATAATCCATGCTTTCTGATCAATGAGATTAAGCAAATTGACGCTAAATAAAAACAAATTAAATAACGTGATTATAAATTGCTTATCATCAGAGAATAGATTATTAAAAAAAGTGGAAATAAATGGTGTCGAGATGCAGTCTGAATAATAATAATAATACTAATAACAAATTCTTGTAGCTTTTGGCTGCCAGTAGCCAGCTACCAGCTGAGTCAAGATGCACCCTCATCTCCTGCCCATTGCCTCTGAGCAGCAATTATGGATTAAGTCTGACAGAGTGAAAATAAATGGGAGAGTGTAGCTGAAGCCAAGCATTTATCAATCCTGGTGGTGCTCTTTGCAAGGCGAGCCTGATACAATTTAATAAGATAACAAAAAGCTTAACGGTGTCTCCAGGATGTCAAAATATGGATTTATGCCCTGTGTCCATGCTACTGCTCTTAACTTGATGAATTTTAAGCTGTTTGAGGTTTTGGGTTTTATCCGTAAGTCAATAGGTGCAATAGGAATTATTTTTGGGTACTGAAGTGAGTATCTGTGCATGCATATGGCAAGGGTGTTCAAAACTGCCAGGGATCATAAAATGGGGGGAAGAAGCAGAGAAAGCATTGGGATAACAGGTCTGCTCCCCCATTATAGGTCAGGCTGTGCTTTACATTCTCCAAAAGCTTTGTTTCAAGCAGTTTAGGGATTAAACCTGTGGGTGCAGGAAGAGAGAGGCCCACAATAAACTGAAAGAACATTTCCTTACCTTTTCTTGTTGCCCTTTTGGAAGTGGAGATGTTATCACAGCCTCTCTTTTCTCTGCTCTTCATTACATTTAAAATGAGCAAACGGGATGCCACCATCAGCAGTTATTTTTCTATCCCTCATTTAATATCTTCCCTGGTTACCAAACCTTTGACTCCAGTGACATTCCATGGTGTGGGTTTGGTGATTTTTTTGTTCGAGAACCCCGAGAATTTTCACAGCACAGAACACATGGGCCTGTCTGCTGCCTGCAGCATTTCTCTCCAATGAGAGAAAATTAAACAGTTGCGGGTGGGTTTTGTGCCTGTGTGTGATAAATACTATCAAGATATCAATCATTGGTTAAGGTAACCTTTTGGACTACACAGAAGGAATCCCTGTAGTCTCTCAATGACTATTTATCATTCTTTTCGAGAGTGATTTTGATCCAAATCGATTCTTTTCTTGTGCTGCTCTATTTTTATGCCCTAGTCCATCTTTAATACACACCATGGCACTATCTGCTCTTGAGCCTGCAAGGACTTTGATGAATGTACTCCACCACCACTGTTTTTTCATACCAGCTCTCCATTGATTCTCATGATATCAACTTTCACCACTGGCACCATTTGTTAGGATTCCTCTGGTTGGTTTTAAAGGCACAAACATTTCAGCTCTTTCTCAGCAGCTCTTTTTGGGATTCTCTGTGGCTTCTTTGATCAGTGCCATGTGCCCTGCTCAGGAGGGACGTGCCCCAGTTACTCCAGCTCTGCAGTGAGGTAGGGCAGGACTGGCCCCACAGCTCTGCCAGGTCAGCCCTTGCTGCTGAGCACAGGGAAGTGGGTGACATTCCTGAGCCCAATTTCCAGAGCAGGAGGGGATGTTTAACACAGAGAAGCCGGTCAGTTCTCTTTGTCAGAGAGGAAAGGGATGGTTTTGCCTTGATCTATTTCAGAGATGATCAAAAAACAGATTAAAGGGTCCGAGATCTCTGTTCAGCCATGCTGCATCCGTGTGCTGGATAACAAAGCTGCCAGGCCTCCTCCTGCCCTCCTCCTGCCTCCACCTGCACCCACACCAGCTCCTTCCTTTCCTTGGGGTGCTTCCCCGCACCCACATGCTTCCATAACCCCACACCTCAGAGCTAATGGAATATATCCGGGAGCAAGTGGGTTTAGGCTGGGGTTAAATGGAATAGCTGCAGAATTTCCACCACGTGCCAGGGCTGCTTTCCTGCTCCACACCCACTCCCAGGGAAGGAAGGAGCCCAAGGAGTTCTCAGGGCAGTAAAACCAGCTGCAATTCTGCAGTAAACAGCTGCATCTCATGCAGCAATGAGCATTTTGCTGTTTGGAGAGCATCTGGAAAACACCCTGGAAGCTGCATTAGAAGGAATAACCTGTAGTGGGGTGGTCCACAGCAGCCATAACTTTAAATTGTTTAAGGATGAGGCAGCTGAGCTGCTGGAGGAGGCAGGAACTGCACTCTCCATTCAGTTCCTCTGTTCTTTGGTTCACTTACAGCCTTCTTGGCCTGCTAGCCCCTGATTAAAATTGTTAGAGTCTGATTTTCCAGTACTGTTTTGTGTAATAAATTGTCTGTTATAAACCAGCCATTGTGATGAGTGCTCCTCTGGATTTTGATGTATGAGGCACCAGGCTGTATTTCTAAAATCTATTCTAATCCACTGAAATGAAAATTTTATTATTGTTAAATGCAATTTTTACTAACTTACATAAATATTACTAATTATTGAGGAGTTAGGTCAAGTCTTTCCACTTTAGTAAAAGTGCCAATAGATCTTAGGGATGTGAGAGCTGATAATCATATTTTCTTTATTATATTTATGCAGATTCTAGATGCATTTATCATTTCATCAAAACATTTGCTTTTGAAAACAAGAAAAGGAATGTCATATATACCAATTCAGTTGCACTGCAATGAGGAAAAAAAAATAAAACCAATGAGATCTACATGTTTTTCATAAGTTCAGCACTCTTTCTGTTTGCATACATTATACAGTGGGTTAAAAAAGCTTTTCTCCAAAGCAGGGGCTGATCTTGTTTTCACTCTTGGTGAAGAAATGTCTCTGAAAGAAGCCTGTCAAAGTTGTAAGGAGAGCAAAGCTGACCAAGGTTGAGGACAGTAAGTGGTGAAAAATGGGATTTCTGCAGAAGAAAAAGGAAACCTGGGCAAACCAAGATGCTGGACCTGCTCAGGACAGTTTGGTACTGAACAACAAGCATTAATTGCATTAATTAAGTATTTTTTTTTCTTTTTTCTGAATGTAGCTCTTTATGGATGGCACACTTGGAAGGAAGCAAGTGAAAATATGTTCCATCAACAGGCTTTTCCTTCCTCTTTTAAACCTCATTAAAGGAGCCAAATCCTTCCAATGCAGTTTGGACTGACCTTTATGTACTTCATTTTAGTTTAAAAAAGCCCTAGCTCTGGTTCACTGGGATTATGGGCTGAACATTAAGGTGAGCATGGAGAGAGCCCAGTTTGAAAGAATAATGAGCTAATTACATCCAGTTCTGTCTGAAATGATTGCTTTAAACCCATATTTCTCAACCGTGTGCAGTGCTTTCTATCCTGCCTGAAATTCTTTTTTTTTTTTTTTTCCTTTCTGCACAAGAGTAGAAAAGGAAAAGTGACTGAGGTCACCTGATCCCTTAATGAAAAATGGATGTGGTCAAAGTTCCACCCTGCTGCTAGAAATGTGACAAAAGCTTTTGGCAGGGAGCAGGAAGGCGGGGAGCAGGCAGGCCCAGGGGACAGGCTCGAGCTGCTGGGGCTCTGGTGACACGAGTGCACTTGTAGGAAATGTAGGGACCACGTCCTCTTGTCACCTGCAGGAAATGGAGCTTGCACCGAGCTCTCAGGTCACTGCTCAGGAACCTGCCAGCAGCTCAGACAGCCAAGGAAGACCCTGGGAGGAGCAGAGGGTGATGGAGGGCCTTGCAATGCCAGTCCGGGGCTGTGGTTCTGTCCAGGCTGAGAGGAAGGCAATGCAGAGCCCTGAGGAATTCAGGGAAATTCACAGCACTGCAGCAAGGGAATGAGGAACTGGAGAGAGGAATTAATTGGAGTGAGGAACTGGAGAGAGGAACTGGAGTAAGCATTAATTGGAGTGAGGAACTGGAGTGAGGAACTGGAGAGAGGAATTAATTGGAGTGAGGAACTGGAGAGAGGAACTGGAGTGAGGAATTAATTGGAGTGAGGAACTGGAGAGAGGAACTGGAGTGAGGAATTAATTGGAGTGAGGAACTGGAGAGGGGAACTGGAGTGAGGAACTGGAGTGAGAAACTGGAGTGAGGAATTGGAATGAGGATTTGGAATGAGGAACTGGAGTGAAGAATTGGAATGAGGAATTGGAGTGAGGAATTGGAGTGAGAAATTGCGATGAGTATTTGCAATGAGGAAATGGAGTGAGGAATTGGAGTGAGGAATTAATTGGAGTGAGGAACTGGAGTGAGGAATTGGAATGAGTATTTGCAATGAAGAATTGGAATGAGTATTTGCAATGAGGATTTGCAATGAGGAGCGGGAGTGAGGAACTGGAGTGAGGAATTAATTAGAATGAGTATTTGCAATGAGGGTCTGGAATGAGGGTTTGGAATGAGGAACTGGAGCCGCAGGGGATGGAGCAAGGAGCAGGAGCCAACACCAAGCTCTGTGAGGGGATCCAGTGTGCCATGAGATAATTACCTGAGCAGTTCTCAGGTGAACAGAAAGCTCAGTTCTGCTGCTCGGGAAGTCAGATAATTTAAAGGACACCTGTGAGAAAAGCTCTGGTAACAAGAGGCTGGCACTTGGAGTTTTTTTGTTGTTTGAACAATATTAAGGCTGAGCTAGCACCTCATCATTTCCCTGAGCAGTGGCCTATTGTAAGTCACAGATTACAGCTCAGAGAAGAAAAGAAGTACAAATAGTAGGATTTATAGAAAGCAAATAGTCATTTTGTCTATTAAGGGAGAGTCAAACTCAGTGCAAGGGAAGGGTGAAATCAATATGCTGTAGCTCATAAATGTAAAGGCAGTATAGAAGAAATATGAGATGATTTGAAGGTGAACTCACTACAATGATCACTTTATTTTTAACACAGTAAGTAGTCTAGTGGTTTCAGTAGCAAAGATGAGAAGTTTATAAAATGTAATAAAACTCTCAGAAGTCAGAGCTTTTTCTTGGGTCACATCACAAATTTTTTTGGAAAGAAACTGTCAGCTGTGTATCAGATCCTTCACTGCTCTGGATTTCTCTTCCTATGTGTATTTCAGGGAGAACCAGAATATTAAAAGAGCCTTCTTCATTTGATTAATCATTAAAAGAATGGCTCTGATTTCTTTTGTTCCCTTCACAGGAATCCATGCAAATGCAGCTTTGCACCTTCTCTGTCATGGTTAACAATTTCAAAGGCATGGTCTGTCTGATTGTTTAATTTTTTTACCCTGAAAGGCAAACTCAACAAAAACATTATGCACATTGAGGAAATTTTATTTCAGATTTAATTCAGTCTGGTCCTTGGCAATAAATTCCCATTTACAGCTGCTGGTCCATCATGTGAAGTAAAGCACAATAAGTGGGGAAAATAAGTTCCTATATGTAGGTTTCTTAAGACTGAAGTGCTTAAAATAATAAAGATCTTGAGACAAGGTAATCCAAGTATTGAAATGAAGATCTTGAGATCTTAAGCTACTCAGATTCATTGAATGTCATGCTTATTCTTTATTTCAGGTTAGTTGCTGTTCATTCCTTTGTGAAGATGACAGGTCTGAATAATCTGCTTTTAAAGGTAACATTCTAAATTATAATATCATATTTATATTTATTTTAAACTTATTGCAAAACATGCTTACCAAACTGTAGCTTCTTGGTCTTGCCTTTGAATGCCTTTCATTTCTTTGCCCCAAAGAGGGAGTGAGAAGCAGGTAAGAAAAAGGTGTTTATTTCTCCCTGAAGAAGACTGCAGGGAAAACCCTGAAACGGCCTAGTGTGCAGAAAGGACCTTCAGAGTGTGAAGAGCAGCACAGGACAAAGAATGAATCTGTTTGTCCCTAAGTGCAGGGAAAAGCTGAGATCAGAAGCTAACCCATGGTGGCACTTGATGTATCAGCAGCTCATGTGAAATGACGAGTCGGAGGAAAGGCCACAAAGGCACGAGAGGGGGCACCTGGGAAGTGACAGAAATGGGGGGAAAAAATAAAAATAAGGAGAGAAAAAAAAAGGGAAAGGTACAAAGAGAGGAGTTCCTTGCAGGAATGTTTCAGATGGCTGTCACTGAACCACGTCTGGACTTGTGAAACCTGCAGAAAGGTGCTGCAGATGTGAAATGAAGGGCGAGGCTGGGTGGGTGAGCACACAGCTGGGAGGTTCCAGCTCTGCTTTCCAGGTGAGACCTCAGCAAGGACAATCCTCCTGGGGCCACCCAGCTCACAGTCCTGTCTTGGAGAATAGCAAGGTACACATTCCTCTGGGAGAGAAGCAGAATCCCAGAGACAGAATATCCTGATTATGGAGGGACCTGCAAGGGTCACCACGCCCAGCTCTTCAGTAACCATCAGGGGGAGGGAAGGGATGGCAAAAGTGACCACAGAAATGTCTTGGGGAGATGCTGGGGCATCTGGGGACAGGAGGGGCTGGCTGAGAACGCCCAGCTAAGCCAGGTTGATGGTGGATAGCTTTTATCACCTTCAGTTTCTCACAAGACTGCAGCTTGAATAGAAAGTCAATAGCTCTTTGTCCCTTATCCCTTTACCAGATCATCCCAGAGCAAAGTGCTGCTCTGTAATTCCATGAAGAATTGCCCAGGAAAAATCAAGGAATGCTAAACTTAGCAAAGATAATGTTTCTGAAAGCTAATGGAGGGAGGGAAAAAAAAAAACAGTCCCAAGAGCAAGGCAGAGCTTTTCACAAGCACTGCAAAGCAAAGGGACAGAGATGCACATTTCCCATCCTTGCAGGTCCCTCCTCAGTGCCCCATCCTGCCGTGAAGAGATCCCTCAAGAGTTAACTCAGCCAAGGGAGGTTTCAGATCAATCCTCACTCCAGCCATGCCTCCTTCCAAATCAATAATGCCTGATGGATACTCTGTCAAGGCCACAGCCTCAATGGGAATCCTGCTCTTTCCCAAAGTGCCTTTGCAAGCCCCTTGGACAGGGGGTGCAGCTGAACTCCTGCTGATGCAGAGGCAGCCCTGCACTGCTTTCCTGCACCTTTCTGCCCCTGGAGGGGTTAGGGAGAGCTTTTCTAGTTCATTTGAGAATGAATTCAAACACACGACCTGTGTAGCTCTCATCTTTATTAAAGTCTAGGGTTTTTATTTAGACTCTGCTTTCACAAAAGCTGCTAAGTTGTTTTTCAAAATAATGCTCTGATAATTGGATATTTTCTCCAAGTGTAAAGTTCTGTAAGCAGCGCAAGCTATCTGAATTAAACTGAGTTTTTCTGCAAAAACTAGGAAAAATTTAAAAGTTGGAAAGATCAGATGGTTCACATTCATAAATTAAATCCCTTAATTGCACTGAAGTACTAAAAGAAGAAACACTTTTGTTAACTTGAAAGTTAGGATGCACTTTTTGGGGAATTCAACCCTTTTTGATGTAGATATTCCTAGTAAATCTATGCCTGATTCTAATTTACAGTAGCATTGTCCATAATTAGAAATATTTTACAAGATGCTCTTTCAAAAATCCCCAGTAATTAATAATCAATATCTCTTTTCAACTGCACATGAATCTACAACAATGAAATAAAACTGAAGTTACAAGCACAGCACTCCAGCCTGTGCAAACAGACTTGGCAGTTCTAAGTACAGATTTATGTCTGGAAGGATGCATTCTCCTTGAAGATGTTTGTGCAACCTACTTATCTGAAAAAAAAGAGATTTCCTGGAGATTTCCTTTAATTAGCTGGAACAAGTCATTAGTAAAGCAAGCAACTAAAACCATAAGCATATAAGCTAGCATGGTTTATTAAAAAGCAATAATTAAAAATATATCCTAAAATTCAAGAAAGGTGTGACCAGGTTCAGTAACAGCTCTTTCTGTGGACAACAATGAGAGGGGAGGAAGAGAAATTTTAGCAGTCTGCCTGGAAAGATAATGAGAGGAGAGGAAATACATGATCCATGCTAATGTGGTTTATGTCCCTCCCCTTCCCAGTTTCTGAAAGCCTCCATTTATTCCTCTGGCAATTAGGACTCATCATCACTGTCAATTATATTTTTGCACTGAGTGAATGCAAGGTCACTTCCAAAAAGTTCTGAATCAGATAAACCCGAAGTTTGGGATGCAGTGATTTTGCTGTCAGTGTTCTCTGGAGTAGAGAAAGACCACCGAGCCTGGTGTGGGTTAGGGGGCCACAAGGGGATTACAGAAGGTGGGGCTGTGTCCCTTCCCCATCCCATCATGAAAACTGTGTGTCCCTTACCCATAGGGAGAATTGGGTGTCCCTTCTCCTACTTACAATGAGAATCGGGTGTCCCCTCCCTTTCCCACAATGAGAACTGTGTGTCCCTTACCCATAAAGAGAATTGGGTGTCCCCTCCCTTACCCACAATGAGAACTGTGTGTCCCTTACCCATAAAGAGAATTGGGTGTCCCCTCTCTTACCCACAATGAGAACTGTGTGTCCCTTACCCATAAAGAGAATTGGGTGTCCCCTCCCTTACTCACAATGAGAACTGTGTGTTCCTTACCCATAAAGAGAATTGTGTGTCCCTTCCTTTACCCCTAACAAGAATTGGGTGTCCCTTCTCTTACCTACAGTGAGAATTTGGTGTCCCCTCCCTTTCCCACAGTGACAACTGTGTGTCCCTTACCCACTATTAGAAGTGGGTGTCCCTTCCTTTATCCCTAATGAGAATCTTGTGTCCCTTCCCTTCCCCACCATGAGAATCATGTGTCCCCTCCCTTGCCCACAATGAGAATTGTGTGTCCCTCACTCATAATGAGAATTGTGTGTCCCTTCCCCACAATGAAAATTGGGTGTCCCCTCCCTTACCCACAATGAAAATTGGGTGTCCCCTCCCTTCCCCACAATGAGAACTGGGTGTCCCTTAGCCACAATGAGAATTAGGTGTCCCTTCCTTTATCCCTAATGAGAATTGGGTGTCCCTTCCTTTATCCCTAGTGAGAATTGTGTGTCCCTTCCCTTGCCCACAATGAGAATTTGTGCCTCATTCCTCTCTCCCCAGGCTGAAAGGCACCCCTGCAGTTCTGCACTGTGCATATTGACTCAAATGAAGCTTTGTGTAATAAGGTTTAAATTGTAATGACTCATTATGTCAGCCCTTTTTTCTGCTGTTATTTTACACAGTAAGTGTCTACAGAGTGCAGGGTCCTGCTGCAGAAAATCCCAGCAAGCTGGCAGTGGGTAAGTATTTAAAAAAAAAAAAACTACTGTGGAAACTTCTCCCAAAACCTTAGCATGACCAAAAGGATGATTTGTGTGAGTGAGTGGCCTTTTTACAGTCATTTTCATCAGTTCCAGATTTTCTCCTGAATCCATCACATTTAGATCCAGATCCCCACTGGCTTTTAGTGGGACCAGACTCTCTTTATATGAGCCTGAGGTGAATGGCTTCAAAGTATTATTTTTCAAGATTGTTTAAACATTCAGCCATGCACACTCACACGGAGAGCTGTTTTCTAATAATCCTTTTATCAGCCTGAAGCTGAAACAACTTTCATTCTTGCAAGGATCTGTTATTGAGAGTTTCTTATTAGTAACTAGATGCTGACATTGATTTCATTAAAAAAATAAGCACAGTCCCCAAGAGCTTTTGATTTATTTTTTAAATTGCATAACATGTAGAGTATAAACACAAACTGCTTTGCTCAGAACTGCACCTCTTTAATTGCCTGAATTAAAAGGATTTCTGGATCAGCAGTTCCTCTCATTTTTGGTACATCTTGGTGGCATGTTACCAAGGTACCTCTGAAACTGCTAAATCTGGCTGGGGCTGAAAGTGATGTGGAAAAATTCTTTTTGTGTGCTCTGTAAAGAGTGTTCAAAACCACTGTTTCACAGTACCCGAGTAATGGCTATTCTGTGCAAGAGCAGCTCTAGATAAATATCTTTTCTTCTTACAGTAAAGGAATAACTGTGCCTTGAGACACCACTTTGTGTCCGGTGACTCTAAGAGACACATTTTGTTGATTTGCACCAAAAGGTGAACTGATTCTAAGCCCAGAGTGTGGCTCTTTTGTGTCAGCTTTATAAAGACAGAGGTTAACAAAACTCTGCAAACACACCAAACACTCCTCTCTATGATTCCACAGCAGTCCCCAGAGGACAATTCTCTGGCTGGTTTCTAAATTCTGGTGCTCCCCATTTAAACATCCATAGGAAGTATGAGCAGGCTTCTCTCCTACCCATTTCTCATCTGAGAATTTCATAGCAGCAGTTAAATGACTTAATACTATGAGAAAGGAGGTTGGGGAAGTGGGAGGAGGAAGAAAAATTGGCAAAGGAATGGGAAAGAGAGCTGAAGCTTAAAGCTTCTTGTAGGACATCACTGGAGCTCTCCTGACTCTTTATTTGCACTCTTGCTTCTCTTAAGAGCCCAAATATTTACAAGGCTGTAATTGAAAGCCAGGGAAGTGGTAAATATCAATATCTAATAGCTGGTGTCCTTCTCCCTGCTGTCCCCCAGTGCCTATTTCCTGGGAAATGCTGCCAGTGAACAAACCCACGTCAGTGGTTCTTATTTCCCCAGCTCCTCCTTGGATGCACCTTTCTCATCCTCACAGAAAACTTCTGTATTTCAGGATTGATTGGCTTATCTTTTCTTTTGGCTGGCAGCTCTTCCTGCTCTCGTTAGTACATGAAAGTCTAATTGTGCTGGGCAGCTCTGTCCTGGCAAGCAACTTTGAAATTGTGTGTGAAATTGAACCGGACATCATTAATTCTACTTTTTAGGGAAGTTTTTCTCATGTCAATGATGTGCTTTGCTCCTTACCTAAAAAGATTCTGTATTTTTTTAACATACTGTGATATCACTTAAGGTATATACAATATATTCTTACAACTAATTAGAAATCAGTGAGAAAACCTATGTGAAATTTATGGACATTAATACAGAAGAACCAAACAATTAATTTATGTTCGATCCAATGAGTCAGTATCCAACTTTTTTCCTCTATTTATTTTTATATCAGTGTCTTAATTCAGGAGCAGGCAGGGAATATATCCATATGTTTTATTTCTTTTGTAAAATTATCTTAAAGGAAAAGAAGAAAACCACCAAATCATAGGATTGCAGACTTGCCTTTTTTTTTTTTTTCCTGAGAGGATCATAAATTATTTAAAATTTCTTCATCTTCAGAACGCCCAGATGAATGCTCTGAGGTATCCAGAGGCTAGAAGCTGAAAGATTATACAGGTGATTCAATAATTCTTGGCAACAACTAAAATAAAAATTGTGCTTTATTTTTTTTATATTTCAAGTACGAGGAATTCATTTTTTTCTCATATTTTTTTCTCTGTGTCAACAAATAATTTAGGACATATCAGTATTGAATATACCACAGCTGAAATGAAAATGTATGGGATCATTCCATTTTTAGTTTCCTTGCAAATACTTTTTTTTTATTCTTCCCCTTGGTCCTTTATACTTGAAAAAGCAATATTCCTCATGTGAACGCTGCTAATTAAGTCAGGCATTCATATTTTTTTTTATTACCACTTTTCTTGGTGCTTATTTCAGAACTTTGTTTGCAAAGTTGAATACTCAAGGTTCCTTTTCAGCACTTGTATTGATTTTCTTTTGTCTTTCAACAAACCGGCAGCGATCTGTACTTAACATGGAAAAAATAACAAGCAGGCAGTGCTCAAATAGCAAAATCAACATTTTTATTCATCTTGTAATGAACAGTGTGAGCAAGCCAAGATCTGGCTGTACCCCAGTAGAAAAGCAAAGGCCTTTGTTTCTCAAGTAGCAATGATACCAATAGGTGGGGGAGAGGCTTCCTAAAAAATAAAAAATCAATTCACATGGGAGCTCTTCAGGATTTTCAGCACGCGTTAACTCTTGAGTTCAGGAACCTGTCCCACAACTGGCTGTGGAGATGTTAATCCAGCAGGGAGTGGGAAATTCACCTTGGGTCTAAATGACCATTGTCCCCTCAGTGCAGAGAGTGGAGCTGTGATTGTCACACCCTGCCCTGTGTGGGTGCCCTGGCAGGGACACAGGTGGCATTTCCCCCATCACACAGAGCTGTGTGTGCCCCCCAGGGACACAGGTGACACTTCAGCCATCACACAGAGCTGTGGGTGTGATCCTCAGGGACACAGGTGGCATTTTAGCCATCACACAGAGCTGTGTGTGCCCCCAGGGGTACAGGTGGCATTTCCCCCATCACACAGAGCTGTGTGTGCCCCCCAGGGACACAGGTGACACTTCAGCCATCACACAGAGCTGTGTGTGTGCTCTCCCAGGGGTACAGGTGGCATTTCACCCATCACACAGATTCTGTGTGTGCCCCCAGGGGTACAGGTGGCACTTTAGCCGTCACAAGAGCTCTGTGTGTGCCCCCCAGGGGTACAGGTGGCATTTCACCCATCACACAGAGCTCTGTGTGTGCCCCTAGGGGTACAGGTGACACTTTAGCCATCACACAGAGCTGTGAGTGTGACCCCCAGGGGTACAGGTGACACTTCAGCCATCACACAGATTCTGTTTGTGTGCCCCCAGGGGTACAGGTGGCATTTCACCCATCACACAGAGCTGTGAGTGTGACCCCCAGGGACACAGGTGACATTTCCTCCATCACACAGAGCTGTGTGTGCCCCCCAGGGACACAGGTGGCATTTCCCCCATCACACAGAGCTGTGTGTGCCCCCCAGGGACACAGGTGACATTTCCTCCATCACACAGAGCTGTGTGTGCCCCCCAGGGACACAGGTGGCATTTCCCCCATCACACAGAGCTGTGTGTGCCCCCCAGGGACACAGGTGACACTTCAGCCATCACACAGAGCTGTGTGTGTGCTCTCCCAGGGGTACAGGTGGCATTTCACCCATCACACAGAGCTGTGTGTGCCCTCCAGGGGTACAGGTGACACTTCAGCCATCACACAGAGCTGTGAGTGTGACCCCCAGGGGTACAGGTGACACTTCAGCCATCACACAGAGCTGTGAGTGTGACCCCCAGGGGTACAGGTGACACTTCAGCCATCACACAGATTCTGTTTGTGTGTCCCCAGGGACACAGGTGGCATTTCCCCCATCACACAGAGCTGTGTGTGCCCCCCAGGGACACAGGTGGCATTTCCCCCATCACACAGAGCTGTGGATGTGACCCCCAGGGGTACAGGTGGCATTTCACCCATCACACAGAGCTGTGAGTGTGACCCCTAGGGGTACAGGTGGCATTTCCACCATCACACAGATTCTGTGTGTGCCCCCCAGGGACACAGGTGACACTTCAGCCATCACACAGAGCTCTGTGTGTGCCCCCAGGGGTACAGGTGACACTTCAGCCATCACACAGAATTCTGTGTGTGCCCTCAGGGAGTTCAGGGGGTCTCAGACCCTCTGTGCAAAGTCCTGTGAAGTGAGTCCAGAGCTGCTGCGTGGGGATGGACAGGAAGGTGCCAGAAGAGAGGGTGAGCAGATGTGAAGAAAGTTTTTTAGCCTGGAGAGGAGGGGGCAGGCTCTGATTCCAGGCAACAAGTGCCAGCAGGAGGGGACGTGGCCTCAGTCTGAGCCAGGGAAGGTTCAGGCTGGACATTCAGGGGGATTTCCTCACAGAAAGGGCTGTCAAACACTGGGAAAAGCTGCCTGGGCAGGTGGTGAAGTCATCACCCCTGGAGGTGTCTGAGGAAAGCCTGGACATGGCATTTAGTGCCAAGGTCTGGGTGACAACGTGGTGTTGGGTCAAAGGTTGGGCCTGGGGACCTCAGAGGTCTTTTCCAACCTAATTGATTCTGTCAAAGCCTTCCAAGGACTGATGAACTCTGGGGGCTGCCTGGCTGAACCTGCAAAAATGGGTAAAGCACCACATCTGCTGAAATTGTCCAAAGGCAGCAGTGCCCAGCAGCACTGAAAACAGAACAGTGCCAAGGGGTGGCTGCTTTATTGAAACACAGAGAGCAGCACCCCACACACCCCTGAGCCTCTGCCACTCTGCTGGTGTCACTGCGGCTGTCCCTGTGGCTGGAGTGAGCTTTTTGGGGGAGTGCATGGACGTGTAGATATCTGTAATTAATAAGACTGTATTCTATTAGCAATATCAGCTTAATAAATAATAATACCTCATAAATAATAGTTGTGATCTGTGTCTCCCCCATTTTCCTCTTCTGCCATGGGAAAGAGTATTTGCAGTTCTTCAGCAGGTTTTTCTACTTGGAAAAGATGAAGGAGGGACCCCTCAATGGGTTCTGCTATTGTGGCTGCAGAAAATCCCCCTCTCACTGGGGAACTCCATTTCCTGACCAGGCCCATCCATTATCCCCTGCCAGCAATAAACACCTAGGGTTTGCTTTGAGCAAGAGCTCTATGAGCCTGCAGGTCATGTTAACATTAAAAGGTTCATATTCTTTAGTGTTTATACAGAGAAAAGGATTCTGATTTCGTTTTGGGTTTTTTTTCCCTTTTAAATCTTAGCCTGAATCAGAAGGAAGGCTGGATCATCACTGGGTATAATGCATTACCATTAACTTCGTGAAGCAATTTCTCTTGTACAGTTTTGCTAGTCCAGGCATTCTGGCTTTTAGTTTAATTGAGTTTGTTGATAAATCTCTCATGACATGCTTTCTATATATGATCTCCCTATAAAAAAAATTATTTCTGCAGAATAAAATTCATTCCATGAATGGGATTAGAACAAGGCTTGTACATTGTTTAATCATGTGTTCAATTGGTTTCTAACAAGCAGTAGCAATGACTTAGATTGGCCCTCTGTTCATTTATGACTTTCACATTAACATTTGCAAAACAGGCAATGAGGAAAAAAAAAAAACATGTTAAAATCACACAGTTCAGCAAATGTTTTCATTAAATATTACTGACTGCATGCCCTGTTGAAATGGAATATTCTTATTCAATCAATGAGTCCAGTGAATAAACACACAATTGCCTGCGGTGTCGTTTGCATCAGAATTTCAGTTCCCACCCTTGTCCCCAAGGCCAGGAAAGAGCAGGGCTGCGTGTTGGGGATGTGTTGGGTCTCATCAGGTCGTGTCTCAGCACATACATGTCACTTTGGCTCCGAGCAGATGTGACACAAGGTAACAGGCCTCCCTCTGCTGCTGCAGTGGCAGCCCCTGCACCCAAGATTAGAAAATGCAGGGACTGGGAAGCAGAAAAAAACCCAGAGTAACAGCTAATTTTCTGACAGGGAGTTGAATAAATGGAGTTCACACGCTCCTTTGTTGCAAGAAAAAATAAATTAAAAAATCAACCTTCTCACTGTCATGAGAATAATAATTATTTGCCATTCTTTTTGTTTTGGTAGCAAGTAATTATCACCTTCTACAGGACTGAGGCAGACAGAGACTCCAGCATAGAAAGGAAATAGTGACTACAGGTGTTCACTGCATTTAAGATGTTTTATTCCTACATACAATTTTATGGATTTCAAAAGTGGGATCAATTTTCCCTTCCTGAATTCTGATTACGATAATTTTTTTATTTATTTCTTTTCAAATGAGAATGCTACTGGCTTCCTTTGGCATATTTCTTGATAATATGACTGCTTTGGTTATTGCAGTGGTACCTTTCATGTCTCTGACCACAATACAAGATGTTTCATTTACTTAAAGCTTTCTTGATATTATCGAACTGAGAAAATTTACTTCAGTAGCCCTAGAAGCAATTCCAGGAATAAGACTTGATCCTCCACTCAATTATCTGTCCACATCCCATCAAACATTTGTAGCCAGACTAAACAAAATGTAAGGACACCCAGGCCTTAGATCAGCCAGGAAATGTTATCTTGGAATTGACTTTTTTCCTCCTAATATAACAAGAATTAATGCCAGCGGGTCTCTTGGCTGTATGGAAGCCAGGCTCACCTTCATGATTGCCAAGCTGGTTTACAAACTCAATTATCAGTCATTTTAATTTCACTATATTTCACCAAAAATGCAGAGGAGGACTCACATCTCAGCAGAGGATGCAATCCCAGTGTGGTCATGCAGAACAGCTTTGTCCTTAAAAATTATTAGAGCCAGTCAGTGGGAGAAGGGAAATAAAATTAGGTTGTCTTAATTCAAAGCTCTATTTTATTTTCATTGTCATTTGGCTTTTTGTAATCATCAGCCTTATCAAACCATCACACTTGGATTACCTCTTTCACTTGATTTTGCAAACATGGAAAAGTTTACCTTTGGAAGTTTTTAACTAGCGAGCTCCTCAAATTTTTCAAGTAGATTTTCCACCTTCCTTTTGACATTGAATAATTTGGGAAAATATATAGAAACGTAGGAAAAAAAAACCAAACAGATTTACCATTTTTTTATGTTACCAAACGAAGCAACATAAACTGTTAAAATTGGAATGAAAGAGGAGAAATCCAGTTGTAAATGTGCTGCTCGGTATTTGTTGATTTATTTGTTATTCACTGTTAATTTCTAAGGCATTTTTAGCATAGCCTGCAAGCAGAATGGCAGATTATCTTCTGGCAGGAGCAGCTCAGGTGTGCCCAGGTGCAGCTGTAAGCACAGCAATGATGTGACACCACGAGAGGCAGGGCAGGGGCAGCACCAGTGCCTGGAGAAGTGGAAATGCAGTGAATAACCTGGAGGATTAAAGTGCATCAGATCCTTACAGCAAAGGACACAGGCTCGTTGTCAGCTCCAGGAAAAATCCCTCTGTGCCTCTCATGAAGCTCTCTCGCTGAGAATTCAAGGACAAAATGAAGAGGGTGGGTTGTTTGGGGTGGTTTTTAGCTTATGGTACACAGGCATGAAGAAAATCCAGGCTGCCTGCAGTTCTGCCTCTGGTTTGGTGCATGATCAACCCCAATCCCTTTTTGGGGTGCATAACAAGAGGTGAGAGACCTAAAATAAAAGCCCACATTTAGCAAACAGGTTCACAGATTTGTTGGTCTGGTGAAGATATGGAGGGGGCGTGGGGGAAAGAAAAGCAGACAGGATGGTCTAAGCAATATGAGTGAATCTAGTACAAGGAAAAAGAATCTGAGAGAATTTAAAAGAGGAAAAATTTAAAAGAGAAAAAAAAATTTAAAAGAGGAAAAATCACTGAAATGAAACAACTCCTAATGTTTCTTCATCAATACAGAAATCTGTGTTTATTCAGAAATATTATTGAGGAAACAGTGAACCTAATAATGCTATTTCTTCCTAGCAGAAGGAATTTGTGATATGTTTTGTCCCATCCTCCCCAAACATAAACCCCTTTCAGGACAAAAAGAGTAAAACTTGTAACATTGCAATAGCTCTGGGATTTTTTAATTTTTAATTTTTTTAAAAATATTTTTAAACAGAAGAGTCCATCCATGGGAGCTCCTTTTTCCCTTTTTTCAGCAGCTTTACAATGGCTTGGTTTAGTGTCTGAAGAAGAAGTTATCCAGGCCTCGAGACAAAGATGTTCAAAGCCATGTTTTTGATCATTTAAACATCAATACCACTGGCTACACAGAAACTGCTCCGAATCCTTTCACAGGGCTGGCAGGGAGCAAAGATAAATATTTTTCACAGCAGTGCTCTCCATTAAAACTCTTGCCTCCCAAAGGCAAGCTCATGTTTTGGACTTGTCCTGCCCCAAAGTGATTTTGTCCCTGTCAGCCTCAAAGAGAAGCCAGGAACGTCTCCTGTGATCTCTGTGAGTGTGGATTGATTTTCTCCATGTAAAAATGAGACGAAGCTTCATGGGGAGGAAATACCTCAGTTTTTCACTCTGCATGCAGGGTCCTGGTCTTGCTGCTTGTTCCAGCCCTTTACCCATGGTAAACTGTTAGTGCAGGACAAAGTTATTAACTGACCCTGTTTAATGTCTGGGTGAGGAACGGGCAAGTCTGTGTAGGTGCAATCCCATCCCAATCAGAAACGCCCCAGGAATTTCTTCTTTAAGTGAAATATCTCTGCATTTAATGAACAAACCCAAGAACTTCACCAAGTATGGTGGGTAAAAGTCCTGTAAAAAGAGAATTTTCCTTGCTCCTTGATTTCACCTGGCAAAGGCAGACAAACCAGAACAGGAACATTCCATGCAGTGCTTATTTCTCTCATGTAAGTGGTTTGAATTCCTCCATTTCTAAAATCAGGAGAAAACGGAAAATCAGGAGAAAAACGGAGCGAGCTCTGCAAATTTATTATCCAAAGTTTCCTGCTTGTCCAGGGAATGTCACTGTGCACCCACCCTGGTTTCCTCCTTAATTTAATAATGTCCGTGGCACCTCCAGGGCACCAGGCAGCAGAGGCTTCATGAAAGCTCCTCTGAGCAATTTCCCTCCCATATTGTCCCCTGACACACCCAAACAGCCTTAAAGCCCAACTGGAGCTCATCCTGGTCTTCCAAGTTAAAAAGCAAGTAGCCATTGGTATTTATAAATAAATATCTTTTTTTCATTATCTCATCTACATGTATATGTATATATATTATACAAATACTACCATTAAAAAAATACATTAACACATTAAGTGCCCAGTGTGTCACTGTAGCACCAGGAGCATTGGATTTAATTAGGTAGCAAAAATAGAAACTGGAGTCTGGTTAATAACTTCTAAAGCTGATCATAATTGGCTTATTAGTTGGAGATCAAGCAAAAAATACATTTCAGACATCAGTTTAAGTGAAGACTGAATAAATTATTCAAAATAACTTTGAGAATCAAATAATTAGACAAATAATATGTAAAGTCAATAAAGTGTGACCATCAACAAATGACAAATGGATGAACAATGGAACAGTACTATTCTTCTACTTAGCTACAGAGAGTTCCTGTGTGTGCATCAGATTAATTGTTTATTCCAGTTATTACTTTCATTCAAATGTATGAGAAAGCAAAGCATTGATTTACTGCTGTCACGGGGTACTTAGTGCAGCAGTTTAAACAAAGCATGGCTGTCTCCATATATAATTCATGTTTATTAGAAATGTAAAGGAGAAGGAAAATGCTACAGGAGCCTTTGTAGCCTCAGCCATCTAAATTTCTGTTGCTTTCTGAATGTAATAAATACAATGCTTACCTGCAGAAATAACCAAACAGAAATTTCCTGCACTGAATAGGCAATTTCCAGAAGGAGAGACAATGTTATTAAAGGAATTCTCCAAACACTGATTGCTTCATTCTAAACTAAATCACATCATTTGGTTTTTAAAAACTGTCTGGATTTGCTGCTTTGTTCTTAATATGCTTGACACATTTGCCTCCCAAATCTTCAAATGGATCCAAAACGTGTCCTGGATTATTTTTTTGCTGGGACAGCACTGATTTGGAGAATGCACAGTGGTGCAACCTCCCCCTCTCAGAGCCCAGCTGAGCTGCTGACTTTCCAGGAGTGCTCTGATGTAAAAAGGGTCTTCAGGCCCTGTCATTTTCACAGCCCCAGCTGCCAGGCCGAGTTATATTTTGGTTTTAGGCTAGTAATATATCTGTGCTTATGTCAAATCTTCAGAATTTTGAACTTGTGGTTTGCTCCATTTCATTAGCTGGTGGGTTGCTTTTTTTTTTCCTTTCCCTCACATTATAGCAGTGAATTCTCTCCTTCCAGAAGTCTGTGATGCCTTCCCTGGATGCTCCATGCCACCCTCTTAGCCTAATAACAAGTAGAAAATCACTTGGGTTTGTTCTTCAATTACTTATTCACCATGCCACTCTGAAAAGTGAAGAGTGAAGTTCTAGGTATGTGATTCTAATTAGAATACTAATCCAATTGCTAACTTGGAATCAGAATCCTGCTGTGCAGTACTCCAATATGAAATGTATCCAAAGAAAGCAAGAGAGGACAATGCAGAGTCCCTTTTTTTCAGTGACTTCAGCAAAATAATAGAGCCAGAACTCCAAGCTAGTCAGACATTGAGTATCAGAGTGAAGGAGAGTGGGTAAGTCCCTTGAAGGCACAATAATGATAGTGCTTGTTAAGGTCACCATTTTCATTTCAAACGACAGCAATAGCCATTTAAAAAATAACTTTACAACCAAGAAGAACTAGGAAATAGCACAGTTCTGCAGTGCATTTACAGATGTCACACCATGTCTGCAGAGAGAAAATCAGCTCCCACAGTAAATAATTTCAGCTACCTAAAACACAAAACCTCATTTAGGCCATGGAGAATAATTGGCCAGAAATCCCAAATGTTTTGGATAACAGAAGGGATCAATCACCATCCACCCACCATTGTATATAGGATGTGTGCTTTCAAAGAAATTGTTGCTGTGTTAATTCTTGTCTGTTTCTCTGCCTGCAAGGTCTTGAAAAAATAATAAATCTGATCTTGAAATAAATAAGGTTTGAACTTCTCTTATGCTTTATTATAATTTTTAGCAGCTTAGGCTTGGTAAGGCTCTTAGCATTTTAAATCTTAAAATACTGTCTTTAAGTAAGCATGTCTTTGCTGACCTGTCACCTTTAAGTTATTTGCAGGGAACTTTGATTAAGTAGCATTAACTAAGTCTTCTCCCTAAATTATTTGAAAAATGTAACTTTAAATAGGTCATTAAAAAAAAAACCCAAAAAACCAACAAAAAAAAGCCCCCAACTTTCTGAGCTACTTTCCCTGAGTCTCTCCCCTATGGATTGTCTTAATAGGTAAAGCACTGTCTGCATTTGCTGGAGGTTGCAGCCTTTACTGACAACAAAGTCAGTGTGTTCAGCAGACAGATTCCTACAGAGACCTCGGGCCTTTCATGTGGGACCTCTGTCTCCTGGAAATGATATTGTATTTTACACAAAAAAAGCACCTTCCTCACTCCAGCTGTTACAACCCCTGAAAAATGTTGAGTTCTGCAGAACACACAACTCTGCAATCCTGTTTAATCAGTGGCTGAGGCAGCCCTCCCCAGCCCTGCATTGTGCTGGAAGGATTTACATTACTTTTATCGCTCTTGCTTGCCTCTAAGAACATCCTGTTACATGAAAAGATTATTTGTGAATCGTGGAAAATATTTATTTTTCTGTATGACCAACCTGAAGCTCCGTTTCTGTGTTTTGCCCCTGTGGCTGGGGTGAATAGCTAGTTCTGATAATTAGTGATATATTGTTATATCTACATTCTAGTTCTAATAACTACAGTGATAATATTTTTTCAAGCTCTGTGACAATCTGTGCAAACACAGAGCACCATCCTTACACCCACCATGTAAAATAAATCTGCAAACTTGGCCTGGTCAGCGTGGGAAGGACATCAGTGTGTCTGCTTTGAATGCTCTTTTCCAGCATGGTGGGACAAGCTTAGGAGCAAAGTAGCATCTTTGTGCTCTCACATTCTCATTTTTGGCAGTGGAATGGATAAAAAAGTCCCTGACACAATTTTTTTTTTTTTTTTTTTTTTTTTTTTTTAATTTACAGAGAAAGCCGGGGCTGCAGACTTGAGTTCCTGTTATTTTTGTCCAGTTACTTTCCATGATCAGTCACCACTGGCAGACTACAGCCACTGCTAAGGTGAGCAGATATTCATGGAGGCTTTTAAAACACTGCCTGAAATCAGGTCCCTGCCCTGTCAATCTGGTGACCTGGAACTGAAAGGCTTTTGTGACATTTTTAAGTCCCTCAGCCCCAGGATCTCCTGAGAAACCCCTGGCAGCAAGGGAAGTCTGGGTGGAACACAGTTTCACTAGCAAACACATTTCTGCTACCTTTGAGAAGTGCATATCCAGCTGAAATTCAGTTTACAGGGCTGCTATATCACAGGCACTGTTAGGTCATGCATTGGGAAGCAACCTACAGCAAAAACAAAGCCACTGGACATATTTACCTACCCATAAAACACCCTTCCCCCTGGAATACTTTCAGCTGACCTTTCTGGTCTCGTTGGCTGGAACAGGGGATGCTACTGAGATTGTTTCAGATGCAATCATTGCTTGAACGTGACATTTAGGACTCGTGTGAAGGTGAGACACAGCAAGGCACCTTTATCCCATCAGTGAGCAGTGCCTCACATTTCTTCCCGTGCTCCTCAGCTGTTCCCAAACACATCTGGTACCCAAGAACCTCTCCAGAGGTTGCAGCACATTTTCAGGCTGTGGGAAGTTTGAGCTGTTAAGAAGACTAGCACAGCACTAATAAAATCTAAACACTTATAGTCAAATCTTATTCCTGATGCTGCTAAATGGGAACTTACAGCTTAACATAATAGGCAATTTAGCATACAAATGTGCCCCATAAAAGCAAGGATGTTGGCAGTGCAAAACCATAAATGTTAACCTTTGGGCAAGCTGTTACAAATGTGCTACAGGCTCTTGCAATTTTAATGAACTTGTTTGCACACACGAGGTTTATATTGTACTAAACACTGGGATGCACACACCAAGGAACACCTTCAAAATTCAGATGTGTGGGAGCTCAGCATGTCCCACTCCTCTGCCATCAGAGGTGAGGAAAATGGCCTTTTTGCCCTCAGAAATGTGACAGAGAAACAATGCATAACTCTTCTGACAGTGTCAGAGAATATAGGAAATATTTTATAAGTACAGGTGTTTGCAGTCAAGACTTATATCCTGGAGGAGCACAAGTGATAATGAATGTGGTTTTCCTGAGTCATGGTTTCATTGTTTTTTTGGCAAGTTCCTGGAAAGGCACAGGCTGTTGAAAATGTGAGAAATCCATAGCAATTTCAACCCCAAACCAGGGCTAATGGTTGTCTTATGAACTAGTGGGCACCTGTGACCTTTCCTTGTAAGCAATTTGGCTTTGATGAATCAATGTCTAAGCATCCTCACAATCAAATAATCCTGCAGAGCAACCAAATTAAGTTGCTCCATTTCAGGGAAGCACTTGGGGAAGAAAAGACACATTTTCAAGCAGCTTTGCTAGTCCTGAACATTCACAATCCAGCCTTGGTGGTGGGCATGTTTTCAGTCCAAGTCTCTCACGTTTTTTGGCGTTGGAAGGCCACTTCATTCCAAAGCAGAATTATTCAGAGCTGCTCTTTCAAGCAAAATGTGTGAAAGATGAATCATTAAAAATAAAAAGAGATGATGTCTCAGTCTTATCTGACTCCACTGCCAAATTTTCTTCACCTTGCACCCCAGGACTGCTGCAGCCAAAATATGGAGATTTCAGTTTGCATTCACAGAGCTTAAAAACGTCTACTGGAACATTCATAGCCAAGAACCTTCCCACTTGCTTATTCCTTCAAGTAAAGAAAAAAGAGCTCAAAGAAATCTCTTTTTAATTGGCTGTGAAGTTCTTTTAGCTTGGTTAACAGCCTTAACTGCCAACAAAGCATGGAACTGGATTGTAAAGAGAATTCATGCAGAGATCAGAAAGTACTTACCAGGTATTTCTCACCTCACTAACAACTCATTAGCTCCCCTATTGTTAATAGATGTATCTGTATACACAGGTAACAATCTGAGACTCCTTACGATACAAGGCGAGAAGAAATTGCAGATTTTCATAACAACTTGCATTATTATTAAGCCTAAAAAATTACACATATGCATGAAATGGAAAGTTAAAGCGTAAAAGAGAGAAAATACATGGAGTTGAAAATAAAGGGAGTTTTCATTTTTAGACATACAGGCAGTGAGAAAAGTTTCTCTAATGTTACCCTTCCATATGCAGTGTGGTGTACTAAACTGGGATCCAAAATATCAAAATATCCCACTTCATTGTTACTTACATACAAGCTCAGAACCAGAGTTTAATGTACAGTGTAAACTGAAAATCCCAGCTTCATTAATTAAAAAAAAATAATCTTCACTCATAAAAAATTATTTCATACTAGAATGATTCAATTGAATTAATGGAATTAATATTATTGTACCCTACTATGTACGAATAGCATTTAACACACACAGGTCTAAAAGACCATGGCAGGTTTGATTTGAAGAACAGAACTTCACCTGCATGGTTGGTTGCTTTTGCTGCTCTCTATTATGTCATCTTACATGATGTAAAATATGTCCTTGACATTAATTTTCTGTAGAAAGCAACCAGGAAAACTATTTGCATAACTGTAAAAACAAAACCCCTTCGAGTCATTAGAACTGAAAAATATTCTTGTGCGTTTAAGCTTGGCCTGAGAAATGTACAGTTCAGTGCTTTCCAGGTCCAATTTCTGAGCTCAGCTCAATCAAGTCTAATGGTGCAAAGGTGATTATCTGTCTTCTGCTAAGTTCAAGAATGTAATAAAACTGGTTACATTAGGAAGACAATTTATTATCTGTACAATGGCAGAAAAAGGTAAAGAAAAGGTAATTTATGGTGGAGCTTTCTGTGCTTAATGTATTAGTTGCAGCAGAGGTTAAAACTTTCATCTTCTTGTACCTAAACTTGGAGAATGAGAAATACGAGACAGAACACGTGCAATAACATAGAAATTACATTTCTTTATTTATTCAGCAGATGGAGATTCATTCTTTTGGTGCTATTCCAGTAATATTTTGTTTTATGGTACGAAGAGTTACCCTGAAGTACAGCAGGAAAATCCTTGGGGTTGCATTCTCTCTTTCAGGTTGTTGCCTTTTATGATCCCTTGGGAAAAACTGCTCAGCTGGATTGTGGCTCCACTTATGGCAAACGACAGAATCAGGCCAGGGATGTATTTCTCACTGCTCTTATTAGTCTAGGGGAAGAGAGTCAGGGCCAGCAGGATTTGGGGATAACAGGGTCACAGACCTGGGATGAATGGCGCAGGAAGCACGACTTCTTCAAGCCTCGTTGCCTCTACCTTTCCTGAGAGTGACCAGGAAGTCAAACAAAACAAACAGCAGAGATATTTTTCAGACATTTTCTGAAAATATCCCGGTGCTTTTCCCTCGGCTGGTTTAGGAAGCCCAGCACTTCCTTGCCATATTGCACCTGCTGCAATTGCACTGCACCAGCCTCACACAGCAGGGAAGAGCAAAGCTGAAATGCAGCAGCCCATCTTGGGCTCACCTTAAAGTAAAATTTATGGGTTTGTCTTCTTTCTCCCCATGCGCCAAAGTGTATTCCTGTCTGTGACCCTGTAGTGGTTTTTGTTTGCTAATTTGAGATTTTATTAATTTTGAGATCTCTTGGTTAGTGCACTGATGAGTGTGGAGGGTTTAGTGATGGTTCATTACTAGTGTACTCCCTTTTTGTTGTCAGGTAGGATTTGGAGAAAGGTAAAGTAGGCTCAAAACTTTAAAAGGGTATAAAGAAAAATTTATTAACAGTAACTAAAAGAAAGCATAATAAGAATTAGAAAAAAGCCTCCAGAATACTTCTCTCTCTACAACATCTTATTTTTCACTGATAATGTAAAGAAAAAAACCCTAAAATTTCAGTGAGTTTACTACTTCTAGAATTGTCTTTTTTAATTTACTTAGGGAGAGAAGTCTTTTTTGTTAATGTTATGGAGACTTCTTTACAAGAAAAAAAAAAAGTTCTCTTATGTATTCTTCTGCTTGACCTGACCCCCAGCCTCTCTCACCCTTCTGATTCACGAAAATCATGAGGAGTGCAGGGAGACTGAGGATGATTCCAGACTGAGCTTGATTGATCTGCCACTCAAGTTTTTAAATTCATTCCATTTGGTTGATTATCTACAAGGACATTTTCTAAATTTTGTTTCCTAAGTTAGCAGAAAAAAAAATTGGCAATTTCTTAAAAATGCAAGGTGGTTGTCAACTGTGAGAATTCTCTGCATGCACCCCAAACATCCCCATTCCAAATGTAGTCATTTTTGTTTGCTATTGAAGCAGCTTGTGTGTTTGGACACCCAAATCCAACAGCTCTTTGACAAAATGATTTTTCTATTCCATTAGAATATTATCTCTTTGGTGTCAAAACACATCGATGGCAAAATTAAGAGAAAAAAAAAAATCAGTAAATATATGTGATTTCATACTGAAGTGCAGCAAAAAAAGTCCATGGAGTGGACGATGCTTTAAATGACATTAAACTTGTGATGCCATTTCCTGAATATTACATAGCATTCAGCAGCACAGCCACTTCTGCAGTGGAAAATGAAGTTTCCACAGCATCCAGCACCTCACTCCCCTCAAGATGCATCACCTTTCAAGCCAGAAACGTCACCTGATTGAATTAGGTCCATTAAGAATTGAATCTCATGCATGGTTTATTAAATCACTTGATGAAATCAACTTGTGATTACAGAATAATGCACTGACATCCTTGCCTGGATTGCCTGCATCTTTCAGGAAGCCTGATTGTGGGTTGTTTCCTTACTGGAACTTTAGAATTAAGAATCTGTGGCTCTCAATGGTGCTGACATAATTGTGTGAGTTTCCAGAGCCAAAAGACTGGATTCACCTGCATACATTCAGGAATACTGGTGTAAAAAATAAATAAATTATTTTGCCCTGCACACCTGTTTTACTGCCAAACATCCCTCAGTGACTCCTTTTCTAACACGACTCGATTTTTTTTTTTTTTTTGCCCCCACAGTTCTGATAATCACTTGCTGAGCTTCCCTATCTGCAGCTGGGCACCATTCAATCAAACACATTCATTTTGCTCATGCAAAAACCTGGCTGAGATCGGGCTTATCAGGAAAAGGCTTTCTGAATGTGCCTGGCTTCACTCTTATGGTCCCATTTCAAGGCTCGTGTCCGTGTCCAGATATCCCAGAGCAGTGATAAATAGAGCCAGGGGTTGTTTATTGCAAACATTTGCTATCTGGAATGTGCTGCCATCTCATTACAACGTGTTTCAGCTTCTGCATGGACAGGTCTCTTATTTACACTCAGCTTTATTCATGGAGGGAACACTGATATTTGAGGCAGTGGAAAGCAGAGTGAAAGGTCTCCATTTGTAATGCTGTTAAAATAAACCCTTTCCACTACTTTCAACATCAGAAATTGATATCTCCGTATCAAAAACTTTAAAAATTCTTATTTGAAGATCCTCAGGTAAAGATGTTAGTGGTGAAAGCCTGGAACTACGATAAAAATCCATGATAGTCTGGGTCATCTGAGCTTCTGGGAGCTGTCAGCCTGCCAGCACATACAGACAGTATGGATTGCTTTTGATTCAGACTCCCAAAGCAAATTTGAGGGCACTACCATACCATGAGGACTGCTGGACTCAGAAATTTCAGATTAAAAGGTACAATGTATCTGTTACTCTGCCCTGGTCTCTATAATGTCACTTGTGATATGAATGAACATGACAATTTTTACCTGTTTGGATCTATAGAGCCTCAGTGGAATACTCCCAGGTAGATAATCAGGATATTTCTGTAAGCAACTCTTATTTTAGCTGCGCTCTCAGCGAGCTCTGTGAAGAACTAATTTTACTATCACATATAAAAAGCAATGAAACGATACTTAATTTCTAGGATTCCTTAAATAGATAAAGAAATTACTCTAAAAATAAAGTAAGAGCAAAATTCAGACCTGAAGTGCACCGGGCTCGTTCTCTGCTGCATTTGCAAAAGCACAGCCTGCAGCCCAGGAGAAGGGATTATTCTCTTTTACCTGGCATTTATTGGACCACACTTTGCCAGGTTTTGGACGCTTAGTACCTTGCCAAACTTATTTTTTTTCGAAGGAAGACAGATATTTCTGAGAGATTCCCAACAAGGCTCATGGCAATGGGCATAAGCTGGAGCAGAAGAAAGGTGTTATTAAAGCAAAGCAGAAGTTTCTTCATGTGAAGGTGGTCAAATACTGGAGCAAGGGCCCAGAGAGGCTGTGAAATCTCCATTACTGGAGATCTTCATCACTCAAAAGCAGAAAATGTTTTGCAACCTCACCAAAGTAAACCTTATTTTGAAAGGAGGAGAACAGAAGGTGTTCAGAGGTGCTTTCCAACCTGCAGTAGTCAATGTTCATGTGGTCCCAGAATTGTGCAAGTACAGATAGTTTGGTTGTTTTTATCCCCAACCAGACTGTTCTCACCAGGTACAGATTTTCCCAGTGTTGCTGGTTTGGGCTTTTTTTTTCCCTTAGCATCTGGTTTTCAAAATAGGAATCTAATGACAGAAGCATTCTTCACAAGACCCCAGCTGACTGACATTATTCTCTATTACAGATTTCCAAGGAGGGTAATTCATGGCAAATACAACATTTTGCCCATACTTCTTCTGAGCCATTCCTTCAAGATCCAAATAAATGCTGTCAGAACATGGAATAAACTGTTCTTCCAGAATGTGAGAAGTGCAATCTGTTCCCATTACCCTATCCTGCTCTCCAAGGAGGAGAAAGGATTTGCTTCAGTAAAGAAGGCACTCTGTTATACGGCTTTCTCTTTCCCAGCCTCATATCTTGTGTTTCACTGGGTAAACTCTGCAAGTCAGATTTATATTCAAGTCTAAAGTTATGTTTTGTTGCAGTAAAATCAGAGGAAGCAATGACAGATTGATCTATGGAAGAACAGGTGGGAACTGAGCAGACCTTATTAATCTTTTTCTCTACTTGGTGGCACTCAAGGGCCTTTAATACACAGAGAAGACTTTATCTGTGCCATGTGAAGTTAACCTTGAATGGGACTTGGGCTTCTAGAAGTAAAATTAATTTTTTCTGAGTTAATAACTTGCACTTTTTTGTTAATTCAGAGATTTTGGTGGCATCCTCTTGTCCTCGGTGTTCTCTGCCCAGCTGGGCATTTTTAATAATTTAATGTGGATTCCCTTCTGAGACAGCTCTTCCCACGTTTTACATCTGAGGCATCTTCCACTTCCCATGGTGGAACAGAGGCCTCTGGAACTAAACTTTGAGGCACCTCATTGCACTCTCTAAGGCATTTTAACAATTTTACAGTGCATGACAAAGAGCTTCATCTTCCTGTTGGAGCAACTTTGTTTCCATTTAAGGCATAAAAATTAATTGGGCTGAATAGGGGCTGGTTTAATGTAAAATGAAATCCTACGGCTAAAAGAATGGAGGGTGCTGTGTTCAAGCATTTTGAGCAACTGCTCTGTGGGTTTCTGTGGAAGGTTTTGTGTAAGGCACAAACAGACACTGGTGTGCCTCTGCTGGATCTCTTCAGCTGCCCATGAGTATAAAGCTAAACTGAAAATGGGGTCAGAAACTACAAAATTCCCATTACAGGTATGGTATAACCAGCAACCATCTTTATGCATAACTCTGGCCAGGAGAGGAAATACTCCTCCAGAGGTAGCACTAGTTTGTTTTTTATGCCAGATCTGCTTTTCTAATTGCATGAAAATGCTCAAGAGCAGAACAGAAATTGAAGACCTGTGAAGTCACTGATTGTTGTTGTTGTCTTTTAGACAGAGTTTGGAAAAAAAAATGCATCTACTGCCTCTAATGCCATTAAAAGAATTTAACAGGTTAATGCAATAAAATTTAATCATCTTGATTTGAGTGTGCTTGTGGTTGTTGCATTTACATGATGAAAGTGCTGTAAGGCTCATTATCTTAAATAAACTCCTAATTTTCTACTCACAGTTGCTGAAAGTGTTGTTCCAGAATCAGCAGCCCCAAAATGAGCATTTCATTCACTTCCACGTGGTTACAGGGCTTCAGGTTCAAAGCTGTGCTCTCCGTGCCGTGGCTGCAAAGGAATCACGTTGTTGTATTCATAAATTTTGGATTCACAAAACCCCTGCAGATAAAAACAGGCCACAGCTTTTGTCCTGTGCTTGCAGGGAGTCAGGGCTGAGACAGGTCAGGCTCTGCCCAAGCTTTTCATGAGCTGCCCAGAGGTTTGGTTTTCACTTTGTTTTGCTGCAGCAGCACCCAAATTTCTTAACCATGGTGTCTAACACACATCAGGTATTTCTGTGTTCCCCTTGGAAAGAGTTCAGCCCAGCTCCAGCTCTGTCTTTCTCCAGCTGAACATCTGAATACACATTTTATTTCCCAGCTGCAGAACTGAGGATGGGATTTTTAAACCAACCAACTGGAGTAGGAGTGGGTTATCCCAAACTTTTTTTTTTTTCAAAAAAACCCTTTTTTTTTTTTTTTTTCAAGCCAAGAAGAAACATTCCAATTAAAAAAAACCAAAAACAAGTCTGATTCTCCTGTGCATGCAGGTCTATCAAAGCAAAAGACTGGCTTTGAACAGATGAGAAAGCAGATTTTCTGCTCTCAGATTGCATTGGTGCAGCTCCCACACCGGGGTGTTGCATTGAAACAAGGGCAGTCAATCACTCAGCTGTGTGGAACTGTCCTGAATTTCTGACAAAACAAACTCAGCATCTCCTCAAAACCAACTCTCCTCTGACAGAACAAGCCCTGCGAGCTCAGGCATGGCTCTGTGCTGTGCACCCCTGGGGCAGCCCAAAGGCTCTCCCAGTAAAGTGTCCCAAGACGAGGGGCACAGATTTGTTTTTCCAGCCCTTCCCTGAGCCCTGAGTGCTGGTGAAGATCAGTGGAGCTGATGCCGTTTAGTTTGTTGTGTCAGCAGGTGGACACGTCATTATCTTTGGTGACAGTAGCCAACTTAAATTTAGTCGATGCTACATTTTTCGACCTCTGTGGGAGAACCCTTAATCTAAACAAAAATGTGTCTTTTTTTTTTTTAAAAAAAAGAAATTTGCAATTTTCCCTCTCTCACTCCTTATTTGCATGCTGAATTATTTCCTTTTAAAATTAATGTCATTAAACAACTATTGCACACACAGGGCACACAAATACCACAGGAGATGGAGTGACTTGCTGATAAAAACAAAAAAGGAAAAGGAAAAGGGTGTGTTCATCTGTCAATCAATAAAATAAACAGATGTCATAAAACTTTAAGAGAATAATCTTTTTTTACTGCTGTCTGAAGCACACTTGATCTTGTTCTTCACAGTTCTAGCAATCATATAACAATCAATTGTACAAATTTACTAGAACCACAGCAGGCAAAAGCAGTCTCAAGCCCCTAACAATTTAATTTCAGACAGCAGCCAAATATCCCTATGCTGTTATCAAAATCATTAATATGCTGCATGAACACAAGAACAACAAAAATTCCTCATTTATTCTCCCTGCATATCAGCAGGATTAATGTCAAATACTCTCCAGCTTCCCAAATAAAAGGTTTCTTGTTTTTCATGTGACAAATGAGAAACAAATCTCAGCCTGAACTTTTTCATCAGCTGCTTATTTTCCATTGTGATTTATATTTTTTTGACAGGCCTGAATTCCAGGTGGACCAGAGGTAACTCCAGTCACCCATCTGTGCTGGCAGGGAGGCAGCAGAGGAATACAAAACTGCACAAAATGCTAATTCTCATTATTCTGCAAAATTCAGCTGTTTCATACTGTGCCCCGTGAGTTCCAGTTGTGACCTGATTCCATTAAAATAAATCCAGGATATGTGTTAAAAGGTTTTCTGGTGCTCTTTGGGATATTTCTTTCCTGGTGCAGAGACCCACTCTTGTTTTCACTGACAGCTCCATGGATGCACATTTTCAGGGACTGTGTGGAGAGCACCCACACCTCAGAGGAGCCACTGGTGCCTCTGCTTGCTCTCCCTGCAGAGGATAAAATCAGCTCTCCCTCTCCAGAAACCTGAAGAGGCACTACTCACACGTTCTCTCTCTTCATTTGGGGGTTTATATTCATGCCCAGAGTCTCCAGTTTTGCAGAACAACCCGGACCTAACCCTGGCACGAGCAAAAAAATAAAACCTAGAAGCAATAAATTGTGATACAAATTCAGATCATTAACCCAGAATCAAACCCATCATTTATTGCTGTGTAAGAGCTTCTCTTTGCCAGGTCTGGGAAGCACAGCCAGGAAAACCAAAAAAGAGCCATTTTATATTGAGCAAAAGACCAAATCCTTCACTCTTACTGCCTTACAAACTGTACTCCACAAGAATATTTTTATGCAGAAAGAATCCCTATCTAGAGTAAAGGAAATCAATTATTTATGCAGAGGTTTTTTTTCAGGTAATTTTGCTGTTCTTCAGAGATCAGACTAGAATGGTAAAGAGGAATAATTTTAAGCTAAGGAGTCTTAAGGCTTCTCTACTACGAATTCCCAACTTTATCCATTTTCTCTTGCAAGCAATAGAATTTTGCTTTGAAATAAATTCCCCTCTACTGTCATCTTCCTTCTTTGGGGAGTGTTTAAGGCAGTTTTAAGTCACATTCTGCATATTCACTAGGAGGAAAAAAGTTATCTGTGAATTTACTAATGCTGAGCCTAACACCTCGAGAATGAAAGAAAGTTCCCTACCAACCATTGCCAGAGACAGGGCTGCAGATTCCAATTCTGCTAAACTGCTGTTTATGAGCTGGGTGCAATATTTGGAATATTTAGAGCAGCTACAACAGCCTGGAATAGAAATGGAAGTTGCTTCCCTTCTGACCCAACAGCAAACCTCATCCCAGAGTTCCAAGCTGACACAAGGTAAATTTTTCATGGCTAAATATGTCAGGGCTGACCTTCACACTAAGGAATCCAAAGAACTCCACCTGGTGATAATGGACACACTGGCTTAGGTGCAAAAGAGGAAGTGCTCATGACCTTGGATAAAAATGTCCCAGACAAACCACCTGAGGGAATTTCCCAGAACACGGTACAAGACCTGCCTTACTGCTCAGGACATTCCCTGCCCCGAATCAGTGCAGTGCTGTGGGGCCCACACCTTCCGAGCAACCTCAGCTGGTTTTTAATCAGCCAACATCCAGGGCTGCAGACTGGCTGCTCCCCAGGCCGCCCTGTGTGATTTCACATTTCCATTCTATTTATTATACAGTGATTTTGGAGTCTAATCTCTCCCCAGAGCAGCAGGACTGACAGACTCGTGCAGTCACCTGTGCTGTCTCTCCCAGTGTGAAGAGCCTTGTTTTCTTCTAATTGTTTTTTTCTTGAAGTTATTTGTGTTTCTGGAAAAGCTTCACCTTTGGCAGAGACACAGAGATTCTGGGTTTTTTAAACCATCACTACTGCAGTGGATGCTCTCAGTTCTTTTCCTCCCCACAAATCTGAAAAAAGTTTTTACAGACATTTTAGTGCTGGTTTGCCCAAGTGGGAAAATCCACTGGAGAGCCAAGTCTGTACCCTAAACGTTTATTTATATTAACTGTGTTTTGTGCACATTTAGAGATAATTTCCTGCAAAAAGAAGAGTGCTAGGAACAGGACTTTGAAGGCACTCATGGTATCCTCTCCCACAGGAAGTCACTTGATTTATCAGTCAAACCACCCTAAATAGATTGTACTTGGAAGCATTTATTCTTTCTATTGTACAATATACTGACTATATCTGTCTGCAATTAAATAAATTAAATATTGGCCCTGTTAAATTCACGAGCTGAAACAGATCAGTTACATTTGCTAAACACGAGAGTCTCTATGACAACTAATTGGATTGTATCTGGAATTTATTGACTTGTAATTAGGCTGTATTGGTTTGTGTGCAGCAAACACTTCACACCACGTGAGGCATCTGCTGTGATCAGGGATCAGCACATCGAGAGCAGATGGGGCTCCATGGAGAGCATATTGGGATTTGTGTACATTGTAATGCATTCTAGCAGTTTACATGCTCAAATGTACACATGAAGTTGCAGAACTCTATTAAATAAACTTCATTTTTACATCCTCCAGCAACAGATCCTGTCTGCTTCGAGAAGCAGTCAAGCCATTAGAAATGTTTATTTATGATTCTGGTTAGTCTGTTCCCATGGTGTGTCCAAATGAAGGAACTGCTTCCTCCTGGCTGTTACTGAAATGAAGATCCTCATTATGAATTTTACATGATCACGTTTTGCCTTTGATATCTGTATTTACCCCTGTTGGTACATCCAAGACAATCTGGTGCTTGAGAGTCACCTGGAGGAGTTGGGAAGGTGCAGGGTGTGATGTGGTGCAGATTTGAGGTCACTGCCTTCAAAATGGAGATTTTCTTTTTTATCATATTTTTCATATCATATTTTCATCAAGACTGCAACAACGCAGGCAGTTCTATAATAAAATGAGAGAAAAACCTGAGATTCTCTAAGAACAAAACTAAGATGCTTTCAATTTTTTTTTTCCCCTGTATGTTTAGGACCAGCACCAGTCAGCTTTGGACTATTTCCACTCCCAAAACTGTTAAAAATCCCTCTGAATAAAGTGGTCCTCATATTGACAGGTCAATTATTAAAAGTGTATTGATCAGCACACAGTATGTACAGGATTATAATTACTGAAACAATTAGGTTTTACTTGATGCTACTCTATATATAATTATGTAGGTAAGGTTTGGTTGATTACTTCTGAAAAAAAGATTTATTTGAGTACAGGGGTTATATGAGGCTGATTTCAATTAAACACTCAGTGCCCTCAAATTTTATGGGAAGCACCTGATGCCCTGTTAAAATAAAACAAATTGATTGGGACTATATATGTGTACTGTTCTTAATGAGGAACTGCCTGCTCGTCAGCGTGCTTGGGAATCTGTGCTTTATGGCTGTCTCTGGTCTTTATGGACTGCTCTGTTTCCCCTCTGGTCTTATGCTGAAGATTTGCAATTCATTAGCAGAAAAAACCCTGTAAACACCTCCATGCCTTCCCCTTGGATGGGCAAACCTCCTCCCTTCTTGGTGTTTGCCATCGCTATTCTCAGAAACGCGCTAAATTCTCAGAAATCACTCAGATCTTAATATTGAAGGAATGCTACATGTGACACTCCAGATCTGGCAGAAAAGCAGTTTCATCTCACCTACTATGGTTTGAAGAGTTCAGAACCTTTATTTAAACATTCTCAGCATAATTTGGTCTAATTTTTCACACGAGTCTATTGAGGTGGAATTACCTACATGTTTCCAGAGGCAAAAAAGGGGACAGATATTCGTGTAAACCTCTCAGTTTCTCCCTGGTGAGTAGAGGGGAGATCAGCAGTCACAGACACTTTTGTGTTTCTGTGTGTCTGTTTGCAAAGTCCTGGATCTTTGCAGGGTTGGTGATTCCAGGATGGAAGCATCTGGTGGATCCCACAGAGATGCTCAGGATGGAACTGGGCAAACTGAGCTGGAATGCTTCAGCTGCAGCATCCCTGACAAGTCAGCTGGTGAAAACCAAGGGCAGTGGGCAGCAGAGCAGGATGTCCTGCAGCACTGGGTCCTTCTCGGGGCTGCAGATGTCACAGTTTGCAAGGAAACAGGAAAATGAAGCTGTGGAGTTGATATTGAGATATTGAAATTAAACAGAACCGAGATGGAAGGGATCAGCTAGTTCATCCTGCTGACAATTCTGTAATGTTCCTCTGAGGATTAGCATATTGTTCAGCATGGTGTTAAATATTCCCTGCTAGGACCTGCTTTTTTTTTTTTTTTTTTTTTTCCTTGAGAGACCATTTAAGCTAGAACAGGCCTTAGTATCAGGAAATAGCCTTGTCTGTCGCCTAAATATTCATATTTCTTAATTTTATCCTACTATGTCTGCTGGGACCATGACACACACTGCTCTGTCAAGTAACATCTATCTTTAACTCCTTCAGCTGCTGAAGGCTGCTCCGGTGACTGCCACAGATTGTTTAGTCAGAAATCACTCCTGCTAAAGAGCTCCTTCCACACTTCACCTCTGGTTCCATGCCCGGATTATCCTGCTGCCATTGCCATCCATTATCATCATTTCAACACCTCACGTGCCACAAACGAAACAGACTATCTGAAATTCATCACCGAAATAGCAACAGTGGGAGAACAAACTCCAGCGTGAGTTATTTTCTGTCAACTGTCATTTGCTTTAGAAGTTCTCATCAGTCTGCCACAATAAAGCATGAAATAGAAGACATACGTTCCTCTGAAAACATCCCCAAAGGTTCAAACTCAGAGACTCCTACTGTGCCAAATATCAGGCAGTCTGCCAAGAAGCTCAATTAGAATCTTTGACTAAATTAAGTAGCTCACAATCAAAGCATACAAATGAAAAAAAAAAGCCCCCTCCAAAAGAATGGCTTTCCTGGGGGGGTGACAAAGCCTTTCCTTCGCCTCTCAAAATAAGTCTCAAATTATAGTGATGTTATTTGACTTCAGGAAGGCACAGATGTGTTAAGTATTTCATTGGGAATACAGTGTGGTTAGTTGGACAAGCATAAAACATACATAATTAATTTCACTCTCACTGTGCCTCTGCTCTTTAACATGATGTTTGCTACCGTAGCAAAAGCAGCTTACCAAGCACCCTGTTTAACTGACAACATTGAAGGGAATTGCTAAAAAAAATAAAAAAAGAAGAAAAATCTGGTTTCATTCCACTCTCAGAAATGCAGACTGGATGTCTGCATTTAGGGTTTTAAAGCAGACACAAGAAGAATGGCAGGTTCCTGCAGAGAAATATGTCACTGGTGATAAACAGCCCTGAAGTCAGTGGAGCAGATAATGCATTGCAGGTCAGAAACTGCACCCCTGACAATACTGCACATGCAGGTAATACAGCAAATGTCACTTCTGAAGGGGGCAATGCTTTCTCTGCTGCTACATCCCCAACAAATTGTGCTACAGAGCTCAGTTACTTGCTGACACGGAAGCATGAAGGAGTTTTAGGTAACAGAAAATGCAATGAGAGCCTGAACAAGACAGACCCCCAAATCAAAAACATCCAGTAAAATTAACAGCCCAGCTCTCATCAGCAGTATAAACAAACAGTAAATCATCTTAGATTGTAATGTAACTTATAAAAAGTAATTGTTCTTTATGGCTCTGTATTAAAAGATTAAGCCCTCTAGACAGAAAGGCATCAGACCTTAATAAGGTTAAAAATAGCTGGCTTGTTTGCTTTTAGTCTTGACACATTTTATCCTTTATGTGCAGGATTTTTAACAGCACATTTCACTTTAATGGGCGCAGTGGAATTCATCTGTGTTGTTCATAATTCTTAGTTACACACAATCTTGACTTACACCTTTCCAAAGCTGACATTAACTCATTCATTCTTATCAGGCTGGAAAGGAAAGGAGGAGACAGGAGACCCTGCCTAAAATCCTCCTGGCACTGCTGCAGCATTCCTGTATTTCCCTCAGGTGCTCAATCTCCCAGGCCGTGCTTCCTCCTCCTCCTCACCATCCTCCTGGATTGTTGAGGAAGACCAGACCCAAGTGTCAGAAAGCTGAAAAAATGATTGGAAAAGGGCCCTAATTAGGTTTGTCAACTGGCCCAGGCTTTCCCAGAGCTGGGTGAACACATCAGAAGGCACAACCTGAACGCACAAGCCCCCACACACGGCTGGGGTGGGTGCAGGAGCCTCCAGCTCCGAGCAGGGTGGGGTGGAGAGAAACCCTGCCAATTAAACAGACCCCCTAAAGTCCCAGAGCAGCCCAGGGAAGCAATTTTAAAGAATTTCCTTTTGTTGTACACACCATGCAGCTTCCAGATTAGCTACCCAGGAAACTGCTCCATTCAGCAGACCGTTTTTGAGCGGAATTATGTTAAAATGCAGAAATATTTTCAGTAGTGGAGGATGGTTTTCTATAATGAGTCCTTTCTTGATGAGCTGACATTTTTCCTTTCAGGTCTGGAGCCAAGGAAAAGCCTGGAATATTTTTTGAATCATCACTTGTCTTAGCCAGCAGGAAACTCTACTGGTGACTTACTGGTACAGGCTCGTGCTCAAAGTTTTAAAGATCAGAAAATCTGACTGAGACAGAGTTTGGGAAATCATTGACTGCAGCACAATAGAGCACAGTTAGCATTTCTCTTTGCTATCCCATAATCAAACAAGGATGAGCTCTTGGTTTCTCAGTAAAGAAGGGTAACAAAATTTAGGTAGATTTTGTTAAAAATCCATGCAATCATCCATGGACAGTTTGAGAGCTGACAGGAGTGAATCAAATCATACTGGAACCCAGCAATCCACTACATTTGGTGGGTTTCTAAATCCTTGCCCCACAGATCCAACACCCAAATGACACCCAACAAAAGACACAAACACCCACATTTACCTACAAAACCAAAATGAGGAGGCAGATCTGTGCTGGTGTGTGACAGGGCTCAGCAGGTCATTAGTGGAGGGCAGTTTTTTGTGCATTCCCCTGTAATTTTTTTAAGAAATCTGCTTCAGTTTAATGCCATCATTTTTTGGTTAAGAGGTTCCTCCACACAGGCAGAACAACTCACTGCAGCACTCTTGTTAGTTCCACCCCTTTTTACCTTCTCATGCTCATCAGCTTTCCATTACTGAAAAAAGAAACCCTCGCGTTCCTTGAGGTACTGAAAACGTGCAGAGCCTGGCATGTCAAATTCAAATAAAAAATCCATGATGCGACAACACCAGATCAAAGTGGCAAACTGTAAATGTGACAGCTGTCTGTAACAGTGGTCTTGTCAAGTGCTGAGCTGATGGTTCATGGATATGTTGATGCAGGGCCAGGTAAAAAAAATCACTCTTCCTGACAGAAAATGCCTCTAAATATTTCACAGTTGAAATCCAACTCTGCCTTAATTTACACGTGCTCAGCTGATGTCAGCCTTCAGAAAAGACCTGAAATATTATTTTTCCTGCTCTTAGAAACAGACATTATAAATTAACAGTTGAATAGAATAAGTGTGAATTAAGTGAGAAAGGACAATTTCTTTTGGCAAATTTTGAAAGGAAAATTTCGGAGCAGGCCCGTGCTGGAGTGCCAGAATAGTCAAGAATCCAGAACTGGCCCTCCCGAAGGTGTGATCATGCAGTGGTTCCTGGCAGAGGATCCCAAAACAGCTGGATGGATTTCTCCATCCTTTTTATCATAGCTATGGACTGGTACCAACTGATCCCTAGTGAAGGAATCTCTAATCCTGATTTATTTCCTAGTTTCTAACAGAATATTTACAAGGCGGGCAGCAGCACTTTCTGTATGCCTGCCAAAGATCCTAACTGTGAAAATGTTAGAATTTTTGTGAGAGCACAAAGCATGGGCTGGTTTGGTGTGAGCCAAGAGAGGAGCCCAGCTCTGCTCTGCATCACCCTCCCTTTGTGCTCTGGAGGGTGAACATCTGCCACTGCCTGCTCGGGGGCTCTAAACACACCACAGAGCCCAAAGGATCCCGTCAGGACAGCAAGAATTGCAAAGCAGATGACAAAACTAAACCCATGTCATCTTAAAGGAAGATTTGTGTCCCTTCCAAAGGACAATGGAGCTCTGGGTTTAACACCACGGCAGGTACAAGCCTGCCAGCTGAGAGCCACTTGTCACCCTGATAAAGCTGTCTCGCAGTGTGATGTGATGTGATGTGATTAAAAGCCACAAACTTTCCCGTCAAAATTGTTAACTTACTGAAAAAATGCAAAATTTACTGGGGAAAAAAAAAAAAAAAAAGCAAAATTAATTGACAGATAAAGATCACTGCCCTGACTAATCACCTCTAGCTCAGCTCCAGGTGAAGTCAGTCGATATTTTCTCTTCCCCAGCTTCCAGAATGACTTTGCACCTTTCCTGCTTTTCCAGGTCCTTCCCAGGCACCGGGGCATTATTGAGACAGAGGAGGCACCCAGCAGCCCGAGCTGTTTGTACCGAGATGTGCAACCTGTGAAAGGCTTTTCTTTGTTCACACACAGACTAGGTGATTGCTTTGATAGCAACAGTTCATACTGCTACAAAGAAAAAAACTTAAGAGGATGAGAAAGATTTGAAACATTCCTGAGTGAAATCTGAAGGGTTTTAGCAGGATAACGACTTCTTTTCCTCACTGAGGGGAGCCTGTAAGGAATCCTCGCAGTGAGAGATTTGTCATGTAGCAGGGAAGGGAATGAAAGAGCCGGCTTTTACCTCCGGAAAAACTTAAAAACCTCTTCTGTCTGTAACCCCCGTTGATATTTTCCCACCAAAACATTGATTTGTGTTCTTTTTTTTCTACACAGCTTGAGATGCAGACTCGCTGAACAGCCCAGGACTCTGCATGTGGACCTGATGTCTGGAACTGCACCATCATTTTTAAATTTTTTTATTTGTTTCTCGAGCAGAACCTCTGTTTCCCTCTCAGAGAAATGGGACGTCAGCCATGCATCTCCCTGAGCTGTGAATGCAGCTGACCTTTTCCAGGTTCCTCGCTGGCATTGATCCATTGCTTCCCAGAATTCCAAACTTTTGGGCAGTTTCTGAACAGACACTTTGCACAGACTTGGCAAGTGGGTTTGGAAAAACAAATAGTTCTCACTTAAAAAAAAATAAATTACAACAAACGTATCAAGATTAAAATTTTCTGATCTTATTTCTTTGACCTTCTGCGCTATCTGGAAAAATTCCTTGTGTTAGGAAAGATGAGCTGGAGGTGAATGAAATAAGGAGTGAGGATCCTCCCTTTTTCCTTTTTTAGGTTTTGTATTTCTGGTCTCCACTCTTCTCTGAATATCTGGCAGGACTCTCCTTTCAAAAAAGCAAGATCCTACTGCTACAGAAGTCTGATAAGATTTTTCAGCTGTCCAAAATCCAATGTCCAGGAGTGTAGTTTTGCATTAATCTACAAGCTGCCATTCCTAAAAGGGCAGCAGTGTGCTGATAGCAAGATAGCAAGATGTTCTCCTAAAATTTCCTAATTATTTTGAGCTTGTAAAAAGCTGTGTCTAAAAAAAAAAAAAAAGCAGAATTTTTTTCCACTAAGATATGATCTCTAAATTTGCTCCATTTTTTCACTAGCAAACCTAAGTGGAAATTACCAAGAAGTCACGACCCTATAAATCTCTATTTTGGGTCCCTGATGCAGTTTAATCAGTTGGTGTAAACAATATAAATAATAGGTAGGTCATGCTGGTCCTTGGAATAATTGTAATTTCCAGGGAATGTGCAGGCACTCCAGCATTGTGTGGAGCAAAGCCTGTGCAGAGGAGGGATGGGAATAGCAAGCACTCAGAATCAAGAACACTGTGTGCTTTCTGAAGGTCATTTGGTTTCGTCTCTCCCATTATTAAGTTTAATAATTTATACTCTTTAAGCTATTTCTCCTTTCTTTTTATATCTCTTGCTTAAACAATGAGATTTAGGTCTTTGTTTAGGCTTTCTGAACATAAAACCATGTCTGATCTCCCCAGTCCTTCTATTTTCCACCTGACTTTAATGCATCAGAACTTTTCTGCTCATTATTCTGACCATGGAAGGAAGCATAGCAGCCTGGATTCATGCAGCATGTTTTGGTTTTGGCGTTTTGTTGGATTTTTTGGCAGGCAAGAAGAGAGACAATCCTCTGCCGTTGGGAGAAGGTGTTTATGCATGTTTTATTCTCTGGAAATCCTATAAGTGAATGATTAGAAAGCCATGTTTCCATTTATTTTGGTCCCCAGATTGAAATAATTTAGGTTTACTAAAATAAAAGAACACTGGGAAGTGCAAAGCCTCTATATGACAGTTAAAATGTGTGGACACACTAACTCATGGATCTAGTATGCCTTTAACAGAGTTAAATCTGATAGAAAACAGCTTTTCTGCCAGATCTGGAGCATTTTCTAAACCCCAGCCTCGATGGCAATGGCTTATAAACCTGAATTTATTGCTAGTGAAGTGAAGCAGATCCTGGCCTTGACCTCCAGCTGCTTCTGGGGGGTTGTTACTTACTGCACCTGCTCTAGAGAAGGGGGAATTCCATTTGGAGCAGCGTGGCTGGGGCTGAGGGGCAGAGCAGGAGCTCTGGGGCTGTCCCAGGCAGCTGCACTGCAGGGATGCAGCTCTGGTTCATATTTCCAGGGCATTTCTGTGCTCATGTCCTGGCTGGGAGCCTGGGGAAATGCCTGGGTGCCAGGAAAAACTCCCTGCTTCCCCAGAGGGAGCACAGGCACGCTCAGGATGTGCAGGTAAAGCCCTGAAGGATGACATCTCTAAAGCTTTTTAAAGCAGGGCTTTCATCTCTAAATGCACACCCCGTGTGCAGATACAATAAAAATAGGGGCTGGTCAGTGAAGGCACAACCAAAATCCAGTAGTCAGCCCCTGTAGCTGACATTAATGTACATTCTTTAGGTCTCAGATGACACATGAACTGGAGAGCACGCTAGCCAAAGGGCAGTGGCCTTTTTTAGCTAATAAACAAGACTCTTCTTTCTCCTAACTTCAGGGATTTGTTGAAAACGTGGTCCAGAATGCATTTCCTTACCCTGTTTCTTCCCACCTTCTGTTTTTTTGTCTCTATTCATCTTCCCAAGCTGCTATAAAAACTTCCATGTGTAGGCTGACAGTTAAATCAGAATTGGGGAGCTGGCAGAGCAGGATGAAATACATCCATTCAGCACAACTATTATATTTTCTTATTCTTAAGTCTCGCTCATCTTTCTGTACATTCTTTTCTTGCACAAAATAAAACAGAATATTCACTCTCCTGGAGAAATAAAGTTGTGGTTTTTGTTGGTTTTTTTTTTTCAGCCGAGTACATTTGACACCAGCTGCAAAATTCACAGGTTAGAATTTGTTAATATCTGACAAAGCAGTCAAATAAAGGAATACCAAAGTGCATTGCTAGAGCAGGGTGGACAACAAATCATTTGAGAGGAAGATAACGCAACTCTCTCACTCTTTGTGCTTCTCAAAGCCTGGTTACATCCCTTTTGGTATTTTTTAGGATAGTTAAATCTTTCCAGGCACACAGCTTGCCATGCCATACAGACTCTAAAGCTGCTCCTGAACTCTTTTGGTGCTTCACAGACTTTGGACTACAGTGAACTCTTCAGCTAGGTGAGATTATTGACACAATCATTGTGCCATAACACAAACATTTTATTTTCTGTAATGCCTAAATGCTCCTTGCCCTGTCCCATGCTATTTACCCAACTACTACTCCCTAACAGCAATTTATATGGCCAAGCCATGCCTCCATTTATGTTCCTACTGGTTCCAAAGACACCCTGACACTTTTTGTGTTCCCCCCAAGAAGAGTTTTTATCCAGAACCTCATAACACTGAACTTTGAAGATTTACTGCAGTGTGGAAACCCAGGGCACTGGGAATATTTCTCTCTGACTCTGACCCTCATTCATGGAGAAAGTTTCCCAGACTTCAAGACAGACTGGAATCCACAAAAGTGTGGAATAGATTAGAGAGAGCAGTGTAGGTGCGTCACTTGGGGAGAAATTGAGGTTTTTGGGATTTTTAGTGTGGTGTGGATGGAAGCAAGAGGGAGGGCACAGGGTGTTATCCTGGGTTTCTTCTCCATGGGTTTGGGTGGGATTTTGGAATTGGGCAGAACAGTCTGCATTGGGGCTCTGTGGGATCAGTTATTGGGTTAAAAGGGGAAATAATCCAGGTGTCAGCTCTTAATTGGGTAATCTTAAAAGCCCTTGTAACCAGAGATTGTTGGCCATTCTGTGCCTTCTGATGCAAAGCTGCTGAACTCACAGCAGTGAGACTGTTTCACTGACAAGAAATAACAAACAGCTGAGTCCAAACATGCAATACCATCTCAAGAGCCTTCAATCCAGACCCAGAGAAACCCACAACTGAAACCCCCACACTGCAGCTCTGAGATATTTCCAAGTATGACTCCTCCTGTGTTCTCTGTAAGGAAATATTCCGCTGTGCCTGGGGAACCCACAGCCTGATCTGGGGACAGATTATCCCTGCTAAATTCACAGGGCTGCTCAGCACTGCTCCAGGAGGAGACTTTCACCGAGAATGAAGCCATTTTACCTGATCAGGGAACGTCAACATGCAGATTCTCAGCTTGTCAGGAGTCCTGTTCCAGCAGCAGTGTGTGTGCAGCTCAGCTCCAGAGCCAGGACAGGGGTCTGGCTGGGCAGAGGAGGGAGCAGCCCCCTGCCCTGAGGGTTTTCCCTTGCCTGAGATAAACTGAGAGATGGAGAGGAGCCTGAGATAAACTGAGAGATGGAGAGGAGCCTGAAATAAACTGAGAGATGGAGAGGAGCCTGAGATAAACTGAGAGATGGAGAGGAGCCTGAGATAAACTGAGAGATGGAGAGGAGCAGAGGCCACAGCAGAGCAGGGGGTGCACACACTGCAAAGGGAACGAGGTGCTTTCCACACCCACAACAACACACCAAACTGCAGCAGGTCCTTCAGGGCTGAAGCCACGCTGGGATCAGACATCACCAAACACCTGCAACAACTGACAGGGGTAAAGTTTGGAGCCCAGAGCCTAGACAGACAGCTGATAGCACCTGACAGGAGAGGGATGGTCCTGGTGACTTCCTGAGCTCTTCCAGACCAATTTCTCTATCATTACATCACGGGCTTCTTTTATATTTTGGCATTGAATGCCAAAAGAAAAGATAGTATTGGAAAATATATTTCTTTTCAGTTTTCAGCTATATTTTTCTTTTTTCACTTTTTCCTTCATACTTGTCTCCAGAGAAAGAATTCAACCATTTTAAATAGATAAGCAAGGGACCTGACTTCAGTTATGTTTTATGGCTTCAAATTCCACAGATAGTCTTCAGCACAGTCCCTGGAATAACACTGCTAAACACTTCAGTGATTCTGACAGCTTCCCAGCTATCACTTGCTATTGCTTTCACAACTGAAAATCAAAGTTGTTACCCATAAAATATGAATGATAAACACAAATTGTAGCCTCCCACATGTTCTGGGCTTTCATGGCTTTCTCAGGCAGCACAGTGCACCAGGGACGGGTCAAATTGCTGCTTGTCCTCATTGCTGCTGTGGCACTCATCCCTGGACAGCCAGAACTGCACTGCTGAGCAGCACAGGGAGAAAATGCAGGGAGCTGATGCCTGGGGAGGCTGCCTGGAGCAGAGGCTGGGCACAGTTAAAGGATAAAGCAGGGATATATTAAAAGGCCTTCACAGGACACACCTTAGGCAGCACAAGAGCCCAGCCAGGGCTACACCCAGGATGGACTCTGAATCAGGAGTTTTCACCCTTTTATAACTTTTGGTCCGTGTCCATATCGGGGTTCAGTGTCCAATTGCAGCTCCAGGTTCTGCAGTCCCACCCTCCCAGGTTGCTCTCTCTCCTCCATCCCCTGCTGTTTGCACTCTTTGGGCTGAAGCTGCAGCGCTGTCCTTGGTTCTGGGCTGGAAAAGGATTGTTCTGTGGGGCTGAGCTGTGAGGAGAGCTGCTGGCACTGTGTGTGCAGTTCAGAGTTACACACCAGGGCACTGCAGAGTCTGGGGAACAGGAAAGCTCAGCCTGAAGGCATCAGAGCAGGCAGAGAAGGAATCAGGAAGAAAAAGGCAAAGGCTCCTCATCCTCCTTCAGTTGCAGGGTGAGGAGTGGCCTCACAGCAGGCAGGAGTGGGGCAGGGCAGGCTCAGAGCTAATGACAGAGGGATACAGCATCTCCTGACGTTCAAGGCAAAGCTGAGCTCTCAGGAGTGGTGCTGGGTCTCTCCCTACTCCATTGAGAGAGAAACCTGAAATATTGATTTCCAAATTTTAAATGGAAGAAAAATATCCTCTTTTATTTCAATAGGCACCAAGCATAATGGATTATAAAATAATCCCTGACTTAATGCAAGACCTTTAAAAGGCAGAAAATTGGAATACAAGGCATGCTTCAGACCTTTCCTAAAATTCTAACAATTTATTAGTATTTTTTTTTTAGTTTCCAATTCAGACCGTTTCTTGTTTTACTTCTGCTGGAACAAAGAGTATTTCCCTTTCTTAACCACTTGATGACATACTAGCCCTGTAGACTTCCCTAAAAGACATCAGTGGCTTTGAGTAGGAGAGGGGAGGGAGGTGGTGTGGCTGAAACCAAGGGGTTCAGTACAAAAATATTATAGCAACACGGAATGTTTGTTTAGAACAGAATGTTCCACACACACCAATCCCCCAGAAATCTCTACAGATATAGACACAAATGCAGCCTTGCAGATAGATTTTTTTTACCCATTTCTTGCACAGGTTCATATATATACATATATTTATAAATATAGATATTTAACTGGAGCTGTAGTTGCACAGGTTTATGTAGAAAGAATAATTATTATAATATATTAATTATAATTACAATTAATATACTATATTAATATATATTACTAAATATTAACATATAGTAATATGCTATTATTTGTACTGCTAAGAGAATGTATTTTAAATTAATTCTGCTCCAAAACCCCTCTGTGAAGGGAAGGGGTAACATGAGGCAGTGTCCTGAAGGACTGGTGGATGCTCTTGTTGCCTTCCTAAGACAGGAAAAGTTTATAACCCATTTTGCTGCTGCTGGAGCTTTGGGCTCAGCTGATGCACCTGAGGGCCATTCCCGGGAGCATAAAGGAGATGCTACATCCAGTCCTGGTGTGGGAAAAAAAACTGGTAATGGGAAAAGTCAATAGGAATTCCAAAATGTGATTAAATATTGTCTGTCCAAGAAAGTGTATTGCTGTGCTCAAACCCATGGAATTGTACCTCTCTCACTGTAAGGCTCCATCTTTGGAATTTAGTTCTTTTTGTATTTTCTCTCTTTATTTTTTTTAAACATCTTTGGTGGCTTTGCCAAAACTGAACCACTTCCAAGGAGACCCAAATAACTCTGAACGATGCTGTAAACCCCAAAACCATGTGTTGATACCAACATTATCCCAAATGTCCCCATTCCAGCACCCCTCATGCCATGCTAAAGCTCCTTTAATACCTTCCAGCCCGTTGTTTTGCTCATCAGGGATGTGCAGGGTGGCATTAAAGGAGGTGGCTGCAGCCGCTGGCACAGTGAGATCCCAGACTCCAGTCAGTGCAAACACTGACATGAACAATTTACTCCTGTATTCCAAAGCACAATTATACAACTTTACCTCCATATTATTCAATTAATCCAAAAATTAAAACTCCCTTCACCTATTCTGTTTGCTGTTGGGGGATTCAACATTATGATGCTAATACAACACCTTTAAGCATGCAAACACATTTTTGTAGAGCAAATTCTTTAATCTTTCCGAGGCTCCAGATGGCAGGGCCAATTTTTCAATTTTTTTTTTTTTTTTTTTAAATACTGTAGGGAAGCTACTGTACAAGTCTGCTGGTTTACTGCAGTTTTTAACATCTTCTGTGGAGCTGTTGGAAGAGCAAAGGCTTTCCTGACAGGAGCAAAATGCATATGAAGGAAGAGCAGAAATAAAAGGGAACAGTTCAGGAAGTTCAGATTAATTTGCTGGTTGAGGCTCTTAGTACCAGACACATTTATATGAATTTCATTCAGGTGTCACAGGCTTGTCACTGATTTCTCACCAGTTTTTTCTCTCATTAATTTTATTGCCTTTTATTTTATTATTTATTGTATAAAGAATACATCTGAGAGTTACTAACCTCCTATTAGAGTCATTAAAGTTCAGAGACATCAAGAAATGCCTTTTATTTGTCAAAAAACTCTTAATGAAATACCAAAACTGGTGGGTGCAAATTAAAATCTCAAATTTGATAATCTGACTTATTTTTTTTGCTCTAAGAGCAAAAGGCAAATAAAGATTTTTTTTTTCTTTACCTGCACCTGAAATTACTGACACTGCAGCAAGAAAGCAATTTAAAAAAAAAAAAAAGGGGGGGGGGGGAAAGGAAGCAGGTAATGCTAGTGAATAATTTGAATTAAGATGGAAAGGAATTGAACATATTCGTGAAACGCTTTTAAAACAAAAGAAGTCTTTTCCAACTGGCCACTGCTCAGGGGACAGGAGAGGAATTGATGGTGTGGGAAACCTTGCAGCATCCCCAGAGCAGGCAGCCAGGAGCCACGGTGTGGTGTTTTCTGAGTCGAGGGGAGCAATGAGTGAATCTGACTCCATGTTCTCAGAAGGCTAATTTATTATTTTAAGATATTATATTAAAGAATAGTTAAGTAAACTATACTAAAGAATAGAGAAAGGATGCAGACAGAAGGCTACAAAGAAAGGTGATGAAAACTCGTGACTCCTTCCAGAGTCCCGACACAGCCTGGCCCTGATTGGTCACTAAGTCAGAACAATTCACATGCGGGATAAACAATCTCCAAGCACATTCCAAAGCAGCAAAACACAGGAGAAGCAAATCAGATAATTATTGTTTTCCTTTTTCTCTGAGGCTTCTCAGCTTCCCAGGAGAGGAAATCCTGGTGAAGGGATTTTTCAGAAACTACGACGGTGACACCCCGGCACGCTGAGCAAACGGTGAGAGACAAACCCTCCCAGCTTTTGGCTCCCACCCTGCTCCAAACCCTTCAGAGCAGAGCTGCTGGCACTGCTGCCCTGCTCTTGAGGAGAAATCAGGGGCTTTTGGTGCTCAAGAAGAAACTCAGCAGGAGTTGGGAGACGATGAGAACACATGACCTCTAATTTGGAAAGGAAAATCAGATTTAGCACTAAAATGGAGTTGCCAAAGCCTGGCCTGCAGGCCAAACTCTCCAACTGTTTTGATCAGTGTTTTGTGGGAAATGAACACAGTCTAGGAGGGGGGAATGAGCTGGCAGCAGGATGCTGCTGAGCATTTTGATAGGCTCAGGGATATTAGATTTGCTACGAGACTGCAGTTATTTGTTTGGAACACACAGACTGGCACATCCGTGTTTGCACACATTCAAAGCACAAAGCTAAAGTGACATTTAGAGAAGTTTGAAGAGTGTTGAATGATTCCTGCCAGTCTGGAGCCAGTGCTGGCCCACTGGGGCCTGCAAGCTCCATCCATCAGATGAAGCTCTCTGCCTTTCAAGGGATGAGTTTTTAGGGCTGTGACTAAAAGACGAAGCCATCTATCAGAGTTTTGCACAAATAAGCTACGAAGAGATCAAGAAATGACCCAAAAAATAATCACCTGGGCTCTGTAGAGTTTTAGCATTACTTAATCCACCTGTAATCTTACTTCAGAGTCTCTCTTCCTAACCCCAGCTTAATCCTTGGTCCTAATCCTTGACTATTCCCCCTTTAATACAAAATACTGAAACCTCACAAATATCACCAACACTTCCTTCATTGGGAAGATCAGTAACAAGCTACTCCTGAGCTCTGCACACCAATCCCAAAGTCATGCCCAGCAAAAAGCACCAGGATCCCCAATGCAATCTATCGTTCATCAGTGAGCCAATCCCTCCTGCTAGCAAGAAGGCATTTCTAATTAAAATTTCCCCAACTGGCTACTTTGTTTTATGCCAAACCCAATATTAAACTGTTATTTCTGTCTAGGTATGTGACTCTGGGATGCAGAGCTTCTTGTTAACCAAAATAACATAACGCCCTGTGCCTGAGGAGCTATTTTGGCTAAGTTCTGACTAGAGATGTGGACAGTACATTAGAAAGATTGGGTGCATTACAGCAAATAAATAGATGTAAAGTAAGCAGTTTTTATTCCAAGTTCATTTAATCTTTAAATAAAGCTAAGTTGAATAAATATAGAATATAGGCTTTTATTTGCTTTTTTTTTTTCTTTCTTCAAAGAAGAATCTCTTTATGAAGAAAATCCTGAATTGGCATTTTTGCTTCAATTGGAACTTAGAGCAGGAAAGCAAATCTTTCGTGGCTTTAATCTGAAACATTAGGGCTTGAAGTCTGAACAACTGTTTACTATTCCCCTATCTGATAAAACTTCAGAACCCCAGGGAAACTAATTTAAAAGGAAGACCTGAGATCAAGATAAGCTTGGGCAAATCTAAAACCAGCCATCCGAAATGAAAGTGAGAGTTTCAGTTTTCTTGATAAATCTCTATCTGAACAGCAGTGGTATAATTAATGAACAATAAGGAAGGGAGGACTGCAATAACCACTTCAAATCCCTTGACTCATAACTCGCCAGACGTGAAGAAAACTGCTTTCAGGGTCATTCTGTGTTGTGTGCTACACTGGGAAAAAAAAAAGAGTGCCCAAAGAATTAGTTAAGGGAAAATGAGGGGAAAAAAAGGCAGTGAAAGTTGCTAAATTGAGCTTTGATCTCTTTGACTAAGTTTAACTAATTGTCAAGGTGTTTGGGGGTAAATTTTATTCTTCTTAGTCAATACATTATCACTTGGACTGTGGGGAAGTTGGAGTTATGAAGCCCCGATTCAGCAGAATATTTAAGTCTCTAATTAAATCTTTCCCTATTCAGCAAAGTGCCTGACATTATATAGACTCTTGTAAAGAAAGAAAAAGAAAAAATGACCTTTTAGGGAAATCAAATTAAATAGCAATGGGGAAATAAGCATATTTTACTATATTCAAACATGCTTCCATTTCTCTAAAGATCTTAAAAATGTTTTAGCCTTCCCTATATCTTGTTGGACAGAGTAAGGAACCTACTGAAAATGAAGTGCTGATAAAGCTTTGGGAGCTTGAACACAGAAAGTCAACCATGGAAGAGTTTAAGAAACAACGAGCACAAAGCAGAAAACCCTTTAAAAATCTATAATGCCAATACATATACTCCAAGAGAAGCCAAATTGTTTATGTATGGTCTCTGTGTCAGAAAGAGAGGCAACTCTTACTCCAGAGTCCTCAAACAAGAAAAAAAAAAGAAAAAAAAAAAAAAAAAAGGGGATTCAGAAAAGCCCCCAAATCTGTCTGAAGCTGAAATGACAAATAACTGTAGAGGAGATTCTGGGACATTTTTACATTATGAATATCAAATGACAAGAATTAAATCATACTCATCTATGACTTTTAATGAAAGTCAAATGGCAAAATCACTCACAGCAGTGAGCAACCATTGACTTAAAATCATTGAGCACTGGGAAGGGACAAATACAGCACCAAATTTCAGGCAACCAGGATAGATGTAGAGAAATAACTTGTCTAGAAGTCAGACTTCTATAGAAACGGTAAGGAAAAACAAATTAACAGACATCTGGACAGAAATAATGTACTTTGAGGGAGTCTACCTGCCTTCTCCCACAGGAACCTGCACCTTACAAACACAAAAATTGTCCCCAAAGGTCACGTCTGTGCAGTTAAAGTGCTCCAGTTAATAAAAGTTTATATGTACTTCTAAAAGGCTTTAAACCAGTTTCTCCATGGAGGCTTTGCCGAGGAGGAGCTGAGAAGGGAATGGCAGGGGTTAATGAGGGCTGGGGAGATGGGCAGCAGCCTGTGGGGATGCTGCTGTGCCCTGCTGGAGGAGGGAGGGCAGCAGGGGCATCCTCAGGGCACTCTCAGCCTGGAAAGCTGAGCTGGCAGGCAGCTGGGGGGCAGCTCAACAATAGGAAGTCACCTGGAGGAGGGAGGACTATTGCCATGTCTGGGGTCACCATTTATTACCATGGGTCTTCTGAGCAGTCTGGACTTGGTGAAGAGAAGGAGAAATCTTGACTCCATTTCACAAGGCTGGTTTATTATATTATGATATATATTACATTAAAAAGACCACACTATAACTATACTACAAAGAACAGAGAGAAAGATTCATCCGAAGGCGAGACAGGAATAGAAAAGAATCAATAACAAAGTTCTGTGACTCCCAGAGAGTCCAAGAGCTGCTGCTTTCTCGATTGGCCACCAAGTAGAAACATCCTACATTGACCAATTGAGGAAGCACCTGCTGCATCCCACAGCAGCAGATAACAAATTGTTTACACTTGAAGCTGAGGCCTTCTCAGCTTCTCAGGAGAAGAAAATCCTAGCAAAGGGATTTTCACAAAATATCACAACCACAGAGGACAAAAAGCAGCTGTGAGGAGCTGCAGGAGTTTGAGTTAGAGCAGCTCCACTCAATGACAAAGCCACAATACGTGTATGTTGGCTAAGCACAGCAATCCTAATTGCTCATATTAAAAAAAATAAATAAAATGTATAAAACCAGGCTCTGAGGTGACTCTTTTAATTCAGGACCAAGACATTGGGGTGTTATAAATAGTGAAAACACCAGCTCAGCATCAGCCTGAAAGTCAAATCAGATGTGAATAATTTTATAACAAGATAAAGCACCACAAGCAAACCATGATTCATGGACATCTTGTTATTGCACCCAGTTCAGATCCTTTCACCTCAAAGAACAGCCTAGACCTGAAAAGGTTCCAAGGAGGGCCACAAGAATGATCAAAACTGGGAAAAGGCTTCCTCTGAGAAATGATCAAGTGAGGGAGGACTCCTGTGAATCCTTTGGATACAGCAGAGATCTGTGAATGGCACAGGGAGGTGGCTTTGGATCAGTTTGCCATCTTCTCCTCTTTGTCTACCAAACTTGTCACAAAATTCACTGCCTTTCTACAACAGATACCTCTATTGTGTTTCTTTTTTTATAATGTACAGAGATATTCTGGGGACTGGCACAAAGTGGAGAGAGGATTTCTGTATATCACAGGGCCTGACAGCAGACTGATGAAAAAGACATGATGCAGCCACTTGTATTTTCCTTTAGTAACTCCCACTGAAGAAAAGCTGGAAGAGAAAGGGATTAAATGAGTAAAAATGCCCTAAAATTTTTAGAAACACCTCCACAGTGAGTGGGTAGCTCCTTCTGTGAGACTACTATTTACTCTATTTCAGGCTCTTTCCTCAGACATATATTGTATTAAATTAATCTTAGGGAAAATACAACATCCCAGAAGACTCATACTGATTAAAGGTTCTTTGTGTCTTTCCAAAGCTCCTCCACCCCCCTTTTTTTTTGGCAAAAAAAGGTTTTGATTTTGAGATTTTATGTCAATGGAAGAGTTGAGGAAGCTCATGGCAGGAAATTTACAGTTTGTGATAGATCTGCTCCTAGATTTATTGTCTATTTTATTTATTGTGTCAGTTGCTGCATCAGAGACAAAGCAGAACTGCAATGATGCCACCCCAAGCTGATCTCTGTCCTCTTGCTTTCCCAGGACATAACCTAAACAGCCCCTCTCACTGAGCCCTCATATTCACAATGGAAATGTTGAGCCCTGAACACTGATCATGACAAAAAAAAAAAGTAAATTAAAAACCACAAGATTACTTAATTTATTATTTCAAATTGAGATCAGTTTGGGGGTCTTGGTTGGGTTATTTTTTCCCTGCCAGAAGTATTGAGAATTTCTAACAAGAAAGTACTTCCTCTTCAGTAAAGGGAGTCATGAGCAGGCAAAACAGGCAGAAAGAAACAGGGAAATGCTAAGCAGGATATTCAAATTTCACACAGCCTATTTCTGTTAATACTTTTATTCAAATCTTCTGCATGTGTAGTAATGAAGAGATGTATTATAGGCTTACCAATAGGATTCATGAAATCACTGAATAATTCAGGTTGGAAGGGACCTCTGGAGCTCCTGCAGCAGAGCTGGGCTCAGCAGATCAGGCTGCTCAGCTGAGCCCTCAGTCTGGCCTAAGACACAGATTCCCCACCCCTGTGACACCTTGTTCCAGGCTCTGACCACTCTCATGGTAAAATACTCTTGTATGCAGCTGGAATATCCTTGGGTTTATTGTCTGCTGTGGCTCAGCTTTTCCCCTTTGCATTTCCTAAAGGACTCTGCCTCTCTCTGCTCTAGATTTCCCATCCTGCAGCTGTGGACAGCAATAAATTCACCCCTTTGTTTTCTCTTCCAAATGCTGAGCAAACTGATTTCTTTGACTCCCAAAGACAGAATAAAGGTTTGATAGTGGAAGAACACCCAATAACCACAATTAAATGTCATTCCTTCGGGGTGACCCCTCAGCTTACACACACTTGGGTCCTTAACAGAGCTTTGTGACAGAAGCACACTTCAGCCCAGCTTGAGAGGAGCAGAACAAAGTCAAAATCAGAGAAAGAACACTCCCCAAAGTTTCACCTCTGTTTGTTGCTTCGAGTGAAATGTGTGCCTGGAAGGAAGCTCCAGGCCCTGCCTCCCACCCCTTCCTGGGCATCCCCATCACCCACCTGGCAGTGGGCACCACTCACCCGCCAGGGCACAGCTCCCACAGCACCAGGGTCCAGCTGCCCCTGCAGCCCCTTGCATCCCAGCCCGCTCAGGAGCCACCCAATGAGCCCAGCCTGCCAATCACAGCCCACCTGGGGGCTGCAGAACCTTCTGGAAGCTCCCAGGAGCAGCTGAAAGCCGCAGCCTTGTTCTCAGCAAGGCAAACACGGTGAAAACGCAGAACCAGAAGCAAACAAGTGAAATGAGCAAGTTCTGATCAGCTATAAATAAAAAGTAATTCAGAGGGAGGGGCATGAGATGCTGGAACAGGAGCTGAATGAGCCCAAGTCAAACCTTAACTCTGCCAGAGATGGTGGGATGGCCAGATGAACCCCAGGTGTTCCTTCCAACCATCTAAACAATCCTTCTCATCACACCAGTGCAAGCACACAGATTGAGCAGTGCCATGTTCATTGGCGTCCAGACCTTTGGTCCATCACCTGAGGGGTGGGCTGGCTGTGACCAAGGACCAGCAGGGAGGTTGTGGTGGCTACAAGCCACGAGTCTGACTCAGCCAGGCCAGGTAGAGCTCGATGGAGGCACTAAGGAAACGCTGAGGTGGGTACAGCACCTCCTCCTGCATCTCTCTCAGGATCCAACCATTTGTAGCTCCAGCACCTGCTGAGCTGACATCGTTGCTGTATTTAATAAAAACCACAGGGGATTTCTCTGAGGATTTGCTGTGTGTCCCCTTGAACCCATTAAGCTCTAAGCAGTGACAGCAGCTGAAGGCAGGAATGCCAGACATGAACTACAGCCACCTTTTTTGCCATGCTCTGAACTCTTTGCTAGTTTTGTTCTAGCTCTTTGATGGGCAATTAATTCCTCTTCACCTGTCAGACACCACTCATCATTTTCTAATATACTTCTAATCACTCCACTTTTGAGTTTATTGCCGCTCTGCCACTGCAGAGTGACAGGACCCAAAGAACCTGTGGCTGCAGGGTGGATGTAGGTCCTGAATTGATTTAAGCTTGGCCGGAGAAACCTGTGCTGCAGCTAAATCTGCTCATCAGGCAAGATCCCAGTTTTTTAGCTCTTCTGAAAGTCCCAAGACAGCTGTTCCTCCTCCGGTCACTCAGGGAGATGGGCGATGCTGTTTGTGCCTGAAAAATGAGCTGCACTGTCAGGTGTCACTGGCTGTTGAGTGTGGAACATCTCCTGCTGCTGATGTGACAGATGTTGAGCAGGATGGAGGGACATTCTTGTGGGACCTGGCATACGAGAGCTCTCAGAATTAAAAATAGCTGCCCACCTCAGACCTGGGAGATACAGCAGGAAAGAAATGAGTGAGGACAGGATAATGTCACCCTAATGATTCGTGCCATGTTGTACAGCTGGGCCAATTAGATTTCATGACTGACTGATAAGACGGGAAAGTGTGATATTTTTCCCCCAGAATTGTCAATGCTTTTTGTTCTCTATATCATACTTCAACCATTTTTTACAAATGATTTTTATTAGGCTTTGAATCCCTCCCAAATTACACAGTCAGGATAGACCAAACTCATCCTGAAAAGGGGTTCTCAGCCAGGCAGCCCTTCCTTCATCCAGCCAGAGCTCCTTCTGTGCAGCTGCCAAATTCAGCCTGTACCAGAGATGACATCCACGCTTGCCAGACACTGATCTCAAAATCAAAGCACACCAAGAGAGCAGAGCACTGTAAAAAAATTGTAATTTTATCCAGAGCTGTTCTTGTATGAAAAAGGCACTACAAATAAAGAAATTGCTTGGTTTCATATTCACCCTGAATATTCTGACAGGAAAGAGGCTGTGTGAAGGATACTAACAGCAGAGCAAGGCATACTCAAACTGCTGAGGATAGGAGGAAAGGTGGTTAATCTTCAAAGGAATCATTCATTTTGCTAACTAATAGTAAATACATTTTCTTTTTGATGGTAGTAAGAGATCTATTAAATAAAATTTATAGAATAAATTGTGTTTTCAATGCTGTAAGAGAAACCTTATGCATTCAGTACATGATTCAAGGTCCACTGAAGGCTGATGAAAACCTTTTGGTCAAATTCACTGGATATTGGTTCTGATAGCTCAGGTCCTGAAAACTCCAGCACCCAGCAAAACATATGAATAAGGATTCCAGATTTAAAAGGGATAATCTATATTTCACTCCAAGTTATTCTCAGAAAATAATCTGGATAAAGAATGTTCCTAACCTTTTATCTGCAGCATTCTGCCAACCCAATCATTCATCTCCCTGCCACGTTTGAAACAAGGAAATGTTTTGTCAGACAGCTCTCAAGCAGCAGCAGAGGTTTTATCACAGGCTGGAAATGGAAAGTGATACTGCTGTTAAAACCTAGTCCTGCTAACATAAATCTCCTCACATTATTGAGGCTGCCCTTCCAGTGCATTCCAGAATGTTTTAGCAGATTTATGATGAATACATGTAGATGGAAAAACAAATGAGATTGAATAGGAGATGTGACAAATAGATTCTCTCTGCCTCTGCTGTGACCTGCTCCCTCTGTACTGAAAAAGAGCTTGTCTCTGTGTGTGTAAATATACAGATAGTCTATCACTTGTGTAGTACACAGCCTAAAACAATTTGTAAGGGAATCTGTGAAGGCATGTAAACATGATCAAAGTTGAGTAGAAAAATATAACAACACTTAAGTGACTCTCTTACATTTCAATAAATCTGATAGAGCTCAGTGTGTACTTAATGTTCCCAGATTAGTGCTCAATTCCAAAGGAAATTGGCATATTCTCCAGGCAGAAGTTGATTTTCTTCAAGATTATTGCAGATTTTTGCAATGTTTTTGAATCACAACCAGAAAAATATCTTTATTCCAGTGATGCAGCACATAAAGTTAATGGGAATATTGGTATTTGGGGACATTTTGTTCCTCCAGGACAGAACAAAAGGGGTTTGTAAATCCTGCAGCTCCAGATTGTGGCTTTTCTCTAAGGGAAATACTATCTGAAATGAAAATATTCTCTTGCTTTTTACTCTTTTTGTCACAAAATACAAAACACATTTGGTTTCAACAGATGGCCAGTGAATTCCATGAAAAAAACCCCCATTGATTTCAACAGGAATTGGACCAGGTTTGAGGTCTCAGACTTGCTGCTTGATTTGAGCATTAATTTGGAATCTCTGGTAATAGGATCACAGGTCGAGGAACGCCTGCCAAATCTCAGATTCCCAAACGGCATCTGCAGCTCCAAATCCTGTTCAGAAGTGTAATACTTCCACGCTGTTGATGTTGTTTCAATTAAACATAGCTGTGTGATTTATTGAGTAGCACGGAGGTTACACAGATATTAGAATATAGAAAATATCAGCATTGGTTTCAGGCTCACATAAAGGCTGTTCCAAACCATTCCAGCAGCTCTGCAGCCCCAGTGAATGAGGGCAGGCACTGTGTGTCTGAAGCAACATTCTGTAATTTTTTCAATTTTGAGATGTTATTTGCCTGTCTTCTTGAAGATATCTTTCTCCCATCCTGTCTTCTCCCTGGGAAAATGTTGTTTGCAGTGAAATACTGGGAAATCAGGAATTTACTGAACAAGCAAACTGAACTGAGAAGGGAGACTTGATTACCCCAAAGAGTCGAGACTGGATCAGTGAACCAGTGAGGAATAAAATCACCAATTCTAATTCTTTGCTTTACTTCCTCGTGAAGAATATCACTGCTTTTACCAACCTCTAATTGTTCCTGGGCAGGTCTGTTTGGATCCAGGAGAATCCATTCAATAAAACCATCTAAAGGAAAGGGCAACCTGGACATGACCAGAACTTGGGAGCCTTCTGTTTGCAAGGACAAGATTTTGCAGATGCATTGAGAAATGTGGCACAGCTACTTTTAGGATTTTTTTTTCCCCAAAGAAAGCTGCTGGGGAATGCAAATATCTGTGAGGGATGCGGTATAAACAGCACACTGGGCAAACAGGGTGCTGTAGTGAAAAATTCCTGAAGCGGCGCCAGGAACTTCATTGACATGAATGGATTGCAATAGGGGGGAAGGAAATTCTGGCTGCAGGAGCTGTTTTTAATTAATTGCCTGAGATCTCGTTCCTGCCTTGCCCTTGATGCTGTCACTCACTGGCTGGAAGTGCTGCCAGCTCAGCAGTGCTGCCTTTCTCCCAACAAGTGGTGGCATTTCCCCTGTTCTTTGCACAGCTGTTCAGTGAGTGCCAACCTGCAGCTCGCAGGGAGTGAGGCATAATTCTGCTGCTCAGGAACAGAGCCCTACCTGCTTCCTCTGAAACCTGGAACACCTGCCCCAACAACTGCTCTCAGCAACAGAAACATTCTTGTAGGAGGCTGCTTAAGGGGAACAAAGTGCCAAAACCTGCCCTGGGTCTTTTTGCCTTTGCAAAGTGGGCAAAATATTTAAAGTGATTAAAAAGAAAAATAAAAATCCCGTTTCCTGTTATGAAAATGAAGGAGTTGATATGATTGGAAATTCTTTTTGTTCTGTTGCGAATATTCTATTCACAATATTCAATTTGAGTACAAGTTGCACTATTTGAGGTTCTTTGAATAATTCAGGTGCATTCATTTACTCTTGATTAGTGGATCAGCTTCTTCAAAAGGTAAGTATTTATTTTATTTTATGACATGCAGCATTAATAATGTATTACCTTTCTCACAAGCTGCTTTTAACGAAAGCAATGAAAATTTGCAAGGAGACAAGAGTTCTGAGTAGGTATTAAAGAACCATGGAGTCACTTAAGCTGTCATTTTGGAAATTGTTCCAGCTGCCATTTCTCGGGGAGGAAAAATGCAATCTCGATAATGCAGCAGAGTGAATAACCCGGGCTGAACAGCTGATGCAATGACAGAATTACAGCACTGCTTTCTGTGCCATAAATGACAGCAAGGCACTCGTATTCCCTGCCTTCCCAGGGACGAGCATCTCTTTGGAGAAAATCTTCAGCTACTCTTCTGCAGCAGGACAAGGATTATCAAATACTGTTGGAAAACTGCAGTGGGAAAAGGCCAAATAAAATTACTGGGACAAGTAGTAACATTAGTTATGGCAAATGAAAAATAAATCACATCTGTAAAGTCTGAGGACTGGAAAGCTTGCATTCAAAGGAGAGGAAAGCTCTGGTAGGGACAGCTGGACAGTGTAACTTGACCATAAAAGTTATCATGTTAATATAAATTTTAATGCTAATTTCATTCCATTACAGAATTCAACTCCTAAGACTTCATGGTGGCTTTAGAATGTGCTTTGTTGACAGTTTCCCTATTGCCTGCATTTCCTTGAGCACTCAGCTTAACTGGCTTCTCCTAATTTTGCTTGTTGATAATTATATTAAAATTAGGAAGGCTCAATTTCTTTTTCTATCCTAATTTCTAGCACTATGTTTAAATTACTCTAGAATGCAAGCTCCCTTAAATAGAAACTGAGAGCTACATCTGTTTCCATTTTTGCTCAAATCATTTTATTTGTTGCTGAAATTGTGGGAGTTGCATGGAAAGGCCAGGAAGGAACAAACTGCCACAGTACTCAAAGATATTACCAAGAATTAATTATATTCTCCATCTTTTTTTTGCCTCTGCTGCTTAAGGACAGAAGTGTGGGGTGTAACACTGGTTTGTACAAATCACCTTTGCCAGTGTTATTTCAATACATATCATTCCCCATAGTAATAATACTACTATAAATTAACACATTTCAGGAGTACAATGCAATTTTACTGAACAATTTTCTGCAATAAACACAGTTTCCTTTTTTTAAAAAAAAATAAATAAACAAGGTTACAATAACCTTGATTAATTCAGTTCTTTCATTAAACAATATAGTTAAAATCTACTTATGTAAAACTTCTTAGACTTATGCTGAGCAACCAAAGCCTCTCTAGAGGGTCAGCATTCAATTGATCACTTAATTTTAAACCCTTTATAGTGACTGAAAGTTCTGGAATCAATAGTCCCAAATTCAGCCTGTTCAAATTAGTGTTCATAAACTGAGCAAAAATTCCTGTTCAGAATAATCTGTGAGCCTTTAGTTATTACAGCTGCCACAGACTCCACTTGAGAAAATGCCAAATCAAGTAATAAAATCTGCACAAAATACAACATGAATATGGAACTTTATGAGTACCTGCACTTCCAGGTAAGAAGTGTAATGTAGCTGTATAAAAGAATAATTTTCCTACTCTGGATATGAACTTTCTGCACTGAAATCACAAGAAGAAGTTCCTTGAATTTACATCTGTTTTTATGATATTTTCATGTCACACCTGGTCTGTGAAGGTAACTATGGCTGAGCAACTAAAGGTTTGGGGAAAATTCCTTTAGAAGGTCAATAACTCAGAGTAAGAAAATTTTGGGGTAGTTAAAAAGGTTTATGATACAAGGAATAAAGTTGAGGGGAAATGATTTAGAGATATAAAAAAATACAGAGTGCACAGCTACTTTACTGTGCATATTTATGCCCAGCTGAGCTGAGAACCAGGTAAAGGCAACTCTGACATTATTTCCTTCACACCAACACCCACACTTTCACTGCCTGTACATATTGCCCACCTTAAACTTGTAACTCAGGTCCTTTATCCCTGAATAACTGGCTTGGAGATCACTACTAAAGATGTTTTTCAGACTAAAATCCTCATTGCATCTGCCACAGGCTCCCCAGCACTGGTATTACTACAGCTGGAGTCACTTTAATTACGTTTCTGCCAACTGCAGCCAAATATGACCTTATCTAATAGGTGTTCCTGGCAATGTCATGAGCTGAGATCCTTTCTGGGAAGCAGAAATTTGCCAAATCTGGCAGCAAGTTGTAATTTCAGTGCCACGTGCTGCAGCATGTGAGACAGATACATTGGACGAGTGAGCTACAGGCTTTTGGCAGCTCATTCCTGGCCATGTGGAGAACATGCAGTGTTGACACAGTCCAGAAAATAATGAATTAATAATTAGTTAAAAAATTGTTAAGACTTAATGGTGCAGACTTTGCCCAAGTAAACTTGGGAAAGTGAGAAGGAGTTCTCCTTCCCCAGTGAGAAGGAGTTTGGGATGTGTCCAGAAGGAGCTGCTAGATGTCAGAACTATTGAATGGAAAACTAGATGTGAGTACTTTTCCTGTTCACAATGGCCCTGGCAGAGCTGTGCTGCTGTACAGTGTGGATGGTGGCATTCCAGGAGATTCCCAAGCAAAGGAGGCTTGGTGACACCACCTGGGTTGGTCCAACATGAGCTCCCCACTGAAGGGCTCTTCCTCCGAGTGTGACCTCCGTCCAGGTGACAAATGATGCTGTGGGAAAGCAATTTCAGTGACATAACACTTTTCTTGCCTTCTTGCAGCCACAGGTAGCTCAAATTGAAACAGTTAGCAAACAGGTAAACTCATAAAAATACATTTTCCCACTTCAGAAGAGCTTTCTTTTTGTCATGAGAGACATGACATTTAATTTAACAATTTCCTTCCATTATGGCAACACTTGCAGATTTCTTTCTCCCTCTTGATGTTTCCCCCTGCACAAAGAGAACAATTATTGAATGTTTTTGTTTGGTTCCTCTGGGATACAGGTGCACAGGCCTAAGCACAGCTGGCTTTCCAACAGACCAGAGAGTGATGTGCCAGCACAGCATCGAGCAAGGGGCTGAAGAAAGGGAAGTTGTCTCTGTTAGGGTTGGGATTGAAAGTGTCCAAGATGGTATTTCATGTTTGGAATTAGATATTTATCATTTCTTATCTATATTATACTCTTATAATCTGGGAGTTTTACAGTATTTTAGCAATAAGCTACAAAATGGCTCCATATTTATTTTTATAAGGAAAAACTATTTAATTAAGAAATGAAACTTGAATAATTTTTACTTTTAACTTAATAACTAATTACTCATCTCCTTTAATTTGGACTTTTCTGTCTAATTTTACAGTACTACTCAAACCTATGAAGAAGAAGGTGAAGAAGGACTAGCCACTGTTTTAAAACTTCTATCTTAGCTTTATATATATTACTATATTCTAAACCATAAAACTTTAAGTTTTCTATTCTGTAATATTACACACTTCTACTCAAACTCCACACCCACAATCTCAGCTCTATCATTCAATTTTGGAAGTTTTCTCTCTGGCTTCAGGCTAAATGTAGTGTTTTCTTGAGGACCAGTGCCTAAAAACACAGAAAGTCTAAAATTCTCAGCATCTGGGGTTCCAACAGGAGGTGGCAACCCAGCAACTGCACTCAGCTTCTCACACAGATCCTGCTCCACACCATGGGAGGACACTTCTCTGCTCAGCTGCCTCTTGTGCTAGTAAAGCAAAACTTGTCACAGAAAACAAACAAAAAAAATATTTACCAAGTTGGCTTTAGGGCAAATCCAGCTCTTTGTTCTTTTGACACATCAAATGTCAGCCTCTTGCTGACAGGAGCCTGGGACGAGCACAAAACACAGCCAGGTGCATCCTGGCAGGCAAACCCTCCTGAGAGGGTGGGAGAAGAGGGGCTGGGCTTCCCAGGTTTGGTATTCACTCGCCACACTCCTTTCCAGACCTGGAATAGAAACCTCCATGCAAATGCTGGGTTTGGACTCACTGGTTTTAGCCATCTGAAAGGCAGGCATCTTATTTTCCAGCTTCTCTCCTCTTGTTTTCCTTCTTTCTTCTCTCAGGTTCATGGACATGAGGAGGTTCTGAAATTCTCCAAGTGAAGGAATTACCCCTGCACGTTCCTTTTCCCCTGTCCCCAGCTTAGAGTTTCTGTAGGCAATGAACTTGGACAAAAAAGCTCCTTAAAATTACACATGATGTAGCAATCCTTGGCTATTGTGTCTAATTAAAAGTACACTGATTTTTTTCTCCCAATATGTAATAGGCAAATGCGTATTTATTTCTTTTTTTGTTTGTATTCAGCCTGCTGGGTAGATTTCCTTTCATTGTAATTAGATTCAGGTACTCATATCAGCTGTTCTACACGGAGTAAACATTAAGATTCCTGAATTTTCATTACATCTCTTATATTCAATGAATCATTTATATGCAAATTTACTCAAATTTTGCAGCATAAATCTTCAATATTAGTGGTTTTGTAGTCCTTTCTTTGAATTTTAGTGGCATATTTTGAGGGAATTTCAGACAAGCGCTGCCAAAACAGTAATAGGCTTCAATAACTGCCTTTTGTAGACTGAAGTGACAGCTTTGAGGTTGGAAAATTTTATCTTTTCTTTAATATTCAGTAGTTTTACACTGACAAGAAACACATTTTTGAGTCAATAGGCTGAAATCTGATAAGAAGCATTTAAAAACCCAAGTAGATTGATTGTGTGCAATCATTGCAGGAGAGTGACTCCAGCTAACAAAAAGGCTCAATCTTCCCCTGCCTCACGGTGACAATTGTGCTTTATAGGGAAGGAGCTGTGCTGCACATTATCTGCAGCACATAAGCTGCAAATGTGACCCTTTAGATTCTTTTTTTTCCTGCGTTTAAAACGCTTGTTTAGAATTTCACAGACTTGTTTTCTTTGCCAATTTCCCCAGCATCATTTTTACGAGTCAGGCTCAGACAGTCTTTACTTTTCAGATGTCAAGGCCCTGCGTTACATTTCCTACATCACCAGGCAGGCACGGTGCTAAATGTCTCTGCTGCAATTAAAACAAACAAACATCAGCTTGGATCTGCCAAGACAGGAAGCTCTGATCTGTGCACGCCTCCATAGGATGGAGAATATTTTTAGATCATGTGCAGAAACTAACCTGACACCCAATGCTGACATTTGTCTCTCCTTCCGAGATGAACTTTGAAAACAATGATAATTCCATTTGGAGTGTCTCTTCTTATATGTAGATTGGTTATGTGGATTTCTTTTTTGGTCAGATTTCAGTTTTTAAACCATTCTTCTCCATTCTGGTCTCTCCAGTTCCAATCACTTCCAAGCATTTGCTTTTGCACAGCAACAGCAAGACTCCCTTTATATTTTCTAGAAATAAGCCTGTAAGATTTCCTGGGGAAGAGCCTTTTTAAAGAGGCCTCAAAGTATTCCAAGTGGTTCTCCTTTGTCATTACAGATCTTGATTATATTGATTTTAACAGATATTTCTATGCAAACCAAAAAATTTTACATATCTATAAAATGCTAATGAATAAAATTAGCATTTCACTGCAGACAGCCCAGTGGATCTCAGTGTACCTGTTAGATGGGAAAAAAATGTTCCTTTTTTTGCTTTCCTGTGTCTTTTTGCCCCCAAAAAATATTCAAAGTATTCACCTTTCTTCCCTCCTACTCACCCCTCTTATAATCACTTAATTTTTCAGACTGATTTTAACTTTCCTCTGTACACAGGAGCTTGATCTACACAGCAGAGAGGAAAAACTGCACATCCTTTATAGAAGAGCTGAAATTTGGAAAGTTTAGACAAGCTTCTGGGTACAGCCTTTTATCATCTCTGGTAACTAAACAACAGCTCAAGCTAAGCACAGGTTAAAAGCAATTTCTCTTAGTTTAATCTCATTATGTTAATCAACTCTTTTACTACATGCATAACAGCTGTAGTGGCAATGAATAACTTCATTTCAGTGCCTTATAAAATGAACTTTTTTCCTTTGCACATCCTACTCATCTGCTCTAGAACACATCCCAGCTGGTGGCTTACAGCTATGGGTTAAAATCTAGCACAGAGCTCCCAGGCACCTCATTCATCTGTCTCTTGGATGGATGTGCTCAGTAACTTCCCTTTTTATGAACACAGACTTAATCCTGGTGGAGAAAAACAGTGAGAAGAGGTAGCTCCAATTCCACAGTGAAAAGCAGAATGCGTGGAGCCACAGATTTTAATCTCTGCTCTGAATTAAATATGAAGACCAAGTTGTGACATCCCAAACACATCTACTGTTAGAGCTTTAGCTTTAAGCATTAAATTAGCACCAACAAAAGACATCTAAATCATGAAAATAATAAAAATAAAGGTGGAAATACATTATTAGTCTCACTGTAGTTATCAGACATGCCATGTTTTCATACTGGAATAGCAGTGCAAGGACCAGGACACAAAGGATACATCTTGGAGAAATGTTTATATTCAAGTACAGTCCACAGGTACCTTCTTAAAATATGACTTTCAGGAGCACTCAGGGGTGGAGAGCTGTCTTCTGGCTGCTGCAGGAAGCCCCTTCTTGCTCGTTTCCTCTTCTGCTTGGCACTTCTGAGGAGGAGCAGACTCAGGGCTGCTCCAGCTGCAGCTCAGTCCTAAGGCCACACGTGGAAAAACCTGGGGAAAAAAACAAAAATGCTAAAATATCAAATGGGCAGCACATCTCCAAAACTGGCTGCTGCTGGGTAACAAATGTTCTAGCTTAAACAAATCCATGTGCACGTTCCAGCAAGCCCTTCCCTCAGCCCGAATTACCTAGCAGGAGTTGAAGCCCTTCCTACTTCAGGAAGGATCCCTAGGCAAGAGATGTTTTCTGAACACTCTGGTGAAAATATTGCATTTTGTAGGGCAGGCCAGCAAATCCCTGCGATTCAGGAATTTCCTCCTTGGCAGAGCAGGGCTGCAGGTGCTCCCTGCAGGAAGGACAGCAGAACGATGGGAGCACAATTCTGCAATTCCTCTGCAGCTCTGCAGTGACAAAATTCTGCATTTCTTCCGGTGCTACACATTTCTTGCTCTGTTCTTGTTTGGCCAGATCTCTGAAATTCCACACTTGCCTCGCCTCCTGAGGTGGCCCTGCAAAATATTGCCAACTTTATCCAAACCAGGGAAACCCTTCAGCTCCATAAATTTTCATTCATTCTCTTAATTTGGAGGTTGAATGTATTATCTAGCCTAGCAACTGATGTGTCAGCAGTTATTGGCTGTAAGGGAATCTACTCGTGAACAGTTCTGATGCCAAAATAAATGATATTTTCCTGCTTGAAAGGGTCCTGCAGACATAAAAGCCATAACTGCATCAAAGAATAAGATATTACTGCCTTAGTGTCAGGCCAACAAGAGCTGCTCTTTAAATATGGACTAAAATAAGATAGAAAAATGCATAAAATGTTGTTTCATTAGTTCCTTGTTTGATGGTTATTTCTTTATATCACATTCATGGTGAGAGGATAATCCCTTTAGCTCAACAACAACTCATTAACCATGTTCTCTCAATTAGAAATAGCTTATTTTCTAACAAAGCAAACACCATAAACACTCCTGCCTCCAGCTCATAATGATTTTCTATAAGTAAATGTATCAGAGGCATCGTACAAAGGGGGAGCTTGGTACAAAGAGAAATGGCACAGAAATGGAAGATATTTCTGAGCATATAAAGATCAATTGCTGTACACATGGTGTGAATATTTTTATTGCTTAGCAGAAGCCCTCCACTCAGGTGCATGAAGCAACTGCAAATAAAGTTAAATTTTCTTGATTTTTCTGACAATTTGGGCCTTCCCAGTGAAAGGAAATTTGGAAAGCTCCCACTTGAAAATGGGAGAAAAGTGTAGCTGGAGGAATGCTTTTCAACAACTTATGTTTCAGAAACCCAAAGAAAACAGTGCAAAGGAGAAAACTGCTTTTGTGGATCTAGTTTATTAATAAGCATTGTAATTAACAAGACAACATGCTGTACAGAAACCTGAAATAGAACTACTGCAAATTGACTGGACTTTAAATGCTGCTGGACTGTAGTATATGGTGTCCAGCTGCATCATTTGTAGAGTGTGGTTAGGGCTGTTTCAATACACAGACATACACTGCTCACTCTCAGATCCTGTAGTATGCCACAGAGCAGGGAGATTTCCCAGAAATACAAACTCAAATATTTACAAGAAATCGTCAATCTCTTTCTTCACTAGGGATAACATAATTTATACACAATTTTCCTATGTATACCAAATAAAATCTTTGCCTTCAACTTTACTTTGTGTCTGCACAAACCAATTCCTTCCCATTTATTTACCCAGCTAAATCAGGGTAGTAAACTGCAGTGTGATCATTTAATTGCTTCTCATTGATTAAGGGTTGGTATTCAACCTGCAAAAGGAAAACATGAGAAATCAAATAAAGCCAAGCTTAAATTTTCCAGCTTTAAAACCTCAGCTTGACTCCAACAACCTTGAGCTAACCATCAGCAGTGGAAATATTTCAACCATTACAGTGGAAATATTTAGGCTCTGCCTTAGGCTGGCCCATGCTGGGAGCAGGGGAATGGTGGTGGCTTTGGGCTCCCCAAGGATTACAGCTTGCTCAGGGTGCAGCAGAGCCAAATTCCCTTGTCTGATGGAAATCCCAGCAGATCCAGGCCCGGGGGGGTCAGGGATGCCAAGGCTGGGCTCAGCACCACGGGACTGATGCTGTGTGGAGCTGCCATCCACAAACCCCCAGGTCCCATTAGCACGGGCTCATTGCCATGCTAATTAGCTAAATGACCTCATCCGGCCAGCTCCCGCCCCAGAGCAGGTGCTCTGCGGGCTCTGCCTGGCCAGGCACACATGCTTCATTATTCTTTAGAATTAAGTTACACTTCAGAATGCAGCACAGCTCAGGAAAACAAAGAAACAGCATCTCCTACTTCGAGCAGTTTGACTCGGTGCTTTCTTTTAACATTTGTTTGTTTGTTTTTTTTTATTTTAGCATTGACTGCTTTACAATGTGGAAATAATCCTTTTTTTGCAATACTCAGGAGTGCAACAAGCATGAGTTTGGAGGGGGAATAATCTAGGCTCGAGTGTGTGACACATCGCTTTGAAGGCAAAGGTTTTCCTTTATTGTTACACAGTATGGAACAAATCTAATCATGTAACTAGCATTTTACTGTATATTGTATATAGAATTGCTTTCTCCACAAATTCACACAAGTAAGATAAAATAAGTTAAATGACTAAAAAAAGGAAAAAAAAATACACAAAAATATACAGTCTATGTACTAGATAAATTATTTATATATATGGCAAGATGTGTAACGAGTCTCTAGTAACATTATTCCTCTGGATACTGACATGCTACTCAGAAAAGTGTTGCCTCAAATGTGTATTTTTATATATTAGAGAAATAATATATAAAATGAGGGAACAATTTATCTCCTGACAGAACGTGTATTTACAAGTAATTGTTCAGTATCTTGTTGACTAAATTTTAGAATATCAAACACATTTCCATGGATAAAATGTTTAATACTTATAATCAGACTCATTTTTATAATGCTTTTTGTTTAAGTTATTTTGTATTGCTGTTCGGTTTGGGTTTTTTTGTTGGGTTTTTGTTTGCTTGTTTTTCAAGAAAGGGGCAGGGTCAAGTCCTTCTTAATCTTAGGGGAAAAAAACCTAAATTAACCCCTAAATATTTAAAGGAAGTGAAGTTTGTTGGGTTTTTTCACCTACAAATGGGAAAAAAAACCACTAATTCTGGGTCCTTCACCTTTTCCTATCAAAATCCTAAAATTGTAGAAATAAATTCTGTGCCAGGAAATTTCAGTGACAATTTTCATCCCTGAAAGAACAGTTGCAGGTAAAAAAAACAAGAAAAAAAGGAGAGTTTTCCAATGGAGCTGCCAGTTCCATAAATATTTGGTACAGCAGCATCTGCAGTAAAAACTAAAGACCTCTGCTTACAATAGCAGGAATTACTGCCAGCATTATTCTAAATTTGCACAATTAGTATGTTTGGTAAATCTGTGTAAACTACAGATAAGCTCATTTTTTGCATATCCCTGAAAATAACTGCCAAATTCTCTCCTCCTGATGTCTCCAAAGCAAACAAAGGGCTTTGTTTAGGTGTGAATTAATTTATCAAATTTTTAATTGTCCCGGAATTGGAAGTGAGATGTGTCAGTACCCAAAGGATTGTGATTTTTTTTTTTTCTCCAGGATTTACATGCAACTGGAAGCCAGTGTGCCACATCTTTTCTAAACGTTATTGAAAACTACTTAAAAAAAAAAAAAGAAAGCAAAAGAAGTACACCATTAGATAATCTGATGTCCATTAATTAAACCCTATCAGTAGGTTAAAAGTGAAGCTTTTTTTTATTATTATTTTGCACATAAAATCTAAATGTGGTTTGAATAGATTTACAGTGGGGACAGCGATATATAAAGCTACTTATACCTGCTGGGCACATAAGAGAAGCTCTTTTAGCATTCATTGGAAACCCTCAACAACTTGAACTTCTGTAAATTTTACAAGCAGCTAATATTACAGCATTTTTACACACAGTTTTGTTTATAAATTACAGATTTAAGTTACATTATGAAGCCTACATAGAGTTCTACCCATAGGAAATATTCACACACTGTTTTTGCCCTCCATACAGCTTCGATTGTCTCACTTAATGTAGCAATAAAACAAAAAAGTTATGCATTTTCTTAAAGGAAAAATTTCTTGGTATGTACATACTGCAAATGATGAAATGGCTAAAGACCAACAAAGTACTAGAAGGAAATACTAGAGAAAATATGGTTTTTACTAGAGAAAATATGGTTTTTTCATCTAAGAAAGGAAACTCCTTTTCATCCACTGTGGAATTTACCAAGAGAACATATTCTCCAGTACACAGAACACTGAAAAAAATCCTTCCTCTTTAAAGAGAATCACCTTGAGAGTTTTTCAAACAATATTATTAGGGTTTGTTTATATTAATCCAACTTCCATTACCTAGATCCTTCTTTCTTTGCTGAGCACTATCAGTCATTCTCTAACAATTAATCCACAAGGACAAGTACTTCTTATTCTAACAGGTTTGTGATGAAGTAACTAATATGATAGTTAAACTTTTACTGGATACTCACAATAGGTGAATAGAGCTGTAAAAAAAGCCGTACACATCACTATTAGATATTCTTTAAAACACTGGTAGCTTGCTGCCACAACATCACATCAGCCAAAAAAAACTGCCCCACTTCCTGCTGTTTTCAGCAGTGCCCATGTAATTTTCAACTAACAGGAACAGTAGCCAAGCAAGCTCTGCAAGACGAAAAACAGGAAAAAAAAACAAAAAAGAGAGAAATAGACTCATGGCTTAAAAAGCATAATAAGTATAATATTGTTCCTTGAATTATTATAGAAAGGAAAATGTTGGAAATTAAAAAAAAGTTGTTTGTTACTTGTTTCCATTTTTGATCTTGGATATCCTCTCATTGTCAGGTTGCTTATTTCACACAGAAAAGCCTAGTTGAGAGCTTTCTATTTCATCTATTGCATTCTTTCAGAGAATGAATACCTGTACATTGAGCCAATAAAAATTAAAATAAAAATTAAAATAAAAATCAGTTTTCACGTACATTCTCCTTCTTAATTATATAGAAGATAAATTTTGGTGGGAAGATATACCATCCTTCTGAAGAATTAGATTTTAGGATCTTATTAATTCTATTATGTCAAGCAATCAAATGAGAAATTGCTCACTTGATCTCTAATGCTAAGCAAATGGAAGATGAAGTCTGTGAATATGCTATAAATTATAACAACAAAGAAAAATTTGAGTAAGCTATTTTTAGACTGCAATATTCCCCAAACTGCACTAAGGAATTGCCTTCAAAGGGAGAAAGAACTGCTGGCAGATATTTGCACTACATGGCCCATGAAAGAAAATGAACAGGATTTTGTTCTTCTTCTGATTGTTTCTGGGTTGTGGGTTCTCTTCCCCATTTTCTGGATTTTACCAAGAACTACGGTAAGCACCTTTCAACCAGGTCCTAAGGATTTCGATTTTCTGTTTCAGCTTTAGGATTCTATATACACAAATATTCACAAGCCTAACGAGTTTGTACGCGCCCGAGGAGCGGCGCTAGGCCGTGACTCTCCACAGTCACACTTAAAGCCTGAAATTCGGGATTTGTCAGCTCTGCATTCACAGCTGGTGCTCGTGTATAAACGTGGTGCTGCTGCCAGCCCCCGGCGCCGGGTGGGACGCGGCGAAGTTGGCCAGGGGGATGACCTTGACGGGATCCTCGCCGGCGCAATGTCTTTCGCAGGTGTTGTAGAACTGGGGCCTGGGCCCTGCCTGGCCTTTGTCACTGTCGTCCTTTGGCAGGGGCCTGCCGAGGGTGTGGCGTCCCTCGGGTCTGGCTCCCCGGCCCCAGCCTTGCTGGAAGCCAAACGATGGCAAGGAGGTGTTGGGCTGCTGGAACTGCGTCAGGGCCGGCGGCATCCAGCAGTTGTCGGAGTGGCCGAGGATGAGGCACTCCTGCGTGCAGTTCTCAGAGGCTTCGGCCAGAGCTTTCTGCAGGTTCACTTCGATAGCTGGGAGGGTGGAAAAACACAAGACAGCGTCAGGGGTGTGGGGACAGAGGCACAGAGGGAATCAAGGTCAGCAAAGCAATCCCTGTCCCACAGTCATGGCCGCAGTTGGGGAGGAAAAGGCCTCGTCAACAAAGCAATTCCCATCCTACAATGATGGCCATGGTTTGGGAGGAAATGGCCTCTTTGAGAAAGCAATTCCTGTCCTACAATGATGGTCACATTTTGGGAGGAAAGGCCTCTTCCACAAAGCAATTCCTGTCCTACAATGATGGCCATGGTTTGGGAGGAAAAGGCCTCCAGGTGTAGAGCTTCAGTGAAGGTTCAGATGTTGGGGCCCACAGTGTTGTCACCATCATTAAAGATTTATAATAAGGCCTTATACACTCACTTTGCTAGAATCATACACCTGCTCAGGTTGGAAAACACTTCTAGGACAGTGAGTTAAACCATTAAGCCAGCACCACCCCATTCACCACTAAAAAAACCCCAAGTGCCACATCCACACACTTTTTGAACACTCCCAGGATCGTGAATCCACCACCCCCCCGAGCAGCCTCTTCCAATGCTTGCAGACCCCTTCAGTGAAGAAAATTTTTCCTTGTGTCCAATCTAAACCTCCTCTGGCACAACTTGACCATGTCCTCTGGACCAGTCACTTACCTAAAATAATATTTTCACTCCTTACAATTATCATTTCTGTAATAAAGCTAAAAACTTTTTTAAAAAATCAATGCCAATTCTATAGATATTTTCATAGAACTACTTGAAAGAAAATAACTTTTTTTTCTTAAATATTCTCCTAAAACTGGATTTTTAAATTGTTTTCCTTTGCTTAAGGCAAAAAAACCCTAAATTGGGCACTAGCCCAAGATGGTCCATTGGCCTCTAAGATGCACTCAAGAGCTATAAGAATGAAAGAGCCTAACGACTATTTTAAAGAGAATTGATTTCTCCATGCATTCAATACTGCACACCTCTAAAAATCAAAGAGTGCCAGCAAAAGAAGATGTAACCTCTACATTTTGCTGGTAATCAAAGCAGATTTCTTCAGTAGATGCAAGATTTGTGCCCTTGAAAAGGATTGTAGAAATTTTAATTTGTTCAAAGGCAAAGTACTAAATCTGAAAGATGTTCATATGTAATACATAATAATTCTTGATCTGTTTCATTTAAATTGTGGCTTTAGCATGGTAGGTAAATTAAACATTAATGGAATTAAATTTCTACACATGATTCCTCAAAATAGTTTTAATATTGCAAGTGTTAATTTTATATTCTCTTCCTGCGTACGTGGTTAAATACATCAGAAGTGCAGAAGAATATCTGATTGGATATTTCCTTGTGTTTTCTTCATAAAACTTTCCAATGAAAAATACATACATATTTTTAATACCTGTCTTAATGAAAATAGCATTTAAAATCAGATTCTGGCTCATAAGCACTGGAGAAGGAATGCCACAAAAATTACTTATAGCAATGAGAGTGCCGAGTAGGAGCCTCCCACCCTCTGAGCTTTATGTTTAAACAGATGCTGCATTTCTGTTTTAACAAATATTTTGCATGTTGAAGTCTGTGTAAAGCTGCAGAGCACAAACACTTATTTCCATGTTACATCTCAATACAAAGGGATTAAGTTTTTCCTCCAGGCATTGAAATATATAATGTTGCTGTCCAAACCAGGATGCATTTTTTAAAAAATCTACCATGTTTAAGAAGACAGCTGGTTGCTTGTTATATCATGAATGCTCTATTCTTGATTATTTCTCCTTCAGGATGCTGTACATGTCAGTTAGAGGAGTGATTGTTTATAAATGTTATTTTGGTGTATTGCTGGCATTTCAACATGTCCTCAGTCATTTTGCCTAAGTATTTTTCAGTTTAATCCTGACAAAGCTTTGGCACCTTGCTGTTGCAATACTAATCCAGTTTTGATGGGCAGTAGGAGACATAAATATGGAAATAATTCAGTGGAGTCTATAGTTACTGCAAAAAAGAAAAGTTTCTAGTGGTAGATTAGTCTAATCTTTCTGTGTCCCACTATCTGCTATTAGAGACATAAATTTAAGTATATACAAGTTTTTAAGCTCTTTAATTATCCAGGTTTGCTTCTATTCTGATGGAGGCAATCCACTGAAATCAGGTATAACCTTGACAGAGTGTGGAATTATCCTCATTTTGTAGAGAAACCAATCTTTTTTGCATTAATTAAAAAACCCTTAAAATGATATGAATTCAGTTAAAATCTGAAACACACATTTATTTGGAAATAACACTTATTTGTTTTGAGCTCTTCCCAGCAAGTGGCAACAACACTTCTACTATACCATTTTTCTCAAACTACAGTAGGAGACTACACAAAGCTGAAACAGCAAAATGAAGCATTTGAAAATAAAAATTTAACATTTAACATTGACCAAGGCAACTGTGGAAGAAAAAAGGTCAAGTATAAAACAGCCTCCACACCATTTCAAAGATCAGGACAGTAATTTTGTGCCACGTGTTGTCAGACTACCTGGAGACTTGGAACATGTTACCATGTTAACACCATGTTGTTAAAGTTACTGTCTTATTTATTCTGTTAATAAAGAGATATTTTAATCTGAGTTTTAGTTTTATTTAAAAAAATAAATAAAAGAAATTAAAAAAAAAAACACAAGAAAGAAAACCCCAAAGCTTAATAATTATCCTGGGCACAATCCTAAGATATGAATACAAATCATTTTGGCGTTAATTTGGGTTTTTTTAGCTACAAAAGTCTGGCAAAGCAGGATTGTTTAGAAGAAACAACTTTTGTAGAAGTCATAATCTTTCTTTTAATCTCGTTTCAATATTGTTGTCAGAGTATGCTTTCATCAGTGCTTATGGTTAATATCAGTAATATTAATATAGTTAATATCAGTAATATATTTTACAGAAATAACTGTAAAATACACAATTTTCCTTAACTTTGGAGGAAAAAAACCTCTTCTAAGTCAAACAAGCAAACAACTTTCCCCACCCACAAAGCAATGACTCTTGGAAAATAAACTAGAACAAACTGTAGGAAAATGAATATTCACTGAGCATTATCTATTTTTTTGCCTGCTCTTCCAGGCCAGGAAATAGATCTCCTTTTTGTCAAAGTCATTCTCTGTTTTCCTTACACATCATTCCAGCCACACCTGTGGGAGATGCGAAGCTCAGTGTTCAAGTGGTCATTTATCAGAGGCTCTGCAAATTGACCACAGCACCTTCTGGCTGGTTCTATTTAAGCTTCCATTTATTTTATTTCTTTGCAAGTCCTTCTAAATGTGGGTGACAATCAAATTTTCTGAAAGTTTCCCTCTCATTCCAAAGTAGTAGTGCAGGTGATTATTCTGGATAGTCTGATAAGTAATCAGGGGAAGGAAACACCTCTGACACCTGCCTCTACCCATCAAGAAGAGAAAGTTCCAGCTGTCTCTGAATATTTTCAGAAGAAATGATGGTTCTTGCAAGTGAAATTCAGAGTCTGGTACCATCTTCTCACACAAGACATGACAGGTTTATAAATGGAAATAGGAGTTTGCATATTCCCCACATATTATGAATAAAGAGTACATTCCATTGAACTCTAAGAAGTCTTACTAATTTCTTACTTCACTCAGTTATAAGCCCTCAAGTTTAAATATTTTTTCCATCCTACATGGAGACTCTTCAGACATGACATACAAATAATACAAAAGAGAATTTTAAATTCATATAATAGACCACACTCATGCACATGTGAGTTTACCACTTTGATTTGAACTCCAGGTTGTTTTAGGAATGCAATTTTTTTTTAATTGTCTGCTGAACTAGGAACATTTTTAAAGTAAATGTCTGCCAGCTCTTAAGAAACGTTTAGATCAGAGCTGTCAAATATAACTAAAAGCACAACAGTTAAAAGGCTTTCTTCATTGTTCCGCAGTCTCATCATTCACAGTTCAAAACAGTTTTCAAGAATATTTACCTTCACTCAAGAAAATGTGGAGTTTGAGCCTCGCCAGATAGCTACCTTTCAATAAAAACAGATACAAAAAATACCTAAAAAAATGTATGTTTGCTTGTTTTGACCAGAGACTTCCTTCCTATGGTTATAAAGTCTGAGGGGGACTTTGGAGGTTCTAAATAAAAATGTTGATTCTCCTCTTTGCTCTTTGGGGATGAAAACCAAAGATCTTGACAGCACTACTCTCCTTCTCAGTCTACAAAATGTGGCACAATTCTTTCCAGCTCAATATCATGTTCCAGTTTTAAGACTGTTTTTCATGGAAAATTCACAAAGCAAGACAGGCCGTTGGTACAAGTCTGTTACCAGCAGTCTCAGAATGTTGAAAAGTTACAATTATGGAATTATTTTGGTTGGAAAATACCTGTAAAATCATTGAAGCCCATTCTTTGTGTATAGAAAACACACTTTCTTTTCTACCCTTTCCCTCCAGCCTTAAAAGAGACCTGTACTAGTAAAAGAACATCAAGAGAGCTTTCCTCCCTCTTCCATGAAATTCATCACTTGACCACAGAATCACAGAGATGAGGCTGGAAAGGACTTTTGGTCTAACCCTCTGCTCATATCTGGGTATGCTGGTTGAAAAAGAAGAGAGCAACTTTTCCAAAAGGCCAAACTTCCAGAATTGTACATATCCCGTAAAAGAAAAAATCCAAACGTGCTGAAAGGAAGATGTGCTTCCCTAAGGGTTGGACAGTCCATGTTCTGAGCTCCTGGAGAAGCCTTAGCAGATCTCCACCTTTACCCACATGTGCAGCAATGATCAAAAGACATTTGTAGATGCAATCATTAGCAAAGTACTCAGATTCATTAAAAGTTCAGTACTCAGATTCATTAGAGGTTCAGAAACCACCAGACTGCTCTATACCAATGCAAGTTTAGGGGCATAGAAGCAGTGCGAAGAAAATTTCCAAACCAATTTAAAAAAAAAAAAAAAAAAAAAAGGGGGAGAAAAACCTTAAACCACAGAATACGGAGTGCTTGAATCTTAAAGCCATGTAGCTGAAGTCATAATGAAAAGCCAGTTTTGAATTTGACACATTTTGGATGCAAACCATCTAGTGTTACATTTAGAGCACTCTTGTTTCATAATAAAGCAAGCAACAATTAGCAAGCAATTAAGCAAATTGCCCATAATTATGCCATTGCTGAGCTATTTTTCATATTTTCACAACACAGCACATATATGAATACATGGCTTGCAGTGCCAACACTGTTCTGTCAGCATCCAGAAGTGCCTCTCGTTTACTGAAGCGTTTCGTTTTAAGCAGCTCCCAGTGCACCTCCAGCGCTCTCTGCTCAGCAGGAGCCCACCAGAGTGATGGAGATGACAACCCCAGCTCCTCCTCTCGGCCACGAGCTCCTAAGGAAGGAGCTCCTCTTGGCCAGGCTCCCCCACCACGTTGTGCCCATGTGTATTTACTAAACGTGGCACTAAATCTAAGCAGGAACTCAAGCGTGATGTGGGGAAATTATCGTCCGGAATTACCCTGGTGACCAAAATTGGCCACTGGAGTCACATCACTTAGAGGGCTCCACCATATGAGGAGAACAGAAATGTCATTAACAATAAAAAAGGGAGGGGGGAATAGTAGTTAGTGTAAACTGGGTTACTTTAATAAGGTCAGGAGGAAGAAGCTTGAATGTAGAAAACCTAAATGAGTGCTGTTATAATATACTCTAGCTTTTTGGTTTAATAATAAAATGCCTTTGGGAGGAGTTCCCTATGAATATTTTATTTCCTGTATATGTCTCAATAAATTAAAAACCTAAAAGAGTTACTTAAATTCTACCCTTGGAAACCTTTTTATTCAAAGAACAAGTAGGACACACCACTCTCTGATTTTTAGCTGCATGTACAGAGCTCGCTTAGTTTGTGAGAAATCAGAGGAAGATTGATCCTCCAGATGTTCTGACTGAGGAATCAACAGGCATGAGGGAAATCACATCTTTCTGTGCTACCTAGGCTTGCCAGATTGTGCTGGGAAGCTTGCAAGAATCAGCTCTGCTTCCATTCCAGTGAACACTTTATATCCAAAAAGCCGTGGTTTTAATTTGAATTTAATCAGAAAAAAAATACTTCTCATGAAATCCAAATGATGGAATGAGGTGTGAGGGTTTTGCACCTGAATTCAACAAGTCAAGCAAACACTGCTAAAGATGACCAAGGAAAGCTGGTGAGGGAGAGAGGAAAAGGGAGGAAGTGTCAGGGCAAGAGAGTCAGCCTCTGGTAATTCCTGTCTCATTAGCTACCCTTGTGAAGTGAATCTTTCCCTCACAAACAACAGCCCACAAATAAAGCACATTAATCTTTCATTTGGTTACCTCATTGCTATTCTGACTAGAACCTCAATCTCGTACTAATCATACCCAAGATATGGTCTAAAGGCAATGCTCCTGTAAAAAGTTCGGCTTCAATAATTACTGTTTTCCACAGAAAGAGATTTCACACACAAAGAAAAAACAAAACAAAACAAAAAACCCCCAAAAAACCACAACAAAACCAAGCCCCCAAACTCTTTTTTTCAGCCTAATGAACAGGGGTGTGACAGAGTACATGACAGTGACCCTTATTGCTCCAAGAGTCCAATTTAATTTATCTTTTATGCCCATGTTTTGCTGATATTTATGGGAAAAAATATGGTCATTTACAAAGGCTGCATGTTTCCTGGCCTATAAAGTGTATATTGAGCTTTCAATGAGAATTTTAACTATAACTAGTAAAGTATAATGATCATCTAAAATGGATAACCTAAAATCTAATATATTGATTACAATACTGGCTAATGCAATGTGCTTTATTTAATATTTAATTAACTGCTTCCCATTTGTACTGAACCTTCTTAATTATTAATACATGGTTCATTATTTAACATGGAATATAAATTCAAATTCAAATCAATTAAACAAGGTGAAACTACACAGTGAGAAATGGTTTATCCTCCAGCAATAACCTTCGACCTGGAAACATAGTAAAGAGTGAAATTAGCATTTTTTCCCCCATACCTGCAAAGATTATGCATTTTAAGTGATACATACTAAGCTCTGCTAGTGATGTAAAATCCCTGTAATAAACACAACATCCTACAATAATGTGCTGAATAAAAAAGGGCTTCAGCTGTCACTTTTCAGAGGAACCATTTACACAGAATATAACACTGTACCTCGTTTTTCAGATTTAAGTTTCAAATAAAATTATGTGTGCCCATGAAGGAAAGGCAGCTTATTGATTTTACTGAAAGTCACTAAATATCCCAAAAGAGTGAAGATTCATAAAGAGAACTAAGAATCACTATGCAATCTACATAAACTCACTTACGTGTGGAAACAGAAGAAAATATATTTCCTAAGCTTAGGCTGTGTAATCAAAAAAAACCATCAGATCCATCCATCAAAAATTCTGATACATCAGAACAAAGATCTGGGCTTGGAGATGGGATGAGTGTCAGAGGGAGACAAAGGGAAGAGAATTTCTGGGCAGGACAGGGTCAGGAGCACCAACCCTTGATAAAGGGCTCACATGAACATATCAATATTCCTTTATCCCAACTAATCCCAGATTCCTGAGTGCCAAGGAGCAGACTGGGGGCTCAGCAGAGCTCAGGGGCTGGGTGAGGAGGATGGGGATCAGCAGAAATTCCTGCTCAGTTCTGTTCACACACAGCAGCTCCTTCAAGGGAAAAACTCCTCAAAAGTCTCTGTTTGCACCCTCTGTGCACTTCAGTCTCTGAGTGCATCTCCATGCCAAATGGGGCTCTGCCTTCCTTTTTACTGGCTTTACAGTAAAAAAATAAACAAAAGTTTGATGGAAAGTAGAATGCTAAAAAAATCTTTTAAATGAAGTAATTGAACAACTGTGGGCAATTGGTCACAGTTCAGACACTTAAATGAAACATTAATTTTCAAAGGGAGTCATAAAATGCCCAAATGCTCAGTGAGCTAGTAAACAGATATCTCGTGTGGTAACTCCAAAGATAGCCAGTAAAAGTTGTTCTGAATTGTGTTTTCATCAGATGTACACAAACAGAAATTTAAAGTCAAAGACCACGTGAGCAGCAACCAAAACAAACCTACAACAGTCTAAAAATATTCTGTACCTTTTTGTGGTGACTCCAATTGGATTTCAAAGGAAAAAAAAAACAAACAAGCTAAATTTCTTGATTAGAATATTAGCATTTTTTTTACTATTAATATCCTATTTATTTTCAAATACTTCTAAACATTTCTACAATAATTACCTATGCTGATATCTATGTAACACACTATGCTTTTTTTGAGTGCTGATAGCTATTCCATTTTATTGGACCATCAACAGTATTCATTCATTGCAGTTGAATATATGAATAAAGCTTGCTGAGGGTTTTTTGACAAAACAATTTTCCCATCAAAAATGCAGTTTCAAAATTCAAATGCCTTGTGACAGTGTTGATTCACATTACATTTGGGGTTACAAAGTGTGGTACCTGATAGTTCCCATTTTCTCCATTCAATTCATTTTCAGTTATTTCTTTAAAATATAAGGATCCTTCATATTATGAAGAAATGACATTATTGAATGGAAATGTTCTCATTTCTCCAAAGCTGTCCCTCAGATTTTACATTTCACTATAAATATCAGTTCAGGTTATGGTTCTGGGAAACAGCACTGCTTATATTCCATGGCATCTGCAACCTAGCCTAACAGTAATCACAGCTATTCCCCTTTTCTGAATTCCCTGCAACGCCCTTGCCACTACTGCAGGAGAACAAACCTGATGCTCCACCTCAAAACTTAAAAATCCCTAATTATGAGTGATTAGGATAAATATTTCAGGGTAAGAGGCCACGGTTTTTAATTCCCCTAAAGCAGCATGCTGGCTCTGCTGTGGTTTTTAGATCCCTCCATGACAAGCAACAACCTTGAGGAAGGACAGGCTGGAGGAGTAAAACTCCAACGTTCCGCCCCCCCAAGAGGACACTCTCCTCCATATGGCTGCAGCTCAGGAGGGTTTTCCTCTTGGAGAACCCTCTCAAGCACAGCCTCCTTGATGGCTACACAGCAGCTTCCATCCAATTTTTCACAGCAGTATTCTGTCAAGACCACTTTGTCAATCTGCCACCGACTTCCCTCAGTGGACCCACGGAGCTACTCATCCCTTTGACAAAGGCTCCAAAAAAGAGTGAACACATGGAAAGGGCCATGTTTGATTAACAACCTTGTGATTGCCGTAAAAATGAAATTTGAAAGGTAATAATTACATTTGTAATTACTTAGGTCTAAATCTCTTATGTTTCCTACTCCCTGTATTTCTGGGCAGCTGGAGCAATGACTCATTAATAATAATAAAGTCATTTAACCCTGCAGGCACATTACAAGGAGAAAGATGTCATTTGTCACCAACACAAATAGAACAATCACTGAAGGATACAGCAAGACCACTATTTCATATTTATTGCAAATGATAAAAGGGACATTTTGCACTCATTCCCACCATGACATCCCAATCTGCTTTTTAATTATCAGCAAACATAAGGGGACAGCATACAACATATGAGGGCCTGCTAATAATGCATTGTCCTGCGGTGACATTTCCATAATCACTTTAAATCTACCCTATACATATGTACTAGTTAAAGCTTTCAGCTCTTGAAATCATACCCCCTAGTAAGGAATGAATTATCCTCTGCAGACTGAGCACACAGAGTCAGCTCTTCTGCAGACTTTGAGGGTCTGAGAGCTGACATGTGCCTTGCTATTACTTTAAGTGATAAGGTTTGGCATTCTGCTGCACTTATGGTCGAGCTCAGCGTGACTTAAAAATAAATGCAATTGTATTTCTTAGGCTGGGAACTTTGCAGTTGTTGTAAATCTCACTGGCAAGAGTTTACACAAGGACTTCTGCAGTCACTTAATTTTCAAGTGCTGTTCAGTGTTGTTCTGTTCTTTGCTTCCTCAAGAGCTCAGCAAGAAGAACTCTGTCTTAGATGACACAAATACCCTTTTTCATGGGGAACTCAAGTAAGTTACTCAGAGTTTACTGGATTTTTAAAAAGTATTACTGATAATACTCCCTGACTGTGAAATAAACTTCTGAGGAAAAGATTATTCTTTCCCTATATGATTCTATTCAGAGACATGAAACTTTGAGGAAAAATTCATGTAGAGAAATTCCTCATGTAGTATTACTATGAAAGCAAATGAAAGGAAGTTTCAGGTAAATAATCTGAGGTTCGACTCCATTAAGCTAGAGCTTAAATTTCTCCCTTGCTTTGCTTACTCATCAGCAGTTATCTAACCAGCAGGCATGTATGAAGACCAGAAAACAAACTTAACAATATGAAGTTATAAACTGTTACAGTGTGGGTCAGAAAGGAGGTGAGCAAACCTCCTAAATATGTCTGTATTTTCCCCAGGTGCTACAACAATCTATAGAAAGACATGCTTTCAAAAACTTAAATAAGTAGTGTTAAGAAATAAGACACATCAGGAAAGAGTCAAGTGCACAGAGTAAAATTCATATTTTCACTGTTAAGATAGTGACAACACAGAAAAGCTTGTATGTGGAGTGAAATGTTTTGTCAAATTGAAAAATGGAAATAATATGAACACTACAATTTTCACATCAATTTGAGGTAAAATGTTTTGAATTACAGTCATTTTAATCTTGTTTTATAAAGAAAATGACTTCAAATGGGTGATAATTTAAAACAGCATAATCCAAACTTCATTGTGCTCCAGTCAGGCATCGGAGTGTGGCTCTGAGTGATTCGGAGCAATCTTTGCACATTAGCTCAGAGCCTCACTCTGAGCAGACATTTGAGCAAGAAAAAGGATTCCTGAAATCTACAGTTTCCATCATTTACCTGAGAGTCCAAAATCACTGATTGAGATGGCTCCAGTTTCTAATTGGGCCTTTGTAGGCATTGCTGGCACCTTCAGAAATTTGGGCAGCCTCCTGATGAGGCCAGACTGCCACAGTTACCAGCCCTTGAACATTCCCTTGTTACCAGGTGCTCCACTGAAGTTTTGCTCTTTGGAAGTTCCTCATCTCCATCAGATGAGCCTTCTCCAAGTATTACATTTTTTGGCATATATAAAAATATATATTAAAAATATATATATATTGGCCAAATATAAATATATATATTAAATATTATATATATATTCTTCAAATTAATTTCCAATTAAAATATAAAAATACTGGAATTTTAGCTAGAAGCATTACTAAACTTGTAGGTTTTTTTTTTTTAAACAAGATGATTTTTTTCAGCCCCTGGACAATTGACAAGTGATGGGAATAATTTAGGCCAGATCAACACTCGACACAATTCTTCACAGAACATTTTCTCCTAGCATGGATAATTTTAAAAAGACATTGTTAGGAAACAGTGATAGCTGTGATTATTCTGGAAGATTTTCGTGTCAGTAAGATCAGCCAAGAGAATGGAAGTGAGCAGCTGCTGACAGCATCTTGTCAGCCCATTGCAACAGCTGTCAGGAAAGGTTCTGTGGCTGCAACCATCGGGACTGTGATGCCTGAAAACAGGGTAGTGTTTGCTGTTATTATTATTATTATTATTATTATTATTATTATTATTATTATTATTATTATTATTATTATTATTATTAATTACTTGGAGCATAACAAATATAAAACCGTGGGAGTACTAAGTTAAACTTCATGAGCTATCCAATTGTTCATGAAATTAAACTTCATTACTTCAAAGATGGAAATATTTTAAAATGGAAATAAACACGTTGGTTGATCTTTAAATTACGCTGTTATAAACTCAATTATATAAACACCTTCTTCTAACCACAAACGGTCTGTGTGTGTCTATGTGAGGATCCTGAGGAGAGATATAAATTTATTGACCTTCAAATTTCAGAGAGTAGGTGTCAAGTTTTGACTCAGCCTTCCTTACATTCATATTTTTATACATTGAACCATAGCTGTCTTTGCAAAAAATGTAATGTTCACTCCTGTTTGATAAGCTTTGGCATGAATATGCCAAGGCTAATAAAAGCCTAACATATATTATTTAACAAGGTTAAAAACTAGCAATCAGACTTGTCAGAGAACTTGTCACCTCCTTTGGTAGATGAGCCTCAATCAGCCATTTCTCTGCTGCATAGGACAGAGGCTCCCTTAGGATCAGATTTCAGAAAAATCAGTTCTTACAAAGTCACTAAACTCAGCATCCAGCTCTTTTGAAAGTGTAAGTTTCAAGCCAGTTTTGAAATCCTGGCTGGGGCAGACACACATTGAAGGCAACCAAATAAATCCCAGCAGTTCTTGCTGGGAGTGAAAGTTCCTGAACTAACCTAATCCCTGGTTCATGAAAGCAAACCCACAAAATCCCATAATTTATGTTTATTTTTTTCTTAAGTTCTACAGAAAGGATATTTTAAGTCTGGGCTAAGTGCTGCTCTGGCAGATGCCATATAGAAATCTGTCACCACTTTTGGCACGGATTTCTTTTTGAGAGGGACCAAACCTGAATTCCTGAAGCTGATGTTCCCTGAGCTTCAGCAAACTGCATTTCACAACCACCTTTCCTGCAGTTCCTGTGGATGGCAGGAGGAGGTGGAGCTCAGTCTGTGCTCCAAAGGGCTGCTTTAAATCTTTCTAAGTTTTTTAATTAACCATAGGATATAAAAGAACCTAAATGAAAAGCTACCAGTCAATTGCTGGCTAAGTGTTCACCATCCTGTTATTGAACTTATTTCATCTATTTATTCCTTAATTCACCCATAGTCTAGAAATGTCATTAATATGCTCAAAGTTAATTTATTATCCTCTATTGCTTCTATTCAAGCTCATGTTAACAGAATAAATTCATCACAAATGATCAGACTTGAAAAGGCAGATTTGGATTCTGACAGAGAATAATTCATCATGGCTGGGAAAAAGCCTCCCACTGACTGGGCTGTTGGAATGCTGGGAGACGAAATGGAATGGTGGCAGAACTTCTGCAGAAAAGGACATGGAACTCTTGGGGGGAAAACAAACAAACAATAGACCCCTGACTTCGACTCCCCAAATAGGGAGGTTCCTGACACTGAGTATTTTTCTCATTTTCACTCTCACAGGTCTTTTTCTCTTACCCTCTGTGCTGCCCTGAGGCAGAAATAATCATTAGGGCTCTGCTGGCCCTGGTTTGCACACCCAGAGCTGGGGACAGAGGGGCACAGGGAGTGCCAGGGACACTCAGAGTTTTGCAGAAGTGGTCCTGAGGCTCTGGGGCCACAGGCTGCTCATCAGCACACCCAGAGCCTTGCTGAGTGCTACAGCGATTTAATTAAATTTATTTCATTTGCTATTTATTGTCATTATCCCCGTGATTACAGTAGGTATGGGGTGATCTACTCCTCTGTTACACCACACTTGCTATGTGTCTATACATCATCTGAATTACAGATGATGTAATTCAGAATTGCTTCTGAATTACAGAAGCAACTGGATATAACAGCATTTATAACGTGTTTCAGGGCTGTTACAATGGAAAAAATCAAACACATTTTGTAGTTATAGGTCCATTATCCAGTGGAATTGGAAAGCACTGAGATGCTGTTGTGAATGTGGCACTACTGTGATTGTAACAGGGGTTTGGAGATTGATTGTAAAGCCCAGAAACACTTGAAATGAACAATTGATCACGGCATCATAGTCAATATTCCAATTATTATTATTTCAGCCAGTTATTGCTTTGTCCCCAGCTTCAGCACAGGGAGAATTCCCCCTCCTGGACATGGCCCCATCTCTATCAGACTGTGACTCCATTTATCCATCCCTTCATGGACTTGTCTCCTAATTCTGTACACACCAGAGCCCCTTCCCTGCTCCTGCTCTTCTTACACTGAGTAAATATGTCACTTCAGGAGTTGAGTAACCAAAGTTCTCCAGGGAAAAAGAAGGGAAAAAAAATGAGTGAGTAGTCCAGACCTGTCCAGGAAATAAAAATCTCACTTGGCTCTGCCTACATATTTTACAAAGGATCTCATATATTGATATAATAATAAATATCAGTGCTCAAGCTTGTAAATATGTAGCTTATCTGGATGACTCCTTCAGAACCTCCCAGCTCCCTTTCCCCCCTTTCTTCTATCATATTCCAGAACCCAACTGAATTGTGTTTCCAAATGTGTTGCTATCAATATTTGGGGTTTTTTTCTGATTCAAATACTTATTTATTCTATGAATGCCTTGAATCTAAGGCCTTCAGTGGGGTGAATACACCAAGTGTCTGACCAGTACCTGATGTCCCAGTGAAGAGCCTCTGTACTGAAAGGGACCCAACATTTCCCAGGGAAGCTCTGGAGAGTCAGAAAGTGCAAACTGTGCAGTATTAACTCAGGTCCCTCGTGTAAATGTGTTTTGATGCAAACTTTAATTAAATCATCATATACTATTTTTCTCATAGGACCCTCGGGCCCAATTCAGAGATTAAGTAGTTATTCAATATTTCTATTTATCTACTGTAATCAGCATGTGGCCATACACCTTTTTAATTAATACTTTCAAAGCCTCATGTTGAATGCAGATTTATTCATTTCCTCGTGTACTCTGTTGTTTTCACAGCACAATCAAAAGCTTCATGAGCATGAATAATACCCCACCTGCATTATTTGCTTTATTGAGGCTATTTGCCTCTGGGAAACAGAGGAATTAAAAAACTGAGCAAAACTATGCAGCCTCCATTATTCCATTATATCTGGGTGCCCAACTTGAGATAGCTTAAAACAGATTTTTACACTCTTGAACACTGGATATTATATTATTATATTGTATTAGTTCTATTCTATTCTATATATTATATTATATTATATTATATTATATTATATTATATTATATTATATTATATTATATTATTAATTATAGTATATTTATTATATTAATTATAGTATATTTATATTATATTATATTACATTACATTATATTCTATTATATTATTTATTATAATATTTTCAAAGTATAACTGTTGGAGAAGGGGATGATGTCCTTGGCACCCAAAGAAACCCAAATGACAAAACACGATAGCAAAAATTCAGTTTTCCCCCTCCACCAAAGACCTGTGTTGCCCATTACAAAATGTACAACAAAATATAAGAATAATAAAGAGCTGTCTTTCATTATCATTACTAAATCTAACCAAACAGAACATCAAAAAACCATGAATACACTTAAAATAGTCTTCCCATGAAGAAGAGCTCATTATTGTAATAATCCGCTAAAAATCAGAGACTTTTATGTGCTTTGATGATTTCTTACGGTGCCAAAACTTTCCAAAAGATCCATTTCAAAATTTAGCACTAACTATAATGCAATAAAATGTAATGATTTCATAAAATTTTACGTGGTAAACCAATTCTAGAAATTCCTGAAAGTGCTTCTCGGAATCAAACTTTAATTCATTTTTAAAACGGACTGGACTGGAGTTACAACTGTTCCCCCTGTAAAATCTCATTATTTTTATGTAAGTTAAAATAGATTGGCCCTCGTGCGATGAGAAATGTGCACCTACATCAGTGTTTCTCAGAACTGTGCTGTTATTACCCCTGGCTGATGAGTGTTGTGCAGCCTTTTTTCCCTGCGTGTTCCTGCCATGGGTTGTGCCCTTTTCTCCCTGAGCTCTACAGACAGGCTGCAGCCTCCATCTCCTTTCCAAGAGCAGAGACTGAGAATGAAGAGAGGGGAAGGCTGTTGGAGCCCTGGCTGCTGAGAATTTGGGACTTTCTGTGCTGCCAGGCACTGACCCCCAAGAGAGCAGTGCATTTGACCTGGGGCCGTGGAGAAGGCTTCCAAAATGGAATGATAGAACTGGGATTGTGAGTGTGGAGTTTGGTAGAAGTTTGCCATATCACATAGTGGAAAACTTAGAGTTTAAGGTTTTAAATATAGTAATATATATAAAGCAAGATGGAGGCTTTAGGGCGGAGGCTAGTCCTTCTTCACCTTCTTCTTCTCCTTCACCTTCTTCTTCTCCTTCTTCTTCACCTTCTTCTTCTCCTTCTTCTTCTCCTTCTTCTTCTCCTTCTTCTTCACCTTTTCCTCCATGGGTTTGGGTAGTTTTGTGTAATTGGATAAGAAAGTCCTCATTGCAGCCACAGGTCGTTGGTTACTAGGTTAAAAGTAAAAACAATTTTGGTGTCATTTCTTAGTCGGGCAGTTTATCCTTAAAAGGCCTTGTAGAGAGAGAGATAGGGCTCCGTTTCGTAGTTTGTTAGTGAAGTGTTGTAGAACTCGGGGTTTGTGAGACTGTGACATAGATAAGAACTAACAAACATCTGAGTCCCAAGAAGAAAGTCCATCTCACGATTTAATCCCAGCCTTGGCAGAAAAGAAGCAAAGAATCTGCAGAACGAGACACAAGCAGAAGAAAGCAGGGAATTCTTTGGAGAGCAGCAGGTCTGCTCTCCCTTTCTGGGTCCAACACCGTCATCATCTGTGGAAAAGTGACTTTACAAACATTTATCATGAAGATGGCAGAAAGCTCAGAATTCCCCGGGCTCCACAGCAACAGGGAGCTCAGGGCAGTGACTTAAACCCAGCAATATTTTATACACTGATGATTCAAACAATGCTGATTCTATCAGGATTTGTGATTTTGGATTTGCAAAACAACTTCGAGGAGAAAATGGACTACTTCTAACTGCCTGCTACACTGCAAACTTCGTGGCACCAGAGGTATTTCAAACTGCTCTGTGTTTTCTTTGTGCTGTTTTTGGTACATCAAATGCTAAAATGTTACAGCAATGCTTGGGAAAAAACCTCAAGTCATGTAATAAAAATCCCCTGGCTCATAACGCAACTGGAAGCAACATCACCATTTGGCAACAAGGACAACAGGACAAAAATCTGCTGTTGAACCAGAATTTTTTGGATACTTTAAAGTTATACAATTGTTTAAAACTCTCATAAGTATATTCATCTAGAGAATAGCTTTCATAAATTGTAAATTACAAACAAATGTACCTGCTCCTCCTAAATGATAACTTTTCAAATGTCTTTGCCACATTACTCCAACTTCCCTGGACAAGCTCGCACCCCTTTTCACAAGAAAGACCCTTCAGAGGATCTAAGAAGAACATGAAAATGGGTTAGGCCTTGGCATTTCATGAGAGTGGAGATTAGATCAATAGCATTATGTGGCAGAGTGTGTAAATGGGCTTGAGGACAGCTCCAAAGCAGGAGGAGAAGAAGAGGTGTCCAACTCCCAACAAAAGGGCTTTGCGCTTGGCCCCTGCACTTGTGACAACTTGAAGAATAAGAGCTCTGAAGTGAATGGTCATATTCTCATGTTCCAGAGAAATGAGGGGGGGAAAAGCAGATATTAATATCTATCCTTTCATGAAAGAGAAAAGGGAAGAGGGGAAAGCCAGGTGCACTCCAGAGGAGTTCTGGTCCATCAGGTGTTAATGCCAGGCTTTTCATTACGAGGCTCCCTCTTCACGAGTAACAAGGTGCTGGCCAGCCCAGAGGGCAGCTCAGCAAACTGCATTTTCTAATTTGGACTCCAAGTACCCACTAGAAAGGCCATTTGTCCAAAGATTTTTTAGATACAGTTACTTCAGAAGTTCCACAGAGTGAATGAAGGCTTCTCTTTCCAGCACAAAAAAAACCCAGAAAAACTGTTAGAAAATGTTCACAACTAAAACACAACTAAGTTAGAGCTGATAACTTTTGCTGGTCCTGCCATCCTGCCTGAAATGGTAATTAAAAAGTGCCAAAAAAATGAAAATAAGTATTAAAAAAGATTGGCCAGAGCACACAGATTAGAGCACATGTTCAAATCAAAGCTGGTAATTGCTGCATTCCAGTCAATTAATAGGCTGTTACAAGAAGCTCTTGAAAAAGAACATAAATATCTGATAGAGCTTAAGAGTACAAGTGACTAAAATGGAGCATTAAAAGTAAATAAGCTGTGCTAATAATTACCTTTCAGTCCATCCACTGGTCTGCGTGATACCAGAATGTGACAATCCTGTTCTGCTCACTCTGGGGTCCAGTGCTTTCTCCTCTGGCATTTATGGCAAATTCTCTCACTCACCAGACACGCATTGTTCATCATAGATACTTATTTTTCCTGATTTATTTTATCATATTACCAAAAAGCTTATCGTATTACCAAAAATTGATGAAGGAAAACAATTGGTTCACTGAAGGGGCAGCACAGAAAAAAAAAGTATAAATTCAGATTTTTAAATAGCTGTGATTCTTTGAATGGAGTTTGTGAGCTCTCAAGAACATGTTACTCCTTATAAATTATTGGTCCGGGGTTCTTTACCTTCTGAAGAATTATTATTTTTTTATTTTAGTTATAGTTGTCCATCAAAAAGAAATAAAGAAAGGAGCAAAAAGCCACAGGGGACCTAAAAATGTTATGAGGCAAAAAGTTTCAACAACCTCCTTTAAGCAAAGTCTCGATCTTCATATTTTCTCCACGTCTCAACAAAGCTGGATAATACATGGAGAAATGTTCATTATATCCTCAAAAGACAAGCTCTTATGAACCTGATAATACTAAAATGGTTCACCATGACCATAACACCACATTAAATGCATTACATGGGCTTGTTATTTCCATGATCAGTAGAAAAATCACTGAACATGTTCTGTGGCTGGTGAAACAAATCTGCTCAGAGCACACTCTTGATTTCCAGTCAGCCAAACCTGGCTGCCATCTGATATATTAGACAAAAAACAAGAGTCATCTTTATATTTTATATATATATATATAAATTCAAGCTACCCATGCTTTTCTAAAACTGGGTCAGAATCTCAAATCCTGAAACATATCTCAGTTCTGCTTCTGTACATGAATCCCAGTGACAGTTCCTGCCAATCATTGTGTGGATTTTCTGTCCTGAAACTTGGTGGATAAGCCACAAATTACACTGGGGAGGAAGAAACAGGTGAAATGAAAATATCCCTTGAAATCAGTGGTTTTAGTATGGCATGTGGGGTTCTTGTTGTTATTGTTTTTGTTTTTTTGGGGGGTTTTGTTTTGGTTTGGTTTTTTTGTTGGTTGGTTTTGCTTTGTTTTGGTTTTGGTTTTTTTTTTTGTGGGGTTTTTTGTACAGAAAAATGAGATGATTAACAAGAAGTGGTCTTATTTATGTTAATTACCAATTTATCATAATTTTGGGAAGACCAGTAAGGATTGCTGGAGAGGTACTGACAAGATGGAAGAAGAATGGGTAAAGGATTAAAAATAAACTCATGGGAAGTGATTGTGATATTTTCTTAGCTATAATTTACTGATATTTTGTTTTAAAAAATATTTTTTGCAATATGCTAAAGAATAATTTTGGAGTATTTAGGAGTCTGTTTAAAGGTAAGACTTTCAGACTACTTTTCATAAACCCATCAGCACTGCTAAAGCACCGTTTTAATTTCATTTTTACTTCTAAGGAAGATAAAATGTCATTTCACAAGGTAATTGATTACAGAATGCAAAAAGAATAAGCTCTATATAGGATGAAAATATTTTAGGTCACAAAATCTAATTGTCTAATTCACTGATTGTTTCTTCTTCCTGGCCTTTTTTCCCTGCCGCCTCTGCCCTCCTCTCCCCCTCCCAAACCAGCGCAGAGCCGGGCCCTTCTGTTTAGTCAGCAGCCAATTACAACTTCTCAGGAGCAGTTTTTCATCCCAAGGCAATCTGGTAATCTTACACTGATTAATTAAAGCCGGGTCTCTAAACAAACTGCTCAAACTCCTGGATGCAGAGCTTGCATATCTAATCCAGATAACAGGATAAGCAACGTGACTGTCAGAGTTCACCAAGAAATGAAAACAAGAGCCCTGTGTTCATTCTTCTTTGTGGAGTTTCTAAACAAAGACCAAGTTGTACTTCTAGGTACAAAATCTAATCTGCATTTAAATAGAATTTCTCCAAATAATAAACAAAAGCCTGAAGCAACAGTTTTACAGCAAGTCTTGCTGCTAGTGCACAGCCTAATCCTTCTATCTCTGTCTGTAATCCCTTCTACCCTTGTATATTAATTTCCTTGCCAGTTTATCAAGGCATCTTGGCAGAGTTCACAGGAACAGCAGCCACTCTGCCCTGCCTCAGCTTTCTTCAAAGCTGAGCCTAAAGCTGCTCAAACTTTGGGTGGTCAGCAGCTCAAGGAAGCTCAGATTTATCCAAACAAAGGGAGGTTATTAACCCCGAGAGAAAAAAAAGAGGGATGGCAGCCTAGAACTCCCCAAAAAAGAGGTTTAGTTATGAAACCTAAATGCTGGAGATTAATTTTCAAAATCTTCTGGCACAGAGATGTTTTCAGTTGCTACCTTGCTGCTCAGTATTTTATTCTTATGTTTGAAGGCAACAGATCTGCTACAAGCTGAAGCACCTAGCTCTCCTACTGCTTTCCCTCGAAAGAACTATTTGTACATTTCAGAAATGCAGAAAGTAAAAGGTACTCCCCACCCCTCCAAAAAACAAAAGGGGCTCTGTTCTAAATTTAAAAACAATGAAGGAACTCATTATTAAATGAAAAGATACCTCAGAGGAAAAGACAGAAGGATAGAATTAGCATTCTAGATGAGATTTGCCAGATTCTCAGATATAAAGAAAGTTAGTACCACTGATAACTAATTTAATTCAGGCAGCTCTGCTTTAATACAGGTCACTGCTAATTAGACAAATACCCACTGGATTTGTCTACCTGATTCCCACTTCACTCCTAGTGTTGACAGACCATCAGCACATCAGCCTTTAAAATATTTTCTCACTGTAAACCCAACAAATTTGACCTCTAGCTCTGTTGCATTATTGGATGTTGTTCTAAGCTGACTTGTTCTCCAAAGGGCCAAGGGGACCCTGCTGCCTTTGAACCAACACCGTTTGCAGTCACAGGGATCATCTTGTTTACAGGACTCAACAATATAGATTTTTCTTTTTTTTTTTTTTTACTCCTGAAAACAGAGTTATAACTCACAATTTGTGAAAGCCATTTTTTGATTCCAAGAAAGAGAGATAAGAGTCAGTTTTCCTCCAGACTGTAGCACTTATTCACATTCAAGGAAGAAAAACAACAATATTAAGGATTCTGTAAAAGAACTTGATAAGCTCCTTTGGTAAACAGAAAAAAAATCCCAAACCAATTACTCTCTCAAGGAAACATTCTCTTTATGAATCAAAGCTATGTGCCAATAAGTATTTCTTATTAAGTAGAAGACTCTTGCTCTTCAGGGTAGGAGATGGACACTGCATAAATTGAGTGTTAAACTGAATGAGAAGATGGTTGTAGGCAGACAAGAAATTGAATAAAAGGGGAAAAAAAACCCAAAAAAACCCCAACAACCAATCTTTCCACTTCACAACTAAAGACAGCAAGTTAAAATTAGGAAAGGATATACACTAATCTTATATTATTGATGGATTAAAAATATGTTTATCAGAGAGAAAATCAACTTTGCATCATTATAATGCCATAGGGACAACAAAATGAGAAGCCAAAGGACTATCAGAAAATGAAATCCAAAGATCAAGCATGATGTCACACTTAGGGAACATTTTATAGAGCTGCATTCATGATTTTTGCATCTTCAAGATTCATGTTTTGAGGCTTTTTATCTCAAGCTTCACAGGTAGAAGCCTCTTTTCAAAATGAAAGTCTTACCAGATGATCAGAAAACAGATTCTGATCAAATAGCATGAAAACAAAAGGGGAAAACTACTAACTACAACTGAGAATGTGCAACTCAGAAAAATTAGAAAATTGTGAGTACAAAAGCCTTCGGCCTACATATAAAAAAATTTAAGTCCTCCTCTTAGAAAACAAGTTTACCCACACAATAGCAAAGTTTCCTGTAGGTATTTTGTATTTTTTTACTGAAAAAAAAATCACAATATTACCAGTTTCTCCTTAAAGAGTCACACAATACAAATAAAGGTACTCATAAAGTCAATTAGAAGTCAAAAGTAAATAAGAGTTGAAGGGAAGTAATTAAACTGTGCAGTAGGAATGATTAATCCATGAGAGTTCACAGCAAGGTAAGGTGCTGATCTGGCATGTACAGCAGAGAATAGATCTAAAAAACTCCCTAATTAGCTGGAATTAAGTGGTCCCCTCCCTTAATTGGAAGGAAGAATGAATGCAAACTTCAGGACAAGAGGAAAAGTTGGTGTTTAGGGCAAGGAGGAGGCTCCCTGCTCCCCCTGGCCCTGGGTTTGGATGTCACCTCTCCTGCTGGCACGTCCCAGGCTGGCACGTCCCAGGCTGGCACATCCTCCTCCTTCCAGCAGGGAATGCCAGGGCTGGGGGCACTTCCAGCTGCCTCCCCTCAGCCCAGGAAGGGCAAAGCTGAGGATGGAGAGCTGGCTCTGCCCATCCTTCTCCAGGAAATGAGCACTGACTCCTCCCAAACCCCACTCAGGCTCAGCCACACGGACAGGATGGAAATCCAAAGTGGGATTTGTGACTGCTGGGCCGGTGGCCACACCAATGAAATGGGCGTTCTGTGAATTTTTGAGGAGAGCTATTGGCAATCTTCATTTATCCCTCGTGCAAGTAAGTTTTCCCTGGAATGGCTGTGGCACTGGCACTCTGTGAGTGTCCTGGAGCAGGAAAAAGCAGGGGGAGCTAAAGCACTCCCCAGGACCATGCCCAAGCCATTCTATCTCCACATCAGCATTTTCTTGGTGTGGAGAATCACAACTTTGGCCTCACTCCAAAAAGAAAAAAAAGATTCGATTTCTAAGGCATGCAGTTTAAAATGTACCACTCACCTTTGATCACTTTTTTTAAAATTCAGTTTGTTGTGAACATAAATCACCTTTCCTGACAATCTTCCTGGTACACATGTGGGCGCCATGGCAACTATCAGAGCCTCCAAACCCTGTGCTCCTGAAACACACAGCTGGGTGATGAAAGGATTGCTATCTGTAAATCCACAGATCTGCAGTCACCCCTTAGCCATGGCTAAACACTATCAATAATTATAGTACAGGTTTTTTATAGAGCGAATACCAGCAATAACGACAGAAATTCAAATATTGCTCTTCCAGTTCAGCTGTATCAAGATATCCAGCATTACAAGTCTCTTAAGAAACTGAGTAATTAATTACACTGCCTTCAATGTAGCGGGCAACTGCCAGGAAGCAGACTTAAAACTTGGATTCTGTTTTAATTTATTTTATTTATGGGCACAAGTGAGGCTTTCAGGTAACTTAATACAAAATAAATTGGACTGTGAATGCTAAGAGAAAAGTAGATTTAAAACAGAGGTAGATTTAAGTAGAACAGGCACTTAAAAGTAAAGAATTGCTTGAAAACAAAGCACCCACAAGGCCAAGGGAAGAGGAGAGCAGGATTATTCCATCCCTGCCAGCCCACAGCCCTATGCCTGAGGTAGGTGGGATTAACCACGTGCTAAAATATCTCTTCATACTAACTTTTCAGACTCATCTCACATCCTTTTAAAACCATCTGAGTCCCCCCAAAAAACCTGTACTTTAAAAGATTCTGCAATTAATATAAACTTATTTTTAAAATGTACTTCAGGTTTAAGTCGGGTGAGAGGAAACACAGAACAAATTCTGCTGAGAACTGTTCTTGTTTTGCCTGAATTTGCTATTTTCCCCTCCATCCAAACTAGTTTTAAAATGCTCAGAACAATGAGATTTCCTCAGCTTTCTTACCATGGGCAGGGATTTATCTCTGGGTTACAGGATTGCAGAGGTATTAGTCAGATAATAAAAAAGAAGGCCAGAGATTTGTAAACAATGGCAAAACAGCTTAACCATTCGATCCACACTTTTCTAATGGTCATCATTATAGAGCTTATTTTGTTCTTATATGTGATTCTTCCCAAAATACCCAGAAAAAAACCCCACAGTTCAGCTTACCCTTGAAATATTTTTCTTTTCCATTTTAACAAAACTTAGGAGTTTCTGAACATTTCTATGCTTTGTATTCCATGGGGCTGCACATTTCCTGAGCAGCTGAAGCCCTGAAGGAGAATCCTTTGGCCATATATTCCCTTTATAAATCCCCAGCTGATGCAGTTTACAATACTCCACTGAACTCCTGCCTCTCATTTACAAAGCTCAGAAGAGAGCTCATAGCCAGTGCCAGGCTGTTATGAACACCAAAGGATATTTCCATTTGATTAAGGCTCCTGCTTTATTCTCCAGATTTGAGCACAGAGAGCAGGAGTGGCTTTTTCTCTTTTTCTCCTCAATATTGCAGTTTTTTTGTTTTCAGCGCAAGCTACTGGCATAAAATATTTAACTAGAAATGGGAATCTATAGATTACATATGGAATAAATGGAAAGACACAATATTAATCCTCAAAGGGCTGGTAAAATTGCATCTGAACTCTCCAAAAGCACAGATCTGCTATGTATTCAAACACCACTGTGATTGGTGCTTTAAAAACCAGAGGAGTTCCCTAAACTTATCTTTTTCTGTTTGAAATTCTGAATTTTTTTTTGCACGTGTTACAGTTTATTTGTTTCACTCAGCTCAGATAAGCCCAGTCACTGCTTGCCAATGCACGTGTACAGTAAATCCACTGTGCACTCACCTGCAAGCCAGGGGCAATCAACAAGAAAGAACTGAGGTAGCAGGATCTTGTTATTGCAGGGCCAGACTCATGAAAATTATCAAGAACTTAATTAATGTTTTTGCTATCCTGTGCTTGACAAATGCCATTCATTAAAATATAATCAGCAGGAATACACAAGCACATGGTAGATCCCAGCTGATGGGAGCTTTGAGATGAGCCCTGAGCTCTGGCACAGCAGTGATGCCTTTTTGGGACTACCTAGAGACAGAGGCCAGGCAGAATTAAGAGAATAAAAAGCATTTATATTTATTGAAAGGCCTTCAGTTACCTTTGAGGCAGAAAAAGCCTCCCAGGGGCTACACCCAAAAATGGACCACGTGTCACAGGTTTGCACACTTTTATAAGTTTGGTCCATTTGCATATTGGGGGTTAATGTTCCAATTACAGCTTCAGCTAATGAAACTATAATTGGAACATTTACCCCAAATTTGCTCCCCCAAACTCACTTTTTTTACATTTCTGGAGCCTGAGGCAGTGAGGTGTCCTTGTTTGCCAGGGCTGGAAGGGAATTGTTGTGTCTGCCCAAAATGGGAAATGCTTTCATTCAATAACACCTTATTATTTATTAAAAGCATTTGGCTATGTCAGAGTTGGCCAAACGTAGTAATTAGGTGTCATGCCCCCATAAAAAATGTAAGCAATAGGACAGCCACTAATGGAGAAAGAATTGAAGGCTAAGTAAAAAAATAATGAATCAATGGAACAGCCAGAGATTCAACAGAGGAATCCCAATGTCTGCTCTAAATACACTTCTGGTGGAATTTGTCTAAGGTCTCAGATCACTTGTAGATGAGACTCTTGGTTTCCTGAATTGCAGATTGTGGACATTTGGAAAGGATCTGAGTTAGTGCTAATTAATCCTGCAACACGAACAGCAAATCCCCGTGTTTGGCCTGAACTTTAAGACACTCGTTGCCATCTCCTTGCAGACATGACATTATGAGAACCCCTCACAAATTAGCTTACATAACAGAAAATAAAAAGGAGTTTACCCTTTAGAAAGACAGAGTTCACGGTCTTCAGGTGCTGAAAGTAGAAATTGGAGCTGAAAAGAGGCCAAATTGCTTTAACATTCAACCAATTTGGGTGACACAGGCTGAAGTCCACGGTCACAATGAACTAAGTGAAATATAAAGGAAACTTAATTCTCCCATTTTGTTCTGCTGAAAAATGGGTTTCTGGTAAAGCACAGTTAATCACAGGGAGGAAATGACATGTCATAGTCGTGGCACAATTGTGACAGCACCGCTGCTGCTAATTTATGAACTCGGTGACCATTTGTGATTCTCTTCTTTGTACTAAATCAGAGGTTGAAGGCCAGACTACTCCAGGTTTGTATGTGATTTTGCTTTGACAGGCAGAATATCCTTGTAAAATGAAGACATCTATTATACTTATCATTTTGTAAGTTTGAGAACAAAAAATTTAGGATAATTGAACTACGTATTATTGCATAGCTAAAATTTGGTGGAGAGCCCTTTTCTTTTTTGTTTCTTTTTTGTTTCAAAAGTTTAAAAGAAGTGCCCTTCCTAGCAAAAAGCACACCAAGAAATACCACCTAGATGACAAAGAATCATTTTTGATTGATCCAGGACACACTTTGCCTTAGTAATGTTATTCTTTTTCTTTCTAAAAGCTGCTTAGTGAAGAAAGGCACACTTGAACAAAAAAAGTTTCCTGCAAAGTTATTTCCCACAGATGAATCTGTGTAATGAAGACCTTTTTGCTACTTCATGTACTGGCTAATGAGAAAAAGACATCCCAGCTTTTAAATCCAATTGCACTTGAGCTGACCCACAGCTCTGTTCATACAGAGGTAGATGGGAAAAGGTAACAATTCCCACCTGACCCAAAACTTCAAGACAGTTATAAATTTCAAAGCGTTTTCTTTCTGCAGGCTGAGTAGTATTTGTACGAAAGTGAGCAATAAATGCATTTTTGCTGATCTCTGCGTTTCATCCTGATGAAAATAAGTGCAGGAATGCACATGATCTGAGAATTCTGTGGTCTGGGAAGCACTGGATCCAAAAGGCCAAATTCCATAGTTATTGAGCAGGTGAGGTTCCCCATTCAGTAGCTCATGTTCCAAGCAGAACCACCCCATTTTCTGCTTGAAGAAAACAAAACCCATCCCTCAACCTGCTGAAAAAAAATCACTCCAATGGAAAAGGTGCAGCAATGATCACATAAAAATACCTCTGGCCTATAACTGACATGCTGTGACTTAGAAGGTGCCTTAAAAAGGAAGAGGAAGAATAATCGTGTTTGTTGAAGATGTAACATAATTCTGAATAAATTGAAATTGTTGCCTCTGTATGTGGTAGGCTTAAACAATATTTAAGTGGCTGTTATTCCACTTTGGAAATCTGTTCTGCTGTGTGTTCTGTTGAATTAGATCAAGAATAAATTTGGATGAAGATAAAGTGCCAGCTCCATCAGTGAGAGTGGAACAGAGATCACACTCGAGTCAGAGGAATAAAAAGAATGATTAAATGAGGCCTACGTGCTTTTTGTGAGATGTACGGCTGGAGGCTCTTTTATGTGAAATGACTTCAAAGCTACCTTGTAAGAGTACATTAAAAATAAAATAGCACCCAGAAAATATATGAGAGGGCAGAATTTTAACCCTGAAAGTTTCTGCTTTTCTTGGTAAATTACAGATAACACTCATCAGCAGTACTTAAGCCACTTCTCCTCCACGAGCTCGATAGTGGCAGCCAGGAGTGTTGTGACAGTCCAGCTTCTCTAAGTGCCACAGAGACAGCCTAGGAACAGCCAAGTGACAGGAAGATTGTCTAGAAGGCACAACGATTGTAGGGACAAATCTCTACATGCAGCAGCCCCCTACCACCCACACTGGAATAAAGATAACCCTTCAATGCAGAGAAGACACCAAATGGTACTTTCTAATCTCTGCTGCTGGCTTTACAGACTGATATCTGTACATTTAAATGCTCCAGTGCCTCCTGTTGCTGCATCCAAGCTGGTATTACACGTGGGCATTGCTGGGAGAGAAGGTGCTCTGTCCTTATTAAAGGACACATCTGGTGTGTAAGCCTTGTTTTTATCCTGTCTGATTTTATCATGATGGCCACACACTCGGGAAGCAAAAAAAGAGTTAGGTTTTAGATTTGTGATGGGAACCCTTGCTGAGATTTTTTCAGCCAAGACGCTACATCTTCAACAGACATTTAATATTGATTTCACGCCAAACTATTTGCTACACTCCATATCTGTGGTACCTTAGACGTTTCATATCTTAGATGTCTCAAATCTCTCTCCACAGCTTGCCCTTTACAGAGCTATGGCCTATTCAGGGATGGATCTGGAGCAGCTCTGGGTGAGGGGATCCACCTTGCCTGCTCCCACCTCAGTGGGATGGAGCACTGCAAGCACCCTCTTCCCTTCCACCCTCCTGGGCCATCCCCCCTCCACCGTGCCCTGGGGGCTCCTTGGCTCTGTGCCCCTCTCATGGGGAGAGGAAGGTGCCTGAGGAAGGCGAGGGGACAGGGGCACCCCAGATCTGCTCTGTTTGCACTGCCAGGGGGATTGGGAGCCATGACTCTGATGCCTTAGGATTGGAGCTTTTGTATTTTCATGTATTTGTGATCCTGCAGCTCTTTAGTGTGAACTCTGAACTCCATGTGCAGTGTGAGCTGCTGCCTTCCCATTTTGGGGCAGACACAACAATTCCTCTCCAGGCCTGGGAGCCAAGGACACCTCACTGCCTCAGGGCCCAGAGATGGAAACAAAAGGGAGTTGGGGGAGCAAACTTGGGGCGAATGACTTCATTAGCTGAAGCTGTAATTGGAAGACTCACCCTCAATATGCAAATGGACCAAATTTATAAAAGTGTGAAAACCAGTGCCCAGTGGTCCATTTTGGGTGTAGCCCCTGGGGGGCTTTGTCTGCCCTAACTGTCCCTGAAGGCCCTTCAATAAATAGAACTGCTGTTTATTCCCTTAACTCTGTCTGGCCTCTGTTTTTATGTAGCCCCAAGAGGCATCACCTCCTCTGTGTGCAGGAGGCACAGAGACACCTGAGCCTCCCCTCTGGGGTGGGCTGGCACCAGGTGCCTGTGGTGGAGGGTCCTGACAGGACCTCACCCACCATGGCCAGCTGAGCCTGGGGAAAACTGGGATTTACTGACAGCATGGATAAATTATTGCTCACCACCATCAGCAGCTACCAGAGACAAACTTCAGCCTGCCAGAGTGAAGGCTGTGCTGTGCCTAACAGTTGGGAAACACTTATATTTCATTCTGACTTCTGCTGAAATGGTGAAATAGAGATTTTGCTGGGTCAACAAATGTATAATACCATGCCTGTCCAGATCCCTTTTTTTTTAGGCAGATGTTAATATTGGCTGATATACAAGACAAGATAATTTTAAATTCAAGACAAGATAATTTTAAATTAGTGAATTCTATAAGATTCTATACATTATTTACTGACTTATATTTTTTAGGAAAAAAAAAGTTATTTCAAGACCCATTATTTATACCTTCTCCAGTGTTTCACTCAGCTATATATACAGCATGTGTAAGTAAAGTGGGTACAGTTGGACTTAAACAGGTAAATTTTTAGGAATTACAAAGCCTTGGTTATGGGTAAGATATTTTCAACAGCTCCTGCATACTATTGAGTATGTTTTACTGACAAATGCACAGTCAGAGTGTTTATAAATGAAATTACAGTATCAGCTAACACAGTGACAGCTTCATTATTAACATGACGTTTTGGAGTCTATTTAGAATTCAAGTTCAGTTGAAATTAATAAATATTTCACATACTTACAAAGTGGTCCAAACTATCCCATCATGGCCACATTTAAAACTTTTGATGGACAATAAATTGTAATGTCTCTTCAGTGAAAGAAAGAAAGAAAAAAAAGAAATCTCTGCGCGCAATTACTTTACAAAGATTTGGTACTTCATCTAAAAATGAAAGGTGAAGGGTGGTTAAAGCACAAGCAGCCTGAATTTTTTACAGTGACAATTCTGAATTTTCAGTGTCTGAGGCAATTCAAACTGAAAAGCAATTTTACTCCTACATTTACCTTCAAAAGGTATTTTACAATAGTAACTTTCAATTTGTAAGCCAATCTGAGCCCATTATTGCTTACAGGGTGTGACAGCATTTTTGTTAACCCTTCGGTGCCGTGAAGAATTGGTGACTTTTAGCACTCTGGCAGCATTGCTCCATTTTGGAGAGCCAGACCTGTGGAACAGCACCTGCCTGAAGTTGGTGGCTCCAGGAGTCCCTTATCTATTCTGCAGAGAAAGGGACAGCAGGAAAAATTAAGAGTTTGTGTTCCCCTCTTCTGTGCTTTGGGTTCTGATATCGACTGGGCAAGAGCTTCATGAAACAAAGATGGAAAAATATTTCCATGCACTCAGAGGAAATCTGGACCACTCCCTACCAATCCCAACTTTACCTACGTTCCTTCTCAGTAGGAGGGAAAACCATAAGAAACTCTTTATTATTCTACATTTTCTTCATCTGAATTCCATTTGTTAAAGACTGCACCTTTCTGGGCAGTCTTTTTGTGAATTTTTGTGAATTTTTTTGTGTATTTTTCTCCCACCTCCTGACCTCCTGCATGTAACAACCTCTGTGTTAAAAGACACCACATTTACAGAAACTAGGCTTTTGAACTCCTGCTAGATCTTCTGGTGCATTTTTTGGGTACCTATGTAAATCTGCACACTGCATAAATACAGGAGATGTGCCCCAAAATTAAGTTATTTACTCTTGAACTGTAATAAAACATCCAATTAGGCACCTGTTATGTTTTTAGATCACTATTACTTATAATTTATTACTAACTATGGATTGGAGGGGAGTGGAGAGCAAAGAAGAGCTAGAAGGGGAGGACTTACCAAACAATTCCATTTGTCACTATTTTTTAAACTCCATGAACTTGAAGGCAATTTCCAAAAGAATTTTCTCCCTTACAAGTTAAATCCTTTTTCTCCTCCTTCTGTTCCAGTGCTGTTAACAAAAAGCAGCTCATAAATCAAACTTTAATCAAGCTGAAAATCCCAGTTTTATTTCTTCACTTCCCTAGGGGGTCAGAGCATTTTGCAGAATCTTTTATTTTCTGAACTTCTCCTCTTCAGAACTTCTGTTTGCTGCTTGCTTTCTCTCCTAATAAAATTATTTTCATTTAGGATTACCACCCTCCTCTCCTCCCTGACATTGCACTTGCTTCTTCAGCCTCCTGTGATTGAAAGTATTTAAAGCTCTGCAACTTAATTGGAAGAAACATGATTGTAAGGGATTAGCAACCCTTCAATTCAATATACAGAATTATGTTTACACAGCCAAGGACAGATTAATCTGTTATTTCTCCAATTTTTTTCCGGTGTTTTCCTGGCTTTTGACTTCAAATCTTTATAAAGTAAGACCCCATTCAAGCAGGACAACTGGTGGAAGCTCAGGACATTGTCAGTACCAGCTCACACTGTGATTGGGGATTGTGCTGAATTCACTTCCAGTACTATTTATTATGTACTGTTCTTATTTATTTTCAATTCCACGCTCTCTATTTGAGGAAGTAACAGCCTGCTGTAAAGTTTAACTGACATTGCTGATTTAACAAATCTTGAAACGACTCCTGGATTACTTTATCTTGGAATGAAAAATGACTTTTTTCCTTTTAATCTGCAGTTAACAAAACATTGATTTGGAACTAATAGGCACTAATTTACAATTTGGACTAGATCATAAAATTTTTAACCCCCATTCTCTGTTACCATTTATAATATAGTTTAAAATGTTGGACTCCAGGCACTGCAGTCTCTTTGAGGTTTATTTAGGAAAGAGCAGGGGCAAGAAATGAATAAAACCAGCGAGCTGCCTTTGGATAGCAAATGAAAGGAACATTTCCTATGAGACTGCCTTACGAGATTTCCAGAATGACTGAGATTGTCTTTAAGGTGATAAGCCAAGTTTTAGACTGCAGTTTAGTGGCTCACTTCCCAGGAATGAACAGAATTACGCCTATGGCATTGAGTACAAATCAATGTTGAAGGACAAGAAAGGCCCCCAGCTAACACTTATCAAAATCTGCCTCTTTTACTTCATCCTGTTACCCTACTTGTTTTCTTTTATGACATGATGGAGAGAGCTCGGAGCTGCAAGAGGTGAATAAAAGGAAAACTTCTTCAAACAGTGGAAACTTCCCAATTCAATCTGTAGTAAACCCAGGCATTCCAGATACGGAATTTAATTTCTTTTAAACTTACTTCACTACTCAACAAAAAAGATAAAAGTCCTAGTAGCGAGCAAAGAGACAGTTTTACACAGGAGGCACCTTCCTTATTTCTTTTAAACAAGGAGCTATTTTCCTCCAAAATAAAAGTTCTGAGTAAAGCAATCAAACTGATAAATCTGCAAAAACTTCCCTGAAGCAAAGTGCCGTTCCAAGTAGATATTTTAATAGCACAGACTCCCCAGCACAAAGGCCAGGATTGGATTTCCTGTCACATGGAAGTGGAGGTGTCTGGGCTGACAGGCAAGTTTGGAACGGAATGCTTTAAATGCTCTAGCTGTATGGAACATGCACGCAAATATCAAAGCAGAATATAAGCAATACATGAGTGCTAAATTCCACTGAAGGGCTGCTTGGCCTCTGCTCAGGGTTGTAGCAGTGATGTGTTGAAGGCTCCCTGCTGTTCTGCTGCTAAAGGTCTGAAGTGTCTCCAGGCAGCTTCTGTGCTTTACTGATTATGATGAACAATTTAATATTTTTGGTTTTATTTTGCTGATTACTGCTCTTCTCTTGACAGTTAATATTTGGGAGGAATTTGAGCTACACTAACAGTAATAAACATTGATTGTCAAGAAATCTTTCCATGTTCTAGGCCTTTGAAGTCAAGATCCTCTCGCTTGGATAAGACAAGTGAAAACCCACAGCAAGGTCCCAGTCTCCATAAGCTGATATACCACAAGGTTCTGCTGCCTGAAACATTTCTTCTGGTGCACAAAAGTCACTGTAATCAATTTGGATGAAAAGTCTTTACACTTGATTTAAGTAGGCTGAATTGCTTGGTTCAATCAGTGACACAAACAAGAAAAAAAAAAATACAACCCCCCCCGAACTCATTACTCATGCATTTTCATTTTTTTTACTTTGTTTTTTGTCTCATTCTTCAAATAGGCTTTCGGTACAGTAACTTCAAGTGTGACAAATAAGGGATTAATTCTTTGAGGAATTGCTAATAATTCAGCATCAAATGTCACGAGTTTACCCTTCTCCAGAAGTTTTAGCTGCTTTATAAAAATTTTGTTACACCCTTAGCGGGCCTTTGGATAAAATTAATTCTTGGAGTAATTATCCACGTTAAGGAGCTGGCTACCTGTGCTGGAGATGGAAATGCTGAACCCCTGGGTGGGTGCTGAATTTTCCATGTTCTCTCCAGATGTGGGCTGTGGGAAGGAGGCTGCAGAGCTCGGGGAGGACTCAATGAGCTGTGCAGACACTGCACTCCATCACTCAGGTGCAGGGGGAGAGCAGGATTTGCACGGCTGTGCTGCTGCTTTGCAGGAGTGGGGGGCTCCTCTGACGTGTCCTTCACACGGCAGATGGTTCGTGAAATCTCTGTCATGGTTGGGGAGCTTTGGAAAGATTTGTTGCCCACTGCTTTAGCCACAGAATGAAGATATATACCTGCAGCAAAAGCACCTAGAAAAATCAATTGTAATAGCAACGGCTCATAGAATAATCTGGGTTTGTCTGAAATTAAAGAAATATTTGGTTTCAGTTAAGTAATGAGGTTTGCTTTGGCGTTCAGAAATTTTGCATTCAAATAACAAAACTGCGCTCATAATCCTCTAAAATCTTGATTTCCCACGGTAAAAGAAAACATAAAGAATGACAACATGTATTTACAATCACAAGGAGTACTTCAAACACAGGCTGCCCCAGTTCTTTATAGGCTGCACTGTGTACAAACCATTGGAATATCTGCTAGTACAGAAAGGTGAAACCAAAGTTTCTCAGCTGAGATCAAATCCTTGTAAATCCTTGGACCTCTCTGACATTTACTAATGTATTTTCTCATGTGCCATCAATCAGTTTGTAACTTTAAGCCATTTTTTTCTTTGTTATTATTGTACCAGAGTGGAGCCTTGAGGCAACACTGTTTTAAATTGTTTACTTCTTCTTACCCTGGCTTTAGTTTCTTATCAAGTTTCTAATCCAAAGCAATAATTTAGCTGGCAATTCATGACAACTCCTTTTCTATTAATCTGTCAGAGACTTTAATCTTTTAATATTCCAAGGAATTATTTGAAAAAGGTGCAATGTGTCTGTTATTCAATCAACAGATAAGAAATCCTAAAGAAACAGGATGGGGAAATACCCTATTCCAGAGGCCATGCAGGCAGAATTTGTTTTTTTTATAATTATTTTCTAAAAGAATTTTAGAAGGTTTTAGATTTTTTGAAACATTTTGCCAACATGTTTTGTCATTTTGAAATGATAATTTCCAGAATTTTGTAAGAACTTGATGCTGCAGCTGCTACCTTCTTCCTCCCACCATTTATTTAGATGCAAACATCTTTTGTTAACAGCTTGCTCCTGTTCGTGTGTTCCTTCAGAATTCAGAGATCTGTAAAGTCTGTGCCTAAAGATTTTTTACACTCCTCTGACATGCTCTGGCACCTCCATTTTTGGCTCAGATTCTGATGGCAGTGGGATAATGCAAGTAAATAATCAATTTTTCACCACCACATGATTCTCAACTCTGCTTTCTGCTTCCCAGTGTTCCGCCAGAGTTGCTGATTCTTTTACAGTTTTCATATTTCTGATTAATCCAGTCCAGGATGTGTTTTCCACTGCTTTCTGGTACTCTCTCTTGTTGTTCCACTCTTTCTTACTTGGCTTATACAAATTTTTCTTGACTTCAGTAGGTGAAATATCCATTTTCTTATGGAAAGAAACTTCTTTCAGAACCTACTGCCAAGACCTTTGAACCTCTAAAATAGACCCAAAATAAAAAAAAAATAATCCCGTGCACCCTTTTTGTACCTTCTGATATTTTGCCAAGAAGGAAGGTCTAAGTAAAACATGAACATTTTACAGCCCTATCTAATCATGAAAATATTATGTACACAGAACATTTAATAAAATACACTGAGATCTGAGTCTTTTCTGTAATTCATGGTTGAACCTTCCACACTGAGTGGCTGCCAAGACCCACAAAGGGAAAGCTGAAGGCAGTAGTCGTGTTTTCACATTTTATTCATTGTCTGGCCCTCCCCAAGCCCTTTGAAAAGGCTCCAAAATGAGTTTTTACACAACTAAACTACAGCTGCAAGTGACTGGAAAATAGAGGGAAAGGTGAATGCCCAGCTAATGGTCACAAGGAGGTAGAGGAACAAAGCTGGCAGCCCTAATGGCTTCCAGAGTTACTCAGAATTTCAGCCCAACGTTGAGGTGTTTCTGTTGATGCCTTTGCAGGGTTCTGGTCAAATAAGAACTTGTTCTTTACAATATTATGAATATTTTAGAAAAAAAATAATACCCTTCAAGGTCTTTGAAGCCTTAGCACGACTCAGCATGCTGGGCACAGAAAATAATTCAAATTTGACTGCATCAATTATGTTAGCCAGCTAAGGCTTTTAAAGTGGGCATCAATAGCCTGTTATTACACATATAAATACAGATAAACATATTAATCATACAATAATTCTGCTGAAGAAGTTCCTCTCCTGAGAACATGAAACATTTTAAAGGAGGATTTTTGTCTACTGGTCCAACCATCACTACATAATATCAGCTGCTTCTCAATCACAGAGAGTCCAACTTGTATTGTATAAACCCCACAAGCCATTTCCATAAGTAATAACTTCCTCTCCATATCCTGCCCCACACAATGGCAAAGATCATCAGATTCAGCTATTAAATAACCAACATTCTGACACCACAATCCTGTAAAAGTTTACTTTGAACTAAAATACTACAGAACCAGACAGTGTTATACAAAAGCCTGCATTTGTCATTACTTTGGCAAGGAGAAAAAAATCTGAAACAACATTAAAATGTTTTAAATATATATGTATGTATAAATAGTTTGTCTCTCATTAGTGACTTTTTCTCCTCCTTGACCTTATTTTCCCAGAGAAGAGCTAGGATTTCTTTTTAAACTGTTTTAGAATTTACCATACAAGATTTCTAAGAGCTACGTTCAGGAAATTGGGTTTGTGCATCATGGCAGGTCTGGCATGTGAGGAAATCTGCTACATGCTGGATTTCCCCCCCCCCATGCCTATCCAAAAATACACAGCACAATTTCCATCCCATCATTTCAGCTAAGAAGAAAATCTGACAATTTATTACAGTCCTCCTGTGCCAGATAATAGTCCAATTGATGGTATGTGACAGAGCAGCTTAACTTCAAGAGCCAGAGCTTCTTCATATAACTGCTGTCACTTTTGCTTTTCTCAACTTCACCTCAGCAACTGATTTTTCCTTGCTGCTGTTTTAATTTTGATATGTCTTGTTTCCTCAGGAGGTTGCCAGGAAAGTGAATAAAAAATAGGCTGAGGCAAACCATTCAGCATAAGGTGCCCCATCTCCCCTCCAATGCATCCACAGAGAAGAGTGAGCAGATAGTGCCAGAGATATGATGTAGGCAAACAAAAGCTTAAAGTGTAAAAAAACCTTTTTTTTTTCACTTTAAAAACTTTGGTTTTCACTTTTTTTTTTTTTAAAGTGTCAACCTGCCTGTCAACTTGCACATCTCCCCTGAAAAAAACTGTTTATTAGTCCAGACCAAGGTCAGCTTGCTACTGCGCCTAAATCTGCCCATGCATGACTCTGCAGTCACAACCAAGATTTACAACAAAGAAATGTATCAGTGTAAATGAGGTGGAAATGATCAATGGAGGACACAGAAGTTTTGAAACTTTTGGGGAAGATTAGTACAAGGTAAGCACTCCATTTCTGCACACTCTGTCCTATCAGTTCAAGATTTTAGGAATGTACCACATGGTTTAATGTGTTTATAGCACTGATATATCCCACTTGTACATCAAATACTGGAGTATCTTAGATGCAAATAAAACAAAAGTTAATTAACTTCTTTTAAGGTTATACATGAACTTTTCTAACACTGAAATTAAGGTGGTTTTTTTTTTTTAAGTGGTTGTTTTAAATATTGTAGAAAACTTTTTTACAGATTTATTTAAGAAACTTTTTAAGCAGAAAAAGACCTAGAATCCTTCACTGATGCTTGCTTTTTCCTCTGGAATAGTAGAACAGCCTGCACATTTGAATCTCACATTACAGAATAATTTTGAAATCTATTATTACATTCAAGCCTTTAATGACAAAGCACTTTTGAAGAGATCCATGGACCATGCCACGTTCCCTGCATATTTGAAAGAAGTAACAAGAACACTTCTTTGCAATACTTAAAAGTTCTTTTATATACATATATATATATATATATATATATATATTAACAAAATAAATGATTTTTCTTGTAGAATTATGTGCTTATAATGCTCCCTAGCTTCAATTCTCCTCAACCCCAGGTGCATTTAAACAATCAAACTGTGATTTGCTAACGGGAACACAAAACCACAATCTGATTGTGCTTCAGAGATAGTGCTGGCATCTCCCCTTGCACTCCTATCTCTGCTCTGCCACTCCAAAATAGTTTGGGGGAGCTGCCAGGCCAGACAAAGCCAGGAAATGCTCAGCACCTATTCAGACCCTGGAAAAGAAAATATGAAAGTTGTACATGTGAATTCTGTGCCTTTTATAACCATCCTCAATCAAAGGGGGGGTTAAATTATGTATTTATACACAACTAAAACAACGTGGGAATAAAGCTTCACTGTTAAACATACATAAGTGGGGATCATAATTCAATAGAGCCCTCATTAAATTAATGCATAATTTAATACAGTACAGAGATCAACAACAAAATTCAAAAGCACTGGTATTTTTATAAAATCTGAGCCCCTGAGTGTTTGGGAAATAGTATAAAATTAAAAGCTTTTTAACCTTAGCTCCTCTAGTAGTCACAATTATTTCACTGTTAGTCTGAGAATTCAATCCAAAAATCTACTGAAAGTCAGTGGAAGTGCTTTGCTGAATTAAACAAAGAGGAAAGCCCAAAACTTCCTGGATCAATTAAGTCACATTGCAAATTGTATAAGGTTGAACCCGAGAAGAGCAGCTAATTCTGTCAGCAGGGCTCACCCTTGGATCTTGATCTGTTTCCTGTCCACACGTGCTAACTCATTTACAAAATCTCTCTTGGACTGCAGACAAAAGATCTCCCACAGATGAAATCTGGGACTCCTCCATGAGCAAAGATGGCAGAGGATGCATCAGGCATCACTCCTCCCAGCTCAGCCTTCAAAACGGGCTTTCAGAACCACCCTCAAACACCATCTGCATGCTTCACACACCCTGCTGCCCTGCTGTAAAAATGCATTTACATTTCTCTCCGAATCTCTGGAAAACAGTTACCAAATACCCACAGAAAAATGAACGTTTTGGAAGAACATTGGGTGAGTTGTGTCTCCTTGGGACAGAGGGCCTCCAAGTATCCCAAAGGACTCCTTGGCCACTCAGGAATGGAACAGCTTTGTGTTTCCTGCCTAGAGCCCTTAAAAACCCAGGTTAAAACAGAAAAAAAAAGTTCCCAAGTCTTGATTAAGGTTCTCTAATGAGAGCTGAGTAGGTCCCATGTGAGGCAAAGCAGGAAGGATTAGGGATGCGAGCATTTATGGGACAACTGCCCAGGAAAGCCCAGCTGTGGGGCCTTGAGGGCTGCACAACCCTGCAGTCTGGGGCTCAGAGGCACGTGGCTGCATTCTGTATTGAACAGGCACAAGATCACGCCCACAACTGGATTAAAACAAAGAAACAACTTCTAAATAATAACAGAAAAAAACAGAAACCCCCTCAGTGCAGGCATAGCCACTGATGCACACACAAGACCAGAGCTCAGTGGATCTCTCACATGCAGCCAAGTGAACCAAGAATCAGCTTTTTCTACTCAGTTCTTTAAATGTGAACCACTGACTTCATCATCTTCCTCCCCTCCATAAAAGTCTTCTCTTGTCATCAATAATTGGAAGAGATACTTTTAGTAGGGCTCTAGATGCTGACACACCCAGGGTGTTCTAACATCAATGGCAGTTTTTAAAATGAGGTTCTGGTTCAGCATCTCTTGATGGAGAATGTGTCCAAATATTTGCAGATCTCCCTCCTTGCAGCCCTCTGGTTTCAAGGTAAGCTGTTCTTCTCTGCCATGTCCTGATCCATAATAACTCTGATCCAAACTTAGCACTTCCCAAAAATACAGCGTTTTTAATGAATTCAAGCAACCCCATGTTCCTCTAAGAGATGACTTTTTGGGTTAAATCTTTCAAGTCAGCATTAAATAAACTAAATTTATACTGGAGGAGCTGTTTAAGCTCCAACTTCCAAACCCTGAGCCAGGATGGCCACAGTTAGGAACTATTAACTCCCATATTGAATCGCAGGGCTCCAAGGACTGGAGACTTCACACACCATATGTGCTGTGAAGGTGTCCTAAGAGAAGGGATTATGGAGTGTTTTGAGTAAAAAATGAGTGAAAAAGAGCGTGTACAAGCATGCACTGTCAGTGTTTCCTCCAGTTAAATAAAATCTCACACAATCCTATTGTTTCACTGCTAATCTATTGTGCAATTCTTCAAGTATCCATTAATTCAAGATAGTATTTTCACCAAAATTACTAGCCCAGTTTCCACCATCATCTACTTGTCAAAGGCGTGCTGACCGTCATTACCAATAACAGCAATTTGTTTGAATAGATGGTGGCACCTGGGGAATAACTCCAGCTATCTCCTTATTCCTGCCTCAAACCTCCTCCAGTCTCAATAAGGGCACGTTTTGCTGACTCTATGCAAGAGAGGGATAAAAAAGGTCCAAACTTTAACAGATTATAAAATAAAGCTTCATAGATTTTCCGATACCCTCTTAATTACAGTAGCACGGGCTCCTCCCGCAGAGCTGAAGGCTCCTCAGCATTCCCTTTACTATCGCTGCTCCTGAGTGGGCGATGATTTGTCACTAAATATTCACTGCTGCCTAAAGCTTGATGGAAAATCTCAAGACATCCCAGCACCCTGTCAGATCCTGGAGCAGCCCTCCATCTCCCAAGGCAGCCAGATGATCAAAAATCTTCAAGACGACACATGCTCATCCTAGAGCTCCTTGTCTAGGAGTGTCGAGAGGAATGGCCAGCACAGATCAAAGCAGTCATCCATCTAATCCCAAATCCTGTCTTGAACAGTGATGTTTTAAGTAAAGAACCCAAAACTCTTCATTCAGGAGACAAATCTACCCTGTGAGAAGTGTACTTTTCACTACAAGTGCCAAAAGACTGTTTATGCAAGGAAGCATAAGATCTCTAATCCTTTCAATACTCTGACATAATTTAAATACTAATCATTTCAAGTAGAGTGTTATTTTATTCTTATTAATGTTCAGATCAGGATACCATATGGCAATGAGTGATGCAGATTAATCATTAGTCCCAGGAGAAAAACAAGCTCTCTGTGCTGTTTTTGAACTGGCCAGTTTTCCATTTCTCTGCTCTTCCTCCTTGAAGAGTTTAGAAAATACCCTGCCCACATCTTCCATGATCCCACACCACAGCTTTACCACAGCGCCTCCCAAAACCCAAACCTTCCCCTTCCATTATGAGATTTCAATGAACTAAAATAAAAACTGGGCTAGGATGCTGAAAAATAAACTGGGGATTATTTTCCTGGGATGAATAGGTTTAAACTCAGGTGAGAGTCAGCACTTTGCAGCTGAGGGATTATAGGGAGGTAAGGTGAAAATATGGCAGGCAGGAGGTGGGAGAGCAGACCAGCAGGTCCTACAAATGGGACCTACACCTGTCCCCTTCAAGTTATTTGTACCTTCTCTGTGACTTTACTATTTGTTCCTTTCAGTCCTCCCCTGTCTGAAATTTCTGAGGGATTAGAATTGTTCAGAGGGATTCTGAAATACTCAAATGCAGCATTAATGGGGAACATGTAAGTGCAAATATGTGGATGAACAAATCAGGCTAAAGTGTTTTTGTGAGTGAGAGTTGTACTGTAAAATAAACTTTAAAAAGGTGAAAAGAAATGCACGCAACCGACCAGGTTTTGGGGTTTTTTTTGCTTGTTTGTTTGGTCCTGGTTTTGATTTTTTTACTGGGAGGAAGTTATATGATTGAAAGAAAAAACAGTTTCTAGCCACATCCTTGATTATCTACCTGTTTTGGGGGGTTTTTTTTGTAAGCCCTTTGGCATTACAACCAATTCTCCATTTCTGCACGGCGCCTGATACATCTTGGAGGCTATTATTAATAATAGATAATCCAGCTAGACTTGCAAATTATTTTTTTTTTCCATTCATTATACCTGCTCTGGCAAGTTTGACAGACTAATATATTCACTTAAATGATTCCTTGATTTACCAGAATATAGCAGGTCAACGTAGGCCAAAACTTACATTCATATTTTAAACTGGCCTCCCTAAACTAGGAGAGGTATTTAATTAAAACACCAAATCTCACTTTATTCGAGATAACTCGTAAACATCCATTAGGAAGTTTATTCCTGAACCACTGTTAGTGTGGGATTTGCTTCTTGGCCACTGTATGGCTCATTAAATACCTGTTTTCCTTCTTGCTGGTGGCAGGTGAGCTGGGCCATGCTGTAATTAAGGACAGTGTTAACAGCTGTACCAGAGACATATTTCAGTGGAGCTCACTCGTGCTAAACCACCTGAATTGAGGTGTTCCATGGACTCAGTGGCTGCTATTCTTCAATGTATGGGACAATATAAACATCCAGCAGCAGCAATATTACTGCAGCACAGGTACTGGCCTTGCTAGATAGGAGCCATTCAGCCAACAAGTACCGGCCATTCTACATTCTAAATGAGAAAATTATAATTCTTTAGCGTGGAGATTTACTCTTGAAACAGTGCCTTGGACCTGCAGAAATTTGTACTCTAAATGGAGCCCTGCAGATGAGAAAGAACAGAATAATTTCCAAATGTAGTTGTCAAACATCCACGATAAAATGATTCTCTTTCTGTAGGAACACAAGAGAATGTCTGTGTATGTGGATTACCAGAGGAGGGGCTACCCACTGGGAAAATGTAGAGATGACGATCCTAAAATCCAAAAGAAAGGGCCAAAAAAAACCCAGAAGTGGAGGGGAAAAAAGAGAAATTGCAATCTGAATGTACCTGTTCTATGCAGAGGAATTGCCACAAGAAAACAAAGCAAGGAACTTAAAAATACTAAATGAGGTCAGGAGGGTTCTCATTAGAAATCATTCATTAAATGGTCAGTGTTAGCCTTTTGTCTTAAAGAAATAAAAAGTGAAATAAATGAAATCTATGGAGATGCTCAGGGGTGAAAGTTTGCAACCAATCTTCATAATTATTTGTCAATTAAGTTTGCAATAGATAAGAACAAAATGCTTTGAATACAGATGCTCTCAAGCAGTGTTTCCAGTTCCAAGCCACACAGAGTAAATCCTGCTACTTTACCCTCCCCTCTTTAGAGTGTGACATATTGCTGTGTTCTGTAAATCACCTGAATAAAGAAAGCACACATTACTGTAGTTTTGCTCTGCAAAAGTCACTGCAGAAAAAAATCTGACTACATATCATGTCAGTTTCTGCTTTGCAGACAAAAGTGATAGGTGCATTGCTTACACAAGGATCATGACAACCACATCAAATAAACTTCATTTTTCATGGAGTAAACTGACAGTGACATTTCATATGGGGAACAGGGGACAGATTTTCAAATCTATGGAAATCTTTGACAGCTTAGATACAAAAACAGGCTGGGGTATCGTAGACGTGTCAGGAAAGAATGGAATCAAACTTTTTCATAGACAATAGGAAAGATTTTACAAATTATATATTTATAGGCTTGTTCTCTTACTCTATAGCAAAGGGAATAATCACCGTATTTTCTCAAATCAATCAGTAATTCACATGCATTATATCTTTTACTCTGTTTTAAAAAGGAGTGTTGACTACCCTAGAAGTTCAGGTGAAAGACTTCTCATGTTTTGCCTTTAGAACTTCAAATAATAAATCCAATTAATTAAAGACAATCACCTTTAATTGAATAACAATTGATTTTCAGTTTTGTGGGGCAAAGAGAAGAGAGCTTTATAAATTCGTAAAGGCAATTTCTGCAAGATGAGATGATATCAGTTTCTTTACCTCAGTCCCTGGAAAGTAATCGGAATAATACGCTGAACAAAGAGAAAGTTTAGATTTCCATTGCACAGTGTGGAAGCCAGATTATTCCAGAATCCTAAATGCAAATTAATGCAAATAGTGCTGTTTCCCTGTGGCACAACATTACTTGGGTGGTGTAAAGCAAAAAAAAAAAAAAAAAAAGAAAAAAAAAGAAAATCAGATTTTAATGCAAATGGAATTTGGAAGTGAGACAGTAATAGCAGCTTATGGATTTCAGAACTTCCTATATTCCTACATGTTATGCTTTATTAAGATTTTGAAGATTTTAATTTAAAAGAATTCTATTTGTTCTGCTTTCAAAGATGATCTCTCTCCTGCACAAAGATTCGTGGCTGTCTTGTTTGTTCACAACCCGAGTGAAACACCAAGATGCTTCCCAAGGCATGAACAGCCCCCGTTCATCTGAATAGAATGTTAACATCCAAATGCAATTTTTACAGATTAATTATTAATAGGTGTATGGATAGTTTGCTCCAAACAAAAATTAGCTACTACTTTATTCTATAAAACTGCTAATTCAGGATCCAGCACAGCCAGTGTCTCCAGGAGCTGAAGATGGTGTAAGCAGTGGTAACAAGCAATGGCTGTGGTTGCTTATGAGAGAATAGCATCAATAAAATAAACACTGAATGTTAAGAAAGATTTCACAGAATAACTCTACACAGTTTGAGCTTAGCCCATGGCATGTGACAACCCATTATCTTACAGCACCTTAGTCCTGTAATTATGTTAATTCCTGTCATGATAATGTCAATCAATATGGTAGATCTGCATATTGAAAAAACCTCAAGTATCCAGATCACATTCTATGTGTCATTCAGATCACATTCTATGTGTCATTCCAATATTTTATAAGATTTTCTTACACACAGACCCAGAGTTCAAGGCAGGAGAAGTAATTCTTCAGGATTAAATATATATGCAAGACTTGAATTGATTCTGTCATCATTCCAAAACTGCTAATGATGAAGTGGAAATTATTTCCCTACTCCATGCAGGGAATTCCACTTTAGACACTTGGACTGTTCTCCTGAATCAGGAAATCAAAATGTTCCCACCCCACACTCCTAGGCACACTGCAATATCTGTTTCATTGTATTTGCATGTTCATGTCAGAGGCTTTTTTTTTTTTTTTTCCCAAGGAAAGAAATTCAGATATAGTTTGAATTATTCAGAGAAACAAGTCAGAAAGGCAGCACTTGGTACAGTGCATAAAAACATGACTATTATAATTCCACAAAAAAAAAAAAAAAGCAATGCTTGAATTACTTCCTGTCTAAAATAAGCTTTGAACATACAGAAATAAACTGTCTTTTACTGTTCAACTCTTCTGTGATGAATTTCTCTTCCACACAGAGAGAAGAAACCTAAAAGTCATCACTTTCTGTGTAAAGACATGGAGGTGGATGGTAAAGGAGATGGCATAGGCTACGTTTACCCAAATTTTGGATATCAGACTGATTTTGTAGATAAAGGAGATTTGGCAGAACCAACCCATCTGAACCTTAACATAAAGTATTTGACTTTCCTTTAGATAGGAAACTACAAGTTAATCTGCAGAAAGTGGTAGTAAAATAATTGTAAAAAAAAAGGTTAAAAGTTGCTTAAATATTACAAAACAAACATTGCAAAGGGAAAAAAAATGAACAGGGGGGCAGGAGGCTTCCTCTCCAGTGTTAATGGTTTCCAAAAAAAAGCAGATGCTGGTGGGGTTCTTCTGGTGGGAGGAAACTGAGAGCCACCAGCTCAGAGGGCACTGGAACAGCAAACATGGAGAATGAGATGACCTTGAGAAGGACGGCAAAATGAAATTTAACACTATTAAAATGTAAGTGAACTAATAACAGGGAATGGTATCCAGGGGGCAGTTCATGGGGAAAGTTACAGGGTGAAAGTATCTTTGGAATGCTAATTAACAGGATGACTGCTTCCCAAAATTCTCCCACCCTAGCAACTTCCACTTACTCCCACATCCTTCTTTTTAATGCCTCCATTTTCCCACCTCTTTTTCAAAGTATCCCCTTCTTCTTACAGTATGTACATTTATAGAATTGCAGAGGGGCTTCTGCCTGGGAGAGAATGGGTCTCTACAGAACTACCCCAGCTGCTCCTCTCCCCAAACATTCCCAGTTAACATGATGATGAAAGAGATAAATGCACTTTCCTGTTCTATACAGGGATTTTTGGGATTTTTCTATAGATATTGGGAGGGATTCATGCTCTAATTCAATACATGAGGGTCTTATCAAAGGGTTTACACAATTCTTGTAAAAAGCAATAAAAAAAATGAAGTTAGAAGTTATGGGTGTAGAAAATGAAGTTATGGGTGTAGAAAATTACTAAAGCTGGCTGGTGAAAAGTGGACTAAAGGATGCTTGCTCCTTTGCCTAACAAAATTAATTCCAAAATACACTGATTTTTTTTTTTTAGATGAATCAGAAGAATAAAAATTAGCAAATGAAAAGAATAATGTTGGTACAAAACAAATGCCATGAATAAATTGGCACAGAAATTAGAAAACTTAAGAACCATTAAAGGAATTTGATAGCTCCAAGCAGTCATAAGAATCATTTTTAAGACAGAGCCTGACATAAAAGATATTATGTGATACGGCTGCCAGAAACAGAGGCTGGTTTTGTTTACACAGAAGAGTTCTGTACTCATAACTCTGAATTTGGCAAACTGCTTGTGCCTAAAATACATGACACACTTTAATCACAGGGATCTTTCTTGGTATATAGAAGAATAGTCACCTAAGACATTCACTTTAAAATATTTATGTATTCAGGCAGGCTTTAGCCAGAAAAAAAACACATTAGATCCTTACAATAATTTTATATAAAAACCATTTGTGAATTGCTATTGTTTTATGAGAGAAAATATGGCTATTATATATAAATACACATATATATGTGTGCAGGTTTTTGCACAAAACTGCATTTGAAAAATGTGGATACTTGCAAAATAACCAGAGACATTCTTTGGTCTTATTCTTCATCCAGTTTTGCAACCAACAAAACTATTTTTTGTTATAACCATGAACAAGAAAACTTCAGTGAGCTATTAGTTGGTCTATTAATTGCACTGACACCACTTCTTCCAGCAGTGCAGGGGCCAGTTGTTCTATTCCTACAAACTGAAACTGCCCTCTACCAACAAAATATAACTTTTATCCCAACATAATTTTTCAACTGACAGAATTTTAGTTTTTGAAAATTAAATCACTTTTTTTCTCAGATTAAAAAATAACACAAGTAATTTTGATTTCTCTTCTACAAAATGCACTAAAAAAAGATGAGGGGGAAACCCTCATGCGTTTTTGGGCAGTGATTATTTTAAAGGTGTTTTACACCCACAGTCTGTTTCTTATTAGCATTAGAAAGTGAAATTCTTAGAATTAGAAATTCTTTCCCTCCAAAGGAGAGCTACTGCAGATTTCAAAACACCGTCAGTCTCTGAGGCAATTGTCACTTATATAACCAGAACATGATCCAGTATGTACAAAAAGTGCATTGCAATACTGGGAGTTTTTACTCCTATTTATGGAAATGGGAGTGTTGTAACCTAAATCTCTGTAAAACTCTGAATGATTTACATCTGCTTAAACCTCACTGTAAAACAGACAGACACAGCAAAAAGAAGTGGAGTTTAGGAGGTGAGTAAAAGTTATGCAATAGGCAACAGGTATTTAAATTCACAAAAGCAGTTTTAGAAGCAGGAACTATCTCCTAGTGGTGCCCGCAAGTCTCCTCGGACAAATATCCTTAGGGCACCACAAAATGAGAGTGGAAGCACTGAAAACACCCAAATAAATTGCTTTAGCATTTTTCACGCCTCAGTTTAACTGATTCCAAGTCCCAGAGAAGTGACCCCGCACTCATTTAAGGAACCCAAAACCCCATTTTCCCCCGCCCCCTGCTCAGCTGTAGGATCACAGCCATGAGCCAGGGAGGGTGCAGTGGGGGGACACTGCTCGCACAAATTCCCAGCCCCTGCTCCAAGGACAGTGACTCTAAACCCTTCTGCTCCCTCCTATCAGACTTTGCTGGTTGTTCACGAAAGGATGGAAGGGCTGGGCTTGAAGCAGGAGCTCCTGCCAAAGCCTTCTCCCCATCAGGAGCCTCCCCACGGCGTGTCCTCCAGGTTTGGTTTGTCTGTGCTCTCAGGAGTTATATGGAGAGCTGTGAGGGCTTTTTTGAGTCTTCGATTTGTTGTTTCCAGAAGGATGTATTCATCCTTTCCCCTTCTGTATAAGGAATTGGTGGTTGGATTTGTTGTTGTGTAAGTGTTATGGAGGGTGTCTCTAAACTGTCTAATTAATTCTCATTTAGACAGTTTATCCTTAAAAAGCCTTGTAAAGAGAGAGATACGACTCCACTTTCAGCTTGTCAAAGTACTGTAGAACTCAGTTTGTAGAACTGTAACACAGATAAGAACCAATAAACATCCGAGTCCGAACAAGAAATCCCATCTCACACGTTTAATCCCAGCCTTAACAAAAAAAACCCAAAGAATCCACAGTGCTCCCTCAGTCACATCCCCCTTTTCCCCCAGCTCAGGAAGAGGAGTGAGGCAAAAGCAGTTAGAGCTTCAGGGGTAGCTGGAAGTTCTCCAGAGAGGAGCAGGAAGGAGGACACGGGGCTGCCATCCACGTCCCACACAGCGAGTCCCCCATGCTCCTGCAGCTCACTCGGCCTCATTGTGGGGTTTATTTCACCTCCAAGTTAAAAAAACAAAGCCTCTTGGGGATGCTAAAAGATGCGATATGTGATGCAACCAATACATGTGGCCCTGAGATTTAAGAATGCTGTTTGTTTTGCAAAGAGGCTTCTCGTGTGAGCGCATTAATTCTGAGAACGGGTATCACTCACAGTGCTGCCAGATCAAACCAGCAAGAGACAAAAAAATTTAAGTTAAATATGTATGGTCCCAGAAAGAAAATATTTTAAACAAAGATTAGTTTTTAAGGAAATGGCTTCATGCTGTTCACGTACAGTTCAAGCCTTCCCTTATTATATAAAAATAAAAAAATGTTTATTTCTTTGGATGGCTTGTCAGTATGTGTCAGTTTGGGATGTTTATGATAAAATGTCAACACAAAGCTGCAGTATATCAGGCCCCTTGTGTTTTAGCCCATTTAGTGCTTATGGTTCTGTCTCAGTAACTCTGTACATAAAAAAAATGCATAATATTTTTTCCACTTGATAAGTCTACACTTAAGGGATCCTGGTGTATTGAAACAGTTATGCATGGCCTGCAGGTTACTTATTTCTTTTTTTCCCCTCCTATTTCCAGATCCTCATTTATTTTTGTTTTTAACAGAATTTAAAATTAAGGTTTTTTAGGGCAGATAAAACAGCCAAGTGCTCACTGATGCTTTTAGGAAAATCCCTCTTTTGAATGCAAAAGCTGTTGCAGTTCCAGCAGATCACACAGGAAAGTCTAACAAGCTTCTGGAGAAGCACTGAGCTTTTTTTTTATTATTATTATTCCAGTCAGTCAACTGACAACAGCTCCAGCCCGGTTAGAAATCCTTTAAACTGCACTTCAGAAATCACCAACACAATTGCTACTAATTGGCAGTTTTGCTGGCAGGCTCAGGAAAGGAAAAGCGGCAGAGACTGAAGGGGCCATGGGGAGAGGGAGCCCCTCCTGCCTGTCAGGAATCCTCTCCCAGGGCAGGGCTGAGCGTTCCTGAGGCACAGGGGTTCTGGAGGAAAGAATAAAAACATCTCCTGCTCCGTCCATACCTGTGGGTACAGGGCAGCATCCCCCTGGGACAGCCAAAAGGTGTCACAGAGCCCAAGAATCATTTAGGAAAGATTGCTAAAATATATTTTCAAATGGTTACTCTTGAACCTTGCCGTTGCAGGTTGTCTTTTACTACTTTTCTAGCTGACTGTAGGAAGGAAAACAATGCAGCCAGGGTGAAAGCAAGCCATGAGCTGCAAAAATCTGAGCTGGGAGAGGATTAAACCCCAGAATAGTTGGTTAGTTTTTTTTTTTTAATTATAGAAGCCTTTGCCTGGGTCTCAATGAAACTCTGAAGTCTATGAGCTGTGCTTTGACTGCAATCCATAACCAAGCCCCAAGCCCAGCCTTCCTGGGTGCAAACCCATTTCACACAGCCCATGTGCACCACGGCTCTTCACTGAAAATGCAAATTGATTCCCACAAACTGCTAATCCCAAGACTTTTTTTCAATCGTTTTTGATTCCTAATGGTACCTTAGGACCACAAAATCAGCATCCAGATTTCGTTAGGAGCTTTCTGTGAGCCATTTATCTTGAGAAAGACCAGGCCTTAACTGGTGTTCAGGCAAAAGCATTTTGAGTGAGCGAAATCTGCAGAAAGGATGTAAATTACAGAAGCAATTGCTCTGCTGACTGTGTGATATAATGGCTTTCCCACTGGGTGGCAATTAAAGGATTGTGGCATTCCTTTCTTGAAAAGCTCTGCTGCAAGGCAGCCAAACACAGAGATGTGGGCTTGCACTTTGCTTGGAAGTCCCATCCCAGCTGGATACACACAATATTCCCCATAGCTATGGGATTGCTGAGGCTGTTGGGCTGCCTGGGCAGGTAGAGTGCATAAATCAAATCAACCTGTCCACCAAGCTCAAGGAACACCAAATAAATTACTGCGCTTATTCCCCATATTAATGGACAAATCACATTTTCCCCGTTTGAGAACATTTTGTCCCTGCTGAAAGCTTCCCAATGCCAGATGTGCCATAGCTGGAGGATATTCCTGCAGCAAGACTGAACCTGGGCCTACTGCTCAGAATTCCTCACCATTTTCCCTAAAGGTGCCTTCATGAGATTAAAGTCTGCAAAGTTCACCTTATGGTGAACAGGTGGAGAATTGTAGATCAAACTCCCCCTCAGCTCCTGCCATGGAAAAAGCCATCCTGAGCATCCATAAAGCAGCTGGATTTGTCAGAGTGCTGGCCCTGAGCTGTGTCACTGCACAGGAGAGGAAACGTCTGCACTTGCAGGTCGCTCTGAGGACCAGGACAATGCAGCATGGAATTTGGATGGCTCCTTGGATCCACCTTACCTGGATGAAAATCCAAACTCCTTCCCAATGGGGATAATGAACCAGTGAAAGGGAAGTTCAGGTACCTAAGGCAGCTACTGAAAAAACTATTAAACCAGACCAACCTGAAATTTACTGCTAATGTACATGTCAGAAGGGTTAAAAACAAACAAACAAACAAAAAGCAGTATCCAAGCCCCACAGCCAACCCAAGACCTCTTGGCATTTCTGGATAATTATGTAAAAATTGAACTCTTCTGATTATTAAAGGTTAATATGTTCTTGTCAATATACAATATATTTTGGGTAAATATGACGAGATATGGTAGTTTTGTGCTAGTCTAAACCAGAAAAACTCTTGTTTTTCTTATTTAATATATTGGAGAAAAAAAATAAACCACTTCTTTTTTTCCTTACAGTTGCTAGCAGCAATAAATATGTTTTCTACTCACTGATTTATTTATTGTTCTGTCAAACTAAGAACATTTGAAGTATTTCTGCACTAAATATATTCAACTCATCAAAAATCATGTACGGAATGAGAATTGTCAGAATAAAATTAGCAAGATTTTCTTTTAGTGCAAGTCATAACAAACAGAGCTTTGTATTTGGCACAATAAAATTCTTGCTTTAAAATCAAAATTTAACCTTTAAATAAACTACAGAAGGAAAAAGTAAAATCCTGTTTTTCTGAGGAGAAATTTAGAAACAATATGTTGTTTTGCATATAATCTTAATTAATGGAAGTGACTGCACAACCGTAATTATGAGACCCACATTTGATTGATACCTGATATTCAAGTGAAAAATGAGTAATTCTGTGTTTTTGGAAAAGGAAGTGGTTTAATTTTTTTGTTCAGCATGTTAGTCAACAGCAGTAAGGACGTGCACTATGAGAATTAACACCCACAAGCTTTTTTGTTTAAATAAATCTCTACACTTTCAACTGCCAAGTGAAAAAGAGGAAATGAATTAATTACAAAATCTTAACAGCAATTTTCACCAAACTGAGCTCCTAAGGAAAAGCGACTTTATTCAGTCTTTTAGTTGGCTAGCAAAGACTTCTGCAAGTAAAATGGTAAAACTGATAGACACTTAACAGAGGCAGGTGATTAAATCAGAGCAGTTTCACTCTCTGGGAGGGATCAGTCAGCTCAGGAGAGCTGAGCTATACCTGATCTCCAGCACACCTGATTGTCATAAATGCCAGGCACAAAATACAGCTTTTGCTGTCTATCATCTGGAGTAAGAAGTAGTCCTAAATGCAGATTTAAATTTAGTTGCAGTTGCTGGTGGCTCGTGCTGGGGAGAGTTACAGGACCTCTCACAGATTTCCCAGGTTCCTGCTGCACAGCCCTGCCAGATGGGCAAGAAACAAATATTGCATGAAATGGCTGAAACCCCGGAATGGAAAACCCTGGACTTTTATTGTAGTGAATGACTGAGATCAGCTGAAGTTCAGATCATGTCACATCATCAGGATGGGCTCCAGCCTGTCCCGGCAGCAGCCCTGATGCCAGATGGATTTGGCAACAGTGTGCAGAGCAGTAACACGAATTAGGATGGGGAAATGTGACACTGAAATCTTTCAGTCTCCACGATTTGGTCCACTCTCCTCCTCCAATTAAGGCAGCAGTGGAATGTTTGGGGATGGTTAATTTTTGTTCCCTCTGAGAAATGCTGTGTCCTTGACTCTCCCCTTGTTTCACAGGCACAAGAACATTGGGCTGACTTGCACTGACTCCATTTCAGCCGTGAGTGAAGCCATGAATTATTGCCCATCACCATCCCATGGTTTGAGTGACATCCTTCAATTTAAGGCCCACACCCAGGATTACACAGAAGTGGAAAGCTCACTAGAATAATGTATCTTTCAGCTGGCAGAGTAACCCCATTTTTGGGAAATGAAGATGTTCTTACAGACACTTAAAGATGCATTTTAAGAAGGACAACACTGTACTTGAGTTGTATGCCTAATTTGCAGTGCAAAGATAAGAAATCAACTGCTTGTTCTTGACTCATATTTTCAATGAGCTTGTTATTTGCTCTGCTCAGTGTTTATGCAAGAAAAATTGCTCATTGAAAAGTAAAGTAGAAAAGAACAAAGAAAAAACATTTTTAGCTTAATTTTAATTTGTGCATGCTGGGCAAACAGCATGAATTTTCCTGTAAAAATTATGTTGAAATTGGAGCCATTGAGCTCGGGAGTGTTCAATCTCAGTTTTGCTTGTTTAACCAGTTCTTGATTTCTGAGCGAGTGAATCTAATGCACTATGCTTGGGGATGTTTCTTACTGTATTTCATTACAGCTGCTGAGAATTTAAAGCAATTAGCTTTTCATGTTTTCCCTGTTTCTTTTTGTGTAGTGTTCCCTACCATGGGACTGCTCTTATTATCTTGTATGTTAAAGCTCATCAAATTTGTATCCTTGTTTGCCAGGCAAAAATTAGCTGTGAACTATAGGAGCTGCTCTGGAGCTCTGCTCTGCACATTCTGCCTGATTTCTGCAGTGTGCTGCTGCTCAGGGATCAGCTCCTGGGTTCCTGCCTCGCCTTAGGGCGCAGGCAGATGTTCTCACTTTTGGTAACTTCATGTGAATTTGGACACCAAGCTCTGTGTCCTTGCTGTTGCCAAAGTTGTTTGAAGGATCTTCCACCTTCCACAGCAGGACACGGGCTCCAACAAGTGAGTTACACCTCTGAAATGATAATTAATTTTATTTATTTATCACTAATGGAGTGATATTTCAACTTTGGATCAAGCTGTTCTTTCTCCCTGCTCTCCCCATATTTTGTGACCTCTCTTGATAACAATTCAGATGTAAGCTTACACAAAAGTTGCATGCAACTGCCAGAAACTGAGAGGGGCATTTAATTATCTTTAAACATTCTCCTGAATTCTTTGGCACCATTCACAATCCTGTCTGTGGCATTCTGACATTGTGCACTCGGCATCATAGAACACAAACAGAATATCTTCATCTCTGGATAGGAACAAGATAGCCTGCACAATCAGATACATTTCACAGAGATAAATCCTGACAGACACTTTAGTAGCTCCCTGCATTGGTGGTGAGGAGCACTAAGCTTGTACTTGAATGTCATTTTTGTTTTCTGCCACTTCCTGGATACACAAAAATATGTAGGCAATAAAACTAGCAGTCAATGAAAAAGTATGACTCTTGTAGTTGTAGGAATTTCCTATTTGACTCGTGTTAAGGACATGAAAAGAGAAGCCTGAAAAATCTTTTCAGAATTCAAAACCCAGTTTCTACCCTGTTCAATTTTCACTCCATCTCCACCAGTTAACAATGAGCCAGTTCACTCTGGTGCTCTTTTTGTTAGATGGTTTTTCTGTAGAAATGAGCTGACTCTCCTTTAATCAGAATGTGCAGTAGACAAATGAAGCTGTGTAAGTACTTCAAGCCTGCTGAATGCCAAAGGAATTTAATCTTTCTGCCATCTGAACACCTGTAAGCAGTCCTGGGCTGGTTTTCCTGGCATCGGGAGTGTGTGGGGATGGGCCCTTTTGGCCCTGCAGAGGCTGCTTCAGCCCTGATCCCACCCTGCTGATGGAGGCACAGCTCTCACAGCCAGGACAGTGCAGCCACCTCAGCTCCTGTCACTGTTTTGCAGTCATTTTTAGGAAATGGACTGCATTCTTCACACTCTTGAAGATTCAAACACCCCTCTTGAAAAAGCTGAGTACATTTCTTTTTATTTCACACATTCTACTGCTTCGAGTTTGAGGGCGGGCTTAGGGTCCATTTTCTCAAAACTGCCATAAGGTTAAAACTTTAAAGCTTTTTTTTTTTTTTTTGTGGAATACAGCGAGTACTTTCCATCTAAACCTCTGTTCTGCGGTCTGACAGTAAGCTTGGATCTGGTAATCTAACAGAGGCAAAAAAAAAGCAGTCTCAGCAGACATGCTCCAACCTTGTGTTCGACCATATTAAGAATTAATACTTAGTCTTGCCATACAACCCAGCTTTAATAAAGCCACCTAAATCCTCTTGGCTGCTGCTTTGACAGGGCAGCATCAATCGCAGCGCTCGACTTTTGTGTTTGCTAATTCAATAGGCAGCCAGACAAGGCTTTCAGAGCTGCCTTTATGGGATAATGAGGCTTTTTACATAGTTTCAGTTTTTGCCATGTTGACAGAAAAAAAAAAAAAAAAAAAAAAAAAGCATCCTTGAGAAGGATGGATTTTAAAAATATTTTCAGAATAAATGCTTCCTGCATATTAAACGCTTCTGATAGGACCAGCTGTTTGAACTTTCTTTCCAAGTATTTAGTGTTTGAACTTTCTTTCCAAGTATTTAGTGTATCCTCAGGAAACATGGACTTGGGATGTGCCTCCTTTTCGTATCTTCACTGGCCATTTTTGACAGATCAGAAGCCTTAAAGTATCATCAGTTGAAGGTGAAGACAAATCTAAGGTTTCTAACAGGCTTCTTGTGTCTCAATTTCCTGCATTTTATATGATTTTCACCTCTCCAAGACAATACTGCAACTTTTTGGCAGTTCCAATTACATTTTAATGTCATTAAAGCACGAATCTACATATTTAGCTGAAGGTTTGTGCATCTGAGTGGAAATGTAGAAGATGGCTTGGTGCTGATCTGGTTAAGCACACCACTGCCCCAAAGAATTTGTCTCAAAGCTGCCTGCATGCAGCTCTTCCCTGTCTTTAATTATTAATCAGTTGGATTAAGTAAGTAGATCTGGTATTTTTTTTTCCCCAATTACATTGGAAGTCTGGATTCTTTTCAAATCCAGACTCAAAGGGTCAACAAGAGCAAAATTCACACTGATCTGACCATGCCAAGATTATATTTCTGATTAGGGAAGATAATTTTCCAAATTTAATACTTTTAAGTAAGTTTTTTTTTTTTTTTTCCCACCCTCGAGGGTCTACTCTGAGGCTTCTTTTTCTTTTTTTTTTTCTTTTTTTTCTCATTTATGTAGTTCTGTTCACTTCTTTTTCAGTGCATGCTTAGTTATGTTTGGATCTTGATTGGGAATTTTGACCTCTGAAGTATTTCAGCTTTAAAAATACCAGTAGTGATCAAAATAGTTCTGGTTTGAAACTCATTAACATTTAATATTTAAAATCAAGAGTCTTTCAAGCCTGGCCTCAATCAGCAGTTCAGGGGCTATGGCAAAACTGTAGATTTTGTTGGATCTGTCCCTTAAATGAGTGGAAATGCACCAGTATTTGCATTTTGTCCTGAATGCTGCAGTGAGGTTCTGCCAGGGTTATACGCTACAGAAGTACAGAATTTATGCAAATAATGGACAAAGTAAGCCATGTTACTGGCATTTGCTTAATTAGCTGTTCTGCCTTAATCAGAAATACAAACAGGTAACACTGTCTCAGCAACACCACCTTTTGGTGTTTGAGTGCTTTTTTAGCAATCAGTGTTTTTAACAACAGAGCAGCTTCAGGTGTCACTGGAATCCCCCAGGGAAGTTCAGCTCCAGCTTCCCTAAACCCTGCAGCCTTCAGCTGTTTTGCTCACAAGGCTGGTGACTTGGTTCCCCTCTGACTCTGTACTTCGACACTTAACACCTACTAAATGTTGTTATATATAGTTTTTTGATGAAACATCACTTCAGAGGCTTTACCTTTCTGACATTTCTGCAACCAGTTGGTGTTTGGAACTGCACAGAACAGCATTTATCAGGGAAAAAAAATATCCAAAAAACCAAAGATGAGTTAGGGACTCTAAAACAGCAACGGAAATTGAGAGAGCGAGAATCTAGAGCCTCCTGTCTCATTCTTGATTTTTTTCCCTCACCCTGCTGACAGAGACCTTGTCTCTGGAACCTGATAATTTAGTTGTTTCAAGCCCTGCATCTTCTGACATTTACTAAGGTCCTCAATTGATTTATCTCAGTTAAGTACATTCGTACATTGACAGTTCTTAATCATTTTTTTTTTATCTGCCCAGTCATGGCTGTACAACCCAATTGCTCTCAATCCTCCAAGAATCGAATCACCACAAATCAAAGCCCTTAGGTAACAAACCCCAAAACTTACTGAGCAAAACCTGATTCACTTGTTAAAAACGTACTGAGCAAAAAGTGATTCACTTGTTTTTTCAGGGTTTGGTTTTTTTTTTGAGGTTTTCCTTGCTTCTTGCCCAGTTTTGGAACCAACCTGAAGAGCCCCCTGAACAAATTTACTATATAATAAAATTCAGCAGTGTTACTAGCTCGATTTGTGAGGTTAACTTGTGGAAAAACTTCCATAAACAGAATAATTTGACACTTTGCTCTTTAAGAGCCTCCCTGCTTGTTGCTGCAGTCAGGGCTGATGGAGCTGAAGCTGTCAGGGAGTTTGTCTCCTCTAATACCCAGGTGAATGTAGATGCCTGTTCACATTAAAACACATTTCTCATGCAACACAGAGTTGCTCAAAATGCGAGTTTGTCCCCTGCTGCTGCTGCTGAGCCATCCCTTCACTTCACACACTTTTGCCCAGGGCCATGCTGGTTTCTGTTCATAAAGGCTTCACATCAGGGTCCCACTGCTGCCTAATTGCAGCTGGGAGCTGGAAAGAGCAGCACTGTGGCTTTTTCTAATGGGTTGTGCTTGGAAATTCCCGTGCATAATGTCCTGTGGCAGGATTTCAGATTCCTGTCACACACCAAAACTCGAGTCAGCCAGTCCAGCTGTAATTGTGCTAACAGCAAATTGCCTGTTGCTGGCTTCTTTTTGCCAGTAACCATTTGTAAAGCTATCGCAGAGTTTTCAAAGCAGGGGCATAACCATGTTTTCACTAAATGTGTCTGTATTTTTCCCTGCCCTGGAAGTAGAGTGTGGATTGCCTTCCTCAGCCCCCTGATTGAGGGAGTTAGTGACCCCTGCACCCAGCACCGCTGCAGGTCACAGGCAGGGTGGTTTTACAGTCTTGGGAAACCCCCCTGATCTCTGAATTCCTGTCATGACAGCAGATTGAGACAATTATCAGCATTTTTAACTCCACCACCATGGGGTTTGTGATTTAGTCATAAAAACAATCAGGCAGTGCTGAGCCCTGACATGACAGCTCCAACTCACAGAGCTCTCAGTGCTGGGCTGTGTTACTACGACATTTTCATGAAAATCCTTTTGCTAGGATTTTCTTCTCTTGGGAAGTTGAGGGGTTTTAGAAACAAAATGTAAACAACGGCTATCTGTTGCTGTGGAATGCAACGGGTGTATCTGTGATTGGTCTCATGTGGTTGTTTTTAATTAATGACCAATCACAGTCCACTTATTTAGACCGTCTCAGTCAACCACAAGATTTTATTATTCATTTCATTCTATTCCTGCCTTGCTTTTTGATAATTTCTTTTTCCCTATTCTTTTAGTATAATTTTAGTCCAGCATTTTTTAAATAATATATATCATAATAAATATATAATATATAATATTATATATATAATAAATCAACCTTCTAAAAAATAGAATCAAAATTCTCATCTCCTCCCTTGTCCTAACTGCCCTAAAAACGACAGGGTTGTGCACTTGAGAGGGGTCAGCAAAGCGTTTCTTAGGACAAAGAAACAATCAGCGTGGACTCTGCCACCATCATCATCATCATCATCATCATCACCATGCCTGGTCCTGGCAGAGTTGCTCCCAAAGAGGGTTTTTGACAAGGTGAAGCACCACTGTGGCTGCTTATTTCGTGCAGCATTGTTGCCTTGTCACCCACACACACCTCCGAGCACAAAGAGGCTGTGATTGTCCTTGCCTTACACGCTGCCATTGAAGAAATGGAGAAACAGACTGTTTAAATACAAACATTGCACTTTGAACTTGGCTGCTCAAGTGCTGGATCCACAAAGCGACTGAAAAAGAATAATATTGCTTTGTGCCAGCCTAACTGATGGCTCAATAAACAGCAAACATGAATTAAGGAATTATGATAACATAAATTATCAAAAATATTTTATACATATAGTCTAACTAGTGGTTTATTTACTTATATTTATTTATATATAGTCTATACTAGTGGCTTTATTTATATAGTCTAACTAGTGGCTTAATAAACAGCAAACATGAGGTAAGGAATGGGTAAGGAATGGTGATAACACAAGTAATCAAAAATATTTTATATTTTCTGTATTGCATTATCAACTCAATGTCTGGTTAAACTAAATGAATTAATGCTAAGAGCTACAAGGTTTTTTTTAATATCAATAAATGGAAGCTGTACCAGAATTGTCCCTTTTTAATGAGGTTAATATCATTAGATTTAAAAAAAAAAACCCTCATAAGTAGACTTATTTGAAAACTTTACATTAAAAATTGTTGAAAGTTTAAAATTTAGAGGATAATCAGACTTAGAACTGATTTTTATGTAATCCTAAAAGAACTCCTTAAAGTGCATGTGAGAACAGAAGGCAAATTTTTCATGTGCTGGAAAGCTTCTACTTAAAGATCTTATTTGTCTTCTGTCTCCAGCAACCTTTTACTTATGGCCAACAAGCTTTAGACAGGTGATGTATAGCAGGAAAATCTAATACAATTAACATGCAGATATAATTCACTGAGATAAAAAATCTTGATCGATCTGGAGCATTTGAAGGTTATCTTGCTACACAATCACACGTTAGAAATGCTAAACTGAATTTTAAAAAAAAATCATAGTTTTCATTGTTCTTCTCTATTTGACTGGAAAATGTGTTTGTTCTCAGATTTCAATAGGGAAAAAGAACCACTTGTTATGATAAGATTCACATGTGACCCTCCTGATTCCTCTCTTTTAAAGTGAATGTGGGATAGAAAATAAGTTTTACTGATCAGCTGGTTGATGCTATGAGAAACTCCGCAGTGATTGTCACTGGGATCTGTAAATGAACACAACAGGCTGCACTAGGAATGTGATAAAACATTGCTAATCTCTCAGATGGAGCTGGCCTTGCAGGGAAAGGTAGAAGGACAAAAGTAAAGCAACCAGAGCTGCTCCTTTAAATCTCCAATTGCCAGATTTATTGAATTTACAGCATTATTCACTTGTGTGCTAATTTCCACATTTCAGTGTCGGACCCTGGGTGTGTATCTGTGTCCACCCTACACCACATCCACCTGGAGTGGGAATTGTCTTTATTTGATCAAGTCCAGAACCTCACCCACTGCAATCATGCATTTCTAAAAGAGGCCCTTCTCGTTAAAATAAATCCCTTCCCTTTCTGCATTTCACCTGCTGAACTCAATATATATCAGCACATCCAGTCATTTCAAAGGAAGTACTTCTCCATCAAAATGCAGGGTTAAGTGGGACCAATCAATATGAAATATACAGCAGGATAGGAAAAAAAGTGCAGGTCAGATACTTTGAGAGATATAAAATGTCACAGTTAATTTTTCACTCATCTAGACTGAAAAGGAGCTGCTGAATTATCTATGAAAGTGAACTAACTTTGATACTTTGACATAAATGCTGCATAGCATTATCCAAAAGAGCAGAGCCACTCCATTATTCCATTATTTACTCACTCACATGCAATATCCACTGTCACAGATATAGATATTTATATGTACAGAATCTCTGAGCCTTCCAAATGATAATATTACAGGACAGTGTTAATTTGGGGAAACAGAGAGGAAAATGTATGCAGTGGAAGCACAGGCTGCGTGTACCAAATGCTGCCTGGCTCTCTCTGCCAGGCCACCTCTGCAATGCTCCCCCAAGTCATGCAAAACTATTTCTGTGCCCACAGTCTGGCCCGTTGCAAAGCACATCATTGTTTTCTACAGTGCTAAACCTAATCAGCCAAATGAAATGAAATGAACTTCTGCCAGCAGCACTTCCTCTGAACTTTATTCGGCCGACTCAGTTGCCAAATTGTTTTCCCAGTCTTCAACTCTTCCAGCGACTGGTCTTTGAAAAGCAAACAGCCCCCACTTGCTACAACTCCTTTGAAAGATTTTCTTTGGGTTTTGTTCCTCTCGAGCGTTCACCTTCAGGCTTCTTGAAGCCAAATAAAAATAATTCCTAGCCCGTGGTGACAGGGGCTCTCACACCAACCTGCAAACACTTTGGCAAATTCTCTGCCCATCAACTTTAAACCAGACGTGTCCATCACCTCCCAGTGCAAAAAATCTGAATACTGCCCACCATTTCCAACGACCTGCCAACCTTTTGCCATCTTAGACCCCACACCAGTGATATTTTCTCCTTTGTTTTTACTGAGACGTTTTCCTAACTTCTCTGGGTGGTAACTATGGTGACAGAGATGTTGATGAGGAGCAAATCAAAATGTATCAGAAAAGACAGAGCCCCAGCAATGTACAGAGACTGTGTGGCTCGTGCTACCTTAATTTGCATTTAATAATTAATTAACCACATTAGGATTTCACATATAGACACACAAAAATGCTGGGATCTAACTGGCAGCCGCCAGGTCTCTGCAGCCTTGAAAATAAATTCAGGATTGAATTACACACACACACATACAAAAAAAAAAAAAAAAAAAAAAAAGCATCAGTCATACTAAGCACCCATCTGGAAATTAAATGTCAAAGATAAATGCAAGAGAGGGGAAAAAATCAAATGAGAAAAAGTCAGTGTGCTTTCAGGAAGACACAGTCTGTTCTGAACAAAATTACCAAAGAAATGAGATATTTGCTGAATACCAAACACTTGCTCTGAATTTTTTTTTCATATTATGACCACCTAAATGTCTATAAAATAGAATCTTTTTTAAAACTCTCAAAAAAAAAATCTGTGACATCTTTCAGGGGAATTCAACTCAGGAAAAAATCCCTACACTTCTATTTTACATCTTACATTGCACAATATTGATCAATAAGAAAAATCTTAATCATTACAGCTGAATCTGAATAAGTGCTTTCCCTTCTGCTTCTTGAGGGGATTTCTGCCCTCCATGCACATCTTGTGAGTGGCTGTCATTAGATAACTGATTAAAAGGGCAACACTGAAAAGTGCAAACTTCTGTGTGGTTTTCCAAAGTGCAGCAAATAATCAGATTTATGTGTGAAAAACTAGCAAGCCCACAGACAGCAGATCTGAATGAAAGGCTGGGCAGAACCAGGACTCCAACTCCTTTCGAGAAAAAGTGAGGGCTCCTCTCTGTAAAATTTATTCCAGTGACTTCCTTCAAACTTTTTAAACCTGCATCACTACCACTGGCAACCTCCAGGATTACCTGTGTGGGGATTTTCAAACTTCTGTGGGAAGCAACCACCAGGGCCAGTAGCTGAGCACTGAGCAGGCTGAGAGAGCAGCTCTGCAGGGTCCAGGAGCTCCCAGCTGCTCCTCCTGGGACTTGTGGCACAGCAAAGGAACAGCAGGAACAGCTGGAACATCCATGGACTCCAAAACCCACTAAGGGAGGTGCCTGTGTGCATCTGCAGGGCTGCAGTACAGAGCCTGAAGGCTGAACTCCAGGCACTCTTGCAGTGAAATTTATCAGAGTTGTTTATTATTATTATTATTATTATTATTATTATTATTATTATTATTATTATTATATACTTTAATTTGATGTCACCCTGGGTTTTTTAAGCTTTTCTAAGCCTTCTGATGTTTACATTCTTATAACAAACTTTCTCACACACTTTATGTAAATAACTTCTTGATTTGCATTCTTTTATAGAAGAAAAAAAAAAAAAACTGATAGACTGTTGGTTTGTCCAGTGTCATTGGAGAGGTGGCACTTTCACCCTCCAATCCACTGTCACTTTTAAAAACTACAAATACTAAAATCAAAATTAAATTTCCCTCTTTTTTCCCTTGTAAAATCCAGTGTCCACATCTTTCTGGTTTGTGTCCTAAAGTGACAATTATTATACTTTATTTTATTTTATCTTTTTTTTTTTTTTTATTGCTATTACCATTCCATCACCTGCTGCTGCTTTGGTGACCTGAGATCCCTGATCCTCAGAGAGCTGGTGTGGGAAATGGAAGTGTGCCTAAAATCAGCTCTCCCAGGCACGCTCCGTGCACACACACATAATCTTTGTGTGATGGACTTTATCAGGTGTTAGGTCACTTCTCATTTGTCTCAAATGTGAAGCTGTAAAATCTTGAAAAATTCCCATCAAATTCAAGCTGGGGACCTTAATCCCAGACTGTGCTGGGTGCAGGGGTCAAGCCCACTTTTGTCAGCTCTCACATCAGAAGTGGAGAAGCACAAGCACAAAGTAATGAGAAATAAATAGTGATGGAGCCAGGCCTGTCCCCTGAGCAGTTGTTTACTCCTGCACTCCTCATTTCATTATGCACAAGCTCGTGGCAGCATGAAGGGGCTGCTGCAATAACTTCCATGATCCCTTCCCAAATCTGCAAGTCTAAACAAGGTGAAGGTGTCATTGAGTGTCACACAGCAGCAGCAGGGGGTTCCATGCTAACCTGAACCCCTCTTTTTTACACTGGGTGAGAATTCATGGCTGATTCTCACTTTATACGCCAGATTTGAACTTTTTGTTTCCCACAATTCTTTAATCTGCACCAAATTCCAGTATTTGACCCTTTGGTGCCTTATTGATCTGTCCCTCTGTCACCGCTCCTTTCTGTTTCACACCTGAGAGAAAATTACTGCAATATTCAGTGCAGGCATTTTTGATTTCTTGGAGGAACCTGAGATTCAAATGCAGATCAAATGCCTTGATACAGCACAGCACTTTTTTTCCATAGAGCAGAAAACCATCCTAACAAATGCACTTGGTGAAAAAGATTGGTGATTTCATCCATTTATTGGGAAAAAAACAACCCAAAACCAACAAAATTAAATATGTCTGACCTGATTTTGAAAAAGAGCAGGAAACATAGGAGTATGCAATTTCCCTGAAACTTTAAGAAAGCACTTGTAGATCTCATAGTACAAAGGTAAAGTTCAGATTGCTCTTACTTTTAGTGACAATGTAAGAAAGAAAATAAATTTTCTACCTAATTAGCAGGAAATTTCCTGAGATAGCCATTAGGGGAAAAGGCCTATGAAAGCAGTACCATAATCAATTAGCAGGGATGCATTCTTAATTAAGTTCAAGCATTGGGAATGGTATATGCTGCAATGCTACTATTGAATTAATAATTTGTAAATAAGACTGGGGGTAGAAACTGCAGTGCACAATGCTTATGAAGAATCCACTCTAAAAGCAATTATATATTATATTTATTTTAAATTTGGCATTTTATGACCTTTCACCTAAACTAATTAAACTCAATAATAAGATTAGAAAACACAGTGTCTGTCCAGTATAGAAGCACTTAAAAAATTATCTTTGCTTCAGAAGTGACCAGCCAAAATCATTAACATGAGAGCATCACTAGAATGAAATATTTATTCAATTTCTGCTGAAGAAATGAAAGCAATTTTTAAATTATTTTGACCACACACAGGGCAGGAGTAGAAATATAAACATGTTTATGCTGCTGCTTCTTTAAGCACACAATTCCAGCATTCCCTGACACCCCTGTGATGGCTCTGCCTTCACCACAGGTACCCTTTTATTAAAAAACATTACTGGGAATGACATTTTATTAAAGTTTCACCACTCTCAAAGCCTTTCTGCAGGAAAACACCATTTCTAATCTAAGAAGCAGATCTTTCTAGGGCTCTTTCCTACGGGTACAGGAGCAGCCAGGAGCAGGAGTGACCTGTTTCACTCCTGCAGACATTGCCTTCAACAGGATTGTGCTGGACATCCCCTGCCCTGGCACCTGCACGAAGCACTTCACATCCCCTGCCCTTTCCAGCTTGTAGGGATGTCAGCAGCACACGAAAGTACTTAATACTTTCCTCATTCTGCTGGGAAGAAGAACAAGGTTTCTCTTGGCTTTCCTATATAAACAAAGATCAAGAATAAAATATTTACTTACAAAGTGTTGTGCTGCTTTTCCAGTGGCATTTCAATTTTCAGGCTAGGTGACCTTCGGAGGCTCTCTCCAGCCTCTGTGTTTCTGTGGTTCCAGTATTTTATTTGCAATATTTCCTCCAACTGGGGGGAAGTTGAACATGCTGGCCATAAACTATAACACCCTGATGTGAGAGGGGAGCTGGGGAAAGTGGTGCTCGCTGCTTAGTGTGTAACTGAAATGAAATCATAAGAAGAATTTCCTACAACTCTGACTGGTTTTTATTCATGTCATCTTGGAGAAGAGGGAAAATGAAATTTTAATGTTAGATTTGTAGCTTATTATCACATATCCAATGACAGATATGTAGATGAGTTTCATATTCTGAGGGCTCTTCAAGGAAGCCATTACTCCACTCCACTTGCTTTAACTGGCACGTCCTAAAAGCAAAGGCTGGCTCGAGCCTTAGGGTTTATTTATATTGCAGCAAAACTGAAATTACTAAATAATCACACATTAATGTCCGGAGAGCTGCTATTTAGCCAAATCAAGGCATGAAAAATAAGATTCTCCAACTCTGCAATACCTTTGGGTGTCAGGAGCACAGAGTGTGATAAACACAGCAGGGAGCCACTGTCAGCTGCAAGCACAATTTGGGCCCGCACCTCACCTCTCCTTGGCTCATCCCAAACCTCCACATTTGCTAGGTGAGAACTTCCCAACGTTGTTTCCTCTGTCTCTGAGAGGAAAAGCTCTTAAAATATGCATTGGTCTCCAGCTCTGTCAGCACGACCGAGCTCTGAAGCATTTTCTGCATACAAATTCCCAGCTGTCATCACGTTCTGGCATAAAGCTGTTTGGCTGCCTGCGTGTCCCAGCTCGAGCTGGGCTGTGTGTGACATGCAAACATCCTGTGTAAACACAATGAATCTGATGTGTCCAACTCCAGCTTTGCTTTGCATGCACAAAGTGTGGGAAGTGTGACTCACCCTGGAAATCTGACGCTGGGCTGGGGAATCTTGGTGATTCCTTCAAGCCCTGAGCAGGGAGCACGGGAACGTGGACTATGAATAGCAGCAGATATAATTTTCTCAGGGGATTCATTAATAATCTTGGATTCCTTCATGTTAACCGTGAATTAAGTGGGGGAAGAAAGAGACTACCCTGAGGCACCTGTAACTTCTGGCTCAATATTATAGTTTAGCTACCAATGCATACAAGAGATTGCATTATAAGGAAAAAGAACATAATTATCAATTCACGTGTTTTTGGATGCAGAGGCACCTTCAGCACTAAATACTAAGCACTAGCTACAGCTCATTCCTGAATGCCTCACGGGGGATGCCAGAACAAGCAGATCCCAGGCTGGATGCTTTTGGCAGGATCCTGCTGCTTTCTTCACTCAGCTCATGAGGAGGCAGGCTGGCAATTTGACAGGATTGTAACCTAATTTCATGTCAGCTTTTAGTCATCCATTCATTCACTAGTATCTGATCAGCTGACGAATGTGAAAAATCACTAAAATAGCCAAAATATGTGGAGTAGTTTTTAATTTCAGCCTCAGAGCCATTGCTTTTCAGCATGTTCTGCATTCAGAAGTGTGTGCAATAGTGGTCCTCACCAGTGAAGAAATGCATCCTTACGTGTTAATTTTGAAGTCACTCATTCATATTCATGAAAAATTGCATATACGATATTGGATGTACCCTAGCCAAAGGCATCTATCCTCAGAATATGCCTTGTTAACTTTCCAAGGAAATGGGACCTGAAGAAATTACCAGAGATGAAGCATCTGGTGATGGAGCCATTTTTCGAAATGCCTTTGATTGAATGCATTGCTCCAGCAGGTATGCAAGAGTGCACGCTGAATGCATTTTCAAAGTGACCCTGCCAAGCTCAGAGTGACTGTATCTTCTCCCCCTGAACTTTTGATCAAATGCTCATGATTACATGCTGATTTTGTCAGAAACTCCATCCAGGCATGAACGGTGTGCCTGCTGCAGCAAGGTCGTGCTATCGCAAGTTTCCATCCCACAAAATAACCTACCATCAAGAGCTCATTTTTACCAATTGATTGCCAAAGCTCCTGTGGAATGCATCTACGGATGTTTTCTTTTTTACACACAGTTTAGCAGATGCTCTGCTTGCCAGTGAATTCTAAGAACCCACAGAAGTGCACAGCCTGAGGTGCGAAATTCTCCAGGCAGCACATCCAGCACTGGGACAGGGAGAGCTGCCATGCCCTGGTGGGGCTCAGTTTCTCACGCCTCCAGCACTCTAACTATCCACATTACCACTGCCTTTATCCTATCAAAATACAAATTTGGGACAAACCAACCCCCGTATATTTTTGCCTCCTCTGCACATTGGTTTGTTGGAATGTAGATATTATCAAGGCATCTTGTTCAGAGCTGATACTCCCTGTTAAACCTTCTTTTCAGATTTTCTAACTCTTTTATTTTGTTTTTAGAATAGGAGGAATGGGACAATTTAATTGTATTAAATAGACCTATGGCAGTAGAGAGAGATTTTTGAGACATCCCATATTTTACTTTGTTCCTTCTCAAAATCTTAAGTGCTTATTCTTACTCCACTTAAGTTTCTGTTTCCTCTCTCTTTGGAAAAAAAAAGAACAAAAGAAGTAAAACCAGACTTCTGTTTTATTCTAGTAGTGCTTCAAATTCATCAACAGAAACTGCAAGAACAACTGGTCATTGCCTGCAAAATTTGCAGCAGCTTCTAAATCAGAATACACTGACTCTGAACAGATTTTAAGATGTTCCCCACGAAAATATCAATAAATTTATTTCCTGGAAGAGGTTTGATTTGGTTTTTCATTGGCTTTTTTCCCCCAAAGCTGTAAATCCTCCCCTTCTGTTTCCTCACCACACTGCCCTAATCCATTGCCTTATTCATTGCATTTTATAAAAGTGCAATTACCAAAATGTAACTGTTTCATACAGGTATCAAGACATAGATAAAGTACTTTTAACAGAACAGACTGTTGTCTAGAAGTGTTTAAAACCAGCAGTAACAGCAAGAGGGGATGACAAAGAGTTCATTCCTTTGCCTGAAGAACCACACCACCAACAACATAAACTTTTATGATCTTCAGTAGAAACTTGGCTTTACCTACTGAAGTACAGAAGAAAACTGTTACTTGCATTATTTCCTAACTGCATGGTCCAGAGCTTTTTGTCCTTAATGTGCCAAAACTATTGACAGCTTCTGTTGAGCACTGAAAGCCAGAATTTGCTCCACCTCTAAGCTCTCTCACTGTTGAGCTGCAGTCCCTATTTCTCCACTTTAAGTCATAAGTCCTCACATGAGAGATTATGCAGAACCCTTGAATTGAAAAAAAAAAAAAATAAAAAAAGGACTGAAAGGAAACAACTTGTCATCACATTTTCTATAAATTACACTTTTCATCCTTTTTACTGTTTGTTTTTTGCTTCTTTTCCTGAACTGAATATAATTCTGGCAGTCCTTTTCTGTCTGCAGTCTAAAGAAGTCCTTTCTCCTTGACACTTAGGCAGTTTTACCTGGCAGAGCATCAGGGGGTAAATGCTTTTAATGAGGCTCCTTCACCTGTGCAGTATTTGAACTTTCTCCCCAGGGAGGAAAGAGTGGTGCACCCCACAGGGAGTATTTTGATTTACTATTGAGCCTCTTTTGCATAACAGGCCACAGAATAGAGAAAGAGCAAAGTTCTTACGCTGTTACTGAGCTTTAATACTGCTTTTATGAAGAGTTCTATTGCTATTTTAGGAGGAAGGTACAAAGGGTTTGTTAAAAATAGAAACAAAAATCATTAGGTAGTAAAGGCAGTGGCACAAGGCTTTGATCATTTCAGGGAACCTCTCACGTCCTGGAGGGGCTGTGGATAAAGCACCTGGTGGCAGTGTTTGAGAGAATTGCTGCAGACTGGAAAGTGTTCAGTGTTTAGCTGTGCAAAGTCAGTAAACTCCTGAGAGATGAGTCTCCTTGAGACAGCTTTTATTAAATGCTTAAGAAACCAGTTCTGCTCAAGCCACTGAGACATGAGGAAATATTTAATAAATACTGAGCTCGCTTTAAAGTCTCCCTCCTTGGCCCCTCAGTCTTAGAGCAAAATGCCTGCTTACAGTTATTTACCTCATAACTTCACAATCCTGTCAGCACATACAGTGCAATCACATTTCCTTGTGCCCTGACTTCTCTGCACCCAACACGCTGAGGGACAGCTTTTGTGCATATCCTGATTATTACAGGTTGGCAGACCCATGTTATAAAGACATTTGTCAGCACAGGCCAGGTTTGACATGAGGATGATCCCTTGCCCAACAGCTGAATGCAAGGCCCGTTACTGAGTTAGAAATCTATTTTATGTAACATCAGTGTTTGATGTAGCAAAGTATGACACGGGTGACAACATCACCGATGGAAGCAAGCACAGTGTGTTGGAACAGCTGCTCCCCAGCTCTGCAGTGTGCCTGACACATGTTTGTAGCCTGCCAAGGACTCTTCCTGCCACTCCTCTGCCACCTCCAGCTCCAATTCCAGTGGCAGTGAGCCCTGCTGCGCTGCCAGCCTCACTCTGCACTGTGCTGTTTGCAGGGCAGCCAGGACGAGGGAAGAGATGAGAATCTTGACTCCATGGTTCAGAGGGCTGATTTATTATATTATCATATATATTATATTAAAAATGCTAAACTAAGACTATACTAAAATAATAGAGAGAAAGGAATCATCAGAAGGCTGGAAAGGAATAGAAAGGAATGAATAACAAAGTTTTGTGACTTTCCAGAGAGTCTGAGCCAGCTGCATCCTTGATTGGTCATTAATGAGAAACACCTCCCATGGACCAACCAAGGAAGCACCTGTTGCATTCCACAGCAGCAGACAGTTATTGGTTACACTTCTTTCCTGAGGCTCCTCAGCTTCTCAGGAGAAGGAAATCCCAGCAAAGGATTTTCATAAAATACGTCTGTGACACTGCACCAGCAGCATCCTGCACCTTCCCCAGCCTTGACTCTCCACGGGAAAAGCAGCTGAGCTCTGAATCACCAGTGGCCTCTGGCTCGTGGCAGACTGAGAGTGACACAGAGCTGTGTTTTAAACCTGAGCTTACTCCTGTCACAACATGGCAGCTGGGTTTGGAGGCTCCTCCACGAGCTGTTCTCTCTTAATCCCTTGGCTGGGGTTACTCCTGCCTCTGTTCCTTCAGACAGTCCGCGTTAACTCTTTCTGTGTGGTCCTGCCTCAGCTTACAACTGGTGTATCTAGCTGACTCAGCTCTATTTTGAATTTTTTGCCTTGTGGTAAATATAATCACACCGAACAAATCGATATTTAATTCAACAACCAAGAATTTGTCTGAATGAAAAACATCAAAACTGTTTTGATGGACTCACAGACCTCCCCTGTCAGGCTTCAGAGCAGAACACGCTCTTGTCCACATTTCTATCACCAGCACAGCCTTTCTCACAACATCACACCAGACCTGAAGGACATTTTTAGGAGAAGCTCCCAGCAGTTGCCTTCCATGCTGGATTTGAGTTACAAGAGTCACGAGTCTGCCAGAGATACAATTGTGTAAGAAAGTTTTATAACAACCAGAGTTTCAGGCAGAGTTAATGAGGAGCAGCACTATCATATGGACTCACAAAACAGATATGAAACTATTTTCCATCCTATAATATTTTTTTAATGCAGGACTTGATAGAGTAATTTCCTCATGCCATTATCAGAATAATAGGGCAAACGTATCAGAATAAAAATAAATTGTTTGATAACACAGAACTGTAACAAAAAAAAAAAAAAGTGAAACGCTCTTTTTTTCTTTTTAACTTAATTTTCTCTTTTTCTGTGACAATTGTTAAACACTCCAAAATTGCCACTTTAAGTTGTGTAGGGGTTTTTTTGTTAGGTAGGTACTGAATCTGGAATATATGCCAAAGCACAGCAGGTTTTTACACATTCACATAAGCTCAAGAACAAATTTCTTTTGGTCACATTTTCCCAGTGCTTTTATTTTTGGCTGATTCTTGCCCATAAAAAGTTTCAAATTAAAGAGACACTTGTTTGACACATTGTCTGCAACAGTGCCTCTGAACACAGTGATTTGCTCCGTATTGACTTAAAGTGCAATTTATTCAATGAAAAGACTCTAAGGAAAACTAGGATGCTTCAGGAATAGCATGAAGTATTGACCTAATCCAAACTTGCTTAGACAAACTGGCAATATCTAAATTGAAATAGCACGTCTGGAGGCAAGAAGAAAAAAACCTGGTGTCTCTACAATTTACATATCCTCCCAAGTAGCTGCATAAAATAAAGCCTGAGCTGCTGTTGCAGTGCAAACCTTCTGGCTGTGTGTAAATCTGCAAAAATCCAGGCAGCACATCCTGGGCTGGCACAGCCTTCAGACAGAGGGATCTACAGCAGCACAGGACCCAGCCCTGCTGGGGTTTTTTTCTGGAAAGCTCTGGAAGCACAGTTTGTGTGATTCTGTGTTTTCTCTGACCCTGCTCCCTCTCAGCCCCTGGTCTGAAATCACTGGGGCCAGGCTTGGGCTCTCTGGCAAACCTCCACAGGCACAGAAGGAGTGAAGGGCACTTCACAAATGTCCTTTAGCAGTGATTCCTGAATGCCTGCCCAGCACATCCCACCCCACCCTGCAGATCCCTCTGTGCTCTGTGAAGGCTGCACATCGTTTTTCCAATACACCCTTTTCACTGCAAGACATTGAAAATCTATTTGCCACCTGTACATGCTCTCTGTTATGCCCCAAAACCAGTTCCACTCAGCATTTCTTCAGTGAATAGTTTTGAAGCAACTAAATGTAAAAAAAAAAAGTCAGCTTAGTGTGGCTGCACTTGTAATAAAACAGTTTTTTCTTCATTGTTCTTGTTGTTCTTCTAGATTGCTGCAAATTTTTTTTGGAGGCTTTTCTGCTTTCATTTCTAATTGAGTATTAGAAGGTAATTGGTTTGTTTCTATTAAAAGCTAAACAAAAAGTAAATTATTAACTATTTTCTACCTCAGATCACATGGAAAACACAGGATTTGAGATTGCAGATTCATGAGTTTAATCTTAGACCCTACGTAAGATATTCCTGAATCATATATGAACAACAATAATCAAGACTGCAGACATTATTATTTTATGTTGAAGGGCATTTTCATTGAAAAGTTGACTACTGTAACGCAATAATCCTACACTTTGGAGTGAGCTTTATGGGTGTAGCTTTATGAATATGCATGGCAGAGCTGTTTTTCTTTTTCTAACTTTACATAAAAAGTCTCATATGCTAATTCCCACTGCAGAGAATCTCTGATGAGCCCTGAATTTACTTCTAAGTTTTGCTCTCATTTATTACAAACTTACGTCAGCACACTTTTTCTCCATGTTCAAGAACAAAGTTTACTGTGCTCAAAGGCCAAATCACTTGGAAAAGTCCAAACAAAACCCAGAGTATTCGGAATGTGCAATGGCATAACCATCCAGTATCTGTTTTTCCTGTAAACAGCATTAATTTTAATAATATTTTCACACTTATATCTGGTGCAAAGTTAGTCAGTCCTTCTTGATCTTTACTCTGGGTCATTCTGCTTACAAAACCCCATGCAACAGCTTCTTCCACTCACGATGGCAGATTTAACCAAAACTTTTAAAGACTAGGTCAGATTTCCAGCTGGATGTTCCTGAATTTCCTCTTTCAAACTCTTATCCTGAGCCCGAACATTTCGAAATTGTGGTCACCAAACCTCCACGTGCCTTGGCAGATCCCCAGGGGCTGCAGTGCCAGCAGGTTCAGCTACACATTGCAGCTCTGCTCTAATGCTGCCTCACTGAGATCCACGGGACTGCAGGGTGCTGCTCTCATTAATTAATGAGAGCATTAAAGCCAATTAATCTCCTCCCCAGCTAATGGTTTAGCAGCCACCTCACCCCTCCCAGCCCTGGATGGTGCAGGAACACCTTGCTTGCCCAGGGAGAGGCTGCTGGGCACAGATTGCCTGGTGTCCCAAGGCAGCTTGGCAAAGATGTGCTCTGGGTTTCGGTGAACAATTCCCAAAGGTGTTGTTGGAAAATATCCACAAAGTCCACACAGTTTTGGATATCTTGGATTTCTGCTTATTGGCCTCGACACAATTGAATGCTTAGGTTTGGTTGTTGGGGTTTTTTGTTTGTTTGTTTGTTTGTTTTGTTTGTTGGTTTGGTTTTTTATTTTTTGTTTTTTAAGTCACTGAAAAATGCATCATAATTACTTGGAATCACTTCCAGTAGAAAACGGTGCAAGATGCAAAAATGCATTTTATTTTTCTCTCCCATTTTTGCTCATGTGGTGGAACATCATTGGTATTATAAGGAGATAATGCAGCACTGTAAGTACTGGATAAAGCACTCAGAGTGCCTCCAGGTAGGTGTGATTATTATCCTGCCTCTATCCCTAATTTACAGTACTCTGTGGGTTCCTTACTACTTGGAAATGCTACCTAACTTTACACTTTTAGACAATGTTCCAAAGTTATTGCTGCTTAATTTTGACCACTTTACTTCTAAAAAGTATTTTGGTTGATGTTCTCGAATTTCCTTTCTCACCTCAACTTTACTGGCTTCTTTGGATGAAGCAATACAATTTTCTTATTTGTGTTATTACAAAAATAAGAGCCCTAATTACCAAATAAAAATGCTCCTAAAGAATAAAACACAGGCAAATGGAAGACAGATGCAGGTTCATTCCACAGCAGGATGAAATAAAACACGAGAAATGACAAGATCTCAAAAAAAGAGAACCAAACAAAAACAAGCATGGCTGACTTTTAAAGCATCTGATGGCTCAGGTAAGATGAGAATGGCTTCAAACTAAAAATGTGTGATTAAAAGTTTGATAAAGAGTTTGAGCTGAGCTCAGGAGCTGGAGTGGGGTAAGATTGAGAGAAAGAGAGCTCCAGGCAACCTTAATTAGAATATTGCATAAACCAACAGAAAACAAAGAACAGAAGCTGAGTTTTCAGGAGTTTGGTGATTTTAAAGGTTGAGAGGCTTAAGGCTTAATCATGTTTTTATTGTCAAGGGAAATGAAAGATGAAAACAGGGCAAGACATATAAGGAAATGTGATGGGACAGGCAGAACAGGTAGATGAGGAAGTAGATGAGAAAGTTTTGTAATGAAGGATCTTTGTGATGGAGAAAGGATGTCAAACCAACAGGAAGGCACAGATAAACACCTCATTTTGTCAGGTTTTTTCCCCAGAAGAAAGTGACAAGATATTATGCGGATTTTATGATATAAAAATAAATGGAAGCAAGGGAAGAATAAGAAGGAAGTGCAGATTTGAGAGAATTTTAAAATAAATCAAAAAATGTTGGGTGCCACATGCAGGAAAAAGGCTGATGGCAGTGTTGAATAAGAGATCTGCAGAAAAGAAGAAACAACAGCATGCCTGAAGAGTGCTCAATAAAAAAAAGGAAAGAAAAGCTATTTTGGTGCAGAGAAGTTTTGTAGTAGGGCTGTAGATTAAATGAAAATGAGAACAAGGAAATAAGCAGCTCAAAAGAAATTGGCCATTAGCCTGTAAGCTGAAGTATCCAGAATAAGTGCAGGACATTGCAAGGAGGAAAACAAAGAACCACGTGGAAATCTGCTGCTGCTAATGGGAAGAGCTGATTGAGGAGCAAATGGCAGGGAGCTGGAGCAAGAAGGGGCACAGAAGCTGTTTGCAATCCCACTCTGGGGAAGGGGAACTGAGTGAAGAGAGCAAACTCGCTGGAAAAAAAACCCAAACAGCTCTGATCCAGAACCTGAGCATGAAGCCGGGAGTGTGTAAGGGCTTCCTTCTGTGCTGTGCCCAACATTTAGATCATGCCAGCACAGTGGAATAACCTGGGATTGGCATCACAAGTTACCCATCCCCAAACCTCCCTGAAGGATGTAAATCCCATACAATTTACAGCACAGGCCCTGCTCTCACTTCCATCCGAGCCCACTCCCCTTGCAAGGAGGGTTAGGGGAGCCAGGAGGGCTGAAAACCTTCCAGAGGCCTCAGCTAAAGGACAGAAGCATCTAGAAAAGGAGGAGACAGCTCTTCCTCACTGTTTTTAAAGCAAACACACTGTTTATAAACACTGTTTTTAAAATAAACACTCACTGTTCTAAAGATAAACACTCACTGTTTTTAAAATAAACACAGACATCACCAAAACCCCCAGCAGGATATATCTGACATAGGTGTGTGCTGTGACATAGGCAGCATAATATATACAGTAAAAAAGTCACATTAAAGAATTCATAGAATTAAGGATTCATTGGTATGAATACAAATGCTTGGAAGTCCAGAAAAAAGTAAGGTTGTCGATCTTTGGGATAATGCTTACAGTCTTTTGTCCTGCCCATGTGCGAATAGGAGTGTTTGGGGCATTTTCTTCTTGCTGAGAAAAGTAAAAAGAATCCTGTAACGCTCCTCAGAAAGTGTGTCTGGTCGGAGAAGCAGAGAAACATATCCCAGAAGAAAGAAGCATCTTCAAGGAAGTTGTTTCCTGCTCTAATTCTGGAGAGAGATGCCAGAAGCTCTTCTGGCCCTCTGCATGACTGCATTAGAGACAGGCTGCTCACAGGAATTTACCAACATGATGATACTCAAGAAGGTTAATTGGAATTAACTAAAATGTATGAACTTTGAAGTGGATTAATTACATTATCCCAAGTCCTTGTGTAGCTATTCTTATTTAAAATTAAAATGATCTTAATGTAGTTTATGTTATTTCGCTCCTAAATGAACGATAAAATGAATTAAGATAATTTCAGAGCTCATTTGCATTAATTTTCCTGTGTACATGTGTGTAAACAAGCACTGAGATCCTAAAACTTAAAACCTCATTGAGTTTCATTAAGCTTATCAATAATGCATCAGAGCTGTAAGAGTGGATTGCAGACACAGCTCTTAATGATGACACCACAACACCCAGAGCCATGGAGACCAGAACTCCACCAGCTCTGTAAAGTTTCCAGATCCTTTGGAAACAGAAATTCCTTCAGCAGAAAAACCTCTTCGTGCAATTGTATCAAAAACTGGGCCAGAGTAAATGGAATGTTACATGAACATCCTGCTTCACACATATTTCATTTTTGAAATAACAGCACCTTAAAAACAGGAGAAATTTTCAAAATCCTTCACCAGCCCCATTATTTGCTGGGATTACGATGTCTTTTTAAAAGGCCAATGAGCACAAAACCCATGAGAAAACGTAGAATTTATCAAACAAATTTTCAAGCAGTCCTGCAGGATGGAGGCTGCTTATTGAGGTTATTCAGCAAATGGGTGATGAAAAAGGAGCAACTCTAAATAAAATCCTAGATACAAGTCTGCAGCCAGACACGGCCAGTTTCTCTCATGAGTGGCAAAAAGCACAATTGCCTAAAAGCTGCAATAAAGAGAGCTCTAAGTAGTGCTTGTAAAGATATTTTTTTCAGCGAATATTTATTGCTGGTCTGTATCAAAACTGAGAAATGCAGCAAAAAATATTTTCACATGAGAATTCTTGGAATGTTTGTTGTGTGACAAAATATTCCAGTGAAAGCAGCAAGAGTTCATAATGATCCAATAGATAAATTAAATCTTGCTCAGTGAATAATGCCAGGAAAGGAGCAGTGCCCTGAGTGCCCTGTGCAATAATTAGGAGGCTTTTCACCAACAAAATAATTACAAATTGCATTTTATCTGCCCAGTGGCTGAATCTTACTAATTATGGATACATAAATTGACAGAGATGAGTGGTTTATTTAGTATGACTGTTCGACTGATTAAAAAAAAATAAAACAAAAACATTTTTTTAAATATAAAGCTTTTGCTATACTAATTTTTCCTGTGGAGAAGGTGAGACAAATGTGCTTTAAAGATGTTCTTTCAGAATGGAATTCTCACTTTTATCCTGTGCAAGGACAAAATTTCCTGAATCCTATTATAAAGGCTGGATGTAAAATACTGCAATGATATAGATGAGGTAAATAACAGGAATCAGGAGAGGCATTTTCTGTTTCTAAATCTCAAACTGGTATCTGTGTGACCTCAGGTATCTAAACAGTTCAGCTTCTCCAGTTTTCAGCTTATTTGTATATTTTTATGATACATAAACCTAAAAGAGATTTAAGAATATATAATTCAGCTGAAAAAGTATTTTATTTTTGCTAGGCTAGTTAGAACAAATATTTTGAAAGCTGCTCTGCTTAGAAGAGCACTCATTTGCTCTCAAAAAAAAAAAAAAAAAAAAGGAGAATGCCTGAAAAGTAGCTGTTCTTACCGAAGAATGAACTTTGAAAAAACAGTGGATGAAAGAGTTGGATTGAAACAGTTGTAAAAAGACCCAGAATGTAAAAGTAAACAGTTATAAAAAGACCAGAATATAAAATTTTCCTTTAGCTCTTCCTGCTCTTCCTGCTGTATTTCAAATCTTTCAGCCACACACAATTTATACTTTAATTTTGAACAAGCACTCTCCTTCCTCATCTTATCCTGCTGCTCTGGCAGAGTATCTGCTGCTTCTCTCCCATAATCAGAGAATAAAAACCAACATTTTTTTGTTACTGTTTTATTAAAACAATTTTGTTGTTGGTCTGAGTGCAATTATAAACCCGGGCTGAGCCTGCCTTGTGTTGTTGAGCAGGAAGGTCACAGGTAGCTTTGAACTGACACTCATCCTTTGTGTGCAAACACATTCTCTTTCATGTCCTCACCCTGCCTGCCTCACACTATCCAATGTGAATTCTTTGACGCTTCTTAAAATATTTTAAAGCGAACTTATTTAAAAATTGGAAAAGTCAACTCATTAAATAAGGTATTTGTAGTAGGAACCTTTTATCTTCCACTGAAGGCAATAACAAGAGTCTCTCTGAAAATTTTCAATAGACAACAAACAGCCTCTTTGAGTTTAGAGCTTTCTGAAGTGACTGATCCTGACTTTCTCAAAAGGCTATTTTCCATATGCACTAGATGTATGCAAACGCTGAAAAAAAAAAAAAAGGGAAAACATTTTGAATTGCATTTACTAGGAGTTATAATATTTTACATCCTTAGATTTATTAGAAATGTGGAAAGTATTTCTTGAAAGTCACATGACTTTCTTAGTGTTTCGCTTATTTCTGATGGTTTATTCAAAAACTAATTTCAGTTTTGGACAAACTGTTCAGTGATTGTGAGCCAGCAGGGGCTCTGCTAAAGACGTGGTGTAATCTGCACACTCCAGTGATGCAGCTGAGAGACAGCTCTGTCACCAGGCACAGAGCTGAATTCCATGCTGGATGATAATTCTGACTGAAATCTACCTTCTTTTTTTTTTTTTTTTTACAAACTTTATTCACAGTAAGAGTCACCCAAAACTCGCTGATAATGATATTTCTCAGCACTAATTACCCACTGTTGGTTCTATCCTGCACACACACAGAAAAATGCAAGGAACTGAGACTCCACTGTGCAAGCAGCAAAAACCAACCCCTAACCTGCAGCTCTATAATTCAACAAGCTGAGTTAGGAGCAATATAGGAAGAGAAAATTCTTGCAGGATAACTAAATCTCAGTTCTTTCTTTCTTTCAGTCCTTTCCACTTAGGGGAAAAACAGACACGAGTTGAACTTCTTCTTATTTGACGTTCCTAGTTCTGAACTGCTCTTCCAGGAATACAAATTACAGCTCCAGGTGGATCCTGTAAATTATATCACTGAGATGCTATGATCACTATGCTCCTCACACCCCACCAGACCCAAACTTTTTGATACCATGGTACGCAGAGGAAGAGGAGCATTTTAAATACACTCAGCTCCAGGTCAGTAGAGAAAGAAAAGGAAGAAGTAGTTCTTGTAAGCCTTTGGTTTCTATATCTTCCACTGAAACAAATTCTAAACAGAGTAGAGATTTTTGCCCATTTAAAAATAAGTATTTTGATGATTACCTCATGGAATATCTAGAGAAACATGAGGATAATTCCTCATTCCTTTTAAAAATCCTGAATGTGATTTGTCTTTCTTTTTCTGAGGGGTGAGGATCTCACCTGCAATGGCAGGAACACCCCTGGATCTGCCACTGTCCCTGCTGGGGCTGTCCCTGAGCACTGCATCAGCTTTCACAGCGAGCTGACTGCCCAGGCTTTTATTCAGCACATGTCCCGTCTGCACTCATTGCTTGGGTCATACACAATTTACTCTCTTATGCATTCTCATCTCATTCCTGCTTTCTTATTTAAATGCAGTTTTATTTCTTGTGGTGCAAAAAGAAAACGCCCTGAGTTCAAGGTGATTGCTGAGACAGAAGAGGCCCTGAGTGGTTTTGGCATTCCTGCTCACAGTGTCATTCTCTGCTTGCTTCTACCCAGAACTGGCACAGTGGCACATTGCTGGGGACTTCTGCAGGTTTTTATTTAAAACTGCTTTAAAAGTCAGATTATTCAGAGTTGGAAGGGATCCACAAGGACTGTAAAGCCCAAATTTAAGTGAATGACCCATGTGTGGACTGACCCCACAGCCCTGGTGTTATTAACACCGTGCTCCAAACAACTGTAGAGACACCAGCAGCTCTGATAAATCCAGGAAACAAAGAGCTACAGGTATTAATGCACATTGCAACAGAATGGATTTTAATTGCTACTGTTGCCACTTCTGATTATTTTCATTCATTGTGAGTTTTAAAAAAAAAAAAACTTTAAAATTGTGAATTATGGCATGCAGAGTTTCTGACATGCTGTAGAAAAATTCAAATTTGACCAGGCTTAGGCAATCCTGTGTGAATACATCCATTCCCTCACACACTGACTTCAGACAAAACACTGTTAAGACTGAAAAAGTCCAGTACTCAGGGCAATGCTGTGCCTTGTGTTTGCAGCCTGAGGCCTCTGCATGTGTGCAGTTTGATAGTTTTGCACTTTGGTAATAAAAGATTGTAAAATCATAGACAATTCAGGGAGTCAGAAAGAAAGCTATGCTTAGTAGGCCCTGGGAAAATGTCAAAAGTAGGTCCTGGGAAATGTTAGGCCTTGTGTTTGCAGCCTGAGGCCTCTGCATGTGTGCAGTTTGATAGTTTTGCACTGTAAGAGCTTGGATGCAGAGTTCTTATTTAACACTCAGTGAATTTTGGTCGGTGTGTCTTCATTAGTGTGTGAGTTCAATTTTTACTGCATCCTTCCAACTCAGCTGTCAGGACAGACCTGTTCACCTCTTCATGGCAGAATTATTCATCTCCTTATCACCACTTTGGAAATTCCTCACTGGGCCAGCTGAGTCTCCTCTGATAACAATGAACCTGCTTTCACCGGGGCTTTGGAGGAGAAGCACGTGATGGACAAGAACTAAAGGAATTAAGGTGCAGAGAAATTAGGTTTGCGTGTTCTCACAAATGTCTGGTGAGCAATGAGGACCCAGCAGTTCAGAGCAGTTCACAGCACTTGCCACCAAAGCTTGTCAGAAAAACTGTGCAGGAAAGTTCTAGTTTGGAAGGTATTGATTTAACAAAAATTGGAGCACACTGTGAAATACACTGTCTCACTGATGTAATTAGACCTGGTCTGGGTGTCATGTTTAATTAAAGAAATAATGGAAAATAAAATTGCAACCTGCTATCTATCCACCCTTATAAAAGATGACTTAAATCATCTTTATACCCAAATGCTATTAATCCTTCTTGAGAAGTGTTCAGTCTGCACCTTCCTCCCATTGATGGTCCAGAGCTGCTGACACAACACTGCAGTCTAAGTCTGCCAGTAGAAGAATCTCCACATTGTGAAAACACTCAGCAATCAAGAACACGTAAATAAATCTAACACTTTGCTAAAAAAAAAAGAGAAGTGCAGAATTGGTAATCAAATATTATTAGAATGATGAAAAGAATTGTGATCAGAGTGCATTCCTGCTATCTGCTTGGCACTAAGTATTTCCCACTTGAGCTCTTAGAGGAAAAGGTGTGGAAGAACTTGGTTACAGCCAGGCAGGCTTTAGGCTCACCAGAAGAGAGGCCAGGCTTTCCATCAGTTTTGGCTTCCTCACACTTCACTTCTGCATTTCCACATGTGTGGCAGACATTCTGGTGATATCTCAAAAAATAATTTATGTTTTTCTCCCTTCAGGGAAGAATTGCAGATGATCTGTCAGGAAGGGAGATCCTGAGCCTGAGTCCCCCTGTGCTCACCCTGGGCCACGAGCAGGGCTTGCTGCAGATGCTCCACCCAGTTATCAGAAGCTATGGGGCAGCACAGTCCTTTTCTGGAACCAGAATTATTTCCCATTAAGCTGCCTAATGACCCTGGGATATTGGTGAGCCCTAACCATTTCTTAATAATGGATATTATGACTCATCCATCCATCCTGCCTTGCTTCTCAATGCACCATTGAAAAGATAGGAAGCCATTTTACCAACACACCCTAATATATCATAGCAATTTAACTTCTAATAGATTTTATTATTGCTTTTAATTCTTTTTTTCTTTCAAGGATATTGATTTTGAGAGTACACTATTCTTGCAATTAGATACAACTGTTTTTTCAGTATGTAATCATTTTTACTTTGTAACTTTTGCAGGAGACAAACTGCCTTAATACAACCCCTGATCTCTGTGAGTGATGTAGGGATGTTAAAATAACAGGGACATAAATATGATACACAGGTTAGTGAATACAAAACAACAGTCTACGCTAAAGGAATTATTTTATCATCTGACTCGTCGACACACTAAAACCTAAAACTGCTACACCTGCAGCACTTGGAAAGCAGTCAGGCAAAGCAGCCCGAGGTGTCAGCTGGGTGACACAAAATGCTCCTTTCCAAAGTCCTCCACCAAGAACTGCACCAGGAGCCTCCAGTGCAGCCTCAGACACCCATTCCTCTGCAAACACATCCTCCAGCCTCTGCACCAGCCTTCTACAGAGAACACATTTCATGGTCTGCAGATTTCCCTGAGCCCAGCAAGCTGCTCCAGCGAGGAGCTGGTGCTCTCCAAGAGCAGGTGCCTGTTTGTTCCAGCAACAGGACTTGTTTGAGCAGAGCTCTGGGAGCTGCTTCTCCTCTTTTCACAATTTTGCTGCTGCTCTGCACATATTAAGCATCTTCCCAAGTGATGCAGAAACGAGGCATTAAACCATAGCAAGAAAGATCATCCTAGAATTATCACCAAAATTATATTTACTATTCACAGCATTGACATTTACTTCTTCTGGAGAAATAAAGTGTTAAAAATCACATGGAATTTTGTCAGCACCGTTTTTGCTCAATTAATGCTGATTGCTATATTTATAACCCACTTTAAATTTCTGCTTTATTTTCCTAGTCTACGTCACCCGGTCATAGATCTTTTATTTTTGTTGCATTTAGAGCAAGAAATTAACATTTCCTTTGGATATCACCAGGGTGGCACCAGTTCTCTGTTCTATGATCTACATGAAAACATGGTCTTTGTTGTAACGGGGAGCTTGATTTTAGTACACAGAGAATTCCCCCCTTGGTGCCCTTCAAACTCTAACTTGTAATTATCAATAGCAAATTCCTGACAGAGAATGTAAAAAAAATTAAGCCAGCTGCTGGTTAGAGCCCCAGAAAAGATAAGAGTCTTCTCTCATGATTCCATCAAAATTAAGCAGGACTTAAATGGCACAAAGATGTCAGGCACAATCTGGGGACCAAGCTGCCTTTTTCCAATACCTTCAATGTGCACACCAAGCCTGCAGCTAGAACTGCCTCAAAACCTTTTCTAAGTAACAGTAAAAGCCACCATAAAAACTTGCCTATCTAAAGTGATCCTGGTGGCTTTGCTGTCTGTAATTATCTCAGTCACAAAGAGCAATTCAAACCAACACAAACACCTTTGGAGCAATGCAGAAATGCAGAAATTCCTGTGCTCCAAATCCCCAGGAGCTGTCACTGTTCCTGCCTTAAAAACCAGTAAGGACAAATTCAGGAGCTGGCCACTTGGTTTCTCTTTTTAGTCACAGAAACACGGTGACATAATTCTTCTGCATGTATAATTTTTTTACTTATAAGTGGAATAAGAGCTTGTGGTGTATGCAGCTTTTCAAGACCTCAAAAAAAGAACACAAACCAGCTCCAGCACCAACACAGGTAACTGAAATATTTAAAACTATAAATCTGTCTGAGAGCATTATTGATTTTACTGTGTGTGGAGCAGCTGAAGCATTAGACAGCAGCCATTCCTTGCCATAAACATGCCAAGGTTTCTCTGTACCTGCAGCAAACCCAGAACTCTGCTGTTAATGTAGCAGATTATTCACTTTGGAACCCTGGAGGTGTCCTTGATGCTTCCCTCTCTGCAGCTCAGCCCCAATGACAAGCAGAAGGGCAAGGCCACCAGGACTTATTACCATGTAATGCCATGTTAAGCACACACCTGAATACTCATCTTGCTGGGGACTTAGCTCTGTAATTGCAGCTGCAAATCTGTCACATCTGGAAGCCTCTGGAACTTTTTGTAGCCTTATTAGATGTGAGAGGGCCCAGCCAGCTCAGTGGCACTGTGCTCATGAAAAGCAGCCCCAAACAACTTAACTGACCGTGTCATCCATTTCACACTCATGGCTATCCTAATTCTAATTTAATAAGAAACAAACAAACAACAACAACAACAAAAAAAAATCCAACCCACTCAAAGGTGTAATGGCCTTGTTTTATATCACACACTGCTCTGGGATTAGAAAATAATTATTATTCCTCTCTTAAAGTAAGCAGATTATCATGCTGCTAATTATTCTCAAAGGAATAGAAGAGATGAGAAAATAATCTAAAACTTTTCCTGATGGAACTTAACTCATGACTAGGCTTAATGGGTTCATTATAATTACCAACAACTTTTGCTTTGCTAGTTCCTGAAAGAATTGTGACTAGGATAACACTTGGAGCTGACTTTCCACACGCACAAGTTCTGTTGGCTGCCTGTACTATTGCACAAATAAAGATGGTGTAATAAAGATGGTATTTTAGAAAAAAAAAGGTTCATTAAAATAAATAAAAATCCCAGATTGAATGGTGGTTTATGTCCCACTGAGGGAATTCTTTGCAGCTGGTGCTTCAGCAGCACAAAGCTTTGCATCTGCTATGCTGCCATCTAAAGGGTTTGGAAAAAGGGAGGAGAGTCAGATTTTCCACGTGCTCTGTGGGAATTATGAACTAATTGGCATTTGACTATCCAAATTCTAGGATTTAATTAGAAAGGCACTCGAAACCTAATGGATGTTGACTCGATGTATTGGCCAGGATCACCACCAGCACCAAAGTAAAACTTGCACTTTGAGAGATTTCCTTACGTGGGAATGTCAGGAGTCAGATTATTTATGGACTGCGGGACAATTTGCAGCTCAGAAAAATTAACACAGAGCAGAGAGCTGTGCAAACAAGCCCTCCAATCTACCCTTTCCCTGCTCTTTGACTGAGCAAGCAGCCAAATCAAAGTCCTCTTTAGTCATCCTCCTTAGGCTACCTCTGCAGTGACTTCAAAGGAATCTGGAGCCTGGCAATGCAAATTAATGAAGTACAAGATCATACTCACCAGGTGTGTTTTCCCAAGAAATCTACAATGCTAATTAAAAAGTTTAATTAATAACGTTGTATTTTTTTTTGTAGTTTATCACAGTTTTTTGTTTGTTCGTTACTATCAGGTATTTTCCTAACTTATTTCTATTTGTTGATACTGCACTTTGTAAGTAAATAAACAAAAGTTATAAAAAATAGTTCAGGTCCTATTAATATTTTAATGTCATAAGTAGAATACTGACAGTTTTTAGCTTGTTTATCTAAAATATTATTCAATAACAGATCACAAAACAAAAAGCATAAATGGTTAGAGAAGTGGCTTTCCAGTCTTTGTCCATGCACTTTGTTTTACAATTTATTCTGTGTCTGTAAAGTGCCCCTAACATATGATCATGCTGATGTTCCCTTCTTCCATACAAAAAATAGTTTTTTCCCCAAATTCTTGGTTTGCTAGATTATCCAGTCTGCCTTCAAAAAAAAAACAAAAACAAAAACAAACAAAAACTCCAAACAAACAAACAAAAAACCCCAAAAAAACCCAAACAAAATGTATTAACATCTGAAGACATATAAGTAATTCATATGGAAAGAAAGCAATTAAATCAGCCTGGAACCAGACAATTATATTTGCAATTGATCCCAATTTCATGTTGAGAGTCACCACTCATGGCAGCATTGATGGCAATGGCTTGTGGCTGGAGCACCAGCAATAAACACGAGCTGGTAAAAGAAATAGAAAATAAAATGACATAAAATGAAACAGATAAAGTCAAATAAAATGAAACAGATATAAGTAAATAAAAGAGTTTTTTTGTTTAAGGAAGAAAAATGAACTAAAGCAAAAGAAGGGTGTTAAATGAGGTGGAAAGTGCCTATTATCAGATTTTTTGAATTGTTTGTGCAGTTCTGGAGTCACCAGAGTCACTTCAGTTGCTTCAGTCCCAGCAGTGAGGGCACTCTGGTGATCACAGAAGGGAAATTCAGTTAAGGCCAAGTTCTGTCCAACATCTTCCTTCTGCATGACAAAAGTTCTTTGCTAAATTCTCTGCTGCCTGTGTTTCCAGTTTTAAAGTTGAATATGATCACAACCCGAACAAAAAGCTTTGTGTAAATCAACTGAATAATGGTGAAGTGCTTGGATAATGGAGGGAAATAGGCTGAGAAGAAAACTGACCAGACCTTTTGTTGGGTAAGAATATTTTAACTATAAAACCACTGCACTGTTAGAAGTAAACACACCAATATGACATAACAAATATTTCTGCCTTCCTAAAATTCACCAGCTCCGTGACTTGAAATGTATTGTCTTTATAGAGATAGAAATTAAATATATCCATCTAGAAATAGCAGAAAAGTGCACCTGAAATTCAGATTGTATTAGAAAAGAGCAGAGGTTTTCCCAGCCCTTGTGGCCGGGACATGGAGCAGCAAACTCAGGAAATGACGATGGAATTTTAACACTTGTTGTTACTTGGCCTGCTGCAGTCACCACAGAAAATCCTGAAAGCTCCTTCCCCACACATTCCAGAGCCAAGACCAAGAGTGGGTACTGAGCCACAACTGCTTGAGGTCAGACCCCAAACCTCATCACCTGCTTTCAGACTGTCAATTCTGCTTGGGCAAATGCCTGAGAATGAAAATACTTCATGAGGAACACCGTAGGTAGCCCAGTGCTAAAAATACTCTGTATTACCAGCAAGAGAAGCCAAAATTCACAATGATTATTCCATTCACACGTGGCTGCCATTCTGCAGCAGAAAGGAACTTTGGAGTACACTGAAAGAACACCATTGATTCCTGTCATACTGACAGAAAAAGGCCTGGTTGAGAGGTTTGGGCATGGAGGACAAGGAAATATGAAAGAGTCAAGAGAGTTTTGTCCTTGAAGAGTAACCATGGATGGCTTTATTCCACATCTCCACTGCCACGGCAGGAACTGCCCAGCTCCTTCCTCCAGAGCGAGCAGAACCAGTCAAAGCAACCAGACACAAAGTTTAATTTCTGCTTTCTGCTGCAGTCACAGACACTGCCAGGCATGGGGCCGGGTCCCTGCTGTGGGGCCTCTCTGAGAAGAGACAATTTGCTCTAAAGAAAAATCATCCTTGGTCTTTTCCACTGGATTTAGAAGAGCTTTGGTATTTTTTAGCTGGAATTGTATTTACTCAAATTATGAAAAATGACAGCCATTTCATTGATTGCACACAATTGTTTGTGAAAATTAAAGTACCCTGAAATGATTGAATACTTTGACATTTAAGGAAAAAAAGCATTTACCCCAAATAATTTCTAAATTTATCTTCATTACGCTTTCTGATTTAAAATTTTAATTTGAAAATGGTACAGCAAAACATGATTTTATCAGAAATTAGTGTTTTGATTTAACTTTCAGAGAAAAAATCCTGCCTTTTTTAAAGCATCTTTTAGAATTTTTATTCATTATGAGCTATTTGAACACCTCAGATAATTTTTTTGGCAGGTCTTAAATGAAATAGAAAAAATATGAGTTAATCTGGCAAATGAACAGCTCCTCAGAGTAGCTGACAGCACATGAAAAAGGACTGATGCCTGTTTCAGTTTGTGTTATTAATTCAAAAGTAGGACTTGCAGGAATTTTCAATACTGGGTTTGGTGAGGATAATTTTAAATGGATGCTTAATATATTAAAATGTATCAAACATGCAAAAAATAGAAATAACATTTCAGTACTTGTCTACCATCAGTTCAGAGTAAAAAAACCCAATAAAATACTTTAGAACAAGAGCCAATTTGTAAATTAAACTTCCTCGAACACAGCCAATTTGCAAAGAATCACCTTATTTGTTTTCTGCAAAATCCAAGTGAAACCTTGGTGAGTGGAAGCTCCGATTGCCAAGGCCAAACCAATCCTTCCAGACAAGCACGTGCACCCCCACTGTGCAAGCATTTCATTCGTTTAAAGCCACATTTAGAGCTCTGTTTCCACTGTAAATCCAGTGTTTATTTCACTGCACAGGAAGCAAACCAACACGGGGGATTATCACACATCAGGAAAGCTGCAAGGAATCCAAAGTCAACAGAGCTCATTTGCCCAGGTCTTAGGAACATTCTACTTTGTGGCCAGCTGTTTTGTTCCTGCATTATTTTGTTTTGGAGGAATTATCTCCTGGCTTCTTTTAAAATAAATCAGATATGCAAGACAAAAGTTGGACACATTTACCCTAGAAACTGGGTCAAAAGATATTTCTTTTAAGATTCTTTTTTTTTTTTTTTCAAGACCCTACATAAAAGCACAATGTGTTAACCAGGGCAAGGAGAAACACAGAGTGCCTTATTTTGTGTTAAATAAACTAAGCTGGTAGAGCAGCAACACTCTGCAATTATTTATTAGGTGAAAAACATTGCCTGGTTGCAAAAAGAATGTGCTTTAAATGTTGTGAAGTTTGTTGGAGTGAAGAAAACAGCCAAACTCAAAGATACGGTGTTTCTGTTTATGTGAAGCTGATCACACTGATCTTAAAAAATTTATTTCAAGTGCAAGATGGATCCCATATGAAGTTCATACCTTCCTATTAAATAGTGTAAAAAGATCAGTCTGCATTCCCCTAAAAACACACTAAAAATTGCATCAAGGAGTACAACTTGGATATGCTGGTCAGAAACTGAGAAAGGCTCATTTCAAACTTCTTGGTAGATTCACAGCTATTTATATTAAAAGATGACTCCAAGGCATGAGCAAATAAGGAAACTCCAGCACATTTCTACCACACCAGCTGTAAGCAGATGGGAGAGAATTAATTATCAAAAGGAGTTAAGTGTAAGATAGATTCTTGTTCCTGCAAAGGAACATCACATAAATTACCAGGGCAACATGGGAAGATTTCTAGGCTAACATGAAGTTAAAATAGTGCACTGTGTGGATAAATCCGGGCTGCCTCAGAGTTGCAAATGGTATTTTTCCAAGGTTTATGAGTAATCAGTGGAAGGATGTCGGTGAGTTCTGCTCGCCTCCAATTTCTGCTCAGCCTCTACGGATCAGTGCACCTGAGCCTGTGTCTCCCTTGGGAGCTTATTATGCAGTAAATAAAGCTGTAAATTTGCAGGGGCCTCTGCACTTGCTGCACTTGTGGACACTGTTAATGTGCCCTAAGAACCCTCTGCAAAGTTCACTCTCCTTTTTCAAAAGTGAGCAGCGCTGGGCACAGAGGAGCCCCGTGAGGAATCTGGATGGATCACTGAAGGAAATGTGATTTCTCATCTGCACTTACTCCAGAAACAACAGAGCTGCCCCTCCGTGTGCCTGAGCGCTGGGAAGTCACTCCTTACCCACCCTCAGGTTTCCTGCACCTGGATCCTCCTCCACCACAGCTGCCAGCACCATGGTTAGCCCTCACCTTGCTGCAGACATCACAGCTCTGCCTCCTTGTTAGAGAACCACACCAATAAAAAAGCAAATTGAACCATAAATCACAGGATCAAGTGCAAAACAGAAACTCCTGCTCTTGGGGCTGTGTTAAACGCTGCGCTCCGGGGTTCAGAAAAGGCTGTGCACAAACTGCAGTGTAACCTTGAACACGATCTGAGCTGAGCGTGAACAGCACAGCTGAGGAATGGTTCGGGAGGTAAAGCATGGCAGGGAAAGTTCTGGAAACTCTTCCATGGAAGCTGTTCCATGTGTGCCAAGGGAGCTCCAGCTTGGACACGAAGAACAGTTTCCTCATGGAAAGGGCTGTCAAGCACAGAAGGGGCTGCCCAGGGAGCTGGTGGAGTCTCCATCCTGGAGCAGTTCAAGCCATCACTGGATGCTGGGCTTCGTCCTCTGTCTGTCTGACAAGCTGGGCATTGCTCACAGGTTGGACTCGGTGACTTTGGAGGTCTTTTCAGCTTTAATGACTGGGAGATTCTGTGACTATAAAGTCATGGAATCACAGAAGAGTTTGGGTTGGAAGGGACTGTCAAAGGCCATCTGGTCCAAGCCCAGGGACATCTTGCACCTGGCCAAGCTGTCAGAGTCCCATCCATCCTGACCTTGAACATTTTCAGGGGTCCATCCATCACCTTTCTGGGCAATCTGTGCTGGTGTTTTACCACCACCATTGTAAAAACATCTTCCTCACATATAATGTAAACCAACGCTCTTTTGGCTTAAAACCACACAGCTAAACTCTCTAAGATCCAGTGGTGCTTGAAGCCCTCAGCAAAAGATTTCATTTCTTTTCCAGCAGCAAGCTGAACATCTGCAAATGTTACACCTTAGAAGACTTCTGTGCTCTTATCTCAAAGCAAAAGCTGAAGCTACAAACCCAAAGATGATATTTATTAAAGTTAATTAAATTGGTTAAAAATTAAAATCAATTCTCAAAAGCTAATATCTGCTTTTCTTCTGTTGCACTGAACAGAAAAGAAAAATTTTCTCACTGTTCCTATCAGAACTTCCTCAGGTATGCCATTTCATAGACCATAATAGCCTGGGTAAGTCTTTGGATTCTGCATTCCTTGTTTTTCTACAATTTCTTTTATTAAAGCATCAGCTTGCAAATGCATGATGAAATCCCATTTTCTGTGAAAAGGAAAAAAAAAAACAACAAAACAAAGCAGCAGCAAGAATTCCAGAACCAACAGTGCTTCTATCATTCATGGCTGCAGAGAAAGAAAAAAAAACAACAAAAAAACCCCAGAAAAGATAGCAAGATTCATATGACCAAATGGAATTTCTTCCAAAGACAGCCATCCTCAAAATACAATATTAATACAAAGAAAAAAACCCCTCCTGATTCTTTCTAGAGTGCCCTTCACTAAACTTGAGCACACGAGAATGACAGTGCTGACAGCACATTCTTCCTCTGCATCCATTGCAAGTGACCAAGTTGTGGAATCAGAGCCAGGAATCATTTTTACATTAATGCCTAGAAAAGTAGAATTTTCCAGGCTGTTAATGCTAAGGATTCAAGCTTATAGAGCAAAATAAAGAGCAGAGAAATGGAAAAAACCCCAAAGCTGTACCATGCTAGCACTACTCGATCCGTAGGACTTTATGACTTCAATAGTGACACTCAACCTTAAATTAAAGGACTTTTCCCAGTATTTCAGGGTGCTGTATCAGGCTGAAAACAGAAAATGATAAGCCTCTGCACAGTGAAATAGGTACACACACATCTACATGAGCTGAATTATTTGAGGATAATTCAACTCATCACATTATTTGTAGCATTTCTTAAAGCAGGATATGAATATATTCAGCTGAAGGCTTTCCAATACAATTTGCAAGGAGTTATGAGAATTGGATGTATTTTTCCTTTTGTAATATACACTCCATCACTCCTCCAAAGCTATTGCCATTTCTGTAATGAATATTTCTGATTATTTATAGCAGAGTAAGGGTCAGGGAGCATTAGAAATTGGACTCCTGTGGAACAGAGCTGCATCCCACGATCCAGTGCTAGCAGGCAAACTCTGAGACTTCCTTTCCTGTGCTGTTTGTGACCTCAGTCCTGACCTGTCTGTAAATGGGAGAGGTAAATATCTCTGCTTCCAGCTCTGTCCAAGGTACCTGACAACCAAATATCAGGTAGCTGAACATGACTGAGTGTGTCCAGCTACTGAGTCTGCTTTAATCCTCAATCCCAAATATCACATCAAGCCTACCAGAAAATAGAATTATGAATTTAAGCCCTGAAATCACTCAGAATTGCTCATTATTATTCCTAATAAATTGAGAAATCCAGATTTGCAGTGGTCCCAGCATTCTTTCCCATCTAAACACCGACTGGAGAACTTCTAAATATTTTGATTAAAAATCTCTTGGCAAAAGTTGGAATCGATGCCAACTGCTCTCTGTCCTACTCATTTTGATACTTCCATAGCCAGGGAAGGTTCTGTGTGTGTGGATGTTTGGATGATAAACAGTTTTCCTGAGCAGCATGCTTTGAAATTATTTGAATATTTGAAAATTAGTGAATGCGTTCTTATATATCTGCAAAAATCATAATTAATGCTACAAGCATAGCACACAAGGAAAAGATGAGGCTCAGAGGATGGGACTCTTTAGAGATTTATCAGAGTTATCAGATCTTGTGAGTTACAAAGTATTAGGAGCTAAATCCATAAAAGACATGGGTTTTGCCCTGAGCTGTTTTAATGGGTTAAAAGACATCTCAGAGACAAAAGCAATTAGTGACTAAATTCAGGAATTGGTAATGCCATCTTGATATGGAGCTGAAGATGCCGGGGGTTCCATTTGAATCTTTTTGATGTTCTGAGTTTTAGTTAATGATAATTCCCTTTCTGCAGGAGTTCTGCATCTCACTGTACTCAGACAGCAAAATCCTGTTCTCTCCAAACATCCCCCACCCCTCCAGTCTAAACATCGTGGAGAGTTGCTAAGATTTTGAAAGATAATTTTTTAAATATTCATAATAAATATGACAGAAAATTATATCAATACTGTGTTAGGGTCCAGAGAATGAGCAGCCATAGAAAACTGTAAATATTTGTCCATGAATATCTATTTAAAATATTGAGAAGAAGTTTTGGAATGCAATTTTGTGCTAAAATCTTGTCTCATTATAGGTTAAGCCTACCCAGGTGACTTTATTAGATTATAAAAAGCAGTCAGTTCAATTGAACAGAAGATAAACAGTGTAATATTTGTTCTTGGACTTTCCCATATTCCCTGAAAATTGATGACATTCTTAATGGTAGTTTAAAAATAGGAATGTGTATATTTGTGCATGTAATATGTTTTTTTATATTCAAAATCACTTTCTCTTAAAACATTTAATTATTAAGAAGTGGTGTAGAGCCATTTTTCTATTTTGGGAGCCAGCAAAGCTGTTGTTACAACCAACCTCCTGAAATCAGCAGTTCCAGCAAGATGGCAATTTACTACTAAAATATAATTTTAATAATTTATTTATTAAATCACAATGTGATTGGAGTAAAATGCAAGAAATGCAAGTGGCCAGGAAAAGCAGGAACTCCATTCACCTCTCCTTGTATATAAAGATGTGTGTTTGTGTGCCTTGACTCTCAAACTGCCCTGTAAAAGGTGATCCAGTGAGAATCTGAAGGATCTTCTGGATCTTCCTATTCAGAAATAAATTCAGGAAAGGGATCCACAAAGTCCAATCTCTTGCATGACTTCCTTGAGGGAAGTTTTTCCAAAACTGCCGGGCAGCAGCAGCAAGCACAGCTGTGGGAAGTGTGCCCATGTAGAACCCAAATACTGATAATTCTGTGTATGCTCCCTAATTATGTCTATTTACCTAACTAGCTGCTAAACCAGGGGCTTAGAATGAGGGATGAGGGGAACAGGAAGTATTTGGAAGAGCACATGTCTGAACATCTCAGAAAAAAAGAGTTTGAAGAGACAAAATTTTGTTTTGCTCAATGAAAACACCGGCACCGGTCTCAGCCAAGCTTTTAAAGTTGTCTCTGCACACTGAAAGGCAAACAGCAGTTTTGTTTCTGCCTGTAAAAACCAAAATACAATAGAGCAAAAGGCAACTTGGTGTACTTCAGGATGTTGTAGCAGCCTCCAGGGACTGTAATGAACAGCTTCTTTGTAAAAAGGTTAGTGCCTGCAGTGATGACACCCTCTAGGGCTGTATAGGCACCTTTGAATATTCAATGGTTTTTGTCTATTGGGCCATTCCTTGCAAACAAGTTATTAATGAGTTATGAGTGCAAGTGATGAGGAAAGGCCATTGCTCTGCATGGGTTGTGCAGGAACATCCACCAATGCCTTTCCACAGCACTGTCTTTAATGTTCAGGTATACAAATATAATTCACCCAGCTATCATTTTTTTGTTAACTGCACTTTGCAAACAGTGCAGAGCAATTTGATGTCTCTCAAGGTGGATAATAGCATGAATAATTCATTAAGCTCCCCGGAGTTAATGTTGTTGTACTCAAGGTTAAGTATTCCCCCATCTCCATATAAGGAATTACTTGATTGCTTACCTTAAAAATGAACTTTCTTAAGAACCCCATTGTATAAATAATAGGATATGTCTGACTGCCATGATTTGTAAGCTGCTCCATCAAGGCACCAGCAAATAACCACACACTCAACAAGCTTACATTTTTTTCTTTTTAGATGTGCTACAACTCTATAACAAACACACCTGTTTAGTAAAAATACCCTGTCTATGAGGCAATTTTTACTCCTTCCTTTGAGAATGATGAAGGTGATTTTGGTTATTAAGGACTATACTAAAAATAGAAAGCAAAATCAAGGGACCATGTCCAGGTTGGCCACGAGCTTAATAAAGATTAATCAAACTACCAAGAGAAAAGCAACGTGCTATTTAGTCAACATCACAAATAAGCTGTAGCATTCGGATTATCCTTGGACAAACTGGGGGCAGGGGGGGCCCTCTAAGAAAGGAGGCCATGGAATCAAGCCAAGCTGTTTGGCTGGTGGTGGGTTTAATTAAAAGCAGCAGCCAGGCAGCTCCCCACGTTGAGCTGCAGCTCAGCAAACGACTCACCGTGTCCTCTACCTGTGAGTCCTTCTGCAGGGCAAGATCAGAAACTGCCAAAGAGAAAATATTTCCTGACAAGAGCAGCCTTCACCTCTCGCCAACAGCTTGCTGATCAGACTCCTGTTGAAGCCAGGCAGAAACAAGGGCTGGGCTGAGCCTCTCTGAAGGGACTCAGCATCCTGAGCAGGCACTGTGAACTCTCCAAGGGATGATGCACTGCAGGAGAGATTCCCTTCCACAGGACACTGAGAGAAATCACCCCAGTGCTCCTGGACACGAGTCACCTCGCGCTTGCAGAGTCCTCAGAGGCTCCCAGGCACATGGTAAAAGATCATTTATGTTTATGGTTTAATTACCTGGCTGGCTACAGAGGCTTGTTCATGAAGAGATGGTGAAACTCCTGCTGCAAGATGAGGCTCAGCACCCTACCCTGCAGCATGCTCCATCCCAGAGCAGGGATGTGACAGAACTTGATTGTTGCAATGAATTTGCAGGGGTCAGGCCATGGTGTGCAGCACATAACCAGCTTCTAAGTTTGTTACCAAAGCCTTAGGAATAAGTCAAGCCTATTGGAACATAAATTGTGCTAAATTAAGAAAGAAGAGGCGGAGAAACTGAATACCAAGAGATGGATAACAGAGGACTGTGAGACACCTGGACTGTAACAATCACACACCGTGAGAAATGCAGGCAGAGAATGAGGGAACAAGACAAAGACACCAGTCAAGAAGTGTGTACTTAGTAGTTTGTGAAATCTATAAATATGTGTGTAATGTAAACAATAAACAGCTTCTGCCTGGTAATACTGGGCAGTTCTACAGGAGTCCTGGATTTCCCAGTACTCGGTAGCACCTCTCAGTGTCTAGGCACTGAACATGGGAAACGATGCAGAGTCTGCTGCAGCTTCACTGCATTCTGCCAGTACACTTTGAGGGCAGACTCAAGTACTGCTTCCTTGGTTTCTGCCACCACGGAGGCCCTGCCTGTTCAGCTGACTTCCACCTCTCTTATTTCTTGCTGCAGCAAATGATAACAAATTATTAATTTGTCTGCAGATGACATTTACTGCAGAAAGCAGAAAGCTACACCAAAGAGAATGGTAAGTACAATAGCTTAAACATGTCTAAGTGCCAGCTACCAGGCACTGTCATCATAAAACAAATTAGCAAGGTTTGTGCTCTGCTGATGAAATAATAGTCTGAGCTGTGAAAACTGTACTCACAGACCAGCCCTGAACTCCAAAGGAAGCCTCACTTAACAAGCCCAGGGAGCTAAAACACAACCAATCACCACTTATCCATTATTCACATTTAACAAAGAGGAAATTTCTTGTGGGGAATTGCAGACTGAGGCTATGGTTTCCTAACATTAGCAAAGGCACAGGACACACGTCCAACTGTGGATTTCACAGCATTCAGGTGAAAAACAAAAGTTATGTAAGAAATTGTTATTATGGGAGAAAGACAATGGCTTCTCTGAAAACTGTTAACCAACAAAGTCAAGAACTCTTCCTTTTCAAGGCGTGCATGCACAAAATCCTTTTTCTTTCTGACAAAGCAGGCCTGCAGCCTGAATGTGATAGAAAGTTTGGAACACTGACTTGAAATTACAGATAGCAGGTTAACAATTCCAGCAGGCAGACTTAAAAAGATCAGGTTACATGTTTTCTATCTTTAATGACAAAGTAATAACCACAGATTAATTTAAATCCTTTTGAATGTACCCAACACATCGACAGTTGCAGGGACACAAAAGCCCATAGAAGACACAACAGGTTTGCATCTTCACTTCCTTTCAGGGACCTTACCTGGAATCTCTTACAGCTAAAACTGATTACCCAAGCTGAATGACTGACAGCATTTCCTCAAGTGACATGAATAAGTGTCTGTGATGCCTACATCATTTCTGGAGCATTTTAATTATGAGTAGAAGCAGACAGGGTGCAGCATCACAGGCTCATCCCTGGAGAAAACCTCACGGTGCCTTCACAAGCAAGAGGGTTCTCAATGAATCACAGAATTTTGAGGTTGGAAGAGACCTTTAAGATCATCGAGTCCAACCCATGTTCTAGCACCTCAGCAAGATCATGGCACCAAGTGCCACATCCAGGCTGTTTTTAAACACATCCAGGGATGGTGACTCCACCACCTCCCTGGGCAGATGATTCCAGTATTTGACCACTCTTTCTGTGAAAAACTTCCTCCTTAATTCCAGCCTGGATCTCCCTTGGCACAGCTTGAGACTGCGTCCTCTTGTTCTGTCTGTTGTTACCCGGAGAAATGCAACAATAATCCCACACCAAACCCAAACCAAGCAAACTGAGATTTACAGGACGGTGGCTGCGGATGCCTGGCAAGCCACAGAGCTCTGAGCTCCAATTCCCCATCACTGCACTGCTCACATTGCCCAGCAGATGAGTTTGCCCTGCTGGCAGCGTGGCTGTGTCCATCCAACATTTCCTGTTGGACACCAACGCCAGCCCATCACTATTGCCAAACCCCAGGAAAGGTTCCCCATGGCTTTTCCCAGAAACTTTCCAAATCACTGCAGTTGAGTGGGCTTGATTACTTTTTACTGACTTTTCTTCTCCACATAGAAGTCTTACATATGTAACTTTTTCTTACGATTATTTTAGTCTCAGATGTTGGTGACAGCATACAGCAATCACACCAGGGAGTTTATCAAGGCAGAGATGCTGTTGCTGGATTAATGTTTCAGAATAATGACAATAAGTGATGCCAAACAACAGATTGGCAAAATGGAAAATGTCAGCACAGCTTTGAAAAATACATGTGAAGAATTATTTCTTTATTCATTTCTATTCTTAGGACGACTCTTCTCTTTTAATTATGTCCTACTCTTGGAATTTCATGTTCAATCTTACTTCAGATCTCCATCTCTCATAATTTCATTTGAAAATGCAGTTATTGAGTGTACCCTGGCAGAAATGTGGGGTGTTTATTAATAAATTATTATTAGCTTCTAAATAAAATGTGTCTTAAAAATATTTGCTTTTCATAGCTGCTATGAAAATTCCACCTCTTAAATATGTCAACAACAGAAATTTAATAAAGATCTTTAAAATTCATAACTTTTTTTGTGTTATCTTCATATCAGCATCATTCAAAGTTGGCCAGTTAGGAAATTATATAATTAAAATTACATTTATGATGAACACTTAAAAATATGAGCACAAAGACAGGATTTGAGAAGAATATCCATCCTGACCTCTCAAATTAATTTCTGAAAACCCCTGTCATTCCCACAGCTTGACAACCCTCCAATAAATAACAAGCTGACAATTCTCCCTTGATACCACACCACTTTTCTCCTTTAGTTTTATCAGATTTTGACTTGGCATTATCAGCTTTGATTTTATTTTATGATATTCTACGAGTGTCTCATAAACCCAAATGAAAACATATTAAACTCTTTCTAACTTCCTGAGCAAAACTTCCTCAAACAGCACCAAGGACAGAGCAACAACATGATTTTTTCTCACTTTACCCATCTTGAAAAAGAGTATTTTCCAGTACAACTTTCCAGTATTATTTTCCAGTACAAATCCCAACACCTCTCTCTGTATTACAGGAAGACACATGGCTGAATTATGATAATAATTTCTATTGAATTTATAATAAAGTAAAAAAAAAAAAAACAAAACCACTGAATTTCACGAAATGGGGAAAACTTTCATTTATCCTCCCATCATGTCCTTCTCTGCAGCTGTGGATCAGATTTGAAGGACGTGGGCTAAATAAAGTCCTCAGAGATGCTGACAAGATGTCATCCTGCTCATTTTTGTAGTCTGGTTTATTTTCTGGAAAGAATAAATAATTTTGTGCTTCCTTGCCTAATCTGTCTGCAAACCATTTCATTGTCAAATTATGCAGGATTTATGAATATTTCTAATATGACAAGAGTACAATTCTTTCCTTACTGCTTTATACTTTTCTGGAAGGCCTGTCACAGCCTCGCCAGGTTTTCAGATGCTGCTCTTCAATTAGCATGTGTGGCCCATTTATCATTTAATATTTGTTAAACAATTGTTGCTGTTTCTCTATTAGGTCAGACAATTGTCAGATAATATACATTTCCTTTTACTATTTTGAATGTGGAAATATTTTATCAGTACCTCTCATATCAATCAACACCTTACTATTCTCCACATAATAGAGATATAGATTGATATAGATTAATCTCCACATCTTGTAGTCTGTGCACAGACAGGGTTAAATTTCCAGTTCTCTCCAGATCAACAGTTATTCAACCAGTTTCATCCTGAAATAATTTCATCTCTGATTTTTAATACCTTCCCTCATTTGGTTTACAAGTATTTCCTAATCTCTGAGGAAAAACAAAACTGTCAGACAAAAAAACCCTCCAATAATTTGTTGCCTAAAAAGGGTTCTTTTTTATATTTTCAGAGGTAACAAATGAAAATGCAAAAAGCATAAAGAACAGGAAAAAAATCCCTTTCAGCTGCATGCATGAGATCCAAATGGGACCTACTGCACTGGCTAGACAATCCAGATGAATAAAGGGAATTTCTGCAATGGTGATCTGTTATTCATAAGTTCAGAATATTCTGCCGAGGTGCTGTGAAAGTTTTTGTCATTGAGGGTCTCTAATCTGAGTCTCCCCTTTTCCTTCTAATTTCATGGATCCGACAGAAGCTCAAGGGGCGCCTTGGGAAATCATCCTTTTTCGTGGCCATTTGTGTTTTTTGGGTTTTTTCAAAGTCAGGCAACTCTGAGCTCGTGTTTGCCAAAAGCACCAGAGCTGAGACTGTCACCGAGCTGCTGCTGCTGCTGCTGGGGAGCCAGGCTGAGGGAACATCTCTGAGCCCTCCTCTGCAGCCAGCCTGGCTGCTGCCGAGTGCTCTTCAAACTCATCCACCATCAAACACTTTTAAAGTCTAGATATGTCATGCAGCTCTGTGAAATTATTATTTTCCAGGACAACTCGACCTCCACGTGTTCCTTAAAATATATGTACATCAACTTAAGTGCGTCTAGAGAAACAGATTTCAGTTTAGTCCATTAAGTTTAAACATTCTGAAAGTTTTTAGTAAGTTGAACAAAGGTCAGCTAGAAGAGATGGAAAGGTTTTGGTTTTCTTATCTGTAACATGTCTGCTATTCTCTGGCAGACAAGCACACTTGATCAAGGATATTTCATCAAGGGTAACAAGAGTATTAAGATTTGTTACAAGGAAAAGCAAAACTCAATAGGTCCACACTGAAATTGGGCTGGAAAGACAGCAACTGAGTTTATAATTTAGAGAAAAATTTTACATAATGCCTAAACTTAAATTTTAACCTGGTATTTTCATCTTAATGTTGTTCCTGGTATTAATATTAGAGAATTGTTACATTTTAAACAAAATTTTCTATTTAAGCCAGCAAAACAAACTTGAATTTTGTGGCTTTACACTTTCTACTTTGTGATATTTCCATTCTGTGCATGTCCACTGGACAAATTCAACATGGTGGGGCTCAAAGGTTTACCTTCAACTTGAGCTTTCTAATTCTTTCACCAGTTGCTGAACTTGTTTGTGATATGCTGGAAGTGTAACTCTGCACGATCAGAGTGGCAAAGGAACAAGATCTATGCATGAACCATATATAATGGATGTTTACAATATTCTTCTTTTCAGCTCTTCTGTCTCGAGAGCAGCCCAGTCTCAAGTGAAAACGAGTGTCTTACAAGTGAAGTACTGAGATTCCATTTATTATTAAGCAACTTCTGCTCCAGCTTTTCAGTCCTTTTATCAGAAAAGTCTCATTGTTGCAATGCTTGATTGTTATTTTATGGCCGGACTTAAAAATAGAACGATTCCAATTTTTTTTGTCTTGTATTTTTAAATACAGCAGCACGAGTGAGCTTCTTTCCAGATGAAATTATTTATGTGGTGGCAGAGCCAGCATGATCAAAACCAAGGGGTGATGAATCCTGCCCTGTCAGCCCCACACAGGAAAAATCATCTTCATCCCACACAGTGAGGAGAGGTTTGGGGTTGAGGTGAGGCAAGGGAGAGCCCCAGCCAGGTGTTTTCTCCCCTGTTTGGAAAGGAGTCGTGCAAAAATCTCTGCTCCTGAGCTGCTTCAATTTTCCATCATCACAGAGTGTGGGCAGGGATGGCAGGATCAGCATCCACGTGGGACAGAGCCCAGCCAGAGACTCTGGGTGAGCAACCTCACTTACTGGGGAGAGAGAAGGGACTCCTGTGAAACAGATATTCCACATTGCTCGTGACAATATTTGTGTCACTTTTAGCCTTCCTTGTTGCCAGGGCTTGACAAGAACTAAAGAATCTGTTCCCTGAATGATGGAGGTTATGAGTGTGCTGTAAAAACCAGAGCCTTTGTAAAAGAAAAGTCTCAAATGTTATATCATTAAAAAAAAATATTATCTTGCTTACAGTTCTCTTCTGGGCTCCCCTTTCTCTCAACAAAAATGAATGGAAATTATAAAAGGAATAATCTGAAGAAAAATTAATCCAGTTCTTAGAAATTAAACCCCAAATCAACAATTTGATTGATGAAAGACTGTTGGAAATCATCCCAGATCTAGAATGGTCACAGAGTTGCCAACATTTGGGTTCCTTTACAGTATCTGGTACAATAAAAGGAGGGAAAACTTTTAGCATGGTTTCTTCCTTCTGTCACAATAATTATGGCAGAGACAATATTATGAGCATATTCTACCCATTTTACCCAGATTTACTGCAGAACAGTGTGCTATTCTATTAACAGAAATGAGATGTGCTCAGCTTTTGAGCTGCATCTCCACCTCCAAGTTCAGCAGAATTTTTCACAGTAAATGTTTTAATTGTTCTTACACTAAGCAGGGGAAAAAAATAACAGAATTATAGAAAGGTTTGGGTTTGAAGGGACCTTAAAGATCATTTATTACCACTCCTCTGCAATCAATGATCAGGGACACCTTCCCCTGTCCCAGGCTGCTCCCAGCCCTGTCCAGCCTGGCCTTGGGCACTGCCAGGGATCCAGGGGCAGCCACAGCTGCTCTGGGCACCCTGTACCAGGGCCTCATCCCCATTTATCCTCAGATAAAAAGTTACAGGACAACTTAGTTTCACAAAAGGAATTTATATCTACACTAATCTAACAGACTGTGAGACGAAGCATTGAATATTTCATTGAATTTTGCTACAAATGAGGGATAAGCAACATACCAGCTTGAGGAAACACCCAGGTTAAAGTGCACTAATTACTGGGGAGAGAACTTTCAGGCAGTTCTGGGGATGCCCAGAAAGGCAGAGGCTGCAGGGTGATGCCACCCCAGACACACTCAGAGCATGCAGTGCCACCTCAGAGCTCCCGCAGCTGCTGCGGGCACAGATCTGGGCACTGCACAGAGGACACTCTGTTGCCCCCACAGTTATTTCAGATAACTTCCTGAATATTCACTCCATGTATTATGCAGAGTGCTGTAATTATATTTTTATATAATCCATGCTGGATCTTCATGGGTCAGAGTTTCTGCAAGATTGCTTTTCCATTTGTGCACAGGAAAATATTGTCGCAACTAGACTGTTAAAAATTGTTCAATTAAAAAGATCTAGGAAAGAAAAATTGCTGGCTGAACATATAAACAGGCATTGCACTTCAGTACAATAGAAGCTGTTTAGAGAATTTATTAAAAAAGCGTGAAGGAATTAGGATTTCAGGTCAGTAAAAAAGAAAAGTATATAACTACACTGAAATATTTTCCTTTTTCCAACTTCTTTTCTGACTGGATTTCAATCATCATTTCAAAGGAGCTCAGTGACTAACATTCCTGCAAACAGCACCCATTTGTGTTTACCTCTTTTTATGGCTGTTTATACTGGGAAAATTAAATCCCACAAAAGAAGCTGCCAGGTGACGCTGGTGTTTGCTCTGGCAGATATTATCTGTAGACAAAGCTCTGCTTATCTCCAGGTCTGCTCTGCTCTTCTGATTGCAATCTCATCTCCCTTGTCCTTGGGATCTCCTGTCTGCCACAACCTTCTGCTTGTTAAATATTCAGTGGGAAGTTTATGGACTTTCCCATAACCTTGATTAAAAGCCTACGGGGAACCTGAGTGCTGAAAAACAGCCCCTCGTTGGGAAAAAAGAAACTGGAGTACACTGTGCTGATTTCCGTTTCACTAATGGTATTTATAATCAGCAGTCACTGGCATGGAGTGTAGACCAGAGAGGAAAATGATGAATCAAACTTACCTGGTTAATAATTATTGTATTATCAGTACCTGATTTCACTGAGCGGAATTTTTGGGAGCAATGCTGAGAGGGAGTGGAAAGCACATAAAAAAAAAATCAAAATAAAAAGTTAAAAAAAAAATTCAAAGAAAACAGAGAAATATTCTTTACTGACCTGAATTTTTTTTTTTTTTTTGGCCCCTCTGAAAAGCAACCCTGGCACTACTGTGAAGATGGAGTTTCTGTGGGCTCAGGTTCCTCCATCCCCAAAGAATTCTGCAGTCCTGCTCTCTGCCTGGAGCCTCCCAGGGCCTTGGATGTGTCTCCACACCTCAGACCCTGCAGGTGTTCACTCTGGGCCCTCCACTTTTTCCAGGGAAACATGACAGGAAAACAAGCAGACATGCAAATTGTCCAGGTGCTTTTCAGTACTTTTTTCTGTCGGAGTAATTAACACTCAGAGCCAGCTGAAAAGCAGCTCAGGGTGCTCAAGGAAATCTCTGAGTCACTGCTGAGCATCTTTAAAGTTTTTAGATAGCACAAGAGGCTCCCACCCCCTCAATCATTTACTTTGTCATTGTCTCCTTTTCTATTCTTGGTCTTCAATAATGGACAGAGATCCTTTATTTCATAATTGTCAGGGAGATTAAAAACCCATCAGGTAATTTTGTGCTTAACTATTACATCCTTCCTGCTTTAGGCTTCAAAATAATTTGTTCTGAGTGACAGACCTATTTCTGATCACGACACACTAAATGGAAGATGTCAAATTTTATTGTGCCTTTACAACTATATCAGTACAAGATGCAGTCATTTTCTTCATCAGCATTTGGAAATTATCTCCATATGGGAGGGAAAGAGCATAAAAGGCAAGCAATGTCAAGAATTAAAACTGTGTTTAAGCCTTAAGTAGAGCTGCTGCAGGGGATCCTATATTGCCAAACACAATCCTCAATCACACTCAAATGATTTGCCACATGACACTCAGAGGGTTTTGTGAAGACAGAGTCATCTGTCTTTGGTCATCTTCATCATATCCCAAGTGCAGTGGGACAAAAACACTCAAACTCGCACAATAAATCAGATATAACATCACATTTAACATTTCAATAAGTCTTTTTTTTTCCCCATAAAAAAACATCAGTCAGTGCTTTATTTTTAATTCTTCCTCAAATATGTAATAACAGGAGGATGAGTAAGATACAAATTCTAACTGTCCCAAGGCTCTTATTTCCAAGGAAATAAGAGAGAAATTGCTAGCCTCAGGAAAACCTCCCTCTTCATCATGTTTGATTACCATAGATCACAATCCTTGAAGAAATTATAATGAAAATGAAAACATATGTTTCCTTCATTATTACTGTCTTTTATTTAACTGTCCTTGAACTGAAGTGACTTTCTGTGCCGTTCTGTTTGCTATATACAATTCCAAAGATGTATATACAGATTATATTAAACCATAATCATGCCTGCCTTTCTGAGTGGATTCCCCATGTGCTGCATTGATTGGGATCCCTGAATAAGATGCAAACCGCTGGAGAGCTTTAAACAGCTATATTCTTTCTAAAGTACTCTTTAATTAATGTTGTCTAGAGCACTAATTATGAAAGCTTGTAAAGCCTAAAGCCTGGAAACACTTATGCACCTACTTAAGTGTGCTCGTTCAGGGCAGACCCACAGAATTCCCTGGAAGTGCTCAGGGTAGGTAATTTTAGTGCAGAATGCGATGTTGCAGGTTAAAAGCTGAGCCCAGCTTTGCAGGGCTGTGTCCAGGCTGGGCTCGACAGCATTTTCCCCTCTGGTGGTGCCAAATTTTTACCTTCCAGGGGCAGGTCTGGCTTTCCCCAGCAAAGCTCCCCAAGAGTGCCTTGGAGAAAATGTTGAATGAAGCAAAACAGAGCCATCAGTCAGTGGGAGATGAGATGTATGCATCTGCAGATGCATATGTTGAGATGCAAAAGTAATTTGTTCACATTATGAAGGCAGATAAATATGCAGAGATGTGCATATATGCAAGTAGATCTCCTTCACAGTGGAAAGTACTGACATTAGAATAAAAGCCAAATTACTGTTACTGTCAGTGGAAAACTCCTAAATCTTTTTTAAAATGGAATACTCACATTTCTAATTCTTTGCCTTTAATGTTATAAACCATTTTTATTTTGCTATACAGATTCCTGTCTGTTTAACTAACAGCTACAAACAGAAAAACAAAATTAAAAAGTTTAACTGGATGACCAAACTTTCAGTGGAAATGGAGGTTTTTGTTCAGGTCACTGTTCCTACACACACCCCGCAAGTGCCATGGTCCTACACCCCAGGCCAGCAGAGGGATCACCAGCTCCTCCAGGCAGAGAAGGCTGGCAGGAATTACACCACATCCACACACTCAGAGCCAATCCTGCCTTCATTTCTACACTGAATTATCCCTAAAGTCCTCAGGAGTGGTGCACTTCCTGGCAGGACTGAAAACTCCTTTTATAAAAGGTGTGATTTCCTCGGGACAGCATCACCTGGTGCTGCCAGGTGTGGGAAAGAATTGTTTGCACTGTCTGAGGACCACTGAGCCTCTTCCCATCTCACACAAAACTGATGCAGATTTGCAGATTTGCAGTCCATTTCTGTAGCTGCTTTATGAAATGCAGTAGTGACTGGGGAGCTGAGAGAATACAAATGAGACATTATCATTTGATCTGCAGCATTTCCTTAAAATTCCAAATCTTGCTGCAGGAGCTCTCATGCATGCTGAACACCATCATCATTAGATAATTACTCATTATAAATGAGCACAGGCTAAAGCCAGACATGCTGTTCAGCTTTCCAAGCACACACAGGTTTCAATGTTAAAATGAAAATATAATTCAAAACTTGGGGTTTTTTTGATCAAAGGTGCTGAATTTACATACAGGTAGTTTGTTTTCCTGGTGACTGAGGAAAATTGGCCTCTGTAGAACTCAGCCACTGGCAGAATCTCGATGTCAAAGATTATTTCAAACTTAGATTTGAAACAAAGTTCTTCTTTTCTGCTGTACATTAAAGCTATAGGGTTGTACATTAAGAATGGTCTTTTATCTAGTTCTGCAATGGCTGAAAATCCAAGTACTTTCTTCAAGCGCCCAAAATGCCTTCATGTCCAATTTATTTGCATTTATTCATTGAAGGTGTAATTTCTGAAGATCTATCACTTTATTTATTGTGCTTCATAGTGCAATTTGGGCATGGCTGTGCTCACTACAGCGCTGCCCAGAGTTCCCTAATTTATGTCTTGCCTTTATAATTGCAAACAGCAATTGTAATGATTTATAGATTGATAGTTCTGGCTATTAACCACTTCACAGTGGCACCATATTTGGTGAAAGAGCATTCTGGGGACTGATCCCCCCTTTGGCCAGACAGAGCCTGTGTAAATTCTACCCCAGGGCCACCGTGCACCCCAAAATTAGACTGGGATTTACTGGGAAAATGTCAACTACCCAAAATCCCTCTGACACCAGGGGCTCACTCACTGGTACACAGATTTTTAGATAAGATTCTGGGTGGCAACAAGGGCCCTGCTCAAAGGTAGAGCTAAGTTTGATTTGTTTTGGCAAAAGAATATTACAAACTCATCATTCTGCGGCTGAATATGTGACCAAGCTCAAGCAGGAGAAAGGAAAATGAGGAGAAATTCTGTGCTGAGTGAACTGCTCTGTCCACAGCTTCAGAGCTCTTTTTTTCCTCCTCAGCCATTCCTCTGTCTGCTCTACTTAATCAAGGCTGCAAATTGCCTTGTTCACTCAGGGTTGCTTGTATTTTTTTTTTGCAAACAAAGCAGTACAATCAATGCAGTTTATATATCTTACACATGAAACCAGAATTATTTTCACATCAAATAAACCAGGCCTACTAGCTCAAGATTCTCAAACAGTAATTTACAAATACATTTTACAACTTCTTCTGGCATGAGCAGAAGTTACATAAATTACTGCCACAAGGGGAGGAAAAAGGCAAGATCCATCAAGGACTCCAGAGGAAGATGCCTTATTCCTACAGAACACGAAAGAAAAGTGGCATCTCACTTTTCAGCTGAACTTCTCTTCTGGAAAGTGAATATTTTTGGAATAGAACTAAACACTGGGGTTTATCTTACTGATTTTACAGTTTTCTGTTTCAGAGCAGAATCTTAACAGAAGCTCAGAGAAAACACTTAACATTCAGACATGTTCCAGAAATACCACCAATACCAGGGTAAGAAAAAAAAAAAAACAACTCCACATTTGCCTTCAAAGGGATTTCTGCTGAGAGAAAAATCTGGTTTATTTTTCTCTATTTGTTACCATGGACATCTGAATAAAGATAGTATATTTTTACTGGAACCATCTTCTACTGCTGTGGGAAAAAAAAAAAAAAAAGTTGCCATCTGCCTTAAAGTATGTCCCTCTTCTAGCAAGAAGCTACACTTGCCACCAAGACCATGATGATTTGAATCAGGTACATTTGGACCAAGTACCTGAGAAAGATCTTGTCTCTACAGAAATATTTTAACAATGGAAATCAAATATACTTTAATTACATATATACATATACATATATATATGTACACATTGACATCAGATTTCAAAGCCTTTTCATGATGTATCTTGAATATCTTGATGCACTCACAGCTTCAGTTTGGCAGCATTTTTTTTTTTTTGGGTTTTTTCCCCCTTTTTCTCTAATCTTTTTCTTCCTTTCTCCCAGCTCAGATTGAATGAGAAAGGCTATCTTTAACCTTGAGATCCCTGTTCTTGTTGGTTTGTGTCATAATCTTATTATTTAGGAGCAAATCTTGCTGTTGAACATCTCACCTCAGCATGCAAAGTGCTTATGGATTAGAGAATATTTCCTGGGGGGTAGAGGATGGAGTGACTGTGAATTAGAAATGCAGCTGCCTGGCGGTGCCAGTCTCTCAGAAAAAAAATAAATAAAATAACTTTAAAAAAATCTCTGTGACCCCCTGTTTACTCTTCTGTGCTTATTTGCAAATTGTGCATTACAGGTCAGAGACTGTTGAGTGCAGAACATCAGGGCCAGTTTGTCCCTGTAAATAGCAGGGTGCAGTCACAGCTTAAAGGGAAATCAATTTTTAAAGCATAAATGCAGCTCAATTCTGTTCTATAAATCCCAGAGCCTCATCAATGTTGCTGTTGAGAAGATCTCCATGGGGAGAGGCTTGGAGGAGCCTTTCTGTGTCCGAGGGTTTGTCTCCAGCACAGTCCAGCTCCTCACTCACTGCCCTCCAAAGCAGGGGAGGATTCACACTGCAGGGCTGACACTGCCAGGGAGGGCACTGTCCACATCGGGGTAAGCCAGTGGAATGACAGAGAAATTGAAGATTGGCAATGCAGCCACAAAGTGCAAGAGAGTTCAGATAGTTCTGAACACGGAAAAGAAGAAAATGTGCCCTGCCCAGGAGACAGGATCTCACCCTGGCACTTGCACTGGGAAACGGGGCAGAGGCTGCAACATCACCCTGGGGAAAACACCTACAAAAACCTACAAACACCTGAGAACACCTGAGAACACCTGAGAACACCTGAAAACACCTAAAACCACCTGAGAACACCTACAAACATCTAAAAACACCTACACGTACAAACACCTACAAAAACCTACAAACACCTGAGAACACCTGAAAACACCTAAAAACACCTAAAACCACCTGAGAACACCTGAAAACACCTGAGAACACCTGAGAACACCTGAGAACACCTGAGAACACCTACAAACACCTACACCTACAAAACCTACAAAAACCTGAAAACACCTACCAAAAAACCTAAAAACACCTGAAAACACCATCAAAAACCTACAAACACCTGAAAACACCTAAAAACACCTACATAAAACCCCATAAAAACAGCTGAAAACACCACCAACAACCGACAAATACCTCCAAACACCTGGCAGCAGGAGCATTTAACAGTGGTGCTGCTGTGTCACTTTGTCCCTGGAACATCCTCAGGGAACACGAGGATGATGGTGCATTAACAACTGCACTGAACTGCAGCATGGTGCCACAGAGAAATCTGCTGTGAGGGAAGTGAGAGCTCTGTCAGAGTTAAAATTTTCTTTTTCCATGGTCATGAAACGAGGCTGAACCAGCCCCTCCACTTCAGACTTGTTAACCTTCTGTCTTGATGGAAATTAACAGCTCCAGTCTCTGCTAAATAAATTCTGTGAATTTTACTGGATAAAGCATCCCTCTATTCCTGTCAAAGAGTTGTGCAGCACAGCTGTTTTTTAACAAATCCCTATTTTTACTTGCTGACATTTGATTATCATTATGTATATGAGATTCTTCAGGCTGCAAAGCATGTTCTAACAAGAAATATTAATGTCCCCCCACATTTACCATCTTTTATCCCCATTCAGCAAGAATAGGTGTTATACAAAAGAGAAAACATCTGCTTCCTCGTATTATGATTTCTCTTGAACTCTTGAGATGGGAGATGCAAAGTTGATAGCAGAGGTTAGAGATGAATGTACAAAGCAGAACCGTGTTCCTTTGTGTCTGTGCTCCAAAGGGAAAACAAATCCTAAAATTCAGTATTATAAAAAGCATAAAGAAAGAATTACCAGGCAGCTTTTTCTTTGGACATCTTTAGTGGCGAAATTGCTATATCTTAAATTTTGTAATCCTTATCGTGATTCATTCCTAACACAGGCACTGGAATAAGCTCAGGGCATTTTCTTCTTTTCCGTGTTCAGAACTATCTGAACTCTCTTGCACTTTGTGGCTGCATTGCCAATCTTCAATTTCTCTGTCATTCCACTGGCTTATCCCGATGTGGACAGTGCCCTCCCTGGCAGTGTCAGCCCTGCAGTGTGAATCCTCCCCTGCTTTGGAGGGCTGTCGGGTTTCCAGTCCCGGATTGGGGTGACCCCGAAAGATGGAAAAGTCCCTCCTCCAACCTGTGCCTTCAAAGAAAGACTCAGTAGTTCTCTGTTGTCTGTTCTCAAGGTTGTTTATTGTTGGTTATCTAAAAGATTCTCCTCCTGAGCTGCTGTGGCCCGTTCAGCAGCTCAGACAAAGGCACACTGCCCTCCCAGGGGCTGCTGCCATCTTTGATATCACACATTACGTGTTACATGTTTATACTTTTTCCCCAATGCCTGCTATCCATATTGAATGGTGACTTTCTACTCTAGACCAATCTGTGAGTGCCAACATCACCAAAGACATGGAGGTTAGGGAGGAGAAAGAAAGAGGACAGGGCACACCCAAATCCCTCCATCTTAGAATCCCCTGACCCCCATGTACAAAACTTGGACCCCTGCATACAAGGCTTAAACCCCCCTGTACAGCACTCAAAAATCCTTCCTTTCACTTTGAAACTACTTCTACTACAATACCTAAACTTGTGTGTGTGGCTTGTAATTCTTCATACAGAGTTGGTGATTTGCTCCACGAGCTAAGATCCAAACCCCACGTGTGTCTCTGGCTGCTGCCAGGGTCTCAGAGCCCCCTGCCAGCGGCTCTGGCCATCCAGGGCACCCAGAGGGATGTCCTGGGTTCCCACAGAGGGCAGTGAGTGAGGAGCTGGACTGTGCTGGAGACAAACCCTCGGACACAGAAAGGCTCCTCCAAGCCTCTCCCCACGGCCCTTGCCCCAGCTCAGAGACACAAATCCTCCCCCTGCATCAAGCCAGGCTCCTGTTGGAGACACAGCTCCAGCAATCTGAGGGCCTCCATTGGGGTGAGCAGCAGTTAAGTGATGGGTCTGAAGCCCTGCTGTGATCAGCCCCACCAACCTCCCCTCGCTGCTTTTTCTGCTGTGCCAGCTCCAGGGTGACAGGGACAACCACATCTCTGAAGCTGGGAGGAGGATTTGGCCATCTGCTGCTTTCTGACACAAAGTAAGAGCCAGGAGTTGTACAATGATCCAGGCATGAAGTCCTTCCACAGAAATTGCCCCAACTCCATCAGAAATCAGCTGATTTCAGGGGGAGGAAAGCAAACAAGAAAGAATTCTCCTTGTCTAGCTCCAGAGTAATTCACAGTATTGCACTTTTAAAATCTTTCTGTAGCTCATCAGATGCGAAATAAAAAAAAAAAAAAAAAATAGATGAGGAAGCACCTCATCCTTTTTCCAAAAGTTAGCATCTTTTAATTATGAATCCTTTAATGGAAAACTGAATAATTCAATGGCCAAGCAGATTATTTAACTGTTTATATGCTTTTAGACATGCAAATCATGCTGTAATAATCTAAACTCCTCTTCTCATGTGACCCTACATTCAGACACAGCAAATGCTATTCCATTCACAGGACAGAGCAGCACAAGGAAAAGGACCTGCTTCATTTACAGGCCCCTTTTCCACAATACTGTGAATACATTCCAGGTTAGGGCAATCAGGGGGCTGATGGAGAAAGATTCCTGTGATCTTCACAAAAAAGAGAAATAAGGAGCTAATTTTAGAGACAGAAGGATGAGAGGTCAGCCCCAGTAGAATCTGTAATCGGTGATATTTGACCCTCTGTAAAAAAAATCAGAATGTGTATAAAGAAAAGCTTTAATATTGGTTCTAATGAGATAAAAATAATTTTTTTGCCTTTATAGTTTTCAAAGTTCTTTCTCTCAACACTCCTATTTCCTTTTATTGCCACTGTTTTTCTTTATATGTACTACAACTAAGGAGGAGAGGCAAAGGTTGTCTTTCTATTTCTAAATAGCTCTTTGGTGTATGATTAGTGTGTGACATGAATAAAGCCTTTCTTGCTAGAGAAAGGATTGCTTTCTTTTAAAGTATTAGATGAGGGCCAGACTTTATAATATCTCACCCTATAGAGGACACATCTTCTGGGACACTGGGTTTGGAACATCACTCAGATAAAAGAACAACTATTGAAATAGCATGATTGTTCTTGCTGCAGCTCAACAGACCCAGGGTTATTTTGAATGAGAGGAACTGAAGTCCAGCAGATCATACAGCCATGCCCTTTTCCTGCAAACAGCATTTTGGATGGATCAATTGCTGCTTCCTACTACTATTTTATTATTGTTACTAGTATTACAAGGGCAGAACTTTAATGTGATGTCCCAAGGCTTTAGGCACTGCAAGGACAAGGGTCACAACAGAGCCGTTTGGCAGCAAGGCGTGGCAGGAGCAGAGAGGATTCCAAAGCAGGAAAAGCTGAGGGGGCTGTGCAGTCCTGCTCCACCTCACTCCCCCACCCTGTTATCCCATCCTAGCCAAGCTATTTGAGGTGCATCAGTGCTGCCCACCACAAAGTGACACAAACCTGAGGGACACAAAAGCACTTGCAAAACACAGCCCTCGGGTCAGAGTCACTGACCTCAGAGATGCAGGGGAGCATTTGCCAGGCACCTTATACAGATGGTTAAAGAAACTTCTGATGATAGGAACCTCCCTGAACCAGCTGATGTGGCAGCAGAGTGACTCTGAACTACCCCAGGGTGCTGCTGGCCCACCAGGGCACTGCCCAGCAGTGGCAGCTGCTCCCCTCAGCACTCACAGCTCTGCCTGCCCTCATCCACACCGGCACCGGCAGTGGAATTGACCTTGGGCAGTCAGAAATCCCTGAGCAAACTGTTTTTTACAGGTGAAATGAAAACAAGGCCTGGTTTGCAGGTGGAAGCACTGCTAGCACAGCACATGTTTGTGGTCCAGGTCTGCTCCACTTCTATTCTACAAGTATTTGTGATGGTTTTACTGCAATTGCACTGGGAGCAGAAAATCAGCGTAACAGCCACAATGCGCTCAGAGCCCACAAATACAGAGCAAAATTCTCTCAGTAATCCAGGGATTTTACCATCTAATTCCAAGTGAAACATGGGAATGGATGTGTACAAACAGCCGAGACAGCATGAGGCCAGGCTGAGAACAGAAATGGGTGCATGAGACTGGAGCTTCTGGAGCTGCTGACCTCAGCAACACGCAGAGCTAGCTCTGAAAACGTTTAACAACAATTAGAATGTCACTTGAATTAATCAGAGCACTACTGAATCACACAGCACTAGGAATGAAGCAGAATCCCTGCAAAACCCTGCCACTAACCAGGAATCAGCAACGTGATTTATGGGTATTGAACACAAAGGTGAGAATCTCAACCTCTGGTGTAACATAAATCCAAAAGTATAATCATAAATATTTTGCCCAGGTCTCTTCAGCTCAAGCCAGACAAATATATTTTCTTTTTCAGGATGAATACATCACATCAGTGACCAGTAGGGTTCACAAAAATGCCAGTGGCCGGGCCAGCAGCAGGCACAGGGACACCAGCCCCCTGTTCCCCTGATGAGGAGCCTGCACAAGGGGTTGGGGCCCTTCCCTCCTGGGCTACAGCAAAGTCAAGGTTTGGACAGTAACCAGAAAATAAAAAGATCACAATGCCAATCATGCAACCTCAAAAAAAGACAGAAAAATCAGTTTATTAACAACACGCTGCTTTTCCAGATGGCTAAAAGTTATTTGGAGAGTAAAGGTAAAAAATATCTCCCCTATTCAGGAATATGTGGATACAAATGACTTTTTGGAACAATTCCAGCTGTTCCCAAGACATGCTTCAAGACTGGATCAATCCTATTTCCCTACCACAAGTCCAGTTCGAAGGAAAGCATCAGATTAAAGGATGACCACATCTCTGCACAAACAAGGACAACAATGACTGGATTTATTGACTTGATCAGCTTTGAGTCAGCAAATGCTGAGACTTGAAATGCACCATCGGTTGGGAATCTGCTTCGTTCAATAAATACAATTTTTCCATTAAATTTCTAAGACAGACTGGTAGCTGCAGACAGTCTTTAAATATATTTCGTGATATATTTTTCATTAATCAGAGTAGAAATCAAGGAATAAATTATGATGCTTCAAATCAAATTATAATCATGAAAATTTTCACATTGCTTAAATTATATAAAAGAGACAATTTCCCTCCCCCCCCATATTTCCATTTTTAAAACAGGAACTCAAGGCTAAAAAAAGTCTTAATATTTGATATTGCTAAAAGCTCCCCTTGCAGTGACTGATTAGCTTGATTTGGTAAAAAAAGAGAAATTGCATCATCTGTATTTTTCTGCACGAAGAAGAAGAAGAGAAAGTTTGAGACAAAGTAGAGAGACAGCCAGTCAGAGCTGAAAGGAGTTTGAAGAACTGGAGGGAAGGAATTTCTTCTCTCTCCTCCTCTGCCCCAGCAGCCTGCTCACCGTAGCAATATATTTTAAAACTTTCATAAACAGAACAAATAGGATTATCCATTACCATGTCAGCTTAAGTGATAACATAAATATATACCACAGAACATCTGCCACTAAATCACTGTTTATAAATGTCAGATCTCATTTGTTATTAAAAAGTACCCCCACCAAAACAAATGCTTTAAAGCCTTCCTTATTATTCCACGAGAAGTGAGTGATTTCTCAGCTGGAAGGTGGAGCTTTCCAATCACTTTAGACAGAGTAACTTCCATTAAAAACCTCAGTCAAGAATTGCATTAAGTTGCATTCACAAATATGTTAGCATGGCCTGAGTTACTTCACCCCACTACGCAGTCCAGAAAATCCAGCATCTTTTCCCCATTGATTTTCCTCATCAATCCCCATTGATTTTGCATGAAAGAATATGGTGCATCTCAGAAAACCTGCTTTAATCTCCCTCTTCTTCAAAGAGTAGAAAAGGCAGATCAAGGTTTTATATTCTGATACCAGCAATAAAATATCTAAAATTTACTTTAAAAAGAATTTATAAAGAGTGCTCCTTATACACAGAAAGTATGAAATTTTAAAATTCAGTGTCTGTGTTTATAGTGCCGTGTTTGACTGAGAGGCCAAGTGGGACAATCTTTTTGCTTTTGCATTTTTTAAATTTAATTTGCTTTGTCCATCTTCCCTTCTTTGTGTTCGTTGCTTTAATAACTCTTAAGCCAGGCACCCAGGGATCAAATTACCAAATCATAGAATTATTTCTGAATATGCAATCTGTATCCTCTCAGGTACAAGTGAAAATCTGCTTGCAAAAGCCACTCATCTGTATCATTGCAAATTGACCTCTCCAGTCTGCCCTTTTAGCCACTCTCCAGGCAGAAACAAATCCAGAATACCATCGTGCTTTGTTTTATAGCAGTTTCTGTTAGCTTGCTTCGGTCTCTAGAGCTAAATTTATTTTAATAACTCTATAACTAAAATTATTTTTATAATTTTAACTCTAAATAACTCTGTAACTAAATAAATAACTCTATAACTAAATAACTCTATAACTAAAATATAACTCTATAACTCCATCATTAAATAACTCTATAACTAAAATTATTTTTAGTTATAAAAACTAAAAACTTATTATACTTATTAAACTTATAAAACTTACAAAACTTATTAAAACTCAAAACTTATAAAATAAACTATAGTTTACTCTTATATCTAAAATGATTTTTAGAAATAAAGAGCTGAAACATCTGGAAAATCCACACTTCTTGATGCCTTGCGACATTCAGTGCCCTCAAACCCGCGCCACGCAGACAGAAACTGCCCCCCGAGAGAGACACACCCGAAAACAGGGGTGGTGAGCTCATCCTGGTGGGCATCTCTGCCAGATCCCCCCTGTTGGAAACCCCACAGCCCCTCGGAGGTGGCTCTGGTGGCTCCCAGACCGTGATCCATGGCGCTGTCACCGAGGCCACCGCGCGGGCTGGCACTCCAGAGCCGTGCTCAGCCACTACATCCCCCACCTACGTGCAAGCTAATTTGATTAAAGGTAGAAGATCAATCAAACTCTATTGCCTCAGAAAGATTAATTACCTCAGCACTTTCCGACTTAATTATTAGTGTTCAGCCATGGGGTTAGAAAAGCCCAACGCAGCAGGAGTTAAGGGGCCCAGTGGGCAGATGTGGGAGCCTGGGATGTATTTTAGCCTGAGATTTGTTATCTTTAACTACTGGCAGCTTCTTTCTTTTTTTACTCAAGCTAGGCCTAAGTGTGTTTATAACTCAGCAGCAACCAAACTAAAATATTGCTGTTACATTTCAACCTTCCTGTGGAAATAAAAAGTACAGAAGATGGGAAGGGAAACAACTGAAAGCATAGTTTAAAAAAAAAATTCCATCTGTTGGCAGTCCAGTTTTTGGGCAGGGAACAAGAAACTTAAGACTTTGTAGATTTACTTTTTCTTATGCCCCAGCATGAGGTCTGAAATCCAGCTGCCAGAGCATCTTATTGATGATGTTTAAAGAGTATATTTCAGCAACTGCAGAGTTTCTGATTATCAGACAAGCCAGCATGGCAGAAAACGCAGGCATTTTTCCCAGGCAGAATGAGCTCCCTGTCTGCAGCCCTGTGCTGACCCTTTCTTCTCCAGCAGGCAGAGTTACAGGACCCCCCAGGCTGTCCCTGAGCTGCTGGCAGGGCTGGGGACAGCGGGGCCAGCTCCTGTCACACCCGTGGCTGGCTTGGCACAGCCACGCTCGTGGCCTGGTGATGACCAGCCCTGTGTCCAGCTGGAGCTGGAGCCCAGAGCACAACTGAGGCTCAGCAAACACGTGCAGCCCTGGATTCCACATTCCCAGCCTTGAAGGGTCCCCTCTTGTGTAACACACTGGATTTGCTGCTGTCACAGACAGAGAATTAATTTGCCCCATCTCTCACAGGTTTATCAAGCTCCTTTTTACAGCCAGGCTGCATTCTTATGCCCTGCTTATGTACTTCCTCACTGGCCTCTTCTGCAGCCCCCAAATTTAAAGGCAGCACCAGCCCATTCCCTGGGAACCAGCCCAGTGCTGGATTTTGGCTTCCCCTCCCTGCTGTGGTGTGAGAGCAGCCCCAGGCAGCCTTTACCTTGCAGTTTGAATGAGCCAATTTTAATTCCTTTCTCTGTATATGGGCATCCCAGTCCCCTGTTATTAATAATATTTCTTTTTGCCTGTTTTCATGAGAATTCACCTTTTTTTTAATGTGGGAAGCCAACCCTATTCATAACAGGCCTGTTACAGTGTCAGCAACCCCCTGGGTTTTTTTTTTTTTTCTTTTCTTTTCTTCTTTTTTTTCCCTATGCTAGGAGTAACCCAGTATTTTTTTCACAGTCACCTTAGGTATTGGTGATTTATAGTTTATCTTTGTAATACTCAGTTGGTTTTTTTCTTGATGTCATTTTCAGCTGGTGATTTATATACTAGTTACATACAGCAGCTCCTGTGAGAATGACTCTCAACTATTAGATTTCATCCCACTGCTATTACTTCAAATCCTTAGCAAAATCCAATTCTCGTGTCATGCACACCTCCTCCTCTATTGTCAGTGATGCTTGGCTTTGAGCTACTGGAATATTTCATTGACATGTTCCTGCTTTTTAATGCCAAACTCCTTAATGAAGATAATTATGGAGATTTTTCCATTCTTGTATTACTCCATGTCTTTTCATTCTTAATTACTAATGCTCCACCCTAATGTCATAATAACAGTTATTAGTCCTTAAATATATATATATATATATACAGATATAGATTAACTGTTCATGTATTCCCCAATGTTGAAAATACATATCCTGGAAGGGAGATAATGGAGCTAATCCCACCCTACTCTTGGGAAACCCAAAATACCATTTATTGCATTATATTCATATATATCTGTTTCTTCTCTGTAAATGCTTTCCAGTAGTGGAGCTCGACCAGAGCTTTATTTTTTTCTTGACACTTTGTGTGTCAGAATTACAGAAAAATAAGAAAAACACTATCAGTTTTGATACCCTGGGAGGAAGATTATCTCCTCTCCTCCACAGAAATGCACTGAACCCGCTCTGACTTTTAGTGCCATTATCATCATTCTTCATCAGCCTGCCTTTGTGCTCATCAACATCATCCTTATCAAAAATTAAGTCAAGGTGAAAGTGTTCTTTTAATTTTGAGGAAGAAATATATGCTGTCTTTAATTATGAACAGATGTCTTCCTTGCTGCAAACCTCCCTCTTAGGTGGTGAAACACCACAGATTGCAGCCTTAATTCTTCCTAGGACTGATTCTCTGCACTCTGATGATCCCTCAAAGCCAGCAGAGCTCTGCCCCAGCTATCATTTCCATGTGCTGTCCACAAGCTGTCCTCATGGGGCAAATGGAACTGGGGAGTCCATGGATTTAAAATTTGAAATTACCTTTCGCCCTCCCCAGGGGTCGAACCCACAGGAATTCTTCAACCCAGTCCACCCAAACAGCTCTTCAACAGTGTGAAGGTGTGACTGGGAGAAAAGATAATCAGCCAGACACCTCTGGCAGCACCAGCTTGGCATGGTCACAAGCTCATGGTGTCTACGGATTCCCCTGTAGCTCTACACTTGCTGATTTTCAATGCAACTTCCTTGGCTTATTAGTCACTAATTCATGTTAAATATTCTTCATGGAGACCCCCTCTCCTTAGTACACCAGTTTCCTCCTATTTAAGACCCCGAAATCTCAGTGTGATTTGCCTCATTAACTTTAATTTTCAGCTAGCTTTGTTTATACTTCCATTTTCTTCATACAAAATGATTGCTATTATTTAATTGCAGATTACTTTCAGGTTTTCTGGCTTCCCCTCCACACTCCCTGTCCCCAAGCTGCAATCATTCCTCTTGCTCTGCCCAATTTCTTGGCTGAACTAGTCATATTCCATTTTTCCTCCAAACAAAAGTAAAATAATTTTATCGTCTAGAGGGAAGAGAACAGATTCGATAAGGCTATAAAAACAGATGAAGCATGAAAATTTGTCATTAGTATCTTCCACATGTATTAAATAACCCAACAGAACTGAGGTTTACATGTACCTTTCAACCCCTTTGATCAACATCACTGCTTACAGCCACCGAGAGGGCACCACTGGGAGAGAATTTGCCAGGGAAGTCCAGACACAGAGAATTTGTTGGTCTTTGTCTATGCTTGGAGTGTGTTTTGTATTTAAACAGAGGGGGAAAAAAAGGGGGGGAAAGATGGTTTGGTTAAAATCCTTAGCATAGGGAGTTATTGGAGCAACCTTATTTGAGCAATTTATGAGGAGAAAATACCTGAATACCACATACAAGAGTGCTGTTACTTAAGGATAAGGTTCTCTACAAACCTACATGCTCTTTTATATTACTATTTACTTAGTGTGACAGTTTATTGGCATCTCTTCCTTATGATGCATCTACCACACTGAACTTTATGTTTTTCTAAGGAGGGAACTGAAGTAAGAGAAGACAAATCATTTTAAACAGCCTATTTCTAATTTTAATTAGCACAGTCAATTAATTTTAAAGGTTTACATATAAATTTCTCACAGTTTTCTAACCACTATAACCTTACAGATATTTTTTTCCCCTCCTTGCTTCAGTCCTGTGTCAGATATGAATTTGTAAAGCATTCTCTCACCAATATTTCTCAGGGTGTTTTTTTTTTTTTTTCTTTATTTTATTTTGCTATGCTCATCTTTTCCAGTGTTTTGCAAGAAATGCTTGGTTATTGCTAGTAAATGGAAAGCTTGCGAAATGCAACAATTTCCAGTATTAGAGGAACAAATAACACCGAAGGACTGTAGTCAGGAAAAGCAAGAGGAAGAAAACACTTTTGAACATGGCCATGGGTGATGCCACAGCTGCCACCAGCTTTCATAGGGCACTTGGCTGGTTCTGGACATTCCTGACATCATGTCACCCCAAATCTCTCTCCTTGGCAGGCAAAGCTGAACTAAATCCCCACCAGGTGACAAATCAGACAACATTTCAGATTAAGACAGGTCAGATATTAAAGATGTTGGGAGGGAACGAAGGCCATGCTTGTTCTGCTGCAGGAACTCAGATTACCTGACTGGATTTTCCTGTCTCTTTTCACTTTTTAGTCCGTGAAGGAAGACAAGAAATGTTGAATGCATCAAGCCACTCCAAATTAGAATAAAGAAAAAAAAAAAAAAAACAAAAATCCAGCAGAAGATTGCTGAGCAAACCATCAATTCAGAGCTATTTTTACTGTTTCACTGTTGGCTAAACGTGTCCTGCATGCACAAATGAACCACATGGACCTCAGGCTCATCAGATATTTTGGGTTGCTGTCATCTGCACCAAGTCACTTTGCAGCAGCACATTGGACACAAATATGCTGTGGGTCTTCCCCTTTTTCTGCTTTTTTGTTCCTGCCACTAGATGCTGCCATTAATATAAGCATAAAACACTAAAAAGGGCACAAAAGAGGCTTTCCCTGCTGTAACCATCAGGCTACTTCAATTAAACTGTTTCAATAAGATACAAGTTTGAAGGGAAGAAAAATCTTCTCAAAAAATAAACTCCAATTAAACAGTGACTTGAAGTTTAAAACTGAACTGTCAGGTAATTAGACAGGTGATTAAACTTCCTTCAACTTCACACTTGGAAAGACATCTGATGCCTGCTTAGCCTGCTCTCAGGGATGACATTCAGATGTCAGAGCTGAGTTACTTTTAGAGCCACATTCTACAAGAGTCATCGTGCATATTTCTTCTAAAGTTAAAAAACCTGGGCACAAAAGGTATGGGCAAATCCCAAACCTGAGTTTCTTTGTCAATGGCAAGAGAAGATGCACATGCCTGCTCTGAGAACTGCTCTACACCAGCTCCTGTCCCATGCTCTCTGCAGGAAAGGCCCTGGACACTGGTTTCACATACATCATTCTCATTTCAGTAACGTATAAATATCAGTTACGAGCAACAAAAAGAGCTGGAAAGAAAGTTCAGACCACGAGTATGCAAAGCAAAAGCAACAAAAAATATATAACTTGATATTTTCTTTCTTTGGGGGTATATTTGTAGCCCTTTAGAGCTGAACTCTGTGAAGAACTCAGTTTGACTGCCTAGAATATTGTTAAGGATATATTTACAGCCTCAAATACATAAACACAAAAGCAAATATGATTGTTTACAACAGAAGATCAAAACCCTCTGATGGTTCTTGTCAGCTGTCTATCAACTTGGAAAACATAACATCCTGCCATTATTTCAGTAAACATATCACCTTACAAATTTTAAAGTTAAACTTAGGTAATAGTTTACAGATTAAAGAAAAAGAACACACCTCACATGTACAAAATGCCACTGAGGCTCCGGTCCTGGGCAAGAGGATTCCCAAGAGCCAGGCTGAATGTGGCACAGCCAGCTCAGAGTGGCAGGGAATGCTCTCTGCTGGACTCTGGATTTGCCACTGCAGAGTGTTACTACCTTCTACAGCTATTTCAAGTGCACAGCACTCACTAATTCATTCCTCCTGATACGCTAAAGCAGCTGAAATCCACCTTTTGGGCCAAGTTTTGCCCAGAACAGATGTATTTTCAAATCACTTATTAAGCTGCTAACAAGGCCTTGGAGGCTTAGAGACATTCAGGTGTGTCTTTATCAATGGCACGGTTCAATTTAATCCAGATAAGGAGCCTCTGGACAATTAACAGCTGACTAAAGTTCAGTGGAGTCTCCAACTGGCTATCACAGCACAGCACGGAGAGCACAGCCAGCGCCCACAGCTCCCGCTCCTGTTGATTTTGCCTCCCTGTTTCTGACATCACAAGGAGGCAGTGGCGATGGCAGAAGATGACAAACTCTTCTGAGTTTATTACTGCACACCGTCGCTGCTTGCAGAGGGCAAATCAAGAAACCCTTATTCCTGGAGACTGCAGTCCTTTCACAGAGCTGCTCATCACCCATGAGTTAAACTACAGCACGCAGGAGTGTCGGAGAGGGAAACGTTAAAATTGTGAAGTCCCTCAGCACAGTATTTATGACCATTAGGGCAGCAGCGTTAACCTCCCCAGAAAGCTCCTCTGTGCACAGCACACCAGCTCCATAAAAACACCAGCTCATCCATAAACCCTTAACAGCTCCAAGTGTTTTATTCCCAAAGGCCAGACCTCCCACTTTTAGAAGCAGAACGCTTCTTCAGCCGCGCTAAAACCAACGCTCACTTTTAATAATGACCCGGAGGAACAAAAAGCCCCGTGGCTGATTGATCGATAGACTGATTGATTGATTGATTGCAATGAGAGGATGGGTGAGATGAGCAGAGCTCTGCACTTACTGGACTCGGGGTCGGAGTTGCCGTCTCCCTCCGTGCGGCTGTTGGGGGACGCCTGCTCGTAGAACTCGTCCTGGGGGAAGCCCAGGGGCAGCGGGTGGGACGTGCTGGCCCCGCTCGTGGGCTCGTGGTCGCCGAGCCCGCTGTCACTGCAGCTTTCCTGGGAGCCATCTGGCAGGTGGAAGGTGACACGGCGCTGGGGCTACAAGGAAGGAACAAGAATGACAACGGTTTCCACCACGGTAATCGCTCAACGCAGCCAATTTAGGAAATGTATGATTTTGGTTATCTGCCGAGGACGCTTTACCCAGAGTTGTGCACAATTTCAGGCTTTCATGAGCTGTTTTCAAACCCGCTGCACCTGACAGCACTGCTTGCTGCTGTTTTTTAAAAATGTAAGCCCTGATGCAAAATGAAAGACACCTCAAACTAAAGAGATTCTGTCAGACTTCACAAGTCTTTGGATACCTTTTGAATATTGACTTGGAGATTTCAATCACTTTTTGAGGCTCAATTTATTTCACTGCTGAGTTTTCTAGTTTTCAAAAAAACATTTTCTTTCCCATTAAAAGCTGTTCCACACTTTTGGGCCTAAAAAATGTGACACATTTATAATGCTGTTGGATTCTTCTGAGGCAGAGAAAGAACAAACAACAACAAGTCTTCTGTATTGAAAACAATTTTAATAGATTTTGCACAGGCGTTAAGCTAATGAATGAAAAGCAGATTCCCCTGCTCTCCTTCAGACATTTCATTACAACTCCTTTGATTTTCATTGTACCACAGACCTGTAGCCTAACTGTAAAGGGCTGGAAGCTGGGAACCAGGCAGCTGAGGATGGAAAGCATCTCAGCCCAGACGTGGAAGGAAGGGCCAGATGAAACAAATAACCATGCACGGGACAGAGTTTTCATTGCCTAAGTGGCCCTGCATGATTTAGGAACTGAATAACTGAAATTTAAATCTCTCCTAGTATAAAAAGAAAATATGAACAAAAAATAGGCAGCTCTCCTGGTCACTTTGATGTGTCTGATATCCGTGTTTTGCAAACTTGAAACAGGAAGATTCAAAAAAACCCCAGAAAACAAACTGTTTCAAATATTCTTAGGTTGTTGTTACTCAAAATTCCATTTGAAAGGCAATGCAAAACTTTCTGGATGCAGAACTGCTGGGATTAGCAAAATTGAAGACCAGACTTTTGACGCAATTATGCAAAAAAAGTATATAATGTTTATAACAGAGCAGATGTTGTCAGGGGTCCCTCGATACTTGGTTCCTATAGGGTGGCGGTGTTGAAAACATTCAATTACACTGAGTTTTTGCTAATTACGTTGAGTTTCCAGCTCCTCCACTGTTGCAAGTCTCTTTTTGTCACAGTGCCATTGTTACACATGCCCACAGACAGCTGCTCTGCAGCGTGTGCAGCAAGGAACACGGCAGCACCAGCCTCACCTGTGCAATCCCTGACAGATGAGAGTGACAGCACTTCCTAACAGCTACCAGTAAGACACTCAGGGCTTTCCCAGAAAACCTGTTTCAGTGCCTCACCACTGCTAATGGAGAGCTTCTCTTCTAATGTGGAACCTGCCTCTTTCTTGTTACAAAATAAATCACTTCTTCAGTCCCATCCATCATGGTCTGCTTATTCCCACTCATCTTTCTGGCATTTGGCACTTTATTCTGCTTCAGAATAAACAGACCTTATTATTTCAATCTGCCTGGTGCTCCTGCTCTCTCCGGCTGCTCCCCCTGTGCAGGAGCTCGCTCACAGCTCTGTGCTCTGCCCAAAACCTGCACCCAGCTCCAGCCAAGGTCCTGACAGCCCTGAGCAGGATCACTTCTCACCTCCTGCAGGCTCCTCTGCCATGGCAGCACAACACATTTGTGTCCTTGCCAACCACCATAATGCCCAGGTCCTCTTTATTGATCCCTCTCCTTGTTCCCTTTTTGGTTATTGCCATCGATTGCTGCAGCCTAAGAGTGGCACTTTGCATTCATTGTTCCTGCCATTCCCTTTTTCCAGATGATTTCATCCATTGCCTTGCAGTCCTGCTTTCCTGTTTATCAAATTTGCAGGCTTTGGACTCTCCCTCATTTGGCAGATCTTTGAGAAACACTGGAACAGATCAAGCCAAGACGCTGCAGTTGAGCTCTGAAGAGCTGAACACAGAGTGGCTCCCAGATCCATGGGGTGGAAATGGGAGAGGACAACCCCTCTGTGACTGCTGGGACAGCCTGGCAGCCCACTGGGAAAAGGTTCAGGTGGTGACAGGGTCACAGCTAACACCCACAAGAGCCCCCGTTGCACTTTTGGGGTCACCAGAAGGAGTGCTCACTGAACTCCACAGCTGGCTGCCTGCAGCTGCCCCAGGGCCCCCTGCACCCTGGCTGCGAGAGTGCTCCTGCTCCTCCTGCTGCCTTTTCCCACCACAGCTGGATGGAAATGCATGGAGTGTCTCTGCACAGCCCAAAAAAACAGATGGAGCCATAGAAATTACTGGTATGTCCTATTCCACTCCACTCCAGCTGCCTCTCAGAGCCCTATCCACACCAGCAGTGTCAATCAATTCTCTCCTCAAAGCCCAAATAAGCGAAGTTGTGTTGAGTTCATCCAGTGAAATCATTCCTGCAATGTTTCTCATTCACTCCCTGCATTCAAAACTGCACCCAGCTTGCACAGATGTACAGCTATGACATGTGGAAAGGGAAAATGCTATTTCTTTCATCTGAAATGAGTTTGGTATTCACAGTATGAGAAAAAATCCACCTCCATTGCATGAGCTGTTTGTAAAGGCTGGATTTTGTGAGGTTTGCACTGCCTTTGTGTTGTGTTATATGCTCTCCTCACCAAGCTACCAGTGAATTTTAAGTGTTCTTAAAGCATTTTGAGCCCAAGTTTTAGCATTAGACACCAATACTAACGTTTGAAAATGCCTGGGAGCACAATGGTTGTTGCTCTGTACAACTGGTTTCTACTTTGTGCATCTGGGGTTCACTGAGTGTAAACAAAGGAATATTTCTTTTCAGGGTTCAGTGTCAAAATACAGCAGAAGGTTTAAACCAGCTGACAGTAGAGGAGACCTGAAAGTCACCAACACTTTTTTAACTGCCTAGCCTAGTAAGACAAAACAAATCCCATAACCCAAGCAAAATTAAAAATGTCTCTAACTAACCCTCACGTTCAGTTAAAAATGGTAAATATTTAGCTGCATAAATTGAGATGCTATTAGCCAGAAAGATCAGACCCATATGATTTAAAATCAACTGGCATCAGCTAAAGGCTCATGATATTACATTTGATTGTGTCCCTGAGTGTGTCACACCTGATAACACTGATGACAGAGCACTTCCAGAAAAATTCATCAAGATGAAAAAAAACCCCAGCTATTCCTCTCCATGGCAGTGCTGCCATTTCCTTAATTCATGCAGGCATCAGACAACGATCTGGAACAAGTAATTCTAATAAAATTTTGCCAAAAGCCGGGACTTATCTTCTGTCACAATTATTTTGGAAATTTCCTCCTTGAGGCATTTAAATTTCAATTTATAAGATTACAAAATATCCTCAGTCTCCAGCTGCTTTTCTATTTATCTCCAAAGGGAGCCAGCACCGATAGTAATAGAATAACAAGGATTATGGTTTGTTTTATTTATCTGGATGACAGTTGGTATACTTTTTCAAAAAGAGAGAAATGCAAGTAAACCTATTATGTATTCTTAGAGGATTCTGATGTAGGAACTTGTAATACAGACAATTAAACTGATAGGGGACAATGAAGTGAAAATTTAAGGGGAAAAAAAAAACCCATGCAGCAGTCTAGAGTTTCTCTGCCACATTTAAAAATATTAAATTACTCTTTATTGGCATGAGAAAAGCATTTTGCTTGCAGAGATGTCACAGACCAGACACAAATGCTGTCAGAGGTCTCAGATGGCATTCACTGCCTTTGGTAAAAGCTGAGTGTGTCTGGAGGGATCAAATTATCTCAGAAAACCGCAAACCTTTTACTCTCATTATTGAAATTTATATGAAGACTGATCAAAGCCCCAAACTATTCTGTGTTCAATCTTTCACTACAATAATTAGACTGTGGCAGTGGGAATAATAAAAGATGAGTCTGAGTAAATAGCTTTGGATACACTGAAGGGATGATTTCTGGTATTATACACCAGGGGTTAGCCAATTTATAATCAAAAAGTAAAAAAAAGGTAATAGAAAAAGCAGCAGATATCAACTGAGGAACATTAAACTATTAACCTTATTATCTTCATTCATTGAAGCAAATTAATATCCATTTAAAAGGAGATCATAAAGAAAAAACATTACTTTTTAATTTATGCTGAATTAATTATATTATTTAGATGATAATTCTGATTTAAAACAGACCTTATTTAGGAGATGCTGTGAGACAGCACAAAAGAACAAGACTACTTCAACATTTCTCTCCACTATTAGCAGCCAGTAAATAAAGGAGTAGTCAAATAAATTTTTAATTTTCTCTGTCGCTTGTTTACTTCAAGTGTTAGGAAGGTATGGAATAACTTAAATAACCAGAAAACAGCTATCTTCAAGTACAAGCAGTAAAGAAGATCCCTAATCAAACTACAATTTCCAGCTCCTATCTTTTTATCCTCAACTATCACCTTTTGTTCCAAAACAGCAATTTTTGTTGCAGAGGCTTTCATTGAGACAAACAGGACCCAGCAACTATCAGTGCAAAATTCTCAGAATAACATTAAAACAAACAGCCTGAGAGGATCCAGCCATAAACCCAGTGGGAAATATGTCTTTGTGTTGCAACTCAACAGAGACAAGCCAGTATTTTCATTTTTCCTTTCCCCATACAGAGTAGAGTCGAGCACAACAAACACAGCTCAAAGAGTTTTTCTTAACTCTTTCATAAGTCTGTATTTCCTGTAAGTTTTGCAGCCTGGCACATTAAATCTAAGAACTTACTACATTATTTTGATGGCTTTGTCATAGGCAAAATATGTAATACAGATCATTATAATTTTTCTCTCAAATTAAACTCCTCCATTTTTGCCAGCAGGGATCTGTATTTCTCTTGGATATCTACAAAGATACCAAATTGCTCACCATTATCACCACAAACAGAAACACTTCATCAGCAACACATCACTCTTGCATTCACCTCTTCTAATTTAGCAGTGATCTTTTATGATTTATTTAATGGGTCCTGCGGTGATCTTGCATAGGAGTGGGTTTGGTTTTTGGGTTTGAGGGTTTTTGCTTGGTTGGGTTTTTTCAAAAAGAAAAATGAAGGGCTCATCTTCTGGGGGAAGGAAAGAGGAATTGTGCAAAGCGACAATGCCCAGCTGATTTCAGAAGTCCAAGCCCAGTGCACATTAAAATCATTTTTTTCCCTACCTCACATAAAAAGAACCACTCCCAGCTACTGCCAACACTAATAACCTGAATTATCATCTCACACAGATAAGACTTGGTGAACAAGGCCTTCTTTTCATTGAACAAGTTCAGATGTTCCAGCAACTGCCCCGAATTTATTGGTTGCTTCCCTTTCAGCTCCTGATTGTCTGTTTGTTTGTCAAATCAAACAGGCCTGCTGGTTTCCCAATTTACCATTTTTACCCTTTTGAATTCTGGCAAGACTTTGCATTTTCAGCTCTTTAAAACTTCCAAAAGAAATCCAATAGAATCCTTTTGACATTCTTGTTATAAATTTTTCTAGTCCTCCTAATTTAATCTCGTTAACATTAGTAACTGGTATCTTACACCCTCACTAATTACTAAGGGAGAATACAGCATCTGGATGCCTTCTGAAGAAGAGAAGATTTGATAAATACTTTTGTTTTTTCTCACTGTGATTAAAAGTCCAACTGTTCCACAGTAGTATAAGAGAAGTAAATAGTTTTAGGCTTTCATTTTTATTGATTTAAATAACTCCTCCCACTTTGTTAATTTATTTAGATGCAGGAAGCATAACCTATTAATTTCAAAAAGGCAAATAAAAGCTGGGTTGGCTGCCCAGACAAAATTCAACATGGGTGATTATCTCAGACAGATTTGTACATTTTCAATGAAAGAATTACTCCCTCCACAGAAAACCAGCAGAACAGACGGTGCCCCTACACCTGCTCAAATGGAAATGACTTCAAATTGTCAGATCTTATAGCTGGATTCACTCACACAAAGAATTCTCTCAAGTGATGAGAAATAATCTCGCAGGACTATCTTGTACCTCCAGCACTCACTTACTCGGGTGCCTTTTAGGACTCACACGTTCAGGTCCCTGCAGGCTCCTCTTGCAGGCAGCTAGAACTGCAGGGAGCTGATAAGGGAAATGTCAGATATTGCAGCTCCTGGCCACTGCAAGAGAGCTCCGTGAAACCCTTCCCGTGCAGGCAGGGAAAAGAAGGGGTTTGTAACCAACACTTGGCTTCAAGAAGCAAATCTTCCATTTTTTACTGAAGTAACCAGTGGCTGAGCCAACACTCCCATCGTCCTCTCGCAGCGCTGAGGTCATGGAACAAACCCATTCCCCAAATCATTGCTGAACAAACCCATTATGAACCTGGAACTTCACAAATTTCTGATTAACAACTTCAAAGGGTATTTATTTCCAGACACTAATCCTCGTTGTACCAGAGTATCTCTCATAAGACTTTCCCCAGCAACATTTAGCAATTAAATTGTGTTTTCTGGGCTTCCTGAAATAACAACAAAGAAGTGAAATAAAAAGCAAATAAAACTGAAAATAACATTTAAAGCATGTCAAACATTTTATTTAGCTTTTGAAAGGCAGTTATTGTATGCTAGATGTCAAAATGATAACTGAAAGCATGCTTTTTAAAGTTTAATTTATCTAAGCCTTCAATTTGACATGTGATTAAATTAAAATTACACATGAAAGTTGCACTATGGCTGTGCTGCTGCTAAGTTTGAAAAAGAGGAAAATATCAATTCTGATTTTTTTCTTTAATACATTCTTCAACTTCCATCATCTTTGGTGCTATCATCTTGAATGCTTGATATCTGATAGGCAAAGCCATTTTATAGTCAAAAGAACAGAATAATAAACAATAATACAGAAGGAGTTCAGCAATATTTGACATCACTTCTGACTGCTGCCCCAGCAGCAGGAGCCTTTTCCAGCAGAAATATTGATTGGGTTTTATCAGAATTGTGAATTCTTTGTGTTAATATTGAAACGGAGGAGAATTTCTACTTTCATAAACATACATGGGGCTCTAATTTGATTCTGCTAATTATACATTTCAGTCGTGGCTCGGGTAAATAAATTTCATGTTTCTTCATGAGAAGGTATGGACTCATGGAATGATATATGTTCCAGAGAATTACTCACAGACCTCCCAGTGAGGTCCTTTTGTGTCAGTCAAGGCTGAGCCTTAGATGCAGCCCTGAGGAGGTCATTAGGGCTGGAGAGACCTGGAAGAAACCTCGAGGACCTGATCCTATTTCCCTTTGCCACCTTTTTCCCCTGTTCAGTTTTCCTGTACAGGTCAAATCTTTCTGAAGCAACGCTGGTGTGTGTAACCCCAGGAGCTGAACAAGGGCTCACTGGAAGCAGCCTGGAAATGTGCCTTCATCGTGTTTGAGGCAGGAAATGGAGCTGTTCTTATCAGTGCTTCCCAGAAAAAGGGACTTCTACCTAACTTTGGTTTTTTGGCTTGCAAGTGTGCCGAAGTCAGAAGCAAAATAAGATTTGTGCAAGGGCTGTTCTTAGCTGCTCCAGTTCAAGCAGTGGTGCAACTTCAGCTGCATTTCCCTCTATAAAATAAAATCTTCCCTCCCAGTGTGGATGATTATAAAGCACTTTATATAATACAGACCAGCAGTAACTTTATGTTTGATTTGCACTCATTTAGCTGTTGAATTGAACTCATTTTATTATGGTTAAAAAAAATTAAAAACAAAAAAGCCAAAAGGAGCCTTTTAAAGTGAGTAACAAGGCAGCTCTTTGGCATGTCGCTATCTCACTCCATTTCTTATGACAGCACACCTTTATTATAACAGCATTTCATTTGTTGTAACAGGAAATCTATAATGTTTGATATCAAGTGTTTGATTAGCTAGAATGGGAATTGATGAGAGATAAAATGCAAGGATAAAATGAATATATTTCATGCAGCTGTCAATTAAAGCATCTTGCTCTTTCTGGAGAAGAGAAAGAATTGACGAAAAGTTTTCCCTTGCCCAAAATGGACTTTGAGGAAACTCAAGACCTTCTTAGACAGCAGTGAAAGCATTCTCTTTTCTGCCCTCTGTATCAGAGAGTTATCCTTGCAACAGTTATCCTTGTGGCCTTGAGAAAATGTCTTTTAACCACCTTGATTCCCCTCCTTAATTTTAAATTTACAGTGTGCTGGCCACCGAGGTCACCTCTCTTACTCAGCTATACTTACTCCACCTTTAGGTGAACTGGTTAAGGAAGAAGCAGGAGTTACCAAGAAAACCTGCTGGCATATATAAAATAAAGCTCTAGGCCAAAATTTGCAAGCAGTGAGGCAGTTCATGCTGCATTTGATTTGCACAAAGTGAATTCCAGCATCCTAGGATGGACACTTTTACCAGCAGGACACTCTCCAGCGGACTCCAGTGGTCCAGGAAAATTCCTTTGGATCAAGAAAACTTCCACTAAAAGTTTTGTCCTGACATTCCCTTTCCAATTGTAAGATAAAAGTTTTGCTCTCAATAAGAGAAGTCATTCCAGATACTGAAATAAAGGAATTTTTCTCTGGTACACTTTACATTCTTTCAATCTTCTCTTGCTGTAAATAGGAAAGATTCTGGGTGATAAATGCTATGGTGAACAATACTTTGGTTTTGTTTTAAACATCTGAAAGATCTATTTTTCTCTCCAAGTTGTTTTAAGAAAGAGGATTGTGTTGCATTTGATTAAAGTCAGAAATCTCCCCTTTCCATCACTATTTTCACAGCTTATATTATCAGGGTGATAATGAATAAGATTTAGCTGTTATTTACAGTAGAATACATGAAATATTCAAAGTTACTAGAGTCTAACTACATGCTAATAATGCATTCTTAAATGGATGTCTGAAATATCTATTTGCAAATGGGAAGAATTTTGCAAATTGAAGAGCTGCACTGTATCACTGAGATCATCCCTCGCTCCTCCAGAGCGATGCCTCTGCAATTGCCCCTTCAGATAATCAGAATATATAACTGTCTTTCACAATTCACCACTTGTGTCATTTCAGCAAAGCAAAATATAAAGCCATTAGCCTTCCCTTGTTCCTTAAATCTTCCCAGCTTATTTCCATATTCAGTGCAGCCATTCTTCAGCCGTGTTAAGATTACTCACTCATCTTGGAGCAAAACACAGCGGCACAAATTGCTGAGGAAATGCAGCACACGTTGGTTTGCAGGAAGGAATGATGCACTTCTGGGTGAGGGACATGGAGAGGATCCAGCTGAAGGCTGGGGAAGGTTTTTTGTGCTCACAGCCAGCCCAGAGCTGCTATTTCAGCTGAGCAGGGGACAGCTGCCCTTGTGCCATGCCACCACCCACACGAGGGACTCGCGCTCTGCAGCCCCACTGAGAGCTCAGCTCTGAGCAAGCTCAGCTCTGGGCTGGGCTCTGTCACCAGGACCTGGCTCTGCAAAGCCCAGACCTGCACCTGGGCACTCCCCTGGCAGACAGGGCAAGGTGTGGGCTGCAGCCACACGCAGGACCAGAAACCCAGGCAGATCTTCACTTGGTAACTGCAGCAGCTGAGGGAGAGGTGCTAATGCAAAAATACACAAAGCACCAAGAGGAGAAAGGAGAGAAGTCCTAAAAGTGAGGACTGGGCATCTCTGGAGGGCAGCTCCTCCTCACAGGGCTGCTGACTGCACAGCCCAGACACCCAGAGCCCCTGTCACAGCACTGAGCAGAGCAGAGGACTGCTTAAAACCAGCTTGGTCCCAAGCCTTTTACTGCATAAACCCCAAAACTGCACTGCTGTGTACTCGTAAGTAGCACAATCCTCAGTCTGAGCCCCTGCACCTTTGGAAAGTTCTGGAGTGGCCCAAAGAGCTGAGAAACCTGAGGGGCTGGGGAGGGAAGGCCAAGAGCACAGCTAATGCTGCTCCTGCAGCTCCCTGGGTGCTCTCAGAGCTACCTCTGTTTCCTCACCTGCCACACACCTCTACAATCTGCAATTAACACCTCTACAATCACTATTTCAGGATTATTCAAACTTCATGTACAGCTCAGTTAAATCAGAGGTAAATATTATCCTCCGTACAAACCACATTAAACTTGCAACCCATAAATCTGAAGTACTTTTGCAAGGCTGACACCAAGGTCAGGATCAGGAAAGGCAGCTGCTTGCCCTGCTTGATCCAGAAAGGCAGAAATCCCTTGTAAAACGCAGCCGTGGAGGAGCAAATGCAGGGCTTTAGGTGTGCTCTGTGCTCCTGCAGCTCAGGGGAAGGCAAACTGCTGTAGGTGCTTGAGAACCAGAGAGAACTTTTGAATAAAGCAGTAGGAAAAGGCAACAACATTAATGAGGGCAAAGCTGGCACAAGTCATGTGGGTAACAGGGGGACGCTGTGGGCATGGGCACCTTCCTCACACAGCCACAGACCTGCACCCCTGCATCAATTACACTGCCCAAAACCCATGCTCAGTGCCCCGGTTGCTCACTCTGAAGTCATTGTCATGCAGAAATTTTTCTGAGTAAAGAACTCAATTTAATTCTACTCTTTATCTTTGTTGGCATACGGCATCTGGGCTTTGCGCACAACAAAATGCACCTCGCACATTTTTCAGGCAAGAATATGTAAATACAAACTTGCAGCATAAAGCTTGTGCTCCTTCTCCCACTGTTTTTAATTAATTTGACCTTTGGGCCTATTTTTGTCAATTCAGAAGGCATATTGCAGTCAGAAAAAAAGCTATGGTGCAAATATTCCATTCTGCGAGTCACTTGCTAAACAAGTAAGCAATAGAGGAAAATCTATAGCACACAATTAGCATTATGCTTTCCAATTATTTTCTTTACTTCACAAAACTCATTAATAACTTTTAGTAGGTAAAATTGCAGCTAGGAACCCTCCTACACCTCAAGTGCATTATATTCTACCTTTACCCAATAGAAATTCTTTTGATGTACTGGAAATCTTATTAATAGATTCACCAGAAAACAAGCATGTAAAGCTGGCAGAGGCAATTGCAAGAGCTAAAATGAATGTAAATGACAGATGAAAGAAAACTTCCACGCCGTTCAGATCAATACAAACAAAAGTGCTGCAGCAACCACAGCACAGAGATGAAGGGAATTCATCAAACTTGTGTTTCAGATTATTTGTCCTGTTCTAAATGCACCCTCTGTGGTTCGGAGCTGTGTTACCCAATTAATACTACATTAAGACTCACTCCTGCAGGGGCTTTTTCCTTCTGGTGCTGAAGAGAAGTTTCTCGGTGCACTCAGATCTGGGGGAATGTAGAGGCAGCTCCTTGCTTCTCAAGATTGTCATTTGGAAAGGCTGTAATCGCAGCACTCAATAATTTCCCAAATACTTAAGCCAGAATTAATTATCCCTGCTATTATTGCAGGAGTATGGATCTTACACTGGGTATGATGAAGGGAACGTGTGACAGAACATTTTATGGTGCTCAGAGCATGCAGTGGGTGTGCAAGGCACTTAAACCATCAGAAGCAACAAGCTCCTCTCCTTCAATTATATCTCAGTATGATCTGCAGACATCTGCAGAATCAGCTTTGCTCGTTTCGTGCTCTTTGTTGTTGCATTGTCAAACACATTCAGGACCCTTCTTTACACCAGAGACTAATCATAATTTTTTAAGAATCCTATTTTGTTTATATTGGTTCTCAGTGAAAAATTAGAGGAAAGCGAATGCTCATTGTTGAACATCTTGTGTTTGAACAGAGTTTGAAATGTGTTTTCATTAGGAGTCAGAAATCAACTTCAGCAACTCCCTTTAATGTAGTGAGTTTTAGAGTTTTCTGGCAGTTTTATATGATGTTGAGGAATCAAAAATATTGGTAGTTACGGTAACAGCTAATTGCCCAGGCTTCTTAAAAATCTATTTATTCAGAAGTGAGGGATTGCCGGAGGTGAGCCAGGAAGGGGAGGGAGAGCTGCACAACTGGTTAGAGGTGATTTAGCTGAAATACAAACTGTGATTTATGAGATATTTAGACATTTTTGAGTTCCATAACAAAGAAAACACACAACCATGGTATTTGCAATGGGAGAAATCAAAACCACAAGGAGATGAAGCTCCAAACTCAGACCTTTGCACAGATCATAAGCTAAAGGAGCTTTGATCTCTTTCTTGTGCGTCGAAAAGAAGAAAAAAAAAACTTTTTTAAAAATAAAAAAACAACCACCTCTTCTCTGAAAACCCAATGCCTGCCTGAGAGTCCGTGGAGTAATATTAAACTCTTGAAGTAGGCTCATGGTTTGAAAGAATGTTGGCAGCATTGCTTTGGTTTCAATGCAGTTCTTGGAGAAACCAGAAGCAAAGCTGCAGCCTGGAGCACGACAGCTGCCTCTTCCCAGGAGTTCAAAAGACTTGGGCTGTGTTGCTGTAGATACCTGACACACAGACAGGTTGGAGAAATGTCCCATCATGTCACTCTGGGACACGAAACAGAAAGACCTGGACACCGGATTTTCCAAGGCAAAAAAGAGGGAAGTTTAATTCTGACTCCAACATTTATAGTTTTCCAAAAGTGACAGTGCATTGGAGGGTGACAGTGCCACCTCTCCAATGACACTGGACAAACCAACAGCCCATTAAGTTTGTCCTCCTCCATAAAGGAATGCAAAACAATGAGTTATTTACAGAAAGCGTGTGAGAAAGTTTGTTACAAGAATGCAAACATCAGAAGGCTTAGAAAACCTTAAAAACCAGGGTGACACTGTCCCATCTCAAATGAACCCAGCCCAAATCAGCAGAGATTTCAGTCCGTGCTCGTGTGACACAAAGGGGACCCAGAGCAGCACTTGGCCCCCTCACCTCCATCCCTGGGGTTGCCTCTGGGGCTCAGGGCCAGCACGTGCTCACTTGTTCCACAAGAGAAATGATGGCTAAAGCTGGGAGTCTCTGATGGAAGGTACCAGGCAGCTGTGGCTGTATTTGCCTACTTGGGAGGGTATAATTTTCTTGTGTGGGCCGTGCCCTGGTGCTGGCCCTCTGTAACCCAGCCCACACGTTCCCTCTCTGCCTTGTTTACATCCCTGCCTCCAAAGACATTCCCCGTTTTCCCCCCACAGTTAAAGACTATAAATCCACTCTTGGTAGTGGCTACAGTCTAATTCCCAGCTGACTCCCCAGGACTCAGAGAAGAAAGAGAAGACAAACATCAGCTCCCAAAGAGGGTTCTCCAGCTCCAATCAATAATTTGTGTGTCACTCCACGAGCACATCACCCTATCAGCGTAACTGTGCAAAGTTCCTCATCAGTGATGTACTCTCACACTTTCTAGGTAGACATTAAGTATTTTCACATCCTGTGGGTTTTGAATTGCAGTAAATTTCCTTCTCCCAGCAATACAAATGTACAACAACTGCCCCAGACTGACAACAGATGTTAGAAATGTGAAAAACAGCCTATAGCATAAATAGTATTTTGCACGTGTACATCATTCTTTCCTTGAATGGGCTTTAGAAATATGAATTCCATTTCAGAAGAAAAGAGTAGAAAAGACAATTGTTAAAACAACTCACAAAGCAACAAACCAAAGCACAAATGGCTATGCCCTCTTGATTCTCATGACTGAAGGTCAGGCTGTGTCAGTGGCAGAATCCAAACGTGAAATCAAGAGTCCTGGACAGAATGGACACTCTTAGGCAAGTTGTAATCTCACCTGACATTCTCCATCTAGCATGCCTCCCAAGAGAAAAAGCTTTTCTCTCTCAAAATATACCAAAGTAAATTATTTACATTTCAATAAACTATCACAGAGTGCCCCAAACGGGGAATGGTGCCTGTGCATCTTGCAAAGATAATGCACACAAACACCAGCACATACAACATCACCTAAAACAGTATCAGCCCTGAAAGGCAGCGACTCAATCAAATGTTTTCTGAGTAATTTGGCCAATACCAGTGGGTACCCAGTGAGGGGTAACAGAACCAGTTTAAATGGAGCCAGATGGATTAAAAACCTCTTTGAGAACATCATCCAACACTAAAGCTGTGTGAGCTGCGTGATAGAACAATAATGATCTCATCTGCTCCAACCAGACTGGAAACTTGGAGACTGCAGAAGATGTGTTCTGCAGTGTATTCCATCTGTGAGGAACAGACATCTTCATTAATGGAAATCTTCACATCAGAGCTGAGGAACCCGTGGCTAAGGAAGGGCTGCCTTGACAGGCAAAGCTCCTGCTGAAATGCTCTGCAGGTTCATGAAGCTGAAGATTGAGCCATAACAATTATCTGCTATCCCCTGTAAATGTGTCTTTTTCCTGTTCTGCAGCTGCATTGACAGCACTGCTCCCACCAGAGTTTGCCCCTCATTCCACAAGAGCAGTCTGAGCTTTGGGAGAGCCTGAAATCTGTCCTGTCCAGCAGCTTATCAGCTCTGCAAGAGAATGCAGCTCTTACATTAGAAGCATGGATGCTCCTGTCAGCAAATCAGTCTTGAATCTGCTCAGACTTTTAAAATGTTCCAAAGCAGCACCACCATACCCTGACAGGTGCCTTACCTGCATATGGGAAACTCAATCCACACCTTACCCCAACCCTGCCTCCTCCAAACAGCTGTTGGGTGAAACGAGTGATAAAAGCCCCAATAAAATTCAGATTCATAAGCTAAAACATGGTAACAGTGACCAGTTTGAAGATACAAAAGACAGGGCTGCAGTTGACTCCCAGTAAGCTGCCACTGGCAAAACCAGATCAGGGAAAAAGGGGAGATTATTTAAAGCTTCCCTTCACAAAGACAACATTAGTAGGGAAGCAGTCAGTGATTTTCCTATATCAGTCCTGCAATTCAGCATTAACACAACTTGTATCAAATCATCAAAACAAAGAGCACTCTGCAGAAAATGACCGAAGCATTCTCCAAAAGGCTCTCTACCCCAAGCCCTGCTATGCAGAAGCATTTAAGAGTTTCCTCAGGAATGCTGTCACAGAAATTCCACGAAGCTTTGTGACATTGAAAGAGCACTGAAATGTTTTACTGCCATCTATTTCAGAGGCACCACCAGGGCAGCAGGGCTGTGCCCACACCAAACTTTCCCCAGTTAATTTCTGCAGCAGCAGAGGCAGGAGGGAAGGGAGCTCACCCAGCAGGGGCAGAGGAGTGCCTGGGGCAGGTATCAATAGGACGCAGAGGGAAGAGCCTGATGGGGGATCAAACAGCAAACCCACATTTCCAGCACCAGCCTGGAGGTAATCAAACAGCAGCACAGGCAAATCAATGCAAATCCAAATCAGCCACCAGGCATCACCTCCTCCTGGAAAGGTTGATTTTGTCCGAGCTTGCATCCCTGGCAGCTCTGCTACAGCTCCAGACACAAACACTCCCTCGTGAGCAGCTGAAGCATTAAAAATAGCAACCCTGAATGAGGGAACAGCAAATTTATCTCAGCAGATTCTATGTTTAGTTTGAATTATTACACAGGTAACCAAGCATTCTGCCTAATCTTTAACACCAACCTGTGCAAAACCATCTTTAAGCCCTTCCTCTTCCCACAGCAGCAGGCCAAGGGTCATCAGTGCCTCGTGGATAAGAGGATGGTGGCAAAGAACTAATTCCCCCCCCCCCAGTGCTTGCAAGAAGCTGCTGTGGAGTCCCACTGCTGGGGATGATTTTCTCAACAGGCTCCTGAAAACCACATTAGCTCTCACACCAGCCTTTCTTCAATTATGTCATGTTCTTTTTCATCTCGCCACAAGCAGCACATGGATTAACCAAGTTCTTCAGCCATTTTAAAGCCTTTAAAGAACCAAAAGTAATCCCCCCAAGAGAGCAAACTGAACAAAACTAAACAAAAAAACCACAAAACAAACAAAACAAAAAGAAAACTTAAACCAAACTCCTTTTTAATTTGCTTATTTGTTTGTTCTGAGATAACTTCTGGGAATATTTAGTGATATCATAATTAAGTCCAAAACAGGAAGCAGAATAAATCAGGCTAATCCCAGACAGCTGAAAACATTGTGCCCTCAGACTTTTACTGTTTTGTTCACCCAAAATAATTATATCATTATATAGTTTGACTTCTAAACTATTTTAAGAAGACTCTTGATAATACCCATTAAAAAGAACAAGCTAATTTGGTTTTCTCATTGGTTCAGGGAATGAAAAATACTGAAACCTAACGTGATTTTGGACATATTTTCCATTGCAGTTGGTAGAGATCTCGAGCATTAATGCAAGCAAGCAAACAGATTTTTCCTTTCTTTTATATTTTAGGGAAATTTGCAAAATGCTAAGCTGATTAGAAGTAACACAATAAAACGGAAAAGGTCAAATTCATCTGTTGAAGCTGGCTGATCATCACCTCCAGGCTGTTCCTGTCCCACAGGACCAGGCAGGGACACCCAGACAGGGACAATGAGCATTAACCTCCCCTCTTTGTCTCCCTTCAAGGAGTGCCCCTGAACTGGGAGACACCAGCTGAAATTTCCGTGGCACCTGCTGCTTGCCAAGGCAGTCCAAGGTAGATTTTCCCCCTCTCAGGTCTGTTTTGAGGCTCCGAAATCCAGCGCAGCCCCTGCCATGTGCTGCCCAAGCTCCCACCTGCCCTCCAAGGGAGCGTGTTAGCAGAAAAAGCTGCGAACCAGATCAGTTTGGAGAAGTGAGAGAGGGGCAGACAATGAACTCCAGCAGTGGAAAGTGGTACAGTCAATGTCTCCTCGGTGCAAGCTAACATCTGACACAAGGTTCCCACTGAGATGCCCCCACCAAAGGCAGAAAGTCCAATTTTTGCAGTTTATAGTTTAAAGTGTAATGATTTGTGTTATCTCAGCCAGCTCAAAACTTGAGTCAAACAATCAATGACAGTTTTCCCATCCGGGAAAATAAAGCAATGGAAATCCAGGGTGGTTTGGGGTGGGTGGCTGTTTCTTTGCTTGGTTTGTGGGTTTGTTTGTCTGTTTGATTGGCTTTTAGGTTTGGCAGAATGGAAATTCAGGAGGGCACTGAGCACCCCATGGGCCCCCAGGTTCCTTTGTTTACAACACCTGGGTGACACCTGGATGTGTTTTGAAGTTGTCCCATCAAAGCCAAGCGTATTCCTTGGATTTTCCACACAGCAAAAAGGGTGTGAAAGAAGGTGAGTGCACAGCAAGGATGACTGCAGCAGGAACAGCTAAATACCTAAAGCATGTGTAAGTATTCACCTCTGAGCAATCAGATGATTTTTGCGAAGGAGAAAAATTTAAAGAAAAAAAAAAAGAGATTTAGACGTGAGGGTGGGGCACAACATAACCTCAATTTATAGCCATGAACTGTTTATGTTCAAAGAGACATTTATCCCCCCTGATTAGGTGACACTGGTCCATGCCTATGAATAAAATATCTGGTAGACATTCTATTTTTCAGATGTATTTATACTGTGTTTACACTTTTGACATTCCTATATAATTTGCTTGTCAGAGCCACAAAGCTTGGAGCAGACTAAATCTGCCTGTGTGGAGGGAATTGCAGTAGGCTTTACCTTATGAAATGAAAATTTAAGGATTAGTTGTGCAATATCTTCCTGCATTATTATACAAAGTCCTACTTTAAGAAATTATCATATAGCAAAATTTCTTTATTTCAAAGCTTTTAAAGAAGAAATGAAGGAAAAAATGAGCTACTTCTTAATACAAAGAGTAGAAATATAAATAAAAAAATATTACTCAGAAGTCGCCCAAAGTAGTTTAGCTACTTTTCACTCCTCAGCTATGCAAAGGTTGCTCACACTCTGACCCAGTCCCAAAATCAATGTGATGACCAGTACATTGGCCAGCCATGCATCTTAATAAATGAATCTTCATTAAGCAATCTCCTAACTGCTTCAAGAGCTGGTCTGGCCCTCACAAGTGCTAACGAGAAGTCAGCAGTAATTCCATAAATAATAATTTGTGGCTGAACTGCAACCTCTCCTCTGCGTTCATTATTCATTGCAGACTGTGACTCAAATCAGCCCACTGTAAGCAAAAGACAACTCATTGCAGACAGTGTTTAAATAGACAATTTGCCTTGGTGCAGCATCAGAAACCAGACTCCAAAGCGAAGCAGAAATCTTCAGGGCCTGACCTTTGGCAAAGCACACGAGTGACAAACAGGGGACAAAGGCAGCTGGTGTCACACCTCCACGAGCACAGAAACAGCACCTGCTGATCCTCAGGAGCTACAGCCAGCTCAATAAGAAAAACAGGAATATTTTAGGGACAGGCTGGCAGTTTAGCTCCTAAAAGGTCTGTTATTCACTTGGGTCTAAGACTGCCATCACGGGCGATGCAGCAACAGCTGGATTTTGTCTCCTACTCTGCTCACATGTCCTCCTCATTATTGCCTCAAATCTTACTTTTACAGAATCACTGACCCATTCTAGAGAGCTTGGAAAGCCTACACATGAAAGCCTACAACTCTTGAAAAAATAAAAAAGGAAAGCACTTCAGAAATATAGGGAGAATTATTGTCTTCTCACTTCTCCCATTTTTTTTTTATTTTTTTCCCCCCAGTAAAGGCAAATAAGGACAAAAATCACAAAACCAAGGGACAGAACTGCACACAGTGCTCCAGATGTGGCCTCAGCAGGGCAGAGTACAGGGGGAGGATCTCCCCGATGAGCTGCTGGCCACACTCCTCCTAAAGCATCCCAGGAACCCCTCATCCTCCCTGGCCACAAGGACACAGAGACCAGCAGAACATTTCCAAACATGAACATCAAAACAGAGAAGCCTGTGGCAGCACACAGTTTATGAAATGGGATACTGTGATTATTTAAATTGTACTTAAACTGTCAAATCAGCATTCCATTTATTTCCTTAGACTTGGGGGACGAGTCCACTTAACAGACTCTGGGATATTTAGCCTTTGGCACAGAGGGGAATGCTTTCAAGCTTCTGAAAAGATGAATTCTAATATACAGACACAGGGATCAAATTACATGTTTTGGTGCTGAAGCACACATGAGAGACTGCCCAGAGACTGAGACTCATCAGGAAAACATTCCTGTATGCAATCTGATTAGCAATCAGGGAAGAGATAGAAAAAAAATGGGTGCAGAAAAATCACAGGGGGAGAGAGCACTGTTACACTTAATACCTGGAATTACTTACAAATGCTCATTACAAATTACTCCAAGTCCAGACTTCCCTCTTTGTGTGCTCTGTGCTCAACATCCCCACCACACACAAGCCTGGTGCCTCTGCCCAAAACTGAAGGTGTAAGCATGCAGAGGAAGCACACAAATACACATTTCATCCCCGTGATTCATTAGTAAGAAGGATTAACCATTACTTTTCAGCATTCAGATTTCTCACTGCTGGGCACCTTCCAGGACCCTCCCCCAGGTAAGGAAAATGAGCACAGCAAAAGGCATGAAGGAAACAAGAGCTGCAGGTACCAGCCTGGGGATGAAGCACTGGTGGTGTAACAAGGTGAAGTTTGCAAAAAGCTAAATATAAAAAAGACAGCTCAGGGTATCAGGTTACTGTGGTGAAAAAGAAAAGAGAGAGATTTACTTACTCTGATATATTTGCAGGGGATAAAACTGCACCTAACTCTCATTTTTCCTTTGCTAAGAAGCCTAAGAAGGCTGTAAATGGGGAAGACTTCTTGCCTTTACTGTTTCCACACAGGGCAGAAGCTCTGGGCTAAGCTCAGCTCAGAGCTCAGGTGCTGCCAGGCTTTGCTGGACATGCCCTGCTGGGCTGGGCTGTGTTTGCTCTGCTTGTTTGTCTGCTTGGAACAGCCACTCTCAGAAATGCACAACTGCCTGTGAGCTCCTGGTTCAGGGAAATAGCTACTGTTTTATGGAGACACATAAAAGTATATGGAACTAATAAACAGCAGCACAGGCAGTCATTCTGGGGAAGATGAACTGGCTGTGGCTGCAGATGAAGTGCAGCACAGAGGGGGAGAGCAGGCAGGGCATGACCTGAGCTGGGGGCCCTGAAATGGCAGGCACAGGGGGATGTTGGAGGGACCAGAGGCACAAACCCCATCCTTCAGTGGTGAATGCACCCCTGGGAGCTTTGGGGTTAACGAGGAGATAGAAGAGCCAGCATCCAACATCACTGCTTATAATAAATTTGGGCTCAAGGAGTCATAGGAAGAGCAAGGTGGAGGATATTTAGCAAGCCTGGCTGTAGTGAAGGGTGGGAAGAAGAAACCATCAGCATCACGTTTCTGTGAGAGGGTCTGAGTGCTCCTGACTGAGGTGTTCTCACCTCCCTCCAGAACAAAACCACTGAGCAGTGAGGGAGTGTAAAAGCACCAGAACAGCTGAGAGAGGGGCAGAAAAGAAAGCTGGATTTATTAATTTTAACTGGATATAATTGGAATTCTAAGTGTAATCATCATTATAACTGGGCTAATAAAAGTTCTTCAGCCCACTAAGACCTCAGTTAGACTAACAAAAATCCTTTGTTTTCACAGCAAGAGGAATTTGACTGCAAAATGCTGGAGGATTCAAGCAACCACCTCTGTAATCAGGATGCAACAAACCAGTACCAGTGGCAGCGTACAAGAGCATGTTTGTGGAAGCAATTGGGAAAGATGCTTACTCACTTGAGTGATGATGAAAACTGTCACATTAAACCTCTGCCCACACCCTACATCAGCTCTCTCTTCAGAAAGTGGAACAGAGAAACTAAATTGGAGTAACTGGAAAAGAACAATACTGACCTCATTCCTTACAAAGTTAATTAATGTTGTTCTTCCTTCCTAAATATCTGGGTTTAGTATGTTTCCAAGATTAACTAAATTATGAAATTTAAGATGACTTAGAGTGCATTTAGAAATACCTATTTAGCTTCAGAAAGAAAAAAAAAATGAACAGAATAACAAGAAAACTTCAGCACCTCACTACAATGAACACTGTATAACCATTAAAAAAAAAAAGGAGAAAAAAAAAAAGAATTAGCTGTGCTGATGCTCGTATAAATATAATTAAATTTAATTAGTACAACAGGACCTTTGCCCCTGGTTTATTCTTCATCTCTCATTCTCAAAGGTGAGCTCCTACCATCTCTCTCAGAAATCCAACTGCAGCCTCAGAGCCAATTCTGCAGCAAAATTTGTGTGGTTCAGTGCTCAAAGCCCCTCCCAAATTTTCACAAGCAGCAATGCGAGTAAGGGAAGACGAGAAGCAGCCATGTACTCACGATGAAAGTAAGATCTGAATTCTTAACAGGTATCTCAAAAGACTGGAAATTTTTCCTTCTCCAACTCCTTATGAATGCTAATTTTGATAGCTGGTAGTCAGAACCTGTAGCAAACAGTTCACTCAAGTTATAATCACCCCTCCGTGTGCTGCAGGCTGCTGCAGACCCAATGTCCTGAAATCTAGCACCCGGCCAAAAAAAATATAATTAGCTGTGATAAAAAGTGAGTTAAACCCTTAATCAATACCCTTTCAAGCTGTCAGGACAGACTGCAGCAAAAAGAGGTGGTGAAACTAATGAGCTGGAGCTCCAGCACTGAAGGAGTTCCATCAGCCAAGCATGGTCAGGAGCCAAGGGGGAATCATCCCAACCTTTGGAGCTCCGAGAGGGACCAGAGCAGAGCAATCCTGAGTGCCTCCCTTTGTTTCTGCAGCCAGTCCACGGGCTGTGGTGTCTGGGGTTTACATTATTCACCTTCTCCACCATGAAAAAAAGTTGAAAACCTACTTGAAAACTTAATTTGCTCTGTGAAGAGTGGCAATGTTTGCAGAAAAGCAGCAGGAGGGAGCAGAAAGGATGACGGGGTGTCGGATAAGGAAGAACAAAAATGTGCTTCTCTCCCAGTCAATACCCTCACACCACGTTTGCCACTCCAGCTCAGCAGGGCTCACACCTTCCTTGCAGCCCTGAAAAATGGATTGGGATGTGACAGACAACTGTGCACGACACAGCTCCTAACTTTCAGCATGTGTTGATACCCAGCACAAGACAGTTATCTTTCCAAATCCACAAACTTTCTCACAGTGACCATTTAGAAACAGCATGGAGAGATTATTTCTGAGCAAAATTAAAAAGAAAATACATGTCACTGGAGCTGTCATAGGCTATAATGAAAGGGTGATAGAAAGCTGAAAATTAGAAATATAATTAGACATCCATTCATGATCTATTATTTCTTTTAAAGCAACACAAAAAACATAGCATCATCAGAGACAGGATTTTTCTGACATCGTGGCCACCTTCTCAGGACTCACCAGGACAGCTGTCTCCACATATGCCCATTCCTTTATTTTTTTTTTTTTTTTTTGGTACTTTTAGCTAATTACCTTTACAAGAGGAAGGGAATAGAAACTGAATCCCTGTAAATTTTCCCATAAATACCAGGACTGAAATCTGAAACACAACTAAAAGGGATGACATCCCATCGTGCCAGGACAGCACCCTAATATGAACCAATTGCCTGGGGGAAATTCAGTAATACTGTGAGTGAAACATCTGCATCTCTTCAGTAACTTTATATGAACATGAGCCTGTGTAACATCAAATCAAATCAGGATCAGCCTGGTGAGGAACCATCACTTCCTTAATTCCTTCACTCCGTGGCAAACCCGAGTGCCAGCATTTTGGACAAGGAATTTTATTTCTCTGTGCATAGAGAATTAAGGATTCTGGATGCAAACCTAATTCTGGCATGGGGTCTTTGCCTCTTTGCAGGTAAATTTTGCTTGGCAGCACAAAACTTGGAGCATTTAACTCAGTGGGCAGCCAGGCAGTGCTGGTAATGAGGAAAGCTGAGCATCCGAGCCAGTTCCAGGCTGCCATCAGACTGCAGGAAATACTGCACAGGTAATTCAGGAGAGGACATTCACAGCAATGAAAGCTTGCAGATGAGCAGAAAGGGAGGTGAAATTTGTCAAGTGGATCTGTCTGCTAAGCCTGGCCCAGCCAGGGGTGTTCTGGAATGTTCTCCCCTCAATTCATGCCAAAGCACGGCCGGCCGCCCGCTTTTCAGCTCTTTGGTGTCTGCCTAATTTCACGTTATTTATTGAGTGTGTGGGGGCGGTGGAAAAGCAACAAACTGCCTTTTGGGGAATGGTGTGACACGTGTGAAAGATGCCTGCAGGATCCAGCAGGTCCTGTCCTGCAGAAGGGCTCTGCTCTGAGCTGCCCCTCTCATCGCCCCCGGTGCCTCTGAAGGAGTCACACAGAATCCAGCCCACATCGTGCTGATAAAGCACACTGAACTCAAAGGGGAAAGATTTTGGGAGGGTAAAACATTCGGAAAATATTTATACAAAACCTGAACCACTCATATGCTCTGTTTCTGCAGGATCTGATCCAAAGGTTTTATGACCTCAACCAGTTCTGATCAGGGGACAGAAACCAACACAAACACAGTCCTAGGGATTGCTCATTACAAGCCAGAGATCCTCCTTTCTTTCTAGAGCAATACTCTGATTCCTTTTCTTAAATTATGGCAGCAAATACTCTGTCAAAATGCTCTGGAGTAGGAAAACTACACTATTTTTTTTTTTTGCAGCTACTTGGTACACAGTATAAGAAAGGAACAAAATTAGCTTGGAACATTCAGTTCAGCCTCAACATAATTGCCAGAATTTGTAGAATGTTATTTTGAAAAAAAAGTTTTAGGTAATAGAAAATTTTATTAAAAATTAAATGTGTGAGATGGAGAAATTTATTGCTATTTTTTTTTATTATATGTTACTGTGAGGGGTTTTAAATGCCTAAATTTAATGCTCCCTTAGCAGCAATTTACTTCCTGGAATTATTTCCAAAGACTTCATCAGAATGTTCCTTCCTGAAGAGAAATCAGTGTTATCCTCATTGAACCTGAAGCACAGCAAGAACAGGTGATTTGAAACGCCAGAGCCTGAACCAAGGCAGAAATCTTCCAGAGACTTCTACAAACCCAACTCCTTAACACCCCCAGGGACATACAGTAAAATCTTTCTGAAAATAATGCTATTTATGAATCCTGAAGTGTGATGTGATAATGAAGAGGAATATCTTTCCTCTTCTCATCAGTAATGGGGTTCTTCTAAGAGAAAATGATGTTCTTGGGACTGTTCTCATTAGACACATTCTGAGAAAGGTGGTCACATACATCTGGCCAAAATGTCCTGCAGTTAAGCCCTAAAATTTATAAACATATCCAAGTAGCCTATTTTATTTTTATTTTTTAATTAAAAAGTGACAACTATATCTTCTGCCCAAATACAGACAACAGAAGACATAATTCAATCCATGCTAAATGTCATTCCAAAAACCCTGAGAAAAATGGAGCCTCCCCTATAAGAAAGGCAATCCTAACACTAAGATATCAAAAGATCACCAATTTACTTTTCTGTTTTTAACTGAGCAGACTCCCACTGCAATTACACCACACTGGAGCTCATTAGCATCCCTGTTCAACAGGAAATTAATTTGAACCATGACAGCAGCACCTATAATGGCAATTTCAGTCCAAGGGAAGTGTTGAATCCTGAGCAGACAACGCTCAGCACGAGGGGCATCAAATGCATTCAGCGCATACCCTCACATGAAGAGGCAGATCATTTTGCTTGGATGAGAAATGAACACTGGAAAACAATGCAGGATCTCCATTGTGGCTGAATTAAGAAGCACAATCAGAGCACTGGGAGCATTCGTTTCCTCAATGATTCGAGTCCCTTGCAGTCATGGGCCATCAGATTCTGCATGGGCATTACAGCCACAGCCACAGGACAGTTTTGCCACAAGCCACTGCACAAAGAGGCCACTGGATGCATCTAATGGCCAATAACAACTCTGCTGCTGCAATTAAAAATAAAAAAAAAAAAGAAAAAAAGTTAAATGGTGTCCAAAAAATGTCAATCTGTGGTGTATTGGAGGAAAATAGAGAAAAGATCACAGACTTCAAGGCAAAAAAGGGAATCCTGCCTCATGTCACACAGAAGTGCCACAAGATGTCACTTTGGAGTGATGCTGATATCGATATGGATGGGTGGAACTTGGCTTTCCAAACCTTTTGGTAAGTCAGAGAGGTATCTGATGAGGAAAAGCATTATCTGCACTAAATTCATGGCTGCTTCCTCAGTAATTAATGATTTATTAGACATCAAGTCACATGGAAGTGTTTGGCAGTGCCAATCACCAGGCCAATGATGATATGGATAAATTTGCACATGGAAAAGCCTCAGGGATATTGTGAAATGAGGGCAGGAGGACAATCAGAATCAACTCTGGCTACAGAAAGGGAAACCTTTCCCCAGTAAAACAAAGAAACAAGAGAGGGAGACACAAGCCCCTGCTGCAGCAGTAAGGATAGACAGGTTATGGTCATGGATGTAGAACCAGCTTTCTTACAATTAATTTTCTTTTTTTCGTCACTCTTGTCAGTGCTCTGCCCTGATTAATTCTGACTTTGCTAGCTACCTGAATCTGAGAAAATCAGAAAATACCATGCCAAATGCAATCCAAATTATTCCTGTGCCCAGCATCAGCTGAAGAGTGCACTCAAGTACAGCATTTTAACATTGCTTACAACTTCGCTAACTGAGCTAACAGCATTTATAGGAAAAAGCAAATGTACAAAAATCCTACTAAATTGCACCCATCCGAGGTCAATGATGCTTGAACTGTCTGAGATCTGAAATTTTCCCAGGCGCTGTGGAAAACTACTGATGGTTTGTTTTAATACTTGGAGTGTCAGCATTTCCTGGCCCATCTGAATGGCAGCTGTAGGGGCAGCAGTGGATTTATGTCTGCACTCCCAGGGGAGTGGCACTGATAAGGGCACACACACAGCAGTAAATTTCCTGTGGACCTTAAGTATCCAGCTGACTCATCACAGTCTATTCTCTCTCTTACTACAGGGGAAAATCCACCATGAAGAGTCCAGAGCAGTGAAATCCACGGGATTTGCTTGAGAAAACCAACAGCACTCCTGAGGCACGAGGCTGTCTCCAGAAGCAGGAGAGAGGAGACATTTTAAAGCCAATTAATGTAAGGATTTCACTCTGGGAGCTGAATATTTCACTTTCAGATACACCCTAAGTTGATATTAGCTAAAGAGTGACTGCTGTGTTTATGTGTGTATATATACATATAATAATACATGTACAAATATCAGTGGAGCCTGTTTAATGTGAGTTTCACAATATTGGTAAAACTCTGATGTCCAAGTCTTTCCTTTTAATGACTGAGGATTGGGATAACCATGCAAACCACAGTAGCTTTGAATGCAAATAAAAACTGATATCCCACTTGCCTGAGATATTTTCACATTCCAACACACATTGGCAAAAATAAACACAATTTTACAGGGGGTCCAGGTGAAAACAAAACCCAGTTTAGGATGCTTTTTTAACATATTTTTTTGTTTCTCTGCAAATCTACAAACAAATCTGGTGGATATAGTTTGGAAAAGGTAAGCTATTATAAAAGGGCAAATTAAATGAAGAGAAAAATAGCATTTCTTGCCCTAGGCATGAAACAGTGCCCTTGAATTATGTGTTACAATCAATTCCAAAGCTTACACTATAGATAACATCTTTCAGTCATGTCTCATCAAGCAAATTAGATCTGACCAGTGAAAGCTAGCTGGAATTGATGAAAATATTAATGCACTTGCTTTACTGAGCCCCCCCTGTCCAAAGTATTAACTCCTTTAGAGACCAATCACCGCTCTAAACTCTGACCCACAGACAACAGAATTTAACAAAGCCTGTGGGGATTTACACTTAAGACAGAATAGAATTCTGCATTAATCAAGTGCTCTAATTAAAATCTGGAGTAGTAGAAAGTGGCTTCTCCTTATTAGACAACTGTATTTAGGGAAAAGAAAAGAATCCCAGCACAGATACGAGCCAGCTTTAGGCAGAGTGAAAACTTAATGGGCAGCTGCTCTTGGGCATCCCATAATCCTGTCAGGTAGCACACAGAAAATGTACATAAACCTACAGGAGCCAACTTCAAAAGTTTTATTTGAACATAGTTTTTAGGTAGAAATAAGCTTTGTTTAAGAATAAAACATTGATGTCACTGCACCAGACTTTAGGTAAGTTTTAATGGAAGAGCATTCAACAGATTGCAAATCAGAACAGAGAATCACAGAGGGGTTTGGGTTGGAAGGGATAATTTCAGATAATTTATTTCTAACCCCTGCCATGGCAGGGACACCTTCCCCTGTCCCAGGCTGCTCCCAGCCCTGTCCAGCCTGGCCTTGGGCACTGCCAGGGATCCAGGGGCAGCCACAGGTGCCTGGACTCCCCACCCTCAAAATAAAGAATTTCTTCTTGATAACTAATCTAAATATCAGACATTCAAACCCAATCCCAGGATTTAAAATGTTTACCTTGCTTTATTTTCAGAATGAGGTGTTTAAAGCTACACTCCCACATATGTTTTTAGAAAACCCACCTGTCCTGGTGAGGCAGATGGGATCAGAGAGTGACTGACTCTAAGAAAAATGAGGTCAGAAATTACTTGGGGACCTAAATCTTGTGATTTAATTTGTACACCTAATTTGATGTACCTGCTTTTATATACTCATATATACTTTTTATGCTTTCACTTACTTAGAAGTCAGAGTTCCCACTGATAAATCACAGAAATATCACTGCTGCTCAACCAATTTGGGATGGCTTAATGGAGTACAAAGATGGGTTTTAAACTAAGCTGTGCTTTTCCTGGGACATGCCTGTTGTGTCTCTGCCTTGTAAAGACAAGAGAGCATTAACATCTACCTGCAGAATAGGATAAGCCATATTTACATTGCCCAAAGAATAATTTGACAATTAAAATATTTGCAATTAATTAATTTTTAATTTCAGTGACTCCAAACTGAACAACTCAGAGAAGGCCATGCTTCAGCCTGATTGGAAAAAAATAAAAATAAAAGGGATAATGAATCTACAGCCTGTTTGTATAGGCATGAAACACTTTAATATTGATAATGGGATTTCTTTAAAAGAAAAAAAAAAAAGAAGAAGCAATCCAAATTGCACCTCACCTCCAGGTAAAGCTAAAGCAGTTCTGTGCATAAAGTAAATTAAGTTCTAGGGCATCAAAGATGCACAGAAAGAGCAGTTTGATTTCTGCTTTGCTATTCAGATTATCTCCCAGGGACCGTTTCCCCCCTGGATCAAAGGGTGGCTGTTTGCTAGGAGCACTGACAGGGACAAATCTCTCTGGCTGTTTTTTACAGCCCAGAGAGCCCGCTGTGCAGGCTCTGTCAGGCCAGAGCAGGGGCACACTGCCACAACGTGCTCCAGATGAACCATGCCACCCCCAGCCACAGAAACCTGCAGGGCTCCCTGTGCTGCTGGGCCAGGATGCTGGAGAAGGGCAGCAGAACCCAAAACAGCAGAAACCAAAGTTGGGCTTTGGTTGGGCTCAAGAGTGTCTGAGACAGGGGCTGTGCTGAGTGACTGAGCAGAAAACAACAAGGGCAGGTTGGCTTTGCACAGACCTTGGCTTTGCACACACGCTGGCTTTGCACAGACCTGGGCTTTGCACAGACCTTGGCTTTGCATAGACCTGGGCTTTGCACAGACCTTGGCTTTGCACACACGCTGGTTTTGCACAGACCTTGGCTTTGCACACACGCTGGCTTTGCACAGACCCTGGCTTTGCACAGACCTGGGCTTTGCACAGACCTTGGCTTTGCACAGACCTTGGCTTTGCACAGACCTGGGCTTTGCACAGACCTTGGCTTTGCACACACGCTGGCTTTGCACACGCGCTGGCTTTGCACAGATCTTGGCTTTGCACAGACCTTGGCTTTGCACAGACCTTGGCTTTGCACAGACACTGGCTTTGCACAGACACTGGCTTTGCACACACGCTGGCTTTGCACACACGCTGGCTTTGCACAGACCTTGGCTTTGCACACACGCTGGCTTTGCACACACGCTGGCTTTGCACAGATCTTGGCTTTGCACAGATCTTGGCTTTGCACAGACCTTGGCTTTGCACACACACTGGCTTTGCACAGACCTTGGCTTTGCACACACACTGGCTTTGCACACACACTGGCTTTGCACACACGCTGGCTTTGCACACACGCTGGCTTTGCACAGATCTTGGCTTTGCACAGATGCTGGCTTTGCACACACGCTGGCTTTGCACAGACCTTGGCTTTGCACACACGCTGGCTTTGCACACACGCTGGCTTTGCACACACACTGGCTTTGCACACACGCTGGCTTTGCACACACGCTGGCTTTGCACAGACGTTGGCTTTGCACAGACGCTGGCTTTGCACAGATGTTGGCTTTGCACAGACGCTGGGCCTCACATCTCAGCACTGAGGGTCTTGGGCAGGCACCCCTGGGTATTCCTCAAGGCAAATTCCTCCCTCACCCTCCCTGGACAGGCACAATCTGTTCCAGTTCCCTTGTGTCAGTGACAAACAGGAGCACACACACCCCCACTGCTCTGTGCTCCCCCATGAAGGATTGTAAAAGCTACTCTTGAATGAGATTATATCCATCTCATGTCCAAGATTTTTGTTTAAAAATTAAAAAGAAAAGCTTGGATTGGTTAATATTGCTATTAGTTTTTTGGGGGTTTTTTGGTTTTGATTTTTTTGTCATTCTGCCTCTGTCATGGATGGATGCTCTTGCTGTTAGTGTAGTGTTTGGAAATTGAAAGTGATAAAATAGCCCAATTATAATATAATATTATAATATAATATTATAATATTATATTACAACATAATAATATTATAATATAATGTAATTAAGTTCGTATTTGAAATCCATGTACTTTCTAATTATTTGTTGGTTTGGTTTTTTTTCCTAAGGCTGACGACACATTGAAAAATCTCTGTTTTGTTTAAATTCAGAAATCTTTTGATATACCACTGTTGGGCCCCAAAGTTCATATCCAAACATTCTTCCTGGCCTTTTTTTCATCCTCTATATCCTGAGCAGAGCAGGGATTGTTTGTGCTGCAGCTCCCTCTGATCACAGCTGTGCCCCAATCCCCTCCCTGCAGAGCTCCATCCTGACTGCAGAGCAGGGCAGTTCCTCTGCCAGAGGGACCTGGCAGTGCCCAGAGCACAGAGAAAACCTGGGATTTGATGGAGGTGACCACAGAGATCCTCCCAGATCAGTCAGGGAGAGCTGCTCCCTGTGCTGACTGCTCCTCCCTGTGCTCAGGAGTGCTAAGAGGGGAGAAAAGAACAATCCTGGGGCTCCAGCCTGTATTAAATTGTTTTTTTACTCATGAAGGAACATGGTGTGTGCCATGCTGAAACACAGGATGACATTTTAAAAAGCCTCCATCCCAAATTCTGCACTGCATCTGTTTGCAAGCACAGAGCAGATGCCCAGGCCCTCACCTAAATGCAGATTGATAGCACATGCAGCTGCTGGGAAATATGAACACAAAGGGCACAGATAGTGGGGAGAGAAAAGAATGATTTGTGGTGCCTGTGCTTTATTTATGAGGCTGGATTGACTATGGGACAGGATGATTTTCCTGTCAGTGATCATGCAAAATTAACTCCCATTCCTGCTTTTTAACATCCAAACTTTGTTTTCTCTCCCTGGATATGTATTTTCAGGCATAATTTTGCAGAAAACTTTGTACTATCTGCATTTGAAGACAATTATTCAAATGCTGAATGAGAAAGTGACTCTGCTGCACGGCACCAAGTAAACAAGGCTGGAAAAACTACTACAGTGTGCTTTGAACTTTCAGTACCAGCCTTGTGATGCTGCTCTCTACATCAAAAGCCCCAGAAACAGCCAGACATTGAATTGCTCTCCCTAAAAATGAAAAATCAAATCCTAAAGACATGAGATACTCAGAGAAGCTAAACCTGCATTGCAATTCCATCTGGCCTGGAGAAGCCAAAGTTTATCACGGATTCATCTGAGATCAACACAAACAGGTTTCAGAGCACAGCACACTGGAAGGACTCAAACTGAGATGCATTTATGGCCTGACCTGTACAAACATGTCAAGAAATGGCACTCTGTCTGCAGTCACCCACAGCAAATCGCAGAAAAGAGGTTTCCAAGATCAGTAGTTAGGGGAGAATCAGAAAACTGCATTTCAAAACAGTTTCATTTTTACCAAGTCAGATTATTCCTTCTGTAAATCAAGTTTTTAAAAGCATTTTGTGTGAACACAATAGGTTAAAATGAAGGTATATGTCAATTAAGCTAAAATACTTGTTTGCTTTTCTAACTTAAAAAACAAAAAAGTTAATTTATACAATAAATCCTAAACACACTTCCACAACAAAAAGAGAAAACTTTTACCTCTTCTATTTCAGCGTTCTCAAAAGTTTAAAAAAAAAAACCCAATTTTTAAAACATTTATTCCATCTTGATATATCCCTCTGGGAAAAACTCGATACAAAGATACCAAATTTATTCCCTGAAATTTCCACATCATAGAACTTGATCTCATACAATATATTCACCGTAGGTCCAGCATTCCCAAACCAGCAAATCTGCAAACCTCCAAGGCACAGGCAGGAGCTGCTCAGCAATTTGGGAACACTCAGGGCCTCATGGATTTCCTATAAAAGCACAGATTCCTGCCCAGCACCCCCAGAGCTGCTCCACTCATTTATATTGGTTGCTTTTTTTTTCCTGAAACACTATCAGGGGCTGCCATATGTCAGATAATTATTCAGAGAGAAATAAATCTGGCCCACCCATGGAAAAAGGGGGAGCAGAGAATAATTGAAGGCTGTTTGTACAACACACCATGACATGGCATGACCTGGAAACACAAAACCCCGTTATTGGCATTAGCTGATTTTTATTTGAACGGCTGCAAATAAAGTACAGGACCTTCTACAAAAGATCCTGCCCTGACGTTAGCTTTTGGTCATGCAGAAATTTAAACAAAGCAAAGACAAACACTCCTGCCCTATCTTGGGCTAAACTGTGGACCTGGACCAGAGGTGGCTGCAAAGGAGAGAGCGTCAAATGAGAGGCTGGCCAGAGAAGCTGTGCCTGCCCCATCCTTGAGTGTGTCCCAGGCCAGGCTGGATCCCCTGAGCCTCCTGGGACAGTGAGAGGTGTCCCTGCCATGGCAGGGGCTGGAAGGAGAGGATCTTCAAGGTCCCTTCCAACCCCACCCATGATTCTGTATTAAATTTAAACATAAATATTTGTCTTTACTCAAAACCCCTGAGGGTGCTACAGAGTGACTGAGACATTCCAGCTCCAACCCGTGCCATCCCAAATCCAGCTCCAACCCGTGCCATCCCAATTCCAGCTCCAACCCGTGCCATGCCAATTCCATCTCCAACCTGTGCCATCCCAAATCCAGCTCCAACCCGTGCCATCCCAATTCCACCTCCAACCCGTGCCATCCCCACATCAGACACTGCTACTTCTTCTAGCAAATTCCCTGCAGTTGCTGAATTCTGGGAAAAATAGCAGATGGTTCAGAAGTAATGTTAGCTTCATGTGAAAAATGAACTTTTTGATAAATATTGCTAATATCTAGCATAAGGTTGATAGATATTCTCATTAACTCCAGTCAGACAGATTGGCAATAAAACCTTCCATGCTGCAGTCAGAAAAATGCAAAAGTGTCTTCATTTTTTTCCCCTGCCATTAAAAATCTGAAGAAAACAGGAGAAAAGAATCTGCAAGATAAAGGTTAAAGCCAATCTTGTAGGAGCCAAGATAATTTTAGGTTCTGAATTGCAGGAGTATCTGATTAGGCATTATTATTTCCTACAGTCTGGAGAACAATGGAACTATGATCACTGTAAATAAATATTTTGCCCTGCATGGTGGTTAAAAGCTGGAAATCAACTGCCAGGCTTACTTTTCCCCTCTGAATTGTGAAATGTTGTGTATGGGTTCAAAGCTGCTCACAATCAAAGGCAGAAACACGGAGATGACTGCCAAGTTCCCGTGCCTGTTACTAAGCAAATATTTTATGACAAAACAGAAAATAATCAAGGCGGTTGTAGGGAAGAAGGAAACATGTTTAATAACACAGAAAGGATGGGATGGAAAGCCTGTCAGAAAAGTCCCACCCCTACAGACATTTGGGATTCTCAATGGAAACCTCTACAAGATTATCTGGCATGAAGCAAAAGCCAGGCACGTTTGGGTTCTTTTATGGAGCTGATGGGATAAAGAGGCACGGGGTGAGGGTGGGGAGATGCTGGACCCACGACCGAGCCTGGCTCTGTGTGATTTTTATTGATGCCAAAATTAAATAGATCTGTCGATCAAAATGTAGCACACATTCCCCACTTCCAGGGGAAATTCATAATATTTTGGTATTTCTCCCAAAGAGCAATGACAGCTCTCCTCCCCTCCTCTGCTTCCCAGCACACTGATGGGCCATTTTCACTTTCTTACCCCCTACATGGAATAAAGGATGAAAAAAGGCTAGAAAGAATGGTTGGAAATGAACTTTGGGGCCCAAATGGAAGTATATCAAAAGATTTCTGAATTTAAGCAAAACAGAGATTTTTCAATGTATAATCAGCCTTAGGAAAAAAAAAAAAACAACTCAAAGAAGTAAAAACTAGATGGATTTCAAATACTAAGTCAATTATACAGAATATTTGAAAGCTCTCAATTTCCAAACACTACACTAGCAGCAAGAGCATCCATCCATGAGAGAGGCAGAATTAGAAAAAAAAATCCAAGCCAAAAAAACCCTCCAAAAACCTAATAGCAATATTAACCAATCCTAGCTTTTCTTTCTAGTTTTTAAACAAAAATCTTGGCTATGATATGGATATAATCTCATTCAAGAGTAGCTTTTACAATCCATCACATGCTTGCCTGTCAAAGGTAAATTTTTATGTAAGATAAATAGAATTTAACTAGAACTAAATTTTCTCATGAGCTAAATGTTTGGCATACTTAAAACTGAAAAGTAACAGAGCAGACCTGATATTATGAGAAGAGCACAAAATTCCAAAGTAGAATTCACTGGAAGGAAGAAGACAAGAAGAGAGTCCAATATTTCCCAGCTTCACAGACTGGGATGCAAAATGATTTGGGAGTTGAAAAGCACTCAGTTAATTATCTTGAGAGTAAGAAATATCTTTTTTTTTGGTTGCTGTTTAAATGCTGTCTGAGCTTTTAATGGATATAAAATTATGAATATTGTTATTGTTTGCTTTTCCCTTTATTTCAATATTCTGAAGTGTTTCTGGAGGAAATCTCCGAGCTGTAAGCAAACCTTTAATGGACATGTTAATACAAACTATACAGATGGGCAAGCTAAGGATTTATTAGGAACTCCAACTGCTAAATTTCCTTTGAAGTCTCAGATTCAGCACATCCCCACTACAAACCCAGAGGTGAAGTGATAAATTTTGTAAATTGAAAACAGAGACACACTAAGCTCGCAGTTATTTAAATAGTTGCTCAAGGGATTCAGGGCAGAAATTGATGAGTTTATGAAAGAAAGTTCTTATCCTGGGGGATCTCAGGGAATGGAGCCGCACTCCAGCTGCTGCAGCTGGGACACACCTTGGCCCTGCCATGTGTGGCTGTGACCAGCAGAGCTGCCCAGAGCCATCCTGCTCCCTCAAACTCGACTGTTTCTTTCCAACACAAACCCTGTCTGCTTTCAGCTGCTGTCATGGCTTTAACTCCACTATTATTTTGATTTCTCCTTGAGGCTCAGAATCAGATGCTTTGTGGGTTGTAAGTAGCAAACATGAAAGAATAATTATTAATGCAATTATCAAACTTATCACGAATGTCAAAAAAACAACAACTCTTCAATAAAACCTACTTTAGGAGATTAAAGCTTTCCAAGAGACCCAGAGACACTTACATGTTTTGATCTGGAAAGGAATGTAAAATCCCACTAATGACAGCAAATCACACCAGGTATGAACAACTCCTAACACGGGAGTAGTGGAAGGAAGCAAAATTCCAGAGTGACAAAGAGAAGGAACTCCAGGAATCTGGGACAAAACCCTGAGAGGTGCCTGTCTGTATAAAATTGACTTTGCTGCTGTGACCTGTGCTCCACAGACATGACCATCTCTCTTTTTGCCTCACAGGGACCATGGGTTGATTTACGCCCTCTCTTTCTGTAGGGAAACCCTCCAAGGGCTTATGAGAACACAGGAAAAATCAGGCCAAGTATGGTCTGAGTATGAGAAATGAAACCCAAGTGCAGGAGGTAGAGGGAAAGGACTAGAAGGGGAATCAATCCTGAAAAGTAAAGGAACATAAAATGACCATAGGCAGAAGGATGAGCAAGCAGTGACATGAGAAGCAGAAGAAATAGGAGGAAATTAAGGGGAAGGTACAGGTGAAGAAAAAATGAAGAGAGTAACATTACATAAACTAATTACTTATGTTTATTTTGCCTAGGATCTTAGCTGTCAAAACATTGCCTCCACTTGCTTTATTCTGTCAGACTCCAGAAGACATGTAATTAAATCCCTGCTTGACTAAAAACCCCAAAATTCCTTCTTTTCAATTGGTTTGCCAGCATACCTAATATTAACAAAGACGTTGACTGATTGAAGTGTTTGGCCAGGTCATTATTCCTGATATTACAGGATTCTAAAAACTGCATCTAGAGTATAAAAAAACTATTTACAAGCAATTAATGTCATATTTCACATTAAATATAGTATTAAATTAAACTGCATGAATATGCAATGAAATATAATTTGCCACCAGTTCAGAAATTCCGTAATAGGTAATTTCTGTGAAAGAGTTATTTCAATCATTACTTATTAAATAATATTCACCAATTATTGCCAGAAATAACGTGAAAGCCTTAGCTGTTAAAAAGTGTATCTTTCTTTGAAGGATATTCCTTATGAAGAAGGGCACGGTGAGGGAAGATGTGGCTCATTAAAAACCCCTGCACGTGCACACACACACAGACACAAAAATAATACACTTGTCTGCTGAAATGGGCTTGGTTTCTGGTAATATCAAAACTTCCTTTGAGCATATTCACCTGTAGGTGGTTCAGATTTGCCCAGTTTTACACCAGGCCCCCATGTGTACAACCATTCAAATGCACATTCACACCTTTAACCTCAAGGAGGGCTGCACTTAAATCTTTTTTATTTTTAGGTGTAGTAAAAAAAAAAAGTAACAGCTCAGAACTGTAACTCCACAGAGTAATGGAGTAAAAGCTGTTGATCTTATTACTCTCATTAAACTATCATGACTGCCCACAATAATTTTTTTCCCATTTTCATACAGCCTGCAAAGTTTAAGAAGAAGAACAGAATCCTTTCTTACAAGAAAAGCTTTCAAGCAGTGTATTTTTGAAATAAATCATTTAGGTAAGCAAATACATGCTAGAAGTAGATTTGTATGGCAGAGAAGGAGATGGAACAAAGCAAAAGGCAGTACAGAAATAAAGTTGCTCCTCCTAAAGAGCTCAAAGGACTGATGAAGTCCAACTTGCTGCAGGTAATGTTTTCATTTCCCAACCCTCCTTTTGTGGCGCTCCTGATAACTCTGATCAATGATTTTCTTGCTCCTCTCTCTGCACATTCAGCCAGGACGGAAAAAAGGACTTGCAAAAGTCACCCTCAGCAAAGCCCATGCAATATTTTAATGCAGTAAGTTGAGTCTGAGCTCCTCTGTTCCTTCACGACTGCAGATGCCTGGTGCAAGGATTAGTTTGTCAGGAATGCAGAGGGGCTGATTTTGGAGGAGAAAAGGGAGAGGAAATGGGCAGCTGTGGAGAATCATGGCGTAATGATAGAAGAATCCCATCAGAAAATGACTTAGCATTCTGTTATCACAAGGTTTAAGTAGTGTAACTTTGAGGTGTAAGATAAAGTATGGATGTTTTGCTCCAACATGAATCTCCATCTGGGCTGTTCACTGACATTAAACAGACATTTCTATTTTACAGGAGACTATGACTGCCTGATAAGAGAGACATGACCTTTCCTTTTCCTCTCTCTTTCCCTCAACAAAAATGGTCTACTTCAAAATGTCATGGAAGTATAAGAACTTAATCTCAAATCTGTCACAGGACCAATAGATTCATTGCCAATGCAGTCTTTTTTTTTTTCATTGCCTATTCTTAATGTGTGGTAAGCAGCAACTCAGGCTTTGCTTTCCTAACCAACAATCAAAATAAATTCAACCATCCATGACAATCCTTCCCTCACATGCATGCAATAAACTTATTGCGTTGAAGAACTATGTGAGACCGTGTTTTGGATGAGATGATTTAATCTGTAAAATGCCCTTTTTTTAAAATTCACTTTAGAACACAACAGAAAGTAGCAAACACTTCTCAGGAGTGGTACTGATACCTTTCAAAATTTAGCAGAACCTCTAGTTTAAACTTCATAAGTAGGTGGGGCTGGAAGGTCTGAAAAGTCGCTGTCCACTCACCATCTCTCAATGAGAACCAGTACTTTGCTGAGGTCTTATTTATAGAGCAAAACTGAACAAATGACACCTGAATTCTCCAAGTGAATAGCCTAGAAAGTGACATCTACTTTTTTCATGATTTTTAAATACCTTTTTTCTTAGTATAGAAATAATTTAAATTCATTTTACAAAGCAAGTGAACATGTAAAGGACATATAAAGAAGAGATAATTAATTTGATTTTCCAGTCAGCTTTTCTTTTTGCCAATGGTACGATTAAGGCAAGCGGAATCCTTCACTTCCATTTCCCTGTAAGTCTTGATTAAAATATAGCTACAATACACGTCTTTTAATTGACTGGATGATGTAGAAATGTGGCATTATCACAGATATTAGCTGTTCAAGAGAGATCAATGGATTATCTAAAATGTTAGGGGCATCAGTTACAGTGAAGACTCAATCTTACGATGAGCTTGATGTCCTCTGCTTCAACCCAGGTGGCCTTGGCTTCCATTGACTTTAAAAATAATTGAAAAAACTCAGTACTTTGTCAAATTGCATCTCTAATGCACGCAACCCAGCCCAGCCCTGTGAGGTAGCAGTGAGTTCAAGGGCACAGCTGTTGATGTCATTACAGCAACTTTTTAACACCATTTAACTCAGCACCTTGCAAAATTGCTAAATGTAAGTGCTTCAGTCAAGTCAGAAGAAGTCAAAAAGAGTATCACGTCATTTTTGACATGACTTAATAGCGTTAGAAATTCTGTTGGAATTTTGTTTCAGAAAAAAAACCCTTTCACAGCTCAGGCTTGGAATCAAACCTGTTAAAAACTGCTCTACAAGAGCATGCAGTGAGAGGACAAGGAGGGATGGCTTCAACGGAAAGGACACAATTTTAGATCAGATATCAAGGAAAAAATCTTTATTTTAAGGGTGGGGAGGCCCTGCCAGAGGTCACCCAGAGCAGCTCTGGCTGCCCCTGGATCCCGGGCAGTGCCCAAGGCCAGGCTGGACAGGGCTTGGAGCAGCCTGGGACAGTGCAAGGCGTCCCTGTCATGGCAGGGTGTGGAACAAGATGAGTTTTAAGGTGCATTCCAGGCCAAACCATTCTGTGATTTTAGTGGGAGCAAACCACAAAATCATCCAGAAGCCTTTGAGAGAAGAGCTCTGCGCCTCAGCTCAGGCTGCAACCCAGAAGAGACCAGCACTGAGGGCTGAGCATGCTGCAGCACATTGCAAGCTAACAGCTGGTATTCAGCAGGCTGTGAATGATTTGCATGCATTTCTGAAGCCTCCCGACACAATCCTGAGTAGGCTGCAGCAGGGTGAAGGTTTGGACATGAGAATTGCAATGGAACTGCACAGAACAGGGGGAAACACAGGGGGAAGCATTATGAGGCAGTAAAACATTGTTATGCAGCGCAAAGCATCCAACTTTTTAAAAAGCCCAGCTTTATTTATGTGCTATCCTGCAAATTCAATTACAGGATTGAAAATTAGCTACAGGTTTTCTGCCTAAAAGTGCTTGTACTCATTTTAGTGTAGATTTCTTTCTGTCTCTATGCCTAAATTATTCCATTAAGCACAGGAACATGGTGACAATCTTCCGCAGCTGCAAATTCTGCTCGGTGCTCTCCTAATGTGGGCTGGCCAAATTAATCCAGCACGTAACTCATCTCCTCTGAAACATCAGTATTTCATTTACTGTTAACTTTACAGGGAAAAAAGTCCAGGCAAGAAGAGGCAGCTCTCTATGGAAAGGTGCCTAGGAGGGCTCAGCAGGATGGGTTCAGCTACAATTGCACCATGCAAGAGCATCAGTGCTGCCTGGAAAGTGTCTGAAGGAGCACCCAGAGGCATTGTCTCTGAATAGTGTCACGTATTTCCATTCAGAAGCTCAAAACCAGCATTTTTCACCCGTTTATTTGTTCTCCTTCACGGTGTGCATTGAAAACTCTTAAATTTTACCTCAGCAGCAATGTAAAATTAGCAAGAGAGGAATTTTACCATTGTGTTACTTGAAAAAATCCACATTGGAACAACAAAATAAGGCAAACACTGAGGTGGATGAAATGTCCATTTCTATAATTTGCAAGTGGATATTCAGAGCTAAGAATCATCATATTTTGGGAAACATGTGGCACATTTTTATGAGTTAGCATCTCAAACTCTGCAGCCAGTTTCCTCAACCAGATTTATCCACTTCCCCTGGTCTAACTCTCTGTGCCATCCAAGAACAGATTTTGCTGCAAAGGCTTATTAGACCAAAAAAAAAAAATCCCCAAAACACCAAAAAAACCAACAACAAGAAGATAAACATACTAACAGAGCTGTCATTGTATGTATTATAAACTAAGCTTGTAATGGGATTATTCTTTGGAAAATTTGTTAAAGAAATTAAGTTTGTGGTGCAGCAAGCTTAGAGAAAAAATAATGAATTCACAGATGTTCACCTTAATGAACAACAGATTGAGAATATATTATTAAATTCAAATGGATAAGTTTGCATATGTTGTCAAAATTAGGTTTTGATCCTTACAAGCATCGTATTAATGTGAATAATCAATTAATAATTGATTAAAGGCTTCCTCCAAATGGATCACTTTGGAACATTTTATTATTTATTTAATTTCTCCTCAATAGATCAATGTGTGAATAGGTCACTCCTGGACACATTGATATATAGTATCCATCTCGGATGGAAAAAGTCCCATGAGGTGATGAAAAAGTTGTCATATTGTTAAGGTTGAACACTGCCAACCTTCCTGGCACGAGCATCCCCCTTCTGAAGGGTTTTCCCACCTTGCCTGTGTTTGGGCTGTGCAGCAGCAGCTCTAGGATGGGATCTCAGCGTGGGAGGGAGGATGGATTTGGGCTGCACCAGCCTGGGAGCTGCTGCAGGGGCCACCTCAAGAGCCAAAGGTGGGAAGGCAGGGATGGAACCAGGGGCAGCTCCCAGCCCTTCCACAAACCCCAGCCCTGGGAAAAGCACCCAGCTCAAAGGGTTTCATTCAGGAAATGAGAACAGTGTCACACACAGAAGTGCAGTTGGTGGGTTACCATGGCAGGAGCCAAAGCTCTCTACAGATCTGCTCCTGCAGAGCTGCTCTGCATTGAATATTGAGACAACTTGAAACAGGGCTGGGAGAGCAACCTCTACCAAACAAGGGAAGGATTCTGTCATTTCCCCCACACTACACTGCAGTGTGGACTTTGGGCCAGTCCTTCATGCAACGCCATATCAAATTAACAGCAACAAACATCATGGAGCTTAACGAGCTCCCTGTGGAGGGGGGCAGACTGCTGGATCCTGCCTGCTGACAGGGAAAATGCCTGGACAGGAGACACTTGTGTCATTTCAGTGGATTACAAAGCAAGCTGTGAAAAGTCACAAGAAATCTTGCTTTTAAATATTCTTCCACCACCCACTTCTGCTGGCAGCCACAATATGGAACATTCCTCATTTATCCCCAAGAGTTCAAGTCCCAAACTCGAGCAGGGAGCGTGGAGCAAAGTGCAAAGGGAAGAGCAGTGGCTGCTTGGGGTCCCACTTAATTTCCAAGTAGCTGGGCACTCTCTGCAATAAATTAGAAGATAAAATTTCCAGACAAACACCCCCTGCAGTGCTTCAGCATCTTTAACTGACCAGCAGAGGCTCAAATCAAACTGCAGCAAACGGAATGGGGACAGTCGGGAGTGGCTCTCCAGAGCCTCCTGCCCAAACCCTCTCCTGGAGGAAGCTCCTCTGCACCCTCCAGCCAGATCACCTCTCTGTCAGTGGGGTAAAGGAAGCAGTTTTTGAGTTCTTCACCAAATTAAGCCTGTGGAGAGATGTTTCAGGAGTGCCTGGAGCCCTCTGCAGCCTGGGTTGGGCAGGTGAACAACTCCATCACTGCAGCTCAGTGCAGAGCAAATCACAAACCAGCATCCAAAGGGTTTAGTCCAATTCCTACTGGGAACATGGCTTCTTAAAAGCCCTTCTTCTAGTGCCATCTAAATTGTTTTTCTTTTTATTTTTTTTTGGCAAAAAAATGAAGTGAAATCAGTTTCACACACACACACACTTGCAACTAGATGGAATATACAAATAATCCATTGGGTGGGAAGTGAATGTCTCCTCAATGCAAACACAACCTGTCCCTACAGGAATCTTCACAGAATGTAAACAGTATTTTGGAAGAAGTTACCTCACCACTGCCACCTCAATAGCTCTCAAAAGCTGTGAAAGGATGTTTGTGATCTATAGCAAGCTATAACATAAAGTGAATTTATGACACCATAAAACCAGCCAAAATCTCCACACAAAATCAACACCACCTTGCCAGGACTTACATAAGTAGCAGAGCTTATTTTCCAAGAACTATGAATTAATTTTTTTATTGGTTCTCTTTCACTGAAGTTCCAGATTTTTCAAACAACAATATAAAGCTAAAATAATTCCCAGGTTTACATTAGATGAGCTGTTTTTTTTATTTTTTTTAAATGCCAATCATTTGACTTGGAGCAGTAGAGGCTCATCCAGAGTTTCACAAAACCATTCCTCACATTAAAAAAAAAAAAAAAATCCAGGTAAAGGCATAACTTAACAAACCTTTCATATCTAAAATAATTTCAAATCCACAAAAAAAAAAGTGCTTTCTTGTTCAGATGCAGAATATTCCGAAGCCTAGACAAAACAGACAAAGAGAGAATGAAATACTGTACTTTGAGAGGCTGATAACAGAGCTTGTAACAAAGCACTCTTTTCCACCTGGCTTTTGTAGACCCCAGAAAATGCATTCAGCAAATTCAAATGCAGATGAGCTCAGGATGGAGAATGCCCAGCTACTCCTCAAGATTCAGCCAAAACAGGGCAGAGAAACCCTTCTCAGCTGCCTGCCTCTGGAAATGCTTCTGAAGAGCTGCAATCCATATGGAAAGTGGTCATCAGAGACATTTGCTTAATAGCTTTATTAATTCTGTTTGTTTATTGAAAGCCCTTAACCAAATTGAATATTAATGTTATTTTCTGCAAGACATCCCAACAAGCCTAATCCTCAGATGTGCAGCACTAATTAAAAAGTTGTGTGGATGAGAATTGGGTTACCCTTCACTTTGTCAGCAGACTTGCACACTGAAGCATAGATTTCCTGTACTTACTTAGACCAAAAGTGATTTAATTATGAAGCAGAGTGCAACTGCAGTGTAAATGCAATTTATTGAAATAAACGATGCAATTGGAGCCCTGAAAAGTGCAAATTTACAGATGACATAAATATAACATTTTACTGGGGAAGCAAATGGTTTTTTTTGAAATACCATAAAACCAGCAGTGAAATGCTGAAGACCCGCTGTAAAACCAAGTAAAAGAGAATTAAAACTTTATAACAGGAGCAGCTCCTTTTCTACAGAATTGGTCATATTTTCCAGAGATGCTGCTCTCACACACCTATTCCCATTATCTCTCCTCATTCTGAAATTACTTTGAGGCATAAGAATAAGAAGAATAAGGATGATGAGTATTGAACAGCTGAGTCTAGACAATGGGCACGAGCTGGCCTTTGTCTTCTCCTGAGAGACCTTCTGAGATTATGTGATGCTGAACCTTTTTCTTTTTCTTTCTGAGAAATGGATGACTGAAGTCAGCAAATAATTTAGACAAAGCCCAGCTTTCACAAGCACAGGCAGAAGAATATTCCTCTGATGTTTTATTTGCTTTGTAAGAATGGTTCTATTCATTTATTGCATTTAAATACATTAAAAAAAAAAGAAGTAAAATGAGGGAGTGTTTTCTTTTGCTCCCAAGAACTTCAAAAGAACCAAACTATTATATAAAATCAAATCAGGTAATATTTTCTGGTTCAGAATGCTTGGTCCTTTTTTTCTTAAACCTGAAGAACAGATGAATTATGACTGTTCACACCACCATTTATTTGAAATTAGTACTTCTTCACCACCCAGACTATCATCACCAGGGTCTAGAAATTAATGTAGAGACACAGAGACATGAAAGTGCTTGATGTGTTCGCCAAGACACAAATTTGTTGCACACTTAACATCCCAGATTAGAAATGCAGTGTGCTTGCAAATACTGTTTTTTCTTTTAAAAAATGACTGCTGATATTTATAAACCTGGGAGACAGCTCTCACCTGCTAAAAAGGAATAAATTTTTTTCAGAATAATTTAAATAAAAATTATTTTTTTGAGAAAAAAACCCAAAAAGTGCAAAGCAGAAATGGAAGACAAATGGTCTGCTAATAAAAACAAAAAAAAAATAAGTTTATTTCTCTTTTTTTCCCCTTTTTAAGATTAAAACCATGTAAGCAACACAGAGTTTTGAATTTGTAAGGAAATATGGAGCAGGTTCCCATACAGAGCAGGCTGTGAGTGAGGCAGCCTGACCTTGCCATTGTCCTGTTGAGTCTCAGGTTTAAGAACAGAGGCTGAATCACTGCTGGAGCAGTGGCTTGGTGCTGCCTAAGGAGGAATTCCCCGCTACAGCAGCCCAGAAATGAACCATCACTGCAGCAAGGTGTCAGTGCAAGGATGGAATTAAAGTTCCTACGAACTGGAAGAAAAATCAAGGTCTTCTTACACAATTAAGCACCTCCTGCCCTGACTTTTAAGACAAAGTGCCCAACCCGTCTGAACCACAGGCAGGAGTGTGTCTGTGAACTCGCAAGCAGAAGGTTGGAAGGTGAAGCAAGCCAATATTTCTCTCGCATTTCCAGCTCTGTACCTCCACATCCCATTGGAATGCAAAGTTCTCATTTTCCTCCACACAACTCCCTCACCCAATGCTTCCATCAATCCCACCAGACTCTTCTGATACCACGGACATTCCACTGCCTGGGAGAACCTCAGGTACTGCAGCGCACCAAGGAGTGCCCAAGAGCTCTTGAAATGTCACCATCCTGTGCTCCAAAGCAGGCATTGCTTTCCCTCACAGCTGAGAGGCTGATTTGCACAGGCTTTTATAAGGAATCAGACAACACAGTAAATTAAAGGACAAATAAAACAGATTAAAAGTCAGCTGTAAATGTTCCTTTTTAAAACTGAAAAAAAAAAAACCCAAACCAACCTGTAATTCTTGTTTCAAGGAGATGTCAAAAAATCCCCAAACAATCATTTTATGACTCAACTTCTTGCCATGCATGGTGAAAGTTATTTATGCCACCCAGTAATTTGTTTTTTTTTCTTTTCCTTTTTCTCCTAAATTGAATATAACTGAACTGATGAGAGAGTGGGTTTGACTTCTCTGAATCAAAGTTATGATTAAAAATTAAAGCCAAGCTCCATTTTCCACATCTCATGTACGTGTGACATGTGACACACGCGAGCCTTTGTGTGTGCACAGCTCAACACCAGCTCCATGAAGTTTATTCCCACCTGTGAAAGCCTCTCAACTCCAAGCCCTTGCCACGGATCTGCTGAGTTTTTGGGGAGCACAGAGCAGCCTGGCAGGAAATAAAAATCCTTTCCAGGCCCTCTGGAGCCGGGTGCCTGCCCGGCTGCACCGTGGGCTGGTGTGCAGTCAGCAAACTGCAACACCACAGATGAGAAATGAGAAATTTTGAGGGCAATTGAGCACAATGAATTTTCACAGTGGATCAACACAGAGTCATTTAGAATGGGTATTTCTGAAGCACTGATACAATGAACACATTTATAGTGTTCAATGGCCCTAAAAAAAATCACCTTTTCACCTGTGGCAAAGCTGCTGCTGAGAGTGACTTCTCAGATGTTGGATTTTAATGTCTATTTATGTGCTGTGTGCGTAGATATACATGTCAGCTCACACACATGCATACCTTCAATGCACCAATCAGCTTTTTGGCATATTATGAAAAAAAATTAAAAAAAAAATCTATTGAAAGAAAAGCTTCACTACGATTAAAAACCCTTCATGCTTTTTTGACTCTTACTGGTTGCAAAGTAACTCCATGGTGAAGGCAAATCTCATGCCAGGAATACAAAAAACTATAACCAGATTTCTGTAGCCCACCAGCTTTATCTTAAAGAGCAGGAATAGCATCCCCCCATCCTCCCCAGTTCTTCTCTTTCCTATAAATTACTGAATTGAGGAGCTCACTGCGCCCAGCTCTGGTACAAGGGAGTTACTAAATTGTCTTTCAGCCTCATTCAGTTTTCCTGCTGCAGTTTATAGGAGGGTACACATACTCACTGATAGATTCTTATTTTTCTTTTGTGTTTTTATGCTTAATCTGGGTTGTTAAAAAGATCAGAGGTGTGGTTTTGCTGTTGAGCTACTTCAGCAGCCCCAGTAACTCTTTTGTCCGTGCTGGGCATTTCAAGTGAGCCTGTGTTTGCATCAAAGCCTTGCCTTGGTCCATGCCCAGTTATTATATCTGCAGGCATGGCAGCTAACAACAGGCAACTCCATTTCAATTTATTCTGCAGTGTCTCCATGCTTCCCTTCCCAGGGATTAAGCACCTTGAAGCACCATCTTGTTGCTATTTCCGTGCCTGATGCTGGTTATTTCTGAAATAACAATACATGCTTCAGTAACAACAAGTCATTTCCCCTTCCTCTGACTGACGAATGCATTTGCCACATTCTTCTCTTAGTGCTTTCCAGACCAGTCAAATTAACCTTTTGCCTGTCTAACAGCCCGTTTCAGTGCTCTGTGCCCTCAGCACAAGCTGTCACAGCAGTTAAGTACAGCAGAACTGGGAGACTCCAAGCCACCACTTAGAGATTACTCTGAATTCTGGCACTCGTCTGTTCTGCTCTTTGGAGGAAAGAACTTACAACTCTTTTCTTGCTCAGGGGCTGCACACCCACCCCAGGAGCTTCCCCTCAGTAAAGCATTGAAGAACACATTGTAGTGTCAATAAAGCTGCTCTGAGAAGAGTAGTTTTCTATTTTATTACTAAACTGTGAGGCTCTGGATGATCATCATGGGATCATTTCAACAGCAGGTGACCCCTCCTTCCCTTTCTACCCTTCCCCTTTTGACTTCTCCTGCCATCAGAAGGCTGCTGATATGTCAAGTAGCACTGGCATGAATGTGAAACACCAAAAGAAAACATCTGCTAAAAAGGTAAGACACTTTCTAACCGAGGGAGCTGGAGGATGGACACTTAGCTGGATAGCTGCAAGCTCCCAATGCCACTCCTCCCTTTATGATATCCATCTCCAGGTTAATGTTGAGATGGAGAGCTATTCACAATACATCCTGTTTGTGTCTGGCATCTTTTGAGAGAGTATTGTGCTCCCAGTGGTAGGAACAGTGGCAGAAAATAATACTTTAGTGGCAACTAATTCTCTACAGTCATTTCTGAGAGTGCTGGAATCCAACCCTCTCTCCTATTACTATTTTCTTCCCCTCAGTAGAATCAAGACAAAGCACGGAGTAACCCTCCTAAATCTCATTTCAATTCCTCAGGCTGTTGCAGTAGCTGTCAAAGGTGGCTCACTGAGGTGTCTCCTTATCTGCACAAGCCACGTTTTAAAGTCCCTAAAGGCTCTCAGGGCCCCAGGGGTCTTTAGGATATTGATGGGTGTTCACTCAGGGTGTCCTTGTGCATTGCTGGCCTGGTGCAAATCCTGGGAGCCAGGATGGGAGCTGATGTGTGGGAGAGCCAGAGACAGGCAAACACAGGGCAACCACAGCCAGGAAAGGGCAAGCAGAACCTCATCTGCAGAGGTGGGAGCTTTTTGGCTCTGGACTTGGACAGCTGGAACGAAATAGGAGGGGAGGTGGCTGAGGAAATACAAAGTGCATGGATTAAGATGCTGTCGTTGGTAGCAAATGCAGCAGTCATTTCCACTGCCACTCGTTCCTGGGAGGAGAATTTAAGACAGTTTGATTTTTTTTCAGTTTCTCTGACAGAGTTCTGAGATCTGAACAATTTTCATGAGGGGCTTCTAGGTTTTTGGGGGGTTTTTTTGGGGTTTTTTTTTTTTTGTTTGTTTGTTTTTGTTTTAGTTTTTGGGGTGGATTTTTGTTTTGTTTTGTTTTTTTCTCTTTTTTGTCTGTTTGGGTTTTTTTGTGTGTTTTCCTCTTTTGTTTCATTTCCCTCTCGTCTTATATCCTGGAGCCCCTCACAATGGCAAATATCTGTTGTTTTGTTGTTTCTCTACCTGAACAAACAGTAAAATGAATCCTCAAATACAAAGCCTTTCCTTTTTTTTAATCCCCTTAATTACTTATGTAGATGATGAATATATTTTTGATAAGGTTGATGAGATGAAAAAAAAATTAGAGAGGACGAGAATAATTTTGACTGAAAGCAACCTCTGGAGCTCATCATCCAACCCCCTGCTCAGAGTACATCCACCTGGAAGATGCTGCCCTGAGTCAAGTCTAAATTCCCCCAAGGATGGAGATTCCAGAGGATTCCTGGGGAATTCCTTCCAGTGGTAGGTGCTCATGGCGTCTCCATTCTCTCTGTGGCACCTGCAGACTGTGATGGGATCTTCCCTTCACCTCTGTTTCTCCAAGAGGGACAAACCCAATTCCCAGCCTCTCCTCACCAGCTCATGGTGGCCCCTGCCTAACTTTTTTCCAGTAGTCCATTTTTATCTTGGAGCAGGGAGCCCAAGCCCAGACTCCAGGCAGGGGCTCACAAGAGCTCGAGAGTACAACAATGATGTCCCTGCACCTACAAAGTGCCTGCACTTTGCCAATGCAGCACGGGCTGTGTTTGGATTATTACACGTAAAGCGTTTTGCAATTGAAAATCTCTTTCCCATCTAAAGCACCCTCCAAGCCAAGGGGAAAAAAAAAAAAAAAAAACAAACAAAAAAAACCCCAGAACTCTGCAAGTCCAAAAGATATCAAGGTCCCAGAGATCAAGCTTTGGAAATTTGTGAAGGGTATCATGTCAGAGTGTCCTCCCAGGGAGGGCTGACAGAATAGGAAAATATCCGAATACAACAGAACATACTGTACAACACCTCTCCCAGCTCAATCCAATCAGCAGCCAAGGACACAACCTCAATAAATTCTTAATAAGTTTACCAATCCTTATAGCACAGATACTCACAGACCATTAATATCTAGCTGCCAGAATATTGCATCTGCTGGTATATGAACTTGGTGGAGTCAAATAGAATTTCTTTTCTAAACTCAACACAATCAGTAGGAGCAACTATTTCAGGTGCTGTCACAAAATCAGAAAAATACAGATTAGTTAACTGTCAACATTTCAGCAATCCAGACTGTGCTTATTTTAATATTTAATTGTTTTCTAAAACTGTGACAGAGATGCTGCTCTGAAACTGGTACCGTTCCCTATTTTAAATTACTGCCCTGATTCTCCAGTTACAAATGCACTTTGTTGCAGTTGCCCAGCCAAAAAGAAGGTGAGTTCTGTAAATCCTCTCACCGTACAATGAGAAACTGGGGCAAAATAGCAGATCCTCTATCATCCCTGACAGGCAATAAATGTAATCGAAGGTATGGCTTGTGCCTCTCTGCAGAAACATCCCTTATTCCAAAAAGTGAATCACCAAAGAGAATGGAGTAGAAAAGTGCCTTTGATCACCCTCAGGATGTTCTCTGTACTTCTCAACCACAGCACGAGAAACTCCTTAATTGTCCACTATTGTCTTTTTTTATTTGTTCTGCTGTTTTCCTCTGAAGTGACTGAGTAATTTTTGCAATTGGATTGAAAAACTTGTGTTATCAGATAATGACTACTTGAAAAGAACTGCTACAATTTCTGTGGTGCTTATAAAGGTAGTTTATAAGCAAATACAAACATCCATTCCTTGGCTGCTTCAGCACTTATATTTGCTTATTACTTGCTCAGGTGTTTCTGGTTTGATCTCCTTTTTAGTAGCTTTCCTAATAAATTGCTTTAAAGACTGCAATCTATAACTTACTACAGTGAAACCACGTGAATAAATGAAATGGAAAATAAAGCTGTACTACATTATGATAGAGTAAGGTTACCTTTCTTCACAGCAAGTGCAGTCAAACCAGCCTGGGCGCCTAAAGCCAGCTGTGACTGTGCTTTCTGTTGCTGAGTTGTCTCCAATCTCACAATAAAGTCCCAAAAACATCAGCTCCAAACTGTAGCAGCACAGGGTGCCCCAGTGGACTGAGGTCCACAGAGAGCAAGTCAATGCCAGGAGACAGAAGCACTGTAACACTGCAGTTAGCAGCTTGTTCTATTTATTGGTTCAGCAGCACTCCTGCCCTCTTTCAGAGAGCAGAAATAGGGCCCACCTGTCCTTCTCCCCAGCTGCTATGGCTTGTGCTGCAGACAGGGGAAATCAGAAAGCTCCAAAGGAAGCGACTCCCGGAGCCCAAAGCATTTTTTATACTGCTATAAAACCATAAGACAGCATAAAGGCAGTGCAATGCCAGCTAAACTGGTGCAGCTGACAGGTATATGCACTGGAAATATGCTGGCAATTAGGAGCCTTGGCTAAAAAAAAAAAGCAAACATACACAATTTTCATAACAGCACTGCTCCTGCCCACACATCCCTGCCAGCCCCAGGCACCAGCACACAGCTGGCACAGCTGGAGGGAGCCTGTCCTGGACAGGCATCCTCGGTGGCTCCTCTCCAATCCAACAGTCCCAGCTCCCAGCACTGACAGAGAACAAATTCCTTTTGCTTCCAGGAGCTGATCCTGAGCTGGAGGCCCAAAGGGGCGGGTTAGGAGCTCTTGTAGCAAAGGCAGCACGGGTGAACGTGAGGCTTTCAAAGGAGCTCTCATGGGAAAGGTGCCACACATGGGCAATGCACCCAGACATCACCTGGCACCTCCTGCTGCTCCTGCCAGGCCTGTCCCAAGGAGCAGGAGCTGGCACAGGACTGATCTGCCACAGAACCCTGGAGGAGCTGCTGCTTCGTGCTGTCCCCAGGATCTGCACACAGAAGCTCTGATGTAGAATATTGAAAGACATTTTCAAAAATTCTTCCATTTTCCTTTTTTTTTTTCCTTATTTTTTTAACTAGGCAGGAAGGAGACTGAATAGAGTTTGGAGGCTTCCAAGGGCAGGAAAGCAGGTGATTCAGTCATGACATGGGGGCATGCTGTACATTGTGAGGATGAAGTTCTATTTCCTCCTCCAATTTGTCAAACAGAATGTTATAAAGAGTTACAGAACCAAGAAATGTCAGACAAATACAGAAAAGCTTTGAAACCTTTTGTGATAAAGCAAAATTAACAAGTATAGTTACAACAGCTGCATGAACAACTGTGTTTCCAAGGCAACAACTCACAATTCTTACAGCTATAAAAAATCCCGGGCACCACGGGGAGTTGTGAAATTAGGGAGACTCCAGCTAAAATAGAATATAGAAAAATGGACTAAAGCAGGGAAGTGGCAGGAAAGCTGAAATTATGAAACTCACACTGCTTTTAACAGCTACAGCCCGAGCACACCTTGGTGCTGGCTTGGAGGAGTGCTGCCCCTCAGCTCTGTCCCACCACTGTCCCTCTGTCCCCCAGGTGCCACACTGCCCACTCTCCAGTGCCACAGGAAAACAACCATTAGCCTAAAACTGGCAGAGCAATTACTGCCACTTTTCCTGCAGGGAAATGGCACAAAGCTGGCTGTGCTGTTGGCTGGCCTAAGCACGTGTCTGCCCTCTCAGCAAAGCAGGGCACTGGGAGAAACTAATCCCTCACAATCACCCCACGAAAGGAAGCAGACAGCTCAGGGCTTTTCTTTTATCATTACTGCTGGGCATATGTGACAATAAAATGTTAAACCTCACGGTTTGAAAAACAACTTTTTTTTTTTTTTTTAAACAAACTCACAATCATAATTAATTCCTCAGAAATAACTTGAAGATTCACATAAATTTGTCAGCAGCACCTCTTAGGCACACTGGATTCCGCGTGGCGTCACCGGATGTGTGTGTGTGCAAATCTAAGAGATAAAAGCAAACTTCTGGAGTTAAAACCACATAATTACACCATGTATGGGCACTTGGTAAGGACTGCTAATTTAAAAAGCCCACAGGCAGAGACCCTTCCTCCAAAGCATTGGAGTCTGCAGCGTGAGGCTGAGGAAGGTACAACATCAAGTTGTGGAACTGAACAGATATTTCATTAGTAGCACTGGTAATTGGTCCCAGATGGAAATATCATGGGCAGGTGAACAGGCCTGAGCAGCTTCACCCCTGGGACCCTGGAGTCTCCTCTTTGCAGGGCAGTGGGGCTGGGATGGTTATTTTACATTCAGGGGGAAACAGAAATGCAATTTATTCAATCTCCTGCACAGCCACTGGCCATGCTACCCTGCCAGGGGGTCAGCTCTGTATTCAGTCCCTCTGCAGAGTCCCTAAGGCTGCAAAAGCCCTCCAAGATCAAGTCCAAGTTAAGCCAGCACTGCAGTGTTCACCACTAAACCACGTCCCCCGGTGCCACAGCCGCCAATTTTCTGAGCACTTCCATGGATGGAGATTCCACCACGCCCTGGGGCAGCCTGCTCCAATGCTTGATCACCCTTCCAGTGAAGAATCTTTTCCTGATATCTGATTTTAACCTCCCCTGGCATAACCTGAGGACATTTTGTCTCATCCTGTCCCTTGTTACCTTGGACAAGGGATCCACCCCGCCTCACTACAGACTCTTCAATTCTTCTCATCTAAATTCAAGCGCCCAGCTCTCTCATGCCCTGCTGATAAATGAAGGATTACAAATCTTTGATTTTCATTATTTTCACTTTTTGCAGGGAGTGACATGCCCAGTAAAATCCCTCCACCCCCTCCCCTTCACTCCTGTGGCTCAGCTGACACCTCACACACCAGTGTGATCCTGGAGCACATGTCCCCTGTCTTAGTGACACTTCCTGCACAGTCCTGATCAAAGAGTAAGTGACAGACTGTCTATCCTGTTCCTATTTCCTTCTTCCATCAAATGAGTATAAATAAGGGATAACTACGAACATCTCACAAACATTCCTGGAGAATTTTTAGATCAAGATCATTGTTTTTAGGTTTCTTGTTGTTTTGGGTTTTTTTCTTCGATATTTAAACAAATCAAACCATATTTTGATTGGGAGGGAACAATCTCCAAAGACAGCTCTAGGCTGACTAATGTGGGCTGTGGTCTCTTCCATAGCTGTTCTCTGCTCACATCCATTTCCACTTCAGCAGTGATATCTGAGCCACAAGGGCTGATCCAGGAGTTGTGGCAGTGGCAGAACTCAGGCCAGAGCTTCCTGCCTGCTCCAGACTCATATTTTGATGCTTAAAAGCCTTCAGGGGTACATTCACTGCTATATATTTTATATAGACTTACTCTGGAGAAAAGGACAGTGTATATCCTCTGTAGAAAACAGCTAATTTTCATGAGCTAATGAAGTGACCAGCGAATTTTATTGCTTTGTGACATATTAATCACTTATTTCTATTAAAATATTGAAGGGATTACACAGTATATCATAGCCCCTACACACTGAGTGATACAAAAGCCTATGAAGAGAAATATGAATATAGACCTAATGGAATGTGTGAGTTTTTCATGGTCTTTGATGCACCCTTTTCGTTAATTTTCTTTAAGAATCAGACCAGACTGTGGTTTGGAGCTGGAGTCCCTTTTCCAGCCCTCAGTGTGGCCTCAAACACAGTTGGCTCAGCACTGCTGCATTTCCACAGACCCCAGCACTCAGCCTGGTGATGATGCAGCTGAAGCAAAAGATCCCACAGCCCCAGTGGCAGAGGGCTTGGACCCATTCTTTGCGGGGAATATTGCAATTTAAGAAAATACAGATGGAGTGTGCAGCCCCACTCACACCCAGTGAGAGCAGGCTCTGCCTTTTCTGCTGAAGGTGTTGTTAGCAGCTCAATACCGGGGGAAATATCAATAGGCTTTGGAGAATCAAAGCAGCCTGCATATAGCAATGCTTTTGTCTTTGATGATATAGCCAACTGCTCTCTACTTTCTGAAATGCCTCTGTGTCTCCTATAGATTTTCCATACATTATTTTTCAGCCTCTTCTACCAGGCAATGCAAAGCTTTCTTAGCACTGCAGTCAATAAACGAAAGTATAAAAGTCTTTATTTACACTGCCAGACAGGGGCTCTAGCGCAGTCCTTGTAGTGCAATACATCACAGCTCTATGGCTTTCCTTAGGGTTTATTCTCTCTCTGACACAACCACAAATGCTTCTAAATCAAACCAAACACCTGGAGACTTTCCAGTCATATTTTCCTATCCTAAACGAGTCCCTCTGCCTGTCGTGCACCCAATCACACAACGGCAAGGAACAGTTTCAAAGCAGTAGGGAGAAAATGAGGCAGCCACACTCCCATTTGTGTGACACAACAATCTGAGCTGATATTGGTTCTTCTGCATGCACAAAGGAGAAAAGAAAGAGCCCATTTTTAATCCCCTGCATCCTTCAAGTGGAAGGAACCCAACATTTTCTAAATAAACAAATACAAGTAACAGTAACTACTTGCAAAATTTTTAGGATGGAATAGCCCTAAGCCTTTCCAGCAGTATCTGCACAGATTGGCTCAGATTAGATGCTAAATCATTTTCACAATTCAGATGCTTGATATTTTATCTGTTTAATAGGTTCCCCATTTCTTTTCTCTTTACAACTGCAACAGCAATTACAATTGCCATGAATATTGATACACCATAAAAACAAGCCATTTTTGCCTCACACTGCTTTTATATATGTAATAGATATTTACATACTGCTGGTGTTGTGCATAACCAACAGAAATGAGAAGACTGTGGACAAGAGCTGGCTGAAATTTCAAGCATAAGCCCACAGCAATAAGGACAGAGTCCTCAGGTAAAAAAGACAGATGTGCACGAAAAGGAGAGATTACAGGGAGAAGATGGTGAAAATTTGTTCTTTCAGCATCTTAAACTACTCCAAAGCTACTCTCATACCTGATTTCTTCGGGAAAAGATTCAGACATACCCACAAGTGGCAAACACCCACGAGATCTTTCACAGATACAAGGGGCACTGCAATATTTTCAGCCCCACACCAGCTCTGAAGGCATTTCTCATCTGAGGCTGGTAAGGACAACTTGCAGCACAAGGATTTTGTGAGCCTTTGTTTTTTCACTCATTGCATACCTATTCATGTGCAGCTTTTGCTAATTTCTGCTAATAATTAGTGTTCTGAGATACATTAGGGATGAAATCAGTTGGGATGTTTGATTTACGTCTGTTGTTTCAGGGTAATTAATATAGTCTAGCAGGTACACACTCTAAGAGAAAGAAAGAAAGAAAGGAGGGAATATTAAAATTAAGGAGAAATTTGAGTGAATTTAATGAGCCTGATGTGCCCCTCTGCACTAAAGAAAAGCTGAGTATCTTTTGCATTCCAACTCGTGTCAACCAGTAATTTGGCCTCCCCAGAAGAACATCAAATTTTGAGGCATGCTTTCATATGGAATATTTACAGCAGTATGCCAGGTCATTTTACAAGGGAAATGCACTTTAAAATACAATCTAACTTAATTCAACCTTCTCAGTGCTTCTGATAAGTCATACACCTTGATTTATTTATCATGACTGGATATGAAAGCAGAAACCAAGAACCTGAACACTGATTTGCTCTACCACTCCATGCAAATTAAATGGGCTTTTTTGGTTTTCTCCCACCTGTTTTGTTTTTTTCTATGTTGAAAATGTAGCTGGTCACATTAGGAACTGATAATGTGAACATATTATGTGCTGATGATTTAACAGAAAAAAATTTAAGTCATCAGAATAATAGCAAAACATGAAGAGGGAAGAATACAAGATAAAGGAGACTCACTTATAAACTCAGCAGTAACAAACAAAAAAAGTACTTAAAAATTAACATTAACATAAAAGTCAGAGAAGTCTTAATGGAAGCAGAAAACGAATGTATTTGGTTTTTTCTCATTGTGGAGAAAGATGTCTATCACCACAAAGAAATGTCACTATCAGACATGCAGGGTCATGTGTAGAGAATATGTGTCTCCACAAAGCTTTATTGTAAGGTGCATCCATGAGAGGTTGTGGGGTTTTTAAAACTCAAACCCACAGCTCTAGAGCAGACTGGAACATGGGTAAGGCCATCAACCTCACAATTGTACCATTTGTCAAATGTGGAAGAGGATCAATTCCTCTTCCAGAAGTAGCATCATGATATTACCAGGTTTGCAGTGTTAAAATAAAGACAGGGAAAGCCATAAAAAAACAAAAACCAAAAATCCCACCCCAAACAAAACAAACCAAACTCATTTATAGTCTCCATACAGCAGAATTTTAGAAGCTGTCTCAACTGACTGATAGCTCTGAGCATCAGGATCCATCCCCCCAGATTATCTTTTATCCCTGTGACCATGGCTGTCCTCTATTGCCATGACCTTCCAGCACTGCTTTCATTTAATTATATCTTTTAGATAATGATCATTCCGATGGCTGTCATGAGCAAACACATAAATTTGCTGTGAGCCTTTGTCTAGTTTTCTGAAATTTTGCCAGCTCTGCACCTCAAAGATTTCCATTTTCTTCCTGTCAGCAGCACTTCTTTCTCATGATTCATATTTTGGCTACTGCAAAAAAAACATGCTTTTTACCAGTCGTGTCTTGTAGAATTCAAGTTTCCAATTGTTTTATTTAGGAATTTTAAAACTCCCTACAAGTGATGTGTTTAACTGACAAGGAGCAGGAACTAGTAAATAGTGTAGAAGAGCTGAGGTTGAATCCTAAATAGCTGTATTTAGTGTCTCTCCAGCTGAATGACTGAGATGTTTTGCATCTCATTTTGATTAATGAAATCTAGATTTTTGACATATTCACAGAGAGCCCTCATTCTTTGCAATATTTTTTGCTTCCAATTTGGTGGTTGTGGGAAGATACTGTTTTCTTTTTACAGCTGAAATCTGTTCAAGGATCTGAAGGAATGCTAAATCACTTTCACTATGTAAGGTCCTCCCTTATCCCAAATTAATTCTCCTGCTACACAAAGGAAAGGCTGCAAACTGAACAGATTCTTCTCTCATACCCTCCCACAACCCATTCACTTGCTGTCGTGACAGATATAATTTGTGTTATCATAAATACTTTTTTTCTTTTTTAAACACACCATCAACATATCTACGCACAGATGAAAAAAAGAAGAAACAACATTTCTAAGTAGGCAATGAAGAAATCTCCTGTTGGTCCTGCTATTCCATGCCTCTTCCAACAATTTGATGGGGCAATATCCTGGTACATGAACCCACTATTTGCAATGGCTAAAGACAATTTCCTCTCATCAATCTATTGCAGCTTCCAGCCTATAAATCTTGTCACCTCGTGTGACTTCTGGATCATCTTGTCTTTGATACTTTGACCAAAGTGCAATTACTCTCTCCCTGCTGCATTCCCTCCCCTTTGGGGCTGCTGCTGGTTGAGTATTCCACACAAATTCCATTTTCTTGAGGCATTTCCTGTGCTGGGAGTCCAAAAGCCATCCCAGGAATAAAGCCAGCCAGAGCTCTTTGCCACTGCATAGGGGTTGGGAAGTTTCAGAACCACAGCTCAGTCAATGACAAATGCAATTGCTGAGTATGATTTTTTGTAGCTGGAACCAATAAGGCAAATAAGATTTACATGATGGTTTAGATTTCTGAATTTGTGCTGAAAATGTGTTTCCATAATCAAAATGAGTTTTTTCTGAATACCTAACAAGGCTTACATCAGGCAGAGTTGTAAAATTCATCTTCTAATTGTTTTGCGGACAAGAATAAAAAGTGGAAAAAATTGCATTGGAACAAAATTCCTGGAAATATACCAAGAACTGCAGCAAAACTGTCATTCATCTTTGCATCTACAAGGAGTGAAAAAAGTAAAGCTTTGAACCTCCTCCAGCCACCAAATGAATCTCATTGACAATCTCCCTGCATCCTCCACACAGCTCTCTGCAGCTCCAATCTCCACATGAACATTCCCTTGGTTATTTTCATTTCAGCTCTGCCTTGGGTCTGGGACTGCTCCACTGCTCAGCTCAAAAGGCTGAGCTTAAGTGTGGGAGGTTCTTTTTCAAAGAATTATGTCTACACCTTCTGTTTAAAAACAAAAAAGACCAAAAATTCCCCAAACCAAACCTTATCAGGGCTCTGGATTACCCATAGGTGTTGTTCCAAGGAGGCCACCTGCATCTCCTCTCCATCCATCCCATCCTCAATTACAGACAGCAGTACAATCCAGCTCCTTAACAGCTCTATAATTTCCATTTTCCAGTTGAAAATACTCCAAGTTCTGTTCTTTCAAGCACATAATTTCAAAGTTATGTTTTTTAAAAGCAAAACAATTTCACATCAGGTCCAAAATAGCTTCTGATAATCTCACGTAGCACGTATTTACCTTCCTCTAGCTCTAACCCCATTCTTCCCACAACCAAACTGACTCTCTATTTTGAGACACAACTTCTCCACTGCTGATTCCTTTTCACTCTGTTATTGCCAGTAACATTGCTGTATAATTAAACCCTGCCTTGTGCACCGAGGTCTGGAAACTCACTGCTAATTGCTGCATTATTAATTGCTAAGTCAACTGGTGGCAACAGGGAGTCCAACTGCTGTCTCTGGAGGGCCAAGAGGATTGTCAGAGAAGGAGCTGTTTTTATCAGCTGCTCTGCTTTCTCTCTTTCTGGCTGCGTTGTTTCCCTGCAAACACTCAAGCAGCGATGGAACACCAAGGCACCCCACGGAATGGGCTGGGTGAGCTGAGAGAGCCACGCTCTGAGATGGTGTCACCACACTTGCTCAGTAATGACTGCTGAAGGCACAGAAGAACGCTACAAGTATAATTATAGTACCTGACAGACCAACAAATGACGTGGGAGATACCTCCAAACTCGCCCAGCCTGTCTCTGGGCTGATGCAATATTTAAAATGCTCCGCACAGACCCATGCATGTGCAGCATGACAATTGATTGGCATGAGGTGATTTGTTTTCCTGAGTGATGCCAGTGTGATCCTCACCCCCAGTCTTCTATTGATCCCTGAAACAAATATCCTCCTGCACTGGTTTCATTAGACAGGCTCTGTCTTGTTAATTACCGCTCTCTCAAATCTTTTGGTGTTTCATTAAAGCGAACAAATTGAAAGAATTAAATAAACAATCCATGTCAGCTGCCACTGTCGTAGTGGGCTTTAATTTCCCTGAATACCAATAAAGGAAGTTCTCCCCCCATTCCTTTTTTTTTTTTTAAGTATTATTTCTGACATCAAGTCACAACAAAGTGGTGCAATGCACCATAAGAATTTACTGAATCAAGTTGGAAAATAGTCTGAAAGTCTTGGCTGACTACATCCCAAATCCTTTTGGACTTTAGGGAGGGTTCTTCTACCTCACAGCTGATACAGAGTTTCATCAGCTTCTCTGCAATGGATCAAAAGGAGTTGTTTTCCCCTATTCACGAGAGAGTAAAGGACTAAACAGCAGAAATAATTTGTATGGAGATTTCCAAAATGAGTCATATTAAATTGCACTGAAAAAAAAATTTGAAAATTGCTTTTACTGGGGAAAAAAATAAATTACTTTTGTTCCTTTATAAAGAAAATAGGCATTTTTTCCTCCTGATAGGTAAAATTTGGAAATCTGAATAAAGGGAAAAATAAAAAAAAATACTTATTCTCTACTGGATATAATTGATTTTGGAAGGCTGTACAACACTAGAAACTTGGATTAGGGAACATTCTCTATAGTCAGGAACACCTAATAAAAACCCAAGATTCAAGATGATTAAGAACAGCCAGGGCACTTTTTTTCTTAATGATTCCTTTATTCTCTGTGTTCTCAGGCTCTTGGAAATGTCTACATCTCCCTGAGCATATTTAGCAGCTTTATCAGTATTAAGGTAATGATTCCCTCACCTCTTTTCTCTGTGCTGTCATGCAGTCTCTAACAGATTCCCTTACAGTCTGCAGTGAGCCATTAAAAAAATGGAAAGCGGCAGAATTCAGAGGAAGCTGCTATTTTTCCCAATTTTCCTAAACCCAGAAACATCTGAAAATAATTCAGCTGCTACTTAAGCACCTTTTTCTCCTGTTCTGTTCACTTCTTTACCAGCCTGCCTTCCCCAGGGCAGAAGCTTTGCTAGAGAAAGCCCCAAGCCCCACTGAGCTAAGCTTCAATAAATAATGGACCAGGAGGAGAGCTGCCCAGAAGTCCACTTTCTTTTTTCAAGAAAACCACACTCAATGTCATATTTACACCAAAGTGAGAGACTACAGTCCTAAGATGGAAACCAGGCAGATTTTTGACGTCTTGAAGCAGATCCTGACTATCTTGAACCTGCACTTTTGGGCTCAGGGACCTTGGGAGGGGCACTGCTTTTCACCAAACATCTGTTCATTTTCCAAAGGATAAAGCATAAACCCAAGAATTACACCAATGAGCAGCTCTGCGAGTTGAAAACTGCAAGAATTAACAGCAATACAAACACACATTTAAATGAGCTGGAGACCAAAGGAGCACAGCCACGAAGTGAGGCTGAAACTACTGATTTGTCACCTTCCCTTCCTCCTCTATCCCCCTTCCACTCCAGTTTTCTATCTTCTGCTCATCTTTATCTGAAAGGGACCTCTCTCAGCTATTATGTGGCTGCCTGGTAGTGATGAGACTGCCAAAATGTGACAGCCTTATCTACAGCCCAGCCCTGCAAATTGCCAACCATTGATCCAGCAGCCTGGGCCAGCTGATCAGTGCAAAGCTGCTTTGATTTCTTTTCTTCTGGGAAAGAAATGAACTTCTCTGCCAGCAGCTTCTACCCTGCCAGTGCTATTCCCCAGCCAAACAAAGGGCCTGAAAATTAGAATTTAGTTAGATGAATTAACAAGGCATCCCTTTTCTCCTCGCTTGATTTCTTGCTGTATTCTGGATGCTGCATTGCATGCTGAAATGTGAGGGGAAAACAATGCAATTGATTATTGTAATTTCTCTTCAGGCTTCATGTACATAAATGTCTTCCAGGTACATTGCTGAGAGTTGCCAGATCCCCATAAACTTATATCCCAGCAGCTTTTCAAAGCATTCTTCCTCTATTATTACAATCAGATTTCACAAAAAAAAATAAAAAAAAAATTAGCTAGTTATGCCCCACTGTGAGGAGAAATAATATTTTGCTCAGATTTTTTTTTTTTCTCCTGTAATGATTTTTCTTGTGGGATCATTTGAAAAACTCTATTTGCCTCTTGAAAAGGAAAGCAAAAATGATAAAAAGGCAACCTCCCAGCTCTGGTTTTACACCTCCATTCCATAGCTTGTGTACAGTCATGTCTCAGTCTGTAACAGCTTTACAGAAATAATGTGTGTGTTCTGACACAGAGCAGGTTAAACATAACAAAGAAAGATCAGGAATATCACTTTCTTGGCTAATTTATTCAAACTGGGCATTTCCTAGTTTCTCTCTTTTTAACTCATATTTTATATCACCATTTCCTTCGCTAGGTATTTCTCAGTTGAGCTAAACTTCCTGCAGAGCTGTGCTTTCATGGGTTTTGGTTTTACCTCTGCAGACACTGTCAGATCATTTTGTATTTCATTCTGAATTCCTGAAATAATTCCTGCAACTTTTGATGGGCTTCATTACCTCACTTTACCAAGCCAGAATATTTATCAACCTGCAACACCGTGTTGCAAAATCACCAGGGTGCTTACTGGGCCCTTTCTTCACAAACTGGGGTTTAAGGACGCCAGGAAACCCAGCCCTCCTTCCCAGCTGCAAAAGATTTGTTGCTACTTCACCTGAAATACAACATTTCACATTGATGGACATCTTCTGGCTCCAGGCAAGGCTAAATCTGTGTAGCCAGCTCCCAAATGTAACATCAGAAAGGAACTCACACCTCTCATTACATCAGAGGAAGATGTAAAATATGCACGGTGGCAGCTGAGCTCCCCTGGGAAAACAGGGTTTGTCACACTTTATAACACTTCTCCCCAGTGCTCTGGTGCCTCTGCTGAGCTTTGGATGGGATAAATCAGAGGGGACACAGCAGCCAGCAGTGCTCAGGCTCCCATTCACTGCCACCAGGGCAGCAAATGCACTCTGCCAGCCCTGAAGGAGGCTAAAATGCTTTTTTTCCTGAGTCTTCTACATAGGAATGATTCTTGTCTTCTGGCAAAAACCTATTCAACACAGTTTTTAATTCCTCTTTTAGATGTTACTCATGTCTTCCCCCCTTTGAGTTCAAAGTCTCCACTATACCCGGAAAAAATCCCACAGAAATACTAAGATGCTGTACCAATAAAAACACTTGAAGAATGAAAAGCCACACAGAAAAAGAAGGAATTACTGACAGATCAGTGCCATAATTGCCACAACTAAGCTAATTCCTGCTTGTAACACAAGAAAAATCAAGAAAATAACTCCAGTTCCCTTCAGTAAGGAGTAGAAACTGTAAAATCAACTGCAATTGTAGGAGTTAAATTCCACATTCTGCTTGAATGCTCGATGGGAAAAACATCATCCACATCTAAATAAAGCACTCACGAAAGACTGAACTGCAAGTGCATGAGGAGCTGAAATTAGACTATCTAGTTAACCAAACTTCAGTGGACATTTAAGTGCTAACTTAGATTAACATAATTTTACTGATTTCTCCTCTTGGTATGTTCTCCTGGATACTGGAGGAGCATCAGTTTATAGTTCCATGGGAATACAGCGCTTGGAATCGCTGCAACACTTTTAATTTCTCATTAGGACTTTATTTACTGACTGCAGATGTGATGGGGTTTAACTGCAGCCTGTGCTGGAGGGTCCCTGAATCACAGTAAATTACAATTACTAACAGTTGTCTTCCACTTTCTTTCCATTACTTCTTGCACTGGTCTCAATCATGCCAAAAAATTTTTAGCCAGCCAGAGGACTCTTACCAAAATAAGTCACTGACTGAGGAGGAGCAGTTTGCCAAGGGAAAAACTGGGAAGCACTGGCAGAAAGAGAGAAGAGCCACAGAGTCCAAGCCAGCATTTCACAAGCTGGAGGTCTAAGAGCCTATTGACAAAAGCAGGCAATCCAAATTAACAGCAAATTACATAAACAGATAAATGTGCAGCTGGGAACTCAAGGCGGTGTTCACCCACTGCCTGCTTACAGAGCTGCTGAAAGCCTGGGTCAGGCACTCCCAAAAAAATCATATATCACATACAGCAGTCTGTGCTTCTCATTCATCTGCAAAGCCTTGCAAAACCTAATTATGACAATTATTAATAATAAAAAAAGCCAAGACAATTAGAAAAATAAAATAACGGTAAGGGAGCTTCAGACATGAGTGATAATATCAGTCTGTTACTTTGACACAAATAATGAGAAGAATTACTCACTTTGTGTAACTTTTAATGATCTTAAAGTTAAGCAAAAAAAATATAGTGAGACAGAGAAAGACAAAGAGCTCCTAGAATGTGCAGTGGAGATGCAGCCTGCCATCTTTGTACTTGTTCCAGTGTCACTTCTGTGACCTTGGCTAAGCCTAACTCGTTTTTCATCCTGCATCTGAAGGATGCTCTGATTTTCTGCTGCTTCTTGGTACCTTTATGGTCTTCACAACGCAGTCACCCACAAAGTGACTGACAGATAGCACACTGCACCAACAGCACCACATGTGGGGTGCCTGGATTGCCTGACAAAGCTGGGAATGAGATTATTCTCCCACCAGCACACCCGGAGTCCTGAAGACTGATTCTCTCCAGATCCCAGCAGTTCTGCAGCAGGAAGGCAGCAGTCCCTAACCTGCATGAACTCAGATGTCTACTGAGCTTTCCTGGACCAGAGAAACAGAAGCAGACAAATCATATTTAAGTGGACATTATTTGTATGTGGAAAAAATAAGGCAAAAAAAAAGGAAAAAAAAAAAAAAAGGAAAAAAAAAAAGGAAAAAAAATGGCAAAAAAAAGGCAAAAAATAAAAAAAGGCAAAAAATAAAAAAGGCAAAAAATAAAAAAGGCAAAAAATAAAAAAGGCAAAAAATAAAAAAGGCATCTTGGTTTTCTCAAGTTTTCCCATTCTATCCCATTTAAGGTGAATTCCTGATATGAGCTACCCCCCCATAATTTCACAGGTCCTGATTTACACTCCCCTTGACTGTGAAGCAAGGAGGAGCCAATTATTAATCTGCTTTTATCACAATATTACCCTGCCTGCTGTCCCCAGTGGCTTTGCAGGTTCCTGTTTCTGCTGTGTTTTCCTCCACAGGATTAACACAGCCACACCCTGAACTTTGCACACAAACCCCTCCACAGAGGCCTGGTGGCATGGTGAACTCCATCTCAAAAATGACATTATGATGATAAGATTTTTAATTAGTTTAACACTGGCATTTCTTCCTCTTTGCTCTCATCACATCCACGAGCTCCTGACAAAGCTCTGGGCGCACAAATAACCAGGGAGGCTCTGAGAGGGCTCCCAGCACAGGCTGTGAGCAAACAGAGCAGCTCTCCAGTGCAAGTTCTTGTGAGCAGGATCAATGCTCACAAGTGCCCTGGGGTCATGAGCCTGGACCTCTCCTGAGCCAGCCAGTGGATCCTTCAGGCTGCAGCTGAGTGAGGAGAGGGACTGAGGCAGCCAAAAGCAGCACAGGGCTCTGCGTGGCAAAGCCAAACCTGGGAAATCTGTCCTGCCCACTCTGCAGCACTGTGCTGCTGAAAAAATGGGGTTTTGTTCTTGTCTAGGCTCGTGGGAAGGTGAATTGTGGCAGGGATCTCTGCCAGCCGCTGCTAACCCTCATTCCCACTGGAGCCAATCTGCTCCAGGCTGTGGGGCAGTGGCAGAGCCAGCCCTGATTTCACCTCCCCACTGCACAGGGCTCTTTGAAACCATTGTTCTTCTGCCTGAAAAGCTCAGAAGATTTTCACCTTTCAGAGAGATGAATGCACAGCCTGTGCCTAAAACACTCATGGAGTGGTCTCTGCTGAGAAAGGTCTATCTGAGATTGACCTGAAAAGAAAGATCTGAGATACACATCTAATTATCTCCCATTCTGACAGATCTCATTTCTAAAAAAAAAATTAAAAAAAAAAAGTTGGATTGGATTTTTCAAGTTTCCCTTCCCCTTGAAGAGCTGCTGCCATCCCCACTGCAGTAGTTGATTAAGATTATTTCTCCCAGCTTTTTTGCATGCCCAGCCTCTCACCAAGAGCCAATGATGTCTCTGCTGATCTGTTAATATCACATGGCTTTCATTGTGCTCACTCCCAGTTTTTCCAGGAAGTCTTACCATAAAATGAGGCAATTTTTCAGCACTGCCTGCTAAGGAGTTTACACTCTGAAGCAGGAGATCAAGAATCTTCATAATCAATAGCTTATATAAATAATAATTCTATTTACATGCTGTAAATTTCTAATCCTTGTCAAACCTAAGATATTTAATTGATTAGGGTAAATGCCACATTTTCTAACGGACTTTTCACTCTTCCCTTCAGATATTTGAGATATGAACAAAGTGCAGTGATAAGAAATGAGCCAGGGCCACTTCTGTAAGAGCAGGACCTACAAATGCCAATCCTGTCCAGTTCCTTGGGAGCAGAAGTCAACCTGGACAAGCCCCAGCATTGAAAATGGCAGGAGACAGCGTGGATTCCAAGATATCTGGTGTTTGTGTAGTCTCTGGTTCATCTTTAATAACTAAAACGAGTTCAGGCCCTGTTAACAACCACCTCCTCCAGAAATGTTTAGTCCAGAGCCAGAGAGTACCTTATAAAACAGCACCCACTGACTTTTACCGCAGCAAAATCTTGTAAATAATTTATTGTCAAGGTGGAGCAACACTGCACAACACACTCCCAGCCACACACTGAATTTTCACTGCAATTGTCACACTTTCAGTAGAGTTGTGCAAAATCTGCTGTTATTCCCAGCACCATTTATTTGTATACAATGCCCTGGATCGATCCATTATTTAAATAACACTCAGCTCCAGACTTCTCTCTCCACATTAGACACCTTTCAAATGTTGAGGGAGGGAGAGAAAAGGCAAGAAATAAACAGGGTTTGATTCAACTCAACTCCAGGGAAACGTGGCGTGCATCAATAATGGGGAGGCAAATTAATCTTGAAATTACTACTGGGTTTGACAGTGTAATATACACCTAAGATTTATTTCCATCTTTTCCTCTACAGAATATTGAGCTCTCAGTGTTTCTACTTGTACTTACCCATGTGGTTGCATCTGTTCCCCTCCTGAGTAAACTACAATGATTCCCTTTTAGCTAGGAAATTTCAGCAAGAGATTTTTATTTGTTGATTTCCATGAACAATCTCAAAAGACTCAGGCATGACAGAAAATCTTCCTTTGTTAAGAGGCCAGCACCAAGCACGTCTATCGGTGCTGCCTTCTCAGCTGTACCTCAGAATGCCATTTACGACAAATATCCAAATCCCTCTGATACCAGAGGGGAAAACCCTGCTGAGGTGAGCCCCAGTTAGACAGGGCTGGAGCAGTGCAGGGATGGTTTGTGAGAAAGTAAAAATGGCACAGTTTCTTAACACCAACAGGTGGGGGAGAGAGAAGGCTGGAGCGTGGAGGAAGAGCATCTCCAAAACTGCAAGAAGCAGAGAGTACACACAGGTATATTCTGTGCCCAAATCAGGCTGGCTCCTTGTACACCCATTAATATTTCAGAAGTACACGATTCAAAACAGATACAAAGCCAGAAAATTAGGAAAAAAAAATAATCTAGTTCTGTTATTAAGTTTCTTCTCATGAGAAATAGCACTCGGCATTTTAGCAACTATTTTTGCCTTGATACTTAATGGTTTCATAAGTTATCATTAAATAATGGCAATTATTTGCCATAGCAACTCTAACAATATGTAATTTATATCTAGTTTTGAGCTGTAGGGATAGGCTCATTTCATTAAGCACACAGATAATGTACAATGAAAATATCTGCACTTTCAATCAAACAAAGGAATGTGTTTGACAACAGGGTGAGATGGGCATTTGTCCTCATTTTCCAAACAAAACGAAATCATCTGTTTTTCTCCAAATCAAAGTGTATTTTGTTATTGATTACATTAAAACAGATGAAAGTGTTTAGTTCAGCGGGGAAATACAAAGTCAGTCATTTAGATGGTTACCATTTAGCTTAAAACAAAAAAAATCTCAAAGTAGTTTATAGAGAAATATTTAAAGGCACATGGTCAAAAAAAACCTTCAGGGTTTTTCATCCGTGTCCATTAGGAGGTAGAAAAACTTGTATTAACCCACTAATTTCACCACTAGGGGCAAAATTAGAAAACAAACAGGAAAAAAAAACCCCAAACAATGTAAATAAAGTAGTATTTAGTAAATAAATGTAATAAATTTACTAATTTAATTTAATTTTTAACTAATTCAAATAAATTTACTTTTTACTTCAGTAAATAAAAGACAGTCCTGCCCTTTCAGTGAGATCATTTCCACTTAGCTTCATATATGTCTCATTTTTCTCTCTGCCCCACAGAAGCCTTTTAAGAAGAAAGAAATCTATTTTATGATAAATGGACCAGAAAACCTGATCCAGACAGGTTTTGTTTGTTTTCCCTGCAGGTACACAAATGTGAGGCTGTCACTGCTGGTGGGAGGTGCAGGATGCTGCTGGACCCTGGTGCCAGAGCACATCACCTGCACAGAGCATGGCAAACCTGAGCCCTTCACAAGAATCCCCTCCCAGAAAAGGAACAAAAAGCCTGGAGGACATTCAAAAGGCTCTAGGAAAGGAAATTAATTTAAGTTAAAAGGAAAAGAAGGATTAAAGGAAAGTAAAGGACTGGGAGAGGCAGGCAAATTTGATGGAGGTGAATAAAGGGGTTGGAAAAAGGGAAAGAAAAAGCCAGAAAACCCAGAAATTGAACCTCAGAGATTCACCCAGGAAGGAGAGAGCAGAGTCCTGCACCCATTTCATGGACTGGCAGCAGGAAATGAATCAGCAACTGAAGGACAAGAAGGTGCAACAGATTTACTAAGTGTCTTTGATAACTGCTCTGGCTCTCCATAAATTGTCCCACTGTGCTGCTGAGGACAGACTCACTGGCATTGCAGGGGGAAACCAGAGTGCTCCTGGAAAATATTTACTATTTAGTTCCTACTGCAAGCCTGCACATAGCCTCATTCAGTGTGAACACAAGGAAGGAACCACACTTTGCCACCAGTGTACATCTCTGGGATATGAGGAGCTTCTCTGGTGTCACATTCTTCAACAGAGGTGAAGCCTTTACTCACCACTAGTGGTAACGTGTTTTCAGTTATTAAAAAACAAACAAAACAACCAAACCAAAACCACAAAAGAAACCAAAACCACAAAAGAAACCAAAACCACAAACCCAAACCAAAATCAAAACCAAATCCATCAGAAGACTGGAAAGCAACTTTAAAGCGTTTGTCAAAATGCAAAAGTGAAATATGAGATGAATTTCAGCATTTATGAAGCTGTGCTGTCCTTACACATCCAGCATAAATCTATCAGTAAACCTCCACCAAAGAATCTGCTGTGTGCACTCTACCACCTTCTCCAGCTTCACCTGAACCTTGTAGTCCAAGAAAATTTACTGACATGCAAGAACTGAGCTGGGTATTGCACAACTGTAGGACAATTTCTGTGCTTCACTGGATGGTTTCAATCACTCATCAGCTGGAACCCTTTTAGTCTGATCTTGATAAAAGCTACCTTTGATCTGCAAAATACAACTAGCCAAGCTATTAAGGCCATCTGACACATCACAAATCAAGTGATGACTTATCAAACAGCTCTCAAAAATATCCTTGAAAATGAGCATATTTATTAATGCCTTCCAGTGCACTGCTAACAGTTTTATTTTTGCATATCAATAGTTAACAAGTGTTAATAGCAGCAGCATTTTCTGAAGTCATTAGATCAATCTGAAAGGAAACGTCTTCCTACAGAATCATACATTTCCACTAGACATGGTGGTGTAATGGAGTTAAATTATTTAAATGTAATTACAAACCCAAGCAAAGCACTGAAGCCATGTACCAATATTACAAACTGACGTGGCAACAATATATAATGCATTTCCAGCGGCGTGCTAGGAATGCTAACAACTCTTTTCTTGTCTGCTGAGGAGCTTTCAAAGCATTTGGGCCCAGAGAGCTTCCATCTTTTGATTCCTTTTTGTGATACTCCAACACATTTCTTTTACAAACCCAGCTACAGTGTGCAAACTAAGTGACCAGGCTGGATTTGGAGCAAAAAAATGAACAAAACCCACACCAACAGAAAGGAAAAAACCAACAGCAAAACCCGCTGCAGAGGGAGATGGATGACAGCTGACTGACAGATTCAGTTTTACACTCCCTCAGAAATAAGCTCAGAAATAAGTAAATTACATTTCCCACACAAAAACAGTGCAATTGTTTGTGAAGTGAAAGCATACTCCTAATGCATCCATTTGACTTCAAGTTTGGGTTATTCCGTCCCATTGAGAACATTTCTCCTCTCAGTACACAGGTTAGGACAGGGAAAGCAAGTTGGCAAAAAACCACATTTGAAGGGTGGTCAGAAAGAGAGAATGGAAAAGCAAAGAAAGCCCAGCAGGGTGAATTCCAGCAGTTAGCAGCTGGTAAGGTAAACTCTGGAGCTGAGGGCAAGTGGTAGAAGGCAAGGAAGACACCAAGTGGAAAACAGACTAAATAATAAATACTTGGAGCCTGCTGCCTGTATTGTAATCAAATTTCCCCTTGTACTGAGTCTGAGGGATCAAATCAAATGCCACCCGCACATTGGGACATTATTTGACTGCAGCCAAACTGTTTCAGCACCTCTCTCTCCCACTTCTGTTCAAGGGAAGCTTTAGAAACCACTGCCGCCCCACACCAGCTGAAGTCTAGGATTTCTTTTTGGTATTTTCATTCAGCTTTTGGGCCACCAAAGAAATATTTGAAAAAAAAGAAACCAGTGGCTCCATTTTCTCAAGCGCTAAAAATCTCAATTCTTAATTTCTAACAGCCCCTATTTAATATTTTCCTTAGATCTCTGCTGCTAGAGGGATGTGATTACATGACACTTAGAGATTTAAGAGATTGCAGGAGGATTTAGTACAAGAATCTTAATCAAAGCTGTAAAGCAAATGCAGAAAAATCTTCCTAAAATATTCAATGCAACTGTTATGATCTTCAATCCAGTCTTGTGATTCCCCAAAAAAATGAGGCTGGAAATGTTGGATAAGAAGTCCCTAACTTTGGGAAAAAACAAACAAACAAACAAAAAAACCCAACAAAAAACCCCCCACCAGATCAAGTAGGATTTATGCACTTATATTTTAAAGATTTCTGGCATCACCAGGGGGAAGATGCTGTATACTGCATTTAGCACAGGCCTAATAGAGAGTTTCAAGAGAAATCTCTGAAAAGGGATCCATCCCATCACGCCAAGGGGATAAAACAAAACATTCTGTCCTTTTTCCTTTTGTGGTTTTCCAGGACAACGTAGCTCTTGAAGGATGTTTGGCTAAAGCACAAAGTGCTGCACAAGTGTCTCTTGGGACATTTTCTGACATTTTCAGAGAATCAGCTCCTGGTCAGGAGCTTCTCCCTCTCTGTAACACCCTCTGCCCAGGCTGGCTGTGGAGCAGAACAGAACCAGCTCTGCTCCCCAAGGTGCCTGATGGTCAGGAATAAGTCCAAGTGCCTTTTCCATGTTGTTTTATAGGTTAATAATCCTCAGCTTCATGGAACAGTCCAAAGGAGGCTGGAAAGCAAAGCCCTCCCCTCGTAAGGGTGTGCTGGTTTGATGCCTTCTCTTTCCAATGCCAGCAGATGTCATTGTCTCCTAATCTTCTTTTTTTTTTTTTCCTTATCAGGAGTGATGCATTTAACTCAAAAGCTCTCATTCACAAGCAGACAGAGTTACAAGTCATCCAGACAAATTTATCTTAGCTCGAAATGAGGGAAATTGGCTGATTTGCCACTTCAGCTCTTTCCAGAGGATTCCAGCATGTCTGGGAAGTCTGGGCTCACTCTGCAGAGTCTCTACCTGCACGTAGCACTCTCCTAAAGCTCCCCTCATTTGATTTTCATTCTGTACCTTGTGCCTCCAGGCCCTCCCTGGCAGGGGGAAGCAGCATTCCCGGAGGGGAGCAGCTCCTTTCCGAGCATCCCCAGTGATTGGCAGCTCCTGGGCTTTTTAAATATTGCACTGCCTTGAAAAGAAGCTGCAAAATAAATGATCCGTGCATGGCAGCCCTTAGCAGAGTCTTCCTCGAGTGATGGCAATGAAATCAAAGCAATTCAAGCTCAGGGGAGGTTGGATTTGGGGGGTTTTTAATCTGTTCTGGGAAGGTAAGGGCTCTCCATGCACTTTGCAGGTTCAATAAATAAGAATATGGGGCTGCGTGGGTTCTTGTTAGAAGAAGAAAAATGAAATGGCAATGAAAATAGTGGTCACAAACAGAGAAAGAGACTAAGTTTTCCTTATTAAACAGGCAGTAAAACTGACATTATTCACACATTGGGTCTGGCTTTGTCCTCCTGTTCAGAGTATGGATTTTCACACACCAATTTTTAAACTATTTATACAGAACTCGGCTCACACAGGCAGTGCCTTTGATTTTCTTTTCATCATTAGTATTTTCCTATTTCATTTACTGCAAGAACATCAATGTTTGCTCTGTTTCCTCATTTGAAATGTACTTATCTCCTCACTTAGCTCCAAGGACAAAATCCCAATGCCACATTGCAACAGAAGGTCAGTCTCAATCATTTCCCAGTAACAAAGCTTTGACTGGAAGTCAAAAAGCTGGGGAACCTTGAATGGTGATTCACATACCTGCTTCGTATGTAATTTTGTCATATTTATTACAAATGAACCTTCAGACTTCAATCACATTACGGGCTGCTCCTACCAAAAAAATCAGTTCTGTAATAAAAAAAATATTCTCTCCTGCAACTAATGAACATAGAAGAGGCTTGCTCATTATCACTCTACTCATTGCCATCATTTGAAGGACTTAATTAATACTGTTACATTCTGCTGCTTTCCTAGTTCACAATCCAGCAGTTGTTAAAGTTGGCTGCAGCAGGTGGAATTCATATTTTGGAAGTGGTTGTTGAAAACTCACTCCAGAAATCACCTCCATAGAGCAAAACATGGGGAGCAAAACATAACGCTGCCAGTCTGTGCATGGAACTGGGGCATCTGGAGCTTCCTTTGGGAAATTAATGTTGGCATCATTTGATTCTGAATAAAACTGAACCCCAAAAGTCCAGGTTTAGTTTTGTGGTTGAGACACAAAATCAGGAATGAGGAACTCCAGATTTCAGTTCCAAGTTTCTCACTAAATAGATGGGGTTTTGAAATAGGCAAGAGCATTTGAAATCAGAAAATGAGGAGATTTCACACTCACAGCATCATTGCAACACTTCAGTGTGTGCTTCAGCTGTGTGGGGGAGCCATGAAGTTACTGAGCACCTCAAATTGCACATTTTCCTAATGTTTCTCATAAAATGGATTGGAAATGCTATGGATGGCTTTGGAAGACACAAGCCACAGGTGACATTATAAAATTGCTTACTGAGATCCCTGTTTCTCTGTTCTTACAAGCTTCCACACAGAATTTATGTCTTAGATAAACTTAGATAGAAGAATCTACCAAAAAGCCCAACACAAAAGAACATAAAAGTAAGTTTTGTAATAATTCCAGCCTATATCCTAGTATGGACAAGAGTTCATGAAGTTAAATTATTACATTTTCTTTCCATTATTCGGGATAGCACTTATGGGTTCTTAACCTATTACAATTACAGTGCGTGCAAGCAATTTTTATTAATAAGTCATCCCCTCAATTTGTCTCCGGTGAAGCAGCAGTGCAATATAAATGTTACATGGTGAAGGGAATTTTATTTTTCTCAGGGATTTTTTCAGTTTGAAATTTCTGTTGTAGTCCTTTCAAAAAGTTGGGTCTGATTTCCTCTGCCCCACAACAGCAACACTCAAATGGGAATAGGCAGAGGAATCGCCCTGTGAAATTTGTTGCACCAACATGTGGTTTTTAAAATTTCTATTCTGATCCAATCAAGATTTTGGACAAGATTTCTTCTCTCACTGTGAAGGCCTAGGAAGACCATAAATCCCTGTAATAATTCAGGAATTTTGCAGCAGTTTTGTCTTTGAGTCTTCCTCAGCTGCTCAGAGGAAAACCAAACTCACTGGGAACTAGTCCACAAATGGTGCAAACACCTTTACACCAGAAACCAAACAGAATTAGTGAAATTATTCTTTTCTATACACCCATTTAGCTATTGATGTTTAGAGACAGACTAAAATCTCAAGTCTGTGTTAGATTCCTTCATAATGAGGTGTGCAAAAATCACTGAAATTATTTAAGAATAGTCATAACATTTCCCATGGGATTTCAGCAGTTTACAATTCAGAGAATAAAAGCATTTTAGATCCAGTTAAATAGAAGGGTCCTTAGCTCTGACACTGTAGTGCTGAAAGCACAAAAAGGCAACAACCCCACCCCTCACACCATCAATGGGCCTTGATACTGCGCTCCACAAGCTGCCCAAATTGTTTCCAGCAGTTCAGTATCTCTCACAGGGATTTCAAATTAAATGCAAAATACAGTCCCTGACGTGGAAGGCTACTATTTTAACCAGACAACCGCCGTGGAGGAGGTCTCTCCTTCCACAGCATTTGAGAGAAATTACAATGCATTAGTAACGTGCAATCCAAAGGAAAAGTATGAAATCGATAGCCTGGAAAACATCCTGTGTAAAATCACAAACTGCATTTGTAAAAAGAGAAGAGTTTCCATATGAAACTGTGTCCTATAAACTTTGGGATGAAGGTGAGCCCTCACCTGGAGAGAAACTGTTCTGTCAATAATGTGCTGGTGTTTGCTGCAGTCAGAAAGCAGCCCCAGTTTCCTGTCAATACAGCCCTGGAGTTTTTATTCCAACATTTTATAAGGACAAAAACATCATTTGAATGTCAAAGCTTTTGATTTGGGAAAAGACTATCAAAGACTCAGGAAGTAAATGCAGGTACAATTATTTTAAAATTTGCTAATGCATGTCAGTGTTGTCATATGAGCGTGTGTCTCCTTTTTCACAAAATGAAAAATGTCTTTAAAATGTCCCACTCATGTCTCAGGGGCTTTTTCCTCTCCCTCATGATCCACATTCTCCAGAATGCTGCAATGTGACTTGATAAGTCCATCAACAAATGGATTATAATGGATAGAAAGGGGAAATAATTTATATTTCATGATATGCTTTAAGGTACTCAACTGAAAGGCCTTTCAGGAAGCCAGTGTTCTTATTTCTCTAATTTTTATACAAATTAAAAAAAAACCAAAAAAAACCCCAAAAACAAAAAAACAAACAAACAAAAACAAAACAAAAAAAAAAAAAAACAAAAAAACTACCAAAAAAAAAAATATGGTGAGGTTAATTCTGTTTTCACTGGAAAGCCAGAACCTTCACATCAGCAAAGCTTCCAGGAGTTAACTTGCACTGAAAACAGAGAATCAGACTGCAAACCTCAAGCCCTGCACGTGTTGTTACCTCTTGAAAGAACTACAGAAACACAGGGAGTGACATGCACGGAGGCCTAAAAATTGAAGAGAACAAGACCAGCAGCAGGCTTTTCGGGGCTTGCAGCTGGGTTTTCCTGGCCACTCCTAAGAGCCCTGGGATGGGGCAGCAGCTCTCAGGATCCCCCCTGAGCTCCCTGCCCTGCACACTCAGGGACATTTCCCTCCCAGGCACAATTAATCCCCAAGAGCTCACGACACACAGAGATGTGGGTTTGCCACAAAGGAAAACAATTTCCTGTGCTGCTCTCTAGCTAAGTGAAGAGTGGACAAGTGGGCAGATTTTATTGGAAATATGGGGTAAACCTTGCTGCTCTGGAGTGTTTATTTCAGTGCCTCTGCACTACCATTCATCACAGCAGAAGAGGTGCTAAAGCCATTGTGTTAGAAAATAATTTGATTCATGGCACTTGATATGGAGTCATCCCAACGTGACAAATCAAGCTTTAGGCTCTGCATCAAGAGCTATAAATGGTGAGGAATGTGTTGGGAAGCATGGATTCCACCTTGCTGGGCAGTAACACAAGTGCCTTGCTAAGGACACGGTGCTTGGGCAAGAGGGGAGTGTGTTAACTGAGGGACTCCACGCTTTTGACACCACAGCATCAAGAGACTTCTTCATTTCAGGAGAGGCAGCTAGAGACCATCTCAAAATGAAGATTGGAGAAAGCTATTGGAAGTCACAAGACTCCACATCCTGCTTCAGGCGATTGAGATTTGCCTTGAGCCTTTTCTCCTCTCTTCCTCAGAGAATTCCCTCCACATGCCACCACTCAAGTTTAAGCCAGAATCATCTAACTAGTTCAATTATCCCAATTATTTAAAGCTTCTGCTGCAGTTACAGAAGTTTCACTCCTTACTCTGGGTCACAACTCAGTGTACAAACCCAATTTTTTCTCAGGTTTTTCCTCCTCCCCTCCTGTTCCTTTCCAGAAGCTCCAAAGGACACTCTTAAAGGAAGACACTCTTATCAGCCTCCTTTGAACCCATACCTGCAATCACCATGTTTGTCAGCAAGGGCTTATGAGGGAAAATAAAAATATTTCTCTAAGATACTGGGATTCAGTTCCTGCACACAAAGCTCAGCTGTCTCCATGAATCACTTTCTTGATGATGAGCATGCACACCATGCCTTGTCCTCAAGAACTATTTTCTGGATGGCCAAAACACTACAACAGACCCAGAGCTAAACACGGGCACTAAACCCATTTCAACATTTAAGCTAAGCACTCAGTTTAAACCCTAACAGATCCTTTCATACTCTCCCTTCTTTGATCCCAAGTATCCTCTAGCTACTAACCTTGAAGGTAGCACAGAGATTAAATTCCCAGTGATACACTTAAATAAGTTGCTGTTAGCAATGTGTTATCGTGTGACACTCGAGCCTATGAATCCTTTCTGTTGTCAATGACAGCTCAGTGATAAACTTCCCTCTCAGCCATAACACCCCCCTGGATGCACCTTATTTTCCCATTTGCTTTTATGTTTAACAAAATGTCACACAGACACAAATAAATAGGAATATATTGCATCAAATATTCCTCACGGTGGCATTTTCTTAACAGACAATGACACACAGAGATAGATTTGTTTCTGTGGAAAATACAAGCAGATTTCAATGAACTGCCTTGTTCATCTCCAAGTGTAAACTCCCAGAAAAACTTCAGACCAAGGTCCCTTCTCTCCCTGTGTTTCCGGCTCTATAATAATGCATATATTCATATTCTAAAATATTTTTTAAAACCATTTTGACTGCTTCTCATTTTGAGCAGTTTGTTTTCCTCCTGCTCCTTCTGATCATAAAGGTTAAAGAATCAGGAGGTTTTTCTGAGCCTGGTATCCAGGACTTCACAGGAAGCATGCAGAAGCTCTATTAATTAAGGTAACTGCTGCAGAAAAGTGTGTTATGCTGCATCAGCAGCATGTAGCTGACCCAAAAAAAAAGCTGTTTGTTAAGCCATCTAAGCTCCATGTAAATTCCAGCAAGAAAAGCCTGTGTTGGATCACATTTAAGACACAAGTTTAAGCATATTTTTCTTCTCTCTGAAAACAAGTTTAAGGGGAAAAAAAAGTTTAGAAACTTTGAAGAGAAGAATATCAATATTCAGTAGCTCACAACACACATAGTCTGTGGGAAGCACTGCAATGAATGTGTGGAACTCCTGGCTCTTTTCTGTTAAGAATAATGCTGGGGATTCTTAAATAAAATAAAAACAACCAAATCCAAAAATATCATTATTCTCCACCATCAAGAACAAGAAACGCCAACAATCAAAACAAGTCAGCTCAGGGTACAATAAATATTTTCTAGGAACAAATTCATGAATCCCACACAGATTTTTTTGTAGCATGAAAGAAATACTGTATGTCCAGAAATTATTTATTTCAACTGGCAATTTATTAAACTGGGTCAATCATAGCATTTATTGCTTACTGCTCCTCAACCCACAGAGAGAGAAATTAGGTGGTCATCTTCATGCCCAACACACCAACTCAGGCGTGCCAGATATCTCCAGTCACACCAGGAAAACTCCCCCATTGCCAGTGGCTTTAACCAGAAGCCTCCTTTGTGCACCCAGAAAAGTTTGTCCTTTGGGAACAACCCTGAAAAAAAACAGAGATATTCCTGCCCCACTTCCACATGAATCTTAAGGCTACTTAAGGAAGTCTGCTATGCCTCATTTGTCATGCTGTCCAGCCCCTGAGATCAAAGTGACAGCACACCTTCCCACAGGTTTTAAGAATATGAGCCTATTACAGCATGGAAATGTTGAGGTATTATAGAGGGAAGCACAACAGAAAAACTCCTAACTAAATAAAGCAACTTCCAAATGAATCATTCAGCAGGATTCATACTCTGATACCTTTTCCCAGAGACAGCCTTCCCTCTGGAATACCCACAGACACACAACTGCATGAAAAACCAGAGCTTTATAATTTCCAACAGCTCTTATTAAAAGCACTCATAAAACTAATAAACCTATTTCCTTCGTAATTTTACTATTTCCAAAGCACATCTATGTTTTGATCCTCCATCTCTTACTGCTCTGAGAGGAGATGAACAGCAGGAATGGTTTCCAGCTGGCACCCCAGTTACTCCAGAGCCATTCCAACAGCTCAGAACTCTGAGGTTCAACACAGAAGGATCAAACAGCAAGTTGAGTTTGGGGCCTCGCAGAAGCCTTGCCCACCTTCCTGATGCTCCTGCAGATCTTCTTTACCTCCTGTATCTCAAGCCACGCACTGCTGCCCATCTCTTGTGCCCGTCCCACCCTTTCCTGAGCCCTTGTGACACACAGGACTAGAAGGAAGTCTCTGGTTTTCCTGGCCCTGATTTTTTTCCAGCACCTTCCACTCACAGAACAGCACTGCAACGAGCCCCACTGCCCATGCTCTGCTCTGACTGGAAAAAAGATAAAACCAGCAAGAACACCTTGAACCTGTGTTTAAAAACTAGAACTAGAGAAGTGAAACTAAACCTGTCCTAGTCAAGAATCAGCATAGCCAGGAGCCAGACTAGGTTTCAGTTGCTGGAAGCTCTCAGAATTGTAATGAATCCTAGACACAAAAAAACCCCAAAACCAAAAATCTCCCAAAACAGTCATCTTCTTTTAAGTAAAGTACACACAGAGAACCCAATTAAAAATGAATAAGACTCCACTTAACACCCAGGAAATAAGTGTATGAATCTCAAACTCAGACAAAAAAAAAAATGTTGGCATCTCTAGAATAAGAAGAAATTATTTAACAAAAAAATAAATTAAGGTATTGAAATGGCCTGGAAGGACTGACAAGATTTGTTCCTTTATTTGGCAGCAGTGCCCAGAGAGCAGCCAAAAGGGGGGGCTGGAAGAAGAGATGCATGTGTTTGTTCCCTTTGCCACAGGTTCCAGGACTGCAAACCTGCTGCTGCTCACCCACCTTCACCAAAACTCCTCTCACACAGCTGCAAACCCAGGAAAGAAAAAAATCCACCAAGATCTGATTTTACATTAAAAGCCTAACTATGGGGACAAGACTACTTTTAGCAGGTCCTCTGCCAGCTCTCAAAGCACTGGGACAAACACCGAATTCATCATTCTGCCCAGAAAGATTCCAGCTCCCTCAGTGATAAATAATTTGGGTTTGGTTGTTAGGGCTGGGGTAGGCCATGGGTTTATGTGTCTCTGGGGAGAGTGGGAGGAGGTTTCCTATATTATTTTAAAGTATCTCATTCATTGCCAGTCCAACACAGTTCATAGTTCATGTTTTGCTGTTCCCCACTCAGCATTGAGCTTGGAGATGCAAGATGAAACTTCCAATTTTTCTGTTCCCAAATCTATGAGCAGGTGCAGGCAATTTGTGAGCACAATGATTATTGGCTCCCCTCTTCCACCACCTAAAAACCAAATTACTAAGTTAAAACCATTGGAAAACCTCTGACACAGCATTTGCCATGGAGAATTGTTCCCTTTGCTATGTAACTGCAATAATCATGCCTCTAGAAATGAAACTGAATGACCTCACAGAGACAGGAATAATCTGATTTTTGAACATGTATATGCAATATTAGCTCTCACCAGGGATGAAATCCCATCCTTCCCGGGATGACTTGTTTCAAAATCTTCAGCTGGTGAAAGATTTGTGCATTCCAAAGAATTTACAGGCAGGTTATTTTGGGCTGGAAATGAAGTGAAACATAGAAGCTGTGCAGATACAAGTCATATGGAAGAGTGAAATTTTAGTGCCTAGTCAAGATCTAGAGTTTTCCAAATACAGCAGAAAATGTTTAAACATTAACAGGCAGACATCTGAAACAAATGGTGTTGGATAAAACCTCCCTTGACTGCAAGTATTTGAACAATTTCCAGATTGGGAACACGCTCATCTAATCAGTTTGGAAGTGCAGGTTCCAGTCCTGCAGAATGCAGGGCCCTCAGCAGCCCCTGGCTTTTGTCTTTGGAGTCAGAGTTTGCCTCGAGTCCAACAGGGCTGTTTGGGAGGGGAGCGGTGCTCACTATGAGTAAAGGCAAAATTCAAATGTCTCCATGTCACTGGTCAAGACAGAAAAGTTACTTCAACTGCATTAATATCCATGAGTGGCTGAATTTCCACTCTCTTTAAAAAAAGAAATTATATAACTCACAGCACACTATTTTATCAGTACTTTGTAATTTATATGACAGAATAAAATTAACCTAAAGGTTTGCTCTTTTCCCTAAGACAAGGGAATATGCTGAGTCAGAATTAGGCCAGTGCAGTAACCTAAATACCATGTACAAGACAGGTTTTAACAGCATCAGGAACAAGACGCCTGTTACAAAGTTGATGTACCTGTCCTAGCTGAAACTTAAAGACATAACTGCGGTCTCTCTGTCCTCTTACAGCAGGTAAATACAGATACACAACACTTCAGCTTTTTGATTTGCCGTTTTACAGAAAGGTTTAATGCTGAAATGCCTGCTGGAGCCCAGGCTCAGGGCACCTGCATTTCAGGAGAGCACTGAGGCTGCTGCTGTCAATGCAGTCACCTCCGTGTAAAATGTATTCCAGCACTGGACACCTACCAAGGTGTGCTGGAGACACCCATCCACCTCAATCTCAACTATTTGATATGTCAGTAGAAACCAATATGTAAATGTCTAATTCCATGGGGGGAGGAAAAAAAAAAAGGATTTCAATTATTTGGTGTTAATAATTATTCTAGAAAGCGTCCGAACTACAAAGAGAAATATTGCTCTAAGATTAATATGTGACACCCAAATCCATAATATACACCTGTATGAGACAGTCTAGCAGCACTTCATCAGCCAGAGAATTTGCATGCTGGAAATTGCCAAGGCAGGCAGGATGTAATGCCTGATGAGAGCTGACAGGCAGGGGATTAACGAGAACAGAGACAAGTAATTCCACCCTAGGTTTCACCTGTAACTGACACAGGTAGAGGTATTTAATGAATTATTCCAAAGAGATGAGGAGAGTGACAGAGCCCTCCACCTGTCTCACATCAGCTCAGGTGCTGTGTGATAGCTCCTGGCACTGGGAGCATCCTGGATAAATCCTGGGTGGAATTGCTGCCTCGCTCACAGAGAGGCAGGAATTAGCTCCAAGCAGGTGAAATGCAAACTGACTTTACAGGGGGATCTCGATACTGAACAGGGATACAAACCCATCTACCAACAGGACTTTGCATTACATGGCTACACTTCTTTTTCAGGACAATGGAGAGACAATTAAGCAACTTGTTCAGGAGCCCAGGACAATCCCCTGACAAGGAGTCCCAGCACTCTGACTTGCTGGCATTATGCTTTCCGTGGAGGATCACCCTCTCATTCCTCTGGCTCTCTGTGTGCTTTGCTGAATATTCAGTCTGTGATCCACAGGACTACAGTGGGGTTTAGTTTGCCTCTGGATCAGAGATAAAATTTCTGAATAGAGCTTTGTGTCTTGGAGTGTTTAGTTTTCCTGTAACATCATTACTGAGTTAGCTACACACATCCTAGGACATCAATTCCAGATATCCTGCCAAAGATCAGATGAGATCCAAAGGACTGCATTCATTAGCTGCCAAAAAAATGCTGGGGGGAAGGGATAGAAAATTGCCTACATCTGTGATAGTGGGAAAAAGAAATACCACACAGTTGAATATGAAAATACAAGCAAATATTTACACAAGTTAAAAATGAGTGTGGCAAACCAGATTTTATTTTCAAAATGCTAATAAACTTCTGAGCGTTAGAGAGAGCGAATTTCTGAACAAAGTCTCATAAAAGCACTAAAGGAATATTTTCACTTGATATTTAGGTAACATTTTCATTTGCTTACTTTTGTACTTTGTTCTTGTAGCACTCTCCCAGGAAGAATGGAAGGTGCTTTTCTTGATTGTTCCATTGTAGTGCCTGAATACGCTGCATTCTCTACAGATGGAGCTGTGCATTAACAGAGCTGAGTTTGTACAAACAGCTCAATCAATGTAACACAGGGATTAATCATCACATGCCTGATTTCCCATAAATGCTGGGGAGAAAAACGGGGGCTTGCAAGGAGATCCTTTTCAGCCCTCACAGGAGTTATGTGTTTTTCAACCTCTTAAGATACTTTGGCCTTCAATTCAGTAGAACACATTTAATCTTTTTAGTGGCTGCTCCCCCACCTGAGTCTCCTGAAAGCAGCATGAGAGGAGCTGGGGCACTCACCTGCTTCCTGGCACTGACTGTGCTGGTGTTCATTGTGCACGTTGCACACACACACACTCCCCTTTACTCCAAGGATGTTTTATTTCCCAGCTTCCCTCTCAAAGGCAGCATTTCATTGCTGCGCCTGCCTGCGCTGCTCCTCCAGCAGCTGCTCAGGAGCTCAGCCTGCAGGGAGCTGTGCTGCACCAGGAATTGGGATTACACCAAAGGCTGGCCATTAAAGCAGCGTGCATTAAGGACTGTAGCTCCCCGAGAGATGAATTATTCAAATTACACAAATATAGTGGGTTTCCCTTCCATTCTGTGGATCTTTGCAGGGTTAAGCTGAGATGTGCAACTTCAACATAACACAATTCCTGGAATTGGGATTGAAGCTCAACAGTGCCAATAAATGCAAAGCAGAGTCCAGTTCCATTTTCTATACATTGCTGCTAGCCCATTGTTAACCAGTGCAATCTCATATTTTTTAATGATTTTTTAATCTCATCTTTTTTAATTTTTTAATTTCTGACTGGCCCTTCACAACACCTCTAATTCTTCCCACTCTCCCTCACACCCAGTTACTTCCCTTTTTTTGTAGGAGCCCAATAAATTTCCCACTTCAGAAGGGGGAAGGAACACGCAGTCCTGCTAACCTCTAAAAAGCTGCATAGTTAAGCTCTGGCTTCCTATTTTACAAATCATCTTTGGCAATCCCAAGCAGCCACTTAGCAGAATAAAAGCATAACTATTACTTTTATAAATAGAAATTACATATCCAACCCTTTTTCCTCTATTAAAGTCATTTAACATAATGATGGAGGAAATAAAATTTCCCTTGTTTGGAGCCTTACTTGCAACTTGCACTCTTGAGAAGTTTGCTCCCCTTGGACCATGGAACACAGAAGAGACCTGAAGGTCTCTTTGCCCTCTAAAGACCACAAACTCTGCTCAAGCCACTCGACTTGAGACTTACAATTCCACCAGAAAATATAATTCCACACTGCAATATAACTCAATCCCTTCTGTACTTTATTTGACAAGAACAACAGCGTGTGCTTATTTGTGTGTTATTCATTGTTCTTGCTTGTGTGATATTCATTGCTCTCTTCTCCAACGCCCTTGCTCTGAGAAAATTGAAACTTCTATTAATTAAGAAAAGTTCATTAGTTCAACAGATTCATTAACCTTTGTTGGGAAATGTACACTGAGCGCCAAATTAATCAGGATTCTGAAATCAAGTCACAATTTCTCTCTGTATTACTTTTTAACAATATTTTTTTGATGGAGATGTACATAAACCCATCCTACATCATTTTGGGAATTCTTATTTCCTACTTTAATTCCCCAGTGGTCAGCTCTAACATCAAAAGACATTTTCTTACCTTATTTAAACAAAAGACTAATTTGAGAAACCATCTGGGACTTCAAACCTGTTTTCAGACATTATTAATTCAGGAGTATTAGGCTGTGCCCTCCTCTGACTCCAGCAGTGCCCACTGAAGAAATGTTCTTTCCACCAAATTAGCCCAATTCCCACTGATGAACCCCTCCAGATCTGCGTGGTTCTTAATCACTTTCCACCAAATTAATTCATTTATTTTGAGCTCAGCTTTTACCTATCAGTTCTTTACCAAACAGCTTCATTTTCCTCGGCAGGGCAGAGCAGAGGCTGTGATGATGCCAGGCCCATTTTGCCCTGGTTGTGGATAAACCCCAAAAAGCTGCATCACATCAAGAGGGTGATGCCTGAGGCTGCCCACCCATCCCTCAGGTCTCTGATTTATATTTGTTTCTAAAGAGTCCACCAGATGTTAATAGTCCTGACTGACCTTTTTTTTTTGGCATTTCAACTTCATTGCTCAAAAAGATGTGAAAAGCAAGTTATTTCAATTGTATTCAAATCTTACATTGGTATTTTATTTGATTTTTTTTTCCCTCCCAGTTCCATAGTTAAGGCCACAGAGCTTATACCAGTATTTTACAATCTGTCATGAACGTGAAAAGTTGACTCTACTGTAAAACCTTTGTTCTCCATAAAAAATAAGGGCAACAGCCTGTGGACCTGGGCAAGACAAGGCTAATTCAGGATCGATCAAGTCCTTTCATCCTTTCAGTGGTGACACAGACACAGGTGCCCTTGCAGCAAAGGCCAAACCCATCATCATTTTATCACCTTTGTTTCCGAGCCCCTCTCATTACATTCCAACTTCTAGTCACTAATTTTTGGCACAGTTAAACCAAGAATTAGCATCTCTGTAGCTCCCTTTATCACTGCGTGCTACGTTTTGTCATAAGAATATTTCAAAGTGGTGCTGCCAGCTGCATGCAGTTTCCAAACAGCACGGAATACATTATTGGTGGGAAAATAAAGTCGGATGGAAAACTGCTCACAAGATGAGTATCAAAGAGTTAGCACTTTAAAATGCTTGTTTCACAGAAATCAGCACATTTATATCAGACAAAAGGAGCTTGGGAAAAAATTCTCATCTTCAATCACATGTAGCTTACATTGAATTTTCTGTTTCAAATCAGTTTCAGTCTGAAGAGTTTCTATAATCCTTAGCAAGATCCTAATTTCAGAAGAAGCAGTAACTAATTTTTAACTAAGCGATAATTATAGCTGCACAAGAAATAATTGGCAATTAATTGTATTATTTTTTTAACTGTTGGTATTCAGAAGCTATCAAACCTCCAAGAAAGAGCACTGCACTCAATCCACGCTGTCATTTATCCATTACTTTTTCCCAACATTTTACTAAATCTTGTCTGGTGAAACATTGCTCCATTGGCTTAATTCCATAATCTCACCTTTGCCATTAACTACTAGAAACTAACTAGCAGTAGTAAAGCCAGTGAAGACTGCTACAGATAAGTTGGTTTTGGCTTTTTCTGGTAGAGAAGAAGGAACTTGGTGTGCGAATTTCATAGAAATACATGCTGCTTATCCCCATCTAAAAGCTGGAAACAATTCATGGAAATGCTACCCAGAAGCTTCAACCACCAATCCCTACCACATCTGTGAGAAATTCTGATGCAATGCAGAGAGATGTATTAATTTAAAATGTTGGGAGGTAGTTCACTGTTTTATATTGATTACTGGATTTCTGTCACATGGTTTGTCTTCGTCTGTCAAATTTTAATTAGTGTTAAATGTAGTGTTGTACCAACATGGAGCACGACTCAGAGGCAGGATTCTATTAAACCAACCCCTCAGAGACAAAAAACCTGCACACACACACAGGTTCAAGGTGTGCTCAAGAGAAACCTGGTGCTTCAGAAGAGCAAAAAGAGGAGCTGGCCAAAGTGCAGTCAGAAAATCCCCACCCTGCACAGGCTGGGAATGACTCTGCTGTCCCAAACTGAAACTGGTCACCTCTGCTGGCGACCTCCCCAGGACCAGTGACCCCACACTGAAAGCCACCAGTGTGGCCAAGTCCTGCTGTTAACTGAACACAAACCTCACATCTCCCTCCTCCTGCCCCTTTTGCTTTGAATCTACTGAGCAATCCAGGCAGACTTCATTCTTCCCTGCTCAGGGACGTCAGACTCTATTGCATGTGCTCTCTTTTAATAGAAATACTGGATATCATATCCCCAGAGAATCCTGAAATCTTGCAGTTAAATGGAAAGAATACACTTGACCATAGATCTCAGACTGATGGAGATACACTTCATGCAAGTAATATAAATAAAATATTAATTCTGAGGTAATGGGAAAAGTGCCTTCCTAACTTTTCTTTCAATTTTAAAAAGCTTGAGACTTTCTTAGCTCAAGAGGAAAATTCCAGCAAGTTTTGAATTTTCATAAAAGACTTTTAAAAAAAAAGAAAATAGTTCTCTGGTCCTCAAAGGTATTTAGGCATTTACCTCTCTCCTAAAATTAGCAGTCACGCAATTCTGAAAATGCATGTGAAATATGGATCCTTACCAATTTAAATGAGAATTGTGCACACCCTCCCCTAACTAGATGTAGAGCTTAAATTTTAAATAATGCAAATACATTAAACACATGAAACTCTAAACCAGCTCGTGTGGATGGCTAGGTACACCCATCTCCACGCAAATTTTAATTACCACTCAACATCTGGATGTGTTTTGGGAGGACACACAATCTAGATTTGTGCTGCTATAGACCTGAAGCTGACTTCACTGAGGTCGTGCTGCAAGGCAGAAATGCAGCAGGCAGAGTTTAAACCAGGGTGACCCACATTTGCTGATGAATCACAAGTGCCCCTTCAGCCCAGCTGCTGGGAGCCAGGCACCACTGATCTTTCTGCTTGGAACAGCTCCTCCAAATCAATTCACCTTGGCCTAAGGAACTCCCTCACTTGTACTATGAGTTTACAACACTGGGCATGGGCTTAGGAAGAGGAAAGTTCACCTTCATCCTCCCAATCCTGTGCACATTGCCTGATGGAGTCTCCAGTGAAGGGAAAGGGTAAGTGCAGCTTCATTTCCCTGGTTACATTAAGCTAATATTTTATAAAACTGAGTTAATGGCTTGATATTCCTCATGATCTACAGTAAAAAAATAAAAAATAAAAATTAAAAAAAAATAAAGAAACAACAATGAGAAAGAAAAACCTATCAAATCAACGGTAAATAATTTTTAAATCACAGAATTCACCAGTCTGTGCCATGGGATGTTGCTATCTTATTGCAAAAGTTCCACACCTTCTTGGTGATTTCTCATGGGCAGCTCCTCACAGCACTGACTCCTTCTTCTTCACAGCACAGCCAACAAACTGCAGCTCCCCCTCAACCAGCTAACCCACTCTTTTGGCACTCATCCTCATTGGATACAGCTGCCCTGTTAAGGGCAGGCCTGCTCCTAATCTTGGTGGTTTGTACAGCTGCAGCTGCTCAGGGGCGAGATCCCCTCCTGCACTATTCTCTTACGTTCCATCCCTCCACAGTGGGATGTGCTCCTCTGGCAGGACCAGAGCCACCCCACACAGCCTCCCCTTGACCCCCAGATGTCCCTGCTGGACCCGAATGGCAAAAGGATCTCGAGAGCAAAGGAGCTGCCCAGGCTCCATCACCTTCATCTTATGAGAACCCTTGCACTGGGCACAGAGAAAGTGAAGGTCAACTAAAATACTCAAGAAAACTCCAGCGCTGGAAAGATTCTCACACCTAGCACAGGTCTGGGGCTCCCAGCTGCCACGGCAGTTATGACCAAATAAATAAAACCACTCTGTGTTGTAACAGGCTTCAGGTAAGCAATGACACTAATTGGGCGAGGGAGCTCCCCTCTGATACTTGAATTGCAGCACACATTAAAAAAGAATGCTAATGAGATGCTAATAAGATGCTGCATTTACCAGGCAATGCCACCTCAGGTACAGAGTAAAAAACAGTGCGGAGTGGAACAAGTCACAAACACAATAAGAAAGAGATAGTGAAACATTTTTACCCTTCTACTACTGAAATTATGTCCCCATTCCATTTAAAGAATAATAATGACAATATTTTGCTCAATAGAGGATTGCACAGAGCAGCAAGGAAAAGATGGCAGAGGTTGGCAGTAAAGTCAAAATTTACAATCTGTAACGTCGCCATGCCTTGACATAGGAATTACTTTTATTGAAAATGTTATATATTCTCCAAAGATTGCACCTGTATTGCAAAAAACCTCTAGCAAACATGAGATAACTGCCACGTTAGAGCAAAGCACCAGCAGAAAAAAAAAAAATAAAGGAGAAAGCAAACATGTCTTGCTAAAAATCCTTATAATAAAACATGGCATGCACAAGGCTGTGGAGGTGATATTCTACACAAGGACACAGAACCTGCTGGCAAATACACCTACCACCAAAAATTAAAACTAAAAAATTAAAAGATTTCCTCCATTGGTATGCAGCCCTAGCTCAAGGTGAACTTGAAATCCTAAATTACAGCAAGTAAAAAGTGTCAACAAAATTTACTGAGAGAGCAAATTAAATATGCTAGAACAATGAGAAAGGTCCAGAATCCAAAGTTAATCCAAGTGTAGGATGGAGGGATGCAAAAACATATTCTCCTGCTTGTCTAAACAAAACCACCATATAACCAATAATTATTGTCCTTCTGTCCTTTGATGAAGAAGTTTTAGGGACCTGAAGGGTTGCTGTAAATGGGCAGAAAAATTCCTCACATCATCCATAAGAAAATTTTCATATCCTAATTGTCCCCCCATACTTGAAGGATTGCCTTTACTGAACCAAGCTAAAACACCCCAAAACTCTGTTTAGGGCACATGTTCTAAAGCAATATATTCTCACCAAAAAAAGGTAAAACTTATCCATTTTTTAATTACCATAAACCTGTCACAAATTGTAGGACACATCTTTTTCCTAAACTGAGGAGCTCATGACTGGAAGACACAGTGAAAGAACAATCATAAAGGACATAAAAGAATCCTATGCAAAGGTTTATGAATATTGGCTATTCCTAATATTCATCTCTATAGTGATTTTTACATAACTTCCCTTTATTGCAGATTCATTTTTACTGTATATTCATTTTTATCAATGACAAGTGAAAATGAATACCCTCAACTGCTGCTAGAGGGACTTCCTTTACCACCCCACCCTTCCTTCTTCTTGAAATATTATTTTTTTTCTTGCCTTGCCATTTTTGTACAACTTCAGGCTGCAGCAGTTCTGTCCTGCAGCATATTTGGTGCTAATGAATCACAGCCTTTCACGACCTGGGCAAAACAAGGAATTGTAACGACACCTTTTTGCCACGCTATATTTATTTGCCAGCAGGATCCCAAATGGCAATTCCTGCCACATCACTGCTGCTGCTGCTCTCAGTCCCTACAAGGAAGGGACAAACATAAAAATTTCTTTGTTTATAGTGCTCATGGAAGAAAGCACAAAAAGTCTTTTTCATGACCCAAAGAGTGCTGGAAATCGGCTGCCCTGAGAATGGCAGTCTCAAATGCACACCAATAAAAACACACATTATATTGCATTCACTGCAATACACAACATCCCTCATCAAGGAAATTAATTCTGGAGTAATTGTGACGTATGGGGAGCTGAGGGGTCCTTATTTGAGGGTGTAATATCATAGTGCTTTATTCTCTATAGAGAATATATAAATATCTGTGCGGCTGAGAAAAAAAGTAGGAAGAAAGTTACATTAGGAGAAGAAAGGAAACACGTACAAAAAGAGCAAATAAACAGGTTTGAGGCTTTTTTTTTTAAATTTATTTCTATGCTCTGATCTTCAATATGATCAGCAAAGCAAGATGACTGTTCTAAGATTTAAGTTTCCTACAATATTACATATTCTTTACATCCCCAAATAAATTAAAAGGGAGTATAAATGCATTAAAAATAATCCCACTACTGAGTATTAAACTGCTGTAAAGCACACACTTGATACAAGCCCTTACTAAAAGAAAACAGTATATTCCTGCTTGTTTCTAACAAATTGGCATTGAATCAAAACCCATTCAGACAAAAATTGTTTCCACACCACAGAAGATGGAAAAGAACATTTGCCTTAGCAATGACAAAAGGTGGTAACTCAGTACCATGTGAAGAAGCGATTGTTTTCTATCCCAAAAGTGAGTGCTGAGGTTATTTCCTCCTTTGTGAAAAAGTGCTATCAACTTTAACAATGAAGACCAAAAGTTGCCACATCTGTGAAAAAGCTTTAGGTCCAAAATTCATTTAATTCTAATTGTCTCCCAGCTTTAGCCCGGTCAGCTCAGTACCCTTCTTTCAGAACAAGGCTTGGGTGAGTTTTTTTTTTTTTTCCATTCATGGGGAAGGCTCCTCCAAGGGCTAAGAATGTGAATATTTCAACATGGAGCCACTTCTAAAATCACACACAATTTGTGGCTTAGAAGGTTTAATATGAAAACCTTTAAAATGCTGTCTTTGTTTTTAGAAGACCCCTTATAATCTTCCATTCAGAACCAAAGACTTTTGTAGAGATTTACCACAACAACAGATTTTTTTATGTTTCTGACAAGTTTCACTTTTCCTGAAAAGAGTTTAAAGAAACCTCTAGAAAACGTATACAGCTCTCTGAAATCCCATTTATACCAGCTTGCTTCTGATGTCAAATCATTATTCCAGTTGCCTTAGTTACATCATTTCAGTATCTCAGACATGGATACCTCTGCCTTATCTCCACAGATAGAACTTAGAAAATTCATTATTTCTTTATGCATGGAGTCTTTATTTTCAGAATGTTGCTCACACATTGGTGGCTTCATTTATTTCTGTACTTGGGGCAGATAAGAGAGCCAGTGAGCAGGAAGAATTCCTCTGGAAGATTTATACTAACACTGCTCCCAGCAGCTGGAGGCCTGAAACAGCAGCTGAAGATGCATTTGCTGTTTCCAGCCTAGCTGGACACACGGGCTGGTAATGGTGGCACAAAGCTGCTCCTTGGTTACACAAAATCAGGCACAGCACTCTCTCCACATTTACCACTTAGCCACACATCTGCTCAAACCCTCTCAACAAGCTGAGGCACGCTGAGGGAATTGCAACCAGATGTTTTCCCATGCACACATTAATGAACACACTCTACCCTTAATTCCAACACCTTTTGTTCCAGATGTGGCACCACCCAACCACTGCAACCCCATCTCGCCAGGGACATCTGACTGCAACCCAGCCTTCCAGCTTGGAGCAGACTCCACAGGTCAGGAGAAGTTTATTAAAAGCCTGAAACCTTTCCAAATGCCCAGGGATTTAGAGGTAAAGGCTTGGTGGAACAGAGATGCTCCTTCCTGCAGCCCCCTGGGACTGGAGGCTGGCTCAGACAAACTCCTTTATCCTCCTCACACTAATTGTGATGCATCTTGAAATGATTGGATCTATTGTTAGAACAGGCCTGTCAGCAGCTGGGACACGGTGATTAATAGAAATTTCTCTTTAATTCCTTAGGATGGAGAAGCTCAAGTCACAGTTGAGCCCTGGACCCCAATTATTAGGTGATTAATGAAATTATAATTGCCACACTTTCGCTCACATTCACCACTAGGTTTACAATTAATCATTAGAGGCAGAGCACAAGACAAAGAAAATATTTGACAAGCATTGTGCTACAGACACATGGGAGAGCTCTATTTGGGTCAGGAAAATATTTTCTCCACCAAGCTGGAGCAAATGAGTGTCATTACCCACAACTTAACAGTGCTGACAGTTCAGGTGAAGGTTAAGCTGGCTAACAGGAATCATTTTCTGCCTGATAACAGCAGCTACCCCTGATCCAGCACTGCAGACACAGACTTGTTGGCCACCAAGGTGGAAGAAACAGTTTTTAGCATCCCTGCCAGTAAATGGAACAATCAACCCCAATAACAGGATTCCCTTCCGAGTTATAAGGATATTTCTTTTAAAACCATGTGATACAGAGATCCTATAACTGCATTGTGCCTGTCTGTGGGCATGGACAGTCTTGGCCATTGAACTCATCCTCTGGCTTCTGTACCTATTTTCCAAGCCTGATTATTTCCCAAAGACAACTCAAAGTGGCCAACAGAGCTCCAGCCTCACAGGAATTGAGTATTTCTGTCTATAAAATGTCCAGTTGAAAAAGAAAAAAAAAGTACAAAAAACCACAAAAAAAAAAAAAAAAAAAAAAAAAAAAAAAAAAAAAAACCAAAAACCCCATAACCCAAGAGTTGAGTTTGAGCTGCTTTAGCCCTGTAGCATTAATGTCAGAAAAGGTCAGAACCAAGTTTTTTTTTTCCCTTCTTGACTGATCAGAGTCTATGAAAGAATAATTATTTTTTCATAGATCAAAAAATGATGCAAGGGAAGGAAATTAAATGCAAGTGAAGAAAAAGGCTGAGGTTCTTTTGTCTCATTTGGCTTGAACAGCTCTTGAAAAATTTAAGGGCTCCACAGCCATCACTCCCATGAGAGACTGCAAGAGAAGAAGGATTTCCTTGGGGCCACAGAGCTGGATCCTCAGGCAGAAACTGGGCAGAGGAAGGGACAAGTCTCCATCATCCCCCACCTGCAGCCTCTGCTCTTCAACACCTCCATGCATTTGTGTTCTTGCAGCTACACGGTGTAAAGTAAATGACTATTTACCTTGTACTGATCTGTATCAGCTGAAAAATCACTGTAATTTAGATCTCATTTGTTTATGTAATAAATGATTTGTTTATACTGAACTCGATGCTTTACTTCAGCTCCTTGAGATTTCATTAAATCACAAAACACTTGTGAGACCATGCCTAGGAAAGGCAGAAACAGCAAATCTGCCACACAGCCCTGAATGCATTAACAAGCAAAGCATGCAGCCACTTCACCGTGTTTACTGGCAGAAAGAAGTGATTTCTGTGATCAGCCACTCTTGAATACGTCTGAAACTCTGATTGCAGGTGCTTTTTTTAGTGCTGATTTAAGCAAACATTCCTCAGCTGACATCCTGTGAGTTTTAAACAGGAGGTGGGTGGGGACAGCAGCACCGGTGAAGTTGCACAATGCTGAATTCCAGTCTCTGGGGGAAAATGAAAGACCTCACTAATCTTTGATGTAATTTATCTGAGCATATGCCAAAGTGCACTAAATTGTGTGAGGGAGGATAATAAATATCTCCCGTGCATGACAGAGGGGGGATGGAGAGCTGTGGAGCTCTATTGCTCTGTTCAATCAGAAGGTTGGGTCAGTTAATGCCCGAGCCCAAGGCTGAGCATCAATCTTGGCAGGGCTGCTGTGACATGGCAGGAATTTACAGAAATGAGCAGCGTTGCCTGAAAAGCAGTAAATGTTATTGTATTTACAAATACTACTACTCTCATAATGAAATTGGCTATTAACAGCTTCCAATTAGAGACCAGAGATAACAGACAGAGTTGTAACTTGGGTTAAGATTCAGCAGAGAACCGTGGCTGTTAAAGGTTTCTCTTACTACAAATTAAAGACAATAAAAAAGCCTTACCAGCCTTTCTTAATCTAAGAACTACTTACTGAATACTGGGAAGCTTTTAAGTTTCTCTACCTGGAGTACTGCTAAAAACAAAAGAGGATTTGCCGATTTCATTTGGGCTTCTTTCATTTTGACTTCCATAAAGAATAAAATCATCTGTTCTTCTTTCCCCCCAATTCTTGTCACAGTAATTCCACAATAAACTAGTACAGCATCACCCAAATGCTAGGGAAGATTGTAAAGCCATAATAAGACTCTGATAATTCAGAGGTGAGATGACTTTTACTGCACTACTATTTAGTTAATGCAACATCTCAGTCAATTACTTTCTAGGGAAGCTCCCAAATTTTCATACTTGCTGTTGGTGTTTAATGTTTTAATGAATACCTCACACAATTTTCTCTCAGAGTGGTGCAAATAATCCCATCAAACTTCTCCACTCATACACAGCATTCCTTGTTTCTCTTGCACACACACAATTTTACTCACGCTGTATTGTGAGGGAAATCCCCCAGATATAATCACTAAAGTAGAGTTTACTCATCAGAGCAAGAGAATGGCTTTGAAGAGATTAATCCCAAATGTAAAAAATCTGATCCTTTGTATCCTCCTCTCTGGATTCCTCAGCAAAGTGAGAATTTCCTGAACCACTGGAAGGCTCAACACAAGAAATGTGAAGTTGCTGCTGGGCTCTGTTATTGGTGGCTGCTGGTTCATAGTCCAAATTGTGGGAGGTGCAGGTGGCAACTAAAAATTCACTTGATAACCAGAGACATCTTTTTCCACGCCACAGAAAGATGAACTTAGAAAGAAGTCCAAATTCAATAACTTCTTGAATAGATTAACTCCAGCTTTCTAAATAATACAGCACATATTAGAAAGGGTCACATTTATAGTGGCTCTAACAGCCCCAGGAGGGAAACTACAGTGGTTGCCTTTGATCTATTGGCCTATATTAAACAGTGATGTGCTGGAGCATTGGGAAATGTCCTAATTTATTCCTGGAAAATACGTATGCATATTGTCAGGTGGAACATTCTTTATGCTGCAGTGGTGTATTTTATGAGAATGATTAAAAAAAGTGAAAGGAAGCAGAGAAGTGTGTCATCCATCCAAAATTGAACAGGCTGGCTGGCTAAATGGCTGAGAAGCAATTTTGATTGAAATTCTTCGCATCGAGATATTCATTTCATTTTTGTCCCACAAAATGCTCCTTTCTAAGCTCTGAAGCAAAGTAAAAAAAAAGGGTGCATAATAAATGGCTAATTCCAGATCACAGGTATTACAAGGGAAAATCAGAGTGCCCAAGACTTGTTGGGGTCTGTGCAGTTCCAGAAAAGAGCAGAAGAGGAGCTGCCACTCTGAGCCAACCCTGAGCCTGCCAGGGCTCTTCCTGCAGAGCCTGGGTTTGGGCTGTGAAGGTGCCACAAAAGCAACCTCATGACACAACCACGGCATGACCTTTGGAGGGACTTTAGAGCCTGGTACCTGGGCGTGCAGCTCCTAAACTTCCTGAGTTTTAGAGTGCTGGCCCTGCACCAGAACTATTCCACCTGCACCATGAGCTCCATGCACGTTCCAGGAGTTTTTTAACATGCGCAAGTTAAAAAGAAGAAAACAAAAAGCCAGCTTAAGAGAGAAAAGAAATACAGCTCTGCTCTCAAACACGAGATCTGTCAGCCTTTTGCATTTTTTCCCCCCTCAAAGCAGAAATAGCAAATAGAGGAAAAGAATAATTTTTGCTTTGCATTTTCTAAAATTGAATTTTCCCCCTTATATGCTGTCACTGCACCACAGCCTGGCAATACTTTCTGTAAGGGGCAAATGCTGCACATCTGTTTCTAATCAGAAGAATTTAATTCTATTCCATCCATTTGCATTTATACTGTCAATTTTCTATATATATTTTTTAGAAGAAATATGAATACCCGTTGCTAGCCAGAGTAGCTGTGGACATGAATAGCAGCCTAGCTGCCTCCTTCTGCAAAAAAAGCTCCCCTCTTGGTACCAGCTGAAATCCTAATCAGAGTTCCCTCCCAACACAGATATTGTAGGTGTGCTGTGCTAGTCATTGCTGTTATTATAAACGACATTTCAGGAATTGAAAAAATTGTAGCTTGTCAGTTGAGACCTGTAATCGTTTTCCATTCAGGAAAGGGTTTAACAGGGCTGCTGGTAAAAGGAGGGAAAATGCATTCCCTTCTTGCTAATCTCAGAAAGACACAAGTGGTCTAAATTAACAATTATCTTAGACATGGAGGGAGATTGCTAACAGCACTGCATTGGAGTGAGGGTTGGAGTGTTCTGATGGGAATTTAATAACCCAGATCAGCCCCAGCTGACCAGGATGCTGCAGCAGCTCCATGGGAGGGGAGCAGGGGTGACCCCTGCCCTGTCCCAAATGTGCCCAGTGACCCCTGGGGCCACCTGCACTGGCCAGTGGCTTAGCAGAGTGACCATGCTGAGGGCTCAGGAAACAGCACCCTTAGGTACCTACCCCAAAGCAGGCAGAGGCCACGAGATAAATTTCCTCCAGCAACAAAAGCTGGTTCATGTGCTGGGTAACCCAAGAGCAGTTCCTGTGCCTGGTGCTGCTCCTGCAGTCCTAAATGGGAAGTCACTTTAATAGAATCCCTTATGATGCCTTCAAATTGCTCCCTAAGATGGAATAAATGAGACAGAGGCTTTAAACTTTCAGATGTTTAACTATGTGTTTCTACTGTGTATTTCTATTTCTACTGTGTATTTCATAGAACATGCTTGTTGCTGTCCGTGGGCATGAAAAGAGAATTTATGTTCACAATCTAAAGTACAAGAACATTAGAACTCCTCAAAAAATCTAATAGCCTTCCTAGATGATAGCCTATATTAGAAATAAACATCCAGGAATAGTTCATGGTACAAGCAGATAACTATGAGACGAGCAGTGAAAAAAAGAGAAGGAACATGATTAATATCAAAGCTGCTGTAGTGGCCTGCTGGGGGAGGAGGGAAAAAAGTAATCACTGTTAACCACAGACTTGAAACATCACCTCCAAAACAAACCAGAGGAACCTAAACCTCTCCTCCTAACAATATTAATAATTACCAAATATTGTAATCTTGATTATAATTGCAACCTCAGCCATCCAAGTTAAGCAGAGCATCCCTTCTCTCCAAACTGCTGCAGCCCCAGCCCTGCTGTCAGAGGCAGTTGAAATCACAGTGCCCACTTAGTCAAAGAATCAGAGCTCCCCTTCCTTCCCACGAAGCACTTCATCCTCTGGTAAGCATTGCACAAAGTCTGGAGCACTGTAGGAAGAATGGCTGTGTAATAAAAGTGTAATTGAAATGGCTACACTGCTGCCTCATTTCATTACTCACACTGGCCTCTGCTTGTTAAATTTTAAGATCTCTTGGGAAACCAGTGCATAATATAACAACACTCCAGAGTGTCAAAACAACCCCTGCTATGATTTATCTCATGCGTGACATCAAGGATCTATTTTAAAGTAAAGATTTTACCAGTGAAACAAGTCCTTAAACTTTTCCAGTTCCCTGAATTTAAAGAACGTAGACTAAAAATTGTGGACAAATTTAGGGAATTTCTAGAGTTCCAGTTGCCTTTGCCTGCCTGAAATGCTTTGAGCGTCCTTACTCTTTTGTATCTCCCAAGTCATTACAAGAAGAAAATCTAATCTGGGTTTCTTGAACAACAATTAGTATAAGAAAACAAAATTTCATCAAGTAGGCAACAAACAGAAGAAAAACAAACACAAAATCTAATTACAAGCTTAGAAATTCTTTGTTTTAGAGCAATTTTAAAGTTCCATTCAACACACAGAGATTGTAAATCCTTGTGGGTGACAAACACCAACATTTCAGGAAGGGATATCTGGAAACCCAGCACAGCCCTGCTGCCATGGGCTGCTCTCTTGGTGCTTTGAATTTGCCTTTTGAACTACAGCTTTACTAACAAGATCTGAAATGAATGGGCTCTGACAGGTAAAAAAAGGTGCATTTCTGCACCTCCTTTGCTAACTTCACCAGCAACTACAATTATATTGGAAAACCCTTACAACCACAACTACCATTTGAAAAATTCCCTCTGCCTCACGCAGGTAAGCTCACCACTGAATATTCTGCTTTATTTGCTTCCAAGGAAAACCAGATGCACAAAAGCAGAGCCATTTCTTCATCTGGCCTTAATTTCTCCATAAAATCTGCCATGGCCATGGCATGTTACCTGTAGGAAACACACCATAAAATTAATTTTGTCTGGGCTTAATTAGCAGTTTTATATTTAGCTCCTTGCAGTGCACAGAGGAGCCTTGGCTCCTCTGCAGCCATGCCCAGGAGTCACTAATAGGCCATATAACACAAATATAACTTTTTGCTCTCTGTTCCAGCAGCCCACTGCTGCTCTGGAAGATTGATGGTTTCCAGCGGGCTTTTATTGGGAGGCAGTTTCTCCTCTGTGTCAGGAAACTGTGGCTAACTCTGAGCTAAACACCCTGCCAGAAGGACTTCCAGAAGAATACTACAGTAATGATTTCAGCAAGTACTTTTTAGGCCCACCTGCCCTTGCCTTGCTAAAGCTGACCCGAGGATCAGAAGAGCCTTAGAAGGTGATGGGGTCTCTGGAGCTTGAGATGACCCCAAGATGTGTTAAAAAGTCTTTTTCCCTGCCCAGCTGTCGAAGAAGGAGTGAAGATTGCTCAGCTGTGTTTCTCAAGGTTATTTATTTTCTCTTATCTTGTACATTCTTTTTCTGACCTGCTGAGGTCTGTCTAGCAGGTCAGTCCATGGCACACTGCCTGCCCTTTTTATATTTAAAACTAGGCATACTTTATTTACAATTATTTTCCAATACCTATCACCTATGTTAGACTGCCTCTACTCTATACCAATCCAAAAGTGCCACCATCACCCAGAAGATGGAGGCTAAGAAGAAGGAGTAAGAAGGACAAGGCACACCCAAATCCCTCCATCTTGGCTTCTGAACCCCCATCCTAAAAACCCCCAAAATTCTGCTTTTCCACCCTATGACAAACTATCATTTCATGGCTTTTAATCCTCACATAAGGTTGGTAATTTTCTCCATGGGTTAAAACCAAAGGCACAGGGGGCTTGTGCTCTGTGCCAAGGTCTCTGAGCCCCCTGCCAGGGGCTTGAGCCATCCGGGGCAGCCAGAGGGATGTCCTGGGTTGTGACAAGAAGGGACCCAGAGCAGATTCCCCTGGGGACCCCAGAGCTGCTGCTTTGCTCAGCACAGCCCTGCCAAAGGCTCAGATGGGCTATGACACCCCAGCACTGCAGCCCAGAGCAAAATCAGCAGAGGACACAATTACAAGGAAGATGAAATCATTCTTTTGAAAAACTCACCAGCAGTGAGTTTTGCTCTTTGTTTTCCTGTTTCTCCCTGGTCGATCCAGTGAGTGAAGCCTCTGAGTGATGACTACTGCTCACCACCCAGCACCCCTGGGTTTCTTCTAACATTGGCTGGTGTGAGTGCATTTCCTAGGCATTGACAAGAGGACACGGGGCTGTCACAGTTAAATTTGGTCTCCAGCTCCTTTTCGCTCCCTCAGTACATGCTGATCACCAGTGCTCAGCCCTTGGCAAGAGGCAGAAGCACCAAATAACCCAGGCAGATCAATAACAAGGGAACAGGCCATTGAGGCCCTGGGTCTCCACGCTGTTAACACAGCCCGTGTGTTCTCCCTCTTTTCTATAGAAATTTAAACAATTTAAACCTTACAGTCTAAAACATATTGAGGAAGTAGAAATCAATGGAAGCTTTGTTATTTCAAGAAAGCAATTGCAAGGAGTCTGAAGCATTGTCTCCTTAGGACTTCAGTTTGCATTTTCATGCAATTGTGTGGCAAGTTCTTTAGCTGAAGAAAAAAAAAATATGGAGAAGCTGTGTGGCCTTTCTGTGCACTGTTCCCTACAGAAGGAAATTAATCAGTTATCTGACTTCCACTTTGCCTTAACATTATTGCTCATTATTTAACTTGAAAAAAAAAATCTGATTTTTTATTGTTATAGAACCTTAACCTGTTCTGAACTCTGCAGTTCTGTCAGGAGCATCGACTATAATGATCCAGATCTCAAGGTCAGAAATATAAAGAACTGAGTAAACCAGCAATTTCACACTGTGCAACAGTCTCTGAGAATACTGGCCCCTGACATATCATGCCATGAAGAAAAACAACAAACTTTCATTTTTGATTTAAAGAGTCTAAGTTTACTCAAAGGTGTTTTGCTATCCCCCAAAGTTTTAGAGCAGTATAACCAGCCTTTACAACTTGTCAACATTTAATAGCCTACACCCCAATGATTGATTTTCTTCAATTGGCTTTTTTTTTTCCCCTCTCCAACCCATGTATTTAGCTTTTAGGAGCAGCAGGTTGACAAGGCATCTATCATGGCTAAACAGACTAATTCAGAAGCACTTATTTTCTGCAGCCCTTTTGGTTTGGTCTTGTGCTTTCTTTCTTCTGTATGTTCCCGTGTACCAACCAATTCTGCTACAGCATCACAAAAAAGCTGTTCTGTGCTCTTCATTCTGCACTCCCTCCCTCCCATCCTGACTGCCACCTTCCCTTCCAAGGCAGTTTGGTTAATTTGTAGAAGGAATATCACTGAGTTAGTTTTGGTAGTTATTAAAACACATTTAAGACACACCTGGCTCACCCACTTTAAAATATCATATCTCAAGACAATAAATAAGTGGAACAGGAATTTTCCTGTCCCAAAAGTTGGTAAGTTTGATATCTACCTATTTAAGCCATGCTGTCCAATAATTCTGATATCTGAGTGCAAGTGATGTGCACTATGTTAAATTTACAGTGGCAGACACATCCTGAGGTTTCTAAAGCAAAGAGATATCACTGGAAAAAAAAAATGGTAGAAACATCTGTTAAGGTTTTTTCGGTGAAAACCTATCCCTGAAGACCTGGAGTATGCTTCCAAGAGGGCTGAATTAATTCAGCAAAACATACAGCATGAGTTACCTACAGTGCCTTAAACTAACGTAGAGGTCTCAGGGCCTCACAAGGATGAACTTAAAAATAAAAAGTAATTCTGGGGTCTAATCTGAGCTTCATCTCTCTGAGATTGTGGAAACGTGGAACAGAGAGTTGGAGCCTGCATAGGAACAGCTCAGGAGAGGCAGGAGGAGGGAAAATCCTCCAACAGCATCACGATTATTTTTATTTTATCAAGTTGCTGTAAAAGGAACATCTTTATTCCTCAGGAAAACAGCACTAGACAATGTTTTTAAGATGTTTCTTAATAGTTAAGCCCCACCTGCTCTCTAGGAAGATAATTAAGAATTGTCTTTCATCTCGCTGCTGTTCGCTGAGGGTAGGAGTGGTACACAAATGACTTGGGAAGCTGCTGAGTGAAATCACTCCTGTTTGCAAAAACTAAAATCTGCCAGAGTAAAGCATCACTAATGGATCTGTAGCCGACGGAATAAATACCACTCATAAGTAAACTAATATTTGAGGGATATGTGAGGAAAAACTTTCTTACATAAAGGAAAAGACTCCTTCAATTACTGCTCATCTTGCAGCTCCCTTGGGAATTTCCCAGCTCCTTCTATCAGCTCTCTCTAGGTGCTTCTAGCACGTGCCTTTATTCCTTAAAAATATTGTTTTATCTTCTAACTGAAGGCCAAAAATCCTTTTTTCCCCCCTCAATCAGTATGAGTGCTACAAAAACACTTGATAGAGAAGCTGCCTGCACAGAGTCCTGGCTTATTTCACAATGGCCACTAAGAGAGATTCATTCCTTCGGAGGGGAAAACAACATTTTTCCATTAGGTGAACTCTTGTATAATACAGCAGCATATCTCTGCTTCTTAGAGTCTCCACAACTCTTGCTAGCCTTGTTTCCAACTGAGTTGTTTACTTTCTCTCAAATCCTCAGCTTGGCAGAGCTTGTGAACAGCCTGCCACGCTGCTGAGCGCAGTGCCACAAATATGAAAGGAAGAAGCAATTCTGAAGGAAGCACATCTGAAAGGAGGAAGATAAAATAGTGATGGCACGATTATTTTTATTTTATCAAGTTGCTGTAAAACTGCCAAGCCCAGAAACCGAGCGTTTTAGCTGTGTTCTGAAAAGAGAAAGCCAGAAAGCTCTTCCCTCTCTCACTGCTTCTCCTCACAAAAAAAAAAGAAAAAAAAGTTCAGATGTTTCCAAGTCACAACACTTTTACATCCTGAAATAGAAAGAATGAAACAGATCATAAAGCATCCCCACTTTTACTTAAGTGGACAGAGATCTGTGTGTTAGGCACATGTATGAAAGCAGTTAAAGAAAAAACAATTGGAATTGAAAAGAAGCAAGAGCCTTGTTCTCCCTGAGACCTGAGAGCCTCCTGCCTGCCCTCCCAGGCAGGCTTCTCAGCAGGGAAACCAAATCTGCACAGAAAAAACATCAGAATCCACTGTGGATGGCAAAGATTTCATGGATCTTGGACTTGCTGAGCACAGAGATCTTCTCCAACCTAACTGATTCTGTGAAATGATCCTTAAAATAAAACTTGGGAAGGAGAAAATTTTAACGTGTACATGACAGGGGATCACTGCAAAAATCAGGTTTTCTCATAGGGGAATAACTATAGGAATTCAGAGAGTAAAATATAAGTATAAAATATTACTAGATAAGCCAGTACTAAATGTGTCCCCACAGTGCAAATGCTTTGGTGATAAGCAATTAATTAATCTGGTAATTGCACTTCGGATTAGCATATTGCCCTGAAAGCCTTTAACTTAAAAGAAGCACCAAGAACTAATCTTGTCCCTGGCAAAGACTGACTGTGGGCACCCTGGCAGGGGAAGTTTCCACAAATGGTGGCAACCTGAGTATTTATGTGAGCCTTTGCTGAAGAGGGAAGAGGAATTTAGAATAAAATCTTGAGGGAGAGCAGCAGCACAAAGAGAGGGCATGACAAATAAAACAGAGTGCAATTTCTGCCTCGGCTGGTAGTTTACACCATCTGTACTGCAGATATATAGTGAAATTCAGGGCATTACAAAGTACCGCGACAATTTATGGATTTCCAAACAAAGCAGTAGAATATGCATCTTTTCAGGGATGATGAATTCTACTGCAAACACCAACCACTGTCAGACTGTTTGCAACATTAATTCTTGCCTGAGTCTGGGAAACTTCTAGTATCTGTTAGAGCTAGGAAAACAGCACCATGCACGACAGTTAATTGTGGTTTTTGGGAAGGCATAAAGGCATTTCAAAACACAGCCAAAATGGGAAGTTTTGCTGACCATTTTCCAGACTACAGATGCTGATCTGCAGCACCAACACCTACTGTCTGGAGCATAGCATCCTTTTCTAATGGCATTTCCCCTAGTTTATCTTAATAAACAACTCAATTAGAACCAGTTCATAAAATTCCAGCAAAAACCAGTTTGCATTCTTAACAGCATGGAAGAAGGAGCCCTCCAAAGGAAGAAGTTCATCCACAGAAAGGATGATGCACACCAAAAACTCCCTTCCTTCTTCAAGGCAGAGTTAGCTACCAACCAAAACATTTCATTTCCTAAGAAAAGACAAATACTGTATTATAAAAATCTATTGTCGGAGTATTTTGAGCTAGCACATATATTCTGAGCTCCCTGCTCCTCCTACCAATCATTTCCTCTTTGCACCTCTGTTTGAGTCTGTAACAGCAACCCTGACATGTCAGAAGCAAGAGGAAAGCAAAGATTTAGCAGTGTGAGCCAAAGGAATTAGGCAGACAACATCGCTGTCACGGCGGACAAGAAGGGAGAAGACATTCTACAAGGTGAATGACTCAGAAACTATTTAAATATCTCAAGGAGGACCTGAAGCCTTTGCTATAGGCTGATTTCCCCTTGAGCAGTTTGGATGTTTGGGCTGTGGGAGCTCAGGGAGCAGTGTGACAGGGCTGAGCACAGCAGATCCAGCCCCAGAGCTGCGTGGAAACTCTCTGGGGAGGCCTCCCTGCTTTTAATTAACTCATGAGAGAACTCTATATTGGCTCAGATTGAGAGGTTTTTTATCATGGAATCACAACCCAGTCTGGAAAACAGACAGCTAAACTTAAACGAAATGGGAATTATATTCTGCTTTTGTAATAGTCTCCCCTGCTGAAATCAATAGCAAATTCAGTGCTCACAGCTCTCAAAGCCCACTTCGTTTTGTCCTTATTTTCTCTGAGTGACTTTTCAGCTACACAGACACTAACCTCCACTGCCATGCATTATGGCAAATCAGGATCTTGAAAAAAATATTTTATATGTACTAAAGTCTGTCTGAAATCCTGCTGGTTAATACAAACAGAGTTCTGCCTGTTGGCCAGGTAACCTCAGCAACCCTGCTCCGCTGCGGAGTAAGTCTTGATTTAATTAGAATTAAGATTTTTATTTGCAAACATCTTGTAATTACCTTCTTTATTTTACAGTTGAATACTCCCAGTGGCCTACTACAGGCTGATATACTGGTTTATATGTGGCAAGTTGGTGGTGTTCTATTCCACATTAACTGGAACCAAGGGAAACTATCAATAGACAAGAATTTGTTAATGCCCCTTTCCACGCCATAAACTGCCTTTTCAGAGTCACCTTCCAGAACTGTGCCCTGATTTCTGGATACACCATTTGTTCAGGATGTCAGGGATAATTAGTGTGTTTTCTTTTCTCTTCAGTTTCTCAATAAAATGTTGTTATTTCGTTCCTGCAGATACTCAAATCACACCAAGACATCTATCTGCTTCCAGTTGCCTTCAAGCTTGGGAGGCCTCCATTTGAGGAGATCAGGTATCAGGTTTTAAGACTGGAGTACTCAAAAACAGTTCAGAAATTTACGTAGGCAATTCTCATTTCATTTAGAGTCCCCACACCTTCTACTCTGATCTGGTCTTTTATTACTGTTTTTTTTTGTTTGTTTGTTTTAACTTTTGCCAAGTCTTCTGTGTTAGCACTCAGGATTACAATTTAAGTTCCACTACATAAGAAATATACTCAAAGAATATTTGAATTTACTAAGGCATCAAATAATATTTTGAGCACATGGATTCTAAATACTGAATATGACCTGGGTGTGAATAGACTGTATAAATCTGTTTAGGTGGCTAGTTTCTATTGAAGACAGAAAACCAGGGGAAAAAAGCTTTGTTTTCATTCTGACTTTGACTGGTTTTGAGTCCTAAAGGCTCAAGCTGTGACCTAAGCAAACAGAGCACACCAGGACTCCATGAACAATAATTCAATACCCATCAACTGTGGGAGCAAAATATGCACAGAATCCTTATTAATTGCTTCTCTTTAAATATTTAGCCACAGTTGCTAATATTTATTCTTAATTTAAACCACTCTTTTTATAATTAAAAAAAACCAAACAACCTATTTTAATTTTGAATATTTTTAAAGCCCAGATCAAACCACAGGCCATATTGCAATATATCTCACTTGTCAATAAAATGAGTGCCTAAATAAGGCATATTTATCAGAAGCAGAGCAGCAAATGTGCTTGGATTATATTTATTATTGGCAGCTTTTTGCCTGTGAGCAGGAGCTGAGGGGAACAAGGTGAATTGCCAGCTCCCCTAATAAGACATCTCTGTCAGAGGGTGCCTGGAGACTTTTCTGTCCAGAAATGCTCAGGGGAAAGCCTGGCTGCAGATTAGGGCTCAAAAGCAATGAAGAGAGCAGAAAGTGCTGCACATGGCTGTGCCTGCATTGCTGGGCATTTGGAGGGAACCAGAATTACATGACTTGATTTACTTTACAAAAACTGATTAGTAAAACCCCCTGTGGATTTCTTAACTATACTATAGAGGGATATAAGATTAGTGGAGCAATTCCCATCATCAAACGTATTTACTGCTAAAATATTGGATTAGAGATGTTGTATCCACTGTTCTAAGATTATAAAGTGATTCTTTAAAATTGAGAAAAAAAAAACAAAAAAAACCAAAAACCCTACACTCTATCATTTGTAATTCGATTTGAGTGAATGGTTTTGTCTTTCCTGAAAAAGTAATTTTGCTAAAAAAAATAAAAAAAAAAACAAAAATGGACTGTGCTCTGCACACAAATAAAGAGAAAATAAAACTATAGATTCAGAAGAATCCTCTTTTTGAGACACAAATGGTTGTATGTGGCTGGATCTTGTTGCTCCTGCTTGTGCTGCCCAGTGCTGTTTGCCACCTTTGCAGCAGGTGGTAACAAAGCCTCATTGGTGTGAGCTGTGGTTTATTTGAGCACACATCATTTATCTGAAATCATCATCCTCAGACACTCACCCCTCCCACAGCACTCTGAGGAGAGGATCATCATTGTCTCAGCTCCCACTGACAGTGAGCAGTGAAGGAGGAAGAGCAGGAGGAGAAGGGATAAATTAACATGTTCATTAAAGTAATTATGCTACATTTGGGCCAGGAAGATTAATGCAGCTGTGTCCTGGCTTTTTAGCCATTATCTGCAGTGACTAAAAGCACTTGGAGTTCTTACAATTAATAAACAAATAAAAAGCTCCAGCACTATCATCACCTTCTTGCGTTTTATCCCGTTGAACACCTCGAGGAACCACTTGTATGAAGAATTTCAGAGAGACATACAATAGACAGTGATGTAGGAGTCACCAGAAAGAAATTAAATCAGAAATATTCTGCAACTGAAGAGTGGGAGTTTTGTTGTACCTGTCATGCTGGCAAACCTCACTATTTGCCACTGCTGCAGTTTAAACTTAAGCATTGTTCCTTTTCAATAAGAAAATGGTAAATCCCTGTTGTCTCTGTCTAGATTCATCTTCCCAGTAATGACAGAATCCTGGAGCTTTTAGGGTTGGAGAAGACATGGTGATCCCACCATCTCCCTGGGCTGCCTAATTCCAGTGTTTTCAGTGAAGAATTTTTTCTTTCTTGCCATCTCATCTAAACCTTGGCAAGCCTTTAGGCCATTTCCTCTCATCCTGTCAGTTGTTTCCTGAGACCAAGCCCACCTTGCCAAAGTCTGGAAGAAACAATTTGTTTCTGATTCAGACCAATATTATTTCATGTCACTGCCATACAAAATTCAGCACCAGCCACCTCAAAAATTTAAACAATCACAAATTACTTTGATTTTAAACTGTCCTGTCTATAATGGACTGTAAATTTAGAGGCTATAAATACATAATCTTAACCACAGCAGCTCTGAACAGCCTTGACAGGGTTTATCAGCTAAATGTTTAATCAGGCAAAGCAGCAAAAAACACAACCACAGGAATACATGGTATTTAGCATTTAAATAAAGCTTGTAAACCAATGACAAGTCTATTTGGGCAACTACTCCCACACATGTTCCTTATCTGCAAAGGTCTTGTCCCAAATTTATCGGAACGAGTCTCTTGTACTTTATTTTCCAGGCAGGAACATCAGTTTCCATTCACTGAGTTCACAGAAAAAAAAAGATGCAGAAAACTACAAGTTAAAAGGCACGGCCATGAAAAAAGAATTCCCACAATATCAATGTCATACTGCTCTGTGAACTTAATTAACCACAGCCAAAACCCCTAAAAAACACAACCGTAAAACCAAGAACAAAACCCCACCACACAGAAGGAGAAATGAGCCTGACAAAGCACTGCAGCTCTTGTCGTGCCTAATTGCAGAGCTGTTTCAAAATTCCCAGCAAAACCTGGCTGCTTCCAAGATCCAACCTTGAGCAAAGAAGGCGAGGAGGAGCCATGGCAGCACAAATCCCAAACCCTCCTTTCCCCAGCCTGTAACCTCTGTGTGAAATTGCCCTGCTGCTAATGGGTACCAGCTTCTCCCCTGCTGCTAGCAGGGGCCAGATGTGGTTCTTTCTGCCTCACTGCCCTTTGGCCCTGCACACAAACCCTGCTCTGGGCTGCTCCATTCTCTCTCTGCTGGCAGAACTCATCCCACAGCAGCCCAAGCACACTAAATGATTTTTTTAATTGTTATTATTAAATAGACACAAGTAGTGAGCCTCTCCCTTGTGTGTGGCGTGGGGGAATTCAAAAAACTCTCATGGAAGTAATACCTTTTTGTACAGAGGAATTGGCTTTGCTCGTGGTTCATTCCAGCAGCTTTTAAATACATTTCTCCTCCTTTTAGAGTTGGGAACCATTTGCTTTATGAGCACCATTTGGATCATTTGCCTGTTGCTCATAAAATAGACAAAGCTTTTATCCATGCCATGAATTTTTACTCACTTTATACAAAATACCTAAGGAGGGATTTGCAGTGGCCAGAATTACATCCATGAAAGAATTATCAACTAATTTAATTTTCTGCTACAATAATGGCTCCAGCCGTTTTTGATTTTGTTGATTGCATTTCTTCTCTCCAAGAAACAAGAAAGCATATTAGTGTTACTTTCTTTGTATGTATTTGTTTTAGAAAACAGGCTGTATTTTTTTAATAAAACATAAATAGGAATGACAAAAATATTTTATGGATTTTAATCTTTGTGGTTATTAATTAAAGCTGTGGCAAATGCAGATTTCAATAGCAATCAAACAACATGGTGGTGGTCTGTTGTTCCAGGAAGAACAAGGATTCCCATCAACACTGGGACAGTGCAACATAATATTTCCTTGGCAGGACTGCTGGCAACAAGTCACACAAACCACCAAGGAAAAGTGGCTGCAAAATTCACCTGTGTCACTCACGTTCATGCACAGTGCCCCACTAAATGACAATCACAGGATCAAGCTGCTTCAACAGCTCCTCTCTACACTCAGAAGCCAAAATCCTCTCAAAGAACCCAAACCCAGCCCCAACTCCAAGCTCCTGGTGAGGAAATGCTGTAGGAAAAGAACTGGAGAAGCCCATCAGTGCTCCATCAGCAGGGACCAGACACCTCCCTGCAGGTTGTTCCTGCACATGAAGAGTTAACGCCTGCTGCTGACTGAGGAGCGCAGCAAGCCCCCGCAGGACTGCACATAAACATTATTGATTGCAGACTCGGATCGATGAGGCTTAACTGCTGTGATTAGCAGCTGCCTGGATGGAGGATTTGGGAGGTTTGGCCAGGCAGGGGCTGGGAACAGCACTCACTGCCCTGGGAGCTTCACTGGGAAAAAGGGAAATCCTGGGCCTGGAGAGCAACAGCTGAGGGACTGTCCTGCAAAACAAGGCTGCAGATTTACAGACAGATACCTCCTCATTTGGGAGATTTAGCCATGCAGGGGCTGGGAACAGCACTCACTGCCCTGGGAGCTTCACTGGGAAAAAGGGAAATCCTGGGCCTGGAGAGCAACAGCTGAGGGACTGCCCTGCAACACAAGGCTTGCAGATTTACAGACAGATATCTCCTCCCTGCACGCACACACATGAACAGCACACATCTGGGACTGCAGGGGAGGGTTTCTCAGCTGAGAGTTTCTGTATTTTAGCCAGCTGTACAGACTGGCCCGTGGAAGGCTGCACAGCATTGCACCTGCTGAAGGGAACTGCCCTCAGGCATGAGCAGAGCTGTGAGGGTTTTGTTCATCTCGGCTTCTCAATTCCTACAGCATATTTGCTACAAGCTTTGGGAGTAGAGGCCTCTAGAACAAACCTAACTTGCAGGATCTCACATTTCACTGCTTCTTTCGTTCCCTCACATCACCTCTGCAGCCACATACTCCATGTGCAACACACTGATGCACAGGGAATAAACAGCAAAAAGGGCTCTGAAATCCTGCACATAAAACATTTACAATGAACATTTTTTCCAAGTAATTACAAAGACCAAAGTATTCAAACCCCTTCTGTGTTAAGAAAGATTGCATATTAATATCCATGTTTCTTTATTGCTTTTTGCATGGTTAATTATGGCTTCATTCTTGGTTAAGTCCTCAAGAAGCAAAAGGCTGATCTCTCAAGCCTCCCTCCCAAAATAATAAACATTCACCACTTCATTTCTACACCAGATGCTCACAGTTTATTGACACACCAATAAAACCATCAAAGCAGTTTTGTTTTGTCAAGTTCTGCAATTTTTTTAAGCACAAGTTGAAAGCAAGATAATGCTGGCATTTCTTCCTTAAAAGGAACTTAAAGGGGACCACCAGTAGTCTGGGCAGCCAAAAACCAAAACAAACCATTTTGACATGTGCTAGAAGAACCACAGAGCAACTTGTTGCAACACCTTTTTTGCAGATTATTTCCATAAATACTTACAGAAATCACCACTACAGCAAAAAGAAGTGATCAGAAAAGTTGTTCCAGCCTACCTGTGGCTGAGTCCAGGGCTCCAAGGTTGTTTCTTTCAAAGGAGTTTGTGGCCTTCCCACTTCTTTTGTGTGCTTTTGGGAGAGAAAAAGATGTGTCAGTGATATGTTCATTCAGCATTAATTTCCCTTGAGGGAATAAAACAGTCAGGTACAAATTCCATACAATAATGTAGCAATGAATCACTGCACACATTTGGAGTAGGCTGTAAGTAACTTTTTTTCCCCTCCAGCTAAGTAACTTTATAGAGTTGCTGTATCTTTCAAGGTGTGGGGGTACACACCTTCATCTGTGCATACAGATTAAAACTTCAGCCAAAAAAATGAAATGAAATGATTTGCCACCAGAGTAAGGTTCAGCAGCAGACATTCAGAGGGAACTCAATCTGGGTTCTCTGCTCTTTCCTGCCCAGGCTGTGTTATGCTCACTGTCACTTCAATAGATGAATCAGAATTTCAGGGAAACACTTTTAAAGCTGCATTATTTGGATGTGGAGCCATGTTTTCAGATGAGAGCCCTTGTCTTTCCTTAATCTTCAGAGCTGGAGCCAGGAGAAAGAGCAGTTAAAGGTTTTCTGTCTCCTTGACTTCCCACTACTTGGAATATCCTAAGAACACCCCAAATCAAAAGTCCATCTAATCCAATAGATTAAAGTGGTCTTCAAAGCCTCTGATCCTTCACCCTTCTTTTCTTACAATACCAAAACATCCTGCCATTCTTTATTAACATCTAATTACTGCAATAATAAATGCATAGGATTTTGGTCACTGGGACTGAGCACTGAACAGGATGTTGGCACCTTTTCATTTTCTCCATTATGTGCTTCCAGTGAGGGAATTTTACACACTGTTAGAAAATATGGGACTTGTGTCCTTTACTTCTCCCTAAATTTCTGTTCTATCATAAAACAGAAACAATGGCATTCACAAGACTAAAAAAACCCCAATTCCTCTGCTGAAATACTTTTAAGTAGCACCAGGGTTTTACTCCTTCTGAAATACATCTCTAACGGCAATCCCTGGGGCCATGTCTAATACAAATATCACATTACCCAGGTCCCACACCAGAGTGCTCCTAATGCCCATGGAGACTGCAAAGATTGACAAAGAAAGGAGAGAGATGCCATTGGATTTTTTGTCTTTTACACCAAACCACGGCTGCTTAAAAGGAAGCATTGTTTTTTTTAATACAGAATTTGTGGGCAACTTCAGTTTGCATGGAGCATTCACAGGGCTTCTTTCAAAAAAGCACCTTATTAAAAGGCAATTGTGTTTTGGCAGGCTGGATTGCCTGTAATAATAGATTACAGGCAATAATTTTTACCAGTTTTTTGTTATTTTATATTTTGGGGTAGCAATGGAATATGATTCATTCTTGAAATAGAACAATAAGTGCATTTCAAAAGTAAAAAGAAAGAACCACAGATTTAGTGAATGCTAAAAAGAGTTAAAATGAATGCATCTGGAAAGGGAAGGTTGTGTTTTTCATGTGTTCAAAAGCAAATGTAGTCTACCTTATAATCTTGCCTTAATCATCAGCCACCAAAAGGACCCAAACACACAATGAAAATTATTAAACATATCAATTGTGATGCTAAAGATACCATAATAATTCCACGTGGGCCAGCCTGCCAGGAACTGATGTTAAAAATCACATTATTTCTTGAGAAATAGTTCTTGGCATTTCACACCAGTTTTTTATACAACATTTGTCCACTCAGAGAGCAAAGAGAAAAATGAAAAAACAAGTGATTATGCAAGGAAAACAGATGCAAAAGTACATTTAGGTGAAACAGGACTTGAAGTGTTTGGGTAAGACTGGAAACCATGTTCTAAATCTTAGACATGGCTTAATGAAAACTCAAAGAACTTAATGCTGAATTTTATTTTACTTCCTAAAGTTCCCCCTGCCCTGCCCCTAAAGAGACCCTCTCACCCCACTCTGAAGATAAAATATCAGGAAACAGGGGCAGTGCACAGAAAGAGTGAAAATAGTGCAGATTCCAGGGAAACTGCTGCTCCTGGAGGGAAGGAGGACAAAACCAAGCAGCAGCTCCCTTATCCCTACAGGCTTTCCTCACACAGGAAACCTCTTTGTGGCTCTCACTCCAATTTTCCAGGGCTGTTTCACAGCCAGCCCTGCAGTCCTCTCCTTCAGCCTCCCGAGACCCTTCACATGAAAGGTGAACAGAAGGGTTCATTTTAGTGACAGTAGCCTAAGTTTGTGAAACAGATTGCTAAAATAAAATATTCTGAGTTTCCAGGGTTCCTATATTTATATGTAAAGCCACAAGACAGCTGAAATGATGTCCTTAAGGATTCCTATAGGAAGGTTTCTGCTTTGTGTTCAAGAAACAAAGGTCTGACTTTTGCCAGAGGACAGAAATACAGATAAACATACAGATAAGGATCCCTTTGTGGAGAGACCAGTGAGGCACTCACGAGTCTAGAGCCCTGAAATGTAACTTAGGAGCTTTGCAGAGTAAACAGCAACCTGGAATCACCACTGACAACTTCCACTCTGCTTTGTTTTGCTGTACCAGCAGCAGCTGCATCTCCAGAAGTACCAGAATGCCCTGTGATGTGGCTCTGCATCCTCCCAGCAATTCCTTGGGCTCAAAAGCCACAGTTCCACCCAGTGAGTCTCTAACGGTGCTGCCAACAGGCAGCTTTTACCTTGCAAGTCCCTCTTGAGAGATGCACTAAATCACCCAGCGCACATCCAGCATTAGGACGTGATTTCCAGAGGGGCAGCACACCCACAGCTGTTCTGCTGTTCCTGCAGGGAAATCAGCCCTTGGCTCACTTCTTTCCTTCCTTTGTTCCAACACATCTCTGGGCAAAGCTGGCGCAGGGCAGGAGCAGGGGATGGAGGATAAGGGCAGGGTGTGGGGTGTGGGGTGCAGCACACCAGGAATGCTCAGAGGTTTAACAAAGCCTGACACGAGATTTGCCAGATGGTTCTGTACCGGATTGTAAAACTTTAAACTAATCTTCATTTAAGAGTTTTAAGGGCTGTATCCCTCTTAGAAAGCCTCTTGCTCTTTTGCCTGGTTGATTCTGGTAAATTATAGATCAGACTTTAGAAAACTGCTTCCATGAGCAGCAGCTCCTTAAATCTCAGCTAAACGGAGCAAGAAGATTACATGTTATTATGATGTAGCACAGCAGGATTTCTGTACAGCAAACATAATGATGTAGAGAAGGATAAAACTATCATTCTGCACAAGGAGGTCATCCACAGAAGAACAATGCTCTCTATGCAGCAGCCAAATCCATCCCTACATGGTGAACCTTCACTGGGAAAATGCTTTTTCTTAATGGTTCTGTAAAGAAACCCAACCATAAGCAAAAAACCCGAATCTGCGCTTCAGGATTCAACCATCAAGCATTGTACACCACAAAGGAGATGTCATTAGGGAGAAATTATTCTAAATGCTACTAGAAAGAAGTATCTATTTCAAGGGCAATTTTAGGGTAAATGCATCTTGTTGGTTTTATGCAAGGAGAAAGGATTTCCTGTGAATCCCAAGGGATATGTCAGATAGTGTATGCAGCATTAAAAATTAAAATGCTCACTAATCTTACAAGCACATATATACACTTTTAATTGTAAATCAAATCCAGTTCACATGGAAAAGCAGAGTTGCTACACTGGTGTAGAGATTCTTTCCACCTGCTGTTTGTATTTGCCTTCTTACTCAGTATCTTCCCAAATAAAATTCTAGCAGAGAGAACTGCAGATTTCAGACACCACATGATTACAAAGTCGAAGTGGGAACAACAGAGAATAAATCCAGGTGTTCAGTAACCAGCAGCAGCAAAACTGCAAAAAATCAAGAGACTGAGACCACCAAGTCTGCAAGGTGATACAGGAATTGGATACGAAGATTGTGGCTTATCAGTTTTCTTGAACAGGTGATGCAAATGCTTAAGTCTGTTCAGCTCTGAGGCAGCAGTAAATTGCGCTTATTTTCTTTTCCTCTACACGATTCTAATTGCAGGGTAGTAATGTCAAATGACCTCCTTTTCTTTTTTTTAATGAAACATTGTTTTCTGCACATGAAAGCTTTTGACTTGAAAGCAAGCAGGTGTGATATTCACAGCCCTGGTCTTTTCAAAATGTCATGCACGGGAATTATACAGACTTATCCTGAAGTTTCCTGTAAGAACAGCAGCATTTTGAAATGCCTAAGAAAAATGCCTGTGAGAATATACCGGTAAGGACTGTTGCACAACTGATTTTATTACAGTTAAATGACAAACAGAAACTGTGTTATCCTTCTGTTTTATGTTGCACATCATTGCTTATAAACTCAAGCAAGTTTCCCAGATTTCAAATACGATAAAAAACTCCTAATCAATGCACAGTTAAATACTTTCTGATATAAGAACAGAGGATTTACTACAAATTCAGATAATCCTAAAGGAGGAAAAAAAAAAGAAAACACCTTCAAGTTTCACAAACACTGAGCTTTTTTAGCTCATATATGTAAAAACCTTAGTGGTAATAGCTGATAAAATATGCTTACACTATAAGTTCTGGCTTGGAAGTATTTACATATATAAAACTAATGTGACATTAGATGCCAAGGTATTCTTACTTCAAGTGAAAGGAGGGGGAAAAGAAAATAATATCAAACAGCTTGTTTTACTTGCCTGAGCTCTACTTAGCTTTTAAAGAAGGAATATAAATGTACACAAATCCGTTTTGTGACTCGGATATAAAGCATTGTGTTAAAAATGTAGTACACGGTAGCACAACTACCAAATTTTATATTCCTGCATATTTCCTCCGGAGTTGTTAAAATTCACATTTCTTGTTATATCCTGTCATAAAAACAGTTTCTTTTTCTGTAGGTTATTCAGGAAAAACAGCGGAGCCCCTGCCTGGATCCACCTTGTCCAAATGTGGGGTTTTTTTAGGGCTTGTCATCATCTTCCTCTATGGCATGACTAAGTTATACTTTACAGAAATCCAGCTTCTTCTAAAGAACATTTGCAATTTAAATTGCTCTTTCTCTCTGAACATTAAGTCTGAATTGGATAAAGTTGTTAAAAGCTAAGGCTTCCTGGTTTTTCTACTAATCAAGCAAACCAAAATTACATTATCAGAGTCAGCCAGGAGTAGCGGGGACCTGGTTGCTGGAGAAAGGCCTGAAAGGGAATCTCACACACTGATTACAGCCAGGGGAGAATGGCTGACCAACCTCTACACTTTAAGCTTTGAAGTGTGGCAGAACTGAGGAAAATGTGCCACCTTAAATTAGATTTTTCCAGAAAGTTGATAAATAGGCTTACTCATAAAGAGCAGCAAGACTAATCTGCAATTCTCCTGACATTAGACAACATGATCTATAGAAGCCTTGTTGGATCATCAGTTCTTTTCATTTGATGTCATCCTATTTATATTCCTTATCCCCAGCTGTGACTATTCGTCTTATAAAGTATGTTTGATTTTTCTAGTACATATTGTAGCTCTGAGTATATGAAGTAAAATAAAAAGTCAGATTGTTCTTCAGGTGGCAGGAGTGTGTCCAGAACAGGCACTCCAACCATAAATAATCCCTCAAGAGATAAAGAAATATGTTGGGAAATGCTCTTATTGTTCCTTATCATGACTTTGAGTAAATTATTCAGCCTCTACCCTAAACTATGGCACAGAATTCAGAGTGGATGCAAAGAATGCGACTTGTAAAGGAGGGAGGAGCAGGGGGAGGCAGGTGGGAGTCCCTGGGGGGGGGTAAGAGTGGTTCCAGCTGCCCCAGGACACATCTGTGCAAGGAGGATCCATCACCCACTTAAGCCAAGAATGTCTGTGGGCTGGAGCAGCACAGCTCAGTAAGAAATTTATAGGTCTTTTGATACTTTACATGTGGTCAGGATAGAGCCCAAAATCTCCACACTTCTCTAGTAAAATCCATGAAAATTTGTACTGCACCAGCAGGAACCTGGTGCCTGTCAGCCTCGCTGCTGCTTCTTCCCTTCCCTTGGGCAGCTCTGCACATCAGCCTGCCATCAAGAAGAGCCATACAAACATTCCCTTTTTCTTAATGGGAAAGGGCCATCAGAGATGCCCACAAAGCCCCATCCCATTTCCCCCAAAACTCCTGTGTTATGCCAAACCCATCCCCATTCTTTGTTAGAAATCCCTTCTGAAGTTACAGGAAAAAAATCTACCTTGATGTCACGGGTTTTGCTGTAGTTTGCTGTCAAGAGAATAATCATCCCATTTCAAGAAGAATCATAAATTTATAACCATTGTTTTTTTTTCTGCTAAACATAACAAATAATAACATTACAAAATTATTTCTCTGGCTGACCTATATAGTGTGTCTGCTGTGCTGCATTTCTAAAAGGAGGGAACATAAAATTCATCAGAATGCACTGAATAAAGAGATTTTGGAAGCCCTTACAGACTGAGGCCAAGATCCACCAGTGCCACCATTTCCCTGGCTCCGTAAATGTGGCAGATTTGTGTCCTTGGGGCATGGAGTGCAAATCAGGCAGGCTCAGCAGCTTTCTCAGTGTTCTTTGGAGGGTTTCTAGGCCCACCCAGGGATATTCAGGGCAGTTCCTATAACACAGATGTGTCACCATTATATTCCAGATATCATTACAAAGCTCCTCGGCCCAGATATTGGGTTGGCTTTAAATGTTAAGTATTAAATTTCAATGTTAAATATTTAATACAAGAGCTCCCTCTGTTTCCTCTGTGATCTTGTCCCTGCTCAGAGCAGGGTCAGGCAGCAGAGGCAGAGGTCACCTGCTCCTGTGGTGGCCAGTGCTGAGTGTCCCCCACAGCAGATGAAGCCATACAATGAACTTAAGACACCAAAGCTCACTTGAAATCCCCTCTTGTTTGTTCTGCAGCAAATAATGCATCCCAACAGATTAAGGAAAACAATGTCAATATTGTCACTGCTGTTTTTTACACAGAGGTCCTATATGCGTTAAGGAAAATGGCATTTTGTTTATTAGGGGCAATGGCTTCCATTCTTCCAGATGACAAATTGCAGGAATAATTTGAGCTTTTAGAAATAGTTAATGAGATAAAAATCATTAAAGCATCATTCTGATGTGAAGGGTTTGCATGTCTCACATGAGAGATCTGAAAATAAACATTTGGAACATATGAAATCCAAAACCACAGAATGTGGCCATCACTGGATTTCCAAACTGTTTATACTGAATTCTTACTTGTCTTAGATTAAGCACACATTCAGGGCAATAACATATGGCAGTGAAATCAGACATGGTAACTGCTTTTACCAAGTTAAATACTTTTATAGAAGTGTGTTACTCTGTCCAGACGTAACAGACTGGGAATAATCTAACTTATAAAGGTTGCTTGTATTATCTTCTCTAATACCTATGATGCATGTATTCCATAAAAAAAACATTCTGTTATCTCTGGATTACTGCACTAAATCTACTTGTGTAAACTCTTCAGGAATTTTTCTTAAGGAATATGAAACACTTCCACAATTTACATGACAGTGACCCTTAAACCTTATCACATTTTGCTCTGTTTTTTCATTATTCCAGTTCCTACAGCTGATTAATTACTCACTGAACTGAAAGATCTGAACTTGCATCAAGTGACTTTTCTAGCAACAATACTGGTTCAAAGATCAATGAAGAAAAAAACCCCAGCAAATAAAAACAAACCAAAACCCCAAAGCATCTAACCCCACAAAATAACCCAAAATATCCTGGGTCTGTGCTCTTGATTTTTAGACTATCTGATCTTTTAAATTCAAGTACAGCTTTGTATTTTGTGTGAATTGAAACAATCACTGAGAGAAATCAAACAAAACATATTGAAACAATCTAAAGATTTGTCCCACGACCCTTTAAGTATTCTCGTCACTTCTGCTGCAATGTAAATAAAGATAAAACACCTTGATTACAAGGATGTAAAGATGTTATGATATATCTCTACGTATATAAAAGCCTCAGCATCCAAAAGGTAAAAATAATATTTTTCCTTTCTTTACTCTTGCAGGCTTATCTCAAAGGGAGCAGCTGGAAAGAAAGAAGAGGCCGTGTAACACGTGTTGACTGAACCAAATGGAATTTTCCAGGCAGTGCAGATAGGCTGGCTGTGCTCTCTGGAGCCGAGAGCTGCTCAGTATGAGTGAAGTGGAACTCAAAATCTGAACATCATGAACTTTTCATGTCCTTCACAATCCCCATGTCCAGCTCTGATGCAGCAGTGGCACAAATAACCCTCAGCAAGATTCCCATCGGCCAGCCCAAGGAGCCTGTGCTGACAACAGCCCACAACTGACAGCACGCTTTGTTTCTTGAGCAAACAAAGAGTTGGAATAAAAAGCAGAATGAGAAGAAGGAAAATGTCACTGCTGCTCAGTCAGTGGGTGCTCAGAGACACTGCTGATTAATGTGTTAACTGAAGAGCCCTAAAAGACAAACCTTTTGAATCAGGGAATGAAAAGACATTTGTTCTCCTTTGTAGACAAACACTGATTATACCAGGGAAACTTAACCACTGCAAATATAAAAATCACAGCTAAAATAATTAATAAAAGTGGCAAATGACACGACAAAGGAAATGACATGAAAGAGTTCCCTCAAAACCACCTGCTTATGACACACAGGAAAATGAGCACGTGTCACGCGATTGATGTGAGACAAAAGATCAACAGCGGTGGAGGAAGACTTCTGGAAAGCTGGAGATCAAATAAAAAATGCAAAACTATTTTCTGTGTTAAATATGTATGATAAACATCAACTGCAAGACAACAGACCTAATCCTGCCTTGTCCTGAATCCTGAGTGAGAAATTTTACATAGCCTTGCATCTCTCTTTCATGGGAATTCTTAAGGAAATATTTTATATCGGTGAATTTTTAATCACTTTTTAAACAATCTTAGCAAGGGCAAAACCAGTAAATAGAAGATAGAAAAGTTTCATGTTATATTTCTATTCCTAACACTCAACAAACCACATTACAAATTCAGTTCTCTCTCCTCGTACCCAACTCAGAGACTACAGATTGATCTTTCCTAGACAAAATATCAATAATACCGAAATCATGTTTCAACTTCCATTCAGATTATGTCTATAAATATATTACATTATATAAATATAATAATATCACATTATTAAAAAAAAAGACAAAAATTACCGTGGAATTATTTTGTACTTCTGTTTACCCTTTTTTTTTCCCTACAGTTACCTCTTCCTTTAAAGAAATTGTCTACTGTAGAGATATCATTGATATTCACTTTAGGGAAACCAGTTGATTTCAGCAAAAATTAGTGTGGAAGAATCTTATCATAAAAGATTAAATGGATCTAAGGAAATTGCACTGCTCAATAAAGCCTTAAATAGTTATCTCCTTACACAAGTTTAGCATGATATCTCAACCAGAAATCAGATCAGCTTTAGCAAATGGCAATGTTTCCCTCCCAGAAACATTTGAATTTCATTTTCCCTCTCCCTGACTTTCTCAGTCCTTAGGACACTATCTCCAGTTTATAAAACCTCTTCAAGCAATTTTCTGCCAACAGTTGGTTTCTTTAATTCACCTCCACCATAAATTCCCAACCACGAGAGTAGATTCTGTGCTGCTTTAGATCTGCATTTAATTCCACATCCCTTCCTTTCATTTCACAAATGCCCACCTTTATCTACATCATTTTACTTTGGGCCATCATTTAACTTAGTCCTCCCAAGCCAGAAGTCCTCTCAGACCCTCCCACAAACTTCTGGCTTCAGTAAATTGATTTGCTGTCTCCTCTAACTATCCTCCACAGCAAATCAATCCTTTGACTCCTGCAACTTTTCTGAAGCCTCACCTCTTGCCTGCAAGAGGAAAGCTGTAATCACCCTTTATTTGCATTTCTCTGTGGCAATGAAGAAAGATTGATTTAGGATTAAGCATTTGCCATCACAGCTGGGTTCAGGCAGAGCCAATTGACCCCTCAGCCCTCCCATTCTTGCTGCCATCACTTCCCATCAGAGCTGGAGCATGGTTGGAACACTGAGCCTTTGCTGCCACCTGCCAAGCTCCTCAGACCCTCTCATGCAGACCAACACCCACCACAGTGAGCACTTCTCTGAGGAAATTCCTTCCCATCTCACACTTCGAAAAACTTCTTTCAATTTGCTCCATTTGCCTCACTATTAGAGTGCAACTGAAAAAAAAATCATTAAAAGAACCCACCCAGGACTTGATCTCAGCTGACTAATGACTAGAATCAGTCATGCAAAACTGCAGCTAAAAAGCTCTGTTTTTTAACAGAGTAGCTTTTGTATTTCAACTTTCTGGACCATAATTAAGACTGAGCTGCTCAGACTTCTTGCAGCAAGTCCACAACTCCACATGAGATGGTTTTGTATTCTGGAAAGATCACATCATCAGGTGAGTCAGAAAGACAGGAAGACCATGGAGACAGATATGGTAAATAGATCTCACCTACAGAAATATCAGAATAAATGGTGTTGTTCATCTTAGAAGAAAATGGAAAGCAGAGGATCCAGGTGTATCTGTAGGTCCAGTAAGTTATACAGTGACTGCTCACAAAGTTCTAGTTGAAGAAGTGAGGGGATGAAGTTAAATTATTATGTTGATTTTTTCAGGATTAATCTTGTGCGCTGTTGGTTGGAGCCCTGAGCACATCAGGGATTTCACAACATGGCATTAAAGAGCAACAATATTCAGAGCTATAATAATTAAGACAAAATAGACATGATCTCCAGAGAGCAGTGCAGAACCTTATTTTCCAGCACCTTTAAGCTATTCAGGGCTGTGGGAGTGAGATCTTTATAAGTGATAATTCCACCCTATGGCACTTCCAACACATTTTTCATAAACAACTCACATTTGCCCATGTTAATTCTGATGATTTTTCATAAACAACTCACACTTGCCCGCGTTAGTGCTCGTGTACTTTACAGTTTTAGCAACGCAGCGTTCCTTGTTTGTGCAGATTTGCATTTGTCCACGCTCTCTGCATGGCAAAGCCTGGCTCATCTCCAGGGCCAGGCAGCCCTGAACAGCACCAGGGCTCCCGTGACGGGGGAGCTGTGCCAAGCTGTCACCCTGTGTGTGCCCCAGGGACTGAATTTCACAAACCCTGAGGATGTGGCTCTCTGGGTGCGGGCAGGGCACGGCACAGCACCCCGTGGTTCTCATCACAGCCCACGCTGGGCCTGGGACCACAGCACCAGCAAAGCCTGTGGAATCACTGAATCATTCAACAGTTGCTATTCCAGTAAGTTACACAGCGTGGAAAACTGTTTCAGCAATAATACAAACAGTTAAAGGAGGAAACCACTAGGTAGGAGCAGGAGAAGCCTTGTCCTGTACTTGCAGAGTGTGTGATGGTCAGCTTTCAACTCCACATATTAAAGAAATAAAATCAGTTTGACTGGCAGAGAAATCAACTACAAGTTTCATGAGAGAAGGCTCTAAGTTGCAAGAGTTTTAACATGAAGTAAAAAAAAAAAAAAAAAAGTATTTCAGAAAACTTAAAAGAAAGACAAAATTAAATGTGCTGGGGTGCTAAGGTCAGCTCCCTAATGCACAGCACACATTCACTAGTGCAAAATGCTTTTACAGTTTCCTGAGGCTCACCGTGCTCTTTGCTGCTTTTATATGTCAACAGGTTCATCCTACCGTGCCCTCAGCATTCAGAAATCACCCCCTTCATTATCAGCCAGAGCTGTGTGAATAAACCCAGAGAAGTTAAGCACACACACCCAGTCCCTGGCACAGCACACACTCCTGAGACTGAAGCTTGGCACAGAGATCATCTCACCGAGACAAAAAAAAACCCACAAAAAACAACAAAACTCTGCTGACCTCAGCCTTGTGACCCCAGTGTTCAAAGTCACTGCCAGGATCTCCATCAGAATCACTAACTGCTCCATAACTCAGAGCTAACAGGCACTGCAGGGCTGCAGCAAAAGGCTCAACCCTGGAGCATGTCCTGCTGGCAGTCCTCCACAACTGCTCCACACAGATCCAGGGAATTCCACCATCGAGGGGTTCAGAATCTACCAACAACTCCCCATCCCTGCTGCTGAGGATAAATCCAAGCTGACCACATGTTTTCAGGGATTCTTCCACTGCTGAAATCTCTCCTCTTTCCTACAATGCAGGACTTTGTGACAGGACAGACCCAGCTCTAGATCATGGTCATTATCAGCATTTCCAGATGAGGTTTGAGAGTCAGACCCAGCTCTAGATCATGGTCATTATTGGCATTTCCAGATGAGGTGTGACAGACAGACTCAGCTCTAGATCATGGTCACTATTCTCATTTCCAGATGAGCTGTGACAGACCCAGCTCTAGATCATGGTCATTATCAGCATTTCCAGATGAGGTGTGACAGACGCAGCTCTAGAACATGGTCATTATTCTCATTTCCAGATGAGCTGTGACAGACCCAGCTCTAGATCATGGTCATTATCAGCATTTCCAGATGAGGTTTGAGAGACAGACCCAGCTCTAGATCATGGTCATTATCAGCATTTCCAGATGAGGTTTGAGAGACAGACCCAGCTCTAGATCATGGTCATTATCAGCATTTCCAGATGAGGTGTGACAGACAGACCCAGCTCTAGATCATGGTCATTATCAGCATTTCCAGATGAGGTTTGAGAGACAGACCCAGCTCTAGATCATGGTCATTATTCTCATTTCCAGATAAGGTGTAGAAGGACAGACCCAGCTCTAGATCATGGTCACTACTGGCATTTCCAGATGAGCTTTCTCCAGCACAGCAGATCCATGGCTGCATCCATGCCTCCCCAGGCCAAGCTCTGCTGCCATTCACAGCTCACACATACACCCACTGACCTGTTTAGGTTTCCCTGATATAAACGTGACTATTCAGTTGAAGCCACCAGCCCATGAAAAAACAGTCATGTGTGAGGAAAGCTATCTCCTGGAATCTAATTTTTAAACCCTTTTTTATTACAGCTGTATAAGGGGGGCTTTCTTTGTGATATTCCTTCCAATTTAAAACAAGGCTATGAAATCCCACACCTGTAAATTTATTTTTTTTTCCCAGAAACCCCAGAACACATGCCCATTTCTAGGGAACTTGCACTGTGGTATTTGGCAGCATGACAACCCCATTTTATACAAGTTGTCACCAGGAGACTTGTTCTGGCCAGAATAAATTTGCTCACCACAAACGGGAATGTGCAGGAATGTCCCACCAGCAGGAAATGGTTTTGTCTATACTCAGTGACAACTGTGGTCACAAAGTAAGAATACTTCCAGCTTCACTGAAATTCTTTGAAATTCCCTAGCCTGCTGTTCTGTTTGTGTTGGAATAAACCCAAACCTCTCAGCCCAGATCTGCTTTCCCAAGGAACTCTCCAAGCTCATCTTTTGTGCCCAATATCTTCATGAAACACAAAACACCCAGAGATGTCTGTGCTGCTGTTTATTTATATTATGTCAGGTGGTACTGGGTGCCAGCACACCATAAAATATTAATATAATTTTAAAAAGACTATGGTTGATTTTTTTCCCCTACAGGTTATTGTACAGCCTGCATATCAATTTATGAGTATTTTATTAATCCTTATAGCTTTAATGTATGAATAAAACCACTAATTGTAATGAACATCTATCCCTCTTTTTTACTCTGTAATTTTTGTAGTTATATATGTGCAGCAGCTTAGGTAATGAAGAGTGCAACATCTCAAAATTAATAAGTAAAAGAATATACTGAAGTGCCTAACTGTACAAAAGCAATTTCATTTATTTCAATTATGCAACTATTGCAAATTGCAGCATCTCAAAGTGTATAGCTCCAACAGTTTTTTGGGGTTTTGTTTTTTGAATTTTTTTTTTTAATTAAGCAACTTTATCCAGTCTCTCAGAAGTTTTAAATGCCATAGGTACAACATAATTGCAGAACTAGAAAGATGCTTTATGACTGACATGACACTAATAGTCCTTGTGGGTGTATCTGTATTTTAAGAAAGAATGAAAACTTTGTTTTCTGGTTTTTGTCAGAGATTGCTTGTTGTGGGTTACTTCTTTTAAAAATGTCCGAGTCTTGTTCTCACAGCTTCTCTTTCTCTTTTTGAAGCTGCAGAACTTGTTCAGCACTCCAGATAAAGGACAGCAAGTAGGCATTCTATTGAACTCCAATGATTAAATTACCAAACTAAACCTTCTTGCAGTGAGAGTTGAAGTTCACACTTTTATTTCATTTCTCTCTCTCCCATCCTTTTAGTTATCTATTACCAGCCAATCTGGATTACCACCATCAATAAAAATTGGTTTGTGCCATTGGGCAGGGGTCAGCGTCTTGAAGAGACTCTGCATCTCATTACATAGATTTGCAGTTACAGCTGTGTAAAACACTTAACATCCACATGTTAGAGCTATAACTTAGAGCCTGTACTGAAATAATTACGCTGGGGAATGCCTCTGCACGCTGTGCTCCCTGGAGACAAGCAGAGGGGGATCCACTCACAATTATGCCTGACAGCCAAGGGGACATGCCAGCCCAAACCTGAGAATGGCGCCGTTCAACAGGGCATTAATGCCTGGGGATAAAGCAGGGTCTCACAGCTCCTCACCCTTCCTCCCCAAAGGGATCCAGCCAGGAATTCCCTCCCTGCATACCCTGGAGCTCCTCTCACCCTCACTGCTCCCTCCAGCCCCTTTCAGGGCAGAAGATGCAGGGCCAGATTTCACCTCCCCTGTGCCACAGCCATCCAAACCTCTGCAGAGGAGAAGCCACAGCACAGCTGGATCCTAAAGAACCATCTCCTGGGTTCTCAGATCAAGTAACCGGTGAGAAACTTCCAAACCCTCCCAGTTAGAGCAACACTAAGCAATTACAGAGCTAATACAACATTTTTACTCTGAAGTCTTTCAAGAACACCTGGAAACCTTCAGAAAACACTTCTGGTGCCTGCCAGGATAAATGGCTCCAGTAAATACATTTTAGAAGCTGAAAGAGAAAGGTCTGGATTTCTCTTTTGTCTGGAAAGCTTTGCCTCATGTCCTCTTGCCCCTCCCCTGCTGATGCCTCTAAAACACAAAAAACTCCAGAGATTCAGATCTGCGGAAGCCAGACTAGGTTTGGTTTCCTTACAGGTCTGCTTTTATGTTAAGTACCTTTTTTTTTTTTTTTGGGTTTTCTCTCAATTTTTTTAACATACTTTAGCTACTGAGCTAATTGTTATAATCCTTATAAACAAACAGTGCCCATCTTAACTTTCAACACAAAAAGCTTTGTTTGGAAAAATTGCAGAAAGCTCAAATTAGGACGATATACACGGATGTGCATCACCATTTTAATTTAAATAGGCTGTTAAGTAGAGGAAGGCAGCAATCTTTTCACTTCATTTCTCCCAACAGATGCTAATAAGAGAAAGATACGAGCATTTTAAACTTGAGAGGTCAACAGGGTCTCTAAAGGCAAAGTAGAGCCATTTCTATTACTGCTTTTATTCAAGTATCACTGTGGGAAAAGGCAAGTGCTACCTCACACATGAGATATCCATCACATTACTGGCCTGTTACCACAAGCATTAGTCCCATTCTGGGTTTTGTTATTTCTTCAAGGAAAAGAATCATCTCAAATCTCTCAGCAAGTTCTGTGCAGGGTATTTCATTTGAACTTTACTTACATGAACACTCTCCTGAGCTGGATGCTCAGCCAGAGTGAAAGATGGCAACTGAAATATTAACTGCCCACACCTAAACCACAATTTCTGTCCATCTACCTACTAATTCTTTTTTTTTTTTTTTTTATCTGTCTTGGATTACTGGGTTTTTTGTTTTTTTTTTTTTTTTTAGGATTAAATATGCTTCACAGTATTTTATAGCTCTTTCAAATGCAACTAAGTAATTAATTCTTCAAAGCACAGACTACAGAGATATCAATTAATCAAATCACTCTCACCCTACATAAGCATTATTATTCTGAGTGTGTTTTTATCTTTGGTTTGCAAAAAATCAAAAGATTGAGTTTTTCAAAGTGCCAGGATAACAAATTCATAGAAAGACTTACACCTCCTAAAACCAAAACATTTAATCTAGCACACCAGAAATGTTCTAGGTGGAAGATACCCCGACCCTCCTGAACAGTCTGTGCATGGTTTATTCCAGACTTCAATATTTCAAAAAGTGTTGATTTAACCCTCTTAGACACAGCCAGATACTGCCATGGAGCAGCAGGGTGCAACTCTGGTGTTCGTGTCCAGGAATTATTTTAGTCAGACAGGAATTTCCAAGGCAGATGTTTTAGAATTTATCTTTGATTAAATTCCTGAAGAGACATATCTGCAAACACTTGCAGTAATAAGGCAAATTCAGACTGTGGAAAGTTCCAGTCACAACTGCGACATGAATTTTTTATGCCAGTTCTAGAGACAGCACAGACTACAGCAAATGGTAAATGCTTGTGCTACAGCTCCACTTCTGTATCTCTAATTTGTGCCACAGATCTTGCAAACTGCTCATTCCATAGCAAACACACGTTTAACAACAGCAACTCTACTCATCTGACACAGAGAACTTTTCAGCCCGTTAAAGATTACCCAATTTCACCAAAGCAGTAAGAAGGCAGACAAAAACTGCCTCCACTCAGAGCACAAAACATGAACTGCAGTAGAAAGAAAGAAGCAAATGGGATGGAGCTGAGAAAATGCCAGGAGTTACTCATGGAAGTATCAATCCAATCAGAAAAAAAGTAGTTGAAACATCTTCAGAAAAAAAATTCACTCTAAATGAAAAATTTACAAAGTCTCTGATATATTTATGGAGAGATATTTAAACTTAGAAGAATATTTTCCACCCTGTTGAAGACCTCTTGCATAGCATACACAGTTTCATAATGGTCAACTTCTATTTTAAAGATGCTTTTTCGACAGTAAGTTTCCAAAGCTTCCAAGGCTTCCACAGTTTTTGTGGGTTTGTTTTTATACTTGATTCTTCAACAGGAGCCCTCCCAAATTACCAGTCTCAGAGTAATTTGTCACAACAGCTTATTAAAAAAAAAAACCAAAAAAAAACCATTCTGCAGATGGAAGGAACAGCAAGAAAGCTTCTTCTTTTGCTAAGAACCAAGAAGTGCAAGAGGCACACTTCATCAATGCCCCTGCTGCTGCAGCTACTCTGGAACGTGCTCTCCCCTCTAATGGAGCAGGTGACCCCTTTGTCTCCCTGACTCCTCACAACCTGCACGTACTTCCCACCAGGCACAGCTCCCAGGCTCCAATTGAGCTTGAAAGTTAATGTTCCTGTAAATCACCAACTGCCAAACTGCACCATTTACCTTGGGACTCTTTTTCTGGAAGTTAGCACGGAAGGATTGACCAATCTTTATTTCTTTAGAGGATTTTCCTAGTTAGTTATTGGCTTTTTTTTAATAGCTCTTGCATAAAGTGCAATAAAAATTATAATTAAAAAAAAAAAAAAGGCACAGCCTTAACAGTCTATTGTGGAATAACTGTCTGAAATTCTGACAGAAAAACTGTCTGGAATTCAATAAACGTGAGAGGAGGCAATCACTGCTCTGACCCTGCCCAGCCAAAGACAGACATTGCTGAGATGCCACACTGAAAGACCAGGTCCCTCATGTCTCTAATGCTGTTAAATTTCACCCAGCAGAGTATTTGAAATTAACTGGACTGGAAGAGACAAAGTTGAAGGCACAGCATCAACACAGAGAAGGCTCAAACCCCAGGAGAGCCTGGAGCCTGTGCAGTGTCTGCAGCTGGAGCACAGGGGATGGTTGGTGACAGCAGAAGTGGCTTTGCCCTGTTGTCTTTCAGAGCTTCACTTTGGATTCAGTTTGGTCCCACTTGATCAAAACCACTCTTCACTGAAGCACAGGTGACCCCTTGAAACCTTGATTTTATTTTACCTGAGAACAAACCCAGTTTGATACTCCCAAATCCTTTCACAAAATGCAAAGGGGCACAGGAATTAAAGAAAATCTGATCTGAACTAAAATGCAGACACCCTTCAGCATCCTCCTGGCAAATTCAGCATCACTTTCCAAGTATTCAGAGTAAGGCTACACAAAATTGTCAAGAGACAGCTTGCTTTATCCTGTCCAATATCTCCCAACAGTTTTTTGCAATTTAAGATCAGTTAAAATCGTTTGGTTGCTGTTTTGTAATTAGTGGTTTTAGTGAAGCAACCCCAGAGAGAGAGCAGGGAGACAAAGTAGTCTCAGGCTGGGTGCATTTGATAAACAGCATGTTGACAGGATGCCATGCAAGAAGAGCCAGCCCAGACCACAGGGGGTCTAAATACTTGCAGATAGTTAAGAGAAAAGAAAAATCTGCCTCACATCAATTTCAGGAGAAAAATAAATTTTTACTAAAATGAGCTCTTCAAATTATCCACTTTGCTGTCTTCTTTAAATTAGTGGAAGACCCCTACAGCACTATAAGGCTATAAAAAAACCCCTTCAGCAATGATTATTGGCATTGTCACTTCATCCTCAGGCTTATTATGGGTCATATTTCTACCTAGATTGCAAGATTACTGTAATGTTTGAGGCCAGCAAGGATTAGTAAAAACAACACATAAATAATGCAGCGTGCAGCTGAAGCCAGGCTATTTGAGGGAAGGGAAGGAAGGTTTGTTAAGTGACAGGGAACTGATTATCTTAATGTTCATAATAATAAGACCTGCCAAGAGAATAAGGAATAGAGTCATCAGTTCACTGCCAGGGGTGGCAGTGCTTGTTGTCACTCAGCAAATGAATTCCCTCTTCTGTCAGGTAAGAGCTCCTTTCAGCAGAGATGCTAAAGGCAGTGGGGCCTGGCCAAGAAGATCCTCTGATTCTTAAAGGCTTCTGCTGTTTGCTGAAGTTCCTTTTCAGGCTTGTTTATCGTTTATTTGGTTCTGGCTTTTCAGAGCAAGGGATAGAACTAAGACAGAAAGCATCACCCAGCAAGTTGCCAGCCTGCATATAATAACCTAAAGCACATATCCATTTCTTCTTTAAGCATTTAATCATTCCTGAAAGACCTACTTATCAAGCTGGATTACTTCAGGCATCTTCCTACAAATCACAAAGTTTTTGGTTTTTTTTTTGTTTCCAGAAATGCAGCTTCTATTGCAATGAGTGGAAATGTCAGCAAACAAACACTTACCACTCTGCTCCTCTAACTTTCTGCATTGCCTGCTTTATGAATAAAATTCTTGCTGAGCAATATTAGCCCAAAATAAAGTGATTAATAATTAACACATCACCTCTTTAATCCTTAACTCTAGCAGCCCACTAGTTCTGGGGAAAACTGCTTTTATCTTCGTGATATTCTGCTCCCCTCTTGGTAGCACACACTCAAACATTTTCTGATCTCAGTCTGGAATGATCAATCTGAATAAAATCATTCATATTGATTAGGATTTATTATTTTGCATTATCAGGGTGTACATCAAATTACCAGCCTGCAAAAAGGAATTAGACCAGACCAAAGTTTTGACCTACAAAAACCAAAGCACTTGTATCAAACAGAGTTGCTAATATTAATTTGTGACTTCTAAAAAAAAAGGTGTAATTCATGTTTTGTTTCCCTATGAAAAGGGATTAAGTTTTAAAATACAATTTTCAGTTTCTCTCTGTGGTAGCCTACACATTCAGGTACTTATGAGAATTAAATTCAGGTTATATAGGAAATATTCATTTATTTTCTGTGAAATATTCCCTACAGAATTTTATCATAAGAACTTTGTTCAGCAGCCACTTGTGAGTATTTTCAAAATAAACTTTTTATGGCTTAGTGCTGATAAGGTATATCTAAACAAGGCCAACATGACAACACACACACTCCCTAAGGAACGGCACTGCTAGCTGGGCAAAAACATCCTCAGTTTTCAATAAATCACCCACAAACCCCATCAGATTACTACAGAAGTTACCAGGACCTTCCCAACAAATAAAGCACCAGCAGCAGCTCCCAGCCCTAGGCAGATCCGTTCAGCTGTGTTCCAGCAGCACGGGAATGTTTGACTCAGCCCCAAACCCCCCAAATCAATGCCTGAACTCCTTAACTGTAAATGAGGGCTTCTGTTTCCAAACATTCATGCTGGGATTTCAACGTCTCCGCTGTTACTTCACAGCATTTCCTCACTGCACTCACTTCACGTTTGAGGCCATTTCCAGACACAATCTGATCAGAGTGGCTTCAAATCAAGGAGAAAACAGAATTTGTCACTGGACACAACAGGCCCTAATTTAGATACACAGTTAAATTAATGAGGAAGAGATCTATTCCACTTCCTTGCTCCTACATTTGGATGGCTCTGAAGAACCTGAGATGCTTTCAGTAGGAGGGTGTTTAGGAATTTTTGCCTTTGAGAAGAATATTTTTCACACAGTTCCTCTCCATTTTCACACACATTTTTGGACCATGATTTAATAATGATGTTAGGAAAACAAATGTTGTTGTTTAGTATTGCCAATCAAGCTTTTCTCCAGTGCCCCCTATCAGATGTGTAGTTTGAAAGCCAACCAAACCTTTTATTTGTCAGTTGCTCACCAACAAGACAACCAAAAACACCAGTTCAGGGCTGTTTGGTATTTTAAGACAGGAGGAAAAAATTTAGATTGATAAATATTTGCAAGATTGAAGAGAACTGTGATGGTTTTGTCATAGGTAAGTAAGCAATCTTAAACAAAACCTGACAGGGAGGAAAAATAGAAAAATAACCCAACAACAATAAAACCCAAACAGAAATTGTCTTTAGTTTTCTCTAAGTTGACTGAGACATTTTGAGCATTCAAAGCATTCACAAAATGTTCATGAAGCGTAACAGAAGCTACATAAGCAAACATAAATCTGCTAGATCATTTAACAACCTTAGGAGAATAAAAAAATCAGTTGCTCAGCTTGAAACCCTTCAAGTACAATATTTGAAAAAGCCAAAGAGCAATAAAAACAAAAGTAAATAGGGCTAGTTCCTTGCAGCCCTGCTAAAATGGTGAAGATATATCATTGTTCTCTTAATAAGTATTGAGGAAGAAAATCTCACCCTGTTTAATTTGTAATTTTTTTTTGTGGACAACATTTACCAGCTGTGCCTGTGGGATTTTTTTTTCCCCTTTTCCCTCATCACAGGGTTCATGGTCAATGAACACTCCCCTCAATAACCTGCACAGAGACCTCACTGGTGGCTTCCTCACTTTTGGACATTCCTGACTTCTCCTGGTTTCAAACACCTTGCAAATAGGTTCACTGATCTACTCCACCTCCAAAAGGAATGTGCTTGCTGAAGGTTTCAGAAATTCATCTTTAAAACAGTTAAGTTTAAAGGAAGAAAAAAAAAACCTCCTAGATCTCATCAATAGAAGAAATATTCATAAAGATTTTTATTTTTTTTTCACCAAGAATATTAGGGATTTTAAACCTACAGAAGTTGGAAAAGCAAAAAGGAACAAAATACAATAAAACAGATTCTACACTGACCACAGGTGCTGTGGTGCTAAAGCAAAAAATCTCCCTCCCACCTTCCAGAGCTGGTCCCCTGGAAAGTTCTGATTCAGGATCTTTTTTTTATTCAGGTTTACAAACCTGGTGCCCCCTTTCTGGCTTAAACAGCCTCCCACCTGATCACAAAATCACTGTAGAAAATCACTGCCAGATAATGAAACATGACCTCTGCAGAACCATTTCCTTCACTCCACCCCAATAGTGCAGGAACTCAGGACACCCAGCTTTCCCTGAACTGCCCCCTCTGGTGCTCTGGGGGAGAAGGTTCCCTGCCTGGAAATTGATAAATGAAGCACTGAAAGGAGCTCTGGAGTTTGCCCCATCTTCTGAGATCATTAATTTGGCAATTTAGTAGATGCCTTTAGCACTCGATGCCAATGGAGAATTCTGCTGATAAAATGAAGTAGAACACAACAACCCTTGAAAAGGGGGAATTTAAGGGACATTTGCAACCTGCTTTGGATCATTTGTATTTCTGACCCCGAAATTAAGTTTTCAAAATAAAATATAAAAAAGATTGAGGACTATTGGTGCTGGGAGCCCGAGGCCAGGGAAACACATTCACCATGCAGCATGGAGAACAGGAACAGGCACAGTGAAACTGAGGTTTGCTTATTTATGGTGAGTGCAAAAAGCACAAAAATCACAGGAAAAAACCCACATCACAAGATAAATACATAGTTTGACATCCTCTTGAAAAATTGTGCAGAGAAACACGTCAGGAAACCTGAGTACCCTGGAAAACTCCACTGGCTACACCTTCAGAAAGGGTATCCCAAGGTATCCCTGCCAGATGCAGCTGCACAGCCCCTCCCAGTGCTTCCCAGAATAACTCTGGGTGGGCAGGTCTGGAAGGCACTAAAACAGGGCAATATTCAGGTGTAGGCAGCTGGCAGCTGCTTCTGTGCGAGCTCCTGCCTCCTTTCCATGGCTGTCCCTGCTGCAGCTTGGGGATGGAGATCTCACCTGGGAACACAGCTCAGGATGGAGCCCAACCCTGCTGGGGCTTTGTGCCTGCTGAAGGAGGAGGTGTCATTCTATATTAAACAAGAGTGACTGCAGCAAGGGAACAATAAAAATACATTTGCTCAAGAAAGTAGGATTTGTCATAACAAAGGGATTTTTCAAGCCATTAAAACCAGGAACCTCCTGACCCTTCCAGTCAGCTACAGACGGGGGACATTCTGTTTCTGAACTATGCAAATGGCAATACAAAACCCAAGAATTTCTTATTATCCTTTTCCATATGCATAAAACACACATTCCCATTTTAAAATTACATTACACTGTGGCCTTCTGAGTGACTGTTGCTAGCTAAGTTTCATCACTTAATATGTAACACCTGCATTTGGCATAATAAAATTAAGCATTCCCTTGGAAATCAGATAGCTGGAATGCTTCTGTTTCTTTTTCAGACAAGGAGAAGACTCACCTCCACATTAGTACCTTTGATGTTGACTTTTCATCAGTAATAGAGAACCTGGTTTAAAAATTAAAAACCCAAACATCAAAATGCATTAAAAAGCTGTTAGAACTGTGCAGTGAAGGAACAGAACAAAGCCACCAGATTCGAAAGCTGCTTCTGCTATTTAGGATCTGATTAAGAAACCCAACTTGTTTGGGAAGGAAAGCAAAGTAATCCCCATGAACTTTCTGCCAGTGTAGCTAACGCTGGCTATTATCAAAGAAACGTCTGGATTCAGACACAAGCTCAGCTCCTTAGAGCTAATTAAAGCTTCCTTCAGAAGGCCATCCTATGCTAGGTGTCAATTAAAGGGAAAACTCCCTAGTTTAGAGTCCAAATATTTCCAGGCCTTGGGTGGGCTGCCTGGGACTGCCCTGCAGCACAGGAAAAGGATTCTTGTGGAGTGCCTGGAGAAACAGCAAGGGCTCTGTCAAACCAAGCCTCACTCAGCTTGCCCTAAAATGGAATATTTTCAGAAACTCATTCCAAACTTGAGCACCTACCCCGGACAAGGATTTACTGTAAGTAAATTGTGGGATGCTCACAGGTCCTTTTCCAGCTCTCCTTAGGCCACCACCTCTGACCAATCATTCTGAACGCTGTTAATTACAGTGTACATGTATGGGAAACAAATCCTTTACTTCACCTTCTTTTCCTCTGCCAAAATACACAAATGCCAGCTGTGATCATGACATGAGTGCTACTTTGACAACAGTTACATTGCCAGGAGAGATGGGAGCTGCAGCAAAGAAAAAGGAGCTGGCAAGAGACCAGAGAAATTTAAGCCACCTCTTGAGCAGGCTTAGCACCAAGGTGAGTCCTTAGACGTGCAGAGAAATCAGCATTTGTGTTAAAATTGTTGGGCTTGGACAAACTCCCTTCCTACTTCATCCTACTGGCAACTGACTCCTGAAGGAAAACACTTTAAAAACAAACCCACAGTGCTTAAAGAAGTGAAGCACACAAGAAAGCAGCCACAAATCCAGTGGGGAAAATGCAGAGTGACACTTGAGATAGGAGAGATGCACAGAAAATGCTCAGAAAGAATGGGGGCAAAAAACCCCAAAGGCTTTGCTAACCCAGTGAGCATTTCAAACAGGGCTGCAGAGTGCCCTGTTTAAGGTACTGAGAACATTTAACAAGCTCATTCCGAGCTCCCTGCAGTGAAGAAGTGAATGACAGCAAAAACACAGCAGCTCCAGCAGGACCAAGCGAAAGAGCAGCAAGAGAGACAATGTCTGTCCTTCTGCAAGGCATCAGCAGAGCCTACAGACATTTGGGGTCTCACGGAGCTACAGACACAGCACAAACCAGGCTCCTCTTCCCCTTCCCACCCAAATGGGTTACTGCCCTCTTAGTGACAGGGTTATCAATCTGTAAATGCTTTTCTGCAATCACCAGGGATGCTCCTCTCCCTGCCAGCCTGCAGGGGACAGAGGCAGGAAGGGATGAGGAGAATTTGCAATACTTGAATTCTCTTTGCTTTCCTCTGCCCTGGCAGCTCCAGGTCCCATTGCCTCTCCTGTGAGGGCCTCCCTCCTCCACCACGCACCCCTGGTGTTGCAGGATTGCTTTTCACCCTCGACAGTTTTATACCAACAAAGTGATTTTATGATCCCAGCACAGTTCTGAATCACTTCACACATTTCTGGGGTGAAACACAAACTGTTCAACACGGCAGAGCAAGTTACATAATTGCTCACAAAATGGAATCAAGGAGGCTGAATCTAATTAAAAGTACATGGGGAATCCACTGTAAGCAGAAAGTATTGTAATTAACTTGTTTCAATGCAAATGTACCCAGTAATGAGAACAGAAAAACAAAAGTATCTGCCCCTTCCCTTCAGGGGCACACAGGTGAGGATGGGAACACTTCTGGATGATACCACAGAAGAAAACCCAAACTGAAAACCAAACCATTAACCTGCCAAAATTCATACTATAGAAGTCTCAGATGTCTGGCTTTTAAATGGGAAAACTCAATATAAACTTGAACTTTAACAACTTGTTGCATTAAATGCACGCGTGCTGGGCTCTTCTGGGTATGGCAAGCTAAGAAGCAGCTGCAAAATGCCAAACTAAGAAATAACCACGAAACAATAAAAACGTTGCTTAAAACACATTATATTATTTATATATTATTTGCTTCACATCCTTGAAAAAACATGGATGTGGTTAAATAAGCAGAAAATCAGCATTAAAAGTTATATTCCGAGTTTTGTTATTTTATTGTACATAAGTGCAATTTATGGGTTGTTTTGGTTTTTTTTCCACATTACCTAGGTATAATTGCATGGAATTTAATCATTTTTCAGTGAAAAAAGGCTGTTATATTACAGCTTATCAGCTCCACAAGTGCAAAGGGATGTTTAGCAAGGGCCCAGCCTTCCTGACTCAGTACTTGACCTGTTTTCTTCCCATGGACCTGGCAGGACCTTTGGGAGGTCTCCCGAGACCAACTCTGCCCCTGCAGCATCAGTGAAGAATTGACTTTCAGGTTTCAGCTCCTTGCTCAAACAACACGGAAGGATAAATACAAGATCTAAATATAGGATCTAAAAATCCCCAACAACAACAAAACAAATATAGCTGTGGATAAATCAGGCTCAGGAGAATCTGCTGAGTGATTCCAGCAGCTTAATATGAGCATAGAAAAATCCCCACCAAGTTTAAACAGAGAAATCCTGCCTCATGTTAAACTGTTTCTCCACTCATTCTTTATCTGAAATATCACAACTTCCATTTTTCAACCGCAGCCTAACCTTATCAATGTTTAATTTGTGTTTGATTTGAGTGGTTTTTATATACATGTCACCTCCTGCAATGTGACTGCAGCACACAGAGACAAACCTAGGAGGAAATGAAGGAAGATTTATCCAAAAGTTCAATCACATTGGCTTGCCAACCTGCAAAGACTGGGGGAGGAGGAAGTTAAAAACTAAGCAAATAAATGTACTTACACTTACAAAAATCTATTTATATTATCTATAATCCATTTAATTAGAAAGCAAATCCCTCTCCCATCCACCTCTACTCCAGCACAAGCACAACTTTGCTGTGATAAGGGATTAAACCAGAAGTAGGGATAAGAAACAGCAATATCTCCAACACGACAAATCGTGTTCTTAGGAGTTCTCCAAGTGCCTGTCAGGAAACCCTGAGGGTGATTTGGCTTTCATGCAGCTTCACTGAAGCTTTTCTTGCCATGCCTACAGCTGTATGGACCTTAGATGAAGCTGGTGGGGCAGGCTACAGACCTGGCTGGCCTGGGATGCGTTCTTTAAGATGATGAAATAAATATTTGTGAATATTTAGGAAAATCAGGAAAAATAACCTTAAAATTCTGTTCTCAAGCCTGCTGAGAGTTGGACACAGCAGCTCTATTTGAATCCCAACAATGTGTTTTGGGCATGCCAGAAAGACCAAAGTTTATCAATGGCGCAGTGTTTCTATAGAATCAATCTCCAATCTTTGGACTCTTGGGTTTGTTTTTTTTGGTTTTTTTTTTGTTTGTTTGTTTTTTTGTTTAAAGGTCAGGTAAAAGTTTAGAAGCCAAGTCTGCATGCAAACACGCAACCAAAGCAGGGAAGACTGTTTCAGGCTATACAGGTCTGAAACAAAGTCCAACTTAATTTGCAATAATCTACTTGACAAAACGAGACAAAGCAAGAAGAGGAAGAAGGGAGATTTGTGTGTCTTTTGTGGTTATATCAAACACTCTAAAGAACACAACATCACACTGAGGTTAATTGGAAAAAAGGAAATTATTCTAAAAATTTCAAATCAATGGAAAAAAAAAACAAAAAACAACTTCTCTCTATTTAAATTAAGCCCTCCAGACCAGATGAAAGCAACAGATGAAAAGCACATTGTTTGATAAGGTCACTTATTTGCAAGACAGGTGATCACTATTCATTAAAGAGGAAAGGGAAAACAAGAAAAAGGGTAGAAGTAAGAGCTGTATAATTCACTAGCACAGAAGCAGTGACAGCTTTAACCAGCTTTTATTGAAATGTTTCCTCTGCCTTTCCCTCAGCAACAAATGAAACAATCTGGTAACAAACTCTAATGAACCTAACAAGCAAATCAAACCTTTGACAACTCCTCTGCAGCTCCCGACCTGCTGCAGGTCAAAGAAATTCCAGTAGTTTCTCCTCTAGATGATCTCCTATTTAATGAACAGCTGGCTTTGGAAAGCCCAGAATTTGCCGAGAATTGCCATGCCTTGGGTTCTGAAATGCTCCAGCCCAATATAAAAATGTCTCTACATAAATCAGCAGCGCTCCTAGAACTCCTAATTCCCTTCCTCACTCCTTGCAGGCCAGCAGGGCTGGTGCATCCATCCTCTCACTGCAGCTTTGGCCCATTTCTCACCAATTAACCTCAAACTTGCCACACACTCTGGGGTGAACTGAGCACTTTTGTTCTGTCTCCTCCTCAGAAAAACCTTCCAGACTTGTTAAAGAAGGTAAAAAGTCCTCTTGATCAGTGAATGAGGTCAGTGCAAGACAAGTCTGGGAAAAGAATTGCCAAGTATACAGCAGAGGGGGAGGAAAAAAGAAAGAAAAAAAAAAAAAAAGCTTGAATAAAGAGCCGAGATCTGGCAAGATTTCCCTGATATTTGAAACTCATTTAAGAAATGCTTAAAGCAGGTACCTATTCTTGCATTTCCATGATGAGAAACTTAGCATGTTATGCTGAAATGGACAGGAAATTCCATCAACTAAAACATTGACAACATGAGGTTCTGGAAAACAAGAAATAACAATAAAAACATCTTTTCCATGATCCCTAACCAAAATGAAAAACCACAATGGTAGAGATCAGAAAAAGAAAATGAAAATCCATTTGTATTAGCACAAATCTGGTTCCATAGGTGCTGAGTCAATAGATTAAAACAAAACCAGTTAAGTACACAAGTTCTGTAGTGCAGGATTTAATCCTTCAAGACTTTAATGGTCCTCAAAACCATTCCTCATTTAAAGAAATACCTATAAAAGGCAACTGAAGCATCTCATCTTTTCATTAGGAAGAATTTTGTGTTTTCCCACGGCCCCAAAAAGATGAGTTCTCTCTCTCATGCCAACACAGGAGAGCCTTTAAACTACAAGAAAGATTAGCATCACTCTCCTGAGATAGACAGCCTCATCACAACCAATTTGTCACAATGATAGTCTAATTAAATGCATTATTCTTCTGCAGCAAAGAAGTGAACACTTGACATGTTTGAGTTAGACGTACAAGTCTTCCCCTCTTCTTCAATCCATACCTTTCTGAGAAATGGCAGCCCCACAGGGAACACCCTGGGCCCTCATTTAGAGAGAAATCAGTGAATGTAAGAGTCTTCCTTTAAAAAACCCATTTTCTGTAATGGTTGGATGAATAAAGCCCATGTGTTCACAAGGATCATGCTTCAGGGTAAACACTGAAGTTAGCTTTGGCTGGTCCCTTCAATCAAAGCATTTCTGTTACTCTACATCAAGCAAAATGAAAGCACCAGTGCCTCAAGGAAAATGCAGCATAAAGACCTGAGATGTCACATTGAGCTGGAAGGTAGGAGCAGCTAGCTGGCTACAGTCTTTCATAAATACAAGGTCAAATGGCCCATTTTTTGTCAAAGTTATGAGAGAGACGATGCTTTTCCCTAATACTATTTTAATACCATAAATCGGGCAGTAAATCAGGGAAATTCTGTTTGTTTTTCTGGGAGAATTTAGTTGCAAGTTGGTGAAACTTGTGTGTGATGTTCCAGCAAACCAACAGAAAATAAGGAAGAGTTTTTCTTCGACAGGCACCCACTGGGAACCCCAAATCCAAGAGAAGACAAGGAGCTGATCTCCCAGAACTGGTCAATGTTTTTAAAAGACAATCATCACACATTTGGCTACTGCTCACACAACAATCACACAGACAATAGAGAAGCAGCCACCCAACCTCATTTCTACTTACACCAAGCTTTTCAATTCTTGAGTTCACTTCATCAGACTCGTTCTGTTTTATGTAACAAAAGACTACAAGATCATGTGTGCTTTAGAGCACCAGCAAACCTGTGCCAGCTTACGGAGACTGCTCATGAAAAATAGATTAACTAGGCATAAAACTATTTCAGATTTTCATTAGATCAGCCATCCTCACACAACATCAAACAGCAAAGACTTCTGCAGGTATAACCCCAAATCTCCATCAACAGTAACAAATCAATAAATGTTTTCTTGACAGCTTGATCCCTAGGAGGAGCTGCATGGCTTTTCCCTTCAAGCCCAGGAAGAAACCAAGCCTGCAGGAAAATGGAAATTCCCATTGTGACCACCCCATTTGTAACTGCTGGAATCACTTAGCTGTTTATTGCTCTGGGTTCAGAGTGCTCAGCACCTGCTGGATGCAGCCCTATGGCTATTTCTCCAGAGCAGCTGAGAGCCTTCAATATTACAGGCTTCACCAGCTTGAAAGAAAATATAACATGCCAGGATAATGAGGGAGAGGCAATAAAAAAAAGAAAATAAACATTTTCCTATTTTTGACGTGGCTCCTAAACTATACACAGGCCCAAATCTGCCCAAGCTATATGCTCATTTGCCAAATCACATACTGAAAACAACAACCAAAAAAAAAAAAAAAAAAAAAAATTACATTTTGGAGTCTGGGCTAAAACACAAAGGAAAATCCCACCAGCCACCCATGCCTTTCTTCACCAAAGAGCCTATAGAAATGTCCATGGTTGTAAGTGAATTATTCCTCAGCATACTACATTTGTGCTATCTGCCTGCCAAGCCAGTGCCCCATCAGCATTTAACTCATTATTGTGTCAGTTCCAGGAGAAATAAAGAGCTTTTCTTACTTGGTCTAAGCCAGATTCCATTCTCTAGCAATTTTAGGACTCTGACTTTTCACTCCAAACCTAGGTACAGCCTTTTACTACAGACACAAGATAAAGAACAGGCACCTCTGTGTTTCCTGATCTTCCTTGCATATGCCATAAAGAGTACACCATGGCTTCTAAGGGAAAGTTTCCACACACTACTTCATGATCTTTAAAAAAGATTTTGTAATAGATAAATGCTACAGTGCATCCAGCTTTAGAAGGGAAAAAGCTCAATAAGCCTCATGTGTGAGGAGCTTAACCTAGGTTAATGGCCAAGGAAAACTAACCAGCATGAATTCCTGGGTAAAGCTGGGAGCTGGGGTGTACAATCATGGCCAAAGCAGAAGGGAGGTGGCAGAACAGTGGGCATCTCCACAACCCAATCAGCACAAGTTATAAAACATCTCCATTTTCCACAGTGGGATTACATGCCTTGCATTACAGGACATCCCTCACTGGTTTGTAAATGTAGGATTTCGAGTGGCTTCACAAGGAGGAAAATGAAAATGATCAGTGTTTCCCTGAGCATCCCTCCAGCAGCACCAGAACTCGTGTGCATTTTCTGTATCTGCTCATCAGAGATTTGTGCAGATTTAGATGGAGGCAGTGAATGATCCGTGTTAATCTGAGAGACAACTCACAGCACTGCCTGTTCCTGGGCCCCACGAACATTTTTATAGTCAGCACACTCTGACACACTGCAGAGCACTGCAAAGCCTAAATAATGATTAAATATTGCTGATATTCAATATGCATTAAAACTAAAAGCATTGCCATACCTTTACATTTTTTTCTTCTTTGCTGATTCTTTCTTTAGGTTTCAATGAAAAAGGCAATTTTAAGCTACATTATTCTCTGTCACTCTAGATTTAACCTAATTTATCACTGTAGAACTTCATGAACAGAAATGCTGAAATGCTGACAATTTTGAATTTAGTTTTTTAATTAACTTCATTTATTTTTATTTAAATTGTTACTTCCTATATTATTTAAAACATTATTTAAGAGTTTCTGGAGTCAATGTTAGCCTGCAGAGAAGCTTTTAATTAAAAGCAAAAACCCAAGAAAAAGCCCAATCCCTAAAAAAACCAAAAAAATCTACCAAAAAAAAGCCACCCAAGTTTGAGCTATATCAGAACAGAAATATGAAGTTTTCTCCTCTTTGCAAATTATGAATAATGCCTCACCACATCAGGCAACTTGAATGTAGGTTTCTAAATTCCATGCTGGCTTATTTTGGCCACTATTTCTTTGTTCTCAAGTCATTATTTTATTCTGTTGGAAATTGATGAAAAAAGAGCCATAGCACAGTGTTTTCCTTAACTCTTAAATATGAATTTCCAGTGGTTACCTGGGCATGTGGAAACATCAACCCCTGGATGTGGCACCCAGATTTTAACCAGCCTGGTGGTGTCCAGTCAAAGCTTGGGCTCAATCTTGGAGGAGTTTTCCAACCTCAATGATTCTATTCCAATGATTCCATGTCACACTTTACACTGTGAAAGATCAAAGAGCTTTAAGAAGGGGTCATTTCATTAAGATTATTTCTGGTGTCACACCTGGGCTGGAGCAGCCGCTCTGCAGCAATTCTGTCCTTCACGGGCTCCCCACCCCATGGAGAGAATCCTGTCCAACAGCCACACACCCAGCGTGAGCAGGGCTGCAAGCACGGCTGCCACAAGCTCAGCCCCTGAGGAACAAGGTGTAACAAACATTTCAGCTTGATAGAGTACACCTGAATTGGGTTGGGACACTTTCTGTTCATGCAGATTTACTGGGGGTCTTTGCATGTCCCAAAAGCTGCAAAACTCAAGTTCTCCAACTCTCCCAAGAGCCACAGATACTGACTGTCAGTGGTAAATAAAATTATTGGCTAACAGAGCTACTTAAACCCAGGCCAGAACACACTGAGGGATATTTTAGGGGCTCCATTTGCTCTCTACTAGTAAAAAAAGTATTCTTTAGCGTGCACAGCATTATTCCCTCAATTAAAAACATTCTTGTCTGCAGCAGACATGCCACATTAAGAAAGGTTAAAGCCAAAAGGACCCCATTTTGTTCGATTACAGCAGCATTAATTGATGTGTTTAATCAAAGAGATGCTTCTTGGCAATAGCATAAAGCTTCTCTTCTCCAGGGATGGTCCCAACCTCGCTGGCAGACTGGAGGATTTTAAATAAACACAAAATAATACCAGGAAATGCAGGCTACTGTCTGAGCCCTGGCTTTGTGCAATTCCTTCTGAGAGTGGAAATTCCTACAGCTCCCCTTTTTCCCTTACATATCCTATTCATCTTCCCTTAGCAGGGGACAAATCAGTCAGAACTATATTGACAGTAATTATAAAATCACCAATGTGCTCAAAGCTCACCAGTAGGAGAGAAACACTCTTTATTTACTTGGTTATGTTAAAAACAGAGTTTCAAATATTGTTCACAATCTAATGCCAGTCCTACAGGAGGAAAAAAAAAAGAAATAAAAGATGCACAGGAGAACAAGTTTTGGGCAAATCTCATCCTTTGCTTTCATTTCCTCTTACAGAAAGCTTATGTCTCGAGTTATTCCTGCCAAGTACTTTTTGGAAATTGAAGTTTGTGTACTTGCAATGGCTATTTCTAAACTAATCCATCATTCACCAGCAAATAAATGAAGAGTGATGATAAATAAGAAAATGACTTATGCAATATGAGCACGCATCACCATTTTTATTAGTGGCTTCTAATAAATCTCTTTTAAAAACTATGTGCTGACCAGAGGGGGAAAAACCAACCAAAACAAAACAAATCCCTAAACACTTCATGGTCTTTGGCAGTGACTCACCAACCATAATTGCTAAAATCTGAACTTCCTGCTCCCCCAATTCATGTAAGTTTAAATGGACTAAAGTATTTGGGGAATTAGATATAAATAAATCTCAGAGTACTTCTGAAGAGAATGGTAGAATGCAGAGCAAAGCATTTCATTACAAATAAGAAGTGAAGTTGATGGAGCAACAATTCCCATTATTATCACATGAATTTCCCAAGATGTTACTGCAGTCACACTGGAAAAGCAGCTACGGATATTCTAATTACACAAATTTTGGAGGCTGAAGTTGCTAGAAGGGACTGAAATTTTCAGACCATACATTTCTTAAGAAGGAAACTCTGGTTCTCAGCCATAAATAGAAATTTACATTGATGAAACAGCCAATAACAACTCAGCAGAGCAGATCAGCCTAAACCAGCAAACTCTATTAAGAAACCATCCCGGGATGCCAGTCCAGTACTTTCTCCACATAACCCCAAATAATTCCCTCACAGTTGTTAGGAAGCCATATTTGGGATTTTTCTCTTTTTTTAATTTTTTCTGGCAAGCTCTCTGCTCTTTCAGTTTCCTTTTAAGCTTCAAATCTCCCTCTCTTTCACAAGCGTGTAAATTCCCCCTTGGAAATTGCACTTGTCTCCATGCCAGGGGCCACCTAGGAAATACTCCCACACATTGCTCATCTTTTCCAGCATTATTTCTGGAAGGACAGATGGACTCACAGGTATCCTATCCTGGAGTGCGCCCTGTAGTAGGGGTAGAACTGAGGGATTTTTCTTTTTTAGAAATATCCATATGATGATATTAGATGCAACTCCAAGAGCTGTCTTCAGGCAGCAAATACACAGAGAGATAAATTTAGATTCCTATGTGCTCAGAAGACCTCGATACAGAGCAGTTTAGATGCAGCCACTAAGAAGAACTTCCCCTTAAAAGTGTCTCTTGTGTTAGGCGACTTCCTGCAAGAGATGGATTAGAAATTCAGAATAGAAATATCTGATGTGTTATCCCTTACAGCAAGGTGTTTCTTTAATTAGGTATCATCATTTTTTAGGAAAAGAGATACGATATTGTTTCCAACAATTTCCAACATTTCCAACAATGTTCAACAAAAGCAGCAGAAACAAAAAAAAAGGCATTTTTCCATTAGCAACAGTCTTGCAGACAGTCTTGCAGCATTGCCTAACTCCTTTATCTGACACACAACACACAATTAGGTTCCATCTGAGATGAGAAATGTTCTCATTACATAAAATTTCATACTGTTATCACATAACTTCAGACTTCACAGCAGCAATTTTATGCCCTGTGAACATGTAATTTTGATCCTAAAATAATGCAAAAAACTTTCCTCAGGAGATCCTGCCTTGGACTAAACAATCTCCCTTGCAGCTCTCACTGTGGTGTCATTCTGGGACTCCCCTCCCAGCACACACAACACTTCAGAGAGCTGCATGTGGCTCACAGTATCTTGCCTTTTTTTGGATAAAACCTCTCTGTACCCACTCCATAACTGACCTGAGGATGACTCCTGCAGCTGCTGAGAGAAACCACAGCTCTGGTAGGAACAGACTGGTGCCTCTTGAGGAGGGAGGGACGTGGGTTTGCACCCCTTGGCTGTCACCCTGCTTTGCAACTCGTCAGGCTGAGAACTCCAGCCCCTTCAAAAGCTCTGATCTCCAGAGAACCTTTACAACAGCTCCTCGAGGAGTTCCCCAGCTCCAGCAATGCCCCAGGCAGAGTTCTTCCACCTAGCACAGCCTTCTGGATCCCAAATTAGCACACCAATCCTGCTGGAGCTTGGCTCCTTCCTATCCCATATGGATGGGAAAGGCTGGGGAGAGAGGGAAGGGCTGCCACTGCTGCTGGTTCCATATGGCCCAGCTGGCCCAAGCTGGCTCTGAATTTGGCTGTTTTCTGGGAATCCCTTGCCAGAGTTTCCCTTTTCAGAAGCTCAGTGTGCATCAGCACTCGCACACAGCTGCCAACGCGGTTTCCAAGCACAGCTCTACCAAATTCCTCAGCTGCTGATGGGGACTCATTCTTTGGAGCTAATTGTCTGCTGCTTTCCAGCCTTGCTCTGCTCTAAAACTAATTATAAAACTTCCGTGCTTTGTGTGAGCTGTAAAATTCCTTCCAGAACTTCAGTGACTTGTAACAGAGCCAGAGCACTCGAAGGAGGATGCAGTAACCAGAACAGCCCCAAATGCTGAAGAGCTTCACTTCACCAGGTCCCTATACTGGGACACAGTCCTTGGGAGTCAGCATAATTTCATCCCAAAATATTCAGGCAAGCCTGACAACAGTATATGCTGTGCTACTGGGCATTTAATTCCTTTAAAAAAAAAAAACACTTTTAAAAATTTTTCGTACCTCAAGGTTTACCAAAGCACAAATAAAACAGCTAAAGATATTTTTAAAGTCACTATCAACTCCTATGATTAAGTTAGGGTATTAGAAATTAGCCTTTTCAGCCACTTGAATTCAAGTTTCAGGAGTTGTTACGATCCCACCAAATATGAATGCTTAGTTCCATTTTTTCTGTGTTCTCTTTAGCAGTACACTGAATAATTTGCCAACGTGAATCAAATCTGGAGTTTCAATCCTTTACTCCTAGAGGCACTAAACCAGATTAGACACTGAAAATATGGCCCAATGGCCTGCCTACAATGCAGCATTTAGCTAAGAGAAAATACTTGAGATGTCATGGACAAAACTTAAAAATCACTACATTTGCAGCAAGAGGTAACTAACTGTCCAAACAATGAGGCTTTCAGAACATGATTCAGTCTGACATGAGTCCACCAGCAGATGTAGGATTGGAACAATCCACAAGAAGCCACTTCCTAATATTTTCCTGCTGCAGTACTCACTAGATAAAGTGGTTTTGGTTGTGCCACTAACAAGTCACAGCTCTTGCAGAAGCTCTCCTGCCCCAGCAGCTGGTCTGAGTCCAGGGGTGGGAAACACAAGGAGCCTCCAGCGTGCTGAGAAATCCCAAGGGAGTTCAGCATCCCCAGCTTGTGATGAGACAAATGAGGCAGGGTCAGTCTCCAGGTCAGCCAGAAGCACCAATTTACACCAATTTAGCCTTCCAGTACAAGCCTTGCTCCTTGTTTCTCTCAGGCTTTAAAGAGAGATGAAAGCTGTGGGTCAACGATCTCACTGTCAAAGTCCCAAGGCTTATGAGAGACACTCACAGCCCAGGAGCAGAGGAATCAAACAGGCACTGCTGAAGATACAACTGAACTGTCTACCTGTTACCTACAATTCATTCTTTCAACGGGAAGCAAATCATCTTTTCTTCAAGCATTTCACTAAGCCTCTGGGCCAAGGCACACACAAATATTGCTACTGTGAGTAACAGACACTGATGAAGAGATTTCCTCTGTTCTCACAGTATTTTTACTTTTCTTCCACTGCCCATTATTAATCATCCCTCTTCTGACTGCCTCTTTCATAAGGAGAAAACTTTCAGACAGGGCAAGCTCCTACATTCCAACATTTTGGTTTCTGGTTTTCGGTACCAATTCCAGCATGCCAAGGCTATGCTTTTGCAATGCTTACTTAAATTTGTGCCACCAGTGACTGAATGAATTGCAGTTATTTAATTTCCCTTCACTACAAGCCTTGTCCTTCACCCTACTAGAGAATAAATTTCTATGTTGAATTTAATTTGCTTAAAAAAATACACATTAAGTGTACAGAGGAAGCAGCTCTGATTTAAGGACAGACTTTTGAGGCCATCATGGTTTTTAGCAAGAGTCTGAGGACAGCATCACTGCTTACTATGGAGTCTAAATTTCAGATGAACCTCTGAGCTGAACCCACAAACTGAGAAGGGACACACAGAACAAGTATAGAGAAATTCTGGGAATGAAAATTACCAGCAGCCATACAGGAATAATTTTAAAGAAAAAAACAAGTTACACACTGCACTAGGAATATCTAGGCTTGCTTTGTTATCAGGAATCAATGTTATTTTTCAGTAAGACACCTGTACCTGCAATGCAAGCCTGAAATTATCTTTATCAGCGAGTTACCATATGAATCACAGCTAAAATTATTTATTGAGGACCACGAGAGCAGCAGGAATTATTTCAGATCACCAGGCTGGCTGAATGCACACACCACGCGTAAAACAACTCATTTATAGCCAGACACCTGCACAGGAGTTTCCATCCACAGGGCAGAGCTCAGGGAAGCAGACAGATGCTGCTGCTCTCCAGCTGAACATCTGCATCCCTGCAGACAAGGAATGACCTCTGGTACCTAAAAGAAATAAATCCAGCTTCTCCACCAGGGCTGCCACTGGCGGAGTTATCGCAGAATGACTCTGAACTGATATTGGGAGCTGAAATCATTATTCCTCTTACAGTACCTGGGTTTGATTTTTGTTCCCCTACTGGAATACAAATTACTCACTTCAGAGGACTCTCCTTACTCCTTGGTGAAAGTCAGGACATTCTGGATTTAATTGGGGTTTTGTTAAATTAATAAACATGGTGCATCCTGAATGAATCCATCTCCAATAAATGTTAGAGAAACCTTAAAAATATTTTCCTTGCTAAGCAAGTAATTTATGGGGGATTGATTAATTTCTAAATGGTTTGGAAATCATCTTTACAAGTATTTTTATGACATAGTGGGGAGTAGAATTTTGACACTTTTGGCCACAGACTTACTTTGTCAGTGATTTGTAGTCATTAGAATTAAAGAAAGTTTCATTAAGTTTTAAAATATTTGGAATTAACCTAGAAAAGCTGAAAGACTGTACTACAGTTCACAAATTTAACCTAAAATTTGCTTAACTTCTTGAACAAATCAATGAAATAATCAAATTTCTAGTTAGAAAGAAATTATAATAAATAATGCAGGGTTACAGAGCACAAAACACCAAAATCCCATTTAGAATCAAATTTCATCTTTGAAAGCTTTTAAAATCTCTCAGTCTTGTAATAAACACCAAATTATTATTTCTTAAACACATGATGCTTATCTGGTTTTCCTCTATATAATTATGTGTATATATCTATTTATTATCTGTACAATGACAGTATCTAAACATGGTTTGAGTATTTCATCTATTAAAACTGGTATAAAAAAGCAAAATATTAATATGCCCATTCACAAAATAGAGACTTGAGGCAAAGAGAAAATTTAAATATTTGTTTATGCTTAAAAAAGAGGATGTCACATAGAAAAATTTAGGCCAGGTTTTCTAAGTTTCAGTCCAGAACTAACTGCTCTTGTCAAAAGTTTAGCAAATTAAACTGTTTAATTTGTTATTTTACCAAGGTCAAAGCAAATGCTCATTCTGCTTAAAGTACTCAACTTATGTGAATGCTGAACCAATGACTTACTAGGAAAATTCACTTTTTAAAAAGAAATAATGATGTAAATAGGTATATTCAGGAAAAAAAAACATATATGTAAGAACATAAAAGGAGATAAAGATAGAAGAAAACTCATCTATTTATATGCTGCACTAATCAGGCCTAAGAAAATAAAAAGTACTGAAAATATCCTTTTGCATAAGTTTGGTGAGAACTATAAATAAATACGGCCCAAGTAATGAAGAGTAAAAGCTTTGGAAGAGACACTCAAATTTAATTTGTGGGGTTTTGATGAGAAATTTATCAGCAGAGAAGGTATTAATTCCATTCCACTCTAGAGGCATTTGTTCCTGAACTGCCAGATAAAGGTGGAATTCAGATACAAATATGGTTTTGATGGTTTATTTTTTATTGGTATTTCTCTCTGAAAAATATCCTTGTGTGCTGGGAGAAGGCAGCTGACTCCAGCAGTTTGATCAAAGAGATAATTAAAAGGAAATTAATCTTTAAAGTGTTTCAGAGCCAGCTCAGATAGTTTCTATATTTGTGCTGTGGAACATCACAGAGCCCAAATCTGTGGGGATTGACCTCTCCAAACTGGGTTTGGAGGGGAAGGTGACAGCCCTGGGTGGGCCACAGCCAAGTTGGGCTTTGCACGCAGAGAGGGCAAGCCTTGCTCTAGCTCACATTTTCACTCGAGCATGAGCAGCTTTGTCCCCATTTCCAATCAATCCTCTGCTCAACCGCCGCTAAGGAGGCTCCAAACTCCCCATTCCCGTGGGAGGGTGATCAGAGCTGGAGCTGCTCTCAGGTGATTGTGCATCCAACACAGCTGTTCCTACAATTCTCTCACTGGGCCCCTCTTTAAAACGCACCATTTTCACTGATTATTTAAAATCTTCAATCAAATTAGCTGAATGCCTGAGCTTGCTCCATTTTGGTAGCCCATATTTCAAGGACGAATTGGGGGATCTATTCCTTCTCTTACTTTTTATAAAGAGGCAGAAATTCCTTCTCTTTTACAGAGAGACAGAACCAGGTATTCCACCCCAGCTCTCCCACTTTGGGTCCACCTTGCACCAGCACAGGTCACCCTTTTATACAATTAATAAAATTAATGCAGCAGTTCTGCTTGCAAGGCAAGTGAAGAGAAGAGAGGAAACATTTCCTTTGGCCACTTCTGAAGACATTGTGACATTCAGATTTTGTAATCTGCTAAGAGAGGGACAGATAAAATGTCCTGCAATGATTCCAGCAGGAAGGAGCTTCTGCACAATGTCAACTATAAGCATATTTATTTCAGGCTGCTAAAAAGATATGTTCTTAGTTTAGTTTAATATTTAAAACCCCTACACTCTAAACTGACAGAAAAAAAATCATATTTAAAGATGCACAAAATAGAATTAGACCTGAAATTAGTTTACTAATCAGTTGATTAAAAATAATAAACTAAAATACAGGTACCAAGAATAGTTGGGTTCTGATATGCCCTGACTGAAAATTCATATAATTTACTCTTTGAAAGCACTTAGGGAAAGTAAAAATCTTTCAGAAGACATTAACCTTCCTAAAATAAGTTTTATAGAACGGGTTACTTGAGGTCTCAAGTAAACAAATAACAAAAATATGATTCTTCAGCAAGTTCTTTTGAGCCTCCAAATCAATCAACACTTGGCAGCATTTCTCAGCTGTTCCTATGAAAAGCCATGTACAGATTGCAGAAGCATCAGTTGCTCTGATAAATCTCACTATGCTAATGAGGTTGATTATTTTCTCTCTACAGATGAGAGGAATATTGGCATATAGGCAGTAAACTGTTATTAGCACATTCCCAATAACTGTTTTTATTTTCTGACTCATGGGCCTGGGCCCGTCTATAAATCTCACAGGATTTATGGACAAAAGGAAATCAACACATCCCTCCTGCCAAGTGTCCTGCTGAAATGGACCTGGATTCTCTATAGAGCGAAGATTCCCTGAAGATTTGACTCTTTTTTTCTTCTGACTTTGTATTTGCACCTTCAGATAGAATACGAGAAACCTGCAATTTATCTATTTAAAAAAAAACAAACCACAATGTATGTTGTTGTGACCATCTAAATACATGCCAGTCATTACATTAAAAAATCTAAATAAATGGGTTGATAACATGGTCTAACTGGAAAGGCTGAATTTTGTACATTACAAAGCTCTGGCTTGTCAAGAAAAAACTGTGCATAAGAAAGGCTTAGGCAGTTATTTAATTATATCCAGACCTCCCATTTGTGCTATCCATGCTCAGTTTAGAAGCGTGCCAAGAATGAAGCAGGGAAATACAGGTGACCAAGAGGTCAAGCTCAATGACATCTACTACAACAGAATTGCTTTTAGCTGCACCATAAATCAAACAGGAAAAGTAGCTAAACAAATTGTATCTGCAAAGCTGAAATAGTTCAACAGGAAGACAACAGAGCAGTGATTTAATCTTTCACCCCAAATAACTGAATTACATGAATTGGTGCTATTATCCTATATTATAATATACTTCAGCACATGCAGGGCAATGAACATTAGGCAGAAGTAGGAACTCCATGATATTACAATTTTTGATGCTGGAGAGTGCAAAGTACAGGAGCAAGGCTGGAACAAATGAAACTTGGGGATAGAATATTTCAATGCCAGAGAAATAAGTAAGAGGCAGTATCCCAGAGAAATAAAATAAAAAAAAAAAACCAAAAACCACTGTAGGCAAATTCAGTCACTATTTCACCATTTGGCAAAGAAAATGAAAAGCTCCATGGGTTAGAATAGAAGTTTAACTCCTGAAAGTCTGAACAATGAGGATCATTATTTGTGCACACACTGATTACAGAACCGTTCAGACACGTATATTTAAATTCCTCACCATAGTGAGCCAATTAAACCATAGCAGCAAAACTTCTCCAGAGGCCAGAACTGCCTTTTGCAGAGGTGCCTCTGCCTGCTGGAGAATGAATTCATGCTACAAACCCTGCTGGAACAGAAACACAGCCCCAGCACACAATGGGTGTGAGAGCTTCCAGCTTGCACTGCAAAGCCACCAGATAAAGGGGTCCCAAAATCCCCCAGAGCATGGGGACAGCTCACAGCAACTCCCCACAATGATCCACCAGGAGCATCCTTACCTCTCCAGACTCCCCATTCCTGGCACTCCCTCCCACAGCAGGCACCCTTTACCACATCCACCAAGAGCATCCTTACCTCTCCAAACTCCCCATTCCTGGCACTCCTTCCCACATTAGGCAGCCCCTTTATCAGTCCCCTTATCACAGCTGCCCCTCCTGCCTGGGAACACCCCCAGCCCACCCCACAGCTCACATCAGCAGTGCTTCTGCCCAGCTGAAGGTCACAAATAATCAGCACCTGAGCAGCACCTCAAATTTTTCTGATGAGAGCAATGAAATATTGGGGGTCAGCCACCTGCAGTGAGTCGCCAGTGATGGATCCCTCTGGGTGATCCAGGATAGCAGAACAGTGAGATCAGATTTAGACAGGAAGAGAAGAGGAGATCCACGGGACCTCAGGGACTTCAAACCCCCTTTTAGGACTCAGATAAATCACCAAGCTGCAGCTGAAGCTCTAGACTGAGGACGATGAAGACTAATAGCTCTGTTCTCATGGCTGCTCTGGACAAATCTTAGGTCCCCAAGGGTCATTATTTGTTTCTCTATTTGCTCTGGAGTGCAGGCTAAAAGAAACCATTTCCACACTTACATTTTTCCTCACGGTTTTGTGTTCTGCCATTGGCCAAGGTGACATGGTGACTTTACCTGTGCTCTAAAAGAACATTAACTTCATCAAGAATTACAGACACTGGCTTGTCTCACAGAGCCACAAGAGAGGTTCTGTACCCCCAGAAATCAGCATCTCACTGCTGATTATGCCACTTCTGGAGTGCCTGAACAGGAGAATGGAAGGTATTGAACAGCCAAAAGATATGTAGGAACTCAAGGGGGAAAGAAAGGACCAAAATTGGGAAGCAAACAACAATCAAGACACCAAATTCCGTGATCTGATACAATATTAAGTTCTTCTGTCAAATATATACACGTGTGTAGTGTCTTCTAAATTCTGGCAATATTATTTTGTTTATATATAAATAAAGCTTTTATACAAAAATTTTATATAAAATAAAGCTCTTATACAAAAGCTTTAATTTTGTGCAAATGATAGCTGATACTATATTTTAGTACATATTTTTATTTATACCCCAGTTCCACTCATCTGCGAGATCCTCATCTTGTTAAATTTATCAAAAATAGCTTCAGCATCACCAGTGTGCAGGAAAAAGACCCAGAAATGGGATTTCACTGCTTGGCCTACCCTAGGATTTCTACACTCCTGCAATTCTAGGTATCCAAGCATCACCTGGAACAGCCAAGCTGTGTCTGACACAGCATGGTAAGGAGGGATTCAAAACTGTCAGAGATGCTGAACAATTAAAGCTTTAGCAGTTAGTCTTGGAAAGGGTTCTTTTTGATGTTCCTTGCCTGTCTTATAGGCAAATTACCTTTGATAATCTGGACGCCTGGCTCAGAACATTATAAAATCAAAGTTAGCTCCCAATACATCAAACTTTAATTTAGACAGAAATGCCTCCCTCAGAGCTGAAATGCTCTTAGTACATGGGCAGCCTTAATCTTGCATGTTCCCCTGATTCAAAATAATATTTCATCCTTACCCTGTGCAGAGAGTTAAAAATAAATGCTGACAATTATAATTATGTACAAGTGAAGATAAAAGCAGACTCCATCAGACTCTGTTACACCAGAAACATTCCACCCATTTGGGCCGGTTTGCTTTCTGCAGCTGGAAAGGTGAACAGAGGGAAAGGTGAAAAGTTAACATGGAAAAGATGTTCAAGAACAAGCTGTAAAGCTTTTGAAAGATCTCACCTGTGGGTTCTCATGAAGTAAAGGAAATATGCGTCTAAACCAGGCTTTTATTGTTCCTTCTCTGAGGAAGAGGGGGGAGAAGTTGTACTAACATCGAAACACAGCCTGTATGTGTTATGTGTTATATTATAAACTAATAAGTTTTATTAATATTGAAACACAGCCTATATGTGTTATATTATGTGTTATAACATAATAAGTTTTATTAATATTGAAACACAGCCTATATGTGTTATATTATGTGTTATAACATAATAAGTTTTATTAATATTGAAATACAGCCTATATGTGTTATATTAGTGTTAAATTATAACCTAAGTTTTATTAACATTGAAACACAGCCTATATGTATTATATTCTTACCTAATAAGTTTTATTAATATTGAAACACAGCCTGTATGTGTTATATTATGTGTTATATTATTACCTAATAAGTTTTATTAATATTGAAATACAGCCTATATGTGTTATATTATGTGTTATATTATCACCTAATAAGTTTTATTAACATTGAAACACAGCCTAATTATGCTACAGCAGAAATACACACTCCATATTGTACATATTCAATTATCTCTAATGTATATATACCCTTATGGAGAGAGAAGAAAAGGTAATTGCAGACAGACCTGGCAATGGAAGACAACAAGTCTGAGACCCAATCCACACTGAAAGCTGGACACTGGAGCTGAAATAGATACCTGTGCAGCCTGAAGGATGCTGCTTCAAAATATTGTCTTGTCTTTGGAAAAGAGCTGTTCCAGGCTGGGTTTTTACATTGATTTTTGGTTTAAAAGAAGCAGAAATCCCTCAGTCTCTTGCCATGGGAGGGTGAAGAGGCTCGCTAGAGCCTGGCTGTTTATGCTAATAAGAGAGTAACTCAATTTACTTGAGTACTGATCAATGCTAAACAATCAGAGAAGTTCATGTATTATGTATTTCAGAAGAACCTGTGCTTTTTAGTGGAATGTCACAAGGTTAAACTACTGGTAGACACAGCTTCCCTTGAGCCCAATTTCTGCTACAGTGCTTCCTATCCACATAATGAAGAAACAACAGCAAAATAGAGCATTGTTTGGAACACTTAATGAACTGCTCTCATAAACGTCAGCCTTCAAAAGTCATTCCATTTTACAGTTTGATGCAGCAGACAATTCTCAGGCCTCCATTTGCCGCTGCAGGGGCAATGTGCACTGCTTTCCAGCCCGTCTCAGGAATTATTGACAGAACAATTGTCATGGCTAGCGCTGCTCATACCGGTGCATTAGCAGCTGGGAGAGTTTGTTACAGACTTCCCGGCAGGTGCACTGTAAAATCTTCCTCTGCTCACCATCCTGAACAGTTACTGTAGGATATATCCCAAAGAAATAACTTTCAAGTAATCTGTCATTGGCTGTTTTCTGTGGTTTATTTGATTCTCTTACACGAAATTGCACTACAAATTCCAAACACTTGGTTTTGGTTCGCAGCAATTCAAAGCTTTGCTTGATTTTTTAATCAAGTGAGAGCATTTTGAATTCATAACTAAAAGACAAAACACTCCTGCATTCCTTGCAGCATCCTGCTGATGGACACCTGTAAGGGCTGTTATTCTCAGACAATAACTCAAATTTTACTACACAGTAGAAAAAATTATACTTAAATCCAATCAGTAATAACAGAGATGATTTACTTCTTTTTTGTTACCATGCAGATGGAGGATCTCACACATCTTGAAGCTGCAGAACTGCTAATAGTTATACTTCAAAGCCTTTTTTCTTTGTTTTTGACCTGGAATAAGTTGCCCAAAGCTTAATGGAATCACCATTCCTGGAAATAATAAAAAATAGCTGGAAGAGGCTCTGAGTACACCAAGGTTTGCCAAGCTTTGATTGGGTTTTGGGCAAGAGGACATTCAGACATCTTCCATGTCCTAGGTGATTCCACAGTTCTTTCATAATTAGCAAAATTACCTACCCTCTCCACACCCAATCCTGCACAGAGTAAGATGAATGGAGAACAGGTTCAGTCGTGGAGCAGCTCTGATGGGGATGTGGCTCAGAGAATTCACTCAGAAAATCACATATGCTAACAATGGCTTTTAGAACTGCGAGAGCTGGAGAAGGGATGATACCATGGAACACTTATTGAAATGTTCAGAGGCATTAATGCCACTATTTATACATCAGCATATATTGCAAAGGTTACTTAACATCTCCTTGGATTAGTATGTTGTTCAGAATGAAATTAAAATTTATGACTGGAATTTTGAATAATTTATAGCTATCACAGACTAGGCTACTTGAGAGTTTCTATTCAGTGGAATGAATACACACATCTAGATCAAATACATAATATATAGAGATGGAATTAATTGCACACAGAAAGAAAGGCAACGAAGAGAGGCTGATAAAAAGGAGAAGTTGGGTGCATGTTTTGCTGAACATAGACAGAAAGCATTGCAAGAAATGGGTCAGAGAAAAAAGACCAAGATGCTCACAAGGTACGTCATCAGAAGTCTATTCAGAAGTCTGCAAGAATGGAAAACCTAAGGAGGCAGTAAAGGGCAGGAGAAGGGTTCTGCCCTGACAGAGAGCCTGAGTGCAGCCAGCCAGCCAAGAGCTGCCTCCAACCACTGAACACACTCAGAGCCTTTCTGCCACTCTCTGTCCCTTGAACTGCAGCTCCAAGTCCCTACTTTAACTAATCTGGCAGAATGCAGGATTACTCATTATCTGTAGAGATCCTTAATTAAAAGCAGGATTAGAACACACCGTGGCGTTGGTATGCCAGGGTCAGCTTTCAAGGTAAATTTTATCTCACGCAAAGAAAAGAGAGAAGTTTTAAAAGTCAATTTTCAAGATAAAGTACAAAAGCCTTTGGGACAACCAGTATCATCTGCTATGCACTTCAACATCACCATAGCCTTTAGGTGTTTTAGGAATGTAATTACACACTTTTACTAATAAGCATTAGTTTATATTAGTTTATATCACAGTGATCTGTGTTGGGAACTCACAAACAGCACAATTACCAATGTTTGGGAAAAGATGGTATTTGTGCTCACACAGAGCAGACCCAGGGAAAAATCATTGATTTATAGGATGGCAGCCTCAATAATCTTCATAGTAATTAAAATCTTCTTATACTAGTGGGCAATCAGAAGGACGGGATCTCCCTTCAGGATTTGCTTCCACAGCCCTTGAAATTGCTGTTAACCATCCCCCCATCATTCTATTTTAACAATTTACATTCTAAAACCCCACCCTTACAATTTCAAGGTTCCGGATCGCTATTTAAATCAAAGCTTAAATATGCACACACTGGATTTTCTCTTCTTTCAAGTGAGTCCTTTTGAAAATAAAAACAAACATTCCTTTATTTCCTCAAGATGAGGTTAATGCTTTTCCAAGGAGACACTACTTTTGCAGATGGCTTGAATTGCAGAACTGCTACAGTTATCATCATGCAGCTATTCAAACAGGAAATTTTAGAACTTGGCAAAAAGGAGAAAAATAATGTCACATAAAACTCTGTCCAGACTCAAACAGGAAAAAGAGAACATGTAAAAGTCAAAATGCGGAAAATAATCAAGCAGAATAATGCTTGAAAATTTGAAAATTATAAGTGTGTCTGACATTAAGATATGAAATTCATACATCCAAGGCAGGGAAGAAAAGCACAGTGGTAGGATAATTTACATAGTAAAAAGAATCTGAAGTCTGAACTACTGGCAGGATAGAAATAATGCTGTGTGAAATTTAAGATCTCGAGCTACAAAAATAGTTAATTTTTTTTTTTAACTTTTTTCCTTTGTCTTTTCTTTCCTGCAGTTTTTTTTACGCTGAGCTGGGGATGGATCCCTGTGTACAATTAAATATACAGACACATCAAAGCACACTAAGTGTGAGGGCTTGATTTCCAAGTCTTTATGGATGAAACCGTAAGTCATCATGAAAACTAGAAGATAAAGTGCCACTGAGGTAGCCAAAAACTACAGAAATCTGATTTATCTCCTGTTAAATTTTATTGTGAGAAATAACTTCATGAATTCATACACTAATTTGTGTGCTATGGGGACCTTGGCCCTAATTCTTCTCTGGGACTTACCCAGCAGTGAAAAACTGTTTAAAAGTCTTCATTAAGACAAATAAATTGACAATGTCACAAAAGCAGTTGACAGCAATTGACAGACGGAAAAATTCAGAACTGGAAACAAAGGTGACAGTCACATCAGAAATTAGATTAATTTACAGATTGAGAAAACACACTTTCACAAGTCTTCCAAAAGTTTTTAATATCTCTATTTTATCAAAGCAATTTACTTTAATGCATTATCTTTAGGTGGCAGAAAAATGGAAAAAACAAAAACCAATTTAAGTATAAAATCACAGACTCACAGCATCATTGATAATGGACAAATCCAAAGGGAGCAGAGTTAGGTCAAACCTCATCTGTTTTAAAAATCACAGCAATGTGCAAATGAGTCCAATAAAATGGTCTTTTTAAAAAATATAATGATGTCCTGTCTGCAGAATATGATAATACAGGATAGACCTGAAACTAATCTCAGAATACTTCATTTACTGATTCTACTGTAAAAAGTAACTGCAACAATTAGCAGTTTAATACATTTTCATTCATGAGCAGTGAAGAGAGGTCTTGTTCACATTTGATAAGAGCATAAAGCAGACCTGAGGCAATGTAATTAACCAGTTATACTTATTATTAGATTCAAGTTGTCTTTTCAGTCAGAACTGCTATTTGTAACTTGCCACCTGAAATAAGTTTATCTGCTGCCACCACATTGCTGCCGTACAGGATGCTGAGTTTATTGTGCGGTTTTGTAGAAAAGCATCAAAACAAATCCACAATCATACAAAGACTCCCTGTTCTCAGGTTCCCTCCTGCAGAATCCTAGAGGCACAAGGATAACTGACTGTGGGTGTATGAGCAGACACACTCAACTCTGCACACAAACATGACACTTGCATGGGTGGCTAAAATGTATTCTCTGGGATTCTTTGTGGGACTGATCTTTGGAAAAATGGCTGAAAAAAATCAAAATAGGGAGTTGCTCTAACCTTTTAATATAGTTCTTCTGTTCCAGACAAGGGGGGAAAAAATCACCAATAGCTTAATTAGTATTTTGGAGCCTTTCTCATATGTATTTTACTGGACAGGAGTGACAAGGCAATCCTTCAAATGCAACCCTAAAGACAACAAAAGTAAAGACTCAAAGCAACCAGACTGATGCTTCTTTCTGAGAATATGCAGAACAATATTCTGTTTACATTTACCCCAGTTTTGGAAGTCAAAATGGAATACTCCTCCTACGAGTTCTGAGAATCAGTGTCTCCACAGAGGTGAAGGTGATAAGAGAAAAATTGATTTGCCTTGACCTTTCCAAATGGCTTTCTGCATGTTTTGTTTTGTTGTGGGTTATTTTGTTAGGTTTGAAGTTTGTCTGAGGTTTTTTTGTTTTTGGTTTTTTTTTGGTTAAATTTCAAAGGAATTAGAACTAGAAATAGAACAGGAATGATGCTGTAAATACCAAGAGCTGACACGTTTCTCCCTGCATCATTTTTGCTCACAGTTTTTGTTTTTTTTAAGCAAAACTTGCTGCCGATTACATTTTGAAGCTGAGCTACACAAGATCTGGTAGTTTAGTTGCTTTGTTTGTTGTACGGTATCCGTTCCATGTATCCTACACAAATGCAAACAAATTTGCACCCCAATTAGCTGTCATAAATCAGTTTATTTCCTGGGGCTGCCTGGCAGACACCTGCTACACCAAGGACTGAAGGCACCGAGGTGCAATTGCAGCCCATTAACTTGGGGAGGGACAGGAGAGGAAAATAAAGCTATAACCTAAACCTTCCACCGATTTCTTTTCCATGCCAAACACAACCTGGTTCTGATTTTTAAGCAGACCATTTTCCTGTAACAGAAATCAATCCAGAGAGCAGGAAGCAGACAATAAAACAAACAGAACCTCAAAAGGCCCTGCAGGAAAACACAGATTTACACTTCCAGCAAACATTTTGATTAGAGTGGGATAAAACAAACATGGCTTTAGTGATTGAAGTTATCCATTCCTGATCACTTTGATTGCTAATTAAAAGAGAAAAAGCAGAGATGAGTGCAAATCTAACCATAACAAAGAGCAAGTGGCAATCATGAGATTTGGTGGCCAAAGCTGCCTGATCTACCTCTGAAAGTAGGACAAGGCAGGGCCAGCTGCTCCTAAATCTCAGGTAATTATCTTAAGACCTTCTTCTTCCCCTTCCCCCTTCCTTTCTCTTCCCTTGAGCTACAACAATAAAAACTTTTAAATGCATATGCAAATAAATAATTTAACTAAATCACTTTGATCACTAGAAACTGTTAGTTAACATTAGAATGTTTCAGCTGAGAGAGATTCAGAGAGATTAATTTGTCTTCCACTGTGCACAACAGCTATTCAAAATCCTCTAAAGACCAGGCTGTGTTGTAATGAAGCATATTTACAGCTTTCTTTATATTTTATTTAGCAAGTAAATACTCTGGCATTTTCAAACTGAAGGGATCTGATTTGTTTTCATGGGACACATCTTTCCAAACAGCAGCATGTGCAGACAACGCTGTTTAAAATGTGCTCTGCTCACGAGCCAAAAACCACTGGGGAAATCCTTGCTGTGGGTCTCCAGATTTTTATATCGTATTTTAGTGTTCATGGATATTAAATTTCTTACCCAACCATACCCTCAGATTTGGAAGAACATCACAATACCTTGCTGACTGCAGCTATTAGTACCTTTTTGCTTTCCAGAGACCCATGCAAGCTGAAATTGTTCGCTAGAGGACATTTCTTCCACACCTCAACACCACAGCACTAAATGGCCTATAAAATTACCAGAGGGCTACACACCATTACTCTTTAAATATCCTGGAGTAGAACATTAATGAAAGATGAATATTTATGTGGATTCCAGTATCCTAATTTACAGATGGCACCCTTTGGTGGGCAGTTTGATGTTGAGCAAGGCGCTGCACTTCAAAGTAAACTGGTGGAAGAAAAAGGTGGAAGAAAAGTCAATTTGGAAAGTTTCTTTTCCCCCACGTTTCCAGCCAGTACCTGCAGCAAGTCTGCTTTTGTACACAGGATGTCATCAGAGAAGGTATTGTGATTTGGAAGATTGCTTAAAGAGACTGTCATCTCAGAACTGAGGGATATAAATCGTGCTCCTAATGGGCTCTGAAGGAAAGAAAATCCCCAACATGCACATCTTTATTCCCAGGAGATCAGCTGCACTGCAACTCTGCTTTTCCTCAGCTTATCAGGAATTCCTCAGCGAGACAAAGCGTGGCTGTAAACGCTGGTGACAGCAGCAGGGTGAGGGGAGGTTTTATGGATGAAAATTCCAAACTCAGGGTGCCAAATTCCTTCTTGGCTCAAACCGGAGACAGTTTTATTGGGATCAACGTGAGCATTTCATGCTGCTAAAGGCTTGGCTGGAAGAGTGGAAGCAATTGCCTGGCTGAATCGTGTCAGGGTGATCTTGCCTTGTAGCACTGGTGCTGCTCCCAACCCCTGAGCACCAGCAGGAAAACCAGAGCTGGCTGGTGACAGCATTTTCCCAAACAGAACTTTTTTGTTAAAATTGTAAGACATATATTTAATTATCAGAATAAATTGTTAAGGAAAGCAAAATTACTGCTAAATATCCCTGGAAAATATAATTTCCAAGAGACTTTTTATTCCCATGAAATCCATGATTAATCTTTGCTTTATTATTTTGCTACATAGCTATTAATTTTATTACTTTAGAGCAGGACAATTTGTAATAGACTTGATTTAAAATGCCATTCAGCTGTGCACTAATAATAAATACTGGTATTGCCACAGCTGTCAAACGCAACCATGAAATTAAAAAGGAAATATTCTTGGAGGTTTTTGACAAATTCTAGTGTTGAAGGTGCATTATTAGCTGATAAGTTTCAAACAAGGCACTCTATTTCTCATTCACTCATTAAAATGTGCTTTCTTCACATATATTATCTGATTAGTAGCAGAGGAATTGTTTTGTTGTTATCACTACTGCACAATGGTTTGAAAAGATACAATAAATATAATGGCCACAATAATTTTTTGAAGCATTAGAAGCCAAAATGAAAACCAACAAAAAAATTGCCAACGTTCACTTGCTGAATAGCACTGTGATGGAATTAACTAAAAGTGCAATATTAATATTTTTGGCTATGTTGTGTACTTGAAAGATCAAATGGCTTTTTGCTTCAATAAATCAGAAATATTCTGAAAAATGTTTTTGTCTGGAAAACCTGAGCTGGAAAGTCAGAGACAGCAGCAGAGTAACCCCAGGGTGTAACCCTGGTGTGGTTTTGATTAACAAAAGAGTTTTAGTGGACAAAAGTCCAAGTGCTCCTCCTCTTAAAGAGAAAAAAAAGCAGTAAGAAGCTAATAAAATATATCAAGATTAATTTATGTTGGAAAAATATAAGTAGAGGAAATTGGATGAATCCCCTTTCTCAAAAGACCCAACTTTGATCCTTAAAATCTTTCAGTAAGTTTAAATTAACTACAAGTAATTGCTATTCACCACTGCAGCCTTTTCTTCACCCTCGAAACCTCACTTAAGGCTTTGATCTCATTCGTGCCCAGCTAATTTCATTCTGCTTAAATATTACAGATTGCTTTGATAAGGTGGTGGGTGCTGTGCTCCTCCTTTTCACAGGTTTGACTTCCACAGCACCACTCGGTACGGCCACCAAGAGCCACATCTGCAAAGTGGAATCTGTAGGTCACTGGATCTGTGAAGACATTATTTTGCTGAAAAATATGAAGGTTTCCTGATCAGTTTATTAGATCTGTAATTATCCAGAGCCAAGCCAATTATGTTAAAAAAAAAGGACAAATTGCCTTGACTGATGTTAAATAGCTCCAACCAGAAAGTCTGCGTTGTCACGCTGACTGGACAGCAGAAATTTACCTTGATGCTTTTATGGCCCCTTACTTGACCAAGTATGAAGGAACCTTTGGGAAGAGGCTGTTAAAATGCAATTAGATATTTGCTCAGTCACTCTGCTGTCCAGCCTCTGCCCAAAGCACCAGCAGAGGTTTAGGGCAGAGAGAACCAAAAGCTGACAAGAGAGAGTGGGCGCTCTCCGAGCTGAAAACTTCCATGGGCTCTTGTCACTGTCATATCTTGTGAAAAATCTCCCTGCCCAGGATGCTTCTCCTGGGAAGCTGAGAAGCCTCAGAGAAAAAGGAAAACAGTATTATCACATTTGCTTCTCCTGTGTTTTGCTGCTTTGGAATGTGGCTGCAGATTGTTTGTCCAATGTGAATTTATCCAAAGTGTGAATTGTTTTTACTTGATGGCCAATCAGTGCCAAGCTGTATCGAGGTCTGGAAATAGTCACGAGTTTTCTTTAGTATCTTTTAGCCTTCTGTCTGTACCCTTGCTGTATTTTTTAGTATGTATTTAATATAGCATTCTTTAATATAATATAGATCATAAAATAATAAATTAGCCTTCTAAGAGCATGGAGTCAGATTCTTCATTCCTCCCATCAACGGGGGTCTCAGAAAATACCACAGGCTGTGGGGACAATGTCACCCCAGAAAAGGGGACCCACACCTCAGAGGGATCCTGTCAAAGCTCATTTTGTCACTGCTGCTGGGAAGCAAAGTCCAAGGATCACAAACTGGAGGCAGGATAAAAGGATGATATAATCCTGGTGCTCTCATGGAGGCAAAACTTGATTATGGCAGAGGATTTTACAGAACAAGGGCAGTGAAAATATGCAAGCCACGTAAAATAAAAGGATAGGATTCAAAAATAAAATACTTTGATTGTGAGTCTGTATATGCACCTTTCAGGAGTCCATTTAAGTGTCTCTTCTTATTTCAGAGCTGCAACTGACAATACTTTAATAAATCAAATAAACTGGGCTTTGTTCCATCAGCCAGTAGCTGTGACAGTAATTTTCTTTCTCGAGAGAGACTTCCAGGACAAACAGAACTCCTAACTTCTAAAGAAATGAAGAACAAGATTACACATTATTGAATTCAATGACCAAATTCCAGTTAAGTTCAGGAAGCATAAGCACATCTCCTAAGGAAAAAAAGACAAAGGCTACAAGTTTGAAATAGAAATTATATTTGTGTACTTCTTTTTTTAACTCTCTTATAAATGTAACTGAGAAAGAGAGACTTTCTTATGGAGAGCACACATAATTTCCATTGTATCATTTAGGAATGATGAAGTATCAGCAGGTGAATTAAGGGTAAACACAAGCTAAAAATATCTGGTCCAATGTCTTTGCAATAAATAAATTCTTCAAAAATAAGACAAAGTTCTAAATTCAATACATCTAGATCATACCATCACAAATGTAAATAGATTAATAAATCTGCTGTAAGCGATTAAGAGCATTGTATTTTTTGCAAAGCTCAAACTCACAAAACTGAGAGGAAGCAGGCACACCCTGTGAGAATACCATTACCCCACAGAGAAAGAAAAAAGTCTGAATATAATTGGAGAACACCCTGAGAATTTCACAAATTGCAACTGTACCTAAAAATCCTACTCTGCTGAGCGCTGTACAGGAGTTTATATGGCTTTGTAAGATATTTTGTTAATAGAATGTCCAGCAAACAACTTTCAACCTCTCACCTTGGACATAATCAGATATTTTTCCAGAAAAACCTTTTGGAACACTATGCATGAAAAGAAGAGCGTTTCCAGCATCCTTTCAAAAGTTTTTGAAAGATGGAATATGTCTGGAAAGTTGTGTCTGAACATCCTCTTGGAAATACCAACCTTGTCTTGATTTTTTCTCTGTTTGACTGTGGCATCAGGCTCTTGAGCAATTCTGTGTACAATGCTCATGTCATGGAGATGTCAGTGTGAGCAAGGAATAAACCACTCAATAACTTTGTGGTCTGAGCCTTTCAGCAGAATGAATCTTAAGAATCTCAATATTACTGCCATTAAAGAGCATTGTAAAAAGTATTATGTCTTTTCTCAAACAAATGTAAAAAAAAAAGAATAAAGTCCCTCCTTTCCACTGCACAAACACATATCTATATCAGATTCTTCTAATTTGGATTTGGATTCAGTTTGCTCTTTAATTGCATTGGCCCAGATTGAAAATCTGTTCTATGTGAGATTGCAAGTTTATTTCTATACCATATATATAATCCAAATACTGTAAGTGCTGAAAAAATTAGCCTTTTTTTGTTCAGTCAGCTTGTGAAGTATCATCAGCTACACCCATTTGACAATCCTCTAGTGAAGGGAAAAAGGCAAAATAGTAATCAGAGACAGATGATATTATAATCTCATGCTGGATGTTTGACTAGCATGAAAAGAAACATCTTCCAAGTACTTGTGGAAGTTGTAATGATGAAAATATGAAAAATCATGAAAAATATTCAGAATGAAAAAACATTTGACATTGCATAAACTGCAGTGAAGTGCTGCTTCACAAAGTGCAAACGGGGATGTTCAGCCTCTGTGTGTTCCCAGCATATTCAAATTCAGCCCAGTGGGAGAGTCAAGCCTTGGTGTTACAGTAACGGATATTCTTAAAGATCTAGAAAATATTTAAGGTAAGAGGATCTTTTTCTGTCACACTAAATTCAGATAAATGCTATCTGTCCATCAAGAAGATTGAGCAATACTAAAATCTGCTAAAAGCCCAGAATGTTTCACTTTTTCGAAAATCTGTTGAAGTAGATATACAGGAGAGAGCACAGAGAAAACATTCCAGGGACTGGAAATGCTGGGTGTGTAGAGCACATCCCACACTGCAGCAAGCCATTCTGATGCAGAACACAAGTCAAAGGTAAATTTGAAACTAATTAGTCTCATTATGAAAGCATCAGCTTGGCAGGCAAATAAATCACCTGTACTGTGTGAGCACTCCAGGAGCCCAGGGCAGCCACAGGACACCCCCACCAGACCAAGCCATCTCCTGGGATTTGGACAAATAGACCTGGAATTGTTGCTTGTCAAGGTCACCACTGCACAGGCATCCCAAAATCCCAAAATGCAACACACTCACATCACGAGGGAAGGGCTAAAGTGCAGAGTAACCAGCTGGCATTCTGAAACTGGGTGTTTGGTAACAGTCAGTGGTGTCAGGAAAGGGGGAGGTTGCAGGTTCATTGTACCACAAGGTGGGAGAAGTCCTTCAGAGACTGGAGCTGTCTTCAGGGCTTTCTTTCAACCAGGAGAGGTGCACACATCCAGTCTCTTGCTCAAGCCTAGTCTTTAAATTCCTTCACATCTCCATGTGCCACATCTTGTGAATGATGTTTTCATACCCACATTTACTGTGTCTGAATACTCAGCTCCCCAGTTTCACTCCTTACGCGTGATTATCAAGCATGTAAAACTCTCATTTCAGTGACACCTTCAGAGGATGTATCTAAATCCAAACTGGCAAAAGGCTTTATTTTTTTTTTTCCCCTGTACTTTGAAGTGGGTCCTTTGCTACCCACCCCACACACATTTACCCACCTGCTGCTATCACCAGTATCTCAGTGGTATCTGCTTCCCTTTCAATATTGAGCTCCTTTAAACTAGGCTAAATTGGGAACTATTTGATGTCTCCTGAACGAGCTATTTCTAACAGGACCCTCATCCAGAAGGAAGCCTTGCCACCTGGGAAACTCTGTCAAAGGCAGCAGACATCAAAGGGAGAGAAGCTCTGCTGCCATTCTCTGCTCAGCTCAGCAAGAAGCATTCCCCCACCCTGCCTTCCCCTTCCTAAAGCTCCGGCTATTCCAGCACCAGCAATCCACAGCAAAAGCCAGTGCAGAAGGTTTTCCTGCATTCTGCTCTTCCCTTTGGAAAGCTGAGAGCCCCTAGGCTCTGCTGGAGAAAACAAAGCAGGTTCTGGCACGCAGCGCCTGTCCCAGCAATGGTCACAATCTCACCACAGAGGTTTTTTACACAGTTTTCTCTTCTGCAGTTCTTTGGCACTCGTGTGAGTGCTGCTGTTATTGTCCAACACGTGGAGATCTAAGCACTGCTGCGGGCAGCAAGGAATTTTTAACTGCATTTCAAGCTGCAAATGGATATCGAGGTGAGCAGGTGCAGCCCAGGCAGCTGAAATAAATGCAGGTATCACATTCCCTCCTGCTGGTCAGCAGGTGCACTGAGCAGGTTTCTGCGTGCTCTCTTTACCACTCCTGTGCTTTTCAGACACTCCATGGGATATCTTGGCATCTCTCTCATTACCCCTCCCTACTGCTCCAGCCTCACCAGTCTGGATTATCACCATTATCTGAAGCAGCAATGGCCTCTCCTAATCCTGCCAAGAAGTTTGTGCAGACTCCTGGTAATCTTGGAGCACTAATCTTGCAGCAGTTTGGGGCTGACATGAGCAAAACCCACGACTTTAACAAAGAAGAGCATCGAACAAGCCCAAGTGTTTCTAAGAAGCTGCAGGAAGAACATGAGATAAGGAGGCAGGCATCAGTGTACAGGACAGATAAAGTGTATAAAGGAAGGGTAGTCAGCAGTAAGAGCAGTAATAAAACATTTTTTTTTCATTCAGAAATAATTCCAGGTGTTCTCTGAGATTTCTTGCCATGACAAACCTCACACTGCTCCTTAAAATTACCATTCAGGTATTTATCAGTTTAACTGACAAAAGGCATACAAAAATTCTTCTTTAAAAAAAAAAAAAAAAAAAAAAAAAGAAGAAAAAAAGAAAAAAGAAAAAAGATGGTGTAAGTCCCAGAGCATGAAATAACAGATATTTCTTCCACTATAGTATTTGAAATATCACATTCTGTAAAGTTCTGGTGGTTGCAAAGAGGATTTGAATGGTTAAAGGGTACAGCTATCCAACTATTCCTTCTTTTGTAATACTCTTGTGTGTGCATATGTAGAACACCAGCATGTCATTCCTTTGAGTAAAACCACCAAAATATTCTTTGCTATCTAATTGAAATGGTTTCTGCATATGCAAGAGAAACATAAACCCGAGTTTTTCTTCTGGAACAAATGTTCAACCTGTCAAGAACAGCACTTGATGTCAGGATTGTGAAGTGTGGATGAAATGACAGACCAACAGAGGGAATCTGATAAGGGATTAATGAGATGTGCTCCGTGCAGTCAGGAAAACACTCGAAATAAGAACGAAGGAAATGGGGGAAAAAAGAGAGAAAGACAATAGGGGAGAGAAAGGAGCTGATTTCTGAGGCTTCTGTGCTGATCCTGTGGCAGGGGAGGGAGGCAGAATGCTATTGAGAAATTTCAGGAAGTCTGTGAATCAAATGGAGTGAACTGGACACACCTTGAGCAGGTGTTTTCACCTCTGCAGAGTTCATCAGTACAACCTCTGTTTTGCAATATTTGGGGCACTTTGTGTAAATTTTTTTGGCCTGACACCAGCCATGCATCCCCTTTTCCACACCCGCAGCCCATCCAGATGTGCAACCAGCTGCACCAAGGGCCAGAAGCAGAGTTTGCAGCACTCAATGCTTGGCAAGAGCTGGGTTGTCATTTTTTGGAGATTTCCCTGCTCCTCTGAAGGAAACAAACTGGACCAGGGCAGAAGCTCCCCCAAGCACAGCCAACTGCAGAGGAGAAATTCAAGTCACAGAATGAGAGTGAGCAGAGCCAAGGATTTCTGCCCATGTAACAGGGCTGAAATGTAGCTATAAAGCATAATTCAATGTATTACTGGCTCTTTGCCAGCACAGGAACCCAGCAGAACTTCAGCCACGTTCCACTGATGAGAAACAGGCACAGGGATCATCAACATCACCAAAGGGATTTCAAAGATGTTTTAGCACACATAAACCCCCGCTTCACTTTTACCCCAAAGCACAGCTCAAACCAGTTTAACCCACCAGCAGAGTGTGCCCTGTCACAGGTAGGATAAATCCCAAAATGCCAATCTTGTGCCTTGAATATTAGACATTTTGTTTGTGAAGATGCTGAGACACAACAGAATGATATGAGTTTATCCTGAATTTATAGATAAAAAAATAAAATTAAAGAAAACAAAGTACATTTTAACATTTCCCTATTTCAATTAAAAAATTGTTTAACTTAAATTTAGGCAAAGTTTTATTTTTTATGAAAAAAATTGCAAGAGTTATGATAAAAATGTCTAAGTTAGAATAACTCATTTGGCTTTTTAAGACATTTAATATGAGAACATGAGGTGTTTTTCCTTTGGGAGATGTCAGACACAAAATTTTTGTCACTTCTAAAGAATTACTTCAGTATTTATCAATTCACCACACATAGGTGGTGAATAATAATAATTCAGGGATAATTCACCACACATAATGTAGAGCACCAAGAAATCATACAGAAAACAGAGTCTGGTGTGAGGTGACAGTATAAACAGTACTAGACTGTGAAAATGTAGGGATTCAAGAATTAGAAACAAGCAAGATTATATTTGGGAGTCCTTACCTCTTCCAGCTTTTTTAGGTGTTTTTAACAAGTTTTCCTGATCAAGAGTCTTAATTTGAAAACAAATACCAGTTCTGTTCCATGAATTACCGAAAAATGCCTTTACAGAGGCACAGTGAAGGGAACTGAAATATTGTTCAAGTACAAGAAATAAAATACACCCCCACAGTGAGACTCCTGGTAGACTCTTATTTGTTGCCATTGTTTTTCCTTCACATAAAAATGGCCTTGGCTGTAAACTTAAATTTTAAAAAAGGGAAAGAAATAGCACATTTGCTGCTGTCTTGCATTTCGTTCTGGTTTATTTATGGATTTTTTTTTTGATTTTTTTTTTTTTACTTCATAAGTTTAATGGAATTTTTACTGTGACTTTATAGCTGTGTGATTTATAATACATCAAACAAGTCAAATCAATCAGTAAAGGCTTAAAAATCAGCACAGGTTCAGATGGCTCCTTTAAAACAAATCATTACAGCTGTTAGAACTCAAACATACATAACAAGGGCTGACCACTAATGTGAGTTATTTTAAAATCTCATTTTCTTGGTAAGAAATGCTGCCCTTTGTATATAACTTTTTAACGATCTAATAAAACCATCTGCAGGAATAGAGCTCAAAACACAGTTCTGCTGTATATATCTGCCAAGCAGCTCTTTAAAAACTCTCTACCATTCTTTAAAGGAAACCTACCCCTGTTCTCATTGACAAGGAAAGTTAAATCTCTTTAAATACTCCATACTGTTATTTAAATATCCTTAAATATGCTGCACTATTTTTTTTTAAAGGAACCTATCTAGATTCTCATTGCTGTGGAAAGTTTGATCAGCTTTTTCATTGGCATACTTCTTCCATTAAGCTTAAGAAATAGTTATTCCTATAATGCTCTAAATATAATCACAATAGGGAAGGTTCTTTCACCTTAAAGATGAGGAAATCTTGGCAGGAGGAGATGTTTATTCACACTACAGAGGGGAAAACAGTTTAAACAGGAAGAAAAAAGCATCAGATAATTTTCTACCTTAAGGATACAACTACACACAAGTTGTATGTGTACAGAGACCACAAGTTTGAGACTTTAAGTTACACACAAGAACGGAGTTGTGGTATATCCACTTGGTATCAGTGAGTGTTAATTTTCATTTGTTGTAACAAATTAAGCTTTTTCTTGAGCTGGAGCTACGTTTTGCTTGTTATAAATTTAATGTAATCACCCAATAAACTGTCAATTTGAATAACCTCCACAATCATCAATATTTGATGGATGTCCTTGGAAAAGACTCAGCCAAGGTGCCCTTGAGTAATAACAGCACTGTATGATAAACAGCAAAAAGATCTATTTCCAGCCCCTCCAGTACAACAGATTCCCTTAGCATTCCATTAGAAAACAGAAAAAACATTTCCTCCAAAGAATTTCTCCCTTCACCCCAAGCAAACATGAATTTGTAGCATCCAGGACTCCATGAAGCTTGTTACAAAATCACAGTTATTTCCTCACCTTTTTGGTCTTGCTTTCAGTCCAAGGGATTTGTAGATCTGGTGGTTAATCTTTTTTCCCCAACTGTCTGAATAATCTGAGAACTGCACCATCACCTAGACATGGTTACTCTGAGCTTTAGGACAGAGATGTGTTTGTGCTTGGGTTTGATCAGTGCTCAGTGGAGGTCCCCACAGCCACAGCAGAACATTTACAGGGCAAGTACATAAAATTGCTTTCCATTCTTCCTTTCCAGGAAGTTTTCACTATATAATTACATTACAAGTGCTAGAGGATGTGCCAAGCTATGATGGAAACAAAGTGAGCAGACTGAAGGAAGGATTAGCAGTTAGTTATATGAATGCAAATGAATGTAAAGAACACTTTCATTTACTCACTCTTAAAGAAAAAAAAAAAGGGAAAGAAATACATAACCCCCCCTTCTACAAAAAAAAAAAATCCTCTGTAATTCAAAGTATATTCAGCATCATTTTTCTTCATTTTTTCCTCCTTTTTCCATGAAATTAATGAAGCTGAGGGGATTACTGCAGTAACTTCCAAGAGCTTTGCAAACAACAGGTGCACTAAACCCTAGTGCAGTGCTAAAATCTGCTAAAATCATATTATTTAGAAAATCAATCTTTTTTAGAAATGTCCAATCTCCTGTAGCCCTTGCTCATCAGAGGGGTAGGACACACATTCTGCAGTGCACGGCCCTTTCCACAGACACTGCTGGCTGCTCCTGGAATCATTGGCATTCCTGATGTCTCCTCTCACCCCTGATAACCATGATAAGGCCCTGCCATTTTCACTGTGGCTTTTAACTTTCCATTTCTAGATAATGCAACTTTTCTGAATCCCTTTGTTAAGGCATGAAAGCTTTTAATGCTGGGAGTCCGTTATCATGGCTGGCACGCACACCAACTGAAAAATAAGCATAGAAATGTAAGAGAGGGTTTATTAATAGTTTGGTTTAGCTCATTTTCCCCAAATGCTGTTCTTTTCTGTGGATTTTAAGACTGGACAATAAAAGAAAAAGAAGAAAGAACTGCGACTCTACAAAAACCTGGGGTTGTAGCGAGGGAGGATTGGTCTCGGCTCTTGGGTGAAAAGTGACAGAATGAGAGAAAATGAACTCAGGTTGTGCCAGGGGATGTTTAGACTGGATTTTAGGAAGAAGATTCTTCACTGAAAGGGTGATCAAACATTGGGAAAGGACACCCAGGGAAGTGGGGGAGTCACCATCCTTGGAAACATTTTAAAAACGTGCGGATGCAGCACTTGGAGATCAGGTTTAGAAATGAGCACAGCGGTGCTGGGTCAGTGGTTGTACTCACTGATCCTAGAGGGCTTTTCCAACCTCAAAAATTCCATTATGAACTCCAAATCCACTCAGCTCATTTTCTTGAGAGGTGTTCTTATTTTTAACAAGTGGGATGAAGTCAAACACTGAGTTAAATGGTGGCTTATAATTAAGACATTAAGCACTCAATTAAACAAGACACCAAATATTTAAGAGATAAAGAATTTTACTCAAGAAATGGTGGCTACTGTGTTCTGCTCTGTACTTTTTTTTTTCCCCTTGAAACACTCCTCACTAAAGGAAAAGCATTTTTTATGCCTAGGATCCTCTGGACAGGTGTGCAGTCGGGCAGAGTGAATTTTACACCACGTGAGGCTTTGGTCATGGAATGCTAATTAACTCAGAACTGAAGACTTCCTTCCTGTGTTGGATGTGATAATGCAGCAGAGAATCCAAAGAGAAAGAAACATTAATAACACTTTGTGGCATTGGAACCAAGGAGTTCTGCTGGAAAGACCTAAAGAGTGTCTAATAGACAGAGAAAATTAACAAAGTCTTTTTCAGGCTATTTAAAATCTCTTTCAGACACCCATGCATACACAGAGGAAAATCCTACAATTCCCTTAGGAAGGTAATTCTTGTGAAGTCATCAGAGGCAGTTTTACATAAGGCATCCCCCTCCTCAGTCTCTGAAATCCATTCCTTGCCTTGTGCTTTGATGCCTTTAGCTCATTCCCATCACTTTTCCTCATGGCAATCTACAACACAAATTACCAGTATTTGTCCAGTTTGCCAGCGAAAATCCACTTGGAAAGAGGCAATGTTTGGAATTCATCAACTTGCCATCTTATCCTGTGCTTCTCTGTAATTATTTTCACATTTAGCCTTCGAAGGAGTGTCAGGAATTTATCCTTCCTTCCTCATAGACACAGTCCCGCCCTGTGATTCCTATTTAGGATACTATCTCAAAATCTTGACTGAACATGTCAAAACCCTCAGGAAGCAGGGCTTGGAGCCTCAAATCTTTGTCTTGGTGCCTCAAATCTTTGTCTTGGTTATGTCCCGAACTGGTGAGAGCCATCCCACCATGACTCTGCACCTGTTTGTGCATTCACCCCAGGCTGGAGCCAAGGCTGGGGGATGCAGGACACGCTGCTGCTGCTGCAGGGGGGTAAATGGCCTTGCTGCTGCTGCTGGGGGGGATAAATGGCCTTGCCTGGCCATGGCTGAGCCAGAGCCACTGCCTGGGAGGCAGCTGGCAGGGAGCTGTGAGCAGCCACTGCCAGCTCGTGTCATCTCAGTCTGCACCCTGCCCATGTCTGAGAGCCCTGCAAAGAGGAGCATGGGCAGGAAAAAATCAGCTTAATTGCCTTGGGGTTGCAGACAGCTGTAGATCCCACGGACCTGACTGATGCTTAGATAAATATTTCATATTCTCTCACTGGGGAGACAAGGAAATGCATTTCTTTTTTCCTCAGTTACAGCTTGTTTTATACTAAGTCTGCAGGCTCCTGGGTCTCTCTTGCTTTGTTTTCTCCTAGAGGACACAGGACTCTGGTGCTCTGATCTAAAGAGGATTTACAGGTAGTGAGGATAATGTTACAACAACAGCACAACTCTCCCAGTCTCATGTTTCCTTCTTTCAGGTCCTAATTCATAATAAAAGATGTTTTATGGTTCTGATCAAAAGCTCAGAGAGTTCCACACTAAAACCCAGTGACTGCAGGTGAGCCTGACATTTCAAGAATATCTCATGTTGTATTTGTCTTTCTGTGTTAGATTACAGGAGCAGCAGCTCTCTGACCAGAAATACATGCATTAGGAAAATTGGGCCAGAACTTACATTCAAAATAAAATGTATTTATGGTTGTAATGTTTTAAATTCAAGCCTTTAAATTGTTCATGCCCACCAGAAAACCATCCCAATTCAGCACCTGCAGTCTCCGTGTTTTACTGGTGACAGAGAAAGAAAATACCCTTTCTTGTGAAATATTCAGATACTTCAGATGCCTAATAAAAATGCAGGTATATTATCTCCATGTTACTTATCTTGAAAGGAGGATGATGTTGAGACAATAAACTGTTTAAAAATAAATCCCTTCCTGACAATCCACAAAACAATGAGGAATGTATTCATCTCCATTTGCCTTCCTTACTGGCAGTAAAAACTAATAGACAACACAGTCATCAGAATGATTTTGTAACAATTCCACAGAGGTTTAGCTAATTCTTTTCAAGTCCATTTTATTAGTCAGGAAAAAAAAAAAAAAAGTCAAATCCTGATTTATTAAGTGGTGGATTTGAATAAATTACTCTAGTTCTGTGCTCATTGAACTTTAAACAAATTGTTCCACAATCCATTGCCAAGCAACTAGAACATATCCTTAGGAAGTTCAACAACATACTTTGATTAAATTGGTAGGATGAACAAACAGTTTACTGGGAACTTCAGGCTTATAAAATGAAGATTTACCAAAGTGGAGTTTTGCTCATTATTTCTATCAATCACCTATAAATAGAGGCTTATGCTTAATAAATTGATAGAATCATATTCTATCTGAAACCATTTGTATTTCTGATAATGTGTTTGCCCAGGATGCTGATGGCATTTTAATACTGTTGAAACATTGCAAACCTGTCTTTAGCTTGAGACAACTACAAGAATTAAACTCAACCTTGCTTATGAACACATATGTCCTGAGAAACTGTTACTATAATAGCTAAGAGAGACTAGTACCTAAAAAATTACATTTGAGGACAAAAAAAACAACCATAGAATGGTATTAACATGTCTTAGTTTATTATCTTGGGTCTTTGATCCACTGGAACATGAATAAGACAAATGACTGCATCCTGAAGTGTCTTCATCAATCAGGATAACAAAATTATCAATAATTCTAGGTATTGAAAGCAAGGGTATAGATATTACTGTTTTTAAGATGAAATTGGGGTAAATTCTCACTGTAGTATGTATCTGGAACACCCATTCCAACTCTCTAGAGAGAAATGAGTTTAGGAGATCTCCAGCTCTACACGTATGAAATGATTACAGGCTGATTTACTTACTTGTTTTCATATTTTGGCTCACAGTTCGGATAGTACAAGAAGTTTATCCTAATACAGAAGTTTAACACCCCCATTTTCTACTGTTTTCTGTTGGGATCTTTACTATTCCTGCAGCTCAATCTCTGAGTTTGAGTGCCAGGCTTGGGATGGAGGACGTCAGGGAACAACAATCCTTCAGCCCTTCACAGTTACAGAATCCCACATCCAGGAGCAGCAAGCGTAAAAATTACACCTGCATCAGTTCTCTTAACTCTGGATTTTAAAAAGCTAAACAGTTAAAGCCATTGCACATTACTTTTGGTAACCACAGGATCACAGAGGGGTAAAAAGTTCAAGCTCAATCCAGCAGACCCACTCCATTCTACGAAAATAGCCAATTTAGGGCTATTATGAGAAAATAACTTTCATTAAGCTTTCATCATTTGTAGTCTACTACAGACCATCTCAGCTTTCTAAAATGTCAACATCTAAAAGTATCATCATTCTTCATTATGCTGGAGGGGGAAAAAAATAGATCAAATGGAAAGGAAGAACTCTCACTTTGAGATAAGCAGAGAACTCCGAGCGTAATTCCACAGTGAAAATGAGGAGCTAATGCTTTAGCACTTACATGGACTCTAACCATTTATGATAATAGAAGCAAGAAGATTCTTGCATTAAAAAGTGTCTATATTTGATTGCATCTCTCTCCTGTCATCATTCATGGGAGCCTGGACTGCCATTTTGTTCTGGTCAAGGACCAGGTCATCATTTCTCACCCAGGACTAGCCAGGCAATGCTTAGGAAAGAGTTTTGAACTCTCTGCATGGCAAACAGAGCCAGTTTGAAGAATTATTGGACTCTGATTTACAACTGGAGATGGTTAAACCTGTAAGTTCCATAAAAGATCCCTACTGCAGGCTCAGTGTTCATATAATGGTCACTGAATGGCTGGAAAATGCAATGAAATGTATTAATAAAAGTCAAAAATCAGTGATTGTTTCACATGATGTGGGATAAATCACAGTAGTTAAGCTGTTGATTCACAAGGATATGAAATGACATTGAAAAGGAGAGGAAAGGAGGGGAGGGGAACAAACTATTTTGAACAGAAACAACACTGAAGTGATTCCTGCTCAGGGCTCAGTCCTTCCCCTCAGCTTTCTGCAGTCACTGACCAGTGGAATCACTTGCAAGAACAGACTCACTAAATAAGACTGAGAAAACCTCAATCCCTAAAAAATCTTCCTGAAACTTTTAAAGTTAATTCAGCCAACCTTGCACAATGCAGAGGAATTTAGAAAGTCAATCCCCACTGATTTACAAAAGTTTTAAGACCTTACCTCCAAGTATTATTATTTTCATTAGCCACTCAAAGCATCAAAATCTCTCCAAAGTTCTCCTTGCATCTAATATCTGAGTTTACACAAAATTTAAGTCCATCTATTGAGAGTTACTCAAATGCAGGGTTTTTGCTTGTTACATTGTGAGATATACCCCAGCTTCAGAGGTATATATACTGCTATATATTTCTAGTATAGTTTCCTGGAAAATAGAGCCTTTTGGAAAATTTTCCACAAGAAATCCTCTGCTACTAAGCTTTAATGCTGTTTGATGCAAGGAGACTTATTTAGGGTATTAAAGATCTGTCTGTTGGAAAGATAACTTCAAATTTCCAACTTTAAGTATTCCTCAAACTCTATAACTAATACCTCTATTTAAGAAAACCTCAAGATTATGCCAATTCTATGACTATTTTGTAAAGCTGAAGGAAAGGTTTAAATATTCACTCAAGTGCCAATCCCAAATCCAGGCTGATCCACCCAGGAAATGCATTTCCTGAACCAGTTTCCCTTCAGTTATCCTGGAGATGTAGCTCTCAGCCCAGGGGTTCAGCTGCTGAGGATCCCAGGCTCAGCTTGGATGCAGCCTGGCCAGGTGACCTTGGCTCAGGTTTCTGAGGAAAGTGAGGAGTTTTTAGGAAGAAAGTGGGCTAAAAGAAGCTGGAGAAAAGAAAAGAAGAGAAAAGTGAGATGGTAATTACTGCAGACTCAAGGGTAGAAGAGGAAAAGCACTGATACAGAAAGGAATAAAACCTGAAGGGAAGGGGGCCAAAGGGGTAACAAATTCAAGAGAAGGGAGCTCAGTCCCAGTGTGTTTCAGTTTGTCCCAGCAGCAGAGGTGGCGCTTCCCTCTCCAGCTGCTGGCTGGCCACGAAATCCTCACCACTCAGACCAAAGATATTTCTGAGATTCATCAAAGTCTTCTGGAAGAAAAATGTTACTTACAGGTAAAAATGTGGAAATTCAAGACAGTTCTCAGCAATCTGCTCTGTAAAATTCAGAGTAAGAAGTAGCTTTTAAAATTCAGAATAAGAAGCTTTCTCAGAGTACTTTCTATTCTAGCTTGATTAGGCTAAAGAGCATCTGCAAGAGTTTTTGCAATAGGAAATGGCTTGGACACTGGAGAGGAAGCTGGGTTCCCATACTGAGTGGCCAAAGAAGAATATCACAGAATGACATTCTTTCATAACTGGTATCTGAGCACGGATCTTTATTAATTACATTTACATTTTAAGTTAATGTTTTCTGGAGATATTTGGTAACAAATATATAGGAAAATACTTTCAGGGTACTTTTTGGGCTTCAGATCGCCCTAACTCATCAGTCAGATTCAATTTAGGGATGCTGTAAATCCTGGATGGGAAGCTCACATTTGCTCACATAATTTCATTTGAAAATTAACCCATTTTACATTATTTTAAGATGTTATTCTGCCACTACATAGAACCTACATCTTACCTACAGCACAGGGAGTTTTCTTGACAAATAAATGCTAACCAATGCTAACAATTATTTTGCTATGCCCTGGATTTGCAGGACTGCTCCGACTTTTGTCCTCTAATCTGAGTTGTCATCACCCATGGAAGGTTTTATCTTGAAGGATTAAACACTAAGAGTGCAAGCCAGTAATGTTTCACTTCTGCTCCTCTCAGCTGGTGAGATGAGCAATCAGCAGAGCTGCAAACACATTCCTGTTCTAGCATTCTGGAGGGAAAAAAATGGCCATTTCTCAGCCAGAGTAAAGCATATGCATTTGTTTAGCTTTTTGTCTGTTAACAAAGAACATTAATTATAAAATCTCTCACCAGTTCATTTAATCAAATGCAATCTGGTCTCTGATCACTTGAAGGCATAATCAGCCTCACCCTTCTGCCTGCTTGAGAATTATTGATTTTGTCTCTCAAGCCCAGTAGAGGTCCAGGTGATGCAAATAATAATTACCAGAGCTAATGCGATTATTGCATGTGAACTGATTACTATAATTAGGATGTGTTTGTTTGTATTAAAAGGAAAAATAAATTGCCTTGCAGGTTTTAAGGAAAAAACAATAACAACAAATCTGTAGTTGCAATTATACAATCCTATATTAAATTATGGCAAGAAATCTACTGTCTGCACAAAGTTAAAATGTTATTTTCTAAAGAAGTTATGTTCACTAACATGCTGTTAGGAATAAAATATCCAAGGAAGAGAAGAAAATGTTCCATATACACCTCCCCCATGAATGAGATATCTTTCTAAATTACTGACATAAATAATTTTCCTCTTCTATTCCAACAGACGTTTTTTCTTGAATCACTCCTTCTGTATACTCTGTTTTAATGTCTTGGATAAAGCTCAAGCCTCTTCCATTGTGTTGCACCTCGCTATGCAGAGAGCCATGGGATATTTTCAGATGTTCCTACTGAAGGATCAGCACCAAGAATCTGAATGATGAAGTTGTACACAACACATTACACTAAGAATGGAATGGGACATAAAAGAGATTTGCTTGAGACCCGCTCCCACACACGGCCAGAGGACAAACCAGTGTCCCATAAGCATTTTATACACAGGGTTTTATAATCCCGTGCAATTCATCAACCAACAAACTCGGCAGAGAACTGTGAAAAATGGCAATAGGAGAAGAGATTTCATTGCACTCTGCATTGCTCATTTTGGAGGCAGGAACACTCCCTCAGTCAGGGTGTTGGGAAGTGCCCTCAATCACCAACGATTTGACTTGGCAAAATGACCGATGGCTGCACCGGGCTGAAAAATGTGCTCAGCCTTGGGTGTATTCTCCAAGCTGCCTCAGCTTTACAGCAGCCCAGCCAGTTCTGGCACACAGGAAGAATTTCTGCTGTTGTATTAAGCTGTTCCTGTGTGTGTTCCAGAGATTTCAAACGAGAGACAATGGAAGTGAGGGGGGACAGCAGAAGAGAGGAGGCTCAGGCAGTGCTGGAGCCTGATCTGCAAAGTGATGACAAAGCTGCTTCCTTTCTCCCACCATGTCTTTATCTCCTAAGATTATGAGTTAGCTGGAGAATGGCCTTTCTTTTGCTTGCTTTGCATGTCTATAGTGTCTGATATAATTAAACACTTATTCAAAGCTTCTCAATGCTTCTGCAATACTGATAATATGCAATCATAAATAAATTATAATGAATTTTAAAAAATTGCATCAAAATAGGAATTGAAAATTAGGTTTTTTGGTTTTGTTTTTTTTTTTTATTTTTTCACTGTGCCATTAACTGTGTTTTCAAGTACAGCAACAAGAGCTAGAGGATAGGTCTATGTACCAAAACAAGTGGAGCTGTTCCAGTCCCTGAATTTTTAATGGTCATGTCTATAAGTGATTAGCAGGAAACATTAGGAAAAAAACAATGAAATATTAACATCTAATATTATTAGAGAGTCACCAAATGTTTCCAAATAACTGAAGATATTGACTGAATAATATAGCAAGGACATAAATCTCTTAGGAGTTTGGACTTTCTGTTTGACTTCACAGCCTAAGTTCTACTTTTAGAGGACAGAGCACCTCAACCAAAAACTTTTTTTTTCCCCCGACAGAAAACTTGCATTTAGTGTCTGGAAACTTTTCTACTTTATTGTCAGAGAAGGGGAAGAAGGGTGAAAATATGTCTAAGAGGAAAGCAGCCATAGCCTCTTCAGCCTGTGTCTAAAGAGGAAAGCAGTGAAGACTTCCACTCAAGTTCAGGTGCTGTTCTCCAACCTCAGTACAGGAACAGAACATTGCAACTCCTGTAAAGAATGGAGAGTCTGTTCTTGAAGAAAATTACTCTTAATCTGGTCCCTCATAGCTATGAAATTGTACTACAGCTTTGGATAAAGTTACATTATTGTTTCCATTAAAGTCTTACATATCTAAATCAATACCCAAGAAAGAATCAGCGTTTCCTCCTCTTCTTTCTTGTCTAGCTGTTCCTCTGTACAAAAGGCAAGATGTATGATCTTACAGGAAAACATATTTTATTTAAATGGAAAGGTGATTAACCTAAAGGAGGGAGGGAAATATGCAGACAATAAAGAAAAAATATCCAGGCAACAGCTGCAAATTTTCTGGGGAAACTATTACCATTTTCTAAGAATCTATTTGTTGCCTGTCTGTTTAATACAGTTGATGGCAGAGAGCAGGGACTAAAGCAGAAAGCTTGCTCTTATTTTATAAACTAAATGTTGGAAAATAAAGCGTACATATTAAAACCTAACACTGTACTCCAAAGGGAATTACAAGCACATGCCATAGTCCTCTTGTCAAAGGAATATAAGCAAAACTAATTAGCTGAACGATGTTTTCATTGTACATTTTGTCAGGAAGTCATTAAAGCTGTTTTCACAATAATACATTCAGATCTATGGAAAACTCAGCTCTCCCAACTCATTACCATTGCAGTTGACAGGGCTGCATGTTTGGGATATTCATTACCTTTAATGAACACAGGGATCTCCAGCACTGATTTACACATCCTACCCTGCAAGGGATCCCTTCCCTTTCCAGTGGCAACGTTCATCTGCATTCTCCAGCTCCAAGGGGTAAAAGCAGCAGTTTTGCAATTTCAAATGTATGTCCAGATAACAGAAAGAAAAATTGTTTTGAAGTTTGGGTCCATTTATCTTATTTATATTTGCAGAAGCATCTAAAGCACATACCTGACCACAGCCCAACTCAAAAGCTTATCTAAGAAACTGCAGAGAAGGTAAGAAAGACAAGATAATATTTTAATTAAAAGTTTAGGTGTATTTCTTGATATATAAGAATCAGGTACTGAGTCAGGCTATGTACATTCACCTTAATAACAGCAACGTGACCCAGCCAGGGCTGTGTTCCCATGTCTGATGCAGGCCCAAGCACAATCTTAGTTTTAGTCCATCAGGAAAAGGCACAGTGCCATGGGTTACTGAAAACCTGGAGTGTTCTTGCTCAGTCATAACCTTATCAGTCTCAGGTTCAATTTTCCTACAGCCCTCAGTGGTATTTTAGCTGTCAGACTGTGTTGGGGTGCTCTTACCAGTGCCCACACCTGAGCACACAAAATTAGAGGCAGTGATGCCTGCAGAGGCTGCCTGGAGCAGAGGCTGGGCACAGTTAAAGGATAAAGCAGGGATTTATTAAAAGGCCTTCACAGGACACACCTTGGGCAGCACAAGAGCCCAGCCAGGGCTACACCCAGGATGGATTCTGAATCAGGAATTCTCACATTTTTATCAGTTTTGGTCCGTGTCCATATCGGGGTTCAGTGTCCAATTGCAGCTCCAGGTTCTGCAGTCCCACCCTCCCAGGGTGCTCTCTCTCCTCCATCCCCTGCTGTTTGCACTCTTTGGGCTGAAGCTGCAGCGCTGTCCTTGGTTCTGGGCTGGAAAAGGATTGTTCTGTGGGGCTGAGCTGTGAGGAGAGCTGCTGGCACTGTGTGTGCAGTTCAGAGCCACACACCAGGGCAGTGCAGAGTCAGGAATGTATGAAAGTTAAACTTAAGGCATCAGCAGCAGCCAGTGTCCTGGAGAGCAGAGCTGCTTCCCCACCTCTGACCAGGACTTGCTGCCTTTGAAGGGAACTGCAGCATGGGATTTCTAAATCTAAACAGATTTTCTAAATGGCATGGCTGTTCAGCAAAGACTAAAAAATCACCTTGAGTGTTTTGTAGTAGTTTACATTATATTGAGGGTTAGCTGAATTCAGACTTAGGACAGCTCAGACTCTCATAGAAGGGGTCAACGTTCTAAGACAAAAGTAATTTTGAAATTACTGGAATGCTGTAGGGACAGAAGAAAAAACTTATAGTGGCAGTCCTAGCTACGAAAAGATCACTTCATAAATCTTTCTTCTTAGTAGCTTTTAGTAGAAGCCTATAAATTAGAACAAAACCAAAACCAAACATAAGTCCATTTTTCTCTCAATTCCCTCCTTAAACAGAATACTGCCTTGGAGAATGAAATAATAAGTGATATACATAACTTTATAATCCTCTAACTGTGATCCATATCCCTCCCTCTGGTCAGATACTTAAATAAAATGTGAAAAGGAATCACTTCTTAAAGAAGATGCATTTTTCCCAGCTGCCACATACCTCCAAAGTTGATTTTGCAGAAGTAATGAATGATCTCCTTAGGGCTATCCATTTATTTACATAAAACAGTCACGTCTCACAGCCTGTGTAAAGGAGGTCTCCTAAAAGTTCCTTTCCCAAGATAATATCCACTGAGCAATGGTGATGCAGTGATTGTTAACATTCTACAGACAGGCTGGTATTTCTCTCTCTCTGGAAGGCCTGAATTTCTTCCACAGGTGGGACAAAACTCAATTCTTTCTTTTATTGTCACAAGCCCAGCACTGTCCCTGCTCTCTGTTTCAGCCCCTGCAGCTGCCCAGGGGTTGCTCTGCCTGCCAGCCCAGAGATAAGTGCTGTTTGTTCCAGCCCTTCAGCTGAAGGAAATCCCAGAGGCATTTCCCACCATGTTTCTCTTTCATCCATTTGTTTGAAATGTTTCGGTTCATATTTTTACAATCCTTTTTCCCCCTCATTGAAATGTAACATATTAAAGACATTCATCCACTAAATACAAATGGAAATACAAGTCCTGGACCTGCACAAAGATGTTTGAAAGAAGTCAGGCTCAAAAATCTTCAAATGTATTTGAATTTATTTACTTTATCTAGAAACCCACTCAACTAAATGCTCTTTTTTTGTATATTTTAAAAGTAAAGCTCAGAAAATTCTTAGTCTATGTTTATTTCAGGATTAGTGGGTTAGCATGTTAGAAACAACTTCAAATGTTTACAGTCCCTACTAGCAGAGAATGTACTCTCATTACAAGGATTTCTGAAATTTATGCTTGCAACTGTGTATAAAAGAATAATAAAATGCAAACAGGCACTAACATAATATAATGGGTTTGAACCTCCTGGATCACTTCAAGATTTTCTTCATCTGTTTTTTTTCCCATCATAGTTTTAAATCCTCTTTAGTTTATTTCCAGATTAAATATTTTTATAAAAATCTCACCATCTGCGACTCTCATCTCCAGAAAGGAAGCTAAATATGTTTGTAAAAGCAGGATTACTTCTGAGGATTTGGAAAGGAATGGAACACATAGAAAATTAGGGAGAGACATACCTGTCCCAGGGGGGAAAAAAAAAAAAAATTAATATTCTTGTTTATTGAACTCAAACCTATTTTTAACTGGGGAGATTAAAAACTGATTTTCAGCACTATGGGAAGTGCAAGACACAAAAAAGAAAAAGGAAAATGAGGAGCACTTTATATCTGGTTTTGCTCTGTAGGGAATAAGTTACAGGCACCAGGGTGACTGAGTATGAAAGACAAAATGAATTATGGAAAGAAGAGGACATATAATAAACACTAAAATGAAAGTGCCATGCGTTGCATCTGTACAGACCTGTGATGTATATTCCCCATTTAGGGTTCAGGTTTGCAGTTATTGACATTTTGCAATGGCAGCTCAGGAATCCTGTCAGGCTGATTGGACTGGGCTTCCAAGAGCTGCAAAGTGTGGCTCAGTTTTAAACCAGCGTGCAAGGGGAAGCTGACTAAAGCAGATGGCAAAAATGGCTGCACTGATTTTGGCTAGAGAGGCTTGGAAGTGAAGAATGGCCACAGAAATATGGAAAAGAGCACAGGAGAGGCTTTCCCTGATGCTAACAGGCTCTGAAAGGCCAAGCTGTTGTGAAAATGCATCCACCCACCAGGAATTCATCCAGCCCAGGAGAAACTGCCCCTTGGGCCTTCAGAGGCTCTGGAGCCACCAAGAATCTCCACTTGTTATACCAAAATCACATTCTCTGTGCAGCTCAGCTTGGACCACGTGTGTGATTACCTTTGCTAATTGGTTTGGCAGCTTCCCCAACAAGGGAAAAAATTGCTTTACAAGTTAAAGGAGATATCTAGATCTGACATACCTAGGTTACTGCAAGATCCACAGGCAGTTTTCTCATAAAAATCTACCAGATTTCTTTCTTGTTTTCAAATGTCCCAAAATAAGTTACAAGCTCATGTATGACACTGTGTAGGTCAAAAAGTCTGAGCCACTGACCTCAGGAATGCACTGGAATTAACATTAGCACTTGAACCACATTAAGACCTTATGTTTCTCCTCTAAAACAAACCAAAAAATCCTAGAAATAATTAGGGTGATTGATTTCTAAATTCATCAAATGAAATCTCAGCATAGAACGTTACAAAAGTCACTTATAAGGACAATGCAGCAAGTTTTCAAGAGAAATGCCTCAAGGCTAGGTAATTTGCTTTAGAGAAGAAAGAGCTGTATTATCACTGGGACAAAGCTCTCATTGTATGGTCATCTGCACAAAATATTCACTACCTCAACTTCAGGGAACATTTTATCTTTCTAGACTAAATTCATTATCTTTAGAACTGACCAGTCCTCTTGGTCTGACCTCCTGTTCTTTTCCTTTACAGCCCTGCTCACCTGGGGGAGAAGTGAGAGCTGAGTGACTTCAGTCCAACTGCTCCCTTTCAATCTCCTTTTTCTTCTCCCAGAGCTTTTTTCCAGCTGACAGACTTTAAAAGCAGAAGTTACATGTCCTTCCCAACTTCACAAATGTCCAAGAACAACCGAGTGAGTTGGTCTAATTGAATTACTTTGTTTTTTCTGTATGTTTTTTCTGTATATTTTTTTCTGTAAGTATGTTAAGTTGCAAGCCTTTGTTTTGCTATTATAACCTCGGGCTACAGTAAATGAATTCTCTGCTACCTTTGAAGGGAGAGATGAAGTAAAATTCCCCAAGTGCAAAATCAAGCAGAGAAGAAAGCCTCTTCTGGTTTGCTTGAAATATACATCTTGTCCTGCTTTGCCTTTAATGTTTTCTTTTATGATAAGAATCAGTGAAGGGCAGGTAAAGGTGTTTTTTATCCTTCCTCTCCTACCACCACCAGTTTATTACAAAAAACATATTGACTGCAAACCATTGTAACTCCCATTAATCCACTTGTTTATGTCAGATCACTCCACTTATTTATGTGTCAGATCAGACAAAAGTCGGGTTTCTTCTTTGACTTCCCACACTCTGCTAACATTTTAACACATTTTTGAGCATCCCTATGAAGCAAGAGCCTCCTGTGGTTAGTTTGTTGATTCTGGGTTCTTTTTTTCTTCAGCTGTGCAGTCTGGCTGGCGTTGGGTTGAAACTAATGAAGAATGATTTTGAAATTGCCAATGTGTCATTATTTAAGACAATCACTTAAGACCAAACCAGGTCTCTGCTCTCAGTCACTCATTTTGCAGCTCAAAACTGCTCCAACCACTTAGACTGCTCTGGCATGTGGAAACATTTGCAAATGCCCACAGGCATCCAGAGAGTTCCTCCCCAGATCAAACTAAATCTCAGGCAACAAAACAGCTCTTTTTTTAATAGCAGCCACTCTCTAATCAATCCTAAACACCCCCACACCATCAGAGCTCCCTCCACAACCCATCTGGAAAAAAATAAGAACAGATATTCCTTTAGGTTATAATAAGAGATCTGAAAACTTCCAAGCTAAGAGGTGAAGTTCACTAATTAAGGAAGTGAACTTCAAAACTCAGAACCAGATTTTTATTTCTATTTTTTCTTAATATGAAGAATCCTGTTGTGCTTTTGTTCAGAAAACAAATGTTATTGTTACACTTGCAAATCCCTGTGTGAGAATCCAGCGCACCTGGAACCAGCAATGTTTGAAGCCATAGCCAAGGCCTTTCAGAATATGTGGGCTGCTGTGAGATGAATCTGAACGATTTTTAAATAACTGAGAGTCTGAGTGGATCGCAGACAACGACCTGGGATATGTTTTAACTTTATAAAACATGAAGTTTTCCCCTGCTGGGAGGATGACACAATGATGCTGTGCTAATGAAGGCGATTAGAAGGCATAAACAGAACCAGTGACCATTAATTAGAGGAAAAATAACAATTCCAAATACATATAAATGAGTAGAGTCACACAGTGTTAAACTGTGCAGACTACACATCAGAAGTGCTACAAACCATTATCTACCACAAGCAATAACTTGTGATTTTCCAATCTTTGCAGTCTTTTATATTTTCTGAGAATCAGATGTTAGAGCTTTGATTTACTCCACCTGGAAGCCCATCCAACTAAATGTTCTTTTGTGCATATTTTCAAAGCAAAGCTCAGAAAATTCTTGTTCCATTTTGAGCTCAGTATCTGATAGTATACTCAAAAACAACGATGTTAGTTACTATATAAACAATTATATTCACAAGAGTCAGCCTTCCTATCATTTTGGGGTTTTTTTGAAGAAAATAGGAAAATTATCTCAGGGTGTTGAAAGCCTGAAAGTTGTCTCAGGGCAATGCAGAGGGGACTGAAAGGCTGAAGGTTGAGTCTTTCCCACTTTGAAATGTGTTTTGTGAAATTCCCACCAGCTTGGCTGCTGGTACAAGCAAGATGTTGCTGTTTGTAGGTGAAGAGAGAAGGGTTTTAACTGAGAATTGTTAATTAAAACCAAACAACTAACTGCAAATAGTAACTTGCTATTGATTTAAATGTGAATGTAATTGTTTATATAACAGAACAGATGAGTATGAGCCCTAAAATATGATTGTGTTCAATAATACCCTGGTCTAAAGCAATAAACTTATTACATATTTATTGATTATTGATACTCTCGCTCACTGTGCAAAGCTGACATTGTTCCTAAGTGAACATTTTCATTCTTCAGTGTCCAAAATCTTGTATTAAATAAATGTAACTGCAAGAAGCAGTCAACAGTTTGGCTGTCATCTGTGGATTGACACAAAGTCACCAAAATTCCTGAAAACAGTCTACTTATTTATAGAAATGTCAAGAGCTTACTTAAAACTGTAGTCAAGCAAAATTAGTATTACAAATTATATTAATTAGAGTTATATCAAGCTATATTAGCCAGTATAATTTATTTTTGTATTAGAAAGCTTTAAATGGGTGCACCAACACTAATTAAAAATGTACAGAAATCCTTTTTTATCATCAGGCTGCCTGCCTTGTTTACATTAGATATTAGGGGGAAATTATTCCCTGTGAGGATGGGAGGCCCTGGCACAGGGTGCCCAGAGCAGCTGGGGCTGCCCCTGGATCCCTGGCAGTGCCCAAGGCCAGGCTGGATGGGGTTTGGAGCAGCCTGGGACAGGGGAAGGTGTCCCTGCCATGCCAGGGGATGGAAATGACAGATCTGTAAGGTCCCTTCAAACCCAAACCATTCTGTGATTCTGTGATTTGTTCTGAGAAAGAGAGAGAGAGGACAGACATGCATTTTATAGCAGGCAGCACCCAAGCATTCCAAGGACTCAAAATATTCCAATAAAAGCAATCTGCAGTGTACAAAGTAATGCTGGAAATCCTCTGTGGTTGTTATTCCCTAATTTCTTGCTCTCTCAGACAAGCATGCTTTTCAGCTGTTATGTTTATAGAATGTGTTGGGTTTTTTTTTTTTTTCATTTTCCATATGTAGATTTATTTGGGAAAGAGTCTAGTGTTGACACAAAGCAACGTTCGTGCATGTTTCATAAACTCCGGGATAAAAAGCAATTATCATTTATATTTCAGCTTTTCTCATTAGTCAGCGTTGAGTGTTGAGTGCAACCACACACACACATGCAGAATCTCAGAAGTACAAAGATTTGTGTACTTTCACAAATCAGTTTTCACCCCATCTCATTAGTGCACACTGTGATTTGTTTCTGTATATGTTGATTATGAAGAAAGGGTTTATTTGTATTTTGCTTTCATTCTGTTTTTTAGATCTGTACCAGGACTGTGGCAGAACGCCCCAAGAGCACATTTCAGAAGACAAACACGATTTGTATTTGTTTTCATGGTGATGTAAAAACACTTCAAGGTGGACAAATGCTAAAATGCCTTCTGCCAAAATCAACAACCTTCAAACTTAGCAAATTGTGCCTGCGTGTTTGATCAGCTTGTGGGAAGGAAGAGTGATTGTAAATAAAGAAAGAAAAAAGATTTTCCCCCACTTCTGAGTACTGTGGAAGACTTCTGCAGATTAATTACATGATGTGCTTCCAATTGATCACTTTCTGTAAATTCAGATCTCAATACAGGAATCCGTTTTAGAGCCTGGGAACATTTGATCACAGATACCTGGGGTTTTCCTCTCCAGAACAAATCATATATATTTGCATGATGATATATTTCCATTAAAGCACCACTGAGAAGAAGGAAGTCCAAACCAGGACAAGCAAATCACAACAAGCAAATTAAACCCCAAACTTTCCTTGATCAGATGTTGGCTTGGAAAGTGTAAAAACTCCCTCACAAAGGCAGTCCCTGCTGGATAAATCACTGTAAGAGCAGCAGGGCTGCATTACAGATTGCAAACCTCAAGCCTCACTGCTTTGAAGCGTTCAATCCATCCTGTTTCAAGAAGTTTTAATCATTTTCTTGTTTAGTCTTGCTGACAAGGATGGATGTGAGGACACTCCCATGTATGGATAGCCCACAGAGCTCAGCCTCCACCTTTTTCTCTGAAATACAGAAGTTGTTTAAATTAATGGATTGTCACCAGTGGTCACCTTTCTGGTCCCAAAAGAATGAAGAGCTGGAAAAAAATAGAAAATCCATTTGACCATCCATCCATGAAGGGAGAGGTTAATACTGGTCTGTTCAAGGTAAATAAGTTATGGCTATCTAACCACAGATTAATAAAAATTTGAGGTGATTTCCTCAGAACAATTACTGTTTTTCATTACCCTCCATACATCAAGTTCAACTATATTTAGCAGTGAAACCAGGACCACTGTCTGCAATTCTTGCAAAGCTGGAGATGTGTCAATTCCACGCAGGAAAATTTCAGCTTAGCTACAATATAAACTTTCCAAATGTATTTTAAAAATGAGATTAATAAACAGATTCTTGGATTTTATTTTCATTTTCTTAGTATCCACCTTGTCTAGGATGGCAAAAATGTTTTCCTCTCAGAAATGGACACAGACGAAACCACAAAGACTTCCTCTGCCATGCCTGAGGAAGCCATCCTGGCAGATATTGGTACTCCAGTGCAGCTGCTGCCCTGCTGCTTCAATCTGACTGCAGCAGGACTGCTGCACAGAATCCATGGAAAAGGGCTGCAGCCCTTTGCTGCTGACAGATGCTTTTTGTTCCAGGTGGTTTTGCTGTGGGTTTTTTGATTGTCCCTTCCAAAGCTGGAGTGTCAGTGAGAGCCAGTCCTGCAGACTCACAGGCAGGACATAAACACATATGGATCCTCCTGTTCCTGCCTGGACAGCAAAGATCATCCCGCCTATAGAACCAAAACTCCTCCAAAAGTCAGAGAAACTCTCTGAGGAGTGTCCCCATCTCTCTGCTGCCATGCCTACACAAGTCAGTGACTGCAGAGAAGCAGCAGGTGCGTAACTCATTAATTCTCTCCAATTGCCATTAAACCCTCTCCACAGATCACAGAGCTCTTTGCAATCCTGGCTCACACGTGCCCCACTAAGGACATTGATCTGATGCTGGGATCCTCAATTGTGCTATTGATGTTCTGATTCCAAATCTGAGATGTGAATACTCAGGGCAAGAACAAATCTGGATATTTTGCACCTCAAGTCAGATATTTGAAAAGCATGTCAAGTGACATCCAAACATCCACCTCAGATCCATCTAGATGTCAGATAATATCAAACTAAATATTAAAGATACCTTGACTCCTTGACCACAGACTGTAGCTGTAATTTTCTGGCAGTTAAGCATGAAACACCTTCGAAAGCACTTACAGATATTTCAATACTGTGTGTAAGCCTGGCTCCACTCATCAAAAATATATGCAAGGGACTAAAAAAAAAAACAAAAAAGAACAAAACAAACAAACAAAAACCAAACAAAAAAAAAACAAAAAAAAAAACCACCCAAAAAAACCCAGAAAGAGCATAATCAAAGGTAAGGAAGGTTTTGTGTAGCAGGGACAGAGAACAAACTCTTCTCCTGTCAGAAGAGTAGACTTTGGGTGTACAACATGACTCCTTTACACTGAGTGCCACAGAGGAGGCAGAGATTGACTGTTCACTGTGATTTCCTTGTACTGGAATAGGAGTAGAAAAACTGATGGGAGACATCAAGGAAAACAAGCAAGGAAGAAGTAAAAAAACCAAGTAACTTTTTCCGACACCCTGTCGTTAAACCAGGGAATTCACTGGTGCAGAATGCTATGAAGGCTGAGGGCTCACAAGAAGCTGGGCTAATTTGTAAAGGTAAAATATAACATCTGTATCTAAAATAATCAAAGGTACAGCAAAGACACAGACTATCATAGGCTGAGAATAATTGCTTCTTCGTCTCTCATTTTTTTCTTCTCTGGAAAGAAGATGCTGGTCTAGAAAAGAAAACAACATGAAAGAAGCCAAACAAGTTCAGACTGGAAGTTTTTAACTTCTAGTCTGCAGTGCCTGGAATACACCAGCTAGAGCTGATTTACAGCTTCCTTTCCCCACTATTAATCAGTCTGGTTTTCAGACCCAAACAGTTGGTGACAAATATGTGTTGGGGGTGTGTGGGGTGGGGGGTGAGAAACACTGAGTTATTCAAAGAACCATGACTTTTTACATGCCATAACTAATGGTGGTTAACAAATCACTTCAATGAAGAGGCAGCTCATTACCAAGGTTCTGTTTTTTCTGGCTTAATTGTACATCATGCTACAGTAGCTTTTTTTTTTTTTTTCTAATATATTATTATACAGTAAAAGAATCAACAATTTCCTTCTCTCAATCCACTGCCTATCATTCTACGAGGGTGTTGGGAGTTCTTTGTCCTCTGCCTACAACAATTCCTCATTTAGCTACACTCCAGAGAAAATGAAGTGTCATTACATGTTTTCTATCTTCAAGGAAGTTTATAGGTGCTAAATTTACATTATCACATAGTCATATCCAAAATGCAGCTTTGGGAGCGAGGACAACATTTTATTCTTCACTCAAGGATGTTTCCCTGATTTAAAGCACTGAGTAAATGATGAATTCTCTTGTTCAGACACAGGTAAAACAACCATGCCACAGGCAATCAGTTTTGGAAAACAAATGGTTGAAAGAGGCAGCTCCTTTCATGAGAGAGTCTCTTCAGATATAAAACATTATTTCAGGAACCATCAAACAACTGAAAATATCTAAAAGCTTGGAATGCAAGCCTTGGCACACAGCTGAAAGAACTGAGTGATTCTGTGTGAGAGCAGCAGCACACAGAGCTGCCATGGACAGGGAGCTTGGGATGGGTAAAGGCAGAAAAGAGACATGAGCTGGAACATCCAATAAAAATGCACTTGGGGCTTCACTTCTGTGGTCTCCACTGCTGACCAAGCTTCCCTGCAGCTTTTAATACAGATGTGTCAGTCCTCCTGAGCTAAAACTGCCTCAAAGTCAAAATCCAGGAGAAGTTTAGAGCAGATCTACCAAAAACTTCTGTGCATTCTTCAGCCTGGCATTTGCCTATGTGGTGGATACCTTGCGGCAAAAAAAAACCTTTTTTTAAACTTTACTTTTCTTCTTTTCCCTCCTTCAGTAAAACAAACCACTGGAATTGAGTGAACAAAGAGCCAAATGGCAAAGCAGATTGGGGTTTTTATCACCAAATGGTGTTCCAAACACAAACTAATTAGGAGATAAAATGGGCCAACAAAGTAAGCAATTAATGGCTGCGGATCACAGAGTGGGAGAGACAACAGCTCTGCAGGGCTGGAGTGAGAGACATTTGGCATTTAGCTCTCTAGAAACCTACTCTTCTCCAGTGACAAATCAAATGAACAGAGGAGGGGACGGCATCTTCAAACTGGAGCATCCAAGTTTGGATTCCAGGTTTATAATGAGTCAAAAGCCCTTTGATGCGTTGATAGCAGCTCTTGGAAAAGAGTTAACCCCTGTCCAAAGATTACTGCACTGATCTGTGATACTCAGCACTTACTCATTCACCTCAAAATTTGGGTCTGGACCTTCAGTATCTCCTACATAATTCAAAATCTGGTATATTCTTCAAACAAACAAAAAAAACAAACAAAAACCCAAAAAAACCCCAAAAACGAAATTTTTTGTGGAATGAATTTAACTTCAGGTGTTGAGACAAAGCAGTGGAATATGTACATTTTAGCAGGAAGGACCCAAAGCATAGATTTATCAGCCATTTCCTGTTTTTCCATCTTCCTCAAAATTCAGAACAAGTCTCATCTCAGAATTATTCCCACACATGCTCCCATTCAGGCTCACAAAAGAGAGGCACAGAAAGGCATGAGAGACCACGAGATAGCAAAGCTATTTCATCTGCAGTGCTCTCTCAGGGTACTTTCTGAATATTACTTACCCCCATAATGAAGCCTATTGGATTTTAAAAGGATAATACCTAAAGCAAATAATCAATTAATCTTGCAGTTGATAATTTTTAACACCAATAATCCAGCCCTAGCTGTTGAAATGAGTCTCCTCTAGAGTGGCACTCTCAGAAGAAGCAAATCTCACAGCGGCATGATCACATGCATTCATAATTCAGGTTATGTTAAAAGTGACAGAGATGATTTAGGGAGAGCAAAAACTCCCAACACTCCTGAAAAATTTTATTTCCCTCGAGTGTCAGCCCTCATCCTGCATTCTCGGGGACAAATTACCATCACTCTACCCATTAATGCAGACACTGGAGCACAGCCTGCCAGCACACAAATCACAGCAGCCCTCTGCAGGCATTTGCAGGGTGACAAACTGGGCTTTACTGGGCTTCTGTATCTTGATTAATGCACGGGCTGGTGTTCCCTTTTCCATAAGCACGCCACCAAACATGAGCATTTGCAGACAGGTAAGTTTCACAAATCCCAGCAAGTCACACGCTGCCCCAATTTGGGCTGCTTGGCTGGTCAGAATGTGCAGTGCTGGGGGAACCCAGCCTGGCTCACTGGCTTCAGACAGACCGCAGGGTGCCCACCTGCTGCTCTTTCAAAGGTATTTTAAACTCTCTTTCCAGAGCTCACGTGAATATTCCATGTGATTCTCTCAATAAATATTATTTAAAAGCTCTGCTAGCTCTGCAAAGCACTTCCTTGCTGTTAAGCCCTGCTAAATGCTTGGCCCCAGTGAATGAGACTGATAATTAATTAAGTGATTTAAGTGATTAACATGGTAAAGTTAACTTTGAAGGCATTTCCTAATAAAACTAAGTACCCTTGTGGCAGTTTTTTCAGCATTCCCCATTTCATTTAAATGACTTCTATTTAATATACTTCCCCAGGATTCTACATAAAATGTCACTTAAGAAAGACACAGAATTTCTTACATTACAGGGACCCCATAACTTCTGATGCACAAAATATATATGAGTTTGTTTGGTTTTGGTGTTTTTTTTTTTTTTTTGCAATTGACAATTCTGTCCTTTTATTGAACACCCACAAACCCTGATAAGTTACTGGGTGTACTTGAAATCCTGTGATTCCTTTTGATTACTGTAGCAAGTGTATTGAACAATTATAAAAATTCTTCAATATTTCCATTGCTTCTTCAGGGGAAAAATGCAAACCAGAGAGAGACTCTCAGCAAGGAAACACCTTTGAATTTTACAAGAACAGCAACCACCCCAGAGCAGGGCTCTCTGATAAACTGAGGGGCACCTGGCTCACATTTTATGACAGGGTCAGGGGGTCCCATCCCTGGGAATGAGCAGAGCTCAGACTCCCTCAGCTGTCACAGGTGACAAAGCTCCTTTCACTGGTCCAGGGGATGGGGTGAAGGCTGAAAAGTTGAAAGACTGATGTAAAATAATGACAGCTTCTTTGGGGATTCTTTTTCCTCAAGGCTGGTCTCTTGGATCACTACACAGTATTTGATATAAATATATATATAATCATTAAACCTGATGCAAACTTGCTTTTTTTCCCTCTAAAATAATAAGATTTCTCTGCAAATGTGTGCTTACTTTCAGGTTTCATTCAAAAACGATGCCATATGAGCAAAGATTCTTCCCATAGTTGAGAAACGAAATGAAATCTTCAAGGTTAAAGTAAAAGCTTTCTTAGCCAGTAATAAGCCAAGTGAGTTATTCGTGGAAGTTGTATAAATGTTCTACACAAAAGGAAAAACAAGACTTACAGGAAAGTGCAATGAAAGAAACCATTTATCAAAGTTCTTGAGTTTTGTGATCCAAGGAAATTTAATTTTCTTTTGATTAAGTCGTGGGATTTTCATGCAAGGTAAAAAATTAAGTGAGAAACGCTAAGAATAAGAAAGCATACTCATCCTGAGAATTTGTAAGAGAAGTAGTCAAATTATAAAAAGAATTAAAATCATAATTATTTAAAAAAAAAATTAAAGATCAGCATTCACCACAGCCACCAATATCCACTACAAAAAAAATACTTAAGAGAAATGGTAAAGCAATTTCCTGTCAGATTGTCACAGAAAAAAAATGTGACTTTATTTAACCCAGAGCTCATTTCTTCTGATTCTTTTTCTAGCAAAGGCTTTGCATGTGTTTTTTTCATCATGTACATATTATATGGCCCAACAGCAGATTTCACATGAAATTTCTTCCGTTATCATCCCCTATCTTTGTTTTTCATTTACAAGGAGAAAAATTTGTACAAATTTTTGCCCATTCCAACTGTACATCAAGCCTGGATCTGTCCAGGAATCCACACAGTGCCCCTCAGTTTTAAAGGACAGACAAAAAGCCTTTCAATTCCCAGTTTGCAGACCAAATCCAAATGGAATTGCTGAAGGCTGGGTGTTGGACTATTCCCAGCTATTACAGAGCTGGGACAACTGGAGGTGTTTTAAAAGGTTTTATTCCATTACTAGTCTTGCAGAAGGGTGAGACACAAGAGGTGTAAAACTCAGCTCCATCCCATCAGAAGCCAGCCCATTTCCTGGCTGGAAACCTTAGAAATGTTTTCCAGCCTGTTGGCTGTTGCTACACAGTGCTGCTAATACTTCTAACCCCAATCACCTTTATTTTTACCCAATGTGGTCCTGCTACAATGCATCTTTCACAGTTCTGATTCTCTACAATATCTGATATTTTTGCAAGGCCACAGTTTGAAACTTGTTGAAACTTGTTTCCAGTTCAGTCTCTCTCTCAACAATGTCATCTCCATTCCCTGGCCTTCCTAAGGCAGCACAACCCATCTGAAGTTTGCACACAGATGTCCGAGGCTGTGTGAGCTTCCTGGCAGGGTTTGGGAATCCTTTCCAAACCCATTTCTCACATCTCCCCCTGGGTTCCTGCTGGAGTTGCTCTTCATCAGGAAAATGGTCTGGGAGATCAGCTGACCCAGTCTGGGCAGAGCCCCACACTGCTGGACCCCCAGCTTCTGCACCGTCTTTATTCTCCTCCTGTGATGGTTTTTTGTACTTGTGAAAGATCAAAGAACCTGGAGAAAGAACCTGAGAACCACCAACAGTTTGGCAGAACATATCACTCCTGACAGAAATGAAGTTTTTCAAGATTGCGAACCAACGCTGGCTTTCAGCTGCATCCTCAAGACCTAAAACCAGACTGAAAGTCTGAAAATTATAGTCTAATTTCCACTAAGTCATAAAGCTCTTCCTTCATATTACCTTATGGGACTCGAAAAGATTTACTCCTCAAGGATTATAAAATGAAATTGAAATTAATCACAATTTGTAAAATAAAACATCATATATTAGTTTCCTTTGCCATCTGCCTAGGGTTTTTTTTCCTCAGCCAACCTGCCAATGATTAACTCTCTTTGGGGGAGTGTAACTTGAAAATGACAATTCCAGCAGCAGGGCAGGAATACACCCAGTGCACCCTGCAGCCAGGAGTCAGAGCAGTGACAGAGAGTGCACATGCACTGCGACGAGCAGAAGGGATTTTCATTTTATTTTTTTATTCAAACAACCTCAATACCTGCAATGGAAAGAGTGATACAAAGGCTTGGCAAAAAACAAGTGTAGTTTTTGGTACCTTGCTGACAGTTTTGCCACATTCATTTCTTGACTGATTTTTTTTTACAATTTCTGAATACTTATCCTCAAATCAGAGCTCTGAATGTATTTCCACAGAGATATTTCTTCCCTATGGGTGTCCCCCAACAGAAAAACCACAGTCACTCAGAGGGATGTGAGTTTAGGTCCTTGCTGGACTTATTTCCAGACAGAGGATAGGGGTGGGTTTAAAAGTGAATGAACACTACATTTGCAATGAAGAAATATAAAGTCCTCAGGTGTCAATCTGGCAAGGAAACTGCCCCAGAGCTTGAGGCACTGCCCAGCCACAGCCACTGCAGGAGCCAGGCACCCAAATCAGGGTCAGGTTCCAACTGCACTGACAAAATGCATCAGCAATCAAGGTAATGGCACAAGCTCCTCCAGAACGCTGTGAATTATGCAGGCACTAATCTGAACTGTCTACTTCTAACACCAGGAAAACAAAACAAAAAAAAACCAAGGAACTTTCATACAGAAAGCATCAGCCAGAGCTTTGTGCCCTCACACATTAAGTCAGATTAGTAGGACATCAATACTAAATGAAGATAAACGATGAAACAGCAACAGATTGTTAGAGGTAATTTTTAAACCTCTCTAAAGTGTGCATCAAACATGAAGAGCTATTCACTAAAGTGACTGAAGCATGGAGAACAGTGCCCAGCACAAGCAGACCTCCCTCTCTCCACTGCTCCTCATCAGGGCAATTGCTAAATTGCCATCCTGCAAAGCATGAACCAGCCCCAGAGCAGCCGGGGATGGCAAATTCTGCACCCTTGCAGCTCCATCCTGCTACACAGCAACTGCAAGGAGAAAAGTGGAAGTTTGCTCCCACGGCTGTGTCTGTAATTGTGCAAAAATAGGAGGGTTCCAGTGCAAACCAAGTTTCTGACATCAAATGTATTCAGCAACAGCAAAGAACCCAGGCCAGAACATCCCCCTCAACTTCCAAATCTTCTACAATGAATTAAATAATCCAATATCTAAACTTTGCAATTCTTACTTTTTAAAAATTACATAGTCTATTCTTAGTTCCCATGAATAGACTTCTATTAAGTTGTTTTGAGGGACTTGAACTTCTTTGATTTATCTGGCTTTGGAATAAAAAAAAAAATTAAAAATAAAGTGATGGATAAAGCAAACAGCTTTGATCTTTATTTTACAAGTAAGGAGCTTAAAAAAATCATAATAATTTAATCCAAAATGATGGCACAAAATAAAACAGAAATCATATCAAGTCTACTGCTTCATCATATCCTACAGCATCGCATAGATAAATTCTAAGTTTACATTAAAAAAAAAAGGAAAGGGAAATAAAACCACAGGCATTGCAACTACAAGGTCTTATTTAATACCCCTTCCTATAAAAAAATAACACTCAGTAGCATAAACGTTATCATTACTGACCTTGTCTATTTGTCTTCTAAGGAAACTGTGGAAACATGACGTAAGATATCTTTTACTGTGCAAAATATGAAGAACTTCTGCTTCCTCCCTTTCTGCTATTTCTGCTCCTGTCTGATTCAGTGGCATGCTTTGTCTTTATTTGCATCTTGATCTGCATTTGTTTTGGGTACTATCAATAGCGGCCCTGCTGAACAGCACAACACGTTCCAGGATGGCAAAGTTGGCCTTTGGGATCAGGGAGGGCACAAAAGGAGGGGAAAGAAAGACAGTGCTGATGGGGAAAAGTCTGGAATACATCAGAATTTCTATCAGCTATTCTTGAAAATTTATTGAATTTTAACAAAACATTTAGGAGCCCAGTCCAGGGTTCTGTTTACTCAGAAACACAGGGCACTCCAATTTGCCTGCAAGCTCCAGAATGGCTGAAGGTACTTTTCCAATCAAATTTGGACATTAGAGAGGTACCATCGTCAAAATGAAGAGATGAGAAGTTAGCAAGAAGAAAAATAATATTTGTTTTCTTGAAATAGGTGAGGAGCAAACAGCAGAGACGTCCATGGGTCAAATTCTCCTCAGATAACCTTTCCGCCTGTCCTAAAGTATTTGCGAATCCTGACAAGACCACAATTTAATTTAATTCAATGAAATGAGAGAAAGGTCATATTTGCATGAGAAAATAGTTAGGTGAGATGAGGCATCAGAAGAAATAAACCACTACATTTGCACCCAAAACCTCCAGGTAGGACAGGAAATGGAGGTTTTTTTATTTTTTTTTTTTTTTTTCTTTTCAAGACATGAACAGCAGCTAAAGATATTTCAAATACAATTATCTGTGTCCTCCTATGGAGTAACTGTGTTCAAAGTTCACGTTAAGAACAAGGTTGTGTTTTCCTACGCAATAAACAAGGTTTGTTTTGTTTTTCTGTTTTCCTTTTAGAGGCCTTTGGAAAACAATGCAAACCAAAACTACTAAAAATTCTGTAAGAGGCCTCTTTGCCAACATCTCATACAAACTGCATTAATCAATCTTCAATGATTTCACATCAAGCTTATAACAAATTCACTTTGCACGTTTAACAAATCCCTCCATGACCATATTAATATCAGTACTTATGCACTGATCCAGTGGACAAATTATGCTTTACCCAGGACACATCCATGGCCCTAATTGCACAGGAAAATTAGGCTGCAAGTGATCAAATCTCGCCAATTATTTATTTAATTTACTTATTAACAATAAGAATATCCTCTCATACTAATGAGAAAAATTCTACCACAGAAATATTCCTCTCCCCATTCAAAGGAATAAGGAGAAGAAAAGCAAACCCCATGTAGTTTGATAGATATTAAAGTTATTTCTGTGATCCTCTTATCTCTTGGCTTGCAGATGGGTGGACCATTTATTGAAAACCATCAGTCTCCCCCCATTAAAGGCACAAAGACTGACCAAGTTCTGAACAAGAGAACAGCCAAAGTACCTCACAAGTGCTCTGATCATCCCATGTGCTGTTTCCAGCTGCAGCCTCACAAAATGCCTCAATTTTATCAAAACGGGCTCTCTGTTTCTTAAATGTATTTCTTCATTAATTAATTTGCTAAAGTTTAGTTACTTGTTAACATTCATAAAGCCATGACTATATTAGCATAATTTACAGCTCTACCGCTGAAAGATCTTCATTCCTTAACTCCTAAAAGTTTCTAACTACATATCAGAAACATCTGAGAAGACTGCTTTGGATCTCTTGTCATTTGGATATTTTCCAGAGAGAGCCAAACTCTGACAAGATTCCTGCATTAAAGGAAGGCTTTTGCAAAGGCAGATACAGAAAGTGAATTGTTTTATGGAGTGTAACACACAGTCTCAGGGTCCAGGGAGATATCCCTGCCTGTGTTTCTGGCAGCATCTTAGATTTTAACTATTTCTTTTCTCCTTGTTTTTCCAACTGGCACCAACTCTTTGTAAAAAGTAAAATGCTCATTAGTTTAAATTAATTCCCAATGAGTAGAGCTCACATAATTCCCTGTAACTAATTCTTGTTCTGCCTGCAGCTGCACCACTAATCTGCCCATTGCTCCTGCACCTTGACATCTCTTCTAACTCAACAGTGCCATGACTTCTCACATCTCCCTCTCCTCTGCAGCCTCTCCTGTTGATTCAGCTCATTATATTCCCCACAATGTTCCACTCTCCTGTTTTGTCTTTTGCTCCCAGCCTTATTAAGACTCAAATCTGTCGCTCTCTATTTCTCCCCTCCATGCACCATATATTTATTTGCACACACACCTCAGCGCTACCAGCTCTGAGTGCTTTTGATGTTTAGCATTACATGTTCATTTGGGATGACACAGAAATTCCTATTGGCTTTTGGTTCCTGGAAGTTTTTTTCATCTCTGTCCCAGCGGTGAAATGAAAATAGAGATCTGAGAATTTTTTGATGCTTTTATTTGACTGTTTTCTTCACACTTGGAGTTTTGGACAGAATATGCATTTTTAATTATGCATCACACAAAAACACTCCTGCAATTGATACGATATTCCAAGATATCATTTCCCTCTCTTCTGAGTCTCTGCATTCCATTAATTTTCAGCTTGCTGAGCTGCATCTGCTGGAAGTGTGTCAAATACTGGAATTCTGTACCAAAGCACTGACAACTACAGGAACAAGAGGCATTATTTCAGTTCTGGCAACCCACTCACTTTCCTGGTCCAACAGACACATTTGTTCACCAGGTCTCTGTGATACCTTGGGCTGTTAATTCATTTTTGCTGAGCAAAACACTTCTGCAATACTTCCCCAAGGTACAGAAAGAGAGGAAGAATGAGATTTAAATGGTCATAACTAAGCTTAGAAAGGAGACAGCTTAGACTGACCGGTCTTGCTCTTGGAATTGCAGACTCCAGAAATTCCATGAATTTGAATTCACACTCTGGGGAGGTGATGAAATTGGCCAAGTAATGCAAAAAAGACCTCCAACTACTTCCACTAACACATATTGAAGACACAATAGTTATAAAGTGATAGAATGGCAAACCCAGGAGTCATATTAGCATTCCAGGGAAGAGCTGCACTGTGTTATATTTAGTTCCAAGAAAATGATGCAACTTTTAAGGAGAGGAAAGAGTGTCACATTACAGAAAGCTAAATATACCCCCAGAGCCATTACAAAGGATTAGTCTCACTGTGAAAGCACTCTGTGGAAGACATGACACTCACAGTGAGGAATTTCAGAGTACTCATTCTGCATTATTTTCTAAGAATGCTAAAGATTATTCAAAAGAGAAAGGTCACGTTGATGACCATTCCTTCCACATCATAAGAAGAAGATAAATGTGTGACTAGCACTAGGCCACTGGGTCACTGTGACTCACCAAAAAAAAAAAAAAAAAAAAAGGAGAATAAAAGATAATCTTTTCAAAACTAGATCAAGAAATTAAATAATGAGAAAAGTGCTGGCAGAAGTCAGCAAAACATTTGAAATTCTATAAGCTGGCAAACCACTGCTTGGGACAATTAAAGATATTTAAGTTTCTTAAAGATCTTGGGTCAAAATTCAGTTTTTCACTGCATCTCTCAGCTCAGGATGCCCACTGGGTTTCTGTGTCATGGAGTCAGAGGACATTAAAACACAAAGATTACACATGAAAGTCAGTTCAAGTATCCCTACACGCTGAAGGAGCCGTGGTGGCATTTCTGATTAACCGACAGCACTGAGTGCCCCCGGATCCTGACAGCCACAAACCCTGTGACACATTGCAAACTAATTCCTGTAAAGCCTCTGAGCTTCCTAGCTGAGATTCCTCCACTCCTACACATTGGGAGCAGGTGGAGGTTGACTTAAAAACCCAAGCAAGCACACCAATCCCCCCAAACCACACAGAGCAGTTATCAGACAGGAATGGGACCTCTTCTTAAAATGCAAGGAATTCTTTAAAGATGTTGTAATTTTAATTTTTATTTTTCAGTTTGGGGATCAAAACCTCATATTTTGGACCATCTCTAAGGATGTCATGATTTATTCTTTCCAGACATGATTGACAGACCAGGGATGGCAGCACTGAGAGCCCAGGGAACCCAGCATTCAGGGCTTATCCCCAACACAGTCAGGAAATTCAGCCTGGTGGGAACCTGAGAGGCACAAACACAGGAGATGCAAAGGGAAAAATAACCTAAATAATTTGTTACCCCTTGCAGTTTATGAATGGGAGTCAGTCCTGGAAGAAAGGTAGAAAAAAAATCTCAGTTCTGGTTTTCAGGAGCCCTCTGGGTTGACTCTGCACTGGGGTGAGCATGCACACAGTGGGAAGCACCTGGGGGTCACAGCCAAACGTTTGCTTAAGGTGAAGGACCCAAAGGCCTCCAGAAGTGAGAACTGGAAATTCCAGTGTTATTACAGCTTATATTTAATTACATGAGTAGCACAAAAATTCTTCCCATCATCGTATACAAGTTGCTTTGACTGTTCTCCAGTTGTGCTCCTCCTTTGCTCCCTGTGAGTATTTCAAGCTCTGCACTCAGGCTAATCACCACAGTTTATCCTTTAGGCATTCCAAGTTTCTGTCTCTCCCTGCTTTCTGATTACTGTCTGGTCAGTTAATTTCCACAGCTTTTCTTCTGGCACTAATCAGGAATTAGGAGCTGCCATCAGCTTTGCTAGATACAGATTCCAACCCCTGGTTGGAAAGGATTTGCAAAACAGGCAATTCTTGGCCTTTTCTGATTATCCACAGACAAGCTCATAATCCAGTCGCTCGTATTTAGGAAGTCAAGCAGTGAAATAAACAATGTTGATTATAATCTACTGTCTTTTTTTTTTCCTTAAATCAAGAAATAAAGCAAAAAAAACCTTAGCATTCTAATCCTGAGACATCTGCTTTGAAGTTGGTCTTTTGGGTTTTAATCCTATAGGAGAATGGGTTTTGGTGAAAATGAAAAGAAGGGGCAGGAATCCATTAAAAAAAAGCTCTTTTTAGGTGATAAGTTTACAAAGGCCAGCATGTTTTGCCTAACAGCTTCTTTTGTGGCAACGATATAAAGGCATTTCACTCAAATTTACTACAACTAAGATAGTGATTAAAGAGATTTTGATTAAAGAGAGTTTTAAACTGGTGTATTCCAGGGAGAGTGATTGGATAAGATATTTAAATACTTATTTTTCTTGCAAAGCTGTAATACTGTCTATATTCTATTTGAACAATTTGAAGGAAAAAGTGGAATAAAATGTTTAAAAAATGTGAAAGTTCTGCTGTGTGCAGCATCCCATGTCCAAGTTGATATGCACAAAATATATCAAATTTTATCAAATTGTACTACTCATTGTTTAGAGCAATGTGCCTTTAAAATAACACAGCTGCAGCATGATAAATTATAATAACTCCTCAGTTTCAAAAGTGAAAGCTCATTCTTTCATTTCAGGAATCTCAGAAGCAAATGGATAAGCAAAATGTCCAAGACTGAGGAAAATCTCAGAAAACCACAATGAGGATTTAGCAAGAAACAAATGTATTCACCAAAGCCCATGAGGAAGAGTCAAATATCAAAAAGTTCTGAATGGAGTGTCAGGTGGGAACACTTTATTTATAGGTGCTGCAACCTCAAGAAAATCAATAGAAAGAAAACACTGTTGAAAACCCTCAGTAACACTACCATAATTAGGTACCACTAATAAGATGGTGGAAAAATCCTTAGACACGCACAAATAAATATGCTTATTTGAAAGAAACCAATTATTTCTGAAGCCCTAACTGCCAGTGACTTTACCAATATTGCAATGAGGCTGACAGCAGATCCCTTAAAGACTCAGCCACGAGATGAACCCAGAAGCCACAGAAGCAAAGTGCAGATGGACACTTGTGGGTAAACAGAGAGCACAACCTGGGAAAAAACCATGCTTCAGGGCACAACAAAAGCAAAGACAAAGCCAAGGTTGCACGTGTGGCCGAGCTGTGTTAATGAAGCCATTAGTTATGCCAGCAGGAAGCTGTATCCTAAAGAGGACTGGAAAAAAACAAAACTCTCCTGTGGGGGAAGCTTCTCATCTGGAAGGCCAGTGAGGAATAAGGGAAGCTGTTGTGACACTGACTGGCTGGCGGGTAGGGTCACACAGTCAATTCCTCATGAAACAACCACAGAACACAGGTGGCCTGGCCTTCAAATCTTGGGTGCAACCCTGAAATAAAAAAATAAATAAAAAAAACCCCAAAAAACCTACACTGAGTTCTGCTGCTGCCTCGTTGCATTTGATAAGAAAAGCCCATCTCTCCAGCAGCCTGCACTGCTGCAAATGCAAGACTTGGCTTATTTCAGAGGCAGAGAATCAGCTTTGTTTGGGTTTGTGCTCCCCCCTTGGTGGTGTCCCATCGCCAGAGGTGGAGAAGTTGGATGCAACACAGGGAAAGCCAGAAGCAGTCAGGGCCTGGGAAAAAAAACCATCAGCAGGGAAATTCTGACTGCTGCATTTCATTTCTCTGCCTACAGGAGATGTGTGAGACACAGGATGTGGAACTGTGAACCACCAGGATCGTGATGGACTCTGAACCATTCATAGTCAGAAACTTCATCTTGGGGGAGACAGAAAAATAAACAAGGACAGCACAAAGATGGAAATGGACTGAAGGAATAGCAGAGGATAGACAAGATGAAATTTTGTTGTTTAACAAAACACAGAAATTATCAGTGAGCCAGGAGGAGGGGGTGACCCAGCAAGACAAGTCTTGGCATTACTGCAGACGTTCTGAAGTTGTATTCTAAAATTGTAAATAACAGTTGTAACTGCAGGTACTTAGTGAAGAGAAGTAGCTCAGCAGTGGCAGAGTTTCAGTCAGTTTTGCATTTTGGTTTATCAACTATTTTTTATTAACATTTTTAACTGAAAGGTTATTTACCAGGACAGTTCCTTGCTGTTTGAACAGAACCTGCATTATTGTTAGTTCATGTAATGTGAATTTTTATAGAACAAACATTGAAACTAGTAGCCCAGATGATTTTGGCATTTTCTCCCTTTATTAGACCTGGCACTTAAAAAATTAATTGTATTAATAATAGCACATATCTATCAATTTCTATCAGTATTAGCAAATTTCCTGCATATGGATAGATATGCACCACCAAGGTTGAGCAAGAGCTGTCCTAAAATAAGCGCAATTTAATTCAGAACATTAATTCAAAATTTCATGCATACAGCATGGCCTTGCAACTTGACTAACTGATGAAAAAGAAAAATGCATCTAGTAACCTGAAAGAGAATGAGACTGGCCTATATTAAATAAAGTGATAGCCTGGAAAGTTTTACTGACAATCATAAATGCTTCAACAAAGGAGTACGAGCTGTTCCCAGAACTACAAGTGGTTTTAAAATGATGGTCACTGATAACTGACAGGAAGGGAGAGAAAGCAGTAAAGAAATAAAAAGATAACAAGAAATATTGGAAATCGCTGCTCGTATTTCCCTTTGTTGCCATGTGCTCCCAGCCCACAGAGGGTGAATGTGATGCTGAATGTACTGCTCTGTGTTTGGCCTCTGCTATGCACTCATTATTGCAGGGAGCTTCTCCTCACAGCAGAATACCAATGCTTTCCCACTCACCTCTCATGGCATGATTCTTCCCTTCCCTAACCTGTTTTTACACCAGCAAACCCCTCTTGATCTCAGCAGAACTCCTTTTGATTTTTAGCAGCATAAACACCACCTTTCCTAGGTTTGCATACCAAAAGAAAATATTGATTTTAAGTGGACTTCTGTTATCAACACAGCACATTAAATATACTGCTGGGTAAATTGGGGAAATATAAGTCTGGATTATTTAGTGTATCAGACTTGGCTGGAGTTCTAGAGAAAATGCCTCAAGTACAGCACAGTGCATCCCTATTTTATGCACCATTGTACAGAACATCTACAAATTGCCCTGGAACTCACATAGTGCCACGGGGCTAACTGACATTATTCCTGGGCTGTGGTTGCTCCTAATGCTCTGCTAATCGTTCTGTGCTCTAACAGAAAAATGCTCTGCAGAAAAATCTGTATGCTCCCAAAAAGCCAAAGAAGTCCCCCTAATGAAATTAAGTGAAAGGAATATAATGTATTTTTGTCAACGTGAGTCCCTTAAGCTAAACTTTGGAGGGTGAAGCGCATGCATTATTCAACAGAAAAGCTTTAATTAGTGTTTCTTTAAAATTACTCAGAGAAAGGACTACAAGAATCAAAATAGTCCATCAAGATTGTTGAAAGGGTGGCTAAGTAAATCTACAGAAATCTGGCATTGCAGCACTGATGCTCTTCACATCTACCTGAAAGCAAGGGAGAGACAAGTGACAGTAAATCAAGTTCATTTCACAGAGCATTCAAGTTCTTTCAAACAGCGTGCATGACAGCAATTTTAAACAAGGTCTGGTACTCATTTCTTTCTCAGACTATTTGTAATATTATTACCTGATTCTAAGAATCCTGAACGCAGAATATAAAGTGGATTTTAAACAGCAGTAACTCAAAGCCAGGATTGGGAAAATGATTCGTTTATTTCAAATAGGCTTGTGCCAAAAAAAAAAAAAAGAAAAAAAAAGAAAAAAAAAGATGCAAATATCTCACATTTACAGATATTGATTTCCAACCAGCCTGGTGTGAGACTATAATTGCTTTAACAGACCATTGTCTACAGCTTGTAAACTTGAACCAACCTACATCCCTCTTTTCCTAGAAGATCCAGAAGCCTATTGATTCCAACGTTGTCGTTGAATTGAGATAATCTTCTGAAGATTTCAAACCTAATTTGTTGATTGCCTCTAAGTGACACGGGTTCAGCACTGTCATCAGATGAGTCAGACTGTCCTTGGCAGCTGTGACACTTTAAGTAGTGGGGTTTGCACTGGCAGATTGGCTGGGGATGCTCTCATTATCCTCAGTGCTGTGTGGAGCTTGGACCACTCCACTCTGACCAGGGACTTTTCATCTGCTTCCGAGCACTGGATTGCCGTGCACCCCTACTGATTTTCAGAGTAATTTTCTCTTTTGTGTTCCCTAATTGCATGCTTTTTATTTCCTCTCAGGCTCCTTGTGGAGCTCCTTTGTGCTGCAGCCAGCAGTGACACCCTGGACATGATTCCCAGACTCGCTGTCACTCCTCAGGACTGACCCAGCACTGCCCGGTGCCCAGCCTCACTCCAGCTGCTAATTATTGTTCTCCATCTCGCGCCCCACAGAGAAAACCAATTATCATACAGAGGAAAATAAAAGTATTGTCTGATCTGGGTTTCCAGCCTCACCACACACCCCAGTGAAGGATGCACAGCTCAGGCTGGGCTGCTGACTGGGGCACCAACCACAGAGCTCATCCTTCCTCCTACCACTGAACTCTTCACAAGAGCCCTAAGCTCCGAGTTAATTATTATTAATATTGGCCTTTCATAATCTGGGCTATCACCAAGGTTCAGCAAGCCATGATTGTGCACTTTGTTCAAGTATTTGAGCTCTGCAGGTGACACACAGAGCAAACCATGGAATTATTCAAAGTCTGTGTGTGTGACGGCCCCCTCTGACCTTTCACTTGTCTGTAATCTTGCTGGCTTTTTAATCTTTAAACCACTGTATATCCTGCGAGTCCTCAGAAGACTTCATCTTACATTACACTGGCAAAATGCTGCTCCTTGTAGAAGTTTTCGTTTAGTTCTAACAAAATATTTTGCACTTTTTGGAGCATGACAGATGTTGACAAGAAAGTGCCTTCATGGAAACTGAAAGAACATACTTCTTATTATCCATTTTGCTCTTTCAGAAGATCCCAAATGTCATCAGTCTTTCTTAAATATAAAATAAAACAGCAACGCTGCAACTGTGCAGTTTATCATTCCGAAAGCTTTTTTTCAAAATACGTGTCTGATCACAATGGGTCGTGTTCAGCACTCTTTATTCAAGACTTCCATGGGAACTCAGCCTGAGGGAGGAGTGCAGGGTAAGCCAAGGTGATTTCTGCAATCCATTATTGGGAAAACACAAGAAAACCTTTTTCTTTTTTTTTTTTTGTCTTCACATTTAAAGGAAGTTTTAAATGTAGACTCTGCTGAAGCATTATGTTCTTAAGGAAATTCTTCTGACAAGAACAAAGCATTAAATAGTCTGAGAGAGACTGAGGCAGTGTACTTGTGCTCAGGGAGAAATTCCGCAGTTAAATTAAATTTAGAATGTAGTTCCACTGTTCTAAAAAGTGTTTGAAATGCATATAATTGTGCCATATACAGCATGTAACTCAGTCCTGGTATGTCAATGCTCACAGGTAAGAAAACTCATTCTGTATGAGCAACATAACACACTACATGTTTGACTGAAAATGTGCTTTATTTCTATAAACAAAAGCTTCTCCCTAATTCACCTTCTCTACCACTCCCGTGGGTGGCCGTGTCATTCCCTTTTCATTTTATGCATCTAACTTAAATCACTTGCAAGGTGGGTTTTCCACCTCTGAAATATGAAACCACACTGCACAGTCTTCATTTCTGGCCATGAAGAAAACTTGCAGGGGGGAATCTGACTCCTGCTTTGGAGCAAACAGCGCCAGAAAAGCATTTTGAATCTTCTTCATGTTGTGAGTTGAGCTGCATTCATTGTCTGAGAAGTGGCAAAATTTACAACAGAATATGGAGTGTGAATATCTTTGAATGCATTGATTTATGGCCACAAAAAATGCTTTCTCTTTTGTTTTTTTTTCTTTTTTTTTTCTTTCCTGAAGCACTGGATGACATGAACATTACACTTGTATGCTTAATTAGGGATATCACTACAATTGTTATGGGAAAATGTGCTCACAAAATTCAGACAGCTAAACAAAATGCAAGCCAATACTGACACAGACACTGCTTTCAAAGTCAGAAAATGAATGGTTAATTCCTTTGCCCAGTCAAGATCTTGCTGAGTGACCTACTTGGACAGAAAAAACAGCAGTTTTCTAGTTTTAGTAGGATCATTAAAACCCCATTAATTTACTTTTAACCTCGGTACAGAATACAATCACTTCATTTATTATTTTCCTGCTCTCAGGGGCTAAATTCCAAAGGATATTTTCTAGGCTACAGATATCATGACCAAGCATTTCTGAGTGTAGCTGAACCCCAGTGTCATATTGGCAACATTTGGTTTCGTTGACATCAAGCCAAGTTAGATCTATATTTCCATAGCTTAAATTTCTTCAGCATTTTGAAACTTTTCAGATGATTTTTGCGGAAGCAAATATACACAGCAGAATGTATTTCCTCATACAAATGACAATAATACAAGGCCATGTCTAGGAGATGTTGCCACTTTTGCAATCACCGTGTAATGTCACTGCACTGTACTCTGAACTCAAAGAACTGCTCAGCTGGGTTAATTTATGCTGCTGGATCATTTGGGGCCATCACTCCAATCATGCACTCCCCACGTTCTGCTGAAGGCAGTGAAAGAATCTTGCAGGAGCCACTGTACAAACAGATCAGATCTGGTTTTTTCATCTGCCTTTAGGAATGGCTGTGATGTTGCAGCCTGTTCAGTGCTACGCAAAAAAAAAATGGTGCTACTTTTACTTTTTTTTTTTTTTTTTTCTAACTTAAGCATGTTTTAAGATATGGAATAACAACAGAACTCCTTACCTATGAGAGTGAAGAATATAAAAGACAGGAAACTCCAGCACTTCAAGGTATCTGCCAGAATGCCAAACCATTTTTCACCTTGCCCACAATACAAGAGTTTGGTTCTGCTTCAGGCACTGAGCTGGGTGAAAAGCTGGGGATTAGGAGAGGTAAAGGAAGCAGAGTCTGTCTGGTGCCAAAATGCAATGTTTTCTGGGATCTCCTGTGTTTCTGGAGTTCATGGCTGAAGGGTCACAACCAGCTTTCTGTCATGCTTTAGCAGCTGAGAGTGTGCTCTGATAAATTAGTGTGGCCCCACTGAGATGTGACTTTAAAGGATCTCTCTGGTATTCTTGATTTCATGTGACTGTTTGTACATAAATACACAAGAAAGGGCTTTTATACCCCTATTTTTAATTAAGGTTTTTTTTTATTCTGGCGATAGCTACAGTTTTGCTAGATTTTAAAACCTCAAACTGAATTGCACTGATGCTACTCATGCTACCGGAACAGGAGAGGATAAACCTCAGGAAATAAAAACAAAGACAAAGATAAATCTCTCCAGTTGCCACAGTGCACATCTTATAAATACATGGATGGAATCTATTCATCATCTTTATTTTATAAGCAGGTAGAGAGAACCAGAACTTAGAGAGCATCACTCAGGGAGAGTGAACCCTATAGATTTATCTTAATTATGAAAATATGACAGACACTATCTGACAATAAGTGCAAGTAAGAGTGGAAATGAAAGTGATGGACTTCTCTGAATGAAGAATTAGACTTTTATCTGGCATCTTTCAGAGTCGAGTGGCCATGTTACTGCTTCACAGGCATTTCTATTATCTCTAAGAGTATGAAATCTTTAGAGAGCAGGAAGGCAAACAGATTCACATTCTGTCCTTTTTCTGTTGCTATTTCATTCTAAATGATAATTCAAAAAATACCAGCCCTCAAAATTTGTGGGGGGACTTTTATTTTAAATATTCAGTAGAATTTCAGTGTGATGTATGAGATCTCAGAATTCTGACTCCTTTTTTAATAGAATTTATCCTAGATTCTTCAAAATTTAAAATTAAAACTCATCCTCACTTTCTAGTCATATGGAGGTTTTTTTCCTCACTCTGTTCACCAAAGAGGCTCCAGCTGCCTCTGCCTGGTACAGAAAGCCATTACATAACAAATAACGTATAAACTTTTCTTCCCAGGGAGATAAAGTCTGTTTTGAATGTCTGTACCAGGAAACATCCTGCACAAGGATATCTTGTCCACTCTCCAGTTACCATTTCTTCTTCCGAGTCAAACCCCAACAGAGCTCCCCAGTGAAATCCTTCTGATGGAGCACTATTTACAATTTCAATTCACAGCTCAGGAGTTTCTTTTTCGGGTGAATCAGGACATCCCTAATCCAGTCCCAGATCCTTTCTGGGTTCTGTTCTTGGTTTTCTTCTAATTTATGGCTTCCATCTGATGTGAGAATTCTCCACTATTTAACACCAACACACAGAGGTTCCTATACAGCACAAGCTCTGAGTTCTCTGCAGTGTTTCATTATATTCATTTTGCTAAAAGGGCAATTGTTCTTAGACTCTGAATTGTTGAAGGATAATTAAAGAAAATTGTTTCAACTTAATAAAATCTTTTTTGCTGGCCACCTAAGAATACTCAGTTTTGTGAAGTGATATAGTTCCTTTCAATAATGGATAACAAGGTTAATAGTTCCTAATATGTGGAACAAGTGGTCAATAATTCACAATTGTAATTACTCTGAATTTTTTCTTTTTCAAAAAGCTTGCCATGTCCTTGTTAAGGGAATGTAGCTAAGAGAGACTGAAGACTACTACGCCCCATCTTTTGTTCTAGATATAGACAGAATAACACACATGATTTCCAAATGGGGAGTTTCTATGTCCTCTGAAAAATGAAAATCTAGGATTGTGTTTGTCTGACTGTAGGGATCCCAAACAGTCAATAGGTTCTACTACGAATAGGTCGGTTAACTTTCCATATTGATTTTTGTTCTAGTGAATTTTGGGATGACACTCAACAGATTGTGCTACAAGTGAATGTTGTTCTACATTCATCTACAAAATTGCAGATAAACAGAGCAACTGGTCAGTAAAAGTTTGTGTTGTGTGAAACAACTTCTTCAGGAAGGCAACACAGGAGTTCTCTTCAAAAACAGGCCAAGAATTATCATATCCCAACTCTGTCCTAATTCACTGAACCTAAATCTTGATTTCACATTTTTCCAGTACATATAACAGGCACTGTCTTGGGTGAGTCCTTGCTCCTTCTGTTTGCCTGAACAAATTTCACTTAAATTGAAGATTTCCCACAAAATTTTCATTGGTTCCCACCTGCCCTTTGTCAGGATGACTGCTGAGGGTGACCAGCACACTTCAGCAGCACATTAATCACGCGTCTTAATTCTTCAGAGATCTATACAGTACAACTTCTGAAATGGAGGAATTCCCTTCCACTGCTTCACAGTAATCTCCCTCTCCTGAGAAGTGTTCAGTTCATCATTCCTGAGCTGGCAATTCCTGCCCTCTCCAATCAGCAAAGTAACTGATCCATAACACCTCACTTGGATCAAACCACTGTCCTACCAACCAGGCTGGTCTTGCTTCAACTCAGATGCACCCAGCCCTGGCTTAACCAGGTGAGAGAACCCCCAGTGAACAGATGTGAGCAGCAGCGGATCAGCAAAGAGAAGCCTTGATTTTAATGGCTCTAAACACAGGCCTTTGTCACTCCTAAATATTTAAACATTTTTTTCTTCTGTAGACATCTGTAGACAACTGGTGAAATAAACGTGTGTACACACACGTCTCTCTGATTACTCAAACCCAAAGTGACTTCTGCTTCAAATTTGAGAATTAAACTACACTTTAATTTGACATAATGCTCAGTTTAGCTTAATGCAACACTTCATTATACAGCCACACAGAATTACCTGATTTGATATAATGTCATAGAAGGTATAATTCTCAGTGTAGCCCATACCACTTTGGCATGTGGCTGAAAAGATGGATCTCTAACCTGTACAGAACACTGAAAAATTAAGCAATTTGAAAATAAATCAATATGGCATTAGATAAAAGAGTGGCAGTAATGGAGTTATCTGTAACTCCAGCCGTTTCAATGCCACATGCATTCTCAGTTAAACTCCCTGGTTCATCCTGGCTGCCTTCTTAATGATAACCTGGAATGAAAACCAGATAAATGGAGGTTTGGAGAGCTCTGTGCATTGACCCTGCTGTGCTTCCCCAGGAGTCTTCAGCAGAGAGCAGAGCTTGCCTGGGCAGTTTAAAAAGCCCCTCTTTGGCATGTGCAGAAGCTGGAATTTCTGAAAAAAACAGGAATGACCTCATATTCTCCCAGTGGCACTCAGCAGCTTCAGCTCCTGGGCAAGTGCGGTTGCCTCTGATTCCCCTGTAAAACAGGAGCACTCCTCCACCACGATAATCAACTTCCAGTGCTTTGAGTCAGTAGAAGTAGGTAATAGAGGGAGCTAAAAGCAGATAATGACCCTCGATCATCATAAGGGTCATTAACTCCAGCAATTTACTAAAATACTTCACTTTTTGGTTGTTGTTCAGCACTTGAGATCATGCAAAGATCCTTGGTTGCATATAAAGCTCCAAATGAATCCCATCCTAGAGAGCAATAGCAACCTTTTGCCACTGAACAGAAAAATAAAATGTGTCAAAGAGCAGTGAGGGAGCAATGATTCCAGAATTTTAAACTATGGAAATTCACAGGTAAAATTAACACAGCGAGAAAAGATGGGAGAAAGAAGCAGCAGAATATCCCACTGATTTCAAGGCACAGGAAGAAGCACACACACAACAAAATAATCTAGAGAAGGGCACTCCAGGGAAAAGACCTATCCCCACAAGTATCCAATAATGAAAGAAAACTGGACATAATGAAAATGAACCTCCATTAATATGATTTCCCAAAAGGTCTTATCTTTTTTGTATTAAATTTCAACTCAAACATCAAAGTGGGTGAGAACCCAACTGATTGGTTTGCTGCTAAAGGACTGCAGATTTGCTTCTGATAGAGGAAAATTGTGTGGGACTGAATTGCATTTTTAAAGGTTAGCAGGACACCTTATGCTCTGATATTGTTTGTTCTCATTTCATAGGGCTTTTCCTCCCGAGGTTTCATCTCCTTGTAGTTTTCTTCAAGTGCAAAGCTGTGAATAAATAAAATGCAATACCATGTACAGTATTGCAGAGAGGTCTTCATAGAAAATCATTTCACTTCTTCATTATGCTTTTATCTTGCTCTTTTTTCCTACAGTAACAGCATGCTATTTCTCTAAACTAGAAGAAAGCAAATTAGATGGAGCATCAGATAATAGCTGTAACTTTGGTTTTCCATTAAAATAGTTTCAAGATGTAGCCTTGAAGAAATCAGCCAAATAACAAATAATAATAGAAATTCTTCCTTTTTTTTTTATGGTTTACCAACCTGCAGCCATCAAATGTAATTTTTTTGGGTCAAATTATCTTAATAGAAAGTGGATTAAAATATGGGTTGTGTTGAGGTAGGATTTTCTCTACTCCTCCAGTTTTGCATGGCAGTATCAGGACTATCCAGAAAGGTTCAAGTTTGAAATCTCTCCAGTCTGAAATTTTTATCACAGAGTAAGAGCAGTTTTGTCTCACCACCCTAAAACAAACCCTGACAAGACAGGAACTGTCCTTATGCTGAAAATGGAGTTCAAGTGTCTAGGTAGGCTTTGACATAGTTCTGGACATCACAATTAATGTCTTAATTAATATCACAGGGGATAGTGGTTGATGAAATTTGGGATGTCTGTCTCTAGCAACAGTAAAGACCAACAGACTTTTGGGAAAAAAAAAAAAAAAAAGCCCAAACTGTGTTACAGTGGAGTTTAATTTCAGTTTTCCCACAAGATAAGGCTCTCTTCACCCCTCACTGTGCTTCTTCCAAAGGAAGAATACATTAAAAACTGCCCAATACATGACAAAACTCCTGGACTTCAGCAAAAGTTATGCAAAGAAACAAGTTTCTTTGGCTTCAAATATTTCAGTGACATTTCAGGAGATTCTAGATTTAATTTGGATGAAATCCTCCCCCTCAAAGTGCCCACTTCCCATCTTCCCATCACCCTACTTCCAACTTCTGCTCCTACACTCCTGCATAAAGATGCAGCTGTGCTGCTAAGTCTTCCAAAAGTTTCAGGGAAGGGGAAATTGGCAACTGACTGCAATATTTTCCATTTATAACCCATCTCAGAATTGTCATCCTGACAAATTATCATTCTTAGTCTACTTTTTTCCCAAAAGCAGCCCTGGTGGCCTAATCCAAGAGGATCAGGAAGTCTTTAAAGCATTAACTCAATTTAGGCTTTGTGATAGCAGCTATATGGTAAAATATCCAGTGTTTTCTGAGAGCAGCTCTCTGAGCTCTGCTTGTCCCAAAGCTCAGGATGACTCTGACTCTGCCTCCTGGCCCATGACATGAATTGTATCATTTTGAATGAATTATCATGAATTTTTATGGGGAGGCTGTGCTGCCACAGGGACCGCCCAGGTGTCCCTGCCAGACCCCACTGTCACTGCCACGAGTGCCAGCACAGCACACAGAGGGGGGCATTTCCTCCAAAGGTCTGGAAGAGGTTTTGCAGCAACCTTTGTGAGCCAGAGAGGAGTTTGAGAAGAGGATCCACGCTCACCCTTGAGAGGATTTCCTACCAAGGTCGTTGACACAGAAACCAAGAAAGAAAGGAGAAATAAGAGAAACCTGCAGCTGCCTGTTGCAATGAGCACTTTTGTCTCTTGTGACCAATGAACAAAGTGTAAACTTATGAGCTTTGTAAGAACGTATAAAAGCATGCATGCTACAATAAATACAGCTTGAAGCCTTCTGGAGATGGAGTGTGGTGCTTTGTATTGTCTGTCTCAACTACGACGAAAGGTTGGATGCATCACAGGAAACAAAACCCTGTGTGTTGGCACCAGTGAACTTTGCAAGAAAAAGCAAGTGCTGACACCATCCACTGCCTGAGGACATTTCTCACTTTCTCCTGATTCATGGTTTTCATTCTGCTGGAATGAAAGGATCCAGTGCAGTTTGTCTGAGGCATGTGCCTCCTCACTGAACCTCTCCACAGCCCCTTTGCTCGTTGTGTTTGTACTGGTTGTAACTGGTATGCCAAATAAACAAGAGGAATGGAAGCACTTGGGTCTTTGTCAGCTGATGGCGAAGAGTAAAGCAGGTAAATCAAACTGGTAAAAACGCAGATACAAAAAGGATTTTATGAGGAGAAATTAATGGTAAGAAATATGATCATTTTAACACAGCATATCAATTGCATATCAATTAATTCTAGAGAAATAAGGGGAAATGTATCAGAGGATTTAATCTTTCTCTACACAGTAAAATGTACTGATATTTCAAACAACTTTGAACAACATACATGGAACAAGCACCCTAACAGTAGAGTCAACGGAGGTGAAAAAATCTGAGTACAATACTTTCACTTACTTTGAAAACTCCTCTCTATGTTATCCATCTTCTAATTGCCTCAACTTTCTAACCGAGAGCAATCTGCCTACAGGACTGAAGGTCACGGCTTCAAAATGTTCTCAGCTTTGTGAGCCCTGGTTTTTAAAATTATTTTTGTATTAGATTTCAGAAACCATCTTACTCAGCCTCAGCTATCTAAAAGCCAAGTGTTCACATCGTTACCTCCCACAGTACCTAGAGGAAAGAGAGTTAGAGTGACTCACTGCAGCTTGTGTGAGCTTGAGGCAGCTACAGCAGTGATTCTCTCTGTGTGGTTTCTGCCTTCACCTCCTACAGAAGAAATGAATTCCAACCTAAGCCTTTCATTAAAAAATATATATATATATATATTTCTGTTACCTTTACAGTCATTCAAAACGGAAACTATTATCACTTGGAAGAAATCACACTGAATGTCTGTCTTCCACATCCAGAATTCCATCATCCCAAGTGAACGGTAGGGCTGCAGGTGCTCTGCTTATCCTCTCTCTGCCCTGCTCTGACAGGAGATATCCAGGCCTGACACACCTTCCCTCCTCCCCTCTGTCAGCATTTCTGCTCTAAATGTGCAAAACAAAACAGAAGGAAATTGTAACAAGTAAAAAAAAAAAAAACCATCACCTCAGCACTTCTCACACTTCTACTGAAATATTCACAAGATGCTGCTGTGTGAGAGGATCTGGTCTGACCATTGTTCTGGTGAGATCTCAGCAATACCTGGACATAAACCCCATGGGCTACAGCCAATGCGCTTCTGCCTCTCATTGAGAAAAACCCAATCATCCTCAACCACTCACCCAACAACAAGATGACAAAATTCAGTTTTCTTTTATTTTCTTTGTTGTTTACATGGTAAGGAAGGGGTTTTCCATTCCCACCTGTTTTGCATATCCTCTCAAAATATTATGGGCATATGTCCCACGGCTTCACCTTTCCTTCTCACTCTCCTGTTACAGCTGCTGCTGAGCTGACCCCAAGAGGTTTTGAAGTTGTCATTTGTCTCTGTAATTCAAGTTCTTGGCTGATCCAGCTGTAAAGATTTAAGCTGGATCAACCAGCCTCTCCCTTTCAAAAACAAAATTGCTATTAAGCCTTTCTGACCTTTTATCTTTTCCTTCCAATCTCAGGCCACAGGATGGCTAAAGGAAAAACAATTACAGAGAAGAAAATCCATACAAAGCTTACAGCCACACACAAGTCCTGGAACACAAACAGTGTAAGCCAATCTTCCACAGCCCCTGTGGAAGATTATGATACACTCACTTGAGAATTCCCATCACTGAACACTTTTTTTGATCAGAAATGAAACATCCTGTTCCAGCTCCTCATTCTCCTTCCTGAATAACACCCTAAACAGAAAGCAATTAACAGCAGACTAATAACCTTATCCTACCTAAAAAAAAACCCAAAAAAACAAACAAAAACCCCCAGTAACTGACCCATCATATAAAATTAGCACATGCCAACTTTTGCTTCATTGTACCAAATCTGATTTTGTCTCTCATGGAACCCAGTACTTCTCAGATGTATAAATTAAAAGTGACTGGTCAGACAGTTTCTTTTCCAGAAATAATTTAAAAACAAACAACAAACAAAATTAGTTCCACTGAAATGAGTTCAAATGCTACAGAATTCATTTGGAATGACAGCTTATACAGATTTGCCCATAAGGTTGTGACATCCACTGGTAAATTATAATTTATTAATAGAGCATTCTGTATTTGAATATGAAATAAATGAGTCTAATTTTTAATTTATTTTTTTTTTCTTTTAGATCAGATGAGAAGCAACTGAACTCAAGGTTCATATTTTAGCACAGAGTGTTCTAAACTAAATACCTCCATTAAATACAGATCTACATTCATGACTTGCAGTCTTTAAACCTGTCTGGTGTAAAATAAAGATTAAGTGGCATTTTTCATCAGGACTTGATCTTGATAAAAAGTCCTTTTTGCAGATATATTTGATATTCATTTTGTTTCTGTAACAGCCTCAGCATCTCCAGCGTTATCAAACCTCAGCAGAATCTTTTCATCTTAATAATACAAAAGTAGACTTTGTGTTGCCAGCCCTGTTCTCCTCAGATTATCAACATAAAAGCTGTGATTGACATGGGGAGAGGCAAACCAGTTCTGATTAAATCTGAGCTTTTCTTTGGGCTGGTTCCACAAGGAGAGAAGGTTCTCTGTCAGCAACGCCACCTCAGGCTTTGTGGGGCCATTCTCTTCTTTGCAGACCCTTGGACTGTTATTTTCAGGAGCAGGGGCAGGGTGTGCCCAGGTGAGTTCTGTTTGATGAATTCCTGCAGTTGATCAAGCAGACAGCTTGTGTCTCTCACTCATTTCCAAAGGACACAACAAGGAACGAGTTAATCAGCCCCACAAAAGAAATTTGGTGTATTTGATATTACCCAACCAAACACGTGAGATTTCATCAAATCAGCAGCTCATTTCTGCTCTTTTTAATTTTATTCCCATGTGATGTCCACTCTAATCATATATTTTTTTTGAGATGGAAATGATAGAATTTTTTTCTCCTTTTTTTTTCTTTTTTTTTCTTTTTTTTTTCTTTTTTTTTTTGTTAAAGAAAAGGTTAATACATTTGGGACCTCAGTCATTTAACCCTGAGTTTTAGCATTTTCATTTTCTTTTCAGCATTTCAGATACAGGGAAATAATTTATGAATGCAGCTTTACACTGCATTTAAATAGAAAATGAAACAAAATGTATCCTGTGAGTATTATCAGGAATTTTACTTTTGTAGTTCTGAGGGGGGAAAAAATAATATTATTTCATCAGAAATTTTCAACAGTAATTTTGGAGTTTCAATAAAATAAATAAAGAAAAATAGCACATTAAAAAGAATGCTAATTTCATTAAGTAACAGGAAATGTCTGAAAAACATTGAGTTACAAACAGCCATTCTACTGCAGAGGCATAAAAATGATCTACAGTCACAAAAAAAAGAAAATGCATCAATGTGAATTATATCCTGCAAATAATCATTAAAATATTTGGTTTCCTCTGCTTTAAGTTTTTCCTGTTTAAATATAAATTAAATGCATCTAATATAATTTTAAATTTTCATGCTCTTGTCCCCTTTTAAAGCACAGATATGCTCATTCCTAAAGGGACTGTAGATGACACAGGGAATAGCTTTACACAGAACACAGTAACTTACTTTGAAGTATTCTCCTCTTTGCCATGGAGAAAGAACAAACCCTTGGAACTGCTGATGTGTAAAAATGGATTGTGCATGAAGATTCTGTTTGTGGGACATGGACAGATTTCACTCAAGCAGTGAATGCCCTCAGAAAATAAAACTCCAAAGGGGCTTTGTTTTTTTCATGACAAAATTTCAGATTCTCTCATCTATCTCAGGAAAAATTATGTTCTTCACGAGTAAGATTAGTGCAGTTCATTGTGTGAAATTCCACAGTTATCATATCCTCATGTGAATTTAATAAAGCTCAGCCTTAGCAGCTCTTGAACAGCAGCCAAGCATTTGATTTGTTCTATTTCATTTTATTCATTTAAATGCATCTTGCTCCCATCTGGAATAATAAAAACAAACAGTTCAAGGAGTTATTGTGTTAAAAAGGGGCAATGAAATAATGGAATATCCCCTTCCAACCCCCCTCTCCCAACTCTGGCTGTTTGATATCCATTTCAGAACTCATGTTGCCATCTCCTAATTCCTCCAAGGCAGCCTGTAAGAGGATTGTCAGGACAGATGTTGGAGCCCTCACACAGCTGAGCACAGGCTGTCTTAGCCCTGCTCAGTGCTTCAAAGCCAAACTACTGTAACTAATAAATCATGCTTGGGAGCTGAAAGCTGATAATTGTATATCTTGTGTACAGGAAGCATCAAAAGCCTTTTTTGCCTCCAATTACGTTTTCCTGGTTTAATTGCTCCTGACAGAATTATTCCTGTCTGCTTTTAATATGCAACCTTCGAGATAAGTTTCTGAAGAGGTTTGATGTGCTCATTGCGAGTAAAACGATCTGGATCGTGTGAACTTCTCAGGGCTTTCATTGCAGCTAGAGGAAATTCAAATAAAAACTCACAACATATCTATACAATAAAGATGAATACAAAAGTTGATGAGCCATACAAGTGAGCAGCAAACAGTGCACTGGGGGTTCACCCCAAAAATGCACACAAATAGATATATTTAAACTATTTACACACAAATATATTTAAACTATTTATTATTTGTAAGTAATTTTAATTCATTGGATATTTATACCTGTGGGTAGTGGATTCATAAAGACAATTAGGATTCTGATTTCTGCTCAAACACCTCTACATTCTTGAGGATCCAGCTGAGGACTCTATATCCTATTCTAGTATTTTCTTGAGGAAACTATTAGAAGTCAACTGAACAAGACCCAGAGAAAACTGATCTGAAAGAAGCTGGTTTTGAGTCCCATGATTGGAGTAGGTGACTTTCATAGATCCCTTGGAACCTGAATGATTCTATCATTCTATGATCTTTATGAATTCTGATGTAAGAAATAGATATATATTGTGTGACCCACCAACATATCCTAAATGGTTCTAATAGATTGTCCAAGATTTATACACTTGGCACTAATTATTTTGGTTATTACCACAGTGTTGTTGTCAAATGTCAAACTGACACAACACCAAGTGCAAGATCTTACAAATGTCTGGATTCTTACACAACCTCCCCCTCACAGTTTCAATATATTAATATAAAAATAAGAAAACATAGCAGTAAGAAAAAACATCCATTAAAGACAAGAAAACAAGAATCTCACAGTGTTAGACCATCCACATATTATTTTGCAGCATGGAAGAACAAAGACAGTATTTGATGGACAGGAAATGAAGTAATTTGAGTTAAAATTTGGCCAAAGTGATAATGCACAGAGCTGGTCTTACAATAAACCTGATGAGGAAAAGGAATGAATCAGGGAAGATCATTTAACAGGGACTGATTTACAACTTTGGCCATATGAGTTTTTTAAAATGTATTCATCAAATCCTCCAGCCTCTTGTTTGCAAAATCAGTAGGTTTGATGATTCCCCCATGTGTAAGCAAACACCAATCTGTTTATCCGTGTTTTTTTAAATTAGTCACAATGTCATTTTGCTAGATTCAAAATCTACTTCAGGCTGTTGAAAAATCCATTCAGCCTCATGCTTCTAAACAGCAGGAAATGTCTTTGAATAGTGGCTTATAAAAAAACCCCAAAAGTTTTAGGAAATTATCTTTTTGTTTGTATCTATGCGTATAAGCTTCTACAATGTATAAAATAAGAGTTAAAAAGGTAAGCATTCAGTGTGTCTAATGAGAGACTTCTGAAAAATATTAGAGATCTGTATTTGGGTAGAGTCACTTACTGCTATCTGAAGGAGAAGAAAACCAAGATTTGCTTGCAGGATATTTGGTAAATCCCTTGATCCCACTCAGGTGTAGAAAATATTGCAGATCAGGGTGACTCAGCACGGACTGTGAGCAGAGACTACAGCAGTGCTGATCACTGCTGCTAACAACAACAGCAATAATAACAACAACAATGTCTCCCACACCTTTCCAAGTGGCAGCAGCTCTTAGCCAGAGCTCTCGCTGAGCTCCGAGTTCAACACGAGTTGGGAGGAGCACTCCTTGTACAAATTGCAGTTGTTTGGGCTTCTAACTTTGAAATCAATAGCAATCAAAATCCCAGCAGGCTGGAGAAGTTGTTGCTTCCCTTCTGCTAGGCTTGAGACCATAAGCCAATGTTTTCCTCCCCTCTTGAAGTTTTGTTTACAAATAGACTTATTTAAACAGAAAAGCCCTTTTCCACCTTCAGTTTGATTCCTTGGTGTGTTGGCTACAGATAGTTTCATGTTCAACACATCCAAAACCAGAGATTTTGGAAAAAAAAAGACAGAAGCTAGAAAATACTTAGGCTTTCATAGTGTATAATTTAAAATATCTGTACCTATATGCTTAGGTAGTTATAATCACTGGGTACTAGCAAGCAAAAGCACTTGCTTTTAAATTTATTTTAGTATATTTCAAGAAACAAAATGCAACAAAGCTAGAAGGAAGTTTATTGTTATACAAAAACTGTAATTTTACATCAGGAAAGTTTAAAAATAATTTTTTTTTAAAAATTCAATCTTTTTGTAGCATCTTTAGGAATTGAAGTAGTTTTTTTCTAGTTAAATAGCAAAGAAAACTGTACCATATATTTTTTCCAAGTCTCAGTTACTTTTCTTCTTCACTTCCAGCTCCAAACACATTCTTTCTCAAAGGGAGGGAAACAATTTTTAGCAATCTACAAAAACCAGTCAATAATACCATAAAGTCACCTTACCTTTCAATCCCAATAAATCCCTGATCTGAACCACTTTTCAGCCCAGATGTGAACACACATCCACACATTCAGATATATTCAGCGTTGGCAGCAGAATTCTACAGCTTTTATCCATAATGAGTCAACACCAATGCAATTAATGAAATATGTGACTTGCATGTGACTTAAAACTGCGTCTGCAAAGATCTCTGATGTGGCACTTAGGATTTTGATTCAGTTTCTCACCACAAGAATAATTACAGACTGAGAAGACCTTCCTTTCCCCTCATCCCTTCCCATCCTAACTCCCCCCAAATCCTGCACGTTGTCACGACCTTGGCTGGGCAGACACTGGCCAAGTCTGGTTGCCAGAAAATCCCAAAATTTTAAGTAGTTTCCAATTACTCAAATGCTCTAAACATTCAAAGGGAAGGACTTCCCAAGTTCCAGTCACCTGTCTGAAGTTCATTTGCTTGCCTGAAACACACATGCCCAAGGGTCTGGAAAAAAACAGGATTTGTCCAATGTTGGTTTCTTCCTCATACAAGAGAGGGAGGGAAAAACCAGCAGCACATGGATGGCTTAGATCCAGACCTAGGAAAAGTATTTTTGTGGGGGAAAACCTATTATTGGAGACTTTCATCTCACAGCCCAGGAGAAAACAGAGAACAGGAGCAGAGGGCATCTCATCCATCCAACAGCCATGGGAGTTCCCTCAGGAAAGGATGAAAACAATGCTGAGGACAACAGACCAAAATTCAACTCGTAATTCTTAGCTGGAATTCAGCAATGAGAAATCAAACCTCATACCTCTGATATCATCATTCAGCTTTTATTGGAAATAAGTGATTTCAGCTTGACTGAACACCTTCCTTGGAAATGAGAACACAACTGAACAAAACCTATTTAAAAGATTGCAAAAAGTCAATAATGCCCCTGAAAAATTCTTGATATCACGCTTAAAATCCATCTCCACGCATATAAATAACTGAATCTGATTTACATGTGTCTGTTTATGAAATAGGCAGAAGCTCGCAATTTGAAGAAAATACAAATGTGTCATTTTGCTACATTTTCAGTGGTAACATTTAAGAATATGAGTCTTTTTAGTATGAAAAAAATGTATTTTAGAATACTGAGAGACAGTACAGGAATGAGTAAAATAACCTAGTGAAAGAATCGCAGCACTAAAACTCAAAACTGCACTTTTCATATTTGTATCCTAACCTCCAAATCACTGAGAGTCATTTTCTCTCATATTGAGAACCCAGTGCATTCTCAGAAGGGAAGACAAATCTTCCCAAAAATCAAATCTTGTGGCAGATTGAAATCCTTGGAGCCTGGCTATCTTTCCCAGCAAGAGATATTGGGATGGGCATATCTCTGCAGTTGCAATATTTACTGCCCAGAACCTTTGCTAATTCAATGTGTGATAAATGTGTATAGACACCCTCGGGCTCCCTACACACACAGGAAACAAAATACAGACACACAAATAAACACCCCCACCACGTGCATGGAAACATCACTGGGAAAAATGTGACTCTTGGAATTCCTGCTTAGATTTCTTTGGAAACGTTGTAGGCAAAAGAAATGTGCTGCTCAAGAGTTTTACCATTCCAGGTAAGAGTTTCCATCAGAAATGTCCAAAACTCACAGAAGGGTAGACTGTCTTAGTAGTGTGTACACTAAATGACAGAAAGTTGTGGTTCCACCAGAAAAATTGAATGCAAGATATTTCAAAAAAATGAATGAATTTAAAGTTACTTAAATTAATTGTTAATAAAAAATCGTTTGTTTCTAAACTTACAGAATGTTATTGAAATCAGGAATTCTGTCACACTTCATGGTGTGAGTTGCTGCCTCATGCTGAACTGCCACGTTATCTGTGTACCCATCCCAAAATCCCTTCTAAATTGGCATAAGAATAATAAAGAATAATAAATAAATATGCCTATTCAAAGAGGCACATTCCTTCATATTTCTTCTTGTAAAGCTTCCATGTGGTTAAGTTATTTAATAATCGTAGCTTCAAGGAAAAATATCAGTCTCTGTAGAGGCTTGGGGGTGGGCATGCATTGAGCAGACAGACCAGAGCAGTGCTTCTCCAGAAGGTACACAATATAATCTATGTAACAAATATAATTGTCCAACCAAATTTATTTTAGAAATAGATAAATAAGACATAAAAGGAACAGTGCTCAGTAATTCAATATGAAAGCAAAAATATATATTCAAATCATTTGTTAAAAAGATTTTACAAATAATACGTAAGACCAGGATACACCATAAATATATGCTTTATGGTAAAATGGGAAATCACCAGAAAAGTGTAACAAAAAAAACCCTGCAGCATTACAGTTTATGTTAAAAATATAATTCTATTTACAGCACAAACCAGTTTTGTTCCTGACAGCCCCCTACTGCCCTTCAGAGCTGAACTCAGCAGGATTTCAATCCCCCAAAGTTCCTGCAGTGCCTCGCTTGCTCTCAGGGGTGTTTGAGGTCAGGTGGGAGGGAGCTTTGGTAGACACACAAATCCAAGAAAATTCCACAATAATTGGTAACACAGCACTGGCTGCAACCAGCTCACCTGAGAGCCAGCCCTAGCTGCTGTGCTGGAGGGCTGCAAGCAGCCATGGGATCACTTCCACCCAAAAGTGGCAATAAATAAAGAAGTTTTCTCTTTGTTCAGCCCCACATTGCACTGGAACCGACCCAAAGCTCTTTTCCCTACAGACACAGCCTGGGTCTCTGGAGATGGGGCAGTGAGCACCAGAGGAAAGGGGAATTCCTTGAGAAGTTTATACTGGGGAGACTGTGATAATGGCAGGCTGAAGTATGATAAATATATTGATATTCCAAAGAAAATGTAATGAGTTGTCAAGTTCAAAAGTAACATTTGGTCAACTCAGTGATTTTTGCTCGTAATTCACTCTGACTCCTAAGCAGTCAGGAAAAAAAATATTTCTCTAGGTGAAATCATTTGAGAAACAGAGTTGGTTTTGAAACACATATATCTAGCTTTGACTCAGGATACTAATATTATTTAAAACAAAAATAATAGAATTTTTTGACTGGCCCTCATCACAGAAAAGTGTAGAAATTATTATCCAGCACACACACATATTTGGTCAATAACCATTAGGCTTCCATGCACCCATTCAACCATCAGGAGGAAATGAGCTCTGAACAAGCTTCATACCAGTCTATGAAAAAACAACTTTTTAAAAATTGATATTTAGATGTAAGAAAACAAAAATTGAAACAGACAAAACACATGAAACTGAGCCACTTCAGAGGTTTCTGACTTTCCCTCAGGGCATTTGGAAAGTTCTCATATTTGGCTGGGCTGACTCATGAGAGAACCAGAGGAGGGAGATTACTGATTGGGACCAGTAATTAAACCATGTGATGTGCCTTTTCTTTCATTTATGTAACTTTTGGACATTTTTACATCATCCTAGATGTTTTTAGAATTGTTAATTGGTAACTAGAATGATAGGACCAGTGTAATAATAGGAAAGAGTTAGAGCTTCACCTAAGTTAAAAGCAAAGGAACTTGAAATGAAGTATATTCTTCTCTGAAAGCACATAACTGGCTCATCTGGTACAAGAAAGGTACTTATCAAAGGTTCTCCTCACAGTCAGTGTAAGAAAAGTAGGCACTTCTAGAGGGTATGCAGTCCTAAAATCAAAATAACCTGCTACAGCCTATCTATGCCTTGTCAGAGGAAAAAGTGAGGGCAACTACATGTTCACTTGAGATTACTAAGTTTCATTGTTAAAAAAAAAATCCCAAAATTTTGAATGTAAGCATTGAAATTATTTGGTGCTTCGCTTAACCAACCATTAAGTTTATATATAGGGATTTATATATATAGTTTATATATAGGGATTTTCTCAAAAGGGAAATCCAACCTAATTCTTGTAAGGAGAGAAATCCAAAGACTCGAAGTAAAATCAGAAACTCAAAGCCTGTGCAATCATTCTGTCTGCCTGGCAAAGCACTCGGAATGGGGCCCAAGGGCTGTGACTCAACCATCACTGAATTTTCCCATCACCCACCTAGGAAACACCTCCACAAACAACTGCAGGAGCAGAGTGTGGGGCCCCAAACGGCCCCTCTGGGAGAAACCCCAGACTGAATGTTAACCTGGCTGAGCTGTGGCACTGAGTCAATAAATGTCACTGCACGTCTGACCACTGGGAGTGCTGGGGGATTTTAGATTGAAGCATAAATGCTGCAAGGCTGCTAAAAATAGGAAGAGCAAAACTGTCTGACAGGTACATGAAGTTCTTCCCGAGGAAATGATCCCATCGTGGGAAATGAAAAGCTCTCTGTAACAGTCCTAGCTATAATTATGCAATACAATATGCTGAATTACAATACGTACTTCGTTATTAATAGAATTTATTTTACAGATCAAATAGCCAAATACACATTGGTTGTTGGTTTTTTTTTTTAAAGAGCCAGATAGCAAATGTGGAGCAAACTATAGGCAACAGTCATGGTAGACATTCTGCAGTCCAAGAACTGAGGCAACGTGATTATTAAGTACAAGCCTATAAATATCTTTACATCAAACATACAGTCATGTGTAAGAATTCCATGTTGTAGTCTAATTCATGAATCATTAATAATTCTTTTTTGTTTAAAAGAAATTTCTATATACTGTATACATCCCAGTTAAAAGCAGTGTCTGTATTTCATTTTATTCTAGCAAACTAATATTACATGTCTTCATATAAGTGCAGAAAACAGGGTTCTTTATACTCCTTTGCTTCCTAAGAGATTTTGCATTGCATATGAAATTCTAATATTATAGATGATACATATTAAGCATTACTCCCTAAAATGTGAGGCAATATACAATAACTTGCAACCAACCTTCAAACAAAGCTATGATACTCAAGTTTTATTTTGTAAATGAGCCGTGCTAAATAACAAATGATAATATAAAAAACTTTAGTTAAAAAAAAAAGAAGAAACACCAAACAAAAAGCCAACCAACCAAAAAAAAAAAAAACCCAAAAAACTTTATAGAAGAATAATTGGGGAAGAAAAAGAAACAACAGTAGGCCATTTACCCCCATGTGCTGGCTAACAGTGAATAAATTATGTCTACTATTTCTTATTTTATTACACTGAAAACCAAGCCACTGGATTTATGACTTTTTCTTTTTAAATAAAAACACTTCAAAAGGTTAAATGTTTGGCACCTGTTTAAATGGACATTATCTAGACTTCAGCAAGCAAAATGAAAATGAAATTTTATTTTTAAAAGTTATGTGAGTGCTTTCCAGTTATTATAAAGGTGACCATTTATTACAAAATGTTGTGGATAAGAAAGCAGGAAGTACTAGTTTTTCACTACTACTATGGTGCCTAAAAAATGAGAAAGCAGTGACTTGATCATTTCTATTAATGATCCATAGCAGCAATATCATCATTAAAATATTATGGATACATATAAATAACACTTAACTCTTCACATGTATAATGGTGCTATAAGTGACAACAACTCAGTTGTTTTTTTTCTTTTAAACGCAGGGAGTATAAAGAACTTTACATTCTCTTTTTAACATGTGAATAAAATTTATTGCTCCCTTTTAATATATTCATAGAAACAAAATTCCTAATTGGTTCAACTAAAATAAATAAGGAAAAAAAAATCTGGGACAAGAAGATGATTACAAGCAAAATAAATTTACCATAATCACCAACTGTGAAGAAGGATGGGTCACATTACTTTGTTTTCTTAGCAAAACTACGTTATAGAACACTATAGCACAACGTACTAAAATTTCTTTGTCTTTTCCTTTTAAAAAAATCCTTGCCCTTGATACCTTTCAGTAGGGCAGCTTGAACAGTTCATGGTCACTTCCAAACCCCTCTGGAGATGAGACGATAAATTTCTTCGGCAACCAGAGCCAGGACAAAGGGCTTTCTCGTGCTATTTCCTTGTTCCCATGTTTGCTGGCTTAACATCATTGAGTACACGTACGACTTCAGTACATAACATCAGCTGGGATGGCCTTCAGAGCTGGCAAACAGAGAAACAGCATGAGAAAAGCCCTTTCCTGCAGCATTTGCACCATAAATTGTCACGTTCGCTTCCAAATTTCTACCGAACCTCAAGCACTGCGCGGTCTGAGGTGTCCTAAGCAAGCAACCACTCCTGGTGTGCCTGTGCCCTACACACAGAGCACAAGTGCTGCAGCAGAAGGAGACACAGGAATAGCTTCCAGGGGTATTATTCTAAGTTTCTTACTCCTTTTTTTGCTTTATCCACTCAAACCCAAAGTGCTGTTGCAAGATTAGAGCTGTCAGAAGGGTGCTGCACCACCTAGAACTGGTTCTACAGGGGGCTCGTGGGCTTCATGCAAAAGCATTGCTCCTAAAAGCATAAAAATATTTTTTATTTGAAGAATTATTTTGCATCTTTAATCTACATTTATCATCAACAGGTTTAATCCTAAAGATTCACAGAAATTGAGCCATTCTGATCAATTGTTTGACAGAAAAGAAAGCACTGTCAATAGCACAGTCCCCAAGACACCAGCCACTCACTGGTCAGGAAATTGCTATCAACTGCAGATTATTGAGTGCAATACCTTCTGGGAGAAAACAGGAAAATAAACAAGTGTGAAAATTAAACCAGAGTTAAGTCAGACTTCACTGTTAGCAATGGTTTATAGTTAAGTAAGACATTTGAAATAGCACAGTTAGGTCACAAGGAGAAAAGAGTAAACTTTTCAGTTATGAAACTGAAAAAAAAATGATGTGAAATGCACTTAATGTTTGAAAAATTACATTGTTTCTACCCTGAGGCAGGTGGCTGTTGGAGAGGGAGTTGCGTGTCATTCTGGCTCGCACAAAAATCACTCAGTTATTACTGCTGGAACCTCATTTACCAACTTCAGCATAAAGTCAGTCAATGAGCTCTTACTGGGAAAAAAAAAGAAAAAAAAGTGCCTTTGTTTGCTCTGAATTAGTTTTTAGTTTTTTTTTTTTTTTGTCATATTCAAAATCTTTCATTATTTCCTCACACAAAACACAAATTTCTTTTTCACTCCTTTTCATGCTCTGTTTTTGCCTTCTACTATGAGGCAAAGGGGGCACTTTCCAGTTACCTTCCTCCATGCTTTTCTAGGGAAAAGTATTAAAAGAAAAAACTGAAGATTTTTCTACCAGTCTTGCAGAGAGGAAAAGCATTTTCTTGACCAGCTTTACTTCAGTAGTGATGCACATTTAAATAATTGCTTGTTAACTTCTGACTTGCACATTTTGACTCATATTTCAATTAGAAATCTCCAAATTCAAATTTCTTTTTTTTTTTTTTTGGTGATATGTATGTACATGGCAGCAGATCAGAACCACAAGCAAAATTACCAGTCAGAAAAGTAAGGTAGAATAACAATACTTAGAATCATAGTAATCCATTTTGAAATGTTTTTTTAGGAAGGGCTTATACCAACAGTTATTTAGTTAAAATTTAGGAGAAAATGTTCTTTGAGTGTAATTTACTCTGTTATTTGTCAATACAGAACACCATTGCTATGTCTGCTTTACACCTCAGAGCATCAGCCCTGCCTACTGATGATTACAGGACTCTAAATTAAACTCACTGTTATTACACAAAACAAATAATCCTGCAGCTAAGGATTGATGGAACAGGTGAGTTTCAGAGCTGTTCTTTTCAGGAACACTGCAATATTCCTTCCATTGCATCCTGAGCTCGCTGTTCTCATGGTGTAATGACATTACACCACATTTTAAATCAGAAACCCAAATACCCCATAACTGTAAGCAGGTCGAAGCAGGCAGTGATGGAATCACAGAATTGAGGCAGCGGGGGCCCAAAATGCAATATATTTGAAATGAGGGCTACTTCCCATTCAGGTTTCTGTAAGAGCGTAATGTCTGTCTCCATCAGCTCCTACCAAACCAGCAGAGATCACTGTGTCATCTGAAATCTCTATTCATGAGTGTGGGGAAGTTCACAGATGAGAGAATTTCGCCAGCTGAAACTCCACTAATGAAGATTTGCATCAGCAAACATGACAAATCCATCTCCATGCCTATTCCCTCCCTCAGCAGCTTTCCCCAACATGGTGCAGTGTCCAGGCAGGGCAGCTGAGCTCTCTGACAGACCAGGGAGACCAGGGGTGCAGGGAGAACCTCCCCAAAAAAGCAGAAAATCCCAGAAGCAGAGCGCATTGCACCTTCCAGCTCCTCCACTGGCAGAGGTGCTGCCTCAAAGTTCCTCAAGTCAGAAAAATCTTGCTCTGGAGTTAAAGATGACAACCCAAAAGACCACAGGACCTGAGGAGTGAATTTGCCAAGGTTACCCCGGTCTTGTTGTATGCATTCTACTGTTTCCAAGCAAAAGGCACCTCTGAAATAGCATTCAGTGAAAGAAAGGGACAAGAAGAAGGAGGATGCACGGCAGGTTCTGATGAATCTTTGCAGCTTTAGCTTCTTTGAGTCAAGCTGCCACAGATAACGCTGTGCTCTATAATTATGCATGTTTTGACTAGACAGGCTGATACCTAGGCAGGCATTTGAAATGTCTGAATGTTGTTTTAAAGTGCATGAGCAAAGATTTCAGATTTTGAAATTGTGTTACATGAAAATGAGACTGAAGCAAACTCCTCTCCCTTCTTCTCATCATTGCCATGCAAATGCAAAGAGAATTAGAAGATTTGTGTCAGTGTGGAACACTTCACACAGTTTGCTCCCACTGAGGTGAGTGTCAAAAATAACTGAGCTTTTACAAAGCTTGCAGACAAATAAACTTTAAAGATGCTCTATGTTTCTGCACCAAAGAAAACTTCTCTGAGGCCCACGACTGCCAGAACAATGGAAATCTGATGACGTGGAAAGTCAATTTGATTTTTAACAAACTGATTTTTAACACTCCAGATATACTAGTTTGAAAAACCTTATTATGAATAAGTCCCTTCACAATTTATCTCTTGGTAAAACTTCTTTAAAAGAATTATCTCTACTACATCCCCCCCAAAAAAAACATGCTACTCTGAGGGTCTGTTGTCACTGGTAGTGTTTAACTCCTCCTGGTAACTTCAGAGTAATATCAGTGCCTCTGCCCCTCGCCCTCGCATACAAATAAAGCAAAATTTGTCCTCTCTCTTAGGGGACATTACAGGAATAACAAACTTCCCCTCTTCAGTTTCCTGCAGTTTAAGATTCAGTGTCCTCAGCTGCTTCAGGAGTCTCCAATTGCTTCCCTATAAAAATTTCAGCTGTGGCACTGCTGTATTTATTTGCTCACGTGACCACTAAAGAGATATTTTGGGGGTTTTTAGTAGAAAAACCTTTCCCTCTTTGCTTGCACGCTTTTTTGAGTACAACTGCCATAATGACTTTCTGTCATTTTATAGATCACTTAGACAAATTTAGCAGTAAAGCAAAGGCATAATTTCCTTTCTTTAAAGACTTGAATCGATACCATTCAGACAGACACAGAATTTAGAGCTTCCAAAGAAAACATATATTTTTAGCTGTAACACAATATTATTTCAAATATCTGAGTGGAAAGTCTTGCATGGACAAACCTAACAATAGCTGAGATGTGCAGCCTGTAATAATATCAGTCCCCATTACAATCTGAAGAGACACTTCACAGAGAACAGAAGCTTCTTTAGACTCCTTCAGAACTTTTGGATCGTAAAATACCTGCACTATGGTAAAAATGATAAATGATGATATTTCCCCCTCACATCAGGAGTCTTATTTTCACTTTTCAAACTAGCACATCTCCCTGTTTAACTGAACTGACTTGTCCTACAATTTTCTGCATATTCAGAGAGTGCCTGACGCAAAATCATCCAGAACCACAAGGATCCTGTTGGTGTCTGAGGCTGAAGGGTGGCGGGACAAGAGCTGGAGACACTGTGCCCCCAGGATTATTGCTATTTATATTTGCTTCTCTTTTTTTTGCTGGCTAACAGAGACAACTCTCAAGTAGCCCACCCTGAGACACCTTCCAGAGCCCCACAGGAGATAAAACTACCCAGACTACAAATGCAGAGCCAGGGTAGGAGTGAGACTGACTTTTCAAAGATCTGTTGAGTTTTCAGAAATTCTTTACTTGTTTTTACTTACCAAAAAAATACAATTTTCATTTAGTCATAGTCAAACACAACACAAAGGATTTCCTCTAATGGCCCAACTTATGTAAATAATGCATTAATGAAATCACATAAATTTAATTTTTTTTAAAATGTGAATTCATGTGTTTAAGGGTGACTGCCTTTTACAAATTAGTGTAAAGGGCCATTGTGGTGATTAGTTACCCTTCCTCCAAACAAGGTGCTCACTTTTCTGCAGAAAAATATCCCTGAAAGAAGGATAGCTGCAATTTTAACTTAATCAGTACAAACTGTAACAATAATTTCTTTTTTTATCTATTCACCATATCACCCTGACAATGTTAGGTGCAGCTCTATGAAGATAAGCTGGTATCAGCTAGAGAACATTAAAAAAAACCCCACAGTTCTATTCTGCTTTTCCAGCTAGGAACCCCCTGCCACAGACCTTTAAGGCACAGATAAAAGGAAATGCTCTTTCCCCCAACCAACTTGTGCAGAAGAGAATTGCTTCCCATGCCACTTTCTAGGTTTTTAGTGCCACAGAAGGGACTTTGAGAGTCACGAGCTTGCTTTCTTTGTTAGCAGCATTACTGCAGGACAAAGTGTGTTTCAGCAGACAAAGGCAGAACCTTTTTGACTCACAGGAACTGTACCAGAACTCCATTGAAAAAATCACTCAGATCAGACCTACAGAAATGCTGGAAACAGCACTGCCCTCTGCTCAGAGTTATGGGAGTTCAAACAGATGAACAAACTGGCAAGAGGCTTTTCTGAGATGCAATTTAACTTAACGCACCTAAATAAATTTCTTCAAATTGTTATCCACACTGAAATAGATTACCATACAAATTTGTGTTGGTAAAGGGAACAAAATAGAATAAAATAAACAACATGTCCTGAAATTTTCAAAGATATGATGACTGCTCTGAATGAGAAGCTATTTTTCATGCATGTTGTTATCACTACAGTTGTAATAAAACAAAGTTCCCAGAAAAAAATTCAGCTGGAGGAAGAAATTTACCAGACTAAAGTCATGCTGAGGATTTGTTCCCAAGCAATATATTAAGTTAAGCATGTTATCAAGTTAAAATATATTATCAATAATCAAATAAACACTCCTGAAGTGTTACTTTAATGATTAATTCCTTAGCCAACTAAAGCTTAACTAGAAAAATTACCCCCGCTGAAAACTTTGTGATAATTAGGAAGAGAAGCAAACAGATAAACAGAAAAGTTTTATTAAACTGTTCAAAATATGGATAAATATTAGATTCTATTTCCAGTGACTTAAAGCTTTTCTGTAGGGTCTTGAGGAATAAAGGGTACTTGAATACTCAATTTATTTTTAACTTTAAGCTGAGGATTCTTTAGACATTTCCTTTGTTGTACTGCAGTTCTAGGAAGCTAATACCTGGTTTATCAGGCAGAGCAGCAAATAAGTGAGCTCAATTATGCTGATGCTTCTAATTTTTCCCTAACTTTGCCTGTCAGCTGTGTCATTCCACCAGATTTAAGGCTCCTTCCAGTCTGAAAATGCCTGAAACTCTCGGAGGAAAATCCTCGCCTGCTCCTGAGAGACCTTGAAGCAAAGCTATGCCCAAATGACGGCTGCAATTCCAGACTCCATTAATATTAAGAACCACTTATGAGCTCCTCTAAAGCTTTATTGCTTTCCACCTAGAATGTTTGGACCCTTGAGCACACCAGGCTGGAGAGGACAGTCCCACTCTGAGCCCTCCGAGCTGCTCGAGGTCCCGCGGTGAGGTGGGAAGTGCCATGCTGCCATCTGCAGTCAGGACACCACCACAGGGATCTCTGCCTGCTCCATCTCCTCACAGACAATGCTCTTTTCCCTTCTCACTTCCTCCCTTACCACTCAGGAAGCTGGAATTGCTTGTTTTACAGCGCCTCGATCGAATACGGGCTCTCAAAGCTTTACTCCTGGCAGGAGAACTTGTCCTGCAGCACTTCAAACTGGAGTTACGGGATTGGCAAAGTAAGGAGGGAAGGAGGGAGAAAGCACCTTAAAATTCCATTACCTGTCTGGTGTGTATGGGGCCTGGGGTCTTGAAGCCTCCTTGACAGCTGCATTCAGAAACACTGTAAGGGTCCGAGCTGCTGGATGAGCACTTGGAAAGTGAGTCACAGCCCACCACAAAGGTGTTATCCAGAGGCAATTCCTGAATGACATGGTGCTTCTTGGGGGGTACAGGAGTCTCAGGTTTAATTTGAAAGGTAGGCTGCGGAGAAGCAGACTTGTAGTGCTTTGCTAAGTCTGGGCTATCAGGTTTAAATGTGGTTGGTGTGGTGGCCCAGTTATATTTTCCCATAGTCTGTTCTTCTAGCTCTACGGGAATGTCTAAAGTGCCATTTATGTGCTCGTGGCCAGGATCATCAGGCTTAGATTCTTCAATAGTCACAAAGTTGAGGAGGAGACTCTTTGGAGAGCGCTTCTTCTTCTTCTTCTTCTTCTTGATCTGCCTATTCTCTTGGTTGGGGGAAACCCATTCACCACTCTGCTTATTTTTTTGGACAACCTTGTGCCTGGGCGTCTGGCGGCACCGGACTAAAGCGGTAACAAAAATTACCAGAATAACTGTCATGGTGCCTGCAATAATGGCAATGATGATCTTGACATAATCATTGGTCTGTGGGGTTATCTCACCATCCCCAATGTTCTGGCCAACTGGAGTTTCCATGTTCCTACGCACCAGCTCTTGCACGTAGGAGCTGTTGGTGACTGTCTCGTTCACAAACAAGTGCACAAGAGCTATGGTGTAAAGAGACTCCGGCTGTCCCAGGTCGTTCACCTTGATCACCAGTCTGTGCAAGCCGTGATCTGACGTGATTACCTTCTCTTTCAAAGTGATATTGCCTGTTAACTGGTCAATGGTAAACAAGCCCCTGGAGTTCCCACCTATGATGCTATAGCGGAGCTCTGCGTTCATTCCCGTGTCATTATCAACTGCAAAGACTTTAGTGACTACAGACCCCGGGCTGGCTGACGTTGGGACCAACTCATAGGAATAATTAGAGGAGGGGATTACAAAAACAGGCCTGTTATCATTTACATCAACAACATTGATGGTCACTTTGGCAGTTGAGGAACGCTGCAGTCTTCCTCCATCCACTGCTTTCACCTGGAAAGTGTATGACCCCTGCTGCTCCCTATCAAAGGTAATATTAGGCCTTATTACACCAGTCAGCGGATCTATAATGAAATTATCTCTACCATTTAAGATAGAGAGTGTGACTGCAGCGTTGTCTCCCGCGTCAGCGTCCGTAACTGTGATAAGCCCCACCGTGCCATACATGGGCAGGTTTTCTGGCACGTAGAAATTATATTCATTATGTGTGAAAGCAGGGCTGTTATCGTTCTGGTCCAGCACTGACACCGTCACGGTGGCGTTGGTCTGCAAAGGTGGCATCCCGTTATCCTTAGCCAGCACAGTGAAAGAGTACCTGTCTTGCTTTTCTCTGTCCAGCTTTCTCACTGCTGTCAGGATGCCTGTGCGGCGGTCCAGGTTGAAAATTGGGGGTGCATCGGGACCCAGGATGTAGCTGATCTCGGCATTCCGCCCGCTGTCAGCATCTGTCGCGCTGATCTTGGTCAGCTGAGTACCAGGAGCGTTGTTTTCAGGGATGGAAAGGCCTATGATAGGCTGTGTGAAAACCGGGGCGTTGTCGTTTTCATCCTTAATTTTGATCAGGAGCATTGCAGACTGGTTTAAGGGAGGCTTCCCTGAATCTGAAGCCACTATTTTGATGGCATATTCCCGTGTAGCTTCATAGTCTAGAAACGTGGCTGTCTCCAGGAGAAACTGATTATCAAACACTGGTTTTAGCCTGAAAGGAACATCGTGATCTGTAAAACAGGTAACTTTCCCATTCTGATCAGCGTCCTTGTCCATCACTGTTATCAAAGCAATTTTTGTATTAAGGGGAGCCTTCTCAGACAAAAGCACTGTCCCATTCACGGGGTTGATGATGTACCTGGTGTCTATTGATGGGACATTGTCATTAATATCTGTGACATTAACAGTCACCGTGGCTCTTGACGGGGTGGAGCTGCCATCGCTTGCCAGAACAGTCAACTTGTGCACAGGGGACTCCTCCCTGTCCAGCGGCTCCCTGATGGTGATGAGGCCAGTGGTGTTATCGATGGCAAAGAGCCTTTTGGCCAGGCTGGAGATCTGGTTGCTGAAGTAGAAGTGGATTTGTGCATTGGAGCCCAGGTCTGCGTCGGTGGCGTGGAGCTGGGACACAGAGGTGCCCACGGGGGCGTTTTCGGGCACGCTGACCTCGATGTCGTTCTCCTTGAAGACCGGGCGGTTGTCGTTGACATCGGTCACCGTCACCTGCAGGATGGCAGTGCTGGACCTCGGGGGGCTCCCACCATCCTCAACTTTGATTTTCATCACATAGGTGTCCTTCTGCTCCCTGTCCAGGATCTGCTGGACAATCAGTTGAGGCCACTTATCTCCTTCAGGTGTCTCAGTTATGTCAAGACCAAACACATTTTGACCCTGCAAGACACAGAAAGAACACACTTTAGCTTGACAGTGTATTTAGAAAGAAAAATATCACACTATTTTTCTGAAATTGTCATGGAGTATAAATTTATGCATATACTCTATACAGGAATATAGATATTCTTACATTTATGTTCATTTTTCCATATTTAGTTTTGCTTTAAGCTCCAGAGCCTTGAGAAAGCTTCAAAGCAAACATGGCAATAAACAGATTCTTTAGAAAAAGGGGAAATGTGACAGTGATGGTGGTTTTTTTTCACCCAGATTCTCTATTTCTAAAGAAAAGTTATTAAATTCCTGGACTGATGTAATTCAGTTCCTCTGTTGTATGAGTGAGTGTGGAAATGAGGAATGAAGCCAAAGTTCAGTCACTGGAGGACCTATTCCAATATTCAATTTCAAGGAAACCAACATAGATAAAGGGATTGTTTCTCTGTTTGTGGAGCAACTCTGGACATGATCTGAAACCATTAGCATAAAAAACCAAACCAAACCAAACCAAAAAAAAAAAAAAAACAACAACAAACCAACCAAAAAAAACCCCCATCAAACCAATACCATCATTGATAAAGTGCTTGCTACATAATTTAGATGTCAGATGATACAGACAAAACTAAGTCCTAACAGTTCATCAGAAATATGTTTTAAAACTCATTAAAACTATCCCTGCATTCATCACTATATGTTTTATATTTGTAGTGAAATTACAATCCCAGTGGAAAAAAAAAAAAAAAAAAGAAGGCCTATTTTCATTTCAAAAATATCACAGAACTGCAAGATCAATTTGAAAATGATCAATATTTTTCATGGGGTTTGTTGAACATCCCTGGAACTGCACCAAAATGCTACATATATTGCACAAACACAGCTTTTTTAAAAAAAAAAAAAACAGTAGTGCTGACAAATCTGCTAAAATAAATATTGGAATCTAGAACTGAATTCCCTCTCTTCTGCTGTCTCTTCAGACAAGCAGCAATGAAGAACAGTGTAATTATCCTCTTTTCTCATATCTCACCACGCAGAGGAATGATGTAAAGGCAGTTTTCCAGCCACATCTTCCATAAGGGCAGGGCTAGAACGCAGATGGCTAATGCTGAATGCACGGGATGACCAGAAAAAAAGAAGGCATAAATAAAATTGTGGACTAACAAGAAGTTGCTTTTTATGTGTAATATTTGTAATAATGAGCAACTGTTCTTCCTCTGTTTATTCTTCTCCTCTTTCACCCTCACTCAGGTAACTGCTGTAGCATCATTGATGGTTTGTGCTGGAAGGGACCTTAAAGATGCTCTCATTTCCACTGGACCAGGTCCAGTCGAGCTCTGAACTGGTTTGGGACACTCCAGAACAAATCAAAAGAAAACATTCCCAGTGCTCAAGGTTCCTTATTTCTCATTAGTTGGAAAAGATTTGTGTTCCCTGTATCTTGTTACCCACTACTAAGTGAATGCATTTGTAGCTTCTACACACTTCTGAGCGAGGCTGAACTCTCACTGATTTGTTTCTCAAAGCCAGATTTTGACCTTAGATAAGCCATCTTTTATTTCATGGGAAAGAACTGTTCATCCACACATGCAAAAAATCACTGTGCCACTTGCACAGCATTTGTGGCAACATTAGGTTGCAACTGGGAACAGTATAAAGTAAACTGGAACACATTTTGAAGCAATAAAACAAATACAGATTTGGCTTCTTTAGCAGAAGGCACGAAAATATAAGCCCTGCAAATTGTTTCTAAATCAAGATACACATTTTGAACCAATTAGGGTAAATTTTAGAATGGTAATTCTATGCTGATAGGAAGCAGAGTGTGAGTCTCCTCTTCATATTCAATCTGGCTAGAAGTTATTTGCAATAAATTTCATAATTACTAAGAAATTATAAATTATATATTCTATGCTTTAACACAGATTCCAGAGGAAAGAAAATAACAGAAGCCAGAGTAAAAGCAACCTGTCAGCTGTCTTTACCTCTTTATTGGTACACAAGCTGACAGATGGGCACTGATTATTCTGTCATTAGATCCCACAACTACAAGAACTTGGTGCAGCCTTTGAATTCACATGGCTGTACGTGTGTGAGCCCATCTCTGCTTTTCTCATCCAGTATGGGAGAGGAGCTTTTCATCAAAGCAGCTGAGTTTGATATAAAATGTGGTGCTTTAGCTGCCCATTATTAGCTGTGAATGACTAGAGAACAGAAAAGAATGCGAAGATCTCTTCCAAGTTCATTATTAACACTTGAATAATATTCTATGGAAAGAAATATTATCTATGTCTATTTCAGGTTTATTCATTACAGGTTTAGACATCTTTTTAAACCACAGAAAAACCATTACAGAGAAGTAGACTTTCTCTTAACTCTATCAAGAGTAACTATTTCAAGTTGTTGAAACAAGAATATTTCACATTGTTTCAGAGATAAGGTTAGGTGTGATATGCTGCAAATTAACAAACACATTTTCTAAGAACAGATAGTTCTCACCTTCTAAACACTCAAAAAAATCAATGAAACATTTAAGAAATACATTTTTAAAATTATAAATACCTAATTCTCTCCTTTATGAGCAAAGAAATCGAAAACTAAAGCGAGAAACATGAACAAAACCCTTTAGGATTAATTTCTTGATGTTGAAGTAAATAGCTCTATCATCATTAAAACTTTAGTTAAAATTTCCATTAGGGTCAGATTTCTATTGGGACTGAACTGCACCTCAGTCAGCACATTATCCCAGTGATCTGAAGGATTTGTTCCCACTGGGAAGGGCAAGAGTCCATTGGAAAAGCACAATAGATAAAGAACAGTTATAGAGCACCTTTGCCCATTAAAACAACGGGTAGAAATAATCTGCTCCATTGAAATCACTACCCTTAGAGAAGAACGGGAGTGAGAAATACAAGACTGACTTTTTAAATTTAAAAATACAATTTAAGCACTAACTATTGGAGGCAAACCAAAGTTATGCCCATCTCAGAGCTGGATTAGCTTAAAGAGGTTCTGACCCTGCTCACAAGATCCCTTATCAGGGCAATCAGGAGCTCTGTTTCCTTATCCAATTTTCATCACAGCCTTTTCCATGGATTTGCACACACAGTCTCTCAAATAATGAAACTTTCTTGTTGAACACTCCCCACTGTTTTTATTTACCTGGTCATTTGTAATGGATCCAAATGTCCTTTTCGGAGCTGTTTTGGGCTGTCATGTGAATAAAAAATTAGAGAGCATTTTAAAAATTGCAACATTTAGGTGGTTTCATGAATACATAATCAACGACACAGGGACACACAGTGTGGTAAACCAGAACAGCTCCTGAGTGCTGCAGACAGGACTGGATGTGACAAAGGGCACCAGAAATCTACACACAGGTATTGCATTCCATAGCATTTCACCACAGGGTTTTGTTAAACCTGTGGAGCACTGACTGCCCGGGCATTGTTGGGAAGAATGGGAAAAGAGATCAGCTCCTGGTTAATGCTGACAACAGAGACACAGTCCACTGTGTCCAAAACATCCTGGGGACCTGCACTTGCAGAGCAGTAAACTGGCAGAAAGCAGGAATTGCTCAAAGAAGTGGGGAAGGGAAAGAATATTGTGCTAAATAATGCTACAAGCCCAACTGCTTGTGATACAAAGTATTCAGATTGAGAGAGGCTACCAGTGATTATTCCTTAAAACATACAAATTATGTAATTGTGTGTAACAAGTCTGCATTGTGAGCTGACAAAGGGTAGATCAACACTGTCCTCGATCTTCATTCAAAAGGGGATTCTGAACCTCCAGAGAAAGCCACAGGAGCAAAGGCAGCTCATTGTTTCGTGGCTACATCTTCACCCTACTCCTATTATCAATACTTCAGGCACTGTAAATGACAAACACATCACGAGATGTCCTTGGCTCAGCTGAATGTCAAACACAAGTCAGGGGCCATGCACAGCTCAAACTTCTACCAGTATTCTACAGGAACTCATCTCAGTGACTGGTGCAATAAGCTAGAAATACACATTTATTACACGTTAACAATCTTCTTGAAAGGAAAAAAGGAAGAACAAGAAAAAATATTAAAAGATTGGTTTCTCATTAGAAATTTAATCAGTAATTAAGTAATTACGTAAATAAAAACCTTTGGCTGAAATGTAGTTTGGAGTCCAAAGGACCCTACGATCTTTTCAGAAAGTCCAGAAAAGAATGCATGTTTGCTAAATGCTGGTTATTTCACATGGAACAACACAGAAAATCTTTGCAGGGCTTCTGCAGAACTACAAGACAGGTCCCAGACACTTTTTCCTTGCCTGTTTTTCCAAGACATATGGAACTGCTCTGCGACTGTGCTGTCTGTCAGCAGAGCAGAGACTACAGCAGCACAACTCCAGCTCTGAATGCAGAAAACAGACCACAGTTACATGGTGGACAACTTTTTTCCACAAAAGCTGAAAACTAAACTTGCAGTTTTCTTTCAAAGGCGATACTTTGGCTGTGAAATTGTGAATTGCCAAAGCCAAGTTAACGTCTTAAACACAAAATATTCCACATGGCAGGCAATAATGGGTCTGTGTGTCTGTCATGGGTGCATGTGGATGCACTCAGATCCAAACCACCCTAAGTGGTGTAGCTCTAATAAAGGTCCCAGGTCTGCTATTACTCACCCAGTGTGCAATTTGCTGTCCATGCATTCTAGAAAATTACCATTTTTTGGACAGCTGTCCTGCTTAAAGACTCCACAGTCACTCCTCTCATGACATCTCACAGCTTACAACCCAAAGTTACGGGAAAGAAGTGTCATTAGCAGCAGCAGTTACCTTATGAACTGAGTGGCAGAACTTCAAAGGAAAAAAATAACATTACAAAGGTAAGAATCTCCTATAATGCAGACCTCAGCAGATGAAGAGTTGCTTACAGATTTGAAACACTCTCTTTGTCAAAGCAATGCAGCCTTTTAATTTGTAGGCCAAGATTTTTAAGGCTTTTGTTCAATTTATGGTTTTCTGTCAGTGTCAGGCACTGTTTCTATTGGTTTACTTTGAAGCAAGAAAAAAGTTTAGCTTGGAATAAACTGAAATTTCAGGTTCAGAACCGCAATAAAAATTGGATTTGTAAGCACCCAATTATGCATAAACCTAAAGTGCATTTTCTGCATTCAGAACCCTAATTAGCTCCATTCCTGTGTAAGAGATGAGGAAATCATTTTATGAGCAATGTCTACACCATAACTTGCTACTTTTCCTCCTCCTCTATAAGAGCTCCTACAAATGGAAAACGTTGCCATTATTTCTCTCCATTTACACAACCACACCCAAAACTGCTCCTGTCCCACAAAACAAGAGCAAGCACAACACTGTGCATGGGATCAACAGAACACAAGGATAATAATGAACCACTTTATGCTGGAAAGAACAGCAAAAAATATAACATGGAATGAAGAAGAGAATAATCAATGTATTTAATACTGATTTTCTGAAAAAGAAAAGAAAAAAAAGGCTAGGAGGTTTACCCAAACAGGAAATTACTTCCTTGGAAATATAAATTTTATGTTATTATTGCAAAATTTAAACAGTCCTAATAATTTGCTGGAGTGTCCTTAAACTTTTCAGATGAGCTGGTCCCTTCTTTAAGGAGTCTTCTTCAATCTTGTCATGTTCTAAACATTGTCTACTTTATTTTCTAAGATAGGTAGATATAAGATGGATGTGTTTTGTCTGAAATGGAATATTTTTTCATCCTACTCAATTCTTGGCATTCAACTGTCAGAACATGTTTATTAGATTATATTCCTCCATTGAGGAGAAACAATTAGGGACAGTCAATACTATATTCTGGATTTATTTACTTTTTTTGCTGCCCTAATTTCTTCAGTCTACACTTCAAGTGAGCCTGAAACTCCCTAACTTAAAAGTGTTAATATTTTTAACCACTAGTTTTACAAGGGAGAGAACAGGCAGAGCTGAAAAATTGGGAACCCACATGAGCTCCACATTTTCAAGACTGCACCAAGTTTCATGAATAAAAAGAAAGTTCTCTTTCCATAGCACATCTCTGGCCTTTGAAACGTTGTCTCAAGTTGAGTTGTTTGTGAGTTCTGAACTATATCTAATTTCTCTTTTTAAACATGGATGAAAAAAAACCAAAAAAACCAAAAACAACAGAAAACCAAAACAAAAAAAAAAAACCACCAAAAAACCCCAAAATCTAAAAAACCCCAGAAACCTGAATCTTTTATTTTAATAGAAATTTACTTCATCCACCTATACAATCTAGGGTGGCAATAATGGTGAACCCACATTGCTGCATTAACAGAACACAAAATTCCCACGAAACTCCTTCCAGGGAACTGGGCCATCACTTGAGTGGTCTTTCACAATGCACTGCAGACATACAATTATATATTTCAGAAAAAAAATATGCAGCTGCACCAGAAACTGTAAGGAATTTATGTTCACAATACTCCTGCTGCATAATCAGTTGTCGACCAACTAAAGATGGGAAATTGAAGTACAGAGACACTTCTATCAACTGTCCAAAGTTTGTAGCTGGTCTGAAAAAGGCTGCCACTTCCGAGTTACTAATCATGTTTAAAATTAGACTTCAAATTATAAACTTTAGAAACTAACTGTTAGAATGCCTCTTTAGGGGTTAAACTTCAGAATTGCAAACTTCAAGCAAAGTTCTTTCATTTGGAGACACTTTGACCAAAACAAGGGAGGTCAACAGCTGCAGGTAACAACCAGGGAGGAAACCTCCCCTCTTAATCTCCTCCATTACAGTTGTTCAGAAATATTCACAGACATCCTACTGAACAAAAAGCTACATTTTCAACACCCTGAGGATATTCAGATTAAGGTATTAAACATGTTTGAGCTTTGCTCTGAATTCCCATGATAAAGCTCCAGACACCTGACGTTTCTGCCTTTGGATTCACTCACTATGGGTATATAATAAAGGGAAAAAAAAATTAGGATTTATATCAGGCAACAATACAGCCAACAAGTGCATTTTGATATTTGCATTATACAAGGTGACAGTTACATATTTGCTCTATTTCCTGGCTGAGAGCAGGCACAGAACCGAGGATGTGCGAGGAGGGAAATAAATGAGTACAAGGCTCCAGTGCAGCGCTGTGCCTTTGGAGGGAAGCACTAACAATTCTGTTCAGCTGCTCAGAACAGCTCCTAAATCACAACCTCATTGTGCCTCGACAGCCAAAGGCTCAGCCTGAGCTCCCAGTGGCACGTTTGGAGCTGGGGGTGAGCCCTGGCAGGTGTTGGTGAGGGGTGAACCTGCTGTGCCCTCCCGCTCACAGCCTGCTGGTGAGCACATCAGCGCTGCCAGGCAGGAGGGATTAAACCTGACAGCCACTTGTGCAGCAGGAAATACAAACATCCCAGACAGCTCTGAAAACTTCTTCCCCCTGCAGCAGGGGCTGTGCAGCATCCCCAGCTCGCAGAGATTTCAGTGGAGACTGGGGGTAATGGGTTTGTGTGGATTCAGTTCGTGGCAAATGGGACAACACAATATAAAATGGACTGGAATAAAACACACTTGTGCTCTGCTGCAAAGGAGTAAGAACCTGCAAATCAACATTCATTAAATTAATGCATAGTTAGTATCTCATTCCCTCCTATACATCCATCCATCCACACACAAATTCAGTGTGTATGATATCTTTAAATGCGTGTCATCCTCATTAAGAAAAATCCATAGTCTGACCTCTGATGCTGCAGCTTTTCCAACAAGTTGTTTAGCAAGATTGTCTTCTTTGACCTAACACCCTTCTAAAGCTCGAGTTCAGCTGGGAGCAAAATCACTGTATTTTTCCTTTATGCTCACACTTCTAGGAAAAAATGCTGACAAAACTTCCCTCTGAACAGCAGGAGCATCTCCTGTGGAACCTCCCACACTTCCAGAAACACAAGGAAATTCCTTTTTGTGCAGGGGCAGCACTTTAATGTCCATGTGTCACTGCTTTATGAAGGCTGATTAAAAAATCCACAGCCTTAACAGAGAAAATTCACAACCCATGTGGGCAAAAATATAACAGGGTGAGAAATAAACTCCAACAGAAGAGACTTTACATCCTCCACTTGGAACAGATTTCCCCCAGCTTCCACAAGCAGGCTTTAGGAATTCTAGACCTGTCACAAGTACTGCAGAAATGACCTGATCATAAGCCTCTCTCAAGGCCTCCACTCTGCAGGGTTTTGTAAAAATCAAAATAAGAAAGAGTGTGTGCGTGTGTGACATTTAACTGCCACGGGATCAGTTTTGCTTCTGAAAGAAATAGAGCTATACTTTTTCAAGGAATGAGAACTTATCCTTTTTTTATTACTCTCAGAAAATAACAGTGAGACTCCCATATTAAATTGTAAAAGTATGTGACGTATGCAAGTGCAAGATGCCACTTCACTGCACATGGGAAGATAACAAATAATATTGCAATTTCAGAGTAATAAATCGAGATGGTGGCTGAGAAGACAGTGACACTGCTAAAAATAGTTCCAGAGAATTCTGAAACTCAGTAAATAGAAGTCTTTTCACCATACTGATCAAGGAGTGTAGGGGATAAACCAAAAATGTATTTTCTGGTGCTGATTTCTCAGGAACTTGACTTCTTCCTCCTCCAGTGTTACTGACTCCTATTTATCTGACTCACTAGAACAAGAGTGAGATAAAAAAGGAGAAACATTTCCTTACTGTAAGGCAGCAACTTGAGTCTGAAAATCAATTTTGAGAAGAAATCTCTTGCTACCTGTGTGTATTGAAAGTTCTAGCAAATAAATTGTCCTGACTTTCCAGTTAATGAGTTATATTCTGAGAAAATGCTTCCCTGTGAGTTTGGGATCAAAAAAATCTTAGAAGTGTATTTGATTTATACTTCAATATATAGTTTTACTCAAGAATATATTCCTTTCTAAAAACAAAAATAAAAGTCCAATTTCACTCTAATTGAATGTGCTTGAGCTATTTCTTGGTCTTAAAATCAGAGATGGAATTGATGTAACTGATTTGTAAGAAAGAAAATAAATTTAAGAATATTAGAATGGCATGTTTACAAGGGAAACACCAAACACTCATCATTCCAATCCAGCCTTTCTGCTTAGTTCACTGTTTATATCCCCTAATAGCAGTTTAGTCGTGAATATACACTAAAAATTATAGCTAACGGACAGGGATTTTTTTCCTCCAAAAGGGGGAAAAAAATCAAAGAAAACCATGAGACCGTAGAACACAGCAAGCCAATATTTAAGCAGGAAGAGCAGCAGCTTCAGAAGGTAAATACAATATCCATCTCCTGCTGCAGAGCTCTAGATTAGTCTCACCTGGTCATGTGAGTCCTCCAATAAATCATAAACTGAGACAAACCCTCCCACAGCTCATGGGGAAAAATGCAGAGAGTGGTGAATGTCAGGAGTAAGGGGAGTTCTGGGGTGTGTCCTCAGCAAGGTTAATGCCAGAATAAATAACACAGCTCAGGAGTCATCTAGCAACGTGACTGCCCTCTCACAAAGTCTGCTACTCCAGAAAAAGCAAATTAAACAAAGGTTGGTGAAGCCATTTCTCCCCAGTAATGACGCCGATAACCCAAGTCTGTCACCACGACATTTTTATGAAAATCCTTTGCCAGGATTTTCTTCTCCTGAGAAACTGAGGAGCCTCAGGAAAGAAATGTAACCAAGAACTCTCTGCTGCTGTGGAATGCAACAGGTGCTGCCTTGATTGGTCCATGGGAAGTGTTTCTAATTAATGACCAATCAAGGATGCAGCTGGCTCAGATTCTCTGCTCAGTCACAGCCTTTGTTATTCATTCCTTTCTATTCCTTTCCAGCCTTCTGATGATTCCTTTCTCTCTATTCTTTTAGTATAGTTTTGGTATAGCATTTTTAATATAATATATATGATAATATAATAAATCAGCCTTCTGAAACATGGAGGCAGGATTCTCATCTCTTCCCTCGTCCTGGGACCCCTGCAAATCTCTCAACACAAGTCAAAGGGAAATTCCAAGCTTTCCCAGGTCTGGGTGCACACACAGCACTTTCCTGAGGTTCATTCAATCACTGTCCTAAACCAGATGCTCCCAAACAGCAGCTCACATTTTGTTTGTGGTACAAAAAAGCTGTCATTGGCACACACAGAAATTGGACCTGAGGCCTCTTCCTCAGCCAAAAGCATGAACAGCTTTGGGGCTGCTGCCACCATTCCAGGCAGGAAGGTGTCAGGGTGGCTAACCAGAACTGAGAACTTCCCCAGACCCCTCCCAGCTCCCACTCTGACCAAAACCCCATTAAAGACCCAGCACAGTGCCCAGAGAACCCATTCCTGCTTGGAAAGCAAGGAGAGCATCTCTCAGCCTCACACAGGCTGGAACAGGAACAGCGACAGGACAAAGCACCTTCTGGGGAGGAGAAGATGCTCTCAATAATTCAATGTGAAGTTTAGCCTTCGAAAAAAGTGATGTAAACAAGTGATTCTACCAACCAAACATTAAAATATTGCATCCTGAAATGAAGTATTATTATAACTTATGTCCATCATCTGGGAAAATGACCATTAGCATGGAATATAATGCACAACTCAAACAATTTAACTTAAACAGTCTTTAAACAATTTTCAACTTAGACACAAAGACTTCATCTATACCTTGATTTGTGCGCTTGATTATTTTTTATTTCTTTGTCTTAGAGGGTTTAGCATATTGTTAGGATTCTTGCATATTAAGATATTAAGCTAAGAACAATAATTCAATTTATTATGTCGATGAAGCAGCCAGCTAAACAAACAGTTGATTCTGAATTCAAAGATTTAGTTGGGCATGTTACTATTTTTAAAACATGCCTAGGATGTTCTACCAAATACTACATCTGTCATTATTCATCAGGTTCACAGATACTGAAAGAACACAAAACAAGTACTCTCCAAGACAGGACGGAGTCAATTTGCTCACAGAAATCTGCAGGACTGCTCTCTACAATAAAACAGGTTTCAGTTGTTACGTGGATTCGAAATAGAGCACTATCTTCAAATCCTAAGGTGACACTATAAAACTAAATTTTTTATGTGTTCTACCTACAGAGTCAAAGCTCTGCTTCCACACTCAATTAACTTTACTGGTAACATAAGAAGAGGCCTACTGTGGTTATATGTGGAAGCACCCATTGTGAAATGTAAAATTAAGTGAAATCTGTTTTGAAATCCAGCATTATGGCTCTAAACAAAACAGCAAACCAGAACTAAATTAGTGAAAGTGACTGTGACAGCTGAAGCCATGGAGCTTCCAAGAGGGCTCAGCATTATTAAAGATTTTCCTTATTATGCTCTTAGGCACAATCTGATTAGTTCCAACAGCTGCCCAGCAGGAAAAGCCAAGCCATCCTTCCACAGGAGCCCTCCAAGTCAAGCACCTTTAGCTTCAGTGGTGCCAGATCCAGGCAGCACACAGCACTGCAGCATCAGCTCTGCTCTCCTGATTGACACTGATGTCAGAATTTCAAACCAAATCATGGCAGAAGCTCCTGATCAGCATCATGTAAGCTACTAAAACCTGTCCTGATGGATAAACTTGTTCCACAAGAAATACACAAAGGAAAGAAAAAAAGAAAATAAGAAAGGAGGGGGGGAAATCCACTGTGCATAAATGTTACTCAAGTCTCTGTTAGAGGCAATGAGTAACAAAAAAGGAATTATTTTTGCTACTTTGCTTGTGACACTCAGTAGCCTGAAGCATATGCTGTGCTGTGACAAATGTGCCATTGAACTTTAAAACAATATTCAAAATAGATCCTGAAAGACTTCACTCCTGTTTGCAGGAACTCTTGCAGTGTTATCTGAGTATTACAAGAGAGATTAGGAGACTGATATTATTACCACTTCTCCCAGTGCCCTGGATGTTAAGTTAGGATTTTAAGAGCCACAGACACAGCGCTGACTGTGAAAGGTTTCAAGCCTGGAACAGAGATTTTCAGCCAGCTGGAGCCCTGAATCATACACTCCATCATCAAATAATTCTGAAGTTGTAATAAAGTTAATCAATAAAAAACACACAGGTTTTAATTCCACAAAGGTAAATTCACTTCTGAAGAAGGCTTGACTATTCTTCCAGTTTCTGAACATAGGAAAACTTAGGAGAAAATCATATTTCTAGTGTTGCAAAGTTTTCTGCCACTGGGCAGCAGAACAAGTTCTGGTTGTATCTCCGGGCTCTACTTCCCACCTTAGCTCAAGCATATACACATTTTAAATAGAAACCAAATTAATTTTATTTCTGCTTAATGCAATATAAATGGGCATGGAAATTAGTGAAAAATGTCTTTGCACAGTTTCTCAGCTCCTCTGTGAGCCTGTAAAACCGTATACTTTTCAAGTTAAATAATAAAGTTGAAGTCTTTTATCACTGCATCCAAAATGCTGTTTTCATAGTATAAGAATGCCACCAGTGGGCTGATGTAAACAGAAATTAAAACAAGTGATCATCACAAAATGTAGTGTCTAAAACTTTGCCACTATTCTAAACACTCAAATTTTAAAATCTAGAATTTTTACAAAACAGATACAAAATACCACTACAATTACACACATGGAAAAAAAAAAAAAAAAAAAAACCAAAAAACAAAACAAAACCAAAAAAAAAAAAAAAAAAAAAAAAACAAAAAAACAAAAAAAAAACAGATAAGAATATCAGATTCCCCACTGCTGGGCAAGAAATCTGTGAGCCTCAAACTGGCAGAAGCTCAGGAACAGCTTGGGAAAATATTCTGGTGATTCCCAAGCATCTGATATCAAATGTTAGAGAGAGATCCAAGATCAGAGGAAACGCAGCTCCATCCTGCCAGGCCAAACTTGGGTCAGCCCAGAAATCAGTGCCTGCCCCTCCTCTTCCCCTTGGGAGGAAGATGCAGGCTTTGGAAACAGAGACAAGCAAAGACTGAGAAGACCAAAGCCCAGTTCAGGTGAAAAATTAAGGTGTCCAGCAAAGGTCATAACGTCTTCACATAATGCACTTCAAAACCCAGACAATAAAAATCTCAGAAGCAGATATTAAAGCAGATATTAAAACACACACACACTAACAGGTTTTTCTCTTTAGCTTTGCCAGAGGTCCACTTAGACACTGAACTTCACTGCCAAGCTCTGGACGATGCTGGCAGTTGAAGGTTTGAATTATTCAAATGAAAGGTTTTTGATGAGGGAGGGGCTGGACTAGCTCAGAATTTAAAAATAAGCATTAATGTAGAATCCTACAAAGAAGCAGGCAATCTGGAAACTTCCAGGAACTCATTCGAGTTCTGATATTGTACAAGAAGAGTAAGTGTCTTGGATATTCAACATGGACAAATACTTGATTACATAAAACGATACAAGTGTTTATTGTAAAAAAATAAAAGGTTATATGAAATTTTGATCAGTATTTTAGGCTCTGTTTTTAAGACTTACTTCCAAATTATGGTGTTCATAATAGTTCTTGGCTTTCCCAACAAATACCAATTCACAAAAAAGTCATGTGTAAGTGCCAGAGTACAATTTTTGATATGAGATGGGAAAGAGGATGAGGAACAAAATACAAGTTACTCCTTTGTTTATACCTTTCAATCTGCTGCAATAAACTATCTTCAAAAAAGCCCTAATGGAAATGAGGATGAAAATTATACGGCTAGGGTTAGGATGAAGAGGAAAATGCATTCTCCCAGTGAAAAAGCCATATAATATCCCGGTCTGAAAAGCACAGAGGAATATCCTGACTCAAAAGAAAAAGAAGAGGGAAAAAAAACCCCAGAAAACGTCAATTTGCTTGAAAAAGCAGAGGAAAAAAAACTACAATTATTCGACTTTGGAACATCAGCAATAACCAAAGCAAGAACACATCACATTAATAGAGCCAGCAATTACAGCACAATGAGAGAAAAATGTATTTCTATACTGAGAGCTGATGACTCAGAACTCATTTCTTTCAGCAATGTTTCTTTTTGTTTCTTCAGAATTGTCTGAAACAGTCTTTGCTACATGTCCCAGCTTCAAAAGCTCCACGGGACTTAAGTGTTCAGACCAATTATGTTTCTGGGTTAGAGAATATAAATTATTTTGCAATACACCTTTCTTTCAGGAATAAAAATAACTGTACTAATGCAGTCAAGGGCCATGAACCTTAGCTGACACTTGATTTAAATATATTCTTTGATACCTCTTTCTTCTTAAATGGAAGGAAAGTGTTCTATGCAGTGTATTTGGGGGAAAACTAGCTGGGATATTTAAATCTTCATTACTAAAATCCAACATTAGAAAGATTAAAGTAAATATAAAATCAAGACACATTATTGTTATTATAAAAGCTAGTTTAATATTTTAATTGTGTATTTTATGACAACTTAAACCAGGAAAAACTGAAACTACTTCTACTTTCAAAACATAGCCTAAAAATTGGAAATTTTCAAATCTTCCTCCCCCCCTAGATGGGATGAAAAGTGAGTCTTAGAAAAGTGAGTTGGATAAAAACACTGAATATGTAAAAATACTGCCCCAACACCATGGCAATACTGTTTTGGCACTTGAAAAAGGCTCCTACCTCTTTCTTCAGTGATGTACAAAAGAATGACACCTTTAAAATATGGTAGATTTTCAGACAGTAGGAAAAATTAAGGGTGCAGCACCATCTGTCCCCAGTGCACTTTTATTCCCTTTTGTAACTTCATGTGGCACTGCATGTTTGCAGTCCCAGTATCAGTCATCTATGCAAACCAGAGTATCATTTTATTTTGAAGGGATATTTTAGTGCTCTTACTGGGGTTATCAATCAAGAGCAGGATAGTGTCACCAGGACATTTTGATGAAAATCCTTTGCTAGGATTTTCTTCTCCTGAGAAGCTGAGGAGCCTCAGGAAAGAAATATAAGCAATAACTCTCTGCTGCTGAGGAATGCAACAGGTGCTTCCTTGATTGGTTATTAATTAGAAATACCTCACGTGGACCAATCAAAGAAGCCCCTGTTGCATTCCTCAGCAGCAGAGAGTTATTGCTTATATTTCTTTCCTGAGGCTCCTCAGCTTCTCAGGAGAAGAAAATCCTAGCAAAGGATTTTCATTAAAATGTCGTGGTGACAGGATAGGTCATGTAATTGGCAATTTCATATAAATTAAAACAATTGTTTCCTTGATGGCTGTCGGAAAATGTTCCATTCTCTGTGCTGCCACACACACAGGCTGTGTAAACAAATCCTGAGCCCTGTGTGCTCAGAAAGCATCCCAACATCTGAGCTAAAAGTGATCTGTCTGGACATCAGCAGAAGATGATGCTCAGCTGAGACAGATGAAGTGGAGCTCTGCGTTTGACAGATGGGTGCCTCGCAGCTCGAGTCTATCATCCTCTCCTCTCTGAAACATGCTAACTTATATATTATTGCTCCGTGACAGCTCGTGTGAAAATCAGAGCCTGGGATGCAGAAAGAGACACCAACTTGTCCCTCACCCTAACTCACTGAACTTGCTGTGCCTGAAGCAAGACTTTCTCCTGCAGTCCTGCCTCAATCCCCAAAGGGACGTCAGGATAACGGGAGCTGACAGTTTTACAGCAATTGTGCCATAAACCACCCTAAAGGAGCCTTGTATCAACCAACAAGAGGCAATTACCTTGACTCCTGACTCACTACCACCAGTCAGGAGCAGAGTTTTATCTCCTCGCTGACACCAAGTCACAGCTGCAGGAATGCAAATCAGTTTTCCCTTTTAAAGCTCAGACCCAGTGACTTTTTCAAAATAATGTGCACAGATGACCACTTGTCTGTCCAGATCCCTCTAGACAGGTTACCACTGAGCAGTATTTTTATTCTAGCACAAAATCTTCTCTAAAGAATCACATACTTTGGTATTGTGGATTGCAAGAAAAATGAGCAAATGGCGTGGAGGATTTGGAAGAAGGCAGATTTTCAGCTACAACATAAAATAATGAAAATAGACTCATTTTGCAAAGGGGATGTAAAAACTTCAGATGATAATTAAGAACATCACAGGGGAAAAGCAGGCAGGGGGAACCATCCACATGAAAAAAACTGAAGATGTGTTAACTTTAACCAAAACACTGAACTTCTATCAGCAAGTGAAAAAGGGAAAGATGTTTCGGGTCTGACCTATTCCCCCACTGTGGATTTAGGACAAAAGTACTTGGCACCACTCAAAAGACAGCCTGTCTGTCCTAAAAAAAGCCTCTCTTTTAAAGGGCAGCTAAAAATTACCTTAGAAAGACAACATGTCCAGCCCTCCCAATTTATTAAATTACCAGCACAAGAGAGTGACCTTAGAGCTTGACTGGAGCTCAACTGCAAAGCAACAAAACTTCCTAAACCTATTTTCGAGTTCCCTAAATCCATAAACTTCCCTTTCTATGCTGGCACACAAAATGAGAAAGAAGAAACAGTACTGACCCACAAACATCAGCAGTTTAATCCTCCTGAGAGATGCCAGTGAGGCTGGGATCAGCCTGGGCTGCAAACTGTGCTGAGGAGCCCACGCAGTCCCAGGGTGGGAAGGGACCTCTGGAGATGGTCTGCTCCTCTGCAGAGCAGCTGCACATCATCACACCCAGGTGGGGTTTGACTTTTTCCAGAGGATTGTGAAGAAAAACAAGCCATCCCCTCTCCAAGCAGAAACTCAAGATTTTAGCCTAAGCTACATGACAGTGAGAAGGAAAAAAAACCCATAATAATTAAAAAAAACCAAAACAACCCTCAAATGCTTTTTTAATGTGCATCTTATTTTCACCTTGTCTGTAAGCACTGTCAGATCCAAGGTCTGGCTTTACATAATTTCTCAGTTTTAGGCACCTAAGTACTACTGTTACCTGTACCATCAATACGAGTGTAATTTTATTTTTGTGGCAATTAGTCTTGAAATATCACTGAACAACTAATGTTTCCTGAATGAGAAGAGACAAATACTGAAAAGATCTTGTTCTTGTCTATCAGGAAGTCAAGAAATCTCCCACGTGAACCATGTATTTTCCTGAGTATATAGAAGTCTTGGAACCTTGAATAGCCAATTCCAAAATTCTTGGAGCCTTGAATAGCCATCATCCTATCAGCCATATTCCCCTTACACAATTGCTAGAAAGGGTTGGCAGTAAAAAAAGAAATCAGAAAGTGCAAGAATATTTTGTTCTTAGAGGGTTACAACGAATTCACAAATAATTTTTGATTTGTAGAAACAGTAAGAAAAATTAAGTTGAAATTCCTTATTTGTATTACAAATTCCTTATTTGTATTACAAATTTGTATTCATATTAAATTGTGTTTAACTACAATATTCAGTAAGAGCTGGCAATATTAATAAATATCTGTTTACAAGCAGAAAAAAAAAGCTCTGTGTTGGCAGATTTTTCACAGACTGCAGATGTTGGCAATAACCACCCCAGGCTTCCTGTGACCTACTGAAAGGGCCAGTAGAGCCCTGCAATGTCCTGTCGTGCTGCTGGAGCCCTCCCAGATAATCACCCATGTTAGTGTAATGCACATTAATTCCAGTGTGACAAGCCATGGGACGTGGTTTGAAAGTCCTCCCAAAGGGAGGGTTTGGCTCCCACTCTAAGGAATGACAGCACAGAAAAGGACAGGAGTGAGAGGCCCAAGCAGCTCGTGCTTGGGACACTGAGGCTGATCTGGTGATAAGAAAATCAAAGTTTGTGTCACTGTGCACTGAGTTTGCAGGGACGTTAACCATTCTGTCTTGTTTTTTCTCTGTGTGCTGAAGCCCACAGGTGCAGCACTAAAAACAAACAGACCATTAGAGACCAAACACAGCAACAAACGACACTAAAAACAACAAAGTTGGTTGGCCTCATCCACTGTTACAGCTTTTGGCTTTCACATTTGTATCCCTGCTTACCACAGGATTATCAACAAAGATTTCGTTAATATGACTTTCTGATACACATTGAACTGCAAATCTAGCCTCAGTCTATAATTCTAACTACCCAACTAGATTTATTTCTACATAAAACACATCTTCCACTCTTGATCTTGACAGTGATGTGAGTTCCTTGATCCAAGACTGCTGCGAGGCTCAGAAATAACCAGTTGCAAACATGAAATATGATGCTTGAAGTGTGATGAAGAAGTGTGATTTCCATCTTCCATGGGTCATGGAATTGACAAACTGTATCAGAAAACGGGGATATCTTCTATTGAAAGGCATCACAAAGATGATCTAGAGCAGCCAGATGAAACTCTCCTCATCAGAGGCAAGGCTGACGTGGTGTGAGACTGAGCAGGAATCTATTTTGTCAGACTACAGAGGTATGAACCGACAGCTACAAAGAGATTATCATATTATTCTAGAAGGGATGCACCAGCTGCTTCTGATAGGTAAATACACCAAAATTACTGTAACGGGGAAGAGTAATGGAACAGCAACCCCAATCTAATTTCCCCCAAACTGCAAAGGATTAAAGGAAGAAAATATTAGCACTCAGGATCAGCTCACAGAAGAAAATGCTCAGTTCCTGCTGCACCTCTGCAACTTCTGGTGTACGTGGTGTACCTAGCTGACAAGAAATGCTAGGCAACCAATTAATAAAAATATTATTTAAAACATGCCCTTGTGTGAGTCCTTTTCTAATCAAAACCTGTTCTGAGCCAGCTTGCCTTTTTAGCATTTAAGAGAACAAAGGAATGCTTCACACTGAAATCTCTGCAGTCAAAGCACAGGCCTGTGACACCTATAAATATGAAGTGTATTAATCAGGTAATACTAAATATCAGCTTGCCTTGAGCGCAGATGTAAGTGTGCTGGAACAGTGTAATCATCAACAGCAAGCAGGTATTTATGGCCCCGCGGTGGCCCAGCCTGACACAATGCACGTTTTGTGTCAGTCTGTAAACAATGGGACTGCCCCGAAGAGCTGAACAAAGCCCTGGAGGCTGGGCTGCCCCCTGGGTTAAAGCAGAACATTGGGATTTGTAGATTCATCCTCCATCAGAAATCACTGTTTATTAACGTTTCAATGCACAATTTGCTCTTGCACCCCACTGTTTTCACCTACTACTTCTATTCCTGAATGCCCAGCTCTTTTTTCCTATTATTTCCCATTTATTACTTACAGTAGCTATCTCAGCTGAGACAAAAATGGTTGGGTTTCCACCTGGCCATTTATTTCTTGTCTTAGCTGCACCTACCAGCTCCCACCATCAGTTTTACACCATCCTCTTCCCCAGTCCAGCTATTTCTCATTCTAAATGAATTTTCTTCTATTGTTAAATAATATCTAAGTTCTCCCTCCTCCCCTGGCTCACAGCAAACACTGTTTATCATGTGAAACCTTAATGTCACTCCCTCTATGGTCACCTTGGGGCATCTCAGCAGAGAAACAATCTTTTATAATGCCATGCACAGCAGCTTTGGGGCCAGCAAGAAGTTCTGCGTGGCTGTCTCCTCTCTTCCATTAACAGTGAAACTGTTGCCTTTTTGGAGTTCATGTGTTTCAAACAGGGCTGAGAAAATCAGAGCCACAGAAAGTTTTGAGGATGAGGTGCCGTGGATCAGTTACACATAAAGAAGTTATTTTCCATTCAGGTACACCTTGATAAAATGTGGGCAGGTAAAAAAAAAGAGTGTTAATCAGTGTGGTAATTAAAGCTCTGTCTTGTTTTAAATAAATCAAATCCTGCTTTACAAAGCTTCCACTGAATCCAAAATACAAGAACGTATTTCTTTTTGTTTTGTTTCGTTTTCTGTTTCTGTTTTCTGTTTCAGAAAACAAAGTTTTGCTTTCTGCTGTTTTAATGAGTTTTAATGAGAGGAAGAATATTGGGGGGAAACAAGCCATTTAGTTTACAGACTTTATAGTTTCTTATCTAGTTTGCAAAAGAAACCAAATGCAAAAATTATATTCAACCTTTTCCACACGCTGTGAGAGGGACAGTAAGGTAAGTGTAACAAAGTGAGGAAATACTGTAACACATGACTGTTACCATCCCAAGGAGCTACAGAGGTGCTGAAAATGTGCTAAATACCTATAAAGGGCTCAGCTCAGTTCCTAGTGAGAAGTTCCCTTTTTCTTTTCAGAATTCATTATGGACAAAGTCTCTATCTACCTGTTTTTGGGCAAAACAGGCCTGGCTTCACACAGGCGATACGGAAATCTTGGCTAAATTTGTTTCAAAAGCCAACTACAACTGAAAACCTTTCTCTTCATTTCACAATTTGTCAAACCCCATCCAGCCCGGCCGGGGACACCTCCAGGGATCCAGGGGCTTCTGGGCCAGGGCCTCTCCTCCCTCACAGGGAAGGATTTCCTCCCAATATCCAATTTAAACCAATTTTCTGTCAGAACAAAGCCTTTCCTCCCTGTCCTGTCTCTCCAGGCCTTGTCCAAAGTCCCTCTTGCAGCCCCTCCAGGTACTGAAAGGCTTCAATGAGGTCACTCTGGAGCCTTCTGTCCTCCAGGCTGAAGAATCCCAATTCTTTCCTCATAGGAAAGGTTTTTAATCCTCCTAATTATCTTCCTGGACCTCCCCTGCTGCAGGAAATACTGGCTGTATTTCCTGCCTGCTCACCAGAATCCTTTATTTCTATTGCTTGGGTTTGTTGTTTGTTTTTATTATTTTTTAACCAATTTTATGATTACTTTTGATATTAACATTCTGAAAATTACCAGTAGAATCACATCTGGAAATACCGTTCCAAATGGTGTCTGGCTGTCAGAAACCTCTTTTTTGGATTTTACAGATCATTTCCAAGGTATATGAAATTGCTGGCTCATTTAAAGGCAGTAGATCCATAACTCCAAAAAAATACCTGACCAACAGGCATTCAAGAGAAAAAATGCAATTAATTCTTTCAGAAGATCTGCCAGCAGGGCTGTGATTTCACTAATTATTTTGTTTGCAGCACATGCAGCACAGGATTTCAGAACTTCCAGTCTATACCAGTGTGTGCTCAACCTCACCACCTTCCTTCCCATTATGTGGCAAAAGCAGATTTTTCAGAGACACCTGAATAAACATGTAATCTGTCATTTTTTATTCATTTTTTTCTTTAATTAAAATTTAAATAATTTGATATTTAAGTTATTTGCACATTTCTTGATGGAAAACCTCTCATGCAGACCCTCTCACCCTGCCCAGCCAAGCCCTGTGCCCTGCCCTGCCTTGGGCAGGTTGGATTTCAGACGAGCTCCCACTCGTGTGACACAAAAGTGCTCCCACTCTGCTGATCTGGTAAATTCTCCCTCTGAATGCACAGGCCAAAAATAAGCTCACAAACAAGACTGTTCTTGTGGTGATCTGAACTGCTGCTCATCAAGCCCAGGGACTCCTGATTTAGCCATTTTCTACAGTTTTCCTTTTCCTACAATAACAGCACTTTTGGATAACTCACATTTCTCTGTTCAGACCGGATATTATTTTGCCCCATTTTGTGTGTAACTCTGGCTTTTTCATTATTTTCTACTCCTACTGTTATTTATTTAATATGCTGTTATTCATTCCCCAAAATCTCACTGAATATGCCTCATAAAGAACACTCTGCCCTACAGGATGCTTCTGCTTCGCTAGCTAAAAATCCCCAAACAAAACCCACACATGTAGATTTACCTGCTCTCCTATAACCTAGGAAAACTTTTAAAGAGCTTACTGTAAAAACTTCAACATTATAGTAAGTACTTGGAAAGTTTTTAAGTTTCTTGGCTGCACTGAGAGCAGACAGACATGTGTGGGATCTTTTTTTTTTAATTTTTTTTTTTGATAGCTAGCCAGAAATGCCTGGTAGGATGCAGTTTCCTGAGAGAGATTTTTATGTCTTTGACATTCCCTTGGACCCACACTGCCACAATTACTTCAGGTTCTGAGCAATTTAAAAGAGTTAAAAAAGGCAGAGCTTTATTTTCATTAAATTGCTAGTAAGTACTGGTATCAGTGAATATCAGCTATCCAGTCAGTCCAGCAATATATTGGATATTATAATCTGTGTTGTTCTGGCACTAAGGAGGGTCAGATTGGTTGCTGAGCATCCAAACCACAAAATAGTTCCCTATTCCAAATCTAAGGAAGTGAGGACAATTTCAGCTTCCCCCAACATTTCAAGGTAAATTTCTTTCCTGTTTTTAAGTTTGTTTCAATAAACTCAAATGAAAGTGATCATTTATTTAGCAGTCACACGCTCTTGTTTATATAAACATCACATGTTTGTGTTATTCTTCTGTTCCCTAATCCCAGTTCCCCTGTTGGTTGCTAGAAAGAATAAAAGAAGCAAGAATATGAAATATCTGCTCTTACAAGGTCACTGGCACCACTCTCCTTGCACTCCTGCACAGCACATTTGGAGCTGCTCCTGCCCAGACATCACGAAGCTGCTCTGACAAACTGACTCCTTCCCTCTGGAAAAGCTCATCAATACCCAGGCGAGCATCACACCAGCTCCTGGGCCAAGTTCTACTGCTCAAGTCCACCAGTCGTGCAAGAGAGGCACAAAAAAAGATTGTCTCCATGAAAATGGGAGGCATAAAGCCAGCACAAAACCCTTCTGCACTTGGCACTGTCATGTCAGTGGCAATCGGGACACGTTTCGAATGGTCCAGGAAGACTGTCAGCCCAAGTGTACAAACACTCTGAGAGCTGCTGCAAGCTCATAGGGATGTGGATGTTTCCTCACACTGTTACACATGCACATAAACAGCTTCCCACAGAGTGAGGATGAGATGCAGCAGAACGCACCCAGGGCTATGGATTCACACTCTGACACGGACCTGCACCTTACCGCAACTGCAGTTCACAGCTTTGGCTTTCTGTTGCTGCGTGCAGCACACAGCTCTGGGTTTCTGACGGGTTGGTGAGGACTGGCAACACTTGTGGGAGGACAGTAACACACACAGCAACAGAGAAGGATGAAAGAAACCCACCTTGAGGAGCTCATAATGCTGGATTCCGTTCACCCCGATGTCCGGGTCGATGGCAGACGGGACGGAGTAGCGGGAATTAATGGCCGTGTTCTCAGGGATTGAGATGTTAATAACTGTGGAGGGGAAAAGGGGGGCGTTGTCGTTTATATCCTCGATCAGGAATCTGATCTTGACCAGTCTGAACACCTCGTCGGGCAGCACAGCCACCTCCACCTCGTAGAAGCAGCGGTTCTCGCTGAAGATGCCGGCGCACAGCTTCTCGCGGTCGATGCGGTTGGCGGCCGTGAAGATCTCCCCGGTGTTCTCCTCCACCCTCACCAGGGGCACGTCCCCGGTCTTGTACACCAGCTTGAACTGCAGCGGGGAGGACAGGGGCACGTCGGGGTCCAGCGTTAGGTTGAGATCCTTGAGCAGATTGCCAATGAGGACATTTTCGGGCAGCTCTTCCCGCACGGTGTAATTCTTCTCCTGCGCGCCAGATTGGAACACGATGCAGGCCAACAGGACTGCCAGGAGGTAGGTTCCAGACAGCAAGTCCATCTCCAGAATGACTAATGAGTATCCGTGGAGAACGCCAGGAGGAGCTGGGAAAAGGGAAAGGAAAATCCTTTAAAAGTCACAGAATATTGTGTTCCTAAAGCGGCAAGAGCTAAAGGAGCTCCTTTCCTGCTACAACTGTTTGAAAGCCTCATTGGTAAAGTCACATTTGACTCCATCCTTCCTAAATATGTATAAACTTTCTTGCACAACTTTTCACTTGAAACTCTTAACTAAATACAGAGGTAAGAATTTTAGGGCTGGATCATATTGAACGGAGAAATAAGTACAGGAATCCCCTACTTCCAGCATGAGATTTTCCTTTGCTCCTTAGGAAAATGCCTTCCTTCGATCTCTCTGCCACATTGTCCTCATTTCTTTTCTGTTTCCTAAGAAAAAAAAGTAGGCAAGAAGTTTGCAAGCAACCATCTGCTGAGAACCAGATCTTTTTATACCTCTGTCTTAGATATGGGAATAGAAGAACACTTGTCTTAATTCTCCCCCCAAGTTTTGCACTGACAAAATTATGTAATGTTTGTTAACAACGACAAAGAAATCTGGATATTTTTAATTCATGAACTTAAACTGGCAAGAAAATGTTATTATCTAAATGGAGTCTTGGTGAACTTCAGCCAACACTGTGTGGAAGTCTGTCTAGTGAATTGCAAAAAAATTAGTATAATTTTAAATTTGGTGATGCCTGTTCAGAGTAATCTGGAACACCAATACCTTTAAAGGGAGATACAGACTTGTTGGAAAAATCTGTACTTTCCAAGCTGGTTTCTGAATAGCAATATATTCTTGCCTTGAGGTTGTTAACAACCTCAAGAAAGATGGAAGTGGAATAGGAGGACTTACAGGTACACACAGATATCTGTGTAGCTGCATACAGCCTTCAGCCAAGAATTTTTAAGAGATAAATCACTCTCTTGAAGGCCATGTACAGAATATTTGCCTAATCTTTACATAATTCTGCCATTCCAGAATTTAGGATCTGCTAGGATAGCATTTCCCTAAGGTAAATGTTCAAGAGTTCCTGGTAAAGTGATTTTTCTCGTAAATGAACTCTTAGGTTAGCATCTGTTTCAAATATACCTGTGCCAACACATCTACATTCTTTTTACTGCAGGTAAAAGTGTAATTCTGTTCCCTGTCTCTTCTCATTTTATTCTCCCTGTCATAGCACAGATTGATTTACTTCTGCAGATGAAGTTGCAGTGGCTGAAGAAATTCCTGGTGCCAGTAATTGCCTCCACCTGTTAGTCCCTGCCTTTCAGCAGCGCCACTTGCAGGGGAATTTGGACTAAAGCTTTGATTTTGCAGTGAAACAGGTTAGGAACAATTAATATTGCTACTCCATTTCAGCACTGCACACTGCTTTGGCTTGGAAGGCGGTGGCAGATACAGAACATTCCAACTCCATCTGCAAGGGGGACCCCCACACCAGCACCATCAACCGGACAGCATTTTCAGGCTTCATGATTATGCAAAAGCAGAAAATGATACCATTTTTGTGATTAGACATGAAATAAAAATGCTGCAAATCCCCACTTAGGGAAAAGGGCTTTGCTCCCTGAGTAATTCAATGAAGCTGGAGGGAATTGCTGACATGGGGATGGCATTTCAGGAATTCCCTGATTTATCACTGGACTTCAGGGATTCACAGCACCCAAAGCAGAACCAGCCAGGTGCCCAGAGTGAAGCAATGGACCAACAGCTTTCTATAAATCATTAAAACATCACATTCTAATTATGCAAATAAAGAAGTCTTCAGCAGCTCCTGATCATCATTATGGTACCACCATGGTAGCAGTGTGAGCCCCACAAATGACTTGGTGATAGTCTACAAGTGGATTAGTTTGGCTGCTATAATTTGATTTAATAAATTTGATTTATTAACTGATTATTATTTGATTTATTAACTTAATATATGATATAAATATATGATGTATGATATATATGTTACAATATATATTCTATAATATAATACATTATGAATATCTATTATTAGATATGTAATAAATAATATAAATATATTTATAACTTATTATTTGATTAATTAACTGCATCTCTTTAAATGCAGCTCCAGCAATTGCCATCCCACTGAAGCAACTGCCCAGGTGCATTCGACCTGCAGAGAGCCCTACTTCAGGAAAGCACATCTTTGCATCCATTATTACTGAAATAAATATATTTACGTTGTTTCCTATGGAAAACACAAACAAAAATGTATGCGTTACATGTATGGTTATGCAAAAATGTATGGTTAGTAAAAAGTTGATACTTAAATGCTGCCCCAAAAAAAAGAAAAATCAAAATGGTTGCATGTTTTGTGCATCCTAGAAGGAACTGTTTTGCCACTTCTTCTCTATTACAAATTAAAATGAAAAATAACACAACAGGGTTATAAAACCCTTCAAATCCTGATGTTTATAGAATAATATTTTAAATTTACATTTCTGAGGGGAGGAAATGAAAAAAACCCAACACCAACCATAAATATAAACCAAATTCTACCCCCTATCCCAGATTCTTCTATGGCAATACTGATGCAAGTATTGCTTATAAATGATAATGATATGAAAATATTGTATAAACAGGTAAATAAATCTTCCAAATTTTTTTTTTTCAAAGCAATATGAGGATGAGTACATAAATGCAACAGTCTAAAGAGTTCATCCACAATATTCCTGAACCAGATCTGAAAGCTGAGATCATGCCAGGAGATACTTCATTTTCAAACTAAATTATAAGCCTTTAACCCCAGTTTCATCTGCAGTGGCACTTCCAGGGATTATAAAATAACAACAGCAGGACCCAAAGAGTTTTGTAAGGAAAACCGCAGGGGAGAACTTGGCATTACATTCTTATGCATACTTTTACTCACTTTAAACCAAGTTTGAACCACTCTATTGAAATTCTTCTTGTGTCATAGTAAAGAAAATACTTCAAAGCATGAAAAACCAGCACAGCACACGTTAGATAAATGCTAACACGAATTTTGTGGTGACTTTTGCTGTCACAGATTTTCCTGAGTGACTAAAGGGTATAGACATGTAATAGTGTTAGTTTAGCAAGAAAAAACAACCAACAATGGTTTACAACTCTTGAACTTCTGTACAATAGACTTTTAATTTTTTTTTTCTTTCAAAATTATTCTAGTAACATTTTGAAGCTCTATTCCAGAGCTGTAGGCCTTCAAGGAGAAAAAAATCCCAACGTGACACAAGTTTGCTGCTTGGCTATAGAACAGAATATCTTGTGTTGTGAGGAAAGTGCTGTTCTTCCAGAATCCTATTTATAAAGTCATAGCTGTACGTTGCCTGTCATTTGTGCCATAGCTCTGATAGGGATACTATGGCAACAGCAATGCACAGAACAGGAGCAAGAGGCACTTTCCAGGCATTTATGGAAGCAGAGTGTTCCAGCCTGGAACGCTGAGGAAACACAGAAGCACAGAAGGCTGCACAGAGCAGCCCCAGTCTAAAGGACCTTCCATGGGTTCCAGCACTTGCTCACGCTGTCAAGGAGGTTAAAAAAAAAAAAAAAAAATTAAGAACAAATCAAATTGTTTAACAGAAGGTAACATGGAGCTTGCCAAGCCATTTTCCCAGCTTTCAAGAGAATGCATGGCTGTCTGTGCTGCTGACTTCCCAAGTAGGAAGGCAAATGGCCCAGATGGACAAGATGGAGGGGAGGAGGGGGAAAAGAAGTTTAAACTTGCTTTTCTTCATCTGGCTGTCTATGCACTCAAATATACCTGCTTTTTTGTCCAATACACCCAATATTAATGGTGTCATTTAAATATTAGCACTGCTCATTATCCTCTTCATTTAGCAGCTGTCAAATCATACCTTGAAAAGCAGAGAGAATAGAAAAGCTGCAGCCACCTAATGGAGCGGGATGTGAAGGTAGAATCCAAATCTGTTCTTTATACACAAGGCTCCATCTGGTCCCACCTGAGCCTTTACCTTATTACAGAATCTGATATTTCTTCCTTAAGAAGAACTCAGAAAAGTTGCAAAGGGGGTAGAAGAGTTCAGGTGTCTGTTCCAGATTAGAAAGACAACACCATTTCTTGATACTTGGATTCAGATTTGAATTAGAGTAGAACAAACACGCTGTGGTGATGTTTTGTAACTGCCGTATCAAGTTCAAAGAAAAGTGAATTATATTTTTCAAAATTAGGAATATTGAAGTCCAAAGCGAAATCAATATCCAATTATTAAAATCATGGTAGAGAAGAAATCCTGAAAATATCACTCCCATTCTTATCTTTATATTCCTGAACCTATTTTAATTACTTGGACAAATTTAGCTAGCACACCACACTTTTTCAATATCACATCCTTTTCATTTGCTGCTAATCCACCGTGGGCTCCTTAAACAGGAGCATTTAAATCCCTGTATTAAAATGGTGTTTCTCAGAGCAAAAGATCCCCATGCCACAGCTCCAGCTGCCACTCAATCCCACGATTATTACTCAGTTCTCTCACTGAGGAGGCAGCTATTTGCAATTCTTCCACTTCACTGGGGCTCCCTCCAAAGTGCCCACTGACAACCAGGCAGCCCCGCACAGGCTTTGGATGCTTGGACCATGCTGGTGTGGATTTCAGCTTTATCCCAAAGGGGGAACTTTTTGATGCTGCCAGTTTTTAGTGTTTGGGGTTTTGGTTGTTGGCTTGGGGTGTTTCTGTTTGCCACAAGTCCTGGCTGCACACAGCGAGGTCTCCTCTTTGCCACCACAGCCCAGGTGCCATTTAAGGAACTGGATGGGTTTGATGGGAATGGTTTTTGAAAAGGTGCAGAATTTACAGGTATTTCACAGGTTTTTATGGCAATAAGAAACGCCACAAAGCTGCTGCCTCACAGAAATCCACCTCATTTTTTGTAAGGCACAAATGCCACCAACCAGCCTGAACTCGCTGTCACTCTCCACAGCGTCTCAAACATAAATTATTTGCAGCCATCAATATTTATCCACAGGATCCACACCCCACACAGGATATTTCATTATCATACTCAAAGCAAAAGACCTACCTCAAAGAGAAACAGACAATTTGTTATATTATCAGGACTTTCAAATTCATTCCCTCATATGATTTTACTCTAAATCCACTGAGGGACTGATTCATTCTTTGATCTATTTTTTATGAGCATGATGGTATTGACTTCAAGGAGGTTTCTTTAATTTGATTTTTTCTTTAGTGATGAACAAAATGAAACTGGAAATTCTTATCACCAGGAGAAAACATCACCCCACACCCATTTAAGTCAACAAAAGAATTAAGTAAGCTTTCTTACAGTTGAGTGCTCTCCCCATTCTGTTTAAAAATACAGTATTTTTAGTTACTTCTATTATTTTTCCATCATGAGGGGTAAGAAATGCTCTTCACTTGAGGAAATAAAAAGTTAATGACCAAAACACAGGTTCTTCGAGCCACATGAAGCAGCAGCCAAGGTGTGGAAAACAAGCAACTGACAAATTCTTAGATAGAATTCTCTATTCCTGATAGTAATCTGCAACTAATAGGAAGAGTGTTGATTAAAACTTGTATCCAAATGCTGGAAACAGTGAGCAGAATTATAAATACACAACAGGCAGTGAGCATGCTGAACAAATTAAACTCAATCACATTGATATATGGCATAAGGAGTAATTTATTTTAATTGTTGCAAATTAATCCCTTTAAAGCTGAAGTCCCTTTTTTACTAGAAGAGTAAGTACAGTCCAATTTGGCAAAATGCATCTAGCAGCCACCCAGGAAATACTTTAAAAATATCCTGTAACTTATTTCAGAGACCTGTGAGAATATGCAGTGTCAAATTTATTTATATACCAGTGACACTAGGAAATGGTCCTGCTTTTAGCAGTGGAACATTTTTGCATTGGAGCTGCATAAAAGCTAAAGGTTGAGAACAGAAATCTTGGGGGAAGAAGCTGAAGATCTCTCTGATGGCTATTCTCATTTTCTTAGAAAGAAATAATGGGATGCCTGAACAAATAGAAAAAAGGGAAAAATCAAATAAAACAAAACAAAACAAAACAAACAAAAAAAACAAAAAAAATCAAACCAAACCCCCTACAAAGCTGCAGACCATTACAACTCCAAAGTGAACCCTACATTGCTCTGCAAATTCAAATATATATTCACTATAACTCAATGGCTGACTTCTAAAAACATTACAAAAATCAAGTTGTTAATGGTATGATTCATAATGTCATTTTCTTTGCATTTTATTTGTGTGTTTGCACTACATGAACACATTTTACCAATCAAGTGGAAATTGCTCTGGCTTTGGTGCTTGAAAATCTGTTCATGCCTCAAATCTGAAAATTAAATCTCTGCTAAAACAAACCAAAGGAAAATCAACTATGAACCAGTGGCAAGAGAAGATGGGGCCACAGTAAGAAACTCTGTGAAACCACGAGTGTGGCTGTTGGATGCACTCCAAAGTAAAACACGTTTTTATTTGTTAGAAAATGGAAGTCAATCTGATTTCAGTCATTTGTGTCAAATCCTTTGGAATGGCAATTGTCAAGATCACCTGTTTCATACATAATGCATTTTGCTTCACTGCCTCGCTGCCAGTTAGTAATTTTCATTTCTCACTGGTAAAATCCACATTTCAGAGTGTCTGCTGAGCAGTTCCAGGGGCTGTGAATCAGGGCAGGGAGGCTGTTCTGCTGTTAAATATTGTGTTATATTGTCCTGCTTATTCCAAACACAAATCGGCCAGGAGCCCAGGAATACACATTCCATGAATTCCAGAGGAGCAGGAATCAGCCACCTCCTTCCAGCCCCTCCAGTTCCACACAGAGCTGAGGAAACCACAGTCACCTACTTCTCATTTAACCATTTGTGAGAGAAGAGAGCACTGTTCCCAAAATTTCTAAATATATTGCTATTTTTCTTTTGTTAAAAAGTCACGAGTTAAAAGGAAAAACATATTTTATTTATATTCTGTAATTCTTGTAAACTCAGGTTATTTGGGTTTTTGCACTAGTTGCCCCCAGCTCCTGAAGGAGAAAAAAGTTCTCCTGGGTGGCAGAACACACATACTGGACTCCAAAAGGATAAACTTTGCTATTTGCATCAGTTTCTCTTTGCCTTAGCAGAATATATTAAAAAAAAAATCAGTTTTTTTTTATCCAGTAGCTGCTGGATCCAGCATAGCTGCTGGTTTTCATATGGGATTTTTTGTTCTTCTTAAAGATATCTTGAATGCAAATTAGAATCAAACTATAAGGTTCTAGTCAAGAGTTTAAAATATCAAATACATCACAAATTGCACATTCTATACCTTACATTTATCTCACCAATTAACAGCCCAATCACCACGGCTGCCCAAAGTGGTCACATGCAACATATGGATACCATACATGAGAAAACATCTTTATAAATCATTAACTCACTCCAAGAGTGCCACGAACTTGAGAACTAATTGCACATCTTGGAAGGAATTTTCTCATCATTTATGGATGGCCCGGAGCAGGGAAGCCATCAGCACAATTTTTAGCAAACTGGCCCTATCTAAACACACCCCATGAATAAAACATGGCAGCGTGAAAAAGAAAACTCCTAGGAGAAGGTGATTGGAGAGGAAGGCTTTTCCAAGGACAGAGCAGTATCAGAGTTTGGTTTTATATCAGTTTTTGGGTTATATCAGGGTACAAACCAAAGGCAGGTGATGCCAAAACCTCTTCCCTGCCTGCCCTGGGGCAGGGTGGTTCTTTCCCTGTCATGGTCAGGGGATTCTCACTCCCTCAGGCAGCTCCTAGGAACAACTTTCATTTTTTATTCCATGAACACAAAGACAAATTATCATCTTTAGCCATGGAAGCCTTGTGATGGGAATTGCTGCCTGCCAGTGGCAGCTCCTCAGCTGCTGGCCTGATAACAACATAACAATAAATACTTCTTTAAATACCAAAATCACTTATTTAATTTTATCATTTAGTCACAAAAATGTGAAGTCTTTTCCTCTGTTATCTCAAAAACCAAAATCATTCCACTGTTCTGCTGAAACACCTCCCACCCTGACAGATCCCAAACTGCTGCAGAGATGGCAAACACATGGATTGCTTCTCAAGGCAAATTCTGTGCCACGGAGAATTCTGCAGTGAAGTGATTCTGGAAAGGGGATTGAAAACAAAATCATCCCATGGAGATGATGGAGCAGAGCTGCTTTGATTTAGGAGAAAGCAGCTACCTAAAACTAGTCAAACTACTTGGACAAAAAGTACTCAGCAAGAAGAGTCACAAAATGGGATAAAACAGAATTATAACAGATATAATGGGATATTACAGAATTAAAACAGAATTATAACACTTTAAAAGGTGTTACAGCAATTTGATGGGCAGGGCCTGATTCTTTAAATTTTGTTTTACCTGTATAGTAAATGTGGTTTAACAAGTGGAGGTTCTGGTCAACAATGAAATTGATTCAAAGCCCACTGAAGTCATGGAGTCTTCTCCAAGTTTTACAAAGTTTGCTGGAACTGTAGTTCTGGAAATAAAATTCCTTAAGTTAACTAAGTGGCCTACACACCTCAACAACAGACCTTTATTAAATATTTGCACACACCGTTACGTGTCAGCATTAATGCCTAATTTTAGATTGTATTACAAGGGTCAGGCCATGCTCTTGAAGCCTGTCATGGTAAAGCTGCTGCTTAACAAGCCCAGAAAATCTGATTTTTAACATTTAGCCCAGAGCCATAAAGTTCATAAAGACACTGCAGATCCTTCACAGACTGCGCTCAAATAACAGGAAATGTGGTTTTTTGCATTTCTTTCCTGCCTCCTCACTGAATCCTGCCAACAATTAAGCTTCTGCAAGGTGGACAAAACATTTCTGGCTGGAAATCTGCATTGCCATTGATTTGGCGTGGCCAGCTCACCGTCAGTGACCTGCAGACACAAGTGATGTGCACAGACTCAGGCTTGTAATGGAGACCGGAGAAGTCTGGAATATTTGGGATGCTGTTCCCCACCCCTTCTCCTTCTTCTGACACAGAATAAACAGGATAAACAGCTTCCAAAGGTGTAACTAATAATGAGAGCAGGGTGCATGTGTGTATCAGGGTCCTGGGGGTCACCATGCTCATGGAGAAGCTTTTAAAAGCCCTATTAAAGCACATTTTCCCACCCAATATCACGGGGCCTTGATGCATTCTATCATCCCTGGTGCACTACACAGAACATTTTTTAAGAAAATCACATTTTAGGTCTTGAAAGAAGAAATTGCATGAGGAGAAATTTAAAGGAGTAGTGTGAACGATGATTAAGGTTTCAAATAGATACATATCCTTCTTCCTCTCTTTTGTGTAAAAGTCATGCTCCTACTCCACAAACCCAAGTGAAAAAAACTGATTTTGCTATAAATGGAGTGACTTCTCCATTTGATAACAGCTTATCATTTAGCTGTAAGTCAGAAAAGGGTACAAAAAATACCACAAAACACAAACCAGACTATTAGCTGAAAAAATTACAACACAGAGAATTTTTAATAATGCGATGTTGTACAAAATCCTGTATTGCTTGTAAATTTTATAATGCTTCACATTTTAGTTACTTTTCCTGTTTCAAGAAACTAAAAATGACCAAAGACATTTTGGTTCTTTCTGGAAATTAAACATTTGTATTAGGGTTGTAATAGAAATGTCATGCAAACACAACTGATTGACTGCTCCTTTACATCAGCTAATTATGCCTCCAAATCCAAGACCTGCCAAGAAAATTGGTGTTTTCCTTTCTATGCAGAGGTTGTTTTGAATCTCTTAAACAAGATCAACACAAGTGACACAAGGACATAATTATACGTTGTCTCACAAGATGGAAGAACAACAGTGACAAGATTAACTGCTCCATCAATTACTGGTATAAGGAGCAGAAATATTGATTTGTAATTAAGTGAATAGAGAAAATAATAACATTTCACATCTTTAACATCTGATGATGTGTCAGTCAGAAGTCCTACTGATTTCCAGTAAAATAAAAGCTCTGAACTTACAAAAGTCCCATCCTGTGTAGAAAAGGAAATTTGGTGTTCTGTTACTCAGATCTGCCAGGGTCCCAGTTGTGTGGAATATAAGACATCTATTAAATGCACCACAGCAAAATTCCCTAACACAAAATCCTATTCAGGTATAGAAACTGGATGTATTGAAGTGTTGTGGTGCTGAAAAGCAGACACGATTCCTATTGCAACTCCATGGTGCTGGTCTCATGTACACTGTAAAGCATTATAAGATATATTGATTTTTTTTCAAATATACCAGTACATAAAGAGTATCTTAAAGCTTGCAGATCTATTTTCCTAATAAAATTCTGCTGTGTTTTATGTGATGCAGTAGATCACACCTATTTTCTGATCTCCAGGCATGATGAATTCCTATAGGCAGTCTGACATCTCACAGTGATATTCCTCTATGCATCAGTAATTTGTTCCCTGCTTCTCCTACAAGCTGTAGCGACAGGAATTTGTGTGTGAGTATGAGTGTGTATGTGCTACATATCACAGATTTTTTGTCTCTTTCTGGCAGAGTTTGAGGAGGCACTTTATTTCTCAGTGCAGTGTGGATGGATGCTGCACTGCTTCAAATGGAGAATGGTTCTCTGTAACCTGAGGGATCCTGCCAAGTCTGCTTTCTTTGAAATCAATTCAAGAGATTCATGCTCAGACTTGGCTGGAGTAAGGAGGAATACACTTTTTTGATCAAATCACAAAACAAAACGTTCTTATAGTTCCTCTTCTATTGGGATGCAATTTTTTCTTGGAAGCAAAAAAAAACCCAAAAAATTTAGACATTTTCTTGGAACACACCATATTCTGCCATATATTTGCTGGTGTGTTCTACTCTTACTCAGAATAAAGGACACAAATATCAGGTTGAAACATCTTTCCTGTCCTAGAAAAATATGACCAATTACCTGACTCAATTGTTTTAATTAGTATGATTTCAGGAGAAAACAAAACCTGCAATTACACAAGCCACACAATGCCCTTGCCTGTACAATTAGAAATCCCTGCAATGGAGCTGTCTCTTGTTTGTTCATTTATCTGGTGTAGAACAGAGACATTAGGGGAATTCAGCTGAAAAATGTGTGCAAGATAAATTTCCAAGCAGATGACCACAACAGGGTAGTGTGGAATGCAGATTATGCTCATCCCTTGGTTCAGACACATCCTTCTCACATGGTCTCTGCAGAACAGCAGAAATCTGCACCCTTCTTGACCACTAATGTTCTGGAATTCTACCAAAGGTAGATAAAATGATCTTTGCAATCCCAGCCATCTCATTAGTCTTGCATTTGACCTGAAATAAAGAAGCTCAATAATCATATTGAAATCATACTGTGGTTAATCCCTTTAGGCATTCAATTCAACAGCAAAACTATTTTAATGAAGGCTTGTTATTATTTCATTACACTTCAAATAAATCAGATACATTTTTTTTTTTTTAAGTTCAATATCCAAAGCTCAAACTGAGTGATCACCACACATCCACTGACACCAACAAGAGTCACAGAACAACAAATGAAAGCCTCAAAATTGCTGTAAAACACAGTTTAAGGTGGTTTGAACCAGCACAGGACTCAGGTGGCAACACTGAGAGACCACAGGTCTTGTCCAGCCTTCCAGAACTCCAAACCACACCAAAACAACAACAAAAAAACCCCAGTGAGGTCTTGCTTTGCTTGCTGCTTTTAATTCTGCTTTTCTGTAGATCAGATTGAGAACAACTAACTCCTGGAGCACCAGCGTTAGATTTGCCCTTTAGAAACTACAAATACTGATCTTTTCATGTTTCTGGGCACAACACACCAAACCATCAGGGTGCTAAAACAAATGCTGTACTATATTGCACTTGTCAGCTTTTACCTTCCCTCAAAGGAACTAAGAGCTCATGATTTAGAGAGCATACAGGTCAGCATCCCATCTTCAGTGGGAAACTTTGATCTTTTGTCTAAATATTGTCTGCAAGAGAAGAACAAAATCATTGTGCGTTGAGTTTTGGGTAGGTTACAGCACCTGCAGACTTCCACCTGTTTGGAACCTGGCATGGGCGAGTTGCAAGGCCTCAGCCTCTCTCAGAAATTAAAGATGCATTTTTATTTACTCATTTTTCAGGCAGTGCTTCTGCAAATTGTCTGCAGAAGGCTTCATTACGATGTTTTAGCAAGCAGGCCACCTAGTGCCTGACGATAACAAGTACTCTGCAACGACCTGAATGTTCACAAGGAGTGACACCATTTACCCACCTGGACAACAAAATCATGCTGCCAAGCTAAACCTCTGCAAAAATAATAGAAAAGTCCCCCTTGCCCCCAAGCAGAATTGTGACAGTTTCCTTTCACAATTTTAAATGTGGAATAGACGCACATCTTTGTCATGTTAAGAAAATTACACTTATTTTCTCTAAGAATTCATTTTGTGGATAATCTAGCTACTTATAAGATTTCAATAATTGCAGCCTCTTGCTGAAAAAATAAATGCCAGTCTTTTTTTTTTTTTTATGAAAAGCTTCTTCCCCCAGGGGGTGATGGGCACTGCCCAGGCTCTCCAAGGAATGGGCACAGCCCCAAGGCTGCCAGAGCTCCAGGAGCCTTTGGACACTGCTCCCAGGGATGACCAGGCTGGGATTGCTGGATGTGCAGGGCCAGGAGCTGGACTCAATAATCCTTGTGGGTCCCTTCCCACTCAGCTTATTCTGTGCTTCTATGACTTCCCATTACTCTCCAACACGTGTAATTTCTAATTTAATATAACAAAATTAAGAATAATGTCGTACTTTAATAGCTTGAATGGCATATGTGGCACTGCTGTTGCAAGAGCCATTTTCCTCCTAATTCATTTGTGTCAGTATTTTAGAATCCAATTCGGTGTCTTTTAAGATTGCTGGCTAAGTTTCTATAAACATCAAGAGATATAGTGCCTATTAAGCTTTCTGTTTCATCTTGGCGATATACTGCTCCTCTCTATACTGGAATGAAAATTCAATAATCTCAAGAAGCGGGCAATAGTCCCTCAAAGTAAAAAAGACTGCTTCTTTCTTTACTGAAACTTAAATTACCCTCAGTGCTCTCCTCAGAATAGGGAGATTTTAAGCCCATGGAAAGGCTGTGCTCAAATGTATCAGAAGATACTGGAAATATTTTCTTATTCACATTCTACAGACTAATTTTCAAATATCCTCATTTGACATGTGCCCATGAAAGTAAGTCAGATCACAAATAGTTTAATCAGTGTCAGTGGTTTGGTCCCCCTGAAATTCAGTGGAATTTGGGCTCCCCCAGCACTGGGAAATGTGTATCCACTGCTGCATATCTCATCCAGTGCTCTGAAAGCCAAAGTTAAATATTTTTTTGAAAAACCTATTTACTCTGGAAAGCATAATACTCTGAATCTCCTGGTTCAATTTATGAACTTATTTAGGATTTATGTGTCTACAGATATGTGTGTATACATGCAGTGCTTATACGGAAAAGGAATAACGAAAAGCTTTCAGTGGAATAAACTTCTTTTGAGCATTAAAGCAACATTTAATAGAACATGCCCACTATTTACAAAACTGCTCAAGGTAATAGAGATTTTTTCCCCAAGATACTGAACTCTGTAGGCAACTATGACCAAAAAACTGCCCGAAACTCTCCAGCACCATTTACATTGCACTGCACTTCCTACTGATGAGATTTGCTTTGCTGGGCATTTATATTTACAAAACAAACACCCAAAAAAAAATCCAGGCCAAGGTGTTGCATCTGCCTAGAACAGAGATTGAATTCTGAATGTGTTTCTAACAAAATAATCTTCTCCTCTGTGATAAATTATTGCTCCCATATGCCAAATTTCAATTTTAATATGTAGATTCACAACAATAAAATTCTCCTGCAGCATTTTGTGAGCTTTTCTGGAGTTTCACAGGGAGAAGGTCTTATCCTTTCTGAAATTATAGTTTTATTACCCATCTCTTGATATCTACTAGTCAAGTACTGGAAGGACATCCATCCACACCCCTTTGATAACTTCTTTTGGGATCTGAAAGGCATCACACCTCCTCAAACATCAGTAACAGGAAAAAACAACAAACCAGAACAAGTTGAGCAAATATTTAATCCCTGCCCCAAAGAATCTGGTGACTGTGTGGCAGAGCCAGGAATGTCTGGGATAATTCAAAAGAGAATACATGAACAAGATCATGACATGACCAGGAATCTCTCCCATGGTGGATTTTAGTTGGATATGAATGTTATAAATGCAATCAGTATTTATCGAAACAATCCAATCCAATGCCAACATGCTGGAGCGAGAGAGCATTCCCACTAGGGTCATGGGTAAATTGGTCTCTCATGGGGACATCATAATATAGGGATTATAAGGATTAATTTTCAGGTTCATTGGAGCTGCTGAAGCAGACAGAATTTTCACTTTTCGCAGTCTTGAAGAATCAATTATGAAGCAGGATGCAAGAAGTGGAAATGCTGGCTGGAAGAGTGGCTGCACCACCAATGCTGCTCGTCCTTTCCTGCCTAGCATTTTTCCTTCTCTGGGAGTGACAACTGTAAATGAACTTAATCTAAGTACATGTTAGAGGACCTGTGCCTGGTTGTTGTCATCAGTGTGTAACATCCCCTGGGTGACAGGTTCTCTCACTCTGCTGAGTGCTCATGCATATTGACAAGGACGCTGCCTGCCAAAAATGACAATACACAGCAGCGTTTCTTTAGCTGTATCTGGCCTTCGAGGCTGCTGCACACTGCCACAGGACAGTCCCCTCACCCAGACTCTTCTGGAGCTCCTACCCCAGCTGCATTCTTCCATGCCCTTAGGATTCAGGATCCTTCCCTGGAAAACTCAGATTTTTCCCCAACACAACTGAAAGGATTTAAAGGGAGCGAAGTTGCGCATAACAAGGCATGTCCTATTACCAGACTGATCTGTAAGGCTCTGTCTTTATTCTCTCCATCCCCAGCATAAGTTCCAGAGTAGAAATAGAAACAAAAGGGTTTGGTTTCCTCCTGGACTCCAGTAAGCTGAGGGAACAATGGAATTGGCTGCTGGAATTCCAGCACTGGCATCTGCTGCAAGGCTGAGCAGCACAGGCTGCTGCAAGCCAGGGGAAATGACAGAGTATCTGCGGACCCCATCGAGTCCTGCAGCAAAACTGCCATTATTTGCAAAGCGTTTAATCACTTATAATTCTTCTATTTGAGGAAATGGCCAATGGTATTAGCCATGCAAGCCTCTGTGGGCTAATGTAATTAGTCTTACGCATTTTAAGACCAGATAGAATGGTATTAGAAAGAATGGAGGACTATTTTAATTGGATGATGGCAAAATCCCTCTAAGCACTATGGCTGTCTCCTGTGCTCAAAATCCTCTAAAAAAGTTCATAGATTCCAATTGTTTTCTGCAGCAACAGTATTTCTATCTAAATTATATTAAATGTGTCAGCTCATTTCCAGAGCAAAAATGATAAAAGCACATTCAACTTCAGCAAAGCTGATCACTTTAAAGAAAAATATAAGATAATTAAAAGCTGTTACAACTGACAATACAACACTGCAGCTTCAAAATTCTTTCCTAATTACAGCTGCTAACTTTTAATAGCAACTGTAACAGTGAGTCAGATTTGACATTACAATAGCATCCCAACCTCTTATTTGGGAGAAAGGCTCTTGAGGAAAATACAATTACAAGGTGAGCACAGCCAGCCAAGACCATTGCAAGTTTTGAAAAGCCAGTGATTGCTTTCATTTTTAGTCTTGTTGAGAAACCTGGATTAGCTCCCCTTTGTTTGAATGCAGTCCTTTCAAAAGGTCGAATGTAACCAAGTGGAGCAGATTCCCAAAAAAAACATTCAGGGGCCTTAAAGGGAATGGGCACTGCTCCTTGAAAAGACCTTCTTCTACAGGTAATTTCTGAGCCAAGTGCAGGCCTCTCATAAATAGCTTCATACCTTTCTTGTAAAGTATTTGTATGACAGGATAAAAGAAGGTCGTTCTGGAGCACACTGCACTGCTGGGTTCTGTATTAATTAACCTTTTCTTAGTTTGATATTAATGTGGTAGAAAGGAAGAGAAATTCTGAAACTGATATGGCTGAGACAGTGGGTGGTTTTGCCCGCCAAGAACACACTGTCTCCATTGTCTTTAAGAGGGATTAAAAGAGGGATGAAAACTAGAGCCAGTTAGGCTTTACTGAGTGTGCTACAGGAGACCCCGGTCTCCCAGCCAGCCTCAGTAGTCTGACCTTTCAACTTGTACAACTGTATAATTTTTTCCTACAAAATGAGGATACAAAAGCACAAAGGGCTGAATTCCTTGTCAGACTAAGAAAATTCTCATAATGGACATTTTATCCAGAACCCGGGAAGCATTTATAGTTCTGTGCTTTATAATTTACCCGCAGGTTTGAAATCTTAGGCTCCACATCTCTGTCCCTGTATGTATGGAGGGATGTGAACTCCATTTAAACCTCAGTGCTTTTTGAAACCAAATCAGGGTCAGTGATTTCCACCCATCACTGAGAATTTGCTTGCATGAAGAAGTAGTTCCCTCAGCTGGTATTGGTGATGCAGTGCACAGAGAGATTGCAAAATATCTTATGAAAAGGAAAACACACAAAATTTAATCAGTGGTCGACTGCCCCAAAAAAGAACGACAAGAACATTCTGAGATCAATACAGTATTAGAATAAAAACTGAATCAAATTCTTTTCCCAGATAGTCAGCGGTTTAGGTTTGTCAAATTAAGGGGCAATTCTTTGTAGACTTCATGGCTTATCCTGTCAGTTCCTCGCATTAAGCAAAATTACTCTTAAATAATTCTTTCTGAGGAAATCTTCTGGCTTAAAGCTAATGCCAACATTCAGGTATGGAAGATTAATTTCTGTAGAGTTTGACCTGTGAAACCTCCGAGCAGAAGGAAGGGGAGAGGAACACAAAGCTGGGGTTTTCAATCTCCAAGGGATCTCCTGGTGTGTGGTACTGCATAATTCCCTCCAGAGTGATACACTGCTATTTTGAGAAGATGTTTTTTTTCAGCCCTCACTTGGTTTTAAAAGTAATTGAAGAGGAACAATTCATCCCATTTAAAGTATCCCAAGAGTAGAAGTTAGTGGAAAAGAACTTCTAAGAGCAAATGAGGAAGGATCTAAAAGAAAAATGCCCAAGGGGTTGTATCTCAGAGACAAATTCTTTTTTTTTTTTTTAAATTACAGGTGCTCATAATTACTTGTAAGGGAGAAAACTAATTATGGCAGTCTTCAGGGAGCTTAAACATGGTAAATACTGAGAGAAAGCAGCCTGGGCTTTTGAAAGTTATTTGTGTACTTTGCTTACACTTCCAGTCCTTGGTGGCCTGCAAGCATCCCTCTTTCTTCTTCTTTTTTCCTTTTTATATTTTTGCTACTCAGAAGTATTTTTATTTAGGTTAAATAATGAGAAATAAACCAAAGTCCTTTCTGAATTTTCTGCTTTTAAAAGTTTTAAAGGTTTCCCTTTTATTCTCAGAGAATTTTCCCATGTTCACCACGTTAACACGTGAAACCTCATGTATATCCACAATATATTTAGGCCATGGTGAAAAAATGTAATCTATTCTTCTTTTCATATGAGCAAATGTGTTCTTGCACTGAGACAAAGAACAAACACTTAAATATTTCATACGTTATTATGCAAAATTGCTGTTGTGCCACCACACACTCTGTAATAACAGAAATAAGCATGGCTTAAAAGATAAAATTAAAACATTTAGAACAACTCAATGCGTTTTGAATAAGGCCTTTGCACATGTCCTAGCTATTGGTACCTTCTGTATATTGTGTATTTAGTCATTCTTCAGACTCCAATTACAACCCCAAGGCAAATGTGTACAAGCCCCCAGCGATGTGCCCCTCTCTGCATCACCTACGGTGGCAAAATAAGGAGCAGAGAAGAAAAGATCAGGTTTACTGTGTATTGCTTAGCTGATTATTACACCATATGTGGATTAGTCAGTAAGTTCTAGAACTAAACACAATAAATTAGAATAAATTATTCATTTTACACAATAAACTATGGCTGCTCAGCGCTGTGGTTTGTCATATATGGTCTCCAGTTACATGTCAGACAGGATTCCATGACCTTTAAAAATCCCCTCTTCCACCAACTTGAGTACAACAGAAAGGATGCAAAAGCTGAGTGAAAGACTTTTTTTTCCATATGACCTCCATTCTTCCAACCATCTTCATGTTTCAAATACAAAAATATTCTAAACTCAAAAAGAATTAAATACCAAAATATTTCAAACCAAGTCAAATTCTATCATAGCATAATCCCAAAAAGCAGATAGCATAGAGATATAATTACTATAAAACAACAGTATGCCCATGTATGATATTATTTTGTTCTGTATTGATCATCCATTAATTTGAACAAGACTTCCTTTTTCCCACTTTGATTGGAGTCAGTGTTGATTTTGGCATTGTGAAAGTTTCACTGCTACAGAATTGCAGATCTTGCATCAGCCAGTAACATTTGCACAGCAAAAGATCTGTTCTTTAAGAGGCACAAATTGTCTCTAATACTGTGGCATTACAAATTTTGCCCCCTGACTGCTTTATTTGATGGCAATGGACAAGAATTCTTGCTGCAGTCACTAGTCATGGACAGCATGTGTGTTATTTACCTTAAAGCACAGAACCTTGGAAGTGAAATTCCGTCAGTGAACTAATAAAGGTCTTTTTCTTTGTCAGCTTTTTACTTGGCACAGCCAATGAAGTGATCAGTTAGGTGTAATTCTAATATTCTTTTTTGTATACTTCCTATCTGGATTCATTTGACTTTGTAACAAGCAGACTCATTACCCATTCCTTCTAGGTCCCAGTGACAGATTCTTAAAAGATCACTCAGTAATTAATTAACAAAAAGTACCTACAGCTCACTGAATTTGGCAAAATGTCCCTAGTTATGAGAGTATGCTAATTAAGAGATTCCCATACATTATTTGTTGAGTTATGGCACTCTAGAAGTCTAGTTATAGGTGAAAAATATAATGATAAATGTGATTATTCAGCTATTAAAATATTTTCAGCATACTTCTTTGTATTGTGATATTCTCACTTATGAAAACAATTGTTTTAGCAAGTAGCCGAGTACAGACCCTGGAATTTCCAAGGACAGACTTCAGCTTAGGAAGAGATTTTTCCAGGTGGGGAGATCCTGTGTGAGGAACTCTGAAAAGAAAAGGATCTCAAGAGAGCTGGAAGCCCTGCTAGGGTTTTCTGCAAGCACAACACTCCATGCCCAGGAAAATCAGCAGAAATACCAGGAGGCCTTGGCTTCACAGGGAGCTCATGACTGAGCTCTTCCACACACAGGACATGAAAGGACAGAAAGACAAAGAAACTAAACTTTGCCTCAGTCTGTTCAAGAAGGGTCTTCGAGTCTAAAGGCAAGGTTCAAGGAGGGAAGGAACTACCAACATGGAAAACATCCCAGGAGGGAAAAGCTGGGCTCTTACAGAGGTGCACAGTGGCAGAACAAGGGACAGCCTGAAATGAGGAAGGTTCTGACTGCATATTATGGCCAAAGCCCATCAGCTGGGATAATGAAGCCTTGGAGCAGGTTGTGCGCAGGTTAAGACCTGACTGGACAGAGCCTGAAGCCATCAGATCTGAATTCACTCCTGACATTGCTCTGAGCACACAGAGATCTGGACTAGAAACTCCCAGGGTTCCTTCCTATGTGAATTATTCTATGATTCCATAAAAATTTAATCACAAGGATAAGATACAGGTATAAGTATGAGCTTGATTTGTGGAACGCAGTACTTGCATTTCTTTAATCTTGTGCCAGGGCAAAGGCAGGAGAAAACCTTCACAGCAATCACATTTGTGTCAGGTCAAGAAGTCTCTGTCAGTTTTTTAGTATGAGCCAAAGATTACCAAAGACAAAAACCTGATGAGCATTTGCATAATTGAAAAGGCAAAAACTGCTCCTCAGAACTACTTAAAGTAATTCTTTTGCAGCACCAGGCTTCTTGGGCATGTTTTTCCTTCCTGCTAATGAAAATGATTTGAACCATGAAAAGAGGTTCACCTTTAATCCCAAATACTGTTTCAATGAAGAAACAAAAAAAGAAAGAAACTATTTTGCATGCATTATGGATTCATTAAACTTGTCAGCATCCTTTTAAAACTGGAAAAATTCCTAGAAAATTGGGGAGGGGGAAATTTCTCACATGATGTAAATAGCTCTTCATTCCATAGAGTATGGGTCTCTGTAATTTGACAAAAATATTGTACAAAGCAATTGTAACAAAGTAATTGTAACAAAGTAGAATAAGGATCTTGCCTTTAAAGATGGAATTAAGCATGGATCAGACACAAGTATGGTTTTCAAAAAAAGCTTCCAAATCTTGAGCAATGATCTTAGCAGACAGAAATTCAGATTTATTTTTAAAGTTGTACTTGTGTACCATCATGAGTGGTTTATAAAGTTTCCCTTGATAAATGTATTAGCACCCCACAATCTCTCATAAATATGTATGCTAATTTAGTTTGTTAATAGAATAAATGTCATAAGTAGCATAAATGGGTATACATTTTTTAATTCAAATATAATTCCAAAGAAACAAACAAAAAAAAATCCCACATTTCAACTTTATAGCTGCAAACTTTTGAAAAGGATGGGATATATAAAGGATGCCTTATCTCCAGTCAGAAAATTCCAAATGCTACAGAATGTAAAAAGGAGACAGAAAATACATTTCCCCCCAAATTTTTCAGAAATTATAGCCAGTAGGCAGTCGTGCTGTAACTTTAAAAAACATGCCCGAACTTTATGACTTTCTGCCTTTACCTTCCAGCAAGGTTTAATTTTGGTTCCTTTCCAACAGAAAAATGGACCCTGAGATTCTCTTCAGGTTAAAAATAATTAGTAAACCCTTAGAATACTCATTATAAATAGATCAAAGCTTCAACCCAACTTCAATACAAAGGCAAGGCTTTTAGATCAAACTTGAACTACCACCCATCCCACACACGTCCTGCTGATATCTTACTTCGGGTTCTGTTAAATTATTAACACCAAAATACTGAATGATTCACTATTTAAAGGAAAATATAAGAAACTTAATTTATACGACTTTTATACCAATTATATTTTCTCTTTTCTTCTTTCCTTTTTAATCTGGGCTGCTTTTTCTTTTGCTGTAAAATTCATGGCTTAATCCTTCATTTACAGGTAAAAAAAAAAAAACCAAAAAAACCACTAAAGTAATTAGGAAGTCAAGAAAATGCAAGCAGGAGCCATTAGATGTTAAAAGAGAAAGTAAAAATAAAGATATTTGGAAAGTTGAAATTCTCCTGCCCTGCCAATAATTCTGGAATTCTTGATTCCACACTCCTAGGTGTCCAGTTGCCAGGGCAAATCAGAATTATGGAAATCAGGAAGATGAATGTGCACAGGAGTAAGAGACAGGAAAATCTCTAGATGTTACTGCCATCCACAATATCCACTTGAACCGCAAAAATAATATTATATATATATATATATATGTATATAAGTTTAACAATATAAAAGAAGCTACTCTGGGAATCTGAATTTTGGAAAGACTGTATGGCTTTTTCTAAACCAGAAAATTCTTTTCCATGCAGAGCCTGTGGTTAGAATGGAAAACAGTCAATAACTGCTCTGTGTAAAATACTTGGCCAAACCATTTCCAACACACACCAATGCTCAATACAGCGCAAAGAATACAAAAGGAGCAAAATATTTGAATCTCTGTGCCTATAAAATTTAAGAAAAATGCATTTTGTCAGAATCGTGATAATCAATGAATATTAGCTACAGTTTATAAAAACAATAGGGAAAAGGGAGTTTATAAATCAGCTGGTAACTGAAAGTGAAGGCACCTTCCTTCATGATCTCTGCCACAACACTCCAGCCTTCACACAGGATCTCTTGGCTTGTGCTCAGCACTGACAAACCAGAGCAACCCCTTCAGCTGCAAAATTGAACAAGTTCTTAAAGAAAATGCCCTTCCACAAGGGGTTTGTATGTGTCAGAACACAGGGTCACTCTGCCTAAAAATGCACAGACTGCAAGTGTCCCATCCCTCATCAACACAAGTGCTGTGCTGAAGCACTGGTGCTACCTGAATTCACACCGTTTATATGAATTTCTGAGATTTATTGGATAGATTTCAGGCAATTTATGACTTTTGTGTTGCCAGGATGAAAGTAATCAATAAAATCAAACCCCTTTTTTGCCAATATTTTCCTTGGACTTGGAGATACCTATAGGCAGAAAGGACAGATTTTGCCCTGAAATGCAATATAACCTTTAGATTTTTTTTCCCACTTACTTAGAAATAATACAAAGAGAAGACCATGAAGAACAATGACAATTCTTCTAATTCTCCCAGATAAAAAATGCAGCCATTCATGCTCCAGCCCTGCAATCCTGATACTGCTTCTCAGAGCTTTTCCCATTTTATTCCCTCTGCACTTGCTTGACTTCACCATATAGATTTAAACAGCTGCACAGTGTATAGTGCACAGTATATCACTGTGTAACAGCTCAAACGAAATCAGCAGATCTTTCTAGGGGCTTTTCATCACTACCAGACTAAGATGCCTCTATCAATTCAAGTTTTCTGGTATAATATGTCTGGCAAAATGATGTACCAAATGTTTCCCACAAGTTGGAGAGCAGCATTGAAACTTGGAATAATTTATTCTGTGCTGCTTCCCTAGAAACAGAAAATGAAGCGAGGTTCTGGGACATTTTGCGGTTGGATGGGTTGGAGTTGAAATGTATTTTAATTTAAATAGGAATGGGAATTTTTGCTGCATCACACGCAACAGACCACATTCAGAAAAAAACTGATAGTTTTAACTCCTTAAATTGAAAAGTAGCCTTAAGAAACAAAGGCTTGCTATCTAAACTGTTAAAATTTATTTGGGAAACGTGATACTAATTTTAGCTGGTAGTCATGCAATAATCTATTTTACACACACATATATTTACATTGCCATTAAAAATGCTCTTCCTGCAGAAAAACAAAATATAAAAATTATTCGGCAGCTGAAGCAAAAGTCAACCCAAAAAGTATCTCCTCTGAGACATGAATAACTCATGGATTCTTATCCAACTGTGGCTTTCAAACCAGCTTCACACAAAGCTTTTGGTCAATTTAAACACAGAAGAGCATAATTGCTCATACCCTCATTAGCATTAACTGACAACTGAAAAGCAAGATACATTATTTCTCATAAAACTTTGGGAATTTAATCATTCTTCCAGAATGGAAGATTTGTAGGTAAATCTTGCTAGTAATCTTAATGGGAATTCCATGCATAAAAATGTACATGAATATCAAATTCTAAGAATACAGATTTTTGGTTTAAAACTTTCTCATTTCCTTTTCTACGTGCATGCAAATCAGCCTGGTTAAGCATAAATTGAAAAGGAATTTAGAGAGATTACTGTGGTAAGGCACATAAAAGGATATCCAGGTGAAAACACAGAATCAGGCCACACTGTGGAAGGGAGAGCTTCCCAAGGTCTGTTCAAGTAACAAATGTGATTTTTCTTCCCTCTGGTTAGCTTTGTGAGAAATACAAGACCATAACTCAGTTTGGCTCTCCTGCTTACTGGACTGCACACTGGGAGCCAGTCCCACTGCTTGGAAATGGACTCCAAACTCCACTTGTAGGATCTCAGCACTCAGCATTCTGTGCTTTTCCTTCCACTATTTCCACAACAAAGTATTGCCAATTCATGGCAGTCACACGTTCAAGGAGCAGTTCATTCTGAATGCAGGCAATGGGCTTCTGGAAGTTAATGTTACACCAAGTAACACTAAAGACAGTTTTCATTTAAGTCACTGCAAGTGCACTGGTGGAAAAAGAGCATAAATGAAAGAATTTATCAAACTTTGAGCACCAAAATATACATTAAACGATGTTACTTCTCCAGGAAAGCTCTCTTCGGGGTGCCAGGCAAGTGGATACACAAATATTTTTATGAACTTTGATTTTTTATTTGCAGTGCTTTGTTTGGTATCATCATTGCTGGATTCGTGTTGATTTTAGGCTAGGTTTGGGAGTCAGTTACTGACTGGCATATTTCTTCTAGGCAGCAGCAAAAGCAGCACTTCATACAAGCCCTTGTAGACAATTTTAGATAATTTCCTTCCTCTATGCTATTTTAGGAAATATATTTCAGGAGCAAACACTGGAAAAATTAATAAACAGCGAGTGAATGTTTGTTATGCAAAAAAATCGACACCATTGTATCCAACAATTTCATAACAGCAATGAGGATTTCATTGCAGGCATTCCTGGAGATTAATAGCCAGATGAGTTTTGTTGACTACTGCAAGCAGCAGTTCCTTTCAGTCTGTCAATAATCCCTGAAATACTTTATCAGCTCGATTGCTGTTGCTGTAATGATATTAATTTTGATTTAATGCCATTTTGTGCCAGCCTCTTGAAGGCCTACAGGTACTGATGTGTGTCTTGAGATTCAGGCTTTTCACAGCTTTCCTTATCTGCCATTTAACTTTATCAACTGCTGACTTATGTGTAAGTATGTATCTATAGATCAGGAAAGGCAATTGGAACCATGAGTACAGGCATTTACAACAAAATGTAAACTCAGATTTAAAAGTGACAACCACACAGGTATTAAAAAGAGTGGAGCTAATGCAGGTGCACTGGCATAGAGCACCACAAACAATGCCAAGTCTCTGTGAATAATTCACATTTTCATTGTCTGTGAGAATCACCTAACATGGTATAGCTGTCCTCAAACACATCAGTGCTAAAAACTTGCATCCAGGATTTTAACACCAATAGGACAAAGCAAGCTATCGCTATAGGAATCAGCTGGAAATCTGAAGTCTTCAGTAGTTTATCAATTCTTTGCTGGCAGGAGAAATTTTTACATTTATCTACTTGGGAAGGGAAAAATAAAAAATGAAAGTTCTGAGGGGAAAGTGTGGGAAAGTTATTTTTTGCAATAAAATCTTATCCCTTTTCCACACTTTATAAGATTAAATGGTCTGTAAGTACATTTATGAAAAGGACTACAGAGTGGGGAGACCTACAAATTCTCTTCCAGTCTTCACATGCTCATTTCAGGAGTAAGACCAGATGTGATAAACAATGCCATTAGTGAGAGCTTTACCAGTGTCTAAGAATTTCACCAGTCACGTTCAATCCACACCTAACTTAGTGCCCATCCTGGTCTGTGCAGAAAGCAGAGAGTCATGGCCAGGCACAGAAAAGAACTCCCTGACCCTCCTCAGGTGCATTTCAGCAAGGTGGCTGCATGTTTCCTTTAGCACATTGTGCATTTATTGTTGGCATTACATGATGTTAAATACACTGCTCTTTCCTAAACAGTAAATATTTATGGGGCATAGGTAAGAGTTATGGCTCTAGGATTTGGATATATTTTAACTTTGGTGGCAAATTCTTGATTAAGGTTTTAATGATCAGATAATGAAGACGATTCAATAATAAGAGTTGGATCCTGCAGTACCTACACCTACAGTGCAGTAAGACCCATCAAAGAAACGAATTATCACAAGGGGAAAGCTGAAACTCATGGCCAGGTATGAAAAGACCCCAAGGCACTGCAGCCGTGTGAGGAAAATACCAAGGATCAGGACACACCGTGGCAGAATGACAGAGTACTGCACAGCTTGCAATATGGATGTGTTTCTGTTTTCATCAGGGTCCAACATTGTGTGCTGCAATCAAACTGTGTTTAACAGCCTTGGAAACACAACAGATAGCTAACAGCACTCTGCTTAGCCCCACGCTGGGACTTCCTAGGAAGTCGTGAATCCTTCCCGTTGGAACGGCCCTGGGCAGGGCCACAGTCCAACCTCCTGCACTGATGTGTGTCAGTACCCAATTCACAGCAGATTGCTCCAGGTTCTGGCCAGTTGGATCTTGCAAACCTCTGGGGACAGAGATTATACAGAGTTTCTGGGCAGCTTGCTTCGCTGTCTTTATGGTGACAGCGGCAAAGGCACGTTCCAGAAGTGAACAGAAATGAACAATGAATGTCTTACATTCAAGTCTGGGTATTGTTCTGAACAATGTGCTGTTGGGTTTTTCCCCACTTGGGGGACAAAGATTCATTTACTCTGTTAAACACACAGGTCTCAGTGCTGGAGAGGAGGAATTGAGAACAGCGATCCCCAAAAAGAATCATCAGTGATTGCACATGCAAGCATTATACTGGTCCCAGGTAGAAAACAATCTGTATGCATACTTGATAGGCAGACACCTTATAAATAGCTAATAAATGATTAAATGAAATTGCTGTTTTCATAATGAATTAGTACAAGATCTGTTGTACATAATGTTTGGAATATTTAAATGGTTTAACATACTCCAGTTATAAGTACTCTGCAGCTGGCTCTTACAAGACAGATTCAGCATTTAAGTATTTTTAAACTGTTTATATGTTTCATTACAATATTCCAGAACTTGTATATCTTTTTTTTTTTTTTTTTTTAATCACTTCTAATTGCTGAGGTCAAATCACAGACCAGTTCTCTGAAAAAAAAGAAACCAACAATGGTTCCCTCTTTGGGCAAACAGAACAGAGCAGAAAAGGGGGCTTGATTTGCATCACACTTGAATATAAACTGCAGCAGCTGCTGCATTTGATCAAGATAAAATTTCTTTCCCCAAATCTCATTCTGGGAAGCAAAATGCCCTTTTTTCTAAATCAGCTGTGAAACTGAGCCTGGTTACATAACATACATTCTTCCCAAGTTTCCAACACGCTGCATTTGCCCAAGGGAGACTTGGATCATGTACAAATTTTGTTCTGAATCTCCAGTAATTCTCTCCTAAATTTCCAGTGTCTATGGAATTACAACGTGTTCAGTGCTACGCACCAACACTGCAAACACTTGAAGGATAAAGGGAAAAAATTGGCTGCTCCAAAATCATTCTTTTCCATTCCGAGGGATCCTTCCATACACATCTGTGTGATTCAGCCTCTGAACATGAGAAAACCTTGCACCAGGCAGCTCTCTTCTTATTCTATGAAAAGAACATTATGGGAGATGGCAATCATAACATACATTTTCCGTATTTCCCATTGGCTCTATGTTTTGTCCAATCAATCTGTCAGGTTGTGCACAGAACACGAGATACGTGTCCTCTGGAAGTGCATGTCATTTGCTATCTGAATAAACAGGTGAAGAAAAGTGAAACAACCCTGGTGGTGTCAGGTGAGGCAGTATTTCTGTCATCCTCATAATTGGCACACTAATCAGAGCCGTGAAACGTTTAAACAAAAGAAAAATAAAAGAATAAAGTGTCTCCTAACATCAAACTAAAAGCCTTATCTCTACAGAAGAGCTCTGCAACAATGAAAAAAGCATTGCTGGCAGTCTGAGGCAGTGCCTGCAAACAGCAATGGTTTACACAAGTGCAGACAGAGCAATTCCTAATGAAAGTAAAAGCACAGAGTGAAATGGCCTCTAACCAACTGCATGGGCAGCACCACGTGTGTGGTACAGGCAGCGTTCTCTTACAAGGTGCACTGAACCATGGCAAACGTGCATTATTTTACAGAGATACAATTTCACACACAAATTGCCACCACTCTGGTTCCTCAGCCATCATTACAGTGGGACAGGTTTACTCAGGGCTGAGTTGAGTCTCTGTGAATTTTGAGCCCTTTCTACAGTTTCACCACATTTTGCCTGAAAATAAGCTGGAAGGGCTGTGTCTGCCATTCTGCTAAACCCTGCATCTCATCTCCCTTCAGCAAATTTCCACACCACTCACAGGACACCATCTATCTCATAGTCCCTTAACTACTTCTGAAATGAAGACATACTGACAAAAATACATGAATATTCATGAGATGAATATTGAAGAAACTGTACGTTTCTGACATATTAAAAACAAGTCCCTTTTCTTGAATTAGTATGCACTGACTGTACAGAAATGAACTGAAATGGGGCAGGTTAGAATAACCTTTCATGAAGACCTTTAACAGGAGCATTCATACATGATAAACCTGCAAACATGTCAGCCTTTGATCTAGAGGTATGTCAGTGTCATTGGGTAGGATTTTGCAGAATTTAATCCTCCTAAGGGGAATTCTTACCAAAATCATTTCCCCCTCTCTATCTTATATAGAGCAAAACATTTATGCATCACTCATATAACTTTATAGAAGAATCACAGTAGTTCTCTGTACTAGAATTCTGTACTCCTGTCCTATGCTTTGGGTAAAGTGTCCCATTTGTACCAAAACACCAATAAATCCTTTGATGTTGCCATAAGCAGGATGTCAATCAAAGCCAGGCTGAATCACAACATCAGCTTCCCCAAAAACTTAGTTGCAAAGAAAAAAAACTAATTTGACAGCTTCCATGCATCCTCTGTTCAACGTTATTTAACTCTGCACTTCTGCTTTTGCCTCTTAAGCACTCTGAATTAGGAACCATCAATTTCATCTGCACATTTTAGCATTTTCCTTCATCACTTGGGTGCTTCTCCATGTGAATTTAATGTTTCATCTTGGTTTGTGTTCCCTGATAGCTTGGCAGAACGGCTGAGGCTTTCTGATTTCTTCCTCAGTACTTCAGTGTCTTGCCTCAAAGCCTCTCTTTATTGTGAAGCTCCAATGCCACACTTTCTCTGAACACACTCCCTTCACCCTGGCACTCTGCCTTCGTATTGCAGCATATTCATCTCAGTGCTGTGCAGTTCCAGCCATGCACCTCTACAGCCAAGTCATCACACCCACGAAATTTCCTCCAAGACTCTGCTCTGATCCTTTCCCACTGTAAATTTACAAGGCTCAGGGCAGACACAGCTCAGACACTCAACACAGCTCCCAGGTAATGCAACGTATTCTCCTCCATCCCTCCTACCTCTCCAAAACAAATGGGCAAAAATGAATGAATGAATGAATGAATGATCATCAGCTGCTGACACAGAAAGTTAATGCACTGAGGTTTGCCCAGCTTGTTCTCTCTTTGTTATTCTGATACATCCAAAACCCCTGGGAAGAAACTGCCATGGGAATTTTGTTGCTCCTGGCTGGGTCACCTGTCCAGGGGCTCTACCACCAGTACTGCTGGCGTAGTACTCCTGTTACTACTGTCATTATTTTATGTCTACAAGGAGCAATTTCACTCCTCTTCAAACCAAATGATGCAATGTTTTTCTGTGTTCTCAGACAGGGGACACTAACAGGAGAATGACATCAGGCTTCATTTCTTTCACTGCACATCCGAGGCTACTGTGCCTCAGTGTTCAGTGCTGGAAAGAGATAGTCACATCAAATCCTGTATTTTGACAAAACAGCTCTTTCTGGGTCAGGAAATGATTGTTGCATGAAAAAAATATACTAATAAAGATTAATTAATTTTTTTTTCAAAGTTGGCTGCTTCATTGAGCATTCATGGAACAGTTAATACATTAGACATTCTCAAAGCAAAGCAAGCATCTCCTAAACACTGAAAATATTTTTTCATTAAATGTACCAAGTTGAATTTTTATGTATGTCTGAAAAAGGAGATACTGTAACTTTGAGTGGCATATGCTAGATACAATCCATGTTTTTTATAAGTCAGTGCAGCTCAAAAGACATCAATCAAGATGTGCAGATTTATATAGCTGCAAGAAAGCCTTATACATATATGAAAGTTTACACGAGATACTGTAAATATATTCAGCTCTCTTAACACCGTATTTATTTTTGTATGGAAAAAAAACATTTTTTTTTTTTTATTCCAAGATTCCTTCCTATAAATAATTCTTTAAAAAAACAGTGACAGGTTTGGGTTGAATTTTTCCCCCTCATCTCAGTGACCCATTTGTTAGAGTTCCACCAGTAAATCACTGGTCAGTGAGATGAAAAAATCACATCAAGTCCCCATCACAAGCTGTCCAACTTTCAAACCTTGTTCTTTGGTAAGTGCTGGGCAAGAGAAGGAAGAAAAATACAACAAGCAATGAACAACATTCTTATTATGGCCCTCATGGTGTCCTGAAAGCAGCGGGGTTTGGAGATAATGGCAACATGCAGCTATTTACAACTTGTTAACCTTAATGCTGGGCTTGGAGAGCCAAACTGTCTGTGCACTAGCTGGCGTCTTTCCTAAAATCTTGCAAGCCTTTGTGAAGCAAATAGTTCTAGGAGTGCAAATCATCTTTTGGCACCTCGAGCTTTCCTAGCAAGAAATGTTCCTTTTAGGGCACATGTCTGTGGAAAAGTAGGAGTCAGTGGGAGACAAACAGGCACAGAAGGGTGGCAGTGGAAAATGAAAATTGGCAAGATGCTTTCCAGTCATCTAGAGAAATGACAGTCCAAAAGTAAATTCTTGCAAAAAGAAATGTAAAGCACATAAGATCTAACATTGCACCACTGGTATTAAGATAGACCCAAACACGACGTCAGTCGAAACACGTCACAAGGCTTTTCCATTAACCTCCCACCAACAGGCTGCATCACAAAAATGATTCTGCATGAGTGAGTGCATTCCTTTACATTTCGGGATATTTCAGTCTTAAGCAAGAGCAGACCTGAAGTTTTCATTCTTGTTTGGATTTACCTTTCTGGCCAGCCATGCTGTTACAAACGCCATGGCTGAAGTCTGCTCAAGAGGATTCTGCACATGTGCCAGGTCAGAGATGGATTTTTATTGGGTCTGCCTCATGAAGAAGCTTGCCCAAAGCCTGAAAGTTTAATGTCCAGCTTAGACCAAGGAATAAATCATGCCTTTTATGGCCACAGCATGTCCGTGCATATACATATGCCCACATGGGCTTTTAATAGAAAAAAAAGAATAAAATAAAATGCACATACACACATCTTGAAAAAACTACTCAGCAGCAGATAATCTTTAAAAAATATTAAGAAAATTCAGCAGAAGCATCAATCCTCTAGGTGTGATGGTGATTTTACTTTAGAGTATTATTTCCAGTCTGACAATAAATTCAGATTGGCAGTCATGCACTAAACTGGTGAGATGATGTTGTGAATGGCAGTGTCAGCTGAAATACACCCTGTTCATAATGATGAGGCTCTGTGAATACAGCAGTTTGTTAGGCATATTATTTGCAGAGGGGGTGACCTCTTGGAAAGCTGAGTGACTGTGAAACCACTGCTGTTGTGTTCAACAGATGTGGTTGGGACACAGTTCATGTTTCCCTATTTTCCAAGTTTTTAGAGCATTTGTGCTTCACTGAGGAGCTACACCAACCAAACAAGACCAATGCCAGAATTCATTCCAACTACAACAAAACTGTCTTTCCCATTCCTTTCCTGGAGTTTTCTGAAGAAAAAGGAGATACTTGGCTACAAAACATCTTCAGCAGAATCTTAGGTGACCAATTAAAATCTTTCAAGGATCAAAGTTTTTGACAAATAAGTTTGGAAATAATTATCCTTTTTGGAAATAATTATCCTTTTACTGCCTTTTATCTTTTAGTGGTATATTCAAAACCATTCCCTTTATTGCATCTGTAATACTCCGGATAAGAAAAAAGGATGAAACAGTTTTGTCACAAATGATGAGTTTTTAACAGCATTGCTGCTGGGTCAGACAGGCTTGAGCGAGCAGTCAAAGGTATGATGTGCCTTGTGGAAAGGCAAACCTTTAACCAGGCCTCTGCTCTCACTTGTAGATTTACCAAAAAAAAAATGTAACTCATCAGAGGATTGAGCTTTTTGTTGTTTTTTCTCTTTTAAAAAAAAAAATACTTATTTAATCTACAAACCTTTCATTAATTCATTTTTATTTCATTTAGGAAATCAGAACACAGGACCCTCCAAACTGATTATCTGCGCAGGAATGGGTTTTTCTGGCACTTCACTGCTTTTTGCAGTCTAGAAATGACGGAAACATTTATCTCAGGCTTCTTCCCTTCAAACTCAGATCATTGTAGTCTCACCTAAAAATTCTCCAAACAGTGAATCTGGCTCTGATTTTGCAAACATACTTACTTTGATCGTACTTTGTATTTCATTGCACAGTGCAGCAACACAGATAATTTAAAGAGAAACAGCTTTTTGGTTTGTAAATCATCTTCAGGGCTTCTGCTTCAGAAGAAGTGTGCAGATCACTCACATTCATCTTCCCTTTAATGACTGCTCCCAGTAGAATGTTTACAGCTTTTTTAACCTGTAAATCTGATGACTCTCTCAAGAGATTCATTAAAAACTTGAACAGGATTTTCTTCTCCTACAACAAACAATATTCTGATAACACTTTCTAATAATGAACACATTCCAAGGGAAACTGAAAATCTGTGACTTCTCTGTGGTTATAGAGCCCATACATGGTATCTTTACACTCTCTTGCCTAGATATGCTTGAAATTATGGATATTTGAGATTATTTTAGGGTAATTCAAATCAGGGGAGGATCAGAACAGCTATCTGTGTTTTGAATTTCTGGGGACCATCTTTTATTTGCATAACTTTTACTGCAGTTGCACCAATGCAAAACAAAACAGAAACAGTTCATATATATGTACCTCACCCAGAACATTTAATATAAAGTTTCTACAATGAGCACTTGCAATGTCTCAACTAAGAGAGAATGGATTAGGACTGGAGTGGTGTAAGTAGCTCACTTTATATCCAAAGCTGACCGTGGACAGTTCTGTGTCCTATTCCTGACCATCAGGCAAGGAGAGGCTTTTGCTGAATTACCACCAGTTCACTCTGGTTCACCAGGGCATTTCAGTTCTAAATCTTTATCTCATAAGATAGCCCATCTCTAAATACAAGATGGAATAAAAGTAATTGGTAAATGTTCCCAGTCGGCGGCAAAAATAGAAACCGAAATGATAAAGAGTAACTGAAAACCAGTTCATCCCCTCCTCCACACAGGGAAAAAATGGCAAAATTTATTTTCTGCTGGAGATGACTAATTATATTGACATTTTTTATATTCAGCACCATCAGGGTTGATTGTCTCAAAGCAAGCCTAAGCCACACGTTAAAACACACAGAAGATCGTTTCCTATGGCTCAGGTTTTTCCTGAAGAATATTCTGCATATTTAGGAGATTCTACAACATTCTGTAGATCCAACACTTTATTATTAAATTTTCTAGTGATGGAAAAGCAGTCCCTACCTAAGGTACCTCCTGGAACTCAGGGAAACTTTGATTTAGCTTCTTGGCCTACCAAAGATTTCCCCGTACGCCATCTGCTCTTTTCATTTATTTAAAATCCACATCTGCAGGGTTCTGAAAATATCAGGCTGAGAGTGTCTAATGGTACAAATGCAATTCAGCCTTTACCACGCATTCATTAGGATAAACAAATAATTAGGATAAGCAGCTTTCATCAGTGGAATCTGAAGGAAACAGTCCATAGTTGTGGAACAACTGCGCTAAATGTCCAACCAACTGCATGCAGCAGGCATTCATGGAAATATTTAGTAACACCTAAGTATTTTTTAAGGGAAATGTTATTTTGCAGACAGCAGAAACAAAATGGTACAGCAAGAGTCAAGGATGGAAAATACTGAATGAGTACTTGCAGTATTCTGCTGAGCTTTCAGTGAAAATTGGCCTAAATAAACCAACACAAACCCACGGAAGTAATTTTTAATCTAAATTTCAGCTAAATTTAGAATAGGCAGTATTATGATCCTTTTAGATGTACAAAAAAAACCAAAAAAACCCAAACCAATGACATCATGTTAGACAGACAGCATGGGGAGTAAGTGAAACTACCAGAAATGAAGCTTTAACAACAAAAATCATGAAATGCTTGCTCACATTCATGCACCTTCATCGTTGCTTTCCAGTGAACAATTTTTGTTTGACTGCCTGTTTTGACAAATAATTCCATGATAAAACAACAAATAAATCAGAACTTCTGTAACCATAAATAGAGAATTTTTATGATCCTTGGTTTCATTTGTAGGGATCTTTTATTATATTTAATCAAAGTACCTAAATTTCTGCCCATAAAAACATTGTCTATTCTCAAACTGATTTATTCTCGTATCCTCACAGTCATACATTGTTAAGCCCCTCTCTAGAAACTGCATTTCTTGCATTTTTCTGTGGGGAATCTGCCAATCAACCTCCAGTCACTCTTGTAGTCAAGAGCAATAAACCATCAACATGAAGCATCAGCAGAACGCTCTTCACAAATGCAAACAAAATTACACTCCAGCTAATGTGTCCACCCCAGAAAACCCTCAGGAAAAACTGAATTAACAAGTTTGTCTTACAGCTCTGAATGTCAACTAACTGAAGTTTTGTAGGACTAAGGGAAAAGAATCAGTCTGAGGTTCTCTTGCCCTCAGCTCTGTTAATAAAGCTGAGGCTTCTGCTTTCCAGTTGGCCTTTAAAGAAGAACAAAAATGAACAGCAGGGTTTCCTCAGAAAGAGAAAGGAAACTAAAAAGAATTTTATAGATCAAAAGCAGTGCTTCAACCTGCATTCAGAAGGGCCCTGCACAAAGTGAAGAGATGACTTGTTGAAGGCAGCCTTGTCTCTATAACCTCAGCTGAAGGAGGCCTCCAAAATTACACCAAATAGCACATTGTGAGACAGGAATAGCAACCAGTGCTGGGATCCAACCCAAAAATAACAGCTCTCTGCTCACTAGTCGGTTTCTCTTCCTGTCCTGCTCCTCTCCTCTCCACCACCTGAACAACCAGAACAGCAAGGACAGAGCAAGCTCCTGAATTTGAGCGAAAAATCACAGTTGAGACAAGGCAAAAAGCAGTGACCTACATAGAGGAGTCAATGCCTTTTTATAGAACCACAGGGAAGTTCAGACTGGAAGACCTCTAGAGAGTCTGTCTAGCCAAACCTGCTTCGAGCTTCTAAGTTACATTAGGCTGCTCAGGGCCTTGGGTCAAGCTTTCAACATTTCCAAGGATACTTCTGTATATTAAGGGAACATTTTTGTAGTGCGCAAAAAGGAGATTCCGCTTCGAGTGTTTCTTCTGGTTTACTACCAAGATTATCTAATGTGCTTGCAGCACTTCCAATCACAAGGAAACTCAATGAATAGAGTTTTTACATTCAGGAACATAAAATGGCAAAGGATCTAAAGCTAACTAGCATGTAGAACTCAGCCTAAAATCACACTGATATCAAGGACGGCAGGAAACTCTTCATTTTGACAGAAATATGGGACTCCAAATAGGGCTCCCATTTCCAGAGTCTTTCACAAAACTGAGTAGGACCTTCAAAAACTGAGAAAGAAAATGGCTGTTGCCAACCTACAACAAATTTGATGTTTCTCCCTCCAAAACTGTTATGGCTGAGGTTGTAAAAACTACATCAGTCAAAGAGTATTAAAAAAGGAAAGGAAAGGAGGAAAATCTGCCAGAAATGTGTCTCATAAAATGATGGATATCATCCTTAAACTGGTCTTCTGGATCACAAAACAGTCTGTTAAAAACGTTAATTCCCTCAGCCCTCAGACCAAGAAATATCTGAGCACAACTAACTTTTGTGAGGCTCATCAACAGGTATTTTACTGCCATAGTAACGCACTGAAGCTGTTTCCAAGAGTATCTTGAAATTTCATCATTTCCACTTCACTTCCCCTTAGAGGTTTCCAAAAGACCTATTTGTAGTGCCAGGGTTTTACATAAGTTTCATATGTACATGTAACCACCTACACAGCAGTTAAAGAGGTGTCCTGGCCAAGTTATCCCTTTAATCACTGGAGCATCCCAAATTTTTCAGAAAGCAATTTCTGTTGGCTGATTAGTATCTCCATCAACCAGTGTCTCGCAGTTCAGCAGATCAGCAAAGTGATTTCTGCTTCAGTAATGACTGAATCAAGACACAGATCCGATACCCTGAAGTGACTGCATTTCCAGAATTTAGTTAATCCTGCAGTGGCCACACTACCACCTGCCAGCCTCTTCTAAATCACTTACTCTAAACATTTTTCCAATGATTCCTTTCCATGCTTTTTTCTTAGTATTTATAATACAATAGAGCCTAAAAGTACTGTACCTGCCAAAATGAATTACATGTGAGGAACTGAGACTCTCCACATTTTTTTGCAGAGGCACGGTGCACATTTTTGGATTCACATATTACTTTTTAAATCCTCTTTTCTTGTTAAGTGAGTGACAACAAAAGCACAAACACATTAAGGGGACTCATAGCAAATGGCATTTTTATGAAGCCAGATAAAGTTTTCATCAAATTTAACAGACAAATAATCTGGGGTTTATGTCTTCCCACTGATGTTGAACAATGACCAAAACCTGAAACCTGCAAGATGAAAAATATCCGAAGGAAGCAGCTATGGGACAACTGACCCAGTATATGACGTTAAGCAGCCCCAAAGAGCAATAATACTTGCTTAATTAAGATTCATTTGTGTATTTTAAAAGTTCCCTACCCAGTGATTTGAAAGAGCACTACTCAAACACGGAATTGGAGCCAAATTCCATTCATATTGTCAGGAACCTCCCACTGATTGTGAGCTGTGGAAGGCAACACCATCACAAAAATACTGTACTAGCATAAAAAAATTACCAGAACATTTACCTTTTTCTTTAACCTAATGGATAATACAATGGATTTCAGATTTAACCCACTATTCTACAAGGAATCTATGATTCTATGAATAAAAGTAAATTATTTTCGTCATAAATTCAGGTAAATTTCAGCTAGTTCTTTTCCTGTTTATAAACTTCCTCAGTGTTTTAACTTCTGTTTGTTGTATAAGTTGATGGAAAGTAGAGATAATATTATTTTGTGCGTGTGTATTTCTTGTTTGGTGTGATTGTCCTACATATAACCATGTCTTTTTCCAGTGCTGAGGGTTCCACTGCGTTACCTGGACTGACTGGCTGATGCTTAACCATTTGATGAGCCACAAAACACAGAATGTTAAATAAGAAGTAATCGGCCCCAAACTCAACCACCAAAGCATCAACTTTTCAGCTTCAAATAACAAATTTATTTCAAAGACAGTTGAGTCAAAGTTAGAAGGTGAGACAGAGCGAGCAGGAGTAAATTCAATTTACCTTGTTTTCAGGGATGGAAGAAAGCAGGAATTTTTAAGTGCTTTTATTAAAACACTCAAACTCTTCAGAGAGCCCCTGGTATTTAGGCACGGGGGACATCTGCCTTCTGCACACAAGCTCAGGTTGCTCAGAGCCGCTGATGGCTCAGCACTGATGCAGCCAGAAGGGCTCGCTGCTCACAGGGCTGCCAGCGTTCAACACATCCCACCTCATTCCTCAGCTAGAGCACAAGAGTTTCTGAACAGAGACACAAGTGAGACATTTCTTTGAAAGCATTAAAGTCTTTGATTTCTGACTTTTTTTAAGTGGTCAACCTTTTTTTTTTTTTTTTTGATGATATGCCAAGTGTCTTTTTTCTCAGCCTTTCTAGCTTGAAACACCTCAAGTTAATGTTCTGTGAGCTGATCTCAAACATACTTTACATTCTGCTTTAGGGTACTCCCAGTTCATGAAAATGCTTTTCTTTCTCTATGTGGATAAATCTAAACTGTGCAAGATACGACCTGATATTTGAATGAGCATGTTATCAAAAACCAAATAACTGTAACTGGCGGCCATTCTGCAACTGTTTAAAGAAGGATTTCAAAGGAGTTTCTTGCTAAGAAAGTGTTGTTTATGGTGTTCTCCTAGATATATTTAAAGGGCTTATATATAGGTGGCAGAATATGAGAATAGCAATAATCTCATGATAGTTCTGCTTTTCTAGTCATCATCACTCCAGATTGATTACATACAATTAGAACACACTTATTTCCCAAAATCCAAGGACCCTTCTGTAACTTTCACTCCTCAAATTTCACGAATGCCATAAACAATTGCACATGTACAAGTGTATGTTTTATTTTTTCCTGAAGTTTCTGGTGGAATCACAGAAGATAAAGAAGTAATAACTGACGATTCAGCTGGCCCTTGGTCAGAGGACAAGGCCTCTGTAACAAGCTAGGAGAGCAAAACCCTTATTTTACTTTATATATCACATTTTCTTCAATAAATCATTAAATAACAGGTCTCCTGAACATGAATTTTAAACAGAGATCTCTGGATGTACACTCAGCTGACAAGCACTGATCTGATCTCCTGGAAGACAGTCCCAATTACCAATTATTTCAAAACCCTTCACTGGAATCCATTCATTCTGGGAAGCCTCAAGTGAGGACAAGGTAGGGAGATGAACAGAAAATGAATTTTATGTACTTGTTCCAATTTCCATCCCCAAAATTATTACTTTATTATTATTTCTATTACTTTATTATTATATTACTATACTATTATTTCATCCCCAAAATTATTACTAATTGCATAGCACTCCTGATTTTGATTTACAACACATTGCCACGTACATTTTCCAAGGGTCAATTAAATGGCTGACATAGTGAAGCCATTACTCCATTTAATGATAGCTTTAGTTTCATCCCTGTATCCTACATATATTTATAAATTACTGACAGCAACTATAATCTAAACAAACTATTACACTGAGGCCCCAAATCATTTGAGTTCAGAGTTATGTATGCAGGTTACAGTTCTTTTAAAGTCACAATTTAATGGAATTTCCAACCACTAGAGTTCCTCTGCACTTTTCTTTAGGGAATGCTACGGCACTCTCTTTGGCTATTTAACAAGTTGAGGTGTTTTATCAGAAACATCCCACAAGTCCTAGGAAAATCTCTTTCCAGTTTGTGAATCCAGCCTGCACCTTGACATGATGCCTCCCACTGAAGCTAGGGAGAAAAATACCATCACACCCAAGGAAAACCAAAGATCCAGGTAACCGTGTGCCTGTCAGGACACACAGCTCCACAGCTGTCAGGAGAAAGGGAGATACAAACTTTTATAACTACAAAAGCAACCACAGAACATGCACAAATGACTAAACATGGGTTTAAATGATTACTTCCATCAGCAGAGATAAAACTCAGTCATGAAAACTCCTTTCTCAGGAGGATTATTTTAAAAAAAAGTGACCTAATGAAATCTGAGTTACAGGCTGGAGGGAGACAGTGGCTTTTTTCTAACTGTTCCCTTTGCCCCATTTGATGCAGTTCAGTCATCCCCCAAGCACTTCATACTTTCCTTGGGGTGGGCATGCCCGTGTCTTGTGCCAGGGACTACAGCTGGAAAGATGAGTGCGTGTGGCTGCAGCGTGCCCACGTGTGAGAGCACGTATCCAGCAGATCATAGATTTCCATACATATACATTTATTTATTTAACAAGATGGCACAGTTGGTTAAATGAAATATGCTGTGCATAAGCATTATAAACTTATATTTGATTTTTTCCCCTTTAGCATGTATTTCCTGCTACTTCAGTAGACAGCATCGAGCGTACATAATTACTAATTAAATTCCTACAACAATAATAAAACCATGTCCTTAAGGATGTAACAGATAAACACTGATATGCAAACAGACTACATCACCAGTGACATCTTATTTCTAGACTGGCTTGGAGGAAGAAAATCTTCCCCAAAACAACCATATCACATCAAAGTAGAACACAAGGCAAGATGTTCCCTTGGCAGGAAGACAAAGCAGAAGTTTCTGAGCAAGGGAACTGACACATTAAACCCCCCAGCAATGGCTTTTCAAGACAGTGGGCACCTCTGCTTGTAATTTCACTATTGAATTTGGAAGTCTCCAGTGACTTCAACACTAATCTGTCTCTCTAACAATGCATTTGGCTCTTTGATGATCTGGTTACTTAGGTTCCCTTTGCAACTTAAATTAAGGAAAACAACAACCAGTTAAAAAGAGCTTCCTTGAAAAGGTTTTGAAATGAAATGAGAGCATTCGCTGTTAAACTGGCTGAGTTCTGCCACGCCTGCAAGCAAAACTGCTCCACAGCAATGCCTTCAATACTGCATGGACATGCAGAACTCCTGAAGGACTGCCAGAAGTTACAGCATGTACGTAATGTAAGGCAAAAAGCAGTTATGGAAGGCTCTGCTCCACTAGGAATTTTTTCACAGATTGCAGGAAGATTTGGCTTAAGCCATGTCGGATCAAGAAGGCTAAATCTTGCATAATCGATGGGAAATCATATATTTTTGAAGAGTGTCAGAAATAATTTCCAACAGGATTTCATCAAACACAATGACAACAGATTTCAAAGGAAAAGAGTACTTAATTGTGACACAGTTTCTTACTTACTGTTAAAACTACCATGATTTCATTGTGTCCACAGACTAAATCCCACAGTGTTCTTCATCTGTATTTTAATTTTCACACTGACTTCTCCTGACATCATATTACTCGCCTGTGTATCAGTAAGGAGGATGAGTTTTCAAAGACACAAGGCAGATATGGTCACCGCTACTTCACAAAAGAAAGACAACTGCCACAAATTTCCTCAGCAAACTCTTTGCAGAAACAGGTAATTGGGACAGAAGAATATTAATCTCCCTTAAGAATTTTTATGCAAATGGCAAACAATACTCATTTATTTCATCCAGTCCAAAACACTTGGAATACAGCAAGCTGCATCTTGAACCTGCTCCTTGAACACTGGCATTACACAGCATGAAAAACTGCACTCCTGGATCTGCATGTACTTGCAATGCCAGGAAAAGGCTTTGGGATGCTTCAGACAAAAGGGCTCTGCCGTTGTCCCCGCTGGCAGCCAGCTGATGGGAAGCAGGATTACCGGGCTGGCTGTTTCAGGTGAGCAACCTGGCAAGTGAGAGCCAGCAGCAGCATCCCCCAAAGGCTTCCAACACCTGGGTCAGACAATCAGCACTATTCAAAACTGAAAGGCTCTCTTTGGCTCATTGAAAGGAAAACTTCATGGGTTACAATACAAGGTTTGGGGTTTATTGTTCTTGCAACTTAACCCTGCAAAGAACTACCTGGATCAGTGCCAAAGGCATTAGTTCTGATGGAGCATGAAACTGAACTGAGATCTGACTAATTCCTGCTTGGAGCCAGTGCTGTCCTCCTTTAAGAAAAGTCCTATTGACTGTTTAACAACTGCAGGGTCCTTTAAAATTCAGGTAGAAACACTCACCTGGATCCAAAAGGGCCTTTTGAAAGGTTTTCTGGGTTTTCTTTCCCTTTTAACCTCTCAGTTTTCCATATAGGTGCTGTTTCCTGCTAAGCTTTCCATAAACGCAACAGTACCAAAAGCTATTAGACTTCATTGTTTTGGATATCTGTTTTTTCTTTTTGCTGTATGAATGTTCCAATTTAAGCTTGGAGCTGGTCCTTAAAACCAGCTATTAAATTCCTAAGCAAATGGGTGTTTTAATGGAAAGGCTGACACACTCCTAACTGTGGGAGCGTGAATGGCTCCACTATGAGATTACTCAAGTCCACCTAGAATACAAATGCAATACAGGACCACAGGTTCAGATCTTTGATCTCTTTTTTTGCAGAGGCTGTGATGTATAAAGCCAATTCCACTGTGCAGACAGTACTACACTGAATATAAATTATCCTTTAACTATAGAGAGGCTCACATTTAAAGAAATGCTTCAAGAATGAACAATGCAGCCATGAGGTAGAGTTCTTCTGTAGTAAAAATACACACCAAGATCTGCATGGATAACCATGGTTTCAAAGGACAAAATTTCTTCCACAGCTGTTATTTGATAAAAAATAGAGTAAAATCTGGAGTATTGGACATACAGAAGTACAGTTGGAGCACACTCTTTCCGTTAAAAAAGCAAGCTAGGAATACTTGCTTTATTGCCCAGATTAAGCATCATTCCCCTAAGAGGCATTAAAAAGTGATTTTAAAATGTGGAAACCAACAGTCTCTACTGAATATGGCTTGAAATTTAAACATGTCTTTTCCAGATACCTCTTTAGAGAAAGAACCTTCTGCCTACTGAGCTAACACTAAGCTCCCTGGAGTTAAGCCATGAATATTCTAAACCTATCTCTTACAATTCACGAAAAGTTGCCTTTTGCCAAAATAAAATGCTTAAGAGGAATTCAAGATGCTTATACTGCTTTTCTTCATTTTATTTAAAATAAGTGTTTCCGTCTCAACTTTATGCCAAAAACACAGCAAGAGAGAGACTGAGTTCTGGAGATGGTACCTGAGATTCTGTACACAAATGGGAAAACAAATTCCTTCTGAGAACATCAGCTATTCAGGGTTGCTCTGCAAATTAGCATTTAACCAGCTCTTTTGCAGTTACAGACAGGGACTGTTGAGGATTCTTACACAAATTTCTCTGCTGTTTAAGTCAGTTTCTTAGGTGGTGCTCAGCCATGGTGCATCCGTGCTCTGGGATGTTTCTCCTCACGCCAACTTTGTTTGTGTGTGTGTGTGAATGTTAGTAAATAAATAAATAAATAAACTTTGTTCATTATCTTACCTCTTTTGACCTGTGCAATCTAGCAGATCAATGCTACTTCCACTGCAGACAAGCAAAAAGTTACAATTTATCTTTCACTTAATCTTTCTGTTGTCTTTAGGCTTCCTTTCAGTAAGGCTTGAAGAAGGTGCTCTTTGTGGCTCAGTTCTCTATGCCAGAATACAACTGAGCACAAAAAGAATGCAAGGGTGAGCTGATAGTATCTACTGTCCTCAGCTCTGCTTTGGTTCAATAAACTTGAACATCTTCTCCCCTCCTCTGCCGATTGAGATAAGCAGCAACAATTACTCAAAATGTATTATCAACTCAAACTCAAAAAGGCAGGATCAGCTGAGCCCACTGCATCTCTCCCAACCTCAGTTTCCTTCGGTGTTCGAGAAGGGCAAATAGGTCCCTGCTTGCCTCTTGCCATGCACCTCGCAGCTACTTTAGAGGCAACTACACCCAGGCTGCAAAAGGAGAGTGAAGAGATAAATCCTTTGCCTTCCACATCGCCTGCAAGGCTTCTGCCTGTAGCCAGCAGGCTGCAAGATCTGTACCACCATGGCAAAAGTCACAGACCATCCTTCCCTTCCCCACACGATCACGTTCTCTCCTTGTCTTTCTGTGCTCTGCTCTCTCCTTGCCTTTCTGTGGTCTCCATAGCTGAAACCAAGAATTCACTGGGCATCACTGCAATGCCTCTAACCAATTCTAACTGTATCCAGAGCCTGAGTCCATTAAAACACAATTCAGCTTCATATGGTTTTCATCCCATTCCAGTACTCCACATACACAGCAACTTTAAGCTTACATACATCCCTTCATGGCTCAAGAAAATCCTTCAATCAAAGAACTTCATTTACAATCCAGCATAGTTTTTGCTTTCTCTGCTCTCCACAGCAGCCTGGCATTTTGATGCAATCCTCATTTAATGCAATCTCCATTACAGGATTATGATCACATCAATAAAATGTTCCATATGGGGTTTTTTTTTGGGTTTTTTTTCGCATCCCTCACCCCGTCTCATTAACAGCAGACACTATATCTGCAAAAAACAACAAATCAAACAGGCTGATGGGATGCTCTAGGGAGGTAGTGGGGGGTACACATTCAACAAAATGCAGCAGCCAATGCAAACTGCCCATCGGAGACTGAGCCCGCGGATCTCCTCATTCCTGAGCTAGGCGAGTTGCTCACTGTCCGCGCCCCGAGCACACGTCCCCGCCGTGCTGTGCTACCAGACTAAAAATAAATACGGCTTTTGCAATCACTTGTGAGCTCCGTGCACTTTTCACAGGAGCAGACTTTCATTTCACTTGATCCGTTCCAGCCTATCCATACTGCTCTGGATGAACCGCTAAGGCTCTGCTTCCAGTGGGGGGGGGGGGGCGGGGGGGAGGGATGCTGGACAAAAGATATCACATAAAAGGATACAAAAATCCCCTTTTTCCCCAAGCCCCCTTTCTTACCTCAAGTGCCTTCTCTGCACAAGATGCCAATCTACATGGGCTCCTCAGCACATCATCAAGGCGTTTAGAGTAGTGAAGGCTGCCCCACTGAATGGAAGTTAGACCGCTTTGCAACAGCAAATCCTCGATCCGAAGCACCAGCCGCTTCTTCCCATGCAGTGTGTCGAGCGCGAATCACACACGACTTCCACATAGGGAATAAAATCGTAAAAGAAACGGGGAGGGGAGGAAAAAAGGTATCCTAACTTTTAGGCAGCCTGAGTTTGTTTTATTTCTGTTGGATTTAGTCAATTATCTGCTTTTGCAGCCGCGAGACGATGGAAAGGCAATCGCGCTCTGGAAGCCCCGCACCAGTCCGCAGAGGTCCGGCCGCGTAACCCAAGTTGCGCGGAGAGACTCTGAACTCGGTGCGGCTCCGCAGCGCAGCCCGGCAGCCCTTCCCTCGCCGGGCGGCTGCGGACACCGGAGCGCCGGGTCCCCCCGCGGGGCAGCCGCCGCCGCTGGGCGCTCGCCCGGCCCCCGGCGGGGCTGGCCCGGTGCTGGCCCGGCTGGCCCTGGGGGCGCGGGCTGCGCTGCCGGCGGCGCCCCGGAGCCCGCGCTGTCCCGGCGGCGGCGGCGGCGGCTCCGGCTCGGCTCTGCCGCGGCCGCCCGCGCCCCCGCTCTGCCGCTGCCAGCCGGCCCTCCCCGCGGCTGACATCAGCGCCAGGAGGAGGAGCGACGCCGGGGACGCGAATAGCCTGGCCGAGGGGGGTTCCCCCTCCCGGAGCCGCCCTGCCCGCTCCTCTCGGAGAATCCCCCGAAAGCGGCGGCGTGGCCGCTCCGCCGGCTCGCCGGGGGGCGGCCCCAGTCCCCGCCGGCGCCCCCCTCCCTCCGGTACTGCCCGGCGGGCGGCTCCCAGACAGGGGAGAAGCGGGGAGAACCGGCACTCGGGGTCGGAGCGGGACCGGAGCGGGGCGCGGCGCTCGCAGACCGGGGCGGCCGGGCAGCTCGGCATCGGCGGTGCGTTCCTGCCTCCCTCCGCCGGGCTCCCCGCCCGCACAAGCGCCGCGGCGGAGGAGCAAGAGGGGATGTGAGAGATCGCCCCTCGGCCTGTCCCCGGCTGGGAGAGCGCCCGTGCCCGCGGAAGAGCTGCCGCCCCCGGCTCCGCCGCCCTCCGAGCCCGTCAGTGCGGCGGTGCACGCTCCGACCGCCCCCGCCGCAGCCCGGGATGGCAGCGGAGCAGCCGCCGGCCGAGCCGCGCTCCCGCTGCCGAGCGGGCGCCGCGAGAAGGCTCCGAGCGGGGGCGGCGGGGGGGACGGCGCCCGGGGCTGAGCGGAATCTCCCCGGCGGCGGGGCTGGGTGCCCGGGCTCGGGGGTGTTGGGTGTCAGGGCTCGGGGGTGTTGGATGCCCGGGTTCGGAGGATGCTGGGTGTCTGGGCTCGGGGGTGTTGGATGCCCGGGGTTCGGAGGATGCTGGGTGTCTGGGCTCGGGGGTGTTGGGTACCCGGGCTCGGAGGTGTTGGGTGTCCGGGTTCGGAGGATGCTGGGTGCCCGGACTCGGGAGTGTTGGGTTCCTGGAAGCGGGGTGGGGCGGGCGTCCCGCACGTTTCGGGGGCTCCTCTTTAGGGCCGGAGCCCGGGGGCGCGGGAGACCACGACAGAGGCGGGGGGGTCGTGCCGCAGCCTCCGGCAGGGACTCGCCGCTGAGAGGAGCAGCGCTGGCCTCCGGTCGTCCCCGGGCGGCCTCCAGTGTCCGTCGGGCCGGGCTGTCCCGCCCGAGCCGGACCCCGCTCCCCGGGAGGGGCAGCGCTGGGGTCGGGGGTCCGCCTTGGGGGCGATGCCCGGGGCGATGCAGCCGGGGGTGGGGGCTGCTGGCCCTGTGAAGTCAGTTCAGTCTGTGATCAGGGATCGGTGATGGCACGGTGAGGTTGTGGTGGTGAGTTCGGCTTGCGTGAAAATACAGTTTAATTAATAGTTAATTTGTGGTGTTGATTTTAATAACTTCAGTATCTTGTATTATTTGCAGTATTTTGCCAGATGCCTGCAGTAGGCACTTCTCAGTGAACACAATATTTATTTGTAAATAATTGAGCATTTTTTTCTGTACTAAGGTGACAAGACAGTTTTAAACTCTTCTGATGAAGAGAAGCCATTGCACTTACCCTAACAGCACACATTTTTCTTGTGTTCTTCTTTAAAAATAGTATGAAGATGTCTGTGAAAGCCTTCATTTACCTTCTTCACTGTAGCAAGATGTAGGTGATGCCTCACTTTTATCGCTAAATATAGTTTAAATGCCAGAATTTCTCTGAAATAAAGGTGTATAAGTGAGAGGATGAGCAAGTTCTAAAACCAGCTTCTGAAAATCCCCAGTCATTCACTGAATTGTCTCCATCTTACCTGTTAACTCATATATTCAATGAGATTCTTTGGATATGGACTCGGAATGAACAATTGCATGGCCATTAACCATGCTGAAATACTCCAGAACAGATGTAATGCCTTTTCTTCTAGGTCGTATTTCCATATCGTATTTCAGTCGTCTGACTCTAACCAAATGCCTATTGTATTTTATTCTACTGGGTGCTAAATTCTGTGAATTTAGTGAAGTTATGGCTTCATTATTTTTGTCCCACGTACATACAGATGCCAGAGGTGCCTTGTTATGTACAAACAGAACATCACCCACAAATTAGAGTTCATGTCCTGGCTGCTGTAGACCACGCTGCTGAGAGTAAAACCTACCAGTCAGTGAGACTTACTTAGCAACATTCCTGAACATTTTGTAATAAAATGGGATATGCAGAAACTACAAAAGGCTAAAAAATAAAAAGCAGAGTGCAGCTCTGCGTGTTTGGTTGACATCACAATGGTGGCATAGAGATGAGGACTGGCTATCAATCCTGTTAATACCCATTTCACCGAGCTGCTGTTACAGAGGGTTTCTAAAATAGCAAAGTCCATAATGGACAATTGTATTTTACTCCTAAGAAGAGGAAATTGGGAAGGAATTTCTGTGGATTGCTTGGACACAAGTGACCTTCAGGATGGTTTGTCCTGTGCAAGAGCAGTCAGCTGTGATAGCACCAGCCAGTCCAGAAAGGAAATCGAGGGGCATGTCTTGGGGGGGATGAGCTGTCCAGCTTTCCAAGGGGTGTCCAAGCTACAATGGATCCAGCATTCTGCCTCAACTGTGTTTGAAATGCACAGCCAGAAGTCAAATTTAGTAAAAAACAATTCTTATTTCATTAAAAAAAAAGAGTAAGCAGTAGGTAGCCTATTTAACAGATACTGGGGCAAGAACCCTTTACAAATCAGAGCAGCTACATCACAAAACTGAAGAGTTTGAGTCAGATTAATTCTGTCCATGCAGAAAACACTATGAACAAAATACTTCTGTTCATCAGAAGGTATTGCTGCTACCCTTGGTTCAGATCAAGGTCTAAATCCTGAAATTGTTTGTTACTCTGAGCACATGAAGAGGCCCCACAGGAACTATTCACATGTGAAAAGAGCTAGGACCAGAGCCAAAGTTTTGCATACTGTGAAGGTCAAGCTCGCTTTCTTTCTAAAACTTGCACTTAACAGACAAACTCTCAGAACTATGGCTTCCATAGAGCACCTTCAGCTCATTCCTCAGGATGCTGCAAGCACCGTGGCTGATTAAGAGCAATTTGTGTCCTAGCAGGTTCCTGAGACTTTGGGGCCGGCTGCCTTGCAGGGAGCCGCTGCCTTGCAGAGCAGGGGCTGCCCCTGCCTTCCCCTGATTGCAATTATTGTGCTTCTTCTTCCCACAGATGCCAGGTTTTTTTATTAACTTCTCAAAATGTAAGAGTCTCACAGATATTATACAACTGCTGGCTTTACAGTCATGGAAAAACCTGTTAATAAAAATGCACTGCCTGTAGGACGAATTCTCAGCATTTTTGCAAAGGTCACGTAAAATATATCGCTTGAGTAGCCTTACTTTGGTCGCCAGATAAGTCATTGAGAGGCCACATGATGACAGCTGCAAAGAAAGATTGTAATTCACTTTTATGTCTCTATGCAAGAAAATAAGAGACGCAAGCCTTCCCTTCAGTGCTGGGGATGCAGGCTGTGTGGAGACTGGTGCAGGGAACAAAAAGGAACTACTTTCACCAGCCTGACAGATAAGGTTGGAGGTCTTTCTCTGCTGAAGGCCTCACAGAGTTCTGCTTTGTTTCTTCTTTGCTGTCAGAACAACAGAAAAACCCAGAGAACAAATTGCAACCACATCATACCACATCTTTTGCTAGAATTTTGCCTCAGTCCCAAATATGACTCTTATTCTCCATATGCTTGTGTGAGCAACAATTTCTTTCTCTCCTTTTTTCACATCCCCATTTAGTGGAAATATAAAATAAATCCCACTCGGGTTTTTGAGCACTAACCCAGATTTTACTTCTGCTCGTCAACAATGGAAATTCCCAAGTTTTACCTTTTCTGGGAGAAATGTTTATCTCCTTTGCCCCATGCCCCATCAAGGCCAGTTGATCCTGTATTTGGATTTGCTAATAGCACAAACAGTGGGTCTGGGTCTCGTTTTGCAGTGCTCTATAATTACAGTGGCTGATCTTCTTTTTTTCTAAATTATTTGTGGAAATAATATTTTTTGGCCAAGCAACTGGCATAACATCAGATCAAATCCCTTCATATCATACACTACAATAACTAGAAATGACACAGATGTATAAAAAAAAAAGAAACCTAGAGCCACAAATCGAGATGAACAATTGTCACATGTCTATGTGACACCCTGCTCCTTTCATTCCAGGCTGGAGACATTATTCTCCTCTTGCTGATAGGGAGGAAGTTTGCACTGCATTATTTCTAGAAGGGTCTCCATTTCTAAATGCACACATTTCTGAGGGAGAGCCAGGCACCAGTGGTGGTTATCATCTCACAGAGGTGTTGCCAGAACCACTAAAACACAGAGCTCTGGAAGTCTCGTACTTAACAGCGGGAGGTAGAACAAACTAATTTTATTATCAACTCAGCTGTCAAGTGACAATGTTTTTTTAAATGCCATGAATTATGTATAAAATGCATTAATTTTTATGCTCTGCTTTGAGAGTTGCTGTGCTCACACCCAAAGGGCAGGGCTTTGGCAGAGGCTGTGCCTGGCAGGGCAGGGGGAACTCGTGGTCCCAGCTCCCTGCTGGAGCCAGCAGCAATGATATCCATGACAATACAGGTGGCAGCTTAAAATGACTCAAATAAGATCAAAATCAGACCCAGTCTTCCAGCTAGGAATTAATGAAATACCTGTCCTTGATAACAGCAAACTGAGTAATAGGAATCTGCAGAAACTGTTCATTTAAATACATTTTGTAAACGTAACAAGTTGCACTGTGCTGTTCTTTGCATCTTTAAGAGTGTCTGGGGATTTATGTCTTGCAAAATAGAAACAAACTAAGAAAGCTGAAATATATTGTGTCTTTAGCTGTACTTTACAGCACAGCTTGTGTTTAAGAAGCAGTCTAGACATGTAAAAATGCTAGAATAAACAATATTTTTTTTCATTATTTTAAATTAGCTTCTACTGGAAAGCTATAAATTTCAGAATGATGCACACTAACAGGATTGCATATCTATTCAAATATTCCAAACAAAAGATACTAAAAGGCTATTCTGTTACCTGCCACAATAAAAATAAATTTCCTTCCAACTTAATGAAATTACAAGTGATTTCCTGTAAAAGAAAAAATAAACCTTCAGGATATTTTGCAGGATACTTGACTTACTAGCAAGAAAAGTCACATCCTTTTGTTTTTCTCCCCCTCCTTACTTTAGTGGCTTGTTTAACCTATTTTAACATATAAATATTATTAAATACTATTTAATATTCATTATAGGGCTCCAAATACTAGTTGGTCTTAAATAAATATGGTTTTTTTCATTCTCCTTTCAGCTGAATTGTGTGTGCAATTAAAGAATAATCAGCTAGAGCCATGACTGAGATTTTGAATTTATGACCACCGGGGTAGAAAAGAGCTGTTTCTTCTGCAGGAATGACAGAAGTGACGGTGCCAAGGTACACAATTTTTCTCCTTGTGACTGTGCAGGGCAATAACAAAGCAGGCAGGTACCTACACTGACCATACCTGTAGCTGGAGAGCACCAGGGGTGCAGTAAGTCAGGTACTCATCTGGATGTTGGAAGATCCATCTTTCTTTTCTACCAGGCTTCTCTCTTCAATCTGGCTTTAGGCAAGTCTTTTAATTCCTGTGCCTGACAGGTTCTTATTTTATGTGAAAATTTATACATCAGTATTAGAAATATTTAAATATTTCTCAAATTTTGTTTGAATAAAAACATTTGCAGATATTGTTTGATATAGCTCAAAATTTTTGCATTCAGAAATGGAATTAATTTTATTAATATGTTGCATGCCTAGATCTCCTCAAGTTGTCTTGCTGAGAGAGCAAAGACCTGTTGAAATAAAGTGCTTTTAAATCATCATCAGACCTGAATTTCTTAAAATATTGAGCATGTTGTGTTCTGCAAAAGTGAAGAACATTGCTATTCAGTAACAGTAAAGGATCTTAGGATCCTTTTTGACATCACCTTAATACCAGTGGTATTGGTGGTGGTATAGTACCAAAGAGAGATCAGTCTGATATGTGATTTGCAGGAAATTATGTTCCCTGGCTTCCCATGCTCCGTAATCCGAGTACCAAAACTGTTCACCAGAGAAACAGAGGATCTCATGTCCATAGTCTCACAATTCTCTGACCCTAACTTTGAAGAATTGACTCCCTCATGGGCTAGAGAATGAAAGAATCGCTTTGCAAAACAGGGTTTCTGAGACAAGTACACTCACCTGGACCCCATCAAGAACTTTATTCATTCAATTCAAGTACAAGGCAGGACTTGCAGAACAAACATCTGCTACAGGGGGGAAAGTAATAGCAGAGAATGGCCATGCATGCTTCCAGCTATGCAATGTTGCCAAGGGCTTAGTAATTCCCATTCCAGGGATTGCTGTGTCTCAGCAGTGAGTGAAACTGTTCATTTAAAAATGCTTGGGATTGTTTTGAACAGAGAGAGTTACGCAGAAATGCGTGCCACTGGGATGTGGATTCCTTCCCTTCAATTTGGAGAATAAAACATTATAAGAACAAAACCAATAGGGTTTTCACAGGGTTATGTAACATTCCAGCCCTTCCTTGCACAGCAGGGTCATGGAATGGTTTGTTGACAAGAACACCGAGGTATCGGTGCAGACGTGTCAGTCCTACCCGGGCTTTGGGTTGCCATCGTAGGGCATTATGTTCACTCAGGTCAGCTTTGCCTGAACTGTGTGGACTCTTAAGCCGACTTCCTGAAAAAGATGTTTTGCCAATCAAAGTCTGGAATTGCATGTAGGTGTTTTGTTTTGTTTTGTTTTTTTTTCATCAAAATTACACCTGTTGCTGACGCTCATGACCATGGCTCGTCAGGATTCTCAGCGAAACAGAAAGGCTCCTTGCATCCGAAGATGCTTTACCTGTTTCTCAGGACGGTGTTTGCTGTACCGTACCTCACCCCACTGCTCGCTGGCTCACTGTTTAAGGCGTTGACAATCGCACAGCAGTTATAAAACCTTTATTTTGGCGGCGCGGCGTTTGTGCCGTGAGGAGCGAGGCCTGCTCCCGGAGCGGGCTGCATTTCCCACAGCGCCGCCGCTAGAGGGCGCCCCAGGCAGCGCTACTCCCTCACGGCCTCCAGCAGCTGCGCAACTCAAAGATTACCGAGAAAAAGGTTATTTTAGCGACAAACAGGGGGGAAAAAACCCCAAAAACCAACAAAGCACGCGGTATTTTTCATCGCTACAACTTAATTTCGCTGCCTAGATACTTATTATTTGGGAGGCTGCTTTAACCTTGCAAGCTGCCTGACGCACGTCGTGATCTCGCGTAACAGCCTCAAGGAAGCAGCCAGGGAAACGTCCCTCGGAAGGCTTCAGATTAAGATATCTCTCAATTAGTGTCAAAAAGGAAAAAAAAAGGCAATGCTGGTTATATATTCACAGGAATTTTAGAGCAAACAGCAAAAGGAAAAAAAAAAAAAACAGCTTAAAATACGTTGATCAGTCAGTTTTGTCAAGACTTAACACACCTGTGTGTAATTAAGCTCAGCCCAGGTCTCCTTTGCTTTTGAGTTTCAAATCTAGATTTCAGTGCATTTGGAGATAATTCATTTTATTCACGTTTTATATAGCATTTTTCTTGTTGCTAAAGAAAGAAAATCCCAGTTGAGGCAAAAATAATATATATTTGCTGTCCTAAACCTTTTCCATGCTGAAACCAAGTTGTTAGCTCACATAATTTCTCAGACTGAAGAATTTGAAAGGAAAACCAAAACAGATTAAATATTTTTCTTATGCTTACTCCTCATAATATTGAAATACAATTAAAATAAAATCCAGAGCTGGACCATGACAGTTTGCAGATAATGCATTTGATGCATAATAAGACAATTGGCAACGAAATATTTTGTTGGTTTTTTGCAACACATGGTCATTACTTTTTGTAATTAGTAGCTATGGATATAGCCTAGAGGGTTCAAATTTCCATTTATCCAGCAAAATTAGTGTGTACTCCATTCCAGAGGGTCATAATAAATATAATTTAAAGAAGCAAGCAACTTTGTACTTGTGGTACTTAGTGGTGAGGCAGAGCTTGCTCCAAAAGATGGTTACTTATGCCCGTTACTTGACAAAGGCACAAGACCAAAAATATACAGGTGACATTTGCTTAAGTGTCTTAGATATTCAGTTTAAAAATAGATATAATTGGTTGCACTACTATGGCAGTTACGGCTTTGGTCATGGTAATAAAAGCTGCAGTTGACCTGGTGCAAGGACAATTTATGGGAGTGAGATTTCACCCTCCTGAACTCTTATAACTATTTTTTTTAAATAATACTAATCAATTAATATTAAGTTTTGACATTTTCACTGTATCAGTATAAATCGCAAAATTTGGGCATGAAAGCACCCTAAACCTCATGAACTTCCTCGGAAAGTGAACTAAAAAATGAAAACAGAACTATGGAGGGCCAGGATAAATCATCACCATTGTTCAAAATTGTTTGGCAAAAAAAAAAATAGAAATCAAAGGACTGGCAAAAATGTATTAATCCCATACACGGTCCAAGTCCAATAAATCTTTATGCACTTAAAGCACACAATCCTAGAGAATATACTTCTACAAATATTTTGCATTGCATGCTGCTAAGTTTTTTTGCTAATATTCTTACTTGTGTCCTCTGGAAGCATTTTAAAGTGAGTTTTCAAGACCACACCTTTCAGGGTATGATCACAAATTAGATCATTAAGATTTTTAAAGATAATTTCATTTTTCTATAGCATGTAAAGTCATGAACCAAAATAACCCTTTGTGTTATACTGGGAAGTTTGATTAATCTAAGTACACCAGAATATTTATAATTTTATTTATGCTTATGTATTGCACTAGTTTTATATTATTGAAGGAACATAATTCTATCCAATAGTATAAAATAATACATATCCAATAATATATAATATATTTGGTCATAATTTGAGAGGAAGAATAATTTTACTGTCTTATAAGGCAGAAGCCAGGTTCTGTGTCCAGACCAAGAAGGAATCTTGGGCACAACCCTGAAAATCTGCCTCTGCTTCAGTTCCAGAGTTAGTCTGCATGAATGAAATTTTAAAATAATCCAGAGATATTTATCCTCATCTCCATTGTTATCATCATTATCATTATCAAGAGCATCAAATGAAGAACTCAGGGTTAGGGGTTAGGGTGCCTGTCTCTTCAGGGTAGCTGAGCTCTTTATTGCTGTATTTGTTTTCAGCATCACTGTTTCAGTTACTGAACTTTTGCTGTCTTGAACACATATTTTGGATTCTTTGTCAGGAATAAATTTTTATGTTTGTGTTCTTTACTTTTGTAGAGAAGAGAGCTACTGAACAAAAGTCACTGCCGTGGTTTTGATAAGTTTTCTTTGTGTGCCTCAAATAAATGAAAAGTCAGGGTAAGGCCAACTAGGAAAGAGCTGCTCTTCCTTCACAGCATTTCCACACAGCGACCAGAATTGCTGGGAACATAAAGAGGGGACTCAGAGTCACTCACAAGTTATTGAAGCTTAACAAGTTAATCCATCATCTGACCCGAGCAGGTGGCCAAGTCAGTGCCCTCTGCCCGAGGCACGGGCCTGGTGACTCCATCGCCTTAAACTGTCCTGTCCTGTGTCCCCAGGGGCTGGGCACACGGGAGGAGCTGCCATGGCTTAGCTGATGCTGTGCCTCCATGCATTGCTCTTGTAGTCACTTGTAGCCTGAACCCCTGCCTATAGAGACAGATTTCTGTCATAAAATTCCCTGCACAGACAAGACCAGCTTTTGGCTTTATCATTATTTCAATCGCTTTAGTGTAGATCCAATTACACAGGTATAAAATGTTTCCACTGGCATTCCCTGGCACCAGTACAACAGCAGTTAAAGAGATAACTCTAGGACTGGGAGAGATGTGTGAATAACAACAGCTGATCAACAGCCATGCTGATAAAATTTAAATGAGATCAAGCCTAAATCTTATCCTACACTGATAATAGGAATGTCTGTTATGTGTCAGACTTACTGGGCGTAAGAGGAGAGTAAGGCCAGAAGCTGATCTCGATAAAACCTCCCTCAGGTTCTCGGGAGTTATCCTTTAATACAAGCCAGAGCTACCCAGGTTTCCAGCTACACCGTGGGCAGTTGTGTCCTAATGAAAAACCACGCAGGCATGGCAGCAGTAAATGCCAGATTGATGATTACCACCTGAGCATATACATTATGGCACTGCCTAACTTTATTTTAACTGCACATTGCCTTGTTTTACAATTCCCACAGTGCTCTGCACTGTTTCAGTATGTAAAACAGAGAAATGGACTATAGATCTCTCTAGAGAATATTGTTTTCTCCTGACCACAGCCATGGGTCACTATATAAAAAGGCAAAAGCAATTTACTGTGGTCTTTCTACACTTCTGCTTCTAATCATTTGCTTGTACCATGTTGCAAATGAAGAGCAGAGTCTGTGGTCTATGCTAGACCTGAAATAAAAATGCTTCACATTGCTCTATGAAGGAAAAAAGCTCAACCTGCAATCTGTACTGCCATGCAGTTCGGGGCTTTTTCCAGCCATAGTTAAACAAAATGGTTTGTCTGAACTGAAAATAAAATATCCGTTGCTGTTGATGTGTCTGCCAAATTTAAAACATGATATAAACCAAAGTCGACAGCATAAGCCACTCAAACAAGGCCTCAGGGATTCCAAAATGTGCCTTAATATTTATTTTTCATACTTGATTGCAGGTTATGCACAGGTAAGTGTAGTGCTGCCCTGAGGGTTTCAAGTGTAACGTAGTCAACCATGATAATACCTTCAGTATCTTGGAAGACAGTCCTCACAATGACTAATAGGAAATGAAAGCAAAGCTGAGTGTTTTTTCAGACTAGTTTTAAGTTTCCTCTGGAGTTATTCAATAGATTTCTAGAATGTTTTCAGTATTTGCCTATTAATAAGACAAAACCAAGTCTCACCCCATTTCTGACATTCTGTGTTCCAGCACTCAAAACCTCCCTAACATTAATACCCTGTAATATAAGAGAAATTGCTGTCTTCCTCTCTATCTACTATTTCCTCCAGTCATTTGGACTGATATTTACCAGTCATTTCCTCAAAAATGAATCACTAACCACTGACACGTACATGATGAGTGACAAAAACAAATGAGCCTGAATTAGTCTTGTTCAGGCACTCCATTCATTTTTACATATCTCTTGCTGGTGGCACATCTAAGAACCAGCCATACAAATACTGTGTCCTCACAGACAGATATTTTAGTCTTAATAACTTTAAATATTGGATTGGAAGATGCTTATCCACATTACTCACACATGTGCAGAACCAGAGCTGTGCCTCAGAAGAACACTTCAGAATCACCAGCTCTACCTGCTTCCTCTTGTTCTACAGAGCTACATTTGCCTTAGCAGGGAGCAAATTTCAAGCAGCTTCATGTTGCTAGAATAGCAAGGACACAAAAATGTACCACTAGTGTCAATTTTATCTCTGACACTAAAAAAAGGTAAAGGGCAAAGTTTCTCACTGGAGTGTTGCACAGTATGTTGGTGGAAGTTATACTTGAATGAGATCAACCAAAAATCAGCATGTGAGTGAAGAATCATAAACCACAATGCTGTACTTTAATATCTGTTCCTATTTGAGGCTTATTTTCCCTTGTTTTGGCATTTACAGTAAAGAAATCTCTCTGGAAATGCACAGTTTGAGAAGTGAGAAGCCTACACAAGAAAGGAGCAGTGATGCCCTGTTGCCCTTTTCTGTAAGGAGCTCTGTTGTCACAGGGTATTCACAGGGGACCAGGTCCTGTTCTTCCCCTCTTGCTACTGGGTAGACTGGTATTTTTCCTTTGGAGTCTTCTCCATTGTCACTTCATCTTAAAATCTGGCTGCTACCAAAACAGTTCCTTCTGTCATTTGCTTTAACACCCATGTTGATTGGAAAGCCAAGTTCTACTTGAAAATATGGGATAATATTTCAAATCATTGTGGTTATGATCTCTGCATTGTGATTGTCTTCTTGGCTGTAAGAAGAGGCTTTATCACAATTCAGTGTTAATTTTGAAGGTACTGTCTTGTGAAAATGGGGAGCAGTTCCTTTCCCCTTCTCATCATCATAGCTGTGTCAATGGATTAAATATTGAAACATAACAAATACAGACCTTATTCTATTGCGGTGTTTCAAGACTACTGTTGGATTCATTAGTTATGAAAAATCCAAATTTTTACTCTTGGTTTTCTTGCTTTCTAAAAGCAGAGTGCATGCATGGGTAAATTGAGAATTAGTGCTGCAAGTTTCTATGGGTCATGAAGCTGTTCACCTCAAGGGACTTCAGTGACATTGTACTAAACTGAAAAACAGAGCTAGAGTGGTTAGTTCTGTCACTAGGGGCCCTGAAATGTACTTAGAACTTTTCTCATAGTGTAGTACTCACATTTTTAATTTATGTTGCACAGGAAGAAAGTTAAAATCTTCGCTTTTTCCTCCACCTCTTGTTTCACTGTTACCATGGAGACCAACTATGGGTACCATGACCAATATACAACTACCATGGGTACATGGTACTTCTTTCTATTTTCTTAAAACAATGTACAACAAGATTTTTATATGCTGGGGCTTCATTTGGAGCCTATGTTGTTCTGTAAACCAGCAGTGGCTTTAAATTGCACTCCTCTATAAATGAGGTTTATGAAGTAGTTATTCAGAGTTTACAACTTCATTCTTCTCTTTGATTATTGTTAATGAGAACTTTGGTTCTCATTGTTTCTTTGTCCATTACCTTGAAGAACCATAGTTTTAGACTCTTACAGAAGAGAAACGAGCATCTTATGTTTCTTATTTTACACCTTTTCCAAACCTGAAATTGTTCTTTTCAATTATCTCTAACTTTAAAAACACTTTCCTGTTCCAGCCTATAATTTTTCTCATGGTGAGGGAGATGCCATTACCTAAACCCAGTTTAGTTTGACCTGGCAAACTTCTCTCTACAGACCAGTGCAGCAGAGTGCAGAGTTCCCTCAAGCAGTGTGGCTTCATCAAAAACATTTGCAGCTGGGCAGATTAGCTTTGCCTTTCAAACCGGGCTGATACAATTGTATTCAGCCACTCTAACATGATTCTATTGCTTTTAGGTTTTACTCTTAGGCTGTGAGAACTCCTTTGCAACATTCCAGGGTTAAATTCACAGTGACCATGTTTTGTGACAATGAGAATGCTCTGCTACAGTAGAAACCCTTCCCAGTTCCTCTCTGCTATCATGGCTGAGTCCAGCCTTCCACTATTTCCACTTTATGTTCTATTAAAGTCATTAAAGGTGTTCTTTTGGCACTATGAGAGTGACCATGAAATCTAGCCTGCCAGAGGGTGGTGAATCCAAATGCTTCCCAGAATAAAAAAGATGATTGCTAGTGAGTTGCAAATCTGAGTTTCAAGAAATAATGATTCTTATTTCCTAAGCAGCTGGTCCCTTACATGTGCTGACTGTAGGCACCAGTGACAAATGCCTGGAAATAAATCTCATCACTGGGCACCCTTCTACTTTGCACCAACCCCAAGATGCTTACTGCACTGGCTATTTAAACACAGGAAGGTAAAAAGCATTTCACAGAATTAATTTCCTCTCTTTCATGAGAGGGATATAATGCATTAACTGATTTGAAAACAGAGTGAGCCTCTTTTCTAACATGGTCACTCACTAGGCAGGCTTTCCACAGGGCACAGGAGCTGAAGTAAACAATCACTTACATAGAAGGAAACTCTCTAGTGCCCTGCCGTGCTGATGCTTGTAGAGAAAGGAAAAAAAAAAAAAAAAAACAAACAACCAACTGACATTTCATTGCATGTTGAAAAGAAAGTGTAAGCATTCAGTTTTGAAAGCTTTAAAGCATAATTGAAATTCAACATGCAGATTTCTGTGTTATTACAATGCTGCATGCACTAGCTCATTTGCTGAGCAGCCAGCATTTTAAACCACACATACTGCAAGAACTTTGTGCTGGTACAATAACAACGTAGAAAAATTAGGATGACAGGACCAGTGTGCTCAGCCCCATAAACATTCCTCAGCTGAAACAAGAACTACAGGGCAGTGCTAGCCTGTGTATTATGAGACCAGAATATTTCTGCTTCCATGTGCAGATGGAGCACAGATCACTAGTGTGCTGACAAGCTGAACTCCAAACAAAGAGATAAGCTACATATGTACTGGCAGGTAAGCTCACTGATCTTTTTAACCCAGTGAACATCTGATGTGATGTGAGATTCACTAAATTGTAGATTGCAAATCAAGGTCAGACTGAAGGGTGACTTCGTATTTCATAACATTCTCCCTGCTTCACTGACTGAAAGCAATCGTGAGTTCCAGAATGCTTTTTGCTCTTTTAATCTGATAGTAATTTGAAAATGTATTTGACTACAGAACTAAGTGCATCTAAACTCAAACAGGCAGGAACTGTTAGGAAAATAGTCTAAGAAAAGTAATTTTATTCTTACGCTGTCACTGTGCTGCTGCTGCTGTGCACAAAGGCCAGTGTCAGAACTGGGTACCATGTCCATGGCTAAGGGGGCCAGGAGGCTGAGCTGGCACTGGAATTCTCCAGTGTGTAACCCTTCCTTTTTCTGATTACAGTCCCAGCAAAGAGTTTCATTGGGCTGAGAATGTGTGACTGGAGCTCCCCTTTGCTCTGGGAGATGGATGATGCTGGCAGAGCGGTCCAAAGCCACAGAGCACAGGGAGAATCTGGGTCACTGTGCAATGTGTTCACTGTGCCAAATCATAACAGTAGTGAAGCACTCAGACCACTAACCTAAAAAGGAGATCCTGATTGCTAAATTCACATCTTAAATATACAGAACAGCTTTTATTGACATTGTAAGGTAGTTTTGGTTTTGTTATCAGAATAAGTCATGCTAAATGAAAGTGTCTAGAGAGGATCAGTGTGTGGGAAAAGAGTATTTACACACACGGATGTGTATTTACACTCATTGAGGTTTTTACCATTCATGGCATACTGCAGGATTCACTGTCACCGGGAGCACTCAATGAAACGCCTGTTCTCCGAATCAGTCCCCCATTTATCTACTAAATCTTTCCATTTCATCCAATCTAAAGAACCATCAGTAAGTAGAAAATATAATCTATACATTGAGGCGAGGAATACATTAGCTCTGTAACAAGGATGTGAAAGAAAACGTGCTCTTGGATTATAGCTGTATTTGCCTATAACTGTAGATCATTTGCAAGGCAGGCTGAGTGAAAATAAAAGATTCCCTGGCAACCCTCCCCGTCTCCAAATGCCTGCCCAGGCAGAAAAAAACAACCACCCTGCATACATATTCCAATGAGCCACTGCGGGGCAGTAACAACAACAAAAACATTCCTCGGCAAAACAAGGGGCTTTGAACAGCCACTTCGCCTTCTCTGAGCAAAGGACACAAAGAAACTGTTCTTCGAAGAAAAGCCGAACATTAGGATTTCCATTCTTACGTTGCAAAATGTTATTAGTCTTTTTGGGAAGCATTTTATGGCTGTGCTCGGCTTCAGCTCCTCCCCCAGAGAGGCTGGCAAACAGCGATTTTGAAGCTGTTACTCAGTTCTCAAGCGATGAATAGAGGTTGTGTGTGAGATATCCCAGACTCTATTTAAGACACTATCTGGATTTTCTGTGTGTGCATAAACTCTTTTCTACCTGAGGGCTAAGTAAATAAGTTCTTTTCAAGTGATTATTCTCTGTGCAGGAATTTTCCCTTGTAAGGTATAGAAACCCCTGAAGATTAGGTATTTTTGTGATGCTTTTGTTCCTCTCAGGGCAAAATCTTCAGTGAACAGAAGTTATTACAAAAAAATTATTTTATATCTTAAGGGTAAAAGAATAGACTTTGTTCGGGTTGGGATGTAGCTTGGAATCAAAATCACTGAGCTGCTTTGTATCCAACATTTCACATCTAGAGGTTCAAAATTAGATCAATAGTTTTGTCTTCCTTCCCTCTACCCCCACCATTCTGTAGGTTTAATAATATCAATGGAATATGAAGAAATTCACTGTTATTTCTTTTTGCATAGTACCAAAAGGGGGGAGGGAGCCTATTTAAATATCTCTAATTACAATCTGAATTTTCTATAAATACAAAACTTCCTGCAACAGCCATTCCAAATAGACATTGCCCTTTAGTGCTGCAGAAATTTGTACCAGATTAGTAACGTGTGCTGCAATATAGATTCTATGAAAAGTCCAAGTATCATGCTTCAATTGAAGTGTGAGAAAAAGAGGATCAAGGCGTACAGAGAGCTGAATTACAGCCATGGCTCTTCACTTACACTTTGAAGATCATTTTCATTTCCATTTTGATCTCAAATCTTACTCATAAGTAATTAACATTTGGGGATGCATGACAGATGGTATGTGCCACCTTGTCTTTTTGGGCAGTCTTTTCTTGTCTTGGCTTTTCAAGACATATTCCAGACCTAAAATATTTTTTTCTTTTTGGTGGGGAGGGGGTTGGGAAATGAGCTAAATGAACTGACTTTGGCTTGCAGACAGCAATATGAAAAAGCTGAAAGTTTCTTCCACTTTTCAAACATTCTTCCAAATTTACTTTTATTTATTTTTATATTTTAAAATATTTATCATATCTGTAGGTTGTCAGATCTAGAGTAACCTTTATTTTTAAAGACAATAAGGCTATGAATGCCATGTAAGAATCACCAGGAGCATTATTGCTAGTACTTATTTTCATATATCCCAGCTGATGAATCTTGCAGCTGATCCTGCTGATACTCCAGAGTATGAAACTGTCATCTCATCTGCAAACTGGAGAACTTTTAGTGATGTTCCTTGGATTTACAGCATTCAGGATTCTCATGTTTACCTTTATCTTCACAGTTTGCTTTGCTTTACTTTTTCATCAAATAGAAACATCATGAAAAATTAAGAGGAAAAAAGTATTTGGAAGTTTTATTAATTTAAAGTTATCTCAGGGACTAGGCAGCCAGCTGAATTTTCAATCAGAGGATCTGTGAGTGCTCATTACTAAGCCTTCAAGGTGGCATTAAGCATCATCTTCAAATTTAAGTTTCCCATCAGTTCTTAGAATTGCAGTAAAATTCCCGTGTTTATTCTAAAAGTGGATAATGTGCTTCTGATGATTAGATCCAACAAATTAGCCTCACAGGAAAGATGTAAAAAACAACAACAACAAAAAAATTAGGAAGTTCAAAAATACCTGTTCACCCTCATTCACCTTGAAGAATTGTGGGAGGAGCTTGTAGAGTTGGGGAGCGGGGAGCAAGAGTTAGACTGATCCTGGAACTGTCTTAAACCTCCATTCTAATCTCTTTGATTATCTTCTACTGGCCAGCTTGTATGAGAAAAAAATGGGAATGAAATAAGAAAAGATCACCAAACTTCAGAATCTTGCTTGCTAGTTATTGGCTTGCCTTCACACACTCTGGAAACAATGCTGTGCTGGCAACTGTGATCAAATGCAGCAGGTATAAAGTGTAAGTGGCAGTTAAAACCTTGTTGAACACTGCAATGATACTGCATTTCTTGACTTGGAAGGTTGTTCATCCAGCCTGCTCAGCCGGGATGTTCATCCGGCCCGTTTACCATTTATGAGACATTGTGTTAGCATTGAATTAGCTTATAGATTGTTTTAATATGACTTGGAGCAGTAGGGTGTATAATTGTTTGAATGTTTCTTTCCACTGACTGCACAGCATTACTTCTTTCTGCACCTGAGAAGGCTTTTTCCTGCACCTGAACACTTAACAAGCAAATTTCCAGATATTCAGAAGCAAATGCAAACAATTTAGAACAAATCTTGTTCCTGCGATTAGGGCCTCAAATGAAACCCTACCAAACAGAGCCAATACAGCTGAGGGGTTTTTTTCTTTTTTCTTTTTTCTTTTTTCTTTTTTTTTTTTTTTTTTTTGGTAACATTTTCTCCTCTTTTCAGTGTTTTTTTTTTCCTTTTTTATTTTTTTCTTCAGGAGGGCATTGCGGCATAACAGCCTTCCTTATCTTAATTCCTGGTTTTTGAAGAGAAAAATAGCTTTAAACCCTCTATACAGTAAAGTCTGCACATACAAAGCACATGAAGACTCAGTGGAAAGCGTAGATTTTTGTACCATTTAATGTTTGTAGCTTTTGGTACCATTTAACATTTGTTAGGCTGCCATTTATTTTCTGCCACAGGGTTTGGGTACTGTGTCATATTGCTGATGTTACGAGTTAAATTTCCTATTAATCCCTAAGTGGACTTTAGCAGTGAAACCCAGGCTTGGGAATCTCTATGAAACTGTGCTTTGAATTGCCTACACATATACAACGCACAAAGTAATCCCATCAATCATAGTGGTGTCTGTTAAATACCATTATGTGACTTAATTAATGTCTGCCTAGCGTTTTCAGATTCATAAGCAGTCAAAAACATTACCATGATGTTCTTAACAGCTGCTAAATTTCTTTTATAAGCCAGAAATAAAACACAGAGTAAAGGTGGTCAGACGGGTTGGCAATTAATTGGAAAATCACCAAAGAGTACATGGTTAGGGAAGCAATTACTATAAAATGCAGGAATGAGAAAATGCAGCCATTAGGGATATCTGGTGTTAAACCTTCAAAGGAATGTAAATATTTAATTTTTTTAAAAAATTATTTTTGTATAATGCATTAGCTTGCAATGAATGTGGCACGTAATGCATGTAAAAGTACTCCTTGGTCAGCAAGGGAGGCAGCACACTGCCAAACATTAAACCTACGTGAAAAGCATATTTATACTGAGCTGACTGATGAGATGACAGCAGGTTTATATTGTTCTAAATATAAAACACTATGTACTTTTATTTACAGGCTTTTTTTTAGAAAGTCATTCCATTTAACAGCCTTGAATTTCAGTCAACTAAATGGACGGGCCAAGAATGAACTGCAAGAGTGACGTTTTAAGACCAGTAAAGTAATTAGCAATAATGACAATTACAGATAATTTTTATTTAAAGTTTGTGATATGCTTGCAATACTCTTGGATGAGGCCTAATGTGATATTTTATATATATGTGGATGAAGAAGGTTGAAGTAACCTGATCAAGAGCTTCCTATAAGATCCTCACAGAATCACAGAACCACAGAATGGTTTGGGTTGGAAGGAGCCTTAATGGTCCTCTGATTCCAGCTCTCTGCCATGGGCAGGGACACCTTCCACTATCCCAGGGTGCTCAGAGCTCCATCCAGCCTGGCCTTGGACACTTCCAGGGATGGGGCAGCTGCAGCTTCTCTGGGCACCCTGTGCCAGGGCCTCATCACCTGAGTGTGAATAACTGTTTTCCTAATATCCAATCTAAACCTTCTGTCTGTCAGTTTGAAGCCATTTCCTGTTGTCCTGGCACTCCATTCCCTTATAAAAAGTCTCTCTGTACAAACTTGGATGATACTCCCATGTATGAGACATGATAAAAGCACCCAAACCAAGCAAATGCTATCACAAATTAAAGAAATCTCACTTCTCACTCCAAATTTAGGAGACAAAACTGTGTCAGATTCAATAAAAGCACCAGGTAAATCCCTCATGCCAGAGTTCTGTGATGATTGGTAATGCACAATGATGAAATGTTACCAGTGGGGATAAATGTCCCAAATGCCACTGTAATTGCCACCCTTTGGCACCACTTTGGGATAAAGAGCCCAGGAAGCTGGGCATTAAATGTGGTGCCTGTGCAACTCAAACTTTTATTTTGTACAATTTGGTGAGAACTATATCTCGTACACAAAGCCCTGAATTACTCAGTAATGCTGTGGAAGGGAATGCAGCTCTCAAATAATACCAGTGCCTCACTTTGGTAAGTGATAATGCCAGGGCCTCACATTTTTCCCTCTGAAGAACTTGGAGCAAAGCAGGTGGGGAGCAGGGCAGGAAGCAGGCCCAGAGTGACCTGCTTGGGCCACACATGGCAGAACAAGAGCCACATAGACCCAGGTCCCCCTGCTCCAGCTTGTACATCATACACTGTGTCATGTTCACAGTACTGGGGGGTTTGTTGCTATGAGGATACTACACAGTTACAGGTAGTTGTAAGTGCCCAGCAGCGTTTGGGATCCATTGTGTCTGGTACTTGCCACTGAAAAACTGCCCAGGAGAGTTCTTTGCTTTTGCTTTCTCAGAAACCTGCCGTTGACACAAGGGAATTGATATCAAAGGAGGTTAGGAAATGGTTTATTGGAAAATGTAGTTCTTGTCAACTGAACTTGGCAGCAACACTTTTATTAGACTAACGTAAAAGAAGAGGTGTACACAGTTCTGGAGTCCCTCAAAGGTCCCTTCATCAGTTATCATCTTCCATTCTTGTGAAAGGAGCACTGAGACCTCCAAATCGTGTACCAGCCAAAGTTTCTCTTCCCCCTATCTAATAAAGGTCTTTTTATAGCAAAAAGGCTGCTGTCTCTCCAAATCTCTGTGAAAAAAAATTCTGCTACAACTCCATTATGGAAAAGGATCTTAAAAGCAATGGCACTAAGGAGAGTTGTTTGCTTCTGCCAGTTTATTTTGTGAAGGAGAGGTTTACATACATGTGTCTGTAGGTACAAATTAAAAACAAAACCTGCCATTGCATCAAAAGCTGGGTTTCTATTTGATTCCTTAAAACATGCTCTATGTTAAACATAGTTATGAAAAAGAATGTAAATGACAGGATGGCAAAGACAGTCTTTTCTAAATAAACAAGCCAAATTTCGGAGAAAAGGAGAGGGATGCTCAAGAATGATTTAAACACACTTGAGATCCCCTTAGTAAGAGGAGGAGGACGTGCTGGAGCTTAAGTAAAAGCGTGCAAGCAGCATGAAGAGAATGAAAATGCAGAGTAAGGGCAAATGGGACCAGTAGGACAGAGAGTAAATAAATGGAGTGGGATCTAGGATACAAGACAGATGTGGAAGACAAGACAGATGGCAAGGTACAATAAGTACAGCAAGGAGCAAAAAAATAATAATTTGATCATAGTATCTTCCAGTAAAGAAAAATCTAGGGTTACACTGCCAAGGGACACATTTTGCAAAGAATTGTACTTAAAATTCTGCTCACACAGGTTGTTGTGTGATCAGCTTTGCTCACACTGTGAGCAGTAGCCCAGGCTGCATGGGCTAATACTTTAAAAAAAAACCAAACCACATCACTACACTAAATACCTGCGGCGTTTTAATGATGATATATAATGAAAAACTGGGTGAAAACTCACAACTCACTACTGCTTTGAAATAACAGTAAAATTTTGTCATAAACTGCTAACTTCCTCTTTGGCTTTCTGCGTGCCAGTTCATCTGAAGCAGAGTGCTGTGGAACTGGGACAGGAACACTTCGCTGTTTGGTGTCACTTGAGACCTGGATCTCATCTGTGCCTGTGGCAGAGCGACAGGAAAACAAGGAGAGAATTCTGGCTGGCTGGGCTGGTGTGAAGATCGCTGCTGTGGGGCTGAGCTGAAGGTGTGCAAGGAGAAGGAAGCAGGAGCAGAGCGAGAAGCCAGCTGTGAACAGCACTGCTCGCTTCTGCTGCTGAACGAGCTCTTCTAGAAAATGCCAAAGAACATCGTCATCATCCAAAGCCATTTTTAAAATGATTGCTAATATGACTCAATTATGCTTTCTTTCCCTGCACCCATGTGTTTAAATGTGAAAGAAGATGGTGAGAGTGACTGCTAAAGATGCCTGATAGTGCATATTTGCTTGGAAGTATATTTTCATATCAAGCAAATGTCAGTGCAAACACCTGCAATCTGCATTGCTCGTAACTGTAAGAAACAAATGTAAGTTGGTTCACCACCACCACTGTGAATAAAGCTCCTGCTGCTCTGTGGCTCTTACTGTGTGTATTTCTGCACTTCAAATGTGAAGGAAAGCACGTTGATTATTAAAAGCATTGCTCCTTGTTCCCCCCCAAAAATGAAGTAAATACTAATTTATGGTCTTCATGAAGAACAAACTGAATTACAATGGATTTTGAAGGGAATGTTCTGTCAAAATTCACTGTTTCTTTACAAGTAATTTGGTTAACACTCAATTTCCAAGTAAGTGCAGAAACAAATTAAAACATGATGCTGTGAGTAAGACACTGCAATCAATTTAAATATTATTGCAGGCACCATGACTTTTTACTTTCTTTTCTTTTTTTTTCTCTCTCTTTAGAGATAAGAACCTAAGATCAGTTGTGTTAATGAGCAGAGGAGGAGAAGGGTCTGTGCTGAGCTTGGACCAGAAGCATATTAAATCTGTATTAATTCCTTTTTCTGTTAGCTGACACAATTGTGTAGAAAACAAAATCCTCACATTTCTGCTCTGTGCCTGGGAAATGTGGAAGAGACAGGAGCTGCCCAACCTTTGCTCCGTCCTTTGAGCCTGCAGTGAGCAACTGAAGGGCTGCCACAGGGGTATGGATTTGTCTCCCAGTAATTTCGTGTCACACTTTGTCCCTGTAAATGAAAAACCAAATGGTATTTCTGAGCAGATGACAGGTTAGGTCCTTCAGGCTTTTTGGGTCTGAAGAAAAATCTACTCATGTCAATGAAAATCTGCAAAGTGGTTTCTGTGGGGAAGTGGTTGAGAAAACAGCCTGTGGGGCACTTGCAGATGCTACGCTCAACATTTGTACACAAGGTAGGAAAAAATTAGCAGCCAAAAACTGAAAGTTACAATATTTGGCGTGGATGTTTTTGTTATCAATTTAAACCATTTTCTTTTGTTTTCTTTTTAATTTTTTACATAACAAGAAATAGCACAAAATACTTCAAATGTGATTCATTCTAAAAGAAAAGAAAAAGGAATATATTTATTATTGCACTTACTTATCTTGTTACTGTCAGTCTATTGTGTTGCAGGAACTGGAACATAATCAAATAACTATATGTGTGTAGATGTAACTTATACACCCCTGATATTAATCACTACTGGTTTTGTTCCTGCTCTTGCTGTTCAGACACTTAGACAGGATTCCATCCTTGTGGAAGGCACTGAATTGTTGCATCAGTCCGTCAGGATGTCCTGCAAAGTTTTTGATATAATATCAAAAGGTATATCAATATATCAAAGGTTTTGATATAATGAGTTACACACTCGAAAGGGAAATATAAAACTGCTAATTTGGAAATAACCCTTAAACAATGAATTTGAGGGCATTTTTATTCAACCTTAGCATCTGGACAAGTGCACCTCTTAGGCCACATTTTGGTCCACCTTGTTGCCTGACTTTATTTAAAATAATGAGTGTTCCCTCATTCTATGGAATACTGTATTGTATCATGTAACCTCAGGAAAAAAATCAGTCCGAGTTTAAACAGATTATATTACATTGTAAATAATGTTTTTATTTTACTCTTTACATGAAGCGTTGGAAATTTCTTTCATTAGCTTGCATAGTCTGTCTGCTGTTAAAACAATAATTGATCCAGACTTCTATATAGTTATAATAAAAAAACTAGTATTACACAAAGTAGGAGACTGTAATAGTCAGCTGTGTGTTACAAATCACAAGCTTTTCGTAATTAATAAGAAAGTCCTGATCAATTGCCAAAAGCTATAAAAAAGAAAATATAAGTGACATCATAACAGAGTTTTTTACTTGCCAGTGTTATGGGATTAGTTTAAAAATCAGATTTTTAAAAAGTAATTCTTAAAATTATTTTTCCAGCAGTTCATGAGTAAAATTTAAGAGTCTTTAATTCAGAGAAGAATATTCTAATGAGGAATCATGATATTCTAGGCAGTGATGTATGAAGGAATTAAAACAATACATTTAAGGGATTAATAACTGGGAAATCAGAGGGAAATTGTCATCCAACTGAAAACTTTCTGATAGGATCCTAATGTAATTGGTTCTTTGTCCTTCACTGCTTGACACATTATCAATGAGCTTGAAGAAAACATGAAACCATCCAAGATAATTACTGTGGATTACACCAAGACAGCTAATGAAGAGGCCAGGTCGCTGATCCAGACAGATGCAGTGAATTCAGACAAATATGATCTATTTCAATACAGCCAGGTCAAAATAGAAGAAAACCCGTTCTTTTAGGCCCCAAAATAAGGCAGCGCTTGGGGGCTGAATCAAACAGGCGGTGGCTGGGATGCCGTGGGTGGATGGCTGCGGCTGAGCTGGGGGTGGTGATGGTGATGACATCCTGGGCACACCTGTGCCATCCTTGGCAACAACGCCCCGCAGCTGCCGGGCCACCTGCGCGGCCCCGGGGCCACCTGCGGGCTCTGCTGGGAGGGGACACAAGAGCCCTCCCGCCCCACCCTGCTGCTGCTCGGGGTGTGAGCGCATGGCGAGGGCTGCTGGAAGCTGCTCGGTGGCTCCTAGGAGGAGGAATCGCGATGTTCAGAGGTGCCCCCGGAGACTCCGTGCTCCAGGAAAGGTAAGGGGCGTGCGGAGCTCCAGCCTCGGTGCCCGATGCTGCCGTTCTTTGTCTAGGAGGTTTTTTTGGTCTGGTCTGCGGCTTTTGGTCAGTATTAATGGTAAAGCTGAAGATTTTGGCCGCTGGAATCTCAGTCTGAAGGAAGAGATGTTAAAGAAATTGTTTACTAAAGAAAACAAAGTTTAAAGTTGAGGGTTTTCATGCTACAGGTGCATTTTACAAATGTGTGATTCTTGGCTGCTGCCTGAGATGCGTGGGTGCCTTTGTCCAGGAGGTTATTTTGTTATGGTCTGCTGAGGTGTTGTTTTTGGTTATTGTTAATGGTAAAGCTGAAGATTTTGGCCACTGAAGTCTCAGTTTGAAGGAAGAGATGTTGAAAAAGTGTTTACTAAAGAAAACAAGGTTTAAAGTTGAGGGTTTTCATGCTACAGGTGTCTTTTACAAATGTGTGGTTCTTGGCTGCTGCCCGAGACGTGTGCCTTTCTTTGTCCAGGAGGTCATTTTGTTAAGGTCTGTTGAGCTGTGGTTTTTGGTCATTGTTAATGGTAAAGCTGAAGATTTTGGCCACTGGAATTTCAGTCTGAAGGAAGAGAAGTTAAAAAAATGTTTAATTAACTGGAAAACAAGGCTTAAATTTGAGAGTTGTCATGCTACTGGTGAATTTTACAAATGTATGGCTTTGGCTGAGGCTCTTTGAGGGTGCTAGTAGTCATTCTTTCTGTATGCTGAACAGATGAGATTATTCAACATCATGAGCAATGGCTGTTGAGGGTGATGGTGGAAAATGAAGTGTATGTAGTGGTGGGAGAGCTCAGATCACTGCAACATGAGGGTTCCATTTAATCCCTCTCTATGATCTGTGTGTGCATCAAACTGTACATTGAATATGTAATTAAGAAGTTTTTATATGGACCCCTCATTGTCCATGAGTTCATTGCTTCCAGAAGCTGTGAATATGAACCACAATTCTGTCTAGATGGCAGTGGTCATCAAGCTCATATGAAATCCAAGCTATAGCATTTCAGACAGGACATATCCAGCATGATTCCTAAATAAATAATATTCTCGCTATGACTACTAATTCTTTGGCATTTCTTTCTCCTACAAATTTGATGTACTAATTGTTATTCTTGCATTATGCTCTCCTGACTTCTAATCTATTTAATTCAAACAAAAAAAAAAAACTAGTTATATAAATTGAGCTTCACTAATGTATCACAAAATGTTCTTTCCCTTTGGTAAGAATCTGGTAACTAAATAATCAAGTTAGAAGAATAATACAGTTGTTTTTTGGAACAGCTCTTTTTGCTGCACATCTCTGTAGGATATAACTCATTAAAATGTTGTGTTCCTTTTTGTTTTCCATCACTGTCCCCTTTGTAGCAGAGTGAACCCTCTCTGCATGTGAATTGTAAACCTTGTTTGGTGCTGAATGCCCCTGCTTTGTACTTTGTGTGAATATTGTCACTCCAGTCCGTGTGGCATTGTGTAAATCTTGAGAGATAGTAGAAGGAGTAGTATTAATATTGATTCTTGTGGCGCTCCTGTACTTGCTGCACTCCTTGGAAACTATTCCCACTTGCAAGTCTCCTTTGATTTGAAATCTGCTTTTATTAATCTACTCCAGTAACTCAGATATTTTAAGGTAACTTTGTAGATTTGCTCTTTATGATGGGCTGCCTCTAAAGCTCTGCAAAAGTGTAGATAAACTCATCTTTCTTATAAATGGTTCCTTTTTCCTTGAGTTTCTGAAATGCCTTTGTTAATATCCTTTATGAATGACTGAGGGAGCAGAAGGATTTGAGAGCAGCATTTATTGTGTTCTAACAACCTTACAGATGCTGTAAAGGCAGGGAAACCACGGGAGGCCTGGGGAAGAGCTTTGTTTGGGGAGCTGGACTTCAGCTGGGACAATTCTCCTGCTCAGGGGTTGGTTTGTGTGAAGACAGGGATTACCTGTTAACTGAACCAGTGTCTGCATGAAAGCAATCTGTCTGGGAGCCACAGAATTTAAATGCTCTTCTGATGCTTGTTTTGATGCTTGCACTTTGTTAATCACCACCTTCTCTACTGGTGAGACAGAAAAATGAGCCCATTCCATAATGGATGCTTCATGCTTTCCTTAATTTATAAAATCTTTGGGTACCCAGATATCTTCAACAAGCTCTTCTTTTGCAACTGGCTTTTTCTTGTCTTACCACAACAGCTGTGCTTTGAAATGGTCATCATAGATTCACACGCTTTTACTGCCTAATGAGTTAATTGATTTGCATATCTAATGATATTTTAGCAGGATACACACCTGTGCTGCTTGGTGCCATTCTCATTCCTTGTTGTAGAAGCAGGAGATACTGTAGAAAAGCTAGTACTGAAAGGATGTGTGGTCAGTAGAATGGCTGGTCAGCTGCAGTTGGTACTGTATAATTTGAAAATAGCATTTCTGTTTAAAATTTCAGACTGCTCCGCATCCTCAGTGATTACTTGGGCTCAATCCTAATTTGAGATATTATCAGCAGTGAGTGAGTCATGCTTTCCTCTTTCCCCTGGCTGATGATGACAACTGTGTTCAAGATCCTTTGCAGGATAAATTATAAGGCTTGGAATTTGTTTTCCTGTCCAGTTATGTAATTTATTAGTTTTCTGATTGATCAAGTGTCTGCTCTTAAAAGTATGCTAAGAGTTTCCTTATGCTCCTCTTGAACCCTAACAAAGAGCTCCAAGTTAAAATGTTGGTAATGGAAACTGATACAGCCTTAACCTGAAACAGATGTTGGTGGGAGAGCCAGGGAAACAGGGAACAGTCCCTGCTCCACGTTCACTTTTCGTTAAACAGCGCCCTGGAGGCTGCAGCATCGCTGTTTTGTGTCAGGCCCTGGCTGCACTAATGAGCTTTAATTGCCCTGACCAGAATAACCATGGGCCTGTTGCTCTGGGGCTCCTGCCTGTGCTGTGCCACAGGAACACCTGAACCCAACCCATCTCCTGCTCTCCTGGCTTACGGACAGCTTCTCCTGGAAGAACCTCGGAGCTTTGTGGCTTCGTTGTCTCCAGGTTTATCTCTGCTACAGCGGGAAGGTGGAATTTGGGACTGGCCTGAGCCCAGTCCTGTCTATGACCCTGCCTTTTCTGCCTGGATCTTGCCTTGTGTGGACTCTGGGGAAGGTTTCCCCTCTCCCAGCTCTGTCCTGCTCCATCCTGTGGGACTGTGTCCCCTGTTTGGTGTGGCTGCACTCGCCTGGTTTATCTCTGCTGTTGGAGAAGCCCATCTTCTTGCCTTTCAAACTGAGAGAGAGTAGGTTTAACTTAGATATTGTGAATAAATCCTCCCCTGTGAGAGTGAGGAGATCCTGGCACAAGTTCCCAGAGAAGCTGTGGCTGCTCCTGGATCCCTGGCAGTGCCCCAGGCCAGGTTGGATGGGGCTTGGAGCAGCCTGGGATAGTGAGAGGTTTCCCTGCCCGTGGAAGGGGTTTGGAATGAGATGGTCTTGAAGGTCCTTTCCACCCCAGGCTGTTCTGACTCCCTGGCAATCTATTTGCAGCATCGTGTTTGCAATCTCTTGAAATGTTTTCTCAAAAATATTGTGAAGGTTCAACCATCACTCAAAAGCTTGTGTTGTACAGCTTCTACAAAGGAACTTTGTGTAAAAAAAAACAAACAAACCAATAACAAAAAACCCCCAAAAATCTAGGGGAAAAAAAAAATCACTTTGTATTTGAAGGAGAGGGTTTTTCTGCCAGTGGAGTTCCCACATCAGCAGTATGTAACGAGCAAAGCACAGGAAATCTGATGAAGGAATGTTTTCCTTAAAGGTAACCTTACAAACATAAGCAAAATTGACAGTTGCCATCTGTAATCTGGAACTTCTCTAGATTTCATTCGATTTCTCAAAACCTGTGAATTTTGAATGAGGGGAAAATATCTGTGGTTCACATAATGTGTTTAGAGACATGAAATGCCTAGACAAAAAGGCAAGAAAGGAAAAGGGAAGAAAATCCATCATAATGGTATTTCTGCATGCAAGACCACCAAGACCTGGTGAAAAATTCTACCATGGGATGAGAATCTTCTCTCCATCCCTTTCAGACTGTATTTAGGATAAATAATTTGCTTTTGAATAAATTAATGTGTGATGAGTGAGAATAGTTCTTCTTCAAGTGAATAAGAATTTAAGAAAGAATTGAATGCAAATAAATACTAAGCTGGAAACTCTGGTTATATTTTTAGTTGGTTTGGTTCCTGAACGTGAAATCAAACCAATCTTAAGCTTTCTGAGAAATGGGAGTAATTTTGTACGAGATACCAAACAGCTCTGTGGGTTATCTGAGCTGTTTGCAGCATTTTGGTGTGTATTTGCAGTTTGTGTGTGTGTCCTGTGCACTCCTGTGGCTGCCTAGAGCAGTTCAGGGCACCTTGCTCATCCTGCAGGGCGAGGGAAGCAGAGGTGTCAGTCCAGCAGTGCTGCTGTGCCAGAGGAATGGGGGGGAAAGGATGTTTCTTGTGCTGTTTCTGAGGAACAAAGTAGCTTAAAATGCTATGACAGGAGACAAGAACAAGCTTTTGAAAGCCCTGAAGCGACTGAATGTTTTGTAACAGCAAGGTGGTTGGATAAATCCCACTGTTCTGTGGAGGATGTGCGAGCTGATAAAGCTTTTCTCCAGAAGTGTGTTTGCATTCTGCTTTTAGGGTAGAATCCTTCTATTTGAGTGGCTGGATCTCTGCACAGGAAGAAACAGTGCCCAGTATGAGAGAGGTAACGGAATTAAAACCTGAAAAAATGGACCACGCTGAAAATTCAGTATGTAACAAGTGAAAGACAGGTAGATGCAGATTGGTGCTTCTTTCTTGCCTTCATTTTACCTGCTAAGTCAGTGATGCTCAGTATTTCCGTGATGGAGATGTGTTTTCATTCACTCAAACTCCAATAAAACAATTCAGTGCTATCTTCTGAGGTTCTTTTCACAGAAGATGGGGTAGAGGCAGAATGCAGATGGGCAGGGTGGCCATCCTTTGAGCTTTCAGCCATGTGTGCCTCCCTCCTCTCACACACACTGTCTCATCCTTTCTGTTTCCCTGTCACAGGGATAACTACGGGAGCTCTCCGGGGGTGTTCAGCAGGTAGGGAAAAGTTGGGGAAGATTAGGATTTAAAAGGTGTGTAGCTGATTAGGCTACAGTAGAGTATTTTAGACAGCACACACAACATGGTGCTGCTACAAAGACTGGCACAGTTATCAAACTAAATAACTCTAAAAGGAGCAAGAGGATTTAAATAGGGATTATATATTTTTTTTAACTCACTGTTAGGAGTTTTTGTGTAAAACTACTTGGTACCTCAGAGTGCCAAGTAAATCTGCACAGCAGAATGTCTAGTGAATCTCGAAATATTTTTGGCTGTTTTCAGAATTATTTTGCAATTACACAGGAAGTAAGTATTATGTCATTGTATATTTCCAGCCTGTTTGCAGTTGATTTTATTTTAGTTTTAAGAGGAAGGCAGGGTGATTCTAAACTGGTAGTCATGACGTTTATACAATTTCTAAAAACTGATAATGGAATACATTCTTCATAAGGTTTTTTCTGTTTTAGTCCTGTGAGATGACAAGGCCAAATAAATGTGGAGTACTTTTCATTGTGTTACATGGCCTGAAATCCATTTAATTTCAGTTGAATGGGATCATCTATGTTGCCATATGGAATCCATTATGTGTGTTGCTTTCTCTGGGTATTCTGGTTAAGTCAGGCTGCCTTCTGCACAGAGCTGGGTCGATGAGCAGAGTGTTCCTATGCTCTGAAGTGGCCAAAGTATCAAAATGTAGCTTTTTCCACATCAGTTTGGCTGTGTGGAAAGTTATGTCTGGCTTCCCTTGTGTATGAATTAAACAGGTGTGTATATACACCAAGTGTTAATAAAACTGGACTGCATAATTTATTTAATTTCCAGCTCAACTATTGCCTGTGTAAGGTTTTCTGTTTCTGCATGGCCTGTCTCTTTCATTGCTTACTTACCCTCTTTGTTTCACTTTTTGGTTGATATTAATTGGGTGGATTGAACTTTTATTCAAGAGAGAAAGTATCTGAGTGCTTTAGGTTATTTCCCCCATTTTTCCATGTCTCTCAAAAAAAAAAAAAAAAGGCAAAGCAAAACCCCAGGATTTCTTAAATGGAATGAAAGGCATTTTTATTCTCTAGTGGTAAAAGGAAAATTCCTTTCTGTTTCAGCAGGATAAGAACCTTTATCATATCTTTTAAAATGGTTTAAAGTGGAGGATTTTTGTCAGCTGTCAGCTTGAAAGGTCACGTTTTAGGCAGTCAGTCCTAAGCCCCTTGGATAATGTTTACAGTGCTCTCAAATGACTTAAAATGGACTAAATTGTTTTCAGCCCACAGTAGTAAAGGTCATGGAGGAAATCTGTTTAGTCGGCCTTGGTTGCTTCTTAAGTACACCCAGTAAAAATGTGCCATAAACTGCAGCAAGACAGGAGCTCTAACTTTCAAAGACACTGGAGGCCGAGGGAGTGGAATGTACCTCTTGTGGGTAGAAATTGCTTGGCAGAGAATTTGCTAAGCAGGGGTTGTTACTTTAGGCAAACTTTTGTCCAGTCCCTGCTAGATTCTACCTTTTCCTTTTGTTGTCTCCTTTCCCATTCTAGTTCATTACTTGAAGAATTTGTGGATTTAGGGGCATTTTCTAATCTCAGTGTGGGTTCTCATAACTTCCAGACACCCTAATGAGAGGCAGACATGATCTTAAGGTGGTGGGAGAGTGGGGCAGACAAAAAAGATTGTACCTCAGTGCTGAATTTCCTGGAACCCCTTGTCAGCCCTCACTTGCCCCCAGAATGTAGATCCATTCCCCTCCCTGTAAATGTCACTGTGTTGATTACGGGGACGGTTCATGCTGTGTAAGGTATTGCCAAATTTCATGATGAAATGGTCTTGTTAGAGAAAACCAAGATAAATTACCTGTTTGTTATGGATCTGGTTTCTAATGGCATTCGCTCCTGGATTTTTTTCACATTGTTCTTGTCCAACCTTCCCAGAAATGTCTTCTCCAAATTATAATAAAATGCATAGTAATTATAGCAGGTCTTGCTGTACCTGATATTACATACAAATGCTATTTTTCTTCTGTGAGTGCTGGAAACCCCAAAGTAGCAGGACTTTTACCCTGGAAATCTCGGAGGAGAGACACAGCCAGCCTGGTTTTCAACACTTAAGTGGCCCAGGTAACTTAAGCTGTAAGGTTTTTACCAAGAGTGGGTGAGATCTAATTTGAGGAAACTAAGTGAAAGGGTTGTCTGCCTCTCTCAGACATTGTGCTGTGTTCTTTGGAGTGATGAACAGCAAGGAGGGCAGTTCCTTCATGATGTTTTTGCAGATAAAATGAGAGAATAGAAGAGCTGAAGTCTGTGTTTGAAACGTGCAAAGTGCTTGCACAATATACAATTACAGAAAACACTATGTTCCATTAGCCTAATTCCATTATTGCCCAACTAAGTGGTTAATCCAGGGAGCAGAAGTGATCCAGCATGATGAAAAGCTTGTCTGGGTTTCATCTCCTGCTTTTGTGCCAGGTGGAGACTTTCTGCCGAGTCAGATGGACACTGAGTAAGGTTCTGTGATAAAATGCCACAGAAATAATATGTATTTAGTTGGCTGGGCTTTCAGTGTTGAAAAATGCTGACTTGAATGTCTAAGAGGTGTTTGCTCTTACAAATGCCACGTGATTACTAACTTCATGTAACTGTGGGAAATGCTCCTTTTTTTGCATGAGCTGAAGGAAAAGTTTTTTTTTGCATTTGACACAAGCACAGCCATAGAATTTCTACACTTTAAAATTGCACATTTAGAGGTATGTGAGGTCACTGTACTGCACTTCAGACTTAATTTTTAAGTGGTATGACATCATAACTATAGAAAATAATGTATTTGTGTACTTCAGTGTGCTCAGGGTATTTGAAGATAAGTCTGTGAGCATTTAAATATTGATTTAGAAATTTTAGTTGAAATACTGCTTTGAAATTTACAAGACTTCTAAATTTATTACATTAAAGCTGTCTGCCCTTAATTAATGACCAAAAGTGCAAAATGAAGTTATGTGGGGTGGGGGGAAGCAACCACATTTTGTTCTGTGGCACAGGATTAGTGTTTAGTAGGGTTTTGGGATTTTGGTTTGAGGTTCTTTTGTTGGTCTCTCTGAGGTGATTCAGTGTGATTTGAGTCATTTGTCAGCTATAAATCAGGCTAAACTGAGTGGAGCACTTTGCTTTTCTGCCTCTGTCTCTCATCTTCCTTCTTCTGTAACAGTTTATCACTGTGGCCAGGAAAGAGCTCAGTTAGGAGGACAGGAAGACCTTGTTCTTGTGTCATGTTTTCATCCCTAGATATTAGTGTGTCACTCGGATGGATTGTTTTGCTGCATGTCACATACGACAGACTGAAGGACAACAAAAACAAACTCCTCCAAGCCTATAGAGAAAGCAAGTTTCACAAAGTCTGTGTGACCAGACAGAATTAACTCTTGACTGGTTCAGCTTGTTCAGAACAGTGCAGTCTGTGTATGTGCCATTAAATCTTTGTTCTGGGGTGGCCAAGAGGTCACACAAAGCTTGTCAGAGAGCAGGACTGTGGAGTGTAACTAAATCATAGATTGTTTTTTTTTTTAATGGCAAAATAGCATGTTAGATAATTATACATATCACAGAAAGCATGAATTGATTGAAAGCAGAAGTTAAAAAGATTATAGAGGAAGGTGGCCTATTAGAGCCATTTTTATTGATTTACTGAATTTAAACTTCCCTTGGCTTTGGTGCAAAAGATTCCTGTTGAGTTTCTTTGCCATGGAAAGAACTGCACACGGGGTTAGAAAACCAGCCTGTCTCTCTGGGAAAGTTACCAATTACTACCATTTAAACTTGGCTTAGTTATTTTATCTCTGTATTACTTAGTCTTTTCAGGTTTACTTTACATGAGAATTTCCCCCCGTCCGCTGTGTGTGCACATGGAGCTGCAGCTCCCCTGGGAGGAGGAGGAACAATGAGCTGGGTGTCCTGCCCTGGCTTTTAGCACTTCAGAAGAAGAGCCCTGCACAGCTGAAGTGTGCATGTAACTCTGAATGGTTCTGTTACTGGCATTAAATTTACCTCAGGCAATCAAGTATCCATTTTATATCTGCATTTGTGTTGACCTTTTTGTGGTACCATAAAGCTATTTAATGCCCTCTGAAATTCCTCTCCTCAAAACCAAGGAGTATCTTAATGAAGGAAGAAATATTAGTACGTCATTCATGTGATTTACTGATGGTCTAACTGACCTGTGTGTGGATCCAGGAGTGCAAATTCTACTTTACAAAGCAGCCTTGTTGTTCTGGCCTTTTCTACTCGGCTGTAATTTAAAACGGAAGCCTTTAAATGTGCTGAGGTAAAATGCAAGCTCTGCTGGCAAATTGAAGAGATAGATATTGACTGGGTGTTGTGTCACTAGAACCAGACATTCAGGCTCCCTGAAGTTTTAATTTTTGATTTAATTTTTTGATAACGTGTCACAGTTGTAACAGTGTGTCTGAAGCAAGGAAAAATGACAAGCAGAGCCGTTAGGGAGTCTGTACCTACTTACTGTTGCTCTGCAGCCCACCTGAATCCTGGCTTTGCCAAAGTAATACAAGTGTGTGATAGAACCATTATTTGACAGTAGGACAGGGACTCAGATGAAATTAAATGAAAGATCACTTGAAAGCTTAAATTATATGACTAATTAACAGACACTCGTGTATTTTGAATGTAAAAATACATAGCTACAGCTAACTTTCAGTAGCTGATGAACTTGTATGGCAACGGGCAGGGGTTTCCAAGCCAAATGGTGAGAGATCTGGAAGCAGCTCGGCCCCAATTAATCAAGCCCATGATGATTGGCCCCAATTAATCAAGCCTGTGACTTTTGGTGCTCTGTTAAATATAAAAATATCAGGGAGGTGCTTGTGTGTGAGTAGGAACTGCGCTCGTAGGTGACGTCTTGGACAGTTGTGATTTTTATGCTGATAAGGTGTTCTTGGAGTAGATAGAATGTGAGGAACCATAATTTTAATGGCTTTTAGTAGCACTCAGACTGCTTTTATCCTGAACACCTTTGTAAACAGGAATTAGGGTAAGTCATTTTAGACACATCATTATTTCATAGTCAACTTTGTTATATCTATACATATTATATATATATTTATTCTTGTAACTGCTGGCATATCTTAGCTGAAAAAAAAAAGAAATATGGGGGGAGAACTCGTGTTACTTGTGAAAATTTATTGCTGATTTACCATTGTTACAATGTTTTTGTAAAAACTGAAGGTGGTAGAAACCTTTGGTATAGTTAAACACTAAAAACCTGAAAAATAACACCTAGAAGATAATAAGACTATGAGGCAAGGCTGGGGGAAGAAAAGGCTGGAAATAGCAGTACAGGCAGCCAGGGCTGCTGTCAGCTTGACACAAATGGAGTGGATCTGCAGACGTTTGTGGTAAAAGGACAATGGGCAGCAAATGGTTCAGCTGGGTTGAGAGAGGTTATTTACTTAAACTGTGCTGTCTCCCTGTGGTCCCACGAGAGCCATGCGAGGCTATTTCTACACATGAATAGGTATTTAGAGGGGTTTATTGCTACTCTTCTTCCAAGTATCCATAAAGAAATGCCAGGCTGTTAGTAGTGGAATTAGGGTCAGGGTGAAAATGATCTCAGTTTCTGGAAATCCAGCCATTATTTACTAAGTAAAAGTGCATTTATCCTGGTGATTAAAAAAATAAATAAATAACTTGTGAATTTCTCATATGAAGTTATGAAAGTGAATCCCTCTTAAAGAAGTTTGAGAGCAGAAGGGAAATTAATATTTAATATTACTGCTGTATGTCTTGGAGCTGATGTTGTCTGAGGCACTTCACCTCTGCCTTCTCCACAATGAGATGTCACTGAAGGAATGGCCTCAGGATCAGTTTAGAGCCATCTCTAACAAGTGGACACGTAAAGTAACAGTAATTAGTCCAGCCAAAAGATAGCTTTGGGTAAACAGATTTACATCAAATGTGGTTCTGAAACCTTAATTGGATTTCTGTTGCTTTGCCCTAATGACAGAAAACCTGTTTGCTGCTATCAGAGGAAGATAAAATATCCTTGCAGTGCTGTCTGAGTGGGCTGTTTTGCTCTCACTCTGATGGTTATTCCCCACGTAAGTGTACCTGAGCACTAATTGTTTGGTTTTTCATTAGCAGAAATGATCGAAAGGGTCTGGGCAGACATTCTAACAAGAAATCCTGAACAAATTTCCAAGTCTTCCTGAAATTAGTGTTTTTGTATTTTGTATCAAGCAGCACAATTCTTCTCAGAAGAACTGAAGGTAACCCACCTCAGAGCTTTAAACTGGGCAACTGCTTTGAAAGGTGACAGACTTCAGTTAATTAATTTTTGACACTAATTGGATAAACTGGACTGGTAAAGTTTAGATTGTGTAAAAAAAAAAAATACTCAAATAGAAACACCACCTCAGACTGCCTTTGAAGACCCTTGTTTAGAAGTTTGTCTGGCATTTTCTCCTTATTTCAGAGATATTTATTTTCATTTAAATGAAATACAACTGTTGCAGTAGGAAAGATCGTGTGGCAAAACAGAACATCCAGAAAGCTGGTGGTGACTTATGGACTTCATGTGAAAAATGAGCAAGGTTCACCTGCACCCTGCTTTATATTCAGTTGGATATTGTAACTGTAGCATACTTATAATGTTATCAAGTATAGATAGAATTAGAAGTTATCTTGTGACTATTTACTGACTTCTAGAACTCCTTTGGATGGATCTTAATGGCAGACAAGTGTATAGATGGGATAAAGTTGTTCCAGTGTAAAACTCTCTGGCAGAAAGTATTATAAGCATTGCTAATCTTAATTCAAAATTATTAAATTTGTAGCTTGTATTTGAATTCCATTCATCTTTAACCTCCCACTTGACTTTCTTGCATTGTTTTTGCACTTCTTATTCCACAGCGATATAAAAGTAAATGGTGTGTGATTTTTTTTTTTCCCATCCAAAAAATGCATGTGTTCTTAAACAGAAAAAAAGAACATAAAGAAAAGCAATAATAGTGCTTGGTCTTGCTACCATCTTTCCAGCTTCCCTGCACATGTCTGTGTTTCTGTGGAAGAAGTTTTCTTGTGCTGAGTCCATTTGAAAAAACTTCTTCTGTTTTCTGGATTGACCTTTAATGAGGGAAAAAAAATAATCTGTAATAGGCTTTTTAAAAATGGGAGTTCTTTGAGCTTATCTTCATAAAAGCCAGTTTTATTGTTGTAGAAGTTAGGGAACAGCGATGTTATTTCATCAGTTTTAGTGGGAAATAAAATGGATTTGCATTCCAGCATCAGCTGGGTGCTTTGGAAGGTCTCCCTGGGTGGGCTGTTGCTCCCCCTGGTTTTTAATCTCTCCTTTCCCCAGAAGTCTGCCTTCCCCTGGGCTCTGTGTCTGCCCTTTCTGCCCTGCCCGTCATAGCTCATTCCAATATCCCCCATCTGCAGCGTGGCACATCAACCCCAGCAGCCAGTCAAGCCGGGGGATGTGCAGAGAGCCCCCTCTTTCCTTGGGAGGGTGCAGCCACCTCGGTCCCCCTGTGCTGGGCAGGGATAAATGGGTTTGTGCCTTTCCTTTCCCAGGGGCGTCCAGGGACGGGATGGAGAACCCTTTCTGTTCTGCTGGTGCAGGTCGCTCCAGGATCTCGGGCTGTCCAGCAGATGTTGGCTGGCTTGTGCAGCTGAGATGTTTCTTTTGGGATGGGAGGGAGGGTTTTACAGCACTTCCTGGAAATGGAAATTCACATTATTTTCTTTCTTTCTGTAACCTTCCGTTTCCAGCTTTAGTTCAGCTGCAGAGGATCTGGTTTTAGAGTTATTCTGGAAGATTGTCCAAGGAGCTGATAATAGGCAGTTTTGCATCTGAAAAAGCTCTGGGGGGGAAAAAAAGGGATCTGGAGCTCATATAGACTTGTCCAATTTAGCTTTACACATGGACCCAAGGAGAACTGCAGTCAGGGATTACTGTTTCCATTGCACAAGGAATCTGCTTGCAGAGAAACTGTTCCTAGTGGCTGCTGGTCTACTGGAGGGAGATGGCCCTAAAATACTGTGCTATATGTCAGCATGAAAATAAGGATTGTATAGGAGTTCTGTTTCTACAATTATTACACTTACAAGCTCTTACTTGGGCTTAGCGTGTTTATTTATTGTTTTCTTAGCAGAAAGAACGCTTGGAAAATGACAGCCCTGGCATATATGGGATGTATCACTGCTAATTAACAAAGTCTTAAACTTTGTCAGAGCTGAATAAATGATTGAAGCAAGTTCCAAATTGTGTTAGGTAACTTTTGGCTAGCTCGCTTTTTAATTTGTAAACTGTCATTGGAAGCATATTAATTGTTGCATGTTAAGCAATCCTTGCTTCTGCCTTTCTGGGTGCTAATTTGATATTCTTGTCAGCAGCTAACAATGGCTTTTTTGATCAGAGGTCCTGGTGACAGGCTGGCACTCTGATGCTCTTCCCAGGCTGAGCACAACTCCCACTCTCAGGATTGTGGTGCAGGTGCAAATTCCCCAATTTCTTTTCAGGAACATTTGCTGGTAATTCAAGACTGGGTTGAATATTCTTGCCAATAAGTGAAGTGTTAGAAAGTCAGCAAGGCGTACGCAGGGCTGTGAACACACTTGGGCCCTGAAACACCCAATTGTGTGATACAGAATGCATGATTAATAGAACTGCAAGGAAGGGATTCAGTCTGTCAGACCTCACTGCCAACTGCATTGATGACAACCTGGTGCCTCTTTGCAGAACAGTTTCCCTTACATAACGCTGCAGGCATTTGCTGTATGTGAAGTACAGAAACTTGATAACAGAGCAGCTTTGAAACAAAACAAACTCTGAAGGTTTTGTTTCACTTTGATAATAGTTTGTCTAATGGGAATTTTTGAATTGTTTTATTGTTTTTTTTTACTAAAGAAAATATGGAAGATGTATCATTTAAGGTGGAAGTCTCACCTGTCCTCTGGAGGACTCCTGACATCCTTTACCTGAGAGAGTGATCTTGGGAAACTCAGCAGCAGTCGATTCCTTTCACTTTGTCCTAATATTAGGTGTTCTTCAGAAGGGAAGACTGAGCTGCCTTTTTGCTGGATCACTGTACAGGTTGTATTTTAGAACAGTAAATGCTTTCTCATGGAACTCAAACACAAAGTGCTTAAACATTTTCCCTAAAAGTCTTTTGGTTATTAGGTATTTCTGTACACTAGGTGTGAAATTTTGCTTCTAGTAGAGTCTCTACTAATGGTATCGACCCAAAATTCTGGATGGTGTCAGCAGGAGCAGATTCCTGCTTTTGGGGTTGTGTCACTGATGGTTGTTTTGAAAAGCACATATTTAAACTATACAAAGGTGGGCACCTGAAGTGTTGTTTTGAATCAGTCAGAAAGGAAGGTTCAGTTCATGGAAATGCTTACTGTGCATCAAGGGAAAGACAAAGCTTTGCTTTCTTTAATGTGTGGGGTCCAGGAACTTGCTTTATGTGTGTGTTTAGAGGGTCAAAAACTTCCATGTCCTCAAGTGCTATCACTAGGAATACAAGCAGTGATTCCTGGTGCAATTCTGAATTCAGAACAGGCCATGGAAAGTTCCTTTGTCAGTGTACATGAAAAGGAGAAAATCATTATTGCAGGCTGTGAAAAACATCCTCAACCACAGCAGCCAGGTGAAGTAACAAACCAAGGGCATCACACTGTGCTGTGATGGATGATTCTAGAGACAGCAGTGGGAAATTCTGGGTTCTAATGACCATGTTAAGGAGAAGGAAATACACAGAGAGGAATTTTATCAGGGAATAAGGAATATTTTGGTCTAGGAGTGTGCTGTGGCTTGCAAAAGGCTCTGTTGAGAGAGATGAGTAATTGCCCAGGTGTGACTGTAAACAGGATCAGGTTTTTGTCCTGCTCAACCCCCAGACTGGAGCCTTTGTAAAAACCCTTTAATGCGAATCCAGGCCTCTGGCTGGTCACTCCAACTGTTCAAGCCCCTGCCTTGGTGTGGAACTACAAACTACAATTGTCATGATAGCTCAAAACAAAACTTGTCAAGATTGGCGATTGGGCTGTGCTGGTGTTGGAGTTATTATTCCACAGACAGGGTAAGAGCAATGAGAGATTTTGACCTGGAAATATAATTAAAAAGCAAAAGTAGTAGTGTAGGAAATACTAGCATCAAATAATGGAAATGAAGCAGGAGAAGAGAGAGGTACAGGAGGAAGTGGAGAATGCCATCCCCCTGGACTTGAAGCAGTTGGGCAGATTGTAGAGCAGACCAGAAATTTCAGCTGCTCAGCACAAGGAAAAATGTCACCATAAACATGGTAAAACTAGTACCAAAAAAACAGCAAACCAAGATTATCACAGATGCAACATTTGGGATTTTTCTGCCATTTTTTCTTCTGAGCTGGTAATATTTTGTGTTAATATTTAACTAAGCCACAATTCTAACAGAAATTGATTTCTTCTGGGTATCTCAAGGTTGAATAAATTCTTTAGGTTAAGAAAGTTTTTCCCCCCAGATTTAATAATCACTTCTGTATTGCCCCTCTCCTCTCAGGAGGAGTTTAACACTGGTACTATTATGTTCCTTTTGTTTGTATTTAGTTTTATATCCATAAATTATCAAAAGTGAGGAAAGAAATCCCAAAACAGCAGTAGATGTTTGTCTCTAATGCTTAATTTTCCTGAAGTAATTTGAAGAGTCTACCCTAAGTAGTAAAAGCAAAAATGCATTTTACATACCAACACTTTGAGCAGGCTAATGGTGGTACTTGTAAAAATAGCAACAGCAATCCATTCAAAACTGCTAAAAATATCACATGGCTATTAAAGCTTAATTGTGGAGCACAAGGGGACTAAAATAACAAAGTAAAGGTCTGGCCTTTCTCCTGCCCCTGTGTGTGTGTGAATTGTAATGGGTTTGGCAAAAGCCATCATTGCTGTAGCAGTGCATCTTTGATCAGCCTCTGTTCCTCATTCTGCACTAATGTTACTCATTCTGTAGCACTTGGAATGTTTTTGAAATCTGAATGCCTGCGCAGCTTTTGGAGCTGTGATAGTTCAGTGTATCCCTACTGACTTCAGGCTTCTTATGCAAAAACTTTGAGTCTCATCTCTGAATACTTTTCTCAGCAGCTGCATGCTGGAAATCCTGTGGGCAGCCAGCAACCAGTGTAATTCATGGGATGAGGGAAATGGGGAAAGTCACCAGAGCTGTAATTTTATGAGGTCTCCTAGAGTATTTAGTGTGTGCAAACTTAGGCTTTTGTTCAGTTTGCTTAGGCTTGGGCTTCAGTTTGGGCAGGTGTGGAGCAGCAGAGTTTTATAGACAACATGGAGCAGGTGATAATTGCAAATTATTTAATGGAGCTATGCACCATGAGTGTGAAGAAATGAGATGGGAGTAGCTGAAGGGAAAATAACAGCATGTAGCTTGTCAGCAGCGGTCAGAACAGCCTGAGAGAAGGTGGTAGTGCTGGAGAGGGCTTGTGAGCAGCCTGTCTCACAAATATCCCACTTTAGACATGCTTTTGCAGTGATTGTTTCTAGATAAAGAAGCTTAGTGAGCTGTTACTGTCTTGATCTGTATGCCCAGGGCTGTAATACATAATTCTCACTCCACCATTAGACTTTCAATCCATTTGCTTTTATTGCAGCTTTCTATTTTAAAAACCAACTTCTTTAATTCTCTTTATTGCCACGCCTGTTCCTGAGGTTCTTGCTGGTGCTGTGGGCTACATGCCCTGGCTGCAGATACCTTCATACTGGGCTGCCTTAAACTGAGATTTTAGGGGTGCTGATTTCACCCATGATCATTAAAAACAGTGATGTTTTCTAAGCTCAAACATGTCCTCAGAGGAAAGAAATACAGCTTGACTGTTTTGAAATAGAATACAGCCAAAGGTGCTTGAATGCTGGATGCTGTTACAGCTGTGGTATGACCCTCCCCTGCCCAGATTTGTCAGAGTTCATCCCTGTATAACATCTGGAAGTGTTCCTCCTGCCAAGGACTATCCATAATTATTTACAACAGACTTTTCTTTGTGGCTTCCACAGCAAAGTCCTTATTTAAGGACTCTCAAACTTCTCCATGGTCCGGGCTGGGTCACTGCAGAGAGTTGCTGAGGCAGTGTTGGTTCCTGCAATGCTGAGCCAGCAATTGCAAGGCTGGTAGCAGGTGTTTTAGAAATATCTTTTTATGCTAATGATTTCCCAAAATGATAAGTTTTTCAGGATCAATGAAGCTGTTAAGGGTTATGAGAGTGGCAGACTGCCCCAGAGCTGAGCAGAGATGAGAACAAGTACTTCAAGCATTTATTCCATTTCAGAAAGGTGAAAAGACAGTTGCTTTGGCTGAGTAAAGGAGAGGAGTTTCTCTCCTTTACTCAGCCAAAAAGAGCAGTTTCTTTCCCCTGCTGGGAATTAATAAGGCTTGTCATTTCCATCCTTACCCTTGTTCCATATCCTGTGCACCAAGCCCTTCACTCTTTTACCGTGGTTAATTATTCTCCAAATATTTCAAGTTCTCTTTTGTAACTTGCAATAACTGCAGCACCCCCACAGCACAAACCCAGTTCTCTCACATGGCAGACCTTTCCCTTGCTTGTCACTGAAGTAGCAGCATCTCTTTAACCATTCCTTCTTCAGAATGTTTTCATTGAATTCTTTACTGGCTGCAGGGGTTGCTGGCTGTACAATCCCACTGCTGGTACTCAGAAGTTGCTTTAACTTGGGAAAATAGTCCTGGGGGCAAATTTTCCACTGGGAGGTTGACTCAGGCTGTTGGCTTTGACCTTAAAATGGATCCCACTATGGATGTTTCAATACCTTCAGTAATCTTGCTGTTTTTACCCTCGTGCTCACTCTGTTACCAGTTTTCAGAGCAGCCTTGGCATGAGCTACACAGTGGTCTTAGAGTAGAAATGGAAAATATTATTTATTAACTGCCAGCTTTGAATATTGTGTGATTTGAGCTTTGCAAGGAGATCCTGTGTAATTCCATTACAGTTTTGACAAAACATTCCATTATAGTTTTTGAGTGGGTGCAAGCTTTTTATCTTTTTTTTTTCCCCTCTTGAAAATCTAACATGTAGTATAAGCAGACCTGTTAATATTATTTTAGAGTAGTACCATGTAAAAGGAAAAAGCATAACTCACCACAGGCAGTAGGAGATCATCACTACTTTCAAGAAGGAAGGTGATGGTTAGTTATAACCAGAAGAAGTAAATGACGAAAGGTGAGGAACAGGAAAACAAGATTACAGTACATTTAGATAGATAATTAATTTAGATAGATTGAGGCATTCCTATAAAGGCAGAATTGCAATAGGTTTTGGAGGCTAAGTCAGTAAGATTATTTCTTAAAATATTTCCTTGGAAACTTTTATTATAAAATTACTTTTGTATGTAATGTCCTGTGCAAGAGTGCCCTATATAAATGTGCCCTCTGCATTTACTCTGCCACCAAAAAAGCAAGAAAATATTTAAATTTTCTCAGATTCCTTTTTAAAACCACAATGGATTAGCATTGTGTGACTTCATTTGAGCTTTCAAAAAACATCTGGGGGGAAAAAATGGAATTGCTGGAAGACTGATTTACATTGTTCCAACTCTTGCACTTGTGCGTTTGAGTTGATGGTAATTTGCTGCCAACAGTTCCATTGTGATCTGAGCACTGGTGTAATGTAAACTGTCACCAGTGACATTTCTGTGCCCTGACAGCTTTTTTTCGAGAGTGTGGGTAATTGTAAATTAGGCTAATAGACTTTTTAGCTGGAATGAAGAGACCTCTCGTTCACCTTGTTGTTGAATGCTTGCTAAATGGATGTGTACAGCAATTACTCATTTTGTTTAAACATGTAATATTTTACCCTTAATGTTGCACTTGTCACTGTCAATAAATAATTATGTAACTTTAGTTGCCTCTTTCTTTTTCTTCTCCTTCCTCCTGTTTTCTTTAGTGAAATCTTACCAGACCGACTATACAGTGACTTCTGCAACCTTTCTGTGAAAGCATGTTCCATTTTTAATGCATTAGTCAACATAATTCCCTGTTTAGGTCTTTAACTATGCTGTGCTTTATAAAAGCAAGTAATTTGTGATTGCACAGGTTGTTTTCTGCTTGCTGCTTCTGTGAGAGCCTCACCATCAGCCTCAGAGATAGAGCTGTGTTAGCAGGAGTCATTAGCAAATGGCATAATCACCTCAGTAAAGAAAGACACTGATCTCTGCTGGGCTTTCTAACACATCAATAACCCTTAGATCTAGGAAATAAACAATAAAATATAGTGTAAACTGTGCAGCTGTTGAGTAGCTTGGATTTTCTAGGTGTAGCTGCAAGTCTGTTACCTGTCATTTGTTGTGGTTTTAGGCCTGAGGTGGTGGTGCTGGTGAGAAGAGGGTGAATATCAGCTGTTTCTGTGTGCAGGAGTGATCACAGGGTGCTGCTGGCCCTGAAGAATTGTGTGGTGTGTCTTGGGAAATGAATGGAATTTGCATTCAGTATTTCCCTTCCCACAGGGGTCCAACCTGAAGAGATTTTCTGTAAGAGTTGGTTCAGCCACTGCTCTAAAATTGTCCTTTAGCACCAGACGAGATGCGGAAAACTTGAATATCTTCCCGGTTTTCTTCTTTAGAATAGTTTGTAAATATGAAATGTCTTCCAAATGCCCATCGTAAATTACTATAATAGTCTTGCAGAAAGAAGAAAATCGGTGCCAAGCAGTCTTGAACACCACACTACCACGGCACTTAAGCCATTTCTCCTAAGAAATGGGAGCTGCAGTAGAAGCATGTTTCCAGAGTGATCTAAGTGGCTGCATTACTTCAGCACGATGGGATGCTCTCAGACAATCAAGAATTCTTTTTTGCACAGTCAGTCCAGGGGATGGAAAGCAGATGCATTATCTGGTTCCTGTTGCTGGGAAGCAGGAGGAGAATAATCAGCCAAGAGTTATCCAGGAAGCAAATGGAAGATGCAGAGATAAGGAGGGCAAACACTGCTCTGTGGGCCCCTCCTGGCTGTGCCCAGTCCAGCCTGAGCTGCGCAGACGGTTCCTGATGAATAGTGCTGCTGTAGGATATGGACACGAGTCTGGGAAAGGAGCAGCACCACAGCCATTATGGGCCACTGAGAAAACATTTCTGTGCAGTGCTGCTCCTGTCCAAACTTCATCAGAACTAATTAAACAGATAATGGGGTTTGTCTGTGGAGCAAGAATTAGTTAATGGCATTGAGCAGGGGAGGGTCTAAAGAGCCTTTCTAAGAAAAGGTAATTAGAGGCTCAGTCCTAGGGTTGTCTTTTTGTTTTGTTTTTCTCATGTCTTTTCCTCTCCACCCCCACACTTTAGAAACCAAGAAGTATTTCCAAAGCAGGAAAACAAATAGTTTTTTTTTTTTTTTTTCTCCCACCTTCTCCCAAGTCGAGGTGACTTGGCCAGTTGGGAGCTGGGGTAGGTTTTTGTAGAGATCTGTGACTGTGGGGAGCCACCCCGAGTGCAGAGAGGGGGGAAGGCAGAGAGAAGGAAAGCAGAGCTCTGCTGTGAGCTGAGCTCCATCCCACCAGGGCACAGAGGGCAGACTGGCCCCGTGGTGCAGGTGCTGTCTGTGCTGAGGGGCAGCTGGAAGTGTCGCTGCTTCCCACAGCATCTGTGGATGCTTTCTGCTCTCAGGCAGCTTCTCTGAGCCTTGGGTACCTTTGCAGGGGGCTTGATGTGGTCAGGGAAAAGCTCTTCTGAAACAAAGCTGTTACCCAGGATGAAACACCTCCAGCCCGCTGTGCAGAGGACACAACAGGTATTTACCTCCTGATGTGCCCCTGCACCTCTGCTGTGCTCAGCCAAAAACTTAAATACGAGGAGGAGGAGGAATAGTCCAGAGAGGGAGTAGAATATTTTTGTAATGAAAAAAGGCTGAAACATATTGTAGGTTTTAATTAAGCCTCCAGAAACATTGTGTCAGAGGAGAGTAGATACCAACATGAACTGAGCGCTGATCTGCTATTCAGAGATCATAACCTTGGTCTAATTACATTATTAGTATATAAATTATTGCATGAATTATTTATTTAAAATTAATATTACAGATATTAGTTGTCATTAATAATATGGAGGTGCCTTTTTGTCACAGAAGAATGGATTAGCATTATAATTACTGCATGAAAAATAGATATTGATGAAAAATTGCTGTTTGAGGCATATCACTCTCATTATATTATGTATTTTTTCCCTGATCTCTTTTCTCTGTTCATTATTCTGTATTTCTAATACTGTCTTTGAGAAGATAGGTTATCAAATTAACATATCAGCAGGTATAGTGATACAGGATAAGAATGCAGATGCTTGGTCACTTCTGGAAGGTGAAACAAAAGAAACTCTGCAATGTTAATAAATTAAATTGAAAGTATTGCAGCTACAGTTTTTTGGGCCTTTGGTGAATCCTGGTCTCAAAAAAATGATTTGTGGTTTTTCTTCCTTTTGAACTTTTTTCCCATTCATCATCTTAAAGAAGGTGAGAAGAATCAGGAGTGTAATTAAAGCCATGATACACAGTGCAGAAAATTAGAGTTGTTGATGTTTTGCTTTAATTGCTGCCTGCCAGTGCTTGGACACTCTCACACACTCTTGCACGCTCACTAACTATACAATTTAATGCACAAAGGTTTCTCAGTTTGAGATCCCCGAAACAAATATTATGCCTGTATTGTAATATCTGTGCAGAGATGTAAACTCCCTGGTTGTGAGTGACCTGGAAGTGCTCAGGGCTGAATCATAGCTGAAGGGAAAAGCTCCTTGAGGAGTGTCCTGCAGACTGACTTTGGGGGTAGAAAGGTTTTCTGTGCTTGAATCAAAGGATCCTGATGTCTTTGGCTAGATAAACAATTGGGCTTTGATAGCAAAGTTGTAACAACTATCTTCTAGAAAATTGTTTTAGTGGAAGAAGCTCAGATATGTTTCTATGAGTGCTTTATCCAAGAATTCTGGGTTTGTTTTTTTTTTTTTCTCATTTACTGCCTGATACTTTATTCTGTGTGTGGATGCCCTCCCAGTTCCTCTCTCTTCAGGGAGCCTGAGCCCAGCTACATTTCCCTGCTCTCAACTTTTTGCTGTTCTTCTCCTTCATGCATTATGTACCTCACTCTTAGGTTTTTGTGAGTGTGGTTTTTTGTTTTTTGTTTTTTTTGGTATTTCTTTGTTCTATTGCCACTAAGCACTCATGTTTCTGCTATTTCTGGGTTGTATGCAACTGGCCCAAATTAATTAATATTTTCCAGCTTTATCACCAGAAGAAGAAAGTAACAGGAAACTTGTCCTGCCTTTCATGGGAGGATGCTGTTCTTAGGACAACTGTTTTAGGTAACCACTAAATTACTGTTGAGGAGTTGCACCCTTTAAAATAAGCTTTTTGTGGCCGGTTCCTCGTCCTAAAGAATTTCTAGCTATGTAGCTGGAAAATATTGCAGAAGTTATTAGGGGTGGGTAAAGTGGTGATATTGTCTAGAAATTAAAAAAAAAAAATCTGGGAAATTAAAAACTACTTTGGATTTCACCAAATTGTTTTAATCATTCACAAATAAACTGTCCATGGCAAAGTTACTGCATGGACTGAACCTGCTTTGTGCTCAAGTCTAATTCTGCTTCAGTGAAGATATTTTTTGTGTGCAGCAGTCCAAGCAGCTCAGGAACATAATCCTTCACTGGGCAGATGTTTTTGTGTTGAATTCAGCAGAAGAACCTCTCTGAATGCAATAGAGTAAGAGTGATCAAGCACTCTAGAATGTGTTTTGAGAAAAATAGCATCAAGTGTGAATAGTTGCAAGCAGAAGTGGAAGCAGTCATTATTTTGCTGGAAATCCATTTCTGCCCAACATTTGACTAGGCAAGCTGGTTTTGGAATTTCACTCACATTGTAGATACATTTTGTGGCTTGCCACTGAACTGCTACAAACCAAAATACTTGCAAACAAATGCTCCTGTATTAATAACAGCAGAAGGCAATTATCTGTATTGCTCTTTGGGGAAAGTGGAGATTTAGTTATCTGAAGAGCGTTGTGGTACTAAGGTACAGCAGAAATTGCTTTTTTTTTTTTTATTTTCTGAAGGAAGAGAGTTTTATCTGAACAATCTGAACCCAAAAATTGTACACAATGATGTACAGAGAATTCTTCCTTGTGTTTGAGAGCTGAGTTTGGCTGTTCTGGCTAATAGCACTCAAACATTAGACATTTTACTCTGACGTCAAAGGAAAATGTATCCATGATGATTCTGTCAATACAAGCTTTTGCCTCCATCTTAGACATGTGCACTTTAGTACTTTTTGTCTATGTGTAGATTTGATTCCCAGAATGACCTGTGTGTTAAATTTAGGCTTTACTCTCAAACTGAAATATGTGCTTTCTTCTAGCAGCCTCTAGAAAAAGTTTCTCCCTTGCTATTTATTAGGTTTGCAGGTCAGATCTTAGGCTGGAGGAAGAAGAGGGGAATTCCTCTTCCCAGTGTGGTGTTACAGATGGCACAAACCTGTCTCCAGCACAAGCTGAGCTAGTAACACTTACAAGCCCCTTCCCAAAAGGTGGATGTAGGAAGTGCTGCAGCAGCACAGAGCCCAGGGATGTGTTGTCACACGTGTAAGTAGGTGAATTGTGTAACCCCAAGGGATTTCTGCCTTAAAGGTAGAAAAACTTACTCCATAAGAAGTGTCCCTGAATTACGGAGCTGTATCTGGTGAGGCAATGGGCCTGCAGAAGCAGGGATACTCAAATGGATCACAGCATGTAGGACTCTGTCCCTGCCTCCTCGCTGCTCTTTTTTTCCTCTCTGTGCAGTGTGTGAACTCAGCTCTTCCCCAGGGACACAGCCAGAATTGGTGTTGGGCTGTGGGGATTTCTCTGTTCACTCATGGGCTGGGGCAATCCTTTCAAACTCAAGAACTGTACTTCATGTTTCTTGCTGCCTGAACAATTTTGAGCTGTTAATCTTTTCTGTTTATGGCACTTCTGTGACCTCCATGCTGGATGATGTTCTTTCTTTTATTCTTTCACTTTAATGTCTTTTCTGTTTGGCATAAACAAACACTTTATGGACAACCTCAGTCCACTGATTCATAGATGACTGTCCAAATCATCAGGAAATCACACCTGGTGTTTTATTGCACTAATATGTACCTGTTTTATTATAAAGTGGAGCAGTAGTTTGCTGTTGCACACAGGAGTCTGCCATCAGCACACCCCAGAGCCTGACACCGAGGTCAGTTCAGCACATTCCAGAACCTGATTGCCTGGGTGAGAAATGTTGATTGAAATTTTTGCAATTAAGCAGGCAAAGGAAGAAAAGCCAGATTTAGCTCACAGTTGCTAAGAATGTTCCAACTCTGGAGCTTGATCTCCTGCAAGGAAGCAGAGCTGTTCCACCCCTTCTCTATTCTAGTCTTCATCTGTATTTGCTTCCACATTTTCTGCTTTTAAGTGCTGAAAGTGAATTGTTCCACTTTAGAGTAGTTTGCTTCTCATAGCTATTGTTTGTTTTAGCAAAGTGAGGCAGACTAAATTTTCTGTTAAATGTTTTGATTTCTGTATGCTACTTGCAATTCAAATAGAAAATCAGTTATTGAATGCAATTTGCTCTCGACTGAAAAGGGAATGCCTTTAGATTCTGACTTTGCATGGTGCCAGTAGGGGGATAAAGGAAAATGCCAGATATGTGGTTATAGGAAGTTTTTTGGTTGTTTTTTTTTTTTTTTCATGCTGTTAGCATTGACTGTGTGTGCATTTTGGGGTGTGTTGGGTTTTAGTTGTATTGCCTGTTCTTTTTAAAGCAAGTTATTTTTAAGTTAGATTGTATAACAGTGTTTGTGTTTTCTAAACTTGAATAAAACTTCTCTTTAGAGTTAGCAGTTTTTACCAGCAATTTCTACAGTTAATTAAATAATTGTGAGCCACTTCCTTAGGAGTTTCATGTTGGATTTTTTTTTTTTTTTTTTTGGTGCAGTGGCCTTTACTGTAACTGTTGTCCAAGGAGATGCTCTTTGCCCTGCTGATGGAATGATTTCTGTGTAAACATCTAGGGAGGGCAGGAACCCTGTTGGGAGGAACTTAGCTAACACTTGAGTGTCTTCAGCCACAGAGCAGCATCACTCCAAAATCCATCATGGTCTGCAACAGCTGAGTCTTTCCAATTTGCCCGAGGGCAAATCAACAGTCCTAGTGCTGCTGTACATCTGTTAAGAGCTGTAAGAACAGCAGAGACTGCAAAACTGTGGCTGAAATACCAAATGATGATGATTCCTGTAATGTGTTTTGTGACTCTTTGGAAGCTGTCAAAAAAAAAAAAACCCATGAATGATGCAGCATGTTAATCTGCTTTAGCAAAATGCTGTTGTGTGCAACCCAGTGTGTGTGGGGGGAAGATAAATGAGAAAATGAGTGTAAATGTTGGTGAGAGGAGATCCCACAGAAAGATGTGAGGAAGAACAGAGGGGAAGGGGTATGTGGGAGTAGATTGAGGGCTGAAATGTGAATGAATAGCAGCTCAAAACTTATCCAAGATGGGAAAAGGAAAAAACTGGAAAAAAAAAGTACAAAGAAAATAAGCCAAGCATGTCATGGTAGTTATTCACTAAAAGTCCATCTTGCTGTTTTAAGCTGAAAGCACTGACAGGTGGATTCCAGTGCTTTATCTAAAATAGCAAATATTCCCCTTGAATGGGAAATGTCACCCTTGAGCTTGTGCTGCCAATCTTGAAGTTTCCCCTTGTGCCATGTTGATGGTGACATATTTAGCAGTACCTTGACACAAACACCTCATTGTGTCTTCTTCTAGCAGTCCAAACACAAGAGAGTTTGATTTCAGCAGTTTTCTGTCTATGCAAAAGCTGCTGGTGCTTTCCCGCAGCAGGGTACTGAAGTTTACAGAAGCTGTTACTTAGAAAGGTGGGTAGAGAGCTCCGTGGTATTTCCATGGGGATTTCTCAGGTGTGGGCTAAACATTCATAAAGTCCAGAAAACAGGCACCAAAGGTTGTGTTCTTACATTTTAGCCTGGCTCTTTACATATATGGTTTTCATTTTTCGAAATGGAGAAAGAAGTATTTTTTTGTTGTTTTTTTTTCCCAATCCCCCTTGCCCAACTCAAGTCACAGAATTGACATGCAAACATGTCTGTGATTACAGAAATGTTTTAGTGGGTGGGAAACCTCCAGGACTCCAACCTGTAATTAGTGAGAAACTTCTCTTTTTTTCCTTTTTTTTTCCTGTGATCCATTCTGCCAATTTTTTTCTGGGAGTTAATTTCTTCTGTAGGCAATCAAGAATATTTAATTTTGACCAAATATATTACTCCAGCTGTAAAAATGCATTGTGCTCCCACTGCACATCGTGGTTCAAGAGACAATTATGTTTCATTTGGTTCATTCTTTTCATCACAATAGACTTTGATGTGCACAAGCATAGAACACTCCATAGCTGAGCAGCCATAGGATACTGGATTCATCCAGATCAATTGCTAATGCTTTTCCTGTTAATTCAGGATTCTTGCTGGGCTCGCTAGAAATGCTCCTGTAGAAAGAAATTTCCTTCTGCTCTATGTGAAGTTAGGTAACATTTCAATTTGCACTTGGCACAGCTTCTGACTTGATGAGGATTCCTTACACATCCCAGTTTTACTGTACGTTGCTATAATTAAGGCAGTTCTGATTATAAAACTGGGATCCATATTGAAATGGTAACCAGATTTTCAGATTTGCTGGAATCACAGCAAATGCTTATCCAGCTAAAAGAAGCTCAAGTCGAGCAGCCAGCCTGGAGAAGCAGAGACAGTATTTCCAAAGATTAATGCAAGATATTCAAGATGGTTTTGTACTTCTCATGTTTGGCCATCGTGACCTTTTCAGTGATTTGTAAGGATCCCTTTTGGCTTTGAATCTGAGGCAGTGGCAGCTTTGTGAAGGAGGAGAGGGAGGACACCAAACTTGGAGCCTGTGAAGATGCAGTAGCTGTGTCTTACCCACTGCTCACTGGACTGCTCACTCTGCTGGCTTCTCCACGCTCCTGGAGTTTCTGTTCCCTGCTGAGTTACATAATGAACCTTCTCTGAACTCCCACACTTTCCACATGCCTTCCCACACGGCCCCTTTCTTTTGCTAAAAAGGGGTGGAAGAATTCTAACTCACTTGTGAAAAAGCTTTGCACAATGCTGCTGCATCACATCTCGAAATAGGAACAAATCTTTCAAATTCTCTTTAAATTAAAAGCAAAACAAAAAGCCCAGCCCAATATCTAACTGCAAAACACACACACACACACAAAAACCTCTCTCCCACCCTCCAAAAAATAGTCAAGACATTGTGGAAAGGTGAAACCACAATAATATCTTAATAATCTCTTAATTGTTGCAGCACCATATAAAAGAAAGCTTGTAGGTTAGGTTCACTGCCATTGTGATAGCAAAGATGTGTGACATGGTTCCCATGGCTACCAGTGCAAACAGCTACTGCTGGCCGAGCAGTGCAGGTACTTGCTAGTCAGAAATATGTGTGAAAATTCATTTTTCCAGTCAATCTAATTGTGAAAGCAGGACAATTTCAGATGACTCTGCTCATTGCTCTCTGCATGGTTTACAGCTGGGCCTGAATGCAGGAGGTGAAGCCCATTTGCAAGAGCCTTTGCTGTCCAGTTTCCAGTAGTTCTCATTTTGAAAATCGCCTTGGTCTTCTGAAGACTTCAACATCTTTATATTGCTGGGAATCAAGGCACAGCAGTCTGACAGGAACGTATTTTATCACTAATTCTAAATATACTTAGAAAACCAGTGCAAATTCACATTTGAACTGACTCTCAAAGTGTGAAAGCTTATTAGAGCACGATTAAAGTGTAACAGGACCTTGCCAGACTAGAGGTGGAACCTGTAACCTTTATTTGATGGATATTAATTTGCCAGGTGTTATCAACATCTTTGGTGTCATAAGCATCATTTTCTTTTATAATTTTTCCAGGTATAGAAGATGCCTGATAACAGGAGCTATTTTTTTAGGGATGTTCTAAGGAAACTGACATGAGAGAGAAATTAAGTTGGAGAGCAACCCCTGGGGGTTCTTGCAGACTCCAGCAGCCTTGTTTGCTGCTCTTACTTTTTAGCCCAAGAACTCTTGGTGAGTTTTGGGAGTTACAGTTGCCATTTTTCAAACTGAATTCCTTCTGGTTTTCCCCTTCCTAGCTCCCAAAATCTTTAGGAAAATTCTTTATATGTTTGTCCTATTTTCAAGGTATTTTGAGGGACTTCATATAGATCTGTTCTCCTGCTTGCAACTTTCTAAATGTTCACCCCATGTTGACTGATATTTTTTTAATTAAAATTTGCATTAATCTGTCACGTTTGATAGCTGAACGTGTATGGAAGAAAGGAATCGCCCAGAACACGCTTCTTTACAAAGTTTTTTCTTTTCTTTTATTTTCTAGCTTGTGTACCATATGCAAAAAAAATAGCTGCAACATCTTATTCTCTCCTTCATAGGCAGGCAAGGATTACATCTCTGATTTCCCTGCTAGTGATTAACATATGTGACACTTGGATTTTGTTCTTGGACATCCTTTAATTCTGGTTGTTACTGATGATCTTTTTTCAGTACTTCAAGGGGTTGTGGTTGTGGGCTGTTTGTTTTTGTTGTTTTTTTGTTTTTCCCCTTCATTATGCCCTATTTTTTTCATTGAGAGTTGAGGAACTGCTGTTGATATTTAGAGCTAAAAGCACAGGGACTGAGTCACCCCCTAGCTAAGGCTTAAGGAGTTTACTCCAAACCAGAGTCCCCTTATCCCCTGTGTTTGTTATCAGCTCCAATGCGATGATGATAAGGAAACATGGCCCTGAGAGGAGGGGCTGCTGGTGTGCTGTGGTTTTATCCCAGCTGGCACCTCGGCCCCATACAGCTGATTTCTGGTGGGATGGGAAGAGCATCTGAAGGGTAAAACTGGGAGCTCGTGGGCTGAGATAAAGACAGTTTGCTAAGAAAGGCAAAAGCTGTGCTGGAGAGGAGAGAGAAACAAGGAAATCATTCTCTCCATCCCCCTGGCACCAGGGGCTCAGCAGCCCCAGCAGGGCAGGGCTCCATCACTCTTGCCTGGGAATTGGGAGCAGAAATGCCATCACTGTCCTCTCCTTCCTGCTGCCCCAGCTCTCTGTGCTGTCTGTGACACTCTTGGGTCACTCGGGGTCACCTGCCCCGCCTGTGTCCCCTGCCAGCCCCTTGTGCACCCTGAGGAGCAGAAAGGGCCTTGGCCCTGTGCGAGTGCTGCTCCCTGATAACAAAAACATCCCCGTGTTATCAACACTGCATCCAGCACAAATCCCAACACAGCCCCGTGCCAGTCAGAGTTACTTTATCTCAGTAGGCCATCGTGGTTGATAGAAGAAGCATCAAAAATAAGTGAGGGATTTTTTTTTTTTTTTCTAATGTATGGTTTAATTTAAGTTTTCCTCTAACCTAGTTTTGTGTGGGGTTGTGTGTTATTTTGTTTAGTTCAAATAAAATCCCCACTCCTGTGTCAGGCTAAGACAATTTTTTGCACCAATTGTAGGAGTCTTTCTGTAAAGATCTGTAACATTCTATGACACTATCAAAAGCATAAAAATTATCTAGAAAAAAATTCATTTTGAGACTTCGTTGTTCTAATAATTTATTTCCTTCCTAATTCACAGATGATCCCAAAGCATTCCTAGAAACACAGAATGTGATGGTCTTTTTACTCCTTGCTGGTGCTTGTTTGCTTAGAGGCAGAATCCTGATTTCACTTGAACACAAAGGACTTTTCTCTGCTGCTGCAGGGCACTCTCAGCCCTGGGAAATCAGGTTTTATGGGCAGGCTGAATCCTGTCCCGTGTCCGTAGGAAGCTCTCCATCCCTGACCACTAATCCAGGCATTCTGCTGGGCAAGGTGCTTCATTTTCCTTCTCCTGGCTGTTTCTGACCTGCATCCACTGTTTTACACACCCAGTAGAGAAAGCTGCAGTAAGTAATAGGCAATTCCTAAACTGCTTAGCAGCGTCAGAAATTAAATTTCAGCCCATCATTTGCAGTAGGCACAGCTCTGTGTTCCAGCTCTGTGGTCTGGTCTGCAGCTTCCTGAGGACAGCCAGAATTGCTGATGGGGTTACCTTGATCTCCTAGCACTGAGCTCCTGGTGCTGCCACAAGTTCCTGGATCCCACTCACACCAGTTCCCCCTGCCTGATGCTCAGGTGAGAGGCAGATTCTGTGAGCTCAGCGTGGGCTGATCATCTGCTCAGGTTGAACCCTGTGTGGAGAAGGATTGGCAGGGCAGGTGGAGCAGAGCTGAGCTGCTCATCACCTCCAGTTTCCAGCAGCAACTTTAGCATCACTCTGGCTCAGGGCTGCTGCCAGTGAACATGGAGCTCCAACAGTGCAGGAGCTGAAAGCACAGCCCTGCTCCGTGTCTCCCTCTGCCAAACAAGATATTTTAGTCACTCTCTTGTCTCATTATCTCAGAAAACTCCTTGTACTGAGTGATGCAACCAATCTGGACAGAATCTGATGTGCTGTAGTGCTGGGATCTTGCTCCTCAGCAGCAATCCTGTGTCTTCATCTCAGAGAGCAGCACTCTGGTACTGGAGCTGCTCACTGAGGTGACAGCAATTCTGTACGTGTGTGGAGTTATTTTAAAAAGAAGGGAGTTTGCTAATGCTTGTAGGTGCTGGCCACTTTTTTTTGCAATAAAAGGGAGTTTGCACATGGAGGTGCAAAAAACGTTTGCACATGGTGGTGCTGATAACTTTGTTGAAATAATGGTATGAAATAATAGATTTCAAAAGTGTCTGGAAAGAGGGACAAGTAAGAAAATGTTTTAAAAGACAGACATATATTAGAAGTGTGAGCTGGTGTAAGTTTGTAAGGGCCCTGGTACTGTTCCTGTGCTGGTTCCTGTGGGGTTTTGAAGGAGTAAAAAGTGGATACTTCAAAATGTCCCGTTCTCCCTCTGTCTCTAGGTTTGATATCAAGCCTTTACAGGCTCTTCACACGGTGCTGTGGCTGGTATTGTGCTGTACCTGTGTAATGTACTACATCAGAAAAAATAAATAGATATATTTTTAATTTTTAGGTTAATATTTTTTCCCTTTTTTCATCTGCAGTCATGGTACCTTATGGACCCTCCATGACTAAATGTTACAAAAATGCTGCCTCTTTTCATGCCTTTCTCATGTGTCAGTAAAAACCACTGAATGAATGGTACTGTGAAGTTGTGGCCAAATACAATAAAGCAGTCAGAATCATGATAGAAATTTTCATCTCTGTGCTTAACTAATCCATTTCACGCTGGGAAATAGTTTTCCCTTAGCCCATGAACATTTCGTGGGGTTTTTAACCTACTTTCAGGAGCTACTTTCAGGTGGAGGACAGGCTTAGCTTGCCTGCATTGCTGTGTGTTTTGGGCAGGGAGGTTGGGAGCTGTGCCCTGCTCCCAGGCCAGTGCTGAGAGCTCCTGAGGTCAGATAAAACACAGACCATGTGGCACTTGGCCCCTTCGCCCACTCCAACACAGCTGTCCCCAGGTAATTTCCTCTCTGCCCAGCTCTGATGTTAATGACTGGAGAGCCCCAAAGTAAAGATATTTAGTGCTGCAGTTCTGAAGTTGTGCTTCCTCCCTGTCACCGTTGCAAAGCTCTCCATCACAAAGATGAAAGGTGTGGCATCAATGGCAAGTGTAGAGTTCATGTTGATAAATACTGCAAACTATATACAGCCTGCAGAAGTAATAATGAATTTTATTATGGTCTGTCAGGCCACCATATCAGGAAAGAACAGGCTGTGTCTTTTACCCTGGGCCTGCTGAAATCATTAATGGGTGTCTGATGTGGAATCTGATTGGGTTTTATGGGTGTCTGATGTGGAATCTGATTGGGGTTTTTTTTGTCTGTCTTACAACGATCAAACCAAAAAGTCCTAAATCACATTGTTACATTTGATACATTCCAGGGGGAGAACAGAGATGGAAACAGAACTGAAATTCGAGGGGCACTGAACCCTCTCATGAGGAAATTGTGCAGCTGCACTTAGGAAGGCTTTTAAATATTGTGTATTCTGTATACCTTTAATGGTGACTTCAGGTTTTTTTGATAATCCTTTTTTGTCCTTTCCATAGTTTCCCTTTGAAAAGCTTCTGACTTAACCCTTGCACCTCTAACCTGGGTGCACTAAAACCTTGGCCAGGTGCAAAACAAGCTTGAGCCTGCAGGCATCAGCCCAAATCAAGGGATGGCCTCGATGCCTCCTTTCAAGGATGGAGTCAGAATGTTAACCAGCAGCAGGGACTCCTTCCCTGTGCCAAAGGAATTCTGTTTTTTTCCTTATGACAGTCAGGACAGTTCTCAGTGCTCTGCCTTCCCTGAAGGATCCCAGGAGCATCCCCAGGTAACTGGGCTGTTGCACAGCTCACACTCAGCTCTGCTCTGTGCTGGTTACTTGTTGCTATGTTTCAACGTAAGCAGCAGTTTCATCAGATTTTAGTGCTGCCTGTAAGAGAAAATTGGATTTATTGTTTCCTGCACAAATAGGTGCAGAGACTTCTGTGTGAAGTCTCAAACTGATTTCCTGTCACTGTCAGCACTTTGTCTCTTTTTAGGTCCTGTCTGAGTTACGGCAGGAGTATGGAAGCACCAGGAGAGCAGCTAGCTCGAGTAGGAGTGCTAGAATCGAGTAAATAAAATTAAAAATATTCTGGATTAATAATTCAGGAGAGATGGTGATCTTGGTTAGTAATCTTTAGTATGTCTACATTACTAGTTGTAGAATTATCACACTGTTCTAGCCAGTACTTTAAAACTTAAACCTCTTTTCTCACCGGGCTCTGAAAGTTTTTTACAGTCCCTGCAAGATCCTCCTGCCTGCTGACATTAATCCCATGATAGAATTAAAACCTTTTTTTTTTTTTTTTGTCCCCTTCCAACACTTCATATGGAAGTTATGAAGTCATTTAGCAAGTAATTGATGAAGGCAATGTCAGGTTTTACATGCATTGTCAGCTGATTTTAGAGGTACCAGCAATATCTGTCAAAGGTGAGAGTGGAAGGAAAGGTGTTTTGTTAGAGACAAGTGTTCTGTGGTGAGAGGATGTACTGCTTGAATTCCAGTGTCTCTTTCAGACTTCACAGGCTGTAGGAGAGACTCCAGTTTTACAAACTCTGTTGTGCTGCTGAAGTTTAATATAACAAAGCTTTCTTAAGGCTAGGCAGAAAAAAAAGTGGTTCTTTTGCACAGCATCATGGTCTGCTGATGACTTTTTTTTTTTTTTTATTTTAATGGGGATCTTGGAATAAGCAGAAACAATTTTTGTCTCCAGTAGCTATCTGAGCACTTGCAGGAAAACATATCTTGTAGTTATACGTAAACACTATTTTAAAAACTACATTAGCCTTGCAAGAGAAAATAGCATTTGTAATTGTTATCTCTTACAGAGCATATGGAGAAACACAGCATCTTGCAGGGTTATTGTTACACAGCACATAAATGTGAATTTCTCTGTGATCTTTTGAACACAGACTATTGCAGAGGTGTCAAAGGTGCTGCTGCTCAATGGCTTTCCCCAGCAGATAAATGCATCCTGGCTGCTCCTCAGCCTCAGCAGCTTCTCACAGCTCAGTGCATCTGTGTGTGGATAATTCCTCCTCGCTAGGGGCAGGTACCAGTGCACAGATCTCTGCTTGGAGATCCTCAGGAGCAAAACCTCCAGCCCAAACCCCTCTGTTGCCCTGTCACCCAGTGGTGGCAGCTGAGCAGCAGTGACAGAGCATGGGGAGTGGCTGGAGGGTGCTGGTGACACCTCCCTGCCCTGACAGTGTCTTTGGGGGCTGCTGGCTGTCCCTGCTGCTGCTGGTGAGGGGACACATCCCTGCCCTGAGGTGTCCCAGCTCCCAGTTGGGCTCCTGGAGCTGTGCCTGCCTGTGCTGGAGGTTCCAGGCTCCCTCCTGGCAGCAGATCCTGGATGCAGCTGCTGTAAACTGCTCCAAGCTTGGCCGGAATCTCAGTCTCCAAACCCATTTTTGGGTTCTGTAACGAGTTCATCTTGACTGCTCTTCCTCCTCCTCTGTGGCCTGGAGAGCAGAGTGGGCAGGGCTGTCCCCAGTGTAACCTCAGCTCTTCTTTCATGTCCTCAGATGGACAAAGCAGGATCAAAGCCTGTGTGGGGGCTTGGGCAAAGCAGGAGGTTGGTGCTCACTTAAGATGACATTCTGATTGTCTTCAGACTGAACTTTCTGGTCAACTTCAAGGACATTTGTGTTTTCCCCGCCTCTGGTTTTGAGCATATTCCATGGGTGGTGAGACTCTGTCTGTGCTGGCAGATCCACAGCAGCAGGAGCAGGGCCCTGTGGATGTGGAGGAATGCTCTGACAGGATGGATGTTCACTGGAATGTTCTTAGAGATGTTCCCTCAGACATTTCTAAGGGAGGAAGAGTAAGGAGCACTGTTTGTTTCACTAGTTTCCCCTACTGCTTTCTAGATTTCAACCCTAATAAAATCCATCTCTGTGCAGATTTTTGAATGTCAGTTTCTAGCCAAGATTGTCTTTGCATTTACATCTGGAACTTGGAGCTGAGCTCTGAACGTCTGTCAGGTTTTGTGAACCAGCTTTGCAGACCTGTGAAGTTTTTCTTGGCTAACATGCATTTTCTTCCATGTGACAGAGAGGAGGCTGTCTCCTCCAGTCTTTTTTTCTTTTCCTCTTAGATGAGACTGAAGAACTGAGTAAATGACAGATTTCAAAGTGATTTTTAAAGACCTTATTTCTTTACATTTGTTTGGGTTTGGATTTCACGTAGAGGTAGTTCTCTCTCAGCTTTGCAATGTCTGTGGATGCTGCTGAAAGGAATTTGGTATGAGGAGTCTAAAAAAGCCTCAAAGGAGTTAAAAGGTGAAGGAGACCATTTTGGAGAGACCATTGTGTGTAAAAGGTTTTTACTTTTTCCCAAAGCATTGTTGACTCTGCTAAAGTTTTAATGGGGAAGTACAGGAGAAAAATAGAGGAAAATAGAGGAAAACTTGACTGCCCAAGTATTTAATAAAATACCAGAAATCTATGAAGATCTAAATCCCTAAGGAAGGAAGATCTAATCCATATAATTTATTGAAGTTAGGTCTCATTATTGTTTCCTCCAGCATTGCTCCCAATAAATTATTTGCCTCACAAGAAGACATTGGTGGAACTTCTCACTACTAAGTTAAGCAAAACTTTTAAAAAAGCCTTTTCCTCATGCTTCTGCTGTTTAACAAAATGTTTTTATCAATAATCAAAAAGTTTTCCTTGACATTTGTGCTATAGATTATTTCTTGCAGATTTTAGAAAAGAATGAGAAGTGCAAAATAACTGTTTAGCAGAGCATGGAGGGTTTGTTTTTTCATTGAATTATTTTATTAGAAGCTGTAGTGCTTCCTGCATATGTTGTGTGTTTCTTCAAATTAGCCTCAACCTTAAAAATTCCAATATTCCCCATTTTCCATTTTGTCTTGATTTGAGTTTGCATTTTAAAATCCCCGTTCTACTTGCCTGCTCTAAAACTCTGTGTGTCTAAAGTGCAATGTGTTTCAGTGTAGGATATTTTAGCCTGAAATTTCATTTAACAATTAGCATTTTCTAATGCTATTTTCTAACTGCAGGAGCCAGGCAGTCAGCCTGTCTGACTTGCAGCGACAATTTTCAAGACTAATGAAGCCAATTATAATGTCAGTGTAAAACAAATTTAAAGCAAAAAGTCTCTAGATCCTATATGAAAGTTAATAAGCATTGATTACATTTTACTTTTTTTGTTTTAGCTATCCATGTGCATTTGTTTGTGAACTCTGATTTTTTTGAAATGTTTTTGCTGGTTCCTATTGTAGAAACAGGCTAGAGATTGCTTTGGCATTCAGTTAAAAAAAGAACATCAACCCAAATGTTTTTTTCTGTCAATGGCCAGAGCATGTTGGCTGCAGAGACACATCATATAAAGGGATATGAGTATTTTAAAATGAAGTTTTAAAGTAAAATAATAAAAAATATCCAGCAAGGCCTTGTTTAACAAAGTGAATCGTGAGGCAGATTAAGTTGTTAGATTATGGAATATGAAGAAAATTTTAATTTACTATATGAAATTCCAGCAGGTTGTGCAACAGAGAGCATTTTAGCCCTAACAAATAACCCTGATTCATGCCAGCTCAGGAAAATAAGGAGAACAAATCCCCTGAGTATTTCCAAGTGAGAGTTTTCAAGCAGGAATAGATTAAGTGTGATGTTAGAAATCAGAGTGCAAATGCACATGTGTTACCACTAATGCTCCCTGGGGTTTATTCAGCCATCAGGAGCCCTTTGCTCCCTTCTGCTGTGGGGATATTGAAATGCCAGATGCAGTGGAAAAGGAATAAATGGTAAAGTCACTACTCAAGTTCACAGCAACTCTGCCTTGATTTTATTTTGTTTGGTCACTGTGGGATTTCAAGACAGAACAGATGGATTGAAGAAACAGCTATGGTGGAAATGATTCTTTCAAAAATTGGGCTATTCAGTTTTTGTAACTGCTTTCCATGGGCCTTACCTGATGCCCTCTAACCTCAGTCAAAAGAAATGCTTGAGAAAATACCAGTGAGTGATTCCAGGCTGATAACTGAGTGTTTCAGTGTTTGCTAAAACATTGAAATATACCACAGTGTGTTAGACACACTGTAACTTTCTCTGTGGAACAGTAAAAATTTAAGTGCAATGAAATGTGCCTTATATTAATCATAGAAAGTTCTGATTTTGGTCACTGTGTGTACAGAAATCAAATGCCCCAAATCCTCAGCTCAGTTCTGTTTCAGTGCTGGTACATCAGTACCAATGCATTTTTTGGCCATAACATTCATATTTACTAGATTTTAACACTTGCTATAAATTGAATTGGTGGCTTTTAACATCCTTACGTGATGACTGTTTGGGAGGAGGATCTGCTGAGAAACAGGAGCTCCAGGCTCTTTATTTACATGCAATTCCTTAATGGACAAAACCAGTTTTGTGTTCACACTCATTACCACAGCAGAAAACTCTGAGTTAAACGAGAGGGCTTCTCCCTTTCTGTGTTTGCACCTTAAATAACATTGAAATATCCAAGAAGAGGATGAGGCCATTCTAGCACTACAGCAGCTTCTCATCTGAGTTTAAACTGCAAATGGAAAATAATCCCAAAGTTGTTTGCAGTAGTTTTGAGCTTGCTTTTGTCTCAGAAATCCCAACGTATTGTTAGCTTGTCCTGTGTTTCACCTCTAATGATAAGGCTCTCTGTACAGAAAGTACTTTTTTCTCTACAAAATTCCAGAAGTAGCTCTCAAAAAGCATCTTTCTTCCAATAGAGGCATTTTAGAAAATTCACTTGGTTTCATCAAGAGAAAAGACAGTGGTGAGACTACTGGTAATTATCTGTTATCTTTCTCAGCTGACTGAGAGAGACTGAGAATCTGTGTGGTTAAAATGAAAAAACCCCAACCACAAACACAATGGGGTTGCTTTTGCCTTTTTATTGCTTTACACTTCTGCTAAATGCAGCACAAATTTCCTATTTGCATTAATCTGCAAATAGCATTACAAACATCCCTGTCAAATTTGCAGCCAAAACCACCATAGGCTGATGGAGTGAGAAAGAGCACCAAGGGAATATTCCATTTATTGCATCCAGATTTTGAGAGAAACTTACTCAGAGGACACTCCAGAGTCAGCATGGAGGTAATCCTGGATTTAGGGCTAGGTTTGGCCAGGTATTCTAAAAAAAAAAAAAAAAAGCAGCAAGTGGGTTTTCTAAAATACATTCACCATGTGTGGTATTTTCTGAGGCCCCGTCAAAGGGAGGAATGAATCTGATTCCATGTTCTTAGAAGGCTAATTTATCATTTTAAGCTCTATGTTATATAAAAGAATACTAAACTATACTAAAGAAAAGAGAAAAGGATACAGAGAGAAGGCAAAAAGATACTAATGGAAACTCCTGACTCTCTTCAGAGTCTGACACAGCTTGGCACTGACTGGCCAATAAATAAAAACAATTCACATGTTGGATAAACAATCTCCAACCACATTCCAAAGCAGCAAAACACAGTTTAATATTGTTTTCCTTTTTCTTTGAGGCTTCTCAGCTTCCCAGGAACAAAATCCTGGGCAAGGAGATTTTTCAGAAAATACGACAGTGACAACCATGTTAGTTGTTACCTTAGCCAATAAGAGGGGTTTTCATATGTTTGTATCTTGTTTATTTAGCATTAATAGTTACAGCTGAAAGGTTGCATCAGTCCATGGAAATGTTGCTGTTGGTGTGTGAAGGGAAAGCCTGGGAGCTCCACAGAGATCAGAGCCCTGCTCTGCCCAGGAGAGCAGCCTTGTGCTTTCCTGCTTGTCTGTGACAGTGGCAAGGGACTGAAACCTCCAAATGGCTGCTGGAAATGCCACTTGCCCCAGCACTTGCTATGCATTTCTAATAAAAATTATACCTTAAAAGGCTCAGTTTAGTAATCTGTCTGTGTGGCTGAAGGAAATATGATTAACAGTGTAAGTAAGCAAATCCCAGCTAATTCCATTTTAGCTGGCATTAGTAAATATGTGATAATTGAGCAATGGGAGCTCCAGTGACCCGTGTGCACATCCAGAGCCTCTGATGTGTTGTGCAGGCTGTGCTCACTTTGGACTGCTGTCTCCTCACCGCACATATTACTTCTCCTTAAATTGTGGTTTTAGGATGTGACTGTTTCAGAGGAAATTAAAATAAACTCTGTCATGCAAGAAAATAATGGTAATTAAAGACAGCTCTGGAATAATAATTTGTTGAAGTGTCAGAAGAAAATAAAATCTAACCAGTAGTTAGGTGATCTAACTAAATATAGTTAAATTTGAATGTGGTTTGATCAGCTTATGGAAAATTTAAGCAATGTGATGGATTTTCTAACAGTCCTGGCCTGCTGCTCCAGGGAGTCCTTTTCACTGGTAGTGTTTTTGTCCCATAATCCACTGGTCAGCTCTAAAGCAATGCTACTGAGGGGGAAAATTGCTATTCAGTGCTGTGGATTTGAGCTGTGTTGAAATTATTTGGGAACAAGACATGATTAGAAATAAAATAGAGATGCTTCAAGAAATAAAATAGAGATGCTTCAAGAAGCCTTCAAATGAGAAGGGGGAAAAAGATGATTTCATTAACAAGGCAGAGCATGAAAAACCTGTGCTGTGACAGGGATGAAAGTGGTAACTGGTGAATGGTAACTACAGCCCACCACTGATCTTTCTGAACCCTGTTCTGTAGAACTCGGCTTGGCAAAATAGGCCTGAGCTCAGAATTAAAGCACAACCTCCCCTGCCCGCTGTGCTTGGCACACTGAGGCTGAAGCACGGGGTGATTTGAAATGCAATGGTGAAATCAGCACCCCCATCATGGAGTGGGTGGGAGGATTACAAAGCATTTACACTGATTTCTTTGTCTGGGAGTGAGGATGGATAGTGATGTTAACAGAGGGATTTTGTGAGTAGCAGTGGATCTTTTTCTTGACTTGTGTGAAAATAAAGATCATTCTAAAGGTATTAAGGGCATCCTAGCTCTTCTCCAACCCTAGGATGTGATGACTAACAGAAACTTAGATGAGTGAACTTGCTGTGTGCAGGAGTTCTCTTGCAGTCTGGCACCACAAGGCTGCACTCTGAGCTGACTGAGGTTTTTGGTTTTTTTCCCACGTGTGTTTTGCTTGCTGTAAATGTGCTTTTGATTGTCTCCTTTCTCTCTGATAGCCACTATGGAAATACAGCATGCCCATCTTTTCTGAACGCTCCAGATCCGCAGTGTGGTTTGTACCAACGGCCTTAAACAGATCCGAGTGTTCTGCAATGTGTGGGAAGTAACTCTCCTTCTGGAGCTCATAATCAAATAATTTGGAAACAATTGTTCTGCTTACTTCTGCTTTATAAAAAATTCATATTAGACATCAGGTCTCCCTCTGCAGATGAAAACAATGCACTCATAATTCAGCTAAGAAAAATAAAGTGTGTTGGATTTCACTATTCATCTCCAGAGTAACTTAAACTTCTGTTTGCAGTAAAGCTTAGTTTTTTAATGGCTTTTGTTTTGGTTGGAAGCTCACAGTACACTGTGGTGCTTCTGAGATTGCTTTCTAGAACAAGGCAAAATACAGTTATGTTGGTAATTAATTTAAAGTGGTTTTTTGCGTGCTTTGTGTTTAGAACGTTTTTTTGTTTTTTTCAGAACGTGTCTTTACATTATGGAAAAATATTCTTCTTTGCATGGACAAAATCTCATTTGACAGAATGGAAATCTGGTCAAAACCCAGTTTTCCCATAATAACTGCCAAGTTCTTGTACCTTATTAGTTTAAAATATGGCAGTGTGCTGGGCCTGGAGAACGTGGATGTCGTTTTACTGCGTGGATGGCACCAGCTATAAACTGGAATTCACTCCCATACTAAATACCAGGATTATAAGCAGTATTCTAAACACATGCACACAAACACCAAGAATATCAGGGAGAGGAGAAAAAGATCATTAAGGTTACTCTACGAGGCATCCAGGGCTTTTAAAAATTCTTCCATATTATATCTATTACAATTAACTTGAACTTCAAAGAAGTTTTAAATAATTTGGCCGTGGGTCATTAAGTTAGCAATGTCACTGTGTTCTTGCTACCTCATTTACCTTAATTAGAGTGCACTTTTATAAACGATGGTAACACACTGTAGCAAGCTGGATTTGATAGCCCCTGCCAAATGCTGGCTTCAAGATGGTTTTATTTTGCTGGCTGCATCCTTGCAGAATAATAATCTTTATCAAGTTGTTCTTATAGCAAGCTCATCATTGCTTTGGGATTTCATTTATGAGAGATATGTACTACATAAATGTTTATATAGGAAGGAAATGAATGGATTGGGGTACCTGAAGGGTGTAGATTGGGGATGAAAATGAAGCTGGTGGTGTGGTGGATGTCTGATTTTTTTCCCTTGGGAGAAATTCTGCATTCTTCCTAAAGGAAATTTTTGTCAGAAGAAATCTGTTACCAGTAGAGACACTTAAAATTAAATGACTGTTATTCTCACCTTCCTCATGATTGGAGTGGATGTATGTGTGTGAGTTTTTAGGATGGCTAGACAAGGTGCCTCTTCTTCATTCATGTCTCTGCCAAACACTGGGATGATTAAAAAGGTATTTTGAAGTATTGCAGTTATTCTTTTCACTTGTGGATGTTATGTTTATCAAAGATAGAGCACAGGTCAATGCTGTAACTCCTACAACTTTCACACAAAATCTACTTTTTTTTCCTCAAACCTTCCTTTTGTTTCACTGGGGACCTTTTCCAGACAGTTCAGACTGTTCAGACTGCAGAACACTCTCCCTGAAAGGTGCTCTAAATTAAATAATTCAATTCACTGGTGCCAGTTACATACCAAAGAAACATGAATTTTCAATTCTTTGATTTCTTTTGTTTTCATCTTTTTGCACTGTCAGATAATTTCTGTGCTTGGTCTTTTTAATATTCCCGTCCCACTTTTATGTGGGGACACTTCAGTACCCAAGTAAATTTTGCAACTGAAGTTTTACCATGAAAGATTGAGGCTGCCTTGAAAATAAAACTGTTGCTCGCTGTGACTTGGAAAATCACTTAGTAATAGTTTACATTATGTTGCATGAAATCCACGAGGAAAGGTTGCAAACCAAAATGAAAAGGCAAAAACAACAGCTGCATCTCTCTGCCTTGACAAAGTGGCAGATGGTAACTGTGGCAATGCTGCTTTGTACGTTCAGAGCAAACAAACACTTCTGTACATATGGGGAGCAAATTTATGCTCTTACCTGTGACAGGATGAGGAAAGGAGTGTCTGTGTTTTGGGCATTGCTCTCTCTTTGTCTGGCACCATCCCTCAGTGCATGGCAGGAGAGGTCACGGGCTCTGGTGGGGTGTGATGGGAGATGAGGTGTGAGTGCTGATCCATGGCTCCCTCCCATTTCTGCTGAAATAATCATACATGCCATCAATAAATCTGTCTAATAGCTGTGCTACGCTGCTCAAGAGGGAAGAAAGCCCCCAAAACAGAGAGGCAAATTGTGCTTTCTTTTTTCTGTTGATACTCTTCTCAGGGATATCAACTCCCTTCTGCTTCTGCACCACTCTGTAGCTCACCCAAGTCTTGCCTACACCTGGAGAAAAACATGTTTGTTAAAACTGCCACCTGAAACTGAAATCAGACCCATCTTGTAGAATCTTTTGTTGGAAGCCACATAAGGACATATTAAAGATATGAGAGAGGCACAGCCATGGAAGAAGGGATGAAGGAGTTTCCTTTCAATTCATGAACCTTTTTCTGGTTGACTTCTACCTTTAATTACCCTTGATTCGAGGTAGTAAAACAGCACAGCAGAAATGTGTGTGCATCTCTACATGCACAAAGTTATCTAACATTTATTTTGAACATTATGTTTTACTTAGTGTTCTTCCAATATTTCTTAATGCTGTAGGTTTAGGTTCCATTTTTGTGCTTCTCTGATGCATGAATGATGACAAGGTAGACCTGGAAGCACAATTGCTTGACCTCTGCTCTAATGAACAGGTAGTATTAATGTAATGTATTCAGAGATTTCAGCCCCTCTGTGCAGGTATGGAATATCACATTAGTTGTACATTTACTAGCATCCAGCACAGAAGATATAAAATTACACACCACTCAGTTTTTACAGAAATAAGATTAGATATCTACAAATCACCCTCTGGAGTAAATCAGATTACTAGCCCTGTCTGGCCAGAAACCCATGAGAGAAGGCAGCTGAAATCCAGCATGTCAGTGGTACATAATAAAGCAAAGCCAGACAAAATATTAGATTCCATACTTGCCCTGTGTGGTATGGAGAGAGAACTTTCATCCAGATGCATGTGTTTGAATGAGACGAATAATTAAAGGAACCAGGAAATTATGCCTTTCTGATCACCAGTTCCAGTTTTTCCCCATCCCTTTGTTCCCTGTGACTTCCTGAGTGTGAGTGTGCTTTGTCTGGGAGAAGTTTGGGACCGTGCATTGAGCAAAGTGAGGAAAGGGAAGCAGAGTTCAGGAACTCCAGGAATGGAGCAGAATTCCCTTGGAATATCAGTCTAAGCTTATGCTGCCCTGGAGGGAGGAGGACTTTGCCTACTTATTGAGCTAATTGAGAGCAGCTGTTTGCCAGTGAGTAAAGACACATATTCCTTCCATATCAGAAATGCTTTTACAAATTAAGTCATGCTGTCTGTGGAATGAGTGTTTCCCTATTTACTATTCCTCATGTCCACTTTGCCAGTGTTCAGAGTATTACTGGACCATTCAGCAGCTCTCTCCAAGCAGTTCTTTGCCTTGGCTATCCTCTAGTGTGTGCTCAAGCAAATCATGTCCAAGCAGAAACTGCAATATGCAGCCCTAATGACAAGAAAATCCATATTAACTCTTTAGGAAAAAGTTTTTAGCTCTTTCTAGGAGCTCAGATACTGCTGCTGTTCCTGTAAGCTAGATGCATGCTCTCCAGGAGTGGTCTAGACCATTTTCCATTAAAAAAAAAAAAAAAAAGAGGATAATTAGTGTATCTCTACTTCAACTCTATTTAATTTTTTTAGATGATATTTCTGTAGACACTACCTATCTACAATTTTAGTAGATAGAATGCCTTTGAAGACTACTGGCAAATAAAGTAGGATCAGTTTCTGTCTGTGATTGTCGAGAAATACCACAAATCCAGGAAGTTATCCCATTTTTAGGGAAGCAAAAGCCTAATTCAGACAACTACTGGATTCAGACCTGGAGTCCTTCAGGTTCCAGAAGCATTGGTTTTAGTGTTTAAGTTGCCCTGGCTATAGCAATCACCAGAAGAAAGAATGGGCAGTTTGCAGAAGCCTGTGTTAAAATATCAGGAGAATGAGGATGTGTCAGTGTTTGTGCTGACATGGACCTTCAATGCTGTGCAGTGACCTTAGACTTTAGAAGCTCCTTTAATTTCTCCACAGGGAGCACTTTACTGTTTCCTGCATGCTTTTAATTGCAAACTAATTTATCATTTGCTACAGGCCTTGAAATCATTTCATCACATTCGGGCAAGGAATGGTTTCTACTTTAAATGAGATCTATGGTCTGCCAAATTGCTGATTTAAAAACTGGTGCAGAGAATCTGAGAGGGTTTAAGGTGATGGCTGAGGGGCTCTTGTGCATGAAATGTTCCCACCCTGTCACTGAATGTCCCTCCGAAAGTCCCTGTGAAGAGGGACAGTGGTAACTGTGGCTGCTTTAAAAATAAAAACAAAAACCAAACCCTGCTGCCTGCATACCCAGTGCTGTGTAAGGTAAGGGAAAATGTTTCCATAACCTTCTGGTTTGTTTATAAAATGCCACAGTTCTCTTTTGGTGGCTGAGATGTGGTGACAAAAGCCGTGTTCTGCTGTGACAGTTTCCTGAGCAGAGGCAGTGTGGCAGCTGTGTTGTGGCAGGGGGAGTCCTCGTGCTCCAGGAGATGTTGTGTGGTTCAGCAGTGGGTGATTGTGTCGCTCATCAGGATGTGTTCCCTCTTCTTCTGTTGGATTTGAGTGGCAAACCTCAGACTAGAGCTGCTTAGAAAACTGGAATTCTTTAAATTGAAGGATATTTTACCCAAATTTTCCCACCAGATTCTTCTTGAATGACCGTTCTGATGAAATTGTTCTTTGATAAGGAAGTCTTGGAAAAAATGTTTCTTATCTGATGTTCAGGTGATTTTTCATCCTCTTGCACAAACAGGGTAAAGCTTTGCCTGAGACACTGATGTTAAGGATTTATTCTGAGAAGAAGGGGTTGAGGTCAAAACATTTTTAGACTTTGAGTAAGTGGCTTCCAAACAAGAAAGCATTGCTCAATCAATAAACTAGTTCTGTATGCAAAGAATAAAATCCTAGCTAGCTTGTCTGTTTCCATCAAGTATGGAAAACACTGAGGAAAAGGTTACCTGATTAAAGTGTTTCCCCTTGCAGAGGTCTGAGTTGCTCGTGTAAATTTACTTTCATCAGGTCCAATGACAAACCAATAATTCATAATAAACATATTTTGAAATGGAAATGGAATATATTTCGTTGAAAGGGCTGTGGGAGCCCAGGTCATCAATCACTTCTCCCACAATTCTAATTTGAGGCTGTCTGCCTAACAAGAAACATTACAGTGCAGTTGCATATTAAGCAGTGCTCAGGGAGGGGAGGAGGAGTGTGCATTTCTGAAGTCCACTGAAGCTGTTTGGGTTGATTTCCATTTCTTGGTCATTAGGAGTGGCTTATAGCAGCCAGTACAAACTCCATCCCTTGAAATGAAAGAATAACTCCCTAACAGCAGTGCTAATAGATGTCTCTCCTCCACATGGAATTTTGGAAGGGATTTTGGGGGACATCAGTTTCTTATATTACGTCATAGCAGAGTTGCTGTGACTTTTTGAATAATTGCTGCACAAGAGATAGATCACAGTTGGACTGTCTGGCTTATGAATTACTGTGTTGTGAAACTAATTCTGTCTAGCATTTGGTCCCAGCATGGGAAGCAAGAGTGACACAAGTGATCCATGCAGGGGCTGTGTCTTTTTTTACATTTTAAGAATAACTCCACTATTGCGAGATCATTAACTTTCAAGTCAAGGTTACAAGCGTCTTTTCACAGCCTCTGCTTTGCAACATGTACAACAGCTTTTCCTGCTTTTTGTGCTGTGTTTCTAGGAACATATAAATTGGTTTAGCTCTTTATTTTATCCCCCTTCCACCTTTTTTTTTTTTTTTTGTTAATAGTCTAATTCTTTATTTCAGGTAAAATTGTGTTTTCCTCTTGAGGAGGAAGAACATTCATTAAAACTAACTTTTATCGAGAGAAATTACCTTCCTAATTCTGTCTTCATAATCAAGAGATTATTTGAAGTACTTATTCTGAAGGGATTAAATCAGTCTCTGAATAATATTTTGAAGTCTTCTCCTTAGCCTCTTCCTTGCATATTTTTCTCCAAGAACAATTGGGATCTTTTGAAGCGAGCCCTTCGCTTTTCTTTTTCCTCCAAACATGGGGAGCCTTGTGCTGTCACACTTTAGCACCACAGAAGGGAAGACAGCTGGAGAGAGTGTGTGCTTTACAATGGAAATGTGCTTTTTTTTCTTTTTCCCTCCTCTGATTGGGTTTTCTGCAGTCGTCCTTTTCCTGTCCCTTGTCTAATTTTAATAATGAGATTTAATAGGGATGCAAAATTTGTGGTAACAAAGATGGGCATTAATCATGTGTTTTCCATCTTCTAATAGCCTCAAATTAGGTCTGGGTAGCTATCTAGACCTAATTAATTATCTCATGGCTATCTAGTCTGTGATTCTGTTGGTGCTCTTTGACTTCTGCACAATGATAGGGTGTCATTAGACCAGCTTTAATCCCAGCTCTGCTCGTGACATCCCTGATCCAGGGCCCATGAGCCTCGCTCTCCCAACTCTGTTGTTACTGAAAAAACCCCTGTAGGCAGTATTTAACACTCCTGAGGTGAATATCAACCATTCCTCAGAAGAAATGTCGATGTGGTAAACATGTGTGTGCATCAAACACTGAATGTGTACAGTTTTACTTCTGCTTTTTGCCTTTTTGGAATAAACCCCCTGCCAGGACAAGGCAAAGTGCTGCCCAGCTGCTTTTGGATATTTGCTCTCTTTACTTATGATTCATTTTCTTAGCAAAGAAGATTTTTAGGGAAAGATTTTTTTTTTTTTTCCTCTCCTAACTCAACCAGCCCATCACTGCCTCTCATTTACCCTTCTAGTAAAGCTGACCATAAAATCCTATCCATGAAGCAGCCAATGTTTGATACAGCTAATGTTTCTTAAAGAAAAAAATATCACCTTCCACAGTAAGATCTGAAGGGTTTGTATGGAACTTTATAGCTTTTTGAATAATGTTTTCTTCCTTTGTGTTCATCACTGTTAACTTCTGTCACTTGCTTTATGTACTCCTGTCATGAATGTAAAGTTAAAGCAAACCAAAGTGGAAAATATCACAAAGGGCTGTGTCTAGTTCAAAGTCTAATTAAAATTATAGAAAAAATCTACAAGGCAAAGGGGAATAACTTTTAACCACCTTTTGGAGGCTTGGTACTGTGAGTCCTGTTTCACTTATCAGTTCTTTTTGGTGTTGATCAAGCCTTAAGTCTTACCCAATGAAAAACAAAAAAATCCATTTAAGTCCTTGCAATTCTTCCAAAACAAAGGCGTGACACTAAGCCCTACCTTACCAGTGCCTGGGGGGTCTTTTCTCTCAAGCAGTGGAGGATTTGTTTTCTGCTTCTTCAAGAGTAGTATTCATATACTTTGCCTGGTATTTCATCTTTGACAATGGGATGACAGCATGCACAACAGCAATCTGAAAATTCCCTCTTATCCAATTCACACTGAAGTCAGCGGGAGCCCAAATCTAAGGATTTGAGCTGTGGTTCACTTCAGTCTTGGTGTTTTTGGATAATTGTATAATTCTGTTTAGAAGGCATTCTGCGGCATTTCTGCGGCTGGCAGGAGGGTGTGGGAGGTGAGGGTCAGACTCTTCTCTCAGGTGATAACAAGTGCTAAGTCGAGGGGAAATGGCCTCAATTGCACCAGGGAGAATTCAGACTGGATCTGAGGAAACATTTCTGCATGGAAGAGGGCTGTCAGTCCCTAACACAGGCAGCCCAGGGCAGTCACCATCCCTGAAGGTGTTTGAAAGATTTGGTGATGTGGTTTGGTGCTGGGCTTGGCAGTGTTGGTTGACAGTTGGACTTGAGGGTCTTGAAAGTCCTTTCCAACTCTTTGTAAGACCCAGAGATGCCTACAGAATTGGGTTGCATTGTATTGGTGGAAAGCTATTACCCATATTTTAATATGGTTTGCATGGTGTTTCTTTTTCATTAATAATAACCCAGCTGCATTTTTGAATTGAAGGACTTACCAAAAAACTTAACAGGGTGCTAACATCCAATGTAGAGCAGTCTCTTAAACTGGTGGCTTGGGAGCTGCACCTTTGTTAGCAGCAGATGAACCTCATTTACAATCATTTACATTGTTGTAAAACCCATACCAAGGAGTGATCACTGCTTGGTTCTGCAGTCACAGACAGCAAATCTACCACAGGGACGAGTCACTGCCCAACTCCCAAGGCTTCGGGACATTTTGCTCTACAGAGGGGAGTTTTACAGTATCCAGAAAGTGAAAAATAACATTCTGAGAGCGTGTGATGTGCTGTAGTGGCAAAGAGGTTTGTGTCTCACCCAGGGTTTTCCAAGGGAACAAGTTTCCTCCCTGTCTTCCTGTTATTAGGGAAAGCTTTGCTGTCAAGATGGGGGTGCAGGTGTTCTTCTAAGAGACTCACACATTTATCACCAGGATTTAATATAAATGAGCTAAAAGTCACTTAGCATTATTAGTGAACTTTGATCACCAGGAAATTTATGTAATTGGTTGTTGCTGCTCCTGACAGAACAGCCAGTTATGGTTGTCTGGGGTCTGTTCTGCCAGTCACTGGGCACTTGTTCACTTGTAGTCCAGGAAAAAAAAAACAACTGTTTCTGTATTCCCAAATCCATGGAGAACACAAAAGCAATGGCACTTCTGCATCCAGGGAAGTGAATTAGGTGTGAGAAGTTGTTTTTGGTCTGTGTTGCAACATCAGCCACTGTTGAGAATGGCTGAGGAGCCACACTCTTCCCTGTAATGCTGTTTTTTCTTCACTGAATGAAGACATTACAAAATTTTGAAGTGTTAAGTATAGCAATGACTTAGATGTGGTTAATAAATATTTTTCCTTCTCCTCAAAATTTCCCAGGAAGCAAAAAATACAATCAAAAGCTCTTTAAAAATTGAAGCGTGATGAGGACAAAAAGAATAAGGAGTGAAATTATCACAATTTACTCACCCAATTCAAAATTTTGGTTTCTCTCAAAAATTATGTATGTATTTATTTCCCTTCTCCAGTCTAAAATGTGTCCATTGTAGCTGTTTTTAAATATCCAGAAAAGAGCAAGAAAAATTGTACTTACAGAATTTTTGGCAGATAGATGCTGACTGATTTCCTCATTGGAGATGCCAGGATAGGGCTTTAGATATTCAGCTAAATAATTTAACTCTGCCTTGACCCAACCTTAGTTATCTTTGAGGCCTGACTTTTCCTGGAATTAGGTAAAATAATGCCAAAATTCAGTTTTGGGAGAAATACCACACACCCATCACTTCATTCCTCTTGGTAGTCTGAGGTGCAAAGAGCTGGGAGATGATGTCTAAAGTACTGTGGTGGTTTCCAGCACTTACTGTTAGCTAAGGACAAGTTATAGCTGGGTGAGGAGCCTAAGCAGCAGGCAAATAGCTCAAAAGTCATTTCCAATCCAAACATAATCTAATCAATAGCCTAATTGTGGAAAATGCTGAAGACTTCAGTGGGCGCCTCTCATAAAAATTAGCAGAGAAACAGACTGAATTGCAAAGGAGAAAATTAAATTCTAGTGATTTTGTATGCAGTGAGGGCTCCAAGGCTGCAGATGAACAGGCTCTTTTGGGTAGGCTAATGCTGTGCCAAAAGGACTACACAGAGTGTAAGGAATGAGCAAAGAAGTGCCATATGAGTTTCAGTGCAGATAAATTTAATGAAATGAATCTGGAGAAAAAAAAAATATCTAAACCTGATAAGATGCCGACAGATTTCAGAAAGCAGAACTCGGAGTCACTGCTAACAGTTTGTGAAATCGCTGGCTCAGTGAATACCTGTTCTCAAAAAAAGTCTTTGGCATTATCAGGAAAGTATTGAGAAAGAGATAAAGGCTATTTAAAACCTTCTGCTTGTATCTCGAGTGCTCTAAGGAGGGCACAGTTAAGTTAGGTTATAGAACATCACAGATAGAATAACTCAGAGGATGGAGGAAGTCTCTTTCTAGGTAGAGGCCAAAAAGGCTGAATTTCTCCACTTGGCAGAGTAGAAGGCTGCAGTGGGGGAATGGAGGATTATGGAATCATAAAGGCAGCAAGTAAAAAGGAGGTTTACTCAACAAATCAATCAAAAGAGGCACTAATTAAATCTGGCAAGGCATGAGTTTAAATCACAGATTGGTTTGGGTTGGAAGGGACCTTTAAGCTCCTTTTGTTCTAATTCCCATGCCATGGGCAGGGCCACCTCCCCTGGGCTGGGATGCTCAGAGCTCCAGCCAGCCTTGGACACTGCCAGGGGTGGGACATCCTGTAAAGAACTTCTGCATGGAAATCTTCAGCAATCTGTGGGCATGGGGGATAGATAGATAGATGGGTTCAGCTGGTTCAGAAAGGGGTTGAAGGAACCCCTGGGCAGGTAATTCATGGACAGATCCAACAGGGATGTGGGCAAACCCAGTGCAGGAAGAACTTCTGCATGGAAATCTTCAGCAATCTGTGGGCATGGGGGATAGATAGATGGGTTCAGCTGGTTCAGAAAGGGGTTGAAGGAACCCCTGGGCGGGTAATTCATGGACAGATCCAACAGGGATGTGGGCAAACCCAGTGCAGGGATTGTGGTGCTGGGGGAGTGACCTGCACCTGGCTGGGCTGCTCTGTGCTCCCCCAAAGGGCTTCTCCTCCTGCCCCTCTTGCTCAGGAAAGCTCTGGGTGTTTCCTGCACTCCAGGTCAGATGTTCTGGGCAGATTTCAGAGCTGCTGGGTGTCTGTTTCTGTCACCAGCTCCTTCTGCCAGCACTACAGAGGCTGGAGAATGAATGCCATGTGCTCAGCCATGGATGTTGTAACTGCAACAAATGGCTACGTCCCAGGAAGAACAGAAATACCAATTTAATTTGACTTAATGTAGTTATAGGAGGCTATTGGTTTTATCTTCAATATTAAATTCTAGTTTTCTGTGGAGCAGTCTAGGACCAGGATCAGATAACAGAAATGTCAAAGGCACTAAATTAGGCAGTGATTCCTACGATTATTATTTATGGACTTGTAGGATTTTCTTCATCTTAGCCACTTGTTTCCACATTTTTACTCTTAAAGATTGTTTTATGGTTTTCAAACCTGATGGGTTATATCTTTATTTTCTTTTATATCCATGTGTGCCTGAATGTAGCATTCAAGTGCTGTATTACTAAATGATGTCAGCTCATTTATACCTGGTGGGTTGCAGGAAAAGCAGGCTTACATTTAAAGCATTTAAAAGTATTCAAAGAGAGGAAGGAAGGTGCTGTGTTTAGTGTAGTTACTCCAGCTGGTTTCAGATACTGTTTCTTATCAGTTACTGCTGGTTTTCTCTTCTGACCTCTTTTCCCTCCAATTTTTCATTTCTAGCTGTAGTTATTTATGGTGGCTTATCCTGAGGCCCATTTTCTTGCTTTCCTTTTTGATCAAGTGTGTTGCTGTTAAGTTCAAGTGCTTGCACAGGTACCCACTGCAGAGAGGGATGCTCTTGGCACCTGGAATAGGGGCGAGCTACAGAAGAGACAAAAACTTTGATGTTACCTTAAAAATTCTAGTAATCTCTTTGGATACCTCATGTATCCATCATTCCAGCAATTTAAAGAACACCAAAAAGTCAGTATTGCAAAGAAATGAAATTTCTCAAGGTTGTTTGGAGAGGTTTTCATTGGATATTCCTCTTAGGAATTAGGAAAATCCTAAGAAACCTCTTTACACCATGGAAATCAAATGTTATATGTATATATACACACACATATATACATATAATGGTAGTGGCTGCATCCTCTGGCTTTTCAAGATTCTGAAGTGAATGTGAAATTCCATGTGTATATGTTTATGCATCTTGGCAGTTTATTAAAGAGTGGTTTGATCACCAGGACTTTGTGGTGTTCAGGTGGAATATTTATTCACAAATTGCAGTTGAAAGTTTTTATCTCTCAATGTATTTTCTTCCGAGGCCTTGCAGTGTGTATGCACACTAAATTCTTACCACCTTGATTATCTGTGAGCTCCACTGCAGTGGTTTAGGTAAAATCCTGCTTTGTTCAGTAGTCAAAGCTTCACAGTGAAGTGACCAATACTATTTTTAAGTAGCCATTTGAAGTTATTATTTATTAGCAGTACTAAATCACCCACCTGCTCACAGTCTGCATTCTGAGGGATTACAGTGGCTCCTTCTTGGGGATGAGAGTTGTTTTCTGTGATCAATGTGATTGCTGCTAATGGTTTGTGATTTAAGTGATTACCGGGCATGAAGAACAGTTTTGTAATTTGTTCTCCCTGGTGAATAATCTTTGGTTTCCTGGATACATTTTTTTCTGTTTATCAGTTGGTTAACTTTGGGTAAATGAAAGAGAGGAGCGCATAAAGCCGCATCAAAGCACAGCTCAGGCTGCACTAGGCAGGCTCTCTTTCCTCTCTGCACAGGGAAGTACATTTCCCTTTTGGAGCTGTGCTCTGTAGTGCAGGGCTTCTTTGAAATATTGCATTTGACACCAATGGTGGGAAACTTCTGAATTTATTAAAGAAAGCCAGTGCACCGAAGAGCTGCAATAGTGAGACTCGTGGGCTATTTATGGCAGAGCTCCTAATTTGGCCCAGTGTGATTGTTGTCTTCATAGACACAGGATGGGGAAAAGGCATTGTTACCTTTACCCAGCTGTAGTTATTATCTACTAACTGCACTTGGAAAAGAGTGAGCAGTACAAAATGCCTGGTACAAAGGAGGGTAGCAAGCTGCTGGAATAGTTCTGCAGCCTCGGACTGCCGGAGCTGTGATGAGCTATTCAGGTGATCTGAAATGAGCCCTGACAAAAGCTCTACAGCACTCTCTGCTCTGCATTCTGCCCATTTTTAAAACCTCCCCTGTTTTATAAAAGAAACACTACTTGTTTCCATGGAGTGGTTTTTCCTGACTATTCTTTTGCTAAGTACACACCAGGCAGCTCTGTTTCGTGGCTCTGTCTCACAGAAAAAAAATAATGCATTAGTGTGTTTTTAAAAACTTGCTGAAAAACACATTTTTAACAAAATCCTCTGTGTTTGACAGTTTCAGGTGTGAGAAGTGGGATTAATTTCTTGTTGAAATTAAGTTCTTGTTTGTAGTTCTTAGAAGGTAAATAATTTACTATATCAAATATGATTTTTTGTCGTGATAAACAGCTCTGGCATGAGAAGCAGCAGAACAGAGCTACCTGGTTCTCCCTTCAAATGCAAGCAAACTATCAGATAACATTTATAAGTTATGAAATTTTGTTGCATCTGAAACCGAGACAGTGAGTTCTACATAAAGAGATGTGCCTGTTGGCATTTTTCTGATCATAACACTGGTCATGTCAGCTGTATTGTGTTCAAGGAGGATTAAAAAAACCTTTGTGATACTTGAAGATGATCTTATAGCAAAATCAAATTTGTATGAAATTTATCCCAGCACATGGAAAACCAGCCCAGTTTTTAATGCCTCTGGAATGCACTGTATCAAACTGAGATCCTACAGTCACTACACCAGTCTCGACAGAATTTTCAATTCCAAAGGAGACGAAAGAAAATCTTACAGGTGCAACAAAATTCTCTGTTTACAATTCAAGGAACAGGAGCAGTTCCTACAAATAAGAACAGTTTATATGTTTTGAACCCTTGGTGCTGGGTAAAAGTGGGGAAAACAAAGAAACCCAACTCTCACCTCTTCTTCACACTAGAAATTAGATTTTGATTTTTTTTTTCCAAAATTACTATGTTCCTTTTCTGTTTCTCACAAGCAAAGTTTTGTTCTTGTAAATGTCTTTAAGAAAGTAGATTTAAGTAAATTTTGTCCTTGTCATATGTAATGCAGCCAGGCTCTGACATCCATTCCTTGGTGTCATTAGTCCTGATATATTCTCATGTTTAGAGATCTTTTTAGGAGCTGGTGCATGAGCATAGGCAGTACCCTCAGTTAGTTCTTGCTTACCTTGTAATCAGGATTTTGTAATCAGCCCCACAATTTGCAAGGAAGTGAATGATTGTAGCATCACCTCAGATATGATGCCACAGTAAGTTCATTTCCTGGGCTGGAAAACTTTTAGTGGATGAATATACCTTGATAGTGTAAGGCTGAATTCAGAGATGCTCCAAAAAAGGCTTCATTTGGAGTTAGCGAAATTAGTGAAATTGCAGGTTGGTGGATTGATTTCTGCTGCATGGCTACCTGAGGGCATGGTGTCACCTGTCCCTTGGTGCTCTCTGGGCTGGCCGTGGTCAAGCACAGGATGATTCCAGAGGCCCCAGGGCTGTAAATGACTCAAGAGCTTGGTCAGTGAGGGGCTGATAAGGGAGAGCTCCTGGGGAGCAGGACAGGACCAGTCCGGGAGGAGACAAAGCCAACAGGAAAAGCATCCAGAAGGGAAACAGTCAGATTTTGGAATGGACACCATGGACACAGTGAACACCCTGCTGCTGAGCAGTCATGAGGCTGCTCCAGCCCAGATCCAAGGCTTTGCCCTTGCTGTGCTGAGCTCCATGAAGCAGCCTGCTTCTCCAGCCTGTCCAAATCCATCTGAATCAGCAGTGCCCTCCTTTTGCCACTTGTACCACCCATCAGTAGTACCTGATACCTTGCAGTGGGTGACTTCAGTGTGTACACAGGTTTTTGTATGCCGCCTGCTGATTTTCTGCAGGTAAATATTTATTTTTTTTACAGCCAGCTCGCAATGAAATTAGAAAATAACTTGATTGTGTGCTTGTACATGTTTTTTTCCTAGAGTTTAAATTCACATTTTGAGTTATTCCAATCCAATGTTCATCTATAACCGAGCCCTAGGGAGTTGAGCTTCATTCCAGAAGGCTCCTTTGGTTCCTTGGCAGCTCCCGTGATCCACCAGTGCCTTATAACCAGGGGAAGGGGGATAAAGATGGCTTTAACAGTGGGAGAGCTGGACTTCCAGGGATGCCTCACGAGGAGCTATCAGAAAGAAGGATGTCAGACAGCTGGCTGCAGTCTGAATGTGGAGTGGCCATGGGAGGGGAAATTTGAAGGTAAAATGTCTTTGAGCAGCAGTTGTGTACTCAAGTGATTTTTAAAATGAGTCTTGTGGTTTTTATTTCTACTTTAAGCAGAAAAAAGTGCCTGTCTTGCTGCCTCGCAGAGGGACTGGAAGGACTTTTGGAAAGCCCAGCGTGTCTGTTTTCAAGTTCCTCTCCAGTTCTAAGCTTAATGCTAATTCTGTTTTGCACAATTATTCATTTACGACCAGCAAGCTGGTTTAGATTGAAAGCATTTTGGTAGAGCTATGAGATCACTCAAATGAGGTCTCACTGTAGGGCAGAAGGAGAGAAGCAGTATTTATTTTAACTCTGTTTTCTGTAGTGCTCTCAGGGTTTCACAAAAATTACTCAATATACACACTCAACCTTATTATATATGTCTTATTTGCTTTTTTCCTCATCCTTCTATGAGCTGTTGTTACCATTTGCCAGTATATGTGCACATTACTCTTTCTGGGGGATTTTAGGGAAGTTCTTGGCAGGAAATCTTTTGCTAACCCGCCCTAGGAAAGCATGAGGCAGTCAAGACTGAGCAGCACATCTAGAAATGGCAACCAAAGTTGTCTCCCTTATCAAAGATATCAAGCTGTTTGTTTGAGCCCTGATAGCTCAGAATAAATTCTGAAGATTGTTCCCAACGAGGTCTGTGTACTTAGATCTGTGATTTCTAAATTTGTACTGAATTTATCTTGTAATTGTTTTCAGAAGTTCATGTAGGAACAAAAGGATCTTAAACACAGTGTTTAAGTTACTACAATAGAAATTAATTTCTTGACTTGCTCTTCAAAGTTACATAGCAAATTTATCAATGTCCTTTTTTGCCAAAATAAATAAATCACAGTAAATGCATAAACAAATGCAGGTTATAGGAAGTGAAAAATACATTATAAATTTTCTACCTGATGTTTCTTTCTTGGAATCCATTAAATAATGAGTCAAAGAAAATATCTGTTGCAAAGTCATTGGAAAATGGAAAAAACATAAAATAACGTGGAAGAAGTGGAAAAAGTGTGATTAACGTTATCAGTGTAGAAGCTTCAAACATGAGATAAAAATCATTTTAACATACACTTCAAATTAGCAGTCAAAGGACTTTGATGGAAGACAGAAAATATTTTCTCTTCCTATAGAAAATTCAATTGTTGAAAATAATTTCTACTGGCAGTGATGTTATTCTGTGTATTGTAACACACCTGGAATGCAGGCACTGCAACTGCCATCACCAAAATTACAACATTTCCTCTGGATTGACAGATTTTCTGTTAAAATGTGTTTGAGCACATCTCTTGATTACTTAAGTGCTTAAATTAATGTTGGTCACAAGGGTGTGTAATAGTAAATGGTCCAGAGGAATAAGGAGGAGTTCATCCATTGGATAGCCAGAGAGGTCTTTAATGAAAAGTGGTTGATAATTATTGTTGTGTAAAGAAATTCGTGGGGAATGTAGTCTTTAAAGGTATTCACAGCATTGCAAAAGAAAAAAAAATAAAGAGGAAAGGGTAATTAATCATTAAATTACGCTAAAGAATGAATCTGTGCTGAGTTCAATAGTTTTGAGATGCTAAACACTCATGGTTTGTAGTACCTCGAGGACTTGTAACTAACTCTGCCTGCCTGCTTGTTTATTGGAGTGTTTGCATTTGAATGAATGTCTTCTAATAAAAACCCTGGAGAAAAGAATGTTTGAGCCTTCCAATATTTCCCTGGAATCCTGAAAAAGACTCTGGAGACTCGAGTGGCTGTTTGACAACAATGCCCTGAAACAGTAGATGTGTTTCCCATTTCCCAGAAGTGGGAGCCTGTCAACAACCATTTCCTTTCCAGCACTTTTCTTGTTTCATATTCCAATTTTTCATGTTCCAAATCAAGTGGCTCCATAATTGGAACAGCTTGGAATAAACTGATTGTCAGTTTGGTTTTTGTTTCCTAGGAAGAATAACTGGGTCCTATACATCAGAGTATTGGAGTTGTGAGGCTCCCAGCTTCTGCTCATAAAAATAGGCTTCTGTATAATATTAGACAATAATTACACTGACAAATAATGAATATAGCCCAAACTGTGCTGCAGTCAGCAGATCTGCCTTGTTGTATCAACAGCTGATTTGGTTGTTGACTTTCAGGCCACACCGAAGTCAATTTTCTGTAGATCTGTCATCCCCACTTCTCCAATATTTTAATTTAACACGTCCAGAAATTAAAATATATATATATATATATTAATTAAGCAATTAATTGATTAGTACTTGAGATAATGAATTATATCTAATCATCATTTCTGTGAACTGCCTGAAGTTCAGGGCTTCTGTTTTGTACAAAGCTCAGGACCAAAGGCCGGGGCTCACTTGATTTTGTGTGCTTGACTCTTTGAATTCTGTGTATTGATGCAACTCCATCAGTTTTGGTTAAACAGCATAAATGCAGCGTTTATTTTCGGCATGGACGTAGGCAAATTTCTGTGTGTTTGATTTATAACACATAGAATAAAATTCTTTCTTCAGTCAAGGCAGAAGCTTTTTCCCCTCTTGAAAAATTCCCCTCTTGAAAAATGTGAATTCTTCTATTTGTATTGCCTACATTTTTAATGTTTGATTTTTAAATTTACCTCTCTCCTGCTTAGTGTTACCAAGGGATAAATGGTTATTTTGAACAGGAGCTCCAAGTACAGAAGTGGATTCTGTAACTCTTTGTTACTAGTTACTACTTTGACTAGTGATGAGAAATTTTCTGGGTCATTTAGTGTCCTTCACACCAGCATCCTTTGTTGTAAAATGAAGCTAATCCTGCTTTGAAAAATCCTGGAAGAAAAAATTCTTTCCTTTAAAGCCTGTGTGGAATTCCTCTGGCACTCTAAGTCATCATTAAAAAAAATACTTACATTCCTAAGAGCAGGTCTCTCTATTTATGCTGTCAGGTCTTCAGATAGTAACCATTAATTTTTATGAGATCTCATGTGATTATCTTTTTAGAAAATTATTCTGTGAATTTAAGTGTGCTTGAAATGTGAAATGAATACATATATATATATATATGTATATGTATATGCGTAATTGATGCTATTTTGAGCAAATGCATTTGTGTCCAAGTGCAATGTGTGTGGTGAAAAGCCCACCTGGATTAGGAAGGAAATGGGATAAAGTAACTTTCTTAAATGCAAAAATGTATTTAACTTGAGATTGACATAATTTCATCAGACTGAAGACAAGACTATTAAAAGGACAGGAAGTAAAGGCTTTTTTTTTTTTTTCCTGATCTATTTGTTTTCAGGGTGCTTTTATTACAAGAAACAGCAGCAAAAGGGCTGGAAATTTAAAATCCCCCAATACAAGGATGTGGGCATGCTGGAGTGGGTCCACAGAGATGTTCTGAAGTCTGGAGCACCTGTTGTGGAGCTGGGGGTGCTCACCTGAGAGGAGAAGCTCCAAGGGGAGCTCAGAGCCCTTCCAGGGCCCAAAGGGGCTCCAGGAGAGCTGGAGAGGGACTGGGGACAAGGCATGGAGGGACAGGACACAGGGAATGGCTCCCACTGCCAGAGGGCAGAATGGATGGGAGATTGGGATGGAATTCCTGGCTGGGCTGGAATTCCCAGAGCAGCTGTGGCTGCCCCTGGATCCCTGGCAGTGCCCAAGGCCAGGCTGGACACTGGGGCTGGGAGCACCTGGGACAGGGGGAGGTGTCCCTGCCCTTGGCGAGGGGGTTGGAATAAGATTTCCCTTCTTATGGATTCCAGGATTCTATAAAGTGGGATTGGTATTTGTACAGCTTATTTGTTAAGGCATTTTAAGATCCTCAGTCTTAATCTTTCAGAATGAAAGATTAGCAGCACCTCAGGCATTCCTTCTGTTTCTCTCTGTTTCGTGTTTTATTCTTGGGTGGCTTTAAACTTAAAATTTGCACGTCCAGAAAATGGTCAGAACGTTGGTTATGTCCTGAGGACTGGTGTCCACGGAGGTGACATTCTTAAGGGTGCCTGACAAAGATCTGACTGTGGTTTGTGGCTCATAGGCTGAAGAAAGTGGAGATCTACATTGCCTTGCTTCAAAGTGTTATGAATCTTGCCATTAGCAACTCAGCACTTTGCACATTAGACAAATAATTTGCAGTGCTCTGACTGAACCACAGAAGAACAGCGACCTTGCACATGTTCATGCTGCTCTGGTGTTGAATTTTATCTTCACACGAGCAGATTTTTGTTGTTGAAGTGTTAAAATACATTCTCAGAAAAGGAACTGTGTAAATGTTCCTTAGGACCAGGATAATTTCCGTTTCAGATGTGCTCGTGTTTTCTTCATAAGTGAGTAAATTTAATTGGAAGAAGGGACAAACCTAATAGTTTAACTAGAAGCACTCATAATATTATTACTTTTTAAAAGGCACTGCAGTAATGAAGTGGCTTTAAATTACTGAGTGGATAGATTGGGAAGCTTGCTCATTTTAATGGCCAAAGAGCAATATGCTTAATTTCATCTGATGGCCAGCGTGCACTGCAGTATTTGGCTGAAACACCTGAAGGAAAATCTTTTATGTTTCATGTGACAAGGTCTTATAAGTAGCCATCCCATGCTGTCTGAGAAGTCTCTGCCCAAAAGTTTTGAATCCCAAAGGTACCTGAATTTTACCCTTAACTGAAGAAAAAGGACATGGAACTATCTGGTTTTTTGGACTGTTCTTCCTTTGTCCTATAATCTCTTTTCTGTGGGGTTTCTTATAAACATGGGAAATTAGTTGAATCATAAATCCTTTTGTGAGTAAAGTAGAAGATGAGTTTTTCTGTATGAAAAAACTCTATCTTACTTTCATTGACAGTCTCTCACTTATGTTTTTCAATGGTAATCTGCACCACTGTTGGCTTATGCTCATCTCTAGTGAGTAAAAAAATAAAAAGGACAAATATATCTTACAGTTGATGAATGCTGAACTCACCTGTTTTCCATTATTTGCACAGGTTTCTGTTTTCCATTATGTTTTGCAATGGTTATCACCACAAAGGGGCTACCTAACTTTTAATCTGTATATTCAGACAGACCTTTTTTGCAGGGTTCACTCTGCACACCTCAATTCCTTTGTTAATTTCTCTATTAGAAACTAAAGCTAGTGTAAGGTCATTTGAAAAGGATTTTCTCATCAATGAGTAGCTTGGGGATGAAATTGAGCAGTCACCAAAGGGGGCTTATTTAGATTGCAGTGCATCTGCTTGATTCAGGTGAGGAATGTGAATCAGGGTCTGCATGTGCCATCTGGAATGAGGAGTTCCTGAATGCCCCATCTTTCTGCTGATGCTGTTACATGGCTCAGCCTGTGTGACCCCTGTGAAGACAGGCACAGTGATGGCATAGTCCAAGTCCATGAGGTTTCAAGCTTTTTTGGGTACTAGGAAGAAGAAGAGGTCGACAGACAGCCTTTGTCAGGCAAAAGAAAGTAGTTTATTTGGTAAAACAGGCTGCAAGTTTGTGTGCAGTATTTTCGGGCTGATTTTACTGATTTATGTAGTCTAAAACTGCCTGCAGTGCCCATGAGTTTAACCAGGGCTGGTGAAGCATTGGACCAAAATAGGCAGCATTGGAGATGTTGCATATTAATCCACACCCAAGGTGTTATTTGCCATCTTTCTGTATTGGTGTAATGGAATAAATACTGGATAGTCTGTTCTGTAGAGGAGTAGTGCTGATTAACTAAGGATATTGTTAATTATTTGGCGCTTTGTGTAAATCTGCTGCAGCCACAAACGGTGTGAAATAAATCTTTCAAATATTTCCCCTGCTAGAACATGACTTGTCGTGCCTGTGTGCACATCTTTGCCCCCCGAGGTCTTCCCAGGTACAGGAAATATTCAGTGTATCCATATAGAAATGGTAGGGAGAGAAGAACATTAAACAGAACTTCAGAGGCAGGTCCCAGTGTTAATTCTCATGCAAACCTTCCTGTTCTGGTTGCTTTCTCCCTTGAGCTGTCATCCCTGGAGAAACCAGACTGAAATTGTGTGCTGTAAGATGGAGCAACATCCTTCCTGTCAAAGCTGGTTATTTAGTACAGGGCTTGCTGCTCTGACTGCCACAGCACCAATTTCCTGGCAGAAAGCTGTTGAAAGAAACGAGCATTTTCCTGAAGTGCAAGGTTAATACAAACTGACCCACCTGCAAGTTCTGCAGTGCTTATTGTTAGGGAAGTTTGTGTGAGAGGTGAGGTGCTGCAGGTAAGACCACGAGTGGGCAGAGCTTGTTACCAATACACAGAACACTTCCAGCATTTGAAAATGCCATTTGGCCAACCAAGAGCTGCAACGTTCACGTGTACTAACAAATAAATGGCATTGCATGGGGTTGTCTGAATTTTGCTGCTCCCCCCTCTTTTCCATGTCATTTATTTCTTTACTTACAAAACCGTGTAGTGACAGGATGAGGGAAAATGCTGCAGACTGTAAGAAAGAGGGTTTAGATGAGATATTAGAAAAAGTTCTTCCCTGGGAGGGTGGGCAGCCCTGGCACAGGGTGCCCAGAGCAGCTGTGGCTGCCCCTGGATCCCTGGAGTGCCCAAGGCCAGGCTGGACAGGGCTTGGAGCAGCCTGGGACAGTGGGAGGTGTCCCTGCCCATGGACAGGGTGGCACTGGATGGGCTTTAGGGTCCCTCCCATCCCAAACCATTCCATGATTCTGTGATTTCCACCACTCTTCTGACCTCAGATCTTTGATTTGGTAGAAGACAAACCACCCCACACAGGTGGATGAACTGACTGTCACCTTCTGGGCATCAGTTGGAATTTTCTGGGCCCGCCTCAGCACCTTTCATTTACAAGCAAGGCAAAACTTCAACATTTCCCACTTGCTTCCCTACTGAAAACTTTTTGCATCTGGTAGGGTGACTTTCACACCAATCAGGTGTCAGTCTCTTTTTACTCTTAGGAAAATGAAATGTTTGAAGATCATTGGCTTGTGTGGGTAAAATTAAATTGTTTCATTATTTTCCCAAAAGAATAATATGTTAAACTCAGAGCAGCATGGCTTGACTATAGCCTCTGGGTGCTGACCTACATTTTTTACTCTACAGAGCATGAAATATCTTGCTGTGTGTGATACAAAGTCAGTGCATGGCTAGAAATTATATTAAATTGTATGGCTCTGGTACTCTGGATTAAAAAGTGACTTAGAGTTGCATCCAGCTAATCATTATAGTAAGTAAAGATTTGATATAATGCAAAATGAACTCAGTGTTTCCATTTAGTTTCCTTTCTTTCTATCTCATTGATTTTTTTTAATAATGTGTTTTTTTTTTAATTAACAGACTTGATATCTCAGTGTTCAAATTATCTTAATAAATAAAATATGGAAAATTCTAATTCTCTGCCCTTTCTGTGATCCAGTGATGATAATGGATGGGTGTTTCAAACCCAGCTTGGACAAAAATAAATTATGTCCTGAGCTTTGGTGGCTTGGAAAGGCAAAAGTCTTGTGCCTGTTTTATCCACTACTGTAAATAAATCGTTCTATTTCCATAAGTCAGTTGAATAAAAGCAATTTGGGTTGTATGGTAAGTGAAGACTTCATTTTTTTGAAGATTTGGTTTGGTTTTTTTCCACCTATAGCTGTGTTCAGTCTCTTACAAGTGAGATCATGTCCTCTAGGTCAGGGTAACATGGTCTGGTCATGAAGTCTAAAACTGTAAACCAATGATATTTCCTTGAGCTGCACTTCAGGCTCTTGAACTCTGCCATAATCCTTGAACAGTTTGTTTTGTGAAAAGTTTGCCACAGGAATAGAGAGGTTGCTTTTTCTCTCCCTTCTCTGCATACCTGAATTGAGATAAAAATAAACTTGAAGCCATCAATTCAAGCAACATGAGAAACCTTGGCATGGGTTTTGTGGTTCCTTCACTGAAGTGCTTGCCTTTTTTGATCCCTTATCTTTAAATGGAGCCATCTGAAGGTGTGAGTGTAAATCCTCATGAGTGCAGTCCTTGGTCTGTGACAAAAGTGTCACAGTTATAAATGTGGCTGTTGTGCAAGGAGTGACTTAGAGCACAGCCCTGGCACTAAATTTACTGAATGCTGCAAACTGGGTGATGTCTGATGATCCATTATTAATGGAGTTGATAATGATAGTTCAAACACAGGGGAGGAAAAAAGACAAGGCAAAGAACTCCAAGTGTGATTAAAATAAAAAAATATTTTTAATATGAGCATGGAGAATGTTTTTGTAAGTGCACTGAGGAGATGAGAACTGCATCAATTACTGTGGAGCAACTAATTCTAGATTTGTTAAATTATAAAGCAGGTACAAAATTCCCTCGGGAAACCTGAAATAAAGCAGATAGGGTGAGGTGAAGGAAATATCAGGGAGTTTTTGTTACCTTTCACCTCTAATGTCCCAGCCAATGCCACAGCAGTCATTGAGCTGCTCAGAACTGGGCCAGAAGCAGAGGTTGGTTCGAGTTGTGTAAGAATTTATCTCAGGCACAATCCCACCTGAGAGCTCCTGACAGGTTTGCCATGGATTGTTGTGTGTTTCTGTCTTCCCTTTCCCAGCTGTGATGAGGATGGAGAGGAGAGCACAGCTGTCTTCCACTGAGTGTTTATCTTCCACTATTTCTCCTGGCAGCAGAACGCAAAAGCAAATGTTTTCTCTGTGAAGGGGGGTGTGAGTTCCTCTTCTAAATCTTCTGTGAAGTCATGTGGGGGATCTGGGGATTTGATAAAGGCCTGAAGGAAAGTTCTGAGCTGAGTGGGATATCGTTATATGACATTGTGGAACTGGGAGAACAAAGACTGTCCTTCGGAATCTGCCTGAAGTGACAAACTGGAGCTGTCTCAGCATCTCTTGATCAATAGCTTGTCCCCCTCTCCCCACTGTAAACATGTTTTGTGCATTTATTAAGTGCATAAAGGTCAGCTGATCTTAAAATCATTCTTATGATGTGTGAGAAAACAACAGCACTCAATTTTCATTGATTTCCTCAATATATTCAGACAGATCTTTACCTTCTCTGGGTTGGCTTTCCTCCTCTGAGCTCATCACAAACTTTGATTTACATAGCACTGTTACATCAGCAGATTAATTTTTTTTTCTCTTGACTCATTTGCAGGTTTGTTTGTTTTTAATGGAAGGGTTCATTGTGCTGGCAAAAGTAGCTCTACAAGAGAGTGAAATTTATAGTAAATGTGGTTTGCACAGGCAGCTGCATTCCATGAGTCCACAGGTTTGAGTGGAAGCCTGTTTCATGTCCGTGGCATTTATGTTTCTGATCATCTGGGGACTTGTAAAAAGACTATTTAAAGAACAAAAAATACATTCATTTACAAGAAAAAAACCCGTATTTTGGTCACTAATAGGAAGTGTAGAGTCCTGTGTTAGGCAGGTATGAAGAGCATGGTGCCCTTGGTGAAAGCATTAAATTTCAGGGTTAAAATGCTGTGGGTGGTGTTTCCTCTCAATGCCAGAGTTCAGTTTCATCTGCCATACTTTGAGCTAAGGAAGGGACAGTAAAATATCAGGACATTCACCTGTAACTCTAAAAACTGCACAATAATTTAGAAGCTGTATAAGGTACATACATATCCTATAGTTTTGTGCTATAGGCATGAATTTAGTTGAAGAACCTTGGAGCTCTTACAGACGTTGCTTGCAACATTTCCAATGCACTGTGCAGTCCATATTCATATTTAAATTTCCTTCAAACTTACCCCTTTTAGCATTCAAAATAAGAAAAAAACCCAAGAAATTGAAAATGTGACTGAATGAGAGTTTTGAACAGCCACTGTAGCTGTGTCTAAGTGGATGTGAATTTCCTTCATTTTTTCAGACTCTTCCTCTGAAAATGATTACTCCCAATAATACAGTCAGGCTTTGTGAAATGACCATAACATTGATCCCTGCTATCATTTCCTCTCTCAGATACGAATTTCTGACGCAGAAAGACGAGCAAAGTGAATAATAAATAAATAATGCTCCCCCAAATATGTTGCAAGTGCAATTTTGTGAAATTATTTCACCATATTGAAATAGCAGAGAGTTTCTGCTTTGCCCAGAGCTAATTCTCTTGAACAGCAATTTGCTGGAGAAGCTGAAGGGCGCTATAGAAATTTTACAAGAATGATGAGTTCTTAGAAAAATCAGGAAGATAGATAACATTATCTCATTTGTAAATGTGGCTTTTATTTTAAAGCCACCAACAGATAACCAGAGTCTATTTTGTCTGATAAACCTTTCTTTAGGATATAGAGTAATAAAAGCTGGAAATGCCAGAGACAGGCTGAGACAAGGCGTGACAGAGCACATTGTAATTCATGTGATGGCTGAGGATATAAATCTGCAAAATGCACAACTTTGGGCCTTCAGAGGGAGGTGAAGGTGCTCACAAAGGCATTCAGCACTTCAGCAGAGAAGGATTCTACACCTATTTTAAAATTATGAGTTATTTTCCAAGCAAAGATATTATTTTGCAAATTGCATCTGCAGAAAAGATCTGAAAGTAGCCAGGGATGTTTTGTTGACAGAATGGTTTGAGTCATTTGACAGAATATTTTTCTTTTATCAACGGAATCAAATTAGGGTTTCAACCAAATTAATTTTGTTTTGTATGTAAGTCCTGCATGACAGGATATATTCAAAGAAAGAGAAAAACACTCTGGATATAAAAAAATGTGTCAATTAGAAGACAGGAGCATGAAGTCTCCATAACAAATTGTTCACTAAAGGGTGAGAAGTGAGTTTCCAATGTAGAAAGCTTTGTTAAAGATATGTTTTGTTTTGAATTTTTTTTTTTTTAAATTAAGAAATCTTGACATCTTTGTCAACAACAAAAAGTCTTTGCTGCTACTTGTTTCAAGTACTTTTTTTTCCAGTACTTATTAGAGACAGGGCAAAATTCTAGGGGTAATGAAAGAAAGATATTTTGATTACTGCTTCCCAATTGTAAGCAAACCCATTTCTCTGGGCTTCTTTTCACATTGAGATAAAACACTTAGGAAAAAATGCAGCAACCCTCCAGGCAGTAGATATTTTGTAGGCAAAAAACCACTGGCATATTAAAATCTATTTTAACTAAAGGGTTAAAATACTCCAGAAAGAAACTGGAGTTGCCAGTCAGGTCATACCAGGGGGAGTCACAAAGGCCTTGCAGGTTTGAGCATTCCTGTACCAGTGAGCAGTGAAGACACTGAACAACCTTTGTAAACCTCTGGTGCTGGGATAAACTGCATTTCTGCTGTGCCACATAAAGGGCTGGGGTTACAGCAGAATGCCCAGAATTGGTATTGGACCCACTGCATTCTACTGACACAGATTTCTGTAGAAGCTTAGGGAAATGCTGCTATTAATATTTTATTGTTTTAATTACTGCTTCGTTGTGTGACAGCTTCACGATCCCCCAGACACTCCCTGGCCCTTCCTCTTTTCTGGATAATGTCTGTTCCTCATCCATGCAGAATCTTTGGGATGTAAACAGCCCCTCTGCCAATATTCCTTGGAGTTTGGAGCAGGGGTTGAGGTAGAACCAATATTTCTGACACCTTCTGGTTAACAGACACTACTGGTTCCATTATTCTGGCTGTATCTTGGGTATTGTGGGAAACTAACACTCATTTTCCTAATGAATAATATTCCATGTTGAATTTTCCCTCTGTGGAAAGAAATCAGCATTTGCAGCATTCTAGCATTTGAAAATTATCAGGTTTTTTTTTTTTCCTTTTTCCTCTAGTATTTTACAGGCTCTGCTGTTTGTGTCTGACATTTTAAACATCCAGGGCTGTATTTGGGTACTGTGTTTGTACACTTGGATGGGTGTTGTCATCACAGGCTCACACAAGTGAATTTCTGTGGGCAAATCTTTTCATTCCACCATTCCTAGAAGCATGTAGATCACGCCAGTGAAATTCTCTGGAGTTTTGATCATCCACGATCTCCAAATCAGTTCTTGTTTTCTCAACAAGTCCTTCTCATGCAGTACACTGCAGTGAAGTCACCCTGTACTGGTTAACAACAAAGTAAAAGAGCAAATTATTCACCTCATGTCTTCAGCTACGTAATGCCAATTTCTGAAGTAAATTCAGATTTTGCATCCACTTATCTGCTGGGGCAAAAAAAGCAGAAACAAATGAGCAGGACCTCAAGTGACCACGGTATCAGTAATACATGACAGAGCAGCAGGGGAGGGCTTGGAAGTATTGCCCTGAAGTTGTAAGACAAATGTTGGAGCTGCAGATCCATGCAGTCAGCCCAGACATAAAATAAGCTGCTCTCAGTTAATGACGCTTCTGATTTCAAACTTACTGTCAGCGATGCTATTTTTTATTTTAAATTCAGGATCTAGGCTCTGGTTTACCTGCACAGGTGTCTGAGTGGAACAAGGGATTGTTTCACTGGATATCCAGGTGTTTCATCTTTGTGCCACTAATTGCCAGCATTTATTTGGTGTTACAAGCGGTTTTGTTTTTTTCCTTTCCTATTACAGGAGGGTGATGAATATTTTGACCCCTGATGATGATAATGAACTATCAGATGAATGCAGCAACAAGCAAATTTCCCTCATTACTTTCTCATACATTGATACATGAGCAGCAATGCAGGAAGATGCTTTAACAGTCACTGAGTTAATTAATAGCTAAACCAGATTCAGAGTTTTGGAAGTGAAATAATTTGTTTCATAGGTGCTGGTATTATCCTGCTGCTTTGGAGTCTTTGCTCAAAGAAGAGTAAGAAAGTTTGTGTCATCACAATACCACCATTATATTATCATTTTTCTGAGCTAGGTGACAGCAGGGGAAAGACACCTGGAATAACTTCTGCTGGGGAAAAATAATAATGTTTCCCACAGCTGCAAAAAGAAATCAATCATAAGTACAGTATGAAATCTCTTATGTGCAAATAATCTGTGGCTGATTATGCAGTGAGGCTGATGGAGCAGTGCTCACTTTCAGAGATGTGTGCTGGAGCTTCTCTGTGCCAGGAAACTCTGTGGTGTCATTTTCATGAACTCTGGTCCTAGCACCCTCCTGCCTTCAAGCAAGCAAAGTAACCCCTGTTTTGAGGAACATTTCTGTTTAGATTTAAAATTCACAATTAATTTTGTAGCAGAAGGTGTTTAAGACTTTGAGCTCAAACAATTTTGTGATCTTGGCTTCTTACATTTTTATTTAGAATTGGACTCTGACAGCAAGTAGTAGGTGTATTGTATGAGCCACAGCAAATGGACCAGATGATAAAAAAAACAGTGTGCTCGGCTCATGAACAGATTTGTGAGGAGATTTGTCACAAGTTTTCTTCTTTACCATTCACACTGCCAGCCCCGCCTGCCTGCCACGTCAGGGGAGGTGCAGGTGAGATTGCCTGAGATTTTAATTGTTGGCACCCACCTTCCAACTGAAATACCATTTTCTTCAGAATTAATAGTTGTGTGTACTTCCTGTCATGTTCCACTTATTGTAATTGCTTATGTAGTGTTTAACTTTACTTGTAGTAAAGTATAAAACTTAATCCCTTGACATTGAATTAAATCCCTTTATTCTCCTGACATTAGGCTGTGTTTGTGATTGGTGAAGCATCGAGATAATCTCTGCAGCATTTCTGGCCTCTGATTTGTATGGTCTGCTGAACTATTGACCATACTCATTTTAACATGTTATATGCATTAGAAAATCAATGTGGCAGAGCAGATGGAGGCTTTTAAACTGATGTGACCTCTGTGACCACAATGTTTCGTTTTGAGATCTTCTGCACTGAACTAAAAATGTGTGAATAGTGGACAACCTGGGCTCATGCAAATACTTAGTTTTATGGGGTTTTTTTATATTTTTAATATTTATTTTTATTTTTCTTAGCAAGCAGTTATCTTTATATTATCTACTAGAACATCTTTATTTGGTTTATTTGTCTAAAGTTTGGGGGGAGAATGTTTTGTGCACCACTCACAGATATAACTTGGTTTTCCACTAGGTTACACCCTAGTTTGGCACTGAATAGACATTGCTAACATTCTGGGGTTTGAACCATACCTATAGGTTGGCCTGCAAAATTTGTCAGCATTGATTTTTCGGGTGCACACCCTGTGTGAAACAGACCTGAGTTGAGCAGCTCAGATGAGACCCAGTGCAGAGAACACAGAGCTGGCTGAGAGAGGAGGGATGCAGGGACAAAGCTGCAGGTGAAGGGATGGGAGGAGATGCCAACACCAACAGGGAGGGCTCAGAGGTGATAATTAACACTGCCACGGAGCAGAGCCGTGTTCAGGAGTTATTTTGCACGGTTTGCAGGGATTGCAATTGTTTGCATGTTCTTTCTTGGGCTTTTGGTGTTGAACTCCTGCCCCTGAGTGCTCAGACAAGGTTAAAAACCCAGAAAATACAGATGGCAGTGGTGCCTTGTCAAGGCTGACCTAGAGCAGAGGCTGGACACAGTTAGAGAATAAAGTAGGGATTTATTAAATGGATTTCCTCCGTGGATGCACCTTGGGCAGCACCAGAGCCCAGCCAGGGCTGCACCCACGATGAACCCAAATGGTCCCAAAATGCACGAGCGCTCACGGGGTCTCTCCCTTGGATCAGTTCTGCTCCATTTGCATCTTGCAGTTCATGTCCAGTTCCTGCTTTAGGTTATCAAGTCCCATCCTTCTTGTTTTTTCTCCCTTCAGCCCACGCTGTTTGTGCTCCTGGGCTGAGGTTTGGATCATTTGTCCTTGGTCCCCAGCTGGAGCAGGAATTGTTTTGTCTCCCTGCTTTGTGCAGAGCTCACCATCCCCTGAGGTGAACCCAGCCCCACACACTAAAGCAGTACAGAACCTGAAAAATAGAAAAGCCAAACCTGAGGCATCAACAGTGCTTGTGGAGGTGTGTTGTTCCTTCCCACACAGACAGTGATGTCTCCATGGGGTGCTGTTTGGGGTGCAGTGTCCTGCTCTGCTGGTGGCACGCGTGGAGCATTTGGGGACTGCTGGGGCTCAGGGCAGCCCAGAATTAGCAAACTCTGCATAACTCAAAAGTTCCCAGCTGAGCAGGGGCCCAAATAAAATAGAGACCTGTTCCTTATCCACAAGGGATTATAGGTATTAGCCTCACAAATTGTATAATTGCAGGTGAAATTACTGATTTGAGTAATAAATTATCCACAGTTTTGAATGCTGGTATGTGAAATTGGTGCAAATTTGAACTCTCCTGTAATTTTTGAAATGGCAGCATACTCGGGGCCTGTGGGCAGTAGTAGGCCACTGCCCCTTTTTAAACAGATTGAGAAATGTTATTTAATAAAATAAATTAGGTCAATTGCTACTCTGCTTAGTTACATAATAAAAATAAACATGAGAAGACATTTTGAAATTGAGCTAGTTAACAATATCATCCTATTAGAATTTGCGTTATAACCAAATTAAATTAGTTTAATGGGGAAATGTAATAATATTTTGTGGATTTTTTCCTGTTAAGTTAACTTTGTATATTTTAATGAATACCTTAATTAGGTACCTTTATTGATACAGACATTTCAGAAATAAAATTTGCTTCTATGCTCTCCTTCACACACCAGCATCTATTAAAATAAAAGTAGTCCTGTAATGACTAAAGGGAAATTATTTTGAGAACTTCCTGTGCCTGCTGAAGGAATTTAGATGTGATGGTTCATCTGTCTGTAGGCAGGGGTACCGTGGCTTCTGTGGGCATGAGCTGTACTGCTTATTTGGTGTTAATTAATGTGATTGAAAGTTCCTTAAGCATATTGCCAGTGGTCTGTTCCGCTGTGCATGTGTGTGTGAGAGTACTCTCAAAATAAGGTTTAAACCCTTTTGTAGCTGGCTGTTTAATCAGTGGAATATTGGATGTGGAATATGAGGGTATGAAACGATTGCAGTCTGTGAGGGGAGAATCGATTGACTGACTGAAAAATCCCAACACATTCTGTCAAAAAAAAAAAAATAAAATAGCAACCATATGCCACAAATGGAGAGATTTATGTCGTGGGGCTCCTGGACTTGCAGGCTTCTGCTTTGGCAGTGGTAAATGTGAGCTGGTTTCTTTAAATATCCCCGAGAGCTCGGAGAGCTCTCCAGTCAGGCACCCAGAGCGGAGCAGAGCCAGCAGTGAGGGGTGTGTGCATGACAAATGTTTGGGGTTCTGGGACAGCACTGAGGTGTAGAGGAATGTTCCAGAAGGGAGCAAACAGGCTGGGGCAGTTCATCCATCTTCCTGAGACAAGGGCTTGTGGCTGGGGCTAAGTCTCAGTCCAGCAAGGACACTCTCACATAATGAGGTCAGTGGAAGAGTTTTTCTCTCCCATTAAGAGAGTGCCTGACAATGAGTTGAAGGGAAGAATAAAACACTTTTTGGAGGGGATGGGGATGTTAAGGGGCTTTGGACTTCAAAAAGATGACCGGCTAAAGAAGCCAATATTTTTCCAAGCTGATAAGGGGGGGGAAAAGAAAAGTGCACATCCAAATACACAAAAGAATGCAGATTGTGGATGAATTCTGATTGTGTTATCTGATGGGAGCTTTCCAGGAAGAGCTCTTCCCTGAGGGGACTTTCTTGACAGAGATTTCTGAATAACCATAATCTGAGGCATAAGGAACACACAAACATGGAAAATCTGTCCTCTAAATTCCTTCCAAAATCTCCATAAGGGGTTGCAATTCTCCATCTCTCAAATTTAGTAATATACTAGTGGCTTCTAGCCTACTGTGAGGATGATTTTGCTTTGGAGGATAGATTCCTTCAGAATGAGATAATGCTCATTTCCAGGTGTTTGGTTCATTTTGAAAACTTTTATGTTTGCAGAAAGTCAACACTGAAATTATCTCACGTGGCTTATGAAGTGTTTTTTGTTCTTCAAATTTGAAGTAGCTGCAAGGAATTGTGCGTTGCCCACGTGTGGTTTCTATTTCTGAAAGAGTCACTTTAAAGAGGCCTCAAAAGTAGCACCTTTGCATAGCTGCAGTGTTTGAGGCTCCCTTTCTATGCCACACCTGAGTTCCCAGTTCCAGCTGGGGTTGAGATAAGGTGGGTGAAGTGAGCTGTCTTGTAGTGATGGCAAAAGGAAGCAAGAAATAGAAATACCTCCTCCAACCCTTGGAAAATGCAGCAGTGTGTTGCAGCAAGCCTCAGATGCCACAGGGATCTTCTGTCTGTAAAGTGTTATTACAGAATATTGTGCTGTTGCTCTAAAAATGCTTCCTTTATAATTGCAGATTTCAGGACAATGCTGCAAAAATATTTCACTTGCCTTAATTATCTGTAGTCATGTGAAATTTCTAAATATGAGATACCATAATCCTTTTACTCAGTTTTTAATTTACAGTATTGCTTCTTGACATTAAGCTGTTAAACCCATGTATTATAAGTTCAGAATAACTTCTTTTATGTTCTGGCACTAAGCTAGAGTTCTTGCCTTGTCTACTAATGTTGAATAATGGAAAATAATTAACTTTAAATTAAAAGTGTTGCTTTTTATTATATGACAGTATTAGTTATAATATGGATTTCAAAAGACATTTTTAAGTGCAGGCACAAATCAATTATACATAAAGAATAAATTATCTCTGTGGCAGGAAGTAATACTTGTTTGATGAAAGGCTTGTTCATGAGATGGAGTGCCGTTACTGTCAGAGTGCATGTGCTCTGGATGTCCTGGGAGGGAAGGTGCAACAGCTCCAGAGGACAAACCTTGGAAAAACACAACAAACTCCACAGAAACTTCAAGAAAGGACTGGGTGTGGAAATCTGTGCTAAAAATGCCCTTTTGCACTTTGTTTTGAAGCTCAAAGAAGAGCTGATAGTTGTCAGCTCTGAATTGAAATGTTTCTTGTAAGAACTGTCTTTAATTTACGAAATATTTTTATATGCAATGCTTTTGATATAGTTTGTTTAGTCTAGGACTTTGTCAATATTTTTAATGCACAAGCTTCTGTTGTTTTTTTTAAGCAACATTTTTGTTAGAGGTGGAAATCCCTGGTGATTGTAACTATAAATTTGATGGTTTTACCCATGACACCCGTAAAAGGCAGTTAAACTGCAGCTCTGAATGTAAATCACAATTACTGAGGTCCGACATGATTTATGAACAATGAAAGGGTCATATTTTCCTTCATCACCTTTTTTTTCCAAGAGAAAAAACAAAAAGACCAAGTTACTTGATTTGTCTTTGGTCTTTTTCTCCTACTTATGAGTTTACATGATGGAAGTAGAATTTTCTGCGGAATCTGTGTATACTTGTGGAAAAAAACGGGGATCCTCTATGGAGATCAATGTCCTTTGTACAGCAGCTATTAGAGAGAACATGTTATATGGATTCAAATAGCTGTAGATCAGTACAGAAAATTAATAACACATAGATTTAGAGGGAGTTTTATCCCGAGAATGAATGTCCGTGAAATGTAACATTATTCCACATTACATAAGAGGCTTTGTGTAAGTGTAATGCAGAGAACATCAGATTTTTTTTTTTTTTTTGCTCTCTGCAATCAATACTGCTTCTGCAGCGCTGCTTTTCTGTGCGGATCTGTTGACTATAAATTCTTTCTGTGTTTGCCATTGCTATTACCACTGAAAGAGCTCACCTGGTGGCTTTTTAGAATAGGGCAGGGCAGTGATTTAACAGCAGCATTTTGCCTCCCCGTGAGCATCGTTAGATGAACCAATGATTAGACTGTCAGGAGCCATGTCCCACTGTTGTACCTACACAGTTGTACTCAGGATATTATTATTTTAAGGAGAAAAAAGACTGATACAGCTCTAGCTGAAGGTAATTTAATCTTTGAATTATGTAATGACTCAGACAATATTTTTTTTCACCGCAGGACCTTTCTTCTGTTCAGCAACAAAAGTTAATTTTCATTCTTGCTTAGCATTAAAATAAAGCATTTACTCTGTGTGTGTCTTTAATGTTTCTCAGGGTTTGTGGAGTGGTTATAGGAAATGGAGAAATGAAAAAAAATCCCCAAATATATGAATAGGATCACTTATACTGGGGAGTTTAATCATCTATATTGAATACTTGCATATTTGGTGTGAAGAGTTGTATATGTTCAATCCACATATGAAATACAGCAAGCTGCAGTCTGTGACAGCTTTTCTATACAAGCTGTACTTTTCTTGGGAATGGGGTTTGATAATGAGGGTGGGAATGCTGGACATGAACTGGAAACATCAAGGAGCCCCACAAAGCTGTGCCAGCCCCCGGGGCTGCAGGGAGGGAGGATGCTCAAGGTGTCCTGACTCCTAGGATAATGACAATGTTCCTTTCCCAGCACACACTGGAGCAGCTCTCAGCTCTCCTGTATTCCCAGGGACATTCCCAGGGGGCAGCAGCCAAGTTGCTTTGGCCGTGGTGACATTTCTGTATCAACTGCGGGAAGCAGGAAAAGTTGTGGCTCTTCATGCGCTCATGCAAAAACTCTTCACACTGTGGCTCAAAAGTAATTTCTGCTGTGAAACAAGGGATTCCCCCTTCTCCCAAAATAATAAAATTCAAATAAGGAAAAGAATCCCTGGTCCCTGATTTTCTGCTGCAGCGTTCTCTGAAATCATTTAAACTTACACATTCCAAGGTCAAACTTGTTATTAAATGCTGTCAGAGCAAAAGCATTTGTTTGGGTGGAAAAACCTTAAAAATAGAAATCCAAGCAATGAAAAATTGGGCCCCACAGAATTCCCTGGTAGAAGAAAGTGTTTTGTTCTGTTGTAATATGAAATAGCACATTGGACATTTTCAGCAGAGACCCCACATTTTGAACAAAACTGAAGATAAACCCAGCAAGTGCTGCCCAGCCCTGGTGTGGAATTGAGGTGCTTAAAAGAGATGAGGGGGACAGAATCTCACCTCACTTCAGGCACCAGGGATGCCAGGAAGATGAGAGCCCTTCTCCCTTTGTGCTCATTCCTTTTTACTGAGGCTTGCAGCTCTTTCCCAGAACCTTTCCCAAATGGATAGTGGGGGTTGGTGTGAAGGTGGGATGAAGAGTTGTTTATTTCTTTTTGTTCTCACATGTTAGCTAAATTACAGCTTCTCACTTCTGAGAGGAGAAAAGGCTTGAAAGTTACCCAAAACATTTCCCAGGAGTATCTGTGCATCATCCTTGAGAGTCAGTGGGAGTTGGCTGAAATAATGGGTCAAAGCTGTGAAATGCAGCTTCGCTCTCTGCATAACACAGGCAGCAGCTGAGGTTCGAACAGTTTGTGCTGAATTGGTAATAACTCCAAAAGAGCAAAGCATAGAGTTTCCATCATCTGTAAATTGCCATAATATACACTGGATGTCATGGGCTGCAGTGTCAAATGGCCTTCAGGGCTGAGCAGAGCTGGGATCTCTTCACCAAGTTTAACCTGAAAAAAAAAAAAAAGATCTTGAAAACTACAGAAATACAAGTGCTAATTAAAAAAACAAACAAACAAAAAAAAACCCAAAAAAACCCCAAAAAACCCCCACCTTTTCCTTCTCTATCAGCAGATCAATATTTACAGTGTGTACAACTTAAGTAATACATGCAAATTATTCCCTTTTAGCTTTCTTTTCAGAATGTGTGAAACATCTTGAGGCATCATGTAAGACTAAGAAATTATAGTGGAGCTCAGTAAAATGAATAGCTGTTAAAGCAATACACCCTGTATGGGATGTGATTGCTTGTGGAGGATGTCAAAAACTTGACATGAGATCAAATGAGTAGATCTGTAAGGAAGTATTAATCTCATTATAGCAGTAAGATTTTTTTACCACGCAGAAATAGGAAGTTCCAAGTCTGCTTCAGAGGAATTCATCCATCCCTGGATGAACAAAGCCTCACCTGAGCTTCAAAATATTTCAGTCTTTATTTTAGGAGCTTCCTCATAGACTCACAGAATGGTTTGGGTTGCAAGGGACATTAAAATCAATCTTATTCCAACCCCCCTGCCCTGGGCAGGAGCATTTTCCACCAAACCAGGTTGTTCCAAGCCCTTTGTAGCTGAGGTATTACCAAAACCAATCCATCAGCTTATAAATTTTTATCATTTCAAAATGTGTTAGTCAATGAATTATAATTTATACATCATGATATAAAGTTTTTTTTTTTTTTTTTTAGGTTGGATGTTTGGTATAATCAGCTAATGTGTTTTTAATTATGATTATCCTTGCCCAAGAATGGAAATTGTTCTGCCTTGCTATCTAAAACACATAAATTAAAACACTTGCTGACACAATTTAATCAACAAAGAGCAAGCAATTTTCCTTGAGTCTGAGAAAAATACACTGGAAATAAAATTAAGTGGCAGTAGTTACTCTCAGAAGAATGCTCTGCAGTCAGTGTGAAGCTGCTTTCATTTTCCAGTGAGATGGAATCAGGGACACAATGGTAATGGTTGGCTCTCCTGAGGAAGCTCTGCTGTCACCTGTATTCACATATCCTGGTAGTTTTATAGGGTTATTAAACTCTGCTCCTGACCATTTCTGGAGGAGAGGCTGGATTTTAATTGGATTCAGATATTCAGATTGCAGTGTTCTCAAATGGCTTATCCAATACTCCCCACATGTTTGCTGGTTAGAAAGTTTCCTAATGGCAAATGATTCTGATGTGCCCATCTTTAAACTGCCCTATCACTGGGAATTCCAGGAGTTTACCTAAAAAATGATTGTTTTCCTGAAGGAAAATGTGTGAATTGCTTTGTTATAGAAGATATTTTAATTTACAAAGAGTTTTTTAGCTTTAGTGTAGCAAGCAAGTTCCCAACACTGAGTATTCAGGTTCTGGTTCTTCTGAGTGTGTTCCTCCCCCCAGCTCACCAGCATCTCATTGTATGGATGTTGATAAAGATATTGATAAGGTATGGGAATAACTCCATCAGCACAGCTTTTCTCCAGTTTGCTTTGTCGTTCTGGCTTCTCTACACCAAGTTAAGTTACCCACTGGCATCATTCAGATCTTTTGTTGTAGGACATTTTACCAGAGTTCCTTTTCTGTTGATTTTTCATCCCTCTGCAAAGCTCAGCTTTCCTTCCAAGAGCACTTTTGAGTGTGTGTCCCTTTAAGCATGGATTTCACCCAGTGCTGAGCCTATACTTTTATTTTTGTTGGCTGGGAGTCCTTGTGCCAGCAGAGGTGATGTTTGAACTTGTGAACACCTGCCTGCTAGGAAATTAACTGAGACCATCAACTCATTGCACCAAGGCCAGCAGAGAGCTGTCAGATGGCAGTGATATCAACTTTACAACAGCAATCAAATTTCTTGTGAAACTGCCCAGAAACGGTTCTGAAGGAGGTGGGAGGAAAAAAAATAAATAAAAGAGAGCAGGTCATATTAGCAGTAGAGTTGGCCAAGAAGCAGCTGTGTCAGCAAAAAGCACAGAGCAGGGGGTAGGAACAGTTTGAGCAGTAAAATGCAGGGAGAATGTGCTTTTTGATAATATTTAAATGAGCCTTTTTCACACCTCTGATGAAGACAGTATCTCCTGCCTTGTTTATGAGAATTCAATGTTAAAACAGTGAAAAGTCTTAATATTATGCCATATCAGATATGTGCTGCTAAAACCATGTTTGCTTGCAATCCTCCTTTCACTTCATGGAGAATTTTCTCTGTATCTCTGAGTAAGTAAAAGCCTTCAAAGGAACAATACAGGAGAAAATGGAATAATAATAATAATAATAGCAGATAGACCCTGTCTTTATTATGAGTATATAGTTCTTGACAGCAAATTAATTCATGATAAGTTATTAAGCCGAAAAGCATTTCTGATCTTTGAAAAGCGAAGTGCCTGTACTCTGTGTAGGCATACTTTGTTCTCTTTCACAGGTCTACATCAGACATTGTTCTGCTGCCATCGGGGAAAGCCTCTTGCTATTGTACATTCCTGACAGTTGTAAATGTGATATTATGGAGTTAAAGTTATGGAGGAGGGATGCAGTGGGAGAAGGTGATGGGTTCTGACTGTACCGAGGGTGCCCTCTGCAGAATGTTACACTCTCTCAGCTTGCAACTTCTTTATTTGGCTTTTTTTTTTTAAAGGTAGAAATGCTATAAAGTTACATATTACTATGTTGTGTAAATGCCAATAAATATTTGTTCATTTAGGAAGGAAAGGAAAAGGGGAAATTATGAAAGTAATGCTGGATGAAAAATTAACCTTGCGCTAAACACAACCCAATGTGATTCCAGCTCAGTGCCTTATAGCTCTGGTCATGGGCAGGATTTCCTGTCTGTCCTCACCCCTTGTCCACCAGGCACATTCAAATGGGTGCAAGGTGGTTTCAATATTCCAAGTGTTTTCTGGGGAATTCTATATTAACAGGGTTTCACACCCAGCTCGCTCCCCTTTCCCCTTGTCAGGAGGTGGGGGGAGGATTGTTTGCTTCAAACCTTGCAATGCCTTTGAAAAAATAAATTACATTTGTTGGCACAAACATTACTGCAAGAGATCGGGTCAGATACCTGAGCGTGCAGCTTCTTAACCAGGTGAGGTGGAAACACAGGATTGTCAAGAAGGAAGGCGAAAAAAAATGCTTAAAAATAGGGGAACATATGGGTTGTGCTTATAAACTCATCCAAAGTACTTTTCCTTCTCCTCCTCTCACAATCATGTGAAGATTTAGCTGGTACTCAATTAGTAACACGCTGGTACGTGCTGGCTGTGAGGCAGGACAGACAGAATATGTTAATGTAGATAAATTATCTTTTTTTTCCTTTGACCCAGTGGGTTTTCAAAAGCATTCTCTTCGCTTTCATCTGTTGAGCTAGCAGGACATGGGGAGAATTTTGATTTGTGTTTCTTTACACCTGGAAAGGGAGACAGTGCAAATCCACATGCAGATGTTCAGGCATCAGGCAAATATATTGCCACCAGTGACCAGCAAATCATGAATTTCTTAACAGGAAATTTATTTTCTGTCATTTATAATGAATTATGACAACTTCTCAGGTCTCAATGAAGTTTGAGATCAATTTTGCTTTCCTCATATTTTTGACAGAACCCAAGGATCTGACTGTTAAAAACATTCTTTATATGCCCAGTGAAATCTAAAATTTTAAGTGAATGCATGATAAGTTTCAAATGAGTATTAGTGCAGCTTAAAACAATTTTAGTGAAAACTGTGAAAAATTACATGACCATTGGTGGCAGAACATAGGAAATATTTTATGGATTTGGATGGGTTTTACTTTGTTTTAATGGTGTGTCATCCCAGTGCTGGAGCCTAGTCCAGAAATTGTCCTTGTGTGGTATTTTCAGGGCTTGAGTTGCCTGTGGTTGGAGTATAATTGCAGATTTCATGTGCTAAAAATGAAGTAACAAAAATCCTACTCAAGTCAGACGAGTAATTTATACAAAAGGATTTGAAGTAAACCTGAAAACATAGGAATGTCACCACAGGTCATCTGGTTCAGTATCCTGTCACTGAAAGAGACAGAAAATTCCAGGGAAAAGGGAGACAGGGCAAGCACATGATAGATCCACCTGAGAGCAACCATCTTACAGCTGATTCCACCTCACTAACCCTGAACTTCAGTTAATTTCTGTATTTAATTACTTCATTTAAAGCAAAATTTGGCTTTTGAATGTGTGGCACTGCAGCATCTACAGCGTCCTTCAGCACAGAAGTACCAGAGGTCTTGTGGGACAAGCTCCCCTTCTTTCCCCCTCCCACCTTTTTATTTTAATTAGTTTTTGGATCCAAGCAGGTGCTGCCACCTTCTGAATCCTCCTCAATTCTGTACTGAAGGGGAGAGAACAGCCAGCCCTACCCACTCTTCCAACCTGAACAAGATTTGCAGGGCCCAGCTCAGCTACCACCACCTCCATGAAAGCTCCCAGTCTCTGTTTCCTGCTTTTCTCATGAAAATTTCCCGTGAAAATCCCTGATTTACATGCAGGGACCCCTCCTCCCACCCCTGCAGAATTGCCTTGACAGCTTTTTGGGAAGTTCTTCATCTAAGGGACGTGCCTCCAAGGTGGGCAAGCTCAGTCCTCACCCCTGCAGGCAACATTGGGGCTTGCTTTGAAAGCAGAGCCCTCCAAAACTTCCCCTTGGCAAGCAAAATAAAACAAAATTATGTCAGGTTCTTAGTCTGGGTCTGGGATTTCAGTCTCATGCAGATTTTCTGTGGCTGGGCTGTTAAACTGGTGCCGCTCCAGGCTCTGGTGTCTGGCAGCACATCAGGACTGCCACGCTGTCCTTGAGTTTCATGACAATGGAGCCCATGAGGTGTAAGGGGGACAAGAAGGGGATGGAGCAATCCCTCACAACTAGGAATCATCTTATAATTTCACATGCAGCTGAATGCAGACTGTAGGATTTAGAGGTACTTCAGTTGTATATTAAATGTGTTCAGGAGATCTAAATCAGGTTGGGCTGTTACTTAGTTATTTCTAGTAGTAGAATTTTTTTTTCTGATTTTTTGGTCACATTTCTTAGCTGTTCTTTATTTCATGTGGTACACTGGTATTGCTTAATTTTTTTTACATACATATCTCTTCAGCAGCACTCAAATAATTTGAAATGTACAAAAAAAAAGCAAGGATATAAACCACCCTATCATGTTTAATTATGTAAGAGGTATTTCTGTTTGCTTCTCTGGTGGGCAACATTACCAACATCAAGCATGTATGATAGTATCAGAGCTGTTTATAGTTTCAGAGGGTTAAATAGACCATGTAAAAATATTTTATGAGCAGTTCCATTAAAACTCGACTAGAAAAGTCTCATCCACAAACAAATTCAGCAAGAATTGTCCTTCCTGAAAACATTGTCCTAAAACAAAGTAATTTAAGAGAACAAAGCCTTATCAAAGCTTCCCTAAGGTTTATCCAAGCTTCTCTTAAACAAATTCCTTAGAAATTTAAGCCTAGATTACCAACATTACCTCGGGGGCATTTCTGCTGGACTTCTCTAATTAAGAGTAGAACTAAACAAAGACAAGGCAGTAACAAGAAAGTAATACAAAATAAGATTATTTTAAATGAAAAAGGGTAGGTATGATAAACTTGTACAAACTGTACACAGGATTTTCACACCACCTTGTGCTGGGAAGGTCGGGATGACCTCTGATGGTGACAGCTGAGATTTCCATCTGGCCTTGGCGAGTTTCCATGTCAGATCCTTAAAACTTCACCCGCTTCATTTCACACCACGGGCTCCAGCTCAGCCCTTCCCTGGGCCCTGCAGCAGCGGCTGCACCAACACCAGCCCTTCCCCTGCTTCTCCACGTGCTTTCCAAGGGCCCCTTGGGAAGGTGGGGGGCTCTGTGCTGCAGAGGGGGAATTTCTGCTGAGCCCCGGGCCGCGTGCGGGGCAGCGCTCGTGCCAGCAGCCAGCCCCGTGCCTCCTGCAGGGTGTCAGGGAGCTCCGTGGTCACTCAGGGGCTCTCAAGGATGGGGTATGATTCTCAAAGCAAAGCAGCAATAGAGTGGAAACTGGCTCTTCTCTTAATCACTCCGATGGCATTATTTGGATGGCGGTACTTACGCTGCTTGCTGACTAGTGAGACCATTTGAAATATTCTCATCTATTCTTTTCTTCAATTATATCTCAGGGCTTACCAGACAGCTTCACTGGCTCCGTTCTCTAGCTGGTGATTTTTCAATTAAGATGTGAAACATTTCTTTTTTGTTATATGGATTTAATTAAAATTCTTTGAAATATAATGCTTGGGGTTTGTGTGTCTGTCTGTTTCAAGGAAATTAAACTACTGTTGCTTGTTCTATCATTTAGAGAAAAATTCAATTCTTTATTCTAAAAATGTGGAATTATCTTTGAAATCTCATACAAACAGCAGTTGCCCTTTATTATTCCTACCTATCTTCTAGTTCTTGAATAATAAAAATAATTTATATCCATTTCTAAAGCTACAAATAAGAATTTGATTTAGCAGGATTTTTATTTCCCTTCTTTACTGGGTTACTGAGCTATTTTCCATGCTGGTATTTTCATAATTAGGTTTCTTATAATTCAGTATTTAATATCAAAAATTATGTGACAGGTTAAATCTACACAGGACAGTGTTTATAACTTAGGGCTTCTCTGGTCTTCCAGTAGTGTTTCCTTAAAACCTGCAAGACCCAAAATATCTGTAAAAATAACACCCATTATTAATTTACAATCTCTGCTTCTCCACCAGACTAATACCATTTTGAAGTCAATTCTAAGACATTGAAATTCAAAAAGAAAGAAATACTGAATTTATTCACTTAGCCCAAGCAGGTTCATAGCAAAGTATGAAGATTAAGAATTGCTTCTAAGATTCTCTGAGATGGAAGGCCACACTAAGCATTGGCATTATTTTATTATAATGGAATATTGAGCCTTCACCTCAACATGACCTATTGCTGTCCACTGTTACATGGGCAGGAGAATTTGCTCCGTGTCAGATTTGGTTGTGTGGAGAATGATTCAGCCCCTTGATTTCTGGAGAGGTTTGCTTGTATGGAATAAAAAGGATCCAGAGAATACCAGAAAAAGCACTGAAAGGTGAGCAGGTGGGACAAGCACTGCTTGTGTCACTCGAACTGTCCTTGACCCTGCCTGTGGGAGTGGTGAGCACAAGTTAAATGCCTGTGATAAACAAGGGGGCACTTTTCCTTTAATGCGCATTTCAGGGTTATAAAATCGTCCTCTCAAATTGCAGTGTAGCTCCTTCCCTTAAAACAACCCAAACAGACCCAGAATCAGTGGAAGGAGGGATGCAGAATGCAGATCTGTCACTGTAGTTTCAATAAAGAATCTCCTGAAAGATGAAATGTTCAGTTTAAGTGCTCCAAGTGGCAGGTGCGCCAGGGCCTGTGAGGATGAATCACGGCTGAGTAGCCTCTGGCCACGATTTTGCCTTTCAATCATTGGTTTGGAGAGTGGTGTGGACAGGGAAGGGGCTGGTGGGTTCTGCTCTCTGCCTCAGTTCAGGTTCTGGCCCTCGTCCTCCTCTGGATAATCTCCAGTAAAAGTGAAAAAACAGCTCAGCTTTTATTGCTGCCTTCTCCTGCCCCCAGAGGAGGATTTGCAGGGCTGGTCCCACACAGGTACCTGTGTGTACATGAAGGCCTTTGGAAGGGTGAGAGGGACTAAGCAGGACTCGATGCAAAAATCTTCTTAAATTTCAGCGACCTCTGTTTCACAATGGCAGTAGCTGGAGGGCTTGCAGATCAAAGGTTTTAAACTTTTCAAACCAGCACATTCTGCAAGAACGCCCAGCAGCAGCCAGATTCCAGGGGAAGACCAGTCCTCATTGCTTTCTGAAGGAAAAATACTGAAGCTGTTCACATCGTTAGTCTGTGTCTTAGAGGCTGCTCACTAAATTCTTTGAAACTAAATAATCACCTGCAATGGACCTGTCTAAGCAAAAAGAAGTATTTTAATATCCAATAAAAAGTCATTTGGTTCACTTAGTTGACATGATTAATGAATGACAAAACATAAAATGTGGTAATTAAAATAACTTTTTTTTCCAGACTTCATTAGCTACATGTATCTCTCTTAATTTTCAAATTGCTCCAAGCTTTTAGTTGCTTCCCCTTTGGGAGATCAAAAATTTTGTAAGGAGATTAGAATCTTAGAATTCTTAATTCACATTTTAGCTGCATCTCCATTTACTGAACTGAGCAAATCAGAAAGTTTTCAAGCCTTTATTTACAATCTCTATGAAAAGTACTGTGTTAAAATCATAAACATATCAGATTTTTTTCTTCAGAAGTTAGTTTTTAGAGAAAGAATTGTAGAAAAGGAATCTTACAAAAGCTTATACTATTTTTTAGTGGATGAGGGGGCGAGTGCTTGTATGAGGTACAAGTCTTTTATCTCCCACTCCTGTGGCAAATAAAGAAAAGATCATAATCATGACCTGCATCAAAATCTATTCTTGATAAACTGTGGAAAACTCTCTTCTCAGCATCCAGTCTTTCCTTGGCCTGAGTTTTGTAAAACTCTTTTTTTGAGAATCCAAAATACAGTCCACACGATTTGGAGAATTGTAGAAATAAGCAGGGGGAGAGGAGAGGAGGAGGTGATTGCTGCACAGGTAAATTGCAGGAGAATTTTGGGACTAAAAGGAAGTGCCACTTTTAGCAGCTTGGTTTGGGTTGAAGGTCTAATGAACCTGTCATTCTTCACTGGCACATCTGATGTCCTGGTTTTCAAATCCTCACGCATTTGGAAAACGAGGAGGCTGTCAGATACATCTCAGCTGGCTTTCACTAAACGTAGATAAGAACAGCAAAGGAATTGCAGCAAGTTTGCAGAGCAGAGATGTTCATGTCCCCACAATTTATCCAGTTTATGCTGTGTCCAGCAAAGAGGAAGGGAACTGTCCCAGAGTGACCTGCAGTGAGAGGATGGAGGGACTCTGAGAGAGAAAATGGATGTTTATGGATTGCAGGAACTGATTCAGAGACAGATGAAAACTTTGAATTCAGGAGCTTTGGAGATGATGCTCAGTGAGTTTGTGTTCAGAAGCAGCCCCAGTGCTGAAGGGATTTCCTGGAATGTGTCACATCTGTAATGGAGTGTCCAGCTGAACCCGAGCAGGGAGGGCACAGGGAGGGCACAGGGAGCTCTGCGCTTCCCAACCAGAGCAGATAAACTGCTCAGTGACTCATTTACCACAAAGCTTCCTAAGTAAACACACCCCACCTCGTCCAGAGCTAACACAGCACCATTCCAGCATCTAGGAGTTTCCCAGGTGCATCTTGGGATGAAGGCATTAGGAGTATAAATAATAGTGAGAATGCTTGAGACAGCGATTAAGAAATTAAATTGGTCAGAGCCTTGAAGCAGGCTGCTCTGCTTTGTGTTTCTAACGCATCAAGATTTTTAAAATATATTTCCTGCTGACACCTCAGGTTAATTTTTTTTGCTGGTTAATTAACTTGAAAGCTAAATGTCCAACCTAAATATGTATGTATAATTACTGGGTTAGTTACCTGTTCCAAGCAGATAATTTTTTAATGTCTAAATATAACAGTTGCTGTGTAGTAACTCTTCTGGATGCCACGTGCATGTTGTACATCTATTCCTTCCACATACTAAAATGTCTTTATATTTTTGTCTCATATTTTTAATTGATAAAATATCTCTGGGGCAGGTAGAGGTGCAATTCCAGATTTGTGTGCTGAGCACAACAGCTTCTGATCTTTACAAAAATTTGTAAACCTTCATTTATTTGCAATTTGTCAACCTTAGTAACTTGGAACAGATCCAGTGAATTAGCAATCTCAGTAATGTGTTTTTCAATATAGGTTTTTTTTTTTCTTTTCTGTTTCTTAATTTGGTTGCTGTTGGTTAGAAATACAAAGGTACTTAGTAGTACAAAGTGATTAAAAAGTGATTAAAGTGCTTTTTAGATGCAAAGTGCTCTAAGCTGTCAAAGGATCTGGCCCTTATAGTGAGGACAGAATGTGAAGGCCTTTTAGACCTGGACTACATTGAAGAGATGAGTTATGCAAGGGATGCTGTTGCTCTTGAAGTTAAACAACATTTTTGCTGTGTGGAATAACAGAATTTTAGTCCCCCACACAGAATTTTATTGCCCATCATCATAACTTTAATTTCCGTTCTGCCCTTTCCTGTGTTGTTCTGTCCTGCAGGCTCTCCAGAATGATAAAATAAATACCAACTATCAAAATCAATGTAACAGCAATGATAAGAATGTCCTGTGCATTATTTAGTTCATGTTGATTCTGTTATAAAATATGTAATTTTTTTTTTTTTCTGTGCAAGTGTGTCTGTGAGCATGTTCTAAACTAAATTATTCAGGACATAATGAAATAAATTCCCCAATTTTTTTTGAGTACTGTTCTGGTAATAGCAGCATTAATAAAGACACTCCTCTAGTGCCTTCTTATGGCCTTTACTACTCCTTTCCCACTAAACAAATGTGGTTTCCTGTTTTGCTGAGGATGAGCAAAATACTTTGATAAGTAACCAGAGTGTTCAGCTCATGGCCACTCACAGTAAGAGATTTTTGTCCCTAGAGTGGAAGTCCTGGGACTGGCAAACAGTAATTGTTAAAACAAAGTAAAAAAAGAAAAATAAAAGCGTTGCATTTGCCAATGTGTGGGCAGATACTCCCAAGTAAATGTTTATTTTTTATTGTGTAAAATTTAATTTCTTCTATAAGAAAAAAGCAAAGCTTGGGGCTCAGTAAGAACAAACTAGAACTATTCATTTAAATATTTCCATTGCTAAGTGTATGTGCTTACATATTCTACCTTCCTGTGTAAATACACATAGAGAGCTATAGATATAAACCACTGATCCTAGAGTTTGTTGATTTTAAAATTCATTAACTTCCTGAATTTTGCATCTGACTTGCTGTGTTTTCAGAAATGCAAGGAGAGGAGAAGGTCCCATGAGTTCCTCTGCCTAGCAAAGCAAAGATACCAAAATTCATAACTGCTAAACTGAGCACGGGTGTCTTTTTATCAAGGCAGGTAGGGATGGGTAGATTTGTAACACCTTCACATTACTGACTCTGTTTTGTCACTTCATCTTTTCTTTTCAGTCCATGCCAAGAGATTATAAGTGCTGATGAAATTTATTGACTTACTGTAGCCTCCAAGTTGACGAAGTCCCTTCCAGAAATAAATCAAAATGAATAGGTGTTCATTTAGATGAATTAGCATCGATGCTTCGCAATAACTTAAAACTAACTCTGTGACTCTGGGCCAGTCCTGTCTGAGCAGAATGGCTCCAACGACCTTGACAGAGCCAGGGAAAGGATGTTGTGCTCCTCTGCTTCTAAACACAGATGTGCATTAAATAACATTGCCATACAGCAAGCAGGTAAATCTTGTTTATTGGTTACCACTGTTCTTTTCCCCACTTAAATCTTCTGGAGGCATTAGACATAGAGTTGGTCTTTGCATTCATATTTTTCTGAGTTACAGCTGATTAGAAGAGTATAAAGAACTTCACCTCTGTGAAGCAGAACATTATTTTTATTTGTTATTTGCCTTGATTTATGGTGGCATAGAAAGGCACCCATTATTTACTCTGAACCTCCTTGAGTGTTTGAAATTGTGAGCACTGCAGGCTGGACTGACAGCACATCTCTGCAGAGGAGCCTGCATGTCTGACAGAACCCACTGAAGCTCTCTCTGATGACATTCTGCTCCAAGAGGACATCAGGTTCCTTCCCAATGCCGTTTGAAAACGTGAATTTGTAAAGGCTGTCCTGCAGGTCGGTGATCTGGTGTTAATTTGTGCACGGCTAACTGGACTGATTAATGAGAGCCAGGATTCCTCCTGCACAAGGGGCAGAGGCACGTGGAGTCAGAGCGGGACAGGCAGAGCACACAGCTAACAGAGATCTCAGGCAGTGCCTGCCTGTCCCCTTCAACAGACACTTCCATTTCTAGAGTAAGGGAGTGCAGAATAAGAGAAAATCTTTAGACTTAAAACTGACAGGTTTTGAATTAAATGTTGAAATGGTAGAAAAGCTTGTTTGATTTCCCACATGTTCCTTTCCTGTTTGAAGACATAAGTTTTTGGGACCAAGACCAAGATATAAGTTACAAGTGCTTTTTACTGGTATGTTGGGATGTCTACATGGGAAACACTAAAGAAACAATCCTTAAACCAGGAATTGCTTCCCAGGTTGGAGGCTTAGACTTTGTTTTCTAGTTCTGGGTAATACCTGGGTGTTCTCTCAGGCTTTTGATAGTGTTCATGATTTAAGGGATCATTTCAAGATTAATGAGCAACATCTGCTTGAAGTTTCTCTCTGTGAAGAAGTAATTTACTTGTTACTTCTACCTCAAAGTCTTCTGAGTTGTGTTCTTCTTTCTGTCTCCTTCTGCTTTGCTGGAATATTGTATCAGTGAGAGGAGGGAAGAGGGACAGAGCAAGGTTGAGGCTTGGTTGTTTTGTTGAAGAAAAGGGAGGTGAAGTCTTCAAGGTAGAAGAGAGGATGTGGTTTAGCAGTTTCTGTGTGGTCACCCCAAACACCTCCCAACTGCGGGGGTGGCAGAAACCCACGGATTAGAAGCCAGGAGGGTGTCCAGAGTCTGTCCCTGGGGTTGGAGGTGTCCAAGGCAAGGAGGGGGTCCAGGATCTGTCCCTGGGGTTGGAGGTGTCCAGGATCTGTCCCTGGTGTCAGAAATGTCCAGGTTCTGTCCCAGGGGTTGGAGGTGTCCAGGATCTGTCCCTGGTGTCGGAAATGTCCGGGATCTGCCCCTGGGGTTGGAGGAGCATCTGCCAGCTGGCCCAGAGCCTGTGCTGTGCCCTCCCTCCTGCCAAGAGCAGGAAGTGCAGCTCAGTAATTAAAGCTATTTCTGGGACTCCCAGATGGTGCCTTAGCTGAAGACCATTACCTCGTTACTCTGGAGTAAGGTGTAATGAGTTGGTGAAGATATTTACGTGTTTCACTTGCAGTGCCTTACAACAAACTACAACTATGTTAAATATCCTGATCCTTTGGGAATAAAGACATTATTTTGCTTTGCTGCCATCTGTAAAAGCTCGAGAAATGCTGGCTATGACCCACTGCTACTGTAACAAGAGAAAAGGTCTTGATGAAATGGTTGCTTAACCATTAAACAGAAGAAAGTGAATGCTCTGGATTCTAATTTCCCAGCACATTATGCTGCACAGCGTTTTACCATTTGTAGTCTTTTTCATCACACTAGATTTATCACATTTGAGGAGGGGTTTTAAAGACCCCTCTGGAGAAAATGTAATTTGTTCCCTGCTGCCTGCTCATCCCACTAAACACTCATTATTTACAGAATTCTATAGGGTCTTTCTACAAAAACACTATCGATCTCTCGTTATAGAGTGCCAGCACTTTGATTCATGATCTGAGCTGGAAATGTCTCAAATTAGTATATGATCCCCCCCATTATAACTTGCCATCTGTACATGGTGGCAGACTGGAAGATCATCAAAGAAAGTTTATGCTTGTAAAGACTGCTGCCTGAAACATTTTAATCAGGAAAAGCAAAGGGCTTATATTTCGTATTTTCGTGGAAATGCAAATTTCTTATGTGGTTGTTAGCGCTGATATGGTCAAAACTGACAGGTTATTTATAGAAAGTTTTAAAGGAAAAAAGCTACCATTCTTCACTGCATGTCTTCATTTGTGTTCTCAGTTGGTTTTAACCTGATTAAAATTTGTCACTGAAACTTTTGGAAAGAAACTAAACCCTGAGCAAAACGATATTTTTAATGGAAAATGGCTGATCATCCTGAAGTTTTGAGTTTTTTTTCTTGAGACACCAGAAGCAGACACTTTGGGATGGGGATGCTGGAAGAACAGATCAGTTTTAACTGAATTTTAAACTGAATTGTTTATAGTCTCATTATGGGAAAAAAAAAAGCCAAAGTGAGGCTGTGGAATGAGGACAATGTGAGGAAAATGTTTATAATTGCTGTTGGTCATTTCAGTATCTTTGATTATGGGAATATCTACAGAATTTCTTAGCATGGGGAACTAAATATGCACATGGAAAAATTCTTGGTCTGAGGACTACAAAATACCTCTAAAAAAGGAGCCCTGCAGTCCCTGTGATGGTGATCACAGTGTTGCCTAACTTTTTATAATTTTACTTTTAAAATTTTCTGCAGTATGTGGAGCTGTCAGTTGATGGGTAGAATCTGGTCTGTTTGGTGCTGGGTATTTATTTGTTTGGTTTGGCTTTGGCTTTTCTCCTTACATTATAGCAGGGGATTACCTGCTTTCACTGCATTTTTATGAGCTTTAATGCATTAATATGACTTTTTTTTTGTTCTTATTAAATTGCCTTCCTGCCATTTAATCAAGAGTAAGGAAAAATGAGAGAGTGTGCAGATCTTTGAAAGGTCAGTGATCCCTCTGTGTAAAAAGTGATATTTCTGCTGTAACTTGGCCTCTCCACGGAGCAGCAAAGTGAGGATAATTTTATCCTCCTCAATATTCCCCATTTTAGTGGGCTTCTTACTGTTGCAGAATTATTCCTCTTCTGGAAGACTTGTAGTGAAGATAAGTTTGGATTTATTGCCGTGGCAGAAAAGTCAGTGGGGCCCTGTAAATGGTGAGAGAATGGAGTTGTAAAAATAATGTGTTTGTGCCGTGGGTCTGTGGGCCAGGATAGGGAGAGCAGTGACAGAAACCACAGTGGGCACCAAAGAGGAGCTTTGAGGAACAGTGACGACTCAAACTTAGAAAAGCTGAAGTTGTTCTTTTGACTGGACATCCACCACTTTGCATTGGAGAGCTGGAGATTTTTCAAAGTATTTTAAATATGAATGGGAAGGGCAGGGTGTTTAACACAAGATGGGAGAAACCTGCCTTTCACAAAATAAAAACAGATTCTTTGAACCAGTGTAGGAATTAAGATTTTACAGATTGGAGGCCTTAAATTACAGATTTTGTGCCAAGTAGTTGTAGCTTTGCAAACTTTGGCAAAATAAGCTCAGAGCAGCTCATACTAAACCTTCTAAGCTTAGATGACTTAGCTTTGGGTGCCTTTTATTCCTTCATTAATGCTTCAAACATAATTCCAGCTAGTGCTTATCTGAACCATTAACAATTAATATAGTTCATTGTCATCTATTGTAGTTAGTTTTATACAGCTTTCTCATAAAACTCACAGTTCTGGGTTTCAATACATAAAATTTATCTTTTCCATAAAGAGTTTTAACGCAAAGTTACCTCCATGCTCTCTTCTCCATTGTATAGACTTGTGATGCCAGTTATCATGACATTTAATGCAAGGATATTTGCATTTCTTCTGTGTGTTTTCCCATGATATCATGCTATATATTTGCTATTATAAATAGCAGAGAACAGCTGCACAATTAGTATTAATACTAATTAAGCAGTGCATATGTGCTGCTTTGCAAGACTGTCGCTCCGTTTGCTGTGAAGGTTCCCTGACACTCTCTGTGATAGATTTCCATCTCTAAGAATTCACACTGGAGACTTTTGATGGCAGTGGCTCTGCTGTAGAGGGTTGGGTTTATGTTCTTGGAGGAACTTAACCATGTTTTCATCACAAGAAAAGCCTTGTACAGAGTAAAAGGGGGAAAATTCTAATTACTGTATTCTCCTTAGCTTCCATAGTGAGTTAGGAATCACCACTTTTAAGGGGTTTAAGATATTTGAGGGTCTAAGATAGTTGAGGATGTTATGGCAGGTAATTCTGAGGAGTGCTCTGAAGATGAATTAACTATTTGTAAACCAGTCAGACACTACATTGATGAATATTACAGATAATCCTACAAGAATAAGTCAACATGGTCAGTGCATAAAGTCAATAGAGTTTGTATTGAATTCAGAATGTACATGTTGAATTAAAATTAGTGTATCCACCCAGTCTGCTGAGAAAGAAAGACCTTGATATGGATTTTCAATAACTTAGGGTTTTCCTTCACCTTTTCTGGACAGAGATTTGTAGTGGCAGATGACTGCATTGAATTGGGAAATGAAACCTAACTGGTTTCCTACCTTAATTGCATAAATTAATTGTAGCTTGTTTCAGGAATTTAGAATTTCAGAAATTCTGAATTTCTGTATTGCAGTCCTCGTATCTCTGACTGGATTGAAGGAAACCTCTCCTGGGGGGCACAATCAGAGGAGCAGTGACAGGAGAGGTTTTGCCATCTCCTTTCTTGGAGGTTTCAGACCAGGACTGGGTGAAGCTCTGAGCAGCTGGATCTGAGCATGACCCTGCTTTGAGCACAAGGCTGGACTGGGTGATTTCCTCAGGTCCCTTTCAGCCTGAATTATCCCATGGCTCTGCTTTTGTTTGTGTTCTTTCCTTGTGAGATTTTTTTAACTGAAATCTGGGGTTTGAGCTTCTGTGAACTGCAGTTGTCCTTTCATTTGTGATCTCAACAAATCAGTGTAGATCACGTGAAGCTGAGGAAGGTAGAGTTGCACACTGTTATTGCAAATTTACACAAGTTAAAAAGAAAAAAGATACATTTTCTATGCTATCTGTGACGGATTATGTATGTTATTTTAGCTATGTAGCCTTTTAAAAAATGTTTTGTTCAAATACAGTTAATAGGTTCAAAATGTTTAGTATCAATTGGATTATCCCTGGTTTCCTATCCTCATTCTTGCTTTTGCAATAAAGTAGTGCATAAGCCTAAATTAGCAATGGTTGTTATTAATTCTCTTTTTAAATCCCTTGGCATCCTGTCTGGCCCCATTTAATAAAAGCTGCAATACTTGAACAGTAAATATTGTGTAAAAGTTTCATATTTGAAATGAATTTCCTTCAGGCAAATAACAGAAGTAAGATGATATTTTGCAGTTTTGTATATTAAAATAAATATACAGCTAGTTAGAACAGGAACATATCCTTGGAATAAAAGGCAAAGAATGTGAAACAGAGCTTTAATTTGATTAAACTTTGTGTGTTTTGAAATACATAACATTTACCAATGTTTATCTATCCCACTTTACATTCAGAGAGGATGAGTTGCATCTGCTTCAGAGTTTTATTTATAATTTAGTATTGAACTTTCAGAATGGAGCTCACCAATTCTTATCTGTTTATGTGGATTATATTTCAAGAGCTTTCTGTATCCTGCACAGCAAAGCCATAGAGGGATGTGGGGGGAAGGTGAATATCTGATTTCCAGAAAACTCTGGTTGCTCTATGCTTTGTTTTGCTTTCCTCCATAAATTGTATTTAATTTCTTTAATCCACTGGAGGAACAACTTGGCAAAAATTAAAAAAAAGAAAAAAAAAAGGGTGAGTTCAAGCAAAGTTAACACCTTGATGACAGAGGGTTTACATTTTTATTATCCTCTTACTCTGTCCTTCACACACATGCATGGAAACTTTGGTTCACTTTGATGCTGTATTGAAAAATTCCCCTCTGGGGTATTAAAGGTACCAGACACTGCAGCAATCCCATCTTTGTTAGAGAAATGAGCTTGAAAAGGAAATATCTGGCCTCTTCACAGCTCCATTTAACAGTTTCCAGTTGTACTTCAGGAGCAGTTTTATAATCTTTTCAGTTACAAGAGACTGGCCAAGAATCCTGGATAAATTCTTTGGAAATACTTCTGTGGCAGAAATAGTTTACATTAAATCATGCTAATAAAATCCTTCACAAGTCTGGGCATAATTATTAACAAATAACTATTTAAGACGTGGTTTCTTTTGCACAGTTTGAAATTACCTTTGGAATTAAAGGTTATTCTCAGCAATACTTTTTTGCTGTTTGTCAGACTCTGTGAATCTTTAAAGTGTATTTTCGGGCAGAGATTTTAATAACGTTTCAAAATAACTTTGGGTGTTTTAAAGACATGAACATAACTTACCATAAAATTTGTATTAACCTGACCTATTAGGATTTTGTTGGCTACAGGGCTTGCTTCTTTTCCACATCTCTCTGTCTCCATAAAGTAGTGTGCACCTGGAAGACATTCCAGAAAAGTGAAAAAAAAAAAAATCTTTAAAATGAATTGTTAGATCACGAACTTTGTGATTGAAGTTGATTATTGGGATGGCAAACTTCAATTACTTCTGTAAAGCATGATGAGCATTTCCATTTATGACTCCCTGTTCCAATCATTTATGAAGGTGGAATCATTCAAACCTAATTCACATTGCGTGTAAGTGTCCTTACAAACACATCCCAAATACTAGAATCTCATTCACATTCCTGAATATTACTAGGGAAAAAAATTAACAAAAGGATTTTTTTTTTTTTAACAGAACCTACTAAGTTAGCTCACTATTGAAAAATCCAGTATGAAAATACTCTGTAACTAGGGACTTCATATCAGCTCTTGCTATCTGAACTTGTAATTACACAAGGACTCTACATGATATTCTACTTAATTTATCTTTATCTGTTTTGTGCATTAATTTTCTGGTTAAATCAGTCCTGTAATTTGTATGATCCTACAGAAGTACTTTCCTCCTGCCTGCAGAGCATGAACCTGCAGTGCTTTGGGACAGGGAGCTGCAACACCCTGAATTCTCACTTCTGATAAATTCTGAATCGGATATTCTGGCCAATGCTGTGCTTGTGCAGGGGCCTCTGAAGGAGGCATTGAGCAAAAGGAACCTCTCAGCCCTGCCCAGCTGTGGGTTCCTGCACAACCCCCCCTTATTAGGAGTAATGTCCCCCCAGGTCCCCTGCCCTTCACTTGCTCCTTCAGCTGCCTCGGCAGCGCCCTGGGAGAGGCAGGAGCGAGTGTGCACTTCAAGGGCAAACATTCTGTCCTTCCTGGAATCCCACCCTGCAGCACCGAGTTCTGGGAGGGCTGCAGGGGTGTTTTTAATGCCATCAGTCCCTTTTCAGAGCTGCAGGTGGATGGAGAGAGGATGAGCTGAGTTTGTGGCTTTGTTCCTTTATCCCCTCAGCCCTTTACGCTGGAGGAAAAGCCATGTTAAAAGTAGAAACTATTTCTTCTGGTGCATCGTTTCCTCTGGTGGCATCATGACTTTTGGAAGCGACATATTTCCTCAGGAGAAATCTCAATTTTACATCCATATAAACTGTGAGTGTAGTTTAGGAAGGTGAGCACAGATAGCCCCACTCTGTGGTGGCCCTGGTTTGGATCAGAGGCAATAAATAATTCCACTGAGGAAAGAAACTGATTTCATTCTGCAATTTCCATTTGTTGAGGCTGAGAGGTATTCTTCAGCAATAATTTCTTGAACATTTAGTAAGAGAAAACAAATGGCTTTTCCTTCATTTTTCAAGGCTGGAGGGAAGAGAAGTTAAGCTTGAACCCAGATGACCCTTTCTGAGTTCAGTAAACACAGAATATTATTAAAATGCTCTAAATGAACATGTGCATGTGTTTGTTTACTGATTGCACTGAAGAGATAAACAGCTTTCACTCAGAAACACACGGCACATTAAATGTGTGTACCAGGGAGAAGTGTTATCTAGAAAGTGCCATTCTCACTGCACTAGGAAAGGGTTTACAAGGCAGAAATTCAATTTCTCAGGGATTTTTTTTCCATTTGTTTGTTTTAAAGAAAACCATTGGCAAATATACACAGGAAAAACAGGAAATAAGCCAGAATTTTTCTTGCATTCGTTGCATTTCCTTCATTTTAAAGCAAAATTTTTGACATGCACTTCAAAATTGTCATTTTTTTTATGAAGAGATGAGGTTACACTAGACTGGGTGGGAACTGGTGAGACAAACCCAGGAACAGAAAGCTTCTGTCTTTCACATTGTTGTTTTTTTTTCTCATTACATTTACTATTTTCTATATCCCATCCTGGTGTCACACCTGTCTGTTCAGCAGAGCCCTGGATTTTGGAGTGGAGCAGAATGTGCAGGACCTGGGGTTTTAACCAAGTTTTCAGGTGTTTGTTTTGGATATGAACTGTGGCACCAACATCACCAACAGAACCATCCCCACATCCTTCCCTGAGCAGGCAGAGCTCTCTCCTGGATCTCTCTCTGGAATCTTGGGTCTGGTTTGGGGGACTCACAGGGAGAACCCCCAAAATGCAACCTTAAAAAAAAACTTTCAGCAAATTAACACATGGGATTATCTTTGCCAAATGTGATTTGTTGCCAAAATATTGTCCCTGCTGTTGATCAGCTTTGCCGATTTATGAATAAGTGCTGAGATCTCCATTCCAAATTTCTGATTTATGGAATATGACTTACAGGACTGATTTACCTTCGTGGAGCTGTGTCACAGTTGTGTGGGTGTTGTGATTATAAACTCCTGGTTTCAGAGATTCATGACTCACCTATCAAAATTGCTCTAATTGAAGCTGTTTTCTCTCAATTGCTTGGCTGGATCTGAAGGCCTGAGAAAGGCAGAAAAAGAGTGACTTTAGCACGGGTCTTATTCTGCACATGGGATTAAGATTATTTTGAGTTTAAAATGTTGAAGATGCTTAACATATGATATTGCAGAAGTTTCCCTGCCTCTGCTTTTGTTTCTCCAGAGAGACAGTGATTAGCCTAGACCAAAGTCCAGCAAGTGATTTTTATTCATGAACGTCTTTATGAATTCTCTACAAATGCAGCCCTAATCAACCCTGAGAAGTGCTTAATTTGCACAAAAAGCTACACAGTCATTATCCTGCACTGCCAAACATTTGTTTCTGCATTAAGCTCATTTCAGCTTATTCCATGTGTGCTTCCAGGTCTCTGCAGAATTCCATCTGTGCTCCAAAAGTTTCAGAGGCAGCTCTGAGGTGATGGCATGGAGCAGGCTCTGGGGTGGGTGTTCCAAGCAAAACCCTGGACAGCAGGCAGCAGCCAATGCAACCCTGGATAAAATCTTTAAGGGGGCATCTGGCTTTCTATTTTATGTGTGTAGTTGTAAATCTGGCGATTAATTATTATATTAGAGACATAATCCTAGATAGTGGTGGGTAGAGACCAGACTGTCTGGCCAAAATGATGAGAAAAGTTTACAGTGCTGTTTGTGGAAGAAAAAATCCAAACAAAAACCGAAAGCCAGCCCTTCCTTCTGCTCCTGCTCTCTCTCAAAGAGTAATTGTGAGAAGGGGGTAAAAGTCCTATGTAGGGCAAACCTGAGAATATATTAAAGTGTCTCCTAGGAAATGTGCACCTCCCTCTTTAATTTGTCTTAGTGGCTTGGCAAGGGTACAGATGGGGCTAAGTCATTTGAGAATGGAGTAGTTTAATGATCTGCTTTTAAAAGAAGCTTAATAAAGTTTGTTGTTAGCTTCTGTATCTTGCTGAAAAGGTTGAGAAAGAACTGTAGGAATTTGCCTTCTTTTAATTAATTTTATTTCTTTTCTATAATACTCAGCTAGGAAGGGAGTTGAATTATTCTATTAGATTTTGAGGGGAGGCAGTTACTGAAATGGAGATCGAAACAAGAGAATACATTAAAATAATTATTACTCTGGTGGATTTGGCATGCCCACTTGCTGGAGGCAGGGAGGCCAACAGATTGCTTCAGGTAACATTAATAAACCCAACAACACATTTGTTCTTGGCAGCACGGGCAGGGAGTAGGTGCCATGGTGCCATAGGAGGTTTAGGAGGATGACATTTTTGTTGCTGACATCATTAACCTGGTAAACCAAATTAAAGGATTGAAACACATTGGGAAAACTTCAGCTTGATTCTCAAAAAAAAAAAAAAAAAAAAGAGAAAATGCCCCAAAAGAATCTCAGCTGTTAGGAGGTATCAGAAAATTAATTTTTGGGTTTTTTTAAGTTGTGATAGACTTTTGGAATGAAAAGCTTTTTATATTTTGTTTGTTTTGCTTTTTAAATCCCAAACTATTGTGATTTCTTAAAACATTTTTTAGAAGCTATTAGCTATCCTTTCAAACCCCAAAATGGAAACTGTGTTACACTGTGGGAGTGACACAGGAAATCCTCCTGACAGGTTGTTGTTGATTCTTGGCTGGTTTCTTGTGTGTAGGAGTGGATGTGGCTGCTTTTGCACCTCAGCAATGTAAAGCCATGCTCATTGAGCTTGGAAAACAGTCAGGAAAAAGGGCAAAACTTTCAAACTGTTGCCACTGCAATTTTCAGCTTTGGGAGTACTGAATTTCACTGTCCTGGGATGCTGATGTTGTGTGAAAAAGTGGGCTGGGGTTTCTTTTACCTGTTTCTTCCATCTGTGGAGCACATCTGGTTATGGTGAGCTAACTCACTGCTTTGGTCTTAATTACTTGTTAAATAATTAACTGTTTGTGGACCGAAAGTCTTAAATAAAATGAAATTAATACCATTTCTTAGTAATCTTGCAGGAGTTTTGCCAGGAGTGAGTGCCTGGTGTTCATCTGTCAGAGAGGTTAGTTCAGCAGTCGAGTTAATGTCAAGCCAAGGTAGAACAGCACATTCTTCCTTTTATCCTTTGAAAACAATGCCATTTCCTCAGAGTTCCTCCTTCTCTGTGGGGGTTGTTGCTGTTTTCCATCACCCAGATAGAACCTGGAAATGTCTTGTCTGGTCATTTTTTACGAGGGTTGAACGCCGCTCTCTGGAAGATGCTTAATAACGAGTGCTTTGTGCCAGAACCCGTGGGGCGGTGGGGACGCGTCACTCTGAAAAATGTGGGCTGCAATTTCAGGAGTCAGTCAAGGAGGCTGGAAGGATTGCTGCCAGATGCAGTGAAATCAATGCAGAGAAGCATTTCACATTTCATACTTTATTTAGATTGATCACAGCGGGCTCCGTGGAATCATGTTCTGTGCCACAGAATTGTCTTTCACTGGAGCTTGTCAGCCAGGCAGACAAATCACTTGAAAATGTGTAGGGTTTGGGAATCTCTCTTCATTTAACGATTTACACAGAAATCATTTGGGATCGTTAGCAGGGTTTCCAGCGATGTTTGCCAGAGTTTCCTCCCTAGCCAGAGTGAATTGTAACCATCACTTTCTAGAGGCACTCTCTGAAAGATTGATTGCTGCACTCAAAGCAATTCCACTCATGAAATGAACCTCTGGATAAAGCTCACAAATTCAGGGTTTTCTCATTCTATTTTAGTCATGAAAAATACTCTTCTTTAATGTTTATAGTGGACAAAAATGACAGATATAATAAAGTCTATTAATAAGGAATCAAATATGTAGCAACTCTTTGACATCTATTTTTGATTTGATCTCCACGTTGTAATAAAGTCCCAGTTTGGGTTATGTCAACCAATTAAAACTGAGATTGTGTCCAACTTTGAACCCATTTGTCAGCACCATCAAAATTCTTTTTTTTTTTTTTTTATCAAAAGAAAGTCACATCCGTGGCAAGGTGAGTTAGAAGAATATTCTACAACCATATAAAAGTTAATAATTATCCTAAGCCCTTGAGTTTCCACTTCATTCTGTGCAGGATTTTCTGATTCCTTTTGCACTTCCCACAGTCCCTGACCACGCAGATAGCAGAGTTACTGGAAAAGGGTGGTACTGCTCTAGTAGAAGTTTGAATTAATTGTCAAAGGATACCTAATTTAAGCATTTTCATTATCATTTTACTCTGTGCTTTATGAGTTTGCAATAACAGGGTGGGTGAAATAGCACTGGAAAGCCAATATTATTCCCCCATCCAACTGTTAATAAAAGACCTCCTTGAAGTACACAGTAATCCATTGTAAATGGATTGTAAATCGTAATTGGTGATCTGAAAATCCACTACAAATGAAATTTACTTGTAGGTTTATAATACTTTGTGATGTTTATTCCGCGCTAATCACACTGTGTCACTAATCTGAGTGATTTTAGATTTGATAATAAATTGTTAATCCCATAGCAGACTGTGTTTGATAAGACATCTCTGCCAGTATATTAAAGGGATTATTTTCCTTAAACAGAAATCATTGGGATCACAAGATGAGCTATCTTTAGAAGAAGCAAGGATTTTGAGTTTCTCAGCTGTTGATGGTGGTTCCCCAGGGGAAAAATACAGGGAAGCTATAGAAGGTTTGCTTTGGGATTTTTTTTTTCCATTTTTATTGTATAGCTGCCAGTTCAAGCTAAAATCTCCCCTGCTCTGTTTGGTGCCAATAATTTCTCAATTTTCACATTATTGTGTTTGTAGTTTTTGCATCTACTTTGGAATCAACAAGTCACAGCTGATTCTACATTTTATGAAAACAGAGAAATTGCCCCTGCCATTCATGAAAAGTTCCTACCAGAAACGTAATTCTGGAAAACCCAAACATCACCAACACGGTTTTGTCATGAACATACAAAACACATGTAGGTTTTTCAGGTATAGTAGGTTACATGAATCAGTTTTTCTTGTAAGAACCCTTCTTCGGAAGGAAATTTGGTGCAGCTTTGTAACGTTTGAGACGAGTTGTCATGGAAATGCAAAGCTCAGTGATGTTTTTCAATAGTGCTGATTGGTTCAGAGAAAATATTTTGACACCATGTTATTTTCAACTTGAAAACTTGGTTAAAAAACATCTTAACATTGTTGTGTAAAGTCAAGAGCAAAGGAGAGGCAGTCTAACGCAGCTGTCATGATAATACATTACCTTTCCACAAGTTTGGAAATGGATTATTGTTGCTATGGCATCAGATAACAGGAGAAGCCACCATGACTGCTGGAGTTGCTCAGCAAAACAACAAATAAGCCCCTGCTTATTCTGGTGGAAGAAGTGTTTTACATTTGCCCCGCTTTTTATATCCAGCATTCCACGTTGTGTTGATCCTCCATGTGCCACCTTAGAATAAAAATGATTGAAAAGGATTATTCCAATTTAGGTTTTTTTTTTTTTAGTCCAACAATTTCTAATGTGATCCATCACATTATTTTACTCCAGTAAAGAGGAAGAATGACAAGGAAGAGTTGAAATTCAGTTATTTTATCAAAGTGCAGTAAGGCTGTGTAACGTGTTTGGCTTGATGTGTCTGCTTAGAATATCCTGAGCTGGAAGGGACCCACAAGGATCATCCAAGTTCTGGCCTGAAGGTCTTTACAGCTCTTCCCCAGTTTTGTCCCCCAGCATTTTACATGTGATGTAAATGACTGGAATTCCACTGACCCAGTAAAATCATTCTGAATTAAGGTAGGTAGAAATTGTGCTGAGATTCATAGAGTTTGAAATTTGACTGTGTTCTGTTGAAGCCTGGGCTGGGTACTTATTGCATGGGTTTGGTTTTTTTGGTTGGTTGTTGTTTTTTTTTTCCTTTTTATAAGTGCAATATAAATATCTGGAAATTAGTAGGAGCTAAAACTCCATGTTGTCTGCAGGGAAGGGAGAGAGAACCTTTCCCATTCTGACCCTGCAGGCTTTAATCATCAGGCTGAAAGCAGCAATACAAGTTAGCCATGAGATGAGCTTGATTTGCTCGTGAGATTTTGATGTGGTAATTTGGTAATGTGGCATTTCTTGATGTGGTTATTTGGTAATGTGGCATTTCTATAGTGAATTGGTTAGTGTTGTTCCTGTGCTCCAGGTGGGAGGGCTGCAGCACAGCCAAAGGAGGATTGAGGTGATTTTTGGCAGAGCTCAGACAGGAGGGGAGGTGTGGGGTTTCCTTATCCTACAGGCTCAGAAGCGGCCCGTGGAGAGAGCTGGCATTCTATACAAGAATATATAGAATATCTCATTTATATTCCATACAAGAGTGACAAAACTAAACCCAGTTCTTAAAGTCTCGTCCCCCTCTTGTCCCTCCCTTGAAAAGAAAGTTGTCACACCCCAACATGTGGTGGAATCAGTTTCCACGTGTGGAAGGTGCCCCTCTGTGGCCTCTTTTACAACAATGATGTTCCAAAAGGTTTTCAGACCTTCTCTGGATGCCTTGAAAGATGAAGGACAGGGCAGATTGTATTATTCTAGTAACTTGTAGTTCAAGGGAATATATATTAAGATGCAAAGGCCTTAATTGGAAGGTGTGTTGGCTGTGAGAGAAAAGAGAATATTTGCTACAATTGGTATTTTCACAACACCCTGGTTATCCATAGGAATTCCTTCACCCTTTCAGTTGTGATTGCCCATGCAGAGGAGGAAAGAGCAGTGTTTGCAGGGTGTTTCACTGTTTGTTAAGAGCTCAAATCCTTGACCTCTCCTGGCTGCACAAGCCCAGTGAGGATGGCTGAGGTTGCCTGATCTGGTGTGGAAATGATGTTATTAATGCTCCAGCCGGAATTCTCCACCTCCACTTCACCCACGACATATTATTTATGCCCTGTCTTGTAATGTAAAACACTGCCAGGTTGGGAACTTCTGGTCCTTCTGATCAGTTCTTTTGAGTTTTTCTTCTGATCTTTGTATGATTTCTGTCTTGCTGTGATGTAGAATTATGGGACTAACAACTTTGAAACTAATCTCCTGGCTTACTCTCACATTTGTGCAATGGTGAAGCAGAAGAAATGCAGAAGATTAAATGAAAGCTCAAAGTAGATCCCAATCCAGCTTAATAATGTATTTTATTATTTTATAGAATTCTTATGGAGTAAAGGTAAAAATAAATAGCGCTGAGCTGGGTTAGAAATATCAGGAAAGTAATCTAGGAGTGAACAAAAAGAAATCTTTGATCACTTTGGCTAGCAAACTTCAGTTGCACTTTAGTACATCTGGATTTCAATTCACCCCTCATCCGAGCAGCTGGAAATAGATTTCATTTTAGGGTTGTGCAGCAGCTCCCTTCCAGAGTTTGTCTCTTGAGTAAACTTGAAGCATTGCTAAATATTGTATATAATAGATTGCAGTGTCTGCAAGGGACGCAGGACTTCAGCCTCAGTGGCTTGAGTAGTTGTAATGAATGTATGTACAGTAAGGAAGAGTAAAGGATTCCAGATACACAGGGGAAACTGCACAACAGCAGCCCAGATAAAGATTTGCAGCTCAGGCTCCACCAGCAAGTGCTGCTGCCTCGCCTCTGACCTCCCTCCTCCTTCCAGTATTTGTTTTTCATGTGCAGAATGTTTGGCAGGACAAGGAAGCGGTAAATATCCCTTTTATTTATTCACTGGAAGATAATAAAAAGAAATTTAATGAAAATGCCATATTTTCTAATCTTTGAAAGGGGACAAACTTCCCTGGGTTGTGAGGCCCTGGCACAGGTGCCCAGAGCAGCTGTGGCTGTCCCTGGGTCCCTGGCAGTGCCCAAGGCCAGGTTGTCCCTGGGAGCACCCTGGGACAGTGGAAGGTGTCCCTGCCATGGCAGGGGAAGGAATGGGATGAATTTTGATGCTCCTTCCAACCCATTCTGTGATTTTACTAATAAAACCAACATACCTTTTTATGATTTTAATAGAGAAAAACATTTAGCTTCATAAGTCTTTTTATATTTTTCTTTTGCAGTGTAAGACCCTTAAAAAAATCCAAGGCATTTTGTGAGGCAATTAACTAAAATAATTCCTCAAAGCATTTTTGCCCTGAATGTTGTGGTTATAATACTAATATTAGTTTGCAAATTTTTAGCAGTTTTATGCAGAACTGTTCCAGCTGTTAATCACACCTTACCTATAAAATGTATTAGCAAAATAAAGTCTGCTGCCAGAGCAAGACTTTCTGTGTCTCCAAATTCAGGTCATTAAAGAAAAGGAAAAAAAAAAACCCACCCAGCTGATGCAATAAAGGTTGAAATAGCACTGAGGAAGCAGTTTGCTTCCAGTGAGGCTTATGAGGCTTGACAGGGGGTTTGATGAGTCAGTGAATGGTTGGAAATTCTGGAGGTGATGCTGTGTAGGGAGGGCAGGCAGTGACATTGGCATCCTGAGCTGGGAGGAGCAGCACTCCTGGAAACAGGAAATGTTGGATTGCTCCTCTTGAAGGAGCAGAAAATCCATCTAAATCCATCTAAATCCATCTAAAACATCTGCACTGCCTTCAGTGCAAACATCTGGAGAACTTCTCTCTCATAGGAACTGCAGTAATCGCTGTAATGCTTGACTTTATACCTTTTGGCTCTGTTTATTGGTGCCTCCTTATCCTCACCATGGGGTTTTTTTCATTGGTTTTTGTTGTTGTTGGATTGTTGTTGTTGGATTTTTTTTCTCCTGAAGTTTTCAATCTGCTCCGATTAAAGAATCCCTTGGAAACAGGAAATTCTCAGCTGTACCAAGGAGATTTCTCCTAAAAAAAACCATCCTCTTGAGAAAAGTAAATTGATAGTTTGCAGAAAATGCACTTTAAATTAAATTTTTTCTGGCACTTTTAGAAGATGTGAAAAAAAAAAGAAATTAAGTTACTCTTCTTTATGTTGGGGTTTAAAAATATTGCTTAATATTGTGCATGGTTCTAAAATAAATTTTGGTATAGTCCAGAATTCAACAAAGAGAAAAGATGAAGTGACATGCTGCCCAGAAACAGTGGGTGCAAACCCACATTTCTGTAACTACAATAAAATTCAGGTTTTGGTGTTCACAGAAAGCAGCTCACTGAATTAAAAATAGAATTTAAAAAAAAGCATTTAAAACGTATCAAATGAATTAAAACTCTGGCAAAAAAATTCTGGTTTCTTGTATAAATATGCTTTCTTTTATGAATACCAAAATATCTCAGTTACTTCCCATTTTGAATGTCAGATTTATCTGGTAAATATTATCTGGCCAATATTATCTGGTAAATGTTATCTGGTAAATATATCTGGCCAATATTATCTGGTAAAACCCCTCTCTGATAGTTGGGACTGATTCTTTGTGGGACTGATTCTGATTATTCTTTATCACCCATTCAATTAATGGAATGAGAACTTTCACCATTAAAAGATTCACCTGGTTGAGGGGGGGAGGATTCTTCTCTTACGAGCTGCTGCAAAGCCTTGAGAAAAACACAGAAAATTTGTTAAGCTTAGCTGAAGTTAAAGAATGTACATCTTTTTCAAAGTTTCATCCTGTAGAATCTCAGCTGCCAGTCTTGACAGTCCCAGATGTCATTATGGCAAACTGCATGGATAGAAGTAATTTTTTTCCTGCACCTCTGTATTTGACTAATTCCCTCTCTCACTATTTTTTGTGATTAAGGCTCAGCAATTAAAATTTACAACCATGGTTTTCTGTGAGGCTTCCTATTCCCATGAACTAAGAAGAAGAAAAAAAAAAAAGAAAAAATGAAATTCTCATCATAAAAATGAGCAATAACAGCATAATTAGTGCTTGGTACCATAATTGCAAGGCATATTAGAAGTGCACTTGATGGCATTGTATTATTACTTTGTACACATAAAAGCTGCAAGACCAAGCCAATAAGCTTAAATAATGGTTCTGCTGAAGCTCCTCAAGCTCCAGCCTGTGCCAGGCAGGTGGCTTGGGGTTTTTTTTAGGATGTACTGATGATATCCCTGAGCTTGTGTGGAGAACTTGAAGGCGCAGTTCATCAGCTTGGCTCCACACTCCCTTCTGCACTGAGTTTGTGACCAGAGTTCATGTGTTTTTATCCCTTGGGAATGTGCATTCCGTGTGCTTTGTTTCCATCCCTGTGAGCTGAGGAATATTTGGAGTGCTGGAAGTCCCATGATTTAATCTGGAGATCACATCAAACGTGCAAATGGTCTCAGACTGAGCGTTGAGGAATTTATGGGGTGAGGTCCCCATTGCATAAAAAAAACCTCAAAAAACCCTCAGCTGATAATCTTGCACAGCATGATCCATCCAAGGTAGAGAGAGGCTTTTATTTCTCAAATTAAAATCTTATTGAGGTACAGATAAAAATGAATGCTGGCCCCAGGGGTGAATGAGTTATTTGTGTGATAAAAATGGACAAATGTAATCATCAGATGTTTTAGCAGCGCTGAGAAGTTTACAGTTGTTTTGTGTAGTTGCTCTTTCTTTTACTGAGATTCTAAGTAAGGAAAAAAAAAATACATAAAAGAGACACATCTCTCATAAAGCTTTTACCATTTTTTATGTTATTTCCTATTGACATAAGAATGTGTTTGGTTTTTCAAAAGCAGTGACCTAAAATGAAAGGCAGAGTGCTGTGGCCTGTCACTTTGGCCTCTCACATTGACCATTCTGTCTCCAGGGCTCAGCAAAGGGAGCTGAAATTGAAATTATCTGTCCAAGGAGAAAAAGAAAAAGACTCGGAGGCTTTAGATTTTTTTTGTCATTGACTTTCTTATGTCTATATATTCTTGTCCTGGAATCATTTTAGTATTCTATTTTTTAAAGGTTACAAAATTTTCCTTTACTTGGAAAACACTGAAGCAAGAACAACCAACATTCCAGTGATCAGAGCACACATTTGGGTGCCACTCATTTGTTACCACTCAAATCCCCAGTAGAAATCAAGCCCTATAACAAGCCCCACCAATTTTCCCTCTCTGTTCTAGGAGACTCTTCTTCCAACTTAAAATGTCTTTGTTTTTCTGAATCTTTTGGGCCACTATATCTAACAAAACCTACTGGGAAATTTTGCTCCTGGCATTATTTATGGTTGTGGGCATTTAAACACTGATATCCGTGTGTTTGGAGCATTAATGAACAGTTCTCAAATTCAAGCTACGTGGAAAAGTAATTATGTGGGTCACTGATTAGGGAGTCTCCCTGGCAAAGTTGGAAATCGTCTTGAAAAAGGTGATTTAATCACCAAGCCTTTGCAGCCAACACAATGCCCTTATAAATAGTGCTGTGGAGTGGTGAGAGCTCACGCCTGAGCAAATTGAAATCTCAGCTGTCTTATCCAAGATGATTAGACTTGACAAAATCAGTCACCCAGGGATATTTTAGAGTACTGCCATGGCGGGATTTAAGCGAAGGTTCTTCTGCTGTAGAAGATTTGTGAGCTGATGAGAGTTAGAAAATTATGTTCTTGGTAGTTGGAAGATGAAATGTTGGCTTAAAATAGGAGTTATGAGACTGTGGGCTGACAACAGCGCAATAATTGCAGCTGCCTCACCTCTGCTGCAGTCCTGGAAGTCGTGGTGGGCAGCCAAAGGCTAAAGCTACTTTTGGAAGCTCCAGCAGTTATCTTAGTGACAATATTCCCTCTCTCATGCCCCAAGTGGAGGCTTTCCAGAACTCCCTTCTGTGGCTCTTCTGAATTTGCTGCATCCTTTACCATGCACGGATAACTCATACTTGTGGAACAGAGCCACTCCACTCTGCATTTTATCCTGTTGAGATACCTTGAGGAGTGTCTGGGAGCAGGCAGTATGATTCTTACCACTGCTTACCTCTGAAATTTCGTTTTAAATTGTCAGTGATTTGCAGTGTTAGTGATGAATCTTGGCTCCACAAACACCATAAAACACCCAGATCCTCCCAGGACACTTACACCTCAGGCACAGAGATGGCAAGGAGTGCTCTAGAAACAGCTTACAGCAAAAGATGACAATTCTTTGAGCAGGCTGGTACCCCTGGAGCTGAGCCCTGCTGGTCTGCAGCCCCCTGGCTCTGTTGGGACCCACATTCCTGCTAAAATCTCCCTTTACAGAGAGCTCAATCCACTGAGCAGCCCCTGGTGCTGACACAGCTTTTCACCTCTTACACCAGAGAGTGGAACAAGCCTGGAACATCTCCTGAATTATGGATCTGCCATGGATGAGGCACGTTGTGCTCTGGAACTGTGCAGATGGCTGCCAGATCCCTCGCTGGAAAAACGGGAGGTTCTGCATTGCTTTGCTCCTGGAGAGTAAAACAAAGCATAACTAGAGTGGCAGGCAGGCCTGGAGTACTGTAAAATTTATTCTGCACTGGTGCAGTATGTTTACTTCATCTCTGCATTAAGCAGAAGAGTTATATGGGAAAATTTCTGCCTGCTTTAAGCCATTTCATTCTGGCAGATTAGAAACAAAGGCTTTAGTGGATCTTGATTCAAGCCTAGCAATCTTCAACCTGGAATTCTCCTCTGATTCCCAGTTGCAAAGATATCTGGAATTGGTAGTGGTGGTGCAAGTGATACAAGCAGCTTTATTGTGCTGATGACAGCTCACAGATTGCACACAAAGCCCCAGCACACTCCAATGTACATGCAATTAAATGGAATGTAAAATCCAAATTGATTTGTGCCTCCTTTCCTTATCGCAGCAGTCCATCAGAACTCAGTAAATGCATTGGAATAATGGAAAATCCACTTGCTCTTTTCTGTGCCATCTCTTTCAGATAATGTCTGTGAAATTCCTGAGGAATGTTTTTACAGTGCAGCTGTTTGCTTGGCTTTATGCAGGCAATTTACAGAGTTCTTTTCAGATATCCACCCTCTCAACAGAACCTTTCTGGAAGTGGAACCAAAAGGAAGAATGTAACAAATACTTTTTAATCTAAGACTTTAGAATGTTCTACATCTTCAGTTTATAGAAAACTGGTCGGGTTTTTTCAGTATTTTGGTTTTTACACCTTTTTCTTCCCTAAAGTGTTTTCAGCTCTCACAGAACAGTGACATCCAGAGGCAGGTTGATGATCACATGTCTGAATTTAGTTAATAATGATATTTTTTCTATGTTGTGTACTTGTAGTATATTTTATAGAAGAGGATAAATAATCACAGAGAAGCTAACCACACTTAAGCACACAGCAATTTATTTCAGATGCTTCTGTTAAAGTACATCAGATTCTGAGGTGTTCAGGGCACCCATAAATCCGGAGAAATAAATAAACACGTGGATGCTTTATAGTCAAGTTGCTAGAATCTCAAGAAATCCAATATGAGTGACTTTTCAGACAGAACAAGGAGGTTGTGTAGCTCTGCTGAGGTCAATAGTTAGTTGTGCTGTCTGCCAGGGATGATACCAGGTAGTCATTCTTGGTCTGGTGAGCCATGAAACAGAGCAGCCCTCAGGAAGGAGGGGAAGGAAACTGCTTCAGAAGCTCCCTTAAATGCTGGTGAGTCAATAGAACTGAAACCTGCCCCGTTTCACTCAGCACAGAGGAAGCCTTCTGTGCACAGAATATAGATTAGCATGTCTCGCTGCCTTTGGATTTATGGGTACAGGAGACAGAGACAAGTCTCTCTGGCTCCATGATCCTTCACTGAGCCACTTGTGATCCAAATCCTCACCTGCTGCCTCCTTCCCCTGGTACCCTTCCTCTGTCTCCATGCTGTGTCTGTTACCACATCAAAATCCCACAGCAGGGACAGCTTCTGCATGGAGATGAGCTGATTGCTGTATTTTGGGTAAAATACTGCCTCTGTTTCCCTCTCCTATTGGCACATCCATGGCTTCTTGTTTGGAATTCGCCCAGGAGATCTGCTGAGCAAACACTGGGGAAGGTGTGCTGAGCATTGACTGCTTCTCCCGGGAGACCAGCTCTTCATCCTTGATGGGATGTTTTTTTGGAGGTTGGATTTAGAGCAGGTCCATCTGTTTCTGACAGCCTGTCCATCGTGTTACAGCATCTGCTATGAAAAAAAAAAAAAAAATTAGTGGTTTGGCTTAAAACAAACAGAAGTATGGAAACTCTCAACAACAAAAAGTTATTTGATGGGAGAGTGTCAGAAGTAATTATACAGAGCGAAAGCTAAAAAATCACAACCAAACAAATAAACGTGTAGAACTAATGTGGCTATTAGAATGAACGTGTTTATGCCCAGATGAACAGCTGTCCAAAGAATTCAGTTAGATTTATGAACAGCTCATGAATTTAGTGACAGCTGGTAATCCTGTTAAGCACAGCAAACCTACAGGCAAAGGACACCACAGCAGCAGTGTTTTTAGGGCGAGATGAAACAAACCCCATTTCTGGGCAGGGAAGGTGCGTGTTCAGGTGTGCCTGTGCACGGGCAAGGGTGAGGGGAGAGGCTGAGTCAGAGCACATTTGGCAGATGGGCTCTCAAAGTGACTAAAAAGTGCTCTCAGAGCAGGAGGAAGACTGAGGTAGGTAAGACATGAGACAGAAGACTTTTCCTAATGAATGAACAAAAAGTAGACAAGAAGCAGGATGGTCTGCAGGAGTTGTTCGCCTCCAGCAAGCTCGAGGCGTATTTAAGGCACTTAAGGCCACATTGACTTAGAAAATAACATTACTTTGTTATATGGTCTTATGAACTAACTTGGCTTCTTGTAAAACTTCCATAGCTTTTGATCTTCTTTTTTGCTTCTTCTCATGTACTTCTGCTAAAGTAGAAAAAGGGGCAGAATTGAAATGCATAAGTGCGTGGCTTTTATGTGAACTGCATCTCTAATGACTTCCCTTTGTACTTGTATAAATTTAAGCTACTCTGACCAAGTTGTTTTTATTAAATCCAGCCCTCTGAGCCTTTATAATGCATGGAGTGAGTTCAGGAGGACTAACTTTCCAAATGTAAATGCAGTGGGAGGTTAACACTTGCAGTGGAATAATTTAAGTTGCTCTCGCACAGATTTTTCCATGGACTCATTGCTGGTCTGTTCCCTGGAAATGTGCTGCAAAAGGAGGATCACATTTACATGGCTGCATGTTTAATTTGGATAGAGAGAAACTGAGCTTCAGGGCTAGCAGAAAAAAAGCCCAGTAAAAATACAGATCAGTGTATTAATCCTGTAATAGGGAAAAGGAAGAGATGGTTTGACCACAGATGTAAATCATCTGATAAACTGATCCAAAGGAGACTTTATGTCAGGTGTTATTTAAATTAGAAGTGGTGCCAGTACAGCACAGAGGATGGCTGTAATATCAGGAACCATCATGCTTAGCACAGTTGCTAGGTACTGAAAGATAAGTAGTCACTGAATTTATTCACAAGCCTCTTCTTTTAACCTATATTTCTAAATAAATTAAAGCTCCGTCAGTGACCTGATATGGTATTAAAATTACAGGTACATTTCTACTTATATTTGAGTATAAACTCCAAATAATTTCTTCTCTGGTTTACCAGTTGTGGTAATTCATCAGGAATAAGAGAATTCCCCACTGGTTTTATTTTGCTACCTGGTTGGAGGTAACAACCTCTGTGCCACATCCCAGAAACAAGACATGCTTGTGTTTTCCCATCATTTCTTCACATAGCCTATGGTCTCTTACTTTTTCATGACAAGAGGGTGAATAAATATACCTGTCTTTAAAATGGCAAGGCGATGATTTGAGAAGATGAAGCCTTATTTCAATTTGTAGTGTTCTTTCAATTACAGCAAAACCCATCTGATGGGAAAAAAGACTTCTTTTTCTCTTTCCAGAAGTGCTTGGAACTCGGGCTGTGTGTTTTTGTGGAATGCTTGCTGGTGAATCAAAGGCCTGAGCGCACAGAAGGGCTGGTTCTCACTTTGTCTCAAGGTGTTGGTGTTTGACATTTCTTGGCTGCTGTGGCCTTGCTGTGATTCATCTCAACATATTAACATAACAGAACATGACTGATGTAACAGCCTGTGACATATCCAAACAACACCAGCAGAGGCCAAGGAATTCCATTTTTAATACTGCTGCAAACAGGCTATGAAATTTTTTTTGGAGAGTTTCTTTTCCCTTTCAGACTTCCTAAATTTTTTTGTCATTTTGATCCGAATCCAAGTTAACTTCTGAGATGTTATGAGCAGAGTCTCTATTTGAAAAGTCAGAAAGTCCAGAGAGAAAGCCCTGAAACAAAATGAAAGGCTAATTGTGGAACACTAATAGCAAACAAAACAGAAAGAAAACTGCCAGTATTTAAATTATGGGGTTTTCAGAAATGCCTGTTTAGCATATGAATAGTTTAGAAGTTTGCTTAACCACAAATCTGAAATAGGGTCTACTTTCAGGACTTTTGCCCATTATAAACTTGTGCAAGCATCATAATTGTCAGTGTTTTTGATCTAGTAGATGTGGTTTCACATTGAGGCAGAATTTCACTGTACTGAACATTGAAAATGCCATCACCATCATGTTGCTTTGGTTGTTCCTGAGTTTCTTAAGCTTTCCCAAGCTTTCCAGCAGTTTGTCCAACAATGACTCTCCCTTGTAAAAAGGAGGATTTGGGAGAAGGATTGCAGCTGCAGATGGACAGCTTAGGCCCCCATGAGAACTGCTCTATTTTTGAGCTCTAAGGTTTGCCTTGCTATCTCTTTTAAAGTATATTTTACGTAGTTTTGTTTGGTTTCTCCTTCCTTCAGTTGGATGCAATCATAAAATTCTTTCTGCCCCTGCTCTTTTGGATGGATTAGGAGAAGCAATGCCAAATTTTAGGTACATCCCTGCTTTGGAGAGTTGTGTCTGCCCTGGGAGGGGATCCCAACCTGCTGGGTCACAGGTGAAGCCTGAGCAAGGTCTGGGTGTCAGGCTGGAGAAACAGAGCAGCAGTGACCACTCCAGTCAAAAACAGCCAGGAAATGGTGAAATCAGAGGAATACGTTAAAACTGCAGCCATCTTTCCTGCAGGATGTCAAAGGCTGAGCAGCCAAAGAGAGCAGTTCTTTTTCTATAGTTAAGAGAAAAGAAGAGGTGAAAATGCCAAGACACTTTTGGGGTTTATTGGGTTCAAAGCTGAACCAGTGTGCTCCTTTTTTCTGGTCTTTGTGTACTTTCTCTAGAACTGCAAGTACTCCTTGGAACATTTGCTCAGAATTTCTTCAGCAGTGTCACAGAAAACTGTGAGTTTAAGAAAACTATTTATTAAGAAGAGTTTGAATATTTCTTTCCTCATCATCATTGGGAAAAAAACAGGGCTTTTGTTATTCTAATGTGATTTTTTTTTCTATTGGTGGTTACTCCAGAAATAGAACAAGTACTATCCTGGAGATCTGACTGGTTTTCTGTTTCAGAAATTCTGTATCTTAGAACTGTAGCATATAAAATAGCAATCAGTGACTATTGTGCTTTGTTTATTTATTTATAGCTCTGATGAACATAATCAAACCAGAAAGAAAGAAGCACAGTAGAAGGAAGAGCTGAAAAACTGAAATGTGAACAGGAAAGGGAGAGCAACCATTAGAGAGCAGGAAGATGACACTGCTCATCTGTCTGACCCTGGTTACAGGAGGTGTTACAGAATGTGCTGGAGCACATTAGCCCCAAACCAGGATAATTATAAACACTTTGATTATTGAAGAGTGGTCATTTTAAGCAATATGGAGCCATATCACCCCTACAATACAGATTTCTAGCTGATGCCTTGATTTTGCTAGTAGACACAATTTTTTTTTCCACGTAGATTTTCATATACTGACATCTAGTTTGGTTCAGTGTTTTGTTTCCTTATTTGTGTGTGACTCCTGTGTTTTGATTGTTGGTTTTTCAGATTATTTGTGGAAATAAAGTGATCATGGAGTGATGGGATTTGCTTGGATTGCAAGTAAAAAAGGGAATAGATTATTTCAATTTCAGTGTAACTTGAGAATCTGAAGTACTTTCTCTGCAGCTGTCCTCTGCTGAAGACCTGGTATATAATGTATAAGGAAAAGTTATATAGGATTTATAATTTATAGGAAATATTTTTTTGAGGAGGAAAGCACAAATAGAAAACTTCTGGTGAATTGTTTGGAATTTGAGCTGAAACTTAGTTTTATTATGTTTTAAATGACAAGATGAACATACACCATAGGATTTGACTCTTCTGGCCATCAAGTTCAATTTCACATATTGCAAACTTCACCATGTAATTTCTTTTATAAATGAAAAATTATTTTTTAAATCTCTTTTATTCCTTCCCCACACTACCCATCTTGGAAATTCATTCCAGAAAAGATACTTCTTCCCTTTTATGGCTGGGGGTTTTTGTCCAGTCTGCAGCAAGTTCCTATAAATGTGCCACTTCCTCTTCTCCTGGAAATTACTTGGAGATACATTTATTTATATGAACTTACCTTTGCCAGCCCATCAGCAGAAACGAGTTCCATGATGTGAATATCAGCATTCACATCTCAGTGTTCATAAAAGACACAAATAATAGAGGATCACTGAACAGTAATTGCAGTCTTCCCTCCATAATGTACTTTACTTACAACTGAATTATTAAGATACCTGACTTGAGCCCCCAAATGCAAGTACTTCTCTCTTACCTATTGTCATCCATTCAGCAGCTGCTGCTTCATCTGGAGTGGAGGGTTTTGATAACCCATCACTCTTCCATCATGTGCAGTTTAAAAGAGAAACTCTGTTTTGCAACAGGGAGGAGAAATAACCCTCTTTGGAGTGCTAATCAGCTGCAGCTGACAGAGCCTGTGCTCCTTTCTGAGGAGCAGAGAAGGTGACAGTCACAGCAGTTCTTGCAGAAAGAAAAGTTGGGGAGGCAGGATGGGAGTTTATCTTGTCCTCCCCCACCTCACATTAGCATTAGTCGCTGTCAGAGGCTCGTGGAGCTCCCTCCTGCTGGGACAGAATCTTGTACCAGGAGATTTGCAGCCCCTGAATGTGTCACCTACCATGGACTTGCTCGTAGATGTTTTTAAAGGCATTGTTTATGAGAGATTTTATTGCGGGTTTGAGATAAATAATTTGTCTTTAAAACAATGCTGTCGAGCGCAATTCAAACAACTTCATGTGATTTGAATAATCTTCATTTCGTTCAGGCATTGGTGATGGGTGCGTTTTGTTGGGTGTGCCAAATTTCTGGATTAAGTAGAATGTTTGCCCTGTGTGGGGCATGGCATCGTTGCTCTGTGATTTTAATAAGCTGTTGAATTCTTGCACCTAATTTAATTTTACAGTTTTGTTTTCCTTTTTCCTACCTTTGAAGTGATGCTATAGGAAAACACAAGATCTAAAGCAGATTGACATCTCCCTAATATAATTCATTGTGTTTTCACAGCTACTGAGTTTGCCTGGGAAGCATCTGCAAATAACCTATGTTAACATGTACTTGTGCCTCCCCAGTTCCGTGCACTGTCCTCATTTACCTGAAAACTGTGAGGGAAAACAGACCTGCAGACTCTCAGTGGTGCACACTCATATCCAAAATATTGAGGGCCAAGAGCATTTTCCAAAACCTCCAGTATAGAGCCCATTATTTCCCCATAGTTCCTGTTTTATCTCCAGTGTAAATATTAGGAAATCTGCATGTATCTTTTAGTATTTTAAATAGTTCAGCGTGTAAAGATTTGGTTTTTTTTAATGCTCATGGGGCAAACCCTTCTTATCAGAGATGTCAGCACATGCCTTTCTCCTACACCTGGTCCTGGAGAGGGGGATCCAGGTGGCAGAGGAAGGATTTATCTGAACAGTTTTGATCCATGACCTGCTGTAGGTACCCAGTTCAATTGCTGTAATTAATGGTGTGTAAGTTTCCACTCTTACTCCCATACTGGTCCATTGAGTTTCATCTCTGGAGCACTTTCTTGATTTTCAAGAAAGCAGAATTTGCATTTCACTCAGAGAATTTTTTTTAAAGCCAGATTTCTACTTTTCTCTGTCGCTGCCAGAGAATCATTAGCAAATGCTGCAAGATTTATAGTCTTGGAAATGTCTACAGTAGATCATAGTCTTTAACTAGAGAGGATGATGCAGGGAGAAGAGAATGTGTGTTTAGACAAGATGAATTGTGTTTGTCTTTCCACTTATATTGAAATATTTATGTGCATTCTTGTAACATTACGTTAGAGAATTTGCATGTTACCCATGTGTCACATCAGATTAAAGATGACTTGACCTTAAACACAGAAGTGTGAATAGCAGTAGGAGTACTTTATGTGTAATATGTTCTACTCAACAAAACCAATTATCTTTTAGAGCTCTTTTTTCCTCTGGAAGATTTTATTTCCTAATTGCATTCCTGTGATCACCTTTGTACTTTACCATATTTCACTGCAGTACACAGATATAAAGTATAAATTAATTTCTTTGCTAGAGCAGCTGTGGACTCAGCCTCATCCAGTATTCCATTTGGTGGTAGCAGAGATTTTAAAGAAAACGGCAAGAAATTTTTGTAGTGAATAATAATTTCATAAATTACTCAGAAGGTAAATTTCCTCCTCAAATGCATTTCTGATTGATGGCATCTTTTATAATCATAGACTTCATCTGCAGATACTTTACTGGGGAAAAAAATTGTATTGTTGTAAAACTTAGAGTTATTGGAATTCCAGATATTTTTGGGGTTGGTTGTTGTACTGTGCTGCGCTTTTTAGTGTTGCTGGGTTCTCAAAATTCAGTGCTTAATTTTGTACAATATCAACCAAAGGGCTCTTCTCACATTAAAAAGACATTTCTTTATAAAAATTGCCTCAGCAATTTGTCCAGACAGGTAATTCAGATGCTTGAAGCAACCAACAAAAGGTGGTTAAGGTGTGTAGGCAGTAGAGCTATAGAAAAGAGTCATGCTGAAAATCCGGGCTCTTACCTGCTTTGAGAAATTTGCAGTAATCTGTGGTGTATTGAATTTGAATGTTCCTGAACGTCTGCTGAAGAGCAGGGCCTGGCATCAGAGCCACCACGAGCACCGAGTGGAACTGCTCCCACTGGAGTTCCTCCAGAAACTCCCAATTATTTTGCTCTGCCCACATAAGTGGAGGCGATCCCAGAAGAGCCAGGGAAAGGCAACCAGCAATCCTGCTCAGTGTCCAGAGCTGAAACAGCCAGGATGGGATGTGATAGAGAAAATAGCAGCAGTAAAATCCTCCCCATCACCTTCACTGTGGCTTCACTGTGCCCTGAATGCAAGCCAAGCTGAGCCCCCTGCTCACTGACTGCTGCTGATGGAACACAGGCTAAAAATGTCATAAATGTCATGCCTTGTCCCCTTGTTTTTTGGTGGACTGAGACGTTAAAAAATAAAAAAAAAAAAAAAGAAAGCTGAAGTATTTCCCATTTTCCCCATCTGTATTTATTCATTAATCAGAGCTACCACTGATTGTGCTGCAGCTCAGCCACTCATTCCCCAGGTCACCGTGTGTCTCGCACAGCTCTGAAGTAGCAACACTCATTTATCTCAAAGTGCTATAACTGATATTTAAAGGTCAATATTGGCTCAAATTATCTGTGGCTTTGAGTGCTCAAAAACAACAGCAGCAGTGCACCCACTCACAGAGCAAATCTCTGGTCAGCTGCTTTAATTCTAAACAATTGTACTTATCAAAAGTGAAGACATGACTTTTGGGAGCTGATATTTCCCTTTCTCTATAGGCAGGAGGCATTGCTTTATGAGAAACATTTGTGATCTGGTATTTCTTTGTGAAAAGCCTGAATTATTTTTGTCAGCAAACTTTCTTATTTTCAATCACAATAAATGTGGCGAAACATTCTACTGTTTGTCCAGATAGATGTTATGAATGTCAGGCACATAGGAGGAGAAAAACGCACAAAAATGCTCAAAAAAGTATTCTTACATTTTAAAAGAAAATACTGATTTGAAATATAATTGGAGAGATTGTCGAAGGGCAGCATAATTTGAATACATAGACATTATATATGTATATACAAAATATACATATATATATACACAAAATATATATATATATAATATATATATATACACACACACACACAGGATCATAGGGTGGTTTCAAGGAAAGAACCTTAAAGATCACCACATTCTAATTCCACTAGACCAGGTTCCTCAACATCATAACCTGCAGCCAAACTTTATTCACTCTATTAAGTGTAGGCATATGGGAAAATAGGATTTTCCCTGTCCTAGCCATCATGATTTTAAGGCATAAACTTCCCCTTTCCATTATTTCTGTATTTCTGCCTGCATATTGGACATTTCTGTATGTGGAGCTAGGCATTCCAACTTCCATCCTGCCAGTTCAGTCGCATAAAGACAAACTCAAGTGCTGTCTTCATTGCTTCTTTTAATGACAGCACAATGGTTTGGCTTGAAGGTAGACAGATGAGGTTTGTAGTGTAACTTTAAATTCCTGAAGCAACTCTCTGAGGAGGAGCCAAGAGAAGAGAGGAAAGAGTCGGTAGAGAAAAGAGCAGAGAGCAAACGGTGTTTGTGAGGTTATCCCCCCAGAGCAGAGCTGTGCACGGGCCAGTGAGTGCAGAAAGCTGCAAGTTCCTGATCAGCAGCTCATTAATAAAATGCTCTGAGTATCAGCTGTCACCTGCAGTGACTTTTGTGCAGGAATCTCAGAGTTCACAGACCCCTCCCCAGAGGAGGGCTTGGCTTTTTGGACTGCCCAGGTGAAGTGCTGTGTGCCCAAGGTCACTGAGATGTGATGTGCCAGAAACAGGGCAGCTTCTGCTCCACTTCCTGACTGCTGCAAATATTCAGCTGCTATCAAGAGAACGAATATTTTCAGAGGTTCTCTCTCTTTTTTAGTTTTTTTTATAGAGTGATGTGAGAGGATCTCTCACAAAGCCCTTTTGTCATGCAATCTGTAAACCAGAATTCATCAGTTTTCTTTGTAGCATCTGAGTGTCTTCGTCATCCCTTATGTATTCCACAGCTGAAGTCAATTAGAGCCTTCCACTGACTTCACCCCGTAACTTGACAGGGCTCACAAGAATTGTTTCATATTTAGCCTAGAAAGGAAGGATTAAAGGTTTTTCAATCCCATGGCTTCCAGTAAATGCTTCAAATCTGTGAAGAGTAAATTCAGTTAATTCTTTTTTTTTTTTTTCCAGTTTTTTCACCTTATTTATCAGAGGCATCTAGAGTCTAGATCTAGCCTTCCCCATACGAGCCAGCCCATTGTCTCAGCTAGGTGGCAAAATTATCAGTGATTATGGCACATGTTATGCTGTGTACATGTGCAAGGATCTCCCCCCTGAGAGCTGATCTGGGTGACCATGAGGACACAGATTTTGGGCTCCACGGGGCCTGGAGTTTTTGATATTATGCTTGGCATGTTAAATATTTGAAATTACCAGTCAAGCATCTGTTTAACCGTCAGGAATCTGTTAAATGTGTGATTGTACACCCAGATGAATGCTGTCACAGTGATTTCAATGCTGGCCAAAGCTGTAAGTTGGGATACAAGTCTGACAATACTACAGTGAAATAAAAAAAAGATTCCATTCCTGCTCTTGGGTTGACCTTTCTCATTTCTTACAGATGCATGCCTGACTCCACATGGCTTTAGGTGCAGAACCCCTCTCAGATTTAGGGATAAAGCAGTATTTGAATAGGACAGCTGCTCAGCTGGTGTGAATTAGCAGAGCTCTGCAGGAGTCAGCAAACATATGAAGGATTAAGAACAGCTCACGGCCTGGCCTGGCATCATTCTAAACATCATTTCTTAACATAAGCCTTAAAAACCTTTCTTTGATATGCAGCCAGGGAAAATACTAGGTAACAGCACAAGCCTGGCAAAACTTGCTGCCCATTAAGAAAATATCTTACCCTAAGGAATGAGCTTTGTAAGCTTCTCCAAGCAGCTTGACAAGTAACACTGGGGAAGTTGGCTCTGAGTGTCAGGTGCGAGTGTTTGGATACTTGCATTTTATGCATTTAGCATTTGTTTGGCAAAAGGAACGGATTTTTTTTTTTTTTCCCCCTGCTGAGTTTCATTTTGGCAGGGCTGCAAACTGGTATTGTGTGAGCATTACTGAGCTGTGGTGTGAGCTCCAGAAAAGCTGCTCAGGAGCTGTGAGCAAGCTCAGTCTGCCTGAATTCTGTAAAAGGCTTTGTGCTGACCAGCATCCTGTCTGGCTGTGTCTGTTAGCTGCAGCTCAGGACAGAACTGAGCTTTCTGGGCACATGAGGCTCAACACTCAAGTCTAAATCCATATTTTCCCCATTCTTTCACATTTCAGAAACCCCCAAAAGGTTGACAGAGCTCAGACAGGAACATCTCCTGCACACTTCATGCTTTGTTTACAGAGAACTCATTGATGCAGAGAGCAAGTGCCTCTCCATTTTTCACATGCAGTGAGTCAAGCTGCTTGCAAATAGCACAGCTCCTCACCAAATGAATCTGTGCTCTTGGTGCTTTTTATTTAAAATACCTTGTATGAATTGGTGTATTTCTGAAATGCCGTCATGGAGACTTCTCAGCATTGACTGATTTACAGAGACACAGAAAGGAGATGCAATTGAAATAGTCAAGTGTTGTTTGTTCTTTTGACAGGCTTAGTGCATGATAGAATATAAGCTCTGGTGCTTCTGCTAAGAGTTCCAAATTTAGGTAATTAAAGACGTAGAATAAATAATGGCCATTATGTTTAATCTAATACTTGCACTATGATCTATAAGGAGAAATTTCAGGATGTTTTGGAATGAGGAAAGGTCAATTTTTACCTTTCAGACTCCAGTAATACCAGAATTTTACAACAAAATCTCTGTTGTGGTGCATCTGTGGCAAGCGTCCTTCTTCTGACGTGCTTAGTGTAACTCTCTGGATACAAAGTCCATAGAAATCCACACTTTACATAAATTTCATTTATTCTAGCACTTGTTTGATTGGATTTTCATGGAAGGGTTTTTGTGGGAGGCTGCTGGGAGCTCCCCCCATGTCCCACAGAGCTCTGTTTCACCCCTGGCAGTAGCTGGTGACTGATACTGATCCCTCCCTGTCCTTATCTCCACCCATGAGCTTTCTGGTTCATTTTCTGCCCCATCCAGCTGAGGAGGGCAGTGATAGAGTGGCTTTGGTGGGCACCACCACAGAGCTAAAATGAAAGCAGGTAAAACATGGGCTTACAACAACATTCATCCCATGAATTCATTTATCCAATATTTGAAGATACTTGTAGTGGAATGAAAAAAACATGTAATGTAAAGGCACCAGAGTATTTCCCTCTGCAAGGATATATTTCTTTGCTCTGGTTTGTTTGTTTTTTTTTTTTTCATTAGTTTGTTTTATTTAAATCTTGCCTCAACCACCGCTCTCTCCACGCTTATGAAGTGTTGAACACATCTAAAATATTTCCATGGTATGAGGAGTGACCTCTATTCTATGTGGGAGTAAAATCCTTTGCATGATCCAAGTCAGAGCAGAATGCTCCCAGAATGTCTTGCGTTTTCCCTTCTTGCTACTTTAATTTAAATTACCAAAGATCAATTCCTGTTTTATCTGTGCAGCAGGGGAAGAAGGGAAGGGAGCTGTTTCCTTTTTAGTGTCAGTTTTCCTCAGCTCATTTGGCCTCAGTGGCTAATATGTAATTTGCTCTCTCTGATGATGTAATTGATGATTACAGTGCTTTCCTCCCTTACTTTGTTGGAGGATCAGAGTTCTCCACTTCAAAAAACACACATGAGAATCAGGTGCTGTTATATTCACTATTTAGTAAAACCAAGCTCTTTTAATAATGGAATAACTTTGTTCTTCTGACTTCAGCTGTTTGGAAAATAACTTGCATTTAGTCCAGAGGGCAACACACTGGCTTCTAGTTCCAGTAATATTATTGATTTGAATCCCATTGTGGAAATACGACAGGAATTATTCATCAGAATCTATCTGCAAATTATTTATGACAGGAAATTGCTCTTCAGTTACTTAAAAAATTAGAAACTTTTGTGTTTGATTTGGTATTTTTATTTGCATGAATGAGAGACGAAGGCAACACTGAATGAAAATGTCTTTGATCCCTGGTCTCTTTTTCTTTGAAATTATCTGGTTAAAAAGTGGTTATTTTTATTTTTAAATTATCTGCTGGACATAACACTAATGACTAAACAAGGATCTATGTATTTTTTTCTGAGACATAAAGAGAGGCTTGGGATTTAAAGTGCTCTGAGGTCAGATAGTCATCTGGTGTAAATT